>NC_060105.1:13727129-16203194 GCF_021155765.1 Diprion similis | reverse complement strand
ATTCTATTCTCATGTTTCGGTATGCTATGTCTAGTTGCTTGTGTATTGGGTATGGGGGTATGAGTTGTGTAAATAGTGTTCTTATTGCGATGAGATATGGTGTGATTTTTTGGAATTGTCCCTGCATGTAATTTCTTATTTTGTGTTCTAGTCTGTCTCTGTATTGTGAGTCCTGGAATGTGTATAGTAGGTCAATCTCGAATTGCGCGCGTGTTTGCCATTTTCCGCGGTTTAAGCGGTACCAGTTTTTCGCGTCTCCGTCTAAGATCGGGGTTAAATTGTCTATTAGTTGTCTGTCCGTCATGTCGTATCCTGTCTGTAATTCTCTTAGGTTTTCTATGAATTCGTATGCGTTTTCGTTTGTTCGCCCTGCGTATGATATTTTCCACGTTTGTATGGTTCGCATTGGTATTGTAGACTGCTGTGTGTTATTCATGCTCGTGTTGTATGTGTTTATTGGTTGGTTATGCGTGTGGTGTGTTGTTTGTGTGTCGTATTGTCGCGGTTCGTCAAAGTCTATCAGGTTGCGAATTCCTGCTAGGTTGAGGTTGTTTGTGCCCATAAATGTATCCGCGCCTACTGTTGGGTGTGTTAGTCTGTTTTGTGGCTGGATGGTTCTGTTGCTGAGTTCGTGTAGTGGTGAGATTCTTAGTGTCTGTGTGAGGTCTATTGGTTCGATTCGTCTCGGTTGTATCTGTGTGCTGTGCAGTGATTCGCTAATCGGTTCATTTATAGGTGCATCTAATAGGCTTAACTCGTGGTTCATTATGTTTCCGTCGTCTCGAAATGGTTCGTGAACTTGCATACGCTGATAATATGGGTATTGTGTGTGCGTCATCTCGCCTGTGTTGTGGGTTTCGCGCGCGTCGCCGTGTACCGTATTGTTTTGGTTCCGCGCCCGGGTGTGTGTGCCTGTGTCGTCGAGTGCCGAGCCGTGCGGCATGCTGTGTCTTCTATTTGACATTATTTTGTTTTGATTCTGTGTGTTAGTGTATATGTGTGATTTTAACCGTTCCTTTTCAAATATCTCGAATATTCTCGTCGTGCTTCTAACTTGTTAGACTGATTAATTTGTGTATTGTGTCGTTTCTCGTCTCGATTTTTGGGACTCAATGTGGGTGATTTACGTTGGGCGCCAATTTGTGACGAGGAGTGAACCTCGCACCTATTTGGGGAGAGAGGAGGGAGACGAGAGACGGGGCAGAATGAATTCACGCCGAAATTATGAAATGCGAAAGTCGGACGTATATTTGGGGGTTTTGGTGTCGTGCCTTACTTACTAAATAACAAATGGGTCGGTCCCGCGTGGCGGCTGGTCACGCCCCAGCCGATTAGCGTTTTCTTAAACCTAAGTCCTTAAAACTAATGAGTAATTACAAATGATCGTGTGAGTGAGAGGAGGTGTGTGTGGGGGGGGGGGGGGGTTGGTGTGTGTGGGGGGTGTGAGAGAGTGTGGGGAGAGCTGGTGAGGATGCAGGGGTGCGATGTGGTGACTAGCGGAGGAGATGCGTAGCGTGGTGGTTGCACGAGGCAGTAAGTGGGAAGCAGCTGACCTTTTCCGTAGAGATGGCTTGGGGTCGCGTAAGCTTTCTTCGGCGGCGGAGGTTGTCACAAGAGTGACTTCTCCGGCCGGCCCGGCGCGTCTTCGGGTGCGCCCGGGCCGGTTCGGCATCGTTCGGCCCCGCTCCGCGGGTTTGGGGCTTATTCTGACGTGCACGCGGGGTGCAACGTCACAATATGTACGAAATCACACAATAAATTATACAAATATCGATCATCAGATATATCACAACACAAATGACATGATCAAATGATTTTTTACATAATAAATCTGATGATTGGTGATATGATTTTTTTACGTGATAAATGTAATGATTGGTTCATATATAATTTATGATGTGATTTCTTATGTATTCTATCGAACTCACGAAATAAATCATACGATAAATTACATATATTAACTTCTTTCGTAACCTCATGTGATTTATCACGTGAACGTTTTTCAGTAGGGACAGGGACTGGAGAAGGACCGATTAAGGAATCGGTGAAGGTATTAATTCGATTACCTTAAACGTTCCGTCCACGTAGAGTTCGCGGGCGGTTTTCAACTCTTCCAGTACTCGATCGCTGATGAAAATCAGGGCGATCGAGTCCTGGTTCGCCTCTACATGACCCCGGTAATACGCCAGCGTCGGATCGTACGTCTGCAGAATGTCGGCTAATTCCCGCAACCTTGCGGGAATCAGCGGTCGAATCCGCTGCCGTGCCCGCCTCATCGCGCTTCTCATCGCCGGGAAAAGGAGCTTCGGTGCGACTCTGGGATTACTGAAATCGAATCGTATTTTCACGTTTGTTGTTGCTAAAATAAGATGCGTGAATTGTGCGATATCAATCAACCGTTCAATAACCCCTCAAGTTTATTCTACTGGAAACCAATTAATTTATTTCGATCATTATCTGTGAAATTATATGATCTCACCCTCGGCAAACGTCATCAAAGATCTCCTTCGGAGGAGCGTTGCTCGATACGGCACGGTCTAGCATCTCCGTACGCATGGTCTCTTCTTCAAAGATCGTCGGGTTCGGGTCATGCCCTTCGTGCGCCGCGTACACCTTCACGCGGTCACGAAGAGGTCCGCGAAGCTCCGCAGCACCTCGACACCCGGTTGACGATCTTTTCGCACATCGAAAAAGGTGAGGTGACGTCGTATCGATATGATACTCGAAGCCCTCATGTATATACCGCACGGTATTCGTGCGTATACCGCGTACTTCTTGCATCTATATTATTTTAAAATTGAAAAATTGCTCAGAACATGCTTGAAAAATCTCAAATGATACCTCTATATCAGTCTGGTTCTTATTATGGTCATGTCGGAATTTCTTCACGCTCATCCCCCAAAAGTAATAAACATATCGAAAAAAATTTGGCCAAGTCCCCGAATCCTTCCGTTAACTTTAGCACGCCCCGCCAAGCAGTCGAATTTTATATGAAAAGAATCATGCATTCAAAATTTTGTCAAAAAGACTATTTATTACTTTATGATGAAAAAAAAGGTTTATGCCATTCTGTGGGTAATTTAATGCTCTAGAAAAAAGATCTGTTGCAAAATCTACGTAAATTTATTATTTATCACGTTAGTAGCGAGAAACTCATCTTCGCTGACAACGTGATAAACCTTAGATTTACGAAAAATTTACAGGAGATGTTTTTCCTGCGGCTTTTAATTTCCGAAAAGATAGCCAGAGGATATTTTTTTATAATATACAATTTTCAAGCAATTAACAGTTTTCGTTGAAAAAAAAACAAACAAATGCATGATTTTTCCCGTATAAAAATTCAACTGCTTCGCGGGGCGTTTTAGAGTTATACATTTCTGGCCGTTTCTGGATAATAGCCATATGCACGCGCCTGTGTACATGCGCGCTTATGTGTGGAAAATGTGATTGGTACATGTTCAATCGAGGATCTGACTTGATTTCTAATAATAATTATCAAGTTCTAGTCAAATGATTCTAAAAAATTTCGATTACCATGTAAATGAATCAATGCATATTCCGTTTCGTTTCTGCCAATAATTGAATACGTTGTCGGAGTGTTGAAAAATAGTTCATTTCGAACCAGCCGATATTTCCTGCTTTCGAAAATCTTATTTTCACGCGGGTACACGTGTTACAAACGATAAATACAAACGACTGGATAGATTATACATGACTTGACGAAAGTGAATTGATCAGTCATTCGATGATACATTTTTCATTTCACCGTCATTATTCCTCAAACCGTATTATATTACGAGGTGTCCGGTGACATCGAAATCAATTAAAACCATACGTTAGGTCCTGCCGTGCAAAAAATTTTTGTAAAAATCTCGCGGTTCGCGTAAACCTACTCATCACAACACACCGTAGCGTAGTCCGTTACCCGATTCAGGAAAGGGACCGGGCGGCGAACGTAATCATGGATGCCCGCCGATCTGTCCGTAAACTTGGCACAATTCTCCGTCGTAAAAGAGCGCGAAAAATGCATTGTTCAGATTAATGAACCACTTCCGGAAAGTTTCAGAGAATATCTCAGTTTTTTCCCAAAAATTAACCAGCCGGTCTACAGCATAAGATTTGATAATCTTTTTGAAATTGCATTCTTTTTATACAGAGACACGTCGATCCGTCGACATGATGAAAATACGCATCGGTCTATACGAATTGGATAATCAGGTACTATTTCTGGAAGAACATTAATAATACTTTTCATTCAGAACTTCTCAGTGAATTTCACAAACCCGCGCGTGGTGCGCACCGCAGTTATACATATACGTGCAGGTAAGAGGCGCGGGAGAAGACATGTCTAAAGATTTGCAATCAGCTATCACGGAGCATAATACTTGTTGCGAACGTGTAATGAATGTCCATTTACAAGTTATCGATGATCGATACCTGTAATGTGTGAATCGATGTGCCATATGCAAGGGACGTATAGGTATCGCGCGACAACGTGGCCTGTTGAAAATCCGTTACGGCTGTGAACTTGCCTATCTTTTTGTACGCTGCCTAGGTTTTACCACCACGATCTGTGCTCGAAATTAAAGACTGTTTCAAGGTACTTACCACAACACAAAATTTTTAGACATGTCTTCTCCCGCGCCTCTTACCTGCACGTATATGTATAACTGCGGTGCGCACCACGCGCGGGTTTGTGAAATTCACTGAGAAGTTCTGAATGAAAAGTATTATTAATGTTCTTCCAGAAATAGTACCTGATTATCCAATTCGTATAGACCGATGCGTATTTTCATCATGTCGACGGATCGACGTGTCTCTGTATAAAAAGAATGCAATTTCAAAAAGATTATCAAATCTTATGCTGTAGACCGGCTGGTTAATTTTTGGGAAAAAACTGAGATATTCTCTGAAACTTTCCGGAAGTGGTTCATTAATCTGAACAATGCATTTTTCGCGCTCTTTTACGACGGAGAATTGTGCCAAGTTTACGGACAGATCGGCGGGCATCCATGATTACGTTCGCCGCCCGGTCCCTTTCCTGAATCGGGTAACGGACTACGCTACGGTGTGTTGTGATGAGTAGGTTTACGCGAACCGCGAGATTTTTACAAAAATTTTTTGCACGGCAGGACCTAACGTATGGTTTTAATTGATTTCGATGTCACCGGACACCTCGTAATATAATACGGTTTGAGGAATAATGACGGTGAAATGAAAAATGTATCATCGAATGACTGATCAATTCACTTTCGTCAAGTCATGTATAATCTATCCAGTCGTTTGTATTTATCGTTTGTAACACGTGTACCCGCGTGAAAATAAGATTTTCGAAAGCAGGAAATATCGGCTGGTTCGAAATGAACTATTTTTCAACACTCCGACAACGTATTCAATTATTGGCAGAAACGAAACGGAATATGCATTGATTCATTTACATGGTAATCGAAATTTTTTAGAATCATTTGACTAGAACTTGATAATTATTATTAGAAATCAAGTCAGATCCTCGATTGAACATGTACCAATCACATTTTCCACACATAAGCGCGCATGTACACAGGCGCGTGCATATGGCTATTATCCAGAAACGGCCAGAAATGTATAACTCTAAAACGCCCCGCGAAGCAGTTGAATTTTTATACGGGAAAAATCATGCATTTGTTTGTTTTTTTTTCAACGAAAACTGTTAATTGCTTGAAAATTGTATATTATAAAAAAATATCCTCTGGCTATCTTTTCGGAAATTAAAAGCCGCAGGAAAAACATCTCCTGTAAATTTTTCGTAAATCTAAGGTTTATCACGTTGTCAGCGAAGATGAGTTTCTCGCTACTAACGTGATAAATAATAAATTTACGTAGATTTTGCAACAGATCTTTTTTCTAGAGCATTAAATTACCCACAGAATGGCATAAACCTTTTTTTTCATCATAAAGTAATAAATAGTCTTTTTGACAAAATTTTGAATGCATGATTCTTTTCATATAAAATTCGACTGCTTGGCGGGGCGTGCTAAAGTTAACGGAAGGATTCGGGGACTTGGCCAAATTTTTTTCGATATGTTTATTACTTTTGGGGGATGAGCGTGAAGAAATTCCGACATGACCATAATAAGAACCAGACTGATATAGAGGTATCATTTGAGATTTTTCAAGCATGTTCTGAGCAATTTTTCAATTTTAAAATAATATAGATGCAAGAAGTACGCGGTATACGCACGAATACCGTGCGGTATATACATGAGGGCTTCGAGTATCATATCGATACGACGTCACCTCACCTTTTTCGATGTGCGAAAAGATCGTCAACCGGGTGTCGAGGTGCTGCGGAGCTTCGCGGACCTCTTCGTGACCGCGTGAAGGTGTACGCGGCGCACGAAGGGCATGACCCGAACCCGACGATCTTTGAAGAAGAGACCATGCGTACGGAGATGCTAGACCGTGCCGTATCGAGCAACGCTCCTCCGAAGGAGATCTTTGATGACGTTTGCCGAGGGTGAGATCATATAATTTCACAGATAATGATCGAAATAAATTAATTGGTTTCCAGTAGAATAAACTTGAGGGGTTATTGAACGGTTGATTGATATCGCACAATTCACGCATCTTATTTTAGCAACAACAAACGTGAAAATACGATTCGATTTCAGTAATCCCAGAGTCGCACCGAAGCTCCTTTTCCCGGCGATGAGAAGCGCGATGAGGCGGGCACGGCAGCGGATTCGACCGCTGATTCCCGCAAGGTTGCGGGAATTAGCCGACATTCTGCAGACGTACGATCCGACGCTGGCGTATTACCGGGGTCATGTAGAGGCGAACCAGGACTCGATCGCCCTGATTTTCATCAGCGATCGAGTACTGGAAGAGTTGAAAACCGCCCGCGAACTCTACGTGGACGGAACGTTTAAGGTAATCGAATTAATACCTTCACCGATTCCTTAATCGGTCCTTCTCCAGTCCCTGTCCCTACTGAAAAACGTTCACGTGATAAATCACATGAGGTTACGAAAGAAGTTAATATATGTAATTTATCGTATGATTTATTTCGTGAGTTCGATAGAATACATAAGAAATCACATCATAAATTATATATGAACCAATCATTACATTTATCACGTAAAAAAATCATATCACCAATCATCAGATTTATTATGTAAAAAATCATTTGATCATGTCATTTGTGTTGTGATATATCTGATGATCGATATTTGTATAATTTATTGTGTGATTTCGTACATATTGTGACGTTGCACCCCGCGTGCACGTCAGAATAAGCCCCAAACCCGCGGAGCGGGGCCGAACGATGCCGAACCGGCCCGGGCGCACCCGAAGACGCGCCGGGCCGGCCGGAGAAGTCACTCTTGTGACAACCTCCGCCGCCGAAGAAAGCTTACGCGACCCCAAGCCATCTCTACGGAAAAGGTCAGCTGCTTCCCACTTACTGCCTCGTGCAACCACCACGCTACGCATCTCCTCCGCTAGTCACCACATCGCACCCCTGCATCCTCACCAGCTCTCCCCACACTCTCTCACACCCCCCACACACACCAACCCCCCCCCCCCCCCACACACACCTCCTCTCACTCACACGATCATTTGTAATTACTCATTAGTTTTAAGGACTTAGGTTTAAGAAAACGCTAATCGGCTGGGGCGTGACCAGCCGCCACGCGGGACCGACCCATTTGTTATTTAGTAAGTAAGGCACGACACCAAAACCCCCAAATATACGTCCGACTTTCGCATTTCATAATTTCGGCGTGAATTCATTCTGCCCCGTCTCTCGTCTCCCTCCTCTCTCCCCAAATAGGTGCGAGGTTCACTCCTCGTCACAAATTGGCGCCCAACGTAAATCACCCACATTGAGTCCCAAAAATCGAGACGAGAAACGACACAATACACAAATTAATCAGTCTAACAAGTTAGAAGCACGACGAGAATATTCGAGATATTTGAAAAGGAACGGTTAAAATCACACATATACACTAACACACAGAATCAAAACAAAATAATGTCAAATAGAAGACACAGCATGCCGCACGGCTCGGCACTCGACGACACAGGCACACACACCCGGGCGCGGAACCAAAACAATACGGTACACGGCGACGCGCGCGAAACCCACAACACAGGCGAGATGACGCACACACAATACCCATATTATCAGCGTATGCAAGTTCACGAACCATTTCGAGACGACGGAAACATAATGAACCACGAGTTAAGCCTATTAGATGCACCTATAAATGAACCGATTAGCGAATCACTGCACAGCACACAGATACAACCGAGACGAATCGAACCAATAGACCTCACACAGACACTAAGAATCTCACCACTACACGAACTCAGCAACAGAACCATCCAGCCACAAAACAGACTAACACACCCAACAGTAGGCGCGGATACATTTATGGGCACAAACAACCTCAACCTAGCAGGAATTCGCAACCTGATAGACTTTGACGAACCGCGACAATACGACACACAAACAACACACCACACGCATAACCAACCAATAAACACATACAACACGAGCATGAATAACACACAGCAGTCTACAATACCAATGCGAACCATACAAACGTGGAAAATATCATACGCAGGGCGAACAAACGAAAACGCATACGAATTCATAGAAAACCTAAGAGAATTACAGACAGGATACGACATGACGGACAGACAACTAATAGACAATTTAACCCCGATCTTAGACGGAGACGCGAAAAACTGGTACCGCTTAAACCGCGGAAAATGGCAAACACGCGCGCAATTCGAGATTGACCTACTATACACATTCCAGGACTCACAATACAGAGACAGACTAGAACACAAAATAAGAAATTACATGCAGGGACAATTCCAAAAAATCACACCATATCTCATCGCAATAAGAACACTATTTACACAACTCATACCCCCATACCCAATACACAAGCAACTAGACATAGCATACCGAAACATGAGAATAGAATACAAAACGTATATAAAACCATACGACTTCGCAAACTTCGACCAACTAGAAAACGCGGCGAAAATGTGGGAATCAAACGTAGAATGGGAAAACACCAGACAACAAACGATCAGATCGCAAACACCAAGCTCCCGCCAACAAAACTTCACAGCAGCATACCAAAACACAAACACATTCACACCACGGATAGCAACACACATACAAACACGAGCAGCATTATTACCCACACCAAACATACCACCAGCGTTAACCTACAACCTGCCAACGAACCGCCAAACACAGCAATAAGCAGATGCTTTAACTGCAACCAAACAGGACATTTCAGACGAGAATGCCCCCACACTCAAAACCAGGGAACCGAATAAGGGAACACCTAAACAGGGTGGAGGTAGCTCCCGGAAACAACAACACCAACACACCCGATTACACAACATACACATTACACAATAACACACATGACCCAAGATTTCACGTGCGAGTGGATATGATAGGCTTCGAATTCAACGCGTTAATAGACACAGGCTCATCTCACTCATACGCAGGCGCGGAAACCATCAAACTAATACACAAAGCACAAATAGACATATACGACACACCGAACAGAACACTGAGCACAGCGAACGGCTCCAAAACACCTATAAGCGGAGCTACAATGCTGCCATTGCGAATCGGCAAGGTCACAAAACTCATACATTTCGGCACCGTAACGACACTCGTAGAACCATGCATTCTCGGCGTAGACGCATTAACAGAGTTCGGCATGATAATTAATTACGAAAAAAATACATGGTCAATAGCGGAGCAACCAGAATTAAAATACAACATCACACACAACCCACAGAAATTACCAACACCAATCGAAACAACCACACGAGAACAGGCAACACAAACACACACCCCACAACTAATCACCCACGACCAAGCATCACAAACACACACAAAACAAGCGAAAGCCGCGGAAAAATTACAACAGGCGGAAGCAAAAATAAAAAAGACACAAACAGAACCAAGAAAAATACTAACCGCACGGAGATCGCGAACAAACTCAACACAAATCCACATGCTGGGGAAACCGGAAGAAACAAATAAAACAAGAAAAGCATTATTACCCACACCGAATTTCCCGCCGAATCCAAATTTATACACACAATCGCACCCAACACAAATCCACACGCAGGGAAAACCGGAAGAAAAAAATAAAACAAGAAAAGCACTATTACCTACACCAGACTTCCTACCGGACCCGAACCTGTACACACAAACACACTCAACGCAAAGTCACACACAACCACCAGAAACACAAGCATGCGCCGGCATACAGGAGCTCACACAAACACAACACACGCAACTACAATCAATAATACACGAGAAAATCATCACACCGCCGGGACAACTAGGCCTCACTCACTTAATCAAACACAAAATAGACACACAAGGACACGCACCGATAAAACAACGATATTACATGGTATCACCGAAAATACGGGAAGCAATTTACGAGGAGGTAGAAAAAATGCTGAGAGAGGACGTAATAGAGCCCTCGAACAGCGAATGGTCAAGTCCAATAGTTATGATAAAAAAACCGAATAATACATACAGATTCTGCCTAGACTTCAGAAAAGTGAACTTAGTATCCCGGAAAGATGCATACCCGTTACCATACATGACAGCAATACTAGACAAATTACGACAAGCACAATACATCTCAAAAATAGACTTGAGCCAAGCATACTTCCAAATACCATTAGACGAGAACAGCAAACACATAACAGCATTCACAGTACCGGGAAAAGGGTTATTCCAATTTAAACGAATGCCATACGGCCTATCAGGCGCACCCGCGACATTCCAAAGACTACTCGATAAACTAATAGGTGCGGACGCGGAACCATATGCATTCGCATACCTAGACGACATCATTATAGTCACACAAACATACGAGGAACACATACACAGACTCGCACACATACTAGACAGAATAACAAAAGCAGGATTAACAATAAACCCAGGAAAGTGTGAATTCGGGTGCTCACAAGTTAAATACCTGGGATACATCATAGACAAACACGGCCTGCACGTAGACCCAGACAAAACACAACCAATAACAGACTACCCACAACCAAAAACAATCAAACAGATACGGAGAATCATAGGCATGGCCTCGTGGTACAGACGCTTCATCCCAAACTTCGCGGAAATAATCGAGCCACTAACCCGATTACTGAAAAAAGAACAGAAATGGGAATGGGGAAAAGAACAACAACGCGCATTAGACACAATCAAACATAAACTCAGCACGCCACCCACACTCACATGTCCAGATTACACACAAACATTCACACTACAAACAGACGCAAGCGGTACAGACCTCGGCGCCGTGCTAACGCAAACCCTCGATGACGAAGAACATGTCATCGCATACACCAGCCGAGCGTTAAGCGAGGCGGAGCGCAAATACTCGACAACGGAGAGGGAATGCTTAGTCGTCGTATGGGCCATCAAAAAATTTAGACCGTACGTAGAAGGGTACAAATTCCGGGTCATCACAGATCACGCGGCGCTAAAATGGCTCAGGGAACTAAAAAACCCAACCGGACGACTAGCGAGATGGGCACTAGAGCTCTTAGAATACGACTTCGAGCCAGAACATAGAAAAGGAGCTATGCACCACGTACCAGACGCACTATCAAGACTACACGAACACGAAGAAATCACACACGCAATAACAGACAACACAGACAAATGGTACACATACAAGAAAGCACAAGTACAGACACGACCAGAGAAAAACGAAGCATGGCGAATCCGCGACAACAACCTATATTTCCATAGACCAGACCCACTACACTCAAACCTTTTACCCGACACAAAACCATGGAAATTAGTAATACCAAAAAACAATATCACACAAATATTACACGAAAACCACAATACACCACAAGCAGGACACTTAGGGATAGAAAAGACATACCAACGCGTAGCAAAAGAATACTACTGGCCCGGCATGTACCGCGACATAGTCAACCATGTACGCAAATGCGGAACTTGCCAACGGACAAAAATCATACAAGCAGAACCGGCAGGACTCATGGGACTAAGAATAATTGAGGAACCGTGGACAGTGGTAGCATCGGATATAATGGGACCACTACCACTTTCAAAAAACAAAAACCAATACATAATAGTATTTCAGGACTTGTACACAAAATGGGTAGAGATGACGCCAATGAAGAAAGCAAATGCACAAACAGTAGAACGCGCACTCCACTCCCACGTAATATCACGCTGGGGAACGCCACGCATCCTATTAACAGACAACGGTACACCATACATTAACAAACTAATCCGCGAACTCACACAAAAATTCAACATCAGACACACCACAATACCCCCATATCACGCTCAAGCAAACCCGGTAGAACGAGTAAATCGTACAATCAAAACAATGATTCAGGCATACATAGACAATGACCACCGTGAATGGGACGCACACCTGCAAGACCTACAATTCGCACTAAACACATGTACACACACGTCAACCAAACACACACCAGCGTTCCTCAATCTAGGCAGGGAATTAAACCCAACCCAATGTATGAAAAAACAGCTAGAAGATGACAGGGAAATAGAAACACAGGACACAGACAAATGGACAGATCATTTAAGACGATTACAGACGCTCCGCGAGGAAGTACAAAGACACCTGGTGGAAGCAAACGAAAAACAAGCACACTATTACAACCTACGTAGACGTAATATCGAATTTAAGGTAGGAGATAGAGTATTAAAAAGAAATCACACGCTCTCATCCGGAGCAGATAGAGTTGCAGCTAAACTAACCAAACGATTCACAGGTCCATTTATAATCATAAATAAAATTTCACCAACAATATACAAACTAAAATCAGAAAGCGGCAAAAGTGCAGGAAAATGGCACATAGACAATTTAAAACTATACACATAACCAAGCTAAATAAAAACCTAACACACACATTACGATCCGACAGGTAAAACAAGAAAATGGAAAGAGGAAACGAGGAAGCCGGGCCATCGGGAATCACCCCCCGGATGGCATACCCCCCGGACAGACGAACACACACAAACACACACGAACACACACACATCATCCATCACAACCACGACACCGACACAATCTACAACCCCAAGCACATACGCACAAACACTCACAAGCAAATCTACACACACCACACAAGCAACAAAAACAACAACAGAACACACACAAAAAACAAACCCCAGTGGCGCAGCCACTTGCAGCAAATGCGGCGGACTGGTCCGCAAAGAAAAATTACACGCACACGAAAACGCATGCAAGCACACAGACACCACCACGAAACGCAACACAAACACAGCACACAACCCAAGCACACGCACACGAACACCATCACCGACACAAAGGCTCAGGGACCGGGTAGAAAGAGAACAGACACGAACACACGACCAGACACCCACACACCAAACACAAAGACCGACATACGACACAGCCATGACTATTTACGGACTACAACCAGCACACACCAACGAACGACCACCACACACCGGACACACACCCAAAAACACACAAACCACCGGAACAAAAACACAACACCATACACGATACGCCACCACACCAAAAACCCTACAGATGACACACACGAGACAAAGGACAAGGGACTACCCACCCTTTCCAACAACACAAAAAATCAAGACACACGACACACGACAGGCTAAACGCACATTACAAACCCTAAACGCGTACGATCCCGCCCACCCTACCACCACGGACACAGAAAGGGACACAGAAACGGACACGACAAACACCGACTCCGACACAGGCACGGTAATAGAAGTCAGGACACACACAGACAACGCGACAAAACGACCAAACACACCAAAACGAAAAAGACAGATGAAAAAGAAACAATTACAAAAAAAGAAACAGGACCGGAAACGCGGAAAACGATAAGACAAAAATTTGAACGACACACACATAGAGCCGCACACACACACACACAGCCATACACACAACACAAGGACCGCCCCTTTTTTTTGCTTTTGTTAAGAACAGTACGTAGACAGACCAAAAGACAGACCGTAGACGAGACGACAGATGGGGTGAGAGAAAGAGAACACAAGCCAGCCACCAAACGCAACAGACCACACACCGGGTGCAGCGCAACACAACAGGTCAACACAGAGAAGAAACACAGACGAAGAAAACACGCAGCGCAACCCAGAAAACGCAGAGAACGACGCCACAAACCGGGGAACCAACACGAAAATTTAAGTACACATTTACGTAACAATAAGTAAACAGAAAACACACAGCAAAACAAAAAGTAACAAAAATGTGATAAGACAGAAATCGAAAGTACAAAGTAAAAATAGAACAAGAGCACTAAGAATAGAAAAACAAGTATTAGTAGATCTAGCACGACACAAATTAGGATTAAGACAGGACAAATTAGATTTAAGAAAACACCAAGTAGATTTAAGGCAAACAGTAGAATTAAGAGAAAGAATAATAGGTATAGAATAAAACTAACTAGAATAAGAACACACACACACATCAAACACACACACATCAAACACACACACAAACACACCAAGTAACACACTACTCATCATCCCTTAACCCCTCCCACAGATTGGCAGAGCGACAAACAAACGGAACGGCACCCAAAAAGGCACGAGGAGAAACAACAGACATTCAACCAACAACGACATCCAGAACAAACACACAAAAAGGCACGAGGAGAAACAACAGACATTCAACCAACAACGTCATCCAGAACAAACACACAAAAAGGCACAAGGAGAAGCAACAGACACTCACTAACAACGAAACCCAACACGAAAAACAAAACCAAAAAACACCCACACGACCACACCACCCTTCTCGCTCACCCTATAGGCCTCGCCCCGTGTGGGGAGGGGGGAGTTGTGACGTTGCACCCCGCGTGCACGTCACAATAAGCCCCAAACCCGCGGAGCGGGGCCGAACGATGCCGAACCGGCCCGGGCGCACCCGAAGACGCGCCGGGCCGGCCGGAGAAGTCACTCTTGTGACAACCTCCGCCGCCGAAGAAAGCTTACGCGACCCCAAGCCATCTCTACGGAAAAGGTCAGCTGCTTCCCACTTACTGCCTCGTGCAACCACTACGCTACGCATCTCCTCCGGTAGTCACCACATCGCACCCCTGCATCCTCACCAGCTCTCCCCACACTCTCTCACACCCC
This sequence comes from Diprion similis, assembly GCF_021155765.1. Taxonomy (NCBI): domain Eukaryota; kingdom Metazoa; phylum Arthropoda; class Insecta; order Hymenoptera; family Diprionidae; genus Diprion; species Diprion similis. The sequence continues at coordinate 16,187,983 of NC_060105.1, read as the reverse complement.
CCACACACACCAACCCCCCCCCCCCCCCCACACCTCCTCTCACTCACACGATCATTTGTAATTACTCATTAGTTTTAAGGACTTAGGTTTAAGAAAACGCTAATCGGCTGGGGCGTGACCAGCCGCCACGCGGAACCGACCCATATGTTATTTAGTAAGTAAGGCACGACACCAAAACCCCCAAATATACGTCCGACTTTCGCATTTCATAATTTCGGCGTGAATTCATTCTGCCCCGTCTCTCGTCTCCCTCCTCTCTCCCCAAATAGGTGCGAGGTTCACCCCTCGTCACAATATTTCAGCGAATTCACGGAATAAATTATACGTCAAATTACATGCCAACTTCTTTCATAACCTCATGTGATTTATCACAAGAACTTGTTCAGTAGGGGTATTCTTTCATACCATATTAGTTGTGGTATTCCGCAGAATCATCAAGTACACTATTTGAAAATATCTCAAATATTTGAAAAGTTTTTTGAGGGATATCGAAAGATTCGAAATGATTTGTGTATATATATTATACCGGATTACACTATTGATTAACAATTTATCTCCGTGTCGAAAATCAAACTTTTGTTGTATCTGAAGCGCATAAACAAAAGAAACCGACTAGCGTAATAAAGTTCAACCAGTATTTGGCGAAAATTAGATAGTTCTTATACAACGTTACTATAATTTACCACGATTATGAATACAGGTCGCCCCGAACCACCCACCCATCGCCCAGCTCTACACTATACATCTCCGGGTTATGGATAACGTACGTCATTGCCTTATTCATTATAGTTTGTAGCCTTGATATATTCAAACATACTCATGACGTTATCACAATCACATTAAAAACGCACTTTCCAGGGAATTGCCGCTGTTTACGTGCTGTGTAGTGACCGAACGAGAGCGCTCTACACCGCGATCTTACGACGCATCGCTGCATTGGCACGAGGAACACCTCCGCTTTGTCATGGGCGACTTCGAACGTGCGGTGACGAGTGCGTTGAGAGAGGTGTTCCCTCGAACCGACATCCACGGGTGCTGGTTCCACTTCAATCAGGTAAAGTCTGCAATATGTACAATACCTGGATCTCATTTGTATTAAGTACGAAATTGATTACAAAATTATTAAAATGTATATGAGACAAATAATACGCCCTCGTATACATATACCTCAGAACTTCTGATTTTTTCGGACTATTAGGCTCTGGAGAGGCGGTGGAAGCGTCTGGGGCTCGCCAGAGTTCGAACCTCGATCCTAGGGATGGCTATGGCGCTGCCGCTAGCTCCTGCGGATCGGTTCGACGAGGGCCTTGGATTGCTGACCGGCTTCGCGGACGAGGTTGCGGAGGAGCATCCTGAGGTGCTCCAATTTATGTCGTATCTCAGGCGACAGTGGAATCCGCTGGCAGATGTTGTCAGCGTGTACGGATGTCCACATCGAACCAACAACCTCGTCGAGTCGTTTCATAACGAGGCAAAGCGAAAGCTCGGAGGTCTTCATCCGAATATATGGAAATTTATAGGTATATGCATCATTTTCGTACGTGGCACGCGCTGCGAGACTCCGTTACTTCTCGGTGTTTCTTAACTTCAGTGAAACATAACTCCGTATATTCTCTTCAATTTGTCTTTTCAATTGGTAATCAGTTATTCTTATATACCTATGTGCATTCTAGACTGGTTCGATGGGGTCGGATATGTGTTGTTGTTTTTTTTTTCTCTCGATATCACGTGTTCAGAGAGGGAATCAGACATCTGTTATGATTTGAACCCTTAATATTTAATGATTTCTGAACGCAATTTTTCATTTTCCGTTCAATTAACATGGGAAAAAGAATCTTAGTTATTTGTGAATTTTGTAGCACAGTAACAAAGTAATACACATAGACCGTATAAAAAACAGGACTAACTTTTTTTTTCAAATACGAGTTGAAAATATTGTTCCAAACGACTAAAAATGCATGCCGTTGTTACGTCCCGACGTACCGCCTCGGCGAACCTTTTTCAAAATTAAAACATAATCACAGAATTGCTTCATCTTACTCAACAGCCACAGCGCTTGAGAGTTTCGTTTCGATGATTATAACGCAAAATATCATATTGCTTCAACCGACGAGTTCCACCCCTCCTAGAGAAAGTCACGTACAGGCCCGCGTATTGGGTTTAACTTGGTGCCATATTTAACATTACCGAGAATGCAAAGCGTGAAGTGGTGAGATAAACCCCAGCGAGTCTCAACCCAAAAGTATCTCTTCTTTTTAAGTCAAAATCATCATCAACAATTAGGCTAAACCATGCGTACAATATGTACCAAATTAAAATAGGTTGTTCATTAAGATGTATGGATGAATGTGTGAGAATTGCATTTCAATATCTTTTGCTCGCAATTATAGTATGTAACCGACGAGATTGAGAATCGTCGGAACACCGTCGGAGCACTCGAGTCAGGCCCGGAGTGACGCTGACCATGCCGATTCTGGCACCGGGAGGTCGCCCTCGCATCTCATTGGCTAATTACCGCTGTAACTTTGTTGCACCGAGGGCTCTTGGACCGTCAGGCCCAAGACGCCATGTCTTCCGTCTGTCAAGTCGCGAGGTGCGTGGACGTCAACCCGTATTAGCCCTTATGGTCGATAGTAGTGTTCGGAAAATCTTCATTGTGACCGGCCTGAAGTACCGTGCTAATTCGTTAAACTCAAGCTTTCAATTTGTATTGTGAATTGCAAAGACTTACTGTCACCTTATTTCAAATTCTTTCCTGTTCTGTACTGGCTCTCTTATCTTCGCGAATAGACATTTTCATGACATTCATTTCCTTTAATAAAAACCAAATCAAGTTCTGCCCTGATTCTACCGAGTCAGGTAATTTTAAGTGATTAACGATAATAAGATATAACCATTCAACTTCTTGTTTAATTAGACTTCAACACTACATAACTAGTAAACGGTGTAAATCAGTAGATTCCTTCGCAACTTAATTCATCCAAATTTAACGTACTGCCCGAGTGACGGTAATCCGAATCTACGATCATCAACCCCCAAGTCTGCTTTGGTGGCTGATCTCGAGCTCCAACATCCATACGTAATCCATCTATTCGTACGACTCGAGGTGAGGCTCAGGTCCAGATTACTAAGACCCTGACCGACACGATCCGACGGAACTCAATCTCGACGCACCACTCTTCAAAAGCTAAGTCAATTCGAATGTTTCACTCCAACATCAACCGAGTCTAGATAATCACCAATTTGATAAATTTATATTCCCATTCAAATATTGCCTATTGGTAATTAACATTCTGTTTATTGGCCAGTATCTCTAGCCAAACCAAAAAATCGTCTTTTTCAATAACTCATGTCTTGGTGGCAAGCTTCACTAGCCACTCCTTTAAACCACCACTAATTGTTCACCAATACCTATATTATATAAAGTCAATAATTAAATCAAACAATAGAATTGGTGCCTAGCTAGAAGTCAATATCGTTTAGGTATTTCGAGAGGTATTCTCTGGCTTTCAGCTTGGATCCTATCACTTTAGTTAATTAATTAGGAACTATATATTGTCACCTGTGTTTTTCACTTAAATCAAAAGTATAAGAATAAGTATATACGTTCAATCTGATCAACGGAACCACACCCACAGGATCTGTCTAAACAAGGTTATCGTTCGTGGATCCTCCTGGACACACTGCAGAGTTACTCTCCTGACGATACCTTGATTATTAAATTTAGACATTGAAGATCCTAGATATCTCTGTCCTGTACGGTTATCGTTCGTGGATCCTCCTGGACACACTGCAGAGTTACTCTCCTGACGATACCATACACAATTAGGACTTTATTAATAGACAAACAAGTGTGTGTGTTTCCGAGAGTAGGCGGAACGTAATATATATGTTGTAATTTAACTTGAGAATGCATAAATCTAAGAAGAGAGATACAAATTACTAAAACGACCAGTTATACTTAATGCGCACTCATTATAGATCTTGCGGCCTTAGTTTATCATTTTATGTTATAACAACAAATTATATGTAACCTTTTTATAACTTCAACCCTTATCATTTTCTAAATCGTTTGAAGAATATATTCTATATTTTACCAGTTAAATCAAATAACCCGTTTATTTCGAACAACAACCTTTCTCAATTTCAGGATCAAATTATCACTATTACAAATTAGCCTCAACCTATTTAAATCAATTTCACAGACCTGTATAGGACTATAGCAACGCGATCCTACATATACCGGCGTACCGAAAGGTAGGTCTTCCTTAGTTTTTAAGTTTTATTCAGTGCTGTTACGTGGGTGCATAATCGATTATTATCCTTAATAGTCGTAAACTCTTACCCCTCTTCTCACGTCCACCCTCCCACGTAACACCGTGGACACGAATCTTTCAACGCATACGTCCTGAGTCTTTTTCAAATAATTCAAAAATAAATTGCATAATTTTTTAAAACTTTTATCTCAACTGTAACCTCTTCTAAAATACATGTATTTCGGACGCGTTCTGAGTATATGCTTTATTGCAATAGTGATAATGTTCGAAAAAAAATCTGTAACCGCTAGATTTTAGTGCTACTTGCGGAGAAAAAATTCATACCATGCAATTTCGTCGAACTGCAGACAATTGTCATTGAAATTAGTCGAGATTGCATGGTATGATGATGTAATTTTTTCTCCGACAGTAGCACTATTGGACACTGAAATCTCACAGTTACAGATTTTTTTCAACAATATGGCTCTTACAATAAAATATATACTGAGAAGGTGTCCGAAAAACATGCGTTTTAGGAGAGGTCACAGGTGCGATAAAAATCTGAAAAATTAGGGAATTGTTTTGCATTATTTAAAAAAGATTTGGGGCTATCCGTTGAAAAATTTGTAAACGCGCTAAACATGGGACACCCTAATGCAGGTATATCGCATAAAAATAAATTCCGATGTACTGTAAAAAAACTAGTGCTATATTTTAATTCAACATTCCTGAATACCTGGAAAAAAAGGTTTATTACTTAACGGGGAATTCAAAAGTTACATTTTGCAGGCCTTTGTTAGCAATCAGAGTGATGGAATGAAGAAATTTACGAAATATTTTTCTGTGAAATCGATAAAGTAAATATAATTAAAAATAGTTTTCATGTTTGATATGGTTTAAAATTATTGTAGGCATGTGAAAACAGAATTTTTCAGACTTTCTTTCAACGAATAAGCAATGCTTACTATTCAGAGGCTTGAAAATTCATTACAATAAAAAAGAAAATAAAACTTTTCGAGAGAAAAATCCGATCTATTCAATATTGCTGGGCGAAGTTAAGACAGTCATAATTGGTTGATCACCGATCATCATTCAGATTCAAAATTTTGAGAAAAATAAATGGTCCAATTATATATGAAAAAATGGATCATAGGCAACATGGCCAGGGATACGGTGATACGGGACGCCCAACACGACCTGAATGTGGGCAGGTACTGTCCGAATATGATCTTTATTTCACACAAGCCGAAACTTTCTTGAACAATTCACTGTCCATTCAGACATAGAAGTTCTCGGCAATGTGTGTCATTCGATCGCATACTTAATCAGGAACTGCTTTTTTAATGTATAATTTCACTAATTCTCAATGACACATTAGGTATACTTACAAAACAAAGACTTATTCTCATTCTGACAACCTTGTCTGGTTTCGAGCTACCCATATTGAAAATGTAGAAAACTCGATAAATTGTTACCAATTACAGTCCTGGCATAATTGAAATAGAGCGATAATACGTTCGATGCCTCACCTTGACACACACTTATATATCTTAAAGGTTAACGTTGTCGGAGTTTCTCCAGCGTTGCGCAACCCGCAACGCAGGAAGGGTGGCCCGCATACGCGAGGAACCCTATGACGCGGATGAAGGTTAGTGTAGGGCAATATTAAGATTATAGATATTTTGCAAAATGAAACATAGCTTTGACGTAGGCATTTATGTGTCACAGATATGGATGAAGTAGCCTTGGCTGAACCAGGAGTACTTGCTGCTGGTGAGCCCAGAATCGTGCCAGGTACGCTTTATATTATACCATCCCGTTGATTTCGATGTTTCCCTGGATCTGGAGCTAATGGTTTATCACGTACAAATTTCTGAGATAACCTACACACCAAACGATGTCCGTTCGCAGTTGTACGGGGCGGGAGAAGAGGTCGCGGGGTACGAGGCCGTGGAGCTCGAGGTCGCGCTGCAGCGCTTGGACGCCAGGAACAAGCCGCGGTTGTTCAAGGGGCTGACCGCTTGAGGCGATCGCCAAGCCCGATTCCGGTAGCACAAAATGAACCGGAACCGGCCGCAGCATTGCCGGACGTTGAAGACGCGCGAAGATCGCGCAGCCCGCTTGGGGTGCACGCAGAGGCCGAGCCAGCGGCTGAAGCCGAGGTTCTCGATAATGGTAAGCTTGCCTCCGCGAGTGTGCTCACTGATATTAGTTTCGTAGGACAGGAATTGTACTGATTTCGCATGGAACGATTGGATTTGGATATTGTAATTGTACGTCTACCGAGTGGATGGTTCGTTCATTTCCAGAAGACGATTACCAGGTACACGAAGACGACTTTGGGTTCTGGATACCAGGAACTCCCCCCCCCCCCCGAAGAAGGGCTCCCGTTCGCCGAGGTGGCACCGGTTCTGGCGAGTGCACCCGCAGCCGATCGCAGCCTCCGTCCAGCGGACACGTGTGCGGCCTGCCTGGTCGAGGTATCGACGCACCTTTTCCTGCCGTGCGCTCACTTTTGCTGTTGCGAGTCGTGCCTCGAGCAGCTGGTCGCACCACGTTGTCCGCTGTGCAACTTAGATCACATTTCGGTTGTGCGCGTGAGGAGGACCTAATTTGAGCTGCTGTTCGCTAAACGGTAATCATGTGCTTATTATGAAATATAATTCCCTCTTCCCTTCGAGGTGATCTATCCATTAAAAAAATTAACAATAAATCCCGACTGTACAGTTATCAAAGCATATCCACGGCTTCGTAAGATACTTTAAACCATACAGTGCTTACTCTACATGGATACGGTAATTGAATGTCGATTTTTTGGGGTTTACTTAGAGTCTACTTCTTACGGAATCTGCTCCGAGTTCTATCTTATCTTTATGCCAACTATCACATAATCCTATATTTTGCAAATTTTAGATGCCATTGGAAAAAAACGCGCCGGAATTTCACCGGGAGACGATGCTAAACGGACTCTTATGCCGTTTTCAAACTTAATAATACTTACATTATATTACAAGGTGTAGTCGTCAAATGACGGTACGCGCTCTAGTCATTATGCCTAAAAAAATTTATAAGTGTCAAAGCTAGTAGATACAGCTAATGTACTGTGTGTAAAATTATCTTCAGATATTGGTAAGAATAGCTGCGACCTGCATATTTGCAGTGTATATATTAGATCCCACGATTGCAACAACATCTCACCCGTCCACGGAATCAAAGTATATTCCAGAAATTGTGATGACAAAGAAAATCGCATCGTGATATGTGACTTTGATGTCGACATATCGAAGACTGATTCTGAGAATATTGACAGTATTGTTCACCAGAACAGTTTATTTGAACTATTTTCCTCATTTCGACGATTTACCGGAATACGACCAAATGATGATGAGTCGTGCATCGATAATGTCTGTGATATGTCAAATTTCGATATTCTATTACCTTCAGAAAACTGCCGGAATAGTACCAAGTAATAATAAATCGTGCATTGATAACGCTCATTGTGATAAGTCAAATTCGGATATTCTTGCGTCTTGAAAAAAACTGCGAGAGTGGTACCAAATGATAGTTATTTGTGCACTGACAACGCTTGTGATAAATGATATTTATTTATTTTCTTATCTTAAAAAAACTGCCACATTACGGTACCAAATATTAATAAGTCACGCATTGATAATGCTCATTGTGATACTTCAGATTAAGGTATTTTTGTATATTAAGAAAACCGCAAAATAGTACAAAATAATAATAAGTCGTGTATTTTCAATGTTTTTTATAAATGAAATTTATTCATTCTCTAGTCTTCGGGAAGATGCCAAATGGTACCAAATATTAATAAGTCACGCATTGATGATGCTCATTGTGATACTTCAGATTCAGGTATTTTTTTATATTGAGAAAACCGCAAAATAGTACAAAATATTAATAAGTCGTGTATTGTCAATGTTTTTTATAAATGAAATTTATTCATTCTCTAATCTTGGGAAAGATACCAAATGGTACCAAACATTAATAAGTCACGCATTGATGATGCTCATTGTGATACTTCAGATTCAGGTATTTTTGTATATTAAGAAAACCCCCAAATAGTACAAAATAATAATAAGTCGTGTATCGTCAATGTTTTTTATAAATGAAATTTATTTATTCTCTAGTCTTGGGAAAAATGCCAAATGGTACAAATTATTGATAAGTCACGCATTGATAATGCTTGCGATAATTCGAATTCAGATATTCCTTTATCTTAAGAAAAACCGTGAAGGGTTCGTACAGATGACTCATCTTTGCAGATATATTGATGGGGCGAGAGAAGTGGGTACCCATGAAAATTTTTCGTAACTCTTCCTAAACTTTGGAAAACGTTCCCATTTCCAAAATTCTTAAATAATTTTTTAGGATGCCCACTTTGCCCATCCCTGAAATATACATACATATAGGTATATAATACGACTGACTGTGATAAGGACAGAGCAAAAAATCTGTTGTTGGATTCTAGACGTATGAAAACGTGAAAATTTGTTATAATTAGAACAAGTGAGTTTCAGCCGAAACCCATACTGTTTTGTTATGACCAAAAGGTATGAAAAGTGAAAATAAGTGAGGTGGTCGTCTATTGTACGGCGGAATAAAATTTGATTATTGACATCTTTCGTTGTTAGTTATCACTCTCCCATTTTTCCCAATGACACAATTCATCTGCTTCGAAAATATTGTGGGATCCATTAACATCACGTCTACGAGTTAACATTTATTCCCAATCAGTCAAATAGATATAAAAAAAATAGTCATCTTTTCCGGATTTGGCCTTCAACGATTCTGTCCGATCTGAGAATTTTTGAGAATGTTTTCAGCTAGTTCAAAGATGTCGTTTCGTTCTGACCTCGAATAATTGGTAAAAAAAAAAAAAGGAAAAAACACGGCCGCAAACAACAATCTAGAATAATGCAGTGATTCTATCACAAGTTAGGACGATTGTATGAAAACATTATAAACGAAAGCAAAAACGGTGAGTGCAAATCGTTCTTCAAGTTGCCGTGGAATACCTCATTTCAACTAACCACAGTAACGTGCTCAAGATCACGCGAGCTGTCTACTACGAATTGATCGATGTTCGAAAATTCTGTACTGGAAAATGAGCTATCAAGGTAAATGGTAGTTGAAAATCCCCTCAGATTTTTAGTAGACGTCAGAACGAGATGAACCATCATATTCGTAGAAAAGAAACGCAAGATCTATGAAAAAGTCGTCAGCGTGATTTTTTTTCTCTTTCATGTGTGAAACTTTTCATATGTTTTATTCCTCCAAACAAGAAACAACTCTTTCCGAAGATATTGGGTATTCCAATTATTTTTAACAGACATTTTTCAACTCACTCGCGCCAATCTGGGGAAAAAAGCATTTCCGAAGACCGGCCAACGAGAGAGTTTTTTTTTCTCTCGTACTTTGTTATGGGAAATTTTTGATAACTGATTATAGGTACTTGTTTTCGAAATCAATGGTTGCGAGAACCCCTGGCATATACTGTCACGTTGGAAATATCACGAAGCAGAATTATATCTGCAACATCGTATTCCGTATATTCGATCTTATAGAATAATTTTTATGTAGGACTTTTGCCCACTTTTTTCTGTAGAGACGACCACCTTGGTTTTATTTCTGTAGAGACGACCACCTCGGTTTAATTTCTGTAGAGACGACCACCTCGGTTTTATTTCTGTAGAGACGACCACCTCGGTTTAATTTCTGTAGAGACGACCACCTCGGTTCAATTTCTGTAGAGATGACCCTCCCGGTCAACTCTGTAGAGACGACCACCTTGGTTAGCTCTGTAGAAACGAGCTTCTGTAGTACGAATTTCTGTAGAGATGAACTCTGTAGAGACGAACTCTGTAGAGATGTACTCTGTAGAGATGAACTCTGTAGAGACGGTGTCCTCACGACAAAAGTCTTAACGCTAAATTATAACCGGTGACGATATTTTGAACAAAACGAGAGGCTATTTATTGCGCACGCGTAAGTCTATCTTGAAGAGAAGCGTACAGTCACGCGGCTCACGTCACAACGGGGAGAGGGCACGGTGGCGTAGCCACTCAGGGAGCGTCCGATTTACAACTTAGGCGCACTGGTGTAGCGCGGCTTCGATCCACTGCGATATTTCGATATCTCGAATACAGCGCCACACGGTAGCGTGAAGTACCGCGGGGACGATTCAATCAGAGACGCCACAAAGACGGCCGCAACCGACGCTATTGCGCAATATTTCACAACTGTTGCGCAATTATACGAGATACAATTTTTGACTAACGGTAACACGACAATGAGATCAAATACAATATTCAATTCAACGAGAACGATAACCGAAACAATATTTCAAAACGATATAACAGTTAAATTACCCGAAAAGACGAGAAAACTAGAATGACGGCGTCGCCACGCGGACGCGGGGAGAGAGGGCCATGCGGGGTAAAAATCAATAGAAATTCGGGAACACAATTAGGGACGTTAATAATTAATCAGACTCGTCGAAATGGTCATTAATAAAATTAATAAGCCACACGAAAACCCGAGATACGGAAAATTACGACTCAAACGGTCACCAAGACAAAAGGAAAGCTATTGCGTCTCGGGGGTTCGAGCGGAAACAAAAGCTCACTTACGTTAGAAGAAGTAGAAATTACTCCCTCGTACACTGAGTAAAGAGTTCTGGCGGTTAACAACACAGACTCACAACACAAAAATAATAAGAAAGGAAAGTACGGTAACGATACAAGGGACGATGAAACGAAGGAACGATATAAACGATAAAAAGCAGCAAGGCACGATAGAAAACACGTCTGATCAGACCAAGTCAAGATGCAGAAGTCAGACGTTCGGGGATTCTTCCGCGCAGCATCGTTGTTGCAGCGGCGTTGCCTGCCGAACTTCTTAAGCGGCACGTTAGTTGGCGGCACCTCCTGGGCATGATTTCTGGCAGGCCTCGCAGCACTCGCAGCGCGTTCGCCGTGCCTAACCCCTTCGGAATGCGTGGGCGGTACTCGAAGCGGTACTGAGCCTGTAGAGGGCTCTTTGATGTTCCCGAGGCTGTTGGCAATCATCACAGTCTGGCCATGGACATCCTTCATAACTGACCTGGCCGATTTCAGATTCATCGGACCAGGGCGACGAAACAGCATTGAGCGGGCATGTCATTTGGGTGAGCAGATTAGCTCGCAATTCTCGGCTCCGTAGATGTTGCTGGCGGCAGCCTCGTAGCTCTCGGGAACGTGTGCGGGGGAGGCACGGGTGCTGACTGCGAGGCGTTGAGCCACCTGTCAGGGTGGTTTCATCGTCGTAGATGTACCCTCGGTGTCGGAATGTCGGTAGCTGCACTATTTGCCTCCTTTCTCCACCTTTGATGCTCAGGATAGCTCGGGATAGGTGGGAAGAAGGGAAAACAAATTTGAGAGAAATTAGTAATCGCACTTAAAATTACATAAGTGACCATATCGATAGCCTGAATTCCTTGCTGCCTTTTCATTAGACGCGGGGATGTCGGAGGTCAAATAACGCAGTGCTAATCGCCGTGTTACAATATATAAGACAATTATTATTTAACAAGATCAGCAAACGCAGGTCTGTTTCTCTGTAAGCAAAGGGAGAATTTTTATTCACTTTTTCTTGACTACGATAATTTACTACTATTTACAATCTTACCTGTAAACAAAGAAACGATAAATAAAGTTTACTATTATCTGTTCTTTATTTACGCTAATATTTTGTATACTAATATTTTTCTTTCTCTCTGTATTTTGTATTGTGTCCTCTCTCAGTGTGTGTGTTCTTCAACTCTTCTAGTTATCGCAGAAAGTAGTCTTGACCTCTTTATGATATGTGGAATAGAATCTTGGATATGTAGGCCAATCATTAACACAACCAGTTGATGTCAACGTTTCGACTCTGTGATTTGAGTCATCTTCAGGACCGAAAATTTATTAATTCATCTTGAGACATTACAAATAGCCCATCACACAGGCTCCAAATAAGCTTAAAATTTTAATAAGGACGGACAAATTTGGATGGGTATACCCATCATCTTATTTACAGTGCATAGAATTTTTGGTGAAATAACAAGACGTCAGCGAATATTACAAAAGCCAGCTTCTTTTCTTCTAGTTATCGTCGCTCCTCCTGACGTTGGTTGGAGCGTTGACTGAGGATATATAAAGACTGATAGCCTTATGGGACTTTTCGTAACCGAAAATAAACGAGAAAAATTCATCGTCAAGCAGCGCCCTCTGCGTCTTTCCCTGCACACGCAACTCAAGTCGGCAGGGGGTCGGTACGCAGAGGCGACAAGAACTGATGTTACCATCGCTCACCGTGTGTACCCAGATAATGCAGAGTCGAATATTATTATGCCTATGAAATGACGGACGGGAACGGAATGAAATTTTAATATAACGCCGTATGGACACCGCATATTTTTCATGTATGCAAATTCATTTAAGCCAAATTCAGTAATGATAATCTACCTCCATCGGATCGATGAAAATAATATTATCCAAGTAGATGCACTATAAACATACACCTGGTTTAATAGGAATAGAGTTAGAAACCTTTTCTTGATGCAAATAATGGGAGAATTAATCGATGAAGTTAATCAAAGGATATGGTTGTTCCTATATGTACCTTATGTAATTTGTGTACGTATGATTTATACATAACTCATACCGTTGACCGAAAGTATACCCATATCTCTAGTCAACGCTCATACCTTCATTACGAACGAAGATTCAGCTGACATATGAACTTAATTTCTAAACTAACACTAGATTTCTAAGATTTTGTAAAATGCGGTTTATTTGCAGCGGAAAACCCTGACCCTTCTCCACAAAAATAGCATTTGGAAATATTGTTACAAAGGGTAAAATCACCCGTTTTACCCCCCTTTCAAATGATCTAGTAGTCGGTTTGTGACGCAAGAAGTGTAAACGTTCTCATGTTATAAAATGAATAGGGTTGCTGCGTCAACCGCTATTATTGTAAAAACAGTCCTGTTTCAGACTCAAAACGAGAAACACATATTGCCATTAAAGCAATTTTCCTCCAAATATTTTACATAACGCCTTTTATTGATTCCGTTAACTAAGCTCACGTACCCACATTTTATTTGAAACGCGAGTCCGTTTCACTGGTGTCAGAATCGGGATTTTGAGCTTTTCTTTCGTGAATCAATTCAGTGCGTGATTATAATGAGTACCAGCAGAGTAGCTCGTTATCGTCGCCGGGAAAACTGCGGAGACAATCCTCTTTTGAGTGATTCTTCGCGAGCCCCTGAACCAACTTCAGCGCCGTGTGACTTCAGCCCGGTCATTCAAACTGATCTAATGAAGATCATTCATCAGCAGCAAGAGGCTGCCGCTCTTCACCAACAGGCTGCTGCCCAACAACTACAGACTGCTGCCCAACAACATCAACAGCTTCTCCAAATCCTCCAGGAACAACAAGAACAGAAAACGCAGTCAGACACGCAGTTCCACGAGCTGTTGCGAGCCACCGTTTCAGCCCTTCAGGTGGCGAGACAGACAAACGGCCCTGGAGCTCCGACCACCTCTGCCCGACCTACTCCTGTTCCTTCCCCACGTTCTCTTCACCCAGAACCTACCCCAGAACCAAGGTTTGTCCATTTTTCTCATAGAGATGCGGAAGTATCTCCAATAGCTAGACCAAGAATTCGAGAGGAAGTCACTTTTCCTGTGCCCTCCCCTCGTTCTGTAGCCCCACAAATAAACTTGGACGACTCTTTTCTGAGCGGTCCTGGACATCATTACGAGACTATTCCAAACCCTGTTAGAAAAATGTCACATTTCTCGACTTCTAGGTCTTCTGCTTCAATTAAACCACCCATCCTTGACGGTCAAATTTCTTGGACCGATTTTGGAAACCAATTTTTAGCAGCAGCAAATCATAATCTTTGGGACTCGACTGCAAAAGCAAATAATTTACCTGTCAGTTTACGAGGTCCCGCAGTTTCGGTCTTATCAACTCTTTCTCCTTCTGAGAGATTAAACTATGACAAATTGAGCTCAGCTCTCAGGTGAAGATTTGGTAGTGAGCATTTGAAGCAGCTCTACTTAACCCAACTACAAAACAGACGACAAATACGAGACGAAGACTTGGCTACACTTGGCCAAGATATCGAAAGTTTAGCACGAACGGCTATCCCAGATGGAGATACCTTAAGAGATTTCATAGCAGTAGAAGCATTTGTTGAAGCCATAAATGACCCTGAAGTTAGATTAGCTGTAAGTACTTCAGGAGTTTCTACTCTTAATGAAGCTATAATTAAAGCTCTTGAAATAGAAGCTTTAAGAAAACAATACCTAGGTGTAGCCAAAGTCGGACAAGTTGAAATCGTCGAAAACACTTTAACCGAACGGACACAAAAAAACTCGGGAAAGACTAGACAAGGTGGTCAAAAAAGTAATCAAAATTTTAGAAATTATATTGAAATTAGTCGTGGCTCTTTTCAGCAACAAGGCGGAAAATCCGAATACGCCAAAGAAAGTGTAGATAATAGGTCCGCTCTCACTTGCTTATTTTGTAAACGAAAAGGCCACGATGCCAATCATTGTTTCGCGTTAAAACGCAGAGCGGAGGATGCGCCACTGAATTCGGATTCAGATACTCAGAATTGGCGAAATAAAAGAATAGCCAGGGAAGATAATCCTCAGGCAGGTACCTCGTTAAATACCTCAAAAAACTAAATTTAGATGATTTAGGGGTGCGAAAATCATCGCAGGTTGTTAAAAGTAGAAAGCTCTTACGCAAATCAGTTTTTATTAAGGAGTTTAAGACAGTCTGGTCTTTACGCACGCGGAACTGTCAATGGCGTTGACTACCTCTGGGTAATTGATACCGGGGCAGAGGTAACCGTTGTTCGATCGGATCTTCTGAAATCTGATGACCAGACTGTTCCCTCTTTATCTTTGCGAACAGCCGCTGGAGAGACGACCCCGATTTTGGAAGAGGTTATCGTGCAGATTAACCTCTTCGGATGTATTGACTCTCCGCACAAGGTTTTTGTCGCAAATATCGAGGAAGGTATTTTGGGTGTAGATTTCCTCACTGCTCACGATTGCGTGATTTCCACCAAGAGGAATTTTCTGACGTCTAACAGCCGCGAAATCACTCTCTGCTCAAAGAAAAGAAGAGTGTACTGGACTCCCCCAAAAGAACGAGAAGTGGAACTCTCCAAAGACAATCATCAAGGTCTGCTCCCTTCGCATCTGGAAAATCTTTTTGAAAGATCGTCGGCCACGCTGGATTTGCAACAGAAAGAATTCTTTAAATCTGTTTTATTTCAGTACGCAGATTCTTTTGCAGTCAACAGCGGAGACAAAGGGAGGTGTACGTCGGTGCAACACGAAATCGACGTCAGAGGCAATCCTCCAATTAAACAAGCTCCCCGGAGGCTCGCCCTAAACGGCAAGGAGGAAGTGAACAAACTCGTTGAAGATATGCTGACCAATGACGTAATCGAGCCTTCTTCCAGCCCCTGGGCTTCTCCGATCGTCCTGGTCAACAAAAAAGACGGCTCCATGCGATTTTGCATAGATTGCAGAAAGCTGAACGACATAACCAAGAAGGACTCCTATCCTTTCCCCAGAATCGACGAAACGTTCGGTCTAATTGCTGGCGCAACCTGGTTCAGTACCATTGAACTTCAGAGCGGTTACTGGCAGGTCGAGATGGATCCCTTGGACAAGGAAAAGACAGCCTTTGTCACGGGACTAGGAGTGTTATGGCAATTCAAGGTGATGCTTTTTGGCTTAAGTAACGCCCCGGCTACCTTTGAACGGATGATGGAGACTGTTCTCCAGGGACTCACAGGAAAAATTTGCCTCGTTTATTTGGACGACATAATCGTCTTCGGGAAGGACTTTGCAGAAGAAGTGAACCACCTCGAACAAGTGTTCTCCAGGTTAAAATAGGCAGGCCTGAAGATAAGTCCAAATAAATGCCATCTGTTCCAGAAAGAAGTCAGCTTCCTCGGTCACATAGTCTCCGCTGAAGGAGTGAAGACTGATCCCTCCAAGATCGAGAAGGTCTCTGCTTGGCCGACACCGACGAACAAGGAGCAGATTCAGAGTTTTTTGGGCCTCTGCACCAGGTTTCGCCACGATAGCCAAGCCCCTGCATCGTCTCACAGAAATCAAGATTCCATTCGACTGGACTGCGGAATGCCAAGAAGCCTTCAAGAAATTGAAAGAAAACCTTACTTCTTCCCCGATTTTAGCCTATACAGAGGTTGAAGTCCCTTTTATTTTAGATACAGACGCCTCTTTGTCAGGGATAGGTGGAGTTTTGTCACAGATTCAGGAAGGTCAAGAGAGAGTAATTAGCTATGACAGCAGAGTCCTTAGTAAAACCAAAAGAAACTATTGTCTCACTCGTAGAGAACTCTTAGCTGTTGTTAAAACCGTAGTCCACTTTTATTATTACTTGTACGGGAGGAAATTCTTGATTAGAACAGACCATGCTTCTTTGAGGTGGTTACTTTCGTTTAAATCCCCCGAAGGTCAGGTAGCTAGGTGGATTGAGAGGCTTGGATAGTACGATTTCGAAATTCGTCATCGAGCAGTTTTACAACATGGAAACGCTGACGCTCTTTCTCGAAGGCCCTGCGAAGAAACAACAGATTGTAGGCAATGTACTCGCCTTGAAAAATACAGAGATCCTCCTCCTACAATACGGAAGATTTCTCTTGGAGAAAACCTCGAAGATTGGAAGATATCTCAACAAGAATATTTTACTCTTTTTCAAATTAAATCTTTGAAAGAAGCAGAAACTCGCCCGGACTGGCAAGAAATATCCTCAGCTGAGTCTGACGTCAAAATTTACTGGGCTCAATGGGACTCTATTCTTTTAATAGACGGAATAATATACCGCAAATAAGAATCTGCGGACTTGAAAGAGATCAAGTGGCAACTTTTGGTTCCCAGAAATTGAGTTCCAGAGATTCTTGCTCTTTACCATGATTCTCCTGCAGGAGGTCACTTTGCCTCGAATAAAACTTTAGGCAAGATACGCGATCGTTATTTTTGGCCACGTTGTCGTGCTGACGTAGAAAACTGGTGTCGAAGATGTCAAGTCTGTACAGCGAAGAAGGGACCTCGAGATAAAGGAGAAAGCTCTCTCTAACCTCAGAACGTAGGAGCTCCTTTTGAGAGGGTAGCAATGGATATCCTCGGTCCTCTTCCTACAACCTACAGTGGGAACGAATACGCTTTAGTCATCGCTGATTATTTCACCAAGTGGCTCGAAGTAGTTCCACTCGCCAGTCAGGAAGCCTCTACCGAAGCTCAGGCGTTCGTTAAAGAGTTCATCTGTAGGCACGGAGTACCTATAGAAATACATACTGACCAGGGCCGAAATTTCGAATCAAGCCTAATGAAGGAGGTTACTTAGATTTTAGGGGTTAGAAAAACCCGGACGACTCCCCTCCATCCTCAATCTGACGGCATGATAGAGCGTTTGAATCGGACTTTACTCCAGTATTTGTCGTCTGTCGTGGAACAGAATCAGAGGGATTGGGACACCTGGATCCCCTTTTTTCTTCATCTTATAGATCTGCAATCCACGGGACAACGGAACAGACGCCAGCTTCTATGCTCACAGGGAGAAATCTTCGGCTCCCGTCAGATTGAGAGAAAGGCCCTGCTGTTTCCGTGCAAACACAACCCCAGACAGATTATGCCTCTGATTTACAACGACGCCTGGAAGAAATTCATAATTTTTCAAGGGAAAGAATTTCTATGGCTTCGGATAAATTAAAAGCTCGCTACGATATACGAGCTAGAGATTTAAAATTCAATCCCGGAGATTCCGTCTGGTTATTTCAACCAGGAAGGCAGAAGGGACGATGCCCAAAATTACAACGAAACTGGGAAGGTTTACCAGGTGATTAACCGTATAAACGATGTTGTTTATAGAATCCGAAGAGGCCCTCATAGTAAGGCAAAGGTTGTACATTTCGACCGCCTTGCTCCGTTCGAAGATGGGCATCAACCTGAATCAGACCCACCTGGACCTGGAACATCCTCCCAGGTTAGATCACCTTCGAATTGACCCTGAGAAAAGTAACACGAACTTCAAGTCTTCCTGTCTCCTAGCCTTTAATTGATTGGGAACATAATCTCCCCTTCGGAATTTCACTCCATAAGAAGAAGCCACTTTCTATTATCGTCGAAGGAAACATCAGATGCGGGAAGACAACCTTTACTAAGAGATTCAAGGCCGATCCTCGGGTTTGTACGTTGTTAGAACCGCTGAATGAATATCGTAATATTGCCGGAGTTAACCTACTCGAATTGATGTATGGAGACCCGGATCGCTTTTGTTATTAATTTCAAAACCACGTTTAACAGGTTATGTGTAATAGACATCTTCAAATAACCTCTCTTCCTGTCAAAGTGATGGAGAGATCAATTTATAGTGGCAATTGTTTTATCGAAGCTCGTCGTAAATTAGGAAATTTTCGAGACTTCGAGTCTCATTCATTTAACAAGAATTCCGCTCTTCTTATTGAAGCGTTAGGACTCAAAGTAGATTTGATTGTTTACCTGCGAGTTTCCCCTGAGACTTCCTTCGCTCGGATCTCTTCTAGCTCGCGAGAAGAAGAACTCGGAGTTTCCTTTGAGTCGCTCAGAACTCTTCCTGAATTCCACGAAGAATGGCTAGTTAAGGGAAAATTTTCTTTCTCACCTGCCCCCGTTATGATCATAGACGCCGAAACCTCCGCTGACCAAGTTTACAATAACTTATGTAAGGCTATGTTAACAAAATAATAATTGTCTCCAGTTAACTTAATGAAAGAAGAACGAATTTATTTAATATTTAGTAAAAATGCTTTATTAAATTCCATTAAATCCCGTAAAAAAGGTAAGAAATTTAAAAAATTTCAATTAAAACGGCTTTAACCGCTTGGCATTGCTCAAAACGGGTGGTAGATCTTATAATATTAAAGAGGGAGAATTGGCATCGCCTGCACTCGGGTCCTCCACCCCTATGTGTGACGTGTAGGATCATTTCTTTAGCGGGAACTCCTCTAAAAAATAAATAAATAAATAAATGAATAAATAATAATAAAAATAAATAATAAAAAAAAAGGGAAGACACTCACGTCAGACAACCTCCGCAGACGAATCCTGCTACGTCCTCTTCTATAAACGCGTTTAAATTGCCACAAGACATCTTTGCCCATTTTTTGTTGAAGAACTCTTCCACCTCAAGCCGAGTTAGCTTATTTAGTTCCCCAAAATTAATTGATCCGGCCAGAACTCTGGCATTAATGTTGTTGTGATCCCTTGACAGATTCATGTTGTTTGAAAGACTTCGTAGATCTGGGTTGTTTAATTTGTGCTAATTGTTACACTAACCCTTTTGTTTTTCTTGTCGATTTTGTTTCTTTCTAGAAGCTTTTCTTCGCCAATCGAACTTTGAGACGAATAGGCTTCGCTTTATTAAAAACATGAATAGAGCCACGATTATTATTTTTCATGAACGATAAGCGATTATTTGATTTTCGCGTTTTTCTAACCCATGTGTCAGTTTTTGTCAGCATTTTTTCAGGTTACTTTATGACAACTCCGTTTTCCTTCACCCTCTCCTGGAACCTGAGGATGACTGAAGGCCCTGATTTTGAAGAAGCACTCAACATTAATCCAGATGAGATCGTTTATTTTTTCTCTTTCAAATGAAAATAAAATCTATACGATCCGTGCTTTTCCCAAATTCGCTTGGCGAATTCGGATTGGTCTGCCTTCACTCACGTCCGTCCTCCCAAACTAGGGTGTGCAGTTTCCGAAAGAATTCGGGACCGGCTCGCTTCCTTCCCCCTCCCTCGTTCCCGAAGGTTGAGAAGAGGCCCCAAAAACCTCCTAAGACCACCGTCGATTTGGACTCTTATTGGAACCTCTCCTGTCCCGTGGTCCTCTTCCCGAATCATTTTGGCTCGTTTGGATTTTCCTGATCTCCGGAATTTGGGAACTGGCCGCTCCTTCGGATTTTACACGAAGCTGTTCACTACACATTTTTACACTGACCTTTGTAAAAACACGGCACATAGAATTTTGAATTCCTCCTAATGCTTGACTATCTGCTCAAGGTTTTCTGTGGTTTACCTTGAGACTGTGGGCAAATGCCAGATAGCAGAAAGGGAGTCTTTAAATTTTTAGAGCCACAGCTCCGACTCACCTTCGAGCACCGTCTGCTAGATCAGGATCACTATTGTTTCAATTTGTACGTTTCGGGACGACTCTTTTCCTCAGGGGGGAGTAGTGTTACAAAGGGTAAAATCACCCGTTTTATCCCCCTTTAAAATAATCTAGTAGTCGGCTTGTGGCGCAAGAAGTATAAACGTTCTCATGTTATAAAATGAATAGGGTTGCTGCGTCAACCGCTATTATTGTAAAAACAGTCCTGTTTCAGACTCAAAACGAGAAACACATATTGCCATTAAAGCAATTTTCCTCCAAATATTTTACATAACGCCTTTTATTGATTCCGTTAACTAAGCCCACGTACCCACATTTCATTTGAAAAACCCTGAATGTCGAAATATGTGCGTATGAAAACATTTTAATCTCTGTTTATACAGATTCCATCAAAACTCGATACAGTAAATCCAACGGCCGTGACATCGAAACAGCAATAATAAACTGGTTTCGACGTGCAGCTGGGAGACTTGTAAAAGAGACTAATGAGTGATATAGGTATGGAAGTGACTCAAGACTGAGCCATTGAGTTCGATCGAAGATGTTGAACTTGAACATGACAATTGATACAAATACCCACCTATATTAGAGCTAATCATACAAGACGTAGAGATGTCTCGAACCTCGGAGTCATACTCATAATCGATTCCAATACTTCTTAAACTTTTTTTTTATACCAACTTCGAGCATAACATATCCTCTTTACAAAACTACAACTGGCTGAGCCAGATGTTTTGTGAATCAAAGTCAAAGAAAAAAACAAATGTGAACTTAAACGTGATAACTGAGATTTTATACATAAATGTCATAGAGATAGCACTTAAATCTTATCTATTACTTACACCAATATTTTTAACCATTTCGTTTCTACATTGTTTTTCATTATAACATAGGTATTGTTCAAGCAATTGACTCGTAGAGCCAGATATTTCTTTGAGTAAACCTACAATAAGTCAATCTTATGACGCTTACTTTGTACCTAACCATCATATATATTTTGAATATATTATTCCAATTCAACCGTTCGCATACATCCACATGATAATGGAAATTGAAAATGCAAATTAATAATCACATAGTCTTATTATTTTTTTATGCCAAGTATCAGAATACGGAGATGATTACAATATCCATTTATTTTTTTTGAAGTATGAATCTGCATGAACAGTGACATATAACTGCTTATATATGTATATATACATATATTGTAACGATTCAGCCGTCAGCCTAACTTTCGGGCCACAGCTGTTATCAATACATACGACGGACAAGGACACGGACCAGACACCCGAAGGTACGCGACGATAAACACAGCGCAACGACGAGACCAGACAAGGCAAAAACACCCAAAACACCACGCCCGCAGCAGGCAACCGAAAGAGGGACGAACGCCGCACAGACGACAGAAGCGACAGCATCGCAGCGTGACCAAGTGACGTCCAGCAGGTATAAAAGGAGGAGCGCGGAAGGACTCAGGCAGCAGAATACCGGCGCACGCCGTCTGACTCACTATATTGAAGGGGTGACACTCGCCTAGAGGGTACTACCTAATTTAGATTGATTTAGCGGAAGAATTAGAGAAAAGATAGCAGGTTAGGAGATAACCATAAAATTTGAGCAGCAAAAGTGATTTAGGAGCTGAAAAGATAAATTCGAGCGTTATTATTTTATTTTCTTTTGTTTGCTATATATCTATTTTTTGATTTAGATGTTAGGTTTTTTTGTATCACTGAATTGATTGCATTTGATAAAAATTTAGAAAATCAAGTAATGTTTGCAGACTCGTATTCGTTTCCTTGACAGCCACTTTTTCTGAGCAATAAATTCGACAGACAGCCACGGCTATCCCTAGTCTGTACGTCACAGCTGATACGGGTCATTCACCCAAAACATAAACCAAAGGCAGACAGCTCTTGTACAACACGAGTCTGTAATTAGAAGGGCACACTGGAAATCCCGTGTTGCCGAACTGGTGTCAACGATCTAGCTGCGTGTCTCCAAAACGGTCGCATTGGCTTTAAAAAAAAGCTGTTGTCGACAAAAAGGGAGCACTTCAGTGAAATCCTTGTTCACGAAAATTACGGCTTCGGTATCACCCAAGTCCGGAAAGTTAACAAATTGGTTTTAAAGGCGAGTATGATTAAGCCTAAAGTTTTCCCAATACAAAGAGAGGTCCAAAAATCTATTAATAAAATTTAAAATTTAATCTCACTTCACTCGGAAGAACCCAGACGGTGCACTTTTCTACAGGCTAAAGGCCTAGAAAAGACGTACACGTTACAATATATATTGAAACAGGACTGTTTTTACAATAATAGCGGTTGACGCAGCAACCCTCTTTATTTGATAACATGAGAACGTTTATACTTCTTGCGTCACAAGCCGACTACTAGATCATTTGAAAGAGGGGTAAAACGGGTGATTTTCCCCTTTGTAACACTCCCCCTTGAGGAAAAGAGTCGTCCCGACTCGGACAAATTGAAACAATAATGAATTTGATCTAACAGACGGTGCTCGAAGGTGAGTCGGAGCTGTGGCTCTAAAAATTCAAAAACTCCCTTTCTGCTATCTGGCATTTGCCCACAGTCTCAAGGTAAACCACAGAAAACCTTGAGCAGATAGTCGAGCATTAAGCGGAATTTAAGATTTTATGTGCCGTGTTTTCACAAAGGTTAGTGTAAAAGTGTGTACTGTACAACTTCGTGTAAAATCCGAAGGAGCGGTCCGTCTAAAAATTTCGGAAATCAGGATGATCCAATCGAGCCAAAATGATTCGGAGAGAGGACCACGGGGACAGGAGAGGTTCTAATAGGAGTCCAAATCGACGGTGGCCTTAGGAGGTTTTTGGGGCTTCTTCTCAACTTTCGGGAACGAGGAAGAGGAAAGGAGGCGAGCCGGTTCCGAATTCTTTCGGAAACTGCACACCCTAGATTGGTAGGACAAACGTGAGTGAAGGCAGACTAATCCGAATTCGCTAAGCGAATTTGGGAAAAGCACGGATCGTATAGATTTTATTTTCAGTTGAAAGAGAGAAAATAAACGATCTTATCTGGATTAATGTTGAGTGCTTCTTCAAAATCGAGGCCTTCAGTCATCTTCAGGTTCCAGGAGAGGGTAAAGGAAAATCGGGTTGTGTTATAAAGCAACCTGAAAAAGTACTGACAAAAACTGGCACATGGGTTAGAAAAATGTGAAAATGAAATAATCGCTTATCGACTATGAAAAATAACAATCGCGACTCTTTTCATGTTTTTAATAAAGCGAAGCCTATTCGTCTCAAAGTTCGATTGGTGAAGAAAACCTTCTAGAAAGAAACAAAATCGACAAGAAAAACAAAAGGGTTAGTGTAACAATTAGTACAAATTAAACAACCCAGATCTATGAAACCTTTCAAACATCATGGACATGTCAAGAAATCACAACAGCATCAATGCCGGAGTTTTGGCCGGGTCAATCAATTTTGAGCGACTGAATAAATTAACTGAGTTGGAAGTGGAAGAATTCGTCAATAAAGAGTGGATTAAGATTTCATGTGGCAATTTGCACGCGTTTAAGGAAGAAGACAAAGCAGGATTCGTCTGCGGAGGTTGTCGGACGTGAGTTTTTTTTTTTTTTTAGAGGAGTTTCCGCTAAGGAAGTGATCTTACACGTAACACATAAGGATGTAGGAGCTGAATGCAGGTGATGCCATTTCTCTCTTTGTAATGTTATAAAATCTACTTCCGGCTGTAACCAATGTCAAGCGGTAAAAATTGCTTTAATTAAAATTTTCGAAATCACTTATCATTTTTACGGTATTTAACAGAATTCAATAAAGCCTTTTTTTTTTTACTAAATATTAAATAAATCCGTTCTTCTTTCATTGAGTTCACTGGGGACTATTATTATTTTGTTAACATAGCCTTACATAAGTCGTTGTAAACTTGGTCAGCGGAGGTTTCGGCGTCTATGATCATAACGGGGGCAGGTGAGGAAGAAAATTTTCCGTTTACTAGCCATTCTTCATGGACTTCATGAAGAGTTCTGAGCAATGCAAAAGAAACTCTCAATTCTTCTTCTCGTGAGCTAGAAGAGATCCGAGCGAAGGAAGTCTCAGGGGAAACTCGCAGGTAAACAATCAAATCTACTTTGAGTCCTAACGCTTCAATAAGGAGAGCGGAATTCTTGTTGAGTAAATGAGACTCAAAGTTTCGAAAATTTCCTAATCTACGTCGAGCTTCGATAAAACAATTGCCACTATAAATTGATCTCTCCATCACTTTGACAGAAAGAGAGGTTACTTGAAGATGTCTGTCACACATAACCTGTTGAACGTGGTTTTGAAATTGATAGCAAATGCGATCCGGGTCTCTATACATTAATTCGAGTAGGTTAACCCCAGCAATGTTACGATATTAATTTAGCGGTTCTAACAACGTACAGACCCGAGGATCGGCCATGAATCTCTTAGTAAAGGTTGTCTTCCCGCATCCGATGTTTCCTTCGACGATAATAGAAAGTGGCTTCTTTTTATGGAGAAAAATTCCGAAGGGGAGATTATGTTTCCAATCAATTAAAGACTAGAAGACTAGAAGACTTGAAGTTTCTTTACTTTTCTCAGGGCTGATTCAAAGGTGGTCTAACCTGGGAGGATGTTCCAGGTCCGGATGATTCCGTTCGAGTCCGTTCCTCGAACGAAGCTAGACGGTCCAGGTGTACGACCTTTTCTTTGGAGTGAGGCGTTTTTCGGATCCTTGAATTTTGAGGAACTTGGTCTACTAGTATTTGGCGAGGAGAAGTCCGGGGTGTCGGGATAGGAACCATCCTGGGAGTGGGTACCGGGGAACCTCTGGGAGTAGCAACCGGTTCTCCAGACTCTTGAGCTTGATTTTTGGCTTAAAGAGCCGACACTGTGGACTGGAATAGCTCGATGATTTGTGTTTCTGAGCGTGTCTGGGCCTCGCGATCCAGTCGACGCTGTTCTTGTTGTTCCTGTAGAATTTGGAGAAACTGCTGTTGTTGTTGGGCAGCGGTCTGTTGTTGTTGGGCAGCGGTCTGTTGTTGTTGGGCAGCAGCCTGTTGTTGAAGAGCGGCAGCCTCTTGCTGTTGATGAATAATCTTCATCAGGTCAGCTTGGGTGACCGGGCTTTCACACGGCGCTGAAGTCGGTTCAGGGGCTTGCGGGGAATCACTCAAAGGAGGATTGTCTCCACAGCTTTCCCGGCGACGATAACGAGTGATTCTGCTGGTACTCATTATAATCACGCACTGAATTGATTCGCGAAAGAAAAGCTCAAAATCCCACTTCTGACACCAATGAAACGGACTCGCGTTTCAAATCAAATGTGGGTACGTGAGCTTAGTTAACGGAATCAATAAAAGGCGTTTTGTAAAATATTTGGAGGAAGAATGCTTTAATGGCAAAATGTGTTTCTGGTTTAAAGTCTGAAACAAGACTGTGTTTACAATAATAGCGGTTAACGCAGCAACCCTCTTCATTTGATAACATGAGAACGTTTATACTTCTTGCGTCACAAGCCGACTACTAGATCATTTGAAAGAGGGGTAAAACGGGTGATTTTACCCTTTGTAACAATATATATGTCGATGATAAAGAACAAAGTTGTCGTTGCTTTTCGTCATTTGTTTTGTTGAAGAATTGGTTTAATAAAAAAAGAAGAAAGAAAAGGGGATGCTTCGCGGAACGTCAAAGAGAGTTGACGTATTTTGTCACGATCAATATTTGAATTATCTAATATCGTTTTGTTCTGAGTTCAGAGTTAATAAAATGTTCTTTTAATGACTCAATATGCGCCCAACACGAAAAACACAAAGTTCGCGAGTGATTTCTGGCCTTTCTCCGACATATATATATACTGTAACGAACCCGGTTTCTGAGGCTCACAGCCTGAGAGAAACCGTTCCGAGTGGGTTTTTCCGAATTCTATCGAGTAAAATAATAATTTTCGTTTTTTAGACCTCCTCTTGTTTGGGAAAAAGATGGCTTAATAAAACTCGCCTAAAGACCAAGACATTAGCTATGCGGACTTACCGTAATGGGAAGCCGCCTCAATTTATGAACAAGCACTACAGCAATTACTCTCGTTTTGTCGACACTCGCAACAGGTGCGACTGGTTTAGAGATAAATACTGCAGCGTATGTCACCTGTCGACGACACTGGATAGCCGGTGCGCCCTTCTAATCACGGACCTGTGCAACAGAGGCCGTCTCCCTATCAATCAGCTGCGGATAGAAGATCCAGAAACAGCTGTAGACTTGCAGACCAGGGACTGCCGTGGCTGCCTGTCAAAGACTTTACGACGGTGATCGACAAAGAAACAAACCCCGTTCTGCACTTTACTATTCATATGACAGTTTTAATGAAATTTAAATCACGCGAAATGATACAATAAAATCAAATAATATAACATAAAATAAACCTAAAATCTATGATTCAAAGAAAATCAACAAACTAAATAAAACAAAAATAAAACATGCCAAAATTCGTCGGTTCGGCTCCTATCAATTTAGTTTGTTTAAATTTACTCTCCCTCTACTCTACTTAATCAATTCATGCGCCTCCCGCGGCCTCTACTCTTACTCTCTAAGTAATTTACTGAAAATTTCTAAGACTCTAAATTAGGTCGTGCGCTCCGAGATGAGTCACACGCCTTTGCAATTTGGCGAGACAGGTAGGCCTATTGCCGTACGTCTGCTAACGTTGCTGGTCGTGTGCCGCTATTTATAGTGGCACCGTCCGTCATCGTTACGCTGCACTGCTGTCAGTTTTTCTGTCCGTGTGTCCAGTCCTCCTGGCCAGTGGTCATAGTGCGCGTGAAGTGCGTACCTGTACGCGTGCCTGTGCGTGAGGTTTTGGCGCGCGGATTTACGTCACGTACTGTCAGTTTTGGCGGTCGGAAGTCAGTCATTGCGGCGAATTTGGCGGTTCGTCTTCGTTGACTTTCGGAGATTTTCGCTGAGGCTCGGGCCTCGGTGTCATGTCGGCTACAGCTGTCACCCGCGGAGCTGGCTGACCGCTGTACCGTTACAATACATATTCATATATATATATGTGTCACTGTACTAAATATGGATATGCAGCGTTTAATAATATTTAGAACCACAGGGAGATTGTTCCTTGAAAACTGTTCCTACTTGTTATACTGTGATGCTAGTTTTTATAATACCGTATAATATATACCTACCTATACCGGGACCATCTCTAGAAACTAAACAGCAACTGCGCATGCGCCAAATAATTCAATCTCATTGGTCAGCGAAATTGCCCCGCGGCGTAATTTTCGTCAGCAAACCAAGGGGACCAACATACAAAAAATATGACAAGGCTGTGAATCTCTCGCGCCTAAAGTAGCGGATTGAGGTTATGTTAATATTTATTCCTATTTCGCGAGAATTGTCTAAGAATAGTGTCATTCAACAATACCGTCGTCGATATTCGAAGATATTCAATCGACATAATAAAGGCTCGAATGGAGAAACAAATATCAAAAGCTGCAGAAATTGGGTTAGTTATTTATTGAAGAAATCTGAAATAAAATGTGAAACGTCATCAACGAGTGGGAGTCTAGACAAACTGAGGCAGGTAAGTGAAAATATTGTTTATCTCAAAAAGATTCTTTATTCACATAAAATTAATAATAAGTACATTGTTGAAACCCAGTAGAAGGTAGCTCCGGAGTAGATTTCTTACAGTGCAGTACTCCAGAAACCAGTTATCAGTGCCGATGAACATGAAATGAGTAATTAAATCAGTAACAAGGAATAAAAATTAATTATTGATTGTAAACACAAAGTTTAGGAGCACAAAAAGTTAGCGATCACAGCAAACGTACTTGACAAATGTCCTAATACCCTCAAAAACCCTCAAAGACTCCGTTGAATAGTTGACAAAGTTTATGCAAGTCCATTGTACAACAGTCGATGTTCCGTTAACAAAGAAGAGTTCACCAGACATCCAAGTACGAAAAGATAAAAAGGACAACAGTTAATTTCACAGTGTAACTCATGTTACTAAAGAAAAATTAGGAAACAACGCAATAACGTACAGGACAATCATCCCATAGCTCAAGGAGACCAATCTTCACTTCCGTGATAAAAATAAATGGATCGTTGAATCTCAGTAGAAGGTGCCTCCGGAGTAGATTTGTTACAGTGCAGTGGTCCCGAAGCCAGTAATCCGTACCGATAAACATGAAATAAATAAATAAAATCAGTAACGCGAAATAAAAAAAAATTGGGTATCTTGAACACAAAGCTTAGGAGTACAAAAAGTAGCAAGTCACAGTAGACGTACCTGATGCAATACCCTAAAAAAATCCTCGCTGACTCCGTTGAATAGTTGACAAAGTTTACGCAACTCCAATGTACCACAGTCGATGTTCAGTTAACAAAGAAGGGTTGACCAGACATCCAAAAACAGAAAAAGAACAGCAGTCAATTTTACAGTCTAACTCGTATTATTGAAGGAAAAAGTAAACAAAACGATAACTTACCGGACAATCGTCCTACAACTCAAGGAGACCAATCTCAACTTCCCTACTGATCACCCATGATCATCTGGCCACTGGTTCCCTTTCAATAAATGCTCAAAATGCCCTCCAGCAGCTGCAGCGCAGTAACCGAGCCGATCGTAAAATGCATTTGTCGTGTTCGATATAACATCTGGCGACAGGTTCTGCAGAATGTCCAAAATTCTGGCTTGCAGTGCTGCAAGGCCTTCAATTCTACCTTGTGCATAGAGAACATTTTTCAAATGGCCCCACAAGCCATAGTCCAGAGGGGCGAGATCAGGGGAACGAGCTGGCCATTCCACCTCCGGGCTTCCTCTACCGATCCAACGTCCAGGGAACTCTTGGTCGAGGTAATCCCGGACGGCTCGTGTAAAGTGAGCCGGGGCTCCATCCTGCTGAAACCAAACAGGTTCGCCCTAAAATACAGAAAAAGACACGTTACTTTTAGTAAGCATAACAAGTATTTATTTCAAAATCACAGGGAGTCTGCTAATAAAAAGGCCCCCCTCACACGATAAGGTACACTCACGATTTCTTCTTCAATCAGCCTAAGAGCTGGTACGATGTGGTCCCTAAGTAACCGAAGATACTTTTCACCGTTGAGGTTCCCATCGATGAAAAATGGCCCGATCAGCCGATTACCAATGGCGCCGAGCCAGACGTTGAGCTTCAACGGGTACTGCGTGCCGGCCTGAATGAACAGACGAGGGTTGCTTCGGCACCAGGCTCTGGTGTTCTGCCTGTTGGGTTTTCCGAGAAGTATCACCGTACTTTCATCGGAGAAACAAATGCGACTCAACAAGCCCTCATCTGCATTCAGACGTTCCATCATCTCTTGGCTGAAGCGAAGACGATTATCGCCATCACCAACCAAGAGTTCGTGATGTACTTGAAACTTGTACGATTTGTACTTAGCTCCACGCAGCACTCTTCTGACCGACGCCTTGGAAATCTCAAGCTCCTGTGCAACATGGCTGGTTGGCTTGAAGGGATCCTCTTCGATGGTCAAGCAGATGTCCAGCTTGGTATCCCAACTTAGTTGCCGGTTTGGCTGGACCACTTTCTTCGTCCTCTCGTCGACACTCCCAGTTTGCTCAAACTTCAGGACCATGTTCCTGATTGTCGTGATGGACGGTATCGGTCGATCCGGGTGGGCAGCCGCGAAATGATCTCTGTTTTCCCGGTACGTCAGTCCTTGATGGTGATGCTTCACCAGCTCCACTTTTTCTTGAACAGAAAACTTGTAATTAGGCATTTTCAACCTGTAAAAAAACTTCACAAAAGGATTACGATACTTATCAAACACGAGGTTCACCACGTGCAATCTTTTTGCAAAGTGGCCAGTTTACGCGCGCGGGAGAGTTTATATTCGCGGGTGGAGAAGTTGGGAAACTTTACAGATAGATGATTTGATTGGCTGATATCGGTCGCGACGTTGGTCTCATCCAATCAGATTGTGGTAGCTGCGTGATTTTCGCGCCCTCGCGGGTGTTTTTCAGTATGCACAGAATTATGATACGTACTATTGTCTGGCTAAATACCACGTGGTGATCTATTTCTGACTTTCAGTTCAAGAAATCGATATCCTTCCTTATCATTACGTGGGAAAACATGGAAATGGTTCCGCGATGAGAACGGCGACGTTTAATTACCGCGTGTTCAGCGGTTCGGGTAAACAAATTTTGATAACCTCGCGAGCATGATGTGACATTCGCGATTCGATGAATTTTGTTGATTTCGGGAAAATATGGACTATAAGAAAAATTAACAATTCAAAGTCAATAAATGGAACTTACAAACGCATCACCTGAAACGATATCCAACGATCGGTAACTCGTGATTGTAATTTTCGAACGTGGAGTCAGTCGATGTCACATGGCAATGAGTTACAATAACGTTCATTTTTCATGCATTTTTTTACAAATCAGTTGTGTCCAAAAATATTAGAAGCTCCTAACTGATCATGATACCTTCTAATATTTTCAGATAGGAAACAATCCATCATCGAAGTGGGACTAAAGTTGTCAGGCTGTTACGTGCCAGCCGGTATCCACGGGGGCACCCTCTCTGTATCCTACATTACCGATGTGCAGTTACCATAGGAGAACTTTAGGAGCTCTTACCCGTAGTTCTTAAACTAATACCGACATGCACAATTATAATCATAACGTGCAATATTCTTATATCGACAGTTCTCTACGCTACATTAACCGTTATTTCATCAGCTAAACTTATATACATATATGGTACTTATATTTTTCTCACATTTGACCGTTATATTTTTCAACACTAGCTTTTAAATAAATCCCTTAATTTACGATCGCAGCTGCAGTGCTTCAAAGTAATAAACACTTGCAATAATTCAGGGCAATAAACACTTGCAATAACTCAGAGTAATAAACACCTGCGATAATTCAAGTCAATAATCACTTGCAATTATCACTCAATAAAGATAGTCGAGTAGACTAAGCAGAGGAAACGTGGGAAGAGAAGTCATGAATAGCTCTCAGATAAAGAAGCCTTATTCTCAGAATTAGGAATAGCGCCCTTATTTAATGATCACGCGGCCAATTAGCGTATCGCCGCTTGCTTTCTAAACCAACCACCTCACGCTAATTCCCCGCCAAGATCCTACGCACTAATCAGAAACCTTACCCCCATACTAATTAATATCCTCATCCAATCATCCTAGACCCGCGAGAAACTGTAACCCTTTCGAACTCCTCCTATTTTTTCCACCTCTTTTCTCAACCTTAATTCAAATCAGGGAGAACAGTTTTAGACATCAGAGAGATCAGAGCAGAATAAATCCAGACATCAGCGAGAACAGTCTTAGATATCAGAGAGATCAGAGCAGAATAAATCCAGACATCAGAGAGAACAGTTTTAGACGCCATAGAAAACAGAACAACTTTAGAACAGAGTTTAATCCACAAATCATAGAAAAGTTTAGACTCAGTGAATAAAGTCAAACTCAGAACCTCGAAGATTTAATAACAGTTGCGATTGTAATAAGCGAAACAGCAGTTTATAAACCATTGTAAATTCGACAATTGAGAATGTAAAGAACATTGTTGATTATTAATAAATGTTTATTCTAAATTAAAGTGTTGTGTAAAGAGAATTATTTCAATCACGCATAGTGATGGTTGGCACGAGCCTAATTACCTTACAAACTCTCAGAATTGATTGAGCTGAACGAGAAGAGTTGAGGAGCTGATCAGCAGATTTTCGAACATCAACTACGTAAGTCAAGAGATTAACCAAAATCACGCAGTGAATCATAATCAACTCGTGGCGTTCCTCTCAGAACGTAACAGCTCAATAATAAATAAAATGGTGGCAGCGTGTGCGAGAGCCAACTGGAAGTAATTCAAAAACTCATCGATTTATCATCGTACTGAAATAACACAAAAATTCGAAAATTTTTTTTTCAACATTGAGAATAAACATCAACGACATAATTAATAAGTGATTGTGACCAAATCATCGTTGAAGTGAACTCCTTCAATTCGTCGTCAACGTATATTGTTGATTAAACATATAAAACAATCGTCAACAACATATTGCCGCACAAGACATCACAGAATTGTGCATCGCAGAAAATATCATCGTAGAATTTCACATCATTGAACGTGGCACCGTAGAACATCGCATCGTAGAACGTCGCATCGCAGAACTTCGCATCGCAGATCCTCACATCACAGAACATCAATTTCAACGGAAGCTTCGCCCTCCCGCCCAACCCTTGAGAATCATCATTCATTGTTAGTAGTCTCCGTTACGTAAGTCAAATTACTATTTCAAAATGCCGAATAACGATACCCAAATTCCCATGGATGTTAGCACCCAACAAAATTCAAGTACCGCAAATCCCAATGCATCAATTAGAGTAGACAGTTCGGGATATATCCATAAATTCGATTACAAAGATGTTTTCAAAATAATACCAGAATTCGATGGTACACCCGCTGGTTGTTCAATTCAAACATTTATAGACGAATTTGAAAGTGTAAAACAATTCATACCACAATGCGGAGAAGATTTTATAGTAAAAATGTTACGTTCGAAATGTAAGGGAGAACCACTGAAACGAGTGACGAACGCTAAGATAAAGACGATTGACGAACTAGCAAACTTTCTAAGAACGCACTTCAAGCCAGACAAAGACATAGACACTTGGATAAAAGAATTTAGTAACTTCGAACAAGGACCAAACGAACGAATCATTGACTTCAATTACAGAATAGGCACCCATTATCAGTTGACAATGGCAGAAATTGATTTAACAGGAACTACAGATGCTCAGTCGTTAAAACCATGGGCAACTAAAGCCGCAGTAAAAGCATTTATAGCTGGAATCTTTCCAAGATATTCCCTTTTCTTGACTAAAACGACGTACAACTCATTACAAGAAGTAGTCATCGAAGCTTTAGAATTAGAAAAGCGCCAGAAAAATGTCAAAAACATAGAAAATATTTATAAAACAACAGTATCTGACGAAAAACCGTGCTATACCATTCAAACGGACAATTCAAACACAGCAAATCGAATTAGAAATGCGAAATTTCAAAACAATGGCAATCGACAAATTAGGGTAGATCCAACATCACAACCAAATTCAAGTCAAAGAACAGATAAATACTGTAATTATTGTAAAAGGAACAATCACACAGTAGATGAATGTCGTGCATTGAAAAACAAAAACAGCGGAACGACAAATCAATATACAAATCAATATGCGAATAACAGTGGCACAACAAATCGAAACACAAATCAATATGCTAATTTACAATGCAACTATTGCAAAAAATTAGGACACATTATCCGCGATTGCAGAAAACGCGTCTATAATAATAGTAAACGTGAAAATGGTTCAACACAGACAAATAACGTCACTAATACACAAGCGGGAAACGCTCAAGTTTCCCCTCGAACAGACGCGACGACGGGAAATTCCGAGACCCAGCGTCAGGTAACACAGCAATAAAATCCAAGACAGAACGTAAAAATGCACCAGAAATCCGTAGCGCTGAATGTAATATAGGTTCAATATCTCCAAATCATAGATCACCATCAATAATTATAGAATCAATAGATCTCAAACACAAAAGTGGAAAATTTTTAGTAGATACAGGTTCTCAATTAAATTTGATAAGAATAAACGAATTGAAGAATCCGAGATTAATTGACACCTCAATTACTTACGAACTTAACGGAGTTTCAAAACTCGATAAACCTATAACATTGGGAAAAATTAAAATCAGAATTAATAATATTCTTGGAGAATTCAATGTCGTACCGCAAGATTTTCCATTACACTATGCAGGTATCATAGGATCAGAATTTATGCATGACAATGAAGGCAAGATCGATTATCGAACAAGGTTTGTTACCCTAAATAACATCAATATACCGTTCTCAGAAACTGAAAGTTTTTTGCTCCTGGCCAGACAGAAAACTGCCATGTTTATTAGAGTCAAGAATACGGAAATTTCAGAGGGTTACGTACCGCGTTTAGATACGCAGGATGGTATATACATAGGCGAAACCGTTGTTTCAAATAATAATGGAATAGCTTATTTGTACGCGATCAACACACTGGATGAAGATGTTGAAGTGGAAGTTCCCGTAATTCCCTTGTACCCTTTCGATACAAGCGTAGACGAAGATACTAACGACGTAAAAAGTGAAACTTTAGAGCACACAATTACTCGGACGCGAGGAAATCGTGCTAATGAAGTAATCAACTTATTGCGCTTAGACCACTTGAACTCAGAAGAGCGTAAAGCAGTCGTTTACTTGATAGACGAATATGCTGACCTTTTCCACATCCCCGGAGAACCCCTGCGAATGACTAACACATGCATGCATCGTATAATAACAACAGACGAGATACCCGTTAACACCAGACAGTACAGACACCCTCCTTTTCAAAAACCAGAAATTGAAAAACAGATTACAGATTTATTAAAAATGAACATCATAGAACCGTCAAATTCACCATATAATTCACCGCTATGGATTGTACCAAAGAAAGCAGATTCACAAGGTAATAAAAGATGGAGATTAGTTATTGATTACAGAAAATTAAACGAAAAAACGATTGGAGATGCATATCCATTACCTTTAATATCAGATATTTTAGACCAATTAGGTGGAGCTAAATATTTTTCAATATTTGACTTAGCCTCAGGATTCCATCAAATTGCTACGCATCCAGACGATAAACATAAGACAGCATTTACAACCCCTCACGGTCATTATGAGTTTAACCGAATGCCTTTTGGACTGAAAAACGCACCAGCAACCTTTCAGCGGCTTATGGACTTAGTTTTACGAGGTCTACAGGGAATAGATTTATTTGTATACCTAGATGACATCGTAATTTATGCAAGATCGCTTGAAGAGCATGCAACTAAATTTATCAAGCTTGCTGAACGTTTAAGAAAAGCTAACTTGACGTTACAATCAGACAAGTGCGAATTTCTTAGAACAGAAGTTAAATATTTAGGTCATATTATATCATCTGATGGAGTTAAACCAGACCCACAGAAAATCGAAGCTGTTGAGAAATTTCCAGTTCCGAAAACACCAAAGAATGTTAAGGAATTTTTAGGATTAGCCGGATACTATCGTCGATTCATTAAAAACTTTGCTAAAATCGCTAAGCCTTTGTCAGAACTAACTAGCAAGAACAAAAAATTTGAATGGGATTCTAAAACACAATTAGCTTTCGAAACGTTACGCGATAGACTTTGTGAAGCACCTATACTACAATACCCTGATTTTTCGTCACGGTTTATAGTTACAACAGACGCATCTGGTTTCGCGGTAGGAGCCATCTTGTCGCAAGGGAAACCAGGCGAAGATACACCCATCGCGTATGCTTCTAGAGTTTTGAACAAGCATGAGAGAAATTATTCAACAACTGAAAAGGAAATGGTAGCAATCGTTTACGCAATCAAAACTTTTAGACCGTATCTCTATGGTAGACAATTTACATTGTTAACCGATCACAGACCGTTAGTATGGGTAAATTCTACGAATGACCCTACGTCACTTGTAATGCGATGGAGAGAACGTTTAAAAGAATTCGAGTTTAAAATTCTATATAAAGCAGGTAAAATCAATACAAATGCAGACGCGTTGTCTAGAAACCCTGTTGATATAGAAAAAAGGGAAGTCTATCCCATAAAATTCAAGTGGAGACGGTCAACAGACCCTGCACTTAACGTAGCACCGGGTATAGCCAGGCTACGATCGTCATCTGACTCTGCTCAAAAATCCACACGGAAAAACGCGAAGATTAGGCGACGAAATTTAAGCAGTTCTTCTGAGGAAGGAAAAATTATAGAAATATCCAACAAAACTCATAAAAATCCAATGAGTACGGACGAGGAAGACTTTCTAGGATTCCCTAATCCGGATGGTAATAAACATGTCGAGAAAGTAAATTCTAAAAACGTGACAAACCCGAGAGGATCACGATTAGGTTCGAACTCCGACTACGACAAAAAACAAGCGATGGATAACGGTAGGCCTGATCAACCTATTGCCAGTCGTCATAAATCTAAATTCGTAGACAAAAACACAGAATCTCAAGAAACCGGTAATCAAAGAAAATTAAAATCCATTACAAAGCGAAAATCAAGTGCTAAACGCTACACTCCGTTCAGACATCGTTCTGAATACGAGGATTCATCATCATCAGATGAATTATCAGACTCTCCAGTAAATCATAGAAATACTACTCGTAATAAATCAAATGAAAAACAACAATCAGTAATCATAGAAATAGAATCAGACTCTCAGACTTCATCTTCAGTAGATGGAAAATCAAAGAAAAATCAATCTACGATACTTCCAGATTATGTAGATACTCAATCATCATCACCGGATAGTGATGATTCTTACAAATTAAATCCAGTTAGGTATCGAGCTAAAACAAATAATACAGAATCGAATATACGTACGCCCAGACAAAATCCAGTTACAGTCACTGTGGGAAACAGACAACCCCTTGACTCACCCCCAACACCAACTCAAGTACCCTCTTTAGCTACGCCTATTCACACTTCCAAGACTGTATCCGTGCCGAGTGTTACTAACACACCGTCATCTTCGAATACACCTTCGACTAATAGAGAAAATAATTTTCAAAGAAGCTTAGCTAGAGATTTATTAAACAAGCGTTCGTCTAGAGCAGCTGAATTTACACCTTCGCCATTACTCAGGACAAGACGAAAAAATATTACAGATAAGACAAACGATGTAATCTCTGGACAAATGAGATCGCATAATGACATAGAGTTAGATAAAGAATGTACGGAAAGACGAATCATAACTGCAGTCTCTGCATCAGCTTCGGAATGCGACACACCAAATACAATTACAGTTCAGGCTGACGTACACCGTTTTCTAGAATCTATGTGTGTAGACGAGTCCTTCAAGACTGTAGAAGACATGGACATAGACAAAACGCTCAGAGATCGCACAAGTCGAACAATAAATTCACCTTCAAGTGAGAGTGACGCTAAAGCTACACAAGGGACAGAACCATTGCCAGAACGACATTTGCCAGACCAACAGAAAAACTGGACCGAAACCATAAAACCAAGAACAATAACGACGAAACGAAATATCGCAGTTACAGAAAAAATTATACCTAACAGTATTGTGAAACACATGCCAGAACCCCGACGAACAACGAGACAACATAAACCAACACACAGATACGCATGTTACAAAGGTATTGGAGACCACCAAGGTAACCAAACGAGTAAACCTTCAAAATCAAAACCCATGAAAGAGAAAATTTGCAGTCAGAAAATTAGAAAACAAGCAATAGAAATATTACCGACACCCAAAACTCCGATTTCACTCGACAATATTAACAAAGAATCTTCGAAATTAAATCTAACTCCAGAATCTCAGAGTCAAGAAAATGCAATATCAATAAACAATTCTAATGTCTTACCAGATCTAGACGCGATAGTAGAACTTGATGATTCACAGAATTTACAAGATAAATCTGTAGAAATTAGTAGTTTAGACAGTGTACCAGACACCACGGTATCTGATGATTCACAAACCTCAATAAAATTATCAAAACAAGAACCTACCAATTTGATAGAAACACGAGACAATCTAGAAATGAAGAAAGACAATTATCTATGCTTTATTTCCGCCAATGGAACAGCATTAGGCGAAGTAGGTAATTTTTTATCTGAAAAAGGATATTTGAAAAATATCGAACCAGCAACAGAGTATCAGATAGGACACATTGTAATATTAGGAACACCAAAGAAAAGAGTAATTGCATTAGTTACTCAAGAACACGAACAAGATTTACCTCTGGAGAAGAACTTTTACGACGCATTTAAAAACTTAAAACAAAATATGGAATGGTTGAATATTAAAACAGCAAGTATATCGCAAGGTAAAAGTGGTATAAACGACCTTGGATGGATTAAAATAAAGAATATAATTAGACAAGTATTTTCCGGAACACAAATAATAATAACGATTTGTAAAGACAAAATCATCACACCACCTCCTGATATTAGACTCAGAATAATACAAGAAAATCACGAATCCCCGATCGCAGGACACAAAGGTATCACAAAAACGTACAATAGAATTCGACAGAAATATTTTTGGGATAATATGAAAAAACAGATAGAAGATTTTATAAAGAAATGCATCAGTTGTCAAAAGAAGAAACTCACGCGTATTAAAACTAAACAGCCGATGGTCATAACAGATACATGCGCAGATGTATTCGACAAAATAGCTCTAGATATAGTAGGACCCTTCGAAACTTCCCAAAATGGTTATAAATACGTGTTAACCATGCAAGACAACCTTTCTAAATTCAGTTTAGCAATACCATTAGTCCATGCAACCGCCGAAGATATCGCAGATGCATTCGTTAAAAACTTTATTTGTAAATACGGATGTCCAAAAACTATTTTGACAGATCAAGGAGCAGCTTTTATTGGACAAGTAATGAGACGTGTCGCAAAAGCATTCAAAATTACGCAATTCAAAACAACAGCATTTCATCCTCAATCCAACGGATCATTAGAACGAAGCCATCAAGTACTCGTAGATTACCTAAAACATTATTTAACAAAGAAAGACTGGGATGAATGGCTGTCTCACGCGACATTTTCTCACAATACAAGTAAACACGAAGGAACTAACCACACCCCATTTCAAATAGTTTACGGACGCAACGCCCGTATGCCCTCAGAGTTCCCACCCCTGGACGAAGTTTTAACATACGACGATTACGTGAAAAACCTTATGCTGAAAACTATAGAAATCCGGAATACAGCACGTGAAAATTTAGAAAAAGCCAAGGAAAGATCGAAACAATACTACGACAGGAAAATAAATCCAGTCAATTTCAAAATAGGACAGAGCATTTATCTCGTAAAAAACCAAAAGACAGGAAAATTAGACGACAATTACAAAGGACCGTACATAATTACAGAAGTATTTCCAGAAAAAAATGATATTGAGATAGAATTGAAAAAGAATAAACGTAAAATAGTCCATTGCGATAGAGCCAAAATAGCTTATTAATTAAAGTCACAGTTTATTTTTACTACTTAAATTACTGAAACACAGATATTATAGAACGAAACAATTATACACATCTTCAGAAATCCGTATAATCATACTGAATCAATAAATCTTGGAATTGAACAACTGCAGAATATGAAAATATCGAAATTATGAATATAGTATATATAAGTTCATGACACTATTAAGGTATATTTTGAAAACTGTAATAAATCATAGAATAAATCATAGAATAACTCACAGAATTACCCGAAGAATAATTAATAGAATAACTCACAGAATAATCCATAAAATTAAGGAATTGTATCGAATAATCTTAAGTATATTCACTAAATATTTCAACCCTTATATAATTCATAGCTTAATCGTAGAATAATAATCGACATTTATATCAATATTACTTACCTTAATCGTACATACTCATAGAATAATCGTAAATATCAGATATCCAGTACTATTATATTCACTTTGAGCATATTCATTTATACTTCGTTAATCAATATTTTGTTCATCATACTTTACTATTATTCAAGTAACCACATAACTCATTATTAATTTTATGTAATTCTTAGGTAACTCACAATCTCTATGAAAAAACGTTATAACATATATGATTTATCAAGTGTACCTTTAGATCTAGTAAATCGAATTATGGAAGCTTCACGTCGGTATTATAACACTCGCTTATGTCGAGCGAGGACGCTCGAATCTTAACGGGGGAGGTGTTACGTGCCAGCCGGTATCCACGGGGGCACCCTCTCTGTATCCTACATTACCGATGTGCAGTTACCATAGGAGAACTTTAGGAGCTCTTACCCGTAGTTCTTAAACTAATACCGACATGCACAATTATAATCATAACGTGCAATATTCTTATATCGACAGTTCTCTACGCTACATTAACCGTTATTTCATCAGCTAAACTTATATACATATATGGTACTTATATTTTTCTCACATTTGACCGTTATATTTTTCAACACTAGCTTTTAAATAAATCCCTTAATTTACGATCGCAGCTGCAGTGCTTCAAAGTAATAAACACTTGCAATAATTCAGGGCAATAAACACTTGCAATAACTCAGAGTAATAAACACCTGCGATAATTCAAGTCAATAATCACTTGCAATTATCACTCAATAAAGATAGTCGAGTAGACTAAACAGAGGAAACGTGGGAAGAGAAGTCATGAATAGCTCTCAGATAAAGAAGCCTTATTCTCAGAATTAGGAATAGCGCCCTTATTTAATGATCACGCGGCCAATTAGCGTATCGCCGCTTGCTTTCTAAACCAACCACCTCACGCTAATTCCCCGCCAAGATCCTACGCACTAATCAGAAACCTTACCCCCATACTAATTAATATCCTCATCCAATCATCCTAGACCCGCGAGAAACTGTAACCCTTTCGAACTCCTCCTATTTTTTCCACCTCTTTTCTCAACCTTAATTCAAATCAGGGAGAACAGTTTTAGACATCAGAGAGATCAGAGCAGAATAAATCCAGACATCAGCGAGAACAGTCTTAGATATCAGAGAGATCAGAGCAGAATAAATCCAGACATCAGAGAGAACAGTTTCAGACGCCATAGAAAACAGAACAACTTTAGAACAGAGTTTAATCCACAAATCATAGAAAAGTTTACACTCAGTGAATAAAGTCAAACTCAGAACCTCGAAGATTTAATAACAGTTGCGATTGTAATAAGCGAAACAGCAGTTTATAAACCATTGTAAATTCGACAATTGAGAATGTAAAGAACATTGTTGATTATTAATAAATGTTTATTCTAAATTAAAGTGTTGTGTAAAGAGAATTATTTCAATCACGCATAGTGATGGTTGGCACGAGCCTAATTACCTTACAAACTCTCAGAATTGATTGAGCTGAACGAGAAGAGTTGAGGAGCTGATCAGCAGATTTTCGAACATCAACTACGTAAGTCAAGAGATTAACCAAAATCACGCAGTGAATCATAATCAACTCGTGGCGTTCCTCTCAGAACGTAACAAGGCATCGAAGCGTGTAAGTAAATTTCTGATTCTGTGATCTTTGCATATGACAATATTTTCACGTGTATTTAATGATAAAATTCGTCTTTTTTGGTAGGCTCAAAGTTTCAAGTGTGGTTAATGGGAGGAAAATCATACCTTACCTAATGGTCCAAACGTTGATGGCAAGGACCCTGATTTCTCGATTGGTGCCACCATTCCAACCATCGACCCTGATTGTTCCGTTGTTTCATCAGGCAACAGATACCCAAGGGAATTTCTTCAGGTCGTCGCCACCTTCTGAACATCAGTTGAGACAAAACTAAAGAGCACGACACGCCACAGATCATGATTTCTAAATATTCGATCATTTTAGATTGATCGAGCCAATAGTAATAAGTTTGTTTTTCAACAGTTGCTACTAATCAATTTTGCCGAGGAATCATTCCGTGCACCATTGTAATCCAAGCGGTATTATTAGCTCGCATTTCTTTTCAAATTTTATTCTTTTTAGTTTTGATATTTTATTTCTTACTCTCTTGGTATTCAATTCAGATGAATAGTGTTTCAAGTCTTGAATCAGATTCTACGAATGAGTTTTGATAGGTAAATTGAACCAATCTCAATCTAACAATGTTGGATAACTTCAGTAGAAAATATCTTTGAAGCCAATATTAATTGACGGTATCATCTGACTAGCTAGTTGCAGCTATCATCCATGCTTCAGTCTCGTTCAACTCCAGCAACGTCTACAGAATGCATTCACTTACTAGTACACGTTACAAATGATCACTTGGTCTACAGTAGGATTTACTTGCTGGCTAACTTTTTTATTATGAATCTCTATCAGGGAGTTATCCGGTAACTTCTCGATAGCTTGAAACCAGATTCAATTTTACACTCTTACCATGGTCCTTCACTTAGACTGAAAGTTTGTGAATCTACATTTATTACAATTACTTCTGCATCCCATATTAACACTGTCCGAAACAAAAAAATCTCATCCTGAGATTGGAAATGGAACTCGCAACGCAAAAGTTATCTAGTGGCACAAGTTGAAAACAAGGAATTTTATAACGGTTTCAGCGACATAGGAATTCCTTCCGCATATTCATGTTACCGGATGATGTTCCGAGCACTATGAAGAAGATACTTTATTGGATTTAGGTTTGAGTCTATTGTTCTTAAATAACAGCAAGTAGGAAATTATTTGAGAAAATGTTTTCATGAACTTCGTTCAAAATTAGGTATTCATTTGTTTCAAAGGAACAGGGGCTAGAATCTTGAATTTGATAAGTTAATATCTTCATATTATTGATCTGAACATTTCTCTAAAACATGGTTATCCTGAAAGGTAATTGTGATACTGAGGTACATTTTGAAAATGTCTATTTTCAAATTGGGTCACAGAATGTTCCTCAGTTTCACTCTTCGGAATAGATTTTCTTTGTTTCGAACTGCACCAACATGAAATTCAGAAATTATTCCAGTAAATCAAATATTTTGATTTTAGTATTAGGTTCCTTTCATTTATTTCATCGAACATTGCTGAAAATTCACAAAATGAACTCGAATAATTATTGGGTAATTTTCTGTAGTCGTAACAACAATTTTGTTGAACTAAATTCTAGAAAAAGAGATTCACAGTTGTGTTATTAACGGTAAGATATTCCAATTTCTTGAACAATCAAGAATCATCAAATCTAATGTTACCTTCTGAAATTACCAGAGAGTGACAAAGTTGATTAAAAGATATGTTGCACGCGATATGAAATTAAAAGAAACTGTAAGACCCACAACTTCTTCCAACAACCAACAAAAGAAGTGATAATGTTTGCATGTGTCATGAATTGAATAGGGGGAGCAGATATCAGCGAATAGCAGAGATGCAATTATTTTTACTGTATTGTCTGTTGATAGAAAAAAATGTCATTTTTATTCTTAATGTATGAAGTAATGAAAATGATTGAATAAATTGTCCCTACTTACCTGCTTTGTTTCTTCCAAGCACCAAACATTTAAACAGATTTCTTGTTTCACTCGATTAAGACGAATTGTAAAAGAGCATTAGCATTAAATTCCGACCGTTCTTTCAAGAATCAACTTTCTGGCGCAATGACAAATACTTCCCAAGCCTTTGCGAGTCACTACCTCGATTATTTGACACTCTAACCTCAAAATAGCGTATGAACTACATGGCCGACAAAAACAAAGGTTGACAGCTGAAATTCGGGGTGGCCAGACTGCACGGACGGCGGATTTAAACTCGCGCATGCGCAGTTGCTGTTTAGTTTCTAGAGATGGTCCCGGTATGGAAGACTT
The DNA here is from genome assembly GCF_021155765.1 of Diprion similis. Taxonomy (NCBI): domain Eukaryota; kingdom Metazoa; phylum Arthropoda; class Insecta; order Hymenoptera; family Diprionidae; genus Diprion; species Diprion similis. The sequence continues at coordinate 16,144,056 of NC_060105.1, read as the reverse complement.
ATTTTTTCCTATGATCATCGGAACGATTTGTGATATTAGGACGGAATATATCAGACCTGCAGTTCGTACTTAAGGGGAATAATGTAATAATTTATGTTCAATGCTATTAAAGTTACCATTCATATTAGAAATGCGACATTTTTCATTCGAAACGATCGTGCAAGAATATACATTCTTTCCGTGTCACAATTAAGACTTTGTGGGGTCCATATTCAGACGTGATATTAACGTTCTTTGGACATCAAATCTTGGAACATTATGACCTACCAGGGATGTCGTTTTGACGGCGAGAAAACACCAAAAAGACGTCCGCGAAATTTTGGCGTGACGTCGTTTGAACGTCGTTTCGACGTCTGTGTGTTGTGTGGGTAGCTATCGAATAAATATCTTTCGCATTTTTGATTTTCTATGATTTTCTTGTAATTTTTTGCTAGAACTGCTTCTGTAATTTCTCTCGTCTTTGGCTATCGCTATTGTATTTTCCTGGTTTTGGTATCAAACTGCCTATTATATTTTCTCTGCTATTGTGCATGATTTTGTACCGCAAAACGAGTTCCTTGGAGTACAGCCGAGCGTGGATTGAGCCGCTAAATACTACTGTACTTTTCTCTCGCTTATTACTAATTTCATAGTGCTCATTACCGGTTCTATTTTTCTGGTTTCTTGTAGTATCATATTTCTTTGCTAAATTGAGTGCTGCTTATCGTAATCAGGTGTATTTAGTGTGTTTCTTTATCTTGCAAACCCTTCTCTGATTCTCTCACTCCAATATTTTTATATTCTCTCGTTAATTATGAGTCCGATGTTCTCTGTTAGATTTACTTCGTATTTTCAACTGTTGTCCATGATCAATTCGATTGTCTAGCGATAATACTCTCGTAACTTATTTTTCACAATTTACTTTAAATTATATTCTCTCGTTGAAGCTACCGATCTTTGTAAACTATTGATCGACGTCAATCTTTCCTATTACTTATCGTCTGTCGTGAATTCTGGTTTATTCTTGTCCCACTACCGTTCAGAGCTATCATCAATTTTGTTAACTACCGTTTTGATAAAGTTTCATTCTTGCTTTAACTTGACAAATTAATAATTTTTGTAGCGTCGGTTTTCGAAAACTTGGGTAAAACCACGTCGCGCAGTGACGTGTAGTTTCAAGTAGACTTTGCATTGTATCGCTTATTCCGACCTACGCCTGATTCTCTTTGTTAACTATCACATTTGTTCAAGCTACCGTTCAACTTTATTCTGTCGAAAATCTTGTGGATTGTTCTTGTAAAACAATTATTTATTGCTTTCTCTTGTAACCAACTTGACTGATTTGACGCTTGTGCATTTAATCAACAATATATGACTGATAGACCTGTTAGTTCCTTTGACTGAAGTTATTTCGTTATTTCTTTATTCCTTCAATTATCGTTAACTGCCTTGGATACTGCCGCTCCACCAGTCCGTGTGAGTACCTAAGCCTAGCCAGTCAGACAACGGTTCTCTAATTATTATTATTATTATCGTATTGTATATTTTCTCTTTGTCTGAAAATTGACGCTGAAGCGTCTGGCGCCCAGCGGATATCTTTTATTGCTGTTTGTTATAATTCAGGTTAATTAGAGAATCGCGTCAAAGTGTAAACGGAAATCCTCAGCTGAGGGTGACAGACAGTTAGCGTTCCAATACGTCTACGCTAAAATCGACCAGGGTACACCATTAATAAACTTGAGGTTCGGAATGAGTAATTTTCGGATAATTTAAGAAGTATTTGAATTATTAATTTTGTGGTGAATTTAACTAATTCTTGCTTTGCTTATCAGTATCTCTTTCTGAGTAATAATGCATTACGTTGTTATTGCATGCTAATTATCTCAACCTGATTATTGTAAACTTCCTAATCATTATTGATGGAATAATAGTATCAAGCCTCATAGTCATTTTTTGACGTTAGTTAATAAAACTGATTTCTTTTATTCTGAATTGTTCATAATTTAATTATCTGAGTATATGTGGTCTTTCTGCTATTTTTTTATGAAACCGATACTATCAACACGTTACCTATTTCCTGTTTATTCTGTCTGGTAACGTGCCACTACTGATATCTTGTCTATCGAGTAAGTTGTACAAAATCGTTGCAAGGTTTCTGCGCTTTTATTTTTTTGTAATTATTCTTCTATGTTTTCGTTTATAAATGTAAATTCAAGTTAGCGGGACGGGCAGGGTTAAGCTTCAGCAACCATCTCGGAAAACACGTTTTACCGAATGTAATTTAAACCGTGCAACGTATGACAAAAACAGGAGGGATCATTTTCTCTGACACCGTCGGATAATAATCCGCAAACTTAAAATTTCAGACGAAAAAAAAATTGTAAATGTGAGAATCCCACTGTAAGATTCGGTAACAAATACTTAAAACACGTCTGGACTTGTCTCTTTGGCCTAATATCGGTGTTATGAATTTCTTAATCAATATTCGATAATAGAGAGGTTGCAGGTCAAGAGTGGCTTCCGCAACCCCAATGAGGCTAATTTTTTATTACATGTTGCTTTGGGCTCGAAAACTTTTCACAAACCGAGTGAATACTACCTTCAGCATAATTTCGGTTCGACAGATTTTTTAATAGATATCCGATAATAGTGGTGTTATAGGGTAAGAGTGGCTTCCAAATCATGAGTTCTATGGTGTTATAGAATATTTTTCGCAATCAGTTTACAAGTTATCTTGCAAAATCTGAACCATGACCACTTTTTGTCTAGGCTTCACAAGTCATGATGCGTAAGTGTAATTTACAGGGGTGATGGGAAAAAATTATTGTTTTAGGTTTTTCTAAACTCCAGATAACCTTTTACCTTCATATTATAATGACTCACAAATGTGTTCATTTTTTTTCAATTTTCTGTTAAGTTAACGTTGCGAACTTCACCCCGGTAATTTTCCATCATCTTATTATGCAGGTTTGGAATATTTAGATATTTTACTCCAGAATCATTTTTACTTTTAGGTACGTCATTATTGTCATACACCTTGAAAAACGTATAGGTGTCTTCATTGTACATCATTCACAAGTAACGCATGACAGACTTTTGAATGAACATAAGTATACGTATCGCTTTTTTCACAAACGATTTATGTGAAACAATCAAATGAATTCCGAAATAAAAGCTATTTTCTCTGACATGTATATTATAGGAAGAGGAAATTCAAAGTTATCTCCCCCGCTGAGGGGTGGTTTCCAAAGGTTGGGGAGTTGTGACGATTTGTGTTGTGGTTCTTTGCGACGGAATAAAAATTGAAACTCACAAGAACTTTTGGTCATGATATAACTTCGTGTGATGGTAAAATTTACTTGTGATGTTACCATAAAATAGATAGAATAGTCGATGATCACACCCCTTCCACGGGTGCGTTTTGCAAGGTAAATCTCTTTCATGTCATAACATTTCAGTATTTAGCCCATCTGTACTGAGTAGAAATAGTTTTGGTCAGTAATAATTTTTTTTTTATTGCGGTCGATTTTCGTTGCATCGCAACGATGCAAACTTCAACGTCATTTTGAATTTGTTCCTGCAAATTATTAACTTTTAAACCTAATTATCCGTTCCAACTGTTTTTTTTATTTTGCGGCGTTTCGATTGCCTTATTTGTTCTCATCCTTGCTGCTGACACGATTCCCCTGGTAAGTAAGCATCCATTGACGGGTCGCACGCTATACTCTCTATCTTGTCCTCCTATATTCATCCAGCCTTACGCCACTCGTTATCGACCTTACCTTGCTATTTCTATTCCCCACTATCCTGGATTCTCGCTCCTTTCTCACGCTCAGACTACACTCCGATCCTAACGTTCTAATAATCAACATCAAGCTCCAACTTCTGTTGTATAAAAGTCACCTGACCTACTCCTCAAAGCACTTCGCCAACTTATTCCGCCCGACTCCCAAATTCTAATAAAGCTTATACATAATCAAAAGTAACCCTTCTGCATTTTATTATGCTTCCTTCCCTCATTCCCGGATCCAGGACAACGACCAGATCGGACCCAAAGGCACCCGATCCAACATCTCGAGTGGGTTTAAGGAGGTATTGACAACCACTCGTCAATACCGTCCTTCTTTGAAGGTTTTCCAATATTCAACCAACTTCGAAGCTTCACAAATTGCGAAATATCGAATCTATTTTTGAAGGCTACAAAATTTCTAGTTAACAAGTGAAAAGAAAGTTGAGCAACTGTAATTCACCATACAATATTTGCAAAATTAGAAAGGTAGTATAAACGAAGATCAATGTAACGTAATTTCTCGACTTCTTAACAAAAAGTGGTTTATACATTTGTTTTTCATTCTGATAAACAATTTGAATAATTTAAGTCGATATACTTATAATATGGCCTATCAAGGAATAACAATAATGCATCGTTCAATTCTATTTGTGAAAATAAATTACGTTCTTCCGGAATAAAAGAATCTTTTGTTCATGAATACTTGACTACGGAGAATATTTACACTGTTCTGCAACGAAATCCTCCTTCAAACAAAAATATGATAGAAATGAAAGTATTGAAGTGGCAAATCCAGATTAGCTTTCCATTTTATGCCATCACGTATATATCACGTGATATGATTTTTTTTTTATTTTTCAAATCTTAGAATTTGTAATTTTTGGAAATGTTTTGTAAAGAAAATGAAACCGCTGAAGACAATTCGAGTCCAAGGGCTACATTATTTATAGTTTGAGGAACATTTTCAAAAATTTCCATTAAAATTAATTACAAAACGGCGGCATGACGCATACAAGTAGCAACCGATATGCGCCATGCAGCCATTTTGTTAGTAATTTCGATGAAAAAATTTTTAAAATGTTCTTGAGACTATAAATAATTAAGCCCTCAAACTAAAATTGCTCTAAGTGTTTTCATTCTCTTAAGAAAAAAAAAAATTCTGAAAACAGGTATGTTCTAGACCGTCCAAGCTGCCCCCGCCCTTAAAAAATCATTACATGAAAAGTATACGTGGTACATACTTTTTCTGACTATATTTTGATTCAGGAACGTAAAATCTATGATTATTATACGTAATAATGGGAAGGAGAAGAAAAAAGTTTTTTTTTTTTGTAGAACAGTGTTATTATGCCTGTGTCGTTAATAGAGAAAATAATAATCTTTGTATTAAATTTCAAATGGTCGACACGAAAAAATAAAGCTTTCTCGAAAATCAGACTTTACGATTTAAGAACCTTTCTACACGCTTCGCAAATTGGACAATTTTTTGGGAAGGCTTCAATTGTGAAGGACGGTTGGCTTCATTCCGGTACTTTACACTCAGCCACTTCACGTCTTTATTCATTTTTCCTTCATGAAGAAACGAGCGCCAGTTTGTCGTTAGACGTTCGACCGTGCGCTTGCCATTTCATAACTGTCTCGAAAATTTCCTGTACAAAAATGCCGAGAGTTAAAAAAGTTTCGAGAGAAGACCGACAAAGTAAAAGGACTTATTTGTGTAGATCAAAAACCGGTTTAATCCGAATCAAATAATTAAAGATGAGGCTACCACAAAAAGTGCTTCATCGAAGAAAATCAAACTAAATACTAGTGCAAGTGTACCAGAAGACGTTGAAAAACATTACAGAATCATCGATTTTTTGCTCGTTTTCTCAACCATCGCAAGTTTAGTAAAATGTGCTCAGTGTGATGGTTCAGTTGAGTTCAAAAGCTGCAAAAAAGAAGGCCTTGGCTTCCAAATCCAAGTCAAATGTGCAAATTGTGATCCACGCTTTATACCGTCGAGTGAGAAAACTGGTCATCGGTATGAAATCAACACTCGTTTTGCCTTTGTAATGCGTACATTAGGTTTGGGTTTAGCAGGCTGCAATAAATTTTGCGGGCTGATGGACATAGCAAGCAGTTTTCTATCAAAACCATCTTATTTGGATCTCATGAAATCAATGTGCTGTAGCATCAAAACGACTGCTGAAAAATGTCTTGTTTCCGCCGCAGACGAGGAAAAACAGCTAACACGTGCAAATTCGGAGTCAGACACTTTGACCGTTTCTGGTGACGGCACGTGGCAGAAGCAAGGCTTCAGCTCTTCCTTTGACGTCACTTCCTTGATTGGATATTGGTCTGGAAAAGTTATCGACATTTTCGTGAGTAGTTTGCACGGTCAGGCTTGCAGATTATGGGAAAAGCAATTAAATACTACTGAATTCGAAGAGTGGTACCAAGAACATGTTGAAACTGATGAATGCCAAGCCAATCACACCGGACCATCAGGTAACATGGAAGTTAATGCTGTTATCGAATTGTTCCGCCGATCAGAAAAAAATTACGGAGCAAAGATCAGCAACTATATCGGAGACGGTGACAGTAAAACTTACGGCAATTTAGTGAAAGCTAAACCTTACGGTGAAAATTTCACTATAAATAAAAAAGAATGTGCAGGTCACGTGCAAAAAAGAATGGGTAAACGTCTACGTGATCTAGTGAATAAAACTGTAGAAAATAAAGTTGTAAAAACCGGAAAAAATGCTGGTAAAACAAGGTAAAGTAAGTTACTCGGCGGCAGAGGAAAGCTCACTGGAAAAGTCATCGATAATTTGAGTCGATACTACGGAGCAGCAATCAGACATAATTGTGATTCGCTGGAAGGATTGAAAAATGCAATCTGGGTAACATTCTACCACCAGCAGTCGACAGACGATAACCCTCAACACCATAAGTGTATGAGCGGTGAGAACTCGTGGTATTCATATCAACAAGCTTTGGCCACAACAGGAGTGGAAGATTTCAAACATGGCTACACTCCACTTCCACAAGATGTCATAGAAGCGATCAAACCGATTTATGAAGATTTGAGTAAAGATGAACTTCTAGAAAGGTGTCTTAGAGGCTTTACGCAAAATGTCAATGAAAGTTTGAACCCGCTGATTTGGAGAATTGCACCGAAAAAATTATCTGGCAGCAGGCAAATTGTTGAATTTGCATCTTATGTAGCTGCATGCACTTTCAATGAAGGTGCTAGTGCTTTTCTAACTTTTTTATCTGACATGAACGTCAGCGTCGGCCCAAGCGCTCATGATTATGCATCATTCACGGACAGCAATCGCATTAATAGGGCCGAGATTCAAGCTGAGAAGCAGAGCAAAGAAGCCAGAATAAAACGAAGACTTCAGAGAAAAGAGGCTGAAGACATCGACAATGCCGCAGGAAATCTGCTGTATGGAGCTGGAATCGATGATGCTGTGTAAGTTGGAAAAAAAAATTTTTTCTTCACTTTTTTACTTCATAAACTTGAGACGCGTTTTTCTCAAAACTACTTTTTTAAATTCCGTGTTCACTGCCATTTAAACACTACTTGACCGATTCATTTCAAACTTCGTACACATTTTCTACATATAAAATACCTGGCCCCAACGTTTAGTTAAATTTTTTTTTTTACATTCAGGGTGTTTGCCACTCACAAAATGGCGGAAATTTTCGTAGAAAATAACAGTTCACAAAATTATCAGAGAACGTTGGGGCCAAGATTTGATTATAATTTGACAAAATTTTCATGGTTTTTCATTTTCAGATAATTTCCAGCCGAGTTACAGTGAACACCGCAAATTGTTTTTTTTCCAAGACCTTCTGGGGGAAACTCTGTTGCGGGCTTATGCTTCAATATTTCTGCATGAAAAAATTACACAACATCGTCAAAAATATGCTCAATAATGTACGAAAGGTTCAAATAAAATTGTTCAATCCATATTTAAGAAAAAAAATCGCAAAAAAAGTTTTTTTTTTTTTACGCTGAAACCCTTACCCCCCCCCCCCCCCCCCTGAAGCGATATGCGAGTTGTCATCGATGAGCACCGCACGTGTCATCGTCGAACCACCCGCTATATCTCCTGTGTACCACAGTTTGTACGTAGGAGAACAGAGTATCTTGTGTGCTGTACTTGTCTCTCGCTTGTGGATAACCGGCATCGAAAACAGCATTCATCGTGTGAAAATGAATGAGAACTGTTTCGTTGCTACGCACAGATGTCCAAACTCTTTAGCGTCTTTAGTTTTATACGCTCTGAAGTATGTCAACACCTGGCACGGATACTCGAGTACAGGACTCGATTCGATCAGTGACGTTCTGCATTGGTCACATTTCGTGAGCTTGATAGATCTCTTCGCAATGTAACCTGCCACGTATTCAACCGCAGATGCAACCAATGTTTCATTTGTGGTGTGCAACAACGACGATTCTATCGATACATCGTCATCTACGTCGAGCTGATCGATGAAGCTTGCTGCTTCGTCGGCGACCGTTGCAGTAGTCCGATTCACTCGCTGCTTGCAGAACTTCGGTGCTCAGAAGCGGTTCGTCCTCGTCGTCTGCACAATTCGCAGATTTAGCTGGCCTGATCAAATTTAGCATGCTATTTCTTTGAAAAATAAGACGAAATTGTTGGGCCGTATGATTCTGATTGTACGTTCCACCGTAGCATCTAATCATGGTGAATAAATTCTTCAGCGGATCCGGATTCAGTCTGGACATCATCAGAAACTGAACTCCCTTCTCCTTCAGGTTTTCCCACAGCAGCAATACAGCTTTGATAGACTGCCGCAACCCGTTAAAGGAGGGTGGAGTTTTTTCACCACGTAACAGTGCGCCACTTGGACGATCTGTCGAGCATTTCACGTAGTAGATTTTTCTCGACGTTAGGGCACCGGTTGGATAACGCACACCTGTTCGTATTGGCATCGTTGGGCGTGCGACAGTTCAAATTGTTAAAGAGGTCGTTCAACAACCGAAAATAATGGGCGGTGTGCATGACAGTGGTACTTTCAATCGAGGTACTGGTGGCTGCTGTCATTAACGCTGCGGCCACGCTGCGGCCACGCTGCGATTAAATACCTGCAACGCTAGGCTACAGATCATCCGTTGGAAAATCCTCGGGTAAACGTGTTTTTTTCGGACAACTTACAGGCCACCCGTGTACTTCTATCATGCTCGAGATCGCATAATGCACGAAGATCTTTCCAGGAAGCTCGTCCGTCATTATCTCCAAAAACCACGTCGTACTGTAGCAGTAGGTTTCTGAAATTTTTTAGGATATGCGGAATGTCGAATATCGAAAATATTTTTCGACCCTTGTGCTCAAAATACGGTGCCTCTACAGTAATTAAGTGCCTCATGGCACTCTGATTACTGGGACACGTTGGTCGCACACGAGAGCACGCACTTTCAGTCTTGTATCTGCAACAGTATCAAGAACCAGCTCGATGATGGCAGATCACTTTTTATTTCTTACGGCACCACCTGTAAGAAAGTAAGTAAGAGGTTGCTTCTAGATGTAAAGAAGGCCCCTCACCATAAGCACAAGTGCACTTATGGCGATTGCAGGGGAGCAGCCCGAAATGCCGAAGTCTTGGAATCCCTCGATTTTCTGGCGCGCCTGGTTGTACTTGGAGGCCTTCTCCAGTTTGACATCGTCGGAAAGAATTAAACACAGGTGCTCATGTGGATCCATGCACGATGCTCTCTCACGCAAAATCTGGAAGATCGCAGGGCACAGTCCGGGCCAAAATTGAATTTGCCCGAACCAACTTCTTATACTGCAAATCGAAGGCAAAACGAATCCAGATGGATTCTGCAATTTTTTATATAAACTGGGAGAACTATAATGCATCGCCATCGTCAGCTACTTCTCCTCACCGGAATAGGACGTGCCTGATACGTGAAACAACTGCATCAGTACGAAGGTCAGCAGGAAACCTTCAAGCCTTTGTTTCATCGCGGCAATAAGGTTGCTATCGGAAAGTTTGCTTTTCTTCAAGTGACATTCGCAGCGCCGAAGCTTAGCCTTGGTCGCAACTCACTTAGCTCGCTACACCTGATTCCTTTTTTGAAGCTGAGCAATTTTTCCGATCCCGGTCTTTCATGTCCCAAAGGTAAGACTTGGCTCGACGTGCCCACCGTTTGGAAGTAGACGACAACAGCAGATTTCGTGCTACTACTCGCGAACGGATGTGGGTCGAACGCAATCGGGATCGCGCGCTTTTTCTGTCGACCGGTTGGCAAGAAAACATCGCGATCAAAATGCTTACTGCAGATTCGAATTCGATCGAATCCCTCGGTTTTCTCAGCTAAATGAGATAGACCACTATATACTAGCCATGTTAATACACGGCCAGGGCCTTTTGAAGGAAGACCATGAAATCGCATCCTGGTGGGTTGTCTCTACTACGCTCGTTGCATTCGGCGTACAAACACGTATAACTACGCGGTAATTTGTTTCTTTCACTCATATCTTGTTAACAACTATGGTCAACAACCTGGACTACAGAAATCTCGGGAGCCTGGAATAATCAACTTACCCCGTAGATTCAATCAGAATACTTTCCTCCGAGGTTATTTGCGAACGCCGACCGTTTGTGACAAGGAGACTGATGCGGACAGAAAATAGGAGCCCAACCTAACGTTAAACCTAACCTAACCTAACCTAACCTAAGGCTACCCTAACATGAGTACGCTCTGCATGTCATCTCTTTCGCTCCCTTTGTTTTTGGTTTTGTCCGCCGCTCTTTGCCTTCGGGCACTCTTTTTACAGAGATTCTTGCATGCGCCTTTCTGCAAGCCCGCTTGGGACTTGCAGTTTCTTCTCCCGCTGCCTTGCTGCTTGATTTATCCGGATTTTCTTGAATCGCTTGGGTGAACATAACCTTTGCCTGTCAACGGTTTCCACTTTGCTACGTTCTTGGCTTGATCATCTCGACCAATCAGAAAGCCAGTGCTTCATCCTCATCAGCGGCCTGGCGATTCAATTTTATTGTCACCGTACCTGCCGCTCCACCTATTGAGCTGCTCGTCTACTGCTGATCTGTTCATCTTGTGACGGTAACTGTCCGACGGCCAACAACCCAACCTACGCCATTAGGATCCATTGCGCCAGCTCCAATTTGTCCGATCTGTTCTAAAAATGTAGTGAAGGAGGCGATTTTCTGCACCGGTTGCAAGACCTACCATCATCCTGGCTGCTACCGGAAGAAAACTTTGCAGACTGGCACCCAGCATTGCTGCCCTGACGCTGCGGTGGAACACGTACAGCCTAGCGCCTCTTTTACGTCCTGCTCCTCCGAAGTGCTCGCCGATTCTCAGCCCATGGCCGTCGTCGTCGGCTCGGCCTCGATGGAGGCTCTTTTCCGTCAGCTGAAGGCGGACATGGATCGTCGATTCGACGCTCTGGAGACTCGGTTTGATGCTTCACCGGCTATGCAGGCACAGATCGATGTCAATGCCACACGGATTGAAGAACTTCAGGCCCAAAACCGCCTGCTGCAGGAGGCAGTCGTGGACTTGAGGAGGCTGCGAGAAGCGGATCGAGAAGATCGTCTCCGAACTTCCGCTCAACTATGCGAAGCGGAGGTCATAATTTCGGGGATCCCTTGTCCCACTGCTGAGGGTATTCGCCCCGCTGTTACTGGGCTAGCTGCTGCGCTTGATGTGCCAATTGACAATGCGGACATTTCCGCCTGTCGTTTTCTGATACATCGCTCCAAGGCACGCAAAGATAGCCCGCTTCCCCTTCTTGTGCGGCTTTCCTCCAAAGCACTGGCGGTTCGGCTTCTTGCTGCCAAAAAGCAGAAAGGGTCTCTGTGCACTAAGGACCTACCTGTCATTCCCCTGGGACGTATATCCACCATCAACGTTCATGAGGCGCTTCCTCGAGAGACTCATAAATTGTTAGTCTTAGCCAAGGCCGTCGCGAAGTCTCGTGGCTTCAAGTACATCTGGCACAGAGAGGGTACTATTTTCATCAGAAAGTCTGACGGTGCTCATATTCACCGTATCTCTTCGGCGAATGCACTTGCTGCCTTCGAGGCAAGATTTCCGGCTACCGTATCCATTTCCGTTCCGGCTGTTCCGGCTGCTTCAGCCGACACTCGCAGCACCGCGGCTATTGCTCCGCTGAACTCATCGGAATCGCCACCTGATTCCCAACTTCTGGACCCTTCCATCATTGACACACAGGGGTACGGGGGACCTGTTGTCCATCCCAATTCCGTCCATGGTGGTGTCCATACGGATTCGTGACGGTAGCGGTATGCCGCCACTTACCGCGGTCTGAGGATATCCGAAACTCCCTAACGGTTGCACTCGCCACTAGACGTTCTCTTCCGGAAAAACTACTTTTCTTTTCTCTCTTGACACACTCTTGCTGCCTTCAAGCATAAAAAAAATTCATCAGCACCTCCAGTACCTCTCTCAGACTGAAGAGCCTTCTTTCTTTGCTTCTTTGCTGATTCTAATGGTCGCTACGGCCCTCTAGCTTTGTCTGTAGGTATCGCTTCGGGCCAACTGTAGTCTCAGCTTTAGTTTAAGTTATAGTTTTAGTCTTGTCTAAAATAAGTCTCTATGACTATTGTTAGTGTATAAATATTTTTTGTACTACATTGTACCTCTTTCGATTGTCTGTCTTAACCCGTTTCCCAACATCGCTATGGGAATACAAATGAATACTTTCAACTTTCAACCTATCGCTAGCAGCCGAGCGCTACCAGTCATAGGCGTCAATACGCGGGGAGACTGAGGTATGTCGCGGCTATATTCTGGTTGAGCACGCTAATCATAACAGGGCGTCCCCGGCGAGATTCAGTAAAAGTTTTGTCTATTGTCGGAAAGCTATGATCGACGTGCTCGATTCCTCGCGGCTTCGAGTGGCGATGCCCATGCGCGGCAAGGGGCGACATCGGCCGTGGTTCCGCCTGATTTGCACTCGTTTTCATGTCCGACAAACTTCACTCCACTCCAGCCAGCATTTTGATCATAAATCGCAGAAATCCGCGCAAGACAAAAGACGTAAGCGTAGACTGACGTAAGTTTGTACGGTAGTTCATTCTTAACAATGCTTTGTCTTACAATATTTTTCGTCCACATTGTTTACTAAAGACCAATTTCAAACTGCGTGCCATGTTGTGACATAAATATACGCAATATATTCGAGTGATAATTATGTGATTTTACGTTTTCCATAATAAATATTTCCCAACCCTGATAACCTAAACTCTGACTGTTGGGAATGATATGTTATTTGTATGATACTTGCTTGATGCAAATATTGACAACGATCTGTAATGTATTTTCGATCATTTTTATATTATCAACAATTAGCTCGAGCTAAGATTTCTTGGACAAAAGAAAGTTATAGAAGGTTAGTTTTCAAGAGGAATTCCGTGATTAGCGAGTGTATTCTTTTTACATAAAATTTGTGAGTCCGACTAAGAATTTCTCGCTGGCAAACTTTTTTCGGACTGAAATAACAATAACAATATTAATAAAAATATCGAAAATCCGATATGAGATTCGTGATCGGCGATCCGGAAAATTTTTCAGTACCAATCGATTTAAATCAATATGAGAAGGTTTTTATTTTTTTTCAGCATATTGAACACACTAAATTTGATCTTTGCAAATAAGAGTGTAGATTCATCACTAAGGTAAGTGTACCAGTTATTGACACGTTTAGACCCAATTATTGACCCTTTTATTTGCCAAAATTATAACTTTACGGTACAAATTGCAAATTTCCTAATTACTAAAATCAATTGCTAAAGAGTTAGACACTCCAAATTTATTTTTTGGTAATTTTAGAGCTAAATATCACGGAGATACAATCAAAAAAGGTCGATAATTGGTACACTTACCCTAATGACCCAAAAAAGCCTCACGATACCAACTTTTGTTCGAATCCGTCGATCCATTCTCAAGGTATCGTGATTTTTGTTATATTGTTAAAAATTAGTTGGAATATACCAGACAATAAAATATGGATGAATTCAAAAGTACTATAGATCTCAAGGTATTTGTTATTTCGGACATTTTTATTTTCCCTAAAAATATATCGATGTGAAACAAAAATTCTGTAAAAATACAAATTTTTTAATAATACTAGCATGCTAAATTTTGAATAGTTTTCTGTTATTTTTTTATAATAGTGTTACGGTACAGGGAGATGGCAGTCCATGTACCCACCCGATGGTGTTGGTTCGGGTGCTATTTTTGTTGGTTCGTAGTCGTCGCCGTCTTCGTTCAGGGAACGGAGGGGAAAGAACAGTAATTAGAGAATGATTATAACTTTATTTCGGTTTGGAAATTGGGTGAAGTCGATGGGGAGTAGTTGAGGTAATGTTTTTTGGGGAACGGGAGTTGAAGCTGAATGTAAGAGGTAAGAGCGTTGGAATACGAGTGAGCTTTTTGCATGAGAAAATGTGCGAGGATCCAGGGTAGAGGGGAATCGAAATAGCAAGGTAAGGGCGATAGCGAGTGGTGTAAGGCAAGCTGGGAATAGGATGACAAGATATGGAGTGTGGGAATGGCAGGTAAAGAAAAGCGTCGAGGAAGGTGAGAGAGACGTGAGGCGGGACGTCGGACGTAACACGCCCCCCCTTCGGGAAGAACATTCGGTGAGGGTACAGAGCCGAATGTTCGAAGGAAAACCGAATTTTTGGGTAATGTATCGACTCACTTACGAAAGATTACAATATAGTTTGCCTCAAAGAGTATAGCGCCTAGGGTTAATGCGCGTTTAAGCGGGTTTGTATACATTTTTAGCAGAAATGTTTTTTTTTTTTTTTTTTTTTTTGTAACAATGGGTATGTTATTATAGTTCAAGTCTGTAGTAGTTACGTATTATAGAGATACAATTATAATTAAATTATAATTTTTAGGGTTTTGATTGTAGATAATATAGATACAATCAAAGTTAAATGACAATGTCAGGGGTATGATTGTAGATAGTATATATACGATTATAATTAAATTATAATTTTTAGGGTTTTGATTGTAGATATTGTAGATACAAGTCAAAGTTGAATGACAATGTCAGGGGTGTAATTGTAGATAGTGTATACGGTTATTATAATAGCGTAATTTGAGACATTTTTATTGAATGATAATTGGGCATATCAATGGATATGTTCTTATAAATATGTAGTAGAGGGCTTAGCTGTCCAGATGGAAAGGGAGTCGGAACTAGCGTCAAGGCTCTGATCGCGGGGCAGTTTACGTGGGTGTTGTCGTAGCTTGGACATTTCCGTCATTTTAATTTCTGAATGAGCTCGGGGCAGCGACGAAGTGCGAGGAGACAGGTCCTCAGCGAATGACCTATTTTCTGGTTGAGGGTGGGAAATGGCATGGTGGGAAAGGATTTGGGGTCTTGGATGACGTGAGTCGAGGTTGTGGCGTATCCGCCTGGATTTACAGCAAGAGTATACTTTTGAGATTCTTCTGAATAATGAGAGTTTGTAGAAAAAGAAAACTGCTGAGAGGGACGCGAAGACGATTCCGCCATAGGTGAGGTTGGTGGTGAGGCGATGCATGTTACTTTGAGTACGATAGTGTGTGCTTAGATCGGCTGAGCGTTTGAGCACGTCATTCAGGGCATGAGGCGGAATATGATGCAGTTACGGGTAGATTGATAATATACGGCTGTTGGCTTCTAAAGGTGGTTTAATTTGAATCACTTTCTTCCTGTGCTAATTTGAGTTTATTCAGATGGATAATTTTGGTCTTATGGGGGGTGATGAAAATTTCGGCATTGATATCGTCAATTATGCGCTTGATCGTATATGCTCCTTTATAGTGGTCGTCAAATTTAGATCGGGTTTCGTTTAGTAGATGGACCTTTTGGCCTGCTTCGAAATTTTGGTTATTGGTACGACGGTCGTAATACGTCTTGGAACGGTGCTTTGCTAAAATGAGGTTAGCCGCGGCGTTTTTTCGTATGCTGGATAGGTTGGAAATTAAATCTAGAAGGAACGAATCGTAGGAACGGGTGTAAGCGCTGGCAGGGTTCGCGTCTGTCGGAAGTCTGGCATGGGAACCGAAAATTAGCTGATGGGGAGTGAAGTTAGTGCCTTCGTGCTTCGCGGTGTTATAACAGAAAATAGCAAAGCGGATGTATTCATCCCAGTCTTTACCAGCATTCGTGTAATGCTTGACGTGTTCGGTGAGAACAAGGTGACTGCGTTCTAGCGATCCGTTAGATTGTGGGCGGTAAGCTGTAGTTCGAATTTGTTTTATTTTAAAGAGTTTACAAAGTTGCTTAATTACTGTGCTCATGAAATTCTGTCCTTGGTCTGTGAGTATTGCTCGAGGGGCACCGTAACGTGTAATGTATTCTTTCGCGAATGCTGCACCTATTGTTTTGGCAGTGGCGTCAGGTAAAGGGATGGCGTCCAGAAATTTCGTCAAGTTGCATTGTATCGTCAAAAGGTATTTGTTGTTTGATTTAGTAAGGGGGAGAGGTCCAACGATGTCTAGTGCTACTTTGTCGAATGCATCGGCAGGAGTATCTGTTATCACCATCGGCAACCTGGTTTTTACTCTTACTAGTTTCTTCCTTTGGCAACTTTCACAAGTTCTTATGAAGTCTTGGATTTGTTCGTTCATGTGCGGCCAAAAATATTTTTGTCTAATGCGGTTGTATATTTTTGTGACGCCTTGATGACCGCCAATTAATGATTCGTGGCATTCTTTAATTATTTCTTTTCGTAAACATTCGTCTGGGGTGACAGTCGTGTTGCGGCAAAGCGTGATTTGAATTTGTAAGCTGCGAAAAGGTAAGATAAGAGTTTTCGGATAACACGAGGATCGAGTCCACCTAAACTATCGTCCGTTATTGGGAAA
This sequence comes from Diprion similis, assembly GCF_021155765.1. Lineage (NCBI taxonomy): Eukaryota > Metazoa > Arthropoda > Insecta > Hymenoptera > Diprionidae > Diprion > Diprion similis. Next base: position 16,127,410 of record NC_060105.1, on the reverse strand, counting down.
GCAAGGGATTTCGGAATTGAATCGGTCAAGACTGTTTTCAGTTTAGACAAGAGTTGAAAAATATCATATAGGTTGCTTTTATCTGATTCTTTTGATTTTAGTACTAGAGTAAAGATCCGTTGGTTGTTGTGCTTGGATTCGATAATATCAAATTTCTGTGGACGGGGCCTCATAACTATATCTGGGTCAACGATATTATCGTGGGCAAGTTGTGATGGTATGCCTTTAGTCCAAGAGCAGTCTGTTGATATAAAGTGTGCATAATTGGTTTTGAGCATCAAAAGACCATCATTGGTGTCTTTGACATTGTCAGATACCGGTATGTCGTCCAAGTTGTCAACAAAGTTCGTGAAATCGTGGGAGGTATCGGTCAAATCGTCGTCGACATTGGGATCAATGTTATGGTCAGAGTGTGTGGTTTCCATATCGGAGTCGGATTGTCGGGCGCATGTATGGTATTCGGTATCCGTGAGCAAGTTGGAGCTGTTGTCGTTATCATAGGCCAGTGTGGGTACTGAGGGAGGAGGTGGAGGGGGGTGAGTAGTAGAGTTCGCTGGCCTGGGGACAGCTGTTGGGCGTCTCTTAGCACGACGCGGGGGTCCTACAGGCGGGGGCATGACGACGTTCGTGGCTGGGAGGGAAGGTCGGGTCGCGAGAGGTGCGACTGATTTGGTCGGAGGTTGCGGTTTCTTACGCGGCGGACGAAGAGAGGGAGCGGGGTTACCAGATGTGGAAGGGATGGGGTCAGGTGAGGCGTTATCAACTGACACCGTTGTGTCGTCGTGGTGTGTGGGGGTTGAAAGCGGAGGGTCAAGGCGACAAACGGTGATATTCATTTTTGAATCTTTGAAAATAAAGTGGATCATCTTGCGCACCGTGCTCCATTCTAATTTGTCGAGTCCGCAGCCTATTAACGGGATTGAGACAGATGTTACACCATCTTCTTCCAAGGTTTTCCTGAAGTTGACCAAGGTATCAAAAAAAACGTGTGGTAAGGGTTTGTCATTGTACTTTGGCTTTGTCACTAGGTTGTAAATTTTTCGGTTTCCTTGAGTGGTAGAAATAACGTCAGTCACAGTCGGATTGAATTCTCTGAGTTGTTCGCGATTTACGAATTTACGTTCTCTTAGCTGTGACGCGATTCCTTTTGACATTTGGCAATCAGCTAATATGCAGTGAGCCAAATTATCTTTTTGCTGTAGTAGGTCGGCTTTTATTTCTTTAATATATTTATTACGCATAGAGGGACCGTTTTGCATCCTATAAGGAAATCGCTATAGGAAGGGTTGTGAATGTGAGGGGAGCTAGGTAAATCGGTAGCCGAATTAATGTCATCAACTTCTGAGTTCGTCTCTGGGGTTTGTAGGTCATCTGAGCTAGTTGAAGTATCCGAAAAGTAGCTCAGGTGTGGTCTCTTACGTGGTCTAGGGTTTGTAGAGGAATTCGTTTCTCGATGGCGTTTCGGATAGGGATGAACCGGGTGAGGAGGTGGAATAGAGGGAGGAGGTTTAAAAAGCATTGCGGTTTCTTTGTCACTGGATTCGTCATCTGAGAGATCAGAAGAATCAGAGGGGTATATCATTTGATAGGTGGGTTGTGAGATTTTTGGGCATTTTAGCGGGGCCGGGTTCGTAGATTCGTCTGTGGTCTGTCGAGGGTGTCGGGGGTACTGATGGGTCTATTTGGTGCGTTTTTTCGGCCTGCTGTGAGAGGATTCAGTCGTGAGACGAGGGCGTTTTGCATCTATAGGAAGGATTTGTGCGACGTCAGGCGGCGTGTTTCTTGATAGAGCATCGGCGTTGACATTCGCTTTCCCCGATTTATGTTTGGTATCAAAATCGTATTCTGCTAGTTCTAGACTCCATCGTAATAAACGAGAATTAGGCTTCTTCACGCTTTTTACCCACTTGAGGGGCTCGTGGTCTGTAACTGAAGTAAATTTCTGACCATAGATGTAGGGGCGAAAGTGGTTGATGCTCCAGTAGGCGGCTAAAAATTCTTTATCGGGCACCGAGTAGTTTAATTCAGCGGATTTGAGTGCTCGGGATGCGTACGCTACTGGTAAGTCGGCACCGTTCTTATCTTGACTCAGAACCGCACCGATGGTGAATTTTGACGCGTCGGTAGTGAGCGTGAACGGCTTGCTGAAGTCCGGGTATTGGAGAATTGGCTCTGTGCATAAACAATCACGTAAGGTTTCGAAGGCAGATTGGTGTTCGGATGTCCAAATGAAAGGGGTATCCTTCTTGGTTAGATTAGTGAGGCATTTTGCAATTTTTCCGAAATTTGGGACAAACCTGCGATAATAACCCAAAAGACCGAGGAACTGTTCAACATTTTTGGGATTTTTCGGGACAGGATATTCTTTCCCAACTACTAACTTCCCGGGGTCAGGTCTAACTCCTGACTCAGTGATAAGGTGACCAAGGTAAACGACTTCTTTGCGCAGAAATTGGCATTTGTCTGGCTGCAGAGTCAAGCCGGCTTCAGTTAGTCTTTTCATCAATTTTCTGAATTTAATTTCATGTTCTTGTAAATTTCGAGCGTGAATAACTATGTCATCCAAATATACGAACATCTCATTGCCTCGTCAGCCTAGCAGGACTTGATCCATGAGCCTTTGGAACGTGTCAGGGGCGTTTTTTAGTCCGAAGGGCATTCGGGAGAATTCATAGTGACCCCAGGGCAACGAAAACGCAGTTTTTGCACTATGATCGGGGTGCATGGGAATTTGATGAAAGTCGGAAGCAAGGTCGAATGTAGAGAAATATTTAGCTGAGCCAAGTTGATCAAGAATTTCGGTGATGTCGGGCATTGGATAGGCGTCGCCGATTGTTTTTTCGTTGAGCTTTCGGTAGTCGATCACCATGCGCCATCGTTTATTACCGACAATATCGGGTTTTTTGGGGACGATCCAAACCAGAGAATTATAAGGAGATGCGGAATGTTTAATAAGGTCTTGCCGAAGGAGTTTATTGACCTGGGATTCGATTTCATCTTTGTGGATTTTTCGAAAACGATATTGTTTGGTGTGAATTGGTGTGTCGTCCGTCGTGGGGATAGTGTGATGGGTTCGAATGGTATGGCCTAATTTATCTCCCGGGAGATAGAAAAGATGGTTAAATTCTGTTAGCAGGTCGAGTGTTGATTGTTTTTCGGTGTCATTTAGATGATCGAGGCACACACCATTCTTTAGGGTGTCCAATCTCTCTGACCTACTGTCAGTCAAGAGTATTGTTGCGGCGCCACGACGAGGTGCACTGTTATCAGGTATGCGGGGCTCAGGTTGCTGATGTGCGAGGTCAGTGAGCTGGCGGGGGTTGGAGGGGAGGTAATGGGGCGGACGGGATATGTGGTTATCAGTGGAAAAAATTAATGAATTATCATGAGAAGTGGTTTGGGTAGGAAGGGGGGATTTTCGTCCATTATTTTTGTCAGAATTATTCGGCGGGGTAGACGTAATTTCGGGCATGGCTGTGCTCAGTGGTTCGTCGAATTCTTCCAGGGTTGCCGTTGGAGATGCTATCTCTACGACAGATTCGTTGCAATTGAACACGTAGGAATAAGCGATGCCGTTCTGATTTCGAACTATTGCTTTACCACAAAGAACATTGTTGCCTAAATTAATGTGTTCAAGGTAGCCTACTTTGATATCTGGGTTTGCAACTATTATCGGGATGACCTTCGCGGTGCGGGCCTGTATTGTAATAACACGTGCGGTTTCAGGAGAAGGTTGTTCAATTTTGTTGAAGTGGATTGGCAATGAGGATCCAAGCATTACCGAGTTTGAGTTGAACGAGATAGTTGCTTTCTCTTTTCGTAAAAAGGGTTGGCCTAAAATACCGTCATGTGGGACTGGGAATGAATCAGGGACCAAGTGAAAGGTATGGGAGTTGTTATTAAAGCATATTTCCGTTTTTGCGATGGTTTCCGTCTTTTCGTCCGTTATACCAGTCAATGTCAAAAGTTCGTCTGTGGTGCGTCGTACGAAGGGCTCAACGCAACTTTCTTTGATTAAGTTTACGTCTGCACCGGTGTCGATAATAAATTTAGAGATCTTTGTCAATTCAGGGGTATCGATTGAAATTGAAGGGGGATCAGCTGAAGCTGTTATTAAGATGTGGCTTGTGGATCGGAACGCTAGTTGTTTGCATAGCTCGCGGGCGCGTTCTCCCCGCGGGCAGTGTTGCCGTTCAAATCTTGATTCGAACTTACATGGTTTTGGTTATCACGCGGGGGAGATCTACATTGGTCTGATGTGTGGCCTCTGCGCTTACAGTTATCGCAGTACAGTTTGTCGCTTCTGCTGGGTTGGTTGCACTCATTGTAAAAGTGGCCCATTCTGCGACATTTGGTACAGTATCTTGTATTTTGCAGGCGATGACATTCCGTGATCAGGTGACCTCGGTGGTTGCAGAATTGGCAAATAGTCGGCGAGGTCCTCGTTCGATCTGCGGGAGGCGCGAGGGTGCTCGCACCGAGCGCTTGGGCGTAGGACATGGGTTCGATACCGGGCGCTTGCTGATGCGCGTAACCAGGTGTGGGCAATGACATTAGAGGGGGGATGAGGGAGTGGGTTATGGACACCTGAGGTGGAGGGGTATCGTTTTGGCAGGCAGAGACGGAAATTGGGGGATACATAGGTGTAGGAGGGGTACAATATTGTGCAAAGCGTTGCATTTGACGGTTATTTAACTCGGTCTCCTCGCTTTCGGCGATGCTGACGGCGATATCAAAGGTAGGGAGTGGTTTGATGGTAGCTATTCTCCACTCTAATTCTGGTCTAAGCCCTCTAATGAATGTTCTAGCAGTGTCTTTTCTTAAGTCATTTAGCAAGGCGCTTGCTATGTCTGGCGGGTATTTTTTTTCGATAGCTTTGCTTATTTCGTTTGGTATTACTCTCATTCTGCATGAGTAATCGATGACGCGCTCACGCGGTTGTTGGGTAATTCTATCTAATTGAGTTGATAATTAACGTACGGGGATGTCTGGACGGTATGCTCGGCTGAGGGCCGTTATAAGGTCTTCGACGTCGTTGCAATTAATGCCTACTAAATATTGGGAAGCGGGACCGGTAATTTTTGATTCTGCAAATTTAGCGAGGGTCATTTTGTCTGAAGCTCTAATGAGGGTTTCCACGTGGCGCAATTGTTCCACAAATTGGTCAAAAGGCATGTTGTTGCCATCGAATGCAGGGATCGTCGGTAAGACGTCTTTTACTGACCAAAAAGATGAACCGGTCTCATTAGCTGGTGCCATATCGATTTTCATGGATGGGCAATGGGTACGGGGATGAAATATCAGCTTATTACTAAGGATTACAACGAACTTACAGAGCAAAGATGAACACAAACGCAAGGTACAGCATGGTTGTAGGCGACTGAAGGCAGGTGAGACTTGAAGATGTGATGCACGTCGTCCGTCGGCAAGAAGAGGGTGTAGGCGGGTAAGTCCGTTTCGTGTTGAAGAGTCTCGGTTTGGTGTTCCAGGTATCTGAGTGATGCCAATCTTTGTTCCAGATTCTTGTTCCAGCGTCGCAGGCGTCCAGAAACGGGTGGGGGCTAATTTTGGGTTCCGAAAGGTGATGTGTGGTATAAATCGGCTGTCGTCCGTATATTTAGTTCGTTGCGGGTTCTGAATTTTTCAGGTTCACACTTGATTTGCCGGCGAACACTCTTGACGTGGCCATCACTTATTGATATGATATAGGGAGTTTTGCGTATTAACACTTTTCTTGCGTAGATTTTCCGGAGCACTGCACAAAGGGTAGGTCGACGGCAAAACCGCCACCGCTGTGGTATAACTCGGCTGTTGTCCGTATATTTCCACTCGTTGCACAGTTCGTTGTGGGTTCTGAATTTGTCAGGTACGCACTTGATTTGCCGGCGAACACTCTCTACGTGGCCATCACTTATTGATATGATATCGGGAGTTTTGCGTATTAACACTTTTCTTGCGTAGATTTTCCGAAGCACTGAACAAAGGGTAGGTCGACGGCAAAACCGCTGCCACCAGAATGTTACGGTACAGGGGGACGGCAGTCTATGTACCCACCCGATGGTGTTGGTTCGGGTGCTATTTTTGTTGGTTTGTAGTCGTCGCCGTCTTCGTTCAGGAAACGGACGGGAAAGAACAGTAATTAGAGAATGATGATAACTTTTATTTTGATTTGGAAATTGAGTGAAGTCGATGAGGAGTAGTTGAGGCAATGTTTTTGGGGAACGGGAGTTGAAGCTGAATGTAAGAGGTAAGAGCGTTGGAATACAAGTGAGCTTTTTGCATGAGAAAATGAGCGAGGATCCAGGGCAGAGGGGAATCGAAATAGCAAGGTAAGGGCGATAGCGAGTGGTGTAAGGCAAGCTGGAAATAGGATGACAAGATATGGAGTGTGGGAATGGCAGGTAAAGACAAGCGTCGAGGAAGGTGGGAGAAACGTGAGGCGGGACGTCGGTACGTAACAATAGACTAAAATAGACTGAAAAAATCAATTTAATGCTCGAGAACAATGTAAGTAGAATTCTTGACCTCAATAATGATGTATATAAACAACTTCTTGGATATGCAGGTCGAGTGAAAACAACGAAATTGTTCACGTTTCCGCCCGAGGGGGGGCCCTCCTCAGAACGAGATTTGTTTAATGCAATCTGGAAAGTACAAAAACCAATATAATATGGCAATATTATTAGCCTGACTCATCATGTATTTATAAATGTGGAGTTATCGTTATAATGTTAATAACTAACCAAGATAACAGCAACCTTAGGTATAACAATTAGTGAGACCATGTGGCATTTGTGTGGACCTTAACCTATAAGTGGTGTAAAGTGGTAATCACCTGGCATCTTGCGCAGAGTTATATCAGTGGCATGGACGAACGACGAAAATCACATAAAGAATAATAATTAAAAAAGGTGGCAAAATCTACATGAATTATATGCAATAGCAATACGGATCTCCCAACTCAGCATTGTGTATATAAATTTTTGAGTTTAAAAGGCCACAGAAGTGAAAAAGAAAAAAGGAGAAAAATATTTTTAAAGTATATACACTTTCGCTCGTCCAGCAACGTGAAGCGAAAGAAGGAGGCAAGGCTAACAAGCGGTAGATCAATCAATATAGATAGGAGACAACAGAATATGCTGGTAAATGAGAGTAAAACAAAACTCAGTGGATAATGAGGTAGCCTACCAAGGACGTATCACTGGAGTGTAGATGGAACTGAGATGCTCTATGTCAGAGCGTAAATGAATAGAAAGAGGATTAGCGACAATGTGACACATCTCCAGCAATAGCCTTTTATAATATACGGGCTCAACCGCTAAAACACTAGCACCATCGAAATTGAATGCATGATCTCGATCCAGAGAATGTCTAGTCAAGGCAGTGTAATTGTCCTCGTGTTCGTGAATATTGCGTCTATGTTCAGTGATTCTGGTGTGTAGTTGTCCACCGGTTTGCCCCATGTAAATTTTATCACACTGTTTGCAAGGGATCTTTTATACTGTTAGGAAAATGAAACTCGGGAGAGGCAATCTTATGGAGCACAAAGTTTATTCTTGACCGGACGCTTCTGTAGGCTGAGTACGAATGAATACAATTCACAGAGCTCAAATATATATATATGGATAATGAGATGAGAGAGAGAGAGAGAGAGCGGGGAGAGGGGATAATCCTGTAAGCCTGAGGTGTTACACGCTCTGCGTGTGGGTATCATAACACGGCCCTTCTGACGATGCGGTCGTCCTCGAACGCGTTTGCATATCTGTACGAGCTATTCTGAAACAGATAAGGAGTCCGACAGCAGATCTGGTGCTGTCCATGTACATTAGTAATATACGAAAAATAATTTTTTTTTTATTTATTTTTTTTTTTGTTTTTTCAACAAGTCCGGTCTGCGTTATTCTGTTGCTGAATACACAGCCAGCAGAAATTGCAGATTCCGTTACAGGACTTTGTTGCTGAATACACAGCCAACAAATATTGCAGATTCCAATACAGGACTTTGTTGCTGAATACACAGCCAACAGATATTGCAGATTTCCATACAGGACTTTGTTGCTGAATACACAGGCAACAGATATTGCAGATTCCCATACAGGACTTTGTTGCTGAATACACAGGCAACAGATATTGCAGATTCCCATACAGGACTTTGTTGCTGAATACACAGCCAACAGAATTTTTAGCTTACCGACATGAGCAGTCTGTTCTGACTGGGTAGGCCATCTTCTCATCTGATCCGATGAGCGTACAACTTTGCGTCCAGTCTGCAAGTTGTGGAGCTCATATCGATGGTTGTCTAGTGTTCCAATAACTTTAAATGGTCCATCATATGCTTTCCCGAGTTTGCCTTGAGCATTGTTCGACCTGATACACACCAAATCAGAAACATCGAACTCAATCATTGGTCTATGTTTCTCGTTCCATTTCTCGGTATATTTTTCGGCATATAGTTGGCTGCGTTTGATCGCCAGTTGGCGTTTTTCATCAACCGATTCGTCAGAAGCAATTGATACTGCTTCTGCGACTGCATCCGTACGTGGGACGTCCGTCCGACCGGTTAATAGTTCTAACGGTGTAAAGCCCGTTGCGGACGCTTTTGTAATATTAGAGGAATGTTGAATCTTTGTTAATTCTTTTGTCCAATCTGTTTGGGCTGTCACGATTTTTTCACGAATGCCTTGAATCATTTTTTCTACGGTACCTATCCCCCTATGATTGCCAGTGGTTGTGTAGTGGATCCTTGTTCCTGTTAATGTACAGTAATCTGACACTATGTTGGAATCAAACGCCTTTCCGCGGTCGACACAAACCAGCTTTGCGGCGCCAAATAATGAAGTTTGCAATTCGAGCATTGCTATGACATTAACTGCGTTCGCGGCCGGAGCACTTTTTAGAATGCAGAATTTAGTGAACTCATCTACCAATGATAACACGTACCTCTGGCCATCTATGGCAGGTAATGGTCCTAAAAAGTCTAAATAAATTGTATGGAACGGAGTCTTCGCCCGTTCGCGAAGTGTTAGTTTGACTGATGATTTACCTCTGTTCCCTTTGCCTAGCGTACAGTTTAAACACCGTCTTGCGTATTTCACGATTGTGTGTCTCATCCTGGGGAACCAGTATGTTTTCGACGCCACTTCATACCCTTTGTTACCAGATACATGTGATAAATCGTCGTGATATGTACGACAAATTCGAAGCCTGTCTGCCGCCGGAACATACCACAAAAGTGTCTCTTTTCCGCCGGGGGTGATCATTCGTCGATACAACATACCATCCTTAACTGTGTATAACTTGCGCAGTTCTGCGTTCTGGTTTTCTCTTATTTCCTTTATAATTTTTTGAACTTCATCTTCCTTAGCCTGTTCTGCTACCAACCAAGGAATACAATTCTTTCTCATAATCATGACTGGGTTTCGGCTCAAGTAATCAACGTGTGCGAGTTTCTTTCCCGCACGATACTCAATTTCAAATTCAAAATCTTGTAGGTATGTCCACCATCTAGCCACTTTCCCATTGATATGACGTTTTACCATTGTGGATTTGACCGCGTCACAATCCGTGACAACCTTGAATTTAATCCCCAGCAGATAACATCTAAAGTGTTTAACTGCAGTTACGACTGCTAATGTTTCCAACTCATAAGAATGACGCTTACTTTCTTCAACTGAATTTTTCTTACTAAAGTAGGCTACTACTACACGATTTTCCCCATCCCATTGCATAAGGATGGCGGCCACTCCTATACTGCTGGCATCGGTGTGAAGTTCTGTTGGTTTTTCGTGATCAAATATTTTGATAATTGGTTTGCTAGTTAATATCGTGATGATTTTAACTCTTGCTAGTTCGCACTCACTTGTCCAGTTCCAGGCTGTGTCCTTTTTCATCAGCGCGGTAATAGGTGACATTAGTATCGAGAAGGCTAGAATGAATCTTCTGAAGTAATTTGCGAGACCCATAAATTGTCGTACTTGTTTGATGCAGTTTGGAACGGGACATTGTGTAAGCGCTTCAATTTTCTTGTCTGTTGGACGTATACCAGACGCAGATATCTCGCGACCCAGGTATTCTATTTTGGTTTCAAGAAACCTACACTTCTTATAATTTAGTGAGAAGCCGGCGTTCGTCAGTGCTTGGAGTACTATTTGCAAGTTACGCAAACCCTCATCGATGGTCTTTGACGGAATCAGAACGTCATCTAAGTATACCAGGGCGATCGTGTAACGTAAGTTTCCGAGCGCGTTGTTTATAGCTCGTTGAAACGTGGCAGGAGCATTAGCTAGGCCAAACGGCATTCGCAAGTATTCATACTGCCCATCCGGCGTTACGAATGATGTTTTACCCCGTGATTCTTTAGCTATCGGCACCTGGTAGAACCCTGAAGCCATGTCAAGACTTGTGAAGAATATTCCCTTCCCTAGGCGATCCAACTGGTCGTCTATCCGCGGTACTGGGTAACGGTCTTTTACTGTAAGTTCATTGAGCCGTCTGAAGTCGTGACACATGCGATCTTCATTTTCATTTTTTCGCACTAACAACGTAGGGCTCGCGTACTGTGAGTTACTTGGTTGTATGATTTGATTTTTTAATAAATCTTCAATGATTTCTCGAACCTTTTTTCGTTCAGCTAGGGACATACGGTATGGGCGATAAAAAAAGGTAGTATCGCGTTTGAGCTTTATGGTGAGTTCCGCGTTGTTGATAGTGGTTAGTTGGTTTCCCGTTGTGATATTCTTTTCAAATTTGTCAAGAAGATCTAATAGTCGCGATCGGTCCGCTCCGGTCAGTCCTGTTTGTATGTCTTGTTTGCGAAATGCCGAAACCGTGGCGTGATTACTTTGAACAGCTTCCTCTGCGTGCTTCGCGCGCACGACTTTGAGCCCCTCAGCATCATACGTGAACGCAAGTCCGTGTTCAATGACATCGCGTCCAATCAGCACATCCGTCGGCATATCGCCGTTATTAACGATATGTAACGTGCAGATAAAATCAACGGCCTTAAGTGAAACTAGTGTTTCTACTATTTCGGTTGAGGTGATTGTACAGCCACCCAGCCCTGAGAGTTCCAACTTTCGTGGAGTGCGTGTTAAATTGCAGCGCGTAACTGTTTGCTCCGATATCAAACTACAATCACCCCCAGTATCGAGCAAGCAAGAAAACACCTTGTTTTTAATAATGATAATCTCGTCGTTCTTACGTCCCAGTTTTGAAAATGCGTGGACTCCTTGGTTGGGTGCTCTTTCCTTTTTAAAACAATTTGATTCAATGTGCCCTGGTTTCTTACAAAAGTTACAAGTTACTGCGAACCGTTCGCTCTCTTTACTAGACCTCAACTCTCGCTTCAATTTACGACACTCATGCCGTTTGTGCCCGGGGATCCCGCAATGATGACATTTGAAAGTCTTTGTTTTGGATTCGAGAGCTTGGCGCTTACTGGCCGGTGGACCAGGGCTTGTGTTGCCACTATCACGAGCGTGTTGTTTACTTGTTGTCGGCTTGGAACTATGGTCATCGTGTTGTCGCTTAGAACTTGCAATCTCGGCGTCGAAACGACTCAGATGCTCGTAAAGCCTAGCCATACTACTAGGTTTACAGGCGTGCAGGCTATCGCGAACCCTTTGTTCATCAATTAAATCAATTACGATTCCTACTATTGTTCTTTCCGGTATATCCCATCCCAGGCGGGAAAGCAAGTTATGCTTGTTACGGGCGAAGGAAGCAAGCGTTTGATCCCGGCGCGTAGTGTTATTCACAATGTCCCGGATCTCGTGTACATAATTCCTCACTGACGGAAAGGTATGAGTCAAAGATATACGGAACCCCTCCCACTCTCGATTATCAGGGGTCCAGGTCTCCCACCAAGTTTTGGCATCGCCAAAGAGATTGTTCTCTGCTCTGCCGAGCAGCTCTGTATCCGTCCATCCATGAGTGCGCTGGAGTTTTTCCAGTTGCTGACACCATGCCTCGGCCGTGTACCCAGCACTCCTACTCGGGTTGAACGGCGGCACTGCGACGACTTCAGAGGTCTGTTTAGCGTTCCTCACCAAGGATTGTATGAATGTTCGAAAATCACTCATTTCACTCGAACCCGAGGTAGCGCTCGAACGCCCGTCACGTCTGCCCGAAGGCATTATCGGGATCTCGGGTCCACTCGCGAAAAAGTACTAAAAAAAAATACAGTATTCGCGTATCCCACTTCTGATGTTAGGAAAATGAAACTCGGGAGAGGCAATCTTATGGAGCACAAAGTTTATTCTTGACCGGACGCTTCTGTAGGCTGAGTACGAATGAATACAATTCACAGAGCTCAAATATATATATATGGATAATGAGATGAGAGAGAGAGAGAGAGAGCGGAGAGAGGGGATAATCCTGTAAGCCTGAGGTGTTACACGCTCTGCGTGTGGGTATCATAACAATACTATGCAAAAACATTTATCAATAGCTAGAGAATCTTTACCTGAATCGAACAAGAGAGACAAATCACGTTTGTTTTTCCCTACAAATTTGATGTTATAACGGGCGAAGGTACGGTTCAATGACTTGAAGAGGCCAACAACATAAGGGATAGACACAAACCGTAACGGAACAACTGGATGAACATCTAGATTATTATTGTTGGAGTCAGATGGTGTGACGATGGATTTATTCCTATCCCCATCTATCTCTATAGCTCGAGAACAATGTTTATACTGCTAACTAAACATAGGAACAAAGTAATTTGGAATGGCCGCACGTATTCTGCAGATAACGGCACTCAATTACACCATAAAATTAATGGTTTTGTGAAATATATGAGTTTCGAGATTCAATACACCCACTTTTTTTGTTTCTATGTTAAGTTGCAAGTATAACCATTATTTTCAAGCATCAAATTGATTTTTTCAGTCTGTTTTAGTTGATGAGAAAATAAATCAAAAATACTAAACGTTTCCGTGTATTTTACATTCAAAATTTCAATCGCATGTTACGGCGTGGATGATTGTGATCACGATGAGCTGCTATCAATGACTGCATCCACACCCAGCCGGGACGTTATTACATACAGCCTTATTTTGGGTTATAGTCCGTCGACCACACGCACGGACGAAACGTACGGGGAAATATGAGAGAAAATTGTATTAAGTGTGAATGTTTGATTACACAGGGTGGTCTTTCATAATCGCTGAACAGGCAAATATCTCGAAAACTGGAAGAGATACAAGAAAAAATTTGATACAAAAATCGGAGGGTACCGAGGGGCAAATACAATGCTGATGTGGGTTGATGTGTGAATTGCGCGAATTCCGAGGTTTTTTGATGACTTCGTGATTGTAGATAGAGAATACGTATTGTGACTGTGACCGTGTTATAACGGGTTTGAAAACGAATTCAAAAACTTGATACAACAATTGATTTCTCAATACATTCTTACAAAAAAACCTTAAGATCTTTGACAATCTTTTTTGATTCTCAGAATGTGAAATGCTCAGCCATTTTTTACTGAAAGGGTTTGTTACTGTTTTGCTCTCGAGGCTTTGTCGGAGAGACTTGATCACCTTTTTGATCAAATTGATCAAAATTGATACCAATGTTCAAAAAGTCAATTTGTTTTGCCAATTTTCAAACGCATTTTCTTCACGTTTTTGAATACTTCGTCAAACCCGCTATCGCCCAGTCATAGTCAAAATATATGAAGCCTATCTAAAATCGTGAAGTACTCGAAAAATCTCAAAAGTGTTGCGATCCGCTAATCGATGCGTATTATGGCATAATCTTTCCCCCTCGAAACTTTTCAACTTTCGCTCGAGACTTTTCAAGTTTCGCTCCAAATTTTTTTCGTATCTTTCCTGGTTTCAAAGATATTCACCTAGGGCGTTTAAAACGACGATTACCTCCACAAGTGATTTATTGAATATGTGGAAGAGAAAAAACGGAAGAGAGGGGAATTTAGGTGTTGACCGAATAAAAAGTGACTTGATAATGAATATATGAGAGGAAGGATGCAAGGGACTGGCTAGTTACAGTTCGGCGGTCTGGTGGACGTAACACGCTGACTGGCACATATTCATATTATCCCAAAATTTTTATATTCACAGAAGTTTTCTTTTGTGATATAATACGAATACATTTTTTGGCGAAATCGTAAATATTCCAAAATGATCAAAGTGATGGACATCCTAACATACATGGTACTCTTGGATGCTTCAATATTTTATTCTCTCATACTCATCAAAATACTTTCCACAATGCATGAGATATAACGTAACGTTAGTGGGTTGTAGTGTTTTGCGATATTTTAAACCATGATGACGGACTATGTACACTAATCGAGCATAACATTTTTCACATCCCAAAAGGATGGCAAATGCACGCGAAAAACTTCTCCAGGAATTAGAAGAGTTGAAGGAGAGAAAAAAAAACATCGACGCAGAAGAAAAGAGGCTGCAGGAACTGATAGGAGAAGAAAAAGAGGGAAAAAACGAAAGAGCCGAGGGAGAGAAACAAAACCGCCAAGGAGAAGAAAAAGAGCGAGAGAAAGGAAAAGGCAAAGGAGAAGAAAAAGTGACCGAGGAAGGCAAAAAAAAATAGAGCCGGGAAGAAGCGTAAGGAACGCGATGAAAGGTGAATAGATGGTCTTTCAATTCAACAGTTTGCAGACAAATTTGAAAATTCTCCAATGACGGATATTTATGTAACAATAACAATATTCATTTGGCAATTACTTGCTTCAGACACAAGTGGGCCAACAAACGCCAGCGGGGGGGCGGCGGTGGTGGCAGCAGTGGTGGGGGACGCGGTGACTGCGGCGGTGGCAGTACCGCGAATATAATAAACTTACATTTTTATTAGAATAATATAATAAACACATTTATCACGTTTTTTCCCGTCTTGTTATTTAACCCAAATGTGATGTGTGACAGAGTCCGCGTGTTATATGGATAACCCCCCACGATTGCTACCTGTAAGAAAAAAACGATGCAACGGACAATCCACACATAGTAAAGAAATTTTTGACTACCTCTCACCGGCGTAACTCTAGTTATTGCTATTTCCAATGTTTCTTTTCAATTCAGTTTTTGCAGATGGCCACGAGCCACATCATATTTTTTGACCAACGATTGCTCGCTTAATTAAAGATTTTGAATATGTATCAATTATACATATATTCAGTTCACACGTGTTGGTAATAAACCGATGTGCAAGATCTGATTATCTTTTCTGTGATTTCGTTAGATGGAAGATAGCACTTCATAACTATAATTATTTATTGAAACGATGGTATGTTCGAAAGGATAAATTTTACCGTAGGTTATAGAGAATCTTCTTATGGACGATGTTGTGTAAGTAAACGTGATTCAATTATTTGGAAATTGTTAAAGTTGGTCACTTTTTGATAACACTAGTTTCACGAAATAATAGTATAGTGTGCGCAAAGGGGGAGAAGCGGGACTTTTTAGACAGAGTACTGAAAATATCATTCGATGTGTAAAAAGTCCCTTCCCTACAATTTTTAGTCCCTAGGGAGTAGAAGTTCGGAGTAAAAAGTGTGACGTCACCTTACTTCTACTCCCGCTCACTTGACCGGGTTGAAAAGCGATACTTCTCTTCCGCTCCACAGGCACGACAAAATGCCATATTCCTGCCTGTGTTATTCAAAATATGATTATGCCGTGCGGAAGAATCCCAGTCGATTTCGTCGAAGACGTATACATTGTAACACGGCGATTTGCACCGCGTTATGTGACCTCCGATATCCCCGTTATCGTGAAAAGGCAGCAAGGATTATTGGCAGTCGATATGGTCACGTATGTAATCTTAATTACTATTACTAATTTCTTTCGATTTTGTTTCCCTTTTTCCCACCTATCCCGAGCTATCCTGAGCGATAAAGGCGGAGAGAGAGAGGAGGGAAAAGAGCAGCTACCGACAATCCGACTCCGAGGGTACATCCACAAGGATGAAACCATCCTGGCAGGTGGCTCAACGCCTCGCAGTTAGTACCCGTGCCTCCCCCGCATACGTTCCCGAGAGCTACGAGGCTGCCGCCTACAACATCATCCACGGAGCCGAGAAATGCGAGCGAATCTGCTCGCCTGAACGACATGCCCACTCAGCAGTTTCGTCGCCCTGGTCCGAAGAAATTAAAATTCGGCCAGATCATTCATGAGGGATGTCCACGGCCGTAACGTGATGATTACCAACAATCTCGGGAACATTAGAGAGCCCTCTACTGGCTCAGTACCGCTGAAAGTACCGCCCACGCATCTTGAAGGGGTTAGGCACGGCGAAAGCTGCGTGTGCTGCGAGGCCTGCCAGAAATCATGCCCAGGAGGTGCTGCCAACTAACGTCCCGCCTAAGAAGTTCGGCAGGCAACGCCGCTGCAACAACGACGCTGCGCGGAAGAGTCCCCGAACGACTTACTTCTGCATCTTGACTTGGTCTGATCAGACGTGATTTGGTCTTGCTGCCTTTTGCTGTTAGCGTTCCTTTATCGTATATCGTTCCCTTTCTTTTTTTATCGTTACCGTATTTTACCTTTTTTACCGTTTTAACGTTCCTTTTTGTGCCGTTTGTGAGTCTGTGACTAATAACCAGAACTCTAATTAGTGTTACGTGGGAGTGATTCCTGTTTCTTCTAACGTAAGTGAGCTTTTGTTACCGCTCGAACCCCCGAGACGCAATTGCTTATCTTTTGTCTTGGTGACCGTTTGGGTCGTAATTTTCCGTATCTCGGGTTTTCGTGTGGCTTATTAATTTATTTAATGACCATTTCGACGAGCCTAACTAATTATTAACGTCCCTAATTTTGTTCCCGAATTTTTCTGTTAATTTTACCCCGCATGGCCCCCTCGCCCCGCGTCCGCGTGGCGACGGCGTCATTCTAGTTTTTTGTGTTTTCGGGTAATTTAACTGTTATATCGTGAAGAAATATTGTTTCGATTATCGTTCTCGTTCAACTAAATATTGTATTTGATCTCGTTATCGTGTTACCGTTCATAAAAAATTGTATCTTGTATAATTGCGCAGCAATCGTGTAATATTGCGCAAAAGCGTCGGTTGCGGCCATCTTTGTGGCGTCGTTGTTTGAATCGTCCCCGCGCTATCTCCCGCTACCGCGTGGCGCTGAATTCGATATATCGAAATATCGCGGTGAATCGAAGCCGCGCCACGCCACTGTGCCTTTCGAGAGCTGTCGAGTTATAAATCGAGCGCCCCCTGGGTGGTTACGCCACCGTGCCTTCTTCCCGTTGTACCGTGAGCCGCGTAACCGTACGCTCCTCTTTAATGTAGATTCAGCGCGTGCGCAATAAGTAGTATATCTCGTATTGTTTAAAATATCGTTACCGGTTATAATTTAACGTTAGGACTTTTGCTACTAGTATTTTGTAATTAGACGAGTTCTAGTCTTGTGACCGCAGACGCTGTATATCCCGTTTTCGACGCCTTTGTATTATATCAAGTCTTTCGTTACCAGCTGTCACGTTGCGTTTATTCCGTACCTTATTCCGTTAAGCTTTCTTGTATCTCACTTATCGAAGATTGTCTTTCAATTTTAGTTATCGTTATTATTCTCGCGTTGTATACTTTCATTCCAACTATCGAATTTCACGAAATCGTAATAATAAATTCGTAGAATCTATTTCTTTATTTTTGCGCTAAATGAAAATGTGTTTCAGTGTTTTTGTTCAGAATTGCTTATGGAATAGGGATGCCAAGTCCTTTTTCACGTTCGAGATACGTGGACATTGATATTTGGAGAAATATATGACAACTCCGATTGCAACGTCGTCAACAAAACTACAAAGTTCTTCGAAACATCAAAATGATTTTTCCGATTATTGATTCTTCAGTATTCAAAAATAATGTGTTCAAAATATATCCAACATCATATCTGGCAAATAAGTACTAAGTCAAAAAATTACATACAAATTAAAATACGTTTTTAAAGATTATGTGGGGATTTCGACGCTAAATTAAGTAATCTTGACGATACCTTCGATCGATACTTTCAATATCACCAAAAACTTTGTCTGTTTTTTTGTTCGTATTTGAAAAAAAGGTTCAACATGCAGTTCATCGATCCACAGTAGCGTGAACAATGTCGTTAAAGGTTGTGACGAGGTTTTTCGCCGCTCTTGTTCACCCGGAGAAGTTCCCAAGAGTTAACCTGGTGCACAATGATTCGGCAACCCGCGATGCACTCTGCAGCTTACCAAAGCTATCGCGAAATTGTGTTGGGCGCCTGGCGTGATAAACACGCCTCGAATCTTTACCTTCGCAATTCCTCGGCTATCCTTCTCTATGCCAGGTAGCTCAGTACCGCGGAGAGGGGGGTGGGTAGTTTTGCGGAGAGAAAGAACGGACACTCGACACGATACAGAATTTAACAAAATAGAATAAAATAATATATTCAAAAAAAAATTCGAAGCGATACAAAACAAAAGGAAAAAGAAACAGATACTCAATTCGCCTCCCGCGATTCCACAAACAAAATAGGAAGAAAATCAAATCTTAACTAAACCTTAAATCTACGTGCGCTAGTCGCGTTCCTCGTCTCAACGGGATCAACAAAACAAAAATCAAAATACAGAAAATCGACAACGATACGAACACGCTACTCCTGATCGTCCTTCCCTTAATTATAAATATCGGCGCTATTCGCCAAACCCTAACAGAATTATCGCGCTAATCGCAAAACATACCCTACAAGTACTCGACAGTAATTCTTACTTAACAACTTAAATCGAAGCGATTAATCGCGACGCATCCGAAACTTCACTATCTTCTGAAACAAATCAAACAAGGAAACTAGAAATAATAACCCAGCCAAACAGAGCGCTCACACTTAGCGATACGCGACCTACACGAGAGGTGACACTTTCTGAACACGCAAACGCGACTTGACCCTGTGCAGCGGAATTTGGGCTGCTCGCAAATAACGAAACGAATGACTCTACTCAACATGTACAATAGCCAAAATTGACTCGATACGTTATCGCAAAAAAACAAAATCAAGCTCCGGCCACCAACCAAGGAAATCGGCAAACGAATTTCGAGTATTGTTTGACGCAACTCAACATGGCCAACCGTTACCCGGTGCGCCGACCTAAGCCGTTCTCGAAATTTGTCCGCAAAGAAGCGATAGCGCTTACCGCAATGAATCCAGACCAGAAAAATCTCCGTCACGATAATTGGACAATGGTTCCGTCTTCCGCGAATCCCAAAATTTTAACACCAATCGCTCAACTCTCTCAATAACCCAAAAAAAACTATCTTTACAAAATTTTCGCAGCCTTCGCTAGATTCAGCACCAGGACGCAAGTGTCCTGCTCCGTCACACCGAGCCAAGAATTCAAACCGAGGCGTTGTCGTTTCCGAAATTTGACGAATCTTATTGGGTATCGAATTACGCGTCTCTTAAATTCTAGCTTATCGCTAACGTCGGTTTCCGCTGTCACGGCTCGCAGATTGGTCGTTGGACTCTCCGGTGTTCAGTCCTCGTCAGTGGCGTAGAGGCAGCACGATCGTTGGCATGATGGTGTATCGCGAGGAAGGCAGGCTACGGTTTGCTGGCCAACAGCGGGAATCTCGTCCGCCTTGGTTTCCCTCGCGGCAGAGCTCGGCGTTGGCGCTCCCTCCGTAGCCTCGTGTGAGACCCTTCGCTCGCGGTGTATCCTCCGTTGAGGTCTCTCTTTACGGCCGGTTCCACACTCTCGAATTCGTCGTCTATCTCCCTGGTTGGTGTCGCAAATACTCAAAACAAAATTAAACAAAAAGACCCTGTAATACTCTATTCGCTAGCCTGTAAAGGGTCCCCTCTCAGTGTTTCGGATGCGTGACCCTTGTCCTGGCGCTCTTTACGAATTAGATAATCATTCTTGTCGCGAAATCCCTTGTTAGAGTCCCTCCTAAGGTTCGGGGAGCCACTTGTAACGAGCATAAAAAAAAATGCCACGTTACAAGGTATGTGAATTTCTTCACGAATAGCAGGAACAATATACATTGGTTGCAGAGAGTTCAGATTTTTTAAGCGTATATTACACTTGAACAATGATGACTGAACGCATGGCGAAAGCTCATGTCATTCAAATAATTCTCAAAATTCATTAATAATTGCAAATAATTAGTATTGCTGGTCTTGTATATTATACTGAAAACCCAATTATATCGGTATTTTCATAACAGGATCAGCTACGATTAATTCAAACACGGCTTTTTCATCTATAGTCACCCGCAAATACAATGGCGTTTTCGGTTTCCCTCGACTTTTTCATCTTACCTATTGATGCTTCCAGGCTCAGTGGTGTAGCATATGCTCAACGATTGATTGTGTGGAATATCTCAAAATTTCGCAATGACGCCGATGTATTTACCAACGTTCAGCACGCGATAGTTGTTGGTATAAAACTTCTCTCACCGGCCTGGTCAGTTAATTGGTCGTTACTACGTGAAACTGCTCATGACCCCCAAAAGCCCGCTCAGACCCGCCGAACTGTTACGACTTTCAACCTAGGGGTTAGGCTCGATTCTGCGCCTTCATTTCAATAATAGTACTATCAGAATGCTGACCACTTACGATCGGATCTGCCCGAAATATTAACTTATAAATTGTGAGGCAGCCGGGTTTGCCAGCCGCGGATCTTCTGGTATCCTCATCATGGTGTACTGTCTGTATATTTGTATTGGCGGTCCACTGTTGTCGCGTCCTGCGCCGTCCGTCTATTGGTCGCTCGAGGTATCTCCGTCCGCTTGGTGGCGCCACGTCGGTCAGTTAGTCATCGCGGCACATCTGTGTATCGACGGTGCTGTCGTCATGCCTCATTATCGGTATATCGATAGTATTCAGATGGGTTTTCGATATGAGCCGCTCGTTAGCGCCTCGCATACGGTCTCACGTACAAATGTACATGATGCAATATAGTTAGGGAGGCGAAGAGGGGATTTTTCGGGCATACTCGAGCGCGGCAGTTTTAGATATGAGAAATATCTTAGACCTAATAGAACAACTTTGGAAAGTATTAGCTCTATATCTTGTAACGGGCTTTTTACTTCGCCCGGGGGAAAGCGGGGTCGGCACAGAGGCTCGTTTACAAAAATGGCGTTGACCAACACGGCAATAGAAAGATGAAAAAAAAATAAAGATTGACGGCACTGCAGAACAGGTGTTGGGCGCCAGGCTCGAGAGAGCCGTAAGAGAATATACTCTTACCAGATTCGAAATTTACCGTCCAATAGTATTCGTTCGCCGACTCGAACGGCGAACCTAACTCACACCACCAAATCTCAAAGCGAAACTATAGCAGGGGCAAGCACACACAAAAACAGCCGACTAGCTAGCGGTGAGGGGAACGTGGGCGCGAAGGTGAAATAGTATAGATGATAATCGAACGATTATAGATGTAATTACCAGCGTTTATTAACAAACAGCGCCGTTACGGCAAGGCAGAAGGCAACAGGCAATAAAATAGTTATACGGCAAGCGGTCTTATCGGTGGCGGTACGCTTCGATACAATTCAAAAATAAATAAAAATAAAACAAAATAGCATAAAATATAACACAGCAACAAAATTCAACAAGTCAATAGAACACGGCAAAATCAAGCAGTATAAGCTAGAAGCGACGAGCGGCAAGCGACCAAGATAAGCGAGTAATAAGCGGCATAAAATCAGTAACAATTCAATAACTCATGCGACTACGGACTCGGGGTGAAGCAAGTTCGTTAACAATTTCAAAACTCAAACCAAGGCAGAACAATTCTAAAAACAAGCTTGCTAACAATCTAACGGCTTCACAAACACGAGATAATCCTCCTTCACTTTTTCTATATTATCGGCACGGTCGCCTGTCGCTGCTTGACGGTGGTAGTTACGCTCGGCAACGACGGCACGGGCGCACACACTCACTCACAGATTCTCTCTCTCTCTCACACTCGCGTACTCGGTACGCGGCCGGGAAGCGGCACGGTACACGATCTATTACAAAGTATACGCTACAATAAAGCGGCAAAAGATTACCGAATGAACAACCAGAGTATCTTATCGTAATTAGAATAAATCAAGGTAGCAATTAAAATCAGAAATACAATTGAATAGAAAAGCTTAGCTACCACGAGGCTCGCGGGCTTTCACACAAAATGGCCGACCGAAGTCGGCCGGCAACCTGTTGCAAAAGGAAAAATGGCCTGAGGCCGTTGAGAATCTATAGCCAGCGAGATTCGGGGTAACGGCAGCCTACCTTTTCACGGCAAACAGCTCCGGCTCCACAACAATGACGGCACAGATCTTTCCGCAAATCGAGACGCGAACAATCAGTAAAGAAGTCACCCAGAATATAGCCAAATAAGCCAAGAAAGCTCCAGACAGCGTGAAAATTTGATACAGAGCAAAGTGGTTCACAGCGCAATGGAGAGTTACTCTATATATGACTAACTACACGCGTAGTACAAGGGAGAGTGAGGTGGCCGCCGGCCCTCGGCGATCGCGATCCCGCGGTGGCGCTACGGGAGGGGATGATAGGTAGATTGGCGAGAGACCGGCGGGAGCCTAGGCAGCCGGTCTGTTCGCCGCGCTGTGCTGCGGGTTGCGAGGGTGGTCTGGCGAAGGCGGAAATTTCCTGTCGGCATCGGCGAGCCCAGGGTGAGACTGAGTCCGGTTATTGGTGGGTGCCGGGTGGCAAGGCCGGTCTTATCGGAGGCTCAGGTGGAGGCGACTCGACCCCTGGGCGGCAGCGGCAGCATGTCCTTGGCGGCATCGAGGTCCGAGCAAGCAACAGCGCGACTACTGGGTCCGGGGCTTCGAACTCCGCGCCGTTCGTCCTGTGGTCCCTCCGCGTTTCCCGCGACGGCAGCGCAGGGTGGTCGTTGGATGGCGTCGGCATTGGCGGCGGCAGTGGCGGCGGCAGTGGCGGTCACCTCAGAGAATGGGTTGGGGGAGTAACAAAAAGCATTAGCAACAATACCTGAATCTTAAAGCTAACTCTGGTTGTTCATTGGCGGCACGGCAGGACTCTCCCTTGCTCTTTAAGAGCGCTTGACGCGGCCGCCTGGGAGTGGAGGTGCGGGTCGGTGACGGGCTGGTAGACCCGCCACGTCACAATCTAGTGACGCGCGCCTAGGATAGACGATCAGATTAGTAAAAAAAAATCGATAGTACGAAATACTCGAGCGCGTCAGATTAAGATATTGGGGGTTGATTTTAGTGTTTTAAGACTAAATTTAACTAATCTGACGATAAGTCCTTGACGCCGCAGAGTTATAGGGTCGCGAACTTGTAAAAAAAAAACGTTAATCCGGCATTCTCGAGCGCGATCAATTTTTTTTTTATTTTGAAGTATATAATCTAAAACTTACTAAAAATACAAAATCTACCGGTTTCCGCATGACCGGAAGTGTGGAGGAGCCATTTCGTCTTCCGAAAAACGCTTTGCGGCATATAAGTCGCGAACGATACATTTTACAAAAAAAAAGTTTAAATAAAAAAAAAAGGTAATTTTACTTTACACAAAAAAGATCTCTTTCTATTTTTGTCTAAAGTTAAAACTTTTCGACTTAAAGCATCATGAAAACTCAAACTCCCGGTTTTTTGAGTATATCTCGAAAACGGAGGGTGTTAAAAAAATTGATATGAAACAACGATGATTAAATTGGGTAACTTTTATTATATCTCAAAATTTTTTTTTTCCTAAAGCTTCTCGAAAATTTTCGTGGACTCGGAAAAAGTTACGCGTATCTGTATACAAAAGTATAATTAACATGTACAGTTTCATTTATTCATATTATTCAATAGCCTGTTGATCCTCAAATCGTTTTTTGGACGTACCGTAAGCAAAACGAAGTGAAGAATTGAAGCAAAAAAGAGGAATGTGCCATAAACATGTAATACAGACTGAGCGCTCCACAGAAATATGCCGTCCAGTATTTTTCCTTTACTTCGATTCATAAATAATACAATTTTTACTACATTTCATCTACATTTACGTTGATTGTATCTATCGCTTTATTGTCATTCTTAAATTCCCCGTTTTATCAGGGAGAAAGAAAGGAAAAAAAAGAAAAAAAAAACCTTTTTCGGTCAGATTAAGAGAACCCACCAACATTTTTGTCAGATTAAGAAAATATGCTTTCAGGATACCAAGATAAACCTCCCCTATGAAAATCTGACGCGCTCGAGTATTTGAAAAGAACTTTTTTTTTTTGCATTTTCAAAAATTTGTCGTAACTTATCGTCACGCCGAAATCGTCAGTTTTTTTAAAGGGAGCTTCCTTGGGGCCTACTTAACACCCCTTCCGAAAATCTGACGCGCTCGAGTAAATTTTTTTTTCGGATTTTTGACTACTTTATATGCCTACCCCCACCACGCAAACCGGCAGATTAGTATACCGTTGTTATCAGAGGCACTTGGGGCATACGTGGTATGAATATCTGACGCGCTCGATAATGCCCAACTAACTGTTTTTTTTTACATTTTTGAAAAACCGTACACGCCATACCCACCGCTAAAATGGTTTTTACCATACGTGCTTTTCTTTTCGAAATTACTTCATCTTTCGATTTTGATAGGTCTCGACGGCGCTCGAGAATGTCGCCATTTGGCGACCTCGCCTCCCTAACTAATATATATTGTAACGTGTCCGATTTTCGGTGAGAGCTTCTATAGCTCGAGCGAAGAATCGTCAGTTATTGTAGGTGTTTTTGAAGCAGCTTTTAGCTGAAAAAACTACACTGAGAAGAAAATCCGGGTAATTTAAAAGAAATGTGGTAAACTGAAATGAACCTGGCAATCACGGGCGGGGAAACGCCGATTGGTTTGATTCAACAAAAAAATATGGTTATTCTGGGCGGCTCCAGCAGAATCGCAATAAACAGATATGCACTCTGACTGAAACTGATTTAGTTAATTCGACTGAAATTTACTAAGAATTTTGATTTAAATTGTCGATCACGTCGAAAATATATCGACTTGACCGTACCATTATTACAGCAACTGAATGCCGGGACCATCTCTAGAAACTATACAAGAACTGCGCATGCGGGAATTTAAATCCGCCGTCCGTGCAGTCTGGCCACCCCGAGACCCTGCTGTCAAACTCTGTTTCTGTCGGCAATGTAGTTCACATGCATTTTTGAGGTTAGAATCTCAAGTCATTGAGATAGTCACTCGGAAAGGCTTGGGAAGCATTTCTTATTGAAAATTGATTGTTCAAAGAACGGTCGGAATCTAATGCTGATGCTCTTTGAAAATTCGTTCTATTCGATTGAAACAATAAATCTGTTCAAATGTTGGGTGCTTGGAAGAAACGAAGCAGGTAGGTGGGGACAATTTATTCAACCATTTTCATTACTTCATACATTAAGAATAACAATGAAATTTTTTTCTTTCAACAGAAAATACAGCCAAAATAAAAGCATCTCTGCTGTTCGCTGATGTCTTCTCTTCCCATTCAATTTATGACACATGCAGAGATCATCGGCCACTTTTGTTGGTTGGCGAAGGAAGTTGTAGATCTTACGGTTTCTCTCAATTTCAAATCTAATCCGAAGAGTAAAACTCAGAAACATTCTGTGACACAAGTTAAAAATCAACATTTACAAAATGTGCCTCAGTGTCACAATTAACTTTAAGGATAATCATGTTTTAGAGTAATGTTCAGAACATTCATATGAAAATATTGACTTATCGGATTCAAGATTGTACCCCTTGTTCCTTTGAAACAAATGAATATCTAATTTTCAACGAAGTTCATGAAAATATTTACTTAAACCTAAATCCAATACAATATCTTCTTCATAGTGCTCCGAACATCATCCAGTAACATGAATATCCGGAAGGAATCCCTCTGTCGCTGAAACCGTTGAAAAGTTCTTTGTTTTTAACTTGTGCCACTAGATAACTTTCGCATTGCAGATTGCATTCCCAATCTCAGGATGAGATTTTTTGTTTTGAACAGTGTTAACATGGGATGCAGAATTAATTGTAATAAATGGAGATTCACAAACTTTCAGTCTCAGTGAAGGACCATTGTAAGAGTATAAAATTGAATCTGGTTTGAAGCTATCAATAAGTTACCGAATGACTCTCTGATAAAGATTCATCATAAAAAAGTTATCCAGCAAGTAAGTCCTATTGTAGACAATGTTATCATTTGTAACGTTTACTAGTAAGTGAATGCATTCCTTAGACCTTGCTGGCGTTGAACGAGGCTCAAGCACGAATGATAGCTGCAACTAGCTAGTCAGATGATAATGTCGATTAATATTGACTTTAAAGACATTTTCAACTGAAGTTATCCAACATTTTTAGATTGAGATTGGTTCAGTTTACACATCAAAATTGATCCCTGGAATCTGATTTAACACTTAAAACACTATTCATCTCAATTGAATACCAAGAAAGTAAAAAACAAAATATCAAAACTGCCGAAAATAAAATTTGAAAAATAATGCGGGCCAATAATACTGCTTGGATTACAATGGTGCACGGAATGATTGATCTGTCAAATTAGTTAGCAGCAATTGTTGAATAACAAACTTATTACTATTGGCTCGATAGATCTAAAATGATGGAATATTTAAACACCATGATCTGTAGCGTGTCGTGCTCTTCAATTTAAAGAAATAGATGCCAAAAAGAAGGTTGTTGGCTTGCCGTGAATCTGACAAAACAATGCTAACCAGAGCTATCGAAAGCATAGTGATGATGCTTCAAAACAGACGGTATATTACTGCGTTACTTCTCATTAGATTGTTGTATTTATTCATATCTCATCCAATGTATGAATAGCTTAGCCTCAATGTTTTCATTTCCATAATATGCATGACTTGTTCGTCCATCAGTATGGATGTTTATAAGTGATTGTTTAATACCTTACTTTGATTCCCTGTCGCATGATGTAGTATCATTTTTCTTACTTGTTTGGTATTTCGTTTCTTTCACAGTTACTTGGACCATTCCTATCCTGTCACGTATCCTGTAACGCCCAAAAGGCATTATGTATTATAATCCACGGAAGCAATTCACTTCCCTCGAGTCAGTCACTCCTCGAATTAACTTTACCTGTCACAAAGCACGGATATAACATATAAAAGACTGAAACTAGCCCTATAATATTCAAAACGAGTAAAGCCAAATAGAATAGAATGATATGTATTGTGACGTGGTATTTTATACCCCGTCACATGGGTTGAATATCGCTCTCCTTATTTTCAGAATGTCGTAAAAAGTAACGAAAACACGTCTGGGGCCAATACTCGAAAAAGAACAACTAAATAATTTCTAAGTGAGACTTAATTATTAAGCTAACTCCTGTCTTTTTTTTATCTTTGTATCGCACTACGTGAGCTATCTTCAGCGACACCGCTTCGAAGGAACTGAATATCGCGAAGCCGAGGTCACGTACCGGGTCAACAGCCAACTATCGTCAATTGCAACAGATCGGATACCGCAAAGTCAACTTCAGATGGATGCCTACCTAGGTTGCGTACAGGGTCGTGCGTGAAGCCCAACGAGGACCTCCGATCATTTAGACTTATCGGCCAGGAGCCGAACCATCACTACAACGCCACTGCCGCATGGATGCATCGTAGACGGCGTACAGGGCTGTGCGTCAAAAACACAATCAAGCCTCCCGTCGCGGTACTTATCAGCCTGAAGCTGAACCAGCATAATATCTACTGTTTCGCCTACTATACCGCAGAATCGTAGCTGTCTACAAACCTACGATTATCGAAGGACTGCATCGTGAGGACAAGCCCGAGAAACAGTGGTGGACCACGCCGGACTGATGGTCCTAAGGATGGGAACCCTGCGTGTAAATCATCACCATCAGGAAGGCTCGGTGCAACAGTGCCGTAGGGCCCGCACCGAGTTGCAGTACCGGAGAGATAGTCAGCGCGGGGAGTACTAGCACTGCATAAGTTGACGACGCACCAATCCCGAATTCTGCAAAGTATCGATACCGCAACAATGTGAGTAGGATCATTCTTCTCGTCGTCGTTCCTAGATCTCTCGCACACATCGATACCGCAACACCGTGAGGGGTAGACCTTCCCCTCTCGCGAGGACCGCAAGCAGCTGACCATAGCCCTCCCACATATCGCTCGACGGATCGATAATTCTCTACAGGACAACGTGGGAGGAGAAGACGCCCAGGAATGGACTATCGCCCATCTACACCTGTTGACCCGTACCACGTGACCCTCTGGCCCAATTATCGATCACCGAACACCGGAAAAGGATCACGTGATGAAATCTCGCCGAAAATCGACCGGGATCGTCAGGATCGCCGTTCGTCTCTTCACATTCTACGTTCAGCCTAGTTCACGACTAGACGTGTTTTCGCCTAACGTATTCTCGCTATCTTTCACCGTTTTTCACTTATATTGTAATTCAGTGCCTTCTATCTTTCCGCTTCTCGACTGCCTGTCTACGCTTTTCTTCTATCTTCGTAAGTGAGGTTTTTCTTCTATCTATTTTGTGAAGCCACGAATTTACTTGCTTTATATCTTTTTCTCTCTTTCCTTACCTATTATCGATTTTCTCTCTTTTATCTCGCAGTTTGCTCTGCGTGAGCCACGTGGGCTCGTATCGTATTCTCTTCTTATCTCTTATCTTATTCTCTCCCTTATTATCGAATATTGCAAGTAATTTCGCGACTGGTTAGTTTACTGTTATTTGTAGTGACTATTACCTATTTCCTTGATTTATCTCGTTTGAATGATTTTCTTGATATCGCTGACTAGCAGCGCCTTACTTATGCTTTCGTAAAATATCTCTGAATACCGTATCTTATCCGAATCTCTGATTTATTGTGCTCAGTAGTGATTGTTAAATCAACTAGCTTATAAAGTCTCTAATTTTGTCTCTTATTTCGTTTCTCGCTATCTGATATCTATCTTCTCTCTGTATCTCTTTTATAATTTCTCAAATATTGTTTCTTTGATTTCTTAATATTTTACTGATTTGAATATTACCGAATATCTTTCTGATTTAATTATTATCGAATATCTTGGAGGAATTATATCGTAAGCGTACCGCGTGCGCGATCTTATATCGCTGCGCGGTATAGCCGTTGTTCTCTTTTGACATTAGAGTATTGTGCCGTACCGAATAACACCTTTTTCACCGCTTTCTTTGCTAATACCGCTGTTACGTAGTTTGTCCGTAGATCTCTAGTTTGTAATATATCGCATTATAATATTTTGCTCTCTATAATACCTGTTCTTGACACGTCAAGATATCTATTTCTTGCTTATCGTAATTATAATATTTCGTCGTATCGCATATATCGCAAGCTAGAACCTACGTATTTCTCTAATCTCTATTGTAATTTCTATCGTAATTTCTCTTGTAATTTCTATCGTAATTTCTTTTGTAATTCTATCGTAATTTCTTCTGTCATTTCTATCATACCTGTTTTATATTATTTCGCTATACTTGATTATCTCTGACTTCGCTTCAAGTACCGAATTATCTAACTGACTTGTAATCCTTGCCTTTCTATTAATTGTCGTATCTCCTGTTGTCGATTAATTGTAATATCTCTTGCTCCTCGATTAACTACAATATCTTTTGCTTTTCGACTAACTGTAATATCTCTTGCCTTCTTTTGCCAATTGTATTCTCGTATCTCCTGTCTATTATCGTACCCCATTATTGTTACACATTGCTGCGATTATTCTGTATTTCTATGTGATCATATCTTTATCGCCATACTATGCTATTTTACTTGAATTGTGACAATTAGTTTAAGAACCTTAGATTGTGCATTGCATGCTAGCCTATTTCTTATCTGCTTTGTAAACTTGCTGATTGTTATACCGAGTAATAGTATCGCGATCACCCGCTTCATACCGCTGAATTACTTGAATAATTGTATCGCTACCGTGCTATCCCTGAATTCGCTTTCTCTCTGGCTGTATCTGAATTTCTCTACTTGTTTTTTTTTAATACAATTGATACTATTACCATTTTCTTTAATATTGTGTTTTATCGAATTGGATACGACCCATCCCCTCTACCATTATCTTTACCTGCTGAGTAAGCTGTGCAAAACCGTCGTAGAATCTGATCTACTTCGTCATATCGTATTCTCTAATTATCGTATCTCTGACGCTACTGCGTCTGGCGCCCAACATTTATCTCTTTTTCTAATTATCGTTTATTCCGTGATCAGATCAGTACCTGCGCCGTAGGGTAGCGTGATTATCCCTCCTTCAAGAATTATCGCTATTTTCCTTTTTTAAATAATAATCACGTTGCAGTATATACTAAGAAATATACCTATATAAGGCACGCTAATACGGCACAGCAAGCAAAAACCCATATCTATATAACGCACGGCTTCCGAGCCTCGCGCGCCGACAAAGAGGGGGAAGGAACCAAAATAGTATATAAGCCGGCACCTCGGACACAGGAGGATACTCTCTTCTTCCAGCTCTCCTTTGGAGAAGCTACTTCGCAAACAAAGGATCAACTGAGGTCGCTCAGTTGATCCAATTATATACATTGTGTTCTCACCTTATAACGGCTATTTAAAGTATTATATTCTTCTATTTCGGAATCTCAGACCATTTCAAACAAGCAAACCTATTGAAATTTTGTGACGTGGCGGGTCTACCAGCCCGTCACCGACCCGCACCTCCACTCCCAGGCGGCCGCGTCAAACGCTCTTAAAGAGCAAGGGAGAGTCCTGCCGTGCCGCCAATGAACAACCAGAGTTAGCTTTAAGATTTATGTATTGTTGCTAATGCTTTTTATTACTCCCCCAACCCATTCTCTGAGGTGACCGCCACTGCCGCCGCCACTGCCGCCGCCAATGCCGACGCCATCCAACGACCACCCTGTGCTACCGTCGCGGAAAACGCGGAGGGACCACAGGACGACCGGCGCGGAGTTCGAAGCCCCGGACCCAGTAGTCGCGCTGTTGCTTGCTCGGACCTCGATGCCACCAAGGACATGCTGCCGCTGCCGCCCAGGGGTCGAGTCGCCTCCACCTGAGCCTCCGATAAGACCGGCCTTGCCACCCGGCACCCACCAATAACCGGACTCAGTCTCACCCTGGGCTCGCCGATGCCGACAGGACATTTCCGCCTTCGCCAGACCACCCTCGCAACCCGCAGCACAGCGCGGCGAACAGACCGGCTGCCTAGGCTCCCGCCGGTCTCTCGCCAATCTACCTATCATCCCCTCCCGTAGCGCCACCGCGGGATCGCGATCGCCGAGGGCCGGCGGCCACCTCACTCTCCCTTGCGCCTCGTTGTTGATAACTCCGTAGCGAATCGTAGTGTAACCGCCTTAACCTTTACTGCCTTGTACTTGCCTATTGTGTGGAATTGTGTCGACGTATCGTAGGAGTTGAATCAAGTAGCTGCCGTTCGATTGCTCGTTTTGGAAAACCGGAACTGTGTGCCGTAGAAAGGTAGGCTGCCGTTACCCCGAGTCTCGCTGGCTATAGATTCTCAACGGCCTCAGGCCATTTTTCATTTTGCAACAGGTTGCCGGCCGGCTTCGGTCGGCCATTTTGTGTGAAAGCCCGCGAGCCTCGTGGTAGCTAAGCTTTTCTATTCAATTGTATTTCTGATTTTAATTGTTACCTTGATTTATTCTAATTACGATAAGATACTCTGGTTGTTCATTCGGTAATCTTTTGCCGCTTTATGGTAGCGTATACTTTGTAATAGATCGTGTACCGTGCCGCTTCCCGACCGCGTACCGAGTACGTAAGTGTGCGAGAGAGAGAGAATCTGTGAGTGAGTGTGTGCGCCCGTGCCGTCGTTGCCGAGCGTAACTACCACCGTCAAGCAGCGACAGGCGACCGTGCCGATAATATAGAAAAAGTGAAGGAGGATTATCTCGTGTTTGTGAAGCCGTTAGATTGTTAGCAAGCTTGTTTTTAGAATTGTTCTGCCTTGGTTTGAGTTTTGAAATTGTTAACGAACTTGCTTCACCCCGAGTCCGTAGTCGCATGAGTTATTGAATTGTTACTGATTTTATGCCGCTTATTACTCGCTTATCTTGGTCGCTTGCCGCTCGTCGCTTCTAGCTTATACTGCTTGATTTTGCCGTGTTCTATTGACTTGTTGAATATTGTTGCTGTGTTATATTTTATGCTATTTTTTTTTATTTTTATTTATTTTTGAATTGTATCGAAGCGTACCGCCACCGATGAGACCGCTTGCCGTGTAACTATTTTATTGCCTGTTGCCTTCTGCCTTGCCGTAACGGCGCTGTTTGTTAATAAACGCTGGTAATTACATCTATAATCGTTCGATTATCATCTATACTATTTCACCTTCGCGCCCACGTTACCCTCACCGCTAGCGAGTCGGCTGTTTTTGTGTGTGCTTGCCCCTGCTATAGTTTCGCTTTGAGATTTGGTGGTGTGAGTTAGGTTCGCCGTTCGAGTCGGCGAACGAATACTATTGGACGGTAAATTTCGAATCTGGTAAGAGTATATTCTCTTACGGCTCTCTCGAGCCTGGCGCCCAACACCTGTTCTGCAGTGCCGTCAATCTTTATTTTTTTTTCATCTTTCTATTGCCGTGTTGGTCAACGCCATTTTTGTAAACGAGCCTCTGTGCCGACCCCGCTTTCCCCCCGGGCGAAGTAAAAAGCCCGTTACAATTTATATTATCTTTATTTACTGCACTGCAGCTAGTCTACGACTCATAACGATCATCAATAATTACAATACACGCATTTAATCAATTTATTCGGTAGCTGGAGCCGATATTAGGCCACACGACTTCCTGTATTATTTCACTATTATTATTTGTCATTGTTATTATTTTATTACTCAACACTGTTTGATTCTTTATTTTCTAATTTTTTTTTTGTATAATGTTATACGCCGCAGGCGAAATAGATTGAAAATTCTTATTTTATCTAACACACGCGCAAAGAGAGATTCTATCAATCACCCACACCTCCATCCCACCGGCTACGTCTTCTCACTATTGCAGTGAAAGATTTATTGCTGACACACACACACAGCTGCGGTCGTGCGCTATTGCAGCGCACTCTGCATTGCTAAATCATACATCCATCCACATCACCGGCTGCGTCTTCTCACTATTGCAGTGAAAGATTCATTGCTGACACACACACACGGCTGCGGTCGTGCGCTATTGCAGCGCACTCTGCATTGCTAAATCATACATCCTTCCACATCACCGGCTGCGTCTCCTCACTATTGCAGTGAAAGATTCATTGCTGACACACACACACGGCTGCGGTCGTGCGCTATTGCAGCGCACTCTGCATTGCTAAATCATAAATCCATCCACCTCACCGGCTGCGTCTACGCACTATTGCAGTGGTAGATTCTTCGCCACTTCATCCACGTGAATCCTCATACTCCCGCGCACAACGTTGCACCTCCGCATCGAAGGACGAGCAGCACTCTTGGGCAGGAACCGCCCACTCCAACACTTATCGACCTAACCGCCCCTGAAAAGGGGATAAAGTACGTCCAACGCGTCTGTGACAGCCACAGAAAAACGAGACGTTACATTTGGCGCCCAACGTAAGGCGGCGAAAAGAAAGAGATGCCGCCAAATCTCTGCATACACACCCAAAAGTCTCTGAGAAAAAGAAAACCTCATCATCCAAGACTAGACAGGGATGAACGCTCCTAGAACAAAACAGGAAAAAGAAGCAGAAAACCGAGCAATTGCACTACAAATAAGCGAAGAAGACCGAAGGATTGCCCGGCACGACCAAGCGATTGAATACCTCGTCGAGAAATTTGACGCCCTCGAAGAAAACCCTGATAAACTGAGCCAAGACTACGCGCGGAAGGCCAGAGTCCTCGAAAATCTACGAAAAGGCTACAACAACGCAGTAACGAGTATTGTGGAGTACTTAGAATTCCTGGAGGAACAGGAAACCGAGCTGCAACTAAAAATAATCGATATCCAGCTTCGGTTGGGAATCATCAGCTTTGAATAAAAAACAAACACACCTGCAGCAACCATGTGTCCTAAAAGAGGGCGGCCAAGGACAGGATCAAACTTATCAAGAGGAAAGGAGATGAGACTAGAAGAGCTAGTGAAGACCGTCAAGGAAACCTCGGAGGAGATCCTGGGGGAGTCCCTACAAACAACGCCAGACATTCTCGTGGACAACGACGACCACCCTATCACACTAGACGGGATAAGGCTTCGATGGCAATGCGAATCAACAAACTGCTTAGCAAGGCTAGGAGAATCCTCGGAAAGAATCGAAGATGAACTTTTAATTACGTTGGCAAACATTAACGACCTTGTCAAAAACAAGGGCAAACACAATGACCGCCTAACCGAAATCGAAAACTCGCTCAGCGGCCACCAAAACCCGATCAACCCAACGAATATTCGGGAAATAATCGCCCAGCAAATTAAAAAGGCGAAAGAAGAAATCGAACGCAAATACTA
This sequence comes from Diprion similis, assembly GCF_021155765.1. Lineage (NCBI taxonomy): Eukaryota > Metazoa > Arthropoda > Insecta > Hymenoptera > Diprionidae > Diprion > Diprion similis. Next base: position 16,093,011 of record NC_060105.1, on the reverse strand, counting down.
AGCGAAAATAGCCGAACTAAGGAACGAGATAGTCACCCTGAAAACAAATGTAACTGCGAGTACCCAACGCATCGAGGTACTGGAAACTAAGATGACCACCGTCATAGAAGAAGTTCATGACGACTACAATAGTATAGGGACCATAACCCGAAAGGTCCACCAAGAATTCGTTCCAGCCATTGAACGACTAAACACCAGTATGCAGAGGCACGAAGAAAGAATAGAAAGTGCAGTACGAGGAGTGCAAGACGCCACCCGCGGACGATCAGCCACTCCGGTATTGCTCAATACCACCGTATCAATGCAACAAAAAATTAAGATGAAACCGCCAACCTACAGGAGTGACCCAAGGGAAGGTTAAACCCGTAAAGTTCCTCACGGAATTGAAAAATTACCTAGAAGTCGCGAATTTTGACTCCAGGGAAACAATATATGCAATTTCCCAAACCCTCGAGGAAAAGGCGAAGGATTGGTGGTACCTGATCGAAGCTAGCATACAGAACTTCGGAGATTTCGAAGACAAATTTAGAGCACGATTTTAGAATGAATCGGTACAGGGGATGCACCGCAACGAGATAGAAAACGGGGCCTGGATGCAGTGCAAGGAAAAGATGACCCGCGCAGAATACGCCACACACGTATTCGGCCTAGCCCGCGACCTCGGGACTAGGTACACAGAGGCGGAGATCGTCAAAAAGGTGACCCGCCACTTCGAGTCAGAACTATCCTTCGCGATCAGAACCCAGGGGATAAAAACGATGAATACTCTCTTCGAGTTTCTCGCGGACATAGATAACGAGGCCACGCTACGACGAAACCGACAGCAGGTAGCAGTCCACGAACAACGATATTGGCCACCGAACGAGAGGGAACCCGGAACCCAAAACCCCCGCAATAGCGAGTGGAGGAACCTCCAGAACACGGGAGGACAGCATAATGCCCCCGCACGGAGCTACCAAACTACGGTGCAGGCCCAAAGAGACTGGCAGCCAGAATCAGGGAATACCTGGAGAGGGGGTCCGCCCCATCAAGACGGTCAAAACCGAAGCCAAACGCGAAACTACCCGAGGAACACTGCGAACATCAACCTGGTTGAAATAGAGGAGGAAGAAGAAAACCTAACTATGACAAAAGGCACGCAGTCGGAAAACTAAGCGGCGTTGCATTATGTCACTCGGACGACGGGAACAAGTACCCGGCTATGCATGATGCAACGCGACAAATCGACACACCGCACCCAGAAGAATGTCCTGAGCGACCGGAACACATATGCACGATATTCGAAGACGCTCGGGATGACTTGCTCTACGACATAGAATGCACAGACACACCGTCTGAATCTCATCGATTTCCCGAAGCCGAAATAAAGATCGAAGGTATAAAAGTAACCGCGCTAATCGACACGGGGAGCGAGATCACCTGTATCTCGGAAGGAGCCACAGGGGGTAAAACAACCCGCCTAAAAATACAAGTGATGATGCAAACAACGATCGCAAGCACAACACAGAGCCTTATATACGTCGTAGTGCCAAAACTAGTAAAAGAGTGCATCCTGGGATACGACACACTACGGAAACTAGAGCTGATCATCGACGCAGGGAGTGACACGATCACCCTAAAAAGAGAGCAAGTCACCATACCATGTGGAAAACCCAGTCGGGAGAGCGAAGAGTTGGCCAATCACACGATCCAGCTCGCATACGAACCATACAACACCAGCTACGAGGAGACGCCAGTTACGACCGGAACATACGATACGGAATGTTACGAATATAATGTGACACCGTTCGGTCTGAAAACAAGCAGCGCAGCCCTCATCAGGGGACTTAGCATTGCGCTCAAGGAATGCAATGAGTCCACTCTTAACTTCGTGGATGACCTCCTCGTAATCTCACGAGACTTTAGCAACCACCTAAAACACCTCAATAAGCTATTCGAAACTTTCATCAAATGCAACTTGACACTAAGTTTGAAAAAGACCAAGTCCGCAAGACTGGAAGCGGAGTTTCTCAGACACACGCTACCCATAGATGGCTTAAAGCCACAACCCGACAAAATTCAGGCCATAAGAGACTATCCACGGCCCCGCAACAGTAAAAAACTCCGGGGATTCCTGGGATTTGTGAATTTTTACGCAAGATTCGCACGTAACTACGCCCATGAAACCTCACCACCATTGCAGTTGCTGAAAAAAGGGACCGAATACGAATGGACAGATATACATGAAGCCGCATTCAACCGGGTGAAAGACCTGTTCATAGAGAATCTCATCTTGGCCCACCCAGACCCGAAAAAACCATACATCCAGACTACGGACGCAAGCAACATTGCAATCGGCGGAGTACTTTCGCAAAGGAGCGATCAAGGGGAAGAGGAAGTAATCACTTTCATTAGCCGAACATTAAAAGGACCGGAAATGAATTATTTCACTACTGAAAAAGAACTGCTCGCAATCATATGGGCTCTCGGAAAATTACGCACGTACGTAAAAGGAGCAAAAATCCTAGTACAAACCAACCACCAGGCCTTAACCTTCGTTAAGACGAGTCGCTTTCCGAATACCCGCTTAACAAGATGGATCTTAGCTCTACAAGATTACGACGTCGAATTGACGCATATCGAAGGGGCGAAGAATGCGGTAGCCGACGTATTGAGCAGGGGCGAAAATAGTGAGACAATGACAAAGCCAATCTCCGGCGAACAAGTTGTGATCACACAACTGGAGTCCCCACATCTGGGGGTAACTCTAAGAAAAAACCTGAAAAACATCAAGGATCTACAGATGCGCGATGAGAAAATAAATGGGATAAGACAGGCACTCGGAACCTCCACCAGCGGAAAATACAAAGACAAGTATACTCTCCGCGACGAAATCCTGTGTAAACTCGACTCAAACAAAGCTGAGAAGGTAATGCTTCCGAACGACGTGGCACACGCACTCGCCCTCCACCTACACTCGAAATACGGACACATGGGCCCAAAGAAAATCCATCTAATGATGAAGGAAGGATTTCACGTCAACGGAATGCGGAAAAGAATACAGGGATGGATCGCGACATGCGATCCCTGCCAACGACACAAGCACGATACCCAGGCTTGTCAAGCCAGGATGCAAAACATAATACCAGAAGCACCGGGAGACCTACTCTCAATCGACTTCTACGGCCCGCTTACAACATCTCGAGGCGGCGCGAAGCACATCTTGGTGACCATAGATGCATTCAGCAAATTCGTCGTCCTGTATCCGATAAGGAGAGCGAACACCGACATGGTCATACGAAAGATCTTCTCACACTGCACGGAACACTACGGCAAGCCAAAAAGAATACAATGCGACCACGGAACCCAGTTTACGGCAACGAAACGGGCAGAAAAACTCAAACAAGAAAACATAGAATTAGTTTTCTCATCCATCCGACACCCACAGGGGAATATCGTAGAACGGGTCAACCGAGAATTAGCAAGGTTCTTCCGGACATTCGTGAAAGAAAAGCATAGCGGTTGGGCAGCCTACACTGACATCATCCAGACCTGCATAAACGAAACGCATCACGACACGACGGAAATGACCCCAATTGAGCTACACCTCGGAAAAAGGCCCAAGAGGGAGTGGAAAGCATGGCTACCGATAGCGGTCCAGAACCACGATATCCCATACGAAGAAATGATTTTCTTAGCGCGGGAGAGAATAAAAAGAAAAGGGAAAGCTCGCGTCCGGCGACACGAGGCCAAGCGCACCGCAGCGCCTTTTCAAGAGGGTGAGGAGGTCCTTGTCAAGGCAAACAATACATCCGATCAGGGAGAAAAAAAAATTGCAAAATTCTTTGCAGTTTATGAGGGGCCATACCTCATCCACCGCAGGATCGGAGAAACCACCTATATACTCACACACCCAAATACCGGTGACGAGAGAGGCAAGTTCCATACCAACAACTTGAAAAAGTATCAACGAGGGGAGGACATGCTTAAGCCGACAAGCAGCCACGGGACGGACACAGAGCAACCGGTACATGACATACAGGTCCACCACGCATGCATAGCTCAGGTAAACAGCAACAAGAAACTCCCGGGCTGCGAAATCATAGAAGACCACCGACCAAAACAAAAGGAAGAGAACACCACCTCCCTATATAAGGACGCCTCCGGTTCAGACCGACACCAGTCGAAGACGATAACTCGCGCTATGGAGAAAGCAACGCAGACAGAGAAATTCGAACATTGCCACGCCGCGGGACAGGCCACCCCGGACGACAGCAGCAGTCACTTCGACACCATGCACTTCCAAGCGCAGCGCATACTGCGAGCCTCAGGACTTTGGGAGCCAGGCAATGGCACTTACGCGAACGGTCGTGCCAGCGGGACCGAAAAAAAATGGCGCACGGTCATCGGTTACACCCAATACCGCGAGTCGGATCTAACGAGCAACCGCCTCCCAACCAAAGCGCCCACGCTCGGCAAAAAGTGGACCAGCGTCGAGGAATACGTCCCATCAGCAACAACCCACGAACAGGTGATAACCCCGAATGCTGGTGGTACGCCGCCGCACTACCCCGGGGTCATTAGCATAAATGACCCTCGGGTCCAACAGTATCCTAGGCCACCGGTATACATCCCGACGAAGCGGGCGCTCCTCGAGAAGCAGGGACCCGCGCCAAAGAAGCCCCGGATCCTCGAAGTCCGGTCATACCCCGCCGACGTGCCGCTGATACCCGTAGGCCGAATAAAGAAATCCCAGGACGCTAAAAACAACGAGACCGAGACCAAGATCGAGGAAGAACTGCGGAACCTTCTCGGAATAAGCGACCGTGACCTCGATGCCTTCGAGAAGGAAATGCTGGCAATCAGCGAAGAACCAACAACGCCACCGACCAGCTGGTGGGACCCCACCACCCCAGACATGATCCGAGGCCTCGACGACCTAGACCTCCTGCGTCACATGGCCGGCATCGGCGGAGAAACAACAAACCAAGGCCAGATCTAACCTACTCGTATTAAATCACATATTTTTCTTTTTTTCCTCACAAGTCGAGACTCTAGTTCTTTTCTTTTATTTTTCGTCCTAATTACGCGGACACAAGGCATTATTTTTATTTTTGTCACTGTTTTTTTTTCATTTTTTCTTCTAAAAAAAAAAAAAAACTCTTTTCTGTTATACTTTTTCTTTGTAAAGGTCCGGTAATTCCTCTCGAGATGAAGGAATGACCTAACCTTTAGGGGGGGGCAATGTAACGCCCAAAAGACGTTATGTATTATAATCCACGGAAGCAACCCACTTCCCTCGAGTCAACCACTCCTCGAATTAACTTTAGCCGTCACAAAGCACGGATATAACATATAAAAGACTGAAGCTAGTCCTATAATATTCAAAAACGAGTAAAGCCAAAGAGAATAGAATAATATGTATATACTAAGAAATATACCTATAGGAGGCACGCTAATCCGGCACAGCAAGCAAAAAACCCATATCTATATAACGCACGGCGTCCGAGCCTCGCGCGCCGACAAAGAGGGGGAAGGAACCAAAATAGTATATAAGCCGGCACTTCGGACACAGGAGGATACTCTCTTCTTCCAGCTTCTCCTTTGGAGAAGCTAATTCGCAAACAAAGGATCAACTGAGACCGCTCAGTTGATCCAATTACATACATTGTGTTCTAACCGTATAACGGCTATTTAAAGTATTATATTCTTCTATTTCGAAATCTCAGACCATTCTAAACAGCAAACCTACATAAATTTATATTATCTTTATTTACTGCTCTGCAGCACATCAACGACTCTTAACGATTGTCATTAATTACCATACCCACATTTAATCAATTTATTCGGTAGCTGGCGCCGATATTAGGCCACACAACTTTCTGTACTATTTCACTACTAATACTTATCATTATCATTATTTTATCACCCAACATTGGCTGATTCATCATTTTTCTATTTTTTTTTGTATAATGTTATACGCCGCAGGCGAAATAGATTAAAATTCTTATTTTATCCAACACGCGCAAAGAGAGATTCTGTCAATCACCCACCCCTTCATCCCACCGGCTGCATCTTATCACTATTGCAGTGAAGGATTCATTGCTGACACACACACACGGCTGCGGTCGTGCGCTATTGCAGCGCACTCTGCATTGCTAAATCATACATCCTTCCACATCACCGGCTGCGTCTCCTCACTATTGCAGTGAAAGATTCATTGCTGACACACACACACGGCTGCGGTCGTGCGCTATTGCAGCGCACTCTGCATTGCTAAATCATAAATCCATCCACCTCACCGGCTGCGTCTACGCACTATTGCAGTGGTAGATTCTTCGCCACTTCATCCACGTGAATCCTCATACTCCCGCGCACAACGTTGCACCTCCGCATCGAAGGACGAGCAGCACTCTTGGGCAGGAACCGCCCACTCCAACACTTATCGACCTAACCGCCCCTGAAAAGGGGATAAAGTACGTCCAACGCGTCTGTGACAGCCACAGAAAAACGAGACGTTACATTTGGCGCCCAACGTAAGGCGGCGAAAAGAAAGAGATGCCGCCAAATCTCTGCATACACACCCAAAAGTCTCTGAGAAAAAGAAAACCTCATCATCCAAGACTAGACAGGGATGAACGCTCCTAGAACAAAACAGGAAAAAGAAGCAGAAAACCGAGCAATTGCACTACAAATAAGCGAAGAAGACCGAAGGATTGCCCGGCACGACCAAGCGATTGAATACCTCGTCGAGAAATTTGACGCCCTCGAAGAAAACCCTGATAAACTGAGCCAAGACTACGCGCGGAAGGCCAGAGTCCTCGAAAATCTACGAAAAGGCTACAACAACGCAGTAACGAGTATTGTGGAGTACTTAGAATTCCTGGAGGAACAGGAAACCGAGCTGCAACTAAAAATAATCGATATCCAGCTTCGGTTGGGAATCATCAGCTTTGAATAAAAAACAAACACACCTGCAGCAACCATGTGTCCTAAAAGAGGGCGGCCAAGGACAGGATCAAACTTATCAAGAGGAAAGGAGATGAGACTAGAAGAGCTAGTGAAGACCGTCAAGGAAACCTCGGAGGAGATCCTGGGGGAGTCCCTACAAACAACGCCAGACATTCTCGTGGACAACGACGACCACCCTATCACACTAGACGGGATAAGGCTTCGATGGCAATGCGAAGCAACAAACTGCTTAGCAAGGCTAGGAGAATCCTCGGAAAGAATCGAAGATGAACTTTTAATTACGTTGGCAAACATTAACGACCTTGTCAAAAACAAGGGCAAACACAATGACCGCCTAACCGAAATCGAAAACTCGCTCAGCGGCCACCAAAACCCGATCAACCCAACGAATATTCGGGAAATAATCGCCCAGCAAATTAAAAAGGCGAAAGAAGAAATCGAACGCAAATACTAAGCGAAAATAGCCGAACTAAGGAACGAGATAGTCACCCTGAAAACAAATGTAACTGCGAGTACCCAACGCATCGAGGTACTGGAAACTAAGATGACCACCGTCATAGAAGAAGTTCATGACGACTACAATAGTATAGGGACCATAACCCGAAAGGTCCACCAAGAATTCGTTCCAGCCATTGAACGACTAAACACCAGTATGCAGAGGCACGAAGAAAGAATAGAAAGTGCAGTACGAGGAGTGCAAGACGCCACCCGCGGACGATCAGCCACTCCGGTATTGCTCAATACCACCGTATCAATGCAACAAAAAATTAAGATGAAACCGCCAACCTACAGGAGTGACCCAAGGGAAGGTTAAACCCGTAAAGTTCCTCACGGAATTGAAAAATTACCTAGAAGTCGCGAATTTTGACTCCAGGGAAACAATATATGCAATTTCCCAAACCCTCGAGGAAAAGGCGAAGGATTGGTGGTACCTGATCGAAGCTAGCATACAGAACTTCGGAGATTTCGAAGACAAATTTAGAGCACGATTTTAGAATGAATCGGTACAGGGGATGCACCGCAACGAGATAGAAAACGGGGCCTGGATGCAGTGCAAGGAAAAGATGACCCGCGCAGAATACGCCACACACGTATTCGGCCTAGCCCGCGACCTCGGGACTAGGTACACAGAGGCGGAGATCGTCAAAAAGGTGACCCGCCACTTCGAGTCAGAACTATCCTTCGCGATCAGAACCCAGGGGATAAAAACGATGAATACTCTCTTCGAGTTTCTCGCGGACATAGATAACGAGGCCACGCTACGACGAAACCGACAGCAGGTAGCAGTCCACGAACAACGATATTGGCCACCGAACGAGAGGGAACCCGGAACCCAAAACCCCCGCAATAGCGAGTGGAGGAACCTCCAGAACACGGGAGGACAGCATAATGCCCCCGCACGGAGCTACCAAACTACGGTGCAGGCCCAAAGAGACTGGCAGCCAGAATCAGGGAATACCTGGAGAGGGGGTCCGCCCCATCAAGACGGTCAAAACCGAAGCCAAACGCGAAACTACCCGAGGAACACTGCGAACATCAACCTGGTTGAAATAGAGGAGGAAGAAGAAAACCTAACTATGACAAAAGGCACGCAGTCGGAAAACTAAGCGGCGTTGCATTATGTCACTCGGACGACGGGAACAAGTACCCGGCTATGCATGATGCAACGCGACAAATCGACACACCGCACCCAGAAGAATGTCCTGAGCGACCGGAACACATATGCACGATATTCGAAGACGCTCGGGATGACTTGCTCTACGACATAGAATGCACAGACACACCGTCTGAATCTCATCGATTTCCCGAAGCCGAAATAAAGATCGAAGGTATAAAAGTAACCGCGCTAATCGACACGGGGAGCGAGATCACCTGTATCTCGGAAGGAGCCACAGGGGGTAAAACAACCCGCCTAAAAATACAAGTGATGATGCAAACAACGATCGCAAGCACAACACAGAGCCTTATATACGTCGTAGTGCCAAAACTAGTAAAAGAGTGCATCCTGGGATACGACACACTACGGAAACTAGAGCTGATCATCGACGCAGGGAGTGACACGATCACCCTAAAAAGAGAGCAAGTCACCATACCATGTGGAAAACCCAGTCGGGAGAGCGAAGAGTTGGCCAATCACACGATCCAGCTCGCATACGAACCATACAACACCAGCTACGAGGAGACGCCAGTTACGACCGGAACATACGATACGGAATGTTACGAATATAATGTGACACCGTTCGGTCTGAAAACAAGCAGCGCAGCCCTCATCAGGGGACTTAGCATTGCGCTCAAGGAATGCAATGAGTCCACTCTTAACTTCGTGGATGACCTCCTCGTAATCTCACGAGACTTTAGCAACCACCTAAAACACCTCAATAAGCTATTCGAAACTTTCATCAAATGCAACTTGACACTAAGTTTGAAAAAGACCAAGTCCGCAAGACTGGAAGCGGAGTTTCTCAGACACACGCTACCCATAGATGGCTTAAAGCCACAACCCGACAAAATTCAGGCCATAAGAGACTATCCACGGCCCCGCAACAGTAAAAAACTCCGGGGATTCCTGGGATTTGTGAATTTTTACGCAAGATTCGCACGTAACTACGCCCATGAAACCTCACCACCATTGCAGTTGCTGAAAAAAGGGACCGAATACGAATGGACAGATATACATGAAGCCGCATTCAACCGGGTGAAAGACCTGTTCATAGAGAATCTCATCTTGGCCCACCCAGACCCGAAAAAACCATACATCCAGACTACGGACGCAAGCAACATTGCAATCGGCGGAGTACTTTCGCAAAGGAGCGATCAAGGGGAAGAGGAAGTAATCACTTTCATTAGCCGAACATTAAAAGGACCGGAAATGAATTATTTCACTACTGAAAAAGAACTGCTCGCAATCATATGGGCTCTCGGAAAATTACGCACGTACGTAAAAGGAGCAAAAATCCTAGTACAAACCAACCACCAGGCCTTAACCTTCGTTAAGACGAGTCGCTTTCCGAATACCCGCTTAACAAGATGGATCTTAGCTCTACAAGATTACGACGTCGAATTGACGCATATCGAAGGGGCGAAGAATGCGGTAGCCGACGTATTGAGCAGGGGCGAAAATAGTGAGACAATGACAAAGCCAATCTCCGGCGAACAAGTTGTGATCACACAACTGGAGTCCCCACATCTGGGGGTAACTCTAAGAAAAAACCTGAAAAACATCAAGGATCTACAGATGCGCGATGAGAAAATAAATGGGATAAGACAGGCACTCGGAACCTCCACCAGCGGAAAATACAAAGACAAGTATACTCTCCGCGACGAAATCCTGTGTAAACTCGACTCAAACAAAGCTGAGAAGGTAATGCTTCCGAACGACGTGGCACACGCACTCGCCCTCCACCTACACTCGAAATACGGACACATGGGCCCAAAGAAAATCCATCTAATGATGAAGGAAGGATTTCACGTCAACGGAATGCGGAAAAGAATACAGGGATGGATCGCGACATGCGATCCCTGCCAACGACACAAGCACGATACCCAGGCTTGTCAAGCCAGGATGCAAAACATAATACCAGAAGCACCGGGAGACCTACTCTCAATCGACTTCTACGGCCCGCTTACAACATCTCGAGGCGGCGCGAAGCACATCTTGGTGACCATAGATGCATTCAGCAAATTCGTCGTCCTGTATCCGATAAGGAGAGCGAACACCGACATGGTCATACGAAAGATCTTCTCACACTGCACGGAACACTACGGCAAGCCAAAAAGAATACAATGCGACCACGGAACCCAGTTTACGGCAACGAAACGGGCAGAAAAACTCAAACAAGAAAACATAGAATTAGTTTTCTCATCCATCCGACACCCACAGGGGAATATCGTAGAACGGGTCAACCGAGAATTAGCAAGGTTCTTCCGGACATTCGTGAAAGAAAAGCATAGCGGTTGGGCAGCCTACACTGACATCATCCAGACCTGCATAAACGAAACGCATCACGACACGACGGAAATGACCCCAATTGAGCTACACCTCGGAAAAAGGCCCAAGAGGGAGTGGAAAGCATGGCTACCGATAGCGGTCCAGAACCACGATATCCCATACGAAGAAATGATTTTCTTAGCGCGGGAGAGAATAAAAAGAAAAGGGAAAGCTCGCGTCCGGCGACACGAGGCCAAGCGCACCGCAGCGCCTTTTCAAGAGGGTGAGGAGGTCCTTGTCAAGGCAAACAATACATCCGATCAGGGAGAAAAAAAAATTGCAAAATTCTTTGCAGTTTATGAGGGGCCATACCTCATCCACCGCAGGATCGGAGAAACCACCTATATACTCACACACCCAAATACCGGTGACGAGAGAGGCAAGTTCCATACCAACAACTTGAAAAAGTATCAACGAGGGGAGGACATGCTTAAGCCGACAAGCAGCCACGGGACGGACACAGAGCAACCGGTACATGACATACAGGTCCACCACGCATGCATAGCTCAGGTAAACAGCAACAAGAAACTCCCGGGCTGCGAAATCATAGAAGACCACCGACCAAAACAAAAGGAAGAGAACACCACCTCCCTATATAAGGACGCCTCCGGTTCAGACCGACACCAGTCGAAGACGATAACTCGTGCCATGGAAAAATCAACACAAACCGAGAAGTTCGGACACTGCCACGCCGCGGTGCAGGCCACCCCGGACGACAGCAGCAGTCACTTCGACACCATGCGCTTCCAAGCGCAGCGCATACTGCGACCCTCAGGATCATGGAAGCCAGGCGATGGCATTTACGCGAATGGTCGGGCCAGCGGGACCGGAAAAAAATGGCACACTGTCACCGGTTACACCAGATACCGCGAGTCGGATCTAACCAGCGACAGCCTCTCAACCATAGCGCCCACGCTCGGGAAAAAGTGGACCAGCATCGAGGAATACGTCCCATCATCAATAACCCACGAACAGGTGATAACCCCGAATGCTGGTGGTACGCCGCCGCGCTATCCCGGGGTCATTAGCATAAACGATCCTCGGGTCCAAGAGCATAAAAGGCCACCGGTATACATTCCGACGAAGCGGTAACTTCTCAGGAAGCAGGGACCTGCACCAAAGAAGCCCCGCATCCTCGAAGTCCGGTCATACCCCGCCGACGAGCCGCTGATATCCGTATGCCGACTGAAGAAAACTCAGGACGCCAACAACAACGAGGCCGAGACCAACATCGAGGAAGAGCTGCGAAACCTTCTGGGTATAAGCGACCGTGACCTCGATGCCTTCGAGAAGGAAATGCTGGCAATCATCGAAGAGCCAACAACGCCACCGACCAGCTGGTGGGACCCCACTACCCCGGACGTGATCCGAGGCCTCGACGACGTAGACCTCCTGCGTCACATGGCCGGCATCGGCGAAGAAACGACAAGCCAAGGCCAGATCTAACCCACTCTTATTAAAACCACATATGTTTCTTTTTTTTCTTCCACAAGTCGAAACTCCACTCCTTTTCTTTTATTTTTCGTTCTAATTACACGGACACAAGTTATTATTTTTATTTTTGTCATTTTTTTTTTCATTTTTTCTTAAAACATTCTTTTCTGTTATATTTTTTTTGTAAAGGTCCGGTAATTCCTCTCGAGATGATGGAATGACCTAACCTTTAGTGGGGGGCAATGTAACGGCCAAAAGGCATTACGTATTATAATCCACGGAAGCAATCCACTTCCCTCGAGTCAATCACTCCTCGAATTAACTTTAGCCGTCACAAAGCGCGGATATAACATATAAAAGACTGAAACTAGCCCTATAATATTCAAAACAAGTAAAGCCAAAGAGAATAGAATAATATGTATATACTAAGAAAAATTACCTATATGAGGCACGCTAATCCGGCACAGCAAGCAAAAACCCATATCTATATAAAGCACGGCTTCCGAGCCTCGCGCGCCGACAAAGAGGGGGAAGGAACCAAAATAGTATACCGGGACCATCTCTAGAAACTAAACAGGATCTGCGCATGCGCGAATTTAAATCCGCCGTCCGTGCAGTCTGGCCACCCCGAGACCCTGCTGTCAAACTCTGTTTCTGTCGGCGATGTAGTTCACATGCATTTTTGAGGTTAGAATCTCAAGTTATTGAGATAGTCACTCGGAAAGGCTTGGGAAGCATTTGTTATTGAAAATTGATTGTTCAAAGAACGGTCGGAATTTAATGCTGATGCTCTTTGAAAATTCGTCCTATTCGATTGAAACAAGAAATCTGTTCAAATGTTGGGTGCTTGGAAGAAACGAAGCAGGTAGGTGGGGACAATTTCATTGACAAAAATCATTTTCATTACTTCATACATTAAGAATAACAATGAAATTTTTTTCTTTCAACAGAAAATACAGTCAAAATAATAGCATCTCTGCTGTTAGCTGATGTCTTCTCTTCCCATTCAATTCATGACACATGCAGAGATCATCGGCCACTTTTGTTGGTTGGAAAAGGAAGTTGTAGATCTTACGGTTTCTTTCAATTTCAAATCTAATCTAAAGAAATCTAATCCGAAGAGTAAAACTCAGAAATATTCTGTGACACAAGTTAAAAATCAACATTTTCAAAATGTGCCTCAGTAATTAACTTTAAGGATAATCATGTTTTAGAGTAATCTTCAGAACATTCATATGAAAATATTGACTTATCGGATTCAACATTGTACCCCTTGTTCCTTTGAAACAAATGAATATCTAATTTTCACTGAAGTCCATGAAAATATTTACTTAAACCTAAATCCAATACAATATCTTATTCATAGTGCTCCGAACATCATCCAGTAACATGAATATCCGGAAGGAATCCCTCTGTCGCAGAAACCGTTATAAGGTTCTTTGTTTTTAACTTGTGCCACTAGATAACTTTTGCATTGCAGATTCCATTTCCAATCTTAGGATGAGATTTTTTGTTTCGAACAGTGTTAACATGGGATGCAGAATTAATTGTAATAAATGGAGATTCACAAACTCTCAGTTTCAATAAAGGACCATTGTAAGAGTATAAAATTGAATCTGGTTTCAAGCTTTCAATAAGTTACCGGATGACTCCCTGATAAAGATTCATCATAAAAAAGTTAGCCAGCAAGTAAGTCCTATTGTAGACAAAGTGATCATTTGTAATGTGTACTAGTAAGTGAATGCATTCCTTAGACCTTGCTGGGGTTGAACGAGGCTCAAGCACGGATGATAGCTGCAACTAGCTAGTCAGATGATACTGTCGATTAATATTGATTTTAAAGACATTTTCAACTGAAGTTATCCAACATTTTTAGATTGAGATTGGTTCAGTTTACACATCAAAATTCATTCTTGGAATCTGATTTAACACTTGAAACACTATTCATCTGAATTGAATACCAAGAGAGTGAAAAATAAAATATCAAAACGGCCGAAAATAACATTTGAAAAATAATGCGGGCCAATAATACTGCTTGGATTACAATGGTGCACGGAATGATTGCTCTGTAAAATTAGTTAGCAGCAATTGTTGAATAACAAACTTTTTACTATTGGCTCGATAGATCTAAAATGATGGAATATTCAAACACCATGATCTGTAGTGTGTCGTGCTCTTTAATTTTGCCACGACTGATGTTCAGAAGGTGGCGATGACCAGAAGAAATTCCTTCGGATCTGTTGTCTAATGGAACAACGGAACAACCAGGTTCGATGGTTGGAACGGTGGCACCAATCGAGAAACTAGGGTCCTAGCCACCAAAACGTTTTGACCATCAGGTAAGGTATGATTTTCATCCTATTATCCAAACTTGAAACTTCAAGTCTGTCAGAACAAACGAATTTTATCATTGAATACATGTGAAAATATTGTAATATGCAAATATCATAGTATCAGAAATTTACTTACACGCTTCAACGCCTGACAACTTTAGTCTCGCTTCGATGATGTTTGTTTCCCACCTGAAAATATTAAAAGATATTATCATCAGACAAGAGCTTCTAATTGTTTTGAATACCACTAATTTTCAATAAATTGCGACAGAAAAACGAATTGCTACTTTTTGCACTCCTAAGCTTTGTGTTTCAAGATACACTATTTCTTTTATTCCTTGTTACTGATTTTATTTTAATATTTCATGTTCATTGGCACTGATTACTGGCTTCCGGAGCACTGCACTGTAACAAATCTACTCTGGAGCAACCTTCTACTGGGTTTCAACAATCCATTTATTTGTAATTTTATGTAAATAAAGAATCTGTTTGAAATAAACAATATTTTTACTTACCTGCCTCAGTTTGTCTAGACTCCCACTCGTTGATGACGTTCCACATTTAATTTCAGATTTCTTCTTTCAATAAATAACTGATCCAATTTCTGTAGCTTTTGATATTTGTTTCTCCATTGACGCCTTTATTGTGTCGATTAAATATCTTCTAATATCAACTACGGTATTGCTGAATGACACTTTTCGTAGAAAATTCACGATAAGTAGGAATAAATATCAACATAACCTCAATACGCTACTTTACGCTCGAGATATTCAGAGCCTTGTCACATTTCGTGTACGTTGGTCGCCTTGGTTAGCTGACGAAAATTACTCCGCGGGGCAATTTCGCTGACCAATGAAATTGAATCATTTGGCGCATGCGCAGTTCCTGTTTAGTTTCTAGAGATGGTCCCGGTATAAGCCGGCACCTCGGACACAGAAGGATACTCTCTTCTTCCAGCTCTCCTTTGGAGAAGCTAATTCGCAAACAAAGGATCAACTGAGGTCGCTCAGTTGATCCAATTATATACATTGTGTTCTAACCGTATAACGGCTATTTAAAGTATTATATTCTTCTATTTCGAAATCTCAGACCAGTTCAAACAAGCAAACCTATTTAAATTTATATTATCTTTATTTACTGCGCTGCAGCTAGTCTACGACTCATAACGATCACCATTAATTACAATACACGCATTTGAGCGGATCCACGTCACTTCACTCAAAAAAAAACCGTCAAGTCACGGATCTTTGCGCCATTTGAAATATTCGTAGTACTATGAAAAAAAAAACACAATTTCAAGGATTTTGAAATTTTTTCAAAAATGGCGGAGTTAGAGCCATGTAAAGTTTTGTATACCACTGTTGCACTGCTATGTTTGAAAATTCATATCTCCGAAAGTATACATCGGAGCGGACTGATCCTGCAATCATTCTGTTTGTAAAAGAATGCGCTTCGATAAAAAAAAAATTTATTTTCATATTTTTTTACCGTTTTCTTTTTTGATTTCGCTGCCATTTCCGCGGGACTAACAACAATTCGTGGAGATAATTTTTTTCGGATACCTGTATCCTTCCTCTTCAAACCTAAAAAAAAAAAATTCATGGAGAAGTTACCAGGGCCGGGAAAAAAAATGAAACGTCTCGATCCATGTCAGCGCTACTCGCGCGAGCTCGCTGTGTTGCATATATTATATATACGATATAATGGAGTTAAATTTGATTTGACGCTCTTCCACTTACCCGGGCTATCCATTCTACGGAAATAGTTATTGAACCACCTTAGCCCTTTAGTATCCGTCCACTGGTCATCCTTTCTCGGAGTTATACATATCTGTTCTGAGAATTCCAGTACGGTTATGGTTTGTTGAGCACACCTGTGCTGCAATTGGGTTTAATTTTATTTCACTCAGTTTGTGCTACGTGACTGATAGATTATCTTGCAATATGTTGGTGGCTCTGAAAAGGGCCAATATTCTCAGCGATGATTCGCAGGATAACGCTTAGTAGCCAACCTCTATTTGAAATTAATTCATAATTTTCGTCGAATCAAACTTTTCTGATGCGGAAAATAATTTTGTTTTGATGAGTTTATGAGATACTGGAATGACCGCATTTAATTTTAAAGTGCCAAGAACTGTCAAGGCTTTATCGAATCAATTTTGTAAAATAGATTCTTCCGCTTGATGTTCTGCAGACGTACAGTACGCAAAAGATATGCTCCGAAAATAAGAACCTGCCCAATTATACAGATCCAGCGGTATTTGGATAGGATCGGAATTGCCAATCAGTTGTAAACTCGTACGCGAAGCTAATCTCTTAACAGTTGCACCAACACCATCACACGGCCCTTTTCCATGATTGATGTAGCAAAAAAATGCCATTTGGCTTCGCATTGAAAGTCTTCAGAGTGATGTGTTATGTTTATGAAATTCTTTTTGTTCTTATAGTGGGAAGCTGCTCCATCGGAGAAATAAATTATTTTTCTATAGGAATCGAATTTTGAAACTTCTCTCTCATAAAGTTGATTAACTTTTTTTGAAATGAATAAACCGCAACTGTATTATGTTTCAGATGCTCTGGAATCATCACAAAACTATAATGTCTCAACTGGTCGTCGGCGTAAATTTTATAGTAAACCACGATTGGATGAAAAGTCACCTGATTATTGGTCCAGTGAAACCCTTGCGTGGAATTTTGTACAAAAAATGCATAATTCTCAGCGAAATCGCATACTACTAAAAGTTCACCAACTTTGCAGATTTAGAAAAACCGATTTTTTTTATCCGGATAACGATCACGGAATAATCGATACAATTCTCTCAGATTATTCAACATCAGATGCTTCTGAATCGATATTTTTTCACCATTTCTTTCAACGGGTACTGAAGGGCTAAGGTGGTTCAATAACTATTTCCGTAGAATGGATAGCCCAGGTAAGTGGAAGAGCGTCAAATCAAATTTAACTCCATTATATCGTATATATAATATATGCAACACAGCGAGCTCGCGCGAGTAGCGCTGACGTGGATCGAGACGTTTAATTTTTTTTCTCCGGCCCTGGTAACTTTTCCATGAATTTTTTTTTTTTAGGATTGAAGAGGAAGGATATCGGTATCCGAAAAAAATTATCTCCACGAATTGTTGTTAGTCCCGCGGAAATGGCAGCGAAATCAAAAAAGAAAACGGTAAAAAAATATTAAAATAAATTTTTTTTTATCGAAGCGCATTCTTTTACAAACAGAATGATTGCAGGATCAGTCTGCTCCGATGTATACTTTCGGAGATATGAATTTTCAAACATAGCAGTGCAACAGTGGTAACAAAACTTTACATGGCTCTAACTCCGCCATTTTTGAAAAAATTTCAAAATCCTTGAATCTGTATTTTTTTTTTACACAGTACTACGGATATTTCAAATGGCGCAAAGATCCGTGACTTGACGGTTTTTTTTTTTGAGTGAAGTGACGTGGATCCGCTCATTTAATCAATTTATTCGGTAGCTGGCGCCGATATTAGGCCACACGACTTCCTGTATTATTTCACTCTTATTATTTGTCATTATTATTATTTTATTACTCAACACTGTTTGATTCTTTATTTTCTTATTTTTTTTTTTTGTATAACGTTATACGCCGTAGGCGAAATAGATTGAAAATTCCTATTTTATCTAACACACGCGCAAAGAGAGATTCTATCAATCACCCACACCTCCATCCCACCGGCTGCGTCTTCTCACTATTGCAGTGAAAGATTTATTGCTGACACACACACACAGCTGCGGTCGTGCGCTATTGCAGCGCACTCTGCATTGCTAAATCATACATCCATCCACATCACCGGCTGCGTCTTCTCACTATTGCAGTGAAAGATTCATTGCTGACACACACACACGGCTGCGGTCGTGCGCTATTGCAGCGCACTCTGCATTGCTAAATCATACATCCTTCCACATCACCGGCTGCGTCTCCTCACTATTGCAGTGAAAGATTCATTGCTGACACACACACACGGCTGCGGTCGTGCGCTATTGCAGCGCACTCTGCATTGCTAAATCATAAATCCATCCACCTCACCGGCTGCGTCTACGCACTATTGCAGTGGTAGATTCTTCGCCACTTCATCCACGTGAATCCTCATACTCCCGCGCACAACGTTGTACCTCCGCATCGAAGGACGAGCAGCACTCTTGGGCAGGAACCGCCCACACCAACACTTATCGACCTAACCGCCCCTGAAAAGGGGATAAAGTACGTCCAACGCGTCTGTGACAGCCACAGAAAAACGAGACGTTACAATCCATTGGAACCTATTAATGTTCAGTTTGTCACAATGACATTCCAAACAGAAAGTAACGATAGCTGCGCAAAACTCAACACTCTACACAACTTATTGGAAGAAACTAATTGCCATCAGACTTCTAAGCATTAACTTCACTTATCTGGACTTCAGTACTACTAACTACTCATCAAGAAGACTAATATACTAACCAATAATGTAAAATCAACGGAATGATATGCACTTCCATGTTGACAGAATCACCTAACCGCATATCATATCGTCAGGCTCGCGGAAGAAAGAGACACACCGTTTTCATTTTGGAAAAACACACATGACGATTATGAAGGTATAAATCATGACATGTTAGTTTTGAGCTTGAAATACATGACACTTTGGGTTTGAAGTCGAAAACAGAACAACTCGCCTTCCAAATTAAAAAAGAAGACATGTCATACTGAAACTCAACACGACGGGCAGCTATGTGGTACTTGAGAATTGGCACTCCATGTATCATCACTCATTGTCTCGAACTGTTTTTCGTTGACTTGTCAATCATTTATTTTATATACGTATCCATCATCACCACTGACTTTCCAGCAACAAGAAGTATGCATTGACCACAATATCATTATGACTAATAAAGCACCTGTTACCCTACCGGGACCATCTCTAGAAACTAAACAGGAACTGCGCATGCGCAAATTTAAATCCGCCGTCCGTGCAGTCTGGCCACCCCGAGACCCTGCTGTCAAACTCTGTTTCTGTCGGCGATGTAGTTCACATGCATTTTTGAGGTTAGAATCTCAAGTCATTGAGATAGTCACTCGGAAAGGCTTGGGAAGCATTTGTTATTGAAAATTGATTGTTCAAAGAACGGTCGGAATTTAATGCTGATGCTCTTTGAAAATTCGTCCTATTCGATTGAAACAAGAAATCTGTTCAAATGTTGGGTGCTTGGAAGAAACGAAGCAGGTAGGTGGGGACAATTTATTCAATCATTTTCATTACTTCATACATTAAGAATAACAATGAAATTTTTTTCTTCCAACAGAAAATACAGCCAAAATGATAACATCTCGGCTGTTAGCTGATGTCTTCTCTTCCCATTCAATTCATGACACATGCAGAGATCATCGGCCACTTTTGTGGGTTGGAAAAGGAAGTTGTAGATCTTACGGTTTCTTTCAATTTCAAATCTAATCTAAAGAAATCTAATCCGAAGAGTAAAACTCAGAAACATTCTGTGACACAAGTTAAAAATCAACATTTTCGAGATGTGCCTCAGTAATTAACTTTAAGAATAATCATGTTTTAGAGTAATGTTCAGAACATTCATATGAAAATATTGACTTATCGGATTCAACATTGTACCCCTTGTTCCTTTGAAACAAATGAATATCTAATTTTCACTGAAGTTCATGAAAATATTTACTTAAACCTAAATCCAATACAATATCTTGTTCATAGTGCTCCGAACATCATCCAGTAACATGAATATCCGGAAGGAATCCCTCTGTCGCAGAAACCGTTATAAGGTTCTTTGTTTTTAACTTGTGCCACTAGATAACTTTTGCATTGCAGATTCCATTTCGAATCTTAGGATGAGATTTTTTGTTTCGAACAGTGTTAACATGGGATGCAGAATTAATTGTAATAAATGGAGATTCACAAACTCTCAGTTTCAATAAAGGACCATTGTAAGAGTATAAAATTGAATCTGGTTTCAAGCTTTCAATAAGTTACCGGATGACTCCCTGATAAAGATTCATCATAAAAAAGTTAGCCAGCAAGTAAGTCCTATTGTAGACAAAGTGATCATTTGTAACGTGTACTAGTAAGTGAATGCATTCCTTACACCTTGCTGGGGTTGAACGAGGCTCAAGCACGGATGATAGCTGCAACTAGCTAGTCAGATGATACTGTCGATTAATATTGATTTTAAAGACATTTTCAACTGAAGTTATCCAACATTTTTAGATTGAGATTGGTTCAGTTTACACATCAAAATTCATCCTTGGAATCTGATTTAACACTTGAAACACTATTCATCTGAATTGAATACCAAGAGAGTGAAAAATAAAAGATCAAAACTGCCGAAAATAAAATTTGAAAAATAATGCGGGCCAATAATACTGCTTGGATTACAATGGTGCACGGAATGATTGCTCTGTAAAATTAGTTAGCAGCAATTGTTGAATAACAAACTTATTACTATTGGCTGGATAGATCTAAAATGATGGAATATTCAAACACCATGATCTGTAGTGTGTCGTGCTCTTCAATTTTGCCACGACTGATGTTCAGAAGGTGGCGATGACCAGAAGAAATTCCTTCGGATACCTGTTGTCTAATGGAACAACGGAACAACCAGGTTCGATGGTTTGTAACGTCTCGTTTTTCTGTGGCTGTCACAGACGCGATGGACGTACTTTATCCCCTTTCCAAGGGCGGTTATGTCGATAAGTGTTGGTGTGGGTGGTCCCTGCCCAAGGGTGCTGCTCGTCCTTCGATGCGGAGGTGCAACGCTGTGCGCGGGAGTATGAGGATTTACATGGGTGAAGCGGCGAAGAATCCACCACTGCAATAGTGCGTAGACGTAGCCGGCGAGGTGGATGGGTGTGTGATTTAGCAATGCAGGGTGCGTTGCATTAGCTCACGACCGCAGCCGTGTGTGCGTGTGTAGTGGCAATGAATCCTTCACTGCAATAGTGAGAATATGCAGCCGAGGGTGTGAGTGAATGTGTACTTTAGCAATGCAGGGTGCGCTGCAATAGTGCACGACCGCAGCCGTGTGTGTGTCGCAGCAATGAATCTTTCACTGCAATAGCGAGAAGATGCAGCCGGAGGTGTGGGTGCGTGTGTGATTTAGCAATGCAGAGTGCGCTGCAATAGCGCACGACCGCAGCCGCGTGTGGGTGTCGGCAATGACTCCTTCACTGCAATAGTGAGAAGACGCAGCCGTTAATATGGATGGATGTGTGAGTTAGCAATGCAGAGTGCGCTGCAATAGCGCACGACCGCAGCCGTGTGTGTGTGTCAGCAATGAATCTTTCACTGCAATAGTGAGAAGACGCAGCCGTTAATGTGGATGGATGTGAAGTTTAGCAATGCAGAGTGCGCTGCAATAGCGCACGACCGCAGCCGTGTGTGTGGGTCAGCAATGAATCTTTCACTGCAATAGTGAGAAGACGCAGCCGTTAATATGGATGGATGTGTGAGTTAGCAATGCAGAGTGCGCTGCAATAGCGCACGACCGCAGCCGTGTGTGTGTGTCAGCAATGAATCCTTCACTGCAATAGTGATAAGATGCAGCCGGTGGGATGAAGGGGTGGGTGATTGACAGAATCTCTCTTTGCGCGTGTTGGATAAAATAAGAATTTTAATCTATTTCGCCTGCGGCGTATAACATTATACAAAAAAAAATAGAAAAATGATGAATCAGCCAATGTTGGGTGATAAAATAATGATAATGATAAGTATTAGTAGTGAAATAGTACAGAAAGTTGTGTGGCCTAATATCGGCGCCAGCTACCGAATAAATTGATTAAATGTGGGTATGGTAATTAATGACAATCGTTAAGAGTCGTTGATGTGCTGCAGAGCAGTAAATAAAGATAATATAAATTTATGTAGGTTTGCTGTTTAGAATGGTCTGAGATTTCGAAATAGAAGAATATAATACTTTAAATAGCCGTTATACGGTTAGAACACAATGTATGTAATTGGATCAACTGAGCGGTCTCAGTTGATCCTTTGTTTGCGAATTAGCTTCTCCAAAGGAGAGCTGGAAGAAGAGAGTATCCTCCTGTGTCCGAAGTGCCGGCTTATATACTATTTTGGTTCCTTCCCCCTCTTTGTCGGCGCGCGAGGCTCGGACGCCGTGCGTTATATAGATATGGGTTTTTTGCTTGCTGTGCCGGATTAGCGTGCCTCCTATAGGTATATTTCTTAGTATATACATATTATTCTATTCTCTTTGGCTTTACTCGTTTTTGAATATTATAGGACTAGCTTCAGTCTTTTATATGTTATATCCGTGCTTTGTGACGGCTAAAGTTAATTCGAGGAGTGGTTGACTCGAGGGAAGTGGGTTGCTTCCGTGGATTATAATACATAACGTCTTTTGGGCGTTACATTGCCCCCCCCTAAAGGTTAGGTCATTCCTTCATCTCGAGAGGAATTACCGGACCTTTACAAAGAAAAAGTATAACAGAAAAGAGTTTTTTTTTTTTTTTAGAAGAAAAAATGAAAAAAAAAACAGTGACAAAAATAAAAATAATGCCTTGTGTCCGCGTAATTAGGACGAAAAATAAAAGAACTAGAGTCTCGACTTGTGAGGAAAAAAAGAAAAATATGTGATTTAATACGAGTAGGTTAGATCTGGCCTTGGTTTGTTGTTTCTCCGCCGATGCCGGCCATGTGACGCAGGAGGTCTAGGTCGTCGAGGCCTCGGATCATGTCTGGGGTGGTGGGGTCCCACCAGCTGGTCGGTGGCGTTGTTGGTTCTTCGCTGATTGCCAGCATTTCCTTCTCGAAGGCATCGAGGTCACGGTCGCTTATTCCGAGAAGGTTCCGCAGTTCTTCCTCGATCTTGGTCTCGGTCTCGTTGTTTTTAGCGTCCTGGGATTTCTTTATTCGGCCTACGGGTATCAGCGGCACGTCGGCGGGGTATGACCGGACTTCGAGGATCCGGGGCTTCTTTGGCGCGGGTCCCTGCTTCTCGAGGAGCGCCCGCTTCGTCGGGATGTATACCGGTGGCCTAGGATACTGTTGGACCCGAGGGTCATTTATGCTAATGACCCCGGGGTAGTGCGGCGGCGTACCACCAGCATTCGGGGTTATCACCTGTTCGTGGGTTGTTGCTGATGGGACGTATTCCTCGACGCTGGTCCACTTTTTGCCGAGCGTGGGCGCTTTGGTTGGGAGGCGGTTGCTCGTTAGATCCGACTCGCGGTATTGGGTGTAACCGATGACCGTGCGCCATTTTTTTTCGGTCCCGCTGGCACGACCGTTCGCGTAAGTGCCATTGCCTGGCTCCCAAAGTCCTGAGGCTCGCAGTATGCGCTGCGCTTGGAAGTGCATGGTGTCGAAGTGACTGCTGCTGTCGTCCGGGGTGGCCTGTCCCGCGGCGTGGCAATGTTCGAATTTCTCTGTCTGCGTTGCTTTCTCCATAGCGCGAGTTATCGTCTTCGACTGGTGTCGGTCTGAACCGGAGGCGTCCTTATATAGGGAGGTGGTGTTCTCTTCCTTTTGTTTTGGTCGGTGGTCTTCTATGATTTCGCAGCCCGGGAGTTTCTTGTTGCTGTTTACCTGAGCTATGCATGCGTGGTGGACCTGTATGTCATGTACCGGTTGCTCTGTGTCCGTCCCGTGGCTGCTTGTCGGCTTAAGCATGTCCTCCCCTCGTTGATACTTTTTCAAGTTGTTGGTATGGAACTTGCCTCTCTCGTCACCGGTATTTGGGTGTGTGAGTATATAGGTGGTTTCTCCGATCCTGCGGTGGATGAGGTATGGCCCCTCATAAACTGCAAAGAATTTTGCAATTTTTTTTTCTCCCTGATCGGATGTATTGTTTGCCTTGACAAGGACCTCCTCACCCTCTTGAAAAGGCGCTGCGGTGCGCTTGGCCTCGTGTCGCCGGACGCGAGCTTTCCCTTTTCTTTTTATTCTCTCCCGCGCTAAGAAAATCATTTCTTCGTATGGGATATCGTGGTTCTGGACCGCTATCGGTAGCCATGCTTTCCACTCCCTCTTGGGCCTTTTTCCGAGGTGTAGCTCAATTGGGGTCATTTCCGTCGTGTCGTGATGCGTTTCGTTTATGCAGGTCTGGATGATGTCAGTGTAGGCTGCCCAACCGCTATGCTTTTCTTTCACGAATGTCCGGAAGAACCTTGCTAATTCTCGGTTGACCCGTTCTACGATATTCCCCTGTGGGTGTCGGATGGATGAGAAAACTAATTCTATGTTTTCTTGTTTGAGTTTTTCTGCCCGTTTCGTTGCCGTAAACTGGGTTCCGTGGTCGCATTGTATTCTTTTTGGCTTGCCGTAGTGTTCCGTGCAGTGTGAGAAGATCTTTCGTATGACCATGTCGGTGTTCGCTCTCCTTATCGGATACAGGACGACGAATTTGCTGAATGCATCTATGGTCACCAAGATGTGCTTCGCGCCGCCTCGAGATGTTGTAAGCGGGCCGTAGAAGTCGATTGAGAGTAGGTCTCCCGGTGCTTCTGGTATTATGTTTTGCATCCTGGCTTGACAAGCCTGGGTATCGTGCTTGTGTCGTTGGCAGGGATCGCATGTCGCGATCCATCCCTGTATTCTTTTCCGCATTCCGTTGACGTGAAATCCTTCCTTCATCATTAGATGGATTTTCTTTGGGCCCATGTGTCCGTATTTCGAGTGTAGGTGGAGGGC
The DNA here is from genome assembly GCF_021155765.1 of Diprion similis. NCBI lineage: Eukaryota > Metazoa > Arthropoda > Insecta > Hymenoptera > Diprionidae > Diprion > Diprion similis. The sequence continues at coordinate 16,067,614 of NC_060105.1, read as the reverse complement.
GAGTGCGTGTGCCACGTCGTTCGGAAGCACCACCTTCTCAGCTTTGTTTGAGTCGAGTTTACACAGGATTTCGTCGCGGAGAGTATACTTGTCTTTGTATTTTCCGCTGGTGGAGGTTCCGAGTGCCTGCCTTATCCCATTTATTTTCTCGTCGCGCATCTGTAGGTCCTTGATGTTTTTCAGGTTTTTTCTTAGAGTTACCCCCAGATGTGGGGACTCCAGTTGTGTGATCACAACTTGTTCGCCGGAGATTGGCTTTGTCATTGTCTCACTGTTTTCGCCCCTGCTCAATACGTCGGCTACCGCGTTCTTCGCCCCTTCGATATGCGTCAATTCGACGTCGTAATCTTGTAGAGCTAAGATCCATCTTGTTAAGCGGGTATTCGTAAAGCGACTCGTCTTAACGAAGGTTAAGGCCTGGTGGTCGGTTTTTACCAGGATTTTTGCTCCTTTTACGTACGTGCGTAATTTTCCGAGAGCCCATATGATTGCAAGCAGTTCTTTTTCAGTGGTGAAATAATTAATTTCCGGTCCTTTTAATGTCCGGCTGATGAAAGTGATTACTTCCTCCTCCCCTTGATCGTTCCTTTGCGAAAGTACCCCGCCGATTGCAATGCTGCTTGCGTCGGTAGTCAGGATGTATGGTTTTTTCGGGTCTGGGTGGGCCAAGATTATGTTCTCTATGAACAGGTCTTTCACCCGGTGGAATGCGACTTCATGTATTTCTGTCCATTCGTATTCGGTCCCTTTTTTCAGCAACTGCAATAGTGGTGAGGTTTCCTGGGCGTAGTTACGTGCGAATTTTGCGTAAAAATTCACAAATCCCAGGAATCCCCGGAGTTGTTTTATGTTGCGGGGCCGTGGATAGTCTCTTATGGCCTGAATTTTGTCGGGTTGTGGCTTTAAGCCATCTATGGTTAGAATGTGTCCGAGAAACTCCGCTTCCAGTCTTGCGAACTTGGTCTTTTTTAAACTTAGTGTCAAGTTGCATTTGATGAGAGTTTCGAAGAGCTCATTGAGGTGTTTTAGGTGTTCGCTAAACTCTTGTGAGATTACGAGGAGGTCATCCACGAAGTTAATAGTGGACTCGTTGCATTCCTTGAGCGCAATGCTAAGTCCCCTGATGAGGGCTGCGCTGCTTGTTTTCAGACCAAACGGTGTCACATTATATTCGTAACATTTCCCGTCGACAAGGAAGGCGGTGAATTGTTTGCTATCCTCGGTCAAGGGGATTTGCCAGAAACTGCTCGTCAGGTCCAGGCTGGTCATCACTCGCACTCCGTGGCACTTTTGGAATATTTCCTCGATTCCCTGGGGGGACTCATGATCGTCGACGAGTTTTTCGTTGAGCTTGCGTGCGTCGAGGCACAATCGGATGGAGCCATCCTTTTTTATTACCGTCATCACGGGGTTAATGTATGGGCTTCGTGAGCGTCGGATGATGCCATGTTTCAACATGTTGTTGATTTCCGTTGCTACTTTTTCCCGGTATCTCATGGAAATGGGGTATGTTTTGGAAAAGAATGGTTCCTCGTCCTTGAGCCTCAGCTGATGTTCGTATATCGTTAACAGGCCTGGCCTTTTGTCGTATACTCTTTTGTTTTTCTGGATGATGTCCTTGAGTTGTTGCTTCTGGTGAGTACTTAAGCTGCTGCAATCCGCTAATTTTACGTCTATATCAGTGGTCGTGATTTCGTATGTTCCAGTCGTAACTGGCGTCTCCTTGTAGTTGGTGTTGTATGGTTCGTATGCGACCTGGATCGTGTGATTGGTCAACTCTTCGCTCTCCCGACTGGGTTTTCCACATGGTATGGTGACTTGCTCTCCTTTGAGGGTGATCGTGTCATTCCTTGCGTCGATGATCAGCTCTAGTTTCCGTATTGTGTCGTATCCCAGGATGCACTCTTTTACTAATTTTGGTACTACCACGTATATAAAGCTCTGTGTTGTGTTAGGTATCGTTGTTTGCATCATCACTTGTATTTTTAGGCGGGTGGTTTTACCCCCTGTGGCTCCTTTGACCACTCTCCTGGATATCGGGAGTGTCGGGCATTTCCCAAATCTCGATTTGTTGGCGAGGTAAAAGTCTTCCGAGATGCAGGTAATCTCGCTCCCCGTGTCGATTAGCGCGGTTACTTTTACACCTTCGATCTTTATTTCGGCTTCGGGGAATCGACGAGATTCCGATGGTGTGTCTGTGCATTCTATGTCGTAGAGCAGGTCATCCCGAGGGTCTTCGAATATCGTGCATATGTGTTCCGGTCGCTCAGGACGTTCTTCTGGGTGCGGTGTATCAATTCGTCGCGTTGCATCATGCATAGGCGGGTGCTTGTTCCCGTCGTCCGAGAGGCATAATGCAACGCCGCTTAGTTTTCCGACTGCGTGCCTTTTGTCATAGTTAGGTTTTCTTCTTCCTCCTCTATCTCAACCAGGTTGATGTTCGCAGTGTTCCTCGGGTAGTTTCGTGTTTGGCTTCGGATTTGCCCGTCTTGATGGGGCGGACCCCCTCTCCAGGTATTCCCTGATTCTGGTTGCCGGTCTCGTTGGGCCTGCACCGTAGTGTGGTAGCTCCGTGCGGGGGCATTATGCTGTCCTCCCGTGTTCTGGAGGTTCCTCCACTCGCTATTGCGGGGGTTTTGGGTTCCGGGTTCCCTCTCGTTCGGTGGCCGATATCGTTGTTCGTGGACTGCTGCCTGCTGTCGGTTTCGTCGTAGCGTGGCCTCGTTATCAATGTCCGCGAGAAACTCGAAGAGGGTATTCATCGTTTTTATCCCCTGGGTCCTGATCGCAAAGGATAGTTCTGACTCGAAGTGGCGGGTCACCTTTTTGACGATCTCTGCCTCTGTGTACCTAGTCCCGAGGTCGCGGGCTAGGCCGAACACGTGTGTGGCGTATTCTGCGCGGGTCATCTTTCCCTTGCACTGCATCCAGGCCCCGTTTTCTATCTCGTTGCGGTGCATCTCCTGTACCGATTCATTCCAAAACCGCGCTCTAAATTTGTCTTCGAAATCTCCGAAGTTCTGTACGCTGGCTTTGATCAGGTACCACCAATCCTTCGCCTTTTCCTCGAGGGTTTGGGAAATTGCATATATTGTTTCCCTGGAGTCAAAATTCGCGACTTCTAGGTACTTTTTCAATTCCGTGAGGAACTTTACGGGTTTTTATCTTGGGTCACCCCTGTAGATTGGCGGTTTCATCTTAATTTTTTGTTGCATTGATACGGTGGTATTGAGCAATCCCGGAGTGGCTGATCGTCCGCGGGTGGCGTCTTGCATTCTTCGTACTGCACTTTCTATTCTTTCTTCGTGCCTCTGCGTACTGGTGTTGAGTCGTTCAATGGCTGGAACGATCTCCTGGTGGACCTTTTGGGCTATGGTCCCTATACTATTGTAGTCGTCATGAACCTCCTCTATGACGGTGGTCATCTTAGTTTCCAGTGCCCCGATGCGTTGGGTACTCGCAGTTGCATTTGTTTTCAGGGTGACTATCTCGTCCCTTAGTTTGGCTATTTCCGCTTGGTATTTGCGCTCGATTTCTTCTTTCGCCTCTTCAATTTGCTGGGCGATTATTTCCCGGATATTCGTTGGGTTGATCGGGTTTTGGTGGCCGCCGAGCGAGTTTTCGATTTCGGTCAGGCGGTCATTGTGTTCGCCTTTGTTTTTGACAAGGTCGTTGATGCTTGCCAACGTAATCGACAGTTCATCTTCGATTCTTTCCGAGGATTCTCCTAGCCTTGCTAAGCAGTTTGTTGCTTCGCATTGCCATCGAAGCCTTTTCCCGTCTAGTGTGATAGGGTGGTCGTCATTGTCCACGAGGATATCTGGCGTTGTTTATAGGGACTCCCCCAGGATCTCTTCCGAGGATTCCTTGACGGTCTTTACTAGCTCTTCTAGTCTCATTTCCTTTCCCCTTGATGAGTTTGAACCTGTCCTTGGGCGCCCTCTTTTAGGACCCATGGTTGCTGCAGGTGTGTTTGCTTTTTATTCGAAGCTGATGATTCCCAACCGGAGCTGGATATCGATTATTTTTAGTTGCAGCTCGGTTTCCTGTTCCTCCAGGAATTCTAGGTACTCCACAATACTCGTTACTGCCTTGTTGTAGCCCGTTCGGAGATTCTCGAGGACTCTGGCCTTCCGCGCGTAGTCTTGGCTCAGTTTATCAACGTTTTCTTCGAGGGCGTCAAATTTCTCGACGAGGTATTCAATCGCTTGGTCGTGCCGGGCGATCCTTCGGTCTTCTTCGCTTATTTGTAGTGCAATTGCTCGGTTTTCTGCTTCCTTTTCCTGTTTTGTTTTAGGAGCGTTCATCCCTGTCTAGTTTTGGATGATGAGATTCTTCTTTTCTCAGAGGCTTTTGGGTGTGTATGCAGAGGTGTGGCGGCGTCTCTTTCTTTTCGCCGCCCCACGTTGGGCGCCAAATGTAACGTCTCGTTTTTCTGTGGCTGTCACAGACGCGATGGACGTACTTTATCCCCTTTCCAAGGGCGGTTATGTCGATAAGTGTTGGTGTGGGCGGTCCCTGCCCAAGGGTGCTGCTCGTCCTTCGATGCGGAGGTGCAACGCTGCGCGCGGGAGTATGAGGATTTACATGGGTGAAGCGGCGAAGAATCCACCACTGCAATAGTGCGTAGACGTAGCCGGCGAGGTGGATGGGTGTGTGATTTAGCAATGCAGGGTGCGTTGCATCAGCGCACGACCGCAGCCGTGTGTGCGTGTGTAGTGGCAATGAATCCTTCACTGCAATAGTGAGAATATGCAGCCGAGGGTGTGAGTGAATGTGTACTTTAGCAATGCAGGGTGCGCTGCAATAGCGCACGACCGCAGCCGCGTGTGGGTGTCAGCAATGACTCCTCCACTGCAATAGTGATAAGACGCAGCCGGTGTTGTGGTTGGAACGGTGGCACCAATCGAGAAACTAGGGTCCTAGCCACCAAAACGTTTTGACCATCAGGTAAGGTATGATTTTCATCCTATTATCCAAACTTGAAACTTCAAGTCTGTCAGAACAAACGAATTTTATCATTGAATACATGTGAAAATATTGTAATATGCAAATATCATAGTATCAGAAATTTACTTACACGCTTCAACGCCTGACAACTTTAGTCTCGCTTTGATGATGTTTGTTTCCCACCTGAAAATATTAAAAGATATTATCATCAGACAAGAGCTTCTAATTGTTTTGAATACCACTAATTTTTAATAAATTGCGACAGAAAAACGAATTGCTACTTTTTGCACTCCTAAGCTTTGTGTTTCAAGATACACTATTTCTTTTATTCCTTGTTACTGATTTTATTTTAATATTTCATGTTCATTGGCACTGATTACTGGCTTCCGGAGCACTGCACTGTAACAAATCTACTCTGGAGCAACCTTCTACTGGGTTTCAACAATCCATTTATTTTTAATTTTATGTAAATAAAGAATCTGTTTGAAATAAACAATATTTTTACTTACCTGCCTCAGTTTGTCTAGACTCCCACTCGTTGATGACGTTCCACATTTAATTTCAGTTTTCTTCTTTCAATAAATAACTGATCCAATTTCTGTAGCTTTTGATATTTGTTTCTCCATTGACGCCTTTATTGTGTCGATTAAATATCTGCTAATATCAACTACGGTATTGCTGAATGACACTTTTCTTAGAAAATTCACGATAAGTAGGAATAAATAACAACCTAACCTCAATACGCTACTTTACGCGCGAGATATTCAGAGCCTTGTCACATTTCGTGTACGTTGGTCGCCTTGGTTAGCTGACGAAAATTACTCCGCGGGGCAATTTCGTTGACCAATGAAATTGAATCATTTGGCGCATGCGCAGTTTCTGTTTAGTTTCTAGAGATGGTCCCGGTATAAAACAAACTGTAAACTTTACAAAACACAGATTGCGTTATGATAGCATGACTTGTTGAATGTTGTTAGTGTTGTATGTGATTGTCTTTTGTCTATATTCGTACAGACACTACCATTGTTCTTACTACCACACTTGTCACAGAAATTAAATTCAGTCTTAACCACAGCCAAAATCGAATGTTCTGTCTCAATAATACTATTAACTTCAGCCTCATATGATAAGCTACTATCAGTTTTATTGAACTACGTACATGATAAAAACATGATGATTGCTCTTTATTTCATGTTTCACAGGAACAAGACCGATTCCTACCCGATCGTTAATCTGTTTAACCCATTAACATTATAAATTGCACTACAGCATAACTACGTCCCAACACAAATGGACAGTTACTTAGAAAGTGGTGCTCTACGAATCATACAACTCCTCGAACCGACTTTTGTCGACTTGTCAATTACTAACTTTATCTACCTGTTCATGAGAACCATCGATTTTCCAGCGACAAGTGGTATGCACTAAGCACAATACTATTACTAACAAACTATTTGGTACCATATGAAACAAACTATAGATTTCATAAACACATAATTGTAGTAGAAATGCATGACTAATTGAAAGTTTTTCGTTTTGTTTGTGATTGTTGTTCTGTTCGTTTTTTACAGATACGTCTGTTGTTCTTACTAACACTTTTGTGACAGAAATTGTACTCAATCTTAACGACAGCAAAAAATTTTATGTGATCTAACTGGATGCTTTGAATGAAAGAGTTGAACACCCGTGAAATATGGTGATTGCCCAACGGAGAATTTGAATATCTGCACGGATTGTGAACTCTTCTGTTATCAAAGCTCTCATGTATGTCTGTTCGTTTCAACTGTCAAGCCACTATAGTGCTACATTGCAAAGTACAACACTCAGCTTGATAATACGGCTGAAGTTAATAGCATTAACATAACAAAATCCCATGCAAAAAATCATAATTATTGAGCAATCTAGAAATAACTTTCGAAGAATTGATTTTTAAAAAGAAAAGTATATCTGTGTATTGTTATAGTGGCATTACTGACTGTATCGTCATACTTGACACACCAGCCAATTAATGATACGAACAGTAACATCTACCGCATAGCTAAACCAAATATGTATAAGCTGTTAAGTGCTTCAGATTATTAATGAATTTCTCATAGAATTGTTCAAATCGTTTAAAATCTATCAAATCTTTGAATATCCGCCATTTACCGGTGTATTTGTATTTGAAATAATAAAACTTATATGAATGTTTCTTATAACTAACTTCAGCAATCGTTAAAAAAATCATTTGAAAGCCATGAAATCCTGATAATTTGTTCCAGTACTTGTACATTCATTTCATTACAAATTATTTAAAGTTGTTAAAAATTATTGAAATTGCTAATCATATTTGTCAACTGGTAGAATCACTTGAAATAAGAGTGATCAAGTGTAAAATCAATTTCAAGACGTTGGAATTCTGACAGTGTTATATAGTCCAAGATCTATCAGACATTTTCAATCAGTTGAATTAGGTTTTGTACTACTTGTGGAGTGTCACACCAAGTAAATTATACAAAATGGGCATTACTTCTTGTCATTGTCGTTTACACATACATCATCTACACAGTTCATTGTAATATTGAAATAGTATAATACATTTGCTATCATTTGTTGTTGACTTGTTAAAGTTGAAGTTTACGTGGGTATTAGATTCTGTGTTACTTGGAAAGTTCCATATCTAGTAGATTATATAATATAGACGTACATTATTCATACATTGTCATGCTGATTCAGCATAGTACTCTAACAGAAAAAGAAATACAGACACCATTCTGCGACAATATTACATAATATAAGTCAATCAATTTAAATCAATATATGAACTCCGTGCTCAAATGCCTGTGTAATTACAATTAGTTTCCTTATTTCTTTGAATAAACAAGATACGCACTATTTGGCGTGAAAAATAAATACTTCGTTTTCCATTACTTCTCCGCGGAATTGTCTGTATACCTTCTGTTTTTCGTGTATTACCTAACCCATTTTATCTCTTTTCCAATTCTTGACTATCAGAATTTTGGCATCGAGAATATGTCTGTCGTTGTCGTGCATACATTTTTTTCATGAAGAGTAATAATATTACGTAAATACATCTAACCAATAAATCTTACTATTCATTCTGCTCTAATATGACATGAAAACTTAAAAGAAGAAACGTAACATAACACAATGGTATTTGTCATTGTACTCAACTATCATTATTATGGTTGTTATTTTTAATATCATTGTCGCCTCACTGCTACGTTACTATGATTTACCTACCTTTACTATGATTTTTTATTGCTTTACGGTACCTAATGATTAATTTCTAAACACAATTTCACGAAACAACGTAAACTGCAGATCAAACCGTTAACTACATCTTCAATAGGACATTACGTTATTCTTTGTCGTTATAATATATTCACTAATAGAGATTAACTGCTCGATCTTGTTTATTTTGTCAAATGTATTGCAACTAACACTTCTGCAATTGACTACTAAATGTACTATTGCATAAGTTTACTATTAACAGACAATGTTGTACATGAATTCCATGCTAATTAAATCAGAGCTTTGAATGCGATACTGCCTATTCTATACAAACCTTAACATGTACGGTACAAGTTAGCTCGAGATATTTTAGACGAATAAAGTTCAACGTGACACCTGGTTCAAGATAGAAAAGATCTATTAAGTCAAATGATTCGTATAAGGGACAGATTTAGCAAAAGCACGTACATGTAGCATTGATTAAGTAAGTGACATATTAACTGCAGGTATACATGCGAATAGTCCACACATAAGTCGTTGGTGATACGAAACAAATATACCGGGCCATCAATTCGGAATAAAACTACATAGAAATGAGTCGAATTCAAATGTTATTACATTGAGTGACATTATAAAGTGGATTTGGATTCAATCGCATTGAATACCCAACAGAGGAGATTTCCAAATATATAAAAACAAAAGAATTTATAACAAACAAGGTACAAACCTTGACTTTATAAAATTATATTAGAGTTATGAATTGGAAACACGGCCCAACTATACATATGAATTAACACTTAAATCACTGTCAATTAACTGATTATGCTTCATAAGAATAATAAGCAACATTATTAACAGAGAAAAATGTAGAGTTAAACAGTACACAAAGTGTGAAAATAAGTGCTGTGAAATAGAAAGTCTGACATGATTTCTAAAGTAGAATACGTTAAGTTTACATGATCGTGCATCAGTCAGCTGAAGTGAAAACAAACTCTTAAGCTCGTATACATAGGTACAGTCATGAATAAACACGCACAGGTGTATGGAAGAAATAGACCTAAATAGAAAAGTATCAAATTTATGTTTACTATACTGATACCCGGTTCACAACAGGTAGAATAATACACATCATAGAGAAAGATACTAAAGTTTTATTGATTCGTTTAAAATGGATGAAAAGAAGTAATAATATAAATGGTTATTATAGGTAAAAGGAATAAAAGATTAAAAAATTAAACAAATGAAAGTGAAACTGGATAGACGCAGTTTTGCGGCCGCGTTGTCTCCGCTCCGCACCTTGTCCTCTTTCCTACTCGCTTCCTTGGTTGCCTATCCATTGTCCTGCTTCGCCTCCCCATCGCCATCCTTCATACACTCTTCCTTGCCCTTGTCCATGTCCTCTGTTGCCTATCAATCGGCCTGCTTCAATGCTCCCTCTCCCTTGCTCTTGTCCACGTCCTCTGTTACCTATCGATCGTCCTGCTTCGCCTCTCCCTCTTCTTCTGTCATACTCTCGTCCTTGTCTTTGTCCACGTCCTCTGTTGCCTATCCCTCGTCCTCTTGCACCCCTTCCCAATCCTCTTCCACCTCTTCTTCGCCCTCTTTCTCCTATCCCTTGTCCTCTTTCACCTACTCCTCGCCCTCTGTCACCTCTGCTTCGGCCTTGAGCTCTTGCCTGATTATTCCGCTCGCTCCTCTCTTCCACTAATCGCTGGACGAGCTCAAGAATCCGTTGTATCTGTAAATCAAAGGAGAAACTGTTGGTAACGAGTATAATAGGATTTCAATTAGCAAGTAACGAGAGTGTTAGATCATGATATGTTGTGTTCTTGGGCGCATACAAATAATGAAATGCACACAATTAGTTGTATATTCAAGAAAATCAACAGGTTAAAAAAAGACAAAATATGGATGTATTTGGTGAGGTAGTTTTCAACAGAGATACTTCAAAACAAAAACAATAGAGCTGTACGCATAGTCTGAGGAATCTATTGAAATAACTGATACCAACTAACTACATAACGAATTATGGTTGAAGTAAATAGCACACTTGTATACATTTGTCATTACAACCATTTTACATCATACCATTTGGCTCATAAAACACAAGGTTTGGTAACATTGAAAGACTGTACATACTTCCATATCAGGCCGTCGATTCGGATGGCGTACTGCGGCAGGTGCTTCATTCCGCTGAGGATCAGCGTGATCAGCGGTGTTTGCACGCTCAGGCACACCGGGCTGATTATCAATTTCTATATCAGCTGCAAAAAATAGATCACATTACTAGTGTACTACATCTTATATGACCATTATTGATATTATTGTATATACAACAAATCAATCAAATAATTCATTAGTGTGATACTTTATGATTGCATCACAGAAATATGAGAGTTACAATGCCGAAAAATGACAGACCATACAAGATCATTGCCTATTTAGTCAGGAGATAGGGCTGATGAAATAAATAATATTAGCAAGTATATTAGATGGCAAACAACAAACTATAGAAATCTTCATGACGCCATGATACGTCAGCTTACATTATGGATCAGGCTATTCTTGTCAATTTCCAAAACTCATAATTCGTTCGACATAACAAAATGTAATGCAAAACAGACCAAATTCAAACATCAAACTGGAAAAATTGATCAGATTCATAACGATATAACAGAGCGTAAATCGTAAAAATGCTAATAATTTGTACTTACACATTCTGATGCGTGCTCAACGGCGTTCGAAGGAAGAAGAACGAATAACCGGCGCCTAGTTGCACATAAATTATTAACTATATCTTCTGATTTATCGACGAACCAATCAGGGGGCTTATTACGGTTTTTCACTTTTTAGATTTCCACCCATCAAAGCATTCTGATTGGTTTACAAAATTCAATGAACCAATCAGAATTCTTGGATGAAGGGAAATGTGAAAATGTGAGAAACCGTAATAAGCCTCCAGGTTCTCAGTAATTTTACTCCTGTAGGACGAATCAAAATCGGTCTATACAAACAGTTGACCAAACCAAGTATGTTCTGAACAAAGATACATTATATACTTTCCGTCAAATATATCAAAACTATGTTTTAGTAAGTCCGTGGTTTTACACATGGATTCAACTGCATTCACAATCAGATAAAATAGATCATTTTCAGAACGCCAGTTCAAAAAATCGAGACGGCGCCTACCCAACCTAGCGGAACTTCAGCCAAATTCAGACAGCTCAGTGCCACTTGAAAATACATTGTGTTAACATATCGCACAGATAAAATTTGCAATTATTTGACAAGTGAGCCGTGTTATTGTTAATTAGGACGAATTTGAATTGACACGAACACACGGGATTATTGATATCATCTTCAATAATATCAATAATCGATTTCTTTTGTTAAACCATTGATGTTGTTTTCAATAATATCAATATTCGACTTCTTTCAGTAATTGATATTGTCTTCAACAATATCAATAGGTATTCGACTTTTTTCGGTGAACTATTGATATTGTCCTTAATAATATCAATATTCGACTTCTTTCGGTGAATTAACCTCTTATTAAATAAATCGCTAACAGATATAAAATATTACTTTGAGCGACGTGAACTTTCTCAGTACTAACGGATTTTGTGGAAAACTGCAGGTCTGACAAGGATACAAGTGGCGTATCTGCAAATATATAATTCGTTATAAGGGGTTAGTTCATTTCTTTAAATGACTTTCACAAATGAAACAGTGTCGGACAGCAGTTGAGGTATAAGAGACATCGATTGTAAGTAGACAGAACAACTTATTTCTAACCTCAGTAATAACATAGCATACTAGGAATAAACTGAGTAACATTAGTTGTAGTCGATACAATCACATATCGAGTCATACATAATTCGTAAAAATGCCGAAAACTAAAAAATTAAGTTATGCAAAACGTAAGGGGCGAAATACTAAAGCAAGGCAATTGGCACGAATAAATGAGTCCACGGCTCGGAAACCTGTTGAGGCATTGGATCCGGTGATAGAGATTAGTGATGACGATGGTATGACAAACGTACAAGGTATCATACGTAGGAATCAGGCGGCGATCAGAGCCTACATTTTAGATACAAAAAGTTGACTGACAACTGTATAAACGCGTTTTTCAAAGTTCTTGCTACAAATACAACATTTGAGCCCCAGGATCCGATATTTTAGCAAGAGACATATTGGTACCAACGAGTTACCAGTGATAGGGATATACAAATAATTTACCGTGGAGATGTGGGTGTCGATAAAATCGGTCACTGGACGTGCATCTATTACGATAGGTCAGTAGTACACGTGTATGATACGCTAAAAATGCAATTGCTACCGATAAAACATTATATCTTGAAATGTTTGTACGGAAATTATTCGATCGTGTACGAAGATGTACAAATGCAACCAGACTATGTGTCATGCGGAGTTTTTGCCTGTGCTATCGCTACATCACTCGCACTAGGAAGGGACCCTTTGTCAGAACAATATTTCGTAAATGAAAATGGACAAAGCAAGTCTACACTGACGCTGCGACAGCATTTGGTCAAAGTGCTAGACGAAGAATTATTGACGCTTTTTCCGACAAACCAAACGAGAACGATCGCGCACCACAGACAGCCTACAGACAAACGCACTTCCAATCACGATCAAGATCGAGAATAACGAATCGAGAATGCATCAACAATCCAAGGTTACTTATGCAACAGTTTGCAAAAAAGGGGTTGATAATAATGAGGACAGAAACAGTAGTACAAAACAAACACGCTCTTCGGCAACTAATCGAGCAATCAGGAAAAACAATAGTGACGATGCATCAGAGTGCGTTACACAATCGGTTGATCACGAAGCCAAATCGATAATGAAACAAAATAGAAAAAGGGTCGGATCTTCTGACGCAAAAGCAAATGCGATAAATTACCAGAAGCGTGCTAAATATGCGGCAAATCCGGAAAGTAAAAAGGCATATCAAAGATTGAGGTATGCGGCCGATCCTGAGTTGAAAAAGGAAACGGTACATGCGAAATATGCTATCAATCCCGAGATTAAAAAAAAAAATATCAAAAACAAAAATATGACGCTAATCCCGAGATTAAAAAGAAGTATCAAAAACAAAAATATGACGCTAAATCCGAGATTAAAAAGAAGTATCAAAAACAAAAATATGACGCTAATCCCGAGCAAAAAATAAGATATCAAAAAACTAGATATTTACGGGATCCTGGGGTTCAAAAAGCAATAAACAAAAACATTTATTATGCTCGTCAAGAAACTGAGGGTCACAAAAAATATATTGTGACTAACAATATTGTGAAGAAATATAGGCGTGCTGGTAGATGGAAAAATACGGTACGATTATTAGGGTCTGTAGAGAAGTGTATCGACAATTTGGCCTCTAAAATTAATGTTAAGTCTAAAGCACAGACTAGGATCGAGGCGGAAAGGATAGTAAAATGGTGTATTCAGGTTAGAGAACACATTACAATGCGCGTGAAACATTCGTTAACCAATTTAAAAAAAGGGTGGAAATTTGTTTAGTACGAGCAGTAGAATCAGATGATATGGATTTGAAAGTCGCAGCTATCTGCGGGAAATGCAAACATACAGGTTCGTCTGATCCGTATTTTACTGATGCAGCATATAGTAAGCTTGACATTATAACAGACTCGCTAATTACAACAAAACAGGGCAACTTGTGAATTTATTACCAGTGAGTACAAGCAAGCATGTACGAAAATCATGGGTCTGTTCCGAAATGTGTATAAAACCAGATCTACAGATTATTACTAGATTAGTAGCCTTGTTAGAAACAGTGAGTTCGTGGGAAGTTGAGAATATTCGTAATAATTTGAAAAACTGGAACGTCTGTAGTGTCAATAAATCGGCTTATAAACTAGGTCACCCGCAAAGTTGTTATTCAGATCCTGTCAGTTGTACGTCAAAATTCTTACCTCTTCAAATATCACAGTGTCATTTCCCCCAAATCAGATACTTTACAAGAATGATCTATGAGCTTATAAAATTAGTGGGAAAAATTAATTATGTAGACAATGCCTTGATGTGCGGAAACGTAAGAATTTTGAAGGAAATATCAAACGAAACAGTTTAGCAAGCTTCCACCCATCAGCTGTATTCCGAAGAAATCAATTTAAACGAAGATGAAATTCAAAGCAAATATAAACGGGCGTTTAACGAACTATATAAACTGTCAATGGATACACCGACGTTACCGTGCATATCCTGCGAAAAATTGTGTTATCGTAGGTACACGCGTGATATTGAAAAATTAAAAAAACCGTTAACGGGACCATATTGGGCCTAATTGCTAGAACATATTGATGCCACTGTTATGGGCTGGGTTGGCTGATGACCAAATCACTCCCAAAAATATAACGCTTGGCTCGGACTAGTTCTCCCGGATGGTGAATTATTTGAATTTTGATGTCGTTTTCCCTCTTGGTTGAACCGACTTTGATAATAAAATGGTCACTTACCTTTTGCTGGTGACCGTTGATTCGGGCTATGTGGGCGGCTCTGCGTGTTCGGCCGGTGGTGAGATTGGTTAAAGTTACTGATCGCTTAATTTATATTAGGCGTTAAAGGTAATTAATTGTTCAACTCGCGATGTAAGTTTAACACACGAATATTTGTTTATTCAATTAAGGTTTAAAGAAAATTCTTATAATGATTTTAATTATAAAAGATGAAAGGTTTTAAATGTAAAGTCACGGAATTCCCTTTTGGCGCTTTAGTTTGTTAAATTAAATAAAATAAAAGACCTTTTGAATTTCTAACAGATTCTCTGGTCTGATTGATCTGCCTAAAACTGAGAGAACGATTTTTGTTGAAGACTGGCTGACAACTATGTAACGACTGCTTGACGAAAAAAAATGTAACGACTGCTTGACGAAACGGTAACAACTGCTTGACGACTATCTCACAACTGACTGACGACTATGTCACAACTGACGGACGACTATGTCACAACTGACTGTTCAGAAAACTGAGAATTGAGAATTGAGAGAAACTACTTCCTGATTGGTTCCCAGCATCTTTGAGAGAGCTGCCCAATAAGGAAGTATTGATAAGATTTTGAGTTTCCCATTCGCCATTAACTACCCCCGCCCTTTGAGTACGGTGTAGCATGCAAAACCATCTTAACTAATCCCGCCTCTTCCATGAGTGCGGGTGGGAATTGCCATGCTTGTTTTGGTACATGATAAAAAATATTCTACTGTATGTTCGGGATGACCCTGTCCAAACAGACACTTCAAAGATGGATATATGGATTTTAATCCGTTGCACGTGCGTGCCAGATTCTGCATACCTGGAAATATCGAGAAGCGATTTTCGGTCATCTGGTTACTCTTAGAGAGTTTGTATATTCTAGTCTGTTTAGATAAGGATTATCCCGTAACATTATTTAATGAGTAAGATTATTATAAGCTGGGGGTGGTTATTTCCCAGAGCCGTAAAAAGTGATAAAGAAAGCCGTATGCATACAATGCATACGGAGACTCAAAAACATGAGATATAAATGAATTTAATCGAAAACTGAAATAAAACTAATGAGTAGGGGCAGAGGGCATCGAGGATGTGACACCACTAGTTCTGACCCGGATTATATTTGTAATTATTGCATAGACAAATTCCGTCATAACGAGATGCCACCTACTTGTATCTTAAATCGACTGATAGTAAATGAAGTACCGCAATTTTTAACAACTCTCAACGATTACGAAAAAATTCTTGTTCAGATAGCAAAGGCATTTCAAACTGTGCAACGAATGGGTACAGTAGCGAAAAAAAATCTACCGCATAAGTTAAAAACACAAAAAGTTAAGGGTAGAACGTTCCACTTACCGTTACCTCTGGAGGAAACATTGAAAAAATTACCCGCACCAACTGATGCACTTAACACTAACCACGAACTGTTCGTACTAGTTTGTGGGTTGCCAAACAAATCAAAAATAGTATGGAGTGATTTGGTGGACATAAATAAAATTCACGAAACATTAACGTGGCTTAAACAAAATAATCCGTTTTATTCGGAAATTCAATTGCCTACTGACCCAAACTGCTTACTAGATTCGCTGCCGCTCGACGTAGAAATTCAAATAAAACCAGACGAATTAGATTTGAACGAAGAAACCGAATTGCCCATATATCTACTTGAACTTGTAGCATCAGGTCCGGTATCCACCTCGCGATATATCGATAGCAAATTTCAGGCAATGTTAAAATTCATATGTTCGACAGATAGCCCAATTGGGGAGATTGAACATTATTTCTGGAGACGCGAATACCGAGGCAGGGGTACGCAACATTTTCATTTGTTAATTTGGATTAAAGATGCACCCACGATCGGAGAATCTACTATAGAAGACGTAGGCAAATTTATATCCAAACATGTTACTTGCAGATTACCCGATAAGAATATCGCGCCCACATTACATCGTCGTTCAGACACACATCAGAGACACACGCACAACAGTTACTGTATGCGAAACAAAGAGACAAAGAACGGACTTGTCAAAGTATGTAGATTCGGTTTCCCGCGACCGGTTACGGAGTCAATAATAATGCGAGACGTAGCGGTGTCTATAGCGGGAAGAAAACAATTGAAAGCAAAAAGTCGACTGTACGATCTGCCGCGGTCAGTGAAAGTTCAGGAATCAGCACTCTTAGAGTACAATCGACTCAGAAAGCTATATAAACCGGAATTAGCCGAAATTAATGTTACTGATAAACCGAAATTATTAGTCAAGGATGCTGTATGGTCGGTTCCATCGTATATACGAGAAGTACAAACCGAAAAACATAGTAACGCATTGCAAGACTCCTCGCGAACCGTTGTCGGCATCGAAAATGTCGACGGTGTTTCATGTTACGCCAACGCCACTCTCCGGTGCCTATTTCACTGTCCAAATATTTTATGCGAGTTGATAAAATTGAACAACAACGATGCATTAGAGAAATTAGCCTATGCGTACGTGAAAAATAACACTAAATTGAATTCACTCGCAGTACGAGAGTTGGCGGGCGATCATTTCCTAGAAGAGATACAGCAAGACGCAGCTGAATTTTTAATGGCACTATCAGAAAAATCTAGTACTGTACGGAGAGCGATCGAACATGAACTGATAATAACTATTAGATGCAATAATTGTGGGACTAAATCGGACAACATACAGACTAATCGCATTTTGGCTCTACCCGTTACATTCGCACCAGGTGCAAAGTGTCCCAAAAACCTACAGGATTTGGTCGATGCTAGTTTGTCACGATGGTCAAGAATTGACGGTGAATGCGAAAACTGCAAAGAATACGATCGAATCCAACAAACTGTCGTAGCGGCAGTCAAAAACGTAATCGTTATACAGCTAATGGTATTTTCTTATCGAGATGGGCACGCAAATAAAATTCAGAATTTTAAAGTGAACGCGATACCAACAACAAAAGTATCGCTTGCCGGCGTTAAATTTAGAATAAATAGTGGCGTATTTCACGAGGGGGGAACTCTCGATCAAGGACACTATACGGCAATGCTAAAAGACAAAGCAAATAATTGGTTGCATGTTAGTGATACGGAGGTTCGTAAACGGATCTGGCCGCGAGGAGCTAAAAACGCTTACATTTTCTTACTAGAAAGAATACCTAAGCTACATACGTGGTTTGTCAGCAATATATATACTGGTACCACCTGCCCCATTAGTATTATTATGTTTATACACAAATGTATTGTCATAAGCATATTATTATGTACTAATCAACAAGACAATGATGAGCTTCAAGCACAGATATGTGGAACTATCTGTCGGCTGTAAATTATTAAGATGTAAAGAGAAAAATCCGCACCTACCTACAGCGAAAACAAAAATTGTTAAATACGCTGCATCAGACAAGTTTAAATTTTTTGTCTAACCGTTAACATATTCCATTAGGTACTGGATTATATATAATAATGGTTGATATATGACGGCATTGTTATAAATTGATAATCATATAAAATCAAATTGAAAAGACCTGAATTTTCAATTGTTACGATACACATATATAGGCAAACTGATTCGTTCAAGTCTCATGATAATCTGAAGTAGCACAGGTCTGCGACTTTTTCTTTCGTCAAACTTGTTTTGCCTGAGTGCCGAAATTCACGATAGTAATCCTGACTGTAATATATGTAGAAATTTAATCGATATATACTACACCACATTACATATATCCGGATGACACAGTATTCGAATGTAAAACATATGTGCAAACTAACGATTAAACGAAATAAAACAATGTATATGAGAATTGTTAAGTACTACGTAAAAAATTTAAGTAATACAATCATCTCAAACAAGTACGTTGATCACTCTTAGAGGCATGCGTAGTATCTTTGAAAGCTCTACAGTAACTGTTTTGACTTATTGTAAGAAAGAGATGGTTTCATTGTACACTGAAAATAGAGAAGATATATTACAATCTATACTAACAAAGTGAAAATGAATTTACTATAGATTACAATTTAAAAGTTTAATTGGTTCATTTTTTTTCTATAGAATCACTTATAAAACTATTATCCGAATAATAATATGAGAATGTCTAAATATAAATTAAAAAAGAATCATGACGCAATACATAGAAACGAAGTTTCTAAATCAGCAGAACACATTCTATGTGTATCATGTACAAATATTCAGAGACTTTATCGTCACAGACCTGTGTAATTTTTAAATTGAGAGACATGGATTCCATTAAGAGAATATTCAATAACAAATATTCAATTGCTATGTGCTATAAATTACGTACGAAAGTACAATATATGCGGATGCGTCTATATATACACATGCATGTAAAAAAAAAAACTATAGACACATGACAATGATTCTATGAAAAACGTTATATGAGCCTGAGAAAAGGCCTGTAAAGAGAACTGCGGTAAGTGATACATGTGGTAATGATCTAACTGCATTATGACGCGCTGTTAACAATCATATCGATTCATTTGACGTCGGCATTGAATCACAGTCACAAAATTGGTTCGTAATTTGAGAATATGCATGTTATTCAAACATAACCAGTTAGTGGGAGCATATGATATCGTTAAAGCGAATAATACCATCATAAAGTAATCAGTCAGTTGCATATTATTAAAGTACGCTGCACATGCAATTGAATTAAAAATAGTTGATTTTTTTAGAATTCTGCTGTAATATCTCTTTGACACAGCATATGTCATCCGTATATTGAGATAAACATAAATTAGTAGATCTAACTACTATAACTTTCATAGCTAAATGTACTAATATCTCACCACATTAAGACGACATAAATTATCTGTATCATTTTAGATTTGTTGAATAATAATTCAGTTTACAGGCTATTCCTTATTCATCTATGTAGAATATAAAAGTTCAGATTGGCTGATTTGTATCACAGATCACATCTACATTCATACAATTCAGGTTACAAAATTGCTACCGTGATGCAGTACGAAAATGTTATAGAATATTTAGGCAGACAAATCATCTACTTTCACGTACAGTGAAATGACCGTGAATAACAGCGGAATCCAACTATTTGTCTATATAAAAATTATTTGAGGACACTGTGTACTGACATAAAATAACCTTGCTGTAAAAAGACTAATCAAGTTGCTCATGTAAACTTCTTTCGGGTACAATATTAGACTCGTCCCTTTCTTTCTGATATATTCACTATACTAATGACTTTGTGATGTTACATTTATGTTGTAACGTGGCATTTTTTTTTATGCTCGTTACAAGTGGCTCCCCGAACCTTAGGAGGGACTCTAACAAGGGATTTCGCGACAAGAATGATTATCTAATTCGTAAAGAGCGCCAGGACAAGGGTCACGCATCCGAAACACTGAGAGGGGACCCTTTACAGGCTAGCGAATAGAGTATTACAGGGTCTTTTTGTTTAATTTTGTTTTGAGTATTTGCGACACCAACCAGGGAGATAGACGACGAATTCGAGAGTGTGGAACCGGCCGTAAAGAGAGACCTCAACGGAGGATACACCGCGAGCGAAGGGTCTCACACGAGGCTACGGAGGGAGCGCCAACGCCGAGCTCTGCCGCGAGGGAAACCAAGGCGGACGAGATTCCCGCTGTTGGCCAGCGAACCGTAGCCTGCCTTCCTCGCGATACACCATCATGCCAACGATCGTGCTGCCTCTACGCCACTGACGAGGACTGAACACCGGAGAGTCCAACGACCAATCTGCGAGCCGTGACAGCGGAAACCGACGTTAGCGATAAGCTAGAATTTAAGAGACGCG
Organism: Diprion similis; assembly: GCF_021155765.1. Lineage (NCBI taxonomy): Eukaryota > Metazoa > Arthropoda > Insecta > Hymenoptera > Diprionidae > Diprion > Diprion similis. The sequence continues at coordinate 16,047,133 of NC_060105.1, read as the reverse complement.
TAATTCGATACCCAATAAGATTCGTCAAATTTCGGAAACGACAACGCCTCGGTTTGAATTCTTGGCTCGGTGTGACGGAGCAGGACACTTGCGTCCTGGTGCTGAATCTAGCGAAGGCTGCGAAAATTTTGTAAAGATAGTTTTTTTTGGGTTATTGAGAGAGTTGAGCGATTGGTGTTAAAATTTTGGGATTCGCGGAAGACGGAACCATTGTCCAATTATCGTGACGGAGATTTTTCTGGTCTGGATTCATTGCGGTAAGCGCTATCGCTTCTTTGCGGACAAATTTCGAGAACGGCTTAGGTCGGCGCACCGGGTAACGGTTGGCCATGTTGAGTTGCGTCAAACAATACTCGAAATTCGTTTGCCGATTTCCTTGGTTGGTGGCCGGAGCTTGATTTTGTTTTTTTGCGATAACGTATCGAGTCAATTTTGGCTATTGTACATGTTGAGTAGAGTCATTCGTTTCGTTATTTGCGAGCAGCCCAAATTCCGCTGCACAGGGTCAAGTCGCGTTTGCGTGTTCAGAAAGTGTCACCTCTCGTGTAGGTCGCGTATCGCTAAGTGTGAGCGCTCTGTTTGGCTGGGTTATTATTTCTAGTTTCCTTGTTTGATTTGTTTCAGAAGATAGTGAAGTTTCGGATGCGTCGCGATTAATCGCTTCGATTTAAGTTGTTAAGTAAGAATTACTGTCGAGTACTTGTAGGGTATGTTTTGCGATTAGCGCGATAATTCTGTTAGGGTTTGGCGAATAGCGCCGATATTTATAATTAAGGGAAGGACGATCAGGAGTAGCGTGTTCGTATCGTTGTCGATTTTCTGTATTTTGATTTTTGTTTTGTTGATCCCGTTGAGACGAGGAACGCGACTAGCGCACGTAGATTTAAGGTTTAGTTAAGATTTGATTTTCTTCCTATTTTGTTTGTGGAATCGCGGGAGGCGAATTGAGTATCTGTTTCTTTTTCCTTTTGTTTTGTATCGCTTCGAATTTTTTTTTGAATATATTATTTTATTCTATTTTGTTAAATTCTGTATCGTGTCGAGTGTCCGTTCTTTCTCTCCGCAAAACTACCCACCCCCCTCTCCGCGGTACTGAGCTACCTGGCATAGAGAAGGATAGCCGAGGAATTGCGAAGGTAAAGATTCGAGGCGTGTTTATCACGCCAGGCGCCCAACAAAATTTCGCGATAGCTTTGGTAAGCTGCAGAGTGCATCGCGGGTTGCCGAATCATTGTGCACAAGGTTAACTCTTGGGAACTTCTCCGGGTGAACAAGAGCGGCGAAAAACCTCGTCACAATGTATAATTGTGAACCGATGCAGCGAATACGTCGCTAACTATTGAATTTAAATAGTTCCTTTGTAGATGAATAAATGCTGTATTACATATTTTATACATTCGGAAAATTTAGGACTGTTTGACTGTGATTCATCTACCGCATGTAAATTTTACAGATAGTTACCAGAAAATAGTACAATTTCGAATAGAATTACACTCTTTCAGTATTACCGTCATATGTATTACACTTGACGCATGCAATTTTTACACATAATTGCCAGTAATTAATAACAATTGTGCACTAAATGTCTATTTTACTCATCCAGTATTCATAGAGGACCGACCAAAAAAAAAACCGGCACAATAATTGCATATGCTTCAAGTTCAATTGGTTCCGTTAAAGCCGGACTAATAAAGGAGGCAACTGAAATATATCCAAGAAAATATTGATTCATTTATCGCATGCAATTTTTACATACCGTTGCCAGTAATTGATACAACCATGCGCTAAAACATCTATTATACTAATCCAGTATTAATAGAGGACTGATCAAAATAAAAAAAAATTCAAAAAAGCCGGCACAATAATTGCATATGCTTCTAATTCAATTGGTTCCGTTAAAGCCGGAATAATAAAGGAGGCAACTAAAATATATCCAAGAAAATATTGATTCATTTATCGCATGCAATTGTTACATACCGTTGCCAGCAATTAATACAATCATGCGCTAAAACATCTATTATACCCATCCAGTATTTATAGAGATAATGGAACTGTCCAACATAAAAAAATAAAAAAAATCAAGCCAACACAATAATTGCATGTGCGTCCAAATACGAATTTATTCCGTTAAATCCGGACTAATGAAACCGGCCATTAAGTATATCCAAAAATATATTAATGGGAACAATGTTTATACATAAACATAATTGTATTATACTCATTTAGTGTTATACTTAACAGTTGTTATATAATCGACAATACTTTACCACATGTATCACGTTACTACACTATCTACACCTCTTCATGTGCAACAGGATGATAAAGTTCGGATGATTTTGTATAACCAATGTAGCTATACTGCATTATCACTGGATTGGTACCACATCGAGGAATGTGGTGAATACATTGAACAAAAACTGAAATTCACACATCGTGTTCACACGCATAAAGACGGTAGATAATTAATCTTATATTTTCTTACAGGACTTTTGCGATTTTAATGTGTTTATCGTCAATCCAGTGTCGGACGGTGCCATAGGAAGTCACTACACGTTTGTGAGGTAACTGTATTCACGTTACTGGTGTGTAAGTACGAATGTGTATTGGGAAAACTGCACACATGTACATTTGTCAACACCGTCTAGCTGAGTTTAGAAAATGAAATTGGGTAAAATCTTCATGTTTGTACGTTACACAGGAGTACGTTTATTTGAATTTAGTTACCCCATAAGCGTACCTTTCATGATATTATTGCGCAGAAATTGTAATTGTATTAGATTTCGCGGAGCGGCCAAAGTCACATATAATAATTAATGATTAGTTATTATTCAACAGATACAAACTAATTTTTTAGATTAAAAATTGGTATGTTATTAAATTTTATATGTAACATAAATTATATGTAAAATAAATATGTTTATAAATACCTATTGCGAGCACATTTGTAGTTTGGTCGGATGCATCATCAAATATATGATAATTTCTCATAATTCAACTCTTAAATTACATTAACTTATGAAATAAGACCAAGCCACTGTACTACACGTGTGCTCGCAATCACATCAATCAACACTAATTCATTTAACTAAAAAAAGTTTATTAGGAAATAATTATGCAATCATAAAAACGAAATATGTAGCTAGTTTGCCCGACACTGGATGAAGGAAATACGAACTGAGAATATGAAATAACGTAGTTTACTAGATTTTATTATACTAGCGTTAGTCACAACTCCAACATTATGTAATATTAGATACAATTAATTTATTAACAGTTTAAGGCACATCTGATACATAAGACACATTAGTTAAGTATAGGTACAACTGCTATTAATGATAGACAGATAATTGTGAATATACCTACATTATTTGTAATACTTTTGGTAATCACTGCAACTAGTGACATTGACATCCGTCCAAAATACAAATGGTGTAACCTAGTTGTAAGCCAAATTCGTAGTATTCCATAACATGAGAAATTAATTATAAGAAACTTTCCTTCGTTTTTCTATTGCGTAAAATTATTGGTCTAGACATGAAGTTATTGTCAAAGAGTATTTCATTAGAGTTTTTATACTCCTTCAATCGGTATAAGATGTATAGAGTGATTGTATATTCGCTATCAAGAAACCCGTCTACACATCTTACAATCATACAACTTCTACTCTTACTTGTGTGAGCGAAAAAAATCGATACGATAAAGTAAGTTAGCTTTGCCAACTTCGCATCGAACTTCTATTAATGACAATCTAAAGGTTTGTATTGTTTCAGCTGATTGCAGAGCTATTATTAAGGAATTATTACAATAGCTATTGATATATTTACCGCTTATGCTCGGTGAAATCAGTCAAACAAAAAAATATATTGAAGTTCGACAAATGATCAGATTCACGGAGTGTTAAAAGCATAATGATCATCAAAAGATATACTTTTTGTCATCAATGTTGATCCGTACAGGTTCCAAAAATGGGTCTTAACGCAAAGTATCAGAATCGACGTATACTCACAATTCGAACGACAAGACGGCTGAGACGGCTTGACTACATACTTATACTCGGAACGAAATTACACCGGGTACATTAAGCTCCGAAAACGTCAAGCTCTCCGGAACTGAAAACTAGTTCACATCAAGATTCAGATTCATGCACAGAGCAACGTTGCACGTATGCAAGTTAATTTCTATATTGGTCTGGTATCTATGTACTGTGACAGTATTATTATTATATTCCCTTATGAAGTTCTTAACCTATCAAATTGTTTCAGATTTGCAGCAGTGTCGAATTAATAATATAAGAGGATCATCACGCTTATCAACTTTCTCGGAACGTCAATCAATATATATCTGGTTCTTGCGAAATTTTCGACTCGAGAATAACAGAACCTCATTGAATTTGAGTGACTGTAGTTCTCCGGAACTAAAAACGACATCACATCAGGATTCAGGTTCATCCACAGAGCAGCGTTACCCATGCAAGTTGTGACGAGGGAACCGGCAGTCGGGCCGACCACCTGTCTATTCGCAACCGATTCCTGAAATCGACCCGCTGCCACCACCTCGTCACTAGGCCCCGAACCTTTCGGGTCGCGCGTGTTAGGATTTTGCTAGGGAACTTAAGTTTACAGGCGGAGTAAGCGAGTACAAAAGCTTCTAAATAAAGGTTCAGGAATAAACAATCATGTTAAGCTCCAAATTAGGGTAGGAATAGAAAACATGTAAATTGCGTAACTCAGATAGCGATTTATTGGAGCACATAAAAAAGATAAATGGGACACCATTGTGCATAACAGCAGCAACAGCATTATTAATGTTACACCCAACTTGTACCGATACAGCACGAATCAATAGCCAGGATGTATGTATATGATACACCGTCATAGCAGAATAATAACAAGTACTTAACTCACGTGTGGTGCCGCTGCTACTCAAGGAATGCCCCTGCTCGGGCCATGCTAGCGCTTTTATACGTTTCGCGTGACCATGACGCCCAATATTCGCAGGTACACGCACCATTGACCAATCACAATGATGCCATATACAAGTTATTTGAAACCAAACTATAGTTAGTATGAAACATCATTCCATATACAAACATTGTTATTATTAGCATTTCTACTTCGGAATTCATGAGATTGAAATAAAAGAACATCATTCGTAGTTTGTTTACTTTTGTAGAATGTGTACATGATAGTAGGAGTATTACGATACATTTTATATTCTGTTACGCGCAACCCCGCGAGCCGCGCGCGATCCCGAACGCTGCGCGCAACCCCGAGAGCCGCGCGCAGCCCGAGGGCCCTAAGCGCCCGCCAGGCACGCACGATACTCATACGAAGGGTACCGCGAGTAAACCCTTATGGAGGGCCGTTTGGCCCATTGTTAAATCAGTCTCTGCTACACCAGGCTCAGACTCATCCAGCTAACAGGCGCATCTGTTATCTCGTAGCTAGAAGTGTGGATCGATTGTGCTTGCAACACATATCTATATCACGCTGTAAATTCAGCAGTTCGGCCTTCCGCCAGAATATTCTAGATCCGTTCCGTCTTATGTACATATATATACCGTTCCGATATATGTGCATATTATTACCGGCCGTCCGCCGTTTATCAACTATATAGAATAGTTAAACTGTTTATTCTTGATCCGTTCCGTCTTAGGTACATACCGGGACCATCTCTAGAAACTAAACAGGAACTGCGCATGCGCCAAATGATTCAATTTCATTGGTCAGCGAAATTGCCCCGCGGAGTAATTTTCGTCAGCTAACCAAGGCGACCAACGTACACGAAATGTGACAAGGCTCTGAATATCTCGCGCGTAAAGTAGCGTATTGAGGTTATGTTGATATTTATTCCCACTTATCGTGAATTTTCTACGAAAAGTGTCATTCAGCAATACCGTAGTTGATATTAGAAGATATTTAATCGACACAATAAAGGCGTCAATGGAGAAACAAATATCAAAAGCCACAGAAATTGGATCAGTTATTTATTGAAAGAAGAAATCTGAAATTAAATGTGGAACGTCATCAACGAGTGGGAGTCTAGACAAACTGAGGCAGGTAAGTAAAAATATTGTTTATTTCAAACAGATTCTTTATATACATAAAATTACAAATAAATGGATTGTTGAAACCCAGTAGAAGGTTGCTCCAGAGTAAATTTGTTACAGTGCAGTGCTCCGGAAGCCAGTAATCAGTGCCAATGAACATGAAATATTAAAATGAAATCAGTAACAAGGAATAAAAGAAATAGTGTATCTTGAAACACAAAGCTTAGGAGTGCAAAAAGTAGCAATTCGTTTTTCTGTCGCAATTTATTAAAAATTAGTGGTATTCAAAACAATTAGAAGCTCTTGTCTGATGATAATATCTTTTAATATTTTCAGGTGGAAAACAAACATCATCGAAGCGAGACTAAAGTTGTCAGGCGTTGAAGCGTGTAAGTAAATTTCTGATACTATGATATTTGCATATTACAATATTTTCACATGTATTCAATGATAAAATTCGTTCGTTCTGACAGACTTGAAGTTTCAAGTCGGATAATAGGATGAAAATCATACCTTACCTGATGGTCAAAACGTTTTGGTGGCTAGGACCCTAGTTTCTCGATTGGTACCACCGTTCCAACCATCGAACCTGGTTGTTCCGTTGTTCCATTAGACAACAGGTATCCGAAGGAATTTCTTCTGGTCATCGCCATCTTCTGAACATCAGTCGTGGCAAAATTGAAGAGCACGACACGCTACAGATCATGGTGTTTGAATATTCCATTATTTTAGATCTATCGAGCCAATAGTAATAAGTTTGTTATTCAACAATTGCTGCTAACTAATTTTACAGAGCAATCATTCCGTGCACCATTGTAATCCAAGCAGTATTATTGGCCCGCATTATTTTTCAAATTTTATTTTCGGCAGTTTTGATATTTTATTTTTCACTCTCTTGGTATTCAATTCAGATGAATAGTGTTTCAAGTGTTAAATCAGATTCCAAGGATGAATTTTGATGTGTAAACTAAACCAATCTCAATCTAAAAATGTTGGATAACTTCAGTTGAAAATGTCTCTAAAGTCAATATTAATCGACAGTATCATCTGACTAGCTAGTTGCAGCTATCATCCGTGCTTGAGCCTCGTTCAACCCCGGCAAGGTTTAAGGAATGCATTCACTTACTAGTACACGTTACAAATGATCACTTTGTCTACAATAGGACTTACTTGCTGGCTAACTTTTTTATGATGAATCTTTATCAGAGAGTCATCCGGTAACTTATTGAAAGCTTGAAACCAGATTCAATTTTATACTCTTACAATGGTCCTTCATTGAAACTGAGAGTTTGTGAATCTCCATTTATTACAATTAATTCTGCATCCCATGTTAACACTGTTCGAAACAAAAAATCTCATCCTAAGATTGGAAATGGAATCTGCAATGCAAAAGTTATCTAGTGGCACAAGTTAAAAACAAAGAACCTTATAACGGTTTCTGCGACAGAGGGATTCCGTCCGGATATTCATGTTACTGGATGATGTTCGGAGCACTATGAACAAGATATTGTATTGGATTTAGGTTTAAGTAAATATTTTCATGAACTTCAGTGAAAATTAGATATTCATTTGTTTCAAAGGAACAAGGGGTACAATGTTGAACCCGATAAGTCAATATTTTCATATGAATGTTCTGAACATTACTCTAAAACATGATTATCCTTCAAGTTAATTGTGACACTGAGGCACATTTTGAAAATGTTGATTTTTAACTTGTGTCACAGAATGTTTCTGAGTTTTACTCTTCGGATTAGATTTTTTTAGATTAGATTTGAAATTGAAAGAAACCGTAAGATCTACAACTTCCTTTTCCAACCAATAAAAGTGGCCGATGATCTCTGCATGTGTCATGAATTGAATGGGAAGAGAAGACATCAGCGAACAGCAGAGATGCTATTATTTTGGCTGTATTTTCTGTTGAAAGAAAAAAATTTCATTGTTATTCTTAATGTATGAAGTAATGAAAATGATTGAATAAATTGTCCCCACCTACCTGCTTCGTTTCTTCCAAGCACCCAACATTTGAACAGATTTCTTGTTTCAATCGAATGGGACGAATTTTCAAAGAGCATCAGCATTAAATTTCGACCGTTCTTTGCAAAATCAATTTTCAACAAGAAATGCTTCCCAAGCCTTTCCGAGTGACTATCTCAATAACTTGAGATTCTAACCTCAAAAATGCATGTGAACTACATCGCCGACAGAAACAGAGTTTGACAGCAGGGTCTCGGGGTGGCCAGACTGCACGGACGACGGATTTAAATTCGCGCATGCGCAGTTCCTGTTTAGTTTCTAGAGATGGTCCCGGTATATATACCGTTCCGATATATGTGCAGATCGTTACCGGCCGTCCGCTGTTTATTAAATATTAGTATACATTAATTTGTAGTATACCTTTTTGCCTTGTTACATATATATCTATAGAGATATATAAATATATATCAAGATTGTAACGTGGCGGGTCTACCAGCCCGTCTCCGACCCGCACCTCCACTCCCGGGCGGCCGCGTCGAGCGCTCTTAAAGAGCAAGGGAGAGTCCTGCCGTGCCGCCGATGAACAACCAGAGTTAGTTTTGAGATTTATGTATTGCTGCTAATGCTTTTTGTTACTCCCCCAACCCATTCTCTGGAGTGACCGCCACTGCCGCGACCACTGCCGCCGCCAATGCCGACGTCATCCAACGACCACCCTGCGCTGCCGTCGCGGGAAACGCGGAGGGACCACAGGACGACCGGCGCGGAGTTCGAAGCCCCGGACCCAGTAGTCGCGCTGTTGCTTGCTCGGACCTCGATGCCGCCAAGGACATGCTGCCGCTGCCGCCCAGGGGTCGAGTTGCCTCCACCTGAGGCTCCGATAAGACCGGCCTTGCCACCCGGCACCCACAAACAACCGGACTCAGCCTCCCCCTGGGCTCGCCGATGCCGACAGGACATTTCCGCCTTCGCCAGACCACCCTCGCAACACGCAGCACAGCGCGGCGAACAGACCGGCTGCCTAGGCTCCCGCCGGTCTCTCGCCAATCTACCTATCATCCCCTGCCGTAGCGCCACCGCGGGATCGCGATCGCCGAGGGCCGGCGGCCACCTCACTCTCCCTTGCGCTGCGTTGCTAACCGCCACGCTGTGTAACGTATTGTACCACGTGAAAGTGTTCTAAGCTTCACCACTTCGTTCCGATAATTGATTGTGCCGATTCCGTATTGCAAGTAGAAGACGAGTAGTTGCCGTTCTGTTGGAAAACCGGAGCTGTGTGCCGAGATAAGGTAGGCTAACGTTACCCGGGGCCTCGCTGGCTATAGATTCTCCACGGCCCCAGGCCATTTTTCGCCAGTAACAGGTTGCCGGCCGGCTTTGATCGGCCATTTTGTGTGAAAGCCCGCGAGCCTCGTGGTAGCTAAGCTTTTCCATTCAATTGTATTTCTGATTTTACTTGCTACCTTGATTTGTTCTAATTACGATAAGATATTCTGGTTGTTCATTCGGTACTCTTTTGCCGCTTTATTGTAGCGTATACTTTGTAATAGATCGTGTACCGTGCCGCTTCCCGGCCGCGTACCAAGAACGTGAGTGTGAGAGAGAGAGAGAGAATCTGTGAGTGAGTGTGTGCGCCCGTGCCGTCGTTGCCGAGCGTAACTACCACCGTCAAGCAGCGACAGGCGACCGTGCCGATAATATAGAAAAAGCGGAAAAGGATTATCTCGTACTTGTGAAACTGTTAGATTGTTAGCAAGCTTGTTTTTTAGAATTGTTCTGCCCTGTTTTGAGTTTTAAAATTGTTAACGAACTTGCTTCACCACAAGGCTGTAGTCGCATGAGTTATTGAATTGTTACTAATTTTACACCGCTCATTATTCGCCTATCTTGGTCGCTTGCCGCTCGTCGCTTCTAGCTTGTACTGCTTGATTTTTGCCGTATTATATTGAATTGTTTAATTTTGTTGCTGTGTTATATTGTATACTATTTTGTTTTATTTTTATTTATTTTTGAATTGTATCGAAGCGTACCGCCACCGATAAGACCGCTTGCCGTGTAAATAGTTTATTGCCTGTTGCCTTCTGCCTTGCCGTAACGGCGCTGATTGTTAATAAACGCTGGTAATTACATCTATAATCATTCGATTATCATCTATACTATTTCACCTTCGCGCCCACGTTCCCCTCACCGCTAGCTAGTCGGCTGTTTTTGTTTGTGCTTGCCCCTGCTATAGATTCGCTTTGAGATTTGGTGGTGTGAGTTTGGTTCGCCGTTCGAGTCGGCGAACGAATGCTATTGGACGGTAAATTTCGAATCTGGTAAGAGTATAGTCTCTTATGGCTCTCTCGAGCCTGGCGCCCAACACCTGTTCTGCAGTGCCGTCACTCTTCAATTTTCCATCTTTCTATTGCCGTGTTGGTCAACGCCATTTTCGTAAACGAGCCTCTGTGCCGACCCCGCTTTCCCCCGGGTGAAGTAAAAAACCCGTTACAAATTTGGCGCCCAACGTGGGGCCCGAGAGGTGAAATAGGTGAATTTTGGGGAAAACCAGCTTGCCGATTGAATTTATAAGTAATTAAATTGTAAATAGAATATTAGTCTGGCGAGAAGAATTTCCCGGATTCAAATCGGACGGTTACGCTAGACTTTATTTTTTCGTTATTTATTTCTCCGTTATTTATTTCACTGTTATTTATTTTTCTGCTATTTATTTCACCGCTATTTATTTCTGTGCTATATATTCTATACTTGTGCCTTTCTGTACCTGTGCATTGCGGTCTCGCTCCAGCGCGCGGAGCGAGCCGAGTTTGTTTACGCTCGGCGACTGCGGCCGGTACGCCTTTGCCGTACCGTGCCGTGCCGATCAGCCTGTTGCTTAGCCGAATATTATTATCTGTGTGTTTGCTAAGCGTGTGTGCGACTTTCTTTTGTTCGAGCTCTACATACGTGGTCTGCCGACAATTTTGAATTAGCTTGAGATACCGGGTGTTCTGTAAAATGTCGGAAGAAAATTGTGACTTGCCGCCTGGCGTGCCAGCATTAGAAACTGTCGCTAAGGTGCGAACCTGGGCTGAAACTTTGGTATCGGAAGAGGTGAACGCATTTTTAACTTATTATGGTCTTTCGCGGGAGGAAACAATTTTAGGAAGACAAATACGGGCCGCGTCTGCTTACGAGTTCATAAGAGGATGGTGGCGGACGTGGGCGCCATCGAGGGGACCACCACCGCGGGTGCCTCGCCGAAAGCTGCCGCCGCCCCCGTCCCTGTTCGACACGTGGCTTGCCGAAAGACAATCGGCGATGTCCACCCAGTCTGGACCTGGTCCCGTGCCGATTAGTAGCTCCACCACCTTGCCGACACGACCATCGACTACCGTGCCTGAGATGCCGCCTTCTAGATCCTTGCCGACGCGAGTAAATTTTGGACCTTTCGCCGAAATTATGCCATCTACCAGGGGGAAGGGACCCAGTTCCGAACCGACAAGTAGTTCGCCGTTGTGGCGCGGGGGAATCTCCGGGGTCATCCCGGAAGGAACCCGCCGACTCGCGGCGGACAACCCATTTTTAGCCTACTGCTCCCACCTGTCACAGCCTACGGGCCTGCCGCCCCGATTACCGACCGCGTTCCGGATCCGTATCTATACGCACATCACCTGCTTCCACCTCCAGCACCCCTGCCGCAGTCTGGCTATCCGCACTATGCCGTTTTGCCGCCCGGGTTGCAACTGACTGGACTACCACAGCGTTCATATTCGCGTGCGCTCACGGAGCGTACCCGAAATTTACAAGATGTCGTACGTAAATGGGGGGTGACTTATGCCGGGGAAAGAGATGCGAGTGCCGGAGAGTTTCTGGTTCGTGTTGCCGAGTGCCGACGCGGAACTGGCTTAACAGATGAAGACCTTTTAGAAGCCATGCCGTTTTTATCAACCGACACCGCGCGTGAGTGGTACCGCCTTTCGGAACACCAATGGCTAGCGTGGGCCGAGTTCGTAGAAGACTTTCGTCGTCGTTTCGGGGGAGTAAATTTCCAGCACCGCCTACGAAATGCGATTAGGCGTCGATTCCAGGGTCCCGATGAACCAGTTGCCGATTTTATTCTAAATTTCCGCCTAATGCTCGGTCATATACAGCGCCCGTACCCGTATGCCGAACAGCTCGAACTCACCTACACGAATTTGCATCCCGACTTCCAGGCAGCCATTTCCCGAGGTACCTTTAGAACCTTTGACGAACTTGAACGTGCCGCCGAATCCGCCGAAGCCACGAGGGCATCACGAAGATTTTATACTCTGCCGCCGCGACCCGAAGAATCCGTTTTGCCGGAGTTCGCTTACCGTGCTCCGGTTCGCAATAATCGATCGCGAATGGCCGCGACCGCTGAAGTAGAGACCACCGTGAATTCGACCGCGACGGGGACAGGCGCTCCTGCGTCTGCCGCCCGGAAGAAAGGTAGAACCTCGGGGATGGCACCGCCTGTGCAACTTGCCGCCGCGAGCGTACCTGCCGTGCCGACCCAGGACACCGTCGTCAGTGCTGGCGGCGCGACCAGCGAAAGATCGGCCGGAAGCGTGGTTCCTCAGGTCTCCTCGGCCCCGGGGGCCGCTCCCTCCGGAACGACTGCGCGAACGGGGTACCGGGGGACCTGTTGAAATTGTGGTGCAACCGGCCACTTCCAAAGGGAGTGTACCGTCAGGCCACGGCGACGGTATTGTCATGCTTGCGGGTACTCGGGGGTTAGTACCGAGAATTGCCCGTTTTGCCGGCAATCGAACTCGGGAAACGCCGCGGGGAATTAGGGGGGAGAGCTGCCGCTAATTCCCGATTTACAACGAACCAGCTCCCTGAATCCGAACCTGTTGCCGACCCTGCGCCTGTCTCTGGACCTGAAACTGCCTCCGAAACTGAATCTGCCGCCGAATCTGAAACCGATCCTGAACCTGCCTCTGAATCTGAACCTGAACCTGCCTCTGAACCCGCCTCTGAAACCGAACCTGCACCCGAACCTGCCCCTGAAACTGAACCTGAACCTGTACCCGCATCTGAACCTGAATTAGTTAACGAACCTGTACCTGTTCCTGTCCCTGTCCCCGTATTAGTCCCTGAAACTGTCCCCAGTGCCGCCGAACCGCGTGTTATTGTGCCGGAATTTTGTAGTCCAGTCACTGCCGGCCATAATGACACCCGTTATTATTTGACCATGAGCATCGACGGGAAGTCCGTCCACGCTCTCTTCGACCCGCGGAGTTGCCGCACTTATGTAGGGAGGTTAGCTTATGGCCGCTTCGCGGATGCGTCAGCCTTAACCTCTGGGTATGGCCGACCCCAAGTACTGTTGCCGAATGGCACGATCGAGGAGACGGAGGGAGAACTCGTGCTTAGCGTCCGCTTTGGCGCACTGTGCCGCGACCTAACGGTCAGATTTGCCTCGTCGTTCGAATATGAATGTATTGTCGGAATCGATTTTGCAAAAGCCTTCGGCTTTACGGTAGATTTCGTCCGAGGAACGTGGCGTCTGGAGAATGGCTTGAAGGGTGCCTTTCTACCCCGGCCGGACCTCCCGCCGCCCGAACCTCTTGAAGAAGACCGTCCAGGCCCACGAGGGCGTAGAACCAGACGACGACGTGCCGGAGCGAGGCCTCCCGTCTCCTCAGCCATACCGAGTCGCTCTGAGGTGCCAGGGGGTGAAACATTTACCAAGGGATATGCGGTACCGTTGCCGATTCGCGCCGATGCCGTGTCGGATCTCGCGTTGCCTTCTCCAAGCGCGGGACTATCCGAACTAACCGTCAGCGAATCAGAACAACTCGCGTTATTCCTTGCTGAAAATGTGCCGCCACCGATCTCACAACCAGGAGTCACCGATCTTGCCGTCCATCGTATTGATGTCCAGGGCCACGAGCCGATAAAGCAGCGTTATTACCCGGTGTCGCCTAGAGTCAAAGCAGGAATGTACGAAGAAGTCGACGCGATGCTAGCTGCGGGCGTGATCGAGCCATCGCATAGCGATTGGTCCAGTCCAATCGTCATGATTAAGAAACCGAATGTAAAATATCGATTTTGTTTAGACTTCCGCAAGGTAAATCAGGTCGCAAAGAAGGACGCGTACCCGCTGTCGTACATGACTGACATTCTAGACAAACTAAATGAAGCGCGTTATATCACGAAAATCGATCTTAGCCAAGCGTATTTCCAGATCCCGTTGGAGGAGGCAAGCCGCGAGGTCACGGCATTAACCGTGCCGGGGTTTGTTTCAATTTAGACGAATGCCGTATGGATTGTCAGGGGCGCCTGCCACCTTCCAACGATTGATGGATAAGTTAATCGGAGCGGAAATGGGACCGCATGTGTTTGTATACCTTGATGACGTGATAATTGTTAACCGCACCTTTGCCGACCACCTAAATTGAGTAAAACGCGTTCTAGATAAAATCAAAAGTGCCGGCCTGACAATCAATAGGGACAAGTGCGAATTTTGTTGTTCTCAAGTCCAGTATTTAGGTTTTTTGGTCGATAAGGACGGCCTCCGTGCCGATCCAGGTAAGATTTCCGCGATAGTAGGATACCCCGCACCCCGCACGGTCAAACAGGTGCGTCGCTTTTTGGGAATGGCTTCGTGGTACAGGCGATTTATCAACAACTTTGCCGAAAGAGCCGAACCACTCACGCGTCTCCTTATAAAGAGTCGTTCGTGGAAGTGGGGAGGCGAACAAGAAGCCGCGTTCGAAGATTTAAAATCGGCGCCTACCTTAGCGTGCCCTGATTTTGCCGTGCCGTTCGTATTACAAACCGATGCGAGTAATACCGGAATCGGTGCCGTCCTCACCCAAACCATCGACGATGCCGAACATGTAATAGCATATGCGAGCCGCGTATTATCAGACGCGGAACGAAACTATTCTGTCACCGAGCGAGAATGCCTTGCGATTATTTGGGCGATACGGAAGTTCCGTCCGTACCTGGAGGGCGACCATTTCACCGTCATCACGGATCACAGTAGCCTTCAGTGGCTACGGAGCTGACAGAATCCGACGGGTCGACTAGCCCGCTGGGCCCTGGAGCTCCTGGAGTATGATTTCAAACCGATCTATCGAAAGGGTGCCTTACACCACATGCCGGACGCGTTATCACGCATGTTTGAGGACGACACAGACCCAGTTGCCGCGATTCGGTCCGAACTTCGCGCTGCCGTACTTGCCAAGGCACATGCCGTGCCGACCGCGGGCCACTTGGGGGTCGCGAAGACGCACGCTCGCCTCGCCCAGTTGTATCATTGGCCGGGGATGTATAAAGATGTTGCCGAATATGTCCGGGCATGTCAGGTTTGCCAGGAATGTAAAGTTGAACAGACCGGTCCCCAAGGACTCATGGGTAGGAGAATAGTTGCCGCCGACATTATGGGACCGTTTCCCAAAAGCCACTAGGGTTTTACCTACATTCTCGTGTTGCAAGATCTCTTTTCGAAATGGGTCGAGTGTTGTCCGCTCCGGCGGGCAACAGCGAGCGCGGTCGTCAAGGCCCTCGAGGAGCTCGTCATGTTTCGATGGGGAACCCCAGAGGTCCTGCTGACCGACAACGGGACGGAGTTCTCGAACAAACTCGTTACTGCCGCCTGCAAAGAGTTCGGAATATTCCAAACCACTATCCCGCCGTATCATGCACAGGCGAACCCTGTAGAGCGCGCGAATCGAACCATCAAAACCATGATTGTCTCCTTTGTAGAGAAAGACCACCAAAATTGGGACTTACACCTTGCCGAGTTTCGCTTTGCCGTAAATACCTCCGTACATAGCAGCGCTCGCGTTACGCCCGCCTTCTTAAATTTTGGCAGAGAGCTCCGACCCGCAAAATCGGAACGCAGGACCGTCGAAGGTCCTCCGGAGATTTTGCCGTTGCCGACTGCCGATTGGCACACGCGAATACATGGCCTGCCGGAGATACGAGACTGGGTAGCTCGAAATCTAGACGAGGCGTCCGACAGACGTGCAAGGTACTACGACAGGGGCCGACGCAACGAGGCCTTCAGAGAAGGCGACGAAGTAATGCGGCGACAGCGGGTGCTGTCCTAGGCCGCGAACTTCATTGCCGCCAAACTGAGCCCGAAGTATAGCGGCCCGTATACCATAGTGCGCGTGCGTTCACCTCTTGTTTATGATTTAGCTGATGCCCACGGGCAAATCTTAGGTAAAGTCCACTTGGATGATCTGAAACCGTATCATACCGCGTTGATTAACGAAACTGCCGCTGACGTAGTCGAGGATGTAGAGCCGAACCTGCCGAGACTGAATGCCGAGAACGAAGCAAATGTCGTACCAAGCGAACCTGTAACTGACCCTGCCCTGGTTCCCCTGCCTCCTCCCCCACAGAATGTCGCACTCCTACCGCCGGGGAAGACGAACCCGGGCGCTCTGCCGTGCCGTCCCGTCCGACCATCCCCCGGGCTTTCCTCGGGAGGACCCGCGGGAAGAGGAAGAAGCGACCCCCGGAACAGGGGACTGGGGCTTCGAGCCGCTTTACGGCCCGGACGGCGAAACGCCGACCCCGGAACCGCCGACGCCAACGCCAACACCTCCACCAGCGGCCAAGACCGACGCGGAGGAAGCGGCCGAGGCCGTAGCCTGGATCGAGGCGATCCCCCCGGATCCGCGCCTACTGCGCCACCCTATGCCCTGCGGTCCCTCGCGGCCGGACCTGCGGGCACCCCCAGGCTCCCTCATCCGGTCCCCCGCACTGTACCTGGGGCTGCCGATGTGGGTTGCGGGAGCACACCCTGAGGGATTGCCCGTTCCGTCAGAACGCTTGGCGTCGTGGGGAGACGGGCCCCCACCTTCCGTGGGGGGAAGAACCCCGCCGCCCCCGACTAAGACCTCCGGGTGCCTCTCCTGCAGCCCCTCTGGCTCTGAGTGAGGACGCCATCGCACGCATTGTGCGCCGCGTCCTCACTGAGGCCACGGAGCGCCGGGGGGGCCACGCGGGGTAGACGCCGCCTTGTAACTGCCGTTTTTTTTTTGTTGTTTTTTTTTTTTTGTAATTTCTCTTTTATCGTGCCGCTGCCGTTTCCTCTTCTTTCCTCTTCTTTTCTCATCTCTTTTCTGCTTTCTCTTTCTCTTCTTTCTTGATTGCCGTTTTCGCTTATGCATTTGAATTGTGCCGCTAGACGAACCCCGTCTTGTCCGGGGTTGTTCCCCGTTTGACTGTAGGATTGTGCCGATAGGCATCCTTCTTCTGAGTTGCGCGATTTTCTGCCGTGCCGCTTGGGTTGCGGAGCACTTTCTAGTCATGACGCGAGTCGCCTAGTCACTCCCTCTGAGACCC
The DNA here is from genome assembly GCF_021155765.1 of Diprion similis. NCBI lineage: Eukaryota > Metazoa > Arthropoda > Insecta > Hymenoptera > Diprionidae > Diprion > Diprion similis. Next base: position 16,029,795 of record NC_060105.1, on the reverse strand, counting down.
AGTTCACGATCCGAGTAAGCACCGTCACGCCAACCCCAGGTACGGAGCGGGGACCCACTCTCTAGTCGTTTGTATATTGTTTTGCGTGAGGAGCTATGTTTCTCACGGTCTGTCTTGCCGCTATTCTATGTAACTGCCGACTTATATTGGGCCTGTGTCGAAACTGAGTATGAATGTCTGAATGTGAACCGAATGAACCCAACGTAACGCATACTGCCGAGCCCGAGTGGGCCTCTCCCTCGTTAACTTTCTCGTTCTTAGCCGCTACCAGACTCGCGGGCTCTTTATCCAAGCCAGTGGAGGTTCGGGTTGCGGAAGCCTACGAGGCTCCTTCTGAGCCCCGTACGTTCCGTCTGGGGGGGGTGTTGTGACGTGGCGGGTCTACCAGCCCGTCACCGACCCGCACCTCCACTCCCAGGCGGCCGCGTCAAGCGCTCTTAAAGAGCAAGGAAGAGTCCTGCCGTGCCGCCAATGAACAACCAGAGTTAGCTTCAAGATTTATGTATTGTTGCTAATGCTTTCTGTCACTCCCCCAACCCATGCTCTGAGGTGACCGCCACTGCCGCCGCCACTGCCGCCGCCAATGCCGACGCCATCCAACAACCACCCTGCGCTGCCGTCGCGGGAAACGCGGAGGGACCAGAGGACGACCGGCGCGGAGTTCGAAGCCCCGGACCCAGTAGTCGCGCTGTTGCTTGCTCGGACCTCGATGCCGCCAAGGACATACTGCCGCTGTCGCCCAGGGGTCGAGTTGCCTCCACCTGAGCCTCCGATAAAACCGGCCTTGCCACCCGGCACCCACAAATAACCAGACTCAGTCTCCCCCTGGGCTCGCCGATGCCGACAGGACATTTCCGCCTTCGCCAGACCACCCTCGCAACACGCAGCACAGCGCGGCGAACAGACCGGCTGCCTAGGCTCCCGTCGGTCTCTCGCCAATCTACCTATCATCCCCTCCCGTAGCGCCACCGCGGGATCGCGATCGCCGGCGGCCACCTCACTCTTCCTTGGTCTCGCTACTCGTAGCAGTGCATCGTATTGTAACCTTTCCAAGCTTTTACTGCCGTGTTGGAATTAGCTGCTGATGTATTGGAAACTGTGAAAGTAAATCGTGCCGACCTTGCCGCTGTCCGTAAGATCGAGTAACTGCCGTATCTGGAAAGACGCCGTGTGCCGAGATAAGGTAGGCTAACGTTACCCCGGGCCTCGCTGGCTATAGATTCTCAACGACCTCAGGCCATTTTTCGCCAGTAACAGGTTGCCGGCCGGCTTTGGTCGGCCATTTTGTATGAAAGCCCGCAAGCCTCGTGGTAGCTAAGCCTTTCCATTAAATTGTATTTCTGATTTTAATTGCTACTTTGATTTGTTATACTTACGATAAGATATTCTGGTTGTTCATTCGGTAATCTTTCGCCGCTTTATTGTAGCGTATACTTTGTAATAGATCGTGTACCGTGCCGCTTCCCGGCCGCGTACCGAGTACGTGAGTGTGAGAGAGAGAGAGAATCTGTGAGTGAGTGTGTGCGCCCGTGCCGTCGTTGCCGAGCGTAACTACCACCGTCAAGCAGCGACAGGCGACCGTGCCGATAATATAGAAAAAGCGAAGAAGGATTATCTCGTGTTTGTGAAACTGTTAGATTGTTAGCAAGCTTGTTTTTGGAATTGTTCTGCCCTGTTTTGAGTTTTGAAATTGTTAACGAACTTGTTTCACAACGAGTCTGTAGTCGCATGAGTTATTGAACGGTTACAGATTTTATGCCGCTTATTATTCGCTTATCTTGGTCGCTTGCCGCTCGTCGCTTCTGTCTTATACTGCTTGATTTTGCCGTGCTCTATTGACTTGTTTAATTTTGTTGCTGTGTTATATTTTATGCTATTTTGTTTTATTTTTATTTATTTTTTGAATTGTATCGAAGCGTACCGCCACCGATAAGACCGCTTGCCGTGTAAATATTTTATTGCCTGTTGCCTCCTGCCTTGCCGTAACGGCGCTGATTGTTAATAAACGCTGGTAATTACATCTATAATCATTCGATTATCATCTATACTATTTCACCTTCGCGCCCACGTTCCCCTCACTGCTAGCTAGTCGGCTGTTTTTGTGTGTGCTTGCCCGTGCTATAGTTTTGCTTTGAGATTTGGTGGTGTGAGTCTGGTTCGCCGTTCGAGTCGCCGAACGAATGCTATTGGACGGTAAATTTCGAATCTGGTAAGAGTGTAGTCTCTTACGGCTCTCTCGAGCCTGGCGCCCAACACCTGTTCTGCAGTGCAGTCAATCTTTATTTTTCCATCTTTCTATTGCTGTGTTGGTCAACGCCATTTTTGTAAACGAGCCTCTGTGCCGACCCCGCTTTCCCCCGGGTGAAGTAAAAAGCCCGTTACAGTATATAGATTTAAAGAAGTTTCGTTTACATTACAAATGAATTAATGCATATTCCTTCCAGTTTATTCCAACAATTGAATACATTAGCGGGAAATTGAAGAATTGGTCTTTTCCGGCCAGCCGATTTTTGACTTCACGCGGATAATGTCACGAACACCAAATGACAAAGACAAACGAATAGATCGATATAGATGACTTGACGAAAGTTAATTGTTCAATCGTTTATTTAATGACAAATTTTTTATTTTACCTTCATGTTTCTCAAATTGTATTACATTACGAGGTGAACGATCACTTCAGAATCAATTAAGGAGATACGTTACGCCTTACCGTGTTGAAAAAAATGGTCAGAATCTCGCGGATCGCGATAATCGACGCATGGCAATACGTCGCAACCCGTTACCCGATTTGGAAGAGGGGCGGCGATTGCCACCAAAGACTCCGCGCGCCGCCGATTTCTCTTGGCATATTGGCAGACTCGATTGATTTCTCCGTAGGGGGTAAGCGGAGATACATTCTTCAGATTAATACACCACTTGCAGGACGTTTCGAAGGATATCTCAGTTTTTTTCCTAAAATTCATCAGCTGGTCTAGCATAGTTTTTCAAAAGCCTGTTTCAAGGTACTTACCGCGAAACAAAAATCTCCTCCGCACTCTCCCAGTTGCGCCGGTAAATGTGTTTAGCTCTGAAAAGGGCTGTTTTTTGCGAGTGTAAATAAATTTACAGAAACGCGTAAAAAATAACAAAAAAAGCACGAGAATTTAAATGAATTTACAGGAACGTGGAAAAAAAAACTGAATTGAAGTGAATTTACAGGCACGCGTAGAAAATGAAAACTAAAAAAAAAAAATGTTGAAACAATGAAAGTTATGAAGCTAACGAAAAAAAATGATTTTACTGCAAAACGTAATGAAGCAAGAAGGAACTACTGGAAGATCGTGAAGCGATGAAACAATGAAACTTATGAGGTTGAATGAATTACGAAAAATAGAAGCAAATGCACAAAAAGAACTTATAGATCACACGCTGTTAGTCTTACGCTAGATAAGAGCTAACTGACGCCGCGGATCCGATCTCCCGCCACCGGTATTGCGGGTACTCCATCACCTGACGACCTAACGAATGTTACCTTAGTTACCAATAAGAGAGCTTTAATTTACGTGAGCATATTTTTTCTCTTATTCTTCATCCCGCTCGGCGGTTGAGATGTTGCGTTGGCGGTGGCGGCGCGAGGGGGGGAGGGGGGCAACCGTCATCTCAAAATACAGCAACGCAAATACAATGTATCTCTCTCGGCCGATCTCCGGGTGTTTTAAATCGAAGTAATTTGAAATTTAAAAATGTTCAAAATAATACCATCGTGTAATTTGAAATTTACGGCGAATGAAATTGGAAAAAATGGTGTCTAAAAATTTTTTTGCTCAAAACGGTCTAAATTTATTCTTCTTTGAGCTGATGGTTATTGGTTGTGACAGTATAGCATGATTTAAATAGTGCTCGCTCTGAGTGGTGCTTGGATTGTGTGGCGCGGTGCGCACCGTTGACTGGTTGCGTCACAGCCGCCTGGAATCGGGTGTGAGGATTGAGGATTGAGAATCGAGGATCGAGGATGTGGGACTCTGCAGAAGACGCCAGTCCGACCGATCAAATTCCTCGTAGTGGCATTCTATTTTATTTCATTTAATGTCTCGTTTAATATTTAATTGTTCATTTACTATACCTAGTCGTATTTCAAATAAAACAAGTGTATCGTGGAGGATACAAGTCTCACGCAATTGAAGGAAAGTATAATCTCAAGTTCAACAGTTGAGCGAACATTAACATCGTTTGAAGACGCGCCAAAAACGTGGCAGTGAAGAAGCTCAATGAAACATCGGATCAAGATCCATCTTCTACCAACAGCATCTCACCAGCTATCACATCAGGAATCCGGATCATCGAAGGCCGTTGCCGAGAATAACTCACTCCCACGAATACTTCATCGACTTGAGTATCAATAATTATCATTTGAAATACCACCTAATTCACATCATCAGTAAACTCACGAATATTTTTTTTTTTTGATATCGCTGGTAAAAATGCCTTATGCACACCCTGAAGTTTCGCGCAAGAAACTTCAGGGTAGTGTGGGACTCGCACCCACTAAAAAACCAGCGGCCACCCTGGTACGGGTAGGGGACTTCCCGGAACCGCACGAGGCGTAACCTCGGGAAGCCCCCCGGCACCTCTCCGCATTTGCGCGGACCTAACCCTATCGCCTAATTGGGAGTTGCGCCTCCCGTCCCAACCCACTATCCTTTACTTTGCTTTTGTTCTCCCCCTATTTCAGCGATAAAAGCACTGGCCTGAACATACCTGCCCGATGCGCGATGGTGGATGGTCCCTATTTTACGCTGTAGCCCGAGCTCTGCTCAGCGGAGCCGCCCAGCGTATGGCGACCCCCACTCAGTGCCCTTTCCGCCATGACCGAGCACCCTACCCACGCAAGTCCGAGGTGATAATAGAGGGTCGGGCGCGGCAGTTCCATCCACCGTCCCAAGGGGTCGGAGGCCGAAGAAGAAGGAGAGGAAGAGGAAGAAGAAGAGGAAGCATGGCCGGGGTGACCCTATCCTGGACCTATCTACTCACAACGTGACACTCGACCCTATTCTGGCACCATCTATGTCGCCCCGCGCTCCCCCCCTCTCCTCGTCCCGCCCGCCCGTCCGGGCCGCCGGGCCCTTCCGTGTAGGTTGATGCCTACCAATTCCTCCGAGTCGTAGTCTCGGTTTTGCTCTCAGCCATCCGTGGCCCTAACACCCGTCAAACGTTTCCGTCGACATTCCCCCGCGCTCGCGTTTCGCGTTGTTCGCGCTCTCTCTCTCTGCCCGCTCTTTACGGGTCATGACCTGGTCTGCGAACCGGGTCACCGCGGCCCACCCTTCCCTACTCCTCGCCATCGCGCGGACTAGGCTCGTCAGGGTGAGGTCCTCACCGACGGTTGCGCGGAGGATCTCCCGCTCCTTGTGCCAAGCCGGGCACACTTCCACTGTGTGTTCCACCGTGTCGGCGGCTCTGCCGCAGTGTTCGCATGTAGGGTTCGCTATTTTCCCTATCCTACATTGGAAGCTTCCGAAATAGCCATGCCCTGTCATGACCTGCGTCAGTCGGAAAGACATCCCCCCATGGCTTCGGTTGAACCATTCCTCCCAGTTTGCGCGTATAGCGCACCTGATTCGCTCGCTCGGGAGGTCAGACCTCTCGGTGTTCGCTTTCCATTGCTCGCGTACCCTGAGTCCTTCTGCCGCCGCCAACTCGCGTCCTAGCCCGCTGGCTGTGTCCCCCGCGTGTTGCAGTTCGCGCATCCTATTGAAGGCGCGGGCACGCGCGTCCGCCACTAAGCCTAGCGGTGGTGCCCTCGTTGGCAGAAATGCCGCGACAAAGGAAGCCGTGCGGTATGCTGCCGCAACCCACATGTCAATCGTGCGTTGTATACGCTGCAGAGTCTGCTGTGCGCCGCGCGATGAGGCTGCGTCGCCCCATGCAGGTGCCCTGTACGAGATTACGGAGTGGAGGACTCCCGCATATAGTTGCCGCTTTTGCTCCGTGGGCCCTCTTAAGTTTGGCATCAGCCTGAAAAGCGCGCCCGTTGTTTTCGCAACCTTCGCTTCCACGTGTGCCAGGTGTTCTCTAAAGTTGAGCCTTGAGTCCAGGATGACCCCCAGGTATTTCATCGATCAGCTGAGTGCAACTGGCACCCCCCCCCCCCCCCACCCTCAGGCTTGGCGCTGTCTCGTTGAGCTTTCTGCGCCTCCTGTGGAACAGCACCGCCTGGGTTTTGCTGGCCGAAACCGCCAGGCCCAAGCGCTTCATGTGCCTCACCACCGTTGCCACTTGGATGTTGGCCACCTCTATTGCGGCGGTAGCGCTCTGTGCCGAGCTCATTATGAGGGTGTCGTCCGCGTAGCACACCACGTCGCACCCTTCCTCTTTCCTCACTCGGAGGACCCCGTCGAAGCTGAGGTTCCACAGGAGTGGGCCCAGCACCGACCCCTGGGGAACCCCAGCGTGCACAGGCCAATGGCCCGTTCCTCCTCCGGGCGTGGGGTACACTACCTCTCGTTCGCTGAGATACGAGCCTACCACTTTTTGGAGGTATCCCGGCGCTCCCTTTTTTCGCAAAGCCGTCCTTATTGCCTTTCATGGGACACTGTTGAAGGCGTTGGCAATGTCGAGTGAGACTGCGATTGCCACCCTACCTTTCATGATCGCGTCCTCCGCAAATTGACGCACTCTCAATAGGGCGTCGCTCGTCGTTCGCCCCTTCCGGAAGCCGTATTGGCCTTCCGCAAGGTCCGATGCGGGGTTCGCGGTCATCCATTCATCGAGGCGTCTGACCAGGACTCTCTCGAAGCCCTTACTTAGCTCGCCGAGAAGGCAAATAGGCCTGACCTTGGGGAGCGAGTCTCCCGTCTCTCCCCCCTTCGGTATGAGCACCAGGTGTGCCACCTTCCATGCCCGGGGAACCACGCCCTCGCGCAGGCATTGCGTGAAGCATTTTGCTATTAGCACAACCATCTCGTCCGGAACACCGGCCCAAATTTTTCCCGTCACCCCGTCTAGCCCGGGGGCCGTGTTCTTCGATCCCACTTTCTTGAGGGCCTCTCGGACCTCTCCTGGCGTCACTTCCCATTCATCTCGCCACTCGTCCTCCTCCCCGTCGTTGTAGCTCCCAGTGTCCCCTTGCGGGAATAGCGAGGTCAACAGGCGCTCAGTGACCTCCTTGTCCAGGGTTTCCGTGAGACCTGAGGAGCGCTTGCGCAGCTTGCCAAGCACCAGCTTGTAGGGCGCTCCCCAGGGGTCCGTCTCGACTTTGCCGATGAGGTCTTGCTAGCAGCGAGCCTTGGCTGTCTTAATCTCCTCTTTCAGCTTTCGCTTAGCGTCCTTGTACTCCTTTTTCTACTGTGAACCCGTTCGTAGTGGGTGCTGACATCTAGTGAAGCGGCGCCTGGCTCTTACGCACGCCTTACGCGCTTCCGCTATGTCACTGGACCGCCAGTACACCGGCTTGTGCTGGGGCTGAGGCCTTGCTCTGGGAGCCGCTGCGTCGCACGCGTCCGACACCGCTCGCTCGATCCATCCTGCCAGCCCACTTCCCGTGGATTTATCGGGTCCGGTCTGCCCCCAAGTCAGATGCAGCTCAAGGGACTCATTGAACTTCCCTGCGTCGAACTTGGCGAAGTTCCATCGCCGCCTTATCTCCCTACCAGGGGAGGGCACTTGCACTTGGGAGGGGGTGACCACCTCAAAGGCAATATACCGGTGATCTGAGAGGTTTTCGACCTCCGTAAAGTACCTCCCATCCAACGATGCGGGGAACCAGGTCCAGTGTAGCCCAGGTGGTGTCCACCACCGAGCTCCCTTGGGCCCTTACGCAGGTCGCCGTCGTTCCGACGTTTAGTAGGCACATACCGCAGGATGCCGCCCATCTCCCCAGTAGTTCCCCCCTTACGGTTTGCGCCTCAGTGGTCCCAGGCTGGTGAACGGGCATTAAAGTCACCGCCCAACAGCACTCCGCGCCCGTCTCCTACTGATCGGACGGCTTGGTCTAGGTCATTGAGGTAGCCCCTGAACTCTTCCATGCGGATGTTTGGGGAGATGTATGCTGAGATGACGATGACCTCTCCGTACCTGGCAGCCACGTAGCCCTGTGCTTTCTTGATCAGGCAGCACCTTTGTTGGAGGCTCTGTGGCCTCCAGGTGATCGCTGCCCGCTTGTCTTCACTGCTGAGCCAGTGCGGCGAATCCGGGATGCCGTGGGGCTCGGAGATGAGGCACACGTCCACGCCCGCCTCAACCACGTATTGGCTCAGCAGGTCTTGGGCCCGCTGGCTATGGTTCAGGTTGCACTGGAGGAACCTGGTCATCTTCACCGGTCTTAGTTGCAGGCCCCCGACCCCGCTCCCTCGCAGCCGGGCGTTGCCCAGACCCCATTCTATGGGCGCTGTCTACGCCCCTTTCTTTACAAACAGCACAGTTGGGGGGTGCCGTACAGGTTCGGGCCTGGTGCCCTACTTTACCGTACCTGTAGCACGCCTCACTGCGGTGCTCTGGTGTCCTAGACGCGGCGCTGATGTGCCCGAAGCTCCAGCAGCGATAGCATTGTTTCGGGCGGGCGTCTAGCAGGTCGACTCGCGCAGACGTCCAGCCAATGCGCAATCTCCCTTTGTCGGCCACCTTCGTAGCCGCCTCGAGCGGGCATTGCACCCAGGCACTGTGGAGGTCGTTCGCCATACGGCGGAGCGGACCCACTTTTACATCCTCCGGTCTGCATTCGCCCTCTTTGGCAAGGGTGACCCTCACCTCTTCCATCGTGGCCGAGTCGTCGAGCCCTCTGATCCGGAGTTCGGCCTTCATGGTGGGGCGGGTGACGTACACGCGATCGCCGCATTCCTCTCGCACCGCTTTGCCTAGGCAGGACGCGAGCTCGTCCGCTTTCTTGGTCTTGTCCGGGCCCGAGATCTCTAGGAGAACCCCCCCGTTTGCAGCCCTGCGGACCCTGGTGCGCGGAATTTCGACGTTATTCTGCGCCAGCTTTTCCCGCACCTTCCTGAGGATGTCCCCATATGGGACCTCCTGCGCCACTCCCGTGTTGGCTATCGCCGCCGTCCTGGGTGGTTTGCGGCTCCCCGCGCTCCTGGTACCGTTCGAATTTGGGACCCCACCCTCCTGAGGTATCTCAGTGAGGTCTGACGCTCTTTGCAAGGCCTCCGTTGTGGTCTTTAGGATGTTTTCCTCCTCCTTGCGTTTTTTGGGGAGTTTTCGCGCCCTTCCACCGCCGGTGACTGTTGTCCATGGGGCCTCGTCTACCCCGCTTTGCGGTGCTACCGCTTTAAGGTCGCTCGGCCCCTCCTTCTGGGCATCCTGGACCGTGCTAGCGTACCCTGTGGTGCCGGGTGGATTCTGGCTGTTCTGGGGCTGCGGTGGCTCCACTCTACTTCCGCCCTCCAAGCGTTGGATCTGGCTGGACATCCTCCTCAATTCTTTCCAGACTTCACCGATCGCGGTACATTGCCGTTCCAGGGCTTCCTCCCTGGCTCTGGCGCTAGCTGGTAGAAGTCCGAGTTCGGCGTCCGTTAGGTACAGCCCAGAGTCTGAGGTGCTACCGGTAGCCGGCGTTGGCTGCGAGGTGGTAGCGTCCTTGGACAAGGCCGCGGTGACCGTGACGTCCAGTGGCGTAAGAGCACGCGTCCGCGCCTCTTTCCCCAACTGCCCGGTAGTGTTTTCCGCCCCCCGCCCCTTGTTACGTGTGCGTAGGGGGATATACTGCGGTCAGCCGCTTGCCCCTTCGCTCTTTCTAACTCGCGCCTGACCTCCGCGAGCTCCCGTCTGGCTTCGTCCCTCTCCTGGGCTGCAGCACTGCGCTGTGCCTCCAGCTCCTTGTTGCGTGCTTGCAGTATCACAGGGTCACCTGCCGATTGGGCTTTCGCGATCAGAGGCGATAGGGCCTTGATCGCCCAGGCCACTCTTTTTTTGATGCCCCCACTGAGCTGTCCCTGGATATTTTTGCACCGAAACCTGATGCCGTCCATCTCTTCCAGCCAGGCCCGAATTTGGGAACCAAGGTCCGCCGCAGTCATCGCCTGGTATTTTGCCAGACCCACTCCCTCCGGAGATCCTTCGTCTGGAAGTGCGGCCTTCTTTTCTTTGGACACTGGTAGCGGTGTCTTGGGTAGCGGCGCATAGCCTTCCCCCTTACTCGTGCCCGGTCCGAGCGTACTGGCCTCTGACCCAGCTACTGAGTTGTCTTCAGGGTGTACTAACCTGTGGGCGGCCTTGCGCCTTTTCTTCCCCTGCGGGCGCAGTCCTACCCGTTCCCTGTCCACTGCCTCTTCCTCGGATGGAGCCATCTCCGACGTCTCTTCGTCTGTGGTGAAGACTAGGTCCGCCCATCGGCTGTGCTCTCTCGGGTTTCGTTCCGGTTTCTCCCTGAGCTTCGTCGGTTGAAAGAGCTCTCCGTCTGACACTTGCTTTGCCTCCGGTGGGGTCAGCTCTTCACCTTTCCTCTTATTCCGCTGAGGTAGGAGGCACGGGTTGGATGCTGTATCTAGCGCCTTCTCTCCGCCCCCCGCTGCCGTTGCGGTGACTTGTGCCCCCTCGCCGGCGTCCTTGCATAGCACAGTGGCCGGCACCTCGATGCCTCCCGGCCCCTGCTTCCCTCCTGTCGTTTTCGTCCTTGTTGCGTTTCTGAAAAAATCCATGCTAATGTATATCAAGTCTTACGACGGTTCGGCCATCATGGCAGCCACACCGCGGTGTGGCATCTGTCCCCGCCGGAGAGAGCCCTATCTCCTCGCACGGGAACCGCTGCCAGTTTGTCGGGTGGTCGGCCCTATCCGTGCGAACCCCCCGTCCCTAATCTTTATAACGTCGCCTGACCGACGGGTTCCCCTGCTAATCCGAGGCAGGTTAGACCGCCGGCCGGGTAAGACGGTGCCGGATTTGCCCTACCGGACGTTGGGTATGAGGAAATAGCAACCCGGTAATCCTCCATACATGCGCCCGGGACCCCAAGTTCAACCCCCAGATTGGCTCCAGACAGCCGCGAGGAGCGGTTCTCCCACTTTGAACATGTGGTTTCCTGGGACCTTCGCCGGGGAACCGAAGTTCTTCGGGCTTACATTTACCCGTAGTACGCCACAGCGGTCCGGTAAAGGTACTAACGTCACTCGCAGCCCCGGTCGGTCGGCAACTACTCCTCCCTTGGTTAGTCTCTGAGGAATATCCCCGAGGGCCCTGACCACATCTCACGCACGCAATCTCTCATTTACACACTCATTCATGCACCCAAACCCGAAGGGATGGGCCGGTTGTCTTAGTGGTCGCTCGTCCGGGATCACCCCCGCATCAAAGCCATAAGAATCCAAAACGGCGGGATCCCTTAGATTCATCGCGACCGTCAAGCCCCTGCACCACGACAAGGTGATAACCGAGTAGGGGAAACTCACGAATATTTGGATTTTTTATTGAAAAAAATAGATATGTTAATGCTTAGTTAATAATGTGTAAACTGGCGTAATTTTAATTTTTTAATCTTATGTCTAAATATTACATATTACATGTGTAAGCATTCAAGTTCTTAATTATTCGCCATATCTAGATGAGTCATCAATTTTTTCGAACTTTTTTATCAAACTTCGAGATACCGATATTCCATTTGTTATAGCCCTGGAACCCGTTTTTCGGAAACGAAGAAGTCCGCGAGAGCATATGAGACTTTTTTTTACAAACCGAACACCTTTCTGACCGACACATTTTCGATTTAGCTGAATTTTTTTTTTACGGGTTCTATATCGAGAAAAAAAGAGGTAGGTATTTGACGATTTTTTTTCTTCACATATTTTGGTAAGCAGAAGGGATTGAAAATTCGAGAATCTGGTGAATTTCGGCTTGTAGACTCATTCTCAAAAATTTATAACTCCGGTTCTATTTGAGCTAGAAAGTTTTACTTTTTCATTTCAAAGCTGAAAGAATGAATTTCAGTGAAAAAAATTGATTCATTGAAAGTTATCAACAAATTCATATTATTATAAGCGATTAAAATGTTCAAATCGATTTTGAACTATTGCCCCCACCTCGTAGCGAGTTCTTACTGTAACCATCGTATTTTACGTCAAATCTCCAAAAACGTATTTTTAATTGATGGAAAAATTATTATTACGATTGTAAAAAAAATAGTTTATCTAGTGCGGCACGTCACATCGGTGCGCGGGTTCCATTGCACGCCTCATTTTCTTACCTCGCATCGTTTTTCTCTGTAATATGAATAATTATTCTATATTTGAAAAAAAATTATATTATTCATTAGCAAATAAGACTTTATAAGAAATAGAACGAAAAATTAATAATAAAAAATATTATTGTAGCGAATAAAAAATCTAATTTATCAGGATTACAATACATTATTATTAGTTAATAATGTTAGGAGTATACGTAAATTTAGAATACACAGCTTATAAGTAAGTAAGTAAGCATTGTGACGGGAGGTGAATCTCGCACTTATTTGGGGGGAGAGAGGAGGGAGACGAGAGACGGGGAAGAGTGACTGCACGTGCCGGCGTTGTGAAAAATAAAGTGTATCGTGTATTTAATATTGGATGGATCTTAAGGGCTACTTGACAAATGGGTCGGTCCCGCGTGGCGGCTGGTCACGCCCCAGCCGGTTAGCGTGCTTCTTAAATCTAAATCCTTAAAAACTAATGAATTATTGCTAATGAACGTGTGAGTGAACGGGGTGGGTGTGTGTGTGAGTGTGTGGATGTGTATGGGGAGTGGGGGGGGGGCGTGTGTGAGGGGATCTGAGGGAGATGCAGTGGTTGGATGCAGTGATTGGTGGTGGCGGTGCGGAGCGTGGTTGGTGTGTGGTGAAGTGGAATCAGATCAGCTGACCTTTTCGTTTCGTTGCTGGGTCTTCGATGCGTCCGGCGGCGTACGTGGCTGGCACAAGAGTGCCTTCTCCGGCCGGCCCGGCGCGTCTTCGGGTGCGCCCGGGCCGGTTCGGCATTGTTCGGCCCCGCTCCGCGAGTTTGGGGCTTATTGTGACGTGCACGCGGGGTGCAACGTCACAGCATGTATGTATATGTGTATGATGTGCGCACGCACGATGCTCGACGAACGTTCGAGACCGGCAGTATTGTTATAGCTTTATATATACTAACATGTAATGTCGAGGTATCTTCTCTCTCTCACATAATAAAGTCCATATTATATTCAATGATAAAGTGCGTGTACATAATTTAATCATAAAACCACCACCAATCTTAACATGGTAGCAGAGCGTGGTTTGATAAAAGGAAAACAATGAATAAAAGTGTTAAACGAAGTTCCGTGTCCGCGCGGGTATGTTACCACGTGGCGAAAATTTGAAAAATGTTTCCAGTGAAAAGTATGATCAAAAAGTGAGAGAAAAGCCGTCAGAAGAAGAAGGAAAAAATAAGCAAATAGAATTTAATAAAAAAAGGGGTTTACGAGAATTGAAAGAGAAGTACCTATCTTGAAGAATTTAATATTCGGTGATCAAGAAAGTTCTGAAGTGAAAGAAGTTCTAGAAGACAAGATGGCGGACGAGGTAAAGGTATTGTTACCTGTATTTAATGGACAGGATTACAGCACATGGAAAAAAAGAATACTGGTGTTTTTAAAAATGAAAAAGTGCGATAAAGTGGTCAAAAGTGAGAGGGGGCAACATGAAGATGAAGCCGCATGGAATGACGCAGAACTAAAGGCAGTAAACTATATATTGTGACGTGGCGGGTCTACCAACCCGTCACCGACCCGCACCTCCACTCCCCGGCGGCCGCGTCAAGCGCTCTCGAAGAGCAAGGGAGAGTCCTGCCGTGCCGCAAATGAACAACCAGAGTTAGCTTTAAGATTTATGTATTGTTGCTAATGCTTTGTGTTACTCCCCCAACCCCTTCTCTGAGGTGACCGCCACTGCCGCCACGACTGCCGCCGCCAATGCCGACGCCATCCAACGACCACCCTGCGCTGCCGTCGCGGGAAACGCGGAGGGACCACAGGACGACCGGCGCGGAGTTCGAAGCCCCGGACCCAGTAGTCGCGCTGTTGCTTGATCGGACCTCGATGCCGTCAAGGACGTACTGCCGCTACCGCCCAGGGGTCGAGTTGCCTCCACCTGAGCCTTCGACAAGACCGGCCTTGCCACCCGGCACCCACAAATAACCGGACTCAGTCTCCCCCTGGGCTCGCCGATGCCGACCGGACATTTCCGCCTTCGCCAGACCACCCTCGCAACACGCAGCACAGCACGGCGAACAGACCGGCTGCCTAGGCTCCCGCCGGTCTCTCGCCAATCTACCTATCATCCCCTCCCGTAGCGCCACCGCGGGATCGCGATCGCCGAGGGCCGGCGGCCACCTCACTCTCCCTTGCGCTGCACTGTTGATAGCTCTGTAGCTCATCGTAGTGGACTCTCGCGTGAAAAGTATATTGAAATATTGAAGTCGAGTTCAGTTTTGTTGGCTGTTTTCTGCGTCTCTGCCGAGGAGGAACCGTTGCCGTTTTTGTTTTGTGGAGAACCGGACGTTGTTTGCCGTACAAGGTAGGCTGTCGCTATCCCGAATCTCGCTGGCTATAGACTCTCACCGGCCTCAGGCCATTTTTCCTTTTCGCAACAGGTTGCCGGCCGGCTCCGGTCGGCCATTTTGTGTGAAAGCCCGCGAGCCTCGTGGTAGCTAAGCTTCTCTAATTGATTAAATTGCTGTTCTTGGTTGCTATTCTTATTTTATAATTAATATTACATGCTCTGGTTGTTCATTCGGTAATTTTTTGCCGCTCTATTGTAACGCATAATTTGTAATAGATCGTGTACCGTGCCGCTTCCCGGCCGCGTACCGAGTACGTGAGTGTGAGAGAGAGAGAGAATCTGTGAGTGAGTGTGTGCGCCCGTGCCGTCGTTGCCGAGCGTAACTACCACCGTCAAGCGGCGACAGGCGACCGTGCCGATGATATAGAAAAAGTGAAGGAGGATTACCTCGTGTTTGTGAAACCGTTAGATTATTAGCAAGCTTGCTTCTAGAATTGTTCTGCCTTGGTTTGAGATTTGAAATTGCTAACGAATTTGCTTCACTCCGAGCCCGTAGTCGCCTGAGTCATTGAATTGCTACTGATTTTATGCCGCTTATTATTCGCTTATCTTGGTCGCTTGCCGCTCGTCGCTTCTAGCTTATACTGCTTGATTTTGCCGTGTTCTATTGATCTGTTTAATTTTGTTGCTGTGTTATATTGTATGCTATTGTGTGTTATTTTTATTTATTTTTGAATTGTATCGAAGCGTACCGCCACCGATAAGACCGCTTGCCGTGTAAATAACTATTTTGTTGCCTTCTGCCTTGCCGTAACGGCATTAGTTGTTAATAAACGCTGGTAATTACATCTATAATCATTCGATTATCACATATACTATTTCACCTCCGCGCCCACGTTCCCCTCACCGCTAGCTAGTCGGCTGTTTTTGTGTGTGTTTGCCCCTGCTATAGTTTCGTTTGAGATTTGGTGGTGTGAGTTAGGTTCGCCGTTCGAGTCGGCGAACGAATGCTATTGGACGGTAAATTTTGAATCTGGTAAGAGTGTATTCTCTTACGGCTCTCTCGAGCCTGGCGCCCAACACCTGTTCTGCAGTGCCGTCAATCTTTATTCTTTTTCCATCTTTCTATTGCCGTGTTGGTCAACGCCATTTTTGTAAACGAGCCTCTGTGCCGACCCCGCTTTCCCCCGGGTGAAGTAAAAAGCCCGTTACAATATATAGTGCACTTTCAAACCGTCAAATGGAATTTATAGATGAAGAAGAAACGCCGTATAGCATCATGAGGAAGTTGGATCAAATGTATTTGAGAGAATCTACAGCTCTACAAATCTGCGTGAGAAACAAATTGGAAAAATTAAAATTAAAAGACTATAACGAGAGCAGTGAGTTTTCCAGTGATTTTGAAAAACTTATAATCGAATTAAGAAATGCCGGTGCAAAAGTGCCCGAAAAAGAAAAATTAAATTATCTGCTGAGAACTCTACCAAGTTCATTAAGTCATATAGGTGATCTTATCGACGTTTTAAAAGAAGAAGATCAAACGGTTGATTTTGTAAAAAATAAAATTAAAATGTTTGAAGAAAAGGAAAAAGAAGAAATCTCAAATAACAAAAGTCGAACGAGCAGTGCGAACGTATTCAAGAGTGAAAGAAAAAAGGACAACACTGTCTGCTACAAGTGTAATCAGCCTGGACATTTACAGTACGAATGTACGAGCCCGCAGTCCTCCGGAAACTCATGGAGAGGTGCACGAGGAGGGGCGCAGCAGCAGACGAGAGGTGGCACACGAAACCAGTCGTTCCAGCAACAACGAAATTTCAATACAAACAGCTGGGGAAGAGGCCGAGGTTGGAATCAGCGCGGACGCGGTAGCAACCAGCAACGAGGAAGACAACACTGGGGTTCGCGTTACAATAGTAATAGCAATTTTGAAAGCAACACTTTTTGTACCGAGGTAGACCATGTATCAGAAACAGGTGAGGTATACAATTGTGAAAACGAAGTGGAATGGGTACTAGATAGTGGATGCTCTGACCATATTGTAAACAATGAAGATTACTTTATACACTCTAAGAAATTACAAGAACCTATAAATGTGAAAGTAGGTGATGGCAGAATTTTGAAGGCCACTAAAGTTGGTGACATAATTAACAATTTCGTAATAAATGAAAAAAAAATAGAAGTAAAAATGAAAAATGTACTTCTTGTTAAAGAAATGGACAGAAATCTGATTAGTTTTGGTAGAGTAACAGAATTAAATAAAATACTTTCAGTTGGAAACACGGCAAAAATATTAAATAAAAATAATGAGTTAATCGCAGTAGCAAATAAAGTAAATAATTTATACAAGATTAAGAGTTTTGTCGATGTAAAACAAAGTCATGCATGTAACAGTATGGAAAACAAAAAATTCACCTTAAAAGAAAAATTTCATAGAATACTAGGGCATGTAAATTTCAAGTATTTAGATATATTGTGCCAAAATAAGTTAGTAGAGGGTATACCAGATGCTTTTGAAAATGATTATTTAAAATGTGGTACATGTGTACAAAACAAAATGCACAACTTAGGATTCAAAAATGATAGACACAGAGCTGAAGATGTTCTTGAAATCATCCACGCAGATTTAAATGGCCCACATAGCACGACAGGATATACGGGTGAAAAATATTTCTTAACGATAATAGACGATTACAGTAAAGCCGGTAAAGTCTATACCATCAAAGCAAAAAATGAAGTCTATAACTGTTTTGTAGAATATATCAATCTCGTTGAAAACTTAACAGGGAAAAAGATTAAGAAGTTAAGGTGTGACAATGGGAGAGAATTCTTAAATAATGATATGTATCGACTCGCCAAAGAAAAAGGAATTTATATCGAACCTTGTCCACCTTATGTCCATGAACTCAATGGTACCGCTGAAAGGTATAATAGATCAGTAATGGATACTGCCAGGTGCTTACTGGCCGATGCAAAAATAGACAAAAGATTTTGGCCTGAAGTAGTGAAAACAGCTGTTTATTTATAAAATAGAACGTTGGCAAATACTATGGAGAAAAAAACTCCTTACGAAATTTTTATGAAAAAGAAACCAAATATTGAAAATTTAAGACTATATGGAAGCAGGGTTTTTATAAGAGTCCCAGAGAGTCAAAGAAGGAGTAAATGGGATAGGAAGGCTGATTTAGGTGTATTAGTAGGCTATGAAAATGTTGGGTACAGAGTCATGATCAATAACAAGGTAGTTGTAGCTAGACATGTTGACATAATTGAAGAAAATATTAATCTCGTAGGCTTTAACGGTGAAGATGATAATAATCAAAATGATGAAAATGAAAGTGAGAGTCAAAACGAAGGTGAAAATGTAGAAAATCAAAATAAAGAATCCGACCTTGTAAATGAAATATTGATAGAAGAATTGGAGATGAAACCCAAAAGCAAAACAAATTATTGATAGATGAACCCAGAAGGACTACTCGACTTAGAAAACAACCAGATAGATATGCTGACCATATGTCACAAGCAAATGTACACTATATTTATGTTAATTACGTAAGTGCAGAAATTCCTGAAAATTATGATGACGCAATTAAAAGTACCGAATGTAAAGAATGGCAAGATGCTATGAAAAAAGAAATGAAATGCTTGATTAAAAATGATACGTGGGAACTAGTAAATAAGCCAGAAAATAAGAAAATAATTGATTTGAAGTGGATTTATACAAGAAAAGCAGACAATACATTCAAAGCCAGACTAGTAGCTAGAGGATTCCAACAAAAGGAAGTATTAACTTTGAAAATATTATTAGTGTACTGTGTGCAATATGAGTTATTTATAAATCAAATGGATGTTGAATCTGCCTTTTTAAATGGTAAAGTTATATCAGAGGTGTATGTGAAACAGCCGCCAGGTTTTGAAAATGGCACTGATAAAGTTTACAAATTAAACAAAGCATTATACGGGCTCAGAGAAAGTCCGCGAGCCTGGTATGAGTGCTTAGATAATTATCTTAGAGATTTAGGTTTCACACGCAGTGAATATGACTACTGCCTTTACGTTATGAAAAACAAAAGTGATGAAATTTATTTAATACTCTTCGTAGATGATCTGCTCGTTTGCTGTAAAAATAAAGAAAAGCTAAATTACGTTAAATATCTGCTAACAGAAAGATTCAAAATGAAAGATATGGGAAAAGTAGATATGTATCTAGGTATAAAAATCGAATATGACTATGAAAAAAATATCATGAAGCTAGATCAACAAAAATATATTGAATCATTAGCTAGGAAATATGAAATAGAAAATGCGAAATTGTATACTACCCCTATGGAACAAAACCTAAAGTGTGAACCGTCACAATCACTATCCGATCATATAAAGTATAGAAATTTAATTGGAGCACTGTTATATATAAGTTCAGGAACGAGACCCGACATTAGTTACAGTGTAAACTATTTAAGTCGTTTCCAAAACTGCTATGATCAAAGTCACTATAAGTACGCTTTAAGAGTTATGAAATATTTATATCTATCAAAAGATTTAAAATTGACGTTTAAAAAACAACTAAACGTAAACATATTGGATTGTTCTGTTGATGCCGACTGGGCCGGAGACATTATAGATAGACGGTCAACAACTGGTTATGTGATAAGGATGTTTGAAAATGTAATAGTTTGGAAGTCAAAAAAACAAAGTAGCGTGACAAAATCCTCAACAGGTGCTGAATACGTTGCATTATCAGAATCCGTTAGCGAGGTATTAGCACTAAAAGATTTATTGAAGGATTTTGGAATAGAGCTTAACGAACCAATTAACATCTATGAGGATAATTCAGGAGTAATAGATATAAGTCATCTTGGAAATTTTACAAAAAAATCTAAATATATCGAAGTACATTACCATTACGTAAACGAAAACTACCAGGCAGGCATTATAGATGTTATGAAAATTGATTCAGACGAAAATATTGCTGATATATTTACAAAATCATTAGGACGGAACAAGTTTGAATATTTCCGAAAAAAACTTGACTTGATTTAAAAAAAAAACAAAAAAAAAACAGGAAAAGTATTTTGCAATTCTTTTTTGTTTATGAAAAATATTCCTTAATTTGTTTTGAAGTATCCTAAATTTAAGGAGGTGTGCTAAGAGTATACGTAAATTTAGGATACACAGCTTATAAGTAAGTAAGCATGTATGTATATGTGTATGATGTGCGCACGCACGATGCTCGACGAACGTTCGAGACCGGCAGTATTGTTATAGCTTTATATATACTAACATGTAATGTCGAGGTATCTTCTCTCTCTCACATAATAAAGTCCATATTATATTCAATGATAAAGTGCGTGTACATAATTTAATCATAAAACCACCACCAATCTTAACAAATAAGTACCTTGTTCTGCATCACATCGTAAAATATTTACATTTACTTTTAACAGGTACAGGGTGCCTAAATTGCCTCCCACGGATTAGCCAACGTGATACCTCCCTCAAATCCAACCGAGAATTTCTTTATCGGACCTCGTACGACGCATGATTTTTAAATTTTGAGCGATTGCGTTAGGTTATTTCGAGTGCAGCATTTCATCTGGATTTTCCGTCACGAAAATTGCCGTTTGGTTCGTCTAGGTAAATGATCATTATTTGTTTACGAATTAAATATCCGCACTTCCCCTTTCACGCTGCTGACCCGTTCTCGGGCACTAACCGGTATTTTTGCTTCGGTTCGCGGTGCCAGCCGCACATCCATGGGCGCATACTCTTGTGTGACCCCAGAAATATATTCTAAGACTACAAAACGCACATTCACGAATGAAAATAAAAATAAATCTCCAAATAAAACAGAAAATGTATTATTATCCATTTAATCGAGCTGGCTCGAAATCATCAAATTTTTGCTTCCTGTGCATTTTTATTGTATTGACAACAGAAATTTTTTACTAGTATGAAGTAATCATCAACATCAGTTTTTTGAGTGATGCGGATCTAGAGTGGCTACTGATGTTGAAAGTATTGAGATCAGCGCTGTACAATTTGGCCGGTTTAACGTGTTAAGCTATACTGGTAATTGATAAGCTGTATGTGTGTGTGATAAGTACGGGTGTGCACGAGTTAGTGAGCGTGCGCGCGCAGTATAAACGGATTGGAGCAAAGCGCTCCCCCTTCCCTCTCCTGCGCGGGCGTGAGTGTTAAGAGACGTTAACTCAAGTGTAGACACGATGTAGCCTCCGCATACATTCCTCATCAATATATGTTATACTAAGTTGAAGATTGCGTTTTTCATTGTCTTCGCACCCACACCCTCGTAAATATATTAACATAACGGATTAAAATAGCTAACCTGGTTAATTAACTCTAATAGTAATACAATGCCGGATCTACGCACAGATTCCTGTTATCGACACTTATCGACATTTTCCCTAGACTCAAACCCTTCCGTACCCATCTCAGGAATATTCCGGTTAATCTTGAGCGGCTTGCGGTCTGATATTTGACACCCTACATTTCATAATTAATAGTTCCAAGAATTGTTTTCGGTAACCCGATATCAACCACGTGACATTCTGTTCGAATTTAAGGTCCGGTGCGTTATCAACCGCGTGACATTCTTATCAAAAGTCCAAAGTCCGAAGTGATATGAACCACGTGACGTTCCTTTCCCCCCACTAAATGCATGTGGTGAGGACGTTATAAAAACCACAACCCGGAATTTCATCGTCAGTCTAAAGCTCTTCTTCCTAGAGACTTGAATCGGGGCGGGCACGAAATCTCGAATGACGAAAGTTCCGAAAGGCTGAAATTCCGAAATTGTTGTTGACGATTTCGTAATTAATGAAAATTTTTAATTCCTACACAATTGAAGGAGACCTTTCAATGTCCCGACTCAAGAAAGCTCAACAGCTGAAATGCCTGTAAGAAGTCTATACAGACCAACTGGAGACTGATTTGTAATATTCCCTCATGAAAAATGTCGAAACCTAATCATCATAAAGCTCAGAATTTCGTTTACTAGTCGGTATTTAGAATATGACTACGAACGTTCATTATTCCGGAAAGATGATTTTCAGAACCAGAAACATCGATAGTCTAAGCTGAGCAAATTCAACGCATAGAAAAATCGTATTTTCGAACGGATACAGAGCCGACAGCTCTAAATTCCAAAAGTCTCAAGTTCCGCGATCAAAAAATCCGAACATCAACATTTTTATTACGAAATAAATTGTTATGTGAAGCGAATGCGGAATAAACGATGTGTGGCAAATTATTTTTATGCTGCCGAGAAACTTTTGAATGTTCGGTTGCATTGCTTTAACTGAATGTGTTGCAAACTAATTTTTACAGGTACCGTCACACACGGTATTGCTGTTCCCAAAAACTGTGGTTTTGCAGAGGTATTTTTAATAACACCTGAATACTCAATAATAACGAAACACCTGGACAAAATATGTATGCAATGATGTTTGCGTCAAAAATGTGAAATGCGAATGTATGTATTTCGACCCTGTGTGTAAAGGATGATTGATAAATCATGATAAACATTCTCTACAGAAAATTTTTTTCCAACGTGTTTTACATCTTAGCCATATTTTGAAACAATTTTTGCCTTTGTTATCGTTTTTCAAGAAAAAAATTGTCAGATTTCCCAATTCATGTTTTAGTCTCGATTTTCAATTTCACAGAATCTTCAGTATGATGCCGAGGTCTTTTTTCTGTAATACAGCACACCTCAATGAAAATTTTATACCTGTTAAAAGAATTTCACAAATAAATGCATTGATTTCAACAATTTCTCAAACTAGAAGACACACTATCATTCGGTAAGCGACGGATTTCAACTTTCAGTTAAAAATAGTGCTAAACAAAAATTACTAATTATTTAAAAATGATTGTTCAATGTCGTTGCCAAAGTTTGATTGGCTGACATGACAGATTTAGTTTAAATACCCCTTTCTTACATAGAAATCCACTTTTGAGTTCGTAAGACATCTAGATTCGCGGCAGCGAATCGCCGCCAAGTTATATATCTCTCTATCTAATAAAAAAATCCTGTACCGCACAGCAACAGGTAAAAAAGATTATAATAACAATAGTATACGCATGAAGTTGGCGGTGGGGTGAGATGCCGGATACAAAAAAAAAAGCATCTAGCAAACAAAACTTACTATGTTCATAGTGTCAAGTGATTGACAGCTGTCATGGGGTGTTTATGACAGTCTTTGAAAAATATATTTATAGTTATCTGATTATGACACACAGAAAATAAATATGCAAACGAGAATTATCAAGATGATTCACGACGGGAATTGTCTTTTTCGCGCACGGCACTAAAGATCGACACGCAGAGGTGAGACGGAGAATCGTTTCAAATATAGTTGATAATTGGTCAACATTTACGGGTTTTATTACAGTTAATGAGTCAAACGGTGTCGTGATTAGGTCACCTGGTGATTACATCACACTTGAATAAAAGAGGAATTTACGGGGGAGAAACAGAATTAGCTGCAGCTGCGGACATTAGTAGCAATAGTCTGGGCAGTAAATCATTTCAGACCGTATGTATTGTAACGTTTGCCCTGTTGGCACTGCAAGCTGCAGTGCCGACAGTGCGCCAGTGAGTTGTCTTTGTCCTGTTTATCAGACAAACCTCTTTACATTAATGTTTTAAGGAAAAGGACATCCAATCCTCAGTCAGTGCAAAGGTTATGAGTTAATAATACCAGTTGCCTACTCTCAAGCTCGAGTTTTATCCGTCGCTATTGTTGAGCGCGGATTTTACTCGTTGCTCCTGATCTATAGTTAGTGTGTTATTCCTAGCTTCGGCGCGGGTTTTATCCGTTGCCCGTTCCTTTCTATTTGTCTTTGTCACTCCTGATCTAGGCGCGGGTTTTATCCGTTGCTCGTCCCTCTCTATTTGTTTGTTACTCCTGATCTAGGCGCGGGTTTTATCCGTTGATCCGTCCCTTTCTATTCGTTTGTTAGTATGCCGTCGAATGAAATCAAGGTATTTTCTTCAATAACTTTAATTTATAATTTATCGTGGATTTTGAAAAATATATACAACTTAACAATTATCAAATTATTTCTAGGTACAGCTGTCTGCCCACTTGTAGCCTTACTCTATTCTTCACCATGTGTGAATTTCTATAGCTAAATGGATCGTATGTTATTTGTTTGGATGACCAAAATAAAAGTATCAATTTTCAACAAGAATAAAAAAAAGGCAGCAAACTGAACTGAAAATATGTATCTTCAAAAGAAAAGAATACTTCAAATCGATATTTGGATATAAACGCTGTGAATTGATTTAAAAAGTTCTCTTTAATAGACTGTACTCGGTTGCCTACGTTATCAGCCGGCTCTGACGCCTAGCCTGATATAATAAATTTCAAATATGCAGTGAGTCAGGCTGCTCGGTTGCCTCAAGTGTGCTGTCTAGTCCGTGGTTAGTCGGTTGGATATTCAGTGGCCCGCGTCATCGTTGCTTCGAGCCCCGGTCGTCGCGTCGTCCATCTGTCGGCGTACGGTCGGTACTGTCGGCGGTCTTTGTCGTTGAAGGTGGTCAGTCTGTGGCTCCTACTGGGGGGTTCTCACCCGGTGACCAACGTTGTGACGTGCCATTCACCGGTCACGTTACAGTATATGGTACTAAATTCAAAATAGTTACAGATCACAAGCCACTTACATGGTTATTCGGAGTCAAAGATCCAGGATTACGACTTATGAGATGGCGACTGAAGCTGGAAGATTACGACTATGTGATCAAGCACAAGTCGGGCAAGGCAAATACCAACGCAGATGCCTTGAGTCGCATGTACGCAGTAACCAGAAGCCAACAGCGAGAAGAAGAATCGTGAGAGTATTCGGAGGAAGAACGAAACAAGATTATCTACGAGTATCACGATACACCAGTAGGAGCTCATCAAGGAGTGAATCGGAATGTTGAACGAATTCGATTAAAACACAATTGGCCAGGACTACGGAAAGATGTCGAAGACTACATTGCGAGGTGTGAATACTGCCAAAGAAACAAGCTTAGTCAAAAAACAAAAGCCCCGATGATCATCACGGATACTCCAAACCAACCATTTGAGAAATGTGCCTTGGATATAGTAGGACCATTGACTGAGACTGAGCAAGGAAACAAATACATACTCACGTTCCAAGATTGCTTGACGAAATTCAGCAAGGCTATACCAATTTCGAATCAAGAAGCAAACACCGTAGCTAAAGAATTCGCAAGCAGGATCGTTTGTGAACACGGGATACCACAGAAAATACTCACAGATCAAGGTACGAATTTTCTGAGTAATGTTTTTAAAGATACTTGCAAATTGTTAAAGATCGACAAGATACAGACGACGACATATCATCTTGAATCCAACGGAGCGCTAGAAAGGTAGCATAGAACGTTAGCCGAATACCTGAGACACTACTCGAACGAGGAACAGACCAATTGGGACGAATGGTTACCATACGCTATGTTTGCGTACAATACGACACCACATACTGTAACGAGGTTCACACCGTTCGAACTAGTGTACGGACATGCAGCAGAACTACCAACTTCACTTAAAACGAATCCAGAGCCAACCTACTGCTACGACGACTACGCACGAGAACTACGAGAAAGGTTACGAGCTAGCAACCTCATCGCTAAAGAAAATCTTCAACAGGCTAAAGAGAGATTGAAGGTCGAATACGATCGAAGTACCAAGACAACAACGTTCAAACTCGGAGACAAGGTACTACTTTATGATGAAACTGTACGGAGAGGACGATCTAAGAAGCTGCTTTCTCAATGGATAGGTCCTTATACTATTGTAGAAATAAATTCAGACGTTAAGTGCAGTTTGAAAGTAAAGAGACAAAATCTTAGAGTACACATAAATCGATTAAAACATTTTATTGAATAATTTGATCGCTCTTAGAAAAAATAAATCTCTACTAACGTAAGATAAGGGAAACGATTGTATGAACATTTGTTATCGGGTCATGAACAATGATGTAATCACTAACAACTCGTTGTCAGGCTGGTAGCTGAGCATGCAATAAGTGTCGCAAGGCAAGATTTCATTGATTCCAGAAAATCCAGAGGATTTCTCTTCTAAGGGGGAAGGGATGTTGTAATGCGAATTCCCAGAGGTGTCGCAACGATGACAAAGACCAGCAATACTCAGGAATGCACCAATTCAGCTTATTGGTGACATACTTAATGTATTAAATAGGCATGACACAGACGCAACGGCAGTCAGAACATCAGACCGATTTGAAGAAGCATCTTTAGACCTTTTGTTAATTAGTATCGTATTTCGGTTTGCACCTCTATTATATTCAATAAATTATATTTTTATACTTGTTCTTACGACGGAGTTTCAACTCTTAATTCATTCAACGAACCCCTTAAATAAATTGTAGTTAGAATTCGGGATAACCAATAGCTAAGAAGATTAAGCAAATAATATTCTGACAGTTTCGGAATTCCACATGTCTTCCAACCAATAAATAATTAGGTAACCGTCCGGAAGTTCGGTGTTACATTGCAAACTCGACATTTCTCAACTGCCAAGCGACTTTTTGGAAACTCGTTTCTCAAGAGCGTGCAACAACATCTATAAATGAATATTTTTAATATTTCCGACAAAGAAACATATTACTCTTATATATTACTTTTATGAGAAGAAAGTTTTCGAAGATGGGTGCGTGGATTCTAATTTCGAAAAGTTAACGAATAGTCCGTTTATTTGGGGCCACTGCCTATAATGTATTTCTACTTCCAATGTATAAAAAAAAGAAGTCTTACTCTGTCGCAATGCACGCTGCAGCCCGCGACATGCGCATTAACAAAAACCTCTCTGCAACTATAACGGAGTCCCTGCTCAAAGTCAGTCATCACAACTCTGATGTTTGCAACATTTATAAGGTCAGAGATAGCCCTTAATACCGCCGTGCATGCGACCTGCGTCTTATTGGCCATCAAAATATGAATGAACGGTACCGCCTGGAAAGCAAATACAAATAATTTGATAAATATCGACGAGAAACACATATTGATTGATAATGTGTAATGATACCGGCATTGATTTCTTCATAGGACTCTGGAAGATTAGAGTCGAAATTCGACTCAGCAAAGTACACAAAATCAGAAACTGCAATATAAAAAGTGCGTGTGGTGATGAATGCGATGTAGCAGTCTTAGTTTTCACGACCGATCGAACTCATCAATTTGTGCCTACATTAAATAAAAAAACAAATGCGAAGGATTGAAATGTCGACGGTGCATAGCTCTTCCGTAGAAGTACTTGGTAAAATTACGCAAAATACGGAAATCGCCAAAAGACATTGTTTTTTTGACACGTGTTACTATTTCCACATTTCCCGCATTTCCGGAGCCAAAAAGTGTACAATTGAGGGACTTTTCACCATTCCAGAAAGATGAGGAGCAAAGTGAGCCATTGTGAGACTACTTTCATGTAATGTTGAGATTGCTAGACGTGAACTTCTGATTAAAATAATTTCGTAAATAAAGAATGCTCTCATGACCAGCTACGTGCACGAAGGAGCGACGGAACCAGGCGGACCGTTCGGCAGAACGCTGGGCTGTGTACTATGCCTAGCATTACACCGTTTTTTCGTACACCCAGCTGATCCTGAGAGCATTTTCTATTTACGAAATTCTTCTAATTACTAGTTCACGTCGAGCAATCTCAATATTGCATGAAAATAGTCTCGCGAAGGCTCATTTTATTTTACTCCTCATTCTTTCTGGAATAGCGGAAAGTCCCTCATGTATGCACTTTTTAGCCCCTGGAATGCGGGAAATGTGGAGATAGTGACGCGTGTCAAAAAACAAAATTTTTTTAACGATTTTTGCATTTTGAGTAATTTTACTAAGTACTTCTACGAAAGAGCTATGTACTGTCGACATTTCGACTCTTCGCATTCGTTTGTGTATTTAATATAGGCAAAAAACGGATGAGTTTGCTTGGTCGATAAAGGGAGGAGTGCTACATCACGTTAACAGTAAAAATAAGATAAAAAATTTTATTTCAGAATCTTCCGTGGTCATATCTGATGCCTAAAATCGTTAACAGCTGATAAACGCCTGTCACTCGGGGCGTGGTTTGAAATTTTCCGTCAATGAAAATTTTTGACTATTCGTTGAATTCACCATTGACAAATTGTGGGTCACAAATAAGCAAGTGCAATTGGCCTGAGGTATCTGTGATTCTCCGTGAAAAAAGTGATCTTCCATCTGTATATTGGAGCAATCTTCCGTTTTCTGGGTTCTCTAATTGAGTAGCCATCTGCCGTAAATTGTTCGGACACTCTGGGAACGTGCCGCGCCTCCAGCGATTTAAGGTGGTTAAAATACTATTGTATGGTACAAGCACCCTTATGTCCCCTCGTACATCTCCTTCGAACCTACAAAGTACCAAGAACCTACAACTCCCAGTAGTTACGTTGCAGTGATGACTTCAATTCGGCCAAGAAATCAGCTTTCAATTTGACGGTCCTATCATCGTAACACGTAAGAGAATACGGCTGCCGTGTAATAAAATCACCGTCGGGTAATTTTTTTGCGGTTCCACCACAAAAAGCCGTAGCACATGTCGTGTAACTGAAATTTCAATGTAATTCTGTAATGTAAGTGTAAACATTTTTCAAGTCGATTTGGAGAATCAAAAGCATGGCACTTTGAATTTGTGTTATTGGAATTTGACATATGTCCGTGCCACCGAAAGAATACTATTAGATTGAATTTGTGTCAAGCTCGAATATTTTTTTTATATCGCGTGAAAATTGTTAATATATATACATGCATCAAGTACGACACTTAGTTGAATTTTAAATTAGACACGCTACCAAGATCAATACGAAAAATAATTTAAAGATACTGTAACAATTAGGTCGTGATGTCACTCGGTATCAGTAAGAAAATTATACAAGGTTTGTTTAATTACTACATATGGTGTGAAAAAGTGAAAGAAATCGTCACATGCAGAATCTCAAACATGGTAGAAGTGAGGTAAACTGGTGTGAGGATGCACCACTATTTCGTGAACAGTTAGTGAAGCGCTGAAAGTTGCTGAAATGTTCAAGTTTACTTAGAGCAGTCACAGAGAAAATTTCAGATGAATCAATTTTAAAAGGTCCAAATATTACATGATGCAACGAAAAACATCTCATGTGGGGCTGTTACCGGGTCTTGCAGTGGATCAATCAAATGTTTGCCAATGTCCTCGCGATGCTCTGTGGCGGCACGAGCATGCCACCGCTATAAACATCAAAATAGTGACGAAAATGGGTATACATAACTTTCGTAATAGAAAACTGCGTTATTGCGTATCATGATTCCGTGTTTCTATGAGAGGCACGCGAGAGTAACACTGAAAATAAGTTCTATATTCAGAACAATTGAACAGCTTGGATTATTATATTCTTATAATTATTGTAACGTGGCATTTTTTTTGTGATGCTTGTTACCCGTAGCTCCCCGAACCTTAGACGGGACTCTAACAAGGGATTATCTAATTCGTAAAGAGCGCCAGGACAAGGGTCACGCATCCGAAACTCTGAGAGAGGACACTTTACAGGCTAGCGAGTCAAGTATTACAGGTTCTTTTGTTTATTTTTTTTTCTCCAGCATATACGACACCAAACAGGGAAATGGACGACAAATCCGACCACCTCGAGACCGTCACGACGGAGGACCTCGACGGAGGGTACATCACGAGCGGAGGGTCTCACACGAGGCTACGGAGGGAGCGCCAACGTAGAGCTCTGCCCCGAGGGAAACCGAGGCGGACGAGATTCCCGCTGTTGGCCAGCGAACCGTAGCCTACCTTCCTTGCGACACACCATCCCGTCGACAACCGCACGATCCACACGTCATTGGCGACGGCGGAGAACCGGGGAGACGGACGGCCAATCAGCGACCCGCGACAGCGGAAACCTACGTTAGCGATAAGCTAGATTTAAGAATTGCGTAACCGAACACCCAATGGAATGCGAGGAATTTCGAAAACAAGGAGGCTAAGCTGGAATTCCGGCTCCGCGTGGCGGAACGAGGCACTTGAGTCCTGGTGGCGAAAGCAACGCAAAGTCAATTAGAAAAGAGGAAAATTGAGCGAGTTGAAAAAAGTTGTTGAAAAGGAAAAGGAAAAGAAACCCGGGAGATGTCAGACTATCGCGTCGGGGCATTTTTGGCGTGGCTGCGTAGTGGTAAGCGCTTATAAATTTCTGCGGACTAATTTCGAGAACGAGTTAGAACGGCGCACCGAGTAACGGTTGGCCATTGTAAGACTGTATTGCGAAATTACTCGAAATTCGTTTGCCGACTTCCTTGTTTGGTGGCCGGAGCTTGATTTTTATTTTGTTTGTTTTGGCGATAACGTATCGAGTCAATTTTGGCTATTGTACATGTTGAGTAGAGTCAGTCGTTTCGTTAATTGCGAGCAGCCCAAATTCCGCTGCACAGGGTCAAGTCGCGTTCGTGTGTTCAGAAAGTGTCACCTCTCGTGTAGGTCGCGTATCGCTAAGTGTGAGCGCTCTGTTTGGCTGGGTTATTATTTCTAGTTTCCTTGTTTGATTTGTTTCAGAAGATAGTAACGTTTCGGATGCGTCGCGATTAATCGCTTCGATTTAAGTTGTTAAGTAAGAATTACTGTCGAGTACTTGTAGGGTATGTTGTGCGATTAGCGCGATAATTCTGTTAGGGTTTGGCGAATAGCGCCGATATTTATAATTAAGGGAAGGACGATCACGAGTAGCGTGTTCGTATCGTTGTCGAGTTTCTGTATTTTGATTTTTGTTTGGTTGATCTCGTTGAGACGAGGAACGCGACTAGCGCACGTAGATTTAAGGTCTAGTTAAGATTTGATTTTCTTTCTATTTTGTTTGTGGAATCGCGGGAGGCGAATTGAGTATCTGTTTCTTTTTCCTTTTGTTTTGTATCGCTTCGAATTTTCTTGAATATATTATTTTATTTTATTTTGTTAAATTCTGTATCGTGTCGAGTGTCCGTTCTTTCTCTCCGCAAAACTACCCACCCCCCTCTCCGCGGTACTGAGCTACCTGGCATAGAGAAGGATAGCCGAGGAATTGCGAAGGTAAAGATTCGAGGCGTGTTTATCACGCCAGGCGCCCAACAAAATTTCGCGATAGCTTTGGTAAGCTGCAGAGTGCATCGCGGGTTGCCGAATCATTGTGCACCAGGTTAACTCTTGGGAACTTCTCCGGGTGAACAAGAGCGGCGAAAAACCTCGTCACATTATATATTGTTCAATTCTTTATTTAAAATGTTTAAGCTAGATTTAAGATGATAGCGTGTAGTGAATAATAACGCAACTGTGATGAAAATACATATAAATACAAAACTGATCGAAATATACTTATTATGTGTTCAGGTATTTGTCAAAATGTGATTCCCTGAATTCCAAGTTTCCCCGACAAGAATCACTATTTTTCCAGTCTTACTTCGAGTATACAATGAATGAAAAATCCAATAATAAAGATGCACGAAGTGAGCCGCGAGCTGAACATGAGTCGTGAGAATCGAAAGCCACAAATAATCCCGAGTTGCGCTAAAATTCACACTGAGACGAATTTAAAAGAATTCGGTAGCACGTACAATTTTGAAGGAATTAAGACTCGGTTGATTACCATTTCTCGGAAGTTGAGGGAGAATTTGTTTTTTCGCCAAATAGCTAAATTTTTATGAACCTAGGATTAAAATTAATATGTTCCAGATATGACATGAAATTCCTTGGGACTTCCAGGTTTTTTCCAGATGATATCAAATTTCCTGAGAATTTCCTGATTCCGAAATTTCCCTGATTACTTGACACCCTGCTTGTTTGTAATGTATTGCCATGAGTGACACTTTGTAAACAATAAATAAATTTATTTATTCAATAATAATTTTTTATCACATTCATCATGGTCGGTCAAACATGCATTTTCTCTGAATTCGATTGGAAAAAATATTTGTTGAGAAATTAAAAATATCGATTCACAAATCAACATAGATACGGTAGCGTAGGCAGCAATTCTAGCCTTGCGGATTCGGTAAATCTCTGCCCGACTCTAATACAGACACGGAATCATGTTAATTGCCACGGTGGAAAAGCTATGGGTGAATCGAATGAGTCGGGAAACAATTTCAGAAATTAGCAATGCAAAAATTCTTGTAGTTTATCTGTGTGAAAACAACCGGCACGTGGGTTGCCAAAAGCTTATGTCACACTTCTGCCGTTCTTTATGATGTTGCGTGTCAACGAGCCTGTCGACAAGAAGCAGCCGCGAACAATACAATTGATTTATTGAAAACAAGTAATTTCACCTAGCGACTGCTTCCAAAATTTTATGAAATATAAACAATCATGTAATGGCCGCCATCTGATTACAGAAGACAACGAGTTTTGTGCGAGAATTATTAAATCAGAGGATAAGACATAGAATGTTTGGTACTTACACAACTCCTCTGCGTGTCCTTTTATTTACATGATAAATCCTTCCGCCTATTATCCTCTCGTTTGGCAGGATATTAACCCGAGGATTCCGATGCGGAGGCATGGTCTTTAGAAATATGTTCACTTCATACACCCCGAAACACGCACAAGTGAAAGAAAATCGATGCAGATTCTACGGAATTATACTTGTCCTGGAAGTAAAGTGAACATTTTGAGTTGTGATTGTCCTAGATGTTCGAACCTATAACCTGTTGAATGTTGCATTAGCTATTGGGTAGTAAAAAAATACTGTAAAAACGATTGCACAAGATGAGGCAAGACGTAGAGGACCAGCACCGCTGAAAAGCTGGCGAAAAGACTGGAATCACGATCGATGTTGAGGCTACTACTCTAGTGGCTGCTATAAGAGAGGATCATACACTCGATCATACACAACTGTACCGCACATATTCACGGGGTTCGTACGCTTTCAGGGCGGTTGATGACAATTCATCAACTAATTCGCACACGTATTGTGGAAACAATGACCAGAAAAGAACACTACAATCGGACACGGATTTTATTGTTGAAAAAAATTGAATCAAAGAACGATAATAAAAGAACGCGGGACGAAGTATCAAAAAACTCGAAAATTAGGATTCGTTTCGACTTTCACGCGTGGAAGAAAATTGGTGACGCAGGGTGGGATATTTATATCACTGGAAGCGGAAAAAACATAACACAATCAGCTCAACGCAGCGTGTCTGTGACAAATGCAGAAAGAATAATCGGCGAATGCAGCGGCTACCCGGCGAGCGAAGATCGGAAATCGCGCGGCTTCAAAGATACCGCGGTCTCGTTAATACAATAACGGGGAATAAAGATTGTCGACCACGCTTTACAATGTGGTAACATATTCGAATTTCAAAAAATTACCTGATTCAGTGAAACACGATCGTGAGATATTGACGAGAAAGAAACTTGAATAAATTTTCAATTTCGCCGATGTTCGCATGAAATCACAGGAAAAAAAAAATTAACGTAGAACACGAGGCACAAATGTCGAAATCGACGGGTAGGAAACACAGAAAACACTTGGAATTAACGTAGCGCACGCGTTGCTGGATGCTAAACGAATGACCGGCGAACGTTCGAACTCGCGCGCACTCGCACTCGTAGAAACAAATTGTTAATTAACAAATCCGTTTTTAGGGAATAAAAAATTTTTCCTCAGAAACGGTTATTGCTTTAAAAATTATAATTTGCATCACAGATTATGTTTCCAACAAAAAATTTCATATTATCTTTCGTACTTTGGATTATTGCGAAGCAGTCTCCCATACGATTTTGTATAATTCGCTCGAACCATTTGCCCATAATATTCAATAGTGTATGTAAGGAGATGGCAGCACACGACGGTTTGTAATGTGCGCCATAGAGAAGGTTAGAGGAGGGGGACGAATAAAACAGTCTTTGCCTGACGCTGAAGCGTGATGGTTGTTCTTGCATACCCATACAACCTTTACAGTGTAATTGGTCGATATGATGGGGGTTCATTCACTGGTTTCCCTTTCTTGTGCAGGAAGATGCAGGTACCAGTTTTCCATGCGTCTGGCTAATAGTTGTGAGCTAGACAGAAGTTGAAAATTTCTTCCATCCGTGTCCAACAACTGTCACGCATTGTTTTAAGATGTTTGGCTCCGAGGCCGTCTGGCCCGGGGGCTTTGTTATTTTTGAATTTTGCTAGTGCCTTTTTCATCTCGCGTAGGTATGTGTTATTTAGCGGTCGGATTGGATCTTCGCTAGTGTCTGCGGTGAGCTCCTCCGCAACGTCCGAGTCCCGTACTATTGCGGCATCGAGGAGTTTCTCGGCGACTTGTTTTTGTGAGTGACATCCCTCAAGAAATGGTATTTTGTTTTCGGGCCGCTTGAGTGATTTTTGTATTCTCCATGCCACTTTGTGATTATCCGTTTCATTCTCGATTATTTTTTTCCATTTTTCTTGTTTGTATTCTCTAATGCTCGAGATGACGGTTTTTCTTGCATCTTTTAACGCGTTTTGCCACGATGGGGAGTGAGTTCTACCCTGTCGAGCCATTGCGTGTCTGATTCTATTTCTTTCCTTGATGTGTTGTTGAATTTCATCTGGGAGTGTCTCTCTACTCTGTTTGATCGTTTTCGTCATTTTTTCGTTTGTGCTTTGTAGATGGAGGGTGATTGATTTAACTGCCTCCTCGACGTCTTCTGTTGTGTTAGTTGTTGGCTGTTGTGATAGTTCTGTTCGATTTCCGTATTCTTGCCATGCATCTCCTTTAATTCTTGTTCGTCCGCGTGGTGCTGTTGGTGTGCCGAGTTTCGCGATCACCAGGATTGGCATATGATCGCTCCCCACACTTTCGATATTTTTGCATTCTATCAGGTTGAACCCAATGTTGGTTAATGCATAGTCGAGTTGTGAACGATGGCTTGCTGTTGTTGGTCGAGCTCCTGACGGGTCGACAGAAATATCGATTATACTTTCGTTGATTAGATCCGTGATCAGGTTTCCCCGTGGTTCGTTGTTTGGGTGGCCGGATGCAGTGTGTCGTGCGTTCCAATCGCCCAGAGATATCGATTTACCTTCTGATAGCATCTTTGCAATGTCATCTGTTTCTCTGTTACGGTATGCGGGGTCACCGCACGATGGAGATGCATAGATCCCGTTCACCGTGATCTCCCCCATACTTGTTTTCAGCAGTATCGAACAGCATTCTAGATTTTTTGGTAATTTTTTACGGCTCCAGTATAGATCGTTGCGCACGTACATGAATGTACCTCTGCTCCCATCGGCGCACCATCCTGGTTTTTTGAGATCGTGAATTTTACTGTCCCCCTGAATATTGTACTTGTAAATATTTCTCGCTTTTATTTTTATTTCGTTCAAGATTACAATATGTGGATTGTGATTTCCAACGAGGTTGCGTATTTCGTTGATCCGTCGATGGATCCCATTGACATTGCACTGGATCATGCGGATTGTTGAATTATCCATAATTGGTTCAGGATGTATTCTGCCGCGTTTAAGTATCCAATGAAAGAGCGTTTGATTGGTTCACGGTTGTCGAGGTCCGTGATCATATCCATTATGGTTTTCGTGTAGCTTTCGTCAATTTCGCCTTTTGGGTACGAGTCGACAATTAGCTGGCCTACTCTGATTTTTGGTGGTACCGAGTAATTGTACGTTGTGGATTTTATACACAAGTCTGGAATACCATCATCCTGTTGGTGTCTAAAGTACTCGGTGCGTTCAGATAGCTTTGTCGGTGGCAGATTTGGCAGAGACTTTTTCTGCTGTTTATTTTGATTTTTTTGTTGTTTTTGTTTTTGTTTCTGGTCCAGTTGTTGTTCTTTGACCAATTGGCTGTATGGTTTTTTCGATTTCATTTCGTATTTTTTTGTGATAGTTTCAACCGTTAGTTTAGGCTCGGCCATAGTTGTTTCCATCTCGGCCGCTTCTGTATCATTGCTGGGGGCGTGCTCAGTCAATTGGTATAGTTCTGTTTGCGCCCCTGATGTAGAGGGTTGATGGTTTAGCACTCTTGATGTGGAAGGTTGTTCGGGTGTATTTGTGATCTTTGTCGCACTTATATTTTTATTTTTGTTTTGGGTCACAGATTCTGAGTTATTCTGCTGTCTGCCAGCAAGAGTTGGAAAGTTTCTTGTGTTGTACTCGATCTCATTGTCAGTTGCAGTGTTTCTCACAGTCATCTTAGCCTCCGGTCGTCTTGCGAGGCGTTTTTGGGTTGCTGTTAAGCATTTTCCTATACAGCCTTCACATTTGTTGCTTCTCGCGTCATAGTTCGGGCTCTCAAACCATAGGCAGAATTTGGTTTGGCTGTTCTCATCCCAGTTGAACGGCATAACTTTCGGTTTTCCACAATTAATTGCAAGATGCCCGAAATCTAGGCAGTTTTTACGCTGTGGTGATCGTGGTTCCTTGGCTCTGTATTTTTGTACTATAACGCAGACGTGAAGTATTTGTTTTGTTTTGTAAATTTCCAATAGGTTTGCGTCTTTCTCTAGTAACACGATCAGTAAGGTGTTGTTGTTTGCAAACGGTATTATTTTTATTGATTTTGTTTTCCACAGTGTCGTGTGCTCGGATAAGAGATCCTCGTCCTCTCTTGCGTAATGCGGTAAACCTTTAACGATGACTCGTTTTATTGGGTCGTTTTTCGGATGTATGATATAACTCACGTTGTTTGCTTTTAGGTATGAGATTAATTGGTTATATCCTCTTTGTCCTCCTTTTTGAATTTTTACTTTCCAGTTATTTTTTCCATCGGTGCTACTCAAAAAATTACTTGCTTTGCATATATCCTAAATAGACTTCGCTATTGTTGGTTCTTTTATAAGGTCGCTTTTTATTACTATTGACGTGACGTTACATTTCTCCTCATTATTTGATTGCTGATCGACGATTTGTTGTCTCTCTTCAGCAGTGGTTATCCTCTTATATGTATTGCCTGATGGTGGGGAGAGTTTTCGCTTACGCCCATCCGTCATAGTACTTTCTATTTCCATTGACTCGTTATCACATGAAACGTCGTTAGGATTCGTAGAATCTCGCTTGTTGTTGCTGGCCGAGCGAGTCACGCTGTATGTCGTGTTTCCCGGATGGGATTGTGTGAGCGAATTTAGGCTGAGTTTATCCTGTTCAATCGGCTCCTTGTTTCTACTATAATTATTGTTATTACCATTATTATTATTATTATCGTTTTTCTTTTTGTCACCTGGTTTTTTAGGTTCATGGTTCGCCGTTTTTTTAGTGCTGGTTCCACTTTCTGTTCTCTGCTTTTTTTAGTTTCGATCTCACCTCTCTCGCTTTTTTTCCGTCCTGAATTCGTTGTCCTGGTCACGGGTCATCTGGATTAATTCCTCGATGTCGTCTTCGTGTTCCATTTCTTCGTACTTGTTATCATCTAGAATTTCATCCACTTCCGTGCTTTCTTCGGGCTCGGTCGCATGTCTGATTAGTTTGTACACGTAAGAGCTGAGTTGTCTTGAATCGTTATTTTCGAACCACGTTTTGGCATTTTTATACAATTGCGCATCGCTTACGTCGTATGTAGCATTGTCTTTTATTTCGTCATATTTGTCGAGGAACTCGCGTTTCCCGATTAATTTTGTCTTTTTCTTTGTCTCAGCCACACGGCTGGCCATTTGGTGTTATTATTTTCACTCAGTAAATCAAGCAATTCGCCCGGTTGTTTACTTATTTTATTTTATTTCATTTGTTTTTTTTTGTTTTTTTTTTTACACATAAACTTGGTTCTTAGCCTCGGATATATTTTTCTCGCTCGATAGCGCTGCTCGATTCGTTCGATATGCTCGGTATCAAAGCTTCGGAAACAGGTCCGATCCCGACGACGGTTCGCCGGAGACCTCCTCCATGACAGTAGAAGTCATAAAATAGAATAACTTTCGATATTTGATGATGAAAAATCATGTAACACAAGCCTAATATGCACTTAATAAACTACTAATGGTCAGTTACCATCCAATCCCGCTATTAAGGCCCCGCTGACCTGGCATGTCATATATATATTTCTAGCTGTCAGAAGCGAGGTAATTGGGTGAAACGCCATTACGAATCCTGCGAGAACGGAAGCACGAATCTTACTCGGAAAATTTTTAAATTGAAGCTTGAATAAAAGTGTACGTGGCTAACTGAGTCACTGGTCATGCACATCGCTGATAATGTTCAGAATAAAGAATAATGAAGTGAATAAAATCACGCCACAACAAACATGGCCGATCGGAGCTACCGCATGTTGAATATTCACTGATTGCACTGTTTCACAATTTATTGCACTCTCGCCAGACAGTTAGCCACGTACAAAAGCACTCACTTTATTCGGGAAAACTTATACTATCAGTTATTTTTTTGTAAATATGGCACGATTCGTAACGGCGATTTTCATGTGACAGCAGCCCGTTCATGGCCCACAAGAAGTATGTCTCGATCTGTAACTGATATCATTGGTTGGATCTAACAGAACAAGCCAATGAAATCAGCGGTGTTATTTCACCGTTTAATATTCAGACGCGCTGCACGTACTTATGACGTCACGATTTGATATTTTCCATTCAGTTCAGCGGCGCCTTAATTAGTTATCATAATCGTCAAAATTGTCAAAAGCAGAATTTTCTTGTTTACTTTTTGTTTCTATTTTTTCTCATCATATTATTATTTTTTACGTTTCAAATTCTGTATATCCTGAGAGTTTCTACTCGATATCAATGTGTAGATGTTGCTCAACATTTTTAAAATTTTCAAAGTAGTGCACTTTACAGACATTTTCGAGTCACCCGACCTCTATACATTAATATATCGACTCGAAATTTGCAGGATATCTATAATTTCAAACGTAAAATACCTATAGTAACATGACAAGAAAAAATATAAATAAATAACAAATGTTCTGTTTCTGACAATTTTAGCGATTTTTTAAATCTTGGGTAACCTAACAAAATATTTTAATTAAGTTGATCTTTCGATGCGCATTCTTGAAACGTATTAAATTAACATATTTTTGGCCGAAATCGAAAGAAAATAATCGTTTCTTGGGCCACCCTAATGACTGGGTTCGGTTTACAATGATCGCTTTTGAAAGAAGTACTTTTTAGAATGTTGTCAAGAGAACAATAATGCTTTTCTGGTTATATGTAAGTTTGAGCATGCATTAAAAAGAATTGGAGTTTGATAAAAAAAAAATTGCAATAATTCACTAGTGTTTTTTACAATTACGAAATTCTGGATATTCTGTAACGGGCTTTTTACTTCACCCGGGGGAAAGCGGGGTCGGCACAGAGGCTCGTTTACAAAAATGGCGTTGACCAACACGGCAATAGAAAGATGGAAAAATAAAGATTGACGGCACTGCAGAACAGGTGTTGGGCGCCAGGCTCGAGAGAGCCGTAAGAGACTATACTCTTACCAGATTCGAAATTTACCGTCCAATAGCATTCGCTCGCCGACTCGAACGGCGAACCAAACTCACACCACCAAATCTCAAAACGAAACTATAGCAAGGGCAAGCACAAACAAAAACAGCCGACTAGCTAGCGGTGAGGGGAACGCGGGCGCGAAGGTGAAATAGTATAGATGATAATCGAATGATTATAGATGTAATTACCAGCATTTATTAACAAGCAACGCCGTTACGGCAAGGCAGAAGGCAACAGGCAATAAAATATTTACACGGCAAGTGGTCTTATCGGTGGCGGTACGCTTCAATACAATTAAAAAATAAATAAAAATAAAACAAAATAGCATAAAATATAACACAGCAACAAAATTAAACAATTCAATAGGACACGGCAAAGATCAAGCAGTATAAGCTAGAAGCGACGAGCGGCAAGCGACCAAGATAAGCGAATAATAAGCGGCGTAAAATCAGTAACAATTCAATAACTCATGCGACTACAGACTCGTTGTGAAACAAGTTCGTTAACAATTTCAAAACTTAAAACACGGCAGAACAATTCCAAAAACAAACTTGCTAACAATCTAACAATTTCACAAATACGAGATAATCCTTCTTCGCTTTTTCTATATTATCGGCACGGTCGCCTGTCGCTGCTTGACGGTGGTAGTTACGCTCGGCAACGCCGGCACGGGCGCACACACTCACTCACAGATTCTCTCTCTCTCTCACACTCACGGACTTGGTACGCGGCCGGGAAGCGGCACGGTACACGATCTATTACCAGTTATACGTTACAATAAAGCGGCAAAAACATTATCGAATGAACAACCAGAATATCTTATCGTAATTATAACAAATCAAGGTAGCAATTAAAATCAGAAATACAATTGAATAGAAAAGCTTAGATACCATGAGGCTCGCGGGCTTTCATACAAGATGGCCGATCAAAGTCGGCCGGCAACCTGTTACAGAGGGAAAAATGGCCTGAGGCCGTTGAGAATCTATAGCCAGCGAGATTCGGGATAGCGACAGCGTACCTTATTACGGCAAACGGTTCCTCGCACGGCAATTACTCGGTTCAACTCTTCTTAAAGATATCGGCACCAAACTATTATATGAGCGAAGCGGTGAAGCTTGGAAAACTTTCAATTCGTACACTACGATACACGGCGTGGCAATTAGCAGCGCAGCGCAAGGGAGAGTGAGGTGACCGCCGGCCCTCGGCGATCGCGATCCCGCGGTGGCGCTACGGGAGGGGATGATAGGTAGATTGGCGAGAGACCGGCGGGAGCCTAGGCAGCCGGTCTGTTCGCCGCGCTGTGCTGCGTGTTGCGAGGGTGGTCTGGCGAAGGCGGAAATGTCCTCTCGGCGTCGGCGAGCCCAGGGGGAGACTGAGTCCGGTTGTTTGTGGGTGCCGAGTGGCAAGGCCGGTCTTATCGGAGGCTCAGGTGGAGGCAACTCGACCCCTGGGCGGCAGCGGCAGTATGTCCTTGGCGGCATCGAGGTCAGAGCAAGCAACAGCGCAACTCCAGGGTCCGGGGCTTCGAACTCCACGCCGGTCGTCCTGTGGTCCCTCCGAGTTTCCCGCGACGGCAGCGCAGGGTGGTCGTTGGGTGGCGTCGGCATTGGCGGCGGCAGTGGCGGCGGCAGTGGCGGTCACCTCAGAGAAGGGGTTGGGGGAGTAACAAAAAGCATTAGCAACAATACATAAATCTTAAAGCTAACTCTGGTTGTTCATCGGCGGCACGGCAGGGCTCTCCCTTGCTCTTTAAGAGCGCTTGACGCGACCGCCTGGGAGTGGAGGTGCGGGTCAGTGACGGGCTGGTAGACCCGCCACGTCACAAGGAATCCTCTTTATACTTAGCCTAGTAATTCGAAATACGTACGAGTGTGGGAGCTACACAGTGAGCCGTCACCAGTAATAGGAACTTGTCATCTAGATTCAATAGTAGCCAAAATGATGAAGTTATCGCTATCTCTTCAACCAAATGGTGTAAAAAGAGTGTATGCACTGTCACTTCTACATGGATAGTAATTTTCCTTGCTTCATCTGTTTTTTAATACCTCAAAATTTTCGGGTAAATTGCGGATATGCTACATCTTGAAATCAACAACGGCTATCATAAAATAGAAAACATTGTTTACTGTGTATTTATTATATTGTCATATTTTATCATCATTTAAATTTGCGCGCGGCCATCGGACGCAATTCAGTTTGGTTATGTTAGTCCGTTAGAATGTTCGAAACAGTTCGAAACGCGGATGCGCGCACTGATACCGAGCGTGTTACAAACGTGTTGTTGCCGGCGGCTGAAAACCATGTGTTGAATGTTGAGAGAAAAGACTGAAGCCTTTCAATTTTCGGAAAAGTAAGTATATTTCAACAATGTTACTTGAAATTAGTTTATAAAATCAAACTGAAAATTTAAAATCACTTCCGAAATACCTGGAATCTCACGCGATTGAGATATGTGTGTAACATAACCTAAAAAAGTAATTCTATGCACAAAGGTAATGAAAACAAAAGACGTGAGGGAAAAAAAAAGACATTAGGGAATGAACAAAAAAATTGAGACTTGAGAAAATAAAAAAGGCTACAGCGGAGCTATCCTCGTGAATCTTCTTCTTGCACTTTTACATAAAATAGCATGAGAACATCGCGAGAATAGCTGTAGTCTTTTTTATTTTCTCAAGTCTCAATTTTTCTGTTCATTTCCTAATGTCTTTTTTTTTTGCAGATTAGTGTTGTATATGAAAAAATTAACAATTTTTGTTTCAACCATTTTTTTTTTTGGTCTGGTATTTTGCGAGTAATGAGAATCTTCTTTGACCGAGAGATTGACCGTTTTCGGAAATATCATCTTAAGGGGTCAGGGGGTTTGGTGAAAATCTGAGAAAAATTTGGAGATGTTAGTTTAGGCTAACGAAACACCTGTGGTCATTAAGACTCAAATTGAAGAGGGTGAGGGTCAGACCCTTGTCGAATTGACGTGGAATGCCCCATATATATATATATATATATATATATATCTGACCCCTTAAGATGATATTTCCGAAAACGGTCAATCTCTCGGTCAAAGAAGATATATATATATATATATATATATATATATATATATATATTGTAACGTGGCATTTCAGAATGGCTCGTTACAAGGCTAAAAATCTAAAGGAAACTACCAAAAACGCGTCCCTGGCGGGGTACTCCAAGCAAGCTTGATACGATATAGGCGAAAAATACTAGTTACTAATATTTTCTGTACAAATTTTGTAATCCCGCGCTTCGGCGCAAGCTAAACAGGTACCGCGACCACAATCATCGAGGGATCAACACGTTTCTTTGATTCACCGAGGGATCGACAACTACCGAAAACTACAGTTCCAGCTACCGACGAATTCAACTACCGTTTCGTAATCAGGAATCTCCCGTACAACTTTGAATGCCTACTTTTTCGGATGCCGTAAGTTCGACATCAAGGGCAGACCGCAGCCTGTCGTTCACCGAC
The DNA here is from genome assembly GCF_021155765.1 of Diprion similis. Classification (NCBI taxonomy): domain Eukaryota; kingdom Metazoa; phylum Arthropoda; class Insecta; order Hymenoptera; family Diprionidae; genus Diprion; species Diprion similis. The sequence continues at coordinate 15,987,392 of NC_060105.1, read as the reverse complement.
TTACCGGCCAGGAGCCGGACCGAACCCAAAACACTACGTCCAAAGTTGATGATGAGGTGCTGTAAGCCGCCGTTTGACTGCATGGTCTTCGTGATATATCGTGGGCAGTTGGCCACTGCCTAGACGACGAAGCCGGTGGAGGCAAACAATGTGGCGTTGCCCTCCATCCGGTAACCTTCCGGAGGTAGCCTACGTACCTGCCTTCGTGGAGGGAACCCCCAATGACAGGCAACCTGGACCGTACGACGCAGCAGACGAAGAAAAGTACGTGTGATGCCAACTACGCTCATCTAGCGGTAATCGTCGATAACGCGTAGCCGATATTCGCCAGAGGGATGACCCAATCATGGTGGGGATTGAATGACCACCGAAGGGGAAGAAGAATCACCTGACGACACCGGCGAGATCGCTGATCCGGACTCCGAACTCCTCTGCCTATTCTACGCTCAACCCGCCAGGAGACAGCTTCGCTACCACCTCGCTCTCGTTTAGTTAGAAATCCTTCAACCTTCCTCTTATATTCTACCACTATCGCCTATTCCTCTATCGCTATCGCTATCGTTACCTTTTTCGCGCCTACTATCGTTTTGATCTTGTAGCTTCACTCCTTCCTGTAAAATCACTTCCTTCCTTTTTTGCTTTTCTTTAAGTTTAATTTAAAATAAAGTCAGTGCCTAATCTCGTCGCCGACTAAGGTAAGGCTTTCGCCTATGTATCGTACCGTTACGAAGTTGCTCTAATTTCTGTTTCTCGTATCGTATTTTAATTATCGTTTTGGTTGCCTCGAATGATGCCAGTATCTTTGTGAATCATGGTCCACGGACATTGAGGTGCTGTAAGCCGCCGTGCGACTGCATGATTTCGTTTTGTAATTAATTTCCGAAAACTATCGTGAGCGACCTCGTAACTACCGAATATCTTTTGTATTTCTGAATTTCTTTGCTTAATACTTATCTTTTGTATCTCTGATTTTCGTTGCTTCTCGTAATTTTATGCTAGAAACGCTTGTGTAATTTCTACTGTCTCTATCGCTATTTTTACTTTTCTTACTAGTATTGCCTATCGCTTTGTATCGTATCGCTTGCTTTATATTATTTGCTTTGTGCATGAAATTTCGTATCGTATATTGAGCTGCTTGGAGTACAGCTGAGCGTAGATTAAGCCGCTAAATACTACCGCACCTTTGTTTTCTATCGCTTATATTGATTTACATTTCTTATTACCTTGTAATATTTTCTTGTTTCCCGAATATCGTACTTCTGTGTTATCTCAAGTTGCTTATTGTAACCAGGTGTATTTAGTGGATTATTTTTACTCTGCAATCCCTTCTCTAAACCTTTCAATCTCGTATAACTTTTGTATTTTCTCTCGTTATCGTAATTTCGAATTTCCTTGTTAATTTAATATCGTAATTTTGACTGTTGTAATTATCGAATCGCTTGCTGTGAATAATTCTTCCGTATAAGCTTCCGATATTTGTGAATCGTATATCACTGTCAATCTTTCTCGCTAATTACCGTTTGTCGTAATTTAAATATTATTTTCTCGTCACTATCGTTCTAAGCTACCGTCAATTCCGTCAACTACCGATTTTCGCTAAAGTTTCACTCTTGCTTTAATTTAACAAATTAACAATTCTCGTAGTGCCGCTTTTGAAATTTGGGTAAGATCACGTCGCCCAGTGACGTCTAGTTTAAGTAGACTTTTCGCATTATATCGCTTCTCTCGACCTACGATTAATTTCTTTTGCCAACTATTATTTTGTGCGAATTATCGCTTAGCTTCTTTAACCGAAAATCTTGTAAATCACTCTCGTAGACTCTCGTTGACTAAATATCTTTTGTTAACTTTCTGTAACAAATTGACTAATCTACCGCTTATGAACTGATCAATAATATACGACTGATTGGCTTGTTAATTTACTTGATTCGAGCTTATTTCTTGATCTCTTTATTTTCCTTATTTCCGTAACTGTTGTAACTGCCTTTGGATACCGCCACTCTACCAGTTCGTGTGAGTACCTGAGCCTAGCCAGCCATACAACGGGTTCTCTAATTATTATTATCGTATCGTATCTTTCCCTTTCCTCTAAAAATTGACGCTGAAGCGTCTGGCGCCCAACGAGTATCTTTTCGTATCTTAAATATCGTATCGAATAATTGGAGAATCGCGCCAAAGTGTTAACGGTAAGTCCTCGTCAGAGGGTAACAGAATTTAGCGTCACAATATATATATATAATATAAATATAAATAAAATATATATACATATATATATTGTGACGCTAAATTCTGTTACCCTCTGACGAGGACTTACCGATAACACTTTGGCGCGATTCTCCATATATATATATATATATATATATATATATATATATATATATATATATATATATTGTAACGTTCGCCCTGTAGGCACTGCAAGTGCCGACAGTGCGCCGGTGAGTTGTCTTTGTCCTGTTGTCAGTCAAACCTCTTTACATTAATGTTTTAGGAAAAAGGACATCCAATCCTCAGTCGGTGCAAGGCTATGAGTTAGTACTTCAAGTTGTCTACTCTCAGCTCAGGTTTTACCCGTCGCTATTGTTGAGCGCGGATTTTATTCGTTGCTCCTGATCTATAGTTAGTGTGTTATTCCTTGCTTAGGCGCGGGTTTTATCCGTTGCTCGTTCCTCTCTATTGGTTTGTTACTCCTGGTCTAGGCGCGGGTTTTATCCGTTGTTCGTCCCCTCTTTATTTGTTTGTTAGTATGCCGTCGAATGACTTCAAGATATTTTTCTTCGATAACTTTAATCTATAATATATCGAGAAATTTGAATAATATGTACAACTTAACAACTATCAATTAATTCTAGGTACAGCTGTCTGCCCACTTGTAGCCTTATATTACTCTTCGCCATGCGTGAATTTCTACAACTAAATGAATCACTATACTATTTGTTCAGAATATCAAAATAATAATAAAATAAAAATAAAAGAAAATGAAATAGACAAGAAAAAGCAATTAGAATGAATTGAGAATCTACACCTGAATTGAATAGAATATTTGAAATCGATAATTCGATGTAAATGCTGTGGATTTATTTAATCTTTTATCTAATAGCTTGTGCTCGATTTTCTATGATATCAGCCGGCTCTGATGCTGGTCTGATATTGAATGATTTTCAAAAATGCAGTGAGTCAGCCGGCGCGGTTGCCTCAGGTCTGCTGTCGATCTGTGGTTTGCCGGTCAGATATTTGGTGGCCCGTGTTGCCGTTGCTGCGAGCCCCGGTCGTCGCGTCGTCCGTCTGTCGGCGTCCGGTCAGTATTGTCGACGGTCTTTGTTGTCTCGTAATCTGTCTCTGTCGTTGAAGGTGGTCAGTCCGTGGCTCCTACTCAGGGGTTCTCACCCGGTGACCAACGTTGTGACGCGACCAGTCACCGGTCACGTTACAATATATATATATATATTTATATAGATATATGATATACCATTGTTGTATACCTAAATATATCGTATAACGGAAAAATGTAACGTTACTCTCGCTTAGCATGGAGTGAGTGCCCGGTCCCAGAACCCAGGACGTCCGTATAGAAGCTTCGCTTCAAGAAAGTTTCGTTAGTCGCTATGTTTAGATTTTACATGTATTCTAAATAATTTAATGTATATTATTATTTACAATTCAGATGTCAGAACGAAAAAAAATACTACGGAAATACCAATTGGTGAAATTTGTTGGTGACCAAAAAAATGATGCCTCTCTCGCGGCCATTGATCGTGTTCCACGTCAGTGGGTACGATATGATGTTGACAAGGGGTAAAACAGTAGCAAAGTTTCCACCACCACCGTATACGTCCAAACGTCAACAGGCTTTATTGGACGAATTGATAAAAACAGAAGGCAGTCCATTGCCAAGTTGGTTAGAATACCCAGTAGAATTGGTTGGACATGCCGGTATGTACTAGATCATTCATTAAATTAGCTCTCGAAAAATTTGTAACCACTGGATGGAAATAACATCGATTTGTCTGTCTCAGATACATATGAGGATTCTATTACGAGATTGGAAACCTTGGGAACACAACCTTCGCATATACATCAGAATCGGATACCGCACCCCAGAAAAAATCTTTACAAATTTCGGAAGAATTAAAAAAGCAGAGCTTAAAACAAATAATGGAAGTACTTGAAATTGAGGATGATGGTCCAGTTGAATCTGAGTATCGTAATTTGTGGTGTCTCAAAATTTGTGATGTTCTATGTGTTACCTCAAAACTGTTCTTTTCATATTTGTGGCGGATTATTCAATTAGTCACAAAGACGGCTCGAGCAGCGAAGAAAGTCAAGCAAGGCTATTCCGTAAGAAAAATGGAAAAACTTTGAACAAGGCTAGAATGTCTGTAAAGAAAAAGGAACATTTCAAGGCCAAAGATATAGATTCTGATTCTTTAAAATCTGACAAAAACAGAGGTAACTTTGATTATACAAATATTTCAGTTATGATCACGGTGTTTGGATTGTTTTTATTATTCTTATTATTCTTATTAATAATTGCGTGTAATTTCAATTGATGCACATTAACCAATCGCATTTCTAGTCTCCCTAACGAACATGGTTCGGAAATTTTTTTCCACCAATTGGTAGAATAATTCATTATTTCATTCATCTCTAATCTGCAGAGCTTCCCGAGAACAAAAATCCAGAAAAGGAAGTCCATGGCTCACTCAAGTCTTTGAACTTCGATGAAAGTCTTTCATCAATTTCAAATACACTGCGAAAGGCAGGAAAGAAGCACTATACCGAAGGTATTTAAAAATAATTCAATTATAAATTGCTCCTAAAATAATGGCTGTTAATTTTAGATACCATGTTGATATTGTCCGCTCTGAAAGGACTAAGCATTGACTTGAAAGAAAATATCAATGCTATCAATAACTTGTGTGCAGCAATTAAGCATGATGAAGCTTCTGTTGACACTAGCTCGAAGCTAAAGGCATTCTCAGCGACTGATTTAGAATTGCCTTTCAAAACGCTTGAGGATTTCAAAAATTCTGATAATAAACTGAAGGATCCCAAGTATCAACAGCACTGTGTAAGTTGTGCTGGAAACTCTAATTGATAAAAAGATATACTGTAATATATTTTTCACCTTTTGCACAGTAGTTGTTTTATGACAGTGAATTTCCTTGCTAATTTAGCGACAAAAATTTTATTGTTACTTTGCAATGTGCGTGTATTTTTCCAGGCTGCTTCGTTGTTATTCTACATCGATCGTGAGAATCACGTCACAAAGAGTGTCACAAATATATTTAAAAAATTTGTTGGTCGCAACGTTTGTATGCAATTCGCAGCTGTGAAACAGATGGGGACGAAAGAAATTTTTAAAGATACAAAATTTTCTAACATCATGTTTGGTATGTTTACAAAATATATCTTTAGAAATAGTATATTGTGCACCTAGGGAGGAAAGTAGAGTTTTGCTTGTGAGTGCGGAGTTCGCTGCCCGGGTCGACTCGCTCTCCCGAGGTGTAACTTGCTGCCCGAGTTGGGAGGGTGTACCAGGCGTATCCCCTCCCGCGAGGGCAGCAAGATACGCCGAGGGAGCGTAAGTCGGCAAGGGCAGCAAGCACCGCTGAGGAAGCAAAACTTTCCTTCCGTGATGCACATGATATTTTTTTTACACATGAACGGCAAGGCCTATTGATAAATTGATAAAGAGGGAGAAAAAAGAGTTTTGCTTCCCGAGGAAAGAAAACGTCATTTTCCTTCCTCATTATAGGTAGCAAAATAGGCCGTTCCGTTCATGTGTTAAAAAAATACTTTTTAAGTACATTTTACGCATCAACACATATATCTATAAAATATGATAATTTACTTTTCAGAGGTTGTTACGGAGCATCATACGGACAACCAAGGTAAACCGATTTCTGAAAAATATTTTTTTCACTGCTTGGGTCAAGCAATTGCTAATTCTAAGGACTGGGATGACGCTCGCATAGAAAGAGCAAAAAAAGAAAAAGCGAAGAGGGAGGAAAAGATCAGAGAAGAAATGGCTGATGAATAGTCAAGCCGCGAGAAATAGCCGCGTGTCACTGAACATTTTGATAATGTTTATAAACATGTAGCCATCGTTACGCAGCTATTACGTGCAGCTCATAACTCCATTGCCCTACATATTTTCTAGTGATACTATCCTATAAAATATATTCTATAAATACAATACTATAGAAAATACTGTCTACATGAAAGTACTCACGTACCTAACTATTTCTTAGTTTGAGTGAAAATCTAATCCAATAGTATATAGCAAAAGTGTGCAATATTCGAGTACGTTATTAATCTTGAGTATTTGAATCCATTATAATCATAGTCATTTATCTATAATCTAACGTACTTATTATACAAAACATATTGGTGATATACTTACGTGCCTTATTATTTATAAGTCCAACGAAGGCATTGAAAATAGTCAGTACTTTTTTACATTATTTCAACCAAAAAGCATTGTGATGCACTTCTGTACCTGACTATTTTTTGGTTGGGAGAAGGTATTCAGAATAGTCAGTACTGTTTAACATTATTATAACTAAAAAGCGTTGTGAAGTAGGTTCTCACGCGAAGTATGATGTGTTATTTTGGAAGAGGTCTAAAGATGGTATTATATAACCGCAAATCGTTGTGAGTGAATACTTACGAATCTCATTGACTTTTTTTATTTTTAGTTTGTTTAGGCTTTTGAAAATAATATGACGTCACATTTATTACAACAAAAAAGTTTGTGATATTTGTTAATTTTTTATGTTTATGGGGCATTCCACGTCAAACCAACGGGTCATCGAATTGACTCCCTAGAATTTTGGTAACCAATACATATTCTGGTTCGTTTGGATCAAAAATGATACCTCTAACTTTTTCGAAATTTATCCGCTATTTTGTGAAAGTGTGGTGACCCGAAATATCCCTTACAAGAAGATGGGCATTTTTAAAATGGTTGAAATTTTTTTTGGAAAATCAAAGATTCGAAAACATCTTACCGTCATGGCTCAAAAATGGGATGAAAATGTTTTTTTTTTAATTGTTTGAAGAAAAAAACTATTTTTTCGAATATATTTTCAATGATGATTTCTTGTGGTACCAAATAAAATAAACGAGTTTCGTCTTGGTCGAACTCGACTTTGTTCTTAATTCAAGAGTAAAACGATGAAAACGATGCTTAATTTGATCAAAAAACTCGTTTTCTTCATTTTACTCTTGAATTAAAGAGAAGATCGAGTTTTACCAAGATGAAGTTTCTTTTAACTTTATTTTTCATCACAAGAAACCATTGTCAAAAATACATTACAAAAAAGTTTGTTTAAACACGATTCAAAAAAAAAAAATTGCATTAACATCCTATTTCCAAATCACGACAAAAAGATGTGTTTTCGAGTCCTTGATTTTAAAACAAAATTTCATCAATTTTAAAAATGACCATCTTATAAAGGATGTTACGGCTTGCTTCACTTTGGCAAAATAACGGAAAAAATTCGAAAAGTTGGATGTATAATTTTTGTCCCAAATAATCCAAAAAATTTGTTGGTTGATAAATTTACAGGGAGGCAAGTCAACGATCCGCTGGTTTGACGTGAAATCCCCGTTGTATATTGTAACAATATTGTTATTGTTGAGCAATAAATGACTAACACTCAGTTTTTGAATTTGGAATATTTAAATTGTGTATATATATATATATATATATCCTTAACACCTAGATTTGCGGAATACAGGCAGTTCGGGAGCAGGCCTGGCAGAAATTGTGGCGCAAGTAGGGTACGATGGCTGCTAGCCTAGTTGGTCCCCGGTCGGGCACAGTATCTAAAACGGTAACATTTGACCAGGACCCTAACGGGCTACCACAGTTTAGCCAGATCTGGGACTGATTTCTAATCTGGCAAACTATCGAGAACCCGACCTATACCTTGGATGAATTTCTACACGGGGACCTCTCTTTCTCTAGAGAAGCTTGCGGATCTGGAAGACGACTTTGACTACCGTCTGAGCGGAATCCGTCAAGTTGTATCGAAATTCGGGGACAAAGTAGTCATGGACTTGGAGAATTCGTTTACGGTCTTCCTACCCAATCGACTGACGAAAACTATTCAAAAAGACGAATATCTGCTGCAGCAGATGGTGACAGCCGCCAACGATTCTAGATTACATCTGCGATATCTGGGCGGGTAGTACAATCGACTTGAATTCGTATACATGTAATTTGAATATCAAAGACGAAATTTTGTACCTCGTACTTCGAATATTCAATGAAAAAAAAAGGATCAAAATTATACGTATTTTTCACTTATCATTAAACCATCCTGTTCATTCTTATCCCAACATGTATCGATAAATCGACAATCAACTCAGGTTCTATTTAAAGAAAAATCAACTACAAATTGAGTTTTTGAATCTAAAAAACTAGTACTCTGAACATCACTGAGAAAAAAAAAGTCGAAGATCGTCAAACTGCATTTAAATCTTGTCACTGCAATGTGATGATTCAGCGGACTTGGTCAAGGATCTTGAAATTATTATGCGTTTGTCATTTAGCGTAAAACCTTCCTCCTCCTCCTGATAATGAGATCAGTATGGAAGAAATTATTCTCCTAACAGTGAAAGGTAAGTGTAAGCGTCTCAAGGTGTAACAACAAACATGGAGAAGGAGTCTCGGCACAGCAACGTCTTTATTCAAGGAAATCGTTCTTGCAAAATAGATGTGAACCCTCAAGAGACCGGAGTAAGACTGCCTTCGGTCGGCCCCGCTCCATTATATATTAGACAACGTACGACAGCATCCGTCCGTTGTCTGATCGGTTTGTTGCCGGTCGTACTTCGGTGTTCGGCTGATTACGTCATCTGGCTCGAATGGAGTCGAATCGGCATACGCCACTTTCATAAGGAATCTAATCAATTCATAAACATTTTTTAAAAAACCTTAACAAAATTACTTTATAACGTTAGTACAAGAATTTGATTCAACAGTATCGTAACCAGGATGATATTTTCGCCAGGAATGCGGGATCGTTCTTGTAGATGCTTCTGTGCAGAAGCACAAATCGCTCACCGTCGCCATCCGTACAACATGGTGATTCAGTAACCAATTTTGGAGTAACACGACGTTTCGAGCTGCACAGTTTGCTTTGGGTATTGTGTGCTCGTCACATCGTACATGTACAGCCGAAGTTTTTTGAATGGCTTAAAGCGATGGACAGCCGAAGCCCAGCAAATCGATGATTTGAACTGTGGGGACAATTTTAAGCAGCCAATCTCGTTTTTTTTCTCCCTTCACGTACACCCTGCGAGCTTTGCACAGTTCGTATTCAATTGTCCATTCCACTTTCTCGAACGGTATATTTCCACAGCTCCAAGGTAGACCATGAAAATTGCGTTGCAACCATGAAATTTGGCTTTTATATTTGACGTGTGGACAGTCCCATTCATGAGTTGGCTCGAAGAGAAACGTCGATGGAGGTGCTTCCGAGTAGATTGAAACTACAGCCAATTCCTTCAACGTAAAGGTGTGGTCGTAAGGTCTACGGAAGCCTTGGATGTCAACGATGAGCTCCATATTTGAACTGTGGGAGGTGGTGGGAATTGGTCAGATTTGATACCAACTTTTTCACCCCACCACTGAGTGGGTTGTATTCAGTAATACGATCGTGAACAATCAAGCAGTACGCCGATGTTTCAGCGGGAAAGTTGGCATTAGCTTCAAATTCAAGGTGGATGTCAACGGGTCCGTACTTCAAGGATTCGTTTTGTTTTGAACAGTCAATGACGAATAAGGGAAACTTCTGAAGAAATCCACTCCTTGTCAGTAACGGCTCGGAGCTCTTGTCGTAGTAGGTAGCTTGGAAGTTTGCGTACATCTCGTACAAGAGTGCGTACAGATAAGGACTTATAATTAGTGATTCTTGACCTCGTTGAATGATGAATGAAGGTATTCTTGGATATGTAGGTCAATAATTAACAATTTAAAAAACTGTTAACGTTTCGGCCCGGATGAGGGCCCTCCTCGGAACGACAATTTTATTATGGTAAATGGTATCTGTTCAAAACCAAAGAAAAACAAACAACTATCGTCAGATACAATTATAAATTACATAATGAAACCGGCTTATGCAGAAGTGTCCGTTACCTTGAGTTTTGTAGACAGCCAACAATGGAGTAGACGTGACGGATCACATATTTTAAATTTTTACAAAAAATAGACGAAAACAATCAAACGGCAACATGCCGACGCTGGATGGGATGGCAATCCGCCACTCCCAACTACTCATCTTTAGTTTATGTACGAAGTTAACTTAAGCGAAGGTTTTGACAAATTTAGCGACTGATAACGACTTATGTTTAGATTCAGGTTACCGTACGGATAAGATTGTGAGTTTAAAAACAGCTTGACGTCCGTGACATTGCAACGATCAAAATGACTTGCGTTCTTGCCGATCTTGTTCCTTCGACTTGTTTGGAAAGCCAAAATTACGTATCGTGGTTTTTCTACGTTTTCAATGTAGTGGGAAGTAAAGGATATTCGTACAATTCCCAACTGCGGAAGCTCATCGAAATAGGCGGGTCTTTCTCAATGAAATTCAGCAGGTCAACTTTTTTCTGATCCGTGAGTTTCAAATACGGTACGAGCCATTCCACTGTATTCATTACGATTTTGTATTCCTCCTCTTGACTCTGCACAATTGCGTTTACATCAGTTTTTGATCTCGTTGAAATCGACTCGTGTTTGGCATTGACGACGATCTTGTGGTAGTCTTCAGCGAAACCCAGTATCGTGCTGAGCGGTATCAATACGTCAAAATTACCCTCGGCATTGGTTAATTTTTTCTTCTCTTCCACGTCAAGCTATCCTGCGTTCTCCATCAGCCAACTCTGACCACAAGTCAGAGAAGCGTAGCCCTTCATTCGACTTGTCAAGCCAACATTCTTGATTCTATCGATCTCAACCGCATTAATTTCGTAGGGAATTTCTTCAAATAAATGACAGATGGCGTTGTTTACGAGCTGCGTGTTCACAGTCGCTGTACCATCAGCTTTAAAGAGTCGTCCGTGGATATGTACCGAACTTTTGCCGGGTAATATCTAGATTCGCGGCAGCGAATCGCCGCCAAGTTATATATACATCTATACATATATACTTTGAAGGCGAAAGCTAGCCGGGAATTATTTACCCGGCCTAACTACTTCCCTATCTTCCCGTGTATAAGCATATCGTCGTATCTCAGGAATGCGTGAATATTTTTAAACGAGACTCACACGGCTGGTACTCCCGATCGATATAACCTTAGTGTGAAAGTCCGATAAAAATCTGTCATGTGGTTTCCGCAATATTAGCTGTCAAAGATGATGAAAATGAGAATTATTTTTCTTCTTCTTCTTCTCCACGCCAGAGCGCCTTGTAGACACGATTCCGCTCGAACGCGTGTATGAATCGTCTTTAAGTTTTAAACACAGCATTTTGGCATCAAAATCTCGCCCCTTATTGATTTTGATATAAATCTGAATCCGTATTCGGCCGATATAATATCATGAAGTTGCGAAGTGGGTCGATAAAAGATAATAATAAAAAAATGGCCGCTGGGTAAGGCAATTATTAATTTAATTAACAATGCAACAGTCAGATGGCGCTGCCCGCGCTGCGAACCGTCTAGTAACCAAAATGGCTGCCTCATGACGCTGTCACGCCGTTGTTCGCAATATTTGTGACAAATTATTATTTATTTATTCTTATGTTATCGAATCTCGAAATTAATTTGCAAAGTTCGTGAAAATGGGTCATGCCTATGGTCTCATGAGATAAGTGAGTGAGTGAATCAGTGATTATTAGTGGCATCTACTTTACGGGCTCTTGTAATTTTACGGAACGGATCGTCCGAGGTAGGTGTAAAAATCAGAATCGAACCAAAGAAAAGATGAGATATTCTGCAATCAGATACACATTCGACAGACAGCTTGACTAAAAAACAGAGTTCGCTCGTCATGAATCTCAGATAAAACAATGCTAACAAAAGCTATTGGAAAAATACTCACGATGCTTCAATCAAATCAGACGGTATGTTACTTCGTTAATTCACATTATATTAGAATGTATATTTATGTACAGAACATTTAATATATGAATAGCTTAGCCTCAACCTCTTCTCTATCAATTGCATGACTTTTTTGTTTATTAAATTGTATGTTTTGTCCGTATTTGTACAATACATTACTTTCATTCAGTGTCCTCCTGTGTGTGTTTTCTTTACTTGTTTATTGTTTCGTTTATTTGACAATCATTCGTACCCCTGGAACCTATAACAAATATTACACTCCAGCAAGCCGACATTCCAAAGAGTACGTAACTGACAGATGTGCAAAACTCAACACTCTACATATCTTGTTAAAACAAGCAGATTGTCATCAAAGTTCTAAGCATCTACTTTACTTATCTGTTGGCCAGCACCACTATCTACTCACTAAGGCCAATATACATCTGTCAATATTGAAGCCAACATTTTGCTATACATTTTCATATTGATCGAATCACCTAACCTTCTACAATGTGTACAAACGCAATGATAAGATAAGAATGAAGTTAATAATACTGCTGTAACGATTCTTCTGTGAGAAAAATCGTCACTTTGCACCTTTGAGAATGTACAATATTTAGTAAACCATGTAAAATATACTAGCCTCATATAGTAAGCTAACGTCGTTTCCACTGTTTTAACTATATACATAATATAACCCTAATTGTTTTTCGTTTTATGTTTTACAGTCATCTGTCCTATTCTTATCCGAGTGTTGATCTGTTAAACTCAGCAACATTACGCTGCGGCATCACTACGTCCTAACACAAAAAGGCAGCTACTTGAAAATTGGCACTCTATGTTTCACTTATTTTCTCGAGCCGGCTTTCCTCGACTTGCCAATCACTAACTTCATCTACCTATTCATCAGCACTATTGACTTTCCAGCAAAAAGCGGTATGCACTGACCACAATACTATTACTAATAGACCACCTTTTACCATATGTAATAAATTGTGAACATCATATCCACAAATTGTATCATGACAGCATAAGTAGTTGAATGTTTTTAGTCTTGTATGTCATTGTTGTTCTTTATGTTTTATTCAGACAGTACCGTTGTTATTACTAACACACTCGTCACAGAAATTACTCTCAGTCTTAACGATAACAAAAATCAAGCGTTTCGTCACAATAACACGACTGAATTCAGCCTCATATAATAAGCTATAATCATTTCCTATGTTTGGACTACGTACATAATGAAATCCTGATTGCTTTTTATTTTATGTTTCACAGTCACCTGGCCCATTCTTGTCCAACCATTGATCTGTTAACCCTTTCGCTACGGCAATGTGCTCCGTCGGAGTGACACCGCTGAACGGGCCACCGCGCCGCCGGAGGAGCGGCACTGAACGGAGCACTGCGCCGAAAGGTGTGCATATCGCGCTTAGGTAAACTGGTGTTCGGACTTACATCTTTCGGCGCAGCCTCATCATTCTCTTGATCGAACGATTCTTTAAGTTTTATATAACAACATATTGGAAGATTTTGCAATTATTATCAATAAAAATGTATTTGAAAATTAAAAATTCCACTTTACAATAACAAATTAAAATTGCTAATAATTTAATTCACAGTGATAAATTTTAAAGCAAGGGTCGACACACAATCCCACATTACAGTTTTTACATTCATACACCGTTTCGCGTCTTTTATCGTTCGCATGGCAAACGACACACCTTCTTCTTGGTTTTTCCCTGCCGATTTGTAAACCGACGGAAAATGTCGTTCGATTAATCTTAAAGGATTATTATTCCCGATTCGATGTGGATGACTGATACTTTCATGGTACTTTCCCAGTATCTCCCTAATTAGCTGCAATTGAAATATTGCCATTGATATTTGTTGTTTCATCTTATGTTTGTATAAACAATAAGCGTTCCACACGCAAATGTCCACGAGATGGAAGAAAAATTTCCGGTACCACTTCAAAGATTTCCGTGTCGAGTTCACAGTGCTTATGACCATATCCGCTTTGTCCACTGCCCCCATTGAATTGTTGTAATCTAACACGCATACAGGTTTGTGAATAACTTTTTTTCCTCCGTGCCTGATTAACGTTTTGAACTCTGCTTGTAAGAACTTGTATGTATATACACATATGTATCGCTGTTTTTAGGTGTATATGTGCGGCACTGGCGAGGCGTTGGGATTTGCGCTATCGGACAGTCGGTCCGCAAACGTGACGGAAGTAAGACATTATATGTAGGCTTGGCCAAGCAAATTCCTTTACTTTCTCTTTTGCTGTGATTTTAATAATTATTTACATTATTTATTTCTTTCGACGACCCTGTTGGGATATATATATATATATATATATATATATATTTTAATAAAGGATTAAGGACCGACTAAACGACGATCGCCAAACAATAACGCCCAAATCAAATTAAAAAAGATAAGTGATCACCTAAAAGGGATTTTTATTCAGCATTTTATCGTTCTTTTTAATTATTTATTATTAATTTTGTATTGCTGTCTTTTTATTTATATTTATTTATATTTTTATTTATACTTCTTTATATTTTTATTTATATTTATTTATACTTTTATTTATATTTATTTGTATTTTTATTTATACATACATCTATTTCTTTTCATTTGTTTATTTTATTTCATTCTTAATTTGAGACGGTATATTTTATAATTTTAACCTTATACTTTAATTTATTAAATTCGTTACATGCTGTATGCATTGTAGAAATCATATATACCTCCTTCTTATCCATCCATTTTAAGGCCCCGCTGACCTGGCATGTCATATATATATTTCGTGACGTCAGAAGCGGGGAAATTGGGTGAAAACGCCTATACGAATCCTGCGATAACGAGAGTATGAATCTTACTCGGAAATATTTTAAATCGTAGCTTGAATAATAGTGTACGTGTGAATCTCAGTCACTGCTCAGGCAAATCGCTGATAATATTTATAATAAAGAATGATGAAGTGAATAAAATCACGCGACAACAAACATGGCCGATCGGAGCTACCGCATGTTGAATATTCACTGATTGCACTGTTCCACAATTTCTTTCACCCTTGCCAGGGAGATTCACACGTACAAAAGCACACACGTTATCCGGGAAAATTTATACTATCAGTTATTTCTTTGTAAACATGGCTCGATTCGTATACGCGTTTTTCATGTGACAGCAGCCCGTTCTGATGTACGAGATGCCTGTAATTTAGTTCAACGTTGAACCTACAGACGCGCTGTAGTCGACCGAAGCCGTGCCAGATGGTAACACCACATGGTAATGCGCACACATCCCACATTCACAAACCTTCTGCTGAAGCAATAATCTGCCGTATCGACGAGAGCATAGGCCTTTACGTGAATGCGAAATAATTCACAACTCGCGCGGGAAAAACGCTAATTTTTGAAACTCACACGTGTTACAAGGTATTTATTTATCGTTATTTGGGAATGCTAACATCAGTTCACAACCTTTGTGACTGATCGTAATCGCACGTCTCTGAAATACATGCATTTTTACTATGATTTCAGTATTTATTATATTGCGGGACTAATATTATTCGTCATAAAATCCGTAAATGTGAGAAGTTGGTCGGCATTGATGTAACTGTTTGACACATATATCAGCACTGTATATCGGGCATTCTACATAAATTTCGCAACATTTCAATCTGATTCTTTTTTCGATTCGACAGAAAATGGTATCCACATTCTAAAATATGCATTGAATCCTGATCCTCAAAAAGTCAGCTATAAATAGCGAGTAATTAACGTAGAATGTCCCATATACGATGTTGATATTTTCATGAAATTCTCGCATCAATGTCTGCTAGCTTCTCGCACTTACTGATTTTTGAGAGAACGATGTGACCCGGTGTAAAGTAAATACTAAAATTGACGGAAACACGCATGTCTATGCCTTCTACAAGTGGTAAAATTTCCGAATTGTCTTACGCGAAGGTTTATGGTTGACATGAAACATTTTGGTCAACAGACATTTATATTTTTATTGAAAACAAATTTGAAGGGCTGTCGTTTCGAAACTCGCCCAAGTGTGTATTGACGATCTCCGTCACGGGTGGAACCAGGTGGGGGGGGGGGGGGGAGGGGGGGGGGGCTTGAGAATATGCCCTCTTCTGGGCTGGGTCTAGGTCGACTAGTAATAATTTGTCTAATCTCATTTATGAATAGCAAGATTTATTTCGTTATTTCATTAAAATTATTGAAACTTATATTATTCAAATACGATTTTTTTTAATTACATTTATTATTGTACTAGAATTAAAACCTGGGCTGACTAGGTCTTGACTATACCCCCCCCTCCGCCCAAATTTGAAAGCGGGATCCGCCCTTGATCACTGTAATGTGCGATTCATGAAATTGTTCTCGAAGTGGATGTGATTAACAATTTTAGAAATACCTACATCGATCTCAGCATCATTTTCATCGTATGTACGTACAATTACTGTATACAATGGTTCAAAATTCGTACCTTATATATTACAGGGTCGACCCTAGTCAAAATTCGGATAATAATTTGCTTGCCATTTTCAACTTAGATTTTTTTGGCTTTTTTAATTCCGAACGAATATGGATTTCATACGTCATTTCTTCGCCGTTTCATTTGTGAATACCAAAATTCTCAACAAATATACAAAACTTTTTTGTACATTAGACGAATTACTCGAAACTTACTGAGTTGGTGGAAATTGTAATAAAACTACATTTATGCTGTCGTTATGCATCATTATCAAAGTGCGGTCTTATCAGTCATGCACCTTACTTGAAATCGCCATGAAAACCCATAGAAATCCTTTCGACTTCGTTAAAATTTTCTACGGATACACTGCAATCCCATAACATTGTACAGAACTTTATAACTCTGAAAGGAATCAGCATACATATTTCTTTTAAAATTACTGTTACTATGATGCAAAACAAGTAGTAAAGTTGTTCTCTGATTCCAAGTAGTATCCATCCCTTTTCAAAATTCTATACCCCTCGCACCTATAGGGTGGCCACTAAATCTCCATCACGAAATTCCCTGACTTTTCCAGGTTCTCCAGACAAAATCTTTATAATTTTCCCTACCAATACGAATAAATTGAAGAAAAAAAATTCAAAGAAAAACTAAATTGATAAATATATTCACGTATTTTTCATATAATTTTTGTTTTTTATATGAAAGTTTGAACTGTCACTCCGGTCACCCTGTCTCATCCAGTCAATGCGCGCAATCGTTTGTAAGGTAAGGTAATATTTAGGAATACTCAAAGTTTGAAGAGAATCTTATCCGGCGATGGTAAAAAAAATTTGTATTGGATCTTGTATCCTAACTCAAAAACATCGTGGAACTTTCATCTTGTGAAAAGAATTTAGTAAACAATTCTCTAACTTTCCCCAAAAATCCCTGACATTTGCCTGACTGTTGCAGAATGTTAGAATTCCCTGACTTTTCCAGGTCTTCCAGAATTCCCTGACCAGTGGCCACCCCGATCTAATATAATATTCCCTTCAGTTCATCAAATGTAAAACAGTAACAGTTTTTGTTGAATCGACTGAAGCCCCTGTTTCGTGAGGTGAAATTTCTCCGCAACTTGAAGAAAATTACAAGGTTATATAGGGAATAGACTGTGAAACATAATGTTTCGGAAGCAAAATTAGAATTAAATAATTTTTAATTTCTTTATTTAATTCTAGAAAGATCATTTTAGTAGTCTATCACTTGTATGAGCTTGTGATATTCTTCAAGTCGCTATTCAATTTCAATTCGCGAAAGGGGGTTAGGCTACCCTGCAAAAAAAAACGACACATTCGGTCAGAACTGACACAGATCCGACACAATTGTGTCGGAATTGTGTCGGATCCTGTCGGATTTCTGTCGAATGTGTTGTATTTTTTTTGCAGGGTAATTAAGTTCAGGAAGTGCCTCATCGTTATGATTCCAGGTTGACTGATCGTTAGAAACCTTTCAATATCTTTGGCGATATTTTTTGTAGGTGCCCCCCCCTCCCCCCCCCCCCCCCCCCCCCCGATGACTCCTTCACATACATGCTAGCACTCATTTTATATATATAGGACACGATGAATACAATTTTTTATATTGGCACATCCTACTGTACATAACCATTTCGAAAAAGTATAACAATAAAATTACAATTTATTGCATTGCAAACACAATCTACCGGATAAGTGAAGATTTTGATTTGCCTCACACCGAGTGCACGGTCGGGTTCTCTTGAACATGCTTTATAAACAAGAGGATTATGAAAGGTTGCGGTTCGAATAGTTAGGCCAGTCAGAACCGACATTCAAAATCGAAAATTTCATAATAATCCCAAAAGTTTTGAAACTTCGGTCAAGTGACTGGTATATCGAGAAAGTAATAAATCTCAATTTGCAACCTTTTTAGAAGTCCGCAACATTGTTAAAATTGCAACTGAATAATATTTTGCTGGTTCCGTACCCTTCAATTGGTTGCAAATTTGATACGTGATAGGAAATAATATATATAATACTATTCCAAGTTTGCAGAACTTTTGTAATTTTTTTTTGGTATATCGAGAAAGTAATAAATCTCAATTTGCAACCTTTTTAGAAGTCCGCAACATTATTAAAATTGCAACTAAATAATATTTTGCTGGTTCCGTACCCTTCAATTGGTTGCAAATTTCATACCTTCCCCGACCTTACATTAGAGTTTCAAAACTTTTGGGATTATTATGAATTGATTGTCTTGACTGACTGGCCTAAGTAGTGAAAAGAGGAAGTCAAGGAGTTTTTGAAAATAAAATATATTTAAAAAATTAAGATCACAAAATACACAAAATAAAATAGAAAAGAAGAAATGAAAACAATATTAATAAAAATTAAAAATCGTCGCCCCGCCACCCCCGCGCCGCCCTCCCCTGCGGTTTCCGCGGCTGCCACTACGGCGGTGGCGATTGCGGCGGCTCCCTCTCTGCCGGGCTGCGCCGTTGTTCATGGCGGCAGCCATCGCCACCCGTACGGCCTCCGCGATCCGTTCCTATAAACAACCAAACAATTATGATTCGATGTGACAAGCATTTTTTATTATTAAAACAGTTGCCATTCTAAATGGAATTATAAAATAGAAAGGTAGTAAACGGGAAAGCTGTTTCGCCACGGCAGTGACAGAATACAGCCATTTCCACGCGACGGGGGTACAACACCCCAAGTTCCTGCTCAATAAGAACATGGCTAAAAATACGTTACACTTCGAAAAACTCTGATTTCCTAGAAAGAAATTTATACGCTTTTTCTTGGAAAGTTTCATGTTAGAACACAACATTTTTTGTAACTACCAAAATTGCTGACATAATTCTTTTAAAACGGCAAAACTATTCAATCGTATAAAATAAACTTAGAAGTAGGAAGTCTATATTTCGAGTTAGTAAATTTGATGAAATATATTTAGCACTTTTTATGGTGTTATGAAAATATTCAATACCCTTTAGTTAAGTTCACGAAAGCGTTAGAGCCACTAATTGACGACCGCTATTTAATAATGTATTATACCGTAAATCTAAAAAATTTTCTGTGAAAGTGGCAAAGTACTATTCATAACGCGTCAAAAATCCTTTCGCGCAAAACAAGTGAATTTCACAGTTATTACGTGGGGCTCCGGGCATCTATTTAGTATAATCAGCAGAACAAAATCGTTCGTAGTCTAACGCCATTCAATCAACCTGTCAATTCACAATCGTAAATCTTTGACGCAATTTCATGTGGCACTAAATTAACCTTGCATACATTACAATTGCACGTGAATTTCCCTAGTCACCACGATTCAACAATCATCTTTTAATCTTCGCAAAATGATTTTACTGTGTACAGCTGATTTCGCAGTCGCAACAGATCTAGGATATTACGGTGCCATTTTCGTCGGCACAACTAAAACATTTCGTTTTTGCGCACTAAAACCAGTTGAAGTTTTTGGTTGTGGTAAAATAATGTTTGGTAGAATGTGTATCAACACATACGTTTGATTATCAGGACCAAATTTTGATCAATACGATCACATTTTTTTATCGGTGTATGCTTTATAAAGATACTGCTGCCGGTTATCATTACATTGTACTGGCAACTCCATACTTTTTGAACATTACCTAATTGAATCTCTTCTTCATTTTTAGACAGATTGTTTCAATAACTTATATAACAAAATTGAAACTAATGCAAAAGATCGTTAGGGAAATACCTCCAGCGTCGGCCCCACGGTGTCGGACTCCGCGGCCGACGAAGCAGCAGGGGAGGGCTGGGGTTGCGAGGGTGGCGGCGGCGGCGGTGGTGGTGGCGGCTGGGCAGCGGCCGCCATCAGTAAACCGCCCCTCTCCCCGCCATACTGTTCCGGAATCTGGTCAAATGAAATGCATAAGCACACGTGTTTTTTTTATCGTCTCCAGCAGGTATTGTCTTTCGACGATATGTCCCAAAGTACACATGTTTTTCTGTACGAAAACACAGGGTTACTCACCGGCGTCAGAAGCCCTTGTGGCTGCTGCCGCCAGTCGTACCACTGGGGCTGCGCATAGCCCCAGTGGTAACGCGCAGGCGGCAGACCCGGGTGGATACCCGGCAGTACCCCCGGCCGCAGTAATTGTGCCGGGGGCCTTACCTCCTGCTCACCGCCTCCTTGAGGCTGTGGCGCCTCGTAACCTGGAGGCGGTGGCTGGCTGGTATCCACCCGGAAGCCTTGCGGCATTTGCTCTTCGCTGTTGTTGTCTAGAAATTAAAATTCGCAAAATCAGTCCTATGCCAAATGAATGCTCTGTCAAAACCAATGCGAGGGAGCTTGCCTCCATTCGCATTGCCAATGAGCCAACAAGTGTTTACATACTGTTTCGAAATGTGGAAAATATATTGCTCGTCAATAATAACATGCATCAAAATCTTCTTACATATTTCAGAGCCTATCGTATAGCGATGGCCACTGATCTTAATCTATCAATCAATCAATTGATTGATTTCAAAAGTAAAATTCAACACGACTCGATTCAACCGGCAACAATCAATCTGTCTATCCATTAATTCCAATATTCTTTTGAAACGATACATTGGAAATTCAAATTTTGTCACTCTCAAGTACATACATAATCATAATTGCGGAAAGCTTTTTTGATAGCTTATAGTTTCGTCTAAATCTTACTTTCAGGTGAAAATATTTATTTATCTTTCCTTTATTACATGAAACAGGCATTTAGTTAATAATACAATGATAATAATTCGTACTTCAATCACATAAATAGATATTGTATAGCGTCGTTTATGCGAGTGTAAAATTACAACCGTTTGTGAGGAAAGAGAATCGTGAATTATTTTCTAAATTTCGTTAGATACGATCTTCTGTCTTTATCTTTCGCAGCAAATGTAGAAAACTAAAGCCAGGATAACGATTCTGGCAAAGTTCTCTGTCCTTAAAATTGTCATAGATCTGTGTATGAGTATATTTCGGCATTTTAAGGCTAAACCAATTATTTAGTTATATCGGTTGGTTGATTAAAAATAAAAAATCTATATTGCGATATGAGCGCAATGATAAATGGGGTTTTCCGACGGGTTTTCATTGATCATTAATTTCAGTTATAATCTGAGTGAAATGTTGAATGGCGATGAAATTCCTAATTTTCACGGCTTTAGTTATGTTAATTTTTTTTTTGTTTTATCGGATACCTTTTATCATCTGGCGTTTTGTCTGTGAACTATACTTTACTGAATTTCTAGCGGCTCAGACCCCTATACGATAAGATTACTCATTATTGTTCAAATTATTCTATTCCTGTGGATCTTTGCTACAATGACACCTTACACGTGTAGTCTGTAGTGGACGAGCACCTTTTTCAGGAATTTCAGTTAGACTTCTCCAAAAATTATGGTTGAGGTTTCATTCGATTCTAAATTGCGTCCAGAAACTTTTCGAAAAAATTCAAGATCCGGGACAAAAAATAAAAGCTATAAACAATTCAGCAAAAAAAAGGGGGATTTTATCTGTCAAAAATATCTTAAAAACTATGTCTATGTGACAAAAGGTTCATAAAGAGCAGGAAATTTCGAAAAATACAGCCCCAACACCCGAAACTGTACCACCAATATTTATAATTTTAATTTACAGGTGAAAATAGTGCTGAACGGGCGATGTGACGACCGTGCACTCGGTGTTATTCGCGCCTAAATCCCAAAAAACATTATGGAACCCATTTATCTGAATATTAAGAACGAAAAAATGCATATACCATACAGATACATGAATGAACAACCATCTGTAAAAACAAAAAATTTTCCTCAATTTTTCAATAAGTGGTGCTTTCGTTAATCAAGTAATTTATACGATTGGCGAATCAACACAATTATATTTGTAATTATAATAACAACCCCTGTGATTTTCCAAATAGTAATCTGAGAATTTTTTCCACTTCCTAACCCATTATTCAAAGGGTTTAAAAGAGATCCCCGTTTAAAAAATTATTTAATTTCGACTTTTCATTTTTTAATAAACAATTTAACGGATGAAAATGTAAAAAAATCGAATAGGCCTATGAAAAAATAATTTTTTCTTTATTAACTGTTTCGATTGAATCAATTTAGAATCACTCAAAAGTATACTAATATAACTTTTTTAAATTTTTTTACTCCGATTGTTTACAGCAATTGTTACAAACAAATGCATTGTTTATGACATCATTAAAAAAAACGTCCTGACAATTTGGCCATCGAGTACAGTAATGATGTTGAGGACAAAAATTAATTCCTCCAAAAATTTACTTTTCTTTGCAAACGTACGTTTTGATCGATAATTTTTTTTTCGTGAGTACAATTTTTTTCTATTAGTATTTTTAGTACTCAACTTATTTCTTCGAGAATGTTTTATTCCCATTCTTTAATTGTTTATACAATAAACAAGTTGCAATTCGTTTATAACAAATTACTATTCGTACTATACTTCTTTCCGGATGCTACAAACAAAAACCCCAAATCAACCATGGAAGAAAAAATTGTCTTCTATATTTCACATAATTTCAGATATTGTCACATCTATGAGCTTGCCTTTTTAGGCTTATCCATCATTACGTTTCAAATAACTTGCAAACTATTAGCAATACGGCAAAGAAACTTCAAATCTTTTTCATACACTATCGAATAACAAATCGAGCTTTTATGCATTTGCTTTTACTTATTTGCATTTATTTATAAAAAAAGCATGGTAACATTTGTTCCGACTTTTAAATAGAAATATCCTACGAACTATCAGAACAGTTCATAAGGTATTTTCATTTCAAAGTCGGATAAAAACGTTTCTATGGTTTTTATTTATAAATAAATGCAGATGTACTTGTGGTATTTTTAATACTTTATAAGATATTGTTATTCAAAAGTCGAATACAAATTGTTCTATGTTTTTTTTTTTTTTAAATAAATGAAGATGTCCTTTTTGTATTATTGATAGTTTATACGATATTATTCAAACGTCGGAAAAAACTGGTTCCATGCTTTTTTTTTAAACAAATGCAGGTAAGTCAATAAATGATCGAGCTACAGCTTTCATTACAAGCCCAACTTGTTTATTGTTCAATAGTGTATAAAAAAGATATGAAGTGTCTTTATCGTATTGCTAATAGTTTGCAAGTTATTTGTATCGTAATGATAAATAACCCAAAAAGTAAGAATATTTGATATTATGTACAAAAAAAATTACAAAAATTCATACATGGTTGGTTTTATTTATGATTTTTTTTGTGTTATCTGAATTACATATAGTACGGATATTCATTTGTTTATATATATTTATTAGTTATTAAACGATTAGAGAATGAAAAAAAATAAAATGTTATTGTGAAAATATGAAAGAGCACTAGAAAAAATGATTAAAAAAAAAACGTTCCTTAATATCAATTTGTACCAACGAAAAAAAGTTGTTAATATTAAAATGCGTTTTTAAACAATAGTTAATTCTTGTAAGAAATGATTTTTTTCTTAAAAATAATTATTTTTATCGATGGTCAAATAGTACATTGCATATCGTGTATATTAAATAAAACCAAGTATCATCATTTTACGCGTTATCGAGTTACTAATATGACCTGGTTTCAGAGCAACGTGGATTGCGGGGAACTTTTTATTCTCAATCACCCTAAATGACAATGGCATCACCATTATTTCAATATTTTATACCTTAGTGATAATTTTTAGTGACACCAAGAGTGTGAAAGAATGCGTTATCTGTGTGCAAAAAAAATATTTACGCGCAAAATATTATGATTGATATGTATTTACTCACGATGCATTGTTGTCGACGGTTCGTAGACAACTGACGCTCTCCGGAGTCTGTTGGCGTTGACGCTTGCGCTTCACACACGCCACGGCCACCTACTATCCGCGAGGCCTCATTCCTGCGATTACTCGTGCACCGTACACATCCACTTTTCGCGGCGAACTGAGTAAGCGCGGATTTTTTGGTAATTTGTCGTGCCGCTAATTCGAATTACGTGCAAATTATCACGCCATAAGTGTGTTTACATATATTTGTTACAAGTAACAATAATCTTGTGAGTGTAACAATGGATACCACACATAGCACGGGCTGCAAGACAAAACGGTACTATTTGACGGCCAAACGAAAGAATCGTTCGTTGCAATGGTAAGTGTTGCTAATTTTTTGTATGCAATTATAGATATCATTCACAACAGTCTCGCCAACTCTGTACGTGCTTTGCAGGGTGATTCAAAATTCGCAGTTTATATTCCACATCGCGGACCCTTGTAATAATATGAGTTGAAAGTTTCTAAGACATTTTCCGTAAAACGAGTTTTTTCATTCTAAGAAATACAAAATATACCTGGTTTGGATATCTTTTTACGTCTCGACTTTGTGATTTCTGTACTCCACACCTGAATTGATACCGAAATTTGACGGTAAATTTGTGTATATGTATTCAAGAATCTATTTGTCGAGAAATAATCTTTATTACAATTTATGAAAAACTTAGCTGGTGAATTTTGTTCCCAATTCTCATAAGGATTCACAAAAATTATTAGAAGTGAAAACTAAACGAGGAATATTCGAATCAATTTCCGTTTTTTTTTTCTGAGAAAATGTGGTTATCCAGAACAAGTACTAAGGAACTTTTAACTTCGACTTTGTCAATGCGGTTCGAACAAATATCAAAATTTTGAAAATCTGGAAAGACAGTTCTGTAGAGGATTGAATTCTCTACAACAAAGTCGGTGAGTGACCCCCTCTACCTCCCATAGATAATGCGTGGGAGGGCTCCAAAGTTTAGAGGACGAATTTTCGATTTCGCCTCCACGCAGCGATGAATGACTCGATATTTCAAAATTCATAGAAAATACAAACTTGTTACTTGTTAAATACACCTTGTTTTTTCAAAATGATTGATTTTAGTATTTCTTATGAATTTTTGAATATCGAGTCTCTTGTCGCCGCTTTGAGGCGAAATCGAAAATTCGTCCGCTTAACTTTGGAACCCTCCCACGCCTTATCTATGGGACGTAGAGTGGGTCACTCGGCGACTTTTTAGTAGGGAATTCAATCCTCTACAAAACTGTCTTTTCAGATTTTCGAAATTTTGAAATTTGATGGAACCGCAATCGAGACACCGTTTTGGCGTCTTGATTTTTGGTGGTTTTCATTGTTTTCACCCCCCTAGAGTACTCGGATTTCAAAAATTCATTGAAAAAAGTTTCTTAGAATAACGTTACGCGGCTACCCTGAAAATCTCGAGCTGCAATTAATTTGTTTAGTTTGTTGATGAAAATTGAGGCTCATTTGACTGGCCTAAACTGTAGCATTTCGGTATTTGAAATGCAAGCACGCTTTACACCGAACTACATACGTCTCGTATGAGAGAACAACACATACCGATGCGACTTTGTATTAGGCAACGTTCGCGGAGTACATTTAGTATAATGTTGCGAATGGCAACCCGTTTTATTTTTTAAATACATAAACAACGTGTAGCATAATAAAAGAAAGTAAGAAATTAATTCATTTACGAACAAATCAGATCGTCATCATTGAACACAAATGATGTTTAAAAATAACAATGATCACACAAATTAGAATTGTTCCATTCAAAAATGTACCTAGCAATACTCATTTTGTCTATAACTGATTACTGCAAGTGAATTGAAATTGAGTCGAAGCATAATTCTAATTTCATACATTACTGTTAGGTTACCGCATAATGAACGCTTTTCGCGTAATTAACATTTTTACAATGCTTTAAAGAAGTTCTGTTATTTGATTCATACAGCAACGTGTTAAATTTCAATCAAAATTTATGCGAACTGCTTGTTCGTATATTTCTCATAGAGCAGAGTTTGAAATAAATGGATAACTTTCGATACATAGTTATTGTATATGATTAATGATGCAATATTGTCATATTAAGAAATCTGATATTTTTCATAACGTAAATTGTAAAATGATTATACCCTGCAGCTTAGAATTTTCCTCATATCCATGTGTTGTAAATTTTTACAATTATAATATCTTACACTTATTACTGCAGATTTTACTTCCAGCTGAACTTGTAAATCTTTCATAAACTTTCTTGCACGTATTTGAATGATCACGATCTATTGTCATTTTTATGACACTAAGATTGTGTATATTAGGGGGCTCTCAATATTGTATAAAAAGAGTACACTTTCATTCATAAATTTATTCGTATATGAGAAATTGTAAAATAATTTTATATTTTAAATCAATTACATCTTCTATACTAGAAACTTTACAATAAGCGTATAAGTTTCTCTTACACAATTTCGTGATATATGAAAATTGTTATCTGGGCGACATGGTAGAAAATTAAATTGTTTTTATAAATAATTTTTTTTCTATTCGTGTGATCATTTTCAAGATTTGGCATTGTATAAATTCTGAAAATTTAAAATCATTGTATCAATTCATGATGGTCAAGTGACCCGAAAACGGCCAAAGTACACTATTGTAATCTCGACTTTAATAATTAAAAAACTGTGAACGACCTCTGGAGATTGATGTATCGAGTTTAAATTTATTGGGTATTTACAATTTCGAATGTAGAATATAATGACATGACGAGAAAGAATTAGAAAAAAATGTAAAAAATCAATTTTTTTTATCATTTTCGGGATTATAAAAATTCTTGAGTGACTTCTTGCAACTTTTGGATCTAGCTGATTTTTCGTAAGCATTCCTAAAAAATGTTACATTAACGTTGTGACGTGGCGGGTCTACCAGCCCGTCACCGACCCGCACCTCCACTCCCAGGCGGCCGCGTCAAGCGCTCTTAAAGAGCAAGGGAGAGTCCTGCCGTGCCGCAAATGAACAACCAGAGTTAGCTTTAAGATTTATGTATTGTTGCTAATGCTTTTTGTTACTCCCCCAACCCATTCTCTGAGGTGACCGCCACTGCCGCCACCACTGCCGCCGCCAATGCCGACGCCATCCAACGACCACCCTGCGCTGCCGTCGCGGGAAACGCGGAGGGACCACAGGACGACCGGCGCGGAGTTCGAAGCCCCGGACCCAGTAGTCGCGCTGTTGCTTGCTCGGACCTCGATGCCGTCAAGGACATGCTGCCGCTACCGCCCAGGGGTCGAGTTGCCTCCACCTGAGCCTCCGACAAGACCGGCCTTGCCACCCGGCACCCACAAATAACCGGACTCAGTCTCCCCCTGGGCTCGCCGATGCCGACCGGACATTTCCGCCTTCGCCAGACCACCCTCGCAACACGCAGCACAGCGCGGCGAACAGACCGGCTGCCTAGGCTCCCGCCGGTCTCTAGCCAATCTACCTATCATCCCCTCCCGTAGCGCCACCGCGGGATCGCGATCGCCGAGGGCCGGCGGCCACCTCACTCTCCCTTGCGCTGCACTGTGAATAGCTCTGTAGCTCATCGTAGTGGACTCTCGCGTGAAAAGTATATCGAAATATTGAAGTCGAGTTCAGTTTTGTTGGCTGTTTTCTGCGTCTCTGCCGAGGAGGAACCGTTGCCGTTTTTGTTTTGTGGAGAACCGGACGTTGTTTGCCGTACAAGGTAGGCTGTCGCTATCCCGAATCTCGCTGGCCATAGACTCTCACCGGCCTCAGGCCATTTTTCCTTTTCGCAACAGGTTGCCGGCCGGCTCCGGTCGGCCATTTTGTGTGAAAGCCCGCGAGCCTCGTGGTAGCTAAGCTTCTCTAATTGATTAAATTATTGTTCTTGGTTGCTATTCTTATTTTATAATTAATATCATATGCTCTGGTTGTTCATTCGGTAATTTTTTGCCGCTTTATTGTAACGCATAATTTGTAATAGATCGTGTACCGTGCCGCTTCCCGGCCGCGTACCGAGTACGTGAGTGTGAGAGAGAGAGAGAATCTGTGAGTGAGTGTGTGCGCCCGTGCCGTCGTTGCCGAGCGTAACTACCACCGTCAAGCAGCGACAGGCGACCGTGCCGATAATATAGAAAAAGTGAAGGAGGATTACCTCGTGTTTGTGAAACCATGAGATTATTAGCAAGCTTGTTTCTAGAATTGTTCTGCCTTGGTTTGAGATTTGAAATTGTTAACGAACTTGCTTCCCCACGAATCCGTAGCCGCATGAGCTATTGAATTGCTACTGATTTTATGCCGCTTATTATTCGCTTATCTTGGTCGCTTGCCGCTCGTCGTCTCTAGCTGATACTGCTTGATTTTGCCGTGTTCTATTGATTTGTTTAATTTTGTTGCTGTGTTATATTGTATGCTATTGTGTTTTATTTTTATTTATTTTGAATTGTATCGAAGCGTACCGCCACCGATAAGACCGCTTGCCGTGTAAATAACTATTTTGTTGCCTTCTGCCTTGCCGTAACGGCATTAGTTGTTAATAAACGCTGGTAATTACATCTATAATCATTCGATTATCACATATACTATTTCACCTCCGCGCCCACGTTCCCCTCACCGCTAGCTAGTCGGCTGTTTTTGTGTGTGCTCGCCCCTGCTATAGTTTCGTTTGAGATTTGGTGGTGTGAGTTAGGTTCGCCGTTCGAGTCGGCGAACGAATGCCATTGGACGGTAAATTTTGAATCTGGTAAGAGTGTATTCTCTTACGGCTCTCTCGAGCCTGGCGCCCAACACCTGTTCTACAGTGCCGTCAATCTTTATTCTTTTTCCATCTTTCCATTGCCGTGTTGGTCAACGCCATTTTTGTAAACGAGCCTCTGTGCCGACCCCGCTTTCCCCCGGGTGAGGTAAAAAGCCCGTTACAACGTATATGTATGCAAGATTAAAAAAAAACGATTTTTGTGGGCCATGGTAATAGACATGTTAATTTTTTGTCTGGACATCCCATGCATGGATGGTTTGGAGCTGCCCGTGCAATAATCCTCAGATATTCTCTCAGTGTGGTTCGCGTCGAGTTCTCTACACGAATACATTGTAGTGAGAAACATGACAGCTGCTGCTCGTCGAATCGGTCCGATACTGAATTCGCAATGGCCAAGTTTTTTACTATCTAATATTCAAGTGTAATCGCGTCGTTAAATAAAACCAACGATTATTTTGTTTTTAGCGATCTTCCGTAAAACTATGTTCATTAACCTTTTTTTGTAAGAACGCTCACCAAAAATGTTCTTGATTACAAAAATCGACGAGGTCGTTCAAGATTACAACAAATCTTCAAAATGGTTAATAAAAATTTATTTCGTTTGAAATATATTTTCGCAATGTTATCATTATCTACGTTTTAAATTGTCAATATAATGAGTATTTGAACTCGAAAAAATACAAAGTGCATTGTTTTGAAATTCCTAAAAATCTTGAGTGACCTCTCCAAATTGATATATCGAGTCAGTCACAATTTTCAGGATAATAATCATTTGAAACGTCGGAGATGAGAAGTTGACGATGAAAAAACTTAAAAAAAAATTAAATTTTTCTTTCAACATTGGGAACTTACAAGTGGCACTCTGACCTCCCAAATATCTAACCACTCTGTCCCAGTCGCTGTCTTGTGTTTTCTATAACTATGTATAGCAAACATGGCCGCTCATTCCCAGTCGATTCGATAGGCCAAGCCTCTGTGTTGATTCACAATATTGAAAATTTCTTGAAATTTTGAGAGACCTCTTAAAATTATTCGATTGGCTGGTGTTTGGTAAGCATTCATAAAATTTGTTGAATCAATATATTTTCTTGCAAGATCTAAAAAAAAATACTTTTTTTTGGACCACCGTAACGTCTGATTATTTTTAGGTTTGGAAATTCAGGTTTACATTTCATAAGATGTGTAGTGATAAGGTTAGAACAAGTGATTACAAAATTCCTTTTTCACATAACAGATTGTGCATAGGTTCGCAATGTTAATCAAATCACATCCCAAGCCTGTCGAAATAGCACTTTCAATATTCCAATAATTTTATAACGGACGGAAAAAAGTATACATGGAGAGTGTAAACAATTGAATTTGTCGAAAAGTAATATTGAAGGTGAATAATGATAAAACACGTTTCGTTAGGGATTTCGATTCATGAATACGTATAGCGTCGAAATAAAGAAATTTAAAATTTGCTACCGCAAATAATATTTAAACAACGAAGATGAAACTTTCCTATTATTAATAATAATTCACAAGTTTTATTGACAAGTTTAATTCACAGGCTGCCGCAGTTCGTTACTCGTTTTTTACTCCGTTTTATAACAGTGCGTAACAAAGCTAAACAAATTGAACGATGTAATCAAAAAGAAGTTATCATATCGTTTCACAACCGGTGATCAAGTTGCAACAGCGTTCGATAAATACGGTGATGCGAAATAAAATTATTACAATTGTGTCCTATGTTGTTTGTAACTATTTGCTTATTATTATGATGCTTATTATTATGATTATTATTATTAAAAAGCTCGCAGTTGAAAATATTTTAACCTGTTTTTGGCTTTGTTTTTCTGTGCCGTTAAGAAAATGTTTTCATTACTACTACGAATAATACGAAGGACTCCGCATTTCGTTCGCACGAGTCATCGTTTATTCAATTATTACGAGTTAACGGTCCTACGGACGAAAAAATCGTAAGGGATTTAAGAATTTGTTAACTAATACAGCTAAAAACTCGGAGTACGATCGATTTTAGGCATATTAATGTCCTAAGCCACTTAAAAATAAGGCCTGAGAACTATTTCATACTAAATTTGTTCACCTCGTCTGTATATGTAGCCGGCGCCGCGCGGCGTTGAAAGCTCAAACAGCCGAAGAAACCGTCAACTCTCCGGCTACGATCGCTGCTGGTACGCACGACGAGCGACCACCTGCAATGACAATCGAAACGGTCGAAGTTGTATCAAACCACGACCAACCGAGCACGTCCAGAGGTACTCCCCAAGGCGTCATCTCCCGAACTGTTACGCATCTTGCAATCAGAAGATGATAGCGAAGCAGAAAAAACTCCCGATGAGAACGTTCGTGACAATGACTGCGAAAGACAGACACCCGCTGCAGCAACCGAATTCGAATGGCCCGAAGAAGATGGCCTGTCCGATTACGAGTTGGTTGTATCAGACGCTGAACCAGACTCCAACCGTTTACAAGAAGCGCACATCGAAGGCCGCCGTATTGTAGACTTGCAGCATCTCTTCACTGATTTCATCCAGAAATTCGGGAATCACGCACCCGCCCTACAGTGTCCGATGCGATCCTTGGTAATCGTGGGTTCGCGTCAGCAAGGGTTGAAGACACAAGTCTTTTTTCAATGCCAAATGTGCCTCTACAAAGACAGCGTCTGAACTGAACCGGAAAATCTGCAATCTATGGACATACATCGTAGTGCGGTGGCCGGATGCATAACGAGCGGTATAGGGTATTCACAATTGGAACAACTTCTTGCAGCAGTTGATGTACCAAATATCGCTCAGCGGACCTATCTGACTTACGAAAATAATATAACGGTCCAGTTTATGAATGCTGCCCACGATGAAATGCAAGCTGCTGGAAAACTTGAGAAGGAATAAGCTCTCAAACGAGGTGACGTCGTTGACGGCATCCCTCATATTCCCGTCGTAGCGGATGGTAGCTGGATGAAACGATCTTACCGAACTGGAAAGTACGACTCTTTGTCTGGAGTCGGAGACATTGTGTAAAAACACTGTCAAGTCGTTGCTGTTTCCCACACCATTGCGGCTTCCTGCTATCGAGCATGGCCGTCAATGCGAAGAACAGGCGCGAATGCAATTGGCCACCGAGCGCAATATCAACATCGCGGAGTGTGGGTTGTTCATCGACGAGGAGCTACCGTACATCGGGGCGTCGCCGGACGGTGTAATCGACGACGATGGGATTGTGGAAATCAAGTGCCTGTTTTCCATAAAAAAAACTTCTCCCCGGAAGAAGCGATTGCACAAAAAAAAGAAAACGTGCATCGTATTTTCGACAGCCGAGGCGATGGGATGAACGAAAACCACGAGTACTTCTACCAAGTGCAAGGTCAGCTGCACGTCACCCGTAGGAAGTACTGCATCTTTGCTGTTTGGACCCCACGAGGTATGAAAAGCACAGTCGTTGAAAGAAACGACGAATTTTGGTTTAATAAAATGGAACCCTTCTTGACGAGATTTTATAAATGCTGCATGGTGCCTGAGATCATTGACAGCCGCCTGCTCAGAAATATGGAGATCAGAGAACCGCAGTACATTTTAGACGCTCGTCGGGAAAAAGAAAACAGGGTTGCCAGTAAAGAAAAGAACTTGGCCCAATAAATGATATCATATTTTTGCTACTCCGTACCACGTTTACAATAAATGTACAAATCACAGTTACTCACAGTTGGCTGTAATTTCAATCGAGAGATAGGGTTATATCGTTCTAGCGGGCAGTAGTGTGACAGATAGAAATTCTTCGGAACGAATCTTCTGTGACGTAATTTGTGATGTACATTTATCGTGGTATAGGCAATCGTTCAAATTCAAAATGAAATACTATCCAGCAAGTCCGATCCAAAATTGGAGGAGTCTTAATTTAACATTAGTTATAAGTGGATTTAGGTGTGTGGTATTTAAAGTATTTCAGCAGCGTATGTTGCCCAATTTGTAGTACTGCGCATGATATTTAGTTGTCAACTATTACATTTGTTCGCTATATTATTTCAATTTCAAGAATTTCCTATTATATATTGTATGAAGTACATTATAGCCATTATACATTCCTGTGAGACTGCCGTAACCGCGCAATAAGAACTCCAGGAAATTATCACATCATTATTCATGGCATATATATATATATATATATCAAAATCTCTAAACAGCCTCATGGTACAAATGTTTATCGAGCCTGTCACACGACTGTCAGCTAGAACGACACCCGCTCTCGTTTGAAATTACAACCCACGGAGATTCAGATCGATTACCGGTGCTCTTCCGGTTTTCCGGTAATCTCTTATAGATATATCTGTACCAAATAATTTCTTGTATATATCGTGAAATATTGACTAACCAAGTCGTATGTTTGTTAAAATTTTTTCTTTTTTCTCTACTCATAGTCATTTTTAGTTATCAGGAGGAACGTGAAAGCCAATACAGTTGCCAAATGCTTCGTAGCGAAAACAATAATTCCATCGAAGCCTAGATTGGAATGCTTGAATAGTTCAGGTATTGTAATTGCATTTTAATAATTTTTGTCATATAATTCTATAAATTTTTAATTATTAAGATATACCGTACGATGTTAATATGCGAGAGTTTTGAAATCTTTCACAAGATAAATATCACGACCGTTATTATTTCATCATGTAAGTCGTAAAAAGTTAATCGGGACGAAATTTAGTTTCTCGAGTCGGAAATATCATAGTTACGATACAGTATGGAGCGAGACGGAATAAATGGACATATTTGTTATATTGTGCGCGAAAAGTTATTAGCGTTGTGATTGATTTTTACTATAACATGAATTATTTCATAATTATCTATTTGTGAAATTCCACGTCACACCTGATAAGAAATGACCGCGGTTTTGAAACACAATTTCAACTTGTTCAAACTGACATATGTATACGCATCAAAATTTTATAACTCTTCGTCCAAATTTTTTTTCCAAGTTGCCGAGATATTCAATTTTGTTGCAAAATAAGCTTGCACTACTAAGCTTCAAGATTCGATATCACCTAATCAAATACTAGAAAGATGGTTCACAATGTATTTGAAAGGAGCGAGGATAAGCGTTCATGAAAAATATTCGTCCGGAAACCATCGAAGATTCTATTTAACGAAAGTAATGTTACATATCATTTTTAATCAGCCTTCTGCCAGTTTGAAAATTTTGAAAAAAATTGTTATATTCAATTTTGCACTTTTTGTGTATTGTGTATAGGGGCCCACGGACGATTGCCATCAGCGAATAAGGAAACGACCCATGTATCTGTATGTACATCAGAGTACTCACACGAGAGCCAGGGGTGAGGGGTACGTATTGTAAGCCACAACCTATTTTAACCAACAAGTACTTGTCATGCTGTAGGTTGTGCGTTGAAAAGGCGGAACAAAGATGAACACGCTCATATTTTGTAGGACAATTCATCATAACCATTGGACGGTTGCAGCGTCGCATGCGGATCGACATGACGCAAGGATGTCTTGAAGGAGTGAAGTATATACAAATTTCATTACTTCGCGAAGGGTGTTAAAAATTAACCTCAACCGGGAGAAGGAATTGTTTCGCACAAGCCCCAGCTTCGTTTTTACCACGATTCTCCAAAACTGTTTAACCCTTAATAGTCGCACGGAGTTAAATCAACCCCGGCCGTTTTTCGACGTGCGATACCTTCAAGAAATTGTTATGTTTTTTCAAAAAATTTTTTTTTGTCATATTAATAATTACATGACTTGAAAATATTCGGCATGGTCTTACACACAAGGGTTGAAAATACATTGCGGTATTTTTTTTTTCTCCAATTTCTCAATTATTTCTCACTCTCCAAAGTGAGCGGGGTTGATTACACCCCCGATGACTTTTACGTCACAATTTTGAGGTGTGACTATTGAGGGTTAATTGAATTTAAGGCCCCGCTGACCTGGCATGTCATATATATATTTCGTGACGTCAGAAGCGGGGAAATTGGGTGAAAACGCCTATACGAATCCTGCGATAACGAGAGTATGAATCTTACTCGGAAATATTTTAAATCGTAGCTTGAATAATAGTGTACGTGTGAATCTCAGTCACTGCTCAGGCAAATAGCTGATAATGTTTATAATAAAGAATGATGAAGTGAATAAAATCACGCGACAACAAACATGGCCGATCGGAGCTACCGCATGTTGAATATTCACTGATTGCATTGTTCCACAATTTCTTTCACCCTCGCCAGGGAGATTCACACGTACAAAAGCACACACATTATCCGGGAAAACTTATACTGTCAGTTATTTTTTTGTAAACATGGCTCGATTCGTATACGCGTTTTTCATGTGACAGCAGCCCGTTTATGGTCCACAAGAAGTATGTTCCGATCTGTAACTGACATCATTGGTTGGATCTAACAGAACAAGCCAATGAAATCAGCGGCCTTAGTTCACCGTTCAACGTTCAGAGGCGCTGCACGTATTTATGACGTCACGATTTGATATTTTCAAGTCACTTCAGCGGCACCTTAATATTTGAGAGGCTAGGAAAATTATCCTGAACGACGATGTCAGCAACTGTTTTATATATCCTGTTTATTAAGGCGAATTTATATGGTTATGTTGAGAATGAGAACGAATGCGGTATGACTGAGTACAAATGCAAATGCATTTGAATGTAGGTACCTACGTGTGTATGAGAGAGAGTGAGAGAGAGTATGAGCGATAAATACAGAGAGTGCGTGAAACTAGAGATTAAGTTCAGGGATTAGTAACTAAGTTAGTATGTTCGGGAACGACAGACAAACGGGTCTTGCGACTATCGCCCGACTCAAGTCTATCGTAACGGAATATTGTAAATCGGAATTTTGTTTAATTGTATTTATGGTCGTTTGTTATTTAGTGAATACTTCGTATCAAATTGATTCGTGTCATGCAAATTTATTCGAGACGGCTAATGTAAGACGCCGATCAATTTCTCATATTAATTAAAAGATTAATTCCCAGTAAACGCTTCGTATTAATTCTACCCCCTATTTCTGGCCATTCTCTTGAGAATATTAATCATATATAAACCAATCGCTAACAATCCATAATATGAATGAAGCGTCAGAAAATTGTATGTATAATCATTTTTAGAAACCCTTTTCAATGGTAAAATGCCTTAGAACATACAATTATTTGATTGTTGTCAGTCAAATTGAATGTAACGCGCGATGTACAATTACAGAATGATTCAAATATGTGGAGGAATAATCATGCAAGGTCGCAGCAATGCTTCATGAAAAAGGACCACTACTATTCGTATCCATTTTTTTTTAATTGTATTTTTGGAAAATATTTACAAACATTGACAAAGGTTGAATGGCGATATTTATGAAATCAGTTTGAAAATATTTAGTGTTGTGTAATGAACTAATATTGCGCGATACGTTTCAATGTTTATTCAAGGATGTAGCATAGAACACGGAATTAAATTTCTCACATCCATTGTAAAAATGTGAAGAATAGTGAGGTGTCGTGGACCACCTGGCAGATGCCAAACTGCTTTACGCTTTGTATATCGCTTTCTGGGGCATTCGCTTCATAATATTTGTTTGGTTGATTTTTAATTGTTAGAGAGATAGCGACCAAAATTTTTGTCACATACCAATACAGCCAAAACCTCATCAAATTATTAGATTCGATTATCCTGAACCCGAAAATACCAATATCATACATTTTCCGCGTAGAGTTTGACCTGCGCGAATTTTAAAAAATGTCAAAAAATTTAACTGAACTTTATCATAGGAATATGTCTGATTTTCGGTCTGTAATTGAATGATAGCTGTAATTGTAATTGTAATTTTATTAAATAGGCCGTAGGACAAAGTCCTCTAACGGCCTAAAGACGATACAAAAAATGTACAGAGTTATAAAAACGCACGTAAGTTCAAACAATCAATAGAAAATATGCTAGTGATAGTTTTATAAGCAATAATAAATGTAAAAGTAAAGGTCTCTCACCGTCAATTATAATTGAAAATAATGAAGACACTAGATTTTGATTTGCAAGAAGCTATCACAATGATAAAGCACAACAAGAAAATAGAAATAATTTGAACAAACACTAGAGCACTACACTTGCGACCTCAGCTCGCTCCACAGCCATGAGATGATTGTAACAGCTAGTTTTAAAGACAGCTAATGACGACGTAGTGGTGATTGCTGGCGGCAGAGAATTCCAGAATGCAGTACCTGCTATTAGGAATGAGTGCTGCAGAGTTGACGTACGAGGAATAGGTGCGAGAAGCGTGTCTGTACGGCTGTTATCTCTATGTCGAGCAATGTTGTGATTCATTCTAACTCGCTCACACAACAAAGCATTTTTATTCAACACTAACATGCCATAGTATACACAGCCTACCAAATACAGCCGACGATAATGAGGTGAGAGCCATCCAAGGTCAAGCCGAGGACCGCTGATGTGTTCACCACGCGGCTTACGCAAAACAAACCGCACACAATTGTTCAGAGCTACCGTTAACTTCTTCTCGAGGTTTAGATTTAAGTTCGTAAGAGCCACAGCACAATAATCGAAAACTGGTAGGATCAAACTAGTGACCAGCTGCCGCTTTAGATTTATATTGAGATCATTAACCGACTGACGAAGGCGGTACAGCATTCTCGATGCCGAACTGCATGTTCGTGAAACTTGATCTGCCCATGACAGCTTTGGATCAAGTAGAACACCGAGGTACTTAAAATTGACCACATACTCAATAACATTACCGTCAAGAACTAAACCTGGTGTCTGATCAAGCAGGATATGATTCACATTGAACGCACTACCAAGAATCATAGCTTTGGTCTTTGAGGCATTAATCTTCAGTTTATTGCATTGACACCAGTTTGCTACTGCTTCTAGATCTTCATTCATCTTTTCTATACCATAAGGTAGCTCAGATACTTTACAAGTAAGATAGATTAAGCCATCATCAGCAAAGAAGAGATGATTGCAGTGTCTTAAGCACTTTGGAAGGTCATTAATGAAGAGAGAAAACAGTAACGGACCAAGAACACTGCCTTGCGGTACACCGGCCGAACAGTCACGCCAACCAGACAGCTTTTCACCATCTTTCACTCCATGTTTCCGCTCCGATAGATAACTGTACATCCAGCGAACAGCTGATATCGAGAAACCAAGCTCATAGAGTTTGTTTAACAAGAGAAAGTGATCAACAGAATCAAACGCCTTAGTAAGATCAAGAAACACAGCCACAGTCACTAATTGCTCATCAATACCAAAACGCACATCATCCACAAACTTAACTACAGCAGTCTGCGTACCCATGCCCTCACGAAAACCAGTCTGACGCGAATCCAAAATGCCAAAGTCATTCAGAAATTGCACAATTTGATCTAGGACAACTCGCTCACAAGCTTTGGACATTGCACACAGTATTGAGATCGGGCGCATATCTGACGGCGCCTGCGGACTACGCGTTTTAGGTATTGGTGTGATAAGTGACGAACGCCAAAGTGACGGATAATGCTCACTGTTAAGCGAGGAGTTTACCAAGTCAGCAATTAAAGGTCCAAATAGGTCCTTAAAGGTCTTTAAAACATGAAATGAAAGACCGTCAATGCCCTCTGCACGCGAAGCACCAACCGAGATACATTTAGCGACGTCACTAGTTACAACAGGAGCGAAGTCAAACAGCACGCCCGCCCTCTGCACTGGAAGTCCAGCCACTACTTCATCAAGAGGCGGAAGTTTTCTTCCATCAACTACCGTCGCATAATAGTCATTAAGATCATCCACATCAAAGCGAAGGACATCACGCGACTTGCAAGCTTTAACTGTTAATCCAAGCTTATTCATTTCACTCCAGAATTGTTTAGTATTCCCCGCACGACTGAACACTGACTGCAAGAAGCTAGCTTGACTTTTCCTCCACAGTGATTGAGCCTGACGACGTAAGGCAACATATTCTTCCCAAGCCAAGTGATGACTACTCCTCTTAAAACGGCGATAGCTCTTATCACGCTCCCTACGAACATCACGCAATTCCCGCGTAATCCACGGAGCTGGACGACGCTTGGGAACAAACTCACGTACTGGAACGCACTGATCAACAACATCTTTGAGCAAACTATTCAGCTTACTCAACCTCAAGTCAACAGCTTGCAAAGTATCATCCAGAATCTCGTCCAACTCGCGCAAATTTGCATTCACTATCGCAGATGCTAGAGCAAAATCAGCTTCCTTCCACGACAGGCACTTTACTAGCAGCCTATCAGCCTTCGGATGCTTATACTTGAGACTGAAGTAAATCAGATCATGGGAAGACAGAAAAGGCTGACCTGACTGCCCCCATGAATCAAGAGCCACTAAGTTGCTGACGGCACAAACATCAATCCAAGTATGAGCATCTCCAGTATGATTAGTCGGCTGGAGAGGAACAATACTCATACCAGTTCTGGTAAAAAAGTCACGTAGTCTAAGAGCTTTATCATTGTTCACTAATAAATCAGCATTAAAGTCACCAAGCACACACACAAACTTATAACCGATCATCCTGGGCTCAAAGTCATCTTCAAACATGCACATATAACCGGCTTTCGGCGGCCGATATACCATACCAACCAGAATCTTGTGCTGGGATCGACCCCATACTTCTGCAATAAGATATTCTGGCAATATAACATCTCCAGCTCCAACAGATGAGCTAAGAAGACGCGCACTAAGCTCTTTCAGAACATACAGAGCAACTCCACCACCACGCTTACTATGCCGGTCAACACGCAAGATCGTATATCCTGGCAAGTCCACTTGACAGTCTGGAATCGCATCACTAAGCCACGTTTCAACAACACCTATCACATGGTATGGGTTCACCCTGAAGAATTCTTGGAACTCGCAAAGATGCGCCATTAAAGATTGAGCGTTGAGTGAGCAGACGTTGAGAACAGTTAGATCAGGTTTGTTAACTAAGTAAGATAACGCAAAAATGTTTTTCAAACAACAGTAGTGCAGTGCAAACCCGGGAGGTCAGTTAAAAGAAAAAATGGTACAAAAACAAATTATCATAGCAGTATGTTTGAAAATCTTTTTAACCATCAAAATTGGGTTGTTCATGTGAAAAAAATAATTTTCAGACACAAATTTTGTAGCGTCAAATTTTGAGACCGTTTTAACAATGTTAAAAAATTTTGCGGATCGGTATCATAGCAATATGTCTGAAAATTGTTGGAAGTGATAAAATATGTTGTCCAGGTGTAGAAAAAATTCATATCAGACAAATTTAGTGTAGCACCTTCCCTATCACACGACTTTTCGATATTCCGAAATCGTATTGAATCATATTGAAGTCTACATACAAGCCAATGAATAAGACAAAAGCTGTAGGAAATTGAATTTCCTGCAACTTCAATTCGCGCATTTTTGTCGGAAATCGCTATTTTCCGAATTAAACCTGAAAAAATCGGTGAAGTAAAACTATTGTATTATCTGGTTGATTTTCGAGTGTAGGACATACATGAACATAAACAAACTTGTAGAAAATTGAATTTGCAACAATTTTGATCGTAACTTTTTTTTGCCTACAGTCAATATTTAAGGTCCTACGCGACTCCGAAACGTTCTTTTCGTTTTTGGGAGCGAAAATGCGCTCAGGCTATATGCTACGCGCAAAATGTCTGAAAAACTTTTTCGGCATAAAATGACAAAAATCTATGCACATTTCCAATATCAGACGTATTGCTATAATACCGAATGCCTTTTTTTTTTTAACAGCAGACATGACCTCCCACGCAGTTACTACACTTTTAACCGTTTCGACCCACCTAGTCGGGTTCGGAATCATATAATCTAACGATTTTATACAGTTTTGGC
This sequence comes from Diprion similis, assembly GCF_021155765.1. Classification (NCBI taxonomy): domain Eukaryota; kingdom Metazoa; phylum Arthropoda; class Insecta; order Hymenoptera; family Diprionidae; genus Diprion; species Diprion similis. The sequence goes on along the minus strand of NC_060105.1, from coordinate 15,946,352 downwards.
CGTATTGCTATGATATATGGTTTTGGTCGCTATCTCTCAACTCCTGGTCTAAAGGATAGCCTCAAATTGTTTTAGATTTTTCCAAATAGCCGTTATTTGAAAAAAAATTGTTTTGCTGAAATAAAAATGCCTTTCTTAAACCCTCAAAGAACTCCCAAAAATCTGTGATTATATGTAGAATATTTTAAGCAATTACCAACAGTGGTCAGATATTTTTGCCCTGTGTTTTATACGCTTTGAACGTCGGAAAAAAAAAAAATTAAAATCAAGTCTTCCTATTTCGGGAAGATTGCTTAAAATGAATATAATCATGGGTTTCTGGCACTTTATGCATGTTCTAAAAAGGTACCTTTTTAAAAAAATTTCCGAAGTTTCCCAACGTTGCAAACGTGTGAAACACAAAATAAAAATTTACCCACTATGGGTAATTGCTCAAAATGTTCTTCATATAATCACACGTTTGGTGGAATTATTTCATATTTAGACGAAACGCGTTTTTATTGAAGCAAAAACTTGTTTTGCAAATAACAGCTACTTGTAAAGAAATTTTTGAAAATTAAGGGTTCCGTGAGAGACAAATTATATAAAATATTCTTCAATCAGTTACTGGCATTTGAGGGACATAGAAGCATTTTTAGGGAGATTTCCTATGAGATTAGGGAAAATACAAATAATCTAGTCTAATGAGAGATACCTTACACTATTTGCTAAATTTACTATGGTTTTTCTTATTTTCATGCAATTGGAAATACCCCGAAAAATGCCGATATGTCCTTAGAATGCTATCAACTATGGGAATTTTTCATAACATTTTTATCCGTGTACTTTTCGACTCAATGTAATCACAGAAACAATTATGACACAAATCCGTGAGGGTCAGGGTTATATAGGCTCATACACTTGGGATGGAATGCTCCATATGAAAGAATTATAAAATAGATGTAACATACATTGCATCCTATACTATTTGTAAGCCACCTAATAACGACGAGTCTAAAAATAAGCACCGTGTGCGGTGGGCTTTATACAATGTATGTTACTTCATATATTTTAATGGCGGACAGATCTGCAGCAATAAACAAAATTAGGAGCGTTGCGAATTCCGTCGCAGTCGGTATTTGCATATACGTCTTCATTTGCATGCAAGATCCGAGTCGGTACTGTTGGTGAGGTTACCGATCCGAATTCAGGTCTCTTACCGACCGCGTTTTCTCTAATATTCTGTTGCGCTACTCTCCGGTAGGGAGTATCACCGTCGAATGGTTTGAAACTGAGGAAAGTTACGCAGAGGGCGCTTCGATCGATTCTACATTTTAGATCCAGGTCAGCGGTGCCTTAAGGAGGGCTGCCAAGAGACGAAGAAGGGACCGGAGAACCCCCTAACCCTAACAAGAAGAGAGGAGGTCGGGGTAACGTCGCGGGGGAGCGCACCGGCGCCGGCAACGGTAGCAGGGCCCTCCCGGGTCGCCACCTTGATGGGAGGCGGGACCCCATCGGGCTCGGGGACTAGGGGTTTGCACCCCGTGGCCCAGAGTGCGAGGGGCAACGCTAAGGGAGGAAAAGGTGGCTGCGCCGTGAGGCCCAGGAGTCGTCCCCCCAGGGACCACGAGCTCAGCAAAGCTGGTAGGGAGAGCGTGCAGGCAGGGTCCCAAAAGACACTGCAGGGCGCGCTCCCCGTATCAGCAGAGCGGCCGCAGGGGCACCAGCTTGCTGGGGACCCAGCGAACAGAGGGAAAGGGGGGACTCAATAAAAGATACTCCCTAATCCCCCCAAAACGGCGATGCTGATATCCCACGGACCGATGCCCGCGAGGAAAATCAGATTTTCGCAGATCAACTTGCAACACTGCAAAGCGGCCTCGGCTATCCATAGTCGTAGCCTGGCGGTGGAGCAAACAGACATATCAGTCATCCAAGAACCATGGGTTAACAAGGGACTTGTTTCAGGACTAGACAGGAAGATCGGCGCACTGGTGTGCGAGGGCGGCGGTCATCATCAACAGCAGACACCACCCAGGTAGCACAATCATATGGCCAGTACGTAACAAATACTTGAATCTTGTTCCTTCCTAAATCACAGCTACATCACATGTGCTCTACATTCACCGTACATGTACTCTATTATGTCCGCCACAAACCATTATGGCAGCTATGTAAGAGGCACAGAGCAGAGATACGTATCAATGATATCACAGATATAGATGAGATTCATATTTTTCCAAGTCCGTTATGTATCATTTATGTTCTAATTTGTTGCATCCAACTCAGTCACATTTTATAGTGACAGATCAGATTTATAACTGCTACGTAATATATCCAAATCAGAGTCATGAAGATAACGTACTTAATACATATCTGATACTCTGCGTACCATCCCGCGATTCATTTTATGCACACTTGCACATGTACACGATACTTAAAAAAAGTACACAAATACCAGAGGATATATATATAGATAGGATTGTTTATTACCACCCAGAACATTGGCATAGAACGTTTTATACAAGTAACCAGCTATATAAATGACAAAGCATAACAAAGATTATAGAATATAGAAGTACAAAATATAGTGTCATACAAGTAACAATGGGGAAACGGGTATACATTATCGTTACATATACTTTGCATAATATAATACAGGTAATAGAATATCAAAATTTAACGTGTTATAGCGAGAAATAAATCTACACTACTTAAAGGTTCTTGGAGTTCATAAAAATCAAAATTCAACCCGTAGTATCACATAAGTAACAAGGTTTAAGTACTTTAGTGGATAGCTATCACAGTACATAATAACCGCTAAGGACTACACAGCCTACAGGAAAAAATAAGTAACAAAATTGTTATAAGAACGTAACTGCAAATTTAATCAGTTTGATCTGTAAGGCATAAATTATAAGTAGATCCGCCAAAAGGGTGTAAACCACAGTTTTGTATTTAGTAGTGCTAGGATGAAAAAACCAACGAAAACACAAAAGACAAGAATGACTTTACATCTCTGTGGCTGAAGTTTGTCTGAATTTTCAGAAATCAGAAGAACGATCAGTTTGGAGTGTGACGAAACTTTTTATAATAAAAATTACTAAAAAGAGAAAAAGTTACGGAATTATTGCAGATTTACGAGAAAAAAAGTGGCTTACACTCACAACCATATACACAACCAGTATCTGCCTTTTATGTTATATATGTAACATATACTAGGTGGCCCAGTATAGGAAAGCCACGGGGCAATGACGGATTCCTTGCGAAAAAATAAGACTAAAATTACTTTTGACAATTTTCTTTTCAAAGCAGCTGTTTTCAAGTTACAGTCGATTGAAGTTCACCAATCAGGGCGCAAATAGGGAGCCGAGCGCCAGGTCCCTGTTTGCGCCGTGATTGGTGAACTTCAATCGTTCTTAACTCGAAAACTGTTGGTTTAAAAAAAAATTCTCAAGAGTAATTTTAGTCTTATTTTTTCGCAAGGAATCCGTCAGTGCCCGGTGGCTTTCCTATACTGGACCACCCTGTATACGGAACTAAACTAAAAATCACTCAGGTACATCGATAATCTATATGTGAAATCAAGGCAACACTGATGTTCCTGTAATGTAACTTATCGATAGATGATATGGTATTATATTTCGTGATAAAACAAGAATTGGAATCTTTTCCAAAATATGTAAATTCAAAACTAACCTACAGGCTATTATATAATGGCTTCGCAAGGTAAATGCCGTTATATCATTTTCCGTGTAATATATTGGTTCAAAATTTTTCAATCAAACTCAAACACGTCACCGGAAAGTGGGACATATACTGTCAGATATTTTAGAGTTTTACTACAAAACCACAAACTACACAGAAAATATGATAAAATTGTAGTTTCAATGTGGAACTACTGCGCCGTAAAGTTTCGAGGTATGAAATTAGCTTAACTATTTGAGATGAAGTAATATGAAACCTGTCAAATGAACTTAAAAACCTATATGAATTGCAATATGCATGTGAATATCATGAATTAACTTGAGCCAGTACAGATGTAAGTTATAAAACTAGAGTAAGTTGAAATTAAATATAAGATTGACTCCAATTGGTTGAACTGTGGTTAATTTGCAGTATGAGCTTGTGCGATAGTTTGTGCATCCTTTACGGTTGTGCTTTGGCTTTCGTCTTCTCTTCTCTAGTGAATCTTTGTTTTCCTTGCCGGAACCACTCACTGCAAGTTTCTTCGAAATTCTTTGTCCGTCATATTATTATTTACCATTACTGCGTCTAGAAAATAAAAATGGACCCAATTTTTATAAAAGAAAATGTAAATTCCGAGTCTGAATCAGATGAATTACATTGGATGAATCCACTTTGCAGTGAAATTTTTCTACGCTGGAATTGCAAAATGAAGAAGACTTCAGTGGTATCACAAAGATTAATTCGAATCGCAATAACTATTGCTAGTATATATCGTATTTACATATATAATTAAAAGTCACCAGATTTTTTTTTCGCCTCTTGCTGCTATTCCAATATACGTATAATTTAGCTGACTAAATTCTTTACCGATTTTTTTTGCGCAAAAATAACTTCACATATCAAACTGAAATGAAATAACGTAAAACAATCTCTGAGCCTGTTGAATGTGAATAAAAATTTGTTTATAGAGAGAGAGAAATCCGAACACTACCGCAAAGTACAATTTGCTGCTATTGACATACAAATAATGTAATATCGTTTCGTCTAAGTGATTATTTTCGACACTCACTAGTTATCCAGTACTGTTTCATGTACAGCAAAATTAGAGCAAGCTAATTAAGATTACTTCAGTTCAATAATTCAAGTTCTAATAATCTAAGAATGCTATCCGTAAAATTCTATTGCATGTTTGTACATGAGTGGCCAAAAAAATTACCTGAAGTTCTATTTTGACATTCTAATCGTATGAATCGTTTATTACTTGATTGTTGATATAATACCTTTGATGATCTTTATTAAAGCCAAATTATGGATTGAAAAATTATCACGTAGTCCCAACCAGGAGCAATTCTGGGCCACTGCATTTGAGAAAACTCTTCGAAGAATACGCAATGTAGTATTTTTTGCTCCGCTGCCTCCAATTTGTTGGAAATATGATCCATGCGGATATTCACAATGGTCAACAAAATTCAAAAATAAATTACTTCGTACATACTTCATACTTATATAATTTTGGAATTTTATTTTTCGCATCTATTCTGAGAAAAAAATATCTAAACCGAAGTAAGAAATTATAATTCATTTTCGAAAATTGTTTTATGCTTCACTTTATGAGTTAATATTATTCTGTGTTTGTTGGGTAATGGGCTGTGAGTTCTCAAATTCAGTGGGGTTTATAATTGTTACCACATTGATAACGTTCGTACAAATTAGGTACATAATAGAAACGAATAGTTTCGTAGGATTTTTTCTGTGAAATCTTGATCTTTCTAATGTAAGACTTTGTTAATGCAGTGTTATGAAACATATGTTACAGAGGCAATATTTTCGTGAAAGAGCACAGAAAAGTTTTTGTAAGATTCAAGGCCTATGTACTTAATGACTTCTCGGTGTATTCCAAGTGAAGAAAAAGATACCCAAAAAGTACCAAACAGGTACAATCTCACTATATGAACGCAAAACGCCTCAAACACCTGAGAATTTTGTTGAATTGAATGACAAACTAATAATGACTACAGGGATTTTTTAAGGTGTCGTAAGCCAAGATATATCATGGCATGATATTGTGTAGTTGAAATTACCTGTTGCAATTGGAGCTTTAGCAATTATTTGATGCGATATCACTTTTGGGAGCTTGCGTGTGGTTTCAAGTAAGTCTGACAATAAAGAGTAGTTGAACATGAGAATTTGCAAGTGTGAGAAACTTATGTAGCATGATATTGTCCAGTTGAAATTACCTGTTTTAATTGGAGCTTTGGTACGTATTTGCTGCGATAATACTGTTGGGAGTTTGCGTGTGGTTTCAAGTAAATCTGACAATAAAGAGTAGTTGTACATGAGAGTTTGCAAGTGTGAGAAACTTATGTGGCATGATATTGTATAGTTGAAATACCTGTTTCAATTGGAGCTTTAGTAAATGCTTGCTGCGATAATACTTTTGGGAGCTCGTGTGTGGTTTCAAGTAAATCTAACAATAAAGAGTATATAAACATAAGAATGCGCAAGTCTAAAAAACATACGTAGTGCATCACTTGATCACAATTGAACTTGATACGTAAAATATTGCTTCTACAAAATTCATAAATTACCATTTTGTGTTAATGTTCTGTGAGGCTTATCGGTCGATGATGACATTGTAAATGCACAAAACGTCTGTACTGGGCTGCAACTCAGTGTTCGAATTGAAACGGAAACTAGAATAAAAGCCATGAGTCAACTAAATTGCTACACGTATCCCGAATGTATTTAAATTAATCATCAACTTGTATTGCTTATAGTAAAGCTGCAGTGATATTACATATAATGATGCAAAAATTAGAATAATTGAAATTATACCGGCGCGTGTATGTATGTGTGCGTACTGTTACCAGAAACTTGTACAATTTTGATTTCAATGAAGTGCTTTTTCGAGAGTTTGTTCAATTTCTAAATGCAATGGTGTACTCGGTCTTAGCTCATTTGAAAAAGCCATTTTTGGAATACCAGGAGACAAATCTATTTTAGGTATCGTGCTGTCTTAAGCAATATAAAATTTGGTGCAATAGTCTCTTACAGACTGTCAATATTGTATAGAAAAAGTCGTTTCCGTTAAAATTGTACAAGTTTGTGTCATCAGTATCAACGTGTATCAGTATCATCATTTTTTACGTGTTTGTCACGTCATTAATAATAAACCACAGTAATTTTCAATAATTGCTGTACATAAAAATGTGTACCTGATTTCTTTGGTGGGGGAACTTGACAGTCAAAATCTATGTTAGTTTGTGTTGATGGATAATCTGAAATGAATCAATAAAAAAAAATGTAGAATGGGACAAATTGCACTAGTCCTTCTCACGTGTTCATTGTATGTACGGACATGACTATTTGCCTGCATGACTTAGGATTTACATACCTTTTGGTTTATCGGTCTCTTCATAAATAATAGAAATATTTTCAACATCAAACTGCATGTCGAAATTATGTGGTAGATTGGAAATTTTTTTAAGAATATTTCTGCATGATAATATTTCTCCTTCACTGTCAGAATTTTCAATAATTTTTTGATGTGGCGTATATTTCTTTTTTCTTTGAATCCGTTTTCTATCTGGTATATTTTTTTCATCACTTGATGAAATACTCTCAGCTTTTTTTCTGGCTTTTTCCAAACTATCTGTAAATAAACCAAAAATATATCCATGAATTTAGAACAAAACGAAAATTGAAAATATATTGGTCATAGTGCTGGATAGTCTGTCTTGACATTTTTGAAACGAATAGAAATTTTACCAAAGTAGTTTTCGAATGTGACGTCATGCAATTTCCACTTAGGATCTTCAGCATCGGGCAATACTTTTTTAACCATGAAAGCACTAATATTTTTTGTCTTAGGCCACCAACATTTTGTTTTGTTGGGAGTTAACGAACAACTTGGTACCTCAGATGTCACTTGTCCATCTTCAGAATCATCATTTGAAAAACATACAACAACGTAGGGTAATGGCATGTTTCTTAAATGTAAAAAAAGAACAGTTGATGAATTATTATATAACATGTTTATCTAATCATAAATAACAGCGCTAAAGCGATCACCAGTGTCCCAAAAGAAGACAGCTGTCCACACGGTTAGGGGACAGTCACAATTAGTCACGCAAATCATGTGAAAGTCTTACGTATATCAAGAAGAGTAGGGAGGATCGATGTCTCGAATCAAGTTGTCCTTGCACGTGGTGATGGATGAAGCGCCCTGATTTAATGTGGTTTTCTATTTTCAAGCCAATGGGCCTTGGTTGCTCAGATATTGGGATTTGAAATTTTGCAGTTTTCTATTTTTTTCTGTTTTTTTTAATCTCTGATCACATTTGGCATATATTCAGGTCAATAAGAGAAGTGAAAAATTGGTATTATAAATTTTATTTTCATACATTAAACAGTACGTATACGTTCTCATACAATATGTATAAGGTTAGTGATAACTATTCTGATTGCTCTTCAGTGAAATCGGTACGTACACAAATTGGTGGGTGAAAATTGTGATAGAAACAAACAAAGAACAAAGGCTTTCGACACCACGAACGTAAGATGAATGAAATAGAACCGCAATCCCATTTAACGTGGCGAATCATATTAGGCAAACAAACTTCGTCAACATTTTGAAAAACTGTTCTATTTGGTATTAATTTGAATACAAACCACGCATACTCTATAATATCCAAAACCGCAGGTGTGCATAATTCATGATAGATTAAAGAATGTATTTGAGTACATCGTCTGTTATTTATCTGGTGTTCTTGTTGTAAAAAGCAAGTACTATTTTGCAGTCGTTTGATGAAATTTTAAATAGAAATAAACATCACAACAGTGTACATCCTGCTCGAATAATTTTTTATTAGCAGGTCGAATTGTTGTCTTCATCAACCACTTTCAAATCAAAATTTTGAATAAATATCACAATTAGAAATTTGTAAACGAGGACAACGATCCGACTTGTCAATTAAAACTTATTCCAGCAGGATGTTCATCGTTTCGCCAACCATGCGGTCTTTATTTTTTACAGGCAAGTTACATATACAATGATATGATGATATGATTTTCACCCACCAGTTTGTCGTCATAACGATTTCACCGAAGAGGAATCAGAAAATTACCAGTTACCTTATAAATATTGTATAAGAACTTAGATGTACTGTATATTATATGAAAATAAAATTTCTAATACCAATTTTCTAATTTTCTTATTTACCTGTGGGGCAGTCTAAGCGAAACTAGCAGGTGATCTCCCTCACCCCCTACAATTCTTGCCCCTAATTTTTTTTTGGCTCTATGTTACCCCAAATGAACCCTGAATTTTTTTCAGACCCCCCACCCCCTCTTATCGTCCTGCCATGTGTTTTTTTGTGTTGATGCGAGAGGAAAAATGCCAAACGACCTTTTTTAAAATAATGATTTTTCAAATTCCGCACCTACAAACAGTAACTTTCTTCATAATTAGAACAAAGGCTGTTCTTTTTTTTCGAAAAATAAAAAATTTGGAAAATCTCAAATTTTAACCTCCACATCTTATAGTGAAAAAAAAAGAAACTCACCTTGATTTACTCAAACAAAAGTTAGCAGCTTATAGGCTTAAAAATCAAAAACCACGTTAAATCGGGGGGTCTTTACTTTTCACCAGATCCAAGGACAACTCTATTCGCAACATCAAGCCTCCCTACTCTTCTTGAGAGTAAAACATCATGCAGAAGAGGTTATAATGAGTTCGAAAACAAAGGATGCCGGTGTCTGTTACCGGCAAAAGGCCATTACTTGTGAATATTCAGGTTAGATTTAGCATAACCCTACTTCGATTACATGCCCGTTTACGTGACTTGAATAGGATCACGGAACCGTGTAAATAGACGCGTCAATGGAAAAAAGGTATTCGATTTATATAGAAAAGTCTTCAAATAAAATTACCTACAGATTGTTTAGATTAAACCGTCAAAACCAATTCTCATCAGTAGAGTTGATTGTTGAAGTCCAAATATATCGTTTTAATGACGTAATGACAGCGTATAACCGTAACTGCACTGGTCGTAATAACACTAATCAAGGTCAATTGATCTATATATTTCAAGTAATTAAATCATTAAATACAAAACTTCAACACCTGGACACGTGAGAACTGCGACCGAAATGCGTAATAAAACAATATGGCCACTAGCCGGCCTAGCAATCGGTAGAAAGTGTATCAAAACACGCGGGACTAAGCGGGAAATTTGAAATAGATAAATCTTGAATTCAAGAATGACACATTTTCATTATCGGTTAACTCAAATTTTAGACATTTCAATTTAATGGTAGAAATGCAAACTTTCACAAGTTGATGCTGCCTGTCAACAAGTTGTATTCCAATTTTTGAAGATTCACACGGTATTTCGAAGAATGGTTTCAGGTTTAAAAATTTCTGACCTATTAGATATATTTTTTTATTTTCGAGATAAATTCTCGTTACTTTGATAATTGCACCATCTTTTAAGCAACAGCAATTGTCAGACATTTTCGTACTTACAAAAAAATCACGATATTGAATAGATTGGATGTATTTTTGCCCTCATTTATCTCTTCCGGGATTGCATATTTTATGATTGGATATTCAAATTTTTCATATTGGACGTCGATTATACATTCTTCTTGATTACGTTTTATGAGTTGTTGTAAAGGCTTGCTGGATGTTCTTAATGACTTTCTAATTTTTTGCATATAATTTTCAAATTTAAACGCACTGAATTTATCTAGAGGCCCTTTTAACTTTACATCATCACAAAGGTATATGAAATTATGCACATTGTATGAAATATGCTGGTGACCATAGAATGACGGAAAAGATTCAACAAAATACTGTAGCAGTTCTCTGGCATAATCATTCAATTTTATGTGATATTCAGGACTTGCTAAAATTCGAATCGCAACGCTCAAGCATAGGAAATGATTGTATTTATCACGAGGCAAATTATCACGAAATACTATTGGTCCAGTATATAATAACAATTGTCGTAGTTCAGTAGCCTTGAAGCGATCTACTTCCTCCAAAGGTCTTGCCTTTCTCGCGAATTCTTTGCTTATGGATTTATTTAATAATAGTAATAGATCTGATGCTCGTTTACGCTGAAAATTTGTCATTCTAACATCTTTGCTTCCTTTGATCCAAAACTGTAACAGTTTTTTCATTACACCTAAACAGACCAAGTGCATATAATCTATTGGAAAATCTAATATCATGTTGATACATAAGTTTTCAAGGATGGATGTTTTTTTGTGATGCTCTTCATTGGTTTTCAATCTGAATGATTCATTAGTTCGTAATCTTGCTGTTGTCTCAGGGTATGTCACTCGATTATCAATGAATTCTCCTTCCTGCACCCATTTCCCACAGCCAAAATAAGCGTTATGTCCTTTGGTTCCGGTAATGAAACATTTCGCAGGTGTATCGGAAACAAATGCATTAATTTTAATGGGAACTGTTCTATTACCTATACTCAAACGTACATCAATGATCTTACTACACTCTTCGGTGAAATACTTCATAAATTCATTACTACCATGATATAGACCAACGATGAAGGGTTCGGTATAAAAATCTGCTTCGACAGATGCTAGAATAGGCCAAAATTGGCTGCCTGAACTTTTTGTCAAGGGAAGTCCATCTACATTGATGTTAATTTGCAGTTCTTTCGGACAATTTTCAGTTGAATAATACTTGGCGACACTTCTTACTGAACCTTGCACTAGACCAAAATGATAATAATGCCCCGGACTCATATCAATAATTTCCAGCTTTCGAGGTGCTTGAAGTAAAGTTCTCGCATCTAGAGGTACGTTGTGTCCGTGAATAGGTTTACTTAAGGCAATATTATCGGAATCTATTGAATTAAGCTGTAAGTCTGTAGTAATGTTACTACTGTTGAATTCAGCTGCATCAGATTTTGTATCTGTACTAGTACAAACTGTTGCTGGGATATGACGAGAAACCGATGAAATGACATTGGTATTACAGAGTTTTCGATACTCTTCATTAATTTGACGTCTTTGTTGCCTTCTCGATACATATCGAGGATCTTTCAATACCTTAGACATCTCAATGAGTATATATACTATATACACATATATAATCTGTAAATGAGAGATAAGGGTTCTTTATCACATTTGGCGTTACAATCAGTTGATTTATTAAGGTTATACTTGTGAACTAAGGACTCTGGTTCATGCAGTTTACGGGCTGTCCAGTGAATGGGCAATATAAAATTCTCTGAAAATTCCGGATTTTTCAGTGGTTTGTAAGAGTTTTTTCTGAACAAAAACACCACTTCTACTACTTAAATAACGGCATGGATTTTGCAATGTACATAAATAAATCAAATTCACATGGCGCACAAATATAGCACTACATTTAATATTGTGATCAGTAAAGAAGAGTAGATTTGTCGCAGCGGCCAAAACACTACCAAATTTAGATGTTTGTATCATATGGTGACTGAGCCGAAGTGAAAAATCATATTAGAAAGAAAAAAAAAATGCAATTCCAGAAATAGCGAGTTTCTGAAAATTTCCTATCAATTTCCTGTTGAAAGATATTCTTCAAACATTGTTAGACACCTGAGTTTGGATTTCTTATCCTTTTTATTTACGTACCAAGGATATAAGAGGCAGTTAGTGGATCAGACATAGTCCATAGTTCACAAATACACCTTACATTTACAGGACTGTGGCGACAGAAATTGTTATCTATTAGGTATTTGTACAAAATATTCGGATCAACGAAGCACAAATATTTCATTGAATATAAATCTGATCTCAATAAACCAAAGTTCGCACGGTCGTGACTCAATAAGTCATGCCAAAGCCACGCAGCACAAGTTTGAGTGAATTTGGGTAAAATGAACACTTACCTGATACTGGCTCAAGTCTTGTACCTACAACACTACTTCACTTGTATATTGTTACTTGTATGACACTGGGTGGAATAATAGATAGTTACTTAATTATATTTTGATACGACATCAGATGGCCGCGGATTACAAGGCCTATAGGCAGACACGAGGAGCCCATGCGAGGAGTACATCCTCGACATGACGCTGTCGCCCATGACGCCGGTTGGCTGAGAATGAGTTAATGAAGACAATATGGCTGTCGGAAGCGGAAGTCTCACTTATTGTCTACGGCTATATACAACAAAGGCTTTACTATTATGAATTATACTAGGCCTGTGTTCCGTTTGATAGGTGAAACACTGTATGAAAATATGCGACCAAATATTAAATCGAAAATTTCCTTAGGATGAAAATACTCGCATGTATATTACGATTACATATATTAATACAGTCACTGTTTTGCATTATTCAGCCTTACGTTGGCTTCCGATTCGTTCCGAAATCCGCTTGAAGCACAATTTCAAATGTTATAGGTATATGTATCGTATTAGTACATTACGAAATGTGTATGGAAAAGGCCTTTTGACGAGACATATAGGGTGCTCCTCATTTGGGTCATCTTGACATTTCTTTGCGCACACTCCTGAAAAGTATATCACGTTGTATAGAAAAAAAAAAAGGCCAAATTCAAAGAAATTTACGATAACTCTTACACGCCCCGGCAAGCATGCAGTCTAAATTTATACGGAAGAATTCATGAATATGAAAGTTTTTCCAGAAACCTGTTTATTACTCTGAAACTGTATCAATTATTGAAAAATCTCATACGGACATTCCGTAGGGAATTCGATGCTTTTCAAAAAAGTTCTTTTGTAAACTTTTCGTAAATTTAATATTCATCACGTTATAGGCGAAAAACTTATCTTCGCTGATAACGTGATGAATATTCACGAAAATTTTACAAAAGATCTTGTTTTGAGAGCATCAAATTTCCTACACAACAGCCACGTTAAATTTTTTAATGACATAAATATGAATGTAGGTATAGTTGCAAACTAATAAACAGTTTTCTGGAAAAAATTCCAAATTCATGAATTTTTCCATATAAAAATTAGACTGCATGCTTGCCGGCGCGTGTTATAGAGTTACCGGAAATTTTTTTTGAATTCAGCCTAATTTCTTTTTATATACCTAACGTGATTACTTTTTAGGGGTGTTTGCGTAGAAATTTCAAAAAGGACCCAAATAAGGACCAGTGTGTGTGTGTGTGTGTGTGTGTGTGTGTGTGTATGAATTAATATATTATATCGTTGAGGATTTTTCTCACATAAATATATATTTATGTAATAAGGATATCTATTCTTTGGAACACGCACAGAAATATCCGCCGGAACGTATAAAGTGCGTTAGCAATGGTCTATAATCGTTACATAAAAATAATTATGTAACTAGGATGCAAATACTTTGAAACGCACTGGAATGGATCCGTTTATACATATCTGTAATATTAACGGCGATATATTTTATTTGTGTACACCTCATTACGTAACAGATATACCAATTCTTTGGATCACACAAAGACGAATGCTTGGAGACGTAAATATTACGTAATCTTTGTTCTGTGAATTTAACATCAAATTTTCACGTAGCGGTTTCGTAACAGCGACGTGAACTTACCCTGTAGGGCACATACGACATATCAGTTATGTACCTAACCAGATATATTATTGACATTTTCATTGTGATCAGGCAGGTACATAAATAAAGCAAGTGTGTTGCCTGGGCAGGCTCTAAGGCTCAGCCACTTTTGCAGCAGGGACTTAGCAGCAGCCTTGATCAAGTTTAGAAGGGAGCAGGGCGGAACAATCGACATAGTCGTCTGCTCTGCCTACCTCCCCCTTAACTCCATGGAACCTCCTCCCACGGAAGAATTAAAAAAGGTGGTCAGGTACTGCACCGACAAAGGGCTACACCTCATAGTGGGCTGCGACGCGAATTCGCACCACACGGTCTGGGGCAGTTCCGACACCAACAGGAGGGGCACAGCGCTGCTGGAGTACCTCTCGTCAGTCGAGCTCGAGATCCTAAACAGGGGATCGAGACCAACCTTCATCACCTCCAACAGACAAGAAGTGATAGACCTCACGCTCTGCAGCCCCCGGCTCCTGAACCTCATCAGTGACACAAATGTTAGTTTACGAATCTTGTATGATACCAGAACAATCTCTAGAAACTATACAAGAACTGCGCATGCGCGAGTTTCAATCGGCCGTCTGTGCAGTCTGGCCACCACGAGTCCCTGCTGTTAAACTCTGTGTCTCTCGGCGATGTGGTTCACATGCATTTTTAAGGTTAGAATCTCAAGTAATTGAGGTAGTCACTCGGAACGGCTTGGGAAGCATTTGTTATTGAAAGATGATGCTTGAAAGAACGGTCGTAATTTAATGCTGACGCTCTTTTAAAATTCGTCCTATTCGATTAGAAGCAGGAAATCTGTTCAACTATTGGCTGCTAGGAAAAAACGAAGTAGGTACGTAGGGCCAATTTATTCAATCATTTTCATTACTTTATACATTGAGAATAACAATGAAATTTTTTTCTTTCAACAGAAAATACAGCCAAAATAAAAGCATCTCTGCCGTTCGCTGATATCTCCTCCTCCCATTCAATTCATGACACGTGCAGAGATCATCGCCACTTTTGTTGGTTGGCGAAGGAAGTTGTAGGTCTTACGGTTTCTTTCAATTTCAAATCTCAACTAAAAAAATCTAATCCGAAGAGTAAAACTCAGAAACGTTCTGTGGCACAAGTTAAAAATCACCATTATCAAAATGTACCTCAGTGTCACAATTAGCTTTAAGGATAACCATGTTTTAAAGTAATGTTCAGAACATTCATATGAAGATATTGACTTATCGGATTCAAGATTGTACCCCTTGTTCCTTTGAAACAGATGAATGTCTAATTTTCAACGAAGTTCATGACAATATTTACTTAAACCTAAATCCAATACAATATCTTGTTCATAGTGCTCCGAACATCATCCAGTAACATGAATATCCAGAAGGAATCCCTGTGTCGCAGAAACCGTTATAAAATTCCTTGATTTTAACTTGTGCCACTAGATAACTCTTGCGTTGCAAATTTCATTTCCGATCTCAGGATGAGATTTTTTGTTTCGAACAGTGGTAATATGGGATGCAGAATTAATTGTAATAAATGGAGATTCACAAACTTTTGGTCTCAGTGAAGGACCATGGTAAAGGTATAAAATTGAATCTGGTTTCAAGCTATCAATAAGTTACCGGATAACTCCTTGACAGAGATTCATCATAAAAAAGTTAGCCAGCAAGCAAATCCTATTGTAGACCAATTGATCAATTGTAAAGTGTACTAATAAGTGAATGCATTCCTTGAACCTTGCAGGGGTTGAATGAGACACAAGCACGGATGATAGCTGCCACTAGATAGTCAGAAGATACTGTCAATTAATATTGACTTTAAAGACATTTTCAACTGAAGTTATCCAAGATTTTTAGATTGAGATTGGTTCAGTTTACCTATCAAAATTCATGCCTGGAATCTGAATTAACACTTGAAACACTATTTATCTGAATTGAATGCCAAGAGAGTGAGAAATAAAGTATCAAAACTGCAGAAAATAAAATTTGAATAATAATGCGGGCCAATAATACTGCTAGGATTACGATGGCGCACGGAATGATTGCTCTGTAAAATTAGTTGGCAGCAATTGTTGAATAACAAACTTATTACTATTGTCTCGATCAATCTAGAATGATCGGATATTCAGACACCATGATCTGTAGCGTGACGTGCTCTCCAATTTTGACTCCAATCGACTGATGATCAGAAGGTGGCGATGACCTGAGGAAATTCCCTCGGGTACATGTTGTCTGATGGAACAACGGAACAACCAGGTTTGATGGTTGTAAGGTTGGCAACAATCGAGGAACTAGGGTCGTTGCCACCAAAACATTTTAACCATTAGGTAAGGTATGATTTTCCTCCGATTAACCAAACTTGAAACTTCGAGTCTGTCAGAACAAACGAATTTTATCATTAATACATGTGAAAATATTGTAATATGCAAAGATCACAGAATCAGAAATTTACTTACACGCTTCGATGCCTGACAACTTTAGTCTCGCTTCGATGATGGCTTGTTTCCTACCTGAAGATATTAAAAGGTATTATTATCAGACAAGAGCTTCTAACTTTTTTGGATACCACTAGATTTCAATAAATTGAGACAAAGGAACGAATTGCTACTTTTTGCACTCCTAAGCTTTGTGTTTTAAGATACACTATTTCTTTTATTCCTTGCTACTGATTTTATTTCGATATTTCATGTTCATCGGCACTAAATACTGGTTTCCGGAGCACTGCACTGTAACAAATTTACTCTGGAGCTACCTTCTACTGGGTTTCAACAATCCATTTATTTTTAATTTTATGTAAATAAAGAATCTGTTTAAAATAAACAATATTTTTACTTAACTGCCTCAGTTTGTCTAGACTCCCATTCGTTAATGACGTTTCACATTTAATTTCAGATTTCTTCTTTCAATAAATAACTGATCCAATTTCTGTAGCTTTTGATGTTTGTTTCCCCATTGACGCCTTTATTGTGTCGATTAAATATCTTCTAATATCAACTACGGTATTGCTAAATGACATTTCTCTTAGAAAATTTACGACAAATAGGAATAAATATTGTGACGCCCAAAAGTCATCATGTATTATAATACACGGAAGCAATTCACTTCCCTCGAGTCAATCATTCCTTGAATTAACTTTAGCCGTCGCAAAGCACGAATATAACATATAAAAGACTAAAACTAGCCATATAATATTCGAAGCGAGTAAAACCAAAGAGAGTATGATAATATGTATATATTAAGAAATATACCTTGTAACATTGCGCTTTTGACGCATGTTATAGACCGCTACCTCCACCCCAAAATCTATTATCAAACGGTAACTGACAGAATATCTTCCTCATCCGGTTTGTTTTAAATATCTCTCCCTATGTGCCGACTACCTCCAATCCCTTCCCATGAGCGAGCAACCCGAGAGCACGTCAAGAAGGAGAACACCGGCAGCACCTAACCTCCCGAACGCTTCTAACAACCTGGGCATGTGATCAATCTCCCTGGCTTCACCGCGGGCAGGTTCCTCAACGCCTCAGCCAAGTACCTGGGTCTCTACTACCGAACTCCCGAGATATCTTTATGGCTTCCGTCCACCTACGGGACTGTGTCCATCAACTGAAGGGAAAAAGCATCTCCGAACGAACGCCACCGAGCCGTACGACGTCAAGCCGATTCCGCTAATTCCGATACAGCTAATATTATCTGGCGTCAAATCGGTGAACCGCAAATTCTTACGGTCCAGCATCGAAGTTCCATCTGTATCGAAAAGACGCAAACTCCTCCTCGGCGGGCCAACAACGGCCCCAACTACCGACGGTGAACGATACCACCTTCGCTTGACCCCGCTCAACCTGACGGTTAGCCGCCTATCGAACGACGAGAGAGAGCCGGAGAAACAATTGAACGCCGCGAGCCCTGCCGGGACACCTACCGGCCGCTTTCTCTAGAGACGACGCACCAATGCCATCTCCCGACTGTCTTCTGTTCCTGTTTTGACAACGCTGATGAAGCTAGGAGAAGACCGCCATGATAGCGTCACTTCTCGTTCGACTATCGTAACGAGTTGACGTACCTTTTCGTTTTCTATACCTCATCGTTAACTTCTCGTCCTGCTATCATAGAGACCTGACGTGCCTTAGTTACCTTGCAGTGAAAATACCTCTAAAATACCTTTGTGTTTCGTTTTGTTCTGTGTTCCGTTTGTCTTTCCTGTTGTACGGATTACTAATACCTACCTTTTGTGAGTAAGCTTCCGTTCCCGCACGACTCCCCGAGTTATTACCTTGACTCTCTCTCTCTTGAATACATCTCTTTCCGATTTAGACGCAACCGATCGATGCCGCCATTACCGGTACTTCCATCCGTTGCTTTCTTCTCGGGTTTTCGTGTGCTTATTATTACCTTTTGATTAACTATCTTTCAATTTATTTACCTGGTGTGTGCTAATATTTTGTTAATATTCTCATCCCCATCTCATTTCTATTGCACTATCACGTGTATCACCCCCTGTGTGAGTGTGTGTGTGCATGTGAGTGCGATTCTTTATTAGTATTAGTAGCGTCTCTTGATTATTCCGCCCATATCTAGTCTATATACTCCATGTCACAATATAGTTTGTTACCGAAATCGCGTCTAGTCGACCGAAATTATCAATATAAAATAACAGGGCCCGAAAATAACGTCAGTATACGATAAATATTCGCGACAACTATCAAGTGTTGTCTCTTTTGTATAATATCTTTGAGACTGTTTCTGTTACTCATATCGTTCTAACTATTGTGATCTTATAATATTATATCGAATAAGCCCTAGAGTATTTAATATTCAATTTCCGCGTTTGTAATTATCGATAAATAATTTTTTGAAATATTATATGTCAATTTAAGCGTTCTATATCAGCCATTTTGCGCCGCTTAGCTTGGCGTCCCCGTCCATTAATTGTATCTTTGATATTCATTCTTTTGTTAAAATATTGTTATTCTCGTTTCTTCCCCACGCGTTTCCCGTCGCCTTCCGCGATGCGTCACGGGGACTTACTTGTAATCTGTTTTACCGACGAGGTTGCATGTTCAAGGTTGCGTAGTTGAGACCTTCCTTATCTACCTTAAATAAATCCCTCTTTTACTGACTAACCTACGGTGCTTTTTTTACGTGTTTTGTTTCACTCTTTGCCCGAACGTTCCCCTCTGCCAAAAACTGACAGCTGAGCATCCCGAGGTCAAGGTCCGCAGCTGAGAGTAGCTGTTTACCTACTTTGTTTTTAATTGATCTGCTTTAACGTATCACTACTTATATCGTGGTCATGGCGACCTGGCGCCCAACAGCTTTTTCCTTCTGATCTTAATTAAATTTTATAATTATTCCTTGTGCACGTTGCGAGCGTTTGCTAGCGACCTAGCTTGTCCTTAGATTCCCCGTAAGGTGAGTGTGGCCGTTACAACCTATATGAGGCACGCTAAATCGGCACAGCAAGCAAAAACCCATATCTATAGAACACACGGCGTCCGAGCCCCGCGTGCCGACAGAGAGGGGGAAGCAACCATAATAGTATATAAGCCGTCGCCTCGGACACAGGAGGACACTCTCATCTTCCAGCTCTCCTTTGGAGATGCTAATTCCCAAACAAAAGATCAGCCGAGGTCGCGCAGTTGATCCAATTATATACATTGTGTTCTAATGGTATAACGGCTATTAAAAGTGTTATATTCTTCTACTCGAAATCTCAGATCATTTCAAACAGCAAACCTATATTAATTTCTATTATCTTTGCAAAGGTGTAGGATATTTCTTGGATATGAAGGTCTAAAATGTATACAATGTAGTTTTTGTTAACGTTTCAGCCCCAGTTGAGAGCCCTCCTCAGAACAGAATATATATTTTCATCTGTTGGTAAATATACACAAATGTTACAACCAGAAAAGGAGTAAAAACGATAAATTGAACATGTTCATTATATCTCAACAAGAAAAATCAGCGAATAATTACCTAGAGCAAGCACCAAACGACATATGTGTAATGTGGTACTCAGTAGACATCAAGTTGAACGTGCTAAATTTAAACATTTTACAAGTGGTTATTAGGTATAATTAAAGCAAAAACAAAAGGATTAAGAACTAAAATTAGTTGCCTAGTGCATCGTAATGAGTCATGTGCACAAAAAAAAGTTGTGTGGTTAACACGTTAAGTTTAAAAATTACAAAATTATTTACAACAAGTTTATATTAATGTAGATAGGCACATAGTGCAACGTAGCGAGGCATGTGCAATATCGTTTATGTGAGTGATCACTTTAAAATTGACGGAGTATATACAAGGATTATTTTTTGGACCTTAAGGAATAATTCAATTAAGGTTAAACTGAAAAAAGAAACATTAGAGGAAAGCAAAATGGTTAATTAACCATTATGGTAAAAACGAGGAGGAAACACTAAAAAGAAATTGTAACCAAGCTTGTTTTTAATTTTGGTACACATGAAGAGTTATTTCCGGTAAGTATTCAACTTCATTGCATGTTAGGATTATTTTTTTTAGGTATTCTTTGTATCAGGACATTTCGAAAAGTTCGTGTTCCCGAGTGAGGATAGGAGATGAAAATAAAGTACGCCTCGTTTCAACGGATTACAAAATTTTCATTCGTTAGTCAATTTAGACAATTTATTTCTTACAACGAATTTTTTTCGTAATTTTAAATTCTCTTGATGGGCATTCTGTCTCATTCTCAACCTTATATAATATACGATTGCATGAGACAAAATTTGAGAAGCGTGCTCCTTGCGTGGGAAAGAAAAATCGTAAGAACATAAAACTTCTTCCTGCGAGCGCTCAAATACGTCCTTACAAGACGCATATTTGGCAAAACAAAATTCGACATGACGAATCAAATCCAAAAATTTTGAATTCGCGTGAATAAGTCCGCCTCTCGATTTCATATCAACCAATTTGGAAACGGAGGATGTGCAAGGGGATTCTAATCTCACACCTCGGAGACAAGTCACGCAGGATTTATACGTTTTTAACAGTTGTTTGCACAAGTAACCTGTGAAAGTAATGCAAGTGTGTTAGGGAGTTTATTAGTACCACCGTTGAATGAGAAGAAATTCCATTATATCTTGTAGTACGCCTAAAGCTTTTGTTAACAGCATATGTTTTGGACCATTCAAACCTTTTGTGCAAATGTCAGCTATCATTTCACTTGTATATATTTCAGTGTTATTTCACCTTTTTCAATCATTTCTCTTATGAAATGAAAACGAACACTTATGTGCTTTGTCCGTGTGTAACATATTGGATTACTAGCAATTTTAAGTGCGCTTTAATTATCATTATACCTATACGACTATTGCCCTCTGAGCACCAATAATCTCATAAAGGAAGTTCTTCAAGTATATTCCCTCTTTAGCTGCTTCGGATATTGAAATATACTCCGCTTCCGTCGAAGATAACGCAGTCGTTTTTTGTTTATTACAACACCATGATACTGCTGCACTCGCAAATTTAATACATAACCACTGTATGACTTTCTATCTATAGGATCGTTTGCCCAGTCGGCATCTGCGAAACCTGTGAGATTAGTGTTATCCATTTTGAAAATTAGCCCTTTCTCTTTAGTTCCATTTAAGGGGTTACATGGGTTTCGTGAATTCAAAAATTCGATTTTTTTTTTTTTTTGGCTTAATAATTTCTATAACATCTCAAGAATATTCTCCTAAATTTTCAAGTCGATCCGAATAATAGTTTCAGAGATACAGCCTTTGGAAGGTGTGCGCTTCAAGTCAGGTATAGAAGGGTCAGCGCGCCTCAGGTATAGTGAGCAGCTGCTCGTCTATTGTTTGTCTGTCATTGTTGTATATAACTTTCACTTTCTAAGGACAACTATTTTGAAATATTTTATTTGGTGAATACTCATTGAAGAACGAGGTTCATTTGAGGTTATCCCAAGTTTCTATCGTAAAATTTATTAAAAACGTGGTATTATTAGTGGTTATCTAGTGTCAGTTGTGAAGTTGATAAACAATGCATAAAGTTACAAGAAAACAGTTAACCCTTGGAGCTCGTAGAAAAGATAGACCGAAAAAAAGGAGAAAGTCTTTTAATGGTAATAATCCGGAAACTGATGATAGTTCCTTCACGAGTACCTCAGCAAAAAAATTAAAAGGTGATGATAAAGAGCACGTGCCAGAAGAGTACACGCTCCAATATTCAATCATAGATTTTGCCTTGGTTTTCTCAACTCTCTCATCGTTTGTGCGGTGTTCTAACATTATTAAAAATGAAGATGATGATCAATTGTGTAATGGTAAAGTACAGTTTAAGCAATGTTCGAAATTTGGTCTGGGATTTAAAATCGTAGTAGAATGTGAACGATGTGATCCGAAATATATTTTATCTTGTCAAAAAATCGGAAGAATGTATGAACTAAATCGCCGTTTCATTTTTGTTATGAGAATATTGGGCTTAGGGCTTGCCGGATGCAAGAAATTCTGCGGCTTGATGGACATAAGCAGTTCATTTTTAAAACAGTCTAAATACGATTTTTATATTGATGAAATATATGAGTCTATTGAGACAGTTACTCAAACTCTATTCTCATCTGCTGCTCAAGAAGAAAAACAATTAACAAGTCTTGAAAACGATTTACAAGATACGACAGATGTGAGTGTTTCCGGTGACGGTACCTGGAAGAAACGAGGTTTCTCATCACTATATGGTGTGAGTTCACTAATTGGATATTATTCGGGAAAAGTGTTGGATGTGTTGGTGAAATCTTCTTATTGTAAGTTATGTGAAAGCTGGAAAAAAAAACTAGGCACTGCAGAATATGAAGAATGGAAAGAAGAACACATTGAAACAAATCAATGCACCGCCAATCACATTGGGGCATCAGGAAACACGGAAGTCTCATCGGTTATTGAAATGTTTAAACGCTCGATTGTCAAACATGGACTGAGGTTTGTGAATTATATAGGAGATGGGGACTCAAAAACCTACTCTGGTCTTCTCAAAGCCCAACCTTACGGTGAAGATTTTGTTATCAATAAAAAAGAATGCGTTGGACACGTGCAGAAAAGAATGGGGACTCGTTTACGTGAGTTAGTAAAGAATACAACTGAGGAAAAAATAGTAAAAGGTAAAAAAACACAAAAAAAAACTCTTTCTGGCAAAGGTAAACTGACAAGTAAACTAATAGACAAATTAACTGTGTACTATGGTTTGGCGATAAGAAGAAACTGTGAATCAGCGGAAAAAATGAAAGACGCTATATGGGCTACCTATTATCACTATAGCTCTACAGATAAAAAACCTCAGCACTATAACTGTCCAAAAGGTCCAGACTCTTGGTGCGCTTGGCAACGAGCATCAGCTACAAATACTCTTTCATCATTTAAGTACCTCATTACTCTTTTAACAGCTGTCCAATGCTCTTTCGTGTGATTTACATTGAACTGACTCAAGTATGAAACACTATAAGCAATGCCAGGTCTAGAGTTTACACAAAGAAACATTAGTGAACCAATAGCATTTTGGTATGGCGCATCTGCGTTTTGATTTACATCTTGGGGATTATTCAGTCTCATGTTCGCATCTATAGAACTGTTTACAGGCTTACAATCTATGATTCCAAACTTATTTAAAATATCTTAGATATATTGTTTCTGGCTTATCTTAATTTCATGTTTTGACCTATCGCGTGTAATTTGCATACCCAGACAGTGCGTAACCGGTCCCAAATCCTTCATTTTGAATTTACTATGCAATTTCTCCTTCAAAATTCGAGCTCCTTCCTTGTCGTTATAGAATAAGAAGTCGTCCACGTATAACGCTAGTATTATACCAAAATCGTTTTCAAATTTCATGTACACACATAGTTCATGCTTTGAGTTTTTAAATCCTAGTTGCATTAGGACTTCGTGTGCCTTCACATTCCATGCACGAGCTGCTTGTTTTAAACCGTATATAGAACGTTTAAGCAAACAAACTTTATCCTCGTGTTCTTTGGTTTCTAGTCCTTCTGGTAGTGACATATAAATTTCTTCTTGGAGCTCTCCATTGAGGAATGCTGTGCAAACATCTAGATGATCCATCTCCAAGTTCTTCTCTGCTGCTAGGGCAAAAAGGATTCTCATCGATGAATATCTAACAACGAAAATGTTTCGAAATAATCAATACCGTAATGTTGACTGCAACCTTTAGCTACTAGCCTGGCTTTGTGACGATTTACGTTACCATTTGCATCCCTTTTCAATTTAAACACCCATTTACATTTCACGATTGGTTTGTCGACAGGTTTGTTAACAAATGTCCAGGCGTCATTTTCTTGAAAAGAGTTCAATTCCTTTTGAATTGCAAGCTTCCATTACCTTTTATCTGGACCTGAGACTGCTTCTGACTAAGAATTTGGCTCCACAAAGTCAGTTATTGCTTGATATAGCATATGGCCGGGGTACTCTTTTGGCCGACGATCCCTCAGTGGATATCTTCGTTCGTGTTCAGGGTTGACATCTTCATTGTCTCTAATTTCTACAACTTCTTGATGTAAATGTTGTTCCTCTTGTAAGTTTTCTTCCAAATTTTCTGGCCTCATATCTCCATCATTGTTTAGCGTTCTCTCACTCTCTTCAGGCAATAGTAAATCTGACAAAGGTACCTTGTTGACTGGTGGGATGCTTCTGTCTTCGAAAAATAAATCTTGTTTTTCCAGAAATTCTACGTCTCTCGCACGTACAACTTTTGTCAGGTCCTCAGCATCTAGTAGTCTATACCCTTTAGTTTCTTCACAATATCCTACGAAGATGTGCTTCCTGCTCGTGGGATCCAGCTTTTGACGTTTTTCTTTTGGAATGAAGACATAAGATGGACATCCGAAAACTCGTAAATGACTCAGATTAACTTTTTCGCCAGTCCATATTTCTTGAAGAGTTGCATCTGGAAGTTTCTTGTGAGGTGATCTGTTAAGTAGGTATGCAGCTGTATCAGCTGCTTCAGTCCACATTCTTTTGCCGCAAGCTGCCTCTTCCATCATACACCTTACTTTTTCAATAATTTACCGGTTGTAGCGTTCCGCAACTCCATTTTGTTGTGGAGTGTAAGGTACAGTTAATTCATGTTTGATTCCACAGGATATTAAGAAATTCTGGAGCTCGTTATTACAGTACTCACCTCCATTGTCTGTACAAAGTCGCTTGATCCGCTTTCCAGTCTGGTTCTCTATCATTGATTTGAAAGTTTTGAATGTTTCTGTCACCTCATCCTTTCTTTTCAGAAAGAACACAAACACTTTTCTGGAGTGATCATCGACAAAAGTGAGCATGTATCTTGCTCCGCTCCAGGATCCAACTTGAAATGGCCCGCAAAGGTCACTATGTAATAGCTGAAGTATCTGTGTTGCACGTTTCTTTGAATTCTTGAATGGTTTCCTTTTCATCTTCTCTTCAAGGCATGAAATGCAGGCATTTTCGTCAGTCTCCTCTGCGTAGTTTACACCTGTAGCTAGACCATTTTTTAAAAGATTCATGCTGACTTTGTTTAAATGTCCTAACCTACTGTGCCATAATTGTTGACTCGGTTCCGCACTGGCTGAGTTTGCAAGTTCCCTGATGTTACCGTTTAGACTGTACACGCCGTTGGAGTTAACAGCTGTTGCTATAACTTCGCCATTTATATTACAAGTTTCTGCATCATAAATTGTACAATCTTTTCTGTCAAAAACGACAGTAAGTCCCTTTTCGATCATTTTACTGACTGATAACAGATTGGCAGAAAGATTTGGGACATATAAGACATCTGATATAGTTGTTACATCATTGGAATTAACGCTAATAGGAACTACACCTACGCCACTGTTATAAAGTTTGCCGTTACCTTTTGGTTAACGTGATGTACGGTTTAACACATGGCTCTACCATTAGGCAAATCAATGCGCGTGCTTTATTGTCTTTGGCAATTCTTTGTTGCTCACTAGTTTGATTATCTTCCGGATAGCCTGTAATGCATATCCAATCATTTTCAAAAATTAAAAAATTTTCCATATCAAATTTCCAGTCCTGATAGTTTTCACGCCCTTTGAGTTTTTGTATACCAGCATAAAGTTTTGAACTATGATTTGCAGCTTCTGCCATTTTTGTTTAACGGTCACAGCACACGTTTTCACAATTCTTGAACAAACCGATTGCTTCGTAGATTAATACTCTTCTGGGCCCATAACCTGTTGCAAGGAATTGGATTCCGACAGGAACTTATTAGCAACACTGTTTTAATCCTTTTATATTTAATAACATTGAAAACTAAGATATTACCACAGCGTTTTTTAGGCACGTACATATAAAAAAGGCGTCACATCGTTGCAAGAACAGGAAGTAACGAAGCTTCAAACAAAGAAAGATAAAAGACCATGGACAAGTTGTAGTCTAGAGAGTCAACTCAACCTTAAATCTAACTATATAGATAGACCTTTAGTTATTGCCTTATTACTTTACAACATCCGAAAGTATGAAAGTTGTGCATGTAGCTTCGGTGAGACCCTATTTTCCGGCTCAGCTGAAATGTAATAAATGTAAAATGTAGGAAGACAGAGGGAGAAGTGGCAAAGAAGGCATGCGTTCGAGAGAGCGAATAGATCGGGAGATAGTGACAGATTTTGGCAAGCTATTTGTTACAGTATGGCGACCCTTCAGGGGTCGAATTACGTAATGAAGGAAACGAAAAAATATGGTCATAGCGCTGGTCGTCGGGGCGTTATCACAGGACAATTAAGCAAACTTGTCGGATTTATTAAGGGTTCCAAACGATTTGTTACACAAAAATGATTGCATTTTCCGGTAGTCCATAAAAACAAACAAGGCGCTAGCATAATGCCATACTTATCCGGTGGGGCTTATAGCCCGCCATACCAATGAAAACACGTTATTTATTTATTCATTTTTTAAACGATTTGCTACAGGCAATTTTTTTTTTCAACTAATCATTTTTGTATAGTCATTCACGAAAATCACCATGCCATACCGCTTCTACGGTTCCAAATAGCCGCCATACTGCCGCAAAGAAGCAGATTTATTTGTTAATGCAAAACAGTATGGCACCCTTGGAACCCTTAATTAATCCGACAAGTTTGATTAATCGTCCTGTGATAACGCCCCGACAACCAGCGCTATGACCATATTTTTTCGTTTCCTTCATTACGTAATTCAACCCCTGAAGGGTCGCCATACTGTAACAAATGGTTTGCCAAAATCTGTCACTATTTCCCGGTTTAGAACACAAGCGCGAGAACGGAGAAAGACCGTGGGGGGTCGATGAGCAGTCGATAAGTAGCTGATGGGAATTTAAGTAGTTTTTAAGGAAATTCCAAAGAAAGTGTAAAAGAGTAATAGGGAGCTCTTGCAAAGCTGGAAGGCAAGCACGAAAAAATATCTCGCGTGTCTAATAGTATAAGGTCGTATGCGCCAATAAACGACTTTTCACCACTAATAAAGGGTAACAGGCTTATCATTTTTTTTTCGAAAACTGTCCAAAAACCTCTGAAACGCGAAGATCAATCAATTTTTCTAAAATTTATTGATTTTTTTTTTTTAGACGAAAAAATATTCGACGATAAAGAAAAGGTCGTATCCGCCAATTTTTTGTATTTTAAAGATAACTGTCTCAAAACCTCTGAAACGCAAAGATCGATAAATTTTTCGAAAATTTATCTACATTTCGTTTTTGAGCCGAAAGTTTTAGAAGAAAGCAAACATAAAAATAAAAAACCTGTCACGTAGTAAATTATGCAATCTAGAGCTGGAGAAAGAGCATAATCGTGATCGAGATTAAATTCTATGATTTCGTCTGCCTCGTAATCGTTACGCTGTAAAATTCCGTCCAATCTTTGCTGTATTTCTCGTCGATACTGAGCAATTCTTGAATCCGATTTCCGTCCGTAGATGTTTTTAAGGTCGCGTAGTGAGATGAGAATATGAGGTGATGGATCTTTGAAAACGCTGCAGTTCCCAAATTTAGGAGGTTTTATTATGCCATAGATCGAAAGAACTTTGTAGAGCTGCAGAAACGTCGGACTGCTCGGATGATCGTTGCTACCTGCAGCTTGACGAAAGGTTCCGAAGAATTTCTGAAACGCCGAATACATGTGGCAAGACATAGGGGAAGGTCGGGTAGCCCCGGACACATGAAGAAAATTTAAAAAAAATAATAAATGAAATCCGTTAAACCTTTTTTTTTATATTAGAGTTCATTGAAATGCTTTTCTTGTTATTTTGTGCGAGTAACAATTATATTGTATAATTTTATTAAGTTACATCACATGTACAAGTTTGTCATGAATTTTCCTAGAAAAAATCATGAGCGGGTAGCTCCGGACGCGATTGTCAACGATGGCCAAATCGTTTTTTGGCCCTACAAACATCGCAAAAATAATAATCTTTCGACGGATTAATGGTCACACACTCTTCGTGCGCCGAGTCTTTACATTCGTGACACTGAATCCAATCTTCTTCAAAGTTTTCTCCGCAAATAATACACTCTACTTTGTTATGGGCTGGGATGGCTGATGACCAAACCACTCCAAAAATATAACGCTTGGTTCGGACTAGTTCTCCCGGATGGTGAATTAATTGAATTTTGATGTCGTTTTCCCTCTTGGTTGAATCGACTTTGATAATAAAATGCTCACTTACCTTTAGTTGTTGTTGTTTTGGACTGTGTGGGCGGCTCTGCGTGTTCGCCGGTGGTGAGATTGGTTAAAGTTACTGATTGTGAAGGTAATTAATTGTTTAACTCGCGATGTAAGTTTAACACACGAATATTTGTTTATTCAATTTAGGTTTTAAAAAAGAATGCTTATAATAATTTTGATTATGAAAGGTGAAACGTTTAAATGTAAAGACACGGAATTCCCTTTTAGCACTTTGGTTTATTGAATTAAACAAAAAACCTTTTAGGATTTCTAACAGATTCTCTGATCTGATTGACCTGTCTAAAACTGAGAGAATGATTTCTTGTTGAAGACTGTGAATAGGCGACTAAGTGTAATTTTAGTGAGGACTTTGTAACGAATGAGAGTTTAGAAAACTGAGAATTGAGTGAGCAATGAGAATTGCCAATGAGAATTGCGAATAAGCAAATGAGCGTTTTGAAAAAACTGAGAGCGAAAAACGTAAGGCGACCCTTTTTAAAGGTTCACGTACTGGTGTCAACTATTTCCTGATTGGTTCCCAGCATCTTTGAGAGAGCTGCCCAATAAGGAAGTCTTGATAATATTTTGGGTTTTCCATTCGCCCTTAACTACCCCTGCCCTTTGGGTACGGTGTAGGATGCAAAAACTATCTTGACTCATCCCGCCTCTTCCATGAGTGCGGGTGGGAATTGCCGTGCTTGTTTTGGTAAATTGGTAAAAATATCCTATTGTTTGTTCGGGACGACCCTGTCCAAACAGACGCTTCAAAGATGGCTGTATGGATTTTAATTCGTTGCATGTGCTTGCCAGATTCTGCATACCTAGAAATATCGAAAAGCGATTTCCGGTCATTTGGTTACTTTTAGTAAGTTTGTATATACTAGTCTGTTTGGGTAAGGATTATCCCGTAACATTATTTAATCAGTAAGATTATTGTAAGCTGAGGGTGTTTATTTCCCAGAGCCGTAAATAAAGAGAGTGATAAAGAGAGCCGTATGCAGACAATGCATACGGAGACTCAAAAATAGAAAATATAAATGAATTTAATCGTAAACTGAAAGGTAATCAAAAGTAAAACTAATGAGTGGGGGCAGAGAGCATCGAGGATGTGACAACTTCCTTATCTTTGATTCCTGTATTCGATCTTTGAATTTTCCGTTTTGTTTTACCTTTTTCACGATTTGCGGGTTTATCGCAGTTCGGTTTGCGGAGTTCGAGTCGTTTTTTTCTACATAAGTAGAAAATTAAGAACTTGGACAAGACAGTGAACTTGTTCGTATACCCGTTAAGAGAGGTATTATAATAAATTCGAAAAATGCAACACTTAAGATTTAAAAAAAAAGTGTCCGGGGCTACCCGACGTTCCCCTATATCCAGCATGTAGAAATATTTCAGTATTCTCAAACGTCAATGCTTTTTCAAACTACCTCCAAATTATCTTGGTTGACTTTGCCCGTCAACAAATATTGAAACTCATATTTCTCGATCAGTTATCGGCATAAGTCCATTGTTGATAGCAACGACATCCGCAAACCTCTCGCTGTCCCCGGAGTTAAAAATTCATCGGCCGTGATCGGCTGTGAAAATTCATCGGTGTCGTCTTTTCGCATGGCAGATTCCCAATTATTGAGGGACTGAAGCGATTCCTGCAATACCTGAAAATGCCGAATCAAAAAAACAGAAGTAACACTACTCCCCCCTGAGGAAAAGAGTCGTCCCGACTCGAACAAATTAAAACAATAACGATCTTGATCTAGCATACGACGCTCGAAGGTGAGTCGGAGCTGTGGCTCTAAAAATTCAAAGACTCCCTTTCTGCTATCTGGCATTTGCCCACAGTCTCAAGGTAAACCACAGAAAACCTTGAGCAGATAGTCGAGCATTGAACTGAATTTTCAAAATTTTATGTGCCGTGTTTTCACAAAGGTCAATGTAAAAAGTGTGTAGTGTATAGCTTCGTGTAAAATCCGAAGGAGCGGCCAGTTCCCGAATTTCGGAAATCAGGTAAATCCAAACGAGCCAAAATGATCCGGGGAGAGGTCCACGGGAATAGGAGAGGTTCCAATAGGAGTCCAAATCGACGGTGGTCTTAGGAGGTTTTTGGGGCTTCCTCTCAACCTTCGGGAACGAGGGAGAGGAAAGAAGGCGAGTCGTCCCGAATTCTTTCGGAAACTGCACACCCTAGATTGGGAGGGCAGACGTGAGTGAAGGTAGACAAATCCGAATTCGCTAAGCGAATTTGAGAAAAGCACGGATCGTATAAATTTTATTATTTTTAAAGGAGAAAATAAACGATCTTATCTGGATTATCGTTGAGTGTTTCTTTAAAATCGGGGCCTTCAGTCATCCTCAAATTCCAGGAGAAGGTAAAGGAAAATCAGGTTATGTCATAAAACAACCTGAAAAAGTGCTGACAAAAACTGACACATGGGTTAGAAAAATGTGAAAATCAAATAATCGCTTATCGACCATGAAAAATAACAATCGCGGCTCTATTCAGATTATAAAGTAATCAGAGCTGGTCTGACACAAAACTCGATTTATGAGAAGAATCTTCTAGAAGAAGAAGAAGAAGAAGAAGAAGAAAAAAAAAAAAAAAAAAACTGATAAGAGAACAAAAGCTTTTTCAAAACAAAACTTGAATCCTCCAGTCTGCCGAAAAATGTCGAGACATAACTTCATTAATGCCGCTATTTTAGTAAAAAAGTTTTTAATTTCCGATATCAACGAAATTTCTGCTGAGATTATAGAAACCAAATTCGCAGAAGAATGGGCAAAATTAAAATGTGGGCAACTAAATGCTTTTCATGTTCGGAGGGAATGCGGCATAAGGTGCCGACGCTGCTTATTAGGATTGTAAGTCTTGAAGTCAAATTCTTGAAAGAATAAGGATTCTTCATCTTTCAATACTTCGAATTTTTTTTATAGTTTCCATTTCGAAGTTCCAGTAGAAGAAATTAAAGAACTATGTATACATATCACATTTCGAGGAGATGGACCAAAATGTGTGGATTGTGATGAGGAACTAATCACCTTGGAAGGGAATACTAACATTTGTGAATCTTGTGAGGAGGTAAAAGATTCGATAAGAAAAATCATGGAAATATCCCATATTTTAAAAGATCTTTAAATAAAATAGAATAAAATTCCATATGTTCTTTGTTATTGTGTTAATTAGTAGAGATTGGAGAGTAGTCTTTCTGCAAAATCTAAATAGATCTGTTCAGTCGTATTTTCTGCATCGATAACTATCACGGGGGCAGGTAAGGAAGAAAAAATGCCTCTAACTAACCAATCTTCATGAACTTCGTGAATAGTTCTAAGCAATTGCAAAGTAATCTCTGTTTCTTCCTTGCGTGCACGAGAATTAATCCGAACAAAAGAGGTTTCTGGGGAAACTCGCAAATAAACTATTAAATCTACTCCGAGTTCGAACGCTTGAATGAGAAGAGCAGAATTTTTTCTGAGTAGATGAGCCTCGAAATCTCGAAGATTTCCTAACCTGCGATGAGTTTCGATAAAACAATCGCCGCTAAACATCGACTTCTCCATAATTTTGACAGGAAAAGAGGTTAATCCTAAGAGGTTAATTTGTTAGAGAGTTTTTTACCGAGTTAGAAGTTAGAAGAGGTACCTGCCTGTGGAGGATTATCTTCCCTGATTACTTCTCTATTTCGCCAATTATAAGCGTTTGAATCCGAGCTTTGCGTCTGAGTCTCTGTTTTGCGTTTTAACGCGAAGCAATGATTGGCGTCATGGCCTTTTTGGTTGCAAAATAAGCGAGTGAGGGTAGTAAACCTATTGTCTACTTTCTCATTGACGTACTGAGGTCTTCTAATGTGGTTCTGAGAAGAACCGCGACTATTCTTATCTTTAAAATTTCTATTATTATTGTAATTTTTATTATATTTCAGGTTATGAAACTCGGTCTCTTCCGAGCGACCACCTCTCTTTTCTATAGAGGTGTTATCATCCACCTGTACTTGGCGGAGTTTGCCCGCTCCAAAATATTGTTTTCGCATGGCCTCCACCTTGAGAGCTTTGGCCATTGCCTCTCGTAAGGAAGTCAAACCCGACGTTCCAACGGCCATCTTAACTTCCGGGTCGTTAATAGCGTTTAAAAAAGCTTGTGTCGCTAAAATATTACGTGACGGTTCGTGGTCTGGCAAAGCTATTCGCGACAGTCGTTGTATGTCTTGTCCGAGAGAGGCAAGGTCTTCGTCTCGTCCTTGTCTCCTAGTTTGTAATTGAGCAGTATATAATTTTGTCAAATGATCATTACCGTATCTTAATTTTAACGCGGAGCTGATCTTTTCGAAGTCAGAAATTTCTTCTTCTGACAAAGCTGTCAATACGTTCCAAGCTGGCGTTCTAAGACAAGAGGCAAGGCTATGAGCTTTCATGGCAGAGTCCCATTGATTATGTCTAGCAATTGTATTGAACTGTCTTTCATATTCAGCCCACGGAATTTTTCCGTCAAAAATAGGCGGTTTTAACGCACAGATAGGTTTTTCACATGTTTGAGAGGGAACTCGGAATACTCTCTGATTATCTAATTGATTTAATTGTGGGAAATGAGGTTGAGCATTTGATGGTGGCTCGGGAAAGTAGGTCTCGGTTATTACTCTAGGTCTCGAAATCGGATAACAGTCAAGTTCTCTAATAAAAGGAACAGACCTTGAATTTTGAGGAACTTGGTCTACTAGTATTTGGCGAGGAGAAGTCCGGGGTGTCGGGATAGGAACCATCCTGGGAGTGGGTACCGGGGAAACTCTGGGAGTAGCGACCGGTTCTCCAGACTCCTGAGCTTGATTTTTAGCTTGAAGAGCCGACACTGTGGACTGGAATAGCTCGATGATTTGTGTTTCTGAGCGCGTCTGGGCCTCGCGATCCAGTCTACGCTGTTCTTGCTGTTCCTGAAGGATTTGGAGAAGTTGCTGTTGTTGTTGGGCAGCAGCCTGTTGTTGTCGATCTGCTGCCTCTAAAAGTTGCTGCTGGTGAAGACCGGCAGCCTCTTGCTGGTGTTGGATGATTTTCAACAGATCAGCTTGGGTGACCGGGGTCTCACACGGCGCAGAAGTCGCTTCGGGAACTTACGGGGAGTCACTCAGAGGAGGATTGTCTCCGCAGCTTTCCCGGCGGCGATAGCGAGTGACTCTGCTTGTACTCATTATAATCACGCACTGAATTGATTCACGAAAGAAAAGCTCAAAATCCCACTTCTGACACCAGTGAAACTGTTTTGTGTTTCAAATAAAATATGGGTACGTGAGCTTAGTTAACGGAATCAATAAAAGGCGTTATGTAAAATATTTGGAGGAAAATTGCTTTAATGGCAATAGGTGTTTCTCGTTCTAAGTCTGAAACAGGACTGTTTTTACAATAATAGCGGTTGACGCAGCAACCCTATTCATTTGATGACATAAGAAGACTTAGTTTTCTTGCGTCACATGCCGACTACTAGATCATTAGAAAAGGGGGTAAAACGGGTGATTTTATCCTTTGTAACAATATTGTTAACGAGGAGCAAAATCGTTGTAATCCAAAATTCGACAATACAATGAAAGTTATGTACTCACTTTGAAGTCGTCAGTCTCTGGAGTCAGTCCCTGGTTGGGTGATTTGCGATTCAACGCATCGAACAAGCGATTCATCCAGGTGCAGAACTCAATTGTCTTTTCGCACCCGACCAGAGCTTCGGATCCGTGCGACAAATAGAAGGCCAGACCTTTCGCTACCGAGTCACTAAAAATCTGTAGAATATAAAAAATGAAGGCTCATTAGTCATGAATGTTAACAAATGATACAAATTGTTCATGTATTGACGAATACTACCTGAGTAGCGAGTCGAACACGCATTTTCGCGGTATTGTCTAATACAACGTGCCGCTGCGTTACTTTAGGGCATACCCTGGCATTTCCTGCGTGTTGACCATCGGGGTCAAACAAAACCTTGAAGTATTCCCAACGGACGTAATCATCCGACGATTTCATCTGCGGAAATTTTATTCGCATATTGTCATATTTCATTGATATTTCTATTACAAATCATTACTAAGTCTGCATCGTGATGATCACGTACAGTGTATGTTTCACGCAGAAAATATAATTGCGGAATCTTGTAAATTATGCTAAATGAAGCCACTGAAAGCGAGGAGTTGTTTTCAGTAGTCCGGCTTCTGTAATATTTTTTTTCCGGGTAATATTATCCAGGTAGTAATTATCGAAGTACAGAATAGCGCCTGCCATGTACGTATATTTTTCTTCCAGTGAAAACATAAATAATATTATAAGAAAAGTTCCTAATTCCCAGGTATCTATCAGTGGGCAAGATCGTGCTATGAAGGTGAGTATTTTTTCCTCTGACAGCTGAAACATTTTATTTGTCTTTTTCTGGTATTTATTGGAGCGCTTGTGAAGTAAGTATTTTTTTCACCGACTACTACAATAATATTTTTTTCTTTTCCCGGTATTTATCGGTGCCGAAGTTCGAGCTCGTCAGCTGGTTACATTTTCCCCGGCTTTTGCAAAATTTTCTTTCATTTTTTAGGTATTTATCGGTGCCCAGGATCATCACCATTTTTGCGCTTGTCTTTTTACCCCTCTCCGCTTCTCCCGTGAGTACAACTGATTGACGTTTACTTTCGCTCTCGTTGTTCGGCTTGGTTCTGTTTCGTTCTGCCTTCGGGCGTTTTTCTTTCAGTACCGAAGCACGCACCATATTGCTTTTCTTCATCCTCTGTACTCTGTTACTTCACTGCATGCCGACTGCACGAGGATATTAATGAAAAGCGCAACGACTTCCTCAATTTTTCGGCATCTGTTGATCATCGCTGGACGGCTTCTTGCTCTCATCGCGCTGCGCATGTGCAGACTCCACCTCTACATTCAAGTGTGTGACTCTACCAACAGCTACTCTGCTTCATATGTGTGATCTTACTGCTTGGGAGCTTTTCCGAAATCACGCCTGACGCTAGAGCCCGCGCATGCGCCCTCCTACCGCACACTGAGACGGCTACTCAGGCACACAGCACACTCTTACACTTCGTCGATCGCTCATCAATAGTAACGGCCACGCGTGGCAGCGCATACACATCGGCTTCAAAGCTTCGGCGGCTGCGCTTACACTCCACCACGTCGGCAGTGACTCGTGCGACAATCAGACTTCTCCTTACCTGAACATCGGCGCCCGAAGAACCACTGCTTCCTCCTTCCGATCACCGGCACTACGTCATCGTTTCTGCAAGACCTACGCCGGCGATATCGATCTACTATCGGTTACCTCTCTCGATCACGGCTTCTTGCCTATCGCATTGTATCGCAAGGTGCTGTTCTCACATTAGCTGGCACCCATCTTTACCGACAAATGCTATTGTGAATAACTTTCAACGTTACCGGTATCCTTTATATAATCGTCAGAACACTACTTTTGCTTGAGCTCTTGCTTTCTCTCCCACGCTATTCCAATGTCTCCTCGATGCATAGTATGTAATCGTCTCGTAGCGCGGGGAGGGGAAACTGTCACATGCACAGCGGATTGTAGAGAGACTTTTCACATTAATTGTGCAGCTAATAGCTTTAATTATGACCCTTCAGATTTATGCGGAGCGTCTAACTTTCGATGCGATTCTTGCGCATTGCTTAAGTCAAATACCACGGTGCGCTCACCTCCGTCCAATTCTCTCAATAACAGTGTTACACCCGTCCTTGCTGACCTTGATATATCGAAGCAAAACAGGGAACCTTCCCTTGGTATCTTGGAGCAATAATCTTTCTGCCTTTATTGCTCACCAAACAGCTGTAAACGAGGATCATACAACCAAACTAAATAACATTCAAAATCTTACGCGCCTACTTGAGGTCCACGAGGAACGAATCTTGCGTTTAGAAGGTAGCAATGCTCATCTGATGCAACAAAACGCAGAAATCACCCGCGAATTTCTCTCTCTAAAAGCAAAACAAACAGACACACACGCAGTTTCTCTGCCGTCTACGGAGATCACTATCTCAGCAATCCCAATTACTATTACCGACTCACCACAATTAATAGTTGAGAAAGTTTTCTATGCTCTCGGAGCTACCGACCTTATAGGAGATATCCTTGAAATTCGTAGTCTTGACAAAAAAGTTAATACAACCATCGGGCGAGAAAGTGCTACCACTTCCGCTACTGGCACTAATAAGGAGAGAAGAAACAAATCGTTTATTCTCACTTTAAAGTCGCATTGCATAAAAGACTTCATTATCAACAAAAAGCGCGCCAAAAAAGACCTAACATATAAACAAATATTTGGCATTGATCAGCGCGGTAGCATATTTGTCAACGAGTTTCTGCCCTCGACAACTTATAACTTACTTCGTTTCGTGAAAACGCGCGCGAGTGCCAAAGGCTTTAAATATGTTGGGCCAAGATCTGCTTCGATTTTAGTGCGTAAAGATAGAAGCTCAGCGCCCATTACCATCTCATCAGAAGCTGATCTCGACAAGCTTGTCTGAATACAACCGCCACAGCTTTCCCGCCTATTGACTACTCCCTCTACGACGAACATCAAGATAGCACATTTTAACGCCAATTCCCTGCGGAGCCATTTGGAGATTATCCACTCGACACTTCTAGAGCAGAAATTTTATATAGTATCTATCTCAGAAACATGGCTGCATTCTCACGTCTCAGATGCACTGATCCGTATCGATAATTACTTTCTCATTCGCAACGACCGTGAGGGTAAAGAGGGCGGCGGTGTGGCTTGCTGCATCCACAATTCTTTAAAAGCAAGGATATTAGCTTTTTCACCGAGTTAATTCTCTAATGCACCAGAATACCTACTATTAGAAATTACTCTTATCAATTCTGAAAAACTACTATTTGCGTCAGTTTATAGGCGGCCAAAGGGGCAAATGTTCGAAGATTTCACTAACACTCTCTCGCGATTCTCTCATGCCTATAAAAACATCATTATCAGTGGAGATCTCAATTGCAATTTGTCTGTAGATAATTATGAGTCGTGCTACTTACGTGACTTAGCTTTTTCGCTATCGCTTCATATCGTCGAATCTCCACCAACTTTTCACACAGCCCACGCCGACTCTTGGCTCGACGTTTTCATTATAGACAGTATTGACAAACAACGCTTTTTTGCTAAATCTCAAGCTCCTTTCATTGCTGGTCACGACCTTATTGAGCTAATTTATGCCATCCGAACAAATTACGGATCGCCTAGTAACGCGCCGAACTTACTGCAATTTCACTGAAGCGAACTACCTCACTACTCTTACTTCTATACTCAATAACACTAGACTAGCATATCTGGCTTCACAGCCCCCAGAATTTCTCGCAGAGCAGGCAATATCTGTAGATTCTATCACGGAACAGTTATCTGATCTGCTCCTTGACTCTATCAACGATCATGCGCCACTACGATCCTTTCTAGCAAGTCGTCCACCGGCGTCGTGGCTTACTTCTGACTTAAAAGAATGTATTCGCATTCGCAACGCTTTGTACACTCGAGCGAAAAGGTCACAAAGCGTCCTCGACTTAGCAGTTTACAGGGAGTATAGAGACGAAACTACAAATAAGTTGAGACAAGCAAAAACAGCTTTTTACACCGAACGAATTTCCCGCATCACCGATCCCATTAAATTGTGACTCGAACTTGCTAACCTGGGCTTAGCCAAAGCCTCCTTGCCCTCTTCGCTTCATTTTTTTACTGCCTCAAAACTTACGTACATTTCAAAATTATAAAGCAGCGTGTCACTTCTGAACAAATTCGCGTGCTTGTTTCCTCTTATTCTGGAACGTCAGCCTACTCGGCTGGTCCTGATCTCGTTTCTAAATTTTCAACAGCGAAATCTCTACCAGCTACTTGTCATCTACTCGCGTTCATATTTAATTTGTCCCTTCGTTCGTCAGAGTTTCCATTGTGTTGGAAACGAGCATATCTTCGTCCGCTATCTAAAATCAACTCTCCTATCGCACCCACCGATACTCGCCCAATTGCTAATCTCAGTGAGATGTCAAAGATTTTCGAACGTCTAATTCACAGACAGATAACCAGCTGGGCCGAGAATAACAATATATTTGACCCCAGACAGTCTGGCTTTCGTTCGGGTCACAACACACAATCGGCTCTTCTACGTATTTTCGATGACGTGGGGCGAGGTATTGATCAACGACGCTTAACGATCGTGATTCTGTTCGATTTCAGCAAGGCCTTCGACACGGTACCTCATCTACAACTGCTTACTAAGTTGAAGAGCATTGGCTTTGCAGATTCAGTGCTCGACTGGATCTTCTCGTAC
Source organism: Diprion similis (assembly GCF_021155765.1). Lineage (NCBI taxonomy): Eukaryota > Metazoa > Arthropoda > Insecta > Hymenoptera > Diprionidae > Diprion > Diprion similis. Next base: position 15,907,161 of record NC_060105.1, on the reverse strand, counting down.
CTAACAGGAAGAACCCAGGCGGTCATTGACGATCGAGGTATTTGTTCTTCTTGACGCTCTACGACCTCCGGGGTTCCTCAGGGTTCAGTGTTGGGACCTCTTCTTTCCCTATTCGTCAACGAGATAGGGTCAGTGCTACGTCATTCACAGCACATGATATTTGCTGACGACACGCAGATTTACCTGAGCTGTCTACCATCTCAGCTGCATCAGGCAATCCAGTTAATTAGCGAAGATGTCTCTGTTATCGCCGGATATTCAGTCGAGAACGGACTCAAGCTAAATCTATCGAAATCTAAAGTTCTCTTGCTCGGCAGTGTTGCCTATATTCGCTATATTGACCGTTCGCTACTGCCTGTTGTGTCAGTGGATGGTGTGGTTATCCCGTACGTTGACGAGGCTCGGAACTTGGGAGTGATAATCGACAGTAGTCTATCGTGGAAGTCTGAAGTCAAGCATTTGTCGCAAAAAGTGCACCTTACTCTCCATAAACTAAAGTTCCATCGTAACGTTTTAACCCATGATCTCAGAACATCTCTAATTACTTCTCTAGTCTTCCCGATCCTCGACTACTGTTGCCTTGTTTATACCGATCTCACCGAGGAACTTAACCTAAAAATAGAGCGCCTTATCAATTGCTGCATACACTTCATCTTCGACCTTCGCCGGGACGTTCACATCACGCCATTCAGGCGACAGCTAGGTTGGCTAACCGTAAAGTCAAGGCGCCTATATTCTAGGCGTAGCTATGTACAATTTAAATCACGGTCAACTACTGCCTTACCTCGTTGAGTTATTTGCGAAGGCATCTAATGTTATCACACGTTCGCAAAGGAGGCCACCCCCCGTATTTTCCATCCCAATACACCGAACAACCACCTTTCACAAGTCGTTTTCACTGTCAGGTATCTATTTATGGGAATCTCTCCCACCTGGTGTCAAATCTGCTCCTAGCTTGGATTTATTCAAAAGTCGTCTTTATGCTTACCTATTCTCTTGCGACCGCTCATTCTAGTATAATTTATATACCACAGCTATCTTTAAGTTGCTTTAATTAGCGCCCTAATCGTACTCCGTAATATTTCTTGCTGTATTTTTCTTTCCCTACCTAACATAGCTAGCTTTTAACTTACATCCTTCACATGTTTATCTACGTTTACCTGCTATTACCCCTAATAATTTACGTTCTTACTCTTTAAACTCCACTAGATTAATTAGCTAGTATTAGCTTTGTAGCATTATTACTTCTCTTTTTATTTATATTCTTTAACACTACTCTTTGTTACTTTGTATCCTTGCGATGGCTTGCCACGGCATAAAATAAATATCAATCAATCAATCAATTAGCCTATTGGCTTGATAAATAACCACGGTAAGTAAAGCTATAAGTTCCTTATATTTCCTTACATCGCTATACTTAAACTGGCAACTTACCCGCAATTTTTTGTTGTTATACAGCCTGTTGCGAATACATTTGAAGACATGGGTTGTATCAGAGAAGGCAAAGACGTTTCGTTCGTCATCCGAAGGATGTGTAAACCACGTTTTCGTATTGTCCATAGCGCCTGAGACACCCAGAATAGACCACATTTTGGCATTAGTCGCTGCGCCATCGCCAATAACTCCGTGAATCTTCGCTCCATTTTTCTCCAGGAATAAAATAGCCTTTACCACGAGCTTCGACTGTTCCTCACCCTTTACAGGGTTTTTTTGATGCAAATACGGCAATAGGCTGGGTGTACGAATCAGCAAGAGGCTGGAACATAAGTACGAGACCATGGGTTGCCTGATCTTTTATATCCGCAGACTGCGGTCCATCGTCGTCAAATTCAGTCAAGCCCACATAACTTAAGTTCTTTGAACATACTGTCACGGACTTCCTCAAATTGATCTCATCTATCAACAGTATACCGTGCCGCTGCAAAGGAGGTTTGGCATCGAAATGCTTCTTCAACAATTCACCGAATTGCTCATCGAAACCACATTTCATATTAATGAGCGAAAAGTAGCTGCGAATTGTTCTTTTGCAGGGCAGTGGTAAAACATTGTTTTGACGGAGAAATTCGTAATATCCCGGAGACCTTATGTTCATTAATATACATAGCATGATCCAATCCTTTGTGTACCGCCGAGTGGTACTGCCTTTTCTCGCTGCAGCCGAGATTATTTCCGTGAGAGCTGCTTTCTGTGCTGGAGGAACGTTTAAACTCGCGCACTTTTCGTCGAAAGTCTCTGCACGGATACTCGCTATTTCAGTGGCCGCATCTCCCAAGGACTGCCTCAATAATTTTCCAGGTAGCTTCGCTCGATTCTTCAGTCGCCTTTCACGGGAGCTCTTTTTCCGCAGTGCCAGAATTTTTTTTTGGTCAATCGGATTTGAAGCTCGCAATACCCGTTCGACCGGGCGATTCTTTGTTAATCTCGATTCTCTTTTTATTAAACGTTGTCGCATCTTCATACATGCATCACATCGCTTTTGTTTCGATAGCAACGTACACTCGTTAACACACCTTTCAACGCGACATGTTCGAACAAATGATGAATTTTTACAGCGCCCAGGCCAACGCAAACATTAATGTTTTTGAATTTCTCCACAATCTTTGGGAGCTGTTTCGTGTCTTCGATTGTGGCGAGGTGATGTCTCTTTGGATTCGTTACAGCACGCCCATGAACACAATAGCGAATAGTTTTATCAGTGTCGACCATGATACCCCTTTCCATCATTGGCACTTCCATTCCATTTTCCTGCTTCATTACAGAATGTAAGAAGACTATTCTTTGTCCTTTTTCAGTGAATGACTCCTCAAAGGACCATCCACTGGGTATAGCGATGCAACACTTCGATTGCAGATCGTAGATCGTAATTGCGAATTATTTTTTGCGCCTTGCACCGCAAATGTCCGAGCCTTGCACCGCACTATTCTCGGGCCGAATGAATTGTGGTGACAAAATAGCTTGAGGCTCATGTCCAAGAGCCAAAATGTCAAAATACCAAGAGGCCAGTAAGTATTTTTCCCCCCATCTATCTAAGGTATTACAGGACGTATATTCCCAATCAAAAGTGAGTCTTGGTGAGAATATTGAATACTTCGTGTTGAGATCCAAATCTTGAAAAAAATCAATCGTAACCACAATAATAAGACAATACGTTTTGAATAATAATAATAATTCAACGAAATTGTTATAAATTGCATAAACAAAAATATGTTCAACAAATCTCCAGTAGCATTTTTTTAATTTCATATGAAATGAATTCATTGACTTCTCTGAACACATATTAATGTTTTTAGGGTTTTCGGCGATTTTGAATATTCTGTTCTTCCAACATTTTTTCAGGCTCTATTTATGAAACTATTTGTTCGATGCCTCTAAAACTTCTTCGGTGTAATGTTTAACCATTTTATGAAAACCGATGCGAAATTAGGGACTTTTGATCCATTTCTTCAAATTGAAAAAATTCGCGAAAACAGGTTTTTCAAAATCGCCGAAAATTCTTTAAAAAATTCACATGTATTCCAAACAATCAATGAATTCATTTTACATGAAATGAAAAAAAATTACTAGAGATTTGCTGAACAATTTTTTGTTTAAACAATTCAATAACAACTTTGTGGCATTGTTATTATTCAAAACGAATTTTTATATCATCTTGGTTATGATTGATTTGGTTTCAGAATTTTATCTCATCGCGAAGTATTCAATATTCTCACCGGGACTCACTTATGGTTGGGAATATATGTCCCATAATACCTTAATGTAATAATTTGTCGAAATAAATCACTGTCAAAGATCATGTTTGTCAAGTAAGCATGTTTTCATGACAACTGTAATCATACTTTTTTCTTCTCGAGATATTTATCAATGTACAGAAATGCGAATATATTTTTCCAAGTTTGTGTAATTTTTTTATTTTTTTTATTTTTCAATGCCCACAATCGCTATTGTTAAGGATGTATTGCCCGTACTTTTCCTGTCAGAAGTGAATTTCGGTAGGAATTTTGAGTACTTAGAGATTTCGAGTACTTAGAAATTCAAAACAAAAATTGATACATACGCATAAAAATCTACGGATTCATCTTATAATATAAAAGAATAAGTTTACTAAACATTTGTTGAAGAATTTTTTTCTTCAACAATTTATTTATAATTTATAATTGTTGCAATAATTTTTTTTTTAGGTGTTTTACAGGTATCAGTGCCAAAGATCGTGCTGGTCAAGTGAGTATTCTTTTTTCTAAACACTGTAATTTTATTTATTTCTTTTCCAGATATTCATTAATATCCAGAATAGCACCTGTGATGTGAGATAATTTTTCCCAGCTACTGCAATCATTTTCTGTTTTACAGATATTTGTAAGTGCCAAACATCACACTTGTTGGGTCATTATTTTATCATAAAAGTAGTCTATGTAAGCATTTCTGATTTACAGTCATTTAATTTTCCATTCTCACTCTTATATTATATCCCAAAGGCCAGTGGAATCATAAAATATTGTGCACATAAAAACTTACCCGGGAGCTCTGGAAATTGTGTATCGTCAAGGATGTTCTGCGTTGAAGAAACTGTGTTCTCAGGAACGTCAGAAGCTGCAAACTGTTGCATCACCTGACTGCTCTCAAATTTCAGTGGGACAAAAGAATTGTCGAGTGCTGATTGTTGCATCATCTCATTGCTCCGAGAAACTATCGAGACAACGGTCTCGGCTGGTGCCGAATGTTCCATCGTCTTATCTCCCTCGAATATCATTGGTACTGCAGACTCGTTGAGTGCCGATCGTTGCATTGTCTCATTGCTCCAAGGTACTATCGAGACAGCAGTCTCGGCTGGTGCAGAATGTTCCATCGTCTTATCTCCCTCGAATATCATTGGTACTGCAGACTCGTTGAGTGCCGATCGTTGCATTGTCGCATTGCTCCAAGGTACTATCGTGACTATCGTACTATCGGCTGGTGTACTGAATATAGAAGAAAAAGATTTTCATACAAGGTTCACTATAAGATATGAGCAACGAGCACTGTGTATGCCTGAGACAAAACCAAAGTGAAATGTTGTCTATTGTTTTACGGAGACTTCAATAACATATATTTTTTTCTTTCCCAGGTATTTAGTGGGGCCAAAGATTGCGCTTTTCAGGTGAGTACATTTTCCCCAGGTTTTGTAATGTTTTTTTTCAGTTTTTCAGGTATCTATCGGTGCCCAGGATCTGTCTGTTGTTTGATGTTGTCTGTTGTTTTACATACTGCAGGAAAAAAAAATAAATGAACTTACTTCAGCAACAATTCGACCATCAGCGTCGCGTTTGATCCATTTTCTTATGATACACTTTTCATCGAAGTGTTTCTCGCAGACGTACTGTACAGGTTTGAGAGAAACACCTGGAATCGCGGCTTGCCATTTTCTGTATGACTCGATGTTTTTTGGTACTCGAAAAAATGAATACTTTGGTATTACGCTTTCATGTCCCGTATTGCACTTCGGCGCTACGCAAATTTTAGTCATTGGAGTATTTTTTCTCAACACATAAGTAAGTGTTAAGAAAAAATGCAGGTAATGAAAAAAAAAACGGTACTGCGTTTTGGAGCAAATCGTTTTTTGGTACTCGAAAAAGTGAATACTATGGTATTACGCTTTCATATCCCGTATTGCACTTCGGCACTACGCAAATTTTAGTCATAGCAGTATTTTTTCTTAACACATAAGTAGATGTTAAGAAAAAATGCAGGTAATGAAAAAAAAAAGGGACTGCGTTTTGGAGCAAATCAGCACGCAAATAAGGTTATGTGAAAATTGAAAATCGCCAGTGGCAGCCGGTGGCACGCCAGGGGTCGCGCTGAAGTTGAGCGGCAAGGGGAGCATACCACCGGTACCACTGGCGACGCGTTGTGGCGGCTTGAGAATCGAAAAACGCGGACACTAACCCCCACCACTGATATTTGCGTTCGTTGCAAGACCTGTATGTAAGACCGTGGATTCATTGCTGCTACACATACACGGCTGCGGTCGTGCGCTATTGCAGCACACTCTGCATTGCTCAATCACACCTCCATTCAACTTACCGGCTGCATCTCCCCACTATTGCAGTGAGGGACTCATTGCTACTGAACGCGCACACACGGCTGCGGTCGTGCGCTATTGCAGCGCACCCTGCATTGCTAAGTCACACATCCACTCACCTCACCGGCTGCGTCTCACCACTATTGCAGTGAGAGACGCATTGCCACTACACACACCTACACGGCTGCGGTCGTGCGCTACTGCAGCGCACTCTGTACTGCTAAATTCTCCACTCAACTCACCGGCTGCGTCTACGCACGATTGCAGTGGTAGATTCTTTGCCACTACATTCACATAAATCCTCAGACTCCCGCGCACAACTTTGCACTTCCGCATGAAAGGACGAGCAGCACTCTTGGGCAAGAGCCGCCCACACCAACACCGATCGACATAACTGCCCCTAGCGAAGGGATAAAGTACGTCTAATGCGTCTGTGATAGGCACAGCAAAAAGAGCCGTTACAATATCAACATAACCTCAATACGCTACTTCACGCGCGAGATATTCAGAGCCTTGTCACATTTCGTGTACGTTGGTCGCCTTGGTCAGCTGACGAAAGTAACTTCGCGGGGCAATTTCGGTGACCAATGAGATTGAATTATTTGGCACATGCGTAGTTCTTGTATAGTTTCTAGAGATTGTCCCGGTATGTAGATATCTAGGCAAAAACATCTGAAATGTAAAAAAATCCGCCAAGTTACCCAAACCAAATCACAATAAAAATTCAGGAACAACTTAGATATGGCCAGTCTCTGTCGTGGAATCAGGAAAGAACCGCAAGACCTACGATCTCTCAGCAAGTAGGTATACGTCGTGAAGTCGGACCTCGCTGTTTCGTGTAGTGATATCGAAACATCATTCCAAGCGCTACGTACTTGGCGGGCACATTTTTGTTGAAAATCAATTACGAATGATAAAGCGACAGAGTAATGATGAAATTTAATCCATCGCATTGATTTTTGCCTAGATTTCATGACTTTTTGTAAGTATGCGGCAATGATACTGGTGTACCGTACTAACCAATGAACTAATGATAAGCGAACCACAACTCTTATACCTGTTGTGATGTGTAGCATTCGTAGTTGATAACTGTATGACTTATCCGTCATAAGAAACCAAAATAGTAATGCGGCTGATCCAATTTGCGCATGATTAAGTAAATAATAATAATAACCACCACCAATACCCGGTAAGATATGTCCCCAAAAAGTCTTCCGGAGACTTGTACGAGGCAAGCGAGCGAATTGTTCAGTGACCACCATTAGGCGTTTGCAGTCCGTTCGAAGACGTTTAATAAAAACACCCATATCTGCACTAGGAACAAGGGAAATTACAGGAATCCTTGCCTAGCTGTTGACAGACCAAGTCCTCAACCTCAACTCGCCGACTCAGCACCCGAACGACATAATCTGTGACAATAAACATCTACCTCGACTTTCTAATAAGCAGTGAATACACTGCACAGTGAAAACGATAGATGACAATTTTTTCTTTTTGCAATTACATGTTTTCAATCGCCTAACACAACAAGTATAGTTAGAATTTGTCAGTCTCAGTACATGATTCTATTTTATACAGTTTTAAATTCTTAACACTAATTTACCAGTTAACAATACATGTCGCTGCAGCATAGGTTTTTTCATGAATTTACATTTAGAAATTAATCTATAGCTCTGATAAAACAACAACAAATCGTAGTAAAGGTTTTCATCTTTCTGTTAGAACACTACATTGAATAGTCATGATAGTGTATGTTTAAAGTACACGTCACAAGTGTTAAAATAACTTTACAAGTAACACAGTACCTAATACATATTTAACCAGATACTACGGTGCACCGAGAATTTAATGTATATGTAAAGTACTATAACAATGAATAATGTGCCTATTATATGTATAATCTATTGGGTGTGTTACTTCGCAAGTATTGCAGGACCTAATTCAACCGATTGGAGAAGTCTCATAGAGTGAAGATTTCATACCACTCCGAATGATTTCAGCATTTTCAAATTGATTCTAGCTTTGATTATACTTATTTTAAATAGTTCAACATGTTTGAAAATATCACCTATTTCAAATGCTTTTAACAACTTCGAGCGATTTGATGTAAAATGATTACACAGGTAGCTGAACAACTATCAAGATTTCATATGTTTCAAATGATTTTGGAAGGATTTTTGAAGTTTGTTGGTGATGTAGAACATTGAGACCAATTTTATTTCACACACAAAAACCACCGGTACATTCTGAATATGACATGGTTTTATATATTCAAAACAATTTGGACAATTCTGTGAGAATCTTCATGATTTAACTCTCTCAACAGTTCATTTTATATCCGTTCAGCAACGAGATAAATCCCACTACTTGTGTCTTTGATTTGCCAGTGTATCAACTATGACGGTGAAGTTAGTGACGTTACTGTAACAATGAATGTTGAAGAAAACTCGCCAGTTTGCATCAGCAGAAATGTCTGAGACTTAGGGAACCATTATGAACAAAATAAACTTTAATTTTGAACAGCTAACTCCACAAAAGTAGTTTTTAAATTGTCTAATAATGATGATTTTTTAGTCTGAGATTTTGCTACACTATCACTTTACTATCTTCAGCCTGATTATCAAATTGGGTGTTGTACTTTCTAATACAACACTTGTACTTCAAATTAAGCTGAGGGTAGCAGCTGAAGTTAGCAGTCAAACGTGTTCAAATTTCTGAAAAAAGAATGATGCAGTTCAGTTTTATCCTCAGAATTCTATAATAGTGTTAAGGATTCAAGTTACATCACAAAATTTTGATTTTAGGACTGCACTACCTTATTGGAATAAACCTTAGAACGTTTAGCTGCTAATTTTGGCTGCTAGCTGCAGTGGCGTGTACTTCGACAGTCGAAGTAGATAGACACACTTGAGAGATATGATTAGAAAAGAGTTCCTAATCCGCACAGAAATTCAGAAGTTCTTAGTGAGGCATTCACCATACTTCATGGGTGTTCAACTCTTTCGTTCAAAGCATCCAGTTAGTTCACATCCTAATTTGCACTGTCGTTAACACGGAGCCCAATTTCTGTCACAAACGTGTTAATAAGAATAATGGAAGTATCTGTAAGAAACTAACAGAACAACAATCACATACAAATCGAAAAACATTCAATTGGTAAAGCATTTGTACTACTATTGTTTATAAAGTGTATAGTTCGTTTTATATGGTAACAGGTGGTTTATTAGTAATGGTATTGTGGTTAGTGCATACCGCTTGTTGGTGGAAAGTCAATTGGTGGATAGGTAGATGAAGTAAGTGATGGGCAAGTCAATGAAAGATGGTTCAAGACAATGAGTGACACATAGAGTGCCAAATTCTAAGCCGCTGCCCTTTTGTGTTGAGACGTAGTTATGCCGCAGCACAATGTTAGTGAATTTAACAGATCAACGGTCGGATAAGAATAGGCCAGGTGACTGTGAAACATAAAACGAAAAACAATCAGGATTTTATGTAACAATGGAATTGATTTCAGCTTAGTATATGCGGCTGAAGTTAGTAATGTTGTTGTAACCAAACATCGGGGAAAAAATTATGATTGCCCAGTTTTAAAATGACTTTTCAAAGAACAATCATGCAAAGAAAAGGTTCCATTTTATCACTGATAAGTACTACACCGTGCGACAATGAATTGAAGTTAAGTATTCAACGAATACGTACAAAACATAAAAATTAATGAGCGAATAGGTTGTGAATTTGGTAGAGATGATGAGGTTGAGGCTAAGCTGTTCATATATTAAATGTTCTGTGTAAATATAATCCAATGAGAATTAACGAAGTAACATACCGTCCGATATGAATGAAGCATCGTGAGTATTCTTCCAATAGCTTTGATTAGCATTGTTTTACGGTAATTATGACGAGTAAACAACCTTCTTCTTGGCATTTGCTAAATGACCATACACGCATGTCACAATTCATAACACCATAGGCATAACCGATTTTCACGAACTTTGCAAATTGATTCTACGTTTCGGTAACATAAATAAATAAGTGTAAGTTATCATAAACATTTCACATTGACAGCGTGACAGTGGCATGAGGCGGCCATTTTGGTTACGCGCGGGCAGCTCCATCTGGCCGTTGCATTATCAATTAATAACTGCTTTACCCAGCGGCCATTCATCTTTTATCGACCCACTTTGCAACTTTGTGATATTATACCGGCCAAATGCGGATTCAGATTTATACCAAAATTAATAGGGGGCGAGTTTTCGATGCCAAAATTCTGTGTTTAAAACTTAAAGTCGATCTATACACGCGTTCGAGGGGAATCGTGTCCACAAGGCACTCCGGCGTGGAGAAGAAGAAGAAGAAGTATAACACAATGCTTATACACGGTAAGATAGGGAAGTAGTTCGGCCGCGTAAATATTCACGGGTAGCTCTCGCCTTAAGGTAACTTGGCGGCGATTCGCTGCCGCGAATCTTGATATACGTTCGATGAAAATTATTGCATTGATTTTATAATACTGGAATAATCGTTAGAAGTATGAAGGCCAATACTGCGATGCAGAGAAGACACTTTGGCTCAGACTGAAGAAAAGTATAGCAAACGAAATACGAAATATTGTTATTCACAACTATCTGCTTCGACGCTTCGGCTTCAACTATAGAAAAGTGTGGCGAGCAAAACGCTACATTTTTAAATACCCATACGGCCGAGTGTCGGGTAGTGGTTTGTTTTCGCTCTATCTCACTGGGATCGTAAGCATGCTACCCCGTCCTTGCCACAACATTTCGAGATCAATCTACCCGCCGCTCTCGGCGCTCCCAGCAAAACTTATTTTTAGATTATGATAGTATGTGTCATGAAAAAAAAATTTCACTTTCCTGCGATGAAAGTGTATGCGCAAGGAACTTTTGGCAGGAAATTTCCAGCGTACCACTCCCAAAAATTCCTTGCGCATACACTTTTATCACAGGAGATTGAAATTTTTTTTCGTGACACGTGCTACCATAATCTAAATTATGTTGAAAGGAATTTTTGATCACATCTTATTTAGTCATTTGAAAAACAAAAAACTCGATATCAACGAAATTTCATCGAAGTCCCCTCTTAAATTATACTCGCTGGTGTATTTACTACAGCTGACCGCGGAAGAGCTTACATCCTATACAATGCAAGTGGATTGGTCAGTGACAGGTACATTCGTTTATTTGCTACAATTAGGTGCGGAGGTTTCTGATTTTATACACTCTACTTTTTACTTTAATATGTTATTGGTAATAAAATGCCAGATACAAAATCGATACAGAAAATCGCTATCATATTTTCAATATCGCATACTTCTACTTTTCACACAATTCCAAAAAAATCAAGTCCGAGAAATTCAGCCGTGTTCATATACTTTGCACGTTTGACGTATAAAAATAACGTCAAAGTTAGTAACGTTCGAGGTAATGTCACTATCGCAGAATATTTAAAAAAAAATTAAGTTGTCATAACGTGACGGCCTGCGGCAAGGTTCAGGCCAGTCTAGTATCACTTTAAATGGAAGAATACTTTATTTAGTGTGCTCACCACCCCTGAAAATTATCCTGATATATCTGTATCGTGAATATCACAATCGACTTTCATAATCTTATTATTCATTATAAATCGTGTTGAATTGAAGTTGGGGGAGTTATTCTAACAAGTTGTCAATTATGTAGTTATTTAACAGCCTTTCTCAAACTGCTGTTGTTGTAAAAATAATAGTTGGTTGGTAGATAATCCAACCCGCTAGTTTACGACGCAATTTTTGAATTGTTAAAAATAATAACCCAAACATTGAAATAAAAGTTCACTTTTCTCGACAATTATCATTCGAGATAATCTTTTTGTTAAGTATACGGCTGAGGCACTCGCCACTACTTTGCAACAACTTGAAAAATATTTATTGTATAATCTGAGAAATGACGAATACTCCTTCGAACTTTGAAGGATTCAAAATATCAATTAGGAAATTATCAAACGATTAAAAGGTTAAATGCCCGTATTTCCGGTAGTAATCAAGTTATTATGACGTTGTTTTCTTGAATAAGCGTCCCCAAAAAAGTCATCAGAATCTTCAAAAGATCTGTAGTCATTCCGAAATTAACCAAGCTTTTTACATTAGTTTAGTGCTAATATTTTTAATTTTCAAAAAAACGTCCTGTATTGGAGGAAATTTCTTTTATTCCATGTTATACTTTAAAAGTAGATACTGAAAACTAGCACCACATTTTTTTTTTTTTTTGCACTCTGTGGGATTAATCTGCCAAAAATTATCGAAGAAGTGCGGATTTACGTAAACCGCTTATTGTTCTTGAACAATGTAACTTATCCGCATAAACTTCAGACCGAGAATTTACCTGTACAAAAAATTCCGACCTTACGTTCCTCGATCAACGGTGTCATGAAGGTATACTGCGCGCAGTGCGGCCGCATATAAGCTGCTGCCCGCCCGTACCGAGCGCGTAACTCGCAGCAGTGTCCGTATTCATGTCCGAGCATTTCCCAACCTTTTCTGTGCGAGAAGAATAAGTATCTTTTCAAATAAGTGAATTTTTTTTTATATTTTAAACTTTGAATGTTGCTCTTAATATTTCAGTTGATGTTTCATTAAACTGGTTCAAACTACGAAGCGGCAGGGTGATCGGAAGTTACAAGAAAATGATAAAAATATCTTTTCAAATGAGTGAATTTTTTTTTTATATTTCAAACTTTGAATGTTGCTTTTAATATTTCAGTTGATGTTCCATTACACTGGTTCAAACTACGAAGCAGCAGGGTGATCGGAAGTTACAAGAAAATAATGCATCAGTACTTAGAACGAAATTATTTAATCTTGATTTTTACCCGTTGTCGACTGAATATAGGTACTACATGGTACATCATTTTCGTCCGAGCTTGGAATCAATCTTTGTATCAAAATTTAATTCATCATAAATATTGTAAGTTCAGCATTACTATTTTCAATAATAAACCCAATTTTTCAAGCGAGAGGTAAACGAAAGCAGGATCTGCTTTGGTCATTGGAAAACACGAAATACCTGTTAATTAGCCTGAATTTTATCAATTCCACACGCGAATGATGCGGGCATACGTAGTAAAGGAAAAGAAAATGAATTAAAAAGGTGATTTGAGAAAAAAAAATTTCCTTACTGTGGGCATCGAACTAACATCGAATCGCTGACCAGACCGGTGGCATACTCATAACATGGATCTTCTGAAAAGCTGCTAGCCATTGGGTCAAATGGTCTGGTGGAATAATTATTCGAGGCCTGATGCTTCAGTTGTATAATAAAAAATTACAAAAATTTCATTGGTGTATCCTCTCCTTGTTCATATCTCTATTAGCGCGGACTGGCATATTCAAAGCATATAGCTTGTATATGTGGAGAGAGCATCTTCATGACCACTGGTGAGTATCGTGAGATTGAGAATACCGTCAGCCGGCGTCTTCTCTCTTTCTCTCTGCACTGTGATTGGCTGACATGAGTGCGAGCGCACGCCCGTGAGCGCGAAAGAGATAGCATATCCTAACTGACAGTTGTCTTATTATAGCGAACCTCCAATGGGATGTTCTCTCCGCGTATGTAAGCTCTATGATTTGAATTAACTCGCAATGGTTGTTACCCGCAACACCCTGGCCCGATGTTCACATGCTACAGAGCCGGCCCTGCAGAGAAATCGGCAGCAGCCCGGCTCCGCACCGGCTGGGAAAAAAGGGCACGCGCAGGCGAATTAACACGTAATCTTATGCAAAAGTAACACAGCTTAGAAACAGCGTATATGCCCGCGCATCCGTCCGCGCCGATCGTCTAGCCAGCCGGCCTCTCTCCATGGTCCGCGCTCGTCCACAAGATCCCGGCCGCCGGCCGGGATCGACACATCAGCGTTGCCAACTCGTACCATAATTATGGAATCGTACCATAATTCAACCATCTGTACCATGTACCATACCACGCGTATCATACTCAAAAAATATACCATAATTCTGAATACCGAAGTAAATTCCATAATTTTGTACCATAGTTTTGCATATCTGATACTTGCTCCTAGTTATTTTTTTCAGCCTGGCTAGCTCGACCCCTAGCGGGGACCTGCGCAACACTTTTCATCAGTTATTTGGGAGTTTTCACATACCGACCGTGAGTTTTCACACACCGATCTAACGCAGTGTCAACTTTCTGGCGTAAGCGGCCAATCCGGGCAAAGGAATACACCAGAAATGTTGACACTGTGTCGCAGTTGAAAACCTCGTCCTCTGCGCTACACTAGCTTTTTCGCGAAACCTTAATACACGGTCATATAACCTCAGTAAATTTATGATTTTCATATCAGATCATAGAACTTATACTACTGGAAGGGGAATACGGTTGTTGGGCTGTCGCCAACATGTTGAGACAGATATATTTCTATCTGCGTTCGTAACGTCCATCCCCCCTCTCAGCTCACCTCCCCGCGACGATCCACTCATAGCTTATAAGAGTAACCAAGGGTTACCGGCGTGTGTTTTTCAGTGATTTTAGAGTGTGTAGACAAATTTGAAATATATTGAAAAGAGTGATGACACGTAAGTGCATTTTGTGCGGACAAACAACAGCAACTGTATCGTATCATGCGTAAGTAAATCAATAGTAATGTTTTTGATAAGACCAATGAACTTTTTAGGTTATAGTGTTATTTTTATACTCTAGATTTCCAAAAGACGTCGTACTACGTGAAAAATGGAAAGAATTTTGCCAGTCTGCAAATATCGGGAAAGCTAATTTTGTTTGCCATACGAATTAGTACTTTTTCTGTTGCTATTCTTGTCGACCATCTTAATTGAATTATAAAAAACAACCATACTCTTTTACCCCTTTATTCATATTATTTAAATAAAATTATTCTTGCGATACATGATAAATTAAAATTTTATCCTAACCCTAACTTCAAATTGCGCGCGTGACTATACAGGTGAGGGGTACGCGCTGGAAGGGGAACTGGACGTTACGAACGGAGATAGAGATATATCTTTGTCTCAACATGTTGGCGTCAGTTTCCACTCATTGCCGAGATGGGCTATTCCCCTTCCAGTAGTATAAGTTCTATGTATCAGATCATATTTTCAATTTTTATGGACATTTAAAATAAACTTGTAGTTCTCCATAGTGATGTAAAGTAACAAACCAAAACAATTTATACAATGTCCAGTCCGTCAAATGATGGAAAAAATTGTCCGAAAAGAAAACGTGATCCCTCCTCAACTCCTGAGAAAAAAAAACCAATTCGTGGGGAATCCCAAACTAAAGGCGAGAAACGAGTACAAAAGTATCGGAAAGAATGGCAGCAAATGGACCAATACAAAAATTGGCTTAGACCAGTTATAAATGCGCCGGAAAAAGCTCAGTGTACACTGTGTAAAACCGAGTTCGTGGCAGATATATCGGTGATTAAAACCCATGCAGCAGGGAAGAAACACTGCTCGTACGTGAAGGGTGTCGGGAATTCTTTGTTAATGGCGGGAACTATGGCGAAGTATATCGAAAAAACTAAGGCTGTTACGGATTTGGATGTGCGTACGAAGATAGCCGAAATAAAAATGAGCGGTTACATTGCTTCGCAAAATATAGCTATCCGACAAGTCGACAATCTGATAAACGTTTGTAAATCAGCTTTTACCGATTCTAATATTGTCGGAAACATGAAACTCGGAAGAACGAAAGCTACAAACGTAATATGCAACGTCATCGCAAAATGCCATCGAGAAGAGTTGGCGGAATCTTTAAGGCATACAAAATTCAGCGTCATTATTGACGAGGGCACTGATATCGCGAGCTTAAAGACATTGGCTGTGTGTACCCGGTTTTTTTATGAAAAAACGCAAAGTGTCGAAACAAAATTTTGGGGCCTAATACAGATTTTCGACGGTAAAAATCCCGATGCTGCTCATACAGGAGCTACGGCTGCACGATTATATGATGAGCTCATGAAATCGTTCGAAGAAGCAGGTATCCCATTGACCAATATAATTGGTTTTGCCAGTGATGGGTGCAACGTAATGTTCGGAGAACATAACTCGGTAGCATCGAGGATGAAGCAGCTTCAGGACGGCGTCGTGGTGATGAAATGTATTTGCCACTCTTTGCACCTATGTGCAAGTGAAGCCTGCAAGGTTTTGCCGAAACATTGCGAAGATATGGCACGAAACATTTATACTTTTTTTAACCACAGCAGCAAACGCCAGTCTGGGCTTCAAGAATTCCAGGATTTTTGCAATGTTGAACCTCACAAGTTGTTGAGACCTGCTCAAACCAGGTGGCTGTCCCTTCTACAGGTATAGCAGCACCGTGCTCACTCCTTTTCCACTTGCACCAGATTTTAGTCCTTACCTTTAAGTTACGAACGGATGGCCAGCGCATACGAGTATAATTTATCTTTATATACAGGTTGTTAAACGAATTCTCGAGCAATGGGAGCCGCTAAAACTGTTCTTCACGAGCCAATGGTTTGAAGAAAAATTGATTGCTGCCGAGATGCTGTTCAACGAGCTAAACGATGAATCGTTGAAACTCTATTATTTTGTTTTGGAATGGGTTCTACCGAAAATCGTCAAGATGAACGAATATTTTCAAAGCGAGAAGGTTGTCATCACAATTTTGCACTCGAAGATGATTGAGATGTTTTCGGAATTGCTGTCGACATACATGAATCCGGACTGTATGAAGAAGCGAGATCTTAGCACCATACAGCCCAACAACGAGCAACTTTTCCTTCCGCTCTCACAAATGTATCTCGGAGTTGACGTGATGCGAAAGCTGCAGGAGAAAGATTTACAAGCTGATCCAGAAAAAATTAAAAACTTTTTGTACCGCACCCGTACATTCATGATCACTCTTTGCCAACAAGTGCAAAAACGCTACGATTTTAGCGGAGCAAATATCGCCTCAAAATTGGTGTGGTTCAACCCGAAGGTCGCTTTAATGTGTAACGCAAAAAGGCCGACAACCTTGATGAATCTGGTCGGGCAACTTCCATGCATCGTTTCACGCACGAACGTAGAACGAATGCAAAAGATTGACGATCAATGAAGAAAGCTCTCATGGGCTTCTTTCCCAGAGGATTGGTTGATCGAACCCGTGGATAAATTCTGGCTAAATATACGGGAAAGCACGGATTTATCGGGGGAAAAAGAATATCGCGAACTTGGAGAATTCGTTCTAAATTTACTCGTTCTGCCACATTCAAGCGCATCCTGCGAACGAACGTTTTCAAAAGTCAATCTAATAAAGACTACAGTCAGAAATAAATTAGTCACCAACACGGTGAACGGCTTAATATTATCGTCGCAGTGTGTCGTGGAATGTGGTGGCAATAATTTTCAGCCATCTAAAAAGATGCTAGATTCCATGACGACAAGCAATCTATACCCGCATCTAAAACACCACACTAAGCAGAGCGTATCGAAAAATAATTCGAAAAACTTTGATGAGGTGAACGAAAATATCGACGAGGAAATTGATAGTGGTGCCGATGACGACAATATAGTTATAGAAACATTGTAATGCTGAGACATTTGGAGGTTCGAGTGTGATCTGATATTCACTATACATCTGTGCAAAGTTCTAGTTGATTTTTCACATAAGTTGCTAAATAATGATACAACGATTCTGTTGATGCTTTAATTATATGATTCCCGATGTTCGTATTATATATGTATGCTCCTCATATTTTTATATGTAAGAGAAAAATTGAAGCCTCTATAAGCTCACATATAAAAAAAACTTTATTTCGTTGATTTTCATACTATTCATTATGGTTGGGTTTGATCTCATTATAATAAATACATATTTAATAGAAAAACAACAAATAATATAGTGTAATTTCTCATGATTCTGGTCCTAAATTTCTAGCTGGTCATCCTGTATATATTCAAGGGCGCGTTTACAATAGCTGCTATGTGCGGAGGTTTGGTTGCACAGCCGTCGTCTGGTCTATGGTTGAAGACAAATAAAATATGCGCGTTACGCAATTTAATTGACTGTGTCGCATTGTGTCGTAGTTCGTAGTTGGAAAGCTCCCACGAATACAGCAGCAAAGCGTTATGTCGCAATTAGAATTTTGTGTCCAATTCCTAAAGCTGCTTTTTCACGTGCAGCAAATGCTGGATATAGCATACTCTGATTGGTCAATTCACCAAAATGTTGATCCAACCTTTCGATCCGAGTCTCATCTATGAGTCAATTCTGAGTATTTTTTTCTTTCTATTTACCTGATTAAAAAGCTTTGATCGCGGATACAGGGCTTTAAAGTACCATAATTTACGGCCCTGAATCAATAATTTCGTTTGATGACTGTAACATAAAAGTACCATAATTTCACGGCCCTGCGTCGATAATTTACTCTAGAGGAGTTGGCAACGCTCCGACACATTCATCCAGACGTTGCGAAACTCAGCCGAGCTCTCCACACCACGAAAAACACCTCTACACAAATAAAGCCGTACTTACGCACAAACCCGTCCTTTTCAGGATTTGTTTTTCTTCACTACCTATCCTCCTGTTTTCTTCCTCGATTCTTTTTTTTTATTACTATTCTTTCCGTCCTTCATACCACTCTCTCTCTCTCACTCTCTTTCTCTCTCTGCTGCTGGTGCTCGACGTACCTCGTGCCGTGCTCTGTTTTCATTACCCAGTGTCTCTGAAATCTGCCTTTTCTAAATACTTTGAACTGTCAGTCGGGTGCATTCAGTGCGCGTACTTCGATGGCCTGCAAGTCGTGGTCTACTTTACCATAGTTGAAGTGCAGTAGTGCTCCTCCTCAGTTGCAAGTTTTTCTTCACTCTTGACTTATCGCCGGCCATTATTTCCTCGATCCACGGATCGTTTTGTCATTGACCTGTCAGTCGGCGTGCCTCGTGCGTGTTTACCCGGTGTCGTGGCCGTGTGTGCGTGTTTCTCCGCTCTTCATTCCCCGTGTGATGTGCGCGCTGTGCGTGAGTGCGCTGACTGGACTGTGAGAGACGGGTTGCCCATCGTTAGGGACCTGCTCGCTCACCTTGGACGTGTATGTCGCGGATTGCTTTTCTCGCGGCGCACTAATCTCTGTACTCGGTCGGAAGTCACGTGGGCTGCCTTCGCGCGTGCAGTTTCTCTTCTTCTTTCCGGTGCTCCTCGTCTCCGTAAGCTACGCGTCCTTTTTTCCACGGCCTGTGATCGGTCGACCTGACGTGTGTTTGGATTTATTCCCTCGTCCTCAGCCATGGCCTCCACAGGACCTCACTCGCAATCTCCGACCGCACCGGCCGGCCCCGCGGGCCCGCGATCCTCCCGGCCTACTCGGAAAAGGGATAGACCGGACGAAGAGCTGAATACTGCTTCCATTCCCAAGAAATCTGCGAAGACGACAATCGACAATCTCGCGGAACTGGTCGAAGGAATGAAAACTATCTCTCAAACGCTCGCGGGGCATAGCGGCTCTTCTCATGGAGCTGCCCGAAATAAAGGGCTCACTTCGGGATATTCCGGAAATTAAGGCGACTCTAAATGTGGTCAGCGGCGATATTTCGTCGCTTGAATTAACGTCGGATAAACTCTCTGCGACAACGGAAGTACTGTCCAATAAGGTGTCCCTGCTTACGTCCGAAAATCAGGAACTGCGGGACTCCATCAGGGCGCTCGAGGCGAGGATCGGCCGGGTTGAGCAGGGCGGCCCTCATGGACGCGCCGGCAGCGCCGAGGACCTTGCTAGGCTGACGGAGGCCGCAAACCCCACCGCCCTCCTCATGCAGAGAACTTCCTCTGACTTGCACCAGATCACGGAACTCACCATCTCCGGATTCGCCTTCGCCACAACCACCGAGTCGACTCTCATTCAGCTGGCACTCAAGGTTGAGGTTGGACCGGACGACTTCCGCAGCGCCCGTCTCCTTCGCAAAAATCCCGTCACATCCCCTCAGGCGGCTGCCACTTCGAGTGCCCCGGCCACCACGACCACCTTTGCTGTCGTCTGCGGGACCTCAATCGTGGCGAACCGCATTCTGGCGGCCAAGAGAAAGCATGGCCTTCTGACGTGCTCAAGCCTCGACCTTGCACACCTTGCCCCCCAAGAGCTTCCGTCTTTCGCACCTTCGACTATCGTGAATGTCAGCGATCTGGTCTCCAGCTGGGTAATCAGGCTGCTCAAGGCAGCCAAACTGGCTCTAGGCCCTGTGGGCTTCAAGTATGTGTGGCGGAAAGGCTACACGATTCTAGCCAGAAAAGTCAATGGAGGACTGATCCATACTGTTAACTCTCCCGACGACCTCCCGAAGCTATCCAGTCTTTACTCGAACCAGCCCGAATGACACAGGGGTCCCGCACATCCCTTACCATCTTCTGCATCCACCTTCCGTTTCTGCTGCCTGAATTCAAACTCGCTGCGCTCGCATCTCGACTCACTCAGGGCTCACCTCGATGAGTCACCACCGTACCAACTCATCGCAGTCACCGAGACCTGGCTCTCACCGACGATTCCAAGCACTATTGTTGCACTGCCTGGGTTTTCCTTACTCCGATGCGACCGTAACGTCCACGGGGGAGGGGTCGCGCTGTACATCCATGAAAGTTTCTCTGCAAAGGTCATCTCCTTGTCTGAATCCAATGGTAGGCCTGGCACCATTGAATAAATTATGCTCGAACTTGACTCTCCCGGTTCTCTGCCCATCTTTGTGGCCGTAATCTATCGCCCTCCGCATGTCCCATTCACCACTCCCGTCGACTTCGGCCATGAACTTGCTGCGGCCATGGATGGTTCCAGCCACAGGATTGTTATGGGGGACTTTAACGCGGACCAGCTCAGCAACACCCCCGACGCCAGGTTCATCAGATCTCTGATAAGTGATAATGCGTTGAAGCTCATCGACCACGGTTTCACACACTCTACGGGATCTAGCGAATCGTGGCTCGACCTATGTATGGTCGACGAATCTGATGTTGTCACCAGTTGGGGCAAATCGGACGTCCGACTTGGCGCAGGACATCACTTGATTTTCGCGGAGCTGTGTATTGTTCGCGTCAAGCCCTCCTCCAAAATAATCAAGATGCGCAAGCTTCATCGACTGACCACCTCTGAGGCTGATGAAGTGCTGGCTTCTGTGGACTGGACCTCTCTGGCACCCGAGTCATGCTCTGTGCAAGCTCTTTTACGACCGCTTTTTCAACGCCCTTGACCGTATTGCTCCGATTACCCAGGTCATGGTCAACTCTCCGAAATTTGCCCCCTGGATCACAAGCGACCTTAAGGAAGCGCAGCGGTCCATCCGGAATCTCTATCGCCGCTATCGTCGGAACAAGAAAGTGACCGACCTCAATGCCTACCGGCGGGCACGAGACGTCCTCCGCTCTCGACTATCTGCTGCACGAACCCAATATTATGCATCCAGGCTGGAGGGCTTGCCGCCTGCGGATATGTGGCGTGAGCTTCGCAACCTCGGCCTAGCTAAGGACCCTCCTTCAGGACGGCTTGCAGTTGACCCCGAAATCGTCAACGCGGCACTGGCCCGATTCTCCGCCACGGAAACTCATGTTGATCCTCTCGCTGACGACCCCCTCACGGCTGCCGCACCTGAACGTCCTTTGCTCACATTTTCCGAGTTTTCTTCAGCTGAGGTCGAAAAAGCCTTCAAGTCTACCCGCTCGAATGCCCAGGGAGCTGACCGTCTTTCCCTGCGAATGTTTCTGCCGGTCCTGTCACGGCTTCTTGGATTTTTCGTTAACCTGTTTAACAGGTCCATCAAGGTTGGCAGCTTTCCTGAAGCCTGGAAAAGTGCTGTTATCGTACCAATTCCGAAGATTTCGAATCTTCTGACTCCAGGGGACTATCGCCCCATCTCACTGCTCTCCACCCTCAGTAAGACCCTCGAACATCTTATTCACGATCAAATCATGGACTTTGTTAAACGGCACTCCGTACTTGATCCGTTCCAGTGCGGCTTCCGGGCGGGCTACTCCACTACCACCGCGCTACTGAAACTCCTTAACGACGTCAGACTGAGCATGGATAGGCGGCAGGTGACTGTGCTCATCTTATTTGACTTTTCCAAGGCCTTCGACTCGGTATCGGATGAACTGCTGCTCCGCAAGCTTCGAACCATCGGTTTCTCCGGAGGTGCTCTGAAGTGAATACACTCTTACCTCGGAGGCAGACGACAGGCTGTCAAGCGCGATGACGGCTCCCTTACCAACTGGCTCTACACAAATTCAGGTGTCCCGCAGGGCTCGGTTCTCGGCCCCCTCCTCTTCTCTCTATTTATCAACGACATCGGGTCGGTAATTCTTCATGCACGGCGTCTTCTGTACGCTGATGACCTGCAAATCTACGCGAGTTGCTCCTCCGGTGATCTGCCGAGGTGCATTACCGAGCTCAACGCGGACATCTCTCGAATACGTGAGTGGGCGACTCGAAACAGGCTAAACCTTCAAAAAACCAAGGCTATTATTCTCGGGAACAAACGCTTCATCAACCAGATCAACACCTCCGAGCTCCCTCCCCTGTCTGACGGTGAGACAGAGGTGCCCCTGGTGTCTTCGGTGAGGAACCTTAGAGTCATCATTGATTCTAAGCTGACTTTCCATCAGCACATTGCCAAGGTCTCGTCTAGCGTTCACGGAGTCTTGTACAAGCTCCAACAACTCAGGGAGTTCACTGACACTCGCCTACGTCGCATGCTTGCATCTGCCCTTTTGCTTCCACTTCTGCACTACTGCTCCCCTGTCCTACTTGGGGCAGGCGCTGTCAGCGATCTAAAGCTTCAACGACTGACCAACAAAGGGGTCCGCTACATTCACGACCTCCCGCGCGACGCCTCCATCACGCCTCATCGTCAGTCCTTAGGCTGGCTTACCGTGAGCGCCGGCCGGGAACTTGCACTGGCCTGCATGGTGCACAGTGCTCTTCGTGGCCTGGCACCTCCGATACTGAGTGAGCTCCTCCTTATTCACGCCCCCTCTCGCCCCCGCAGAGGGACCCGCGCGTCTTTGGTCGTGATCCCGAAGCACCGCACCGAAGCCTACAGGAGCTCTTTCGCGGTTGCGGCACCCTACATTTGGAATGCCCTTCCTGCTAACGTGGCCGATATCCCGACCCTCACTGCCTTCAAACCTGCTGCTCGTCTGTGGTACCTGAGTCGCGAAAATCCAGGTCAATGACGGCCCTGCGGCGGGAGTGCAGACACCCTCTCCCTCTTGTGAGAGATACCGACTATTATTTTATCCTATTTTATTTTTATTTTTACTGTTTTATCTCTTTATTTTATTTATTTTATTTCTATATACTGTAACGTGGCATTTTTTTTTTTTTGATGCTCGTTACCAGTAGCTCCCTGAACCTTAGACGGGACTCTAACAAGGGATTTTGCGACAAGAATGATTATCTAATTCGTAAAGAGCGCCAGGACAAGGGTCACGCATCCGAAACTCTGAGAGAGGACACTTTACAGGCTAGCGAGTTAAGTATTACAGGTTCTTTTGTTTATTTTTTTTTCTCGAGCATATACGACACCAAACAGGGAAATGGACGACGAATCCGACCACCTCGAGACCGTCACGACGGAGGACCTCGACGGAGGGTACATCACGAGCGGAGGGTCTCACACGAGGCTACGGAGGGAGCGCCAACGTAGAGCTCTGCCCCGAGGGAAACCGAGGCGGACGAGATTCCCGCTGTTGGCCAGCGAACCGTAGCCTACCTTCCTTGCGACACACCATCCCGTCGACAACCGCACGATCCACACGTCATTGGCGACGGCGGAGAACCTGGGAGACGGACGGCCAATCAGCGACCCGCGACAGCGGAAACCTACGTTAGCGATAAGCTAGATTTAAGAATTGCGTAACCGAACACCCAATGGAATGCGAGGAATTTCGAAAACGAGGAGGTTAAGCTGGAATTCCGGCTCCGCGTGGCGGAACGAGACACTTGAGTCCTGGTGGCGAAAGCGAAGCAAAGTAAATTCGGAACCAAGAAAATTGAGCAAGTTATAAAAAGAAAAAGAGGAACCAAAAAAAAAAGAAAAAAAAAAGAAAACCCGGGAGATGTCCGACTATCGCGTCGGGGCCTTTTTGACGTGGCTTCGTAGTGGTAAGCGCTTATAAATTTCTGCGGACTAATTTCGAGAACGATTTAGAACGGCGCACCGAGTAACGGTTGGCCATTGTGAGACTGTATTGCGAAATTACTCGAAATTCGTTTGCCGACTTCCTTGTTTGGTGGCCGGAGCTTGATTCTTATTTTGTTTGTTTTTGCGATAACGTATCGAGTCAATTTTGGCTATCGTACATGTTGAGTAGAGTCATTCGTTTCGTTATTTGCGAGCAGCCCAAATTCCGCTGCACAGGGTCAAGTCGCGTTCTCGTGTTCAGAAAGTGTCACCTCTCGTGTAGGTTGCGTATCGCTAAGTGTGAGCGCTCTGTTTGGCTGGGTTATTATTTCTAGTTTCCTTGTTTGATTTGTTGCGGAAGATAGTGAAGTTTCGGATGTGTCGCGATTAATCGCCTCGATTTAAGTTGTTAAGTAAGAATTACTGTCAAGTACTTGTAGGGTATGTTGTGCGATTAGCGCGATAATTCTGTTAGGGTTTGGCGAATAGCGCCGATATTTATAATTAAGGGAAGGACGATCACGAGTAGCGTGTTCGTATCGTTGTCGATTTTCTGTATTTTGATTTTTGTTTTGTTGATCTCGTTGAGACGAGGAACGCGACTAGCGCACGTAAATTTAAGGTCTAGTTAAGATTTGATTTTCTTTCTATTTTGTTTGTGGAATCGCGGGAGGCGAATTGAGTATCGGTTTCTTATTCCGTTTGTTTTGTATCGCTTCGAATTTTTTTTTGAATATATTATTTTATTTTGTTAAATTCTGTATCGTGTCGAGTGTCCGTTCTTTCTCTCCGCAAAACTACCCACCCCCTCTCCGCGGTACTGAGCCACCTGGCATAGAGAAGGATAGCCGAGGAATTGCGAAGGTAAAGATTCGAGGCGTGTTTATCACGCCAGGCGCCCAACAAAATTTCGCGATAGCTTTGGTAAGCTGCAGATTCCATCGCGGGTTGCCGAATCATTGTGCACCAGGCTAACTCTTGGGAACTTCTCCGGGTGAACAAGAGCAGCGAAAAACCTCGTCACAATACATATCTATGTTTATTTTCTATAATTTTACCATTTCATTTTTATTTTTACTGTTTCATCTCTTTATCTCATTTATTTTATTTTTAGATACATATTTATGTTTATATTCTATAATTTTACTATTTTATTTTTATTTTTACTATTTTATCTCTTCATTTTATTTTATTTTATTTTTATATACATATTTATGTTTATATTCTATAATTTTACTATTTTATTTTCTTCATTTATTTTATCGCATTCATCTTCATCATATTGTTATCATTTCAGTATGTGTACTATCGCTTGTGTGTATTGTTACCTATGTGTGTTACTCTCTAATTGATGTTCCTATACTATTCTTATACCTATTTGGTGGTCTGGTCACAGGCCACAACTTTTGTTTAACCTTGGGCAATAAATTACCACTATCTATCTATCTATCTATCTATCTCTTCCGAGGAGAGTTCCGAGGGGTTCGTTCGGTGGGACGTGTCAAAGCGAGCTCTGTGTCTTATCTCAAATATTAACTGTTCTGATTAACGTAAAAAGTTTTGGAGTATATCATTGGATAGGTAAAAGTTTTGTGTTTTGGTGGCCGAAATTTCTTTATAGAGAACTGTGCAGTGTTAGAGTAGCCTGCAATCGGAGCATTTCGAAATCTTCGTTTGCTTATCATCCGATATTTCACCGGGCCGTTATCGGTACGCTTGACCGCGCACCTCGTCGTCCTCTGTGTGTGAGTGTATCGGTGAGTCAAACCGCTGTACTGCCTATGTTGACGCGCGGTCTTTGATTGTATGTGCACACACCATCTATACAAACTATATTGCTTGATATATATGAACGATACTAGCGATATTCGAGTGTCGTTCTATAAAGACAATAGAAAAGTTGATAAGAAAAAGGAAAGTGACTGATAGGAAAGCATGCCGGTGATAAATTGTGGGATCTGTTCGAGATTTGTCGGGGTCGATGATGTGATGCGTCTCTGCCATATCGAAACTCATGGTTTCCATAGTGATTGTATCACGAATCGGCTTAATATCTCTTCTATGGTAGAACTGCCATCAACCCAGGTGGTCAGCTGCTTTACATGTCGAAAACGCCCTCCGAGTGGCTCCAGCGCAGCAAGCAATTTTTCCGCAATGCCACCAGTTCAACAGCCGCTTTCTCTTGAAGGTCAAATAAACGGACTCTTGTCACTCGTCGCGTATTTTGCCTCTAAACTTGACGGCATCGATGTTGCTATGAAAACCATGCCAATACTCTCTGAGAAGCTCGACAAGCTCGAACATGTATCGCGCGATGTCGTTGCAATTAAACAACAGGTGGCCGGGCTCGATGATCTTCGGGACTGTCTTGACAAGCTGACCACCGTATCCGCGCGACTCGACAGTATCAAATTGACTACGACAACGCTGTCTCGGCGGGTTGACGAGATAGAATCACGCCCCGCGCCCCCCGCACCTTCTACGGATGTACAAAAATTTATTGACAATAAGTTACCTACCTGTTCACGTCGATGAACGTGGAAGATTTCTATCCAACTTTGAGGTTAGAGTTAGCGGGAACTGATTTGGCTGGCAGCAGCTAGACGTGTGACTCAACGCGACGATTCTCATTTAGCACAGGAATGGTTATTGTGCTGGACGAGAATGAGAAGCGTTTGTCAGGTGATTCGTTCGTTTCTTTACCCATCACTCACACTTATTTTATATAGTAAGAGTTCTGAAAGAGTGCTGAAGGGAATCTGTATTATCCTACAAGCTAACTGTAAACATAATAATCACTCGTGTTTTCGATATAGTGTGCAACATAGTAATGGTTACTGTGGTGGAAGATTCTCAGTCGTATGTAAAAACTACTCATTCTTATTATAACATGAACTAATAATGTGCTAAGAATTTTTTCTTTTGTAGCCCTAGCCTAGGGACCTATACGCGGGGGCACCACGACCAGTCACCCACCAGGTCGGGCCCCGTCGACTGACTCGCCTCCCCGCGCCGGTCATCCGCCGTCCTCCTCCTCCTCCCCCCTTCAGATCCCAGATCATCACCATCCCCATCCCCGATCACCGTCACCCACTTTTTTTCTATTCTTTTTTCTCTCTCTTTTCTATACTTTCACCCCTCCCCCTCACTCTACTGATACACGAACGACACACGCACGTATCATGGTATAATATCGAATATTGGTATATCGATATTTTTGGAAATCGGTGAATGTCGATGATTCCTACAGTGTCAGTTGTTGAAGGATCGCCGACAATCAAGCACCGTAGGTACGAATAAATTTCTAATTCATTGGAATAAATCGGAATTTTTTTCAGGATTATGTAGATTACATCGACGGGTCTTAACGGAAAAGAGCATTATTTAATCGGCTTGGCGAGAACAAGTACATTTCACCGTAGAGGCAAAAATAAGCGCACCTTGAATGAAGCTTTAGTCAACTGCCGGTAACAGACCGCCGATTCACAGGAAGTTTCGATACAAATTGTATTTTAGCATCAAGTTATCTGAATTAGGAGATACGTATTAGAAGTGCGAAAGATCCGAATTTTACGAGTGGTTTTATCATGAAAATCACTGCGTGTTTGACAATTTTGTGAATGGGTAGTAAGCTTTGGCATCACATATTTCAGAAAACTCTATATGAAATACATACAGGGTTCCACACATACCTTTTATGTTTCTGAGTTACACATGCTCTAGCCTATATGATGAGATCGAGGAGAAAAAAACCCACTTAATTAATGTGTCAATAGGTTTATAAATTAATTACAATTCATCTAAATTGATAAGAAATACGCTAGAACCTCGATTATCCGAACTATCTGGAACCGAGCATAATTCGGCTAAATGAAAAGTCGGATAATATGAAAGCAAAATGGAAGTGTGAACCATTAGGGGAAATGTCATTTCATTTTTGAAGAGATCTGTAGAGCTGGCAGAGCCATCCCAGCAGACCATCACAAAGACGATTCACTTATTTGTTGCTTTTAAATTGCTAATTAATTACTCTAAAATCGATTTTATTGCTCCAGCCGATTTCCGAAAAATCGGGGTCTGCTACCGTAACGTGAAGCTGGCAGACCCATGGATGAAAAAAATGTTAATAAATATTCAAAAAATCCCACAATTTGTTGCTCTTTAATTGCTATCAAATCACTGACACCGCAGTCATTGATCCTTTCTGAATAACTCATTATTTGGCCAAGAACGAATTTCTTCTCCACCATCCGAGCTTATTTCCAGAAGATCAAAGCCAGCTACCCTCACGCCAGCAGATTCACGAAAAGTATGTGGAATAGTAAAATGACGAAATTTATTGCAAGCAAATCGCTATTGATTATTAGGTATAGAAACTATTTATTTCCTATTCATTGAAAATCGCTCACCTTGTGACAACAATGGTTAATATATATTCGAGAAAAATATTCGAAAAACAATGACTGCAACACTCGGCCGCAAGCCAAATCACGTGAGAACAACTCGACGCACTTCCAGTCTACTTCACGAAGCTCCGTGAATTTATTTACGAATTTATTCGACGTGCAGCAATAGAATTTGGGCATTGAAAAAAAATGTCATGCCTTCCAGATTTTATTGTTCGAGCAGAATCACGTGAGAACAACTTGATGCACTTCCGGTCAGGGGGAGAATAAGCATATAAAGCGAGTCCGTCAGGTCCGTCAGGTCAACACAACCTCGGCCTCCCCCGTTCTTACAGAACAGCTAGCGCCACAGTTCGGCAAGCACATTTCGCGTGCCACTTTAATCTACCAGTGTCACCCCCCTGCTCCCGGTTTACTTCACGAAGTCCTTTCAATTTATTCATCATTCTTTTCATAGCTGAATTGTATTCTTCCATTTTCCTCTGTAGATGCCCAGGTCACGATTCAATCGTATGGTTAAACAAAGTATTGAGTATTTGGAAATTTCAAATTAAACCTCGAATACTTTAAGATTATTGTATTTCATTGTTTTAAGTAGCTTGTAAGATTAATCATACATTATTCAGCCGAACGCAAAATTTCTAGAAATCATCATACAACTTTACTTTACTCAAGTCCGTCTACCCGATTTAAATAATGCGCGCACTAATCATGTATCATTGTTTGAGCGCTGGACGGCGCTGCCTGGCCAGCGCGGCGATCTTCAGTCAATCGGCTCTCCCGTTAATGAACTGCTGCTATAACAGAAAGAGATCATAATTTTTCAACCACACTTCCACTACATTCATCAAGTATTCGTATCTGTAATTTGTTTTCATTATGAGCTTGCTACGTGAACGACCTGGTGTTTTATCAAAAGAGCATTTTGTGGATGTTGTTGTACAAAACCGCAACAGTATCATTGTGAACAATAAGATTGTATCAAAAAAAAAAAAAAAAAAAAAAAATGATGTCTGGGAAGACTTATCTAAAATTCTAGGGGTTAAAGGAAGCTCATTGTACACGCACGTGACTAGTAATCGGTACAATATCAAAAACAATCTACTTCCTAACAATAACGAAGTTTCGAAACCAATCGAGTTATCGGTCGACTCAGAAAATGAGGACTTGAATCGAAGTGATTTTTCCAATCGATTTTCGATAGACTCTAACAGTAGTGACGGTGGTATACGTGATTTTATCGTGACAATCAGCCAAAAAGAATTTTCGGAAATCACAACAAGTGCGACAAGTAAACGCACGAGGGACTCGAAGAATCAAGTGGTTCCAAGGCAAAAAAAGTCTTCATCCGCGGAATATGGCAAAATTTAATTAGCATAAAGATTTGGGAAGCAACTCACATGACATGTGATTTTAATATGAAAAATAGCTACCTGTCATTAGATGGCCGGTCAGAAAATTTCCAAGGTAATTTAAAACACTCTCGTTTATTAAAATCAACAATACAATATAGTATATCATGTATCAAAATCATCGCGTGCTGATCCTCATCGTTGAAAGGAAACGTTGACGTGGTTGATTTCGAATAAAACTGCCAAAGGGAAGCGTTCGAATGAGGATTGGCATCTTCAACGAGTCCAAAGCCGCTCTTTGATCATTGCCGCGGCCAACATTGTTATAGAATACAAAAGTGAATAAATACACGGTTAAGTTTCTCCTGATTTGACACTTGAGACAAACATTATCGATGATGAAGTATTCATGCAATCTGAAGTGACGATATTTTTCAATTTCTATGATTTTACCCTGTTGAAGAAATGTATAATAATACTTCGCAATTTGACCATCTGTTTGTAGGAGTTGTACTTGCAAAACAGAGTATACCGGAACAAATTTCAGGTGTGTCGGTCATTTTCTCATGTCATATATTTCATTTACTTCCGGTCAAATCACGGCCGATAATCCTGAAATCTATCAAACTAAACAAATAAAACTCATATCAATATTGGGCACAAAGTTATTTTCGAAATTAATTTGAGTTCAGTATCCTGGTGGATGTGAATTTCCTTTAACAAGTTTTGCTTCCACCAGTACTATTTTTAAGTTGGAATATGAGACTGATTCAACACTGTTTATTAATACAATTGATGTTTTAGTTAATGCCGGACGGGAATTAGAGTCAGTGATGTTGCTCTTTAAATATTCCGAAAGAGCGTAATAATCTTGAAAGATGCACTATACAAAGTAAGGGTTTGCGAATATTCAAATTTTTTAATAATTTGTCTGGAGTCAAATCGTGATGTTCGAATCTTTGAAAAGTTCGAATAAGTTCACAAGTTTGAATAATTCAATTCGGGTTTTGAATAATTCAAAGATTCCGATAATTAATTAAATGATCCAAAAGTGTATTCAAATAATTTGGATGGTCAGGTCTAGATCTCGATTACATATTCGATTCTATTTCTTAGGGGAATAGTCTACAATCTCAATGATTTTTTTGAATTTATTTTTTTCGTGGCAAAATTCATTGAATAATTTCAAATTTCTTACACATAAGAGAGAAAGTTATAAAGTTATACAGAATTCGTTTTTGTTCGATTTTAATCGTAAATCTTGCTGTTATGGCCGCCCGAAGTTACCGCTATTTAAATTTGGCTGACCGCAAAACAAATTGTTGCACAGACCTATCAAGCTGAAATTTTTATAGCTTATTCTATAGATGTACAACTATAGCCTGAAACACCATAAAAATTATTCATCAATATTACTCCGTTATTTCAATAATTTAAGGGGGGGCAAGGGTCTGAGATACCAAAAAAAGCATATTTTTGTGATTTTTTCTACAGAGTACCTTATGTATTAATATTTTTAAATTTATTGTAAATTATTAAGCATTATTCTAGGAATATTCTGCTATTTTTTTTTATCATAAAAAAATATTGAAAATTCAGCCAGTGGTAGTGGTAAGAACCGAGTCACCTCAAAAAAAAGTTTCACATGAGTTTATCTTGAAATTGAACAAAGAAATTAACCAAATATTCATTTTTGAATTTTTGGTGAAGGTGCTATCAAAAAACTCTGATTTAATCTTGGCCAAATAAAAATTTAAATCAGAGTTTGTTGATAGTACCTTCACCGAAAATTCAAAAATGAATATTTAGTTAATTCCTTTGTTCAATTTCAAGATAAACTTATGTACTAAAGAAACCCCTTTGGTTTTTTAATTTCAGATGAAGCAATCATGAGTTACTCTGACTACCGCATGGAAACTTTTTTTTGAGGTGACTCGGTTCTCACCACTACCATTGGCTGAATTTTTTTTGTTTGTCGAGTTTCGATTATTCTGCTTCAGATGATCGCAACAAGTGTACTTTTTAATAATCTCTTTGCTTTTGTTCGAATACTTGAAAGTTGAGATATCGTGTTAGCTAGATTTAAATAGGGCTAACTTGGGGCGGCCATACCAGCAAGATTTATGATTAAAAACGAACTAAAAAAATTTCCGCATTACTTTGTCACTTCCTCTTTTATGTATAAAAATATTTGAAATCATTGAATAAATTTTATCATGAGAAAACAAATTATTAAAAGGGTCATTGAAATTGTAGGCTACCCCCTTAATATACTTATTACAAAATAGATACGTTGACTGAAGAACTCGGCGAATACTGATTATTGTAAGAGCATCTGTGAACTTGTCCATTCGTTTGAATTAGATAGAAAATGAGTATAAGGGTGTCTACCGAAATCAGATAACAATTCCCTGAGAATTCCAGGTTTTCAGGGATTTTCCAACGATTAGACACCCTGGCAGTATATATGCTATGATCTTGCGTATTAGTATAGAAAAAAAATGGAGTATTTCAAATTCGGGCGAAACTGTTTAAAAATCTCAACTATTGAAGTTATTCGTATTTCCGAACATTCAAATCAATTGATTCTTCGAAAAATTCAAATTTATCGAATTAAACTTTACAAATTATTCGATTCAATTCGATTTCATTTGATTCCACTACTATACGCATACTGTCACATCCTCGATGCCCTCTGCCCCTACTCATTAGTTTTATTTCAGTTTCGATTAAATTCATTTATATCTCATGTTTTTGAGTCTCCGTATGCATTGTATGCATACGGCTTTCTTTATCACTTTTTACGGCTCTGGGAAATAACCACCCCCAGCTTATAATAATCTTACTCATTAAATAATGTTACGGGATAATCCTTATCTAAACAGACTAGAATATACAAACTCTCTAAGAGTAATCAGATGACCGGAAATCGCTTCTCGATATTTCCAGGTATGCAGAATCTGGCACGCACGTGCAACGGATTAAAATCCATATATCCATCTTTGAAGTGTCTGTTTGGACAGGGTCATCCCGAACATACAGTAGAATATTTTTTATCATGTACCAAAACAAGCATGGCAATTCCCACCCGCACTCATGGAAGAGGCGGGATTAGTTGAGATAGTTTTGCATGCTACACCGTACCCAAAGGGCGGGGGTAGTTAATAGCGAATGGGAAATTCAAAATCTTATCAATACTTCCTTATTGGACAGCTCTCTCAAAGATGCTGGGAACCAATCAGGAAGTAGTTTTTCTCAATTCTCAATTCTCAGTTTTTCTGAACAGACAGTTGTGGGATAGTCGTCAGACAGTTGTGACATAGTCGTCAGTCAGTCGTGACATAGTTCAGCACTTCTTACCGTTTCGTCAAGCAGTCATTACATAATTGTCAGACAGTCTTTAACAGAATTTGTTCTCTCAGTTTTAGGCAGATCAATCAGACCAGAGAATCTGTTAGAAATTCAAAAGGTCTTTTATTTTATTTAACTTAACCAACTAAAGCGCTAAAAGGGAATTCCGTGACTTTATATTTAAAACCTTTCATCTTTTATAATCAAAATCATTATAAGAATTTTTCTTTAAACCTTAATTGAATAAACAAATATCGTGTGTTAAACTTACATCGCGAGTTGAACAATTAATTACCTTTAACGCCTAATATAAATTAAGCGATCAGTAACTTTAACCAATTTCACCACCGGCCGAACACGCAGAGCCGCCCACATAGCCCGAATCAACGGTCACCAGCAAAAGGTAAGTGACCATTTTATTATCAAAGTCGGTTCAACCAAGAGGGAAAACGACATCAAATTCAAATAATTCACCATCCGGGAGAACTAGTCCGAGCCAAGCGTTATATTTTTGGGAGTGGTTTGGTCATCAACCAACCCAGCCCATAACAATACCCTTAATTAATACAAAAACGTTGCTCACGTTGAAATACTACGAAATATCGCTCTTGGGTGTCGTATTCGATTTTAAAGACTTGTTTTCAATTTACAATTATTTAATACTGGTTTTTGGGCACTGTATTTGTGATTCTCAACTCTACTCAAACTCCGGGGAAAAATTGAGAATGACAATAAAAAGCGAGATGTGATTATTTATTGTCAAGTGAAAGTTGGAACCGGTAAATGCGGGAAAAAATGGCTGAGGGAACCCATGAGAAAAGATGTGGCAAAAACTCTCCAGACAAAGTCTGTGAACGTGTACTGATGCGAAATACCCAAAGAATATATGGTGCCAGGCGGTGATGAACGTGCTTAAATGAAACTTTGGAAGTGCAGGTAATCAGTATTTATTTTTGGATGTTTTCCTCCAGCAAGGCCAATTTCCTCCGTTTCAAGTTGACAATTTCTTCCAGCAGTTCATTTTGCCTCTTGCCGTTCTGTGCAATCACCTGTTGGCAAATTGTATAGGTATACATTATAATCACACTGAATTTTATTTTATGTCGATTCCATCTAACAACATTGAAAGTCATTTTATTACGCAAAGTTTATCAAATTAAACAAGTTCAACGCTAGCGTAGATACTACAACACAGATTTGATTTTTACCTCCAAGATGGAATTCTGTTTTAGAATCAAATCCGTGTTGCTGGTGTCGTTTGACGGCTTATTATTATTGGCCACGCTGGAGGGTCCTGCGGTCGCGTTGCATTCGGAATTATCATCTGTTGAACAAACGTTTGCAAACTTTATTTTACCGATTGCTTTTATGCCAATCATTTGGAAAATTATCATTACTAATTTTCAATATCATCCGTGACGGTCAGTGACAAAGTTAAATTCGTAATTACACCCGTACATCATTGAATCAATTCCACTGTTAATTATGGCAATCGTGATTTTTCCAACCCAAATATGCACTAATTCTATCGTTCATATTGATGAATTTTTTTTTCCAAGGTAACATATTCCTTTCAGTTTACGTAGTCTTATTGATTATTAACAACATATTGAAATAGCATTTCATGATCGATTGTTATTATTGTTAAAAGTTTTTAAAAGCATACAGTGTTTTTCACTTTAAAAAATTAATCACTCGAGTCGTACGCTTGAAGTAAATGAATTGTATCGAAACAAAAATTAATTAGTGTTATTTTCAGCTACTTGTAGACTTACTACAAGAATCACGAATTACGTTATGAGAGTCCGACTTTGAGTGGTATTTCTACTTTTGAATATCAATTACAATATGACCGTTCAATGAATAATTGAGTGTATTCTTACCGTCAGTGCTTGTCGTTCTATCTCGGACAAGTTGGAAAATCGGGTTGTCTCGAGCTGTGGACGGCGACCCCGGTTCAGTCCCACTTATTAGTGCCATCAAAACTTCCTGTTTTGGTAAAAAGGATTCGAATATATAACTATACGTATATTAAACATATTAAGTAATACGTATGAGGTATTCCACACCAACCCGGCGGTATTTTCCCCTGACCTTCTAAGATCTGTTACATTACATTCCATTTTATTCCATCTACCCAGAAACATACTCGAAATTTTTGTTTTTAATTTTCGAACTGTCCGATCTCTAGAAAAAAAATTGCCTTTTTACAAAAATACCCGTTCTGAAAATTTTCAAAAAATTTACAAAAATCGTGTATCAGGAATAAAAGTTTTTAACCATAAAACAAAGCGGCAGTATTTTCCAAACGATTTTATTCAATATTCTAAGATATACAATGATGAAAAATTATTTCTCAATCAGAATTTTATAGCATGTGTGTTCTCCACAAGCAGAAAACGGTTTCACGAATACAGCTTTCGGAAATCTGCTTGCGGAAGTACACAATTTATTTTTTGTGTTCCCCGTGTCGGTCTGCCGATTTTGAGTCGATTCTCATCCAACTAATTTGTCGAATATTGTGGTCAAATTTAATACGAAACGCGATGACAGCACGGCCAAAGATATTGTTGGAGAACCATTTCAAAATCGGTATACCGACACCGGAAACTCAAATAATACATTGCGGACTTCCGCAAGCAGATGGAACGGTAGTTGTCAAACTGTTTTCTGCTTGTAGAGAACACAGGCGACATGAAATTTTGAAAAAGAATCAATTTCACAGCGTCGTGTATCTTATAATATTGCATGAAATAATGAAAAACAGTACTCCCACTGTGTGTTACACGTGTATATATATGTATATATATATATGTTGTGACGCTAAATTCTGTTACCCTCTGACGAGGACTTACCGTTAACACTTTGGCGCGATTCTCCAATTATTCGATACGATATTTAAGATACGAAAAGATACTCGTTGGGCGCCAGACGCTTCAGCGTCAATTTTCAGAGAAAAGGAAAAGATACGATACGATAATAATAACTAGAGAACCCGTTGTATGGCTGGCTAGGCTCAGGTACTCACACGAACTGGTAGAGTGGCGGTATCCAAAGGCAGTTACAACAGTTACGGAAATAAGGAAAATAAAGAAATCAAGAAATAAGTTCGAATCAAGTAAATTAACAAGTCAATCAGTCGTATATTATTGATCAGTTCACAAGCGGTAGATTAGTCAGATTGGTTACAGAAAGTTAACAAAAGATAATTAGTCAACGAGAGTGATTTACAAGATTTTCGATAAAAGGAGCTAAGCGATAATTCGCACAAAAGGGATAGGTAACAAAAGAAATTAATCGCAGGTCGAGAGAAGCGATATAATGCAAAAAGTCTACTTAAACTAGACGTCACTGGGCGACGTGATCTTACCCAAATTTCAAAAGCGGCACTACGAGAATTGTTAATTTGTTAAATTAAAGCAAGAGTGAAACTTTAGCGAAAATCAGTAGTTGACGGAATTGACGGTAGCTTAGAACGATAGTGACAAGAAAATAATATTTAAATTACGACAAACGGTAATTACCGAGAAAGATTGACAGTGATATACGATTCACAAATGTCGGTAGCTTATACGGAAGAATTATTCACGGCAAGCGAATCGATAATTACAACAGTCAAAATTGCGATATTAAATTAACAAGGAAATTCGAAATTACGATAACGAGAGGAAATACAAAAGTTATACGAGATTGAGAGGTTTAGAGAAGGGATCGCAGAGTAAAGATAATACACTAAATACCCCTGGTTACAACAAGCAACTTAAGATAACACAGAAATACGATATTCGGAAAACAAGAAAATATTACAAGGTAATAAGAAATGTAAATCAATATAAGCGATAGAAAACAAAGGTGCGGTAGTATTTAGCGGCATGATCTACGCTCAGCTGTACTCCAAGTAGCTCAATATACGATACGAAATTTCATGCACAAAGCAAATAATATAAAACAAGCGATACGATACAAAGCGATAGGCAATACTAGTAAGAAAAGTAAAGATAGCGATAGCGATAGACAGTAGAAATTACACAAGCGTTTCTAGCATAAAATTACGAGAAGCAAAGAAAATCAGAGATACAAAAGATAAGCATTAAGCAAAGAAATTCAGAAATACAAAAGATATTCGGTAGTTACGAGGTGGCTCACGATAGTTTTAGGAAATTAATTACAAAACGAAATCATGCAGTCGCACGGCGGCTTACAGCACCGCAATGTCCGTGGACCATGATTCACAAAGATACTGGCATCATTCGATGCAACCAAAACGATAATTAAGATACGATAAGAGAAACAGAAATTAGAGCAACTTCGTAACGGTACGATACATAGGCGAAAGCCTTACCTTAGTCGGCGACGAGATTAGGCACTGACTTTATTTTAAATTAAACTTAAAGAAAAGAAAAAAAGTAAGGAAGTGATTTTACAGGAAGGAGTGAAGCTACAAGATCAAAACGATAGTAGGCGCGAAAAAGGTAACGATAGCGATAGCGATAGAGGAATAGGCGATAGTGGTAGAATATAAGAGGAAGGTTGAAGGATTTCTAACTAAACGAGAGCGAGGTGGTAGCGAAGCTGTCTCCTGGCGGGTTGAGCGTAGAATAGGCAGAGTTCGGAGTCCGGATCAGCGATCTCGCCGGTGTCGTCAGGTGATTCTTCTTCCCCTTCGGTGGTCATTCAATCCCCACCATAATTGGGTCATCCCTCTGGCGAATATCGGCTACGCGTTATCGACGATTACCGCTAGATGAGCGTAGTTGACATCACACGTACTTTTCTTCGTCTGCTGCGTCGTACGGTCCAGGTTGCTTGTCATTGGGGGTTCCCTCCACGAAGGCAGGTACGTAGGCTACCTCCGGAAGGTTACCGGATGGAGTGCAACTCCACATTGTTTGCCTCCACCGGCTTCGTCGTCTAGGCAGTGGCCAACTGCCCACGATATATCACGAAGACCATGCAGTCACACGGCGGCTTACAGCACCTCATCGTCCGTGGACCGTGACTCACAATGATTGTAGCCCTTACTGACAGGGAGGCTGCGTCGATCCTCAAGACGAGGGCTTCATAAACTTTGGACGTAGTGTCTTGGGTTCGGTCCGGCTCCTGGCCGGTAAGTCGGTGAACGACAGGCTGCGGTCTGCCCTTAATGTTGAACTTACGGCATCCGAAAAAGTAGGCATTCAAAGTTGTACGGGATATTCATGTTTACGGAACGGTAGTTGAATTCGTCGGTAGCTGGAACTGTAGTTTTCGGTAGTTGTCGATCACTCGGTGAATCAAAGAAACGTGTTGATCCCTCGGTGATCGTGGTTGCGGTACCTGTTTAGCTTGCGCCGAAGCGCGGGATTACAAAATTTGTACAGAAAATATTAGTATCTAGTATTGTTTGCCTATATCGTATCGAGCCTGCTTGGAGTACCCCGCCAATGACGCGTTTTCGGTAGTTTCCTTTAGATTTTTAGCCTTGTAACGAGCCATTCTGAAATGCCACGTTACAATGTATATGTATATGTGTGTATTATTTTGATTCTGAAACATCGATTATTTCTTTTTCTCAAATAACAAAAATATATCCATAATACGTGTACAGGATATGTAACGGTAGTTTGATGCATTTTCAATTTATAATAACGAATTACCAAATCCTTCGATATTACTTTATATTTATTTTTGTATCTGTCAGTTTTGATTTGAAAAATTCTAACGTCTGATTCCGGCAGAGAATTTCCGACGCCACGGATACCCTCCACCGCTGCAGGTCCTATGATGGTCAGGATTTTCGTCTCGTTACCATCTAACGAGAGGTCCGTGGCGTCGTCGACCACGTTCCCGGTGCGGTTATGTTCCCGCCTTATAGCCGAAGATTGGCTTTTACTTTTGTTTTCAGGTCCGACCATACCTGTAATTCCGTCACCACATCAAACCACGGAGGCACGTGAGTTAATTCATGGATACTTCATTGATCAAAATTTGTATGGGAACAAGCAAAACTATTTTATATTATTTCGTACAAATTTCAGGTAAAAAAAATTTAATTACCTCGTTAATTACAGTAGAATTATTGCTTTAATGTTACTTTTTCCAAGGTTAGCAGGTAAGAAATTTTTTGAATTATACATACGATGATGGTTTATTGGGATTATAATTGACATTGCGTACAACATGTACACAAATTACAACAATGCCAATTTTAATAAAAATTCAAAGATACTGCTGATAAATGATAGTTTGTACCCGATAGTTAAAAACATTCTGAAATTCACCTTTTGCCACTGTTGAATTTTTTTTTCTGGTCCCCTGGTGTTTAGCCCATGGACCAGTACACCCCACAGCGTTTTAAAATTTTCTTTGCCGCAAGGGCCGACGAACCGCCCTGCGGTAAAGTCCCGATTCTCCGTCATGAAGTCTATCAAATATTCTTTTTGAACGGCGTTCACCCGTGGGCCACGCTTCACAATATCGTTGCCGAAATATATCGAATAAATTTATAATTATCAACAATTTACTTATTGACGAATGGAAAGATACGCCGACGCCATGTACATTATTAACGGCATCAAACATTGAAGGGTTTACCCTACAGTGATCAGCATCCATGCAGGCGAGTTTTCGGCAACGTATTTTGGAAAAACTACAAATGCCATATTTCCAAAATTCTTATATGTGATCATGTACATCTTCAGAAGAGTATTTATGAATTTTTACGGAAAAATATTGAAATTTTCACACGTGATTCTTCTACGCATCGGCCGATGTGTGGCCGGTCAGTGTACATGATTCCGCAAATACATTTGGTGTTGAAAAAGAAATATATTATATCTTCATTAATTACACGTTATTAGCTATCATGTTACGTACGATTTTGTCATTAGTCTTCTTTTTTTTTTTTTTTTTTGGCAATACATGTTAATAATAATAACACGTATCATTTCCCCGAGAATCGTGAGAAAGTTCACGAATTTTTTTCTACTTATTGGGGATTTTTTTTTCAATCTCAGACCAAAACACATTTGCGGAATCTTGTTCACCGACCTATCGGAGAGGCGGGTTATCGGCCGACGCGAAGCAGAGTAACGTGTTGAAATAAAAAGAAAATTTTTACGAACATTTTTACAGACGCTCTTTGAAATGTACATAAAGACATGTATAAAAATTGATAATATTGCGTCTGTATTTTTTCGGAAATGAAATCCCGAAAATCAGCCTGTTTACACGCCGTTCACAGTAGGGCAACCCTCAAATTAGTACGCGTGCTCAAGCATTTCATACGCATCAAATAAGACGCTCTACATTTTGATATTTCAATACCTTATGAAGCTATATTACGCTTTTGTTTCATGATAATATTATTAAAGACTTACTTCATAATTCTCAGTTCTTGATAACGTGAAATCTTTCGAAAGCTTTTTTCTCTTGAAGGAGTACACAATAATCTGTCGTCAACGAAGACATACGTATCATAGTACATGACCACGCTAACACAAATAGCTGAGCAACACCAAGCATGACGCTCTGCTGTTTTCCAAAGAGGGCATCGCAGCTAGCAGCCTCGCCTTTGATTCTCATACATTTCTCTCACATTTCTCTCCTATCAAGCAATGAATGTTATGGGTGAATGTTGTATAGACAATTATTCAAATATTGTGCCAACTGATTAATGAAATTTGAAATAATTTACGATAATTATATATGACTTGAATTACATTTAAATGAACGCACATAAACTGCATCGAACTGCAAAATTAATAATGAAAAATGACATATTGGTATTTCATTATTCGTTAAGCGTTATTATATCGACATATGTATTTGGCATGGAATGCCACATATACATATTATTGTACTATGCATTGTTACACAAAATGATGTAAATGTTCGTTAATCAATGAAATTCAGCGTGATATTAATTTTTCAAAGTCAAAGACGAGATCAAATCTGTCAATGTTATAAAATAATATCTCGCATGTTGCGATACATCATATCCGATATAAATTCAACATATTATTTTTTAAACGGATGCGTCGGATTTATGTAACTGATTGCGAGTTAATGCCTTTGACTTTAGTGAATTGCTACAGTGAAAACTTACGAATACGTAAATCTAATGTGGCGTTCAGATAAGCTTTATCATAATTTTGTTCAAAATCATTCATAATCCGCCATACTTATTAAAAGTGTCTTTGGACGATCTCGTCCCTGATTTCCCGAGCAATCCCCAAACGCTCTCGCGGTTGTGGTGCAGGCATGGCTTCCTGCTGTTCGGGAATTGGCGGGCGTACCACAGCTTCGTCGGCCGCGTCATGCACCATGCTGTGCTGAAGGCACACGTTGTGCAAAATCGCACATGTATTTATAATACACCCTGCCGTCATCGGCTTGTACATAAGTACACGTTGCTGCAATGTTGAATTTTAATTACAAATGAAAATATTCTCATGTTATATCCACATCATTTTTAAGCGGCCGAAGCACCTTTCGGTTATACATCGAGCTTGGCAATGTGCTCTCGAATAGGCCTGTTCCCGTGAGCCCTCTATCGCGTTATTTATGGGAGTCATGAGCCATGGCTCCAGTGGATAACCCGAGTCGCCTTTTGGGAAATGTTTTATAATAATATTTTCATAATTCCAACATTATAAATCATTGATTGCATATATATATATTACCTAACAGCCACGTGCCTCTTTCGCCATTCTCGTAGCACAACTCCATCAATCTACGAGCGGGGGATTGGACCCGGATTGCTGCATCATGACGTGAGCCCGGAAATCTCGCGCTCACGTCTATGATCCGCAATTCTGGACCACACACCTTTGAAACGAGAAATTATATGAAATTAAACAACGTTTTTAGCACATTGAAATGTTAATTTTATCAAATTAAATGCCTAAACACAAACCATTTGCACATTGATGGAGTGGTAACCATGGTGGTTGACGTAGGCCTCCTCGTGATCGTTAGGAGCTAAGATTGCAACATGGGTGCAATCGATAGCTCCTATTGCACCAGGAAAA
Organism: Diprion similis; assembly: GCF_021155765.1. Classification (NCBI taxonomy): domain Eukaryota; kingdom Metazoa; phylum Arthropoda; class Insecta; order Hymenoptera; family Diprionidae; genus Diprion; species Diprion similis. The sequence goes on along the minus strand of NC_060105.1, from coordinate 15,864,859 downwards.
GGCTGTCTCGCATTAATGAATTTTAATTTCGCGGCCACTCGTTGCTGCGGGGTGCTTGGGAATTTGACCCAATCCCGCAAAAACATCTCGTTCATCGCATTTGTCACAGCTTTAATGCAACGACTCACTGATGTTTGGCTCATGGCCACTAAAAAATCTTGCCAACCGCACGCTGGTACGAACCCACCGCGTAAAATCGCACAGCGCACAAAATCTACAAATTATATAAAAAAGTATCACCAAAATATATTGACGCACACTCCGTTGAATCAAATATCACTATCCCCAAAAATTCTCGGAATTCAAAAACAATTAAAAAAATTAATTCACACCCCTTATTTTCATAAGCGCTTCGTCCCGTGGAATTTACTACTGTAATACCAGTTCCGATTCTCTATGTACAGACATTAAATCCTGTGAAAATAATATAATATTATACGTTTTTAAATTTCCCCGAAGCTTTTTCGATCGACTCGCTACTTCGGATTGCATGCGAAAATGCATGAGCATGAGCAAACACGAGAAGCCTACATTCAGTTTCCTCAATTACATCAACTTATCATTCCTTACGATTCTGCGAAATAAAACATTGGTTTTTATTCTTTTTGGGGGGGGGGGGTCGATTTGTACTTTTCTCATCGAATTTATTCATTAATTTATCATTACGAATGAAATAATCAATGAATTCAATGACACCATTAATTCATCAAAAGGAATGATTAATCATTGATTGAAAACACAAATACATGAATAATAACCAATGTTTCATTTTCCGGAATCGTAAAAAATTATTAAGTATAGTAATTGTACCGATGAAATGTAGGCCTATCGTATTTCCTCGAAAACATTTGGGGTAAAAAATAAATTTTACATGCGATCCCGAGTATAGAATCGATTGAAAAAAGCTTCCACGAAATTAAAAAACTTATAATATTATATTATTTTCGAGAGATTCAGATTCGCACAGACTCAGAACTCGAATTACAAGAGTTTTCGCAGGTCCGAACGCTTCCGAGAATGAAGGGTGTAAATACGGCTGCCTAGTAAAGTTAATTTGGAGAAATCAATCTTTCGTACGATAATTATAAATGCATACTGCCGGTTATAGTGTATATAGTGCATACTCCCTACTAAAACATATTATATTTTCGTAAAGATCTGCACTCGTGTTTTCGAGAGAATGTTTTTTCCTCAGATATACTAGCTACATTTTTTCTTTTTTTTTTTTTAATTTCAAATTTTGTTCTATTTTGCTATTTCATTATACAGAGTGCGAAACTGTACGTATTTGAAAATGAAAAGGCCTGCATGATTGAAGATAAATTCAGCGTACTGAATGTTCACTAATTTAAAACACAATGGGTACATTACTTGGCACTCGACAGATAATCCGCTCGATCTTTGGCGTTGAAAACGTGGTCGGAGCTCATTTACCAGATACATTCCTATTTCCTTGGAAGTTCGGAATATACATTCAAAATGTCTCTCCGGTAGATCAAACGGATCTTGATCGTCACGAAGACGGCGCCTTATGACCCTCAATCTTTGAACCCGGGCGGCATCTTCTTCGTCAACATTAGCTGCATCCCTTATACGCAATGCTGCCATCTAATAATTAATTTCGAAAAATATATAAAAATAATATAATCAAGAGCTACGTCGTTAACACGTGTAAATACATTATTTTGTATCAACATTTTATAATGTATGGATGAATATAATATCAATACTTACGGTTTGTAAAACGTAAATGCAGAAGATAAAAATAAAAGCGAAAACAACGAAACGGAAGCTAATTTAACAGAAATGTAACTGAAATTGAACGCGATAAATTGATAAACTGTGGGTAAAAACTGACCCAAAATGGAATTAATATAGTGTAAGAGGACAAAGCAAATTGAAAAAACTGTATATAACTTTTGAAATATTCATTGAATAATTCAACAAATCAAAGAATATTATATTATACGAACAAATAAACACAGAATATTATTGAGAATTGAAGGATTGTTGTATCTCTGTTAGACGTTTTCGCTTGCTGCTGGACGCTGTTGATATGAGGCTTTATTAAATAATTTCGTTGAATATAGTATCCATAGCTACGGTGACGCTTACACAATAGAACCCCGATTTGCCGGGGGTTGACTATACCGGGTAGCGGATTATGAATGATTTTGAACAAAATTATGATAAAGCTTATCTGAACGCCACATTAGATTTACGTATTCGTAAGTTTTCACTGTAGCAATTCACTAAAGTCAAAGGCATTAACTCGCAATCAGTTACATAAATCCGACGCATCCGTTTAAAAAATAATATGTTGAATTTATATCGGATATGATGTATCGCAACATGCGAGATATTATTTTATAACATTGACAGATTTGATCTCGTCTTTGACTTTGAAAAATTAATATCACGCTGAATTTCATTGATTAACGAACATTTACATCATTTTGTGTAACAATGCATAGTACAATAATATGTATATGTGGCATTCCATGCCAAATACATATGTCGATATAATAACGCTTAACGAATAATGAAATACCAATATGTCATTTTTCATTATTAATTTTGCAGTTCGATGCAGTTTATGTGCGTTCATTTAAATGTAATTCAAGTCATATATAATTATCGTAAATTATTTCAAATTTCATTAATCAGTTGGCACAATATTTGAATAATTGTCTATACAACATTCACCCATAACATTCATTGCTTGATAGGAGAGAAATGTGAGAGAAATGTATGAGAATCAAAGGCGAGGCTGCTAGCTGCGATGCCCTCTTTGGAAAACAGCAGAGCGTCATGCTTGGTGTTGCTCAGCTATTTGTGTTAGCGTGGTCATGTACTATGATACGTATGTCTTCGTTGACGACAGATTATTGTGTACTCCTTCAAGAGAAAAAAGCTTTCGAAAGATTTCACGTTATCAAGAACTGAGAATTATGAAGTAAGTCTTTAATAATATTATCATGAAACAAAAGCGTAATATAGCTTCATAAGGTATTGAAATATCAAAATGTAGAGCGTCTTATTTGATGCGTATGAAATGCTTGAGCACGCGTACTAATTTGAGGGTTGCCCTACTGTGAACGGCGTGTAAACAGGCTGATTTTCGGGATTTCATTTCCGAAAAAATACAGACGCAATATTATCAATTTTTATACATGTCTTTATGTACATTTCAAAGAGCGTCTGTAAAAATGTTCGTAAAAATTTTCTTTTTATTTCAACACGTTACTCTGCTTCGCGTCGGCCGATAACCCGCCTCTCCGATAGGTCGGTGAACAAGATTCCGCAAATGTGTTTTGGTCTGAGATTGAAAAAAAAATCCCCAATAAGTAGAAAAAAATTCGTGAACTTTCTCACGATTCTCGGGGAAATGATACGTGTTATTATTATTAACATGTATTGCCAAAAAAAAAAAAAAAAAAGAAGACTAATGACAAAATCGTACGTAACATGATAGCTAATAACGTGTAATTAATGAAGATATAATATATTTCTTTTTCAACACCAAATGTATTTGCGGAATCATGTACACTGACCGGCCACACATCGGCCGATGCGTAGAAGAATCACGTGTGAAAATTTCAATATTTTTCCGTAAAAATTCATAAATACTCTTCTGAAGATGTACATGATCACATATAAGAATTTTGGAAATATGGCATTTGTAGTTTTTCCAAAATACGTTGCCGAAAACTCGCCTGCATGGATGCTGATCACTGTAGGGTAAACCCTTCAATGTTTGATGCCGTTAATAATGTACATGGCGTCGGCGTATCTTTCCATTCGTCAATAAGTAAATTGTTGATAATTATAAATTTATTCGATATATTTCGGCAACGATATTGTGAAGCGTGGCCCACGGGTGAACGCCGTTCAAAAAGAATATTTGATAGACTTCATGACGGAGAATCGGGACTTTACCGCAGGGCGGTTCGTCGGCCCTTGCGGCAAAGAAAATTTTAAAACGCTGTGGGGTGTACTGGTCCATGGGCTAAACACCAGGGGACCAGAAAAAAAAATTCAACAGTGGCAAAAGGTGAATTTCAGAATGTTTTTAACTATCGGGTACAAACTATCATTTATCAGCAGTATCTTTGAATTTTTATTAAAATTGGCATTGTTGTAATTTGTGTACATGTTGTACGCAATGTCAATTATAATCCCAATAAACCATCATCGTATGTATAATTCAAAAAATTTCTTACCTGCTAACCTTGGAAAAAGTAACATTAAAGCAATAATTCTACTGTAATTAACGAGGTAATTAAATTTTTTTTACCTGAAATTTGTACGAAATAATATAAAATAGTTTTGCTTGTTCCCATACAAATTTTGATCAATGAAGTATCCATGAATTAACTCACGTGCCTCCGTGGTTTGATGTGGTGACGGAATTACAGGTATGGTCGGACCTGAAAACAAAAGTAAAAGCCAATCTTCGGCTATAAGGCGGGAACATAACCGCACCGGGAACGTGGTCGACGACGCCACGGACCTCTCGTTAGATGGTAACGAGACGAAAATCCTGACCATCATAGGACCTGCAGCGGTGGAGGGTATCCGTGGCGTCGGAAATTCTCTGCCGGAATCAGACGTTAGAATTTTTCAAATCAAAACTGACAGATACAAAAATAAATATAAAGTAATATCGAAGGATTTGGTAATTCGTTATTATAAATTGAAAATGCATCAAACTACCGTTACATATCCTGTACACGTATTATGGATATATTTTTGTTATTTGAGAAAAAGAAATAATCGATGTTTCAGAATCAAAATAATACACACATATACATATACATTGTAACGTGGCATTTCAGAATGGCTCGTTACAAGGCTAAAAATCTAAAGGAAACTACCGAAAACGCGTCATTGGCGGGGTACTCCAAGCAGGCTCGATACGATATAGGCAAACAATACTAGATACTAATATTTTCTGTACAAATTTTGTAATCCCGCGCTTCGGCGCAAGCTAAACAGGTACCGCAACCACGATCACCGAGGGATCAACACGTTTCTTTGATTCACCGAGTGATCGACAACTACCGAAAACTACAGTTCCAGCTACCGACGAATTCAACTACCGTTCCGTAAACATGAATATCCCGTACAACTTTGAATGCCTACTTTTTCGGATGCCGTAAGTTCAACATTAAGGGCAGACCGCAGCCTGTCGTTCACCGACTTACCGGCCAGGAGCCGGACCGAACCCAAGACACTACGTCCAAAGTTTATGAAGCCCTCGTCTTGAGGATCGACGCAGCCTCCCTGTCAGTAAGGGCTACAATCATTGTGAGTCACGGTCCACGGACGATGAGGTGCTGTAAGCCGCCGTGTGACTGCATGGTCTTCGTGATATATCGTGGGCAGTTGGCCACTGCCTAGACGACGAAGCCGGTGGAGGCAAACAATGTGGAGTTGCACTCCATCCGGTAACCTTCCGGAGGTAGCCTACGTACCTGCCTTCGTGGAGGGAACCCCCAATGACAAGCAACCTGGACCGTACGACGCAGCAGACGAAGAAAAGTACGTGTGATGTCAACTACGCTCATCTAGCGGTAATCGTCGATAACGCGTAGCCGATATTCGCCAGAGGGATGACCCAATTATGGTGGGGATTGAATGACCACCGAAGGGGAAGAAGAATCACCTGACGACACCGGCGAGATCGCTGATCCGGACTCCGAACTCTGCCTATTCTACGCTCAACCCGCCAGGAGACAGCTTCGCTACCACCTCGCTCTCGTTTAGTTAGAAATCCTTCAACCTTCCTCTTATATTCTACCACTATCGCCTATTCCTCTATCGCTATCGCTATCGTTACCTTTTTCGCGCCTACTATCGTTTTGATCTTGTAGCTTCACTCCTTCCTGTAAAATCACTTCCTTACTTTTTTTCTTTTCTTTAAGTTTAATTTAAAATAAAGTCAGTGCCTAATCTCGTCGCCGACTAAGGTAAGGCTTTCGCCTATGTATCGTACCGTTACGAAGTTGCTCTAATTTCTGTTTCTCTTATCGTATCTTAATTATCGTTTTGGTTGCATCGAATGATGCCAGTATCTTTGTGAATCATGGTCCACGGACATTGCGGTGCTGTAAGCCGCCGTGCGACTGCATGATTTCGTTTTGTAATTAATTTCCTAAAACTATCGTGAGCGACCTCGTAACTACCGAATATCTTTTGTATTTCTGAATTTCTTTGCTTAATGCTTATCTTTTGTATCTCTGATTTTCTTTGCTTCTCGTAATTTTATGCTAGAAACGCTTGTGTAATTTCTACTGTCTATCGCTATCGCTATCTTTACTTTTCTTACTAGTATTGCCTATCGCTTTGTATCGTATCGCTTGTTTTATATTATTTGCTTTGTGCATGAAATTTCGTATCGTATATTGAGCTACTTGGAGTACAGCTGAGCGTAGATCATGCCGCTAAATACTACCGCACCTTTGTTTTCTATCGCTTATATTGATTTACATTTCTTATTACCTTGTAATATTTTCTTGTTTTCCGAATATCGTATTTCTGTGTTATCTTAAGTTGCTTGTTGTAACCAGGGGTATTTAGTGTATTATCTTTACTCTGCGATCCCTTCTCTAAACCTCTCAATCTCGTATAACTTTTGTATTTCCTCTCGTTATCGTAATTTCGAATTTCCTTGTTAATTTAATATCGCAATTTTGACTGTTGTAATTATCGATTCGCTTGCCGTGAATAATTCTTCCGTATAAGCTACCGACATTTGTGAATCGTATATCACTGTCAATCTTTCTCGGTAATTACCGTTTGTCGTAATTTAAATATTATTTTCTTGTCACTATCGTTCTAAGCTACCGTCAATTCCGTCAACTACTGATTTTCGCTAAAGTTTCACTCTTGCTTTAATTTAACAAATTAACAATTCTCGTAGTGCCGCTTTTGAAATTTGGGTAAGATCACGTCGCCCAGTGACGTCTAGTTTAAGTAGACTTTTTGCATTATATCGCTTCTCTCGACCTGCGATTAATTTCTTTTGTTACCTATCCCTTTTGTGCGAATTATCGCTTAGCTCCTTTTATCGAAAATCTTGTAAATCACTCTCGTTGACTAATTATCTTTTGTTAACTTTCTGTAACCAATCTGACTAATCTACCGCTTGTGAACTGATCAATAATATACGACTGATTGACTTGTTAATTTACTTGATTCGAACTTATTTCTTGATTTCTTTATTTTCCTTATTTCCGTAACTGTTGTAACTGCCTTTGGATACCGCCACTCTACCAGTTCGTGTGAGTACCTGAGCCTAGCCAGCCATACAACGGGTTCTCTAGTTATTATTATCGTATCGTATCTTTTCCTTTTCTCTGAAAATTGACGCTGAAGCGTCTGGCGCCCAACGAGTATCTTTTCGTATCTTAAATATCGTATCGAATAATTGGAGAATCGCGCCAAAGTGTTAACGGTAAGTCCTCGTCAGAGGGTAACAGAATTTAGCGTCACAACATATATATATATACATATATATACACGTGTAACACACAGTGGGAGTACTGTTTTTCATTATTTCATGCAATATTATAAGATACACGACGCTGTGAAATTGATTCTTTTTCAAAATTTCATGTCGCCTGTGTTCTCTACAAGCAGAAAACAGTTTGACAACTACCGTTCCATCTGCTTGCGGAAGTCCGCAATGTATTATTTGAGTTTCCGGTGTCGGTATACCGATTTTGAAATGGTTCTCCAACAATATCTTTGGCCGTGCTGTCATCGCGTTTCGTATTAAATTTGACCACAATATTCGACAAATTAGTTGGATGAGAATCGACTCAAAATCGGCAGACCGACACGGGGAACACAAAAAATAAATTGTGTACTTCCGCAAGCAGATTTCCGAAAGCTGTATTCGTGAAACCGTTTTCTGCTTGTGGAGAACACACATGCTATAAAATTCTGATTGAGAAATAATTTTTCATCATTGTATATCTTAGAATATTGAATAAAATCGTTTGGAAAATACTGCCGCTTTGTTTTATGGTTAAAAACTTTTATTCCTGATACACGATTTTTGTAAATTTTTTGAAAATTTTCAGAACGGGTATTTTTGTAAAAAGGCAATTTTTTTTCTAGAGATCGGACAGTTCGAAAATTAAAAACAAAAATTTCGAGTATGTTTCTGGGTAGATGGAATAAAATGGAATGTAATGTAACAGATCTTAGAAGGTCAGGGGAAAATACCGCCGGGTTGGTGTGGAATACCTCATACGTATTACTTAATATGTTTAATATACGTATAGTTATATATTCGAATCCTTTTTACCAAAACAGGAAGTTTTGATGGCACTAATAAGTGGGACTGAACCGGGGTCGCCGTCCACAGCTCGAGACAACCCGATTTTCCAACTTGTCCGAGATAGAACGACAAGCACTGACGGTAAGAATACACTCAATTATTCATTGAACGGTCATATTGTAATTGATATTCAAAAGTAGAAATACCACTCAAAGTCGGACTCTCATAACGTAATTCGTGATTCTTGTAGTAAGTCTACAAGTAGCTGAAAATAACACTAATTAATTTTTGTTTCGATACAATTCATTTACTTCAAGCGTACGACTCGAGTGATTAATTTTTTAAAGTGAAAAACACTGTATGCTTTTAAAAACTTTTAACAATAATAACAATCGATCATGAAATGCTATTTCAATATGTTGTTAATAATCAATAAGACTACGTAAACTGAAAGGAATATGTTACCTTGGAAAAAAAAATTCATCAATATGAACGATAGAATTAGTGCATATTTGGGTTGGAAAAATCACGATTGCCATAATTAACAGTGGAATTGATTCAATGATGTACGGGTGTAATTACGAATTTAACTTTGTCACTGACCGTCACGGATGATATTGAAAATTAGTAATGATAATTTTCCAAATGATTGGCATAAAAGCAATCGGTAAAATAAAGTTTGCAAACGTTTGTTCAACAGATGATAATTCCGAATGCAACGCGACCGCAGGACCCTCCAGCGTGGCCAATAATAATAAGCCGTCAAACGACACCAGCAACACGGATTTGATTCTAAAACAGAATTCCATCTTGGAGGTAAAAATCAAATCTGTGTTGTAGTATCTACGCTAGCGTTGAACTTGTTTAATTTGATAAACTTTGCGTAATAAAATGACTTTCAATGTTGTTAGATGGAATCGACATAAAATAAAATTCAGTGTGATTATAATGTATACCTATACAATTTGCCAACAGGTGATTGCACAGAACGGCAAGAGGCAAAATGAACTGCTGGAAGAAATTGTCAACTTGAAACGGAGGAAATTGGCCTTGCTGGAGGAAAACATCCAAAAATAAATACTGATTACCTGCACTTCCAAAGTTTCATTTAAGCATAAAAAAACGTCGGGTGAAATTTGAGCTCTAAATATTAACATTAAGAGGTTCCGTATCGCGCTTTTCTGTTTTCCAAAAGAAGACCACGGGGAAACTGATTTTTGTTACTTCGAATTTTTATGACTAGCTAACGATGCGTCGCACCGAAAATTCACAGACATACTCTTTTTGGAAATTGCACGCTCCATAAAAAAGGTACGTTTTCAGTTCACGATAAATCTACTTTTTGAAAAGTTGTTTGAGGTCCTTTGTTGATTTTCTTCGTCGAATAAATTTTGAAAAAGTGGATTTATCGTAAAATCACAAGAGACATTTTTTGTAGAGCGTTCAATTGCAAACGAAAATATATGTCTGTGAATTTTCTGTACGACGCGTCGTTAGCTACTTTAAAAAACGAGCAAAAATCAGTTTTACCTTGTTATTCTTATGGAAAATCGGAAAGTCCGACGCGGAACTCATGTTAATATCAAGAGCTGAAATTTTAACGGGAGTATTTATATGCTTAAATTAAACTTTCGACACTGTTTCCAATTTTTTTTTTTTTTTTTTCATCGACACCCTAATAATGATAATAACAATAATATCAATGACAACAATAATAACGAACGGCTCAAGACCGACCGTGAGCCTGACCTCGAACTTCGCGTTTTCACACTGCATTGAATTTCGAAACACAAATTGAGATCCGAGATTAACGATTCAGAAGCCCTTGGGTATCACATTACATGGAAATATGACTTTTTTTTTCATTTTGAACCATTGTAATGGATCCACCATTATAAATGTTGGAATTCTGACTTTGGATTCATAAGCGGTGACGAAAAAATCCTCCGGCTACAAATTTCTACCAAAATCCAAATATTTTCAGACTTTTTTCGACCATATTTGATTCACCGTTTTCGATTTTGAAAATCCGACCCCCGCGTTCGACATCGGTGACCCGAAAAATCTTAAGGTACAAATTTTCAGTAAAATCCGTTAATATATTCTCAGGAAAACGTTCTCGTTAATTTTTTGTGGAAATTTGTGATTTGAATCATTCAAAACGCACCTAACCGATCAAATCCAAAATCTAATCACTTCTAAGTTTGGAAAAGCCGCGTTGATTCAGACCATAATCATTGAAATCCAATCACTCGTTCTCGGCATATCGTCGTACAAATGAATTGATAACAAACACACTCATCATACACAGACGTCCATCCGAAAAAAGTCAGAGTTGATTCTGTACGCCTCGAAACGTCGAGATTTGGGAAAAACTCAACTTTTCACTTTCGGAGTGGTTACAATAACTTCCTTTTTTCTCCGAATAAAGAAAAGCGGGAAGTCAAAAATACTTATCATAAAAACAATCATGATAACAACAAACGTAAACGTTTGGGTGCCGTTTTTTTTTTTTTTTTTTTTTTTTTTATCTTGGTTGAGCGCTTCATCGGCGGAAAACCTCAGTTTGGATAGGAAAGAAGGTTTAATGAAAATTTCAACTTAATACAAAAATATTTAGAACCGCCTCAATCGATGTACATTTGCGAGGCGGAGGATGGTCCTTATTTATGGTGTTTACGATTTTTCCCTAATTTTTGAAGATTTCAAATCACTACCATTATTGCTATCATAAATCACTATCATAATCATGATCATGATTATAATAATTCGTAGTTTTAGTCACGTGTACAATGATAATTCCAAAGATAATTCGAAATGAAAAATTAAATTGAAATTATACTTAAAGGAACTGTGTTATATGATCATAGCATAAGGAAATGTTATCAATAATGATTGTATCATTCTGTCGTACAATTTTTTGCATTCGACTGCGTAGAATTGAGATGAAAATGAATTAATTATTGAATAAATCCAATGATAATTGATTTGATTGAATTTTTAATGATGATTGTTTAAAAATTTACACGGGAACAAAATTAGAAAAAAAAATTAGTCATAATTGGGGAAATGATTGATTTGCGATTTCAATTCGCGTAACGCACAGTCGGAAATTGGTGGTAACTTTACGAAATTTAGAACTGTCAATTAGAAAAAAAATAATTACATAGGATTGATTCAATGGTAGAAAAAATTGTTTGAATGGAAATTAGTGTTATGATGGCATAATTCGCAAAAATGACCAACAAAAAAGTTGAAACATGTGAGATGACGATAAACGCCTATTAGAGGTAGGTAAATTCATTAGTTTCGCGGTAAGTAGTCTCGTTAATAATGCCAATACGATTTAACGCTGTCCTACCGCTGGCGTTATGTGTTTAGGGTATTTTCGTCTGCTAAGCATGCATGTACTTCGTTCGGGTTAACGCTTCCGCCAGTTGGCGCGTCGGGATGGGCATAGATTCGCAATTTTTTCACCACACATCGGTACTAGCGGAGGTGCGCGGGTGTTTGCGGGGCTAAGCATTGGCGTAGCAAAAGCGTGAAATGTTAACGCTAGCGCTACTTGCGTTAACCAGTTACAGAATCGCTCTGCTGGTCTCTAGAAAAGTGTGTTAGGCAAGATCAGGACTCGATTGGTAAATCGAGGAGGGGATGTGCCTTCAGATTAAGAACCTCAAGTGCACGTGATAGATTGGAAGAAAGTGCCGGCTTAAAACACCCGCATCTTTCTTGAGAGTTCTGACAGACGAACTGAATCGTATGCGAGGCTTTGGAGGAACAACCACAACTCTGCGCTAACCGCCTCTAGATCAGACGTCCGAGACACCGCAGGTGCAACTCTGGCTTCAAAAACCCGAGTTTGAGTAGGGATTAGAGAACAGTCAAGACTAGGGCACAAGGGTCGGCAAGTTCGGTCCATACTCTTCCCTAACATAAAGGAGAGCCGCAATTTTATTCCATTTTAGATTTTTGCTAACACTCTAAGAACGGTAGAAATCCCACACTAACTGGCCAAATATTCGCACGAGCTACAGCAGCTCTGGTCGAAATTTGGACACGTTACATTTGGCGCCCAACGTGGGGCTTTCCTTTGCCAAAATTAGAGTAAAATCTGTAGAATCTTTTGTGTTCAAAACTAAAGTCTTGACAGAAACATACCGATTGCATCACATAAAATTTCTAAAATCAGAGAAATACCAAAATTTCTTTCGGACAAAGAGTAATTAGGCTCACCTTACTTGTTGAAAATCGTAGTAACCTTGTAATAAATTTCCAGTCATACGTGTTTATCAGATTTGGTATCCCTCAGGATCGATTTGCAAAATAAAAGCGACGATGGCGGATAGAGAAACAGAATCTGAATGCCAGGCAATAGGCTCGGCAAAACATAGGAATGACAGGGAACAAGACACAGGTTATGTCGAGGCAAGTTTCCCAACGTTAGAACACTGTAGCACCAGGAATCAGATAGCTACTCCTCCTAGTAACAATAATGATATGTTTACCATATTATCAAACGCAATCACGGAGTCCGAGCAAAAGCTGTTAGAAAAATTCACGGACAATAGAAATCACGTTGACAGAGTAGAGATAGAGGTTAGAAACGTCAACAATAGGTTAGAAACAAGTATCTCTGACTGTTATAACCGAATCGAAACTAGCGGAAACATTTTGCGAAGTGAGCAAGTAGCTACATACGAAGTGCTCAAAGAGAAAATCGTTAATCTATCTATCTATCTATATATAAAAAAAGGTTTTTTAAGATTAATGAAGTTAGCGTTTTTAAGATTGAAATTGTGAGACGCATGAAGATAGCGTTTCTAAGAGGTTGACGAGAAGGTGTTTGCCGTCGTCCAGGACCAGCGCCCCGTAGTTTTCGTGGTCCAGGTCGCCGGGAATGTATTTTCCTTCGTCCAGGACCAGCGCTACGTAGTATTCGTAGTGCGGGTTGACGAGGAGGTGTTTGCCGTCGTCCAGGACCAGCGCTCCGTAGTTTTCGTGGTCCAGGTTGCCGGGAATGTATTTTCCATCGTCCAGGACCAGCGCTCCGTAGTTTTTGTGGTTCAGGTCGCCAGGAATGTATTTTCCGTTGTCCAGGACCGCCGCTCCGTAGTTTCCGTGGTCCAGGTCACCGGGAATGTATTTTTCATCGTCCAGGACCAGCGCTACGTAGTATTCGTAGTGCGGGTTGACGAGAAGGTGTTTGCCGTCGTCCAGGACCAGTGCTCCGTAGTTTTCGTGGTCCAGGTCGGCAGGAATGTATTTTCCGTTGCCCAGGACCAGCGCTCCGTAGTTTTCGTGGTCCACGCTACGTAGCATTGGTGGTCCAGGATGACGAGAATGTGTTTTCCGTCGTCCAGGGACAGAGCTCAGTAGTTTCGTAGTCAAGGTTGCGAGAGGGCGTCCAGGAAAGGTACATTCCGAAATATACTTGCAGTATTGCCGACTGTGACGTCAGATAATCGCGTTCAGTTTTAAGTAGTCATGGTAGCAACAAAAATAACAGTTTCAAAAAAGAGAGATAAATTGATTAAATCAGTGAAATGAGTGTAAAAGTTATAAATATGATGCCAGATGGGAATTGTTTATTCAGGGCGATATCACAGTGTGTATATAATACTCAATCACCTAAAGGTAAGGGAAGATATCGTTTCGTACGTTACTCAAAACTGGTGCGATTATAAAGTGTTAGAATATCCTGTTCAACGATTCTGCGACGTACTGCGCAACTTGTCGCGCACGCGACGAATTGTTTCTCTCTCTCACTTGCACACTTCTGTACACTCCAGATAATCTCGTGTCACAAAAGTTTTCATCGTCAAATAAATATAATTTTTCGCATTGATAAGGAATCTATTGTGTTTTTCTATTGACCTGATACGGTACGTTCATGATTCCTGAAATAACCAATATGTTATGGGCCCAGGATATGTCTAAATAGATTAAGTTGCGAAATACGGTCCAATTCGAAAATACGTGCACGTGGAAGTTTTGAGGTTATAGCCATGACAGACATATTCCGTGCCAACATAACCAAACTCAACAACGATAATTACTCCGTTTGGAAATTTAAATTGGAGCTGCTGCTCATCAAGGAAGAATTATGGAGTCAGGTTAGCACGACTATACCCACAGATGCAACAGCTGCAGCGGCATGGCAGAAAAAGGATGACAAGGCTCGAGCTATCATAGGACTACTTGTCGAGGATTCTCAACTCATCCACATACGTAAAGGCACGACAGCAAAAGGGGTATGGGATTCGCTAAAGAACTACCACGAGAAATCGACGTTGACAAGTAAAGTATTGTTACAAAGGATAAAATCACCCGTTTTACCCCCTTTTCTAATGATCTAGTAGTCGGCATGTGACGCAAGAAAACTAAGTCTTCTTATGTCATCAAATGAATAAGGTTGCTGCGTCAACCGCTATTATTGTAAAAACAGATCTGTTTCAGACTTTGAGCTGATAACACGTTCTTTACCCCAAATACATTTTTCTCAAAGCATATTTCTCATTTAGCGCCTTTTAATTGCTCACCTAACTAAGCTTCTTACCCTCGTTTTATTCGTTACACTAAAAAGTGTAACAGTATATCTTTTAAGGCAGATTTGCAATTTAAAATTAAGCGAAACAGGCAATATGGAAGAACACGTAACGAGAATGCAAGATTTGGTAGATACATTGACGGCGCTCGGCGAGGAAATAAAGGACCATCTTTTCATCGCGATGCTATTGAGTAGTTTACCAGATGCATACAGTACGTTGATCACAGCGTTGGAAAGGAGACCGGAGGATGAATTGACGCTTGGCCTGATCAAAAGTAAATTGATCGACGAATATAAAAGAAGAAAAAGCGTGCCGGAGTCAGACGACTCAAGTTCGGCATTGAGAGCGTCGGAAAAGAAAAGTTCAAACACAGAAACCGGTAAAAGATTGTTTCAAGTACAAGGCTTGGAAAGCAAATAAAGAAAAGAGAGAGAGAGCTAACGAAGTAAAGGATGAAGATGTGTCAATGGGATCTGTTTGCTTCAGTGTTCATGAAACCACAGGTCAGAAGGATGCTTGGTACGTCGATTCGGGTGCCACGAGTCACATGACCAACAACGAGGAGTTCTTCAAGTCTTTGGAGCGAAAGAAGATGCGAGACGTGGCTCTCACCAACGGCCAAGGAGCAAAAGTGCTGGGGATTGGCACAGGTGAACTGGACTGTCTCAACGAGAGAAATGAAACAATAAAAGTAAGCATTCAAAATGTATTATTTGTCCTAGGCTTGACAGAAAATTTATTGTCGGTAAAAAGACTTACAGAAACAGGTCACACGGTACAGTTCAAGGGAGAGCGATGCGATATTTCTAAAAATAACATCGTGATCGCCACAGCAAATCGGTCATCTAATATGTATGCCATGAGATTTAAACACAGGGCATCGGTTATCAAAGAAAGCGAACATACACCAGATTGCCAACATACTTGGCACAGACGGTTTGGACATCGACACCCAGAGGACGTTAAAAAACTGGAGACGAAGGAACTGGTGACAAGCCTAAAAATCAAGGATTGCGGGATTCGAGAAGTCTGCGAATGTTGTATCAAAGGAAAAATGTCAAGAACTGCAATACCGAAAGAAGCAACGGCGAGAGCAACATCCGCGCTAGAACTGGTGCATACAGATCTCTGTGGACCTATGCAGAACGCAACGCCAAGCGGAAAAAGGTATGCAATGACAATGATCGACGATTACAGTCGATTCACGGAAGTATATTTTTTGAAGTGCAAGTCAGAAGCGACGAAATACATCATCGATTACATTAAATGCACTGAAAACAAGTTCGGAAAGAACGTCAAGGTCATCAGGTCCGATAATGGACGTGAATACGTTACAAAAGAACTACAGAAAACTCTCACAGAAATGGGGATAAAAGTACGGTATACAGCACCCTACTCAGCATTCCAAAATGGCGTAGCAGAGCGCAAAAATAGAACCCTTATGGAAGCTGCAAGATGCATACTGATCGACGCCGAAATGGAGGAAAAATATTGGGCTGAAGCAGTCAACACGGCCAGAACATCTCGCCGTCGAAAGCAGTCAACAAGACACCATTCGAGCTATGGAACAACAGGAAACCCGACGCAAAACATTTGCACATATTCGGGTGCAAAGGGTACATGTTCCGAAGGAGAAACGGAGGAAACTGGACGACAAGGCGGTATTGCTCACCTTCGTGGGATACTCAGCGGAATCAAAGGCCTACAGAATGCTGGACTTAGCAACGAATAAAGTGACCATCAGTCGTGACGTGAGATTCATCGAACGCGATCTAAAGACAGAAGATAAGAAGAGCGAAGAAAGGAAATTAGAAGAAAAAAGGAAAATCGTTCAAGATGCAGGCAACGATGTAGCGATAAACGGACACGAAACGAATCACTCAGACGAAGCCGAAGTGACATTTGAAGATGAATTCGAAGATAAACAATATCAGGCGGTGGATGATTCGACGGAACAATTGAAAGATACGGTGGATTTAACCGATGACTCGCTCCTGCAGCAATCATTACCGGCCGCCGACGAAGAGTACATATTTCCGGGCTCCATTAAAGATATCAATGGAACGGAAGTTCGAGTGTCGGGCAGACAAACAAAAGGACAACCGCCCGATAGATTTGTACCAAATGCAAGGGTCGTAATGGAACACGAAGAGCCGAAGAGCATAGCAGAAGTGCTCAACAGACCGGACAAAAAAGAATGGCTCAAGGCCATGAACGAAGAAATGAAATCGATGACAGATAATTCGACTTGGGAACTTACCACATTACCACAGCAGAGAAAAGCCATTGGATGCAAGTGGGTGTTCAAGAGAAAGAAAAATGTTGTCACAGGCATGTTAAAATACAAAGCACGACTCGTAGCGCAGGGTTTCAGCCAAAAATACGGTACCGACTACGACGAAGTGTTTGCACCAGTAGTAAGGGCAGCAACTTTGCGCTTGTTGCTGATAGTGGCAACGCAACGAAGATTGAAAATACATCACTTCGATGCAAAGACGGCATTCCTCAACAGAGAATTGTCGGAAACAATCTACATGAAGCAGCCAGAGGGATTCGTCAACGCAAAGAAAGAATTAGTCTGTAAACTTAACAAAAGCATTTACGGATTAAAACAGGCCGCAAAATCTTGGAACGACAAACTTCACGCAGCCAAAAGGTCAAACAACCGACTGAAACTGACTGGAATGAAGCAAAAAGAATCGTAAGATACTTGAAAGGTACAATAAAATTAAAACTAAAATTAACAAGCAACGAAAAAGGACTTGAAGTTTACGCGGATGCAGATTGGGCGGAGGACAAAAGCGACAGCAAGACACACAGTGGCTTCATATTCCTGTACAATGGAGGTGCAATTGCATGGGCTTGCAGAAAGCAAACCTGTACAGCCTGGTCGAGCTGCGAAGCCGAATACGTAGCGAAAGCGGAGACAAGCAGAGAACTTTTGTGGATAAGAAGACTACTCGAAGACTTCGGTTTGCAGCAGACCAAACCAATCCCAATGTACGAAGATAATCAGAGTGCAATCAAGATGGTACGAAGCGGCGAGTCAAGAAACAAAACGAAACACGTCGACGTGAAATATCATTTCGTGACAGATCTAGTCAAAAGAAAAATCATCGAAATACAGTACTGTCCAACAGACGAGATGATCGCCGACATGATGACAAAACCACTCGGGGCTGTGAAGCTGAAGAAACATCGGGAGGGATGTGAACTAGTGGACTTCAGCGGCATAATCGTTGAGGAGGGGTGTTAGAATATCCTGTTCAACGATTCTGCGACGTACTGCGCAACTTGTCGCGCACGCGACGAATTGTTTCTCTCTCTCACTTGCACACTTCTGTACACTCCAGATAATCTCGTGTCACAAAAGTTTTCATCGTCAAATGAATATAATTTTTCGCATTGATAAGGAATCTATTGTGTTTTTCTATTGACCTGATACGGTACGTTCCTGATTCCCGAAATAACCAATTAGCCCAATCGAATTAGTCCAAAATCGGCCAAAACCCGTTAAAAATTCATATCAGCAATTTTCTTTCAGAAATCGTTAGGGGGGGTCACTAGGAGTCTACATTTCGATTTTCGACCGCCTCCACTTCTTGCTGCCTCCGCCATCTTGAATTTAAGGGGTAAATTTTGTATCTTAAATAACTCGTTTATTTTCAATTTAACATGAAAAATGGTCATTACAAAAGTTGTTTAGAATTGAATTGTCTACAAGTTTGATCCTTATCAATTTTTCCGTAGGATTGATATTTTTCGATTTACACCCGAAAAAAGGGGTCGAATTTTTGTTTATCGAATAACTCGTTTATTTTCAATTTAGCACGAAAAATAATTATTACCAAAGTTGTTTGTAATTGAATTTCCTACCATTTTTGTCCTTATCAATTTTCTCGTAGGATCAATATTTTTCGACGTAGACCTGAAAAGAGGTGGGGGTGAAATTTTGTTTATCGAATAACTCGTTTATTTTTCATTTTACACGAAAAATGTTTACCATCGAAGTTGTTTGTAATTGAATTTCCTACCATTTTTGTCCTTATCAATTTTCTCGTAGGATCGATATTTTTCGATTAAGACGTACAAAGAGGGGGTGGAATTTTTGTTTCTCAAATAACTCTTTTTTTTCAATTTTACACGAAAAATGTTTACTATCAAAGTTGTTTGAAATTAAATTTACTACCATTTTTCTCCTCATCATTTTTTCCGTAGGATCGATATTTTTCGATGTAGACCTGACAGGAGGGGGTGAAATTTTGTTTATTGAATAACTCGTTTATATTTAACTTCACACGAAAAGTGCTTATTATCAAAGTTGTTGGTAATTAAATTCAGCGGTTCAGTTCAGCTAAGATGAAATTTCTTTAATAGCTTAAATCCTCCTTAATCACCAGGGTTTTCCCCATCACTATCGTAAATCCTAGAAATATATTTAAGAAAATTGATAAGGACAAAAATGGTAGGAAATTCAATTACAAACAACTTTGGTAATAATTATTTTTCGTGCTAAATTGAAAATAAACGAGTTATTCGATAAACAAAAATTCGACCCCTTTTTTCGGGTGTAAATCGAAAAATATCAATCCTACGGAAAAATTGATAAGGATCAAACTTGTAGACAATTCAATTCTAAACAACTTTTGTAATGACCATTTTTCATGTTAAATTGAAAATAAACGAGTTATTTAAGATACAAAATTTACCCCTTAAATTCAAGATGGCGGAGGCAGCAAGAAGTGGAGGCGGTCGAAAATCGAAATGTAGACTCCTAGTGACCCCCCTTAACGATTTCTGAAAGAAAATTGCTGATATGAATTTTTAACGGGTCAAAACCTAATCCGATTGGGCTAAATATAAAGGTTATATCGTGGGTGACGAATCACATAGATTAGCGATTAGGGTAAAGGTGCCACTGATGGACCGGTGCGACCGATGGACCGATGGAATATTTCAGATTCGCGTTTGTAGATGGCGCTGCTTTCAGTTCCAAATAAGTGTACTGGTGTACCAAGAGCTGCCATATTGAAAACAGTGAAATCAGTGCCATAAACGTGGTGATATCAAGTAAGGTAAGAATTTGCCCTTTCTGATCTTATTTTTCCTGATTCTGCAAGAGTGTTTGAACCCTTATACCCTTGATTTTTCTGGAATGGTTTTGCATGGTTTTGATGCTCAAGGTTTATTCTTTCAAATCATACAAGACACATTTTGCTATGTTTTCATTCGAAGGTAATAGATTAGGTTATGTGTTGAGTGGCAAATTTCCACAGATGGACCACGAAATGATGCCGTGAATGGACCAGTGGTCCATTTGTGGGACAGTGGTCCAATCATAGATACTCATATTTGAAGGGATGACTCAAGTGAGAATATAAAAGAAGTTGTTTCTGATTGTTTGATTCGATCTTTTTGAAATATTTTAACAAGGAAAAAAATATTTTACGGAAATTTCACAAGATAATTTCCCCCAAATTTATAATGACCATTTCAGAATGCCTCGAGGGATAAAATATGGACAGTGGACAGAACCGGATATGGAAAGAGCAATAGCGGCAGTTAGAAATCAGGACATGGGACTAAATGCTGCAGCCAAGATGTACTCAGTTCCCAAAGCCACTTTGAAACGGCACATCGATGGCAAAAATAGTTTTGCTGTCGAGGGCAAGAAGATCATTGGCGGCCTAAGTGATATTCCACTTGAAGTCGAAGATCAGATAGCAGAACATGCACTCAAATTGGAAGCATGTTTTTTTGGGATAACTGCAACGGACCTTAGAAGACTAGCATATCAGGTAGCAGAGAAAAATGGCATAAACAACAGGTTTATTAAAGAAAAAAAAAAAATAGCTGGCAAAAAGTGGTTTTCTAAATTCATGAAACGCCATCCAGAGCTTAGCCTGCGAGTTGGTCGAGCCACGTCCATGGCAAGAGCTGTTGGTTTTAATAGAGACAGAGTGCGCGAGTTTTTCGACATTATGGAGAAAACAATTGACGAAAATCACTTTGAAGCGACTCGCATATATAACGTAGATGAAACTGGGCTCACAACAGTACAAAAGAAATGTAGGAAAGTAATCGCGAGAAAAGGCAAGAATCAAATTGGGTCTATAGCTAGTGGAGAACGAGGTCTGAACACCACAGCAGTATGCTGTGTCAGTGCACCTGGAACATACGTTCCTCCGATGATGATTTTCAAACGTCTACGAGGTAAAGACGAACTCAAAGACGGAGCACCAGCTGGAACTGTTTTTGCTTTCAATCCTGAAAGCGGATACATTAATAAAGAATTGTTCATTAGATGGCTTGAACATTTCGTCCGTCATGTGAAGCCATCAATAGATGACCCAGTCCTGCTGATCTTGGATGGACATTCAACCCATACTCACAATTTGGATGCATTAGAAAAAGCACGAGATAATGGAGTTCACTTGCTATGCCTCCCAGCGCATACGACCCACAGACTACAGCCATTGGACGTATCGTTTTTCAAACCACTAAGCAGTTACTACAACGAAGAAATAGACTTCGATCAAATCCTGGTCGTTGTGTCACGCAGTTTCAAATAGCTGGTATATTCGGCAAAGCTTATAGCAAAGCTGCGACAATCAAAACTGCTGTAAACGGTTTTGCTAAAACGGGAATCTGGCCAGTCAACCGAGACGTTTTTGAAGATTATGAGTTTGCAAGCAGTGAGGTTCTTCGACCAACAGAGGCAGGGGACCCATCAGCCCATCCTTCAATACAAGTTCCAGAGGCACCATCTCTGTCAACGCCGACTAAAGAGGTACGACCATCTACATCCAGAACGCACAGTCAAGATAGCGAAACTATACAGGAAGACACAGACTCGTCGGAATCCGACAAAAGTACCATACCGCTCGTCCTACCCGTTCCTATTGATCAGATATCTCCAATGCCAAAAGCTTACACTTTGATAAAAAAACGTGTTACACGAGGAACACAAAAATCCATTTTACTGACTAGTAGCCCGTATAAGAATGATTTGCAAAATAAAGTAAAAAAAACAAAACAGCCAGTTTGCCAATCCAATTTCGAACATTCAAAGGAAACTGAAAAAAAAAGAAACTTCCGATAACACCCAAAAGAAAAAATAACTGGCCTAATGAAAATCAAGAATGGTACTGTTTTATGTGCCAACAAGCACACGTAGATGATATGTTAAGATGTTTAGTTTGTAACGCATGGGTGCACGAAACGTGTGCGGAGGTTAAAAAAGCAACGAAAAGGTTCATTTGCATCAACTGTGCAGGATAAAGCATGAAACGTTCGTTTGTCGCCGTGTTTTTTATTTTATATTGTTTTGATAGTCATTCATTATTGTTCAAGTTGGTTTTCTGAGTTACTGAAAATTTATTTCAGATTTTCATTTTGTTTTTATATAGTTCAAAGAGAAAGAGCTGGTTTTCATTTTTGTAAACGTTCTATTTTTGAGTTGTGATATCATTTGTCTATCGTGGTTAGATGAACAGGAGTACACAGGTAAAGACAGATTTTTATCATGTTTTTAATTAGTGTAGATGTAAGAGGTTATTGATGTTGTTATTATTGTTATATTATTGATGTTACTCACAAACTGTAAAATCGAAAAAATTTATTTTTCCTTTCGACTGTGATACTTCAAATGAGATCAACAGGCTCATCTGAAACGATTTTTGAGACTGCTGATACCTTATGTACTAATATACGTGCAATTTTATATAGCTTTGTAACTTTTAAGACCGTTATTTTAATAAACATTTGCTTATCTATCACCAATTTATTATTCGCACCAATATATTGAGTTATTAGATCATTTCAAATGCATTATTTCGGTGGTCCAACGGAGGCGACTGAGTGGTCCATTCATGGAGACGGGTTGCCACGAATGGACTAAATGCTAAAAATAGAAAATCGGTTCTACCGAATCGAAGGTTAACGATAACCTTACAACTTTCGAATGTTCTGTAGTAGAGGTTTCAATGAAAACATCCACCATTGGTTTTGGTTTTCTGATTGAAAATATAATTTTTATCAACATTTTCCCTTAGGGGGTCCATCAGTGGCACCTTTACCCTAAATCTACCATAGATTATAAGCGGTACATGGGTAAAGTCGTCCATGACCAGCGCTTCGTAGTTTTCGTGGTCCAGGTCGCCGGGAATGTATTTTCCTTCGTCCAGGACCAGCGCTACGTAGTATTCGTAGTGCGGGTTGACGAGAAAGTGTTTGCCGTCGTCCATGACCAGCGCTTCGTAGTTTTCATGGTCCAGGTCGCCGGGAATGTATTTTCCTTCGTCCAGGAGCAGCGCTCCGTAGTATTCGTTGCCCAAGTCGAAGGAACCAGCGTATTCGTGGTCCAGGTCAGAGGGACGATGTTTTTCATAGTAAAGGAGAAGCGCTTCGTATTCGTCGTCCAGGTCGGAGGGAATACGAATTCAGTAATCAAGATATAAGGTGCGATGTTTTAGAAACACAGAAGAGGACTTTTGCAACCCAAAGATAAAGTAATATAATAAAACACTGAATAAGGACATCTCTTATATTCACTCTATTCAATCGGGTGACAAGGTTAGTGTGGGAAACTCCAGAAAATACATCTCTTACTCCCTGAACAATAAACGAATGAAACGCACAAAAGCGCGAGGCGCGAAGCGCCGAGTATCAGAGGCGCGCGTAGCGCGCCGAGCGGGGTTGGTGCGCGAAGCGCGCAGGGGCGGCACCCCTAGTAATCAAAGAAAAACACAAGAACAACTAGACGATTCAAATATCCGACAAGAGATGTTGATAAAGACTTAGTCGCGACTCAAGGTTCACTTCCAGCTTACCGCGTACAATGCAACGGACCAATACATAAACATCAATTATATCAGTAATCAGTCGTTTGTGTTTACAGTGAGATTTTAGGTGATTTATTCTTTTTCATACATTCCAGTATTCGTTAAGAAGTATTCAATTTTACTAGGACCTACAGCTTTCGTTATAATGTCTGCTACCATTTGATTGGTTTCTACAAATTTCAATTCTATATCTTTTCTGTCTATTTTTTCTCTTATAGAGTAGTATTTCACATTTACGTGTTTTAATGCATGGCTAAACTTAGCATTTTTGCTAAACTCTACTGTGCTTTTATTGTCACAAAAGATTAGTGTTGGACTTGAGTCCTGCATTTTTATTTCTTGCACAATTTTTCTTAACCAAAGCGTTTTATCAACTGTGTCAGATAATGATTGCAGTTCAGCTTCAGTTGATGATTTTGCGATTGTAGATTGCTTTTTTGATCACCAGCTGACAGCACTTCCTTGCATGAGAAAAATATACCCCGTGATTGACTTGTAATCAAATTTGTCTGATGCATGGCTGGCATCACAATAGCCAAAGATTTCCGGTTTGCTTTTAAGATTAAATGTCAAGTCTACATGAGATGTTGTTTTTATGTATTTCATTAAATTTTTTACGGCATGCCAGTGTTCCTCACCATAGCAGTTATTAAATCGACTCAGAAGGCTTATTGCATTCGCAATGTCTGGCCTCGTTGCTTGGAATAAGTACATTATAGATCCTATGGCATTTTGATATGGTATCATTTTTAGTCTTGCTATTTCATTTGGCGTTTTTGTCCAATATTTGGTTTTAAAATCAGCCCTGAGTCTATCGGTTTGCTTTTTCCTATACAGTCTAATAACCCAAATTCTTTCAACATATCTTTTATATAGTTACGTTGGTCTAATTTTATTGTTTTGTTTTCTCTATTCCGTGTTACATTTATTCCTAATAATTTTTTTACATCCCCGAGATTTCGTAATTCAAAATGTTGTGTTAAGCTCCGATAAAACATTTCAAAGAGCCCTTTTTCTTTATAAAATACAATCATATCATCTACGAAGACACTTACAATAAAGTTATTATTCTTGCCGGTATCTGAATAGTATATACACAAATCATTTTTAGATTTTGTAAGATTCATAGACGTCAAAATAATATCAAGTTTCTTGTACCATATTCTACTCGCCTGCTTTATTTCATATATGGCCTTTTTCAGTTTACAAAATTTGGATTCAAAGTTTGGTGGTGTTATGAAACCCAACGGTTGGGCAACATAAATATCTCTATCTATTTCCCCATTAAGGGACAACACCACTGTGACGGCTTCAAAACATCGATTTTTTGAAAACCATCTAGAAAAATCTAAAATACATATAAGAATAGAATGCCGTTGGTCCCAGGTCGAAAGTATCATTATTTTCGGAGATATTAAATATTTTCTGGAGCGGTGCAGCGCTCCGTGACGCTCGGGGTCCCGCGCCGCCTCAGCCAGGTGCGCATCCCAACAGGTCGGCAGGTATACCCTATAGTCCTGTGAGTCATTCCCAGGTATTCTTTTGCCTCCCTTCACAAAAGCCGACTATTGTTATAAATATAGTTTCGAAAAAAGATACAGGTGGCGATAGTTGAAAAATTTTCAAGGCCGGTATAGGGATAGCGTCAGTTTACGAATAGAAACCACGCTATTCGCATCTAAACGCTCCGAATCGTTTCGTTTATAAATATCGAACGCTCAGAATTATCCTTTGCACATCGAAATGAACAAGGAGAAAGTGTACGCGGGGAAAAAGGGTACGAAACGGAGCTATCCGACGAAGAGTCGATCGAAAATTTCGAATCGAAAACCTCCGATCCGTTATAGCTCTGAAAATAGTTCTGCAGGGAATGTGAGCACGTCAGCGAAAAAGTTAAAATCGTCGGACGATTTAGAGGTCGGCGTTACTAACGATTTTGGTTATCGTATAGTACACCTCTTTAATGCATTGAACATTATATCGACGTTAGTGAAGTGTTTGCAAAGTGTGTGATCGCGGTATAAAGTTTACTGAAAGTTTGCGCGGACTCGGATTCAAAATCGAGGTCGATTGCGGCCATTGTAAAAAAGTGCAAATCAATTCGTGTCCTATGATTGACAATGCATACGAAATAAATCGTCGGATCGTATTCAGCATGCGTCTTCTTGGCGTCGGTTTGAATGGCCTGATGAAGTTTTGTGCATTTATGGACCTACCGCGCCCCATATTTCAATCTTTGTACGATCGAATCGTAAATTCGATTTCGATTGCCACTCAAGCTGTGAGCGCAGTGAGCAAACAAAAGGCTGCACTTGAAGAGAAGAGAATTTCGTTGGAAAATGGGATGGAGGACGGAATTATCGTTTCAGGCGACGGATCGTGGCGAAAGCGCGGTTTCAGTTCGCTATTCGGCATAACATCGCTTATCGGCTGGTACACTAAAAAAGTGATCGACGTTATGGTGAAATCGAAATATTGCAAAGCTTGCCAGCATTGGGAAGCAAAAGAAAGCACCGCGGAGTACTGGGAATGGAAAAGTACCCACGACGATGAGTGCCAGGCGAACCATAGCGGCTCCTCCGGAAAAATGGAAGTCGACTCAGCTGTCGAAATGTTCCAACGTTCTGAAGAGCTCTATGGCATGAAATATAAATATTATATTGGTGACGGCGATTCTAAAACGTTTCTGGGCATATCGAATAGCCATCCATACGACGGTTTCGAGATAAAAAAAAAGAGTGCATCGATCATGTCCAAAAACGTGTGGGGACGCGCCTCCGCGAAATCGTGAAAAAACAAAAAGGATTGTCTGGCAGAGGAAAGCTCACTGGAAAATTGATCGACGAGTTGAGCACATATTACGGCTTGGCTATTCGGAGGAACAGCGATGATGTTAAAAAAATGAAAAAGGAAATTTAGGCAACTATCAAGCATAAAATATCCACAGATAGTGAGCCACAACATGACGATTGCCCAAAGGGAGCAGAGTCGTGGTGTTCGTGGCAGCGAGCAGTCGCAAGCGGTAATATTTCTGAATATCGCCATAAGCCGCCTCTTCCTAAGGTAGTATTAGAGGCAATTACGCTAGTGTATGAAAATTTGAGTAGAGACGATTTGCTGCAGCGTTGTTTGGGCGGCTTTACGCAAAACAATAACGAAAGCTACAACAAATCAGTTTGGGCAATAGCCCCCAGGTGTCAGTCCGGGGGCAAAAAAATCATCGATATTGCCGCTGATATCGCGGTATTATTATTCAACGATGGCCTGAGAAGCCTCATGAAAGTTATGGAGACGTTAGGGGTAACCATCGGCCCAAATTGTTTCAATTTTTGCGTTGAAACCGACGCACCGCGGATCGAGCAGGCGGAGCGCTCGCTAACGGATGCTGCAAAAGATGCAAGGAAAGCCTCTACAAGTTCGAGAAAAGATGCTGGGGACCTTGATTTGCTTCTTGAAGGCCAGCTATATGGTGCCGGATTCGCTGATTAGGTAAAAAAATTTTTTTCCAATTTATCACATAAATTAACAAACTTCAAACTTTGAACGCGTTTTTCTTAAAACCACTTTTTTGAGTGCGGCACGCAGCAGAACTCGAGCAATTTTTATCCGATCGACTTCAAATTAGGACTGAATCAATAAAACTAGTTTATCTAAAGAAGTACATAGGATTTTTTCGATATCTCAATAAATAAAAAAATTATAGCCTTTTTTCGACGAGAAACTTTGCTCGAAAATCGACCTTAAATTTCGAAAGCGTGCCTATTTTTAAAAAATCAATATTTTTTCAAATCCCTACGTACTTCTCTTCAAAATATCATATTATTAACGAAAACACTCGATATTTTTTTTTAGATCGACTTTGAAGACAGTTCTGCTGCGTGCCGCGGATCACTGCAAAGGCAACAGCACCTGACGCGGGAGCTTCCCCAGCGCCACCATGAGGCGTGAAAAATAAAATTTTTTTTTCTATGTATCTTTAATAAATGTTACATCCGACGTCCCGCTTCACGTCTCTCCCACCTTCGTCGACGCTTGTCTTTACCTACCATTCCCACACTCCATATCTTGTCATCCTATTTCCATCTTGGCTTACACCACTCGCTATCGCCCTTACCTTGCTATTTCGATCCCCCTCTACCCTGTATCCAGCGTTGCCAGTCTGGAATTTCGCTGTGTACTAGACTGGTTTATATAATGTACTAGATGGGAAAGTTTCGTACTAAAAATAATTCCTTAGCTTCTTACCCACTTAGTAAAAGAAACGTTTACAATACCGACGGCGAAAGCCGTCGGTAAGTAATAGTAAATATACGTGAATGTAACTAGGAATGAAACATACGATAATTTTTTTATTGTGACAGAACTTTCAAAATATGACGATTTTTTTTAAATCTGAAAAGAGTTAAAATTACAAAACACATTATCTATTGGTAATCGTATATCACATATATGTTTGTACGTTAGAAGTGAGCAGAGTCTTAAAATTACAAAACCCTCCTTTATAATCTCTCTCTTTATCATTTCTCTCTCTCTCTCTCTGTTTATAACAACTCAATTTTTATTTATATTTTATTTTTTGAGTTATATATCATGTTATAAATTTTTGTCTATAGCAAATACCGACTGAAAAAAGTACCGACTGAAAAAAGTACTAGATTCGTCTCGGTCGTACATGGGTATTAAACGGTAAGCAAAAGTACTAGATAAAATACATTTGTACTGACACTGGCAACGCTGCCTGTATCCTCGCGCATTTTCTCATGCAAAAGACTCACTCGTATTCCAACGCTCGTACCTCTTACATTCAGCTTCAACTCCCGCTCCCCAAAATCATTGCCTCAACTACTCCTCATCGACTTCACTCAATTTCCAAATCAAAATAAAAGTTATAATCATTCTCTAATTACTGTTTTTTCCCTTCCGTTCCCTGAACGAAAACGGCGACGACTACGAACCAACAAAAATAGCACCCGAACCAACACCATCGGGTGGGTATATGGACTGCCGTCCCCCTGTACCGTAACAGTGATATCGTCAAAATACTAAAAATCACTAAAATGGGCCTTATAAGGCCCCATACGGGTTTAGGGGTCTAAAAAGCTAGGAATCGGCGTTTTTTTCATGCCGGACATGATGGTTATAATCACTTTTCCAGGTCATATGGGGGCCGATTTGACTATCTTATCCGGCTAGACCCTTTCCTGAATTTTCAGAAAATAATTCAGTGTTTCTAAAAAAAAATTTTTTCTTAATTTTTTCGAATTATCCGCTAAAAATCAATGCCCTTGATGTATATTGCAAATACGAGTCGTTTACTCTGAAACAAAACTTATTCGCATCTCTTCATTTATGGTCACTCAAACTATTCATATTACTTTACTAATTTTTTTACGAAATCAATACATAGCCCGGCGACTAACTAAAGACGCAACTGATTGAATACTTTATACGGATGTTTTGTGTCAAAACTTAACTCGAGGAAGGTGATTATTGCAGTCAGCGCCTTATATATAAAACTTGTATTGCAGTTGTAATTTCAAATATATTTTCTTATAGGTTCAGAACAGCGATTAAAAAAGTTGATTGAACAGGAGGAAAAAAAAGCCATCATGAAGATAATACGTTTGAAATCGAAGGCGCTGGTTCATCAACGCCCTGAACTCATCCGCACCTAATATTCCTCATGTGTCAGACATATCTGGAATAACAGTACAAAATACACAAAATTCTGTTGATGGTATTCAGCTGAATATCAGTAGTCCTGCGCCCAGTAATATGACAGGGATAATAGATTTACTGAGTAACGATTGGATGAATAATACCAGTGAAAACGTCGAAGAATTACCTTATGACAATATTTCGAAACCCAGTGATCCACGAAGTGGTTAGATTATTCTTTCAAATTTATACGACAATTCTAAGTAATACATAAATTATATAACAAATATATGGGGCATTCCAAGTGAAATCGAGGAGTCATTTGCCTCGTATCATCAGATCCTCACCTAATTTTTTTTCGTATTGATTCCAATTCAAAAGAAACCTAATTTTTGTAAAGAATTTTATCGCTACTCCTTCAGGTGGTACAACGATCGTTTTTGTGTAAAAAAAGAATAACTAGAAAATAACCATTTTTACAATTCTGCAATTTTTTTTCACACATTATTAAATGTTATCTCAATAATTTGCAAAATAATGTATTGAGGGCTTGGATCAGAGTGTATAATTAAAAAAAAAATCTGTTGTAAATAGGCTGTAAGGTTTCATTCAGGTATAAAAGTACGCCAGTTAAAATTTGAGCTCTCATGTTAATATCAAGAGGTTACTCATCACACTTTTTTACTTTCCATAAGAATAATACGGAAAAAATGGCTTTGCTTCTTCTGATTTTCATAACTTTACAGAAAATTTGCAGGCATATTTCATAGAGAATTTAACGCTTTATAAAGAAGGTTTTTTATCATTTAGTAGCGTTAGCTAGTTATAAAAATGAGTAGAAGCAAAAACTGTTTTTCCCGTGTTCTTTTTGTGGAAAATACAAAAGTGCGATGTGCAACCTCTTGTGCTTGTGTAATACCAAGTTCTCCAATTTTAACAGGTGTTTTTCTATACGAAAATGTAACTTTTGAACCTGTTTCCAAGATTTTTTTTCAGTATGAATTATGATGATTTCAGATGGTAATGCTGGTGTAGATGCGGATTCGGATAGTCAGCTAATCCGATCCGCAAATGATAGCGATCCGAATTGTACTCCCATCACCGAGAACACTGCTGGAACCTCTCAAAGCACCCGTAATAAATCCATTAATAAGACTCGAAGCTCTGGAATTATCTCTGATAAAAGTACGGATATTTCATTGGCTGCCCCATCACTTGACATCCGCAAACTAATCGTTCCTTCTTCTCAAACTGGCACGATAAAGTCAATAAAAAGAGATTTTTGCAAATATTGTAAAAAGTTAGTAATCAGCACACAGTTTGCTCGCCATTTACAATCAAAATTACACCGGACAGAATTTGAAGTCCAAGAATCTATGAAATATCCAAAAAAGTCATTGGCGCGAAAAAGATTGATAAACAAAATCAGACGAAGTGGAAATTTCATGCACAACACGAATCATGAATACAATACTGGGATTCTAATTACATGTCGCCAGCAACAATCTAAATCCAACAATTCTGCAGAGGACTATAACGTTTGCACGCAGTGTAAGGGTACGTTTTCGGCACGTACACTACGTATACATTACAAAAAATGCAATAAGGATCACATAAAAGGTGTCCGAGAAATAACTGCAAAAGGTAGACACGAATGACAGGATACGTTCATGAAATAGCAAACGATGAGTTACGACAAAAAATATTTCCAAATATGCATGACACTGAAGAGTTACGCTGTATCAAATATGACAAATTGATAATTATGGCAGGCAATCGATTCTGCAATGATTATCCACTAATTCAACACATTGATTTAATACGTGCACATTTGCGTATTCTTGGTCGTTTGAAACTTGCAATCATGAAACGTAACAAGGACTTGACGGAATTTGCCGATATTTATCACCCTAAAAATTATGACACTGTTGTGAGCGCAGTTCAGGAAGTTGCGGGCTACGATCCGAAAACAAAAATGTATCGCGCACCATCAAATGCTACTACTCTTGGCACTTTAATTAAAAAAATATCAGTTACGTTTATCGCCGAATGTATAAAAGAGCAGGATGAGGTAAAAAAAAAGGCAGCTGAAGATTTTATGATTCTGTACACAGATGATTTCCCAAGTACTATCAATAAGAGAGTTATGGCAGATCAAATAAAGAAAAGACGAGAAAAAATAGAAACTCTGCCGACAAGAGAAGATATTAACATTTTATATGTTTACTTAAAGAAAATTTGCGTTGAAGCTTTGGAAATTTTAAATAATGGATTTGATGCTTCAGCATGGAAAAATCTCAGTGAGGCTTGTTTAATCCTCGTGCAAATGTTTAACAGACGCAGATCTGGAGAGATAGAGAGACTTACCATTGTAGATTACGAGAATCGGCAGTCGATTGATCAAAACGTTAGCCCTGAATTATATTCTAAATTATCAGAGAAATCACGTGAATTTGCTCAGAGATATGTGCGAATAACTATCCGAGGAAAATTAAATAGAACTGTTCCAGTCCTACTAGATGCATTTTTAGTCGATTGCGTAGAAACGATTCTGAAATTTCGCAAACAGGTAGGAGTGAAATCTACGACCGCATTCGTATTTGGTATACCCATAAGCAATAAAATGGTCAAACCGTACCTGCGTGCGTGCCCGCTGATACGTAAATTTTCTACAGAATGTGGTGTGTCAATGCCTGAATCGTTACGAGGAACAAAACTTCGTAAACATATTGCCACGTATACAGCAATGCGCGGTGTCGAAGAAAATCAAGTACAAGACCTGGCCAATTTCATGGGCCATGATAAACAAATTCACAAAGATATATACAGAGTGCCAATTCCTTTCAGAGAAGTCACGTATGTTTCTCAGCTATTCCTAGCTGCCATGGGTGCTGACCTTGATGAAGCAGATGATGATGAACGGAACGCCTCTGACAGTGACTCTGAACTCGACATTTCTGACAATGACACATTTGACGTTTCGCAGGCTTCATCTAGTCGAGCTGATCGTGTTTTTCATAATTCCACCGATACCGATAACGAAGAATTGCAATTATCATCAACGAAACGTCGTAGTAGTAAGTAGTAGTGTGCTCCACAATACTCACTATTTTGTGTCTCCTAGATATTAATTTGGAAATTTGGTTCACAGGGTTACCATTTGGCAAAACGAAAAGACGAAGATGGACGGACGAGGAACGAGCGGCAGTTGCTGATTGTTTCGGACCAGTCAAACAACTAAAAAAATTGCCTACATTAAAACAGTGTGGTGAAGCGAGAATAAATTACCCGGTACTATATCATCGAAAGCCACAAATTTTGAAAACTTGGATAGACAATCAAAGAAAAGCGGAGGAACGTAAAATCAAAAAATAAGTTAATCTTTGTGGGAGGTAAAGCATAACAAAAATAGTTTCAGCTCTCTGAAATTATTTAAAACAAACGAATTTTACTTTATGTCAAACATCGTAGACTGTGTTTCAACGAAAAAAAAATGTAATCTAAATGCAATGTATACATAATACAATATTTCAATGAAAAGTTCGTTTTTTTTTTGGTCTTACACCTTCAAATATAAGTCTTTAAGAAAAAAAGAACCTCCCTGAAGATGAGCTCACTGGCTCAAGTCTAACAGATCGCTCTTTTGATTTTTATTACCCATTTATTTGAAGTGGGGAAATTTCAATTTTCGTAGTTGAATTGAAATACTCGTAAATTATTCAATATTTTTCAAATTTATGCATAGATCCTTGAAGCTAATCCTTGAAACTTTGCAAAGCTCTATAAAAAAAGATTGCTATGCTTTGCTGTAGAGGCTAAACAGCTTTCAGAATTAGCTCTAAGGATATGAATATGAATTCGAAAAAATTGTACAGTATGCGAGTATTTTAACTTAAAATCAAATATAACATTTTTCTATATTTCATAAATTGAAAGAGTGACCTGCTAGACTTGAGCTAGCGAGCTCATCTTTAGAGAAAATCTTTTATCTTCAAACACTAATGTTTGAGAGGGTAAGAGTAAAGAAAGAAACTTTTTTTAACCATGCGCTTACATATCTAAATGTACTGGATATTTCTTTCTCAACGAACATTTATCTTGAATAATCATGTAATATCTATGGTACTAGATATTTCCCCCATAACATTATAATTTCCAAAATACTTTCATCGTTTTTCTCACCTAATAATTTAGTAAAAAATTCTAAGTAGGTTCCGTACAGATGTTTTGATGATTAATAAAATGTAAAAAGATACGTAGTTTTATTTTGAAGTCTTCAACGATGTTTGACATAAATGTACGATAAAAAAAAACTTGTTCTTGTATCTGAAAAAAGTCCGCGGTCCAGGATTAAAAGTTAAAAGTAAAAATGATCAAACTATATAACTGATATAGAAAATTACTCATTTATCGCATATGTCTACTTCCTACATTTCACATATATATATATATATATATATATTTCTACCTATCCACTCGACATTTCTTCTTGAATGAACATTTATACTGAATCGTCATTGAATATCTATAGTACTAGATATTTTTCCCATAGAATACTATCATCTCCAAAATATTTTAATTCTGTTTTTATATGATAATTTAAATTTCAAATCGTAAGCCCGTTTAACACAGATCTTATAATAATCAATAAAACGTAAATGGTACGTTTCTTTATTTTAAAGTCTTCAACGATATTTGACATAATTTCACGAGAGAGAAAAAACTTGTTCTTATAGCTGAAAAAAATATCGGAAGTTTAGGATGAAAAGTTGAGAGCAAAAATATTGAAAGAATCAAACTGATGTAGAAAATGATTTATTTGTCGAAACATTATATCTAATTGCAATATGCTGTAAGAACCTGTATGTATATACACATATGTATCGCTGTTTTGAGGTGTATATGTGCGGCACTGGCGAGGCGTTGGGATTTGCGCTATCGGTCAGTCGGTCCGCAAACGTGACAGAAGTAAGACATTATATGTAGGCTTGGCCAAGCAAATTCCTTTACTTTCTCTTTTGCTGTGATTTTAATAATTATTTACATTATTTATTTCTTTCGACGACCCTGTTGGGATATATATATACATATATTTTTTAATAAAGGATTAAGGACCGACTAAACGACGATCGCCAAACAATAACGCCCAAATCAAATCAAAAAAGATAAGTGATCACCTAAAAGGGATTTTTATTCAGAATTTTATCGTTCTTTTTAATTATTTATTATTAATTTTGTATTGCTGTCTTTTTATTTATATTTATTTATATTTTTATTTATACTTCTTTATACTTTTATTTATATTTATTTATACTTTTATTTATATTTATTTGTATTTTTATTTATACTGTGACGTGGCGGGTCTACCAGCCCGTCACCGACCCGCACCTACACTCCCAGGCGGCCGCGTCAAGCGCTCTTAAAGAGCAAGGGAGAGTCCTGCCGTGCCGCAAATGAACAACCAGAGTTAGCTTTAAGATTCATGTATTGTTACTCATGCTTTTTGTTACTCCCCCAACCCATTCTCTGAGGTGACCGCCACTGCCGCCACCACTGCCGCCGCCAATGCCGACGCCATCCAACGACCACCCTGCGCTGCCGTCGCGGGAAACGCGGAGGGACCACAGGACGACCGGCGCGGAGTTCGAAGCCCCGGACCCAGTAGTCGCGCTGTTGCTTGCTCGGACCTCGATGCCGTCAAGGACATGCTGCCGCTGCCGCCCAGGGGTCGAGTTGCCTCCACCTGAGCCTCCGACAAGACCGGCCTTGCCACCCGGCACCCACAAATAACCGGACTCAGTCTCCCCCTGGGCTCGCCGATGCCGACCGGACATTTCCGCCTTCGCCAGACCACCCTCGCAACACGCAGCACAGCGCGGCGAACAGACCGGCTGCCTAGGCTCCCGCCGGTCTCTCGCCAATCTACCTATCATCCCCTCCCGTAGCGCCACCGCGGGATCGCGATCGCCGAGGGCCGGCGGCCACCTCACTCTCCCTTGCGCTTCGCTATTAGTAGCAGTGTTTCGTAGAGCAATTAACTGTCCGCGTTTTGAGCTTTACCGCCGTTTAGCTGTACTGAGAAATTGTACTGTAGTTGGTGCCGATTTCGCCTAACCCCGTTGAGACGAGTAACTGCCGTTTGTTTCTGAGAGGAAGACCAGACTTGTGTACCGAGATAAGGTAGGCTAACGTTACCCCGGGCCTTGCTGGCTGTAGATTCTCAACGGCCTCAGGCCATTTTTCACTTGTAACAGGTTGCCGGCCGGCTTCGGTCGGCCATTTTGTGTGAAAGCCCGCGAGCCTCGTGGTAGCTAAGCTTTTCTAGTTGATTAAATTGTTGATCTTGGCTGCTATTCTTATTTTATAATTAATATTACATGCTCTGGTCGTTCATTCGATAATTTTTTCTGCCGCTTTATTGTAACACATAATTTGTAATAGATCGTGTACCGTGCCGCTTCCCGGCCGCGTACCGAGTACGTGAGTGTGAGAGAGAGAGAGAGAATCTGTGAGTGAGTGTGTGCGCCCGTGCCGTCGTTGCCGAGCGTAACTACTACCGTCAAGCAGCGACGGGCGACCGTGCCGATAATATAGAAAAAGTGAAGGAGGATTACCTCGAGTTTGTGAAGCCGTTAGATTATTAGCAAGCTTGTTTTTGGAATTGTTCTGCCTTGGTTTGAGTTTCAAAATTGCTAACGAACTTGCTTCACCCCGAGTCCGTAGTCGCATGAGTTATCGAATTGTTACTGATTTTATGCCGCTTATTACTCGCTATTCTTGGTCGCCTGCCGCTCGTCGCTTCTAGCTTATACTGCTTGATTTTGCCGTGTTCTATTGATTTGTTTAATTTGGTTGCTGTGTTATATTGTATGCTATTGTGTTTTATTTTTATTTATTTTTGAATTGTATCGAAGCGTACCGCCACCGATAAGACCGCTTGCCGTGTAAATAACTATTTTGTTGCCTTCTGCCTTGCCGTAACGGCACTAGTTGTTAATAAACGCTGGTAATTACATCTATAATCATTCGATTATCACATATACTATTTCACCTTCGCGCCCACGTTCCCCTCACCGCTAGCTAGTCGGCTGTTTTTGTGTGTGCTTGCCCCTGCTATAGTTTCGCTTGAGATTTGGTGGTGTGAGTTAGGTTCGCCGTTCGAGTCGGCGAACGAATACTATTGGACGGTAAATTTCGAATCTGGTAAGAGTGTATTCTCTTACGGCTCTCTCGAGCCTGGCGCCCAACACCTGTTCTGCAGTGCCGTCAATCTTATTTTTTTTTCTTTCATCTTTCTATTGCCGTGTTGGTCAACGCCATTTTTGTAAACGAGCCTCTGTGCCGACCCCGCTTTCCCCCGGGTGAAGTAAAAAGCCCGTTACAATACATACATTCATTTCTTTTTATATGTTTATTTTATTTCATTATTAATTTGATATAGTATATTTTATAATTTTAACTTTACACTTCAATTTATTAAATTCGTTACAATGCACATGTTCATATCTACTCTATATTTTCCCCTTAATTAATATTTATATTGAATAGTCATTGAATATCTATAGTACTAGATATTTTTACAAAAATATTATAATCTCCAAAATACTGCCAGACTGTTTTTTACATGATAAATCAGGTATCAAACCTTGAGTACGTTTAACACAGATCTTATGATAATTAATAAAATGTGAAAAGATATGTTTTTCATTTTGAAGTCCTCGCAACAATGTCTGGCAAGAAGACTTGTTTTTGTAATTAAGAAACGTCTGCAATGTGTGATGAAAAATTAAGAAAGAAAATAACTAAAGTACAAAATTGATATAGAAATAATTTGTTTGTCAATATTTCGTAATTCACCTCTCACTTTCCTTTTTGAACCTATTACCCTGCGCAAATACATGCCAATAACGCGTGTCAAATGCTAAAAGGACGTATATAAAATTATACGCCCTTTTGGCTTTGCAGAACCTAAGGGGTGTATAAGTTTTTTTTTGTTGCCAATAGCTTTGTAAACATATCCTAAGCCTAAAAATGAAAAAAAAAATTGCAAAGCTGAAAGGGCGTATAATTTGAGACCTACGACATTTTGGTTTTGGATTTTTTTTTTATTTTTAGGCTTAGAATATGTTTACAAAGCAATTACCAAAATAAAAAAAAAATTGAAAATTTGTATGAAAAGTGTATTGAAAATTGAGTGACCTAAAGCCAAAACCGCGGATATTTTTCTCCAAGCGCTTTGAAAGCATATCTTGAGTCTAGAAAAAAAACCAAAGTACAAATCGCGTATATCGCAAGTTATATGCCAATTTTGCTGCAAAATTGAAAATACATCTATTAATCAATTACAGATGCGTATGATTGTATTTTTGAAGGTTATTATTACAAGAGGAATAGAAATTTTTATTTTTATTTTAATTGAATAAGAAGAGAAAAAAAACATCGGCTTAAATAAAGGTAGTTTATTGGGGTACAATTCCCACGCCTTCCTGTTCCATTTCTGCCATATTTCCGTCTGAAACACGAAAAGAAATTTTTAGCGTTATGAATTTTTCAGTACTCGAAGAAATTTGTAATTCAATACCATGAGCTAACCTTTGATAGAAGCAACGATATTTGTTTGTAACAGATCCTGAAGAACAAAGGTATTGCATATCGTCACATTTGGTGATTGAAATCGGTAAATTGGCCTCATACAGGCTATCAAAAAGCATACTTCTTTTAAATGACTTTTTTAAAACTATGGTCTTGAAAGGATCCCAGTATTCTTTTTTAATTACATCTGAAATCAAATTGAAAATGATGAGAATAAAATTACAAATAAAGTAATATACAGAAAATGTCATACCGATCATTTGCCCGTGTAACTCTGAACCATTTGGCAGACTTCCATCCGACTTTAGTGCCGTCGGTATACTGCAGATTGCAGGGAAACAACTAGAGAAAACCATGCATCGGATTATAACGCGAATTGCATTGACATATTAATCGATCGATAACTATAAATTTCAAAAGTGTTGATAATTTAATTGATTTCTTACCTGGATTTTTACATTTTCGTTAATAATGAATTTGTCGAATTGCATTTCGTAAACGTGGTATTGTTTACTGGTTTTTTGGCCTGAATTATGATTTTTACCCATTCACTAGGTGCAAAATTTGGTGTATTTCGTGATGCACGTTCTATTACAGAGTGCATTATATCGCTCCCCATATACGTATGTCCGGTGTCCAACAACTTCAAATTTATTTTTTTGAGAGTTGGATGTTCATGGACAACAACACCCAACATCGCTACGACGGTAGAGTTTTAATTTTTACCTAAAAATTGATAATAAAAAATTGAAGATTAGTTAAATAATTTTTTCTTTAATCATGGAACGATCAATCAAAGAAAAAAAAGTAGTTCATTAATAAAGTTTAAAAACATTTACTTGATAATTAATGGTTCAATCATGTGTTAATTGAGTAACATTAAAAATAAAAAATTCAGTTTAATTACCTGCATAATTGTCAGCATAAAAATTTAACATTTTCGCTCTATTTGGAACCTCATTATTAATGAATTTAGCTTGGCATGTGGATATTTCTTGGGAACCTTTTTTCCCTTCATACTCAGGTCAAATGTAGAAATACCCTTAAAGAAATACATACACATAAATTGATGAATAATTGTCAATTATTAAAATATTAATGAATTTAATATAAAATTTATTTAACTTACCTTCATTTTTTCCTAATTTGAAAATAGGAAAATTGTAGGTCGCTAATCTTCGACGATAAAACAATTCATTTGTTTTGAAAAACGGCGAATACAAAATAGCCTCAACGTCAAAAACAGCTGTCATAATTTTATTTGATTTTTGATTAGCTTCTGCATCGAGAATTTTGTGTTCTTGAGCGACATCTTTTTGCTGAATATGTTGATCAGACTCAACTTGCCTTGCAGTGGTCTCATCATCCGGCAAGTTATAGAAGCGAGGACACCAACATTTATCTTCTTTTGGTTTGATGGAAACCAATGTTCAGTTCTTCTA
The DNA here is from genome assembly GCF_021155765.1 of Diprion similis. Lineage (NCBI taxonomy): Eukaryota > Metazoa > Arthropoda > Insecta > Hymenoptera > Diprionidae > Diprion > Diprion similis. Next base: position 15,825,483 of record NC_060105.1, on the reverse strand, counting down.
ATTCTTTAAAACATGTTGTATCGCTTACTTGCCGGAAATTATTTTTAATGGCATAAGCTACGTACAGTTCATAAACTGCTTGCTTTGCTCAATGCCTTCCAAATCAACTTATGAGCTGTCTCTTCGGCATCAGTGTGCAAGTAATTTTGGCAACAAAGATGCATGGTGACGAATCCTTTAGACATTTTTCTCACAAGGGGAGGGTAATATGCTTGTATCACCGATTCGATCCATCTTTATTATACGTGTAGGTCATGATCAGAAGTATAACAGGTGCAAGTAGTAAGGTGCGCTGCTCAGCCAGATCCGAAATATTAATTAAATGAATTATCAATTGATTAATAATCAAAATCAAAAATTCAAATTGATAATCAAAATGTCAGTGCGTTCATGTGCATTTTATGTCAACTTCGAGCTACTAACAATAAGTGCGTAGCGCAGCGGCCAGACCCCCGTTTCGTAAGTGCGGGATAGCTCAATCGAATCCCGCCGGTGAACTTATTTTCTTCCTTTTTTTTTCCTTCAAATATTTCGCATTTCCTATAAATTTAGGTGCCTTGAATAGTGTTTATTTTAGCATCAATTGTAATAACTTCTTTTTTTAGTGGGAGAAAAGATTCTAAAAAGTACAGGAGTTTGAAGAATTGGTACTTTTATTCTCAGTATTTTGTACTACTTATTCGACCATATTTTTTATTCGCCATCATGCTGTTCGAGTGACGAATTACTGCACAAACTGGAATGATATCGATCATAGAAGCACTGAAAATAATAATTATCACGGTATCTTACGCAAGTTATACATGATGAATTTTTGAAAACGCATGGTTTTTTTTAAAACATAGTCGTTAAGCAAACTTCGTTCACGTTCATGAACGCGTCCGGTCATCAGACAATCTGGTCGCAAACCACGCGTATGTTATTATACTACAGAAAATTGGTGCTGACAATTGATAGTGTAACAGAGACTGAATTTTGATTATCAATTTTAATTTTTAATTTGATTACTGATCAATTGATAATTAATTCGAATAATTTCTGGGAAACGGCTGAGAAGCGCACCTTACTACTTGCACCTGTTATACTTCTGGTCATGAACTGCACGTGTAATAAAGATGAATCGAATCGGTGATTCAAGTATCTTACCTCTCCTTGTCAGAAAATTTAAGTGGTTCATGATGACTTCAGTGATCAGGAGACAACGATCCAGTCATGCTACGTTTTCCTTCAACAGCATAACTCTCAATCTTTTTCTCTGAAATATTTCAAGTTTTCGTAAGCACTTACGTGTAACGTAAGCATTGTTTAATTTAAATCTGTATGCTATTTTGTTCCTGAAAAGAAAAATTAAAATTAAAAATTAATTCCTATGATTAACATGCATTCTAAATAATATCAGATAATTAGCAGAAAAGTGGCATCAATGAAATTCAAACACGTAAGATCAAATTAAATAATAATAGAGATAACCCTAACTAAAAAGAAATTAAAAATGACTTCTCACATGCTTAATACCTCTTATTGGCATTTAGCATATGCGAGAAATTATTTTTAATCTTTTTGTCTAATCAGGGAAAATTTACTTACTTGCGTCGACTGTTATTATTCACATTACTTAAAAATGTTTTTTTTTGATCTGAACCTCCGGATACAGGAAGTTCAACTGTTCACGAAGGAATTCCAATGGCTATATTTCGAAAAAAATGTATGCAATAAAAAAATGAACTTGAAGTACGGTTAGTCCCAGGGGGCAACCAGGGTACCCGGGTACTCACTAGAGAAAAATTTGATATATTCATCTGTGAATCGACGTTGATGTTGATAAATGTTCGATTGGGGTATATTGGTGAACAAATAGACAAATACAATAATTTGTTACTTTAATTATGTTGACTCAATTATGTAAATCGATTTATAATGATTCTGTTCACATCTGAACTCGAAAAGCAATTAAAACTGGAGGTGGATACCCGGGTACTCCGGGTGCGTATCAACGTAAGAGAAGTTGGGAGCGCACATAAGGGTTAAAGGGCTCGAACGTTACCTGTCAATGTATTGAACATATGTATGTATCAAAACAGGATTTATTGTACCACTATAGTTGAATTCGAACGTTCTATACGAAGGTATAGGGCACGAAAAGTCCTCCCAATACGGTGCTGTCATTCATTTGATGGTTCAATGTACCTTGCTTCACTATAAATTGAACGCATGTATTGGCGACTATGGTGTCAAACTATGTGTTATTTACAAAAAAAAAGTGATACTAAGTTTATCTGGTACTATGAACTGTATTGAACTATCACAATGTATTGAACATATGGATCAAAATAGGGTTTACTATACCACTAGTTGAATTCGGACGTTCTGTACGGAAGTATAGGGCACGAAAAGTTCTCCTAATACAGCACTATTCTTCATTTGATGGTTCAATGTACCTTGCTTCACTATAAATTAAACGCATGTATTGGCGACTATGTTGTCAAACTATGCTTTATTCATAAAAAGTGTTATATTCAGTTTATTCAATATTATCTGCAGAAAAATTTTATGATAGTTGGACGCATAAGCAATCAAAGCCATGTATGCCGATGAGCGCTCATTTTCCATGCGCACGCAGAGTTGGTGAGGTCGATATGTGGTAAAATTTTATCGATCATTTTATTATAACAAATATATTTGTTATTCACAAAAAGTGATAGATTGTCCGAGCTGATCAATTTCCACGTTTAAGCACGGTATAGATCCATGTATGCAAAAAATAACCTGCGTCGTCAAAATATCTCTTAAACATGTACATATACCATGATGTCAGACTATGCGTTGTACACAAAAAGTGATACTGTGGTGTCAAACTATGCGTTAGCCACAAAAAGTGATATATAAATTTAATCCAGAAATATATATCAAAAATTTTCATGATAGTTGGATGCATCATCAATATATAAACCTATGAATGCGAAAAAACTGCGTCGTCAAAGTATACGATAAATACATATATATATATAATATGTAATCTATATATATATATGTCGAGGATAATGAAATGAACAACGAAGAGGATCATCACGGCTTTCTTCTATTCGATCTCTAGGGAAACGACATAAAATATAATAAACGGCACGAAATTCAAATGGACGTGTATATAAAATATTGAACATTAATCTCGTTATAAACAGTTTTGTTAGATAAGTTAAGTTCAGTTTCATCTTGTTAAATAAAACGGTGGTTCAACATGCGTCCCACACGCAAAACTCAAAGTTCGCGAGTGATATCTGGCCTTTCTCCGACATATATATATATATATATATATATATATATATATATTGTGACGTGGCGGGTCTACCAGCCCGTCACCGACCCGCACCTCCACTCCCAGGCGGCCGCGTCAAGCGCTCTTAAAGAGCAAGGGAGAGTCCTGCCGTGCCGCAAATGAACAACCAGAGTTAGCCTTACGATTCATGTATTGTTGCTAATGCTTTTTGTTACTCCCCCAACCCATTCTCTGAGGTGACCGCCACTGCCGCCACCACTGCCGCCGCCAATGCCGACGCCATCCAACGACCACCCTGCGCTGCCGTCGCGGGAAACGCGGAGGGACCACAGGACGACCGGCGCGGAGTTCGAAGCCCCGGACCCAGTAGTCGCGCTGTTGCTTGCTCGGACCTCGATGCCGTCAAGGACATGCTGCCGCTGCCGCCCAGGGGTCGAGTTGCCTCCACCTGAGCCTTCGACAAGACCGGCCTTGCCACCCGGCACCCACAAATAACCGGACTCAGTCTCCCCCTGGGCTCGCCGATGCCGACCGGACATTTCCGCCGTCGCCAGACCACCCTCGCAACACGCAGCACAGCGCGGCGAACAGACCGGCTGCCTAGGCTCCCGCCGGTCTCTCGCCAATCTACCTATCATCCCCTCCCGTAGCGCCACCGCGGGATCGCGATCGCCGAGGGCCGGCGCCCACCTCACTCTCCCTTGCGCTGTGAACCAGTCAATTACGATTTGCTTTGCTCTGAGTTTTTCCTGTGCCTATCGTTAGATTTGTCGTTTTGCCTTCGTGAGTAATTTGTACCTGTGCCGGCCGTGTGTTCCTGTCTCTTAGAAGGAGGAATCGTGCCGTATCTGAGCGGAACTCTTTGCCGTAAAAGGTAGGCTGTCGCTATCCCGAATCTCGCTGGCTATAGATTCTCAACGGCCTCAGGCCATTTTTCCTTTTTGCAACAGGTTGCCGGCCGGCTTCGGTCGGCCATTTTGTGTGAAAGCCCGCGAGCCTCGTGGTAGCTAAGCTCTTCTAGTTGATTAAATTGTTGTTCTTGGTTGCTATTCTTATTTTATAATTAATATTACATGCTCTGGTTGTTCATTCGGTAATTTTTCTGCCGCTTTATTGTAACACATAATTTGTAATAGATCGTGTACCGTGCCGCTTCCCGGCCGCGTACCGAGTACGTGAGTGAGAGAGAGAGAGAGAATCTGTGAGTGAGTGTGTGCGCCCGTGCCGTCGTTGCCGAGCGTAACTACCACCGTCAAGCAGCGACAGGCGACCGTGCCGATAATATAGAAAAAGTGAAGGAGGATTACCTCGAGTTTGTGAAGCCGTTAGATTATTAGCAAGTTTGTTTTTAGAATTGTTCTGCCTTGGTTTGAGATTTGAAATTGTTAACGAATTTGCTTCACCCCGAGCCCGTAGTCGCATGAGTTATTGAATTGTTGCTGATTTTATGCCGCTTATTATTCGCTTATCTTGGTCGCTTGCCGCTCGTCGCTCCTAGCTTATACTGCTTGATTTCGCCGTGTTCTATTGATTTGTTTAATTTTGTTGCTGTGTTATATTGTATGCTATTGTGTTTTATTTTTATTTATTTTTGAATTGTATCGAAGCGTACCGCCACCGATAAGACCGCTTGCCGTGTAAATAACCATTTTGTTGCCTTCTGCCTTGCCGTAACGGCACTAGTTGTTAATAAACGCTGGTAATTACATCTATAATCATTCGATTATTATATATACTATTTCACCTTCGCGCCCACGTTCCCCTCACCGCTAGCTAGTCGGCTGTTTTTGTGTGTGCTTGCCCCTGCTATAGTTTCGCTTGAGATTTGGTGGTGTGAGTGAGGTTCGCCGTTCGAGTCGGCGAACGAATACTATTGGACGGTAAATTTCGAATCTGGTAAGAGTGTATTCTCTTACGGCTCTCTCGAGCCTGGCGCCCAACACCTGTTCTGCAGTGCCGTCCCTCTTTATTCTTTTTTTCATCTTTCTATTGCCGTGTTGGTCAACGCCATTTTTGTAAACGAGCCTCTGTGCCGACCCCGCTTTCCCCCGGGTGAAGTAAAAAGCCCGTTACAATATATATATATATATCTATATATATATATATATATATATTGTAACGTGGCATTTCAGAATGGCTCGTTACAAGGCTAAAAATCTAAAGGAAACTACCGAAAACGCGTCCCTGGCGGGGTACTCCAAGCAAGCTCGATACGATATAGGCGAAAAATACAAGTTACTAATATTTTCTGTACAAATTTTGTAATCCCGCGCTTCGGCGCAAGCTAAACAGGTACCGCGACCACGATCATCGAGGGATCAACACGTTTCTTTGATTCACCGAGGGATCGACAACTACCGAAAACTACAGTTCCAGCTACCGACGAATTCAACTACCGTTTCGTAATCATGAATCTCCCGTACAACTTGGAATGCCTACTTTTTCGGATGCCGTAAGTTCGACATCAAGGGCAGACCGCAGCCTGTCGTTCACCGACTTACCGGCCAGGAGCCGGACCGAGCCTAAAACACTACGTCCAAAGTTGATAAAGCCCTCGTCCTGAGGATCGACGCAGCCTCCCTGTCAGTAAGGGCTACAATCATTGTGAGTCATGGTCCACGGACGATAAGGTGCTGTAAGCCGCCGTGTGACTGCATGGTCTTCGTGATATATCGTGGGCAGTTGGCCACTGCCTAGACGACGAAGCCGGTGGAGGCAAACAATGTGAAGTTGCACTCCATCCGGTAACCTTCCGGAGGTAGCCTACGTACCTGCCTTCGTGGAGGGAACCCCCAATGACAGGCAACCTGGACCGTACGACGCAGCAGACGAAGAAAAGTACGTGTGATGTCAACTACGCTCATCTAGCGGTAATCGTCGATAACGCGTAGCCGATATTCGCCAGGGGGATGACCCAATTATGGTGGGGATTGAATGACCACCGAAGGGGAAGAAGAATCACCTGACGACACCGGCGAGATCGCTGATCCGGACTCCGAACTCTGCCTATTCTACGCTCGACCCGCCAGGAGACTGCTTCGAATATTACTCTCGTTACGTTAGACTTCCTTCAACTTTCCGTATTCTTCCTCTATCTTTCCTGTTCCTTCTTATCGCTATCGCTACCGTTTATCTTTTTCGCACCCACTATCGTTTGAATATTAGCTTCTTTCCTTTCCCGTAACTTCAGCTCCTTCTTTCTTGCGCTTTAGCTAAGTTTATTTCAAATATAAAATCAGTGTTGAATACCGTCGACGACTAAGGTAAGGCTTTTGCCTCTGTATGGTACCGTTACAAAGTTGCTCTAATTTCTGTTTTTCTTATCGTATCTTAATTATCGTTTTGGTTGCATCGAATGATGCCAGTATCTTTGTGAATCATGGTCCACGGACATTGAGGTGCTGTAAGCCGCCGTGCGACTGCATGATTTCGTTTCGTAATTAATTTCCGAAAACTATCGTGAGCGACCTCGTAACTACCGAATATCTTTTGTATTTCTAAATTTTCTTTGCTCAATGCTTATCTTTTGTATCTCTCATTTTCTTTGCTTCTCGTAATTTTATGCTAGAAACGCTTGTGTAATTTCTACTGTCTATCGCTATCGCTATCTTTACTTTTCTTACTAGTATTGCCTATCGCTTTGTATCGTATCGCTTGTTTTATATTATTTGCTTTGTGCATGAAATTTCATATCGTATATTGAGCTACTTGGAGTACAGCTGAGCGTAGATTAAGCCGCTAAATACTACCGCACCTTTGTTTTCTATCGCTTATATTGATTTACATTTCTTATTACCTTGTAATATTTTCTTGTTTCCCGAATATCGTACTTCTGTGTTATCTTAAGTTGCTTGTTGTAACCAGGTGTATTTAGTGTATTATTTTTACTCTGCAATCTCTTCTCTAAACCTCTCAATCTCGTATAACTTTTGTATTTTCTCTCGTTATCGTGATTTCGAATTTCCTTGTTAATTTAATATCGTAATTTTGACTGTTGTAATTATCAAATCGCTTGCTGTAAATAATTCTTCCGAATAAGCTTCCGATATTTGTGAATCGTATATCATTGTCAATCTTTCTCGCTAATTACCATTTGTCGTAATTTAAATAGTATTTTCTTGTCACTATAGTTCTAAGCTACCGTCAATTCCGTCAACTACCGATTTTCGCTAAAGTTTCACTCTTGCTTTAATGTAACAATTCTCGTAGTGCCGCTTCTGAAATTTGGGTAAGATCACGTCGCCCAGTGACGTCTAGTTTGAGTAGACTTTTTGCATTATATCGCTTCTCTCGACCTACGATTAATTTCTTTTGCAAACTATTATTTTGTGCGAATTATCGCTTAGCTTCTTTAACCGAAGATCTTGTAAATCACTCTCGTTGACTAAATATCTTTTGTTAACTTCCTGTAACAAATTGACTACTCTACCGCTTATGAACTGATCAATAATATACGACTGATTGGCTTGTTAATTTACTTGATTCGAGCTTATTTCTCGGTGTCTTTATTTTCCTTATTTCCGTAACTGTTGTAACTGCCTTTGGATACCGCCACTCTACCAGTTCGTGTGAGTACCTGAGCCTAGCCAGCCATACAACGGGTTCTCTAATTATTATTATGGTATCGTATCTTTTCCTTTCCTCTAAAAATTGACGCTGAAGCGTCTGGCGCCCAACGAGTATCTTTTCGTATCTTGAATATCGTATCGAATAATTGGAGAATCGCGCCAAAGTGTTAACGGTAAGTCCTCGTCAGAGGGTAACAGAATTTAGCGTCACAATATATATATTGTAACGTGGCATTTTTTTGTGATGCTCGTTACAAGTGGCTCCCCGAACCTTAGGCGGGACTCTAACAAGGGATTTCGCGACAAGAATGATTATCTAATTCGTAAAGAGCGCCAGGACAAGGGTCACGCATCCGAAACACTGAGAGGGGACCCTTTACAGGCTAGCGAATAGAGTATTACAGGGTCTTTTTGTTTAATTTTGTTTTGAGTATTTGCAACACCAATCAGGGAGATAGACGACGAATTCGAGAGTGTGGAACCGGCCGTAAAGAGAGACCTCAACGGAGGATACACCGCGAGCGAAGGGTCTCACACGAGGCTACGGAGGGAGCGCCAACGCCGAGCTCTGCCGCGAGGGAAACCAAGGCGGACGAGATTCCCGCTGTTGGCCAGCGAACCGTAGCCTGCCTTCCTCGCGATACACCATCATGCCAACGATCGTGCTGCCTCTACGCCACTGACGAGGACTGAACACCGGAGAGTCCAACGACCAATCTGCGAGCCGTGACAGCGGAAACCGACGTTAGCGATAAGCTAGAATTTAAGAGACGCGTAATTCGATACCCAATAAGATTCGTCAAATTTCGAAAACGACAACGCCTCGGTTTGAATTCTTGGCTCGGTGTGACGGAGCAGGACACTTGCGTCCTGGTGCTGAATCTAGCGAAGGCTGCGAAAATTTTGTAAAGATAGTTTTTTTGGGTTATTGAGAGAGTTGAGCGATTGGTGTTAAAATTTTGGGATTCGCGGGCGGAAGACGGAACCATTGTCCAATCATCGTGACGGAGATTTTTCTGGTCTGGATTCATTGCGGTAAGCGCTATCGCTTCTTTGCGGACAAATTTCGAGAACGGCTTAGGTCGGCGCACCGGGTAACGGTTGGCCATGTTGAGTTGCGTCAAACAATACTCGAAATTCGTTTGCCGATTTCCTTGGATGGTGGCCGGAGCTTGATTTTGTTTTTTTGCGATAACGTATCGAGTCAATTTTGGCTATTGTACATGTTGAGTAGAGTCATTCGTTTCGTTATTTGCGAGCAGCCCAAATTCCGCTGCACAGGGTCAAGTCGCGTTTGCGTGTTCAGAAAGTGTCACCTCTCGTGTAGGTCGCGTATCGCTAAGTGTGAGCGCTCTGTTTGGCTGGGTTATTATTTCTAGTTTCCTTGTTTGATTTGTTTCGGAAGATAGTGAAGTTTCGGATGCGTCGCGATTAATCGCTTCGATTTAAGTTGTTAAGTAAGAATTACTGTCGAGTACTTGTAGGGTATGTTTTGCGATTAGCGCGATAATTCTGTTAGGGTTTGGCGAATAGCGCCGATATTTATAATTAAGGGAAGGACGATCACGAGTAGCGTGTTCGTATCGTTGTCGATTTTCTGTATTTTGATTTTTGTTTTGTTGATCCCGTTGAGACGAGGAACGCGACTAGCGCACGTAGGTTTAAGGTCTAGTTAAGATTTGATTTTCTTTCTATTTTGTGTGTGGAATCGCGGGAGGCGAATTGAGTATCTGTTTCTTTTTCCTTTTGTTTTGTATCGCTTCGATTTTTTTGAATATATTATTTTATTTTATTTTGTTAAATTCTGTATCGTGTTGAGTGTCCGTTCTTTCTCTCCGCAAAACTACCCACCCCCTCTCCGCGGTACTGAGCTACCTGGCATAGAGAAGGACAGCCGAGGAATTGCGAAGGTAAAGATTCGAGGCGTGTTTATCACGCCAGGCGCCCAACAAAATTTCGCGATAGCTTTTGTAAGCTGTAGTTTGCATCGCGGGTTGCCGAATCATTGTGCACCAGGTTAACTCTTGGGAACTTCTCCGGGTGACCAAGAGCGGAGAAAAACCTCGTCACAATATATATATAGATATCAGAAATTTTTCGTCGAATAATGGTCAAACTACTGTCATTAGCAACCTACCGTTTAAACTGCCCTTCTATCGCAGATACGTGGATGATATTCTAACCTGTGTACACAAAGACCAAATCTCTTCTCGTATTGACAATTTCAATAAATTCCATCCACGAATTAAATTCACTCATGAAATTCAAAAGGACAATTCTATTCATTTTCTAGATACAACAGTCATTAATTTTAACAACACTATCATACTAAACTGGTATCACAAAGACAGTTGGTCAGGGAAATACATAAACTGTTTTTCGAAACATCCTTTACAATTCAAAAAATCAGTGGCTATAGGCCTCTTTGACAGATGTTTACATATATCACATCCCAAATTTGTAACGAAAAATCTGAAAATAATAGAAAAAACATTACTAACCAATAACTTTCCACTAAAACTTGTAAAAAATATAAAAGAAAACAGAATTGAAAAAAAGTACAACTCTATAAGCTGGTTAAACTCAAAAAACCAATCCAATAAAATCATGGCTGCAATACCGTACGTAGAAGACCTATCAGTACAAATAAAAAACTTACTAAAGAAAGAAGGAATCGCCGTTACGTACAAAATAACCAACAATACTCAAAATCTGTTTACATCTCTAAAATCAAAAACACCCACCCTAGAGCAAATCAACACTGTGTATCAAATCACATGCAACAACTGTAAAAAAATCTATATAGGGCAATCATCACAACATCTGAGGAACAGAATATCGGGCCACAAATTTAAAATTAAAAACCATGAACATGATTGTTGTGCTTAAGCTGCACATTCTCTGGACTTAGGTCACACCTTTGATTTTGCTAACGCAAGTGTTCTCACGACAGAATCTAATTGGTTTAAAAGAAACATAAAGGAGATGTTGCATATAAGTAAAAAAACAGATATTACCATTAACAAAAAAACTGACATTTAACATTTAAGCCATTTATATAATGAACTAATCCACGGTTCAAAATAGATTCGAGCCAAAACAGACTATCGTACCATTGTTGACTATTTAGAAAATTAGCTATACCACCTATCTCTTAACCTTTTGACCACGTACAGTGATATATATATAGGAAGTGCAGTTTTCGTGACCATGTGGTTTCGTAGATATCAGAAATTTTTCGTCGAATAATGGTCATTGTAGAAAATATTTTTTATTTCAACAACATGTGATGCAACGTTTCGAGAGGCCGTGACCAATCATCTTCAGGCATTATACATATATTAGACTGTATCAAAAAAATTGACTATTTTTTTTTTTAATGGTAAACTGAAAATATTGTTCAAGGTGTTACGGTACAGGGGGACGGCAGTCCATGTACCCACCCGAGGTGTTGGTTCGGGTGCTATTTTTGTCGGCCGTCTTCGTTCAGGGAATGGAAGGGAAAGAACAGTAATTAGAGAATGATTATAAGTTTTATTTTGGTTTGGAAATTGGGTGAAGTCGATGAGGAGTAGTTGAGGTAATGTTTTTTGGGGAACGGGAGTTGAAGCTGAATGTGAGAGGTAAGAGCGTTGGGATACGAGTGAGGCTTTTGCGTGAAAAAATGAGCGAGGATCCAGGGTAGAGGGGAATCGAAATAGTAAGGTAAGGGCGATAGCGAGTGGCAAGATGGAAATAGGATGACAAGATATGGAGTGTGGGAATGGCAGGTAAAGACAAGCGTCGAGGAAGGTGGGAGAGACGTGAGGCGGGACGTCGGACGTAACACGCCCCCCCTTCGGGAAGAACATTCGGTGAGGGTAAAGAGCCGAATGTTCGAAGGAAAACCGAATTTTTGGGTAATGTATCGACTCACTTACGAAAGATTACAATATAGTTTGCCTTAAAGAGTATAGCGCCTAGGGTTAATGCGCGTTTAAGCGGGTTAGTATACATTTTTAGCAGAAATGTTTGTTTTTTTTTTGTAACAATAGATATGTTCTTATAGTTTAAGTGTGTAGTAGTTACATAACCGTCATAGGTAAATTACAATCATAGTAAAATTAGAATTTTAGGATTATAAAGATACAATTATAATTAAATTACAATTTTAGGGTTTTGATTATAGACAATATAGATAGGCAAAAACATCTGAAATGTAAAAAAATCCGCCAAGTTACCGAAACCAAATCACAATCAAAATTGAAGAATAACTTAGATATTGCCGGTCTCTGTCGTGAAATCAGGAATGAACTCCAAGCTCTACGATCTCTCAGCAAGTAGGTAGGTATACGTCGTGAAGTCGGACCTCGCTGTTTCGTGTAGTGATATCGAAACATCATTCCAAGCACTACGTACTTGGCGGGCACATTTGCTCTGTGTTTTTAATCGGAACGGTCATACTTATTCGTGACGTGTGTGATTCCGTGTAATAATTGCGTCTCTAAGACCAGCTGTTATCGTCAAACAAATTCACTGAATTTTCTTCTTTCTTTTCAACAAAATTAATTGTGCATCGGAACCACTGATTCAATATTTGCATAATATCGCTTAATCTCACTAGCGTCCCGAGTTTGTAACTTTTTTTGCTACTTACAGTTTAAGTTGATATTTTATAGAATTGAGACTTCATGGGATTTAGTCTATCGATCAGTTAGCTTTGAACAGTGATATTATTGCATATTTTCGATTTTAGACTGGACATATGCATTTCATTAAATTGTTTTTCACATCATTTATTGTTAATGGCAGTCCGAAAATCGTTGCAATGCACTTTGTGAAAGAGGCTGTCGTCGTGGTTTCTCCTATTTCTCCTGTGCAACTGTTTCACCGGCCATAGGCACATAAAATACGAGTAGAAAAGAAACAAAAGTTGAAAAAATAAAGTTAGCTACAGTGCATGCATCGATGAACATTACTGTACATATTAAAGCTTTGGTTGATTGTACCGTATAATGTATTCATGCCCATTGTTTTCATACAACGTCGAGTTTTTATTCTGCATGATTGAATAAATATTATCCCACGCTGTGAGAACATGTTCAATTCGTTAATCCGCGAAATTGTGCGACAGATCAAACTCCGTGATTACTTTCTCGCTATAGCATTCATAATTGATGTTCAACAAAAATGTGCCCGCCAAGTACGTAGCGCTTGGAATGATGTTTCGATATCACTACACGAAACAGCGAGGTCCGACTTCACGACGTATACCTACCTACTTGCTGAGAGATCGTAGAGCTTGGGGTTCATTCCTGATTTCACGACAGAGACCGGCAATATCTAAGTTATTCTTCAATTTTGATTGTGATTTGGTTTGAGTAACTTGGCGGATTTTTTTACATTTCAGATGTTTTTGTCTAGATTTCACGACTTTTTGTAAGTATGCGACAATGATACTGCTATACCGTAGTAATAACCAATCAAATAATTGTAAGCGAACCACAACTCTTATACCTGTTGTGATGTGTAGCATCCGTTTGATAACTGTATGACTAATCCATTATGAGAAACCAAAATAGTAATGCGGCTAATCCAATTTGCGCACGATTACGTAAATAATAATGATAATAATCACTACCAACACCTACAACACCCGGTAGGATATGTCCCCAAAAAGTCTTTCGGAAACCTGCGCGGGGCAAGCGAGCGGATGGGATTAGTAACCATCATTATGCGTCTCATGCAGACCGTTTTAATATGTTCAATAAAAATACCCGCATCTGCACGAGGAACAAGGATAATTGGAGGAATCCTTACTTAGGTGTAACTGGACCGAGTTCAAACCTCAATTCGTCGATTCAGCGCCCAAACGACATAATCCGTGACCATATATGTCGATCTCAATTTTGTAACAAGTGATGAATACATTGCAAAGTGAAAACGATAGACGACAATTTTTTTCCTCATATTTTATTTTTTTAACCTTCCATCACAACTAGTATAGCTAAAATTTGTCAGTCTCATTATATAATCCTATTTCATACAGTTCTGAATTCTTATCACTAATTTACCAATTAATAATACACGGCAAATGCACAGACATACGTTGCAACATATTTGATATATTAATTCGGGCAATTTGCGCAAACTTGCAAGTAAAAGATGTAATACATGCAATTTCATGATAATATTCGTGTAGCAAGATTTGTTTGAACGAATTAAACGGTACTGTCAGCAACTGTGACGCTCGATCACTTGTGAAACGGTAATGAAGCTTATTGATTTGTAATCGTGTTGCCGATAAAACATAAATTTCGAGCAAATACTACGAACATTATAAGAAGCATAATTACCGATGTGAGAAAGTAGACTGACAGTGTAGTGTCAGCATTTTTGTCGACTGCGCTAAGTTTGTGCAAGTTAATGCCATTGTTGGTAAGTATTTTTTATTTCACGAAAATACTTAGTTTGTCCAAGGTAACAGATCGTTAACACAGATAAAATTGAGATTCATCTGTCGTGCGTTCACTTGTACACACAAAACAATCTCTCTATATCTGTAAAATGTAGCAGGGTGACCCGTGGTGCTGTAAAAGACGTAAAGTTTACTTTTTACAGTTCTTATATGTCAACCACATGTTATTGTGATAGAGAAATATTTATATCTCAAAGTGAAAGTGATTAAAAAGTTCCAAATGGTATTATTTGTTCAGGACACCATTACACTGCTCGTTCAATACTCTATACAACCATGCACAGGTAAGTAAAAGTATCGTTTCACACGTTATACAAAATCTGCGAGAATATAAAAGTTACATTGTGGGCGATAAGACTCATATTCGTCTACTTTTGCTTTCAACTTATTAGTTCAATTTTACACCAACAGGCTCCGTAGATTATATTATTGTTTAATGTACGGTTGGGAGTCTCTATTTGATAATATTCTATTTTATCGACTAATTTTCATTGATTGATGAATGGTGTACGTTAAGTTCCAGAATCGATAGTTTGCACGAAGTGCTGACTTCTGTGCTTCGTGTCTTGTTGTAGGGCCTATTTCTGAATCTGAGAGCTGCTCAAGTCTATCGAGATGCTGTTGTAATTGAAACGAAAATTGTGACACAACTGGATATACATGTCTATTGACGTCCGAAGAAGGTTGACAGGCGTCGTGATCTGTTTGTGTTCGTGAACATCTCTTATATAATTTCATATTATGTTTGTTTTCTTGTTTCGTACTATATGGCTACTGACGGGAATTTGAAGTTGGCGCTCGGTTTGCTAATACGCGGTAATGGTGGGTTTCGTCAGGGCCGCATCTGTCGTGATGGCGCTGTTAAGCGTCTTTTTGTACCAGTATTCAACACGCAGTCGTGGCGTTCGGTCGATCTCTCGCCAACGTTATAATAAAAGAAAAAGGTTATATTTTCCTGACCGTGTCTGTATTATTTCATTCCTATTATCCCATCAACACGTGCGTAGCACCGGCTTTCACTTGAGAGCACAACATATTGGTCCTTCGAGCCGGATTCGAGAAGAGCACTAGTAGTCGACGATCCTGATATGTCTTTCAGCAGCTTCTTGCTATTCGAAGCCCACTGTCGAAGCACAAGCCCTCCCCTTTGGAGTAAGGCCGTTGTTTCTTCACGAATAGTTAATGCGTCCTTTTCGGAATGCGCACCCGTTATCAAATCATCGACGTAAAAGTCTCTTCGTGCCACCAAAGCCCCGATAGGGAATTTATTTTCCTCTATATCGGCTAATTCATGAATGACCTTGGTAGCCAAGAATGACGCCGGAGCTGTACCGTAGGTTAGCGTTAGCAACTCGTAGGTTTTGATGTTGTCATTTGTCCGATCACGCCAAACAATACGCTGAAGAGGCACTTGAGTCTCGTCGACAAGTACCTGCCGATACATCTTCGCGATGTCAGCGGTCAACGAGTACTCGAAGCTTCGGAATCGGAGCAATGTCGAAAATAAATCTTGTTGTATAACGGGACCAACCATCAAAGCATCGTTGAGCGAGATACCGCTCGTTGTTTTGCTGGATGCGTCGAATACGACTCTTAACCTCGTTGTTGTACTCGTTTCCTTTATCACGCAATGATGCGGTAGATAGAAATGTGGCCGAATGTCGCACGTTACGCTGTCCTCGCTCAATTCTCGCATGTGTTGTAACGTCGAATACTCATGTATGAAGGCACTATATTCCGCTTTGAGTTGAGGTTTTCGCTCGAATTTGCGCTCCAACATTTTGAATCGTTGCAGAGCAGTTTCTCTTGAGTCTCCCAATTTTTGAAGCTGCTCGTCCCTCGTTGGGAGAGTTACGATAAATCGACCCTCCGCGTTGCGCTTGTAGGTCTGTGAAAATTGTGCCTCGCAGAATCGTTCCTCCGGAGTTCGAGTATTTTGACGCTCGTGATGTTCGATTTGCCAGAAGCGTGATAGGCCTGCGTTGAGCTCATCATTGACCGCCAAATGACAAAACGTACTCTTTTTTTCTCGATCTCGCATCATGAACTTTCCGGATACTATCCACCCGAGAACCGTCTTTTGCCAGGTCGGTTGATCCTCTGCCAGCTTGATTTTTCCAATGCACAGTAACTCGAAGAATATCTCTGCGCCGATCAATAAATCTACCGTTGCAGGTTTGTCGAAATCAGGATCGGCCAACGTGATACCGTCCGGGATTTTTAATTCGTCAATATCGAGTTGATTGGCTGGGAGAGACTGAGTGATCTTTTCAATGATGAGGCAATCGAGTTTGGCTTGATAACCGTTGATTCTCGATTGTATTGTCATTTTCGTCAATCTGCGCGTTTGCGTCGACAATTCTCCGAGACCAGAGATCGGAATGTCCGTCGCGATATGCTTCAGTCCGAGTCTTTGCACGCAATTAGCAGTGGCAAAACAAGATTGCGATCCACAATCGAGCAACGCTCGGCACGGTTTTCGCTCACCTTTGAAATCGATGACGTTGACGATTGCCGTTGCGAGAAGCACTTTTCTTTCTTGACGAACAGCTGCGAGAGTGACACTCGATGTCGTTACCTTTTCTCCGCTCGAGCTCGCCGTGCTCGATGACGTAGGCTCACTTTGGCTTTTTTGAGTTTGCTCCAAATGGAGTAGCGTGTTATGCCGCTTACCGCATTTACGACACGTTCCCGATCCGCACTGTTTCGCCTGATGAGACGCAGCTTTCAAGCAGTTCAGGCATAGCTTACGCGTTCGCGCCTCTTGTATTCGCTGATCCACTGTCAGTTGAGCGAACTTGCTGCACTTATAGATCGGATGATCTTCTTTATTACAGAAAACACACATTACGCTCGTCGTAGCAACGTGTGATGTCGTAATCTTGCCTTGCTAGATTTTCCTTTATTTGAAACGTTCGATTCGACCTTGTGCGTGCGAGCTGAGGCTTCTAGTGCACGACAACGTTGAGCCAAAAAGTCTGTCAGTTGCGTAAAATTTGGAATTTCGCCCTTTTTTATCGACGTTTCCCACTCTTTGCTCGTCGTTTGATCCAATCGGCTAGTGACGAGAAAAATCATGATGTCGTCCCATTGCTCGGTAGGCCGTTTCAACGCTTTTAGAGCTCGTATATGCTTTAGTACAGTGTCGAGCATACGTCTCAAAGCCGTGTGATTTTCCTTGGACAGCACGGGCAGCTCGAAAAGAGCTCTGATATGTTTTTGTATTATGAGACTGTCGTCGTCGTATCTTTCTTTCAGCATTTTCCATGCTTCGAGATAATTTTCGTCGGAGGCTTCGAGCGAGCTAACAACATCGTGTGCCTTAGGTATTAGTGCGCCTCACCGAGCGTACTACTGAAGCAAGGTGTCATGCTCTTTAGTGTTTGTTTACAAACCAATCGATACACCAGTTGTTGTGCCCTGTGATTGTACTACTTGACTGGCAAGGTAGAACCAGTAATTTATTCAAAATTAGTAACTTACAGTTAAAACACTGCAACCGGGATACAAACCTAACCTCGAGACCGGACTCGAGCATTATGGCGCAAGCTGTCAAATATGTGCATGCTAAACGTTCAAGAGGCATGCGAAGAGAAATAGCTGAACCAATACATCGTTTGAGCTATGACAGTGTGGCGTACATTGCTGAGTTGGAGAGGGCAATGGCGCTAGAGCCATACTCGATGTTGGGGTTGATAGTGTACACCACCGCTGGGGTAACTGTGGATGAAATGCTCCAACTAACAACTGCATTCATTTCTGCGATGTCCCAGTTGAAGTTTGTCTCGGACAGCGGAGAGACGCCGTCGTCACTGGCTCGTATGATGCTCTGTATGTACATGGAGGAGAGCGTTTCTTCCTTTCCGTTAACACTAGAGGACACGCTCGAGGTTAGATCCGAGCTGGCCTACTACTTTGGGTGCCGTTACATCGGCGGACACGTTGTGCTGGATCCGTACACCATGAGGAAACAGGGACGTGTGTTCAGTTCGGGGGATGACCACGCTGTGTATGGGACATTAAAACGATATGTCTCTTGTCCATCACCTTGCAATGCCAACCGTCTGCTGTCATATGTTAGGAACACAGCAGCCCGTGGGGCTCACTCACATATCGGAGCGTTTATTTACGCCATAGGACGCAATATGTCCGTATTCCGGCGTGTTATAAGAGCTCGGATCATCGAATCAAAAGGCATCAAAGACACTCAGGCTGCTAACAGTGCCTTACGCAAGCTATCAGGCATTTTATACTGCGCGTTTCAAGAGTTGGGCCCGGCCGTTAAAAGCGTGCTGTACACATCTATGGGCGCAACGCTTTTTGGATTCACTGCCACATGCATCTATGCGGCAAGCGCTCTCATGCGCGTACTGCAAGTCGAACAGCCGAAACCACCTAGGCTAGTTACCGACGCCAAACAAAACTCATCTTCTCGGTGCAGGGCCGATATCGCCTTGTGGTCTCTTATCGCACCTCGGTGCGAGTATTTAACTGACGACCGCATGGGGGTTCGTGCCTCTGTACCGATCCTGGTGTTTGTGATGGCGCAAAAGACCGGATTTGTGGAGTTTATTAACATCCTTGAGCTGTGTGAGTTGGAACATCACTTTTCACACAAAGATCGCAACAAGTTAATGCATGCGTTGAACGGCAATATACTCAGCGTGGTTGTATTTAAGATGTGGATACTGTACCTGGTGGCTCACATGCGGTATGGACTGGTGACTGATCGCGTAGACCTGATCATAAGTAACATGATGGAGATACCGAACGCTTTGTCTGCGCGGGAGGTAGAGGTGCGCCTACCATACCTGGTCTATAAGGGACATGTTATACGTAATGCAACACACAAGGCTTTACTCGTTGAACTACCAAACGAGGTCCCAGTGTGTGCCGCCTTTAAAACTCTGGCAAGTTTAGCCCCGTGTGTATCCACTGACGTGATTGGGGTTGAGGAGATGGAAACTCACGCAGACTTTTCTCTTATCACGGTCGGATTTAAGATCGAAGGATTCACACTGTCTGAAAGTAGTGCGATCGCTGCCTTAACCATGAACAACTAGTCGTCTGTCGAGAGGACGGTTTACCTCCATTAAAGTGGGTACTCGGACGAGTTCAAGAGCTCTGTCCAGGGAGCGACTCAACTATCAGAGTGGCCGTTGTAAAAACAGCTACCGGAGTCTTCAAGAGACCTGCGGCGAAATTATGTATTTTGCCCGTTGAAGCTTCGTTGAACGATGTAAAATTGTGATCAGACTTTCCTTAGCTACAAAGCATATCTTTCATAATCGCGCCAAAGCGTGAGCGAAGAAGTATTTTCATTTTATTTTATTTAATTTTTGTTTTGTTTGCGAATAAATCAAGAAATTGATACCCACCGGTTATCAAGGCGCGCGGTATGTTCGTGAACATCTCTTATATAATTTCATATTATGTTTGTTTTCTTGTTTCGTACTATATGGCTACTGACGGGAATTTGAAGTTGGCGTTCGGTTTGCTAATACGCGGTAATGGTGGGTTTCGTCAGGGCCGCATCTTTCGCGATGGCGCTGTTAAGCGTCTTTTTCTACCAGTATTCAACACGCAGTCGTGGCGTTCGGTCGATCTCTCGCCAACGTTATAATAAAAGAAAAAGGTTATATTTTCCTGACCGTGTCTGTATTATTTCATTCCTATTATTCCATCAACACGTGCGTAGCACCGGCTTTCACTTGAGAGCACAACAGTTTGTATTAGTAATTTGACAGCGCTACAACTCTAAAACAATTATAGAGTTTAGAAAGATGTGAGAGCATAGAATAATAATATTGTCAAAGTGCATATGTGTCGGACTAATGTAGAAGTACACTCACCCGTGTACGTTTTGTATCTGTGGATTAACTATATACGTTCTCGGAGGTCGATGTACTTCGTGGTGGTATGTCGATCGGAGTTCAAGTATTTGGTTCCGGTTCAATTAGAGGTGATGATAAAATTAAAATATCTCGTCGTTCGACATAGTAGGGATGCCTTGTTCGTCCATATCTCACGTTGGAACCAATTTTCCGAATCTGTACAGCTGAACATTGATGACGATAAGCATACATTTAGATGGTCGTTACACCATGATAATTTTGTGAGTATGATTATTTGACGATTGAGTTAAAACATTGTCTCTGGATGACCAATTTTACCGAACACAAGAAGGACATGTAACAAATGCTACTTACTATATAAATGAACATTAAGTGTTCTGCAGTTGGCTGGTACAATTACAAACCTCCAGATTATGATTACTACTTTCAGGAGCCGGGAATTTTTTTGTCGACATTTCAGTTTGAAGTCCTTGAACTTTGCTGTCGGTGCCGTTAGGTTGGATAGTGAAAATATAGCCTACTTCTGAGCCGACACATCGGCTTCCGGTTCTGTGGGGGTTGACAGCAAAATTTTAGGAAAAGTTGTCAAAGTCAATTTACTCTATAGCACTAATTCTTTCACTCACAGCCAAAGTCCAGTATTATCCCAATTTCGGCAAATCAGACGTATTTTTATTTGCCATTAACGCAACGATTCCAAATTTAAACGAGTAATACTAATAGTTATATAAATGCATTTTGTGTAGATATCTGTTTGTTTGCCAGCTAATGCGAAATTAAAACATTCATTTAATAGTAATTGAATAAGTGTAATGAGGAGCGACCTCAGGAATAATATCACAGATGGTTGTTACAGATTAATCGCACATATGACAAAATACCCCTCAAAAATAATTTTATAACTAAAACAACTATTCTTTGAGATAGTAAAGCGGAGACAGATGTCTAGATAACATAACGCTTATAATTATGTTCTCAAGTTATGGAATTTTACGAATTTTGCCTATGACTAGGTTACATTGTTTCTCGACCATGTTGAAAATATCGCAGCGATTACCAAAAATATTGTTAATTGACAATAACGTAGGTATAACTATCTCTCTTTTGGCAACAGCAGTTGTATCTGTACTTTGACTAATGTAAGGAACGTACAGATGGACCTTAAACTGTAAAGGAATCATGTCCACATGTCAAATAATGTTGCACTCGCGATTAATATGCACGAATTTCGTGAGAATTTACGTTAAGAAATTACGTCATTTGATATCCGAAGATTCCGAAAGTGATCATAAACAATTCTCCCATCCAGTGTCGGGCATACCAACTAATTCTATTGTATGATAATTTCGTAACATCTCTTCAGTTAAATGATTCAATAATGATTCAGTATTGATTGATATGATTGCAATCATACGTGTAGTACTGTGGCTTGGTGCACTATCATAAATTAATGTGATTTGAGATTTGAATTATAAGAAATTACTATGCTTGGATAATACAGCTAACTAAACCGGACATATGCTCGTGATATAGACATTTTTATTTCATTGTATATATATTGTGACGAGAGGTGAATCCCGCACTTATTTTGGGGGGAGAGAGGAGGGAGACGAGAGACGGGGAAGAGAAACTGCACGTGCCGGCGTTGTGAAAAATAAAGTATATCGTGTATTTAATGTTGTATTGATCTTAAGGGCTACTTGACAAAGGGGTCGGTCCCACGTGGCGGCTGGTCACGCCCCAGCCGGTTAGCGTGTTTCTTAAATCTATATCCTTAAAAACTAATGAATTAGTGCTAATGAACGGGTGAGTGAAAGGGGTGGGTGTGTGTGTGAGTGTGTGAATGTGTATGGGGAGTGTGGGGGGGGGGGGGGGGGCGTGTGTGAGGGGATCTGAGGGATATGCAGTGTGTGGATGCAGTGATTGGCAGTGGCGGTGCGGAGCGTGGTTGGTGTGTGGTGAAGTGGAATCAGATCAGCTGACCTTTTCGTTCCGTTGCTGGTCCTTTGATGCGTCCGGCGGCGTACGTGGCCGGCACAAGAGTGCCTTCTCCGGCCGGCCCGGCGCGTCTTCGGGTGCGCCCGGGCCGGTTCGGCATTGTTCGGCCCCGCTCCGCGGGTTTGGGGCTTATTGTGACGTGCACGCGGGGTGCAACGTCACAATATATATTGAATATTATAATATATAGAATTGGAAGAATATATAATATATATATATAATGAAATAAAAATGTCTATATCACGAGCATATGTCCGGTTTAGTTAGCTGTATTATCCAAGCATAGTAATTTCTTATAATTCAAATCTCAAATCACATTCACAAGCATAGTAATTTCTTATAATTCAAATCTCAAATCACATTCACAAGCATAGTAATTTCTTATAATTCAAATTTCAAATCACATATATATATATATTGTGACGTGGCGGGTCTACCAGCCCGTCAGCGACTCGCACCTCCACTCCCAGGCGGCCGCGTCAAGCGCTCTTAAAGAGCAAGGGAGAGTCTTGCCGTGCCACCGATGAACAACCAGAGTTAGCTTTAAGATTTATGTATTGTTGCTAATGCTTTTTGTTACTCCCCCAACCCATTCTCTGAGGTGACCGCCACTGCCACCGCCACTGCCGCCGCCAATGCCGACGCCATCCAACGACCACCCTGCGCTGCCGTCGCGGGAAACGTGGAGGGCCACAGGACGACCGGCGTGGAGTTCGAAGCCCCGGACCCAGTAGTCGTGCTGTTGCTTGCTCGGACCTCGATGCCGCCAAGGACATACTGCTGCTGCCGCCCAGGGGTCGAGTTGCCTCCACCTGAGCCTCCTATAAGACCGGCCTTGCCACCCGGCACCCACAAACAACCGAACTCAGTCTCCCCCTGGAGTCACCGATGCCGAGAGGACATTTCCGCCTTCGCCAGACCGCCCTCGCAACACGCAGCACAGCGCGGCGAACAGACCGGCTGCCTAGGCTCCCACCGGTCGCTCGCCAATCTACCTATCATCCCCTCCCGTAGCGCCACCGCGGGATCGCGATCGCCGAGGGCCGGCGGCCACCTCACTCTCCCTTGCGCCTCATTGTGATTCACATTGAATGTAACGTAGAGAAATCGAGTGTTCTTTTGACCCAAATATTCTCGCCGAGAACTTGAGTAGACCAGTTTGTGCCAATTTTGCATCGTACCGCTGTGCCGAGTAACTGCCGTCCGACTATTGTTTTGGAAAGACGGTGTGTGCCGAGATAAGGTAGGCTAACGTTACCCCGGGCCTCGCTGGCTATAGATTCTTAACGGCCTCAGGCCATTTTTCCCTCTGTAACAGGTTGCCGGCCGGCTTTGATCGGCCATTTTGTGTGAAAGCCCGCGAGCCTCGTGGTAGCTAAGCTTTTCTATTCAATTCTATTTCTGATTTTACTTGCTACCTTGATTTGTTTTAATTACGATAAGATACTCTGGTTGTTCATTCAATAATTTTTTGCCGCTTTCTTGTAGCGTATAACTTGTAATAGATCGTGTACCGTGCCGCTTCCCGGCCGCGTACCGAGTACGTGAGTGTGAGAGAGAGGGAGAGAATCTGTGAGTGAGTGTGTGCGCCCGTGCCGTCGTTGCCGTCGTTGCCGAGCGTAACTACCACCGTCAAGCAGCGACAGGCGACCGTGCCGATAATATATCCCTAATTTGGTGGTCTTTCTCTACAAAGGAGACAATCATGGTTTTGATGGTTCGATTCGCGCGCTCTACAGGGTTCGCCTGTGCATGATACGGCGGGATGGTGGTTTGGAATATTCCGAGCTCTTTGCAGGCGGCAGTAACGAGTTTGTTCCAGAACTCCGTCCCGTTGTCGGTCAGCAGGACCTCTGGGGTTCCCCATCGAAATATGACGAGCTCCTCGAGGGCCTTGACGACCGCGCTCGCTGTTGCCCGCCGGAGCGGACAACACTCGACCCATTTCGAAAAGAGATCTTGCAACACGAGAATGTAGGTAAAACCCTGGTGGCTTTTGGGAAACGGTCCCATAATGTCGGCGGCAACCACCAACCAGGGCTGTTCTACTATTCTCCTACCCATGAGTCCTCGGGGACCGGTCTGTTCAACTTTACATTCCTGGCAAACCTGACATGCCCGGACATATTCGGCAACATCTTTATACATCCCCGGCCAATGATACAACTGGGCGAGGCGAGCGTGCGTCTCCGCGACCCCCAAGTGGCCCGCGGTCGGCACGGCATGTGCCTTGGCAAGTACGGCAGCGCGAAGTTCGGACCGAATCGCGGCAACTGGGTCTGTGTCGTCCTCAAACATGCGTGATAACGCGTCCGGCATGTGGTGTAAGGCACCCTTTCGATGGATCGGTTTGAAATCATACTTCAGGAGCTCCAGGGCCCAGCGGGCTAGTCGACCCGTCGGATTCTGTGAGCTCCGTAGCCACTGAAGGCTACTGTTATCCGTGATGACGGTGAAATGGTCGCCCTCCAGGTACGGACGGAACTTCCGTATCGCCCAAATAATCGCAAGGCATTCTCGGTCGGTGACAGAATAGTTTCGTTCCGCGTCTGATAATACGCGGCTCGCATATGCTATTACATGTTCGGCATCGTCGATGGTTTGGGTGAGGACGGCACCGATTCCGGTATTACTCGCATCGGTTTGTAATACGAACGGCACGGCAAAATCAGAGCACGCTAAGGTAGGCGCCGATTTTAAATCTTCGAACGCGGCTTCTTGTTCGCCTCCCCACTTCCACGAACGACTCTTTTTAAGGAGACGCGTGAGTGGTTCGACTCTTTCGGCAAAGTTGTTGATAAATCGCCTGTACCACGAAGCCATTCCCAAAAAGCGACGCACCTGTTTGACCGTGCGGGGTGCGGGGTATTCTACTATCGCGGAAATCTTACCTGGATCGGCACGGAGGCCGTCCTTATCGACCAAAAAACCTAAATACTGGACTTGAGAACAACAAAATTCGCACTTGTCCCTATTGATTGTCAGGCCGGCACTTTTGATTTTATCTAGTACGCGTTTTACCCAATTTAGGTGGTCGGCAAAGGTGCGGTTAACAATTATCACGTCATCAAGGTATACAAACACATGCGGTTCCATTTCCGCTCCGATTAACTTATCCATTGATCGTTGGAAGGTGGCAGGC
The DNA here is from genome assembly GCF_021155765.1 of Diprion similis. Lineage (NCBI taxonomy): Eukaryota > Metazoa > Arthropoda > Insecta > Hymenoptera > Diprionidae > Diprion > Diprion similis. Next base: position 15,800,189 of record NC_060105.1, on the reverse strand, counting down.
GCCCCTGACAATCCATACGGCACTCCTCTAAATTGAAACAAACCCCGACCCGGCACGGTAAATGCCGTGACCTCGCGGCTTGCCTCCTCCAACGGGATCTGGAAATACGCTTGGCTAAGATCGATTTTCGTGATATAACGCGCTTCATTTAGTTTGTCTAGAATGTCAGTCATGTACGGCAGCGGGTACGCGTCCTTCTTTGCGACCTGATTTACCTTGCGGAAGTCTAAACAAAATTGATATTTTCCATTCGGTTTCTTAATCATGACGATTGGTCTGGACCAATCGCTATGCGATGGCTCGATTACTCCCGCAGCTAGCATCGCGTCGACTTCTTCGTTCATTGCTGCTTTGACTCTAGGCGACACCGGGTAATAACGCTGCTTTATCGGCTCATGGCCCTGGACATCAATACGATGGACGGCAAGATCGGTGACTCCTGGTTGTGAGATCGGTGGCGGCACATTTTCAGCAAGGAATAACGCGAGTTGTTCTGATTCGCTGACGGTTAGTTCGGATAGTCCCGCGCTTGGAGAAGGCAACGCGAGATCCGACACGGCATCGGCGCGAATCGGCAACGGTACCGCATATCCCTTGGTAAATGTTTCACCCCCTGGCACCTCAGAGCGACTCGGTATGGCTGAGGAGACGGGAGGCCTCGCTCCGACACGTCGTCGTCTGGTTCTACGCCCTCGTGGGCCTGGACGGTCTTCTTCAAGAGGTTCGGGCGGCGGGAGGTCCGGCCGGGGTAGAAAGGCACCCCTCGAGCCATTCTCCAGACGCCACGTTCCTCGGACGAAATCTACCGTAAAGCCGAAGGCTTTCGCAAAATCGATTCCGACAATACATTCATATTCGAACGACGAGGCAAATCTGACCGTTAGGTCGCGGCACAGTGCGCCAAAGCGGACGCTAAGCACGAGTTCTCTCCGTCTCCTCGATCGTGCCATTCGGCAACAGTACTTGGGGTCGGCCATACCCAGAGGTTAAGGCTAACGCATCCGCGAAGCGGCCATAAGCTAACCTCCCTACATAAGTGCGGCAACTCCCCGGGTCGAAGAGAGCGTGGACGGACTTCCCGTCGATGCTCATGGTTAAATAATAACGGGTGTCATTATGGCCGGCAGTGACTGGACTACAAAATTCCGGCACAATAACACGCGGTTCGGCGGCACTGGGGACAGTTTCAGGGACTAATACGGGGACAGGGACAGGAACAGGTACAGGTTCGTTAACTAATTCAGGTTCAGATGCGGGTACAGGTTCAGGTTCAGTTTCAGGGGCAGGTTCGGGTCCAGGTTCGGTTTCAGAGGCAGGTTCAGGTTCAGATTCAGAGGCAGGTTCAGGATCGGTTTCAGATTCGGCGGCAGATTCAGTTTCGGAGGCAGTTTCAGGTCCAGAGACAGGCGCAAGGTCGGCAACAGATTCGGATTCAGGGAGCTGGTTCGTTGTAAATCGGGAATTAGCGGCAGCTCTTCCCCCTAATTCCCCGCGGCGTTTCCCGAGTTCGATTGTCGGCAAAACGGGCAATTCTCGGTACTAACCCCCGAGTACCCGCAAGCATGACAATACCGTCGCCGTGGCCTGACGGTACACTCCCTTTGAAAGTGGCCGGTTGCACCACAATTCCAACAGGTCCCCCGGTACCCCGTTCGCGGAGTCGTTCCGGAGGGAGCGGCCCCCGGGGCCGAGGAGACCTGAGGAACCACGCTTCCGGCCGATCTCTCGCCGGTCGCGCCGCCAGCACTGACGAAGGTGTCCTGGGTCGGCACGGCGGGTACACTCGCGGCGGCAAGTTGCACAGGCGGTGCCACCCCCGAGGTTCTACCTTTCTTCCGGGCGGCAGACGCAGGAGCGCCTGTCCCCGTCGCGGTCGAATTCACGGTGGTCTCTACTTCAGCGGTCGCGGCCATTCGCGATCGATTATTGCGAACCGGAGCTCGGTAAGCGAACTCCGGCAAAACGGATTCTTCAGGTCGCGGCGGCAGAGTATAAAATCTTCGTAATGCCCTCGTGGCTTCGGCGGATTCGGCGGCACGTTCAAGTTCGTCAAAGGTTCTAAAGGTACCCCGGGGAATGGCTGCCTGGAAGTCGGGATGCAAATTCGTGTAGGTGAGTTCGAGCTGTTCGGCATACGGGTACGGGGGCTGTATATGACCGAGCATTAGGCGGAAATTTAGAATAAAATCGGCAACTGGTTCATCGGGACCCTGGAATCGACGCCTAATCTCATCTCGTAGGCGGTGCTGGAAATTTACTCCCCCGAAACGACGACGAAAGTCTTCTACGAACTCGGCCCACGCTAGCCATCGGTGTTCCGAAAGGCGGTACCATTTACGCGCGGTGTCGGTTGATAAAAACGGCATGGCTTCTAAAAGGTCTTCACCTGTTAAGCCAGTTCCGCGTCGGCACTCGGCAACACGAACCAGAAACTCTTCGACACTCGCATCTCTTTCCCCGGCATAAGTCACCCCCCATTTACGTACGACATCTTGTAAATTTCGGGTACGCTCCGTGAGCGCACGCGAATATGAACGCTGTGGTAGTCCAGTCAGTTGCAACCCGGGCGGCAAAACGGCATGGTGCGGATAGCCAGACTGCGGCAGGGGTGCTGGAGGTGGAAGCAGGTGATGTGCGTATGGATACGGATCCGGAACGCGGTCGGTAATCGGGGCGGCAGGCCCGTAGGCTGTGACAGGTAAAGCAGGGTGGGAGCAGTAGGCTAAAAATTGGTTGTCCGCTGCGAGTCGGCGGGTTCCTTCCGGGATGACCCCGGAGATTCCCCCGCGCCACAACGGCGAACTACTCGTCGGTTCGGAACTGGGTCCCTCCCCCCAGGTAGATGGCAAAATTTCGAAAGAAGGTCCAAAATTTACTCGCGTCGGCAAGAATCTAGAAGGCGGCATCTCAGGCACGGTAGTCGATGGTCGTGTCGGCAAGGTGGTGGAGCTACTAATCGGCGCGGGACCAGGTCCAGACTGGGTGGACATCGCCGATTGTCTTTCGGCAAGCCACGTGTCGAACTGGGACGGGGGCGGCGGCAGCCTTCGGCGAGGCACCCGCGGTGGTGGTCCACTCGATGGCGCCCACGTCCGCCACCATCTTCTTATGAGCCCGTAAGCAGACGCGGCCCGTATTTGTCTTCATAAAATTGTTCCCTCCCGCGAAAGACCATAATAAGTTAAAAATGCGTTCACCTCTTCCGATACCAAAGTTTCAGCCCAGGTTCGCACCTGAGCGACAGTTTCTAACACTGGCACGCCAGGCGGCAAGTCGCAATTTTCTTCCGACATTTTACAGAACATCCAGTATCTCAAGCAAATTCGAAATTATCGGCCGACCGCGTATGTAGAGCTCGAACAAAAGAAAGTCGCACACACGCTTAGCAAACACACAGATAATAATATTCGGCTAAGCAACAGGCTGATCGGCACGGCACGGTACGGCACGGTACGGCAAGGGCATACCGGCCGCAGTCGCCGAGCGTAAACAAACTCGGCTCGCTCCGCGCGCTGGAGCGAGACCGCAATTCACAGGTACAGAAAGGCACAAGTACAGAATATATAGCACAGAAATAAATAGCGGTGAAATAAATAGCAGAAAAATAAGTAACAGTGAAATAAATAACGGAGAAATAAATAACGGAGAAATAAATAACAGGAAAAATAAAATCTAGCGTAACCGTCCGATTCGAATCCGGGAAATTCTTCTCGCCAGACTAAAATTCTATGTACAATTTAATTATTTATAAATTCAATCGGCAAGCTGGTTTTCCCCAAAATTCACCTATTTCACCTCGTGGGCCCCACGTTGGGCGCTAAATTTGTAACGGGCTTTTTACTTCACCCGGGGGAAAGCGGGGTCGGCACAGAGGCTCGTTCACAAAAATGGCGTTGACCAACACGGCAATAGAAAGATGGAAAAATAAAGATTGACGGCACTGCAGAACAGGTGTTGGGCGCCAGGCTCGAGAGAGCCGTAAGAGACTATACTCTTACCCGATTCGTAATTTACCGTCCAATAGCATTCGTTCGCCGACTCGAACGGCGAACCAAACTCACACCACCAAATCTCAAAGCGAAACTATAGGCAGGGGCAAGCACACACAAAAACAGCCGACTAGCTAGCGGTGAGGGGAACGTGGGCGCAAAGGTGAAATAGTATAGATGATAATCGAATGATTATAGATGTAATTACCAGCGTTTATTAACAATCAGCGCCGTTACGGCAAGGCAAAAGGCAACAGGCAATAAAATATTTACACGGCAAGCGGTCTTCTCGGTAGCGGTACGCTTCGATACAATTCAAAAATAAATAGAAATAAAACAAAATAGCATAAAGTGTAACACAGCAACAAAATTAAACAATTCAATATAACACGGCAAAAATCAAGCAGTATAAGCTAGAAGCGACGAGCGGCAAGCGACCAAGATAAGCGAATAATTCGCGGCGTAAAATCAGTAACAGTTCAATAACTCATGCGACTACAGATTCGTTGTGAAGCAAATTCGTTAACAATTTCAAAACTCAAAACAAGGCAGAACAATTCCAAAAACAAGCTTGCTAACAATCTAACCGTTTCACAAATACGAGATAATCCTTCTTCGCTCTTTCTATATTATCGGCACGGTCGCCTGTCGCTGCTTGACGGGGTAGTTACGCTCGGCAACGACGGCACGGGCGCACACACTCACTCACAGATTCTCTCTTCCTTGCACCTCGCTGTTAATCACTGTGAACCGTAGCGTAGAGAAACCGACTTTTCCTTTTGTGCTAAGCGTTATCGCCGAGGAATCGAAATTGTCTGCGAGTTTGTGCCGATCACGTATCGTACCATCGTACCATCGTACCGAGTAACTGCCGTCCGAGCGCTTTTGTGGAAAGACGCTGGGTGCCGAAATAAGGTAGGCTCACGTTACCTCGGGCCTCGCTGGCTATAGATTCTCAACGGCCTCAGGCCATTTTTGGCCAGTAACAGGTTGCCGGCCGGCTTTGGTCGGCCATTTTGTGTGAAAGCCCGCGAGCCACGTGGTAGCTAAGCTTTTCTAGTTGATTATATTGTTGATCTTGTTTGCTATTCTTATTTTATAATGAATATTACATGCTCTGGTTGTTCATTCGGTAATCTTTTGCCGCTTTATTGTAGCGTATGCTTTGTAATAGATCGTGTACCGTACCGCTTCCCGGCCGCGTACCGAGTACGTGAGTGTGAGAGAGAGAGAGAATCTGTGAGTGAGTGTATGCGCCCGTGCCGTCGTTGCCAAGCGTAACTACCACCGTCAATCAGCGACAGGCGACCGTGCCGATAATATAGAAAAAGCGAAGAAGGATTATCTCGTATTTGTGAATCTGTTAGATTGTTAGCAAGTTTGTTTTTGGATTTGTTCTGCCTTGTTTTGAGTTTATTATTTTTTGAGAGAGAATAAAACTAACTCTTTTAAGAAAATGGATTTAGCCATGTTTGACAACTGTTTTCTAACGATCTACCTTATGGTAAATGGGTTCGCTTATTTTCTACCTCCGAAATCGGTGAAGAATGTGTTCTTCATCAAGGTGACGGCTATATTTTCCGTCGTCTACGGGACCAGTACTTTGTACATGGTTCTGTCCAGAAAGCTCAAAATAGAGGAAAATTATAGCCCCTTAGTTGAAGCGTTTGAGAAGCTATTACCGCATGTTATACCAGTATTAGCCTTTTCGATAGCATTCACAGTCATTTTGTCTCGTTTAATCGACAATATAACCACCTGGTACTATAATAATAACACCACCTACTGCGAGTCGGATTTTGAGGAGGAGATGGACTATGAGCCCAAGAGGGAAGTTTACCAACGAGAGAAGATGATGCCACACAGCGTTTTTGAGTCAGCAGTGATGCCGAAATTCCAATGTGAGATACATGGAAGTAGAGGCGGATCGGCGTATCATATGCGAGGACGGGGTTTTAGAGTGGAAGCAGGGATCTGCACCGCCACCCATGTTGTGGCTGATTTGGACGCAATTAAAGTAGTCGTTGGAGATAAGTTTATAATACTTGATGTTAACAGCCAGGAGAACTAAATTTTGCAAATTGAAGGTGACTTGACAATAATATTGTTGGATAATGATGAATATGGCAAGCTTGGATTATCTAAAGTACGTTTCTCACCATTAGCGGTTGAGAAGAAAGCTGGTTTGATAGGACAGGTGGTAGCGGCTGGTAAGAGATCGTATGGTTTTTTGCAGCCTTTGGAAGATCGTTTTGGGTACATTGAGTATCAAGGATCGACAGTGGGGGGTTTTTTCAGGAGCCCCTTATTATATTAACAATAGAGTATTTGGAATGCACTTGGGCGGCGCCATGGCCAATATAGGTTACGACGCGGCATATTCAAGATCGATGTTAAACCCGAGTAGAGTCACAGTTCAGGACAACGTGAGATACATTGGTGAAGACTCAGAGGAATGGTTGATGGAACAAGTAGCTCGAGCAGAAAAGTTCGACTACAGTCAGAGCCCCTTCTCCCCAGATGAGTATCGAGTGAAAGTGCGAGGCCAATTTTACTTTGTCGATCATGAGATATTTGATAAAATCTACCAAACATATAACCACAAGTCCAAAAGACTAGCATCGCATTTAGATGACTTAGAGCCAGAAGCCTGTGAAGATCCATCTAACTCAGAACATGAGGGATACGAATTTAACTCCACTAGGAGAGTAGCGACTTTAACAAATGATCCCAGGGTAAAAATCCAGGATCTACCTTTAGCCCCGCGTGAAGCCTTAGTATTTGAGAATCAGGGAAACTTAATCAGGGCTCTAGCTGCCAATGCTGGGGCCCGTGGCCAGGAACAGGAGCAAAATATTGCACCCAACCAGAACAAGCCAATATTAAACCCAACGGTCTGCAAGTGCCAAAAGAATTCGGAAGATTGCCATATGGCATCCCGAATGTCGACGCCTGCACAGCTAAACGTAGTTTTAGAACGCACTCGGCCCTCAAAGAAGAGCAAACCCAGTCAAAAACAAAGGATGATGAGAAAGATCGAGCAATTGCAGCAGCGCTTTCAAGTTATGCCAGATGGAGAATCGACGCGATACCGAGCGACCCACACGCTTGGTTTGATAGGGAGTTTCATAAAGCAGTTTTAGAAATAGAATGGAAAAGTTCACCCGGTAAGTGTTGCCTTGCGTTTTTAGGTAGCACCAACGCGCAAATTTTTGGTTGGGATGGTATAAGGTGGGATGCAGAGAGATACGAGTATGTAAAATTAGTAGTTAAAAACCGTTTCGATAAACTTTTAGCAGGAGAAATGGTAGCAGACAACATTAACGTGTTTATAAAACCGGAACCCCATAAAGAAAAGAAACTAAAGGAAGGGAAAGAACGCCTGATATCGGGCGTCACTTTGATAGACACCATGATTGATAGAGTGCTGTTCGGCTGGATTGGTCGAGCTGTGCTAGATAATGTCGGCAGAACACCTTGGTTAGTTGGTTGGTCACCACTTCGAGGTGGTTGGAAACTATTAAGATCGTACTATGAGGGTAAACGAGTTCTCTGCATGGATAAATCAGCTTGGGATTGGACAGTGCCTTATTGGGTAATACAATGCTTTGAGCAGTTTGTTATAGCCTTGCCCCACGACTCAGCAGAATGGTGGCGCCAAATGGCGAGAAAACGCTTTAAGTTATTGTTCCAGGAAGGTTTTCCGGTTTTTGAGTTTTCAGATGGAACTACGGTTGTTCAGGCGCTTGATGGTATAATGAAGTCTGGTTGTTTCCTCACTATGATATTAAACAGTGTGAGTCAATCAATCATTCATTATTTAGCTAACATTCGCATGGGCCTTCCACCTCGGCAAAACCAGCCCCACGTTGGGCGCCAAATTTGTAACGGGCTTTTTACTTCACCCGGGGGAAAGCGGGGTCGGCACAGAGGCTCGTTTACAAAAATGGCGTTGACCAACACGGCAATAGAAAGATGGAAAAATAAAGATTGACGGCACTGCAGAACAGGTGTTGGGCGCCAGGCTCGAGAGAGCCGTAAGAGACTATACTCTTACCAGATTCGAAATTTACCGTCCAATAGCATTCGTTCGCCGACTCGAACGGCGAACCAAACTCACACCACCAAATCTCAAAGCGAAACTATAGCAGGGGCAAGCACAAACAAAAACAGCCGACTAGCTAGCGGTGAGGGGAACGTGGCCGCGAAGGTGAAATAGTATAGATGATAATCGAATGATTATAGATGTAATTACCAGCATTTATTCACAAGCAACGCCGTTACGGCAAGGCAGAAGGCAACAGGCAATAAAATATTTACACGGCAAGCGGTCTTATCGGTGGCGGTACGCTTCGATACAATTCAAAAATAAATAGAAATAAAACAAAATAGCATAAAGTGTAACACAGCAACAAAATTAAACAATTCAATAGGACACGGCAAAGATCAAACAGTATAAGCTAGAAGCGACGAGCGGCAAGCGACCAAGATAAGCGAATAATAATCGGCGTAAAATCAGTAACAATTCAATAACTCATGCGACTACAGGCTCGTTGTGAAGCACATTCGTTAACAATTTCAAAACTCAAAACACGGCAGAACAATTCCAAAAACAAACTTGCTAACAATCTAACAGTTTCACAAATACGAGATAATCCTTCTTCGCTTTTTCTATATTATCGGCACGGTCGCCTGTCGCTGCTTGACGGTGGTAGTTACGCTCGGCAACGACGGCACGGGCGCACACACTCACTCACAGATTCTCTCTCTCTCTCTCACACTGACGTACTCGGTACGCGGCCGGGAAGCGGCACGGTACACGATCTATTACAAGTTATACGCTACAATAAAGCGGCAAAAAAAAACTATCGAATGAACAACCAGAGTATCTTATCGTAATTAGAACAAATCAAGGTAGCAAGTAAAATCAGAAATACAATTGAGTAGAAAAGCTTAGCTACCACGAGGCTCGCGGGCTTTCACACAAAATGGCCGACCAAAGCCGGCCGGCAACCTGTTACAGAGGGAAAAATGGCCTGAGGCCGTTGAGAATCTATAGCCAGCGAGATTCGGGATAGCGATAGCCTCCTACCTTGTTACGGCAAACACCTCCCGGTTCTTCCCAAAGAAAAACAGCGGCAACGGTTCCTCCTCGGCAGAGATACAGAGCAAGGGCCACAACAGAACTCGACTTCGATATCTCAATATAATTATTCGACACGATTAGGCACTACGATGAGCTACAATACTTTCAATAGCGCAGCACAAGGGAGAGTGAGGTGGCCGCCGGCCCTCGGCGATCGCGATCCCGCGGTGGCGCTACGGGAGGGGATAATAGGTAGATTGGCGAGAGACCGGCGGGAGCCTAGACAGCCGGTCTGTTCGCCGCGCTGTGCTGCGTGTTGCGAGGGTGGTCTGGCGAAGGCGGAAATGTCCTGTCGGCATCGGCGAGCCCAGGGGAGGCCGAGTCCGGTTGTTTGTGGGTGCCGGGTGGCAAGGCCGGTCTTATCGGAGGGTCAGGTGGAGGCAACTCGACCCCTGGGCGGCAGCGGTAGCATGTCCTTGGCGACATCGAGGTCCGAGCAAGCAACAGCGCGACTACTGGGTCCGGGGCTTCGAACTCCACGCCGGTCGTCCTGTGGTCCCTCCGCGTTTCCCGCGACGGCAGCGCAGGGTGGTCGTTGGATGGCGTCGGCAGTGGCGTCGGCAGTGGCGGCGGCAGTGGCGGTCACCTCAGAGAATGGGTTGGGGGAGTAACAAAAAGCATTAGCAACAATACATAAATCTTAAAACTAACTCTGGTTGTTCATCGGCGGCACGGCAAGACTCTCCCTTGCTCTCTAAGAGCGCTTGACGCGGCCGCCTGGGAGTGGCGGTGCGGGTCGGTGACGGACTGGTAGACCCGCCACGTCACAAAGGTTATTTGTACAATGAATAATAATATGACCAATCATCATATAGAAGCTGCAATACTTAATGTAGTTGATGATCAATAAAAACAGTTGTCCAGTGTATCTAATTGTTATTTTGAAACTTGACATGCTCCTCCCACCACCCTTCCGCAACCGACATCTGGCATTTTTTAATAATTTTTTAAGAATCTTTTATGTGTGACAGATTTATTTCAACAGCTGCATCCGGCATTCATGATAAAATTTAGTATGTACAGATTTATTTATATTACCACCCACTGCATTCATTGTTGGCATGTGCTGAAAGGCTGCATTTCCAGGAATTTTTCTTAAGTGGTCTAGCGTTATCTAACTTAGGGCTTCTCACCGTCGAATAAGACCCGACAGGAGTTGCCCCCCCCCCCCCTCCCCGCCACTACAGCTATCCCGGCCGGCCCGTAGGAATAGGGGGAACCCCACCTTGAAACACCGACATTGTGCGCCAGAACTCTCATATCTCAACTACTAAAATGTAAGCGTTTTCAGCTCCTCGCGGCCAGATCCGTTTACGAACCTCCGTATCACTAACTTGCAACCAATCATTTGCTTTGTCTTTCAGCATTGCCGTATAGTGTCCTTGATCGAGAGTTCCCCCCTCGTGTAATACACGCCGCTATTTATTCCAAATTCAAATTTGTTGGTATCGCGTTCACTTCAAAATTCTGAATTTTATTTGCGTGCCCATCTCGATAAGAAAATACCATCAGCTGTATCATGATTACGTTTTTAACTGTCGCTACGACAGTTTGTTGGATTCGATCGTATTCTTTGCAGTTTCCGCATTCACCGTCAATTCTTGACCATCGTGACAAACTATCATTGACCGAATCCTGTAGGTTTTTGGGACACCTTGCACCTGGTGCAAATGTAACGGGTAGAGCCAAAATGCGATTATTCTGTATATTGTCCGATTTAGTCCCACAATTATTGCATCTGGTAGTTGTTATTAATTCATGTTCGATCGCTCTTCGTACAGTACTAGATTTTTCTGATAGTGCCATTAAAAATTCAGCTGCGTCTTGCTATATCTCTTCTACCAAGTGATCGCCCACCAACTCTCGTATTGCGAGTGAATTCAATTTAGTGTTATTTTTCACGTACGCATAGGCTAATTTCTCTAATGCAAAGTTGTTATTCAATTTCATCAGCTCGCATAAAATATTTGGACAGTGAAACAGGCACTGGAGAGTGGCGTTGGCGTAACATGAAACACCGTCGATATTTTTCATACCGACAATGGTTCGCGAGGCGTCTTGCAATGCGTTACTATGTTTATCGGTTTGTATTTCTCGTATATACGATGGAACCGACCATACAGCATCCTTGACTTATAGTTTCGGTTTATCAGTAACATTAATTTCGGCTAATTCCGATTTATATAGCTTTCTGAGTCGATTGTACTCTAAGAGTGCTGATTCCTGAACTTTCACTGACCGCGGATTCAAATTTATCAAATGTAGTCCTTCGAGCGACTCTTGAGAAAGCAACGTATGCTTGTCCGGAAGTAAATACGGTCTCTCCGATGTCGACCACAACGCTATTTAAAGTCAAGCCTTGAATTTTATGAATGGTGACTCCATAACTTAGAGACAGTGGAAATTGATCCCTGAATACAAACGCGCCGTTCATTATTTCAAACTTCGTCGAAACTCTTTCGATAGAGTACCTATTCTACTCCCGATGCTTGAGCAATTTTTACCGACTTCATTTCGCGCCCGTCTATATCTTGAGATACGGAAATTACGTGACCTATAGTACCGTTAATAAGACCGATCGACACGTCAATATTTCTTCTTACCATAATCTTTGCCCCAATCTTAATAGTAAGCTGGTTCCATTTCAAACCACCCAATAAGGTCGGGACGAAAAATTCAAACGACTTGTAAATAATTTATATGATTCTTTGGGTAGTATAAGGAGACCCTTATTTGGTCATTTTGCTCTAACAAAATTTCATCTCTCGGCTCGGCTATTACCACTCTTTGTCAAAAACTCGTTTTTACAGATTCCGTGAATTTACAGTTTTTTTTTTAAAGTGCTATAACTTTTGAACGAATTAACGGATTTGAGTGATTTTTTTCAAAATATGCGTACTTTTCATCTTCTTTCAGAAAATTACAAGTTTAGGAAGATCGACACAAAATCGTCGGAGTTATTCAACGTAATGTAAAATGATCCGAAAAAATTCAACCCCGATTTTCCGGAATTGCATATTTTTTTCCCTCACCAATTTTTTCGAGAATAGTTCTTCAAAGATACCAACTCTTCACACAAATTTCGTGAGCGGATTAGTTCTGTAAAAACAGTTATGAATTTTTCAACATCACGAATTTTTTATATTTTCAGGTAGCTTATATTTTGTACTGTAAATCGATTTCTTTATGTCGCTACATTGTTTCTTTCTGTTTAATACATATATACGACGAAATAAGTGGGTAGGAAAAGTATGAAAAATACATTCAAAAATAAGACTATATTAATCCCAAAACAGTTCAATATTACAATAAACATGAATTCACTATAACTATGTTTGAAGCATCTCATACATCGTCAATTCATTCAAATTGTTGCTTCTTCAACCCAAGGGTGCTGACTTGTTCTTGCACTAAAGGTACAGTTCGTATTTATATAGATCTATATGCTATATAGATCTATATGCTATATAAATATCTTATATAGATCTATATGCTATATAGATCTATATGCTATATAAATATCTTATATAGATCTATATGCTATATAGATCTATATGCTATATAAATATATAGTATACTGCTCGTAATAGTCTTCACTATCCAGTATTTGCGTTAAAATTGCTCGACGTTTGTTTGATTCGTCGCCTTCGCATTCGGTTGGCAATTCGATTTCTTCGTTCAAATCTAATTCGTCTGGTTTTATTTGAATTTCTACGTCCAGCGGCAGCGAATCTAGTAAGGAGTTTGGGTCAGTATGCAATTGAATTTCCGAATAAAACGGATTATTTTGTGTAAGCCACGTTAATGTTTCGTGAATTTTATTTATGTCTACCAAATCACTCCATACTATTTTTGATTTGTTTGGCAACCCACAAACTAGAACGAACAGTTCGTGGTCAGTGTTAAGTGCATCAGTTGGTGTGGGTAATTTTTTTAACGTTTCCTCCAGAGGTAACGGCAAGTGGAACGTTCGACCCTTAACTTTTTGTATTTATAACTTATGCGGTAGATTTTTTTCCGCTACTGTACCCATTCGTTGCACAGTTTGAAATGCCTTTGCTCTCTGAACAAGAATCTTGTCATAATCGTTGAGAGTTGTTAAAAATTGCGGTACTTCATTTACAATCAGGCGATTTAAGATACAAGTAGGTGGAATCTCGTTCTGACGGAATTTGTCTATGCAATAATTACAAATATAATCCCGGTTAGAACCAGTGGCATCCATATATTCTAGCAATTGGGCCCAATATGGTACCGTTAACGGTTTTTTCAATTTTTCAATATCACGCTTGTACCTACGATAACACAATTTTTTGCAGGATATGCACGGTAACATCGGTGTATCCATTGACAGTTTATATAGTTTGTTAAACGCCCGTTTATATTCGCTTTGAATTTCATCTTCGTTTAAATTGATTTCTGCGGGATACAGCTGATGGGTGGAAGCCTGCTCAACTGTTTCGTTTGATATTTCCTTCAAGATTCTGACGTTTCCGCACGTCATGGCATTGTTTATATAATTAATTTTTCCCAATAATTTTATGATCTCATAGATCATTCTTGTGAAGTATACATTCACAAGTTGCCCTTTTTTTGTTGTAATTAGCGAGTCTGTTATAATGTCAAGCTCATTATATGCTGTATCAGTAAAATACGGATCAGACGAACCTGTATTTTTGCATTCCCCGCAGATAGCTGCGACTTTCAATTCCATATCGTCTAATTCTACTGCTCGTACTAAACATATTTCCACCCTTTTTTTTAAATTGGTTAGCGAATATTTCACGCGCATTGTAATGTGTTCTCTAGTCTGAATACACCATTTAATTATCCTTTCCGCCTCGATCCTAGTCTGTGCTTTAGACTCAACATTAATTTTAGAGGCCAAATTGTCGATATACTTCTCTACAGACCCTAATAATCGTACCGTATTTTTCCATCTACCAGCACGCCTATGTTTCTTCACAATATTGTTAGTCACAATATATTTTTTGTGACCCTTAGTTTCTTTACGAGCATGATAAATGTTTTTGTTTATTGCTTTTTGAACCCCAGGATCCCGTAAATATCTAGTTTTTGGAAATCTTATTTCTTTTGCTCGGGATTAGCGTCATATTTTTCTTCTTGATATTTTTTTTTAATCTCGGAATTAGCGTCATATTTCTGATTTTGATATTTCTTTTTTACTTCGGGATTAGCGTCATATTCTTGTTTTTGATGTTTCTTTTTAATTTCGGGATTAGCGTCATATCCTTGTTTTTTATGTTTCTTTTTAATCTCGGGATTAGTGTCATATTTTTGTTTTTGATATTTTTTCTTAATTTCGGAATTGATGGCATATTTCGCTTGTTTCGTTTTCTTCTTCAACTCGGGATCGGCCGCATACCTCAATGTTTGATATGCCTTTTTACTTTCCGCATTTGCCGCATATTTAGCTCGCTTCTGGTAATTTATCGCATTTGCTTTTGCGTCAGAAGATCTGACCCTTTTTCTAGTTTGTTTCATTATCGACTTGGCTTCGTGATCAACCGATTGTGTAACGCACTGTGATGCATCATCACTATTGTTTTTTCTGATTGCACGATTAGTTACCTAAGAGCGTGTTTGTTTTGTACTACTGTTTCTGTCCTCATCATTATCAACACCTTTTGTGTCAACTGTTGCACAAGTAACCTTGGATTGTTCATGCATTCTCGATTCGTTATTCTCGATCTTGATCGCGATTGGAAGTGCGTTTGTCTGTAGCTGTCTGTGGTGCACGATCGTTCTCGTTTGGTTTATCGGAAAAAGCGTCAATAATTCTTCGTCTAGCACTTTGACCAAATGCTGTCGCAGCGTCAGTGTAGACTTGCTTCGTCCATCGTCATTAACGAAATATTGTTCGGACAAAGGGTCCCTACCTAGTGCGAGTGATGTAGCGATAGCACAGGCAAAAACTCCACATGACACATAGTCTGGTTGCATTTGTACATCTTCGTACGCGATTGAATAATTTCCGTACAAACATTTCAAGATATCATGTTGTATCGGTAGCAATTGCATTTTTAGCGTATCATACACGTGTACTACTGACCTATCGTAATAGATGCAGGTCCAGTGACCGATTTGATCGACACCCACATCCCCAAGGTAAATTATTTGTATATCTCTACCACTGGTAAGGGGCCATTCATTAATTACGTAAGGGCCAGAGAGGAGGGGGGGGGGGGGGGGGGGGGGGTAAAAGCCATTCTTACGTAATATTTTATCACTCTTCCAAATGCTAAATAATTGTTCAGAATAAAGATAAAAATCTTTAATTTATATCAAATAATGACGTGTTTTAGAGTAACTGAACCTTTTCTAACAACATTCAACTATTTAACGCTTCTTAGGGAAATTCCAGGTAAAATCTTACGTAAGAAAGGGGAGGGGGGGGCCGAGAAATCTTACGTGTCCTTACATGGGGGCGGGGGGAGTCAAAAACGGCCAAAATCGTCCTTACGTAATTAATGAATGGCCCCTACCTAAGTTATATCCTCTTGAAACATTGAAATTATCTGATCTCACACTAAAGTTGGTAACTTGACTAGCATTGGGTACAGCCCACCGACTTCAGACGCTGTCTCTTATAAAAATAAATAATATTAAGAAAACACAAAATGGTTTAGAAGTAGAAATTACTGACCTCATTAAAACGTCCAAAGCAGGAGTGAGTCAACCACTCCTGAAATTACCTTTTTTCATGGACAAACCTAAACTTTGTCTAACTCGAACAGTAGAAAAATATATTGAAGTCACTAGTTACTTAAGAAACAACTGTGATCAGCTACTAATCATCTATAAAAAACCACACAAGCAGGCGTCCACGCAAACTATTAGTAGGTGGATTAAGTCTGTCTTATCAAAAAGCGGGGTAGACGAGGAGTTTACCGCGTACAGCATGAGGCGCGCCTCTACCTCGTCTGCCTTCCGAAAGGGCGTAGATATAAATATCATTACAGCGACAGCGGGATGGTCCAATTCGTCTAAAGTCTTCGCGAGTTTTTACAACCGTCCGTTGAAATCAAATGTACAAGCATTTGCAGAATCAGTTATCCTACAAATATGAATTATAAGTGGATACCTATAAACATATGTACTTTACATCGAAATAAATATCGTAATGGTAGAGTACGTTCACCGTATCTACACGATTATCTGAAAAAATGATAATAAAATAACGTTTGATCTATACTGTTCTCTAAACATCTACGTTGAGTAATCCTGGGGACGAGACCATATATAATTGATCGATCAAACGAACTTACCTGAAGTGAAGTTCGATCGAAATTATATAGGGTCTCGTCCGAAAGGATTACAACCCACCCACCCACCTACCTAGAAGAATAAAAAAAAAACAAAAAAAAAAGGGAACTTTAGGTTCACCTTAAAGTTTTTCGTTATTTTATTAGTTAAAGTTAAGATACTCCAAAATTTATGAGCATGAAGTAGGCAAGACGTAAAGAGTGAGCGAACTCTTTTTTACTCTAAAAATGTGACGACATCGCAGTGGCACTGACGATACTACGTTGTGTAATCCTTTTGGACGAGACCCTATATAATTTCGATCGAACTTCACTTCAGGTAAGTTCGTTTGATCGATCAATTAGCATCCTGTTTATTGGCCAGCTTCTTTAGCCAAAGTAAAAGCTGTCTTTTTCACTAACTCATGTTTTGGTGGCCAGCTTCACTTCCTTAAAGCACCACTGATTGTTCACCAGTACCTTTATTATATAAATTCAATAATTAAATCGAACAATAGAATTGGTGCCTAGCTAGAAGTCAATATCGTTTAGGTATGCCGAGAGCTATTCTCCGGCTTTCTGCTCGGCCCCATAACACCGCTTAGTTATTTTGAAACCATATATTATCACATGTTTTTTTTGCTTTAATTAAAAGTATATGAATAAGTATATATGTTCAATCTGATCGACGGAACCACATGCACAGGATCTGTCTGAACAAGGTTATCGTTCGTGGATCCTCCTGGACACACCGAGTTATTCTCCCGACGATTCCTTGATTATTAAATTTAGACATTGAAGAACCTGGATATCTCTGTCCTGTACGGTTATCGTTCGTGGATCCTCCTGGACACACCGCAGAGTTACTCTCCTGACGATACCATACTTGATTAGGACCTTATTAATTGGGAACCAACACGGAGGCGTGGCCTATTCAATATGGCGGCCTCATCCAAGTCAGCCGGTCCATGCTAACACGTGAAATCATAGGGAGTCGCTTATATTTATTTGTTTATCGGTTCGAATTTATCAAAATCCATTCAATCAACTGTCGCTTCTGTTCTCTTTCTAATATTCTTTTCGTTCGATTCTTATTTTCCGCAGTTTCTGTTACTTTGTCGGTTGATCTCTTCGGCAAGTTACATGACGGAACTGCACTAATTTTTAAATTTTTTCTTTTCGATTGAACATCTGCAACAGAGAATTGTGTTAAAATTATTTATATAAAGATCACTTTGCAAAAGTTAACAATAAATCCTTTCTTTAATTTTTCTTCTATAGTATAATCTACATCAACTCCAAAAATAATTTGGTACTTCTTACCTGGCAGAAAATAATCCTCTTTTTTAAAGTGCAAGGAACAGATGCGCATGGTCGGAGTAATCGGTTTACCGATTTTTATTGCTTGTTCCCAGGCCTTGAATTTGTCGATTTTTTCCGATATTCCTCGTTTATTGGTAATTTTAACAAAAGTTTGTCCACGTGTCGGAAATGTGTGGAATCTCACGGTTGGATCTCTGCTACGTTTACTTAAGCAGCCGTATACGACACAAAATGATTTGTCTTTAGAGATTCTTGGCGAAAACCTCATACCTTCGCCCGGAATGTCGCCCATACTGTCACGATCCTTATTTGTTGATTACTTTTCTTAATTATTGAGTCACTGCTTTAATAAATCTCTTTGATACTAACAAAACGCACGTATATCACGGCGCAAACACTGGTAAACACCGGGCAGCGACTTGACAGCAGCAGTTACATTTTTCGCCGCTAGATGTCATGTTCGAGTTTGTCATTTCCCAATAGATCAATAAGTGTGTGTGTTTTCGCAGTTCAGCGGAACATAATATATTTCGTAATTCTACTTGAGACTGTATAAATCTAAAAAGAGAGATACTAAATAATTATAAACGACCAGCTACATTAAATGCGCGTTCATTATAGATGTTCTTGGTCCTAGTTTATCATGTTATTTTATAATAACAAATTCTAAGTAATCTTTTATATATGTTCAACCATAATAAATTTAAATTGTTTCCTCTTTTCGAATTGTCATAACATCGTTCATTATATATGGTAACGTTCGCCCTGTTGGCACTGCAAGTGCCGACAGTGCGCCGGTGAGTTGTCTTTGTCCTGTTTGTCAGTCAAACCTCTTTACATTAATGTTTTAAGAAAAAGGACATCCAATCCTCAGTCAGTGCAAGGTTATGAGTTAATAATACCAGTTGCCTACTCTCAGCTCGGGTTTTATCCGTCGCTATTGTTGGGCGCGGATTTTATTCGTTGCTCCTGATCTATAGTTAGTGTGTTATTCCTAGCTTAGGCGCGGGTTTTATCCGTTGCTCGTCCCTCTCTCTTTGTTTGTTACTCCTGATCTAGGCGCGGGTTTTATCCGTTGCTCGTCCCTCTCTATTTGTTTGTTACTCCTGATCTAGGCGCGGGTTTTATCCGTTGCCGTCGAGCGCGGGTTGATATCCGTTGCTCGTCCCTTTCTATTCGTTTGTTAGTATGCCGTCGAATGAATTCAAGGTATTTTCTTCAAATAACTTTAATTTATAATTTATCGTAGATTTTGAAAAATATATACAACTTAACAATTTCAATTTATTTCTAGGTACAGCTGTCTGCCCACTTGTAGCCTTATTTTACTCTTCACCATGCGTGAATTTCTATAACTGAATGGATCGTATATTATTGGGCCCAGCGTTGCCAACTCGTACCATAATTATGGAATCGTACCATAATTCAACCATCTGTACCATGTACCATACCACGCGTATCATACTCAAAAAATATACTATAATTCTGAATACCGAAGTAAATTCCATAATTTTGCACCATAATTTTGCATATCTGGTACTTGCTCTTAGTTATTTTTTTCAGCCTGGCTAGCTCGACCCCTAACGGGGACCTGCGCAACACTTTTCATCAGTTATTTGGGAGTTTTCACATACCGACACAATCTAACGCAGTGTCAACTTTCTGGCGTAAGCGGCCAATCCGGGCGAAGGAATACACCAGAAATGTTGACACTGTGTCGCATTGTGTCGCAGTTGAAAACCTCGCCCTCCGCGCTACACTAGCTTTTTCGCGAAACCTTGATACACGGTCATATAACCTCAGTTAATTTATGATCTACATATCAGATAATATTACCATATTCTCAATTTTTCTGGACGTGTAAAATAAATTCACCAAAATGTTTGATCCAACCTTTCAATCCAAGTCTCATCTATGAGTCACTCTGAGTATTTTTTTTCTTTCTATTTACCTGATTGAAAAGCTTTGATCGCGGATACAGGGCTTGAAAATACCATAATTTACGGTCCTGAATCAGTAATTGCGTTTGATGACTGTACCATAATAGTACCATAATTTCACGGGCCTGCGATGATAATTTACTCTAGAGGAGTTGGCAACGCTAATTAATTGTTCAAAATATGAATATCAATTAAGAGTAAATGAAAAAATACGCTGAACTGATTATATGGACTTCACTTGAATAAAATATTTCAAAACGATATACGGCTATGATCGCTGTGGATTAATTTAAAGTTCTCGCTAATAAATTTTACTCGATTTCCCACGATATTAGCCAGCTCTGATACTGGTTTGATATGTTTAAAGATATTCATATACCGGGACCATCTCTAGAAACTAAACAGGAACTGCGCATGCGCGAATTTAAATCCGCCGTCCGTGCAGTCTGGCCACCCCGAGACCCTGCTGTCAAACTCTGTTTCTGTCGGCGATGTAGTTCACATGCATTTTTGAGGTTAGAATCTCAAGTCATTGAGATAGTCACTCGGAAAGGCTTGGGAAGCATTTGTTATTGAAAATTGATTGTTCAAAGAACGGTCGGAATTTAATGCTGATGCTCTTTGAAAATTCGTCCTATTCGATTGAAACAAGAAATCTGTTCAAATGTTGGGTGCTTGGAAGAAACGAAGCAGGTAGGTGGGGACAATTTATTCAATCATTTTCATTACTTCATACATTAAGAATAACAATGAAATTTTTTTCTTTCAACAGAAAATACAGCCAAAATAATAGCATCTCTGCTGTTAGCTGATGTCTTCTCTTCCCATTCAATTCGTGACACATGCAGAGATCATCGGCCACTTTTGTTGGTTGGAAAAGGAAGTTGTAGATCTTACGGTTTCTTTCAATTTCAAATCTAATCTCAAGAAATCTAATCCGAAGAGTAAAACTCAGAAACATTCTGTGACACAAGTTAAAAATCAACATTTTCAAAATGTGCCTCAGTAATTAACTTTAAGGATAATCATGTTTTAGAGTAATGTTCAGAACATTCATATGAAAATATTGACTTATCGGATTCAACATTGTACCCCTTGTTCCTTTGAAACAAATGAATATCTAATTTTCACTGAAGTTCATGAAAATATTTACTTAAACCTAAATCCAATACAATATCTTGTTCATAGTGCTCCGAACATCATCCAGTAACATGAATATCCGGAAGGAATCCCTCTGTCGCAGAAACCGTTATAAGGTTCTTTGTTTTTAACTTGTGCCACTAGATAACTTTTGCATTGCAGATTCCATTTCCAATCTTAGGATGAGATTTTTTGTTTCGAACAGTGTTAACATGGGATGCAGAATTAATTGTAATAAATGGAGATTCACAAACTCTCAGTTTCAATGAAGGACCATTGTAAGAGTATAAAATTGAATCTGGTTTCAAGCTTTCAATAAGTTACCGGATGACTCCCTGATAAAGATTCATCATAAAAAAGTTAGCCAGCAAGTAAGTCCTATTGTAGACAAAGTGATCATTTGTAACGTGTACTAGTAAGTGAATGCATTCCTTAGACCTTGCTGGGGTTGAACGAGGCTCAAGCACGGATGATAGCTGCAACTAGCTAGTCAGATGATACTGTCGAATAATATTGACTTTAAAGACATTTTCAACTGAAGTTATCCAACATTTTTAGATTGAGATTGGTTCAGTTTACACATCAAAATTCATCCTTGGAATCTGATTTAACACTTGAAACACTATTCATCTGAATTGAATACCAAGAGAGTGAAAAATAAAATATCAAAACTGCCGAAAATAAAATTTGAAAAATAATGCGGGCCAATAATACTGCTTGGATTACAATGGTGCACGGAATGATTGCTCTGTAAAATTAGTTAGCAGCAATTGTTGAATAACAAACTTATTACTATTGGCTCGATAGATCTAAAATGATGGAATATTCAAACACCATGATCTGTAGTGTGTCGTGCTCTTCAATTTTGCCACGACTGATGTTCAGAAGGTGGCGATGACCAGAAGAAATTCCTTCGGATACCTGTTGTCTAATGGAACAACGGAACAACCAGGTTCGATGGTTGGAACGGTGGCACCAATCGAGAAACTAGGGTCCTAGCCACCAAAACGTTTTGACCATCAGGTAAGGTATGATTTTCATCCTATTATCCAAACTTGAAACTTCAAGTCTGTCAGAACAAACGAATTTTATCATTGAATACATGTGAAAATATTGTAATATGCAAATATCATAGTATCAGAAATTTACTTACACGCTTCAACGCCTGACAACTTTAGTCTCGCTTCGATGATGTTTGTTTCCCACCTGAAAATATTAAAAGATATTATCATCAGACAAGAGCTTCTAATTGTTTTGAATACCACTAATTTTCAATAAATTGCGACAGAAAAACGAATTGCTACTTTTTGTACTCCTAAGCTTTGTGTTTCAAGATACACTATTTCTTTTATTCCTTGTTACTGATTTTATTTTAATATTTCATGTTCATTGGCACTGATTACTGGCTTCCGGAGCACTGCACTGTAACAAATTTACTCTGGAGCAACCCTCTACTGGGTTTCAACAATCCATTTATTTTTAATTTTATGTAAATAAAGAATCTGTTTGAAATAAACAATATTTTTACTTACCTGCCTCAGTTTGTCTAGACTCCCACTCGTTGATGACGTTCCACATTTAATTTCAGTTTTCTTCTTTCAATAAATAACTGATCCAATTTCTGTAGCTTTTGATATTTGTTTCTCCATTGACGCCTTTATTGTGTCGATTCAATATCTGCTAATATCAACTACGGTATTGCTGAATGACACTTTTCTTAGAAAATTCACGATAAGTAGGAATAAATAACAACCTAACCTCGATACGCTACTTTACGCGCGAGATATTCAGAGCCTTGTCACATTTCGTGTACGTTGGTCGCCTTGGTTAGCTGACGAAAATTACTCCGCGGGGCAATTTCGCTGGCCAATGAAATTGAATCATTTGGCGCATGCGCAGTTCCTGTTTAGTTTCTAGAGATGGTCCCGGTATACGGTGAGTCGGCCAGCTCGGTTGCCTCAGGTCTACTGCTCGGTTTGTGGTTTGCCGGTCACATATTTAGTGGCCCGTGTCACCGTTGCTTTGAGCCCCGGTCGTCGAGTCGTCCATCTGTCGGCGTACGGTCGGTACTGTCGGCGGTCTTTGTTGTATCGCGATCTGTCTCTGTCGTTGAAGGTGGTCAGTTTGTGGCTCCTACTCGGGGGTTCTCACCCGGTGACCATCATTGTGATGTGACCAGTCACCGGTCACGTTACAATATACATATATCATTTGCAAATTTAATTGTTACCCCGACTTATTCATTTGTTATTGTTTCACCATTTTCACGAATCGTTTGAAGAATACACTTTATCTTTTATCAGTTAAATCATATAAACCATTTATTTCGAACGACGATCTTCCCCAATTTCAGGATTCAATTATCATTAATATAAATTAGCCTCAACCTATTTAAACAAACCTCACAGACCTGTATAGGACTATAGCAACACGATCCTACAAATACCGGCGTACCGAAAGGAAGGTCTTTCTCAGTTTTAATTTTTATGCAGTGCTGTTACGTGGGTGCATAATTGATTATTATCTTTAATAGTCATAAACTTTCATTGCTCTTTAGACGTCTACCCTCCCACGTAACAAAATAATTGAGATTGATTATTTCAATTCAAATAATTCAATAGTTTTGCCATCAATTCTCGATAATTCACTTCAATCCAAGTAAATATCTGAATGTCTCAATTCATTGCTTTTTGTTTTTTCCGTTGATTCAAGTTAATTCATTCACTTTAGAGTATTAAAAAAAATTCAGTTCAATTATTTTTTTTCCCAACAATTCTCCATAACTTACCCCAATTCGCGTTCATACCTGAAAATTTTGTCGATTTTTTCGGAATTTTCTGTGAACCCAAATTCATTGATTCAATTCGTCTTAATTTCTTCATTTTGGACTATTTTTGACTTCTTCAACCTAATTTTCTCTTATCCCTCACGCTAGTTCGAGTTCATTTCAAGATTCCCATAATATTACAATTATTGTGGTACCTTTCGTACCACGATATGCAGTTATTATCTGCAATAATTCTCTGTCAATCCCCATCAATTCAATTGATTTACTATTAATTTTCCGTTAATTCGATTAGTTCTCATTGATACAGGCAATTTTCTGTTAATTCAGTTAATTCTAATAAATTCAGGAGATTCTTTGTTAATTCAGTTGATTCTCATTAATTCAAGTAATTCTCTGTTAATTTAGTAAATTCTCATTAATTCAGGTAATTCTCATTAACTCAATTGAATTATGAACTAATTTATGGACTACTGAGACGTCAATTCAACGCGTTATTTCTACCTCGCGGAAAACTAAATGGCACTCGAAATCAGTGTATACCTTTTTCGCAGGGATAAACTTTTTGGGAAATCGTGTTCCCTCAAACAATGAGTATAGCTCTTTCTGATGAAAAATTTCCTTTTCAATTGAGCAACACTCCAAAAAAAATGGGATAGGGTGATATTGGATGAAAATTACTCATTTTTATCCATTCCCAGTCACAAAACATCGCTGTACTCAATTCTAGAAACATTATTTCAATCAATTGGAATGATTCGATATTATTACAATTATGTAACGAGAAACGTCGGACGGCACTCTCGTTTTCGTCTTCGATACTGACAACAAATCGTTCTTTGCAAAATTATTTTGTAGCTCTGAAAAGTGCCGTTTTTTATGTGCCTCTGGAAAGTTCAGTTTTTTTACAAGTCGTTACTAGGGCAGCAGCTGTACAAAATGCCCGCCGCCTCGTCGGAGGCAGAGCCGGCAGCGTTCGATCAACTCGCCAATTGCTGATCGAACGATTTCCGGAGTCACCGTCGCCGTTGCTTCTACGATTTTTGCCTCCACGGCTTCCAAGGAATAGGGAACTTGCATGTTTTTTAATTTTAATTTTATTCGAAAGTAGAATGAAAAATATTGAATTCCCCAAGACAGTTTTTTTTTACGAGCCATAATAACGCCAGACAATAATTTTTTGTCCTCTAAATTTTCTCGGTAAATTTGAATCGGCAGTCATTTTGCTGGACCCCTCTATCAGCGCCGCCAGGTGTCACGTTTGGGAAGTATGCTCGGCTGTAAACACTGTCTGCTCCGAGCAAGCCGGAATCCTAACTTTATTATACACCATGTAAATGTACTTTGCAGGGAATAGTGAGGTTATTATTATAAAACAATAGATAAAGTGAAAGAAAAATTCGTGAAGGGCACTTCCGAGAACCTACCTTCAGTAGATCTGGAAAGGCTTTCGTCATTCATGTCAAACAGTGATTGTTTTTTGTGAGCGGAAATGCGTAACGTCAAAACTGAAAGGTATGTATGTAGACTCTGATCATTTTCACAATCAGTATAGGTATAACGGATTTTTGGCCATTTTGGAGTATATAAGAGTACGGCGGTCTCGCGCTTTTATTTGAATCTTAAAATTTTTTTTTTTTTTAACTTGGCGTCGAGACACTGCCGTTTCTCTTGATAAGATAAAAATTGGATAGTCAATATATATTGGATAGTCAAATCTTTAAATTTTGTTGGATTTATTGGATCTTTGAATTTTAATTGGATAGTCAAATCTTCAAAAACTTTTGTCTGCTGTCCACAGATCTATGCAGTTTAACTATGGAGATGGTGCTATAGGATATGTACAAGTATTAAGAGAAAAGGGGATGTGTACAGTCGAAGCAAAAATCTGCCCAGAACATAGAATACGAAATAAAAATTATACTGTCAGAGTAGTAATAAATGAAAAGGACAATACTGTGATGAGTACTATTTGTGATGACTGCGCTACTTCAATGGGTATTTCTATAATATATTGTAAGCTGAAGATACAATAATTATTACATGTATCTTCTAAAATTATATCTAAACATTTGCAGGTGGTTGCAGACATGCTGTGGCTTTATTAGCTTGGATTCATCGTCGCACCGGAGAGCCTGCTCCTACATCTATCGCATGCTATTGGAAGAAACCAAAACTATCCGACGTTGGAACAAGTATTAAATATAAGAAAATTTTGGATATATTACCATTAGGATCTATTGCTGCAGATGGCAAAAATGATAATCAACAGGAGACTTTTCTTGAAAAGATATTAAAATCAGGAAAATCAGACACTGGCAGTCATCTCATAAAATTTTTTAGCAAAAGTTTGCTCCAAGGGTTATCAATGCACCAGAATGCTGTATTGCATAATGGTGACAAACAGGATGTACAAGTATTTCTCGATTATGTTGCTGCAAAATTAACCAATGAAGCTTGTACAGCAGCGTGCTCTACTACGATGAATCAAAATGAAAACCACAGTTGGTATGAACTGCGTTATGGACGTATCACTGCATCGGTGATATATGAAGCTGCACATTCTAACACAATTGATGGAACTTTGGTAGAAAAAATCTTGAGTCCACAAAGTTTTGATACGATTGCAATGAAAAGAGGAAGAATGTTGGAATCTCAAATGCTACAAAAAGTGACTAATCGATTGCAAAAAAAAATAGACAAGTGTGGACTCCTACTAAGTGCCAAATTTCCTGAATTTGGTGCTTCCCCAGATGGTATTTGTGATGATGCTGTTATTGAAGTGAAGTGTCGAATGAGTTCAAGGACTGTAAAAAATTATTATACTGATGGAAAAGTTCATAATAAGTTCAAGGCCCAGATTCAGCTGCAAATGCTTTTTCATGAGAAAAATGAAGGATATTTTTGCATCGCAGATCCAGGATTTGAAGACAATGGAAATGTTTCCATTGTAATAGAGAATTTCGATGAAAATTATATGACAGCAGTGATGAAGAGAGCAAGTGCTTTTTGGAGTAAAGCAATATTCCCAAAACTGATGCGCTGATTTTATTATTGATAAGATAGATATCCTCATATATGTATATTAATGTAATTCATTTTGAGAAATTTTAATGAAACCAAAAATGGATGATCAAAATAGAATACAAAAATAATTATCTTAAAGTATGATATTATTAAATGATTTTTCGTATTATGTCATACTGGATAATTTCAAATTTGCTGTATCACTGCACTTTGCAAATTTACTAAACCTCAAGCAATCAACACAGTAGAATCCAAGCAGTCCAGTAGTTTATTGTCTACGCGTGTGTGAATGTCCAGAAATTGAAAATTTCTTATACGGTTGATTACTCTTTCCACATGTATTCTGAGACTGGCAATTTGTTTAGTTAGTCTTACATCACTTTTGCTACTCTGTGTATTCTGACTAACTGGTGGAGGTCTGATTAAGGTGCATTTTTTTCGTGAGCTGCACATCCAGCTGTTTAAGGCCTTGGTCTGCCATCACTTTTACATTTTTGGCAAAACATCTAAGTATCCACACTTCTCGACTATTGACATATCAGTGCACCTTCCACAAACTCCATCTGATATAAAATTTATAAGGCCATCAGTCACAGATATAAGATACTTAGAGGTATTACATTTTTTATAATCCGACCAAGTCAATGCCTGATTACATGCATCCGATGGTTTTTCGATTTCTATTTCAAAACAGTCTATAATGCTTTCAATGTCACTATATCTGTATCGAAAGTGTATAGGAAGGTTCAACATCATTTGCTGCCTTGCTTGGTCAAACAATAAGCTGTTTCAACTGTAAAGCTATGAGTTTTACACTTTTATTGAAAACTCTGCTTGCTTGCGTTTCCGATAAACCAAATTCATTTCCTAGCACAAGAAATGGTAGATTCAGCTTAACTTTCTTCAGTGTCAAGTAGATATTCCTTACACTAATGCTGCATTCTTCATGTAATAAGTCTATTATGTACATTGATTCTTTGCGTATACCTAAATACAGCAAAGGATTGTTTTCAATTAATCTTTTCGTAGAAATTTCATACACCACTTTGCCCAAAAATTCATCCCTTATTTTTTTTTCATCGTTGCTTGTACCCGATGATTGAGTAAAACTCATCTTGTAAGATGAACTAGTATCGAGGGTATCGAAAGATAAATCCATACTACTGACTTTATCAAACACCTCATTCATCCGTAAAAATTCCGCATCAAAATTACTGCCAACAAGGACACTGCGAGATTCAGCAACTGCTTGGGAAGCTTTGTCTTCATTTTGAAGGCTGGTTTGTGTCCATTTATACGCTGCGCTTGGCTTAACTTGTACAAGCTTACTGTTATGAAGTTTTACCAATGGTTGCAATACACGCGGATCAGAACGGAAAATACTCGACGCACTGCACTCTTTACTTTTTGCCCCCAATGAACAATCTCCAGTGTCTTGAATATCAAACTGACCATCGACGTTCATTGAACTATAGGCTAGATTGTTTGAAATGTTCAAATTAAAACGAGGAACAACACCCTCCTTTAGTATTTTTCTTTCTCCAAACTGTTTATATGCAGTGTAGTTTTTCAAATCATTTTCAAGCTATAAAGAATAATACAGTTTATTAGACTGATTTAATGTAATTTTCATTTAAATGTATAAGAAGATATTCACTTACATCAAGATGATCTCCCCAGCAATAACTAGTTTTTTTCAGTTTTTTATTTTTGTCAAACCCGACTGCATCGCTCCAAGTCTTCCGTTTTAATACATTATTTCGCACTCGGATAAATATCTTCTCTGGAGTTGAACTTGTTGTATTTTTACAACATGGTACAAAACAATACATATACCAATCTAAATTTGGTTGCGGAGCTGATGGATCCATTGTTGTCTTTTTATTTTAACCAAACTAAAAGTTATTTACTGAGATAGTTACAATTTTGACAACGCCAACTATGCTTCACAGCTTCAAATAGTAATATTGCAGGTTAGGATTCCGGCTTGCTCGGAGCAGACGGTGTTCACAGCCGAGCATAGTGCCCGAACGTGTCACCTGGCAGCGCTGATAGAGGGGTCCAGCAAAATGGTTGCCGGTTCAAATTTACCGAGAAGAATTAGTGTAAAAGAAAAAATTATTGCAGCGTTAATGTTGCTCGAAAAAAGAAACTGTCTTGGGAAATTCATTATTTTTCATCCTACTTTCGAGTCTGATAGAGGAATATAGAGATTTCAGATGCATTCAGGTTCCCTATTCATTTATTCGTTATACTATCTTGTTTAGATCTACAAGGAAAGAAGGTTCCTTTGTAACACTACATCCCTTCATGAATGTGGGTCGTCTCGACTTATCATTAACATTAGAATCATATAACAATTGACACACACTGAATTCAATTGTTGATATTGGCGTTGGGTACTCTCTTCCCTCGAGGTGATTGAGCTTGGCTTGAAAATGATAAAATCTCTGCGATTCTGTCCGACATTTGCCTTCCGTCTCACGGAAAAAACCACAGAAAATCTTGAGAAGACAGTATGAGTGCCATGATGTAATAATTTTTGTGCTTTACCAAAGTCAGTGGCCCAACCACCGAAGAAAGTCAGAAACATGATGCTGTATGTTTCTCAGAAACAGGTTCGACTTTGGCCAATCTTGAAAATTCGGAAAAACTTCCAACGGAGTAATTCCAAAATAAATGGTTTGATAGAATGGGCATAGAAGAAAAGTCTAAGAAGAATCCAAGTGAAGAAAACCACAGTCAGTAGAAACTTGAACCAAATAATTGGGATCAAGGGTAACGAGGCATGGCAGCCTCAGGAAAAATCCAATAAGAGCTTCACAATCTAAATTAGAAGCAGAAAAATGAATTTCAAAATGACAAAGACAAAATAATTTTCATTTAAAATGTAGCAAATTTTATTCAAACATCATTTTTTAAAATTTTTATAATTCAAAATTGCTACCTGGTATACAAAGTTTTCTCCACAAGAACCATGTCGTAATGAGTAAAATAATAAAACAATTCAACGCTTAAAATAACGAACAAATTTCTGCAGTCAGGCAATATCGAATAAATAACTCCGTTAAACTTCGTCGAGGAAACACAAAAATGCAGAACATGCAAAAAGATGTTATAAATATAGCCCAATAGATTTCCCTTATTATATGGGAAGAAATGGACAATAAAAATAGAGAAGAAATCAATCAATGGTTCAACAAGCAATGGGAAAAAATTTAATGCAAGAGAGTTTGAGGAAGTCAAATGAGAAACACGGCGGAATTGGTGTGTAATCATTGGTTTGTGTTCAAGTGAGTGAAAATTAAATTTAAAATAGATGAGTGAACAATTTATTTATACATTTTTAATATTAATTGAAAAAATTATATGAAATGAACTCTTCTTTCAAAGATCTAGATGAAGAAGCTGAGGGATTAATAGTTTCCCACAAATCATGCACCGGAGAGGGACCCGCCGGTTAGATATGTGGACAAGTCTTGACATCAAATACTGACAAAAGAACTTAAAACTTGTAGACCAGAACTTCCAAACGAATGGCTAACTCCTCTCTTTAATACAAAACATTAAAAAAGACAGAATCAATGCCTTTTATAATAGCGCTAAAAATACATAAACTAAAACCGGAATTAAATATTTACGTCCATACCATATGTCACTGATCTATCTCACAAAATTGAAAAAGTACTATCACAAGAAGACATAACCGTAACTTACAAAATCACAAACAACACAAAGGGTCTTTTTACAAATCTTAAGTCAAAACCCCCATGTTTTAACAAATAAACACAATCTATAAAATAGACTGCTCCGACTGCGATAAATCTTATATTGGATAAACGTCTCGACATTTAAAAAACAGGATCGCAGGTCAAAAATCTCATATTCGAACACGAGGCCTAGACGGATGCGTTTGAGCTCATCACATCCTAACAGAAGGCTATGTTTTTGATTTTGATAACACCACAGTGATAACGTCTGAAAATAATTGGCACAGCCGTTTGATAAAAGAAACGATACACATCTTCAGGAATATTAATAATACATGTAACAAAAGAACCGACGTTCAGAACCTGTCACCCATATTCTGACATATTATAATTTCAAATTTCTCGCGTTTCTTCTCGGATGGACTAAAAATGACACCATCTGACAATCGTGTACTCTATGTGGTAATCATGATGTATCGATTATGGATCAATTCCAAATATACTTTGGAAAAAGAAGGCACTTCCACTCGTGGCGCAAATTTAACATCTAGTCCATTTGGTTGTCACTATTTTTGTATTATTAATATTCATACCACAATTTATTATAATCATCTTCTTGAAAAATCTATGGTTCACCCGTACACTCTCTTATAAACTCTATTTTATCGCCTTTAATCTAATACAATTAGCAAATTTATTTAATTTTACGTATACTGTTTGACCTTGAGTTGCCAAACAAGCATACACAAATCGTATACCTTTTTCTTTTAAGTTTAAAATATATTGAACGAAAATTTTCAGTCATACATAAGGTAAGTAAGGGATAGTTATACAAATTAAAAAATTAGACACCTGTTCACCGCCGTTGAGGGGGGAGGGGGGGGATTTTCTTTTCCCCGCTAAATTTGTCGCTTTTTTTTCAATTTTCCAGCGAAGAAACTATACAAGGGGTCAATGCAAAATATGACATGTGGATTTATTTATCTTTTATCTATTTCCAAAAAAAAAATTAAAAATCATTTCCTCCCAAAAATACCGTTTAAACGCGTTTTTCTCGAAGTAGCTTTATGCAACTGGAGTGCACAATATTTGAAAAACCATCCAACAGATTGTTTTCAAATTTGACAAGCATGCTCAGTCGATGTCCTTCTACCGTTTGATGAAAAAAAAAGCAATACGTTGGATACTTTCTTGATTATAACAAAAAGAACGATCTATTTTGTTTGATCAATCGATATTTTGAGTTCAAAACATCACCGGATCCGTATTTTTTTTTTCAGCTTCATCAAACGATAGCTACATGTGTGTAAAGTAAAATAGTTTTGGGTTTTCGTTGCAGGATTAATGGGAAGACTCGAATCATGTCAATTGGGGATCATCACGCGTCGAGGGGGGTGGAAGGCATATTTTTGGAAGGAAATGATTTTTCATTTTTTTTTAAATAGACAAAGAATAAATGAATCCTCATGTCATATTTTGCATTGATCTGTTGTACAGTTTTTTCGCCAGAAAATTACAAAAAAAGTGATAAATATAGCGAAAAAAAACCCCGCTTAATCGATACCTCAAACCGACCCGCTGCCGCCACCTCATCACTAGACCCCGAACCCATCGGACCGCGCGGGGCCGTAAGGGCTCTAAGTGTTCGCCAGGCACGCACGCCGCTTACACCAAAGGTACCACCAGCTGACCTGTATGGAGGACCGTTTGGTCCACTGTCAAATCACTCTTCGCTACTCCCGTTCACATACAACATACATCTAATTGCGCCGTAGATTCACTTTACCGACCTTCTGCCAATATATAGATATATATTCAGGCCGCACCGCATATCCAATTCACATTATGTTTTGATTGATTCGCTATATGTTTATATTGTTACAAAGGGTAAAATCACTCATATAACCTCCCTATCAGTTGATCTAGTCGTCAGCGTGTGACGCAAGAAGTCTAAGCCTTCTAATGTCATCAAATGAGCAGGGCTGCTAAGTCAAGCAGTTTAAAGCATTTTCCTCCAATCATTTAATTATCGCCTTTTATTGATTTGGTAATTAGATTCACGAACCTCAACTTTCATTTTAAACGGGAGTCCGTTTCACTTGTGTCAGAAGCGTATTTTACTCGAGCTTTCTTACGCGGCTCAATTCAGTGCGCGCTTGAGCGATATTTACGATCCACAATATGAGCAATTCACGACAAACGCGTTCGAGTCGTCAGACGAGTTCTTGCGACGCCGTTCAGTC
Organism: Diprion similis; assembly: GCF_021155765.1. Lineage (NCBI taxonomy): Eukaryota > Metazoa > Arthropoda > Insecta > Hymenoptera > Diprionidae > Diprion > Diprion similis. Next base: position 15,767,621 of record NC_060105.1, on the reverse strand, counting down.
GGTTGCAGCGGCTCCACCAGAGGTTCTGCCGATCCCGGAACGACCCCTTGTAATAGCTCCTGCTGTAGCCACCCTCCCTGAGAGCAACCTAGTACTTCTCGTTCTCCAGCGGCAACAGAGGCCGCTCAGAAACACCAACAGCAACAACGGCTTCTCCAGTTACTCCAGAATCAACAAAAACCGCAGAGACTGGAGCGGCAAGCTCAAGAACGATCGGTGACCAGCATCCACGAGCTGTTCCGGACGACTATTACCACCCTCCAGTTAATTCGTGCGACGAACGGTTCCGGAGAACCGGCAGCCTTTTCTCGAGCTTCTCCAGTCCCATCTTCAAGGCGACCTCCCGTTCCACCTCCGCGTTCCTTGCCAGACCCAAATCTTTCAAGGAACGATTTGAGGTCTGTACACCAACCTCCTCAAACAGCGGTTCCGCCTCTTTTCCATTATGGAGTTCGAGAGGAGGTCGCTCTTCCTGTACCCTTATCACGACCAGTCACTTACAACGTCCGCATCGAAAACTCGATACAAGACGCCCCGGAAAATGATTTAAATTAGTTGTTCCTGGGCTGTCGAGGTCGTAATCCCGAGGTCTGTTTGAATGACGTCAGGGAGGCTACTCAATTCTTTCAAACTAGACTTCCAGTACTCGTTAAACCCCCTACTTTTGACGGACAGATTTCTTGGACGGACTTTGACAGTCAGTTTCTGGCAGCTGAGTCTGCAAGGTCCTGCAGTTTTGGTCTTGTCAACTTTGACCCCGGCTAAGACACTGGATTACGAAAAATTAACTTCTGCTCTAAGACTGAGGTTCAGTACAGAACATCTTGAAAAGTTACATCTGACCCAGTTACAAAACCGACGGCAGAAACGAGACGAGGACTTGGCCACTCTTGGTCAAGACATAGACCATTTAGCCAGAGCAGTCATTCTTGATGGCGGTCACTTGACCGATTTTATAGCAGTAGAAGCGTTTGTTGAAGCGATTAGTGACCCTAAATTAGAATTGCTGTAAGCACAGCTGGGGTCGCTACGCTACGGGAAGCTATCATTAAGGCTTTAGAAATTGAAGCTGTTGGACGACAACTTTTGCCTGTCACCAGGGTTCGACAAGTAGAAGTAGCAAAAGATGCCCCTAGAGAACGTCCGAAAAACAGTTCTGGACAGACGAGTCGAACCGACCGAAAGAATGACAACTATAATAAAAGTGGTGGAAATAAAAATAATCGTGGTTCTGCCAAGAACGGGGGTGAGATACGCGCATCGTCTAACAAAAGAATTATGAAGAGTCAGCCCATTCTTGAATGCCCATTTTGTGTCAGAAAAGACCATGATGCCAAGCACTGTTTCGTGTTAAAACCCAGAGCGGAAGCTCCCCTTCCAAGCTCGAATTCAGATAGTCGTAATTGGCGTGATAGAAAAGTAATCAGGGAAGATGATCCTCCATCAGCAACAACCTCGACCAGTATCACAGTAAACTAAATACAGATGATTTGGAAGAGCGAAAATCATCACAGGTTGTCAGAACAGAAAGCTTTATTGCAACTCGGTTTCTGTTAAGAAGTTTAAGACAGTCTGGTCTTTACGTGCGCGGAACTGTTGATTGCGTGGTCCGCCTCTGGGTAATTGACACCGGAGCAGAGGTAACCGTTGTTCGATCGGATCTCTTTAAATCCAAAGACCAGACTGTTCACTCTTTATCCCTGCGAACTGTCACTGGCGAGACGACCCCGATTCTGAATGAGGTTAATGTACAAATTAACCTCTTTGGATATATTGACTCTCCACATAAGGTGTTTGTCGCAGATATCGAGGATGAAGGTATTTTGGGATTAGATATGCTTACAGCTCAAATTGTGTAATTTCAACTAAAAAGAATTCTCTAACATCTAACAATTGTGAAATCCCTCTTTGCTCGAATAGGAGAAATGGAACTCTCTGAAGACAACCCTCGACATCCGTTCCCTTCACACCCGGTAAATCTTTTGGTAAAATCTTCAACCACGCTGGACTCGGCTCAGAAAGAATCATTCAAATCCCTTCTACTGGAGTACTCGGATTCTTTCGCAGTCAACAGCGGAGACAGAGGAACGTGTACCTCAGTCAAACATGAAATTGATGTTGGAAACAATCCTTCTATTAAGCAGGCTCCCCGGAGACTCGCCCTCAGCGGGCGGGAGGAGGTGAAGAAGCTCGTAGAAGATATGTTGTCAAATAATGTGATCAAACCATCGTCCAGCCCTTGGCCTTCTCCAATTGTCTTTGGTAATAAGAAAGACGGGTCAAAACGATTCTACATCGATGATAGGAAGCTAAACGATATTACAAAAAATGACTCTTACCCCTTATCCCGAATTGATAAAACTCTCGATACGATAGCCGGAGCCAATTGGTTTAGCACTATAGACCTTCAGAGTGGGTACTAGCAGGTCGAGATGGATTCTCTCGACAATGAAAAAACAGCTTTCGTCACGAGTTCAGGAGGATTATGGCAACTTAAGGTAATGCCGTTTGGTTTAAGTAATGCCCCGGCTACCTTCGAACGCATGATGAAGACTGTTCTCCATGGACTCACTTGAAATATGCCTCGCCTATTTGGGAGATATAATCGTTTCGGCAAGAACTTCGAAGAAGAAATAGAAAATCTTGAAGAAATTTTGGTCAAGCTAAAGTAGGCAGGCCTAAAGATAAGTCCGAAAAAATGCCATTTGCTCCAACGAGAAGTAAGCTTCCTTGGACACATCGTCTCAGCAAAGGAAGTAAAAACCGACCCGTCTAATGTAAGATCGAAAAGGTTTCTTCCTGGCCAACACCCACAAACAAGGAACAAGTTCAGAGATTTTCAGGTCCATGTACCGACTACAAAGGATTTGTGAAAAAGGGTTTGCCACGATCGCTAAACCGCTACACCATCTGACTGGTATGAAGATTCCGTTCGAGTGGAGCTCCGAGTGCGAAGAAGCTTTTGGAAAGCTGAAAACTTACCTCACTATCTCGTCAATTTTACCCTATCCCGAAGTAGAACTCCATTCCATTTTAAATACAGATGCGTCGCTTTCCGGGATAGGCGGGTTTTTGTCTCAGATACAGGAAGGACAAGAAAGAGTGATCAGCTATTACAGTAGAGTTCTTAGTAAAACTGAAAGGAATTATTGTGTCACCCGACGAAAACTTTCAGCCGTGATTAAATCAATAGTCCATTCCAATCATCACTCATACGGGAGAAAATGTTTCATCAAAACAGACCATGCTTCTTTGATATGGTTGATTTCGTTTGAATCCCCCGAAAGTCAGGTAGCTAGGTGGATTGAGAGGCTCGGACAGTACGATTTCAGATGGGATCAGATGGCAACTCTTGGTTCCTAAAGATCGGGTTCCTGAAGTTCTTACTCTCCATCACGATTCCCCGGCAGGAGGTTACTTCGCCTCGAATAACACTTGAGAAAGGATCTGCGAGCTCTATTTTTGGCCTCGTTACCGAACAGACGTAGAAGACCGGTTTCGAAGATGTCAAAACTGCGCAGCCAAGAAAGGACCTAGAAATAAAGGCCAAAGTTCTCTTCAAATTTACAACGTGGGAGCACCGTTTGAGAGAGTAGCAATGGATATCCTCGGCCCTCTTCGTGTAACTCAGTCAGGATATAAATATGCATTAGTCATGGCCGATCATTTCACCAAGTGGCCCGGAGTGGTTCCACTCGCCAATTAAGAAGCTTCTACCGCAGCTCGGGCGTTTGTAGTGAATTCGTTGGTAGGCACGGAGTTCCTCTAGAGTTCCATACTTTCATATTGATCAAGGCCGAAATTTTGAGTCGAGTTTAATAAAAGAGGTTACCCAGATTTTAGCGATTACAAAACCTCGTACGACTCCCCTACATCCCCAATTTGCCGGCACGATAGAGCGTCTAAATGGGACATTGCTTCAATATTTGTTGTCCTTCGTAGATCGGAATCAGAGAAACTGGGACTCTTGAATCCCCTTTTTCCTCTTGTCGTACAGATCTACGATTCACGAGACAACGAAACAGACGCGAGCCTTTATGCTATCTGGGAGAAATTTTCTGCTTCCGTCAGATTTAGAGAAAGGCCCTGTCCCTTCACAAATACACCCTTAAACCGATTTTGCTTTTATTTTCAACAATGTATGGGGGAAATTCATAATTTTGCTACAAAAAGAATTTCCATAGCTTCCGATAAAATTAAAACACGGTATGACGTACGGGCCAGGGATTTAAGATTTAATTCCAAAGATGCTGTTTGGATTTTCCAACCACGAAGACTGAAAGGACGATGTCCAAAATTACGAAGCAACTGGGAAGATGCTCATTTTGTGGTTAACCGGATCAACGATGTCGTTTATAGGATTCAGAAGACTCCTCTTTCCAAAGCAAAAGTTGTACTCTTGGATCGGCTCGCTCCATTTGAAAATCAAACTGAATCACCCAGACCTGGAACATCCTTCGAGGTTAGACCTTCCGGGATTCACCCCTGACAGAAGTAGAGAAGTTTGCACTAATGGTTCATGGAAAATTCCTATTACATATTATTTTATTACATCTCTTGATGACAAACAAAAATCAGATATTGTGATCGAAGCCTTAACTGCGTTACATGAAACAGGCGTGCAAATACTCAGTCTAACTTTCAATGGCGCGTCCTCTAATTTATCCATGTGTCAGGTATAAAGAGCCAAAACATCCATTGATGAGTGTATTAAAAATTATTTTCATCATCCGTTGACACAAGAACCCATATTTATCAGGAATTATACGTGCCATAGTCTGAAGTGTATCCGGAATTCTGTTGGTAAGGATGACAAAGACATGTATGATGCTGAGAGAAACGTAACCTTTTTTTCCAGCCCATTATCAATTGGGCAGAGAACCTCTCTTTCGCGATTAAACTCGGAGACTTGCGACCACTGATGATTATCGTTGAGGGAAATATCGGTTGCGGCAAGACGAAATTTACCAAGCGATTTTTAGCTGACAACCACGTCTGTACGCTATTAGAACCCCTTGAAGAATATCGAAACGTCGCAGGCGTCAACTGATTTTAGATCTGATGTATCAAGATCCTGCTCGGTATTGCTATCAATTTCAGCATCATATACAACATGTTATGAAAGACAGACATCTTTACGTAACCTCCTCACCCGTCACAGTTATGAAAAGATCGATTTTTAGTGGCGATTGTTTCATTGAAGCTTGCCACAGATTCGGAAATTTTTGAGACTTTGGGTCTCATTTGGTCAGAAAGAATTCCGCTCTTCTCGTCCAAGCATTCAAACTCAGAGTAGATCTCATTTTTATTTGCGAGTTTCCCCTGAAACCTCTTATGTTAAAGTCTGTTCTCGCTCGCGAGAAGAAGTGTTAGGAATTAGTCTAGAGTTGCTCAGAACTATAGATGAGGTTTATGAAGATTGGTTGGTTTCTTAGAGCATATACGAAGCCTAGTATACCCTTTCGTGTGAGTGGAAAACGGCACAGAGAGGCGAATAGTAAGACGAGTAGCTTTCTCTGTCTTGCACGCAGACTGATGTCAGCGCCCGGACACTCAGGCTCGTTGCTTAGGGGCCCCGGGGCCCTAGGTTTGTTGAACATACCGTTCGAGCTTATAAATACTGATCTGTATCCTTGCAAGTATTAAGATCAATGCTATCAGTATAAGGCTCGATTTTTGCATTATAGCAGACTTCAATACTTGATGAATGAAATCATGACAGGGAAATGTTATTTTTCTACGTGCAAGCTTGAGCAAGATGTTAAAGAAGGTTGTATCAGTTCTCATCGGTAAGTTTCACGTTATTCATTTTTTAGGTTATGATAGGGTTTGTATCAACAATTCTGTGTCACTCAATTATATATTTTTCAACAGTTTACCGACTCTCGAGTGTTTGAAAGAAAAGTGGATTAAACAACTCCGAAAGCATGATAATTCCACACCTAAAAAACATGCGTACATATGTAGCCAGCATTTCGAGATTAGCTGTTTTCAGTACAACGGCTTGTGTCAAAGAAGAAGACTGAAACCAGACTCAGTTCCTACAATCTTTTCGAATTCTGGAGAACTTAAACTGTCAGTATGAAATGTAGTATCACTTTCTCATATGTAGAATACAAAATTAACATTCAATATTATACACAGAGAAAAGGATTGTGAAGAACGACCACCAAGTATCGTCTGTGTCAACATTTATAAACAATCTGACTATTTGGATGAACGGTATAAGCCTTCAACGCATAGAATTTTTTTTTAATCATCAATTGATTAGTATTATTGTACTATGAAATAAATTGTTATTTTTTTGTAGATCGTCCAGCAAAAACTTACAAAACTCAGAGGATGCGAATATTCATCCTACCGGAAGAGAGGCAGTACAAGTCCAAACGGAGAGAAATGTTGATCTTGCCCAGGGAAAAGGAATACGAAGTCTGGAGGATGAAATACTGGCTCTTTGACTGAGAAATAAAGTCTTACAAAAGCAATTACGAAGAGCGAAGACAAGAATAAGTGGTTTCAAGTCTGTAATAGGCAAAATGAAACATAAAAAATATATTTCTACGGCTGGAAGTATCATTCTTGAAGTGAGTAGCATAGAGAACTTTTATATCGAGGCATCTTATATCTCTTGCTATTGCTAGTAACAAAGTACAGAAATTTTATTGCATTATTTAATACAATTACATGTTTTGCAATGATATTCTTTATTGCTAGAATACTATTATAAACAGATGTATAGACTTAATTATGGCGATCAAGATAGGTATTGAACAGAAATAGATTTCTGTGAAACACGTTTTAATCAATTTATTTACAATAATTGTGTATTGTATTTTTACATCAAATTTACAACAGAACCAGATTCACATCATTACTGCTCATATTTATTTACACAAAACTCAGGTTATGACTGCTCATGACTTTCTGGGCATTCGAAAAGTTTCATAATTTTGTGCTACACAAAATACCGGGACCATCTCTAGAAACTAAACAGGAACTGCGCATGCGCCAAATGATTTAATTTCATTGGTCAGCGAAATTGCCCCGCGGAGTAATTTTCGTCAGCTAACCAAGGCGACCAACGTACACGAAATGTGACAAGGCTCTGAATATCTCGCGCGTAAAGTAGCGTATTGAGGTTATGTTGATATTTATTCCTACTTATCGTGAATTTTCTAAGAAAAGTGTCATTCAGCAATACCGTAGTTGATATTAGAAGATATTTAATCGACACAATAAAGGCGTCAATGGAGAAACAAATATCAAAAGCTACAGAAATTGGATCAGTTATTTATTGAAAGAAGAAATCTGAAATTAAATGTGGAACGTCATCAACGAGTGGGAGTCTAGACAAACTGAGGCAGGTAAGTAAAAATATTGTTTATTTTAAACAGATTCTTCATTTACATAAAATTACAAATAAATGGATTGTTGAAACCCAGTAGAAGGTTGCTCCAGAGTAGATTTGTTACAGTGCAGTGCTCCGGAAGCCAGTAATCAGTGCCAATGAACATGAAATATTAAAATAAAATCAGTAACAAGGAATAAAAGAAATAGTGTATCTTGAAACACAAAGCTTAGGAGTGCAAAAAGTAGCAATTCGTTTTTCTGTCGCAATTTATTGAAAATTAGTGGTATTCAAAACAATTAGAAGCTCTTGTCTGATGATAATATCTTTTAATATTTTCAGGTGGGAAACAAACATCATCGAAGCGAGACTAAATTTGTCAGGCGTTGAAGCGTGTAAGTAAATTTCTGATACTATGATATTTGCATATTACAATATTTTCACATGTATTCAATGATAAAATTCGTTTGTTCTGACACACTTAAAGTTTCAAGTTTGGATAATAGGATGAAAATCATACCTCACCTGATGGTCAAAACGTTTTGGTGGCTAGGACCCTAGTTTCTCGATTGGTGCCACCGTTCCAAGCATCGAACCTGGTTGTTCCGTTGTTCCATTAGACAACAGGTATCCGAAGGAATTTCTTCTGGTCATCGCCACCTTCTGAACACCAGTCCTGGCAAAATTGGAGAGCACGACACGCTACAGATCATGGTGTTTGAATATTCCATTATTTTAGATCTATCGAGCCAAAAGTAATAAGTTTGTTATTCAACAATTGCTGCTAACTAATTTTACAGAGCAATCATTCCGTGCACCATTGTAATCCAAGCAGTATTATTGGCCCGCATTATTTTTCAAATTTTATTTTCGGCAGTTTTGATATTTTATTTTTCACTCTCTTGGTATTCAATTCAGATGAATAGTGTTTCAAATGTTAAATCAGATTCCAAGGATGAATTTTGATGTGCAAACTGAACCAATCTCAATCTAAAAATGTTGGATAACTTCAGTTGAAAATGTCTCTAAAGTCAATATTATTCGACAGTATCATCTGACTAGCTAGTTGCAGCTATCATCCGTGCTTGAGCCTCGTTCAACCCCGGCAAGGTCTAAGGAATGCATTCACTTACTAGTACACGTTACAAATGATCACTTTGTCTACAATAGGACTTACTTGCTGGCTAACTTTTTTATGATGAATCTTTATCAGGGAGTCATCCGGTAACTTATTGAACGCTTGAAACCAGATTCAATTTTATACTCTTACAATGGTCCTTCATTGAAACTGAGAGTTTGTGAATCTCCATTTATTACAATTAATTCTGCATCCCATGTTAATACTGTTCGAAACAAAAAATCTCATCCTAAGATTGGAAATGGAATCTGCAATGCAAAAGTTATCTAGTGGCACAAGTTAAAAACAAAGAACCTTATAACGGTTTCTGCGACAGAGGGATTCCTTCCGGATATTCATGTTACTGGATGATGTTCGGAGCACTATGAACAAGATATTGTATTGGATTTAGGTTTAAGTAAATATTTTCATGAACTTCAGTGAAAATTAGATATTCATTTGTTTCAAAGGAACAAGGGGTACAATGTTGAACCCGATAAGTCAATATTTTCGTATGAATGTTCTGAACATTACTCTAAAACATGATTATCCTCAAAGTTAATTGTGACACTGAGGCACATTTTGAAAATGTTGACTTTTAACTTGTGTCACAGAATGTTTCTGAGTTTTACTCCTCGGATTAGATTTCTTTAGATTAGATTTGAAATTGAAAGAAACCGTAAGATCTACAACTTCCTTTTCCAACCAACAAAAGTGGCCGATGATCTCTGCGTGTGTCATGAATTGAATGGGAAGAGAAGACATCAGCGAACAGCAGAGATGCTATTATTTTGGCTGTATTTTCTGTTGAAAGAAAAAAATTTCATTGTTATTCTTAATGTATGAAGTAATGAAAATGATTGAATAAATTGTCCCCACCTACCTGCTTCGTTTCTTCCAAGCACCCAACATTTGAACAGATTTCTTGTTTCAATCGAATAGGACGAATTTTCAAAGAGCATCAGCATTAAATTCCGACCGTTCTTTGAACAATCAATTTTCAATAACAAATGCTTCCCAAGCCTTTCCGAGTGACCATCTCAATAACTTGAGATTCTAACCTCAAAAATGCATGTGAACTACATCGCCGACAGAAACAGAGTTTGACAGCAGGGTCTCGGGGTGGCCAGACTGCACGGACGACGGATTTAAATTCGCGCATGCGCAGTTCCTGTTTAGTTTCTAGAGATGGTCCTGGTATGGTGGAGGCGCCGTCTTCGTGCGTTGACGGTCGGCTCTCGTGTATTCTCGTTGGATATTCGTCAACGCACGAAGACTGCGCCTCCACCATATATCTGCAACTGCGCGCCGCGTCGCGCCGTCATTCTGCAGTGTTTAGTCAGACAGCATTCAACGTTTCCGTACGCACCAATTCCACAACATACAACGTAGAATTGCATTACGCATTTTTAACGTAATAAATACCTTTTTGAAGTATACCTTTTATACCTATTTTATACCTTTGCCAGAGACATCCAGCGTACTGTTGAGTTGGAAACCGACAATGACATGATGCGAAAAAACCGATACTATTCACCTGGGTTCGTATCGTACTTTATGGAATATTTGCTTCCATACCTTCCACTATGGTCAGCGATTGTTATTTGCCGGTTCTCTATTTGCAGAGATTCGAACGCTTCCGCTGAGAATTGGTTCAAGATCTTGAAAAAAGACACCTTTCGAGGTAAGTTAAGGATACCCACGCCTCGATTTATTATGCGCATAGAATCGATATTAAAGTCAAGAGTCCGGGAACGTAGATATTCTTTAGTAACAACTCGATGTAGGAAAAGGCGGTCAGAGCCAGGTAAGAGTGCGATCACTGATACTGACATCTTTGCCGAAGAAACCTGGCAAAAAAAAGCGGAAAAGTCGCATCAACCGATTCCTTACGTGCACGCGATATTTGAAATCGAGTGAAAATGTTTTTCACGATATATCTGTGCTTGTCTGAAAACTTTATTACTACTGTTAGTATATCTAACTTCTTTTCCATTAAAAATTTTATTTACAGTTGTACAGAATGTATGGACGTGTAGAGACATAGAAAATTGTTTCAAGTTATTCTGCACTTTCAACGCATGAGCAGAGCAACCAAGCCACCCGAGACAATCCTCTTCATCCAGTTTTGCTTTGAGATTTTTAAACAAATTTCTTCTAAAACTAATCGATGAAAGCAAACGATGGATGATTTTATTAACTTTTTGGAAGGAAGTTAAAAAATTGTCGCTAACGTACATCAAAGCATGTACTTCTTCATCAAACTCTCTACTTTCTAATTCTCCGTGCAAATCTGGCGAAGGTTCCATTGCTAGGATGGTCGATTTGCACTCTGAACAGGCTTGCACAGATTTCAAAATTCTGCGTGCTACATATCCTGCTGTATAAGCGCACGCAGTCTTTGTCAATATTGACTGTGGGAGCTGTCATTGGATATTACTTTCATCGGGCGGGAGGGGCGCATCATCTAAGCAATCTATCGGTTCGTCATGGTTGTCATTACAACGATTCTCCAACATGTGGGCCAAATTGAGGAGCATACTTCCCTCATCATCTTCACAATTCGCACTCAATGAGCGATGCGAATTCAGATTATTGACAAGAAGGGACTTGTATGTGCCAACAAATTGCCAACAAGTTGGATTCACGTTGCGACAACCATGACTGCGAATTGAACCAAAGAAATTTTCCAAACAATCTTGGTTGATATTACGCGGTTGTAAGAACCTGTATGTATATACACGATGCTGTTCCTTGAGGTGTATATGTGCGGCACTGGCGAGGCGTTGGGATTTGCGCTATCGGACAGTCGGTCCGCAAACGTGACAGAAGCAAGACAATATATGTAGGCTTGGCCAAGCAAATTTCTTTACATTCATTTTGCTGTGATTTTAATAATTATTTACGTTATTTATTCCTTTCGACGACCCTGTTGGGCTATATATATACATATATTTTTAAACAAAGGATTAAGGACCGACTATACGACGATCGCCAAACAATAACGTCCAGATCAAATCAAAAAAGATAAGTTATCACCAAAAAGGGATTTTTATTCAGAATTTTATCGTTCTTTTTAATTATTTATTATTAATTTTGTATTGCTGTCTTTTTATTTATACTTATTTATATTTTTATTTATACTTTGTGACGGGAGGTGAATCCCGCACTTATTTGGGGGGGGGGAGAGGAGGGAGACGAGAGACGGGGAAGAGTAACTTTACGGGCCGGCGTCGTGGAAAATCAAGCGTATCTTGTATTTGACATGTAACGAATCTTAAGAGCTAATTTGACAAAAGGGGTCGGTCCCGCGTGGCGGCTGGTCACGCCCCAGCCGGTTAGCGTGTTTCTTAAATCTAAATTCTTAAAAACTAGTGAATTAGTGCTAATGAACGTGTGAGTGAAAGGGGGTGGATGTGTGTGTGAGCGTGTGGATGTGTAGGGGGAATGGGGGGGGGCGTGTGTGAGGGGACCGGAGGGGTATGCAGTGTGTGTGGATGCAGTGATTGGCAGTGGCGGTGCGGAGCGTGGTTGGTGCACGGTAGAATGGATCTAGTTCAGCTGACCTTTTCGTTTCGTAACTGGAACTTCTGGGCGTCCGGCGTCGTACGTGGTTGGCACAAGAGTGCCTTCTCCGGCCGGCCCGGCGCGTCTTCGGGTGCGCCCGGGCCGGTTCGGCATTGTTCGGCCCCGCTCCGCGGGTTTGGGGCTTATTGTGACGTGCACGCGGGGTGCAACCTCACAACTTCTTTATACTTTTATTTATATTTATTTATACTTTTATTTATATTTATTTGTATTTTTATTTATATATATATATATCCATTTCTTTTCATATGTTTATTTTATTTCATTATTAATTTGAGACAGTATATTTTATAATTTTAACCTCACACTTTAATTTATTAAATTCGTTGCACGGTGAAAAGTAATCTAATTCCTCCTTCACCAACAGTCGATCCCACAGTGATATGAAGCCTGTCAGAGTAATCGACCAATTCGTCAGACAAGGAACACGTCGTGAGGGTAGCAAAGTTGCTCTGTGGACAAATTTCATATTTTTAAGCTTACGTCTTGCCTCCATCCAAAATCCAAACCAAGCTTTAGCTTTCGTCGGATCTTTAGGTATTCGATGCGTAGTGATTTTGGTTCTGTGTGAAGTGCATGCGGGAACTATGCACTTTCCTACAGATACATCTTTCGCAGGTGGCATTTTCCTGTAATCGAAAAGTAGTTTGTTAGAAAATTTGGTACAAATATCAGATAACCTCAAATTTCAACCGGCGGTATGATTGATGCATTGTACTTACGTAAGATTTGGTAATGAAACGGCCGAATAAAACTGCGCAAACAACAATTTTCTATCACTCAAAACTATCACAGATTCAATACAGTCCGATATATCAGGAATTCTTAAACGATCAGCACTGCTCAAACGTAACACCTGCACAAGAGCGTGGAATGGTGAGGAATGGCGTCGGAATGGCGTCAGTACACCGATGGACGCGTGATGACGCATAGGTGCACTTGGTGGCTAGGGGGTCGAACGGTGCAGGGGGAGGCACGTCTGCAGCGCCACCCCGCGCTGCTTCAATGCACTAAATAAGGAATCGGTGGTCCTATACGAGTCGCAGGGCTCTGATTCTGCAGTGTCTAGTCAGACAGCATTCAACGTTTCCGTACGCACCAATTTTACAACATACAACGTCATCACATTGCATTACGCATTTTTCACGTAATAAATACCTTTTTTAAGTATCATTTGTATATATATATATATATTAGACTGTATCAAAAAAATTGACTATTTTTTTTTTCAATGGTATACTGAAAATATTGTTCAAGATGACGAAATAGAAATACCATAAAAATTTCAGATTTCAATATTGATATTTAGATGTGCCTCATCGCGATTTTCTACTTTCCATAATAATAACATGGCAAAAATGGTTCTTGCTCCTTGTGATTTTTATAACCAGATAACGACGCGTCGTACAGAAAATTCATAAACATGTTTTTGTAGGAAATTGAACGTTCTACAAAAAAGGTCTCTTGTCATTTTACGATAAATCTATTCTTTCAAAAGTTATTTGAGGTCAAACATCAACAAAGGACCTATATATATTGGAACTGTTTTGTGTTTCAAATAAAATATGGGTACGTGAGCTTAGTTAACGGAATCAATAAAAGGCGTTATGTAAAATATTTGAGGGAAAATTGTTTTAATGGCAATAGGTGCTTCTCGTTTTAAGCCTGAAACAGGACTGTTTTTACAATAATAGCGGCTGACGCAGCAACCCTATTCATTTGATGACATAAGAAGACTTAGTTTTCTTGCGTCACATGCCGACTACTAGATCATTAGAAAAGGGGGTAAAACGGGTGATTTTACCCTTTGTAACACTACTCCCCCCTGCGGAAAAGAGTCGTCCCGACTCGTACAAATTCAAACAATAGTGATCCTGATCTAGCATACGGCGCTCAAAGGTGAGTCGGAGCTGTGGCTCTAAAAATTCAAAGACTCCCTTTCTGTTACCTGGCATTTGCCCACAGTCTCAAGGTAAACCACAGAAAACCTTGAACAGATAGTCGAGCATTGAACTGAATTCTCAACATTTTATGTGCCGTGTTCTCACATAGGTCAGTGTAAAAGTGTGTAGTGTATAGCTTCGTGTAAAATCCGAAGGAGCGGCCAGTTTCCCAATTCCGGAAATCAGAAAAATCCAAATTGGGTCAAAATGATCCGGGAAACGGACCACGGGAACAGGAGAGGTTCCAATAGGAGTCCACGTCGACAGCGGCCTTAGGAAGCTTTGGGAGCCACTTCTCAACCTTCGGGAACGAGGGAGGGGAAAGGAGGCGAGCCGGTCCCGAATTCTTTCGGAAACTGCACACCCTAGATTGGGAGGACAGACGTGAGTGAAGGCAGACCAATCCGAATTCACTAAACGAATTTGGGAAAAGCACGGATCGTAAAAATTTTATTTTCATTTGAAAGAGAGAAAATAAACGATCTTATCTGGATTAATGTTGAGTGCTTCTTCAAAACCGGGGCCTTCAGTCATCCTCAGGTTCCAGGAGAGGGTAAAGGAAAATCGGGTTGTGTTATAAAGTAACCTGAAAAAGTGCTGACAAAGACTGACACATGGGTTAGAAAAACGCGAAAATCAAATAATCGCTCATCGACCATAAAAAATAATAATCGTGGCTCTATTCAGATTATAAAGTAATCAGAGCTGGTCCGACACAAAACTCGATTTCAAAAGAAGAATTTTCTAGAAGAAAACAAAACCAATCTTGAGAACAAAAAAAAAAAATTGAAATAAATTTCTGGATTCAAACGACCATTGTGAAAAAAGTTGTCGAAGAAGTATGACATCTGAAATCCACGCTTCTCGTAACGCCGGAGTCCTGGCAAGGAGGTTTAACTTTGATTTTTCCCAACTAAGTGCCGAGGAAGTACAACTGAAATTCGGAGAGGAATGGGAAAAACTGAAATGTGGTTTCCTTAACGGAACACACATTAAAGGACAGCCAGGTCTTTTATGTTATCAGTGTCACCTCCTAAAGTTTTTTTTTTTTTCTCTCTAAGATCTACTCATGATCTTTCCCTAATTTTAATTCTTTATTTACTATATTCTGGCAGTCCGGCTCCCGAATCTTCAAGTTCGAAAGTATGGTTTCACGTTACGACCGGGGAACCTGGACCTAGTTGTAGAAGGTGCAGAGGGAGTCTGCTGATTGGTTCCATAAAAGAAACCTCGTCATGCTACAGTTGTCAGAGAGTTAAAAATGAATTAATGAAGATGACCGAAATTTCTTTTTACCTTAACGGAATCTAACTTAAGCTTAAGTTTTTTTTTTTCTATAAAGTCTTGTTTATTTAATAAAATTTAAAGAATTCCAATAAATAAAGCGTATTTCAAACCAACTATCTTTGAAGAACTTCAAGAATAATTCTGAGCAACTCTAGAACAGTCCCAATTTCTTCTTCTCTGGTGTGAGAACAAATCCGAGTGTAAGAGATTTCTGAGGAAACTCACAAACGAACAACGAGATCTACTCTGAGTTTAAACACTCGAACGAGAAGAGCAGAATTCGTTCAATAAATGAGACCCGAAGTCTCGAAAATTTTCCTAATTTGCGACGAGCTTCAAGAAAACATTTGTCTTTTAAAATCGATCTTTCGAAAACTTGACATGTAGAGAGGTTAAATTCGTCTTGGTCGACAGAAGAAATCCTCTTAATGTTTAACCTCATCAGATGTTCCAGCTCTCGGTGAGTTTGTTTCAGATTGATGTTCATCTTCGAAAGGAGCAAGCCGGTCCAGGTGAACGACCTTTTCTTTTGTGTGAAGGCCTCTTCGGATTGTATAAACAACATCGTTTATTTGGTTAACCACCTGGTAAGGACCTTCCCAGTTTCGTTGGAGTTTTGGACATCGTCCTCTCTGTCGTCGTGGTTGAAAGAGCCAGACAGAGTCTCCAGGATTGAATTTTAAATCTCTAGCTCGTATGTCGTAGCGAGCTTTTAATTTATCCGAAGCCAGAGAAATTCTTTCCCTTGCAAAATTATGAATTTCTTCTAGGCGGTGTTGTAAACCAGAGGCATAATATGTTTGAGGTTGAGTTTGCACGGGAACAGGGCCTTTCTCTAAATCTGACGGGAGTCGAAGATTTCTCCCCGTAAGCATACAAGCGGGCGTCTGTTTTGTCGTCTCGTGAATCGCAGATCTATAAGACAGGAGGAAAAAAGAAATCCAAGTGTCCCAATCTATCTGATTCTGCTCCACGAAGGACGACAAATATTGGAGTAAAGTTCTATTCAGACGTTCTATCATGCCGTCAGACTGAGGATGGAGGGGAGTAGTACGAGTTCTTCTAACCCCTAAAATTTGAGTAACTTCTTTCATTAAGCTTGGCTCAAAATTTCGGCCCTGATCGGTGTGTATTTCTAGAGGTACTCCGTGTCTACATATAAATTCTTTTACGAACGCCTGAACTACGGTAGAGGCTTCCTGACTGGCGAGTGGAATTACTTCGGGCCACTTGGTAAAATAATCAGCGATGACTAAGGCGTATTTATTCCCACTGTAGGTTATAGGAAGGGGACCGAGGATATCCATTGCTACCCTCTCGAAAGGAGCTCCCACGTTGTAAACTTGGAGAGAGCTTTGTCCTTTATCTCGAGGTCCTTTCTTCGACGTGCAGACTTGACATCTTCGACACCAGTCTTCTACGTCGGCACGACATCGTGGCCAAAAATAACGATCGCGTATCTTGCCTAATGTTTTATTCGAGGCAAAGTGTCCACCTGCAGGAGAATCGTGGTAAAGAGCAAGAATCTCTGGAACTCGATTTCTGGGAACCAAAAATTGCCACTTGATCTCTTTCAAGTCCGCGGATTCCCATTTGCGGTATAATATTCCGTCTATTAAAAGAATAGAGTCCCATTGGGCCCAGTAAATTTTGACTTTGGACTCAGCTGAGGATATTTTTTTCCAGTCTGGGCGAGTTTCTGCTTCTTTCCAAGATTTGACCTGAGACAGAGTAGAATCTTCTTGCTGAGATCTTTTCCAATCTTCGAGGTTTTCTCCAAGAGAAATCTTTCGTATTGTAGGAGGAGGATCTCTGTATTTTTTAAGACGAGTACATTGCCTACAATCTGTTGTTTCTTCGCAGGGTCTTAGAGAAAGAGCGTCAGCGTTTCCATGTTGTAAACCTGCTCGATGACGAATTTCGAAATCGTACTGTCCCAGCCTCTCTATCCATCTAGCTACCTGACCTTCGGGGGATTTAAACGAAAGTAACCACCTGAAAGAAGCATGGTCTGTTCTAATCAAGAATTTCCTCCCGTACAAATAATGATGAAAGTGGACTACGGTTTTAACAACAGCTAAGAGTTCTCTACGAGTTACACAATAGTTCCTCTCGGTTTTACGAAGGACTCTGCTGTAATAGCTAATCACTCTCTCTTGACCTTCCTGAATCTGTGACAAGACTCCACCTATCCCTGACAAAGAGGCGTCTGTATCTAAAATAAAAGGAAGTTCGACCTCTGGATAGGCTAAAATCGGGGAAGAAGTAAGATTTTCTCTAAATTTCTTGAAGGCTTCTTCGCATTCCGGAGTCCAGTCGAATGGAATCTTAATTCCTGTGAGACGATGGAGGGGTTTGGCTATCGTGACGAAACCTTTTACAAATCTTCTGTAGTAGGTACAGAGACCCAAAAAGCTCTGAACTTGCTCTTTGTTCGTCGGTGTCGGCCAAGCAGAGACCTTCTCGATCTTGGAGGGATCGGTCTTCACTCCTTCAGCGGAGACTATGTGACCGAGGAAGCTGACTTCTTTCTGGAACAGATGGCATTTCTTCGGACTCATCTTTAGGCCTGCTTGTTTTAACCTGGAGAAGACTTGTTCTAGGTGGTCCACTTCTTCTTCAAAGTCCTTCTCGAAGACGATTATGTCGTCCAAATAAACTAGGCAAATTTTTCCTGTGAGTCCTTGGAGAACAGTCTCCATCATCCGTTCAAAGGTAGCCGGGGCGTTACTTAAGCCAAAAGGCATTACCTTAAATTGCCATAATCCTCCTAGTCCTGTGACGAAAGCTGTCTTCTCCTTGTCCAAGGGATCCATCTCAACCTGCCAGTAGCTACTCTGAAGATCAATGGTACTGAACCAGGTCGCGCCAGCAATCAGATCGAGCGTTTTGTCGATTCTGGGGAGAGCATAAGAGTCCTTCTTGGTTATGTCGTTCAGCTTCCTGTAGTCTATGCAAAATCGCTTGGAGCCGTTTTTTTTTGTTGACCAGGACGATCGGAGAAGCCCAGGGGCTAGAAGAAGGCTCGATTACGTCGTTGGTCAACATATCTTCAACGAGTTTCTTCACCTCCTCTCTGCCGTTGAGAGCGAGCCTCCGGGGAGCTTGTTTAATTGGAGGATTGCTTCCGTCGTCGATTTTGTGTTTTACTGACGTACATCTCCCCTTGTCTCCGCTGTTGACTGCAAAAGAATCTGCGTACTTAAATAAAACAGATTTGAAGAATTCTTTCTGTTGCAAATCCAGCGTGGTCGACGATTTTTCAAAAAGATTTTCTAGATGTAAAGGGAGCAGATTTTGATGATTGTCTTTGGAGAGTTCTACTTCTCGTATTCTTGGCGGAGTCCAGTACACTCTTCTTTTCTTCGAGCAGAGAGGGATTTCGCGGCTGTTAGACGTCAGAGAATTCCTCTTGGTGGAAATCACGCAATCGTGAGCTGTGAGGGAATCTAAACCCAAAATACCTTCATCCTCGATATCTGCGACAAAAACCTTGTGTGGAGAGTCGATACATCCGAAGAGGTTAATCTGCACGATAACCTCTCCCAAAACCGGGGTCGTCTCTCCAGTGGCTGTTCGCAAAGATAAAGAGGGAACAGTCTGGTCGTCGGATTTTAAAAGATCCGACCGAACAACGGTTACCTCTGCTCCGGTATCAATTACCCAGAGGCAGTCAACGCCATTGACAGTTCCGCGTGCGTAAAGACCAGACTGTCTTAAACTTCTTAATAAAAACTGAGTCGCTAAAGGGCTTTCTACTCTAACAACCTGCGATGATTTTCGCCCTCCTAAATCATCTGAATCTAGTTTTTTTTAGGTAGCCATGGTCGAGGTACCGGGATTAGAATTCTGATGACTATCTTCCTTGGCTACTTTACTATTTCGCCAATTATTAGCGTTCGAATTTGAGCTTTGCGTCTGTGTCTCTGCTTTGCGTTTTAGCGCGAAGCAGTGATTGGCGTCATAGCCCTTTTGATTACAGAACAAGCAAGTGAGGGTAGTAAACCTATTGTCTACTCTCTCATTGACGTACTGAGGTCTTCTACTGTGGTTCTGAGAAGAACCGCGATTATTCTTATCTTTAAAATTTCTATTATTATTGTAATTTTTATTATGCTTCAGGTTATGAGACTCGGTCTCTTCCGAGCGACCACCTCTCTTTTCTATAGAGGTGTTATCATCCACCTGTACTTGGCGGAGTTTGCCCGCTCCAAAATATTGTTTTTGCATGGCCTCCACCTCGAGAGCTTTGGCCATTGCCTCTCGTAAGGAAGTTAAACCCGACGTTCCAACGGCCATTTTAACTTCCGGGTCGTTAATAGCGTTTAAAAAAGCTTGTGTCGCTAAAATATTACGTGACGGTTCGTGGTCTGGCAAAGCTATTCGCGACAGTCGCTCTATGTCTTGTCCGAGAGAGGCAAGGTCTTCGTCTCGTCCTTGTCTCCTAGTTTGTATTTGAGCAGTATATAATTTTGACAAATGATCATTACCGTATCTTAATTTTAACGCGGAGCTGAGCTTTTCGAAGTCAGAAATTTCTTCTTCTGACAAAGCTGTTAATACGTTCAGAGCTGGCGTTCTAAGACAAGAGGCAAGGCTGTGAGCTTTCATGGCGGAGTCCCATTGATTATGTCTAGCAATTGTATTAAACTGTCTTTCATATTCAGCCCACGGAATTTTTCCGTCAAAAATAGGCGGTTTTAACGCACAGATAGGTTTTTCACATGTTTGAGAGGGGACTCGAAATACTCTCTGAATATCTAATTGATTCAATTGTGGGAAATGAGGTTGAGCATTTGATGGTGGCTCGGGAAAGTAGGTCTCGGTTATTACTCTAGGTCTTGAAATCGGATAACAGTCAAGTTCTCTAATAAAAGGAACAGACCTTGAATTTTGAGGAACTTGGTCTACTAGTATTTGGCGAGGAGAAGTCCGGGGTGTCGGGATAGGAACCATCCTGGGAGTGGGTACCGGGGAAACTCTGGGAGTAGCGACCGGTTCTCCAGACTCCTGAGCTTGATTTTTAGCTTGAAGAGCCGACACTGTGGACTGGAATAGCTCGATGATTCGTGTTTCTGAGCGTGTCTGGGCCTCGCGATCCAGTCGACGCTGTTCTTGTTGTTCCTGTAGAATTTGGAGAAGCTTCTGTTGTTGTTGGGCAGCGGTCTGTGGTTGTTGGGCAGCAGCCTGTTGTTGTTGGGCAGCAGCCTGTTGTTGAAGAGCAGCAGCCTGTTGTTGAAGAGCGGCAGCCTCTTGCTGTTGATGAATAATCTTTATCAGGTCAGCTTGGGTGACCGGGCTCTCACAAGGCGTTGAAGTCGGTTCAGGGGCTCGCGGGGAATCACTCAAAGAAGGATTGTCTCCGCAGCTTTCCTGGCGACGATAACGAGTGACTCTGCTGGTACTCATTATAATCACGCACTGAATTGATTCACGAAAGAAAAGCTCAAAATCCCACTTCTGACACCAGTGAAACTGTTTTGTGTTTCAAATAAAATATGGGTACGTGAGCTTAGTTAACGGAATCAATAAAAGGCGTTATGTAAAATATTTGGAGGAAAATTGCTTTAATGGTGTGACGTTGCACCCCGCGTGCACGTCACAATAAGCCCCAAACCCGCGGAGCGGGGCCGAACAATGCCGAACCGGCCCGGGCGCACCCGAAGACGCGCCGGGCCGGCCGGAGAAGGCACTCTTGTGCCAACCACGTACGACGCCGGACGCCCAGAAGCTCCAGTTACGAAACGAAAAGGTCAGCTGAACTACATCCCTTCTACCGTGCACCAACCACGCTCCGCACCGCCACTGCCAATCACTGCATCCACACACTGCATACCCCTCCGATCCACACACACACGCCCCCCCATTCCCCCTACACATCCACACGCTCACACACACATCCACCCCCTTTCACTCACTCGTTCATTAGCACTAATTCACTAGTTTTAAGAATTTAGATTTAAGAAACACGCTAACCGGCTGGGGCGTGACCAGCCGCCACGCGGGACCGACCCATTTTGTCAAATTAGCTCGTAAGATTCGTTAACTGTCAAATATAAGATACCCTTGATTTTCCACGACGCCGGCTCGTAAAGTTACTCTTCCCCGTCTCTCGTCTCCCTCCTTTCCCCCCCCAAATAAGTGCGGGATTCACCTCCCGTCACAATGGTAATAGGTGTTTCTCGTTTCAAGTCTGAAACGGGACTGTTTTTACAATAAAAGCGGTTGACGCAGCAACCCTATTCATTGGATGACATAAGAAGACTTAGTTTTCTTGCGTCACATGCCGACTACTAGATCATTAGAAAAGGGGGTAAAACGGGTGATTTTACCCTTTGTAACGATATATATAATACATATATAACGACGCGTCGTACAGAAAATTCATAAACATGTTTTTGTAGGAAATTGAACGTTTTTAAAAGTTATTTGAGGTCAAACATCAACAAAGGACCTATATATATTTAATATGTATAATTTTTTTGATACAGTCTAATATATATAATGTAACGGTCGGTTGACCTGCCAGTCAGCTAGACGTACATGAGTATGACGTCAAGAGCCTCACCTGTGTGAAGCTAGAGGATCAGGACACGTACATCAACAAGAGGCAACACGGACGAGCCGTCACGCATGAGTAGACAACACAGCGTCGACACCTGATCCAAATTTAGTATAAATAGCGGCCGAAATGAGGCAATAGTTAGCAGTTCTGAGCCTACAGCCGCCCCACTAACAAGTGACGAGCTTGGCCAGCTGACTCAAAGCATTAGAGACTGACCGTCTAGAAAAAGCGGAACGCGTCCGTTAAGGAACCGTTTCCGGTGCTAGAAAGAAGTAAAATCAAGGAGGGCATCTAGCAAAGCGCTGTTGCCACTTGAAAGATAGAAAGGAGTAAAGCCAAGAAGTGCATCTGGCAAAGCGCTGATGTAGGTCAAACCTTTTAAAAAAAAAAAAGATATCAAGTCAAGGAGTGCACCTAGCATAGCGCTGGTGCAGCTTAAACTTATAAGAAATTTAAAGCGATAAAAACGCAAATTAGCATTGAGGCTAACAATTAAAACATTGTACTTTCTTTTGTTTGTAAAACATAAACTTTTTGTTGTTATCATTAAATACGAAAGATATATAACGTATCCTAACTTGCCATTTATTCAACAAAATAAAGTTGTGTAAAAGATAAGGTAAATTGCGAGGTGGGCATTCCCGTAGCAATACGATTGACCCGAAGCGATAAACCAACTATCTGAAAGACAGCCACGGCTCCTCTAGCACTGGTCTGTAGGTTATGCTGTATTTGTTTAAAATCAATTAGAAGGGAGCACCGTGCTAGAACAGTGTCTCCGAAATTTTGTACAAAGGAGAAACCGTTGTTACAACCAAGCCAGCTCCGTTAATTCAGAGTCTGGGTCACCAGGAATTTAGACGTATCGAGTCAAGCTTTCATTTTCTTATGCCGTATTTGATTTATCGTAGAAGGGTCCTTCATTTATTATAACACTAAAGTCTTAGTCTGCAGGCAAAGACACCCACATAACGAGCTATTCTCGCAAGCAAAGCTTTAGAGAAAAGCGTACACGTTACAATATATATACATATATATATATATATATATATATATATATATATATATATATATATATATATATATATATATATATATAAGACAATTCCCTTGTCTTACAAGTCGGGAAATAATTCGTACTGCGGTTGATGCTTGTAATAACTGGAAATATATTTACACTATATACACATATTCTAGATTGTACACAGGTTTACCTGAATCAACAACATGTACAGCTTGAGTTTATTATAATTAATAATTGACCTTAATTATAATGCTTTGCGACAAGCGCTATGAGTCGTCCACGTATATCAACGTGTTACTGCTCTTATCACGCAGTTACGACTGACGAGTGCGATCGGCCGCGTGCCTCGCTTGGTATGAGTGTCGTGCGGGGGCGACCTCTGACGTGTCGTGCTTTAGTTTGGGCTAGTCTCAGACTTACATATATATATATATATATATATACCGGGACCATCTCTAGAAACTAAACAGGAACTGCGCATGCGCGAGTTTAAATCCGCCGTCCGTGCAGTCTGGCCACCCCGAATTTCAGCTGTCAACCTTTGTTTTTGTCGGCCATGTAGTTCATACGCTATTTTGAGGTTAGAGTGTCAAATAATCGAGGTAGTGACTCGCAAAGGCTTGGGAAGCATTTGTCATTGCGCCAGAAAGTTGATTCTTCAAAGAACGGTCGGAATTTAATGCTAATGCTCTTTTACAATTCGTCCTAATCGAGTGAAACAAGAAATCTGTTTAAATGTTTGGTGCTTGGAAGAAACAAAGCAGGTAAGTAGGGACAATTTATTCAATCATTTTCATTACTTCATACATTAAGAATAAAAATGACATTTTTTTCTATCAACAGACAATACAGTAAAAATAATTGCATCTCTGCTATTCGCTGATATCTGCTCCCCCTATTCAATTCATGACACATGCAAACATTATCGCCTCTTTTGTTGGTTGTTGGAAGAAGTTGTGGGTCTTACAGTTTCTTTTAATTTCATATCGCGTGCAACATATCTTTTAATCAACTTTGTCACTCTCTGGTAATTTCAGAAGGTAACATTAGATTTGATGATTCTTGATTGTTCAAGAAATTGGAATATCTCACCGTTAATAACACAACTGTGAATCTCTTTTTCAAGAATTTAGTTCAACAAAATTGTTGTTACGACTACAGAAAATTACCCAATAATTATTCGAGTTCATTTTGTGAATTTTCAGCAATGTTCGATTAAATAAGTGAAGGGAACCTAATACTAAAATCAAAATATTTGATTTACTGGAATAATTTCTGAATTTCATGTTGGTGCAGTTCGAAACAAAGAAAATCTATTCCGAAGAGTAAAACTGAGGAACATTCTGTGACCCAATTTGAAAATAGACATTTTCAAAATGTACCTCAGTATCACAATTACCTTTCAGGATAACCATGTTTTAGAGAAATGTTCAGATCAATAATATGAAGATATTAACTTATCAAATTCAAGATTCTAGCCCTTGTTCCTTTGAAACAAATAAATACATAATTTTGAACGAAGTTCATGAAAACATTTTCTCAAATAATCTCCTACTTGCTGTTATTTAAGAACAATAGACTCAAACCTAAATCCAATAAAGTATCTTCTTCATAGTGCTCGGAACATCATCCGGTAACATGAATATGCGGAAGGAATTCCTATGTCGCTGAAACCGTTATAAAATTCCTTGTTTTCAACTTGTGCCACTAGATAACTTTTGCGTTGCGAGTTCCATTTCCAATCTCAGGATGAGATTTTTTTGTTTCGGACAGTGTTAATATGGGATGCAGAAGTAATTGTAATAAATGTAGATTCACAAACTTTCAGTCTAAGTGAAGGACCATGGTAAGAGTGTAAAATTGAATCTGGTTTGAAGCTATCGAGAAGTTACCGGATAACTCCCGGATAGAGATTCATAATAAAAAAGTTAGCCAGCAAGTAAATCCTACTGTGGACCAAGTGATCATTTGTAACGTGTACTAGTAAGTGAATGCATTCTGTAGACGTTGCTGGAGTTGAACGAGACTGAAGCATGGATGATAGCTGCAACTAGCTAGTCAGATGATACCGTCAATTAATATTGGCTTCAAAGATATTTTCTACTGAAGTTATCCAACATTGTTAGATTGAGATTGGTTCAATTTACCTATCAAAACTCATTCGTAGAATCTGATTCAAGACTTGAAACACTATTCATCTAAATTGAATACCAAGAAAGTAAGAAATAAAATATCAAAACTAAAAAGAATAAAATTTGAAAAGAAATGCGAGCTAATAATACCGCTTGGATTACAATGGTGCACGGAATGATTCCTCGGCAAAATTAATTAGTAGCAACTGTTGGAAAACAAACTTATTACTATTGGCTCGATCAATCTAAAATGATCGAATATTTAGAAATCATGATCTGTGGCGTGTCGTGCTCTTTAGTTTTGTCTCAACTGATGTTCAGAAGGTGGCGACGACCTGAAGAAATTCCCTTGGGTATCTGTTGCCTGATGAAACAACGGAACAATCAGGGTCGATGGTTGGAATGGTGGCACCAATCGAGAAATCAGGGTCCTTGCCATCAACGTTTGGACCATTAGGTAAGGTATGATTTTCCTCTCATTAACCACGCTTCAAACTTTGAGCCTACCAAAAAAGACGAATTTTATCATTAAATACACGTGAAAATATTGTCATATGCAAAGATCACAGAATCAGAAATTTACTTACACGCTTCGATGCCTGACAACTTTAGTCCCACTTCGATGATGGATTGTTTCCTATCTGAAAATATTAGAAGGTATCATGATCAGTTAGGAGCTTCTAATATTTTTGGACACAACTGATTTGTAAAAAATTGCATGAAAAATGAACGTTATTGTAACTCATTGCCATGTGACATCAACTGACTCCACGTTCGAAAATTACAATCACGAGTTACCGATCGTTGGATATCGTTTCAGGTGATGCGTTTGTAAGTTCCATTTATTGACTTTGAATTGTTAATTCTTCTTATAGTCCATATTTTCCCGAAATCAACAAAATTCATCGAATCGCGAATGTCACATCATGCTCGCGAGGTTATCAAAATTTGTTTACCCGAACCGCTGAACATGCGGTAATTAAACGTCGCCGTTCTCATCGCGGAACCATTTCCATGTTTTCCCACGTAATGATAAGGAAGGATATCGATTTCTTGAACTGAAAGTCAGAAACAGATCACCACGTGGTATTTAGCCAGACAATAGTACGTATCATAATTCTGTGCATACTGAAAAACACCCGCGAGGGCGCGAAAATCACGCAGCTACCACAATCTGATTGGATGAGACCAACGTCGCGACCGATATCAGCCAATCAAATCATCTATCTGTAAAGTTTCCCAACTTCTCCACCCGCGAATATAAACTCTCCCGCGCGCGTAAACTGGCCACTTTGCAAAAAGATTGCACGTGGTGAACCTCGTGTTTGATAAGTATCGTAATCCTTTTGTGAAGTTTTTTACAGGTTGAAAATGCCTAATTACAAGTTTTCTGTTCAAGAAAAAGTGGAGCTGGTGAAGCATCACCATCAAGGACTGACGTACCGGGAAAACAGAGATCATTTCGCGGCTGCCCACCCGGATCGACCGATACCGTCCATCCCGACAATCAGGAACATGGTCCTGAAGTTTGAGCAAACTGGGAGTGTCGACGAGAGGACGAAGAAAGTGGTCCAGCCAAACCGGCAACTAAGTTGGGATACCAAGCTGGACATCTGCTTGACCATCGAAGAGGATCCCTTCAAGCCAACCAGCCATGTTGCACAGGAGCTTGAGATTTCCAAGGCGTCGGTCAGAAGAGTGCTGCGTGAAGCTAAGTACAAATCCTACAAGTTTCAAGTACATCACGAACTCTTGGTTGGTGATGGCGATAATAGTCTTCGCTTCAGCCAAGAGATGATGGAACGTCTGAATGCAGATGAGGGCTTGTTGAGTCGCATTTGTTTCTCCGATGAAAGTACGGTGATACTTCTCGGAAAACCCAACAGGCAGAACACCAGAGCCTGGTGCCGAAGCAACCCTCGTCTGTTCATTCAGGCCGGCACGCAGTACCCGTTGAAGCTCAACGTCTGGCTCGGCGCCATTGGTAATCGGCTGATCGGGCCATTTTTTATCGATGGGAACCTCAACGGTGAAAAGTATCTTCGGTTACTTAGGGACCACATCGTACCAGCTCTTAGGCTGATTGAAGAAGAAATCGTGAGTGTACCTTATCGTGTGAGGGGGGCCTTTTTATTAGCAGACTCCCTGTGATTTTGAAATAAATACTTGTTATGCTTACTAAAAGTAACGTGTCTTTTTCTGTATTTTAGGGCGAACCTGTTTGGTTTCAGCAGGATGGAGCCCCGGCTCACTTTACACGAGCCGTCCGGGATTACCTCGACCAAGAGTTCCCTGGACGTTGGGTCGGTAGAGGAAGCCCGGAGGTGGAATGGCCAGCTCGTTCCCCTGATCTCGCCCCTCTGGACTACGGCTTGTGGGGCCATTTGAAAAATGTTCTCTATGCACAAGGTAGAATTGAAGGCCTTGCAGCACTGCAAGCCAGAATTTTGGACATTCTGCAGAACCTGTCGCCAGATGTTATATCGAACACGACAAATGCATTTTACGATCGGCTCGGTTACTGCGCTGCAGCTGCTGGAGGGCATTTTGAGCATTTATTGAAAGGGAACCAGTGGCCAGATGATCATGGGTGATCAGTAGGGAAGTTGAGATTGGTCTCCTTGAGTTGTAGGACGATTGTCCGGTAAGTTATCGTTTTTTTTACTTTTTCCTTCAATAATACGAATTAGACTGTAAAATTGACTGCTGTTCTTTTTCTGTTTTTGGATGTCTGGTCAACCCTTCTTTGTTAACTGAACATCGACTGTGGTACATTGGAGTTGCGTAAACTTTGTCAACTATTCAACGGAGTCAGCGAGGATTTTTTTAGGGTATTGCATCAGGTACGTCTACTGTGACTTGCTACTTTTTGTACTCCTAAGCTTTGTGTTCAAGGAACCCAATTTTTTTTTATTTCTCGTTACTGATTTTATTTATTTATTTCATGTTTATCGGTACGGTTTACTGGCTTCCGGACCACTGCACTGTAACAATTCTACTCCGGAGGCACCTTCTACTGAGATTCAACGATCCATTTATTTTTATCACGGAAGTGAAGATTGGTCTCCTTGAGCTATGGGATGATTGTCCTGTGCGTTATTGCTTTGTTTCCTAATTTTTCTTTAGTAACATGAGTTACACTGTGAAATTAACTGTTATCCTTTTTATCTTTTCGTACTTGGATGTCTGGTGAACCCTTCTTTGTTAACGGAACATCGACTTGCATCGGTACAATGGACTTGCATAAACTTTGTCAACTATTCAACGGAGTCTTTGAGGGTTTTTGAGGGTATTAGGACATTTGTCAAGTACGTTTGCTGTGATCGCTAACTTTTTGTGCTCCTAAACTTTGTGTTTACAATCAATAATTAATTTTTATTCCTTGTTACTGATTTAATTACTTATTTCATGTTCATCGGCACTGATAACTGATTTCTGGAGTACTGCACTGTAAGAAATCTACTCCGGAGCTACCTTCTACTGGGTTTCAACAATGTACTTATTATTAATATAATGTGAATAAAGAATCTTTTTGAGATAAACAATATTTTCACTCACCTGCCTCAGTTTGTCTAGACTCCCACTCGTTGATGACGTTTCACATTTTATTTCAGATTTCTTCAATAAATAACTCACCCAATTTCTGCAGCTTTTGATATTTGTTTCTCCATTCGAGCCTTTATTATGTCGATTGAATATCTTCGAATATCGACGACGGTATTGTTGAATGACACTATTCTTAGACAATTCTCGCGAAATAGGAATAAATATTAACATAACCTCAATCCGCTACTTTAGGCGCGAGAGATTCACAGCCTTGTCATATTTTTTGTATGTTGGTCCCCTTG
The DNA here is from genome assembly GCF_021155765.1 of Diprion similis. Lineage (NCBI taxonomy): Eukaryota > Metazoa > Arthropoda > Insecta > Hymenoptera > Diprionidae > Diprion > Diprion similis. The sequence goes on along the minus strand of NC_060105.1, from coordinate 15,738,769 downwards.
GTTTGCTGACGAAAATTACGCCGCGGGGCAATTTCGCTGACCAATGAGATTGAATTATTTGGCGCATGCGCAGTTCTTGTTTAGTTTCTAGAGATGGTCCCGGTATATACTATACCCGGTATATATATATACTTGACTGGTCCCAAAATGTCGGGAGACGATAAAGCGATAGCTAAAGCTATCTCTGAGGTTTGCCCGAGTACAACCGATATTGACAGTTTTATAGAAACTTTACTAAAGTCGCCGTACAAAACAAAAGACGGCGTCTGGTACAAAGTTTGCGGTAAACTTATTAATGATACCAAACGACAGAGAACCATTGCGAAATATGCCCAAAAATACTTCTATAGGTTCAAAAGACACTTGAGCTCGATAAAATCGTTTATCGGTGTTATTGGGAATGAAGACTTGCAATCGATGAATTACACTGAGCCTATGCCGTACCACGACATTTTAGACGAGAACAAGGCCACAGACATAACATAAACTCAGCTCAGAGGTAGAGGCGACGTCTGGAGCCTATTCTTCGTCTCCTGTCACTTGTGAAAAGGCTAAAACCCCGCTAAGTTTTGAAAATGATTATCACGATTCCGACGCTGACGTGACGAAAAATTTTGATGCCACTTTAGTATCGCTTATTGATAGGCCAATAAAACAATATGAAGACAAGACAGACCTCTGGCTGAAAACGGGCAAAACTATCGATTTACCACGCAATTTTTGGGAAGTATTTTGGTGAGAGGGTGAACCATTAAAGCGTGGTTGGTGTGAAGCTTTCAATGATATATTCGAAAAATCCTTCCCGATTTGTGTATTGGCATTTAACTGGTACAAATGCAGAAAAATTCCGGGCGGCAACGCATTACCCTTCCAGGCTGTAGCGACTTCTAAGCATAGCTCCTGTACTTCTTTTAAATTCACGGGACACAGTACGATTAGCGCGCCGCACACTGATAAAGAAGTGACGGTAGCCACGCAAGGTGATGTTTGTCATAACATTGGTGAAGTACACCGACGTTTTGTCAGAAATAAAAACCGAGTGGCAATGGCTAAGAACCTGGAGAGTAATTCACCGGGTTTTTTCAAATACAAAATTTTAAATGAGGTTTCGGATGAAATTTTGGAAGCTGGCAACATGAATAATGCCTTCAGTTCGTCAATTTTACAGAAAATATCCAGCGAAAATAACACAAAAGCTGATCTGGACAGTGATACCACTCGTTTTTTATTAAAATTGAGCGATGCGTTTGCGATTTCTTGGCCAGGAAAATTGGTTAAAGTATACATCCAGGAGTATTCTTTACACCCTTTTTTTATCGTATTATTCACTGAGGAACAAATACGATATCTATCCTCGCTGAGACCCGGTCCCGTATTTTGTCATCTTGACGCAACGGGCTCTATTGTAGACAAGCCAGCAGAGGTGTGCAGAAGCAAATTTATTACAACGCAATGATTTTACCTGGTTTGGACGAGTTCGGTCCACTTTCTGTAGCAGAATTTTTATCATCTGTTTACAGCGTACCGTACATTCTGCACTTTCTTCAGGTGTTTGTGTACCAACTCAAGCAGGTATTGCTCCGATGGCCGATCATCGATAAAATCGAAACCGATTTCAGTCTGGCACTGATTCAATCGGTTGTGCAGGCATTCACGGGCATGACTTTGTCGGACTACATGAGACGAGTGTACGCCGAAATTCAGGGTATTAAACCGATCAAGCCAATGACAATTCTTCATATTTGCTCTTCCCATTTCATTCACACCGTTTTACGAAAAATTAATTTCAGGACGCTGACAAACGCAAACTTGCTGGTGCCGTAACCACACACCTTATTCACTGCGACACTTTGGAAAAGGTCAAGGTCGGTGTACGGTATTTGATTATAATTTTTGAGTCAGAAAAGGAACGGGCTGATCTGAAGAGTGCTGTGGTAGCTGTCAGTATCTCCACAGAAACGGAAGAGTTTGATTTCACTGAGGTCGAGAAGCGACCAGATGACTACGACGATGATCATAAAATCGGTATCCGCAAAGCATCCCCATTTTATACCTTTGGCATGATGCGGAGGAACCGATACTATTCACCTGGGTTCGTATCGTACTTTATGGAATATTTGCTTCCATACCTTCCACTATGGTCAGCGATTGTTATTTGCCGGTTCTCTATTTGCAGAGATTCGAACGCTTCCGCTAAGAATTGGTTCAAGATCTTGAAAAAAGACACCTTTCGAGGTAAGTTAAGGATACCCACGCCTCGATTTATTATGCGCATAGAATCGATATCAAAGTCAAGAATCCGGGAACGTAGATATTCTTTAGTAAGAACTCGATGTAGGAAAAGGCGGTCAGAGCCAGGTAAGAGTGCGATCACTGATACTGACATCTTTGCCGAAGAAACCTGGCAAAAAAAAGCGGAGAAGTCGCATCAAACGATTCTTTACGTGCACGCGATATTTGAAATCAAGTGAAAATGTAGGAGCGAAAAGCCGAAATATTTCTGAATATGTGGGCCAAAATACCGCTGAGGATGAAGACGATCCGATGATTGCACATGAAGATGAAAAATCACTCGCACCAGCGTCGCCTGACATGATATTTCAAGACGAACCTAGCCCGAATGACGGGGAGGAACAAGAATTTTGCTCACCATCGCCACTGCACCTGCAAATAGGTGACACTGTGCCTGATCTGGTTCTCAGCGTGAGTAACTTAGATCCTGAAAGTGACGCGAAAAAATTATTATTTGATCGAGGGCTCATGTATCCCCCAGGTTTTCCGAAATTGAAAAGGTTCTTATCTGGAATTCACCTGAACGCGAAAAGTTTTGGGTCACTACTATCAAATACTTGGTTAGACGACAACATTATTGATGGATTTTTTATTGTATTGAAAAAAGTGACAGGTTCGAAGGGCTTAAAAGTCTTGCCCTTCGAGACATTTTTCACAGAAGTATTAATAAAATCAGCACAATTAAGTTGCGGGTATCGTAGATGGGCTGCTGCCGCAAACATCAGGAGCCATGATGTGTGGTTTATGCCAGTGCATTTAGGGAATCACTGGACCTTATTACTCGTTGACATTCAGCACAAACTTTTCGTGTACTTCGACTCACTGCACGGGTTACCACCACCCAATCTGATCCGCAACTTGTGCACTTTTATGGAAAGGCACCGTAATCCGAAGTTACGTAAGGGTTAACAGAGTTTGTGTTGATTATGTTAATTTCAATTCGTCAATTTATCTTCGAATAAATCAATTACATTTTGTGACTCGTTTTTCAACGCAGCACGTTTTTACATAGAATTTAAAATTAACTTGGGCGTTGATTAAAACGAAACAATGTGCGTGACTCTTCATCTTATCCCCAATATTCACCTAATTCGCCTAAATACATGCATTTTTTTTACAGGTTTCTGACGACTGGCGATTCATTTCTATCAATAGCGTCGAGCTACCGCCTGGGGCATACAACGGTGAAAAAAATTGTTCGCGAGACATGTTCTTCGATTTGGAAACGGTCATCTCCGCTTGTAATGCCGATGCCTACCACCGAAACATGGAGATGTATAGAAAATGTTTTTGCGGAACGATGGAATTTTCCAAATTGCATCGGTGCACTCGACGGCAAGCACATAGTTATCGAAGCTCCAGCCAATACAGGGTCGTTATTTTTTAATAATAAGAGTACATTTAGCACCGTTCTCATGGCTCTTGTAGATGCGAATTACAAATTCGTACTGGCCACGTGTTATCTGCATAACTTTTTGCGTAACCCAGAGGTAATCGACATTGAAAATCTCAGCGAAAATACAAATTTGTCAACAAGTCAAATTCCGAATAGTCGAGGCAATTCATCAACAGAAGCTATGGCGATACGGGTCAAATTTAAGGAATATTTCGTATCACGCGCTGGCAATGTCGAATGGTAAACTGAAGTAGTTCGACGAGGCAGAATAAACATTTGAATATATTCTTTTATGTGAATAAATATATATATATATATTGTAACACGGCGATTTGCACCGCGTTATATGACCTCCGATATCCCCGTTATCGTGAAAAGGCAGCAAGGATTATTGGCAGTCGATATGGTCATATATGTAATGTTAAGTTCTGTTACTAATTTCTTTCGATTTTGTTTCCCTTTCTTCCCACCTATCCCGAGATATCCTGAGAGATAATGGCGGTGAGAGAGGAGGGAAAAGAGCAGCTACCGACAATCCGACACCAAGGGTACATCTACGAAGATGAAATCATCCTGGCAGGTGACTCAACGCCTCGCAGCTAGTACCCGTGCCTCCCCCGCATACGTTTCCGAGAGCTACGAGGCTGCTGCCTACTACATCATCCACGGAGCCGAGAAATGCGAGCGAATCGGCTCGCTTGAACGCCATACCCCCTCAGCCGTTTCGTCGCCCTGGTCTGAAGAAATTAAAATTCGGCCAGATCATTTATGAGGGATGTCCACGGCCGTAACGTGCTGTTTACCAACAACGTCGGGAACGTTAAAGAGCCCTCTACTGGCTCAGTACCGCTGAAAGTACCGCCCACGCATCTTAAAGGGGTTAGGCACGGCGAAAGCTGCGTGTGCTGCGAGGCCTGCCAGAAGTCATGCCCAGGAGGTGCTGCCAACCGACGTCCCGCCAAAGAAGTTCGGCAGACAACGCCGTTGCAACAACGACGCTGCGCGGAAGAGTCCCCGAACGACTTACTTCTGCATCTCGTATCGTGCGAATCAGACGTACTTTGATCTTCGCTGCCTTTTTGAGCTTTATATCGTTTCTTCGTTAACCCGTTCCCTTCTTTGTTACCGTATTTTACCTCCTTATCGTTTTTAACGTTTCTTTGTTTTATCGTTTGGTGCCTTTTGTGAGTTTGTGAAACCAGAACTCTAATTTTTGTGTGTGAGACGCAGATCCCGTTCTTCTAACGTAAGTGAGCTTTTGTTACCGCTCAAACCCCCGAGACGCAATTGCTTGTCTTTTGTCTTGGTGACCGTTTGGGTCGTAATTTTCCGTATCTCGGGTTTTCGTGTGGCCTATTAATTTATTTAATGACCATTTCGACGAGCCTAACTAATTACTAATATCCCTAATTTTGTTCCCGAATTTTTCTGTTAATTTTACCCCGCATGGCCCCCTCTCCCCGCGTCCGCGTGGCGACGGCGTCATTCTAGTTTTTTGTGTTTTCGGGTAATTTAACCGCTATATCGTGAGGAAATATCGTTTCGATTATTGTTCTCGTTTAACTAAATATTGTATTTGATCTCGTTATCGTGTTATCGTTCATCAAAAATCGTATCTTGTATAATTGCGCAACAATCGTGTAATATTACGCAATAGCGTCGGTTGCGGCCATCTTTGTGGCGTCGTTGTTTGAATCGTCCCCACGCTATCTCCCGCTACCGCGTAGCGCTGAGTCCGATACATCGAAATATCGCGGTGAACCGAAGCCGAGCCACGCCACTGTGCCTTTCGAGAGCTGTCGAGTTACAAATCGAGCACTCCCTGGGTGGTTACGCCACCGTACCTTCTTCTCGTTGTGCTGTGAGCCGCGTAACCGTACGCTCCTCTTTAATGTAGATTTAGCGCGTGCGCAAGAAGCGTATATCTTGTATTGTTTAAAATATTGTTACCGGTCATAATTTAATGTTAAGATTTTTGTTACTATTACTGTGTAATTAGACGAGTTCTAGTCTTGTGACAGCTGACGCTGTATATCCCGTTTTCGACTCCTTTGCATTATATCGAGTCTTTCGGTACCAGCTGTCACGTTGCGTTTGTTCCGTACCTTATTCCGTTAAGCTTTCTTGTATCTTACTTATCGAAGATTGTCTTTCAATTTTAGTTATCGTTATTATTCTCGCGTCGTATTAAGTTTAGGATTTCTTGTATCTTACTTATCGAAGATTGTTTATAGTCATTCAAGTTACTATCTTTGTTTTGTTACGAGTTTCTTTTTATCGTCCGTGTATTTCGATCAGAGACGATTGTTTTATTTTCGTTACGTTATTATTTCCGTTTCCTGTATCGAGTCTTTTAAATTATCCTTTGTTTTTGTCACCACTCTTCCTCAAGGACTGTGTACGACCTAGGTAACTTTGAGACCTACTTCCGTCCCTGTTAATAAACTAACATTTCGTTACCTTTACTCTTGGGCAATTTTTATAATAGAAAAGTGTGTTGTCCGTTCACTATCCGGCCACTCCCCTCCGCCAAATACTGAGCTACCGAGTTCCCTTTTCCCCCTTTTATCTTTCAGATTATCGTGGTACAGCGTACCTGCCGCCCAACAAATTTTCCTCCCGTTCATTTCGGAGAACTATTATTTTGCAGCCTGATTCACCGATTTAACCATTCCTTAATTCCGTGACGTATCGTAAGCCTCATTTGTCCTCATCCTTGCTGCTGACACGATCCTCAGTAGGCGTGCATCGATTGACGGGTCGCAATATATATATATAAATATAAATATATATGTCGGAGAAGAATAAAGAGGAACTTTGAATGAATCCGCCGTATCGAGCGGCAAGCGTTATTCAGCATGCTATAAATATAGGTTCGCTACAGAACCTTAGCAACAAACAAATGTTTGTTTATTTAACGCTTGGATGAAATCAACAGTCACGGTCAAACAAGCGAATTGACCGGTCGTGTTGGAATCATCACGCTTTGGCAATGAGTAAACCTCGACGTGCTGCCAATCCTTCATCCTCTCCGCCTTTTCGAGGCCTCCCCCCGACATATATAATATATATATTGCAACGTTCGCCTTGTTGGCGCTGCTAACTGCAGTGCCGACCATTGAATAAAGAAACTCAGGAAGGAGCATAGAGTCTAAATTTCAATGGTGGGGCTGAAGCGGTAGTGACGTCATAAAACTGAACCATTCTCCTTTTGGCGGGCTATTATGAAAGTGCCCATACTCACCTGAACTCCGGCATCACAGTCAAAACATAACCTCAATAGCGGTTACGCATAAGATCGTGCTGCATATGTAAATAATCATGGTTAGTTGTTGTTCTTGTGGTTATTCACGAACAAAAGGCCATAAAAATGACGCAGTATCATTTCATGCGTAAGTACAATCATATTTATGACAAACTTTATTCTATACAGATAACTAGAAGAATGCAGTAAATTCGATATTTCAAATAAGAGGTTAGGTATGACATTCTATTTACAATTGATTCTCGAAGAATGATTATAGTTTAATGTACATCAGTTGTTTTTTAATTTTTTGTTGCTAATTTTATTTTGTCATTTTCCCGTATTAAAAAAAATTGTTTCAGATTTCCTAAAAACTTATTGTCAAGGCAGGCATGGATTAAGTTTGTCGATATTCCGAATTGGGAACCAAATGATAACACTAGACTGTGTTCTAAACATTTTGCTGAAAATTGTTTCGATCGATCTGGAAAAATCGTTCGCTTGGTCGATGCTGCTATTCCGACTATACGAATTGAGCGATTAAAATATGTTCGCAATATGCCAGTGGAAGTTCAAATTCCAGTACCCCAAACAGATTTTTCGAAATATACATCTATGGTATATAGAGTAAACTAATTGTTCATGATATTTAGCAATAAAATAATAATAAAATGGGTCTAAATAATTATGTTACTATTACTTACAGGTTGCACATAGTTCCGATTACATGCCAAGTTTGAACGAAAATAATCAAGCTTGCACATCGTTTGCCGGCAAAGATATCACTGAAGAAAATTCTATCATAATTGATGATATCAATTCTCCAGGTAGGATGACAATTCATTACACGACAGATTTAATATTAATTGTAATATAATTCATTTTTGTTTATTTTCTTTTATTAAAAAAATTTTGATTTTAATTTAATTTTATAATTATCATTTTATATCCATCAATTTACTTATTGTTGTTTCTCTAACAGGACCATCGGATTCATAAATACTGAAGTCATCAAAAACAACTACGTTTTCGGAGAGTTACTTTCCAGCAGCTGATGACACACCAACAAAAACTCATTTAAAGAGAAAAATTCGAGACATGGCTGAACAAGAAAAAGTGTATAAAAAACGAATAAGGGTTTTACAGAATCGTGTCAATCGGCAACAACATCGTATAAAAAATATGATGGAAGTTATTACTCAATTGACAGATCAACATATGATCTGCAATGAAGCAGAGCAGGTATTGAAATCTCATTGTTCAAGCAATGAAGATTTATTCTCCAAGTTATTTATGCATGATAAAGGTAAAGGAAAAAACGGGTACGAGGAATGTGTGCGCAAATTTGCGATAACCTTTCACTACTATTCACCACGTGCTTATGATTACGTTAGAGATACACTAAATGGTGTTTTGCCTCATCCGAAAACTTTGTGTAAATGGTACAAAACCATCGATGCCAAACCGGGTTTTTCTTCTCAAGTATTCGATTTACTGAAAAAGAAATATCGACACTCAAACAAGGAAGTATTTTGTTCGCTTGTATTTGACGAAATGAGCTTGCGTCAACACGTGCAATGGATCAACAACACTGTTTCTGGATTAGTTGACATTGGCAATACAATGGTAGATGAACGAGTTGGAATAACCAAAGAAGCTTTAGTGTTTATGATAGTGGCAATAAATGAGTCGTGGAAAATGCCAGTCGGATATTTTTTCATCCATGGGCTCTCTAGTGAAAAAAAAGCGCAACTAGTGAGGCATTGCTTATATCTGTTGAAAGACTGTAATGTTAAAGTAACCAACCTAACGTTTGATGGCGCTTCAAGCAATATATCTATGTGTGGAATTCTGGGATGTAAATTTCAGTTTCATGATCAGCTACAAAGAGCACCGAATAAGGAAAATCAAGTATCACCTAGCTTACCTAGTTTGGAGACAAAAATAAACGATGAGGACGGTTGTACACACGTTTATCCAGATCCACCACACGACATTAAGTTGATTCGCAACATTTTGGGCCAGAAAAAAGTCATATTAGATGACAACAATGAGGAGATAAATTTTAATTACTTAGTCAAGCTAAATGAGCTTCAAGAGAACGAAGGACTTAAATTGGCTAATCGAATAACCAAAAGTCATATTCATTTTTTTAAACAAAAAATGAAGGTAAAATTAGCTACACAGTTATTGAGTAGATCTGCCGGAGATGCATTAACTTTTTGTAAAGATACTCTTGAACTTGAAGATTTCAAAAACGCTGGCGCAACAATCAAATTTATATACCTAATGAACGATGCATTTGATGTGCTTAATTCACGAAAAATCACTGATTATGGCCATAAACAAGCTATGTGCGAGAGAAACTGTAATAACATCAAAGAATTTTATGAAATTCTTTCTGATTACGTGACAAAATTAAAATTCCAAGATGGAACATTGGTGGTAAAATCTAACAGTAAAACTGGATTTGTATGTCATTTAATAGCAATGAAAAGCTTGATAAATATCTACGATAAATTCGTAAGGGAGTCAAACAGTTTAAAGTATATTCCAAGCTATAAACTCTGCCAAGACCATTTGGAATTATTTTTCGGATCAATTAGATCACGTGGGGGTTATAACAACAATCCTACTTGCTCTCAATTCACAGCGGCCTATAAAAGAATTTTGATTCATGCAGAAATTCGTGATCATGGCGCAGGCAACTGTGTTCCATTGGATGAAATAAATATATTGAAATGTAGCTCTTATAAAAAAAAGAACGAGAATACGTGCGCTACTACTGTTGCTACTCCATCGTTAAGCGATAATATTAAAGAAAAATCATTTCAAGTCGAAATACCGGATCACGATTACTTTCCTAATTGTTATTTATCTCGTTTTGTTAGAGAAATTGTTATTTATATCTCAGGGTTTGTTGCTAAGCAGTTATTGGAACGGATTAACTGTCAAAACTGTACTAATTCTCTAGTCGCTGACAAAGAAAATCTCGAAAATACGTTCGTAGCGTTTAAAGATCAGGGACATCTTGTTTATCCTAGCGATACTCTGATAAATATATGTATGGAAGCAGAAATAACAATACGTTCAATCTTTGACGGGGAATTACCGAGTGTAGATTTGAGAGAAAAGATTGAAAATCAAATATTAGACAAATATATAGAAGGAAAAGTATTTGTCGAGTTTGTTACGCATGATCAAACAACTGTTGAAGAACATGTCGTTTCTTTAATTAAGTCAATTGTGGAAAAATATTATAAGTTAAGGATGTATCATATTTGTAGGGAGGCTATGAATAATGAAAAGAAAGAATACATTCGGAGGTTTTATACCAAATTAATATTGTTCAAAGGCCAATAATAATAATAATCATATCAGTTTCATTTGCACGATGCATTTGCGTTTATTCACAAGACAATAACAAACTTTCTCTACTCTGTACATTTAGCTCTTTCTCATATTTCTCTCTTCTTCTATGCTCTTCACACCTCTTCCTTTTCACAACCCTTTTTTTTTGACTATTTTCTCTATTTCTCTGAAGTATTTACATATCCCTTTATCTTTTTTTCCACTCTCTCTATATTTCTGGATCATAACCTCTACCCCCAATTGATTAAAACAATAAACAATTAATGTTTTAATTATTTTTAGCATTTCCCCAAGCCGCTTACGTCATCTCATTGATTACAAAAATCTTTTGAGGCTCATCACAACAACTTCTCAAAGTCTAAGGACGACATCAAAACAGCAGTGGAGAAAGGGTAACAGTATTAATTATACAAAATTTAGGACCTCTTTTTGAATTCTAGATTTTTCAGATGCTTCACAATGAATTTAAATTGTAAATATATTGAATTGCCAATATTTTTGTACTCCTGGGTAATCTGAAACGATTTTTCGCCACCAGAGAATAATAAAAATTGTAATAAACTGATGCTCATCCTGAGTATTATTATCATAACTATGTGGTTTTAAATATTGTTGACTAACAATATTTTTCTAACGCTGAAGGGACGTAAATCATTATTTATAATACCATTTTACTTTACTGAACTACGTGTATCGTATGGCTTTTTTAATGTAGTTTAAATCTACCGCCACGCGCAACTTCCGGTGACGTCATAAAACTACGCCATTCCCGCATCGCCCCTTCCACTGGCATGCTCCTTCCTGAGTTTCTTTATTCAATGGTGCCGACAGTGCGCCGGTGAGTGATCTTCGTCCAATTTGCTGTTACGTCGTACTACATTTCATTTATTTATAAAGGACATCCACTATATCAGTCTGTACAAGTATATTGGATTAGTTCGTCGTGTGTGCTATCTCAGCTCGGGTTTTATCCGTTGCTATGTTTGAGCGCGGATTTTATTCGCTGCTCCTATCTAGGGGTTAGTATGTTATTCCTGACCTAAGCGCGGGTTTTATCCGTTGCCTGTCGAACGCGGGTTTCATCCGTTGCTCGTCCCTCTCTATGTTAATACCTGAGCTTGGCGCGGGTTTTATCCGTTGCCCTTCCCCTGGCTAAGTTGATTTGTTAATAATTGTGCCGTCGAATAAAATCAAGTGCCAGGGTTTTTGAAATTGTAACTGAATACAATAATATTATTTAACCAAATATATACACCTTGACTTCTAAAAAAATATGGAATATAAACTAATTGTACAGGAGAATGCCAACTTGAAGCCTTAGTGCTAATTCTCTACCACGATGTGAATTAAACTATTCTCTTAACGGATTTTATCCGGCCAAATCTTTATTGAAACGTAAAATACGGAAAAATGGAATCAAAATAAAAGAAAAGGAAAATGAATTTGATTTACGTAATAATAAACAAAAAATATGATAATAATTTGATCTCGATCTCTAGTTTAAATCTTGTCGCTGTGGATTGATTTGACTTTCGCAATGGAATTTTATACTCAAGAGTGCTTCTAATATCAGCCGGGTTTTTCCACCAAGAATCTGAATCGCTTTTTCAAAAATAAATTGAGTTAGCGGGGTCGGCTGCCTCAGGTCTGCTGCTCGGTCCGCGTCTCGCCGGTCAGATATTTGGTTCCGTGAGATGCTATTGTTTCGGGCCCTGGTCATCGCGTCGTTCCCCTGTTGGTCTATTGTCAGTACTGTCGTTAGAGTCTGTCTCGTTTCCGTCGGTCTCTCTTGTCCGTGGTGGTCAGACCGCGGCTCCTGCTGGAGGTTCTCACCCGGTAACTAGGATGTAATGTGGCCAGTCACCTGTCACGTTACAATATATATATTGTAACACGGCGATTTGTACCGCGTTATATGACCTCCGATATCCCCGGTATAGTAAAAAGGCAGCAAGGAATACTGGCAGTCGATATGGTCACTTATGTAATTTTAAGTTCTATTACTAATTTCTTTCGATTTTGTTTCCCTTCTTCCCACCTATCCCGAGCTATCCTGAGCGATAGAGGCGGAGAGAGAGGAGGGAAATAGAGCCGCTACCGACATTGCGACACCGAGGGTACATCTACGACGATGAAACCACCCTGGCAGGTGGCTCAACGCCTCGCAATCAGTACGCGTGCCTCCCCCGCACACGTTCCCGAGAGCTACGAGGCTGCCGCCAACAACATCTACGGAGCCGAGAACTGCGAGCGAATCACGACATGCCCACTCAGCTGTTTCGTCGCCCTGGTCCGATGAAACTGAAATCGGCCAGGTCAGTCATGAGGGATGTCCACGGCCATAACATGATGATTGCCGACAACCGCCGGAGCATTAAAGAGCCCTCTATCGGCTCAGTACCGCTGCAAGTACCGCCCACGCATTCCGACGGGGTTAGGCACGGCGGAAGCTGCGTGTGCTGCGAGGCCTGCTAGAAATCATGCCCAGGAGGTGCTGCCAACTAACGTGCCGCTTGAGAAGTTCGGCAGGCAACGCCGCTGCAACAACGACGCTGCGCGGAAGAGTCCTCGAACGACTTACTTCTGCATCTCGATTTGTTCCGATCAGACGTGTTTTCTTGAGCCTTGCTACCTTTTGCCGTTAGCGTTCCTTTTTATCGTATATCGTTCCTTTTTATCGTTACCGTACTTTCCTATCTTTTATTTTGTGTCGTTTGTGAGTCTGTGACTCACCACTAAAACTTTTAATTAGTGTTACGAGGGAGTAATTCCTGTTTCTACTAACGTAAGTGAGCTTTTGTTACCGCTCGAACCCCCGAGACGCAATTGCTTATCTTTTGTCTTAGTGACCGTTTGGGTCGTAATTTTCCGTATCTCGGGTTTTCGTGTGGCTTATTAATTTTGTTAATGACCATTTCGACGAGCCTGAATTATTAACGTCCCTAATTGTGTTCCCGAATTTCTGTTAATTTTTACCCCGCATGGCCCCCTCTCCCCGCGTCCGCGTGGCGACGGCATCATTCTCGTTTTCTCGTGTTTTCGGGTAATAAGCTTTTATATCGTTTTGAATATTGTTTCGGTTATCGTTTCAGTTTAATTAAATATTGTATGTGATCTCGTTGTCGCGTTATCGTTAGTCAAAAGTCGTATCTCATATAATCGCGCAACGGTTGTGAAATATTGCGGCATAGCGGTCGGTTGCGGCCATCTTTGTGGCGTCCCCGTTGGAAGCATCCTCGCGCTAACTTCACGCTACCACGTGGCGCTGTATTCGAGATATCGAGATATCGCAGTAGGTCGAAGCCGCGCTACGCCAGTGCGCTCTTCGAGTACCGTCGAGTTGTAGATCGGACGCTCCCTTAGTAGTTACACCACCCGTGCCCTCTCCCCTTTGTGACGCGAGCCGCGCGACCGTACGCTCCGCTTTAAGATAGACTCGATGCGTGCGCAATAAATAGTCTCTCGTTTTGTTCGAAATATTGTTACCGGTTATAATTTAACGTTGAGACTTTTGTTACATTTATGTTGTAATTGGAAGATTTCTAGTCTCGTGACAGCTGACGCTTTTATTTCGTTTTCAACTCCTTTGTATTATATCGAGTCATCCCATAACAGCTGTCTCGTTTAGTTTATCCCGTATCTTAATTTGTTACGTTTTCTTGTATCGACTCTTTTAAATTAACCTTTGTTTGTTACCACCCTTCGTCGAGGATTGTGTACGATTTAGGTAATTTTGAAACCTACTTCCGTCCCTATTAAGAAAACTAATCTTTCGATACCTTAATTTTGGGCAATTTTTATATTAGAAAAGTGTGTTGTACATTCACCATCCGGCCACTCCCCTCCGCCAAATACTGAGCTACCGAGTTCCCTCTTTCCTTTTACCTTCTTTCTCTTTCAAATTATCGTGGTACATCGTACCTGGCGCCCAACAAATTTCCTTTTTGTTTATTTCGGAGAATTATTACTTTCCAGCCTGATTAGCCGATTTGACAATCCCTTCAATTTTGTAACGTATCGTAAGCCTCATTTGTCCTCATCCTTGCTGCTGACACGATCCCCAGTAGGCGAGCATCAATTGACGGGTCGCAATATATAATTTAGCGAGACTTTTTTGACCGGTCGTATCTCGCGAACGCGACTCCGAAGACCACATGTTCTTTGGGTTATTTCACTCAGTTCGACCTCCTCTACAATCCCTATCAATTTTCGCACTTTAGTCCGGGACACCCTGTATATGTTTTTACGACTTCATAAATTATTTATGCAAAAAAGAAAGGAATTTCATATCTAATAGGATACTAGTTTGCTAAATAATAATGAAAATATGTTTATAATTAAAACTATGAGAGATATAGATGTGATCAAAAAATCATTTGGTAGATACAAGCGTATTTACGTTATTTAACAAGTTATAAGTTATAAAGGGACATGAATGTCAAAAAAATCTTCAATGTTTTTAAACAAAAGCATGTAATAGCTAATCAACAATAGTTACAAACTTCGTTTTGAGCTCATTTTAAAGAGTAGCTTATCCTTGATAGAAATCACCTGAATGTTGATTATCGTATCTCTAATAGATTATAAGTTATGGTGATTTGTTACTTGACAAATTATGTGACCGATCAAACTTTGGTATCGTCGAGCATTAGAAATAATTGTAAAAAATACAAGGAATTTTTTTTCCCCACTTTGTTAGACATGGTTGTTTTCGTAATTGTTTTAGTTTTCGAAAAAAATACTTAGGTCATTTGAATTCGTTTATGAACAATTGTCAAGTTAATAAACAATTAAATTATTCACAAAAAAAAATTTTTTTTCGGTTACTCTATTGAGAAATGGCAATTATGATTTTTAAGAAAGAAATCATTTCTCAAATAATCATTTAAACAATGAAAAGATGTAAAAAAAACGGTTTTGAACAATTCAAAAATTTTTTTAAGAAAAACTTTTTTTTTTTATTCATTATTTACCCATGACAACAAAATCGTGAAATTTTTTTTTTCAAAAACATTAAACTAGTCCATTTGTTTATAAACAATTTATTAACAAATGCCGTAAAAAATTCATCTTCAACGTTGGACAATGCCTCTATGAAATTCAGAAATAGCCACAACTCAAAATTTGATAAAAAAAAATTTTTCAACAACATATTCGACGATTTTCATCTTTTGTTAACTTGAACAAATTACAATAAACAAAATACACAAATTTAAGATGGGTTTATAACGTGGTCTTGTTAAGTATATATCCAAGAAGTCAAAAGTTTTTTAGGCCAATTATTTAAACTTTTATACTGTTTTTTGTAAAAATTGAACCCCACGAAAAATTACTTAGTTAACTATAGTTTAACTTTTCGAAAATTCAACCAAAAAAATTTTTTCCATCGCAACTTTATTCTTTAAAGTGTTCTGATGACACCATAATTTTTTAAAATTCTTCTATTGATATTTAATTCTATAAAAAAATTATTTTATGTAATAGTAAAATGCAATGTTGAGCGGTAGCGCAGCCATGCTGAATCGGCCGCGCGGGGCCCTATTTTCAGCACTAAATTAAAATTATAAATAATGGATGTAGAGTTCCGGGAGAAAGGACTTTTTTTTTGGGAAATTTTCTCCTCTTTATGAATCTTTTTTTTAAATTTCTTAAATATTATTAGTTGTTGAGTAATTGCCAAAAAATGAAAGACCTTTTTTTTCTCATCTTAATTTGTTAATAACTTTTGCAATTTTTATCATGCAGTAAAATCCTTCCGATACATTTTTCTATGCGTCATTCCGAATCCAATGAGCTATCGCACATATTTTTAGGACCCTTATCAAGAATTAACACGTTTTTGAACTTCTTGACTAGACTTATAAGTTTCTCTTACACAATTTTGTGATATATGAAAATTGTTATCTGGGCAGCATGGTAGAAAATTAAATTGTTTTTATGAATTATTTTTTTTCTATTCGTGTGATCATTTTTAAGATTTGGCATTGTATGAATTCTGAAAATTTAAAATCGTTGTATCAATTCATGATGGTCAAGTGACCCGAAAACGGCCAAAGTACACTATTTTAATCTCGACTTTAATAATTAAAAAACTGTGAACGACCTCTGGAGATTGATATACAGTGCAACCTCCGAATAAGACCGGACTCGGGCGGTGAGGAGAATATAATTCCAAGAAATAAGATACTCCCACCCGCGGTCCGAATTCGCTACAAAAAATTCTCGGTTCAACTTCCAAATAAGTCCGCTCGCTAACTCGACTTTATTATATAATTCTTATCAAATTCTGTTTAAACAGTGATTCTGCATTATGCACAATGTATGCGCTATGGACTGCATTATGTATTATAAATTGGATTTCTCATTAATAATAAAATAACTATTCTCTATAAAAAAAAGAATTGCTCTCTACTTTAAAATTTCAAATGCTCAAGTACATACGAAGAAGGATATTATTTGATATTAAAGAATGATATTATTTTGTGACAAGAATTGCTGAATATTTTTGTGTTACCTTTTTAAGATAATTACATTTTTTTATTAATATATTTCAATTTAAAAAAAGTATAAATACTAATCGGTGTTAACAATAGATTAATTCATTACTTCACTATTATTCAAAGCATAAATTGAGACCAAAACACAATTTCCACGGGCGGACTTATTGAGAGGTTCGCCCCCGATTTTGCGATTGCGACGATGCGTGACGATGCGTGAAGTAGTGGGGGCAACTCTGGAGCGAAGATTAGGGGAAGCGAACTTATTTGGAGAGGGCTTATTCGGAGGTTGCACGGTATCGAGTTTAAATTTATTGGGTATTTACAATTTCGAATGTAGAATATAATGACATGACGAGAAAGAATTAGAAAAAAATGTAAAAAATCAATTTTTTTCATCATTTTCGGGATTATAAAAATTCTTGAGTGACTTCTTGCAACTTTTGGATCTAGCTGATTTTTCGTAAGCATTCCTAAAAAATGTTACATTAATGTATATGTATGCAAGATTTAAAAAAAAACGATTTTTGTGGGCCATGGTAATAGACATGTTAATTTTTTGTCTGGACATCCCATGCATGGATGGTTTGGAGCTGCCCGTGCAATAATCCTCAGATATTCTCTCAGTGTGGTTCGCGTCGAGTTCTCTACACGAATACATTGTAGTGAGAAACATGACAGCTGCTGCTCGTCGAATCGGTCCGATGCTGAATTCGCAATGGCCAAGTTTTTACTATCTAATATTCAAGTGTAATCGCGTCGTTAAATAAAACCAACGATTATTTTGTTTTTAGCGATCTTCCGTAAAACTATGTTCATTAACCTTTTTTTGTAAGAACGCTCACCAAAAATGTCCTTGATTACAAAAATCGACGAGGTCGTTCAAGATTACAACAAATCTTCAAAATGGTTAATAAAAATTTATTTCGTTTGAAATATATTTTCGCAATGTTATCATTATCTACGCTTTAAATTGTCAATATAATGAGTATTTGAACTCGAAAAAATACAAAGTGCATTGTTTTGAAAATCCTAAAAATCTCGAGTGACCTCTCCAAATTGATATATCGAGTCAGTCACAATTTTCAGGATAATAATCATTTGAAACGTCGGAGATGAGAAGTTGACGATGAAAAAACTTTAAAAAAAATTAAATTTTTCTTTCAACATTGGGAACTTACAAGTGGCACTCTGACCTCCCAAATATCTAACCACTCTGTCCCAGTCGCTGTCTTGTGTTTTCTAAAACTATGTATAGCAAACATGGCCGCTCATTCCCAGGCGATTCGATAGGCCAAGCCTCTGTGTTGATTCACAATATTGAAAATTTCTTGAAATCTTGAGAGACCTCTTAAAATTATTCGATTGGCTGGTGTTTGGTAAGCATTCATAAAATTTGTTGGATCAATATATTTTCTTGCAAGATCTAAAAAAAAAATACTTTTTTTGGACCACCGTAACGTCTGATTATTTTTAGGTTTGGAAATTCAGGTTTACATTTCATAAGATGTGTAGTGATAAGGTTAGAACAAGTGATTACAAAATTCCTTTTTCACATAACAGATTGTGCATAGGTTCGCAATGTTAATCAAATCACATCCCAAGCCTGTCGAAATAGCACTTTCAATATTCCAATAATTTTATAACGGACGGAAAAAAGTATACATGGAGATTGTAAACAATTGAATTTGTCGAAAAGTAATATTGAAGGTGAATAATGATAAAACACGTTTCGTTAGGGATTTCGATTCATGAATACGTATAGCGTCGAAATAAAGAAATTTAAAATTTGCTACCGCAAATAATATTTAAACAACAAAGATGAAACTTTCCTATTATTAATAATAATTCACAAGTTTTATTGACCAGTTTAATTCACAGGCTGCCGCAGTTCGTTACTCGTTCTTTACCCCGTTTTATAACAGTGCGTAACACAGCTAAACAAATTGAACGATGTAATCAAAAAGAAGTTATCATATCGTTTCACAACCGGTGATCAAGTTGCAACAGCGTTCGATAAATACGGTGATGCGAAATAAAATTATTACAATTGTGTCCTATGTTGTTTGTAACTATTTGCTTATTATTATGATGCTTATTATTATGATTATTATTATTAAAAAGCTCGCAGTTGAGAATATTGTAACCTGTTTTTGGCTTTGTTTTTCTGTGCCGTTAAGAAAATGTTTTCATTACTACTACGAATAATATGAAGGACTCCGCATTTCGTTCGCACGAGTCATCGTTTATTCAATTATTACGAGTTAACGGTCCTACGGACGAAAAAATCGTAAGGGATTTAATAATTTGTTAACTAATACAGCTAAAAACTCGGAGTCCGATCGATTTTAGGCATATTAATGTCCTAAGCCACTTAAAAATAAGGCCTGAGAACTATTTCATACTAAATTTGTTCACCTCGTCTGTATATGTAGCCGGCGCCGCGCGGCGTTGAAAGCTCAAACAGCCGAAGAAACCGTCAACTCTCCGGCTACGATCGCTGCTGGTACGCACGACGAGCGACCACCTGCAATGACAATCGAAACGGTCGAAGTTGTATCAAACCACGACCAACCGAGCACGTCCGGAGGTACTCCCCAAGGCATGTCATCTCCCGAACTGTTACGCATCTTGCAATCAGAAGATGATAGCGAAGCAGAAAAAACTCCCGATGACAACGTTCGTGAGAATGACTGCGAAAGACAGACACCCGCTGCAGCAACCGAATTCGAATGGCCCGAAGAAGATGGCCTGTCCGGTTACGAGTTGGTTGTATCAGACGCTGAACCAGACTCCAACCGTTTACAAGAAGCGCACATCGAAGGCCGCCGCATTGTAGACTTGCAGCATCTCTTCACTGATTTCATCCAGAAATTCGGGAATCACGCACCCGCCCTACAGTGTCCGATGCGATCCTTGGTAATCGTGGGTTCGCGTCAGCAAGGGTTGAAGACACAAGTCTTTTTTCAATGCCAAATGTGCCTCTACAAAGACAGCGTCTGAACTGAACCGGGAAATCTGCAATCTATGGACATACATCATAGTGCGGTGGCCGGATGCATAACGAGCGGTATAGGGTATTCACAATTGGAACAACTTCTTGCAGCAGTTGATGTACCAAATATCGCTCAGCGGACCTATCTGACTTACGAAAATAATATAACGGTCCAGTTTATGAATGCTGCCCACGATGAAATGCAAGCTGCTGGAAAACTTGAGAAGGAATTAGCTATCAAACGAGGTGACGTCGTTGACGGCATCCCTCATATTCCCGCCGTAGCGGATGGTAGCTGGATGAAACGATCTTACCGAACTGGAAAGTACGACTCTTTGTCTGGAGTCGGAGCGATCATCGGTTATCATACGCAGAAGGTCCTATTCATCGGGGTACGTAACAAATTTTGTGCCACGTGCGAAAGGGTGGCCCGTACTGAGAAAGAACCTACGGAGCACACGTGCTACAAAAATTGGGAGCGAAATCGCAGTTCGACCAGCATGGAGAGTGACGCTATCGTCGACGGATTCGCGTCCAGCATTGATACGCACGGACTTATCTACTCCACTTTGATTGCTGATGGAGACAGCAGTGTGTACAAGAAGATTTTAGACAGCAACCCGTACCCGAATATGATTGTGAAGAAGGTCGAGTGCACCAATCATTAGTTGCGTAATCTGGCAACGAAAATAAAAGACACGTTAAAAAATAAAGGTCGCATAGGGAAATTGCGCCAAGTTGTAGAAGGCAGCGTACTCAGGCTGCGAACTGCTGTATCGAAGGCTGCCAAATTCAGATCGACGGAAGACGGTCCCACAAGCCTAAAAGCCCGGAAGCTTTCTGCCGATATTTTGAATACGCCGAGCCACGTTTTAGGCGAACATAAAAAGTGCGCTGAACTGGGGTACTTTTGCGATGGTTCGTTAAAAGAAGGTGAAGAGAACCACGTTCCAGCTCTCAAGTCTTTCGGACTGTACGACAAGATACAGGAAGCTTTTACTAGTCTGAGTTGCTACTCTGACAGCCTAATATTAGGCGTAAACAGCAACGGCGTGGAGAGGTACAATTCCATCATTTGCAAATACATCGGTGGAAAACGAATCAATTACGGAGCCAGAGGTTCGTATACCGGAAGATGTGCTGCTGCCGTCTTACAGTTCAATACGAATAAATCTCTGAGCGTATTGAGCGAAGCCGTGAATGAGAAACCAACATCAACGTTGCGGCGCATGGAAGAGCGACACATTCGGAGGAATCAGAATAAAGCAGCAAGTGTAGAGAGATGTGCCGAGAAACGAAAAGCTCAAGAGAACCACGACTCGAGCGCGACACTACAAAAAGTTAGACGTCCGAACACAACCGAAGACTACGGACCTAATTCTCAACGTCCCGACCTACCTGAGGAAGAAACCGAGAAACAAACGCAGTATCACTACGATAAACTGCTAGAATGGCAAGCGGATCGTGATGAAATTGAACGGACAACCAGGGAGCAGGGAAAAAGTGAACGTTGGCTGTCACTACGGAAAAAAATATTGACTGCATCGAATTTTGGACGCGTGTGTCGCATGCGAAGTGACACATTGTGTAAAAACACTGTCAAGTCGTTGCTGTTTCCCACAACATTGCGGCTTCCTGCTATCGAGCATGGCCGTCAATGCGAAGAACAGGCGCGAATGCAATTGGCCACCGAGCGCAATATCAACATCGCGGAGTGTGGGTTGTTCATCGACGAGGAGCTACCGTACATCGGGGCGTCGCCGGACGGTGTAATCGACGACGATGGGATTGTGGAAATCAAGTGCCTGTTTTCCATAAAAAAAACTTCTCCCCGGAAGAAGCGATTGCACAAAAAAAAGAAAACGTGCATCGTATTTTCGACAGCCGAGGCGATGGGATGAACGAAAACCACGAGTACTTCTACCAAGTGCAAGGTCAGCTGCACGTCACCCGTAGGAAGTACTGCATCTTTGCTGTTTGGACCCCACGAGGTATGAAAAGCACAGTCGTTGAAAGAAACGACGAATTTTGGTTTAATAAAATGGAACCCTTCTTGACGAGATTTTATAAATGCTGCATGGTGCCTGAGATCATTGACAGCCGCCTGCTCAGAAATATGGAGATCAGAGAACCGCAGTACATTTTAGACGCTCGTCGGGAAAAAGAAAACAGGGTTGCCAGTAAAGAAAAGAACTTGGCCCAATAAATGATATCATATTTTTGCTACTCCGTACCACGTTTACAATAAATGTACAAATCACAGTTACTCACAGTTGGCTGTAATTTCAATCGAGAGATAGGGTTATATCGTTCTAGCGGGCAGTAGTGTGACAGATAGAAATTCTTCGGAACGAATCTTCTGTGACGTAATTTGTGATGTACATTTATCGTGGTATAGGCAATCGTTCAAATTCAAAATGAAATACTATCCAGCAAGTCCGATCCAAAATTGGAGGAGTCTTAATTTAACATTAGTTATAAGTGGATTTAGGTGTGTGGTATTTAAAGTATTTCAGCAGCGTATGTTGCCCAATTTGTAGTACTGCGCATGATATTTAGTTGTCAACTATTACATTTGTTCGCTATATTATTTCAATTTCAAGAATTTCCTATTATATATTGTATGAAGTACATTATAGCCATTATACATTCCTGTGAGACTGCCGTAACCGCGCAATAAGAACTCCAGGAAATTATCACATCATTATTCATGGCATATATATATATATATATCAAAATCTCTAAACAGCCTCATGGTACAAATGTTTATCGAGCCTGTCACACGACTGTCAGCTAGAACGACACCCGCTCTCGTTTGAAATTACAACCCACGGAGATTCAGATCGATTACCGGTGCTCTTCCGGTTTTCCGGTAATCTCTTATAGATATATCTGTACCAAATAATTTCTTGTATATATCGTGAAATATTGACTAACCAAGTCGTATGTTTGTTAAAATTTTTTCTTTTTTCTCTACTCATAGTCATTTTTAGTTATCAGGAGGAACGTGAAAGCCAATACAGTTGCCAAATGCTTCGTAGCGAAAACAATAATTCCATCGAAGCCTAGATTGGAATGCTTGAATAGTTCAGGTATTGTAATTGCATTTTAATAATTTTTGTCATATAATTCTATAAATTTTTAATTATTAAGATATACCGTACGATGTTAATATGCGAGAGTTTTGAAATCTTTCACAAGATAAATATCACGACCGTTATTATTTCATCATGTAAGTCGTAAAAAGTTAATCGGGACGAAATTTAGTTTCTCGAGTCGGAAATATCATAGTTACGATACAGTATGGAGCGAGACGGAATAAATGGACATATTTGTTATATTGTGCGCGAAAAGTTATTAGCGTTGTGATTGATTTTTACTATAACATGAATTATTTCATAATTATCTATTTGTGAAATTCCACGTCACACCTGATAAGAAATGACCGCGGTTTTGAAACACAATTTCAACTTGTTCAAACTGACATATGTATACGCATCAAAATTTTATAACTCTTCGTCCAAATTTTTTTTCCAAGTTGCCGAGATATTCAATTTTGTTGCAAAATAAGCTTGCACTACTAAGCTTCAAGATTCGATATCACCTAATCAAATACTAGAAAGATGGTTCACAATGTATTTGAAAGGAGCGAGGATAAGCGTTCATGAAAAATATTCGTCCGGAAACCATCGAAGATTCTATTTAACGAAAGTAATGTTACATATCATTTTTAATCAGCCTTCTGCCAGTTTGAAAATTTTGAAAAAAATTGTTATATTCAATTTTGCACTTTTTGTGTATTGTGTATAGGGGCCCACGGACGATTGCCATCAGCGAATAAGGAAACGACCCATGTATCTGTATGTACATCAGAGTACTCACACGAGAGCCAGGGGTGAGGGGTACGTATTGTAAGCCACAACCTATTTTAACCAACAAGTACTTGTCATGCTGTAGGTTGTGCGTTGAAAAGGCGGAACAAAGATGAACACGCTCATATTTTATAGGACAATTCATCATAACCATTGGACGGTTGCAGCGTCGCATGCGGATCGACATGACGCAAGGATGTCTTGAAGGAGTGAAGTATATACAAATTTCATTACTTCGCGAAGGGTGTTGAAAATTAACCTCAACCGGGAGAAGGAATTGTTTCGCACAAGCCCCAGCTTCGTTTTTACCACGATTCTCCAAAACTGTTTAACCCTTAATAGTCGCACGGAGTTAAATCAACCCCGGCCGTTTTTCGACGTGCGATACCTTCAAGAAATTGTTATGTTTTTTCAAAAAATTTTTTTTCGTCATATTAATAATTACATGACTTGAAAATATTCGGCATGGTCTTACACACAAGGGTTGAAAATACATTGCGGTATTTTTTTTTCTCCAATTTCTCAATTATTTCTCACTCTCCAAAGTGAGCGGGGTTGATTACACCCCCGATGACTTTCACGTCACAATTTTGAGGTGTGACTATTGAGGGTTAATTGAATTTAATATTTGAGAGGCTAGGGAAATTATCCTGAACGACGATGTCAGCAACTGTTTTATATATCCTGTTTATTAAGGCGAATTTATATGGTTATGTTGAGAATGAGAACGAATGCGGTATGACTGAGTACAAATGCAAATGCATTTGAATGTAGGTACCTACGTGTGTATGAGAGAGAGTGAGAGAGAGTATGAGCGATAAATACAGAGAGTGCGTGAAACTAGAGATTAAGTTCAGGGATTAGTAACTAAGTTAGTATGTTCGGGAACGTCAGACAAACGGGTCTTGCGACTATCGCCCGACTCAAGTCTATCGTAACGGAATATTGTAAATCGGAATTTTGTTCAATTGTATTTATGTTCGTTTGTTATTTAGTGAATACTTCGTATCAAATTGATTCGTGTCATGCAAATTTATTCGAGACGGCTAATGTAAGACGCCGATCAATTTCTCATATTAATTAAAAGATTAATTCCCAGTAAACGCTTCGTATTAATTCTACCCCCTATTTCCTGCCATTCTCTTGAGAATATTAATCATATATAAACCAATCGCTAACAATCCATAATATGAATGAAGCGTTAGAAAATTGTATGTATAATCATTTTTAGAAACCCTTTTCAATGGTAAAATGCCTTAGAACATACAATTATTTGATTGTTGTCAGTGAAATTGAATGTAACGCGCGATGTACAATTTCAGAATGATTCAAATATATAGAGGAATAATCATGCAAGGTCGCAGCAATGCTTCATGAAAAAGGACCACTACTATTCGTCTCCATTTTTTTTTTAATTGTATTTTTGGAAAATATTTACAAACATCGACAAAGGTTGAATGGCGATATTTATGAAATCAGTTTGAAAATATTTAGTGTTGTGTAATGAACTAATATTGCGCGATACGTTTCAATGTTTATTCAAGGATGTAGCACAGAACACGGAATTAAATTTCTCACATCCATTGTAAAATTGTGACGAATAGTGAGGTGTCGTGGACCACCTAGCAGATGCCAAACTGCTTTACGCTTTGTATATCGCTTTCTGGGGGATTCGCTTCATAATATTTGTTTGGTTGATTTTTAATTGTTAGAGAGATAGCGACCAAAATTTTTGTCACATACCAATACGGCCAAAACCTTATCAAATTATTAGATTCGATTATCCTGAACTCGAAAATACCAATATCATACATTTTCCGCGTAGCGTTTGACCTGCGCGAATTTTCAATAACGTCAAAAAATTTAACCGAACTTTATCATAGGAATATGTCTGATTTTTAGTCTGTAATTGAATGATAGCTGTAAGATAACGCAAAAATGTTTTTCAAACAACAGTAGTGGAGTGCAAACCCGGGAGGTCAGTAAAAAAAAAAAAAATTGTACAAAAAAAAATTATCATAGCAATATGTTTGAAAATCTTTTTTACCATCAAAATTGGGTTGTTCATGTGAAAAAAATAATTTTCAAACACAAATTTTGTAGCGTCAAATTTTGAGACCGTTTTAACAATGTTAAAAAATGCCGATCGGTATCATAGCAATATGTCTGAAAATTGTTGGAAGTGATAAAATATGTTGTTCAGATGTAGAAAAAATTCATATCAGACACATTTAGTGTAGCACCTTCCCTATCAGACGACTTTTCGATATTCCGAAATCGTATTGAATCATATTGAAGTCTACATACAAGCCAATGAATAAGACAACAGCTGTAGGAAATTGAATTTCCTGCAACTTCAATTCGCGCATTTTTTCGGAAATCGCTATTTTCCGAATTGAACCTGAAAAAATCGGTGAAGTAAAACTATTGTATTATCTGGTTGATTTTTGAGTGCAGGACATACATGAACATAAACAAACTTGTAGAAAATTGAATTTGCAACAATTTTGGTCGTAACTTTTTTTTGCCTACAGTCAATATTCAAGGTCCTACGCGACTCCGAAACGTTCTTTTCGTTTTTGGGAGCGAAAATGCGCTCAGGCTACATGCTACGCGCAAAATGTCTGAAAAACTTTTTCGGCATAAAATGACAAAAATTTATGCACATTTTTAATATCACACGTATTGGTATAATACCGAAAGCCTTTTTTTTACAGCAGACATAACCTCCCACGCAGTTACTACACTTTTAACCGTTTCGACCCACCTAGTCGGGTTCGGAATCATATAATCTAACGATTTTATACAGTTTTGGCCGTATTGCTATGATACATGGTTTTGGTCGCTATCTCTCAACTCCTGGTCTGAAGGATAGCCTCAAATTGTTTTAGATTTTCCCAAATAGCCGTTATTTGAAAAAGAATTGTTTTGCTGAAATAAAAATGCCTTTCTTAAAACCTCAAAGAACTCCCAAAAATCTGTAATTATATGTAGAATATTTTAAGCAATTACCAACACTGGTCAGATATTTTTGTCCTGTGTTTTATACGCTTTGAACGTCGGAAATAAAGAAAAAAAATTAAAATCAAGTCTTCCTATTTCGGGAAGATTGCTCAAAATGAATATAATCATGGGTTTCTGGCACTTTATGCATGTTGTAAGAAGGCGCCTTTTTTAAAAAATTTCCGAAGTTTCCCAACGTTGCAAACAAAATAAAAATTTACCCACTATGGGTAATTGCTCAAAATGTTCTTCATATAATCACACGTTTGGTGGAATTATTTCATATTTAGACGAAACGCGTTTTTATTGAAGCAAAAACTTGTTTTGCAAATAACAGCTACTTGTAAAGAAATTTTTGAAAATTAAGGGTTCCGTGAGAGACAAATTATATAAAATATTCTTCAATCAGTTACAGGAATTTGAGGGACATATAAGCATTTTTAGGGAGATTTCCTATGAGATTACGGAAAATACAAATTATCCAGTCGAATGAGAGATACCTTACACTATTTGCTAATTTTACTATGGTTTTTCTTATTTTCATTCAATAGGAAATACCCCGAAAAATGCCGATATGTCCTGTGACGTGGTATTTTATACCCCGTCACATGGTTTGAATATCGCTCTCCTTATTTTCAGAATGTCGTAAAAAGTAACGAAAACACGTCTGGGGCCAACACTCCAAAAAGAACAACTAATTAATTTCTAAGTGAGACTAAATTATTAAGCTAATTCCTGTCTTTTTTTTTTATCTTTGTATCGCACTACGAGAACTATCTTCAACGACACCGCTTCGAGGGAACTGAATATCGCGAAGCCGAGGTCACGTACCGGGTTAACAGCCAACTATCGTCAATTGCAACAGATCGGATACCGCAAAGTCAACTTCAGATGGATGCCTACCTAGGTTGCGTACAGGGTCGTGCGTGAAGCACAACGAAGACCTCCGATCATTTAGACTTATCGGCCAGGAGCCGAACCATCGCTACAACGCCACTGCCGCATGGATGCATCGTAGACGGCGTACAGGGCTGTGCGTCAAAAACACAATCAAGCCTACCGTCGCGGTACTTATCAGCCTGGAGCTGAACCAGCATAATACCTACTGTCTCGCTTACTATACCGCAGAATCGTAGCTGTCTACAAACCTACGATTATCGAAGGACTGCATCGTGAGGACAAGCCCGAGAAACAGTGGTGGACCACGCCGGACTGATGGTCTTAAGGATGGGAACCCTGCGTGTAAATCATCACCATCAGGAAGGCTCGGTGCAACAGTGCCGTAGGGCCCGCACCGAGTTGCAGTACCGGAGAGATAGTCAGCGCGGGGAGTACTAGCACTGCATAAGTTGACGACGCACCAATCCCGAATTCTGCAAAGTATCGATACCGCAACAGTGTGAGTAGGATCATTCTTCTCGTCGTCGTTCCTAGATCTTCTCGCACACATCGATTCCGCAATACCGTGAGGGGTAGACCTTCCCCTCTCACGAGTACCGCAAGCAGCTGACCATAGCCCTCCCACATATCGCTCGACGGATCGATAATTCTATACATGACAACGTGGGAGGAGAGGACACCCAGGAATGGACTATCGCCCATCTACACCTGTTGACCCGTACCACGTGACCCTCTGGCCCAATTATCGATCACCGAACACCGGAAATGGATCACGTGACGAAATCTCGCCGAAAATCGACCGGGATCGTCAGGATCGCCGCTCGTCTCCTCACATTCTACGTTCAGCCTAGACTCCAACTGGACATGTTTTCGCTAACGCTATTTTTGCTATCTCAATTCAGTGCTTTCGCTTTCGACTATCTGCTTCGCCGCCTATCTCTCTTCTAACTTCTATTTTCGTAAGTGAGGTTTTTCTTTTATCTATTTTGTGAAGCCACGAATTTACTTGCTTTATATCTTTTTCTCTCTTTTCTTACCTATTATCGATTTCCTCTCTTTTATCTCGCAGTTGCTCTGCGTGAGCCACGTGGGCTCGTATCGTATTCTCTTCTCATCTCTTATCTTATTCTCTCCCTTATTATCGAATATTGCAAGTAATATCGCGACTGGTTAGTTTACTATTATTCGTAGTGACTATTATCTATTTCTTTGATTTATCTTGTTTGAATGATTTTCCTGATATCGCTGAATAGCAGCGCCTTACTAATGCTTTCGAAGAATATCTCTGAATACCGTATCTTATTTGAATCTCTGATTCATCGTTCTCAGTAGTGATTGTTAAATCAATTAGCTTATAAAGTCTCTAATTTTGTCTCTTATTTCGTTTCTCGCTATCTAATATCTATTTTCTCTCTGTATCTCTTTTATAATTTCTCAAATATCGTTTCTTTGATTCCTTAATATTTTGCTGATTGGAATGTTATCGAATATCTTCTGGATTTAATTATTATCGAGTATCTCGGAGAAATTGTATCGTAAGCGTACCGCGTGCGCGATCTTGTATCGCTGCGCGGTATAGCCGTTGTTCTCTTTTGACATTGGAGTATTGTGCCGTACCGAATAACACCTTTTTCACCGCTTTCTTTGCTAATACCGTTGTTACGTAGTTTGTCCGTAGATCTCTAGTTTGTAATATATCGCATTATACTACTTTTCTCTCTATAATACCTGTTCTTGACACGTCAAGATCTCTATTTCTTGTTTATCGTAATTATAATATCTCGTCGTATCGCATATATCGCAAGCTAGAACCTACGTATTTCTCTAATCTCTCTTGTAATTTCTATCGTAACCTCTCTTGTAATCTTTATCGTAATTTCTCCTGTAATTTCCATCATATCTGTTTCATATTATTTCGCTATGCCTGATTATTTCTGACTTCGCTTCAAATATCGAATTATCTAACTGACTTGTAATCCTTGCCTTTCTATTAATTGTTATATCTCTTGTTGTCGGTTAATTGTAATATCTCTTGTTTCCCGATTAACTATAATATCTTTTGCTTTTCGACTAACGATAATATCTCTTGCCTCCTTTGCCAATTGTATTTTCGTATCTTCTATCTATTATCGTGCCTCATTATTGTTACACATTGCTGCGATTATTCCTCATTTCTATGTGATCATATCTTTCTCGCCATACTATGCTATTTGACTTGAATTGTAACAATTAGTTTAAGAACCTTAGATTGTGCATTGCATGCTAGCCTATTTCTTATCTGCTTTGTAAACTTGCTGATTGTTATACCGAGTAATAGTATCGCGATCACCCGCTTCATACCGCTAAATTACGTGAATAATTGTATCGCTACCGTGTTATCTCTGAATTCGCTTTCTCTCTGGCTGTATCTGAATTTCTCTACTTGCCTTTTCAATAGAATTGATACTATTACCATTTTCTTTAATATTGTGTTTTATCGAATTGGATACGACCCATCCCCTCTACCATTATCTTTACCTGCTGAGTGAGCTGTGCAAAACCGTCGTAGAATCTGATCTATTTCGTCATATCGTATTCTCTAATTATCGTATCTCTGACGCTACTGCGTCTGGCGCCCAACATTCATCTCTTTTTCTAATTATCGTTTATTCCGTAATCAGATCAGTACCTGCGCCGTAGGGTAGCGTGATTATCCCTCCCTCAAGAATTATCTCTATTTTCCTTTTTAACTATAATAATCACGTTGCAGTCCTTAGAATGCTATCAACTATGGGAATTTTTCATAACATTTTTATCCGTGTACTTTTCGACTCAATGTAATCACAGAAACAATTATGAGACAAATCCGAGAGGGTCAGGGTTATATAGAGTCATGCACTTGGGATAGAATGCTCCATATGAAAGAATTATAAAATAGATGTAACATACATTGCATCCTATACCATTTGTAAGCCACCCAATGACGACGAGTCTAAAAATAAGCACCGTGTGCGGCGGGCTTTGTACAATGTATGTTACTTCATATATTTTAATGGCGGACACATCTGCTGCAATAAACAAAATTAGGAGCGTTGCGAATTCCGTCGCAGTCGGTATTTGCATATACGTCTTCATTTGCATGCAAGATCCGAGTCGGTACTGTTCGTGAGGTTACAGATCCGAATTCAGGTCTCTTACCGACCGCGTTTTCTCTAATATTCTGTTGCGCTACTCTCCGGTAAGGAGTATCACCGTCGAAGGGTTTGAAACTGAGGAAAGTTACGCAGAGGGCGCTTCGATCGATTATAGATTTTAGATCCAGGTCAGCGGCGCCTTAACTACAGATATTTGGACACACCATCATACGATGAAGAGCTATCTCGGTTTAACTGTTCACTACTTGAAAGGTTAGTCAATTATCATTTTAAAAAATCGTTTTGTATAATTTTAACTTAAACATTTCATATCATTGATTCATCTGTTATTTTTATTAGGAGTCGACATGAAATCTGTAGAACTAGGCGCTTGTCATATGGACGAACGGAATATTATTGATAATTTGAAGACTAAATTAAGAGAAATTTGTAATGAATGGGATCTCAGTGATGACAAAATCGTTACATTTGTTTCTGATGGAGGGGTAAATATCAAGGGAGCCATAAAAAGTGAATTTGGATGTGAAAAACACATTTCTTGTATTGGGCACGTGATCAACAATATCGGACAGCGAATAATTGAAATTAATATAACCCCACCAGCATCTAAATCTGGGGATAAAGAAATCGAACTACCTGTAAATGAAGAAGACATAATTGATGATTCAGATATTTTGGAGCCTGACAAAACTACTGAGCAAACAACATTTACGTGATTTGTTGACAAAAGTGAAGAGAATTGTAAATTTTTTAGACACAGTGAGAGAGCTACCACTGAGTTGTTGGCGTTACAAAAAAATTTACCAGAAGCAAAGCGTCTTAAATTAATCCAAGAAGTAAAGACAAGGTGGAATTCTTATTATGAAATGGTTAATCGTTTCATCGCACTTGCTGATCACGTTGGCAATGTACTTCTTAAAGTTAAGATGGATAAATCATCAAAATCGAAGCCTCCTAATATGATTACAGGAGATGAACTTGAATCCTTAATTGAAGTTCGCGACATTTCAAGTCCTCTTTGGCGAGTTACGCAGGAAGTTTGCTCTGAAAAGAATGTTACATTGAGTAAATGTATCCCTTTGATTACTAGTCTTAGGAAGGTGAGTTCCAATTAAATTTTATTGATCGTTGCAATGTTAAATTTATTTGGATTCCTTTTTATTGGCAATTAAATATATATTTTACAGAAAACTGAAGATTTCAAGCCAGATACTTTGATTGGGAGACAATTATAAAAAAAACTTTCGCAAGATATTGAAACGAAATATGGGAACATTGAATCCGTAAAATTATATGCTTGCAAAACGCTTCTTGATCCCCGCTATGAAAAGTGCGCCTTCTATAGCATCCGAGAGTCTGCTCGTGCAGTCACCAACGTTGATGAGTTTATTCACTAATTACAAATAAAAGTTGATTACATCCATAGATTAATTTTCTTTTTCATTTTATTTTGATTACTTAGGTGATCTTGTTAGGATGGAGATAAATTTAGCATTGCAGGCGACGGGATCTTTTACAATACTTGACAAGGATGAAGTTACTACAGCTATTGAAGCCCAATTTTCTTCAAACGATGGCAATAATAATAATATATGGTCATACTCAGATGAAGCTGTTAACTACAGTCATTCTCAAGCAGATACTGACGAAGCTGGTGGATTGCCGATACAGTTGCGGCAGTATTTAACTCGTCCAGCTGTTCAACGGCAACAAAACCCGAATCCACTTCTTTGGAAATCAATCAAGTATGAATATCCTCATTGATGGAATGTAGCGAAAAAGTTTCTATCAATCGTAGCAACATCTGTACCCTGTGAAAGATTGTTTTCCCATGCTGGTCTTATTGCAAATCAATTCAGGAGCCGTTTAGCGCCTCAGCATTCAAACCAACTTGTATTTCTACGCTCAGTTAGTAAAGATATGTGAGATGTTTGAATACACATTTTTTACATTTTTATGTCTAAAGGATAATTTATTGAAATTCTAAGCTGATATTTTAATGTTTTATTAAGGCCCCGCTGACCTGGCATGTCATATATATATTTCGTGACGTCAGAAGCGGGGAAATTGGGTGAAAACGCCTATACGAATCCTGCGATAACGAGAGTATGAATCTTACTCGGAAATATTTTAAATCGTAGCTTGAATAATAGTGTACGTGTGAATCTCAGTCACTGCTCAGGCAAATCGCTGATAATGTTTATAATAAAGAATGATGAAGTGAATAAAATCACGCGACAACAAACATGGCCGATCGGAGCTACCGCATGTTGAATATTCACTGATTGCACTGTTCCACAATTTCTTTCACCCTCGCCAGGGAGATTCACACGTACAAAAGGACACACGTTATCCGGGAAAACTTATACTATCAGTTATTTTTTTGTAAACATGGCTCGATTCGTATACGCGTTTTTCATGTGACAGCAGCCCGTTTATGGTCCACAAGAAGTATGTTTCGATCTGTAACTGACATCATTGGTTGGATCTAACAGAACAAGCCAATGAAATCAGCGGCCTTAGTTCACCGTTAAACGTTCAGAGGCGCTGCACGTATTTATGACGTCACGATTTGATATTTTCAAGCCAGGTCAGCGGCACCTTAATATTTAATATTAGATATTTACTTTAATTATCTCACTTACGCTCAATTTAAATACTACAAATTTATTCTTGGTGCCATACTTCGTGCAATTTATATAGAATAAATATATTTTACAAATTTAATAAGAACAATACTTGTGTGTGATTTGTTTAAATAAAATGTGCAAATGATAAATAAATTGTTTATTAACATTAAAGAATTAATGAGTTGTTAAAAAGTCGACTTGAGGGTCGAAAAGTCGACTGAGAATCAAAAAATTCCATGTCGATTCTAAAGTCAAAAGTCGACTTTTGTCGCGCCGTTTTCCATCCCTATGCTCATCGATAAATTGTGCGGATTATCTTGATTTTACAGTGACGCCGATAAGCTTCCATGTTCGGCACGCGATGGTTGTTGGTATTGAAAATATTCTTTTACCGGGCCTGATGAGTTACTTCATCATTAATACGTGTAACTGCTAATACCCCAAAACCAGCGTTGCCAGTCTGGAATTTCGCTGTGTACTAGACTGGTTTATATAATGTACTAGATGGGAAAGTTTCGTACTAAAAATAATTCCTTAGCTTCTTACCCACTTAATAAAAGAAACGTTTACAATACCAACGGCGAAAGCCGTCGGTAAGTAATAGTAAATGTACGTGAATGTAACTAGGAATGAAACATACGATAATTTTTTTATTGTGACAGAACTTTCAAAATATGACGATTTTTTTTATATCTGAAAAGAGTTAAAATTACAAAACACATTATCTATTTATAATCGTATATCACATATATGTTTGTACGTTAGAAGTGAGCAGAGTCTTAAAATTACAAAACCCTCCTTTATAATCTCTCTCTTTATCATTTCTCTCTCTCTCTCTGTTTATAATAACTCAATTTTTATTTATATTTTAGTTTTTGAGTTATATATAATCTTATAAATTTTTGTCTATAGCACATACCGACTGAATAGGTACCGACTGAAAAAAGTACTACATTCGTCTCGGTCGTACATGGGTATTAAACGGTAAGCAAAAGTACTAGATAAAATGCATTTGTACTGACACTGGCAACGCTGCCCAGAACCCGCCCTACTGGCCCGATTAATAACCCAGGGCTATGAATCTTCACATGTCTTCAGTCATCGATTGAAGTCGCGGCGAATCAATGTCTACTCTTACACAATTAGCGCTGTACTTTTGCTGCGGGAGTCAGCGCGCGGCGGCGCGACTCTGCGGCGGCGAGTGGTACTGTGCGAGCGCGGCTCGGTGTCGCGCGGAGTGGGAGTGGGCGCGGCGAGGTGGGTTGCTGCGAGGCGGCGGGTTGTCGGCCGGTCGGCGCCCCGAGGATGGTTGGAGCTATGCGTGTTACGACACTAGGAGAATCATTAGTTTGTTGATTCAAAATGAGAGCAAAACATTATTGAAAATCGGTAGTTGACGGAATTGCCGATAGCTCGGAATGGTAGTGACAAGAAAATAATACAGAATTCACGATAGACGATATAACTCATTAAAGAAATTGATGTGGTTCAACAATTTTCACAGATCGGTAGTTCAGACGGGAGAGTATTGTTTAGAACAATCGAATTAGTAATTCACAACAGCCAAAGATACGAGGTAAAATTAATAATGAAAGTCGGAATTATAATTAACGAGAGATTACAAAAATTATGCGAGAGTGAGAGATTTAGAGAGGGGTTCGCAAGATAGAGAAATACACTAAATACACCCAATTACAAAGAGGAGAACTTAAATCAACAGAGAAATAAGATATTTAAGATACAAGAAAAATATCACAGGTAACAAGCAATACCAGATTCGTAATAGGCGATAGCAAAGTTCAGTAGTATTTAGCGACTCAATCTATGCTCGGTTGTATTCCAAGTAATTCGTTGTACGATACAAAATCATGCATAAAAGTAAAAAAAATACAATAGGCGATACGACACCAAGTATTAGGCAATATTAGCACAGAAAGAAGAGATAACGGTAGCAAAAGACGGTAGAAATTACAAAAGCAGATCTATAATGAAGTTACAAAAGAATCAGAGATAAAAAACATATTCATTCGATAATTACAAGGTCGCTCAACGATAATTTTGAGGAAAT
This sequence comes from Diprion similis, assembly GCF_021155765.1. Taxonomy (NCBI): domain Eukaryota; kingdom Metazoa; phylum Arthropoda; class Insecta; order Hymenoptera; family Diprionidae; genus Diprion; species Diprion similis. The sequence continues at coordinate 15,703,366 of NC_060105.1, read as the reverse complement.
TAATTATTTAAAGAAATCATGCAGTCACTACACAGCTGAAATGAATTTAGAGGAAAGGAAGAAGCTCATGATAGTAAGAAAAACGATAGAGGGTATAAGATAAACGTTGGCGGTAGAACAAACGATAGTACGATACGACGTAAGGAAAAGGAAAGGTACCGAAGGAAATCTAAGCAACGACAGCGAGGTGGTAGCGAAGCTGTCTCTTTGCGGGTTGAATGTAGAATAGGCAGAGTTCGAAGTGCGAATCACCGATCTCGCCGTTGTCGTCAGGTAAGTCTTCTTCCCTTTGATTGGTCGTTTGCTCCCCACTATAATTGGGTCATCCCTCTGTGGCGAATACCTGTTACGCGTTTTCGACGATCACCGCTAGATGCTAGATTAAGCCAGCGCGGGACTTATTAAATACAACAGAACTGTTGAAAATAAAATTTTCTGAATTTAATGTGGGAAAATGTAGAGATGACACTATTCATATCGACTTCTCTGAGAAAATCATCCCTATTCTGCATTCATAAAGTCGAGGTGATTTATACGTTCGTGGTCTATCGTGTTCCTCAACTCATTCTTAATTCGCTTCAATGTCGAAAAAGAATGTTCGTTTTTTTAAAAGTTAGGTAATCTCACATTAAGGGGACACATCCAGTAGAATATTTAAAAACTCGATTTTCTTTCCATTCGCATTCCTGAAACTTTCAAGTATGAAGAATATTGTGTTTAAACTGCGTGATGAAATCCGAAGAATTGTAGAAGTTGCGGCTGATTGGCCAAACTTTAATCTCGATTATCACCAAACAGTCCGAGCCTAGGATATCTCGAAAAAGACACAACTAATGTTTGGACATAATGTTTTTGTACACTTTGTCTCATTCACTGCTTATGGTCTTTGTTTTTAAATCAACTAGGGGCTCCGTCCCTGCGCGCTTCGCGCGCCAACCCCACTTCAGCGCTACGCGCCTCACTATTTCCTTATACATTTTCTGTTAGACAGGTAAATTCATTTATGCTGATTTGATGACATTTCATTAATTTTCTTTTTTTCAGCAATCTAAGCTTCTGTTCGTTGGTTTAATATTGGTGTTCCTTCTCCATTGATATCGATCTATCTCCTTGACTTGATATTTCTCCACTCTCCTCGAGTTCTGTTTCATTACTTATGCTGGCATGTTTGCCAGTATGATTGGTTGTTCGTCCTCTTGATTCATTTTCCAAATCAATAATCACAATCGATTCTTCTAATTCTTCTACACCCTTCGCTGAATTATTGTGGCTACCACTCACTATTGCTGAATTATTTTTGCTACCGCTCTGCCTGTTATTCTCCAAAATCACCTTCTTTATATTATTTTTCGCGTTGCTGTTCACTCCGCGAAACACCTCTTTCTCTTGTGGTCAACATAGATCTTGGTCGTCCTCTTGCCTGGTTATACGAATATTTGTTTGATATTATTCTATGGCTTATTTGGTTATTCGCACTTACAATTTTCTTTTTCTTTTGTGATTATGATACGTCCGACCATCCATCGTCTCCATCGCCTTGTTTGCTGATTGAAACTCCTCCTTTCTCCATTGCCAACGTAAATCCTGGTTGTGCTTTTGACTGTTTGGTGATATATTTATATTTACTATCATTTGCTTGTTACTTTTGATACTTATTAGTCACTATCTGAATTTTATTTTGGTTCTGCAAGACATCAAAGTGTCCACTGTCTACGTCGCCGGTGGAGAGTAGCGAGAATTGTCTTTCATCTTGAAATCTGATTTGGTGTGGATGAATTTGTTCTCCGCGATACACGATTAAACATATGAGCGGATCCACGTCACTTCACTAAAAAAAAAACCGTCAAGTCACGGATCTTTGCGCCATTTGAAATATCCGTAGTATTATGTGAAAAAAAATACAATTTCAAGGATTTTGAAATTTTTTCAAAAATGGCCGAGTTCGAGCTATGTAAAGTTTTGTATATCACTGTTGCACTGTTATGTTTGAAAATTCATATCTCCGAAAGTATACATCGGAGCGGACTGATCCTGCAATCGTTCTGTTCCCAAAAGAACGCGCTTCGATAAAAAAAAATTTATTTGGGAAAAAAAAATTTCTTTCAATATTTTTTTACCGTTTCTTTTTTTGATTTCGCTACCATTTCCGCGGGACTAACAACAATTCATGGAGATAATTTTTTTCGGATACCTGTATCCTTCCTCTTTATTCCTAAAAAAAAAAATTGATGGAGAAGTTACCAGGGCCGGAGAAAAAAAATGAAACGTCTCGTCGCGCGTCAGCGCTACTCCCGCGAACTCGGTGTGTTGCGAATATTATATACGATAAGGTGGAGTTCAATTTGATTTGATGCTCTTCCACTTACCCGGGCTATCCATTCTACGGAAATAGATATTAACCACCTTAGCCCTCAAGTATCCGTCCACTGGTCATCCTTTCTTGGAGTTAAACTGTATACCTGTTCTGAGAATTCCAGTACGGTTATGGTTCGTTGAGCACTCCGGTGCTGAAATTGGGTTTAATTCTATTTCACTCAGTTTGTGTTACATGACTGATAGATAATCTTGCAATATGTTGGTGGCTCTGAAAAGGGCCGATATTTTCAGCGATGATTCGCAGGATAACGCTTAGTAGCCAACCTCTATTTGAAATTAATTCATAATTTTCGTCGAATCAAATTTTTCTGATGCGGAAAATAATTTTGTTTTGATGAGTTTATGAGATACTGGAATAACCGGATGTAATTTTAGAGTGCCACGAACTGTCAAGGCTTTATCGAATCGATTTTGTAAAATAGATTCTTCCGCTTGATATTCTGCAGACGTACAGTACGCAAAAGATATGCTCCGAAAATAAGAACCTGCCCAATTATACAGATCCAGCGGTGTTTGGATAGGATCGGAATTGCCAATCAGTTGTAAACTCGTACGCGAAGCTAATCTCTTAACAGTTGCACCAACACCATCACACGGCCATTTTCCATGTGATGTAGCAAAAAAATATCATTCGGCTTCGCATTGAAAGTCTTCGAAGTGATGTGTTATGTTTATGAAATTTCTTTTTGTTCTAATATTGGGAAGCTGCTCCATCGGAGAAATAAATTATTTTTTCTACAGGAATCGAATTTTGAAACTTCTCTCTTATAAAGTTGATCAACTTTTTTTGAAATAAATGAACCGCGACTGTATTATGTTTCAGATGCTCTGAAATTATCACAAAACTAAAATGTCTCAACTGGTCGTCGGCGTAAATTTTATGGTAAACCACGATTGGATGAATAGTCACCTGATTATTGGTCTAGTGAAACCCTTGCGTGGAATCTTGTACAACAAATGCATAATTCTCAGCGAAATCGCATACTACTAAAAATTCACCAACTCTGCAAATTTACAAACACCGATTTTTTTACCCGGATAACGATCACGGAATAATCGATACAACTCTCTCAAATTATTCAACATCAGATGCTACTGAACCGATATTTTTTCACCATTTCTTTCAACGGTTATGCAGCTTCTTTGACCTGGAATTATGTGACTGACCTCCTCACTTCGATACATATACATATACACAACACACCGAGTTCGCGGAGTAGCGCTGACGTGGACCGGCGCGCGCGGTGACGCGCGACGAGACGTTTCATTTTTTTTCTCCAGCCCTGGCAACTTCTCCATCAATTTTTTTTTTCTAGGATTAAAGAGGAAGGATACAGGTATCCGAAAAAAATTATCTCCATGAATTGTTGTTAGTCCCGCGGAAATGGCAGCAAAATCAAAAAAAAAAAACGGTAAAAAAATATTGAAAGGAATGTTTTTTTTCAAATAAGTTTTTTTTTATCGAAGCGCATTCTTTTACAAACAGAACGATTGCAAGATCAATCCGCTCCGATGTATACTTTCGGAGATATGAATTTTCAAACATAGCAGTGCAACAGTGGTATACAAAACTTTACATAGCTCGAACTCGGCCATTTTTGAAAAAATTTCAAAATCCTTGAAATTGTATTTTTTTTTTACATATTACTACGGATATTTCAAATGGCGCAAAGATCCGTGACTTGACGGTTTTTTTTTTTTTAGTGAAGTGACGTGAATCCGCTCATATCTTAAAAATGTCCGCAGTTGCAGCTAATTCTGCTTCTCCCCCGTAAATTCCATTTTTATTCATGTGTGATTTGTAATCACCAGCAGAGCGATTCTGTAACTCGTTAACGCAACTAACGCTAGTGTTAACTTTTGTTTTCCGCTATTTGACGCTTCGGGATGGCCATGGATTGACAATTTTTAACAGAAAACAAGGTACTGGCGGGCTGCGCGGGTGAGTGCGTGGCTATGCATTAGCGTTAAAAGTTAACGCTAGCGTTAAATGAGTTACAGAATCGCTCTGAACCTAATCACGGCACCGTTTGACTCATTACCTGTAATAAAAGCCGCAAATGTAGACCAATTATCAACTATATTTGAAACGATACTCAGTCTCACCTCTGCGTACCGACCTTGAGTGCCGTGTACACAATACGCCAGCGCGCAAAAAAGACAATTCCCGTCGGGAACTATCTTGATAATTCTCGTTTGCATTTTCATTTTTTGTGTGTCAGAAACGGATAACTATAAAGATATTTTTCAAATACTGTCATAAACAGCCGATGACAGCTGTCAATCACTTGACACTAACTTCATAGCAACAGTAACTTTATTATTAAATGAGTTTATTCGAAAATACTCCACGTTCGACTTCTCAGCGCACATCTTGTTATGAACATAGGAAGTTTTGTTTTTTAGATGCTTTTTGTTTTGTTTTCGGCATCTCACCCCACCGCCAACTCCATACGTATACTATTGTTATTATAATCTTTTTTACCTGTTGTTATGCGGTACAGGACTTTTTTATTAGATAGAGAGATTATTTATTTTTTTATGGTCCAAAAAAGGGTGTAAATTAAGGCAGGTAAACGAACTTTAAAGTCGAAACGTTTGCAGTTTTATTAATAATAAAATTAAAAAAAAAAACTGCACAGCGAACGGCTCGATATATTATATTTCAAGATCTCGTTGGTACTTTTTATTTTAGATCAACCGACGTCCAAAATCCTAGGCACCGCAAACCGTATCAGTACGGAACATGTTTCACGCCGGCCACTGTACAAAGCTACGAGTGAATAAATTTTGATGAAAAAATTACTGATATTACCTTAATGTATAAACTTTGAAATAAGAAAAAACGAATAGAATTGAATACACAGTTTTTTTAGCTAAAAAATCTCGGAATTCGCCCACTTTTCTAGTCATCTACTAGGATGTGCCCCCTTAAAAGGCACTAGATTTTTTTTTTTTATATTTTTCCGACACGGTTTGAAACCTTCTTCTAGAAGCCTTTTCATTTCATTAGACTTGACAATTTCTCGCACATCCTATGCACACCTGACTATCTCCTCTTATTCGCGATCATCCGCTTCTGCTCACGCCAAGACACTCTATGGTTATTCCTTAAATCTCAATAATCTCAAGTAATAGGGTTCATAAAGAAAAGTTTAGCAACAAATAAAAATTTTTAACCGTACTTGTTCATTGTTTATTTTATCTAACTAATAAACTAGGAGTAATAGTATTACTCTTAATAAAAAAATTTATTTATTTCACATTTATTTCTATATGGTTGTGGGTAAACGAATTTTTAATCGATATCGAATTTTACTGTCATTCTGTGAAAAATGTTAAGCCCAAACTTATTTCATCATTAGTTTAGTCCTTAATCAACCGGTTTCTGACCGGCTCAGAAATTGACGGTCATTGACAGTCAGAGTCTGTCACTTTTCTCTGACTTGACCAAATCTCTGAATGACGGTCACTCCGTACCTTTAGGTGTAACACATGTGGTGTGGCCCTCAGCGCTCACTTTTAGAAATGTGTTAAAACTTCAAATTATCGTTGAAGATACTAATACTAACATCTTTCCATCGGCCTGCAGCGATATGTAGTAGTGCCAGGTATTATACCTATCTTAATTTCAAAAAATATTTTTACGCTCCTATCTTGATTGAGTTTTTTTACGCTCAGATACGCGTGGGTGCGGGACCCGTAGCATTTGCTACCAGCGCCGGCACTAGCTTATGGCAGGCCCCGTGCGGGCCTTGAAAATCGGGCCCCCCTGGAAAAATTTTGGACTACTCAAAGTTTAAAATTCCACTCTGCGAGACTTTTTGTTTGCAAAAGTGGAAATAATATCCGCAAAATTTAACTTGCTGCTAATTTCATGTTCAATTGACATTGCAGCTGTTACGTCCCGACGTACCGCATCGGCGAAGTTTGAAGCATATATTCTATATTTTACCAGTTAAATCAAATAACCCGTTTATTTCGAACAACAACCTTCCTCAATTTCAGGTTTAAATTATCACTATTATAAATTAGCCTCAACCTATTTAAATCAATCTCACAGACCTGTATAGGACTATAGCAACACGATCCTACATATACCGGCGTACCGAAAGGTAGGTCTTTCTTAGTTTTCAAGTTTTATTCAGTGCTGTTACCTGGGTGCATAATCGACTATTATCCTTAATAGTCGTAAACTCTTATCGCTCTACACACGTTCACCCTCCCACGTAACACAGCTAAGCCATTCAGCCGGTCTTGGCACATAGTGGAACGCAAATAAGTTTTTATAAGCTTCAGTTTTGAGAATGTCCTTTCTCCTGACGCGGAAGTTACGGGTAATGTTAGAAAAATCCTTGATGCCATGATAAAGTTTGGATATATTTCATCAAGACTTCTGGTAATAATGTGCGACAACATCATGAATGCACTTAAGTTGGCCATTTTAGATGTTAAAAAGTAACCCTTCAAGGATTCCAGTTCTTCGGCCAGCTCTCCACCGTCAATATCACTGTTTCCATCTTCTCCTCTCAGGAAATTTTCCAGAGTCTGTGATTTATTCAAAATTTGCGATCTATCCAATAGTACAAAGTTGTTAGAGTTTTGGATGATACTAAAAGGTTTGCAAACGTCTTTGGTCGTCACGAAACGTTCCCGTAAACTTGATATAGCTATATCGCATAACTTGTTAAAAAATTCAATTTCCAACCTTTTCATTGGATTGCGTGATCGTTCATCACTTTGAGATTCGTAATCGAAAAATCGTTTCGCCCGTGGCGTACGTGATTCGGGTAAAGTTTGCGAAATGTCCTACTGTTCAGCCATCTCTTTAGCAGTTGCTACGCATTTTGCGAAACCAGATTCTCGGAAGGCTTGTAATTGAAAGAGAGCACCATCGATCATGTTCATCGTGGTATGTAAATCAACTTGGGGAGATTGCAAGACCTTACTGATTTTGTTGATCACTTGCAGTATATCGTACCACACCACCAATCGAATGAGAAAGGACAGTGATTCAATTTCGAAGCTGATGCCTCTGAGTTCTGCCGTCAACTTTGCATCTTTACCTTGTGATATTCTACGAATTTCTCGCAGTGCCTCTCTGATTTCTGTTATTTGGAATCTTATTGCTTTTACAGCATTTATTTTTCCTTCCCAGCGAGTTTCAGGTAATGATTTCACACTAATATTAACGTGCTTTTTCAATATTTGCCACCTTTGGGTGGACGCAGCGAAGACTGCGAAAAGTTTTTGGAGAACACCAAAAAATAATTCAGCCGTGACGGACGAATGTGCTGCATCTGAGACAACCAGATTGAGGTTATGACGACTGCAGGAAACGAAAAACGCCCTTCTGTTGTCCTTTAAAATCCTGGCCTGAACGTCGCTATTTTTACCTTTCATGTTACTGCCCTTATCATATCCTTGACCCCGGCAGTTATTTAATTAGAGATTGTTCGATTTCAATATGTCCAGTAATGTTTCATACAACCCCTTTCCAGTTGTATCATCCACAACAACAAAGCCAATGAAATGCTCACAAATTTCTACGTTGTCTCTAGAAACAGTAACAAATCGTACAACAGCAGTCATTTGTTCCGTATGACTGACATCGGGCGTGCAGTCCAAAATTATAGAATAAACTTCTTTAAAAATAGCTCTACCCAGTATGTCAATAAATTCATTCTGAGTTTCCTTTCCTAAATAGTGGACGCGTTGAAGGTCCCCAATTTGAACTCGACGTACGTGTTCACCTAAAATAGGATCGAACTTTGCCATCAATTCAACTTGGCTCAAGAAATTCGTTATTCGGTTCGTATAAGCGGTCACCAGTGCCTCGAAATGCCATATTACACTTCGCTAAGTGTCTAATTATTTCAAGGAGTCTTTCAATTACTTGTTTCCAATAAGTTTCCTCCTTTTGGATTAAAGCTTGATGCTCGGCATCGATGGTCTTTTCGCGATCCAATCGGACTTTGAGTTCTTTCCATTTTGTCATGCACTCGATGTGCATTTTGGATTTTTCATGCGAGCTTAAATTGTCTTGTAAGTGCCGCCAGGATCTGAATCCGGTCGATTGCAATTGAGTTTGGACGTAACAAAAGCCAAACAGCTTACAGCAAAAACAATAGACAGAATCCCTTTTCTTTGAATAAATTAACCATGATCTTACAATTTTTTCGCCATTTTTAAGAGTTCAATAGCAATTTTCTATAGTAAATCGTCGGCGATCTGTATCAAACGGAAAAACTGTATCCCGTTCAATTTGAGTCGGCCCTCGCTTTACCAGCGTTACACGTGAATTGTCGTTGATATTATTATTTGGCCAATCAGCAGGATCCTGCCAGTCAATGTTTGATATTGGATTCCTTTCTATAACTTGCGCTTGTATGCTACTTCCAGCTGTAGGTGTGATGGTGCTTTCAGTACTCAGTGACTGAGTTTCTGAATTATCATCTAAATAAACGCCGTCTATGAGAGGTGGGCATGTGAGGTCTGAACTCGTATTTTGATTACATTCGACGTTACTTCTATTTGTAGAAGTGATGGTGTTTTTAACATTTAGCAACTAAGCGTCCGAATTATCATCCATACAAACTCCGTCTGTCGGAGGTTTACATGCGAGGGCTGAACTCGTGTTTTGACTACATTCGCCACCCTTGTCATCAGGTTTCATTCGTTTCACAAATCCCCGGAAATAAGCAGCACTTTTTTTGTCTGCTTCACACCGGGCTTTTTTCAATTTACGCTTTTGGGATCCTGATAACTCTTCGACCTTATTCATGACGATTTGTACAGTAACTGACAAAAAAAAGAGACCACTTCAAAAAATTTGAAAAAAATCGAAAAATTTTAGATTTTTATATTTGTATCATCTTTAATAGGTAAATTTTATAATCTTTATAAATATCTAACATGGTGATCGAAGAAATAATTGCTCTTTTTCTATTATAACAATGATTATAATTTGTAATGATAATTTATATCTTTCAACACATTGACAAAAAAAAGAGACCGCTTTTCAATTTTTCAATGTAACATAGACTTTTTTTTTTGACGACGCCTAATACTTGGTATGGCCACCTTTAGCCTTGATAAAGGCTTGGAGTCGTCTAGGCATACTTTCGACGAGATTCTGCAGATAGTGGTCATCCAATTCCTCCCAAGTTTTGTTAAGCGCCGTAAAATGATTGTCGTTGTTTGTTACACCAGTTTTGTTAATTTTTGCGTCCAAAATTGACCACAAATTCTCAATTGGGTTGAGATCGGGTGATTGCGCTGGCCAATCAAGCACTTTTATTTTGTTTGATTTCATGAACAGCTGTGTTTTCTTCGCTGTATGCTTCGGATCATTGTCTTGTTGAAAGATAAAATTCTCTTCCAATCCGACCCGAACCAACGACGCTTCCAAATCCTCACTGAGAATGTCGATATATCTATCGGCAGTCAATATGTTAGTGATTGGCACCAAACTCCCCACTCCGGACCAAGCAAAGCAGCCCCAAACCATGATGCTGCCTCCTCCGTGCTTTACAGTTTGCTGTAGGTGACGTTCTTCCAACTGTTCCCCCGGCCTGGCGCCGGCGCTGATACCGGTTGGCGCAGCAACCGTCTTCACTTTTTGACATACGAGGGCTTAGTTTTATTGCGTCATATGCCGGCTACTAGATCACTAGAAAGGGGGGTAAAACGGGTCATTTCACCCTTTGTAACAATACTATTTTTTCTTAATACTATCGTTTAATTCAATAGTATGAGGCTTTTCATGTTAGATTCCGAAGAGCAACGTGACATGCATGCAATTTAGCAACTTTTTTTCGCAAAACGGTAAGATGAAAAATTCGAAATTGAAAAAACCTTTTTATGGAAACGGTATGATGTTTCGAAATGTATTGATGGTTATGTGATTCGTGAGTATGATTTAATGAGTTTTCTTTGCAAACACCTTATTTTTGCTATTGAATTCGCGTGTCCAAGTATACCTTTCACACTCAACTACTAGTGACTATTAGTTAGACAGGCGGCGACGCTTGTCCAACTGCAGCTCACACGGAGAGTAGAACTTGGACACTCGTAAGCTCTATTAAAAAGGTGAACTATTCAACAATATCAAGGGCAGTACAGCGATCAAGGCAGTGCGTAAGTAAGATAAATCCAAATACTTGAACGTTTTATCTACAAAAAATTAGTATTTGTTGTTGATATTTACGAATAACGTCGACATAACCTCAAATAGGTTAGGTTCGTTTTGACATTGCTCACGTTTAAGTTTATTTTGAGTACATTATTTATTCGTGCAATTACTTTCTAGCATATTATACTTATTCTACTCTAGAAATATGTTTTTCGTAAAATTAAAAATAATTATTTTTGTTCTCTAGTGAAAAATGGGAAAAATTAAAAACAAAGCTTCAACGAGTAAATCCAGCAACTCGACAAAAGTAAATGACACTGTTAATAGTACCTCATCGTGTCATTCTAAGAAAAGAAAAAAACGCAAAGAAAGACAATACTCGAGTGGACGATTGAAAGAAGCTTCGAATGCACTGGGACAAGGAAAAACATTGAGGCAAGTTGCGGATGAATTTGGTGTGCCTAAAAGCACCTTGCACATCAAAGCAAATAATATCACTCTATTGGAATGTGCAAAAGGACCTCCAACTATTAGGACAACAAATGAAGAGTCTGAAATTGTTCAGTGGATCTTGCTGAGTGCGGAAAGAGGATTTCCTATTAACAAAGATTTTTTATTAGACACTGTGCAACGATTTTTAAATGACGCAAAGAGAGATACTGTCTTTACTAATAACAGACCTGGAAACCACTGGTACAAAGCTTTTTTACGTAGACATGAAGTTTTAAGTATACGAATTGCACAAAATTTGACTACTACCAGAGCATCTGTAACTGAAGACGACTTAAGAAATTGGTTTAGCCATATTACCAACTATCTGGAAAAAAAGAGCTGTTAAACATCTCACCAAACAGAATTTATAACTTAGACGAATCCGCTTTTCAGTTAGTTCCTAAAGATAACACTGTTATAACTCACAAAGCATCTAGATCTGTGTACCAAATAGTATCTAGTAATGAAAAAGCCAGTTTAACAGTGCTTTTTATTGCTTCTGCAGATGGAATAATGCCACCTCCTTTAATACTGTATGACTCAAAAACTACACCAAAAAAAACAGATTCTAGCAAACATACCACCAGGATGGGGTGTCGGTAATAAAGGATAAAGGATGATGTCGGTGATAAAGGATGGATGACAGCTGAGACGTTCTACTATTTGATTTACAATATATTCATTAAATGGTTGAATGAAAATGCAATAGAATTACCTATTGTTTGTATGTTGATGGTCACGTTTCACATCTCTCTCTACCACTAATGAAACTCTGTAAAGAAAGTCTGATAGAATTGATAGCTTTATATCCGAACGCAACGCACATTATTCAACCACTTGACGTGGCATTATTTCATCCGTTAAAGGAAGCCTATAGAAAAACAATACGGCGATGGAGAGTTGATAATGAAATAATCAACTTTAAGAAACAAATGTTTCCTATAGTATTGAAGTTAGCTTTGGATAGCATTGATTTGTCTGCAAGTATTCGAAGTGGCTTCAAAGCTTGTGGTTTGTACCCATTTGATGCCAATGAAGTAAATTATAATATTTTGAATAAGAACAAAAAATAAAAAGAGTAGAATCAAGCTTTGAAGAAGTTATTGGTCAGAAAAGACAAAACGTTCCAAGTAATGAGTTGTTAGATCTTTATGAAAAGACCATCTTGTCAGAATCAGTTTTAAAATCATTCAAAGAACAAGAATCTGCAGAAAATTGGACTGGTGATCCAGATTACAATAATCATTTCATCTTTTGGAAAAAAATTAAAAACGTTCTTTGCGAAAAACGTTGACCAAATCACGTCGACTTTAAGCGTTACATCAAATTGTGATTCAAGTTCAGCTGATCCTACGATATCTAGATGTAATGACGAGAGTATTTTAGTTGAATCTGCAAATGACATAGAGATAGATTTTGACTTATCAGATATAATAGTCGAACAACATGAGAATTTAAATGAAGTATCTTCAGTATTCGCCAGTGTTTGTGACGATTCAAACCATCTTTCTCTTCAAATCGATGATAATACATCAGCGATCCAATCAGTATCTCAACCTATTGTTGTAGTAGTAGGAAATAGTATTTCAAATACGTCACCGATAGATGCCAATATAATTGAAGTTCCTGATATAACAGCATCTGCTCCAAACGATAACATCAGTGGCACTCTAAGTGAAAATATTGATTGTGATTTTGCAATAGAATCAGACGTTTTAAATGAATGCATGAGTAAAGTGATGAATTTAACAAATAATCGTGACAGTAAATTCCTCATACAGAATTGCAGTCTTGAAGAGCAAGTGATTGATCAGTCTAGAAATCTAGCTTCGAACGAACCAGAGTTTAATTCACCGTCTCAACCTTCCATTACATTGAAACATAGTACTATACATAACTCAACGATAGATACTAATACGTGTAGAAGTTCTGATATTGTTGAAGCTCCTCAAAATAAAACCGTCAATGACTACGCACATGAAATACTGGATTTAACAGTTGTTTCAACTGCGAATGAATCTTCGTCTACTTCAAAGTCTAGAGAAAATAATAATTCCACAGAAGTAACTGCGAATTGAAATCCTAATTTACAATCAGACAATGCCGTTGATAATGTCGTTAAGTTCATTTGTGGCTCTGCCTTACGTGAAAAATCATCTAATTTTTCTAATAACTGAAAATCAAGTATGAAAACTTTAAATTCAAAGGAAATTGCACTTGAATCAGAAAATCAGTTAAAATGTTTAAATTTTCAACTTAGTGAAGTTGAAGATTCTTTACTTCAAGAGAAAGTTGAAATTTTACAGGCAAAATAAAGTTCAAAGAAAAGGAGTCGTGATTTTTTACTTATTTTTCATAAAATGTATCTTAAAATACTATATAATAATTATATGCTATTGTTCAAATCATATATCAAGTGTTATAGTTGTAACGGATTTTAATTCCCCTTAATCTCACAATTTCACGACATGTGTCGTCACGAAGTTCCCCCTCTTCGATTTCTAAACTGTAGGTGCGTAGCGTCGTCATCATACCGCAGAACTAGGCGAGACCCGTTGGGTGTCTGACCATAAAGCAACACGTGTTAAATTAATATACTTCGATTCATCTATACGTGTTCTAATCGTCATCATATCGCTCTTGGTCTACACCTTCACATAGCCCGAAAGGGGTAAGTTTCATTTAGTATATATTTCTCGAGGCGTTGACCTATTCTGAACATTTGTTCTTTCATTGCATTTCTCTAATTAGCGTTTCAATTACCGATGATGGTTTGTTGAGCCATTGCATATCGCGCATGCAGCACCTGCCAATACCGCCATTTCGTTCATCGCAATCAGCTGCACATCAATTTTCTAGACATCGCTGTTTTGTCGCCAACATCATAAAACGATTAATTGCCGAAGTGAGTTGAAAGACGATTATATTCGAGTCTCGTTCTCATGATAACTATGTAGTACCGCTACTTCATACATGATTATGCCACGTTTTCAACTAAAAACAAAAGAGATCCCCCTATGCTGGACTGCCCTGTTTCTACATAACGTTTTTCGTGCATGAAGAAGCCACATCTTTTTTTTCCCCGTCAGACGTTATTTTTCCGTCAAAAGTTAATTTTTAGTTTGTGAACGATGAGTAAAAAGTAAAAACGTAGTCGCAGTGATAAGATTGACCATTTATATAGAAAAATCAAGAAATTGAGACGTCGCCGTCGCACTTATTCGAGCAGTTCAAGCAGTTCTCCAACAAGCATGATATCTGTAAGCGACAAAAATCAACGTTTCTATGACGACGAGAAATATTGTAGTGATTTTTTACAGGATGCAAGCGTTGTTTTGCGTGAGTAATTTAAATTTCATTTATAATTTCATTTGAATAGTTGAATTGCAAGCACAAGGTGTTAATCTCACATGTGAGTTGAGATAAATCATGCATTTTGACGGTGGGCCCTCACGAGAGGTGGGACATACCGTGCAATGAGTTGTGTCAATTCACATTTTCGGCGGTGGGCCCTCACGAGAGGAGGGACAGACCGTGCGATTTTTTGGCGGTGAGCCCCCACGAGAGGTGGGACATACCGTGCAATGAGTTGTGAAAATTGATTTTTTCGACGGTGGGCCCTCACGAGAGGTGGGGCATACCGTGCAATGAGTTGTGTCAATTCACATTTTCGGCGGTGGGCCCTCACGAGAGGAGGGACAGACCGTGCGATTTTTTGGCGGTGAGCCCCCACGAGAGGTGGGACATACCGTGCAATGAGTTGTGAAAATTGATTTTTTCGAGGGTGGGCCCTCACGAGAGGTGGGACATACCGTGCAATGAGTTGTGAAAATTGATTTTTTCGACGGTGGGCCCTCACGAGAGATGGGACATACCGTGCAATGAGACTAAAGGTTGTGTATGTGTTGCTGTAACACGGACACATGTCCCTTGTAAATTTACAGAATCAAACCATTCCTTATTTATTTTGTCAGACGATAACACGTTTGGAGGTGAGGTCAATGACCCGGACGCTAATGACCCGAAGGCTAATGACCCGGCGGCTAATGACCCGGAGGCAATCATAGAATCAGCCGATCTACATTTGCCTGAAGTTGCTGTTTTTGATGAAGACACGGCTAAACTGTTGGGGGAGAGTGCTGCATCTTCGGAAGGTTCTTTCACTTTCCATGCCGAACTTTCAAATCGCGTCAAGCAGTGGATGCAGGACGGCATCAGAAAAGATGATAAAATCAATTTATTTAGAACTTACCCACGCAAAGGTAGTGTGTTTCTAGAAGCTCCTACCCTTAACCCGGAGATAGAAGCTACAGTTAGTGACACTGTTAGAAAAAGAGATAAATTTTGCGCTGCTGACCAAAACATAGTTGGTTCAGCTATCTCGGCCATTGGGGTTGGGCTTTCTTTATTGCTGGTTAAGAAAAACTTTGATAAAGACGATAGAGATATGTTGATTAAGTATGAATTAGATGCTATGAAACTTCTGTCTGAGGTCCACCTACAGGCAACGAAGACGCGGAGGGTTTATATATACCTAGGTATTGATAAAAAAGCTAAAACTGTTTTAGAAAATTCAAAGACGGATGAATTTTTGATTGGAGCCGATTTGGCTGACAATTTGCGAAATGCAAAATCGATGGAGAAGTTTGGCTTGTCATTGAAGCCATTTTCTCAGGTCAAAAAGCCATTTTTGAAAGCTTCCTCAGCGGGAAACTGGCGTGGCCCGTCTGGCAGGAATTCAAATTTTCATCAGGCGGGCAACAAATTCAGAAACAATTACCGGCCATTTCAATCGAAGAGCCAAGGCTTTCAGAAAACACAGGGTCAGTTTCGAGCTCGTCACAATGCATCAAACCCCCGTCAAAAATAGTAACGGTAAGCAAGTTAGCAGGACGTTTAAAATCACTCCTGAGTGCTTGGTCCAATATTACTTCAGACAAATTTGTTTTAGACGTAATTAAAGGTTATAAATTGAAATTTATAAATCCACCACACCAGTCTGTTATCCCAAAGATACCTATTGACAAGTCAGTGGAATTTGATTATAAGGAGGCCATAAATAATTTAGTTGAGTTAGGTGCAATCTCAAGTTGTTTACCTTGTACTGATCAATTTATTTCTAGTTACTTTTTAGTTTATAAATCCAATGGGTCAAAACGCTTCGTTTTAAATTAAAAAAAAGCTCAATTCGTTCATGTTTGCTGATCATTTTAAAATGGAAGACATTCGTACGGCAATTAAACTTTTGTCTCAGGATTCTTTCATGGCGAAGCTGGACTTGCAAGATGCATATTTTATGATTTCTATACATCCGGATAGCAGAAAATATTTAAGATTCATTTGGAAGGATCAATTGTATGAGTTTGTCTGTCTTCCGTCTGGATTGTGTACAGCTCCATTGATTTTTACAAAAATCATGAAACCTGTGGCGCACTGCTTGAGAGAGGAGGGCAGGATTTTGGTCGTATATTTGGACGATTGGTTATGTTTTGGTTCTGATTTCCATTCCTGCAGTAGAAATATTTTACGAACGGTAGAACTCCTAGAATTCTTAGGTTTAATAATAAATTATCGAAAGAGTATTTTGGTACCAAAAAACCGTTACGAGTTTTTGGGTTTTGTATTAGATTCAAAAACGTTAACTCTAGAGCTCCCTGAGAGAAAACGGGACAAAATGCTTGGTCTCATCAGAGAGTTCAAGTCTAAGAATGTATGTAAAATCAGGGAGTTTGCTCAATTTGTGGGCAACATAACAGCTTGTTGTCCAGCAGTGGAATACAGTTGGGTTTACTCAAAATTTTTTGAAAGACAAAGATATTTAGCATTAGTTAAAAACCACGACAATTACGACGCTAGAATGTTTGTTACAAAAGATATTCAAGACGATTTTGTCTGGTGGGAAAGAAATATCACTCAGACAAGTAACTCGATCAAAACTTTCAATTTTAAAAAAGGAAATTTTTTGATGCATCAACTTCTCGTTGGGGAGCATACTGTAATAATGAGTTAACTCATGGTTTCTGGAAGTCTCCTGAACGTGACTCTCATATAAATTATTTGGAGTTATTAGCAGCTTTTTTGGCATTGAAATGTTTTTCCGGAAATTTGAGCAATTGCGAATTATTATTAACAATAGACAACACAACGGCAATATCGTATATTTTTCGTGAAATTTGGCAGTGGTGCGAAGCGAGACAATTGTGGATATATGCTTCCTACATCGCGTCAAAAGAAAACATAGAAGCCAATAGAGGTTCTAGAGTTCGAAACGCTGACACAAAATGGGAACTTTCACCTGATGTTTTTAATCGTATCAACAATCATTGGGGTACGTTCCAAATTGATCTATTCGCATCGCGGAATAATGCAAAGTGTTGTATGTACTGTTCGTGGCATCGCGATCCAGAGGCATTTAGCATTGATGCTTTTACTCTTGATTGAAAAAATTTAAATTTTTATGCCTTCCCGCCTTTCTCAATGATTTTAAGAGTGATCAGGAAAATTATATCGGATCAAGCACAGGGTGTATTAGTAGTACCAGACTGGTATACCCAGCCGTGGTATCCTTTATTTACTTCCATTTTAATGGAACCACCTATGGTTTTTAAACCATCTTCTCACCTACTTCTTTCACCTTGTAGACTGATTCATCACCCGCTTGCAAACAAGTTATCTCTGATTGTCGGCAAATTATCAGGGAAGGTTTCAAGCGTAAAAATATTTCGGAAGAGTCAATAGATATTTTGATTGCTTCGCTATCTACAGCAACTATGAAGCAGTATAATAAACCAATCAAGGACTGGTTGGTTTACTGCATGTCCGTTGGTTGCAACCCTTATGAAGCTAATGAAAATGAAATTTTAATGTGGTTGACAAACAAATTTAAATCAGGTGCATCCTATGGGACATTGAATACATGCAGAGCAGCAATTTCGTTATTATCTGTAGGTGATCTTGTCTCAAAAAGCCATGGTATATCAAGATTTTTTAAAGGAGTGTTCAGGTCCAGACCCTTGAAACCAAAGTATGAAAATACTTGGGACGTGAAATCAGTATTAGATTCAATTTCAAATCTTTATCCATTAGATTCCTTGAATTTAGTGGAATTGACTAGTAGGTTGGTCGTTTTGTTAGCTTTAGGTACTGCACACAGGGTACAGACGCTTTCGTTGATAAAATTGAGTAACATTTCACAGAATAATGGAAGTTTTGAAATTCGAGTTTCAGATTTAATTAAGATGTCTCGTCCGGGTGCATTTCAGCCTCTTTCAAGAATACCATTATTCAAAGATAAGCCTAAGCTATGCATAGCCAGTACGTTAGAGCGTTACTTGGTGATTACTAAACCACTGCGTATTAATATTGATAATTTATTAATTACGACTCGAAAACCTTATAAAGCCGCGAATCCTCAAACTATTAGTATATGGATTAGGACCGTTATTGCGAGTTGTGGAATAAGTAAAGAATTCACAGCGCACAGTACACGTCATGCGGCTACATCAACCGCTCTAAAGAAAGGCATTGATGTTAATATGATTAAGAATATCGCTGGTTGGTCAAAAGATTCTCAGATATTTGATAAATTTTATAACAGACCTGTTGTATCAGATAAAAGTGTTTTCGCAAACGCGACCATTGATTAGTCTCAAGTAAGTATACTGAGACGTGTTAAGGCCAATCATAAGGTCAATAAAAAAAAAGAAAAAGTGTACTTTGGTACTATATATTAAGGAAATGTTATTATTGAAAATAAAAGAACAGTAATTAGAGAATTCTCTAAACATCTACATAGTTATCATGAGAACGAGACTCGAATATAATTGAACGATCAAACGAACTTACCTGTTGTGAAGTTCGATCGTAATTATATAAAGAGTCTCGTTCGAATGATAAGGACCCACCCTAGATTATATGGACGAAGTACAATAATCGCATCCCAACCCTTGTTTTTGAGTGACAGGCTATAAACGTTATTAAGAAACAGGGCATTCCAGCATAGGGGGATCTCTTTTGTTTTTAGTTGAAAACGTGGCATAATCATGTATGAAGTAGCGGTACTACATGGTTATCATTCGAACGAGACTCTTCATATAATTACGATCGAACTTCACAACAGGTAAGTTCGTTTGATCGTTCAATGATTATTCTTTACCGACGATTGGAGCAACGTTTACTTATTTGTTAAATAATCTGCGGAGCTGAAAAGCCACCTACACGTTGCAGTCTCCTATCGAACCGCCTAGTTTTCTCTATTTGTTCATTGTTTTATATTTTGTCAAGTCGTTATTTTACAATTACCTATATATTTATATGTCTTAATGTATCTCTGAGGTGATCACCCGTGTTATTTTCAATCGTTTGCTATATTATATGTTCTTTGTTATACAATTTTAAACGTGTCGACTCGTATTCGAGTCACCCTATGGTATTTTCGCACCTGTGGTGTTGTTGATCGTTATTCCGGCGCTTTGTTAAGCAGATTATACATTTTCGCATTCAAATTTGTTGATCTGCGTTAGAAATCTCGATTATTAACGCATTTTTCCTTTGTCACTCCGCTTCTGAGAGCTCATTGCTCAAATAAATCATATCGCATTTATAATTATTGTGTATTTTCGTATCTGTATCAATCATTAAAACCTCCGTAAATAAATAAATATATTACATAGTAAAGTTGATATAAACATGAAATAATAAAATTTAATGGCATGTACATATTTCAGTGTTGTGCATCTTCTGGTTCGAATCTTGTCCAACTTCTCCGATAACCTTCAAGATATGTCCAACTACTACAGCTTTCGACCTCCCTAATAAAATTCCGATAACTCAGTTACAAATGCATTTCAGGAGACCTTTTTTTCATCGATCGATTGAAAAATGTATGTGCCACGTGAGGGAATACTTTTTATAAATCGAATACGCCTTGATCCCGCGAAAATTAGATTATTTCAATCATGCTTTCCAACCTGTCCATCTATTGGGTATTTTACCTTATGGTTCCCAATGCAGGTTTCAATCTGACCCGCACATCGGCGCTCGACGTGCTGGGGACTCCACCTCGGATACTTGAGCCGGACCTACCGACTCTACGTCGTATATACATCCACTACAGTATTGACAGAATGAACTCGACGATTTGATTCGACTGGTCTCCCAGTTGGACAGTATCGTTGACGGAATTTAAACATTCTTTGCGCTCATTAACTTTCCCATCCATATGACTTACGACGAGTCGAGGGACATTCAGTTACACTTGACAGATTTGTCAAATTTTTCATAAACATTTATTACTCTTTTGAGTTATGTAATCTTAGCTTTGATTGATTTAATCACAACGATATTATTTGTGAAATAATTTTGCTCTCCCATCTTAGTCAATAAATTGTATTTCTAACTCGTCAGAGTTTTTTCTCTATATACGACCTCTTTGAGGTGACGAAAATAATTTTTTTAACTGAAACGTTTAATTGAAAATTTGTCGAAACAAAATCTCATTACCAAGCTCAATTGTACTTCAACCTAGCATCCCGTCTATGACCAAGCTGTACTCCGACGTAATTATACTTTGCATTTCAAGAGCGATAGTAACCTAACTCCGCAGGGGACTTTAGGGATCTACGCAACTGGCAAGCAAAAAAAAAAGGATTTTGCAGGATTTTTTAAATGAGTTTCAACTGTAACCATTGGTATAGGCTTTGTTACGATTAGTAAATACGCTCTTGTATTACATGAAAAAAAAATTTCGTTGATTTTAATCACCTTTTATACAAGAAAATCGTAATTGAAAATCAGTCTGAAAAAAAGGTGGGTCTGCGGTGTTGATGATTTCTCGGAGATAGTTGACCTGAAACCAAAAAATCGAACAGTTTTAGATTTAGCATGTTAATAGCCGTGGAATGAATCAAACGTTTTTGAGATTTTGATTTGAACTTTATTTTTTTGCCAAAAATGGCAAAAAACGGTCTTTTTCAACTTTTTCGCAAAGTGGCCGCCATTTCATTAAGTTTGCACACATCAAAAATCGTATGATTCTCTATTTCATCAATTTGACTTTGTAAAACAGAACCTGAGTTGATTGCATCCTTTATCGGAGACAAGGATGAAGAGGATGACTTAACGCTAACAATAAGTGACAAATATGTTCAACTTTGATATTTTTATTCAATATTAAATGCATTACCATTATAAGGTACAAAATTTGTATGTTATACTTAAATTACACGTAAACGAATTCGAGTTGATTGTATGGTCCACCCAGATAGCGCAGACGCAACCGAGTCTCGTTACCAGCTGTCATCATCTTTTGGAACAGATCTATACTTTCTCGGAAGGTTTTCGTAAGTTATAGCTGAGATAAAGGTGGCAAACCGGAACTTTGCCGGATGTAACACTGTGGCGAAACAAAATATTTACATTATTATCACATCTAAGAAATATGAATAAATATATTTTTCAGCAATAAAGCATGAATTTTCTTAAGAGGGGCTACCGTGCACATCCCTAACGCGCACATGTACGTGACCTCCTTTCTGTCTTTTTTTGCAATTTTTCAACAATGTTTACCAATTTTACGAACCGTAAGGCAAAAAATATTGGTCGCATCACAAGCGTAACCATTTACGCTCTCGTGCGATCACGCTGCACACTCGGGTATAAGGCCGTATTTTACGCTTTACATAAGGAAACTAATATTTCTTTCTCTTCATTTCCCTCTCGCAAAGTATGCTTTTTATTTATACCTGCTACCACATTATACGCTTGATCAAGTACACAGAGCCCTATAAATTTTTTATCGGACTAACCCTCTAAGTCATACATTATTGTACCGAGTTATCTCCTTTAACAAGATAATATTCTACGGTTTTTTGGGCTGCTAATTACAAATGTGAAATTAAATTTCCAAAATTCAAGATAGCGGATCCAATATGGCGGGCGAAAATTTCAAATGTAATCAAATACAGTCAAAATACTATGCAGAGGCTTTCGGGTTACTGATCGAATTTACAATACTGAATTTTAAAAATCTGATTTCCGACTCGTAATCAACGACCCCAAAGAACCCTAGACATAATTTTTTCTCCGGATTCGATCGAATCTAAAATGATCTCCTATATTAGATCCGCCATCTTGAATTTTTCAAATTTGATTTCAGATTCGTAACTAGCAACCCCAAAAACTTATCATTTATTTGAAACATGTGTAGACGGGTAAATTTCGCGAAAACCAATTATTCCTTTAATTTTCACTATTTTTCTTCAATCAATTTGTCTCTTACAATAATAATTACCACTATAACTCAAAGGGTTGAGGATTTGTGTACGTATAGTGTAGTGTGTGTCAATTGCCATGAGCAATCTCATCCTGAGTTCATGTAAGTGTGTGTCTTTATCCGGAAATAGAAGATGTAAAACGAAAAACGTGAAAGATGTCATGGGACACCCGGTTGAAAAGAAGATCCTCTCGCTATGGTATTATGTAACCAATAAGAGACACAATTAAATGAATGAACAACGTTTGCGAGTAATGAAATGAAAAATGATATCAATAACAATAACGACATACGTATACACAAATACAGCTGACGTGCAAGCCGCACGGCTTGACGCTATAGAGAGAGAGGCCCATAGTATGGCCCTACGCTCATACTACGGCCTGCCCCGTCTCCGAACACTGAGAGAGAGCGAGGGAGAGGGAGACTTGTCAGATGAATTCTTAGCCTTACCAAAGCCGTTTCGATTGTCAGGCTGTGAATTAAATTAGCTACAACACTTGTAGACTCGGGTAGATTCTGTGTCCCGCCAAAGCCACGCACGTTCTTCACCGGGGCAGACTCGGTGGATTCTCAGGCCTACCAAAGCTGTGATTGACCACAGACCCGGATAAGTTCGTAGATCCATCCAAGCTAGCTCTCTCAGACAATCAAGAAGGTCTACGCTCACAATGTTTTTCTATGATAGCCTGCGTTATATCTTTTTACTGGCTTGCATCATCGTCCACCAGACTCGCTTCTTCTGCCAATAGTTTCAGACACTTATTACAAATGGCCTTCAAGACACGGCACACGCGCCAAACGTCAAGCTGCTGGCCTGGCGCAATCCTGCGACGTCCGCTTCCTCGTGCTGACTAGGTGAGTCGGGAAGTGCATTGTCACGGGCGCGACGGCGACTCGACGGAAAAGACACCCCACCACCGACAAAACCGAGTCGTAATTCTGGATCGACCCACACCATCACGGCAGTCGAATTTGGGGAGTGTGGGAGTCAACGAGAACCCAGCCTTGCTGTAGCCGAACGGTGCACCCCATCGCAAGAAACCAGCCAACTCGAGGGGCCTTCTAACAAGTTACGACTAAATTTAGAGACTCAGGACCCTTCTCGACAGTACGGCTCGGGGGAATCGGTGGTGTGTCCTAAGAGTCATCCTCGCGTTACCCAAGGTGGCCCACTTCCTGACTCACCTATTTCAAAATTGTAACGTAGTACCTAATACTTTAGTTCTTTATAATTCATAGACCGACTAGCTAGATTATTCTAAATGTCTCTTTTTATATTTGTATTTTTCTCATTGATTTCGTTTGTTTCTTCATCTTTCCAAATTATAAACCATTAACGGGCAATCCCGAATTCTCTATTCGTCTAAACCTTTACCACTCAATTCCTGTCACCTAGAATAGTGAGCGTTCATCACAGCAGGTGTGTTTACACTTTGTACAAGCGAAGCCCAAAGGTAATCTATTTCTAACCGCTCGGGAATAGATTATATATTGCTTTTTAGATTACGCTGGACGAGATCGTTCAGATCATCGTCTGCACATAACACACTTTCAAATTCCTAGGCTGTCCGATACTGCCTCAAGTTTGCAAACTTGTGAAATCAACTCCTTGTTTGAATCAATTGGCGTTTAGTTAACGGTTTAAATAATAACTTAGTATAACAGATATTCGATCAGGAACTCAATTTGGTATAAAACAAGGAAGAAATCACAAAATAAATATGCGTCCAATCTATCTTGTTTTACGAGTTCGATCTACGTGATACAGTTCTAGTTTGGATGTTCCTAATTTTCCAGCAAGGTCGTTTTGTTGTAACCCAAAAGTAGTACGACTCGTCAAATTGCGTAAGTAGGTTAGATTGTTGCAGTCAAGACGGCTGAGCGATGCATGACCTGGAATGTGTCGAACCTCTGAACCAATGCATCGCCCAAGCGCCCGACTCAGCATTATAGAATTAATAAATTAACGGAATAACGCAGACCAAGCACTGTTCAGAACGGGGCTGAGCCCTGAACTACGGCAAGTACCAGGGACGTTGTAATTGATCTATTAAACACCTTTTATACTTTGTTTTACTAATTCGTGGCTAAGTGAGAGAAATTCATCTTTCTCCCCTCTGGGAACTACCCGCACTCTCCTATCCCTACAACTAAGTAGAGATACAACTGTTTTGATTCATGCTGCAGTATTCTCTAGTTATGGCACTATAGCCGCTAGTGCTAATAATCTATCTCTTTTTGTTGGAACAAAGTTCCTTATCCCGTGTTGCGCACTCTTGGCGGATGGGGGCTTGGCCGAAATAAGTATAAGATTCGACCGTCACGAAAAGCAACAACACTTTTTTTGTAGTACGTGGTGCACTCCCTCTCCCTCTTCCACTCCCTCTCCCTGTGAGTACAGTCACACGCTATCTACTTCTGCCACTGTCTTCTGTTCCGCCACTGTTGTCTTTTGCCCTCGGGCGTCTTTTTGCAGATCTTCTTGCATGCGTTCCACTGCAATTTTTCAGTGGACTTGTTTTCACCTCGCCGGTTTATCTCTACCTCGTGCACTCGACGAATTTCTAGCCTGCTTTTGCCCGGGGTACATGACCTACCTTCCCGCTTCTACCCATTGCACATGTCTATCGCGATATCGGTAATACCCGAAGACTATCGGAAATCACTTTTCCTCTGTATCCGTCATTTTGAGTTAGCTGTCTCCGCCCACCTGCTGTAACGAACTGAATTGCCGTCCCATCTGCTGCCGTGTTGACATCAGCTCTCCTATCAACCGTGCCTTGTCGGGCAAACAGCAAACACCCTTATCATGCCAAATCCTTTCAAATGCTCACTATGCGGTGAATCTATACCTACGAAAGTGAAGCGCTGTATATCGTGCCTGTTTGCCTATCATCTAGGCTGTTGGAAGGTCAAACGGCGGCGCAATAAATCCAAATCTTGCTGCTCTCTTGCGGACATGAAAGAATTTTCGCAAGCCTCGGAGATACCACTACGGAGTGCTCAAGTTGCGGCTAATGCCTATTGTGCTGTCGCACTCTCAGCTGGCTTACCGGACGCCCAAGCGGGATACCCAAGGATATAGACTGTGACGTGGCGGGTCTACCAGCACGTCACCGACCCGCACCTCCACTCCCAGACGACCGCGAAAAGTACTCTTTGAGGCAAGGGAGAGTCCTGCCGTGCCACATCGAAGAACAACCAGAGCTAGCTTTGAAATTGTTGTATTAGTGCTCATGTTTTTTGTTGTCCCCCACACTGTTCTCTTAGGTTGCCGCCGCTGCCGCCACCGTTGCTGACGCCGTTCACCAACCACCATGCGCTGCCGACGCGGGAAAGCGGAGGAACGACTTGACGTCCGGCGCGGAGTTCGAAGCCCTGGACCCAGTAGTCGCGCTGTCGCTTGCTCGATCATCAATACCGCTAATGACACCGCGCTGCTGCCGCCCAGGGGTCGAGTTGCCTTCACCTGAGTTCCCGATAAGCCCGGCCTTGCCACCCGGCACCAAAAACTACCGGACTCAGCCTCCCACTGGGTACTCCGATGCCGAGACGACGACTCAGATTTGAATGTGTCACCCTCGCAAACCGCAGCACAGCGCGGCGAACAGACCGGCTGCCCAGGCTCCCGCCGGTCTCGCTCCAAAATTTTCCAACCCCCCCCCCCCCCCCCCCCCGTAGCGCCACCGCGGGACCGCGTTCATCGAGAGCGGGTGGCTACCTCACTCTCCCTTGCGCTGTGATAACGACTGCCACGCTAGCAGATTTATCGCACTGTACCGAGTTTTTGCTTTAGCGCTTCGCTTTGTTTCTTGTTCCTTGTGCTTCGAATTGTATCTTCTGTTGTCTTTTGAGTAATTGTGCCGGACCTTCGCTCAGTTTCGGAGACGAATAGCTGCCGTTTGAGTCAAGGGTGTACTTTTGTACAAAGGTAGGCTGTCGCTGACGCGAATCTCGCTGGCCATAGCTTGTCACCGGCCTCAGGCCATATCCCATCGCAACAGATTGCCGGTCGCTTCGGTCGGCCATTTTAGGTGTGAAAGCCCGCGAGCCTCGTGGTAGCTAAGCTATTCTATGAATCGTATCTCTGATCTTATTTGCTGCCTTGCTCTATTATTAAGATTGTTGCAATTCGAATATCGAGATGTGGCAATATCCAGAAATGCGCTGACGTGACTGAGCAGAGCAACACTTCTCTCATCGGGCGCAATACATATGAATGCACGGACGTAGCACTGACCTCCTAAATAGTTCATAAAAGGCAGGCAGACGATGAGTTCGGAATCAGAACATCGAGACCGTAGCGAGACGCGTTATTTAGAGATTTAGCCTGATTATAAGTAAAAGCCTCTGTAAGCTCTTTTGAACCAAATTCATTTCATTGTAACACGATAAATTTCACTTTATATACGACTTGGTTTTAACCATCAATTCAACAAACGAACTACCTAAATAAATTGTTAGTTGTCGGAAGGATCTCAGGATCCCGATTACAACAAGATAATATACTCTGGTTGTTCACCGGTGGTTTTCTGCCGTTTTAATTTAAAGAATAATTTATAATAAAACTGGGTACCGTGCCGCTTTCCAGCCACGTACTGAGTACGTGAGTGCGAGAGAAAGAGAGAATCTGTGAGTTAGTGTGTGCGCCCATGCCGTCGTTGCCGAGCGTAACTACCACCGTCAAGCATAGCGACAGGTGACCGTCATTGTATTGTGACGCCCAAGAGGTATCATGTATTGTAATCTTCGGAAGCGATCCACTCCCCTCGAATCAATCATTCCTTGAATTCACTTTAGCCGTTGCAAAGCGCGAATATAACATCTAAAAGACTGAAACTAGCCATATAATATTCGAAGCAAGTAAAACCAAAGAGAATAGGATAATATGTATATATTAAGGAGTATACCTTGTAACATTGCGCTTATAACGCATGTTATAGACCGCCACCTCCACCCCAAATTCTCTTATAAAACGGTAGCGACGAGAAGTCATGGCGTACCATATGGGCGGAATTAAAATTAAATAGAATATTTTCCTCATCCTGTTTGTTTTAAATATCTCTCCTTATGTCCCGACTACCTCCAATCCCTTCCCATGAGCGGGCAACCCGAGAGCACGTCAAGGAGGAGAACGCCGGCAGCACCTAACCTCCCGAACGATCCTAACAACCTGGGCATGAACGCTTCTAACAACCTGGGAATGCGAGCATCTCCTTGGATTCACCCCGGGCAGGTTCCTCAACGCCTCAGCCTAGTCCCTGGGTCTCTGCTACCGAACTCCCGAGATATCTCCAGGGCTGCCGCCTATCGACGGGACTGTGTCCATTAACTGAAGGGAAAGAGCATTTCCGAACGACTGCCGCCGAGACCGAACGACGTCTAGCCAATTCCGCCAATTCCAATACCGCTAATATTATCGGGCGTCAAATGGGTGAACCGCAAATCCTGATGGTCCAGCATCGCAGTTCCATCTGTATCAAAAAGACGAGAGGGACCCGGAGAAACAGCTGAGAGCCACGAGCCCTGCCCGGACACCTACCGGCCGGCTTCTCCAGAGACAACGCGCCAATGCCATCTCCCGATTGTCTTCTGTTACTGTTTTTGGCAACGCTGACGAAGCTAGGGAAAGACCGCCATGATAGCGTCACTTCTCGTCCTGCTATCATAGTGACCCGACGTACCTTATCTGCATCACTGAAATTACCTCTGTGTTTTTTTTTTGTGTTTAGTTGTTATCGTTTTCCTACGGATTACTAACTCCTGTAATTTGTGAGTAAGCTTCCATTCCCGCACGACTCCCCGAGTTATTACCTTGAATCTCTTTTGAATATATCCCATTCCGATTTAGACGCAACCGATCGAAGCCGCCATTACCGGGGCTTCCATCCGCTGCTTTTCTCTCGGGTTTTCGTGTGCTTATGACCTTTAGATTAACTACCTTTTAATTTATTTACCTGGTGTGTGCTAATATTTTGTTAATATTCTCATCCCCATTACATTTCTATTGTATTATCACGTGTATCACCTCCCCCCCCTGTGTGAGCGTGTGTGTGCATGTGCGTGCGATTCTTTATTTGTATTAGTAGCGTCTCTTCATTATTCCTTCCATATCTAGTCCATGTACTCCGTGTCACAGTATAGTTTGTTACCGACATCGCGTATAGTCGACCGCAATTGTTAATACAAAATAACAGGGACCGAGAAAATAGTCAGTATTCGATAAATATTCGCGACAACTACAGAGTGTTGTCCCTTTTGTATAATATCTTCCTGCCTGTTTGTGTTATTCATATCGTTCTAACTATTGTGATCTTGTGATATCATATCGAATAAGTCCTAGAGTAATTAATATTCAATTCCTGCGTGTGTAATTATCGA
The DNA here is from genome assembly GCF_021155765.1 of Diprion similis. Lineage (NCBI taxonomy): Eukaryota > Metazoa > Arthropoda > Insecta > Hymenoptera > Diprionidae > Diprion > Diprion similis. The sequence continues at coordinate 15,674,708 of NC_060105.1, read as the reverse complement.
TAAATAATTTGTTGAAATATTGTATGTCGAGTTAGGTGTTCTAGTTTAGTCATTTTGTGCCGCTTAGCTTGGCGGCACCGTCCATTAATTGTATCCCTGATATTAATTCTTTTGTTAAAACCTTGTTATTCTCGCCCCCCCCCCCCCCCCCGTGTTTCCCGTCGTCTTTCGCGACGCGTCACGGGGACCTATCTGTACTAGCGTGTACTACTCTGTTTTACCGACGAGGTAGCATGTTCAAGGTTGCGTAGTTGAGACCTTCCTTATCTACCTCAAATAAATCCCTCTTTTACTTACTAACCTACGGTGCTTTGTTTTACGTGTCTTGTTTCACTCTTTGCCCCTACGTTCCCCTCTGCCAAAAACTGACAGCTGAGCATACCGAGGTCAAGGACCGCAGCTGAAAGCAGCTGTTTACCTCCTTTTTTTTCTTTTCTTTTGATCTGCTTTAACGTATCACTACCTATATCGTGGTCATTGCGACCTGGCGCCCAACAGCTCTTCCCTTTCGGATTTCAATTAAATTTTATAATTATTCCTGGTGCACGTTGCGAGTGTTTGCTGTCGACCTAGCTTATCCTTAGATTCCCCGTAAGGTGAGTGTGGCCGTTACAACCTATATGAGGCATGCTAAATCGGCACAGCAAGCAAAAACCCATATCTATAGAACATACGGCGTCCGAGCCTCGTGTGCCGACAAAGAGGGGGAAGCAACCAAAATAGTATACAGGCTGATTCAGTACCCGGGGACCACCGGGCACTGACGGATTCCTTGTGAAAAAATAAGACTAAAATTTCTATTGACAATTTTTTTTTAAAGCCACGGTTTTTGAGTTAGAGTCGTTTGAAGTCCACCTATCACGGTGCGCAGATAGGGCCAGGCGCACGAGCCTAGCGTACGCTGCATCGGACACAACTACACTAGCCTCGTACTTAGCTTGCGCGCTCGGTCCCATCTGCGCTGTGATTGATGGACTTCAAACGGCTCTAACTTAAAAACCGTTGCTTAAAAAAAAAATTGTCAAGAGAAATTTTAGTCTTATTTTTTCACAAGGAATCCGTCAGTGCCCGGTGGTCCCCGGGTACTGAATGACCCTGTATATGCCGGCGCCTCGGACACAGGACACTCTCTGCTTCCAGCTCTCCTTTGGAAAATCTCATTCCCGAACAAAGGATCAGCCGAGGCCGCTCAGTGGATCCAATTATATACATTGTGTTCTAATGGTATAACACCTATTTAAAGTGTTATATTCTTCCACTCGAGATCTCAAATTATTTCATGCAGCAAGCCTATATAAATTTTTATTATCTTTATTTGATGCACAGCATCCAGTCAAACTATAGCTTATCTATGAAGACAGTCATTAATTTTAATACAAACATATAATTAATTGATTCGGTAGCTGGCGCCGATATTAGGCCACACAACTTTCTATATTACTTCATTGTTATTGTGTATCATGATTATTATTTTATCACTCGATACCGTTTGATTCTTTATTTTCTTATTTTTTTTTGTATAATCTTACATGCCTCATGGCAAATAGACTGATAATTCTCATTTTGATCAACAAACACGAAAAGAGAGATTCAGTCAATCACCCACACCTCCATCCCATGGGCTGCATCTTCTCACTATTGCAGTGAAAGATTCATTGCGACCACACACACACGCACAGCTGCGGCCGTGCGCTATTGCAGCGCACTCTGTATTGCTCAATCACACCTCCACTCATAGTTAGGGAGGCGAAGAGGGGATTTTTCGGGCATACTCGAGCGCGGCAGTTTAAGATATGAGAGATACCTTAGACCTAATAGAACAACTTTGGAAAGTATTAGCTCTATATCTAGTGACGCGCGCCTAGGAAAGACAATCAGATTGGTGAAAAAAAATCGATAGTCTGAAATACTCGAGCGCGTCAGATTAAGATATTGGGGGTTGATTTTAGTGTTTTAAGACTAAATTTAACTAATCTGACGATAAGTCCTTGACGCCGCAGAGTTAAAGAGTCGCGAACTTGTTAAAAAAAACGTTAATCTGGCATTCTCGAGCGCGATCGATTTTTTTTTTATTTTGAAGAATATAATCTAAAACTTACTAAAAATATAAAATCTGCCGGTTACCGCATGACCAGAAGTGTGGAGGAGCCATTTCGTCTTCCGAAAAACGCGTTGTGGCATATAAGTCGCGCACGATACATTTTACAAAAAAAAAGTTTAAATAAAAAAAAAAGGTAATTTTATTTCACACAAAAAAGGTCTCTGTTACGGTACAGGGGGACGGCAGTCCATTTACCCACCCGATGGTGTTGGTTCGGGTGCTATTTTTGTTGGTTCGTAGTCGTCGCCGTTTTCGTTCAGGGAACGGAAGGGAAAGAACAGTAATTAGAGAATGATTATAACTTTTATTTTGATTTGGAAATTGAGTGAAGTCGATGAGGAGTAGTTGAGGCAATGGTTTTGGGGAATGGGAGTGGAAGCTGAATGTAAGAGGTAAGAGCGTTGGAATACGAGTGAGTCTTTTGCATGAGAAAATGAGCGAGGATCCAGGGTAGAGGGGGATCGAAATAGCAAGGTAAGAGCGATAGCGAGTGGTGTAAGCCAAAATGGAAATAGGAAGACAAGATATGGAGTATGGGAATGGCAGGTAAAGACAAGCGTCGAGGAAGGTGGGAGAGACGTGAGGCGGGACGTCGGACGTAACACGCCCCCCCTTCGGGAAGAACATTCGGTGAGGGTACAGAGCCGAATGTTCGAAGGAAAACCGAATTTTTGGGTATTGTATCGACTCACTTACGAAAGATTACGATATAGTTTGCCTTAAAGAGTATAGCGCCTAGGGTTAAGGCGCGTTTAAGCGGGTTAGTATACATTTTTAGCAGAAATGTTTTTTTTTTTTTTTGTAACAATAGGTATGTTCTTATAGTTCAAGTGTGCAGTAGTTACATATTATAAAGATACAATTATAATTAAATTATAATTTTAGGGTTTTGATTGTAGATCATATAGATACAATCAAAGTTAAATGACAGTGTCAGGGGTATAATTGTAGATAGTATAGATACGATTATAGTTAAATTATAATTTTTAGGGCTTTGATTGTAGATATTGTGGATACAAGTCAAAGTTAAATGACAATGTCAGGGGTATAATTGTAGATAGTATATATACGATTATAGTTAAATTATAATTTTTAGGGTTTTGATTGTAGATATTGTAGATACAAGTCAAAGTTAAATGACAATGTCAGGGGTATAATTGTAGATAGTATATATACGATTATAGTTAAATTATAATTTTTAGGGTTTTGATTGTTGATATTATAGATACAAGTCAAAGTTAAATGACAATGTCAGGATTATAATTGTAGGTAGTATATATACGATTATACTTAAGTTATAATTTTTAGGGTTTTGATTGTAGATATTATAGATACAAGTCAAAGTTAAATGACAATGTCAGGAGTATAATTGTAGGTAGTATATATACGATTATAGTTAAGTTATAACTTTGGGGTTTTGATTGTGGTACGGCATACGATTATTATAATAGCGTAATTTGAGACATTTTTATTGAACGATATTTGGGCATAACAATGGGTATGTTCTTATAAATCTGTAGTAGAGGGCTTAGTCTGTCCAGATGAAGAGGGAGTCGGAACTAGCGTCAAGGCTCTGATCGCGGGGCAGTTTACGTGGGTGTTGTCGTAGCTTGGACATTTCCATCATTTCAATTTCTGAATGAGCTCAGGGCAGCGACGAAGTGCGAGGAGACAGGTCCTTAGCGAATGACCTATCTTCTAGTTGAGGGTGGGAAATGGCATGATGGGAAAGGATTTGGGGTCTTGGATGACGTGAGTCGAGGTTGTGGCGTATCCGCCTGGATTTACAGCAAGAATATACTTTTGAGATTCTTCTGAATAATGAGAATTTGTAGCAAAAGAAAACTGCTGAGAGGGACGCGAAGACGATTCCGCTATAGCTGAGGTTGGTGGTGAGGCGATGCATGTTACTTTGAGTACGATAGTGTGTGCTTAGATCGGCTGAGCGTTTGAGCACGTCATTCAGGGCATGGGGCGGAATATGATGCAGTTACGGGTAGATTGATAATATACGGCTGTTGGTTTCTAAAGGTGGTTTAATTTGAATCACTTTCTTCCTGTGCTAATTTAAGTTTATTCAGATGGACAATTTTGGTCTTATGGGGGGTGATGAAAATTTCGGCATTGATATCGTCAATTATGCGCTTGATCGTATATGCTCCTTTATAGTGGTCGTCAAATTTGGATCGGGTTTCGTTTAGTAGATAGACCTTTTGGCCTGCTTCGAAATTTTGGTTATTGGTACGACGGTCGTGGTACGTCTTGGAACGGTGCTTTGCTAAAATGAGGTTAGCCGCGGCGTTTTTTCGTATGCTGGATAGGTTGGAAATTAAATCTAGAAGGAACGAATCGTAGGAACGGGTGTAAGCGCTGGCAGGGTTCGCGTCTGTCGGAAGTCTGGCATGGGAACCGAAAATTAGCTGATGGGGAGTGAAGTTAGTGCCTTCGTGCTTCGCGGTGTTATAACAGAAAATAGCAAAGCGGATGTATTCATCCCAGTCTTTACCAGCATTCGTGTAATGCTTGACGTGTTCGGTGAGAACAAGGTGACTGCGTTCTAGCGATCCGTTAGATTGTGGGCGGTAAGCTGTAGTTCGGATTTGTTTTATTTTAAAGAGTTTACAAAGTTGCTTAATGACTGTGCTCATGAAATTCTGTCCTTGGTCTGTAGGTATTGCTCGAGGGGCACCGTAACGTGTAATGTATTCTTTTGTCACATCCTCGATGCCCTCTGCCCCTACTCATTAGTTTTATTTCAGTTTCGATTAAATTCATTTATATCTCATGTTTTTGAGTCTCCGTATGCATTGTATGCATACGGCTTTCTTTATCACTTTTTACGGCTCTGGGAAATAACCACCCCCAGCTTATAATAATCTTACTCATTAAATAATGTTACGGGATAATCCTTACCTAAACAGACTAGAATATACAAACTCTCTAAGAGTAACCAGATGACCGGAAATCGCTTCTCGATATTTCCAGGTATGCAGAATCTGGCACGCACGTGCAACGGATTAAAATCCATATATCCATCTTTGAAGTGTCTGTTTGGACAGGGTCATCCCGAACATACAGTAGAATATTTTTTATCATGTACCAAAACAAGCACGGCAATTCCCACCCGCACTCATGGAAGAGGCGGGATTAGTTGAGATAGTTTTGCATGCTACACCGTACCCAAAGAGCGGGGGTAGTTAATAGCGAATGGGAAATTCAAAATCTTATCAATACTTCCTTATTGGACAGCTCCCTCAAAGATGCTGGGAACCAATCAGGAAGTAGTTTTTCTCAATTCTCAATTATCAGTTTTTCTGAACAGTCAGTTGTGGGATAGTCGTCAGACAGTTGTGGGATAGTCGTCAGACAGTTGTGACATAGTCGTCAGTCAGTCGTGACATAGTTCAGCAGTTCTTACCGTTTCGTCAAGCAGTCATTACATAATTGTCAGACAGTCTTTAACAGAATTTGTTCTCTCAGTTTTAGGCAGATCAATCAGACCAGAGAATCTGTTAGAAATTCAAAAGGTCTTTTATTTTATTTAACTTAACAAACTAAAGCGCTAAAAGGGAATTCCGTGACTTTATATTTAAAACCTTTCATCTTTTATAATTAAAATCATTATAAGAATTTTCTTTAAACCTTAATTGAATAAACAAATATCGTGTGTTAAACTTACATCGCGAGTTGAACAATTAATTACCTTTAACGCCTAATATAAATTAAGCGATCAGTAACTTTAACCAATTTCACCACCGGCCGAACACGCAGAGCCGCCCACATAGCCCGAATCAACGGTCACCAGCAAAAGGTAAGTGACCATTTTATTATCAAAGTCGGTTCAACCAAGAGGGAAAACGACATCAAATTCAAATAATTCACCATCCGGGAGAACTAGTCCGAGCCAAGCGTTATATTTTTGGGAGTGGTTTGGTCATCAACCAACCCAGCCCATAACACTTTCGCGAATGCTGCACCTATTGTTTTGGCAGTGGCGTCAGGTAAAGGGATGGCGTCCAGAAATTTCGTCAAGTTGCATTGTATCGTCAAAAGGTATTTGTTGTTTGATTTAGTAAGGGGGAGAGGACCAACGATGTCTAGTGCTACTTTGTCGAATGCATCGGCAGGAGTATCTGTTATCACCATCGGCAACCTGGTTTTTACTCTTACTAGTTTTTTCTTTTGGCAACTCTCACAAGTTCTTATAAAGTCTTGGATTTGCTCTTTCATGTGGGGCCAAAAATATTTTTGTCTAATGCGGTTGTATATTTTTGTGACGCCTTGATGACCGCCAATTAATGATTCGTGGCATTCTTTAATTATTTCTTTACGTGAACATTCGTCTGGGGTGACAGTCGTGTTGCGGCAAAGCGTAATTTGAATTTGTAAGTCTGCGAAAAGGTAAGATAAGAGTTTTCGGATAACACGAGGATCGAGTCCACCTAAACTATCGTCCGTTATTGGGAAAGCGAGGGATTTCGGAATTGAATCGGTCAAGACTGTTTTCAGTTTAGACAAGAGTTGAAAAATATCATATAGGTTGCTTTTATCTGATTCTTTTGATTTTAGTACTAGAGTAAAGATCCGTCGGCTGTTATGCTTGAATTCGATGATATCAAATTTCTGTGGACGGGGCCTCATAACTATATCTGGGTCAACGATATTATCGTGGGCAAGTTGTGATGATATGCCTTTAGTCCAAGAGCAGTCTGTTGATATAAAGTGTGCATAATTGGTTTTGAGCATCAAAAGACCATCATTGGTGTCTTTGACATTGTCAGCTACCGGTATGTCGTCCAAGTTGTCAACAAAGTTCGTGAAATCGTGGGAGGTATCGGTCAAATCGTCGTCGACATTGGGGTCAATGTCATGGTCAGAGTGTGTGGTTTCCATATCGGAGTCGGATTGTCGGGCGCATGTATGGTATTCGGTATCCGTGAGCGAGTTGGAGCTGTTGTCGTTATCAGAGGCCAGTGTGGGCAGTGAGGGAGGAGGTGGAGGGGGGTGAGTAGTAGAGTTCGCTGGCCTGGGGACAGCTGTTGGGCGTCTCTTAGCACGACGCGGGGGTCCTACAGGCGGGGGCATGACGACGTTCGTGGCTGGGAGGGGAGGTGGGGTCGCGAGAGGTGGGACTGATTTGGTCGGAGGTCGCGGTTTCTTACGCGGCAGACGAAGAGAGGGAGCGGGGTTACCAGATGTGGAAGGGATGGGGTCAGGTGAGGCGTTATCAACGGACACCGTTGTCTCGACGTGGTGTGTGGGGGTTGAAAGCGGAGGGTCAAGGCGACAAACGTTGATATTCATTTTTGAATCTTTGAAAATATAGTGGATCATTTTGCGCGCCGTGCTCCATTCTAGTTTGTCGAGTCCGCAGCCTATTAACGGGATTGAGACAGATCTTACACCATCTTCTTCCAAGGTTTTCCTAAAGTTGACCAAGGTATCAAAAAAAACGTGTGGTAAGGGTTTGTCATTGTACTTTGGCTTTGTCACTAGGTTATAAATTTTTCGGTTTCCGTGAGTGGTAGAAATAACGTCAGTCACAGTCGGATTGAATTCTCTCAGTTGTTCGCGATTTATGAATTTACGTTCTCTTAGCTGTGACGCGATTCCTTTTGACATTTGGCAATCAGCTGATATACAGTAAGCTAAATTATCTTTTTGCTGTAGAAGGTCGGCTTTTATTTCTTCAATATATTTATTACGCATAAGAGGGAACGTGTCGCATTCTATAAGGAAATCGCTATAGGAACGGTTGTGAATGTGAGGGGAGCTAGGTAAATCGGTAGCCGAATTAATGTCATCAATTTCTGAGTTCGTCTCTGGGGTTTGTAGGTCATCTGAGCTAGTTGAAGTATCCGAAAAGTAGCTCAGCTGTGGTCTCTTACGTGGTCCAGGGTTTGTAGAAGAATTCGTTTCTCGATGGCTTTTCGGATAGGGATGAACCGGGTGCGGACATGGGATGGAGGGAGGAGATTCAAGAAGCATCGCGGTTTCTTTGTCGCTGGATTCGTCATCTGAGAGATCAGAAGAATCAGAGGGGTATATCATTTGATAGGTGGGTTGTGAGATTTTTGGGCATTTTAGCGGGGCCGGGTTCGTAGATTCGTCTGTGGTCTGTCGAGGGTGTCGGGGGTACTGATGGGTCTCTTTGGTGCGTTTTTTCGGTCTGCTGTCAGAGGATTCGGTCGTGGGACGAGGGCGTTTCGCATCTATAGGAAGGATTTGTGCGACGTCAGGCGGCGTGTTTCTTGATAGAGCATCGGCGTTGACATTCGCTTTTCCCGATTTATGTTTGGTATCAAAATCGTATTCTGCTAGTTCTAGACTCCATCGTAATAAACGAGAATTAGGCTTCTTAACGCTTTTAACCCACTTGAGGGGCTCGTGGTCTGTAACTAAAGTAAATTTCTGACCATAGATGTAGGGGCGGAAGTGGTTGATGCTCCAGTAGGCGGCTAAAAATTCTTTATCGGGCACCGAGTAGTTTAATTCAGCGGATTTGAGTGCTCGAGATGCGTACGCTATTGGTAAGTCGGCACCGTTCTTATCTTGACTCAGAACTGCACCGATGGCGAATTTTGACGCGTCGGTAGTGAGCTTAAACGGCTTGCTGAAGTCCGGGTATTGGAGAATTGGCTCTTTGCATAAACAATCACGTAAGGTTTCGAAGGCAGATTGGTGTTCGGATGTCCAATTGAAAGGGGTATCCTTCTTGGTTAGATTAGTGAGGCATTTTGCAATTTTTCCGAAATTTGGGACAAACCTGCGATAATAACCCAAAAGACCGAGGAACTGTTTAACATTTTTGGGATTTTTCGGGACAGGATATTCTTTCACAGCTACTAACTTCCCGGGGTCAGGTTTAACTCCTGACTCAGTGATAAGGTGACCAAGGTAAACGACTTCTTCGCGCAGAAATTGGCATTTGTCTGGCTGCAGAGTCAAGCCGGCTTCAGTTAGTCTTTTCATCAATTTTCTGAATTTAATTTCATGTTCTTGTAAATTTCGAGCGTAAATAACTATGTCATCCAAATATACGAACATCTCATTGCCTTGTAAGCCTAGCAGGACTTGATCCATGAGCCTTTGGAACGTGGCAGGGGCGTTTTTTAGTCCGAAGGGCATTCGGGAGAATTCATAGTGACCCCGGGGCGTTGAAAACGCAGTTTTTGCACTATGATCGGGGTGCATGGGAATTTGATGAAAGCCGGAAGCAAGGTCGAATGTAGAGAAATATTTAGCTGAGCCAAGTTGATCAAGAATTTCGGTGATGTCGGGCATTGGATAGGCGTCGCCGATTGTTTTTTCGTTGAGCTTTCGGTAGTCGATCACCATGCGCCATCGTTTATTACCGTCAATATCGGGTTTTTTGGGGACGATCCAAACCGGAGAATTATAAGGAGATGCGGAATGTTTAATAAGGTCTTGCCGAAGGAGTTTATTGACCTGGGATTCGATTTCATCTTTGTGGATTTTTGGGAAACGATATTGTTTGGTGTGAATTGGTGTGTCGTCCGTCGTGGGGATAGTGTGATGGGTTAGATTGGTATGGCCTAATTTATCTCCCGGGAGATAGAAAAGATGGTTAAATTCTGTTAGCAGGTCGAGTGTTGATTGTTTTTCGGTGTCATTTAGATGATCGAGGCACACACTATTCTTTAGGGTGTCCAATCTCTCTGACCTACTGTCAGTCAAGAGTACTGTTGCGGCGCCGCGACGAGGTGCACTGTATCAGGTATGCGGGGCTCAGGTTGCCGATGTGCGAGGTCAGTGAGCTGGCGGGGGCTGAAGGGGGGGCAATGGGGCGGACGGGATATGTGGTTATTAGTGGAAAGAATTAATGAATTATTATGAGAAGTGGTTTGGGTAGGAAGGGGGGATTTTTGTCCATTATTTTTGTCAGAATTATTCGGCGGGGTAGACGTAATTTCGGGCATGGCTGTGCTCAGTGGTTCGTCGAATTCTTCCAGGGTTGCCGTTGGAGATGCTATCTCTACGACAGATTCGTTGCAATTGAACACATATGAATAAGCGATGCCATTCTGATTTCGAACTATTGCTTCACCACAAAGAACATTGTTGCCTAAATTAATGTGTTTAAGGTAGCCTACTTTGATATCTGGGTTTGCAACTATTATCGGGATGACCTTCGCGGTGCGGGCCTGTATTGTGATAACACGTGCGATTTCGGGAGGAGGTTGTTCGATTTTGTTGAAGTGGATTGGCAATGAGGATCCAAGCATTACCGAGTTTGAGTTGAACGAGATAGTTGCTTTCTCTTTTCGTAAAAAGGGTTGGCCTTTCATGACCGTCATGTGGGACTGGCAATGAATCAGGGACCAAGTGAAAGGTATGGGAGTTGTTATTAAAGCATATTTCCGTTTTTGCGATGGTTTCCGTCTTTTCGTCCGTTATACCAGTCAATGTCAAACGTTCGTCTGTGGTGCGTCGTACGAAGGGCTTAACGCAACTTTCTTTGATTAAGTTTACGTCTGCACCGGTGTCGATAATAAATTTAGAGATCTTTGTCAATTCAGGGGTATCGATTGAAATTAAAGGGGGATCAGCTGAAGCTGTTATTAAGATGTGTCTTGTGGATCGGAACGCTAGTTGTTTGCATAGCTCGCGGGCGCGTTCTCCCTGCGGGCAGTGTTGCCGTTTAAATCTTGATTCGAACTTACATGGTTTTGGTTATCATGCGGGGGAGATCTACATTGGTCTGATATGTGGCCTCTGCGCTTACAGTTATCGCAGTACAGTTTGTCGCTTCTGCTGGGTTGGTTGCACTCATTGTAAAAGTGGCCCATTCTGCGATATTTGGTGCAGTATCTTGTATTTTGCAGGCGATGGCATTTCGTGATCAGGTGACCTCGGTGGTTGCAGAATTGGCAAATAGTCGGCGAGGTCCTCGTTCGATCTGCGGGAGGCGCGAGGGTGCTTGCACCGAGTGCTTGGGCGTAGGACATGGGTTCGATACCGGGCGCTTGCTGATGCGCGTAACCAGGTGTGGGCAATGACATTAGAGGGGGGATGAGAGAGGGGGTTATGGACACCTCAGGTGGAGGGGTATCGTTTTGGCAGGCAGAGACGGAAATCGGGGGATACATAGGTGTAGGAGGGGTACAATATTGTGCAAAGCGTTGCATTTGACGGTTATTTAACTCGGTCTCCTCGCTTTCGGCGACGCTGACGGCGATATCAAAGGTAGGGAGTGGTCTGATGGTAGCTATTCTTCACTCTAATTCTGGTCTAAGCCCTCTAATGAATGTTCTAGCACTGTCTTTTCTTAAGTCATTTAGCAAAGCGCTTGCTATGTCTGGCGGGTATTTTTTTCGATAGCTTTGCTTATTTCGTTTGATATTCCTCTTATTCTGCATGAGTAATCGATGACGCGCTCACGCGATTGTTGGGTAATTCTATCTAATTGAGTTGATAATTGACGTACGGGGATGTCTGGACGGTATGCTCGGCTGAGGGCCGTTATGAGGTCTTCGACGTCGTTGCAATTAATGCCTACTAAATATTGGGAAGCGGGACCGGTAAATTTTGATTGTGCAAATTTAGCAAGGGTCATTTTGTCTGAAGCTCTAATGAGGGTTTCCACGTGGCGCAATTGTTCCACAAATTGGTGAAAAGGCATGTTGTTGCCATCGAACGCAGGGATCGTCGGTAAGACGTCTTTTACTGACAAAAAAGATGAACCGGTCTCATTAGTTGGTGCCATATCGATTTTCGTAGATGGGCAATGGGTACGGGGATGAAATATCAACTTATTACTAAGGATTACAACGAACTTACAGAGCAAAGATGAACACAAACGCAAGGTACAGCATGGTTGTAGGCGACTGAAGGCAGGTGAGAATTGAAGATGTGATGCACGTCGTCCGTCGGCAAGAGGAGGGTGTAGGCGGGGAAGTCTGTTGCGTATTGAAGAGTCTCGGTTTGGTGTTCCAGGTATCTGAGTGATGCCAATCTTGGGTCCAGATTCTTGTTCCAGCGTCGCAGGCGTCCAGAAACGGGTGGGGCTAATCACAATTTTGGGTTCCGAAAGGTGATGTGAGGTATAAATCGGCTGTCGTCCGTATATTTAGTTCGTTGCGGGTTCTGAATTTGTCAGGTTCATACTTGATTTGCCGGCGAACACTCTTGACGTGGCTATCACTTATTGATATGATATCGGGAGTTTTGCGTATTAACACTTTACTTGCGTCGTATATTTCCACTCGTTGCACAGTTCGTTGCGGGTTCTGAATTTGTCAGGTACGCACTTGATTTGCCGGCGAACACTCTCTACGTGGCTATCACTTATTGACATGATATCGGGAGTTTTGCGTATCAATACTTTTCTTGCGTAGATTTTCCGGAGCACTGAACAAAGGGTAGGTCGACGGCAAAACCGCTGCCACCAGAATGTTACGGTACAGGGGGACGGCAGTCCATGCACCCACCCGATGATGTTGGTTCGGGTGCTATTTTTGTTGGTTCGTAGTCGTCGCCGTTTTCGTTCAGGGAATGGAAGGGGAAGAACAGTAATTAGAGAATGATTGTAACTTTTATTTTGATTTGGAAATTGAGTGAAGTCGATGAGGAGTAGTTGAGGCAATGGTTTTGGGGAACCGGAGTTGAAGCTGAATGTAAGAGGTAAGAGCGTTGGAATACGAGTGAGTCTTTTGCATGAGAAAATGAGCGAGGGTCCAGGGTAGAGGGGGATCGAAATAGCAAGGTAAGGGCGATAGCGAGTGGTGTAAGCCAAGACGGAAATAGGATGACAAGATATGGAGTGTGGGAATGACAGGTAAAGACAAGCGTCGAGGAAGGTGGGAGAGACGTGAGGCGGGACGTCGGATGTAACATCTCTTTATATTTTTGTCTAAAGTTAAAACTTTTGGAAAGGAAAAAAGGAAAAAAAAACCTTTTTCGGTCAGATTAAGAGAACCCACCAACATTTTTGTCAGATTAAGAAAATATGCTTTCAGGATACCGAGATAAACCTCCCCTATGAAAATATGACGCGCTCGAGTATTTCAAAAGAACTTTTTTTTTTTGCATTTTCAAAAATTTGTCATAACTTGTCGTCACGCCGAAATCGTCAGTTTTTTTTAAAGAGAGCTTCGTTGGGGCCTACTTAACACCCCTTCCGGAAATCTGACGCGCTCGAGTAAATTTTTTTTTTTCGGATTTTTGACTACTTCATATGCCTACCCCCACCACGCAAACCGGCAGATTAGTATACCGTTGTTATCCGAGGCACTTGGGGCATACGTGGTACGAATATCTGACGCGCTTGAGAATGCCCAAGTAACTGTTTTTTTTTTTACATTTTTGAAAAACAGTACACGCCATACCCACCGCTAAAATGGTTTTTACCATACGAGCTTTTCTTTTCGAAATTACTTCATCTTTCGATTTTGATAGGTCTCGACGGCGCTCGAGAATGTCGCCATTTAGCGACCTCACCTCCCTAACTATTAAGGTGTCTCACGATAAACTGATCGCAGCTCCTGGACATGGCGCGAGTCAGGATAGCTGTGTCGCAGAAAGCGAAGAAGGTAAGAACAAAGTCGTGAAGTGACTTGTTTGTTTTAAAGAGCAAACTGTTGATGTGCCCAAAGTTTTTGGTCATGAGTGCAAACATGTTTTGCTGAGATTAAGACAATAAGTTGTTGAGAACAGATGTAGCAATAATTTGTAGAAACATGTGGTTTTGGTTGAGCCGGATTTAGGAGTGGAAATCCGAAGAGAGTATGGAACTCTGTTAATTGGTTCAGCCGGATTTATTTATAGAAATCCGAAGAGACCATGAGACTCTCGGTTATCGTTGTTCTAATTCGAGAGTGCGACTTTGGCTTTCGAGGCTCGCTGGACTTGATCACTCAGAATCCTTGAACCCAAAGCCTAAATGAAACTTGAGAATAATTCGGCAAGTCACAATAGTTAGAACATGTACGGATGCATAAGGCATGCCTGCAAAGCTATTGTGGATGAAGGCAATAGTTAGAACGTGTATGGATGCATAAGGCATGCCTGCAGAGCTATTGGTGCCTTGGAATTTGAGAAATGTCATGAAATAGGTAAAACGATGCACATGGTTGCACACATGATGTAGAGATATCATGGGATTCAGCTGAGCTAAGATGCCAGACTTGTATGGTCAGGAAAGCCGAACGAGAACTAATGATGGTTTGTTCGATGTCTGTTTTATTGTTTCAGAAATGAATTAGAAGAATGAAAACTTGGCACTGGAGACGCGTGCTAGTCAGTACGGCCGTGTCGCATCACCATCACCATGTTGTTCGGTTATTGTATTTTGGTCGCCGGTTATGTAATATTGCGATGGCTTGTTTTAGTTTGATTGTTGTTGTTTGGCTTGGTTACTGTTTTTCAAATAGATTTGATATTCTAAGGATTGAATAAAGTTGCGTTTTCCGGGTCACTGTAAGTAAATTGTGTAATTCTCTTATAATTTATCGAGTATCTGACATATATACAGGGTGAGTCAGTTAAAACATTCAGAATGGGAGGAGCTCAGTTGACGGATCAGGCCGTACCTCTTAGCCAATCTGGAGCGAGTCAATTGAAACACCGAGAATGGGAAGAGCTTTGTTGACGGATTAGGCCGTAGCCCGCGTGTTTACAGTCTACAGACTGCGGACTTTACTTTGATATAAACACGCGGGCTACGGCCTAATCCGTCAACAAAGCTCTTCCCATTCTCGGTGTTTCAATTGACTCGCTCCAGATTGGCTAGGAGGTACGGCCTGATCCGTCAACTGAGCTCCTCCCATTCTGAACGTTTTAACTGACTCACCCTGTATATTGTAACGTGACCAGTGACGGGTCACCCTACATCCAGACAGACGACGGAGAACCCCCAACGGGAGCCGCGACTTGGCCCCCACGGGTGAGAGGGACCGACGCGAGCGAGACGGACGCTAACAAAATTACCGACGACCGACCAACATAGGGACGACACATCGACCGGCGCCCGAGACAGTGACAGCGCCCAAGACAGTATAACAGACCCGCGAGACAGTGCCACGACAGCAGCGCTGAGGCAACAAACCCGGTTGTCTCATGTTCATTTTCATACAACGCAGCAGATCCGAGGTATAGAGATCTGGCTGTCACCCACAGTCGATATTCAGTTAAATTTTCAAATCGATTTAAGTCAATCCACAGCGTTGTTATACAACACTAGCGTCTGCAGCAATGTATATTGATTTCTTTTTCGAGAAGAAACGAGGCCGTAGATCCGTCCATCTCACTTTATTAATTTTGAGTAAATTTTTGTTTTCTTCTTATTTATCAATTATTATTATTTTTTGTTTATTTTTTTCCTAATATCGAATAATTGGCGAGATAGAATCTCTTTAAAATTTTAATATAAATCTGCATCTTGGCAGAGATTAGGCTACGGCTTCTTCAAGTAGGCACTCACCTGTAAGTATAGGTTAAGTGTGTGTAAATTTTATTCAAGATAATATTGTTTTTTGGAAATTAAAAATCATAATTATTGATTGCAACTTGAAAATCATTCGTTGGCACAAACTAATACAAACTCGGAGTTAGGAGCAACGAGTGAAATCCGCGCTCGTTTGGCAACGGATAAAACCCGCGCCACAGCACAGGTACTAACAAACTAACGTAGTTAGAAGCAACGAGTCAAATCCGCGCTCATTCGGCAACGGATAAAACCCGCGCCACAGCACAGGTGTTCTAACAAACCAACGTAGATAGGAGCAACGAGTCAAATCCGCGCTCAGAAACATAGCGACAGATAAAACCCGAGCTGAGATAGGACATACGACACTCAAACTCCTATACCCTTGCACTGACTGACCTGTGGATGTCCTCAATATTGAATATAGTAAAAGTACAATTCATCTAAGAGAAGGACAAAGACTACTCACCGGCGCACTGTTGGTACTGCAAGCAGCAGTACCAACAGGGTATATGTATACGATGTATGCAGACATATATGTATACATTGTCTTATATTGCAATAGACATAAATAAATTGTCTATCTATCTCTCTTTCGTAGAGCTGCGCTATGCGCCTCTCTCGAGATCCTTTCGTTGTCTCTCGCTCTTTCTATAGCGTTAAGCCGGGCGGCGTGCGCGTCAGCTGTATTCGTGTATGCGTATGTCGTTATTGTTATTAATATCACTTTTCATTACTTACACACAAACGTTGTTAATTTATTTAATTGTGCCTTTTATTTAATACATAATACACAGCGAAAGAAACTTCGTTCCAACCGGGTGTCCTATGACACCTCTCACGTTTCTACATTTGAATCACTCCAGTTCTATTAGAAAAAGAATCTAAATTCAAGACTACTCTCCACGTGAAAGCACAATGGAAATTAAGGCGCCGCTGAACTGACTTGAAAATATCAAATCGTGACGTCATAAGTACGTGCAGCGCGTCTGAATATTAAACGGTGAAATAACACCGCTGATTTCATTGGCTTGTTCTGTTAGATCCAACCAATGATATCAGTTACAGATCGAGACATACTTCTTGTGGGCCATGAGCGGGCTGCTGTCACATGAAAATCGCCGTTACGAATCGTGCCATATTTACAAAAAAAACAACTGATAGTATAAGTTTTCCCGAATAAAGTGAGTGCTTTTGTACGTGGCTAACTGTCTGGCGAGAGTGAAAGAAATTGTGAAACAGTGCAATCAGTGAATATTCAACATGCGGTAGCTCCGATCGGCCATGTTTGTTGTGGCGTGATTTTATTCACTTCATTATTCTTTATTATAAACATTATCAGCGATTTGCATGACCAGTGACTCAGTTAACCACGTACACTTTTATTCAAGCTTCAATTTAAAAATTTTCCGAGTAAGATTCGTGCTTCCGTTCTCGCAGGATTCGTAATGGCGTTTCACCCAATTACCTCGCTTCTGACGGCTAGAAATATATATATGCCATGCCAGGTCAGCGGGGCCTTAATGAGTCAGGTGGGCGCTCTGCAATCAGACTGCTGACGAGCTGTCCGCGACCCTGTCTTTATACGATCACCGCCACCGATTGGTATCGATCTAGTTAGTTCATCCAGTTGACGCGGCAACGGGTTGGTGTCATGTTGGTCATGTCGCCTATTTTTCGCACACGTCACAGCATCTTTGCTTGGTTGCTGCTTGGTTAAGCTGGGAATAAGGTGAGCTAGCGGCTCACTACGTGTATCTGTTACTCACACCAGCTGAAGGCCCACGGATGATAAACAGCAGTTGAATGTTACAATAGATAAAGGTTAAAAGAATATTTTTTTTGTAAAAACTATATTTAAAAAAAAATTTTGCACGCAACTTTAATATCCCGTACGCTCAAGCAGCCAGGGAATTAAATTTCAACTAGTTTTTCGTCATCCTGATAACTATTGGGATTATCTGCAGGAATGCAAATACGTATTCACATCATTAAATCTTCAGTGCCCTGCTGCAGACTTACCTTGGTAGTTCTCGTATCCCTATCGATGTGCTTAGGATATTTTCTCGATGATGTATTCGGCTGACACCGCAACTCCGAACAAGAAAACTTTTTTGCAGCATCTGGCGTGGGTTGCAGAGCTTGGAAGGCGCTTCTCTTGATGAAGCGTTTTCGGCGTTGGTACATGGAAACAGAGCTGAAGACACCGGTGAGCAAATTGATTGCAATAGATTATAAATTGATTCTTTTGCGATATGCCAATACCATACATAAAAATCTGATAGAAATTTCCCTACACATCTAACCTTACTAGAATATTTCTTGCGATTCTTTCCGCGTCAAGCCTCAGTTAGTGATCCATTCGCCTCATACGAAGGTATTTCCAAAAATTTTGAAATGATTAATATTTACGGAGAAACTACACCCAAGGAAGCCAAGAATTCCCTACGGTGACTCAACACTTATTAAAGTATTTACCTAACGTTGCTGTCTCGGTTCAACTCGGAATTCGGTGTTGTACAGGATGGTATATCGTATATTGAAACTCCACTTCTGGCTGCCTCACGAACGCCAGCGCCCCAGCCCTCCAAATTTCGTGGAAGTGTTGCCTTCGTAAACAGTCGTTGATAACGAGAGCACAAAACAGGAATTCGAGATTCCAATGTTGTTGCTGCTGCCCCCCCTTGTAGCGGAAGAATGGTTTTCGATCGAGTCTACAAAAGTACCAAGGACAAAAATCATCATATGCAAGTAGAATAGTATGTTTTATCTATAACAAATGCGGTAAACGTACACACGTATTGCATACGATATATTTTGACGTAGTATCCGTAAAATTCGAAATAGAAGTTATTAATATGTGAATAAATCCTAAAAAAAGCATACAATTGGTATATGGATGTAGGGTGGCGGAAAATGGGCGACAGGCTCGGCAGTAGGGGGCAAAGTCTGTCCCTCCCGCAAAAAAATACTCTTATGAATTGTTATATAAAAAAAATTATCATTCAAATGTATGATTTTCTCACAAAATCTTATAAATAAATTACATTGAATTGAGAAGTGCTATGAGGGGATGGCTTCGTAATCATGACGAGCGGCTATCGATAACTGCATCCACGCCCAGTCGGAATGCTCAAGCACTATTGTAGTTGGTAACCTGTCGGCTACGCGTGCGAACGAAAGGTCGGGGGCAATGAGAGGCACTGATATTCAGGAGTTGAATGATTGTTTATGTGGTTGACTTATTACAAATGATATTGAGGGGTTCAATGATTACGTAATTGATTCATTATAAATCATGCGAAGAGAACAATCACAAGGTGTGGAGAAGGAATTAATCGTAGGACAAGAAAAGCAAGAACTTGATGTGGTTTCGGGAAACGGAGTGGACAAAGTTTGGACC
This sequence comes from Diprion similis, assembly GCF_021155765.1. Taxonomy (NCBI): domain Eukaryota; kingdom Metazoa; phylum Arthropoda; class Insecta; order Hymenoptera; family Diprionidae; genus Diprion; species Diprion similis. The sequence continues at coordinate 15,655,760 of NC_060105.1, read as the reverse complement.
AAAATCAGGGGAATAATTGATTTTTGGTTCTTTGCAGGAAAATGACCTTGTGACCCAACCCCGCCTGGTGGATCACAGTTTTCAGCCAACAAATCGTTATCATTGTTCAAGTTTGTACCATTGAAATCATATTCTTCTATTTTTCGTATATAATAACAGAATTGTATCATGTAATTTGAGTTCAGAAAAGTAGTACCATTTTTGAAACAAGGTTCCTTATCGCGCTTAACACACTCTTGACGGAGGGGGCTAGGCCGAAATAAGTGTAAAATTTGACCGTCACAAAAAGTTGTAACGGCACTTTTGCTATATTACGTGAGCGCCCCCTCTCCCTCTCCCTCTCCCTCTCCCTCTCCCTCTCCCTCTCCCTCTCCCTCTCCCTCTCCCTCTCCCTCTCCCTCTCCCTCTCCCTCTCCCTCTCCCTCTCCCTCTCCCTCTCCCTCTCCCTCTCCCTCTCCCTCTCCCTCTCCCTCTCCCTCTCCCTCTCCCTCTCCCTCTCCCTCTCCCTCTTAATTGGGTTCTCAATTGACGACCTGAACTCGCACTTCGCTTCGGTCTTGCGTCGTGAAGGTGCAGCTTTGGAAGTTTCCGAGTTTTTCCGTGCTCTACCGCCACCGCATTATGACGACGCTTCATTTTACTTTTATGACAACTCTCTCTCTTCTCTTTCTGCTGCCATCTTTCATTTCACGTCGCAGTCTCATGGTGTGGATGACCTCTCGCTTCGCAACATTAAGAATGCCCTTCCTGCTATCTTTCCCTATCTTTTGCTTCTTTTCAATCGGTCTTTATCGTCCGGAGTCTTTCCTGTTTCTTGGAAGCAGGCTCGCATCGTTCCTCTGACTAAAGTCAAATCTCCAACCTCGCTGCAGCAAATGCGTCCTATTGCTAACCTCTGTCTTCTGTCCAAGGTGCTTGAACGTATTGTTTCCGTCCAGATTATGACTTACTTCGAAAGCCGTTCTTTTCTTGACTCCCGCCAATCGGGTTTCCGCTGGGGACGCAATACGCAAACTGCTTTGGTCAAGCTTGCTGACGATGTTCACCATAGCATCGACACCGCTTGGTTACCGTCTTGGTTCTCTTTGATTTTAGTAAAGCTTCTGATTCTATACCACTCTATCCTTCTCGCTAAACTTCGCGCATTTGGCTTCTCTCATCACGCCTTGACTTGGACTTCCAGCTATCTTCAGGGTCGCTCGCAGGGTGTAGTTGGTCCTGCCGCTGAGGTGTCCTCCTGGCTGCCTCTTGACCAGGGAGTCCCCCAGGGCTCTGTCTTGAGCCCTCTGCTCTTCGTTGCTTTCCTCAACGATATTACCCGGATTTTTCGGCACTCTGAGCATCTGCTTTACGTGGATGATCTTTAGATTTATCTTTATTGCCCCGTTTTCGAGGTTCCTGAAACCATTGCGTGGCTGAACCTGGATGTGACGGGAGTTTTTGAATGGTCTGGCGCCAATTCGTTGAAGCTGAACCCTGCTAAGACTCAGGCTATCATTTTAGGTGGCTCCCCCTTCCTCTCGAAGTTGGGTCTTGCAATCTGCCCGCCTGTTGTGCTAAATGGAGTTGCGATTCTGTTCTCACAGTCAGTTAACAATCTTGGGCTCATCTTTGATATCTCTTTATCGTGGGTTCCACAAATTGACGCTGTGTCCAGTCGTGTGCATTTTACACTCCGTCAGCTTTCCGCTTCCCGCAGGTTACTCTCGCGTCTCTTCACAGCTATCTTGTCATTGCCCTGATCTTCCCTCTCTTCGACTATTGTTGCGTCGTCTATAACTACATTTCTGGGGTGCTTAACACCCGGCTCCAACGTTTACTCAACTGCTGTGTACGCTTTGTCTCGGGAGTTGCAAGGGACGAACACATCACTCCCCATCGTCGCAACATAGGTTGGTTTTCTGCGCGGGATCGCAGGCTCTATTTTCTCGGTGCTATGCTTTTTACCGTCCTTCGCTCCGACTCTCCTGATTAACTTCGGACCTTCTTTTTGGACCGCCCAGCTGCATCTACTTCTGCGCCCTCTAGACGTGCCAGGGGTGATCTTCTCATTTCCCGTTTCGCCACTGAGGCTTATAAACGGTCTTTCACTATTTCCGGGGCTTATTTCTGGAATTCTCTCCACTCTGAGTTGCGTGCAGTTCCTCTTTGACTCCGAGCTATCGAGGTAGTTGCCCGCTCACCTAGTCGTAGTTAGTTTTAATTTGAAGTAAGTTGTGTGACGTGGCGGGTCGACCAGCCCGTCACCGACCCGCACCTCCACTCCCAGGCGGCCGCGTCAAGCGCTCTTAAAGAGCAAGGGAGAGTCCTGCCGTGCCGCCAATGAACAACCAGAGTTAGCTTTGAGATTGATGTATTATTGCTAATGCTTTTGTTACTCCCCCGCCCAAATTCTCTGAGATGACCGCCACTGCCGCCGCCACTGCCGCTGCCACTGCCGACGCCGGCCAACAACCACCCTGCGCTGCCGTCGCGGGAAACCCGGAGGGACCACAGGACGACCGGCGTGGAGTTCGAAGCCCCGGACCCAGTAGTCGCGCTGTTGCTTGAACCTCGATGCCGCCCAGGGGTCGAGTTGCCTCCACCTGAATCTCTGATAAGCCCGGCCTTGCCACCCGGCACCCACAAACAACCGGACTCAGGCTCCCCCTGGGCACGCCGATGCCGTACGGACGATTCCGCCTTCGCCAGACCACCCTCGCAACCCGCAGCACAGCGCGGCGAACAGCCTGGCTGCCTAGGCTCCCGCCGGTCTCTCGCCAATCTACCTATCATCCCCTCCCGTAGCGCCACCGCGGGATCGCGATCGCCGAGGGCCGGCGGCCACCTCACTCTCCCTTGCGCCTCGCTACTAGTAGCTGTGTTTCGTAGAGAAATTACTTGTCACTGTTCTAAGCTTTACCGCTTTACGCCGTTTACTTGCATTGTTTAAGAGTTTGTGCCGATTTCGTAGAGTACCGTTGAACGAGTAGCTGCCGTTCTTTTGATGGAAGACCGGAACTGTGTGCCGTAAAAAGGTAGGCTGTCGTTACTCCGACCCTCGCTGGCTATAGATTCTCAACGGTCTCAGGCCATTTTTCCCTCTGTAACAGGTTGCCGGCCGGCTTTGGTCGGCCATTTTGAGTGTGAAAGCCCGCGATCTTCGTGGTAGCTAAGCTTTTCTGGTAATTGTATTCTTGATCTTATTTGCTATTTTGTTCTATTATTAATTTAAGAAGGTCTAGTTGTTCATTCGGTGATTTTTTTCCGCTTAATTATAACGAATAATTTGTAATAGAAGCGAGTACCGTGCCGCTTCCCGGCCGCGTACCGAGTACGTGAGTGCGAGAGAGAGAGCGAATCTGTGAGTGAGTGCCGCCCGTGCCGTTATTACCAAGCGTAACTACCACTGTTAAGCAGCGACAGGCGACCGCTCTGATATATTGTAGTCAAGCGAAAGAGTGTTATCTTGTACTTGTGTGAAATGTCGAACTGTTAGCGAATTTGTTTTTGAATTATTTTGTAACGATATGAGACCCTGAACTGCCAACGAATTTGCCTTGCTATTAATTTGCAATTGTATGAGATACTGAGCTGTAAATGAATTTGTTCTGCTCATTATTCGCTTAGCTTGGTCGCTTGCCGCTCACTGATACTGGCTTATATTGCTTGATTTTGCCGTGTTATATTTAATTGTTTAATTTTGTTGCGATGTTATGTTTTATTTTTTTATTTGAATTGTATCCAAGCTTACCGCCACCGATAAGACCGCTTGCCGTGTAAATATTTTATTTTGTGCCTTCTGCCTTGCCGTAACGGCTTTCTTCGTTAATAAATACTGGTAATGACATCTACAATCAATCGATTGTCAAACAAACTATCTCACCTCCGCGCCCACGTTCCGCTCACCGCTAGCCAGTCGGCTATTTTTGCTTGCCTGCCCTGGTTATAGATTTTGCTTTTGGATCTAGCTGTTGTGGATTTGGTTCGCCGTTCGAGTCGGCGAACGATTACTAGAGTCGAGGTATTCGATACTGGTAAGAGTATAGTCTCTTACGGCTCTCTCGAGCCTGGCGCCCAACACCCGTTTTTGCAGTGCCGTTAAACCATATTCCATCTTTTTACTGCCGTGTTGGAGACCGCCATTTTTGTAAACCTGCCTCTGTGCCAACTCCGCCTTTTCCCGGGTGAAGCAAAAAGCACGTTACAATACATTGTAACATGTACGCCTTTTCTAGGCCTTTGGCCTGTAGAAAAGTGCACCGTGTGAGTTCTTCCGAAGTGAATTGAGTTTAAATTCTAGTTTTTAGTAATAGTCCAGTCATATTAGAAAAAATAAATGCATTAACCGGTGAAAATCTGGATTTTGGTATAGAAGCTTATTAAGGCTTCCGGATGAACATACTAAAATGCCCAATCGATACATGTTGCGCTCGAGCCGCCATCTTGGAAAAAAGATACACGTTTTCAGTTTTTCGCTTGTATCTCCGAAACTATCACTGATATCGGAGAAATGGTTTATATAAAAAAGATGGTTTATTAAATTTACTATAAAAAGATTTCTATACGTTTTTTTTTCTATCTCCGATACTTTAGCGATAATCTTGAATTGAACAGTAGAATAATTAATATTTTTGGCCATCATCCACCTTTACGGTTTCCGTATGCTCCAAATAATGCTACAATGTATTTTACGCACGTTGTTACGTGGTAGAATCGAATCTGAGAGGGCCAGGGGTACTATACGGTGGGCCTCTAGCAGGTCAAAACGTGTTTATGGTTGGGTAATTCAATATTCGAACAATTGAATATAAAATAACCCTTACACATTCATTCACTCAATCATACACAACACATTAAAATACGCCGAATATTTTCCCAAGATTCTACAGTCTTTTCACATTTCTGTGCCACGTTTGATCGAAAAGTAAAATGTCTTAATATTGAAGCGAACACTTGACCGTAAAATGATCAGTGCCGTCTTTAAGAATGCGGGGGCCCTGGGCCAGGAAATCTTCGGGGCCCCCCTATTATCCTATTTCTTGCCTAATAATTGAAAATAAAAACCATTGATTAAGAGTCGTAACAGCTTTATTCGGACTTCAAGAGATTCACATATTTTTTACCTTTCTTCTGCATTTTTTCGCGGCAAAATCGGTAATAAGATTTTTAAAATCAATGATGTCTACTAAATCAGACTCAATACTAAGCAGAGAAAGGTTATTTAATCTTTTTTGCGTCATTGTGTTTCGAATTTCATTTTTGATTAGTTTAAGTTTCGAAAATGAGCGCTCGCCACTACAGTTCGTAACCATCATACACAGAAATATACGAAGTGATATTTCTACGTTAGGAAACAGGGTTTCTAAACCGTCGGTTTTTATTTGTCTGTATAGATCAGACATAGATATCGCTCCCTCTAGATCTCCAATCTGGTGCAAATAGTGTTTGAGTTGAACGCACTCTGCTATTAAACTTTCTTTGTTTCTATCCTCATGATAAAAGTGTGCGAGACTTTCACAGTGATCAGCGATTTGATCAATGTTCATGGTTCGTGGAGTCAGGAAGAATCCGAAATTATCGTTAAATCGATCATAGGCTTTGCGGCGTACTGTCAGATTATGAATGATAGAATCAATGATAGGAAGAAACATTTCAATCTTTAATTTTTGATTTTCATCGAGTGCCACGTGCTCAGCTTGTCCCTCGAAGCGCGTGAGTCTAACACTTCGTTGCCTAATTCTCTGATTGGAATTCGAATCCCTCATTACTAAAACCATTGCTTTATCCAAGTCAGCAGCAAATTTATCTCTACAATCTTGAATATATGCCTCCAGAGATTTGATCAGAATTACTGCTAAAGATAGATTCATATCTTCCTTCTGCAAAGTCAAGTTTGTTTCGTGAATGCGAGTCAAGAGATCATTCCACACCACAGTCAGAAAAGCAATTTCAATTTTATCCATTTTTTTGCAGATGCATTTAGCTTCATGTCTCGTTTCACTTGACTGTCGTTCATTGTTTGACAAGGCGTCAAGAGCTATGCGAACTTGATTATACCCCTTAGAAAAAGCTTTCACTGCATCAGCACGAGCTGACCACCGCGTAGTAGATGGTGCTTTCATGACTTTATGTTCTGGACCTAATACAGAGACTAAATTCTGCCAACGATATGGTGAAGCAGAATAAAATGTATATAATCGTTGCAGATATGAAAAATACGATGTCATATGCGAATTACATTCGGCTGCCTTAACGCCTACCAAGTTCAAGGAGTGACCTGCACATGGTACGAATTCAGCAAATTTGTTCTGATCTCTAATCTTTGCTTGCAATCCCGCATAACGACCTGCCATATTGGACGCATTATCATACGACTGACCACGGCAATCAGCTAAGGAAATGTGATTATCTCGCAAAAAGTTAACAATTACATCTGCCATATACTCGGCTCCATGTTCGTGGATTGAAATGAACTCTAGAAATCTCTCGATTGGACCGCTATTATTTAAATACCGTACAATAAATGTCAACTGATCTGTGTGGGTGATGTCAGGAGTGGAATCTACGCTGAGAGAGTAATATTTTGCTTCTCTTAATTCAGCAACAATGTACATATCTACTTTTTCACTCATCAGCTCTATAAACTCCTCACAAGTGCTGGCTGATAAGTACGAAGTTGTACCTTTCCCTTTATTCGCATGGGTGCTGATATATTTAGCAATGAATGGATCAAACTGACCGAAAAGTTCTAGTATACCTAAGTAATTGCCGTTGCGAGGTGATCCTATGGTTTGATTATCACCTCGGAATGCGAGACCTCGCGATGCGAGAAGTTTTACGACTGCAACTACTCTTTTCAAGACCTCTTCCCAATAATTTTGTTCATCGTGCAACTGCGATAGCAATTCTGTATCGATACAACCAGTCTCCTTTTTACGCGAATGATATGTCAACAGGCACTTCATATGCCGAGTACTGTGCTCGTGCTCTGCAACACGAGTAGCTGCATGCTTCCAATCGTTGAACCCCCCCAACGAAAAGGGACTTACTTCAGAGGCGAACAAACGGCAAACAAAATAATAAACATGTCCTTCCGACGGTGAATATAAAAGCCATTCGCGATCCACAGTTTCACCATTCTGTAGCCGTCGTTTGAAAAGTGATTTCTGTAAAGTTCTTATCTTCGTCTTGCTACCTTCTTCATAACTACGTGCCGACCCATTGAAGTCACAGTCTCTATTTTGACAGGATGATGGTCCTTTTTGCACCCAGTATGAACGCAAGGTTTCATCGATTTTTGGCCACGACGCTGGATCTCTTGAAAAGTAGATAGTTACTTCATCTGCTGTCGCCGCTCCTTTGTTGTATGCAACAAATACATTGAAAGTAGTAATACAAGGAGAGTTCTGCGTATAGATTCCTGTAACCGACACTTACCGACATTTTCCCCAGACTCAAACCCTTTCCCCGCGATGACGTCACAGTCCGCTGTACCGACCAAAGATCAAAATGGCGCTACCTTTTTATCGATCGAAGGTTTGACCTTACCGACAGTGTTATCAGCCGAAGGTCAAAATCTTGCTGCTTTACCGACCGTTTTATCGACCGAAGATCAAAATCACGCGGCTTTACCATTGGTCTCGCTGTCATCCCCCCTACCGACGGTCGAGGTATAGCGGAGACGCAAACCCTTCTGTTCCCAACGTCCCCATCTCAGGAATGTTTCGGTTAACCTTGAGCGGCTTGCAGTCTGATATTTGACACCCTACATTCCTCAAATATCAGCTCCGAGAATTGTTTTCGATAACCCGATATCAACCACCCAACATTCGACAATTGATAGTTCCGAGAATGGCTAGGGTGAGCCACGATATTTGATACCCTACATTCCACAATTAACAGTTCCGAGAATTGTTTTCGGTAATCCGATACCAACCACCTAACATTCGACAATTAATAGTTCCGAGAATGGCTGGGGTGAACCACGTGACATTCCGTTCCCACGATATCGAACCACGTGTCATTCTTATCAAAAGTCCGAAGTCTGAAGTGATTTTAACCATGTGACATTCTTTTCCCCTCCCCACCAAATTTCAACACGCAAGTGGGGGAGCAGTGTTATAAAAGTTGGAACCGCAAAGGTCAGCGTCAGTTTGAAGCTGTTCTTCATGAAAAGTACTCCTCATCAACAACAACGTGAATTCAAGAAGCGTCTGCAACTTTTAATCAAGAATATCGAAGAAGTAAAACAACTCCTACAAATCAGATCCGAACTGCATCAACTCACAAAAAGATTTGAGGAAATACGACTCAACAGTAACCATCATCATGGACTTCACAAAATTAAATGGAATCGCACGCTTGGAGACTTTCTTGCCATTGAAAAAGCTGGCAGACCTTGACGAATACTACGAGTACGGAGTAAGCAGTGTTCGTCGAGTGAAAACGAAGTTCGGCGACAAAGTGGTTGCAGACTTGGAGGATTCCTTTACCATTTTTCTTCCAAACCGGTTGAATAAAGCACTCCAAGAAGACAAAGAGCTGTTCCATAAGGTGACCACAGCCAGTAAAGATGCACGATTGCACATGTTGAGGACTAGGGAATTATTAGAAGTAAGGTTGGTATGCATGCGAAGTAGCAGCAAGAGATTGCCGAGAGCGTGTGCTAACATGGATGCAGCTTGTTAATTATATATTACTTGTATTGCCTTAATAAAATGTCATGAAGACTTAATTATGTGTTTTTAATAACATACTAACATGGCGCAGTCGGTCAAGTGAAGTCAAAAGTTTAAAAAAAGAAAGGAATAGTGCATCAAATTGTCTACAGTAACTGAGCGTCAACGATACACGTGATTCCACAACAAGATGGACGCGAGAATACCGGGTCCATGTAAATTTGAAGGCAACATATTGGAAAATTTTAAGAAATTTAAACAACATTTTGAAATTTATTTGCTAGCTGCGGAAAAAAATAACTCAACAGATGAGGTTAAGGTAGCGTTACTTCTGAATTTTATGGGTGAAGAAGGAATTGATATCTTCAATAATTTTAAACTGTCAAATGAAGAAAGAAAAGAATTCAACCGCGTAGTACAAGAATTTGAGAAATATGTGAACCCAAAGAAAAATATTATTTACGAAAGATTCCTGTTCTACAACCGAAAACAAGAAGAAAATGAGCCATTTGATCACTTTGTTACTGACCTAAAAAAAATTAAAAAAAAATGTGAATTTATAAATAGTGAAGATGAGATGCTTCGGGACCGAATTGTACTCGGAATTGCGACAGAGGATTGCAGGAACGACTCATCGGGTTAGAGGAGGTGACCTTAGAGAAGGTAATAAATATCTGTAGATCCTGTGAAGTAACAAGGGATCAAGTTAAAATTGTGCAGGAAGAAAATAAAGTCAGTGTTGTCAAGAAAAAAGAGTACGTCAAAAAGTCAAAAGAAAAACATAACACATTTTTATGCACGAGATGTCAAACCAAACATGGAGTCAACCAGTGCCCAGCATTTGGAAAAAAGTGTGCTCGATGCGGGAAATTAAATCACTGGAAAGTCGCTTGCAGAGTGAAGATCGTTCAGGAGCTTGAAGAGGCGGACGAAGAAAACAGTGACGAGATAGAGACGCTGCTAGTCAAGTCTGTGATAAATGTAATATCGAAAGTAGAGTCGTTATCGTGGTATGAAAATCTAAAAGTAAGTGACAAGATTATAAAATTTAAGTTAGACACAGGCGCACAGGTAAATATAATACCTAAACAAGTGTTAGAGTCGCTGGGTGGTAAAGAAAAAATTGAAAAAACCAAAATAGTATTAGAAGCGTATGGAGGTACGAAATGGTCACCACTTGGAACTGTAAAATTAATTTGCGAAGTCAAAGGAACAAGAAAATGTCTGAATTTTGTAATAGTTGATAATGATTCGACACCGTTGCTAGGACTAGAGTCCTGTACTCAGCTAGGGTTAGTAAAAAGGATTGAAAATGTAGAATATAAAGAAAAAAATGGACTTATTAATAGACACCGAGATCTCTTTGAAGGAATAGGTAAGTTCAATAAAAAATGTGCAATCAAACTGGTAGAAGATGCAATACCAGTTGTTAGGGCGCCTCGTAGAGTCCCGTTAGCAATAAAGGAAAAACTGAAACAAACTTTAGATGATTTGGAATCTAGAGGCATCATACAAAAAGTTACAGGCCAAGTTGAGTGGGCAAGTAATTTAGTTATTGTGGAGAAACAAAATAAAACACTGAGGGTGTGTTTAGATCCAGCAGATTTAAACAAATATATAAAGCGAGAATACTTTCTAATACCAACGGTTGAAGAAGTTTGTTCAAAACTAACAGGAAAAACTTGGTTTACAGTTCTAGATTTAAAAGATGGGTATTACCATGTAGAATTGGATGAAAAGTCAAGTGATGTGTGCACATTCAGCTCACCGTTTGGATACTATAAATTTTGCAGAATGCCTTTTGGGTTAAATATGGCACCGGAACTATTTCAAAAAATAAATCAGGAAAATTTTGGGGACATAAAGGGTGTAATAATTTACTTTGATGACTTGTTAATTGCAGGAACAAGTGAGGAAGAACATGATAAAATTTTAGAGAAAGTGTTAAACAGAGCAAGAGAAAGAAATGTTAGATTCAACCCCAATAAAGTACAATATAAAGTTGATAAGGTTAAATATCTGGGTCACATTTTTTCAGCTCAAGGCATAGAAATAGATCCTGAGAGAATTAGAGCAATTTTACAGTTAAAAGCACCAACAGACAAAAATGGCTTACAAAAAATTATGGGGATGTTCAATTACTTCCGAAGTTTCATGCCAAAATTGTCAGAGCTATCTGCTCCACTCAGAAACTTACTAAAAGAAGATGTAGTTTTTGCATGAACCAGTAAACATGAAAAAGCACTGTCAGAGTTGAAACAATTACTGACGCGAGCGCCAGTACTGTCAAACTTTGATTGTAAAAAACAAATAACAATACAAACTGATGCATCAAAAGATGGTTTGGGTTGCTGTCTGTTACAAAATAATAAACCTGTATCATTTTTTTCAAGGAGCTTAACGGATGCAGAAAAAAACTATGCTCAGATAGAAAAAGAGTTCTTAGCGGTTTGGTTCGCTGTCAAAAAATTTCACTATTACATCTACGGGAGACATGTTAATGTGTGGACGGACCATAAGCCGCTAGTTGCGATAATGAATAAAAAATTAGCTGACATAGTGTCACCGAGGCTTCAAAGAATAAAAACGAAACTCAATAAATATCTGATAAATTTGCAATACATGCCAGGAAAGCAAATGTATGTGGCGGACTTGTTGTCTAGAAATTATTTGAGTGATGTCATAGATGACGATCCAACAATGCTAGAAGTAATACACAATGTCCAAGCAATAGTGAACATAACGGATGCTAAAAAATCAGAGTTCCAAAAAAGAATCGAAGAGGAACCAGTGTTGAAATTACTAAAAAAATTCTGCATTGATGGATGGCCATCAAAAGTACCAGATGAAGTCCAAAAATTCAAGAGCTATAAAAGTGAAATTAGTCTAGTCGAGGATATCTTGTTGTATAAGGATAGATTAATCGTACCAAGTAAATTAAGATTAGAGATGATGAGATTAGCTCATGAAGGGCATGTAGGGATAAATAAAACCACAGAAAGACTGAAAGAGGCATTGTTTTGGCCAGAAATGACAAAAGACATAATTGAGTTTGTATCCGAGTGTAAGAGTTGTGAGCGATATTTGCCAAATAACACAAAAAAACCACTCATCAATCATGAAATATTGGATAGACCTTTTGCCAAAATCGCATCAGACATGTGTGAACATGCAGGAAAAAATTACTTAATAATATTCGATTATTTTTCAAAATGGCTTGAAGTGATACCAACATCGGGTAAAACTGCTGACGAATTAATACAGAAATTTAAAGTGTGCTTTGCAACCCATGGGATACCTGATATGCTAATAGCGGACAACATGCCATATGCGTCATATGCATTTAAACAATTTGCAAAAGAATTTGAATTTCAGATAATTAATAGCAGTCCGAGATACCCACAAAGTAATGGATTTGCAGAGAGTGGTGTAAAAATAGCAAAAGCGATACTAAAAAAAGGTTGTGATTTAGATGTAGCATTGCTTAATTATAGAAACACTAAAATAACTGGAATTGACTATACCCCATCAGAATTGATGATGAATCGCAGGTTGAAAACGAAGTTACCAATAATCCAAAAATCATTAGAACCTAAAGTCATAGATAATAAGAAAGTATGTACAAAATTAAAGCATAAGCAACAGATAGTAAAGAAAAAGTTTGATAAGAAAAGTAAAGAAAGGCCTGAGCTAGAGCTAGATCAAAGTGTTTTACTTCAGAGAGGAAGGATGTGGGAGCCTGCAAAGATAATAGGTAAAAGTAGTGCCCCAAGGTCGTACTTTGTTCAACAAAGTGAAACTGGTCAGGTTTATCGTAGAAATAAAATACATATAAGAGAATCAAAGAATGAGTTCCCATGTAGAACTCATGTAAGCATATATGATTCAATAATTGAAAATCAAATGAGAAATGAGCCAAATGCTGTGATTGGTGATGAACAGAATCGGGGTGAGAGACCTCAGAGACTAAGGCAGCCTCCAGTAAGATTCAGAGATTATGAAACTTGACTTAAAAAAGGGAGATGTTGAGGACTAGGGAATTATTAGAAGTAAGGTTGGTATGCATGCGAAGTAGCAGCAAGAGATTGCCGAGAGCGTGTGCTAACATGGATGCAGCTTGTTAATTATATATTACTTGTATTGCCTTAATAAAATGTCATGAAGACTTAATTATGTGTTTTTAATAACATACTAACAGCACATACGCTACCTTGGTGGACCCTATAACCAACTTGAATTTATTTATGTATGATCTACACATCACGTATATCCACCACCTTGTAAAAGTCATGCGTTCAATAAAAATATAAATGAAATTATTATGCGTTTATCATTTAGCGTAAAACCTTCCTCATCCTAATAATGATATTAGTATGGGAGAAATTATACTCTAAACAGCGAAAGGTGAGGTATCAAATTAATACATAAATATTTAAAAAAAAAGCTGTATTGAAATTACTTTATAACGTTAGTACAATAATTTTATTCAACAGTATCGTAACCGGGATGATATTTCCGCCAGGAATGCGGGGTCGTTCTTGTAGATGCTTCTGCGCAGTAGCACAAATCGCTCACCGTCGCCATCCGTACAACATGGTGATTCAGTAACAAATTTTGGAGTAACATGACGTTTCGAGCTGCACAGTTTGCGTTGGGTATTGTGTGCTCGTCACATCGTACATGTACAGCTGAAGTTTTTTGAATGGTTTAAGCGATGGACAGCCCAAGTCCAGCAAATCGATGATTTGAACTTTGAGGACAATTTTAAATCACATATTATCACCCACAACTCAGCAACCCACATCATCGCTCTACTTTCAATTTTATACAATTTTATCTATTTATTTCCGTTTTATCGCTTGACCTTTATTTATCTTTTTACGACTATTGTCTGATTTTATATTATTTATTTTTGTTCTACCTTTTAATTTATACATATTGTGCCGTCTATTTGTGTTCTTCGTTAGACTAACAAGTCCGGTCAGTGGGCTTGCGACGAGTAGGGACCCTTGCATTTCTGTATATTGTAAACTCTTTTTTTTAATATGTTTTCATAAATAAATGAATAATCGTAATATACATTTTTATCCACTCCGTATATTTGTCTTTTTATTATTTATTTCTATTTTAAATTTATTATCAATCGTAAATTGTTACAATTATTTAGCATGTACAAACGTACCATTCTTATTTTAAGAGATTTGCCAAAATTCGCAATTTCAAACTTCGAAGATCAATATACTTTTCTCAAAGTTCGTTAAAGCTCAGTTTTTTACTCAAAAATATATTGTCTCCCGATTGAAATGTCGTGATATTTTTTTACCATATTGCACAAATTGAAATCTCTACGAATTTTTTTGTAGAAAAAGTTATATTTCGTGACTTTTTGTTTCTTATCGATCTTTTACTATTTCAAAATCTTCAATACAAAAACAACTATCAAATGATTTAGAAGAGATTCTTAATTGGAGTTTGGCGCAAGATCCAAGTCAATACATTAAATAGAGCGCAAATGAGATCTGTTTTTTTGCATGGGATTCGCTGGACCTCATGTGACCGTAAGATTGTCGGTAGCAGGTATGAACACAACGGGTTAAACACCAAAGTTGTTGGCGAAAAAAAAAAAATTATCTCGTTAAATTTGGAAACGATCGTATTATCAACAGACTTCTATCAATTAAACGTGTCTCATGTGAGATACCATGGCCATCTACTACTATTCTTCTTTACTCTAAAAATTTTGGCTACTGACTGAAAAAATCTCGGTTTTCACATGAAAAACTCAAAAGTAAGTTAAATTTTGGTAGCGCATGAGAAAAAGTGGCTTCCCGCATAAAACCGTGTTTTTGAGGTTGATTTTAAAAAGTTACCCAAAAAAAGAACAATACATTCGGAAAGGTGAGAGTTGTATGTATAAGATACATATTTTTTCATAATTTTTTTATACCTTTTAATTTTTTTATACGAAAATAATTCGTATTTAAGCATCAGTCAGGTCAAAATCATAAACTTTGATGTAGCATTTCTGGCGAACGGTAAGTCCTAGAAGGTTAAAACTTGGTGAAGTTTCCAATTTTAGTACACACTCAAAGAGAACAAATTTTCTGAAGAATCAATTTTTTGACCCCCAGATCATTCGTTGATAATTGGTAAATTGGCCCATATATTCAACAATCTTCACAACATTTCAGGAACAGAATTTCTCGCCATCGTTCCAACATTAAAAATCATGATCTTGATAGCTGCGCCTTAGCTCAGCATAGTTCAAATTTAGGACACTCTCTCAACTTCGAAAATCCATCAGTACCAACAACTGAAACAACTGGCTGAAACGTAATATCTAAGAAATGATTCTTAGCAGCAAAAATAATAATATCACTGTGAACAAAAGGACAGATATACAAAATTTAAGCTATCTGTTTAATGACATTATACAGCATTCAAAGTCAGGCACCTCCTCTACATCAGCCATCTTGGATAATTCATGATATCGATTATTATAAATCGATTATCGTGCGTCGTATATCATTTCAAACTTAAAATCCTCACTTCCTCCTTGAATGGCGAGCTTACAACATCTAAGCCAGTAGGAATGTCGCTAAGTGTAACTTAATCCATTCACGTCTTGTCTTATATACCTGTTGTTTATGACAAACATGTTCTTCTAATTTTTTGCTCTTATACCTCTACATATAAAACCTGTCCTGCGAATTTAAAAAATTTTATAAACGTATCATGCATGCATAACATAACCCATCATAGTTTAGAACACATATTTTTTCTTGATAGATCTTGCCTTTGTTTCATTTTCCATTTAAAATGTTCAATAATTACCTAAGTGTTATAATTGTTAATTCTTCAGAATAAATTTAAAAGTCGTATAGTACATATGCATCCAAGAACCTGTTATGCTAAAAAAGCATACGTTTAATAGTAATTACCTCAAAAAGCTAAGATATCATCTAGATTTAACCATCGTACAAGATATACAATGTCAAACAATTTCTTTTTTCCTTTTTGTTTATATCAGTATCCTGATGATGATAGCGGTACCCATTGAAACGTTGCGGATTAGAATTTTCGCATATGAATAAAGAAAAATGTCTCTTCTGACCTATACGACGAATCCTTTATTTGAATACAAAAATTGACCACGAACCTGACCCTCGAAAAAAAAAATCCGCTCGAAGACTACATGCATAACGAAATTTAATAAATTATGGTTTAAAATAAAATACGAAATATCCGATAAATCGATTAATTTTGACCGATTCAATTGAGTCACTTTCGATTATTTTTTCGGACGCGTTTAATCGATGCATCGATTATTTTCAGCTCAGTGGACATCACTACTATGCACAGCTCAATAACCTTTCTCTCAAGGTGAAGATTCCCTCCCACTCTCCCTACAGCGCGGAACATTAGTAACGGCAGTCAGTGTCCGGTTGCCTTGTCAACAGCAACTCCAAGTGGAATATCGTACAGATTCTTTGAACCGCGGAGAAATTTATTTTCATCGGAACCCGGTTTTGATCAGATGTGTGGTTAGTACTCGGATGCTGAAATTTTTAAAACATCGACTTTTTCTCGCGAATGGTTATAATCGCACTGAGAAATGAAGAAATGGTCCGTCGTGAGGTGAATATAAGATTTGCACATACTTATGGGTGTCTAACAATAAATGTCAATTGTACATGCAGCTTAAATGTGCGAAAAAGATGTCAGTCTGTTTTTGTTGCATATTTGAGGTAGTCGAGCGTTGCCTGCGCTGTAGGATCTCTTTTACCACGTAATAGTAAGTAATGCATGTGTGTAGCTTAGGACTTTGGCAGTGTTAAAGCAATGTCAGACATTAGTCATGACCACTTCGTTGAAGCTAATTAATACGTCGATTAATCCAATCCAAAAAATAGTCGAACATGACTTGATTGAATCAGTAAAACCTAATAGATTGATAAATTATTTCGTATTTTTTGGAAACGGTGCATAGGATACTAAAATTTTATAAATTGCAGTACGTAGTCTAAATAGCTGGAAAGTCTTTTGATAATTTATACTTCCATTCAAAATATTTTCAAATTCCAGGAGAAAATATTCATTCATTTTTCATTTATTACACTGAATAGGTATTTAGAAGTAGGGTAATGATAGTAACTATCGGTACTCTAATCACTTAAATTTATATTGTATTGCGTCGTTAATGACAGTAAAAAACAAAAACCGATTGTTAGGAAAAATAATCGAGTCGGTCGATTAATCGATTTTGAAAAATAATCCACTATACTCGATTAATCAAGAGAAAAGATCGATTCCATGGGAAATCTATTATTTTTGTTCATTCTTTTGATGTCTCTCTACTTTTTACTACACTATACAACGCCGTACTCTACAGATTTTGCCTTACATTGCTATTATAACTCCACTCACAATGATTCCTTTACAATTAGGAATACATGACCATTTACATAATTTGATGAACTTGATACCAATTAATTACACTTTTCATAACATGTACGGCAATAGTTTATCAGGGTTATGTACAGCAGTTATGATTTACGACGAGTGACAAGCATGTAAACCACGTCACCAAAGAATCATACGATGGCATCTGAAAATATACAACGATCTGGCACTGCATCATTTTCATTGATTTTGTTTAAAATCGATATATGTAGTACTTAATATGTAGTATGTAACGATAATGTGAAAAAACAAAACATTTCGCAAAATCTTTCCATCAACAGTACAAGAAGTTGTTACTCGGAAACTATTGGACAACGAAAATCACGAGAGTAACTTTTAGTATTTGGACTGAAAGAAAAAGCAGCCGTTGTGTATAATTCCGACAAAAATAGATGTACAGAGTCAATACTTATTCGTGTATCAATGTTCACTTAGAAAATACTTATAAATACAACTTATTATCACTACAAAACTTATTGGTAGCAGGATGGCCTCTTACCCACGAAAGAAATATCCGGCTTTTCCCGGACAGAAATTACTTTATTTATTATATTATAAAGGCCCAAGTTATTAACAAATGAGTTTTTTTTTAGATCAAGTCTACCACAGATATTATAAAAGCAAAGAACTATGCGACTGTTATCTACGTTTGGTAATAAATGAGTAACATAAGATAGACTCTTTGGGATTTTATAAGATTTTTTTATTGCACACATGTTGGATTTGATACCATATTAACAAATTTTCAATGATATATTATAATTCAAATAGTGTCTATTTACTCTTTAATGTAACACTAGATACATCTAAATTATTAATAATACGGTTAAAAACTCACAGTACTTTTTCATACACATGTAGTTCTCAGAGAGAAATAATTATTTGAAAATTAGAAACTTCAATGATAAATAAATTGTAATCATCCTTTCGGTCACCGAAAAAACTATGTAGGTGTAGGCGCTGTGGAGTAATTTATCAAAACTCTGTACTCAGGGGTTTTTGAGGTTGCTGTTTACGAATCTAAACTCAAAATTTCAAAATCCATTATAGTGGATCTAATACGGTTGCGTAGAATGACTTTTAGAATTTTTATCGGCCATATTGGATCCGCCATGTGGCTTCCGAAAACTGATTCCGAATTGGTTATCAGCGATCCCAAAAACCCCACATACAGGTCTTTTGCAAATCTACAACTTTTGAATTTTTTCCCTACCGTTAATCCCCGGAAAGCCTAAATATAGGCTCTACGTGTGATCGGAACCTTGTACAGGTTATATTTAAGATATAGGCACACTATTTAGGGACTTTTTAAGCAGATTAAAGCTCATCAAATCTCGGCAGTCTAAAGGTTAGATAAAAATAGAATCTGTAAAGACGTATTCTATTTAAAATTGTCACTAACTTTGTTCTGTAAGATCTTAGATTATTCATTTTTTCTTCCAGAATTTCAGCTTCCTTGCGTGCATCTTGGAGAACTTTTGATTTCTTAGCCACAAGTTCTTTTATTTTTTAATTATCTTGCCTTCGATAACTATTTTCTTCAGATGCAGCTTCTTTGAAATTTTTTTTTTTCTTAGGGCTGTAAGATACAGCGAGTGTGCGTTTTGTGCAGCAAAAATTATGCTTTTTGCAATAGGAATTTCCGGAATGCTACCCAGGACCGCCACAGAGTCGTAAACTGTTCTATGAGCATTGAACGTTTCTTCTTCCATGTTATCAAAAATGCATTCAGAGTTGTTTGAAAAGCCTCTCACAAGATTTGCGTTACCGTATGACAAAACTAAAATAGTTCCGATTACATTCCCCAAGTCTTTATATTCGTGAACTGTATGATTGTGAAGTAACTTTACCCAAAAGTGATCATCTTGGCGTTTGTATTTGGACATTGCTTATGCTGCATTAGTATCACAACAAATCAAGTTCTATTGATGAATCGCTTTATCAGCAGTAGTACTAGAGATCCAATTTGATTCGTTGAGAATACTTGGAAATTATTTCATTCTTCTCTTCCCAACAAATCCTTCAACTAAACATGTGATAGTTTTAAAGAGTTTGTATTTTAACGGCGAGCGTTCATTCATTTTTATAACAAACTTCTGCAAGGCCTTTCTGCAATCTCGACGAAACAAAGCAATATCAACACTAGGGTGTCCGTTATTTACCAAGTTGATCATTTTTCTTGCAACGCCCCGTAAATGTTTAGTTTACAGCCTAAAACAAAATATCAGAGCAATATAAGCCCTTAATATTCATGTTAAACCTTGCCCAAAATACAATACATTTTCCATTCAAACGACATGGAAATTTGCCACTGTTTATAATGAATTTTTTTTTTCTTGAACATGTTAACATACAGCAATGACAAAAACATGATCTTATAGGAAATTGAATGCTCTACAAAAACGGTCACTTATGATTTTTTGTTGAATTTACTCCTTCAAAAGTTATTCACTGTTAAAGTTGAAATTATTGCAAATTTTCGGATTTTTTTATTTTTACGGCAAAATTATTATTATTTAGATGAAATTTAGTGGCTTATTTCTGAAAATATATAATTCTGCTGATATTAAGGTAAAATGTTGAGACAAAGTTGAAAAATGTATATATGAGGCGTTATCTCGAAGAACGACCTGAGTGCAATTTAGTCGTTTCGAGAAGAAGCGATTTGAAAACTCAACATTGTACTGCACACTGTTAAATATAACTTATCAAATTTTTTTATTTATTGCGAACATTATACTGTCGAATAATGGATTTAAAGCATAAAATCCTCAATAAACATTTTTTAACAATATTTTTAGCGCCAGTTTATGCAGGAGCACGGTCGTTTTTCGGGAGAACTACTAAAAATATGTTTTACAGCTATAAAAACTCGAGAAAAATGTAATAGTAGAGATATTTGTTTATATAATTTTATTGAAAGATATAAAAAAAAAAAAATGTTATTTTTTATTGTTATTTTATTATTTTACTTATTAGAAAAAGTTATTAGGAATAATTAAAATTTTCTTTTTAAACCATGGGTGCTGTTGATGTTGAAGTTGTCGTGGAATTAATCGTAGATGTATCCATTAGTTTATATTTAGAAGATATATCGCTTTAAAAAAGTAAACGACACGGCTACACTGCTTGACGCTTGAGGCTGAAGCACAGGAGCCGAGATTACGCGGGCGATAATATGGTAGGCGCGTGGTTTCAAACACTTACAGTTTGCTCAAAAATTGATTAAATCTTATAAAATTTGGTATGTAGATACTTTGTGACCTTGTCTACGCATCAATACGTTCTCCCGAGAAATGACCTAAGTCGTTACAGGTCGATCTTCGAGAGAACGCCTCATATGTATATTGCGAAATACATACATATATACATTTCCTATATTTTTTTTTTGCTTTTATCCATTGTACCCCTTCTTCACTCTCCCTACTAAAGTTCAATTTCCTGAAGTTTTTTTATACACCCTTTTGGTTCTGGGCAAACAAATGTGCCTAAAAAGGGTGTATGTCCTGAGATACGCCCTTTTGGCGTTAGTACATTAAATTTTTTTTTTATACGCCCTTTTGCCGCAAAACCCTATCTAACTGCTGTAATATGCCCTTCTCGGATTTGGCACGAGAAATGTAAATAGTAATACTCAGGTGGTACGAATTTCATTTCACTTATGCATTTTTCAACTTTTGTTCAATTTTTTGCCTTTATATCGTCACAATTATATATTTTCAGAAATAAACCACTAAAGTTCATCTAAATAATAATAATTTTGCCGTAAAAGCAAAAAAATCCGAAAATTTACAATAAGTTCAACTTTAATCGTGAATAACTTTTGAAGGAGTGAATTAATCGAAAAATTATAAGAAACCTTTGTTGTAGAGCATTCAATTTCCTATAAGAGTGAGTTTTTCACATTGCTGTATATTAACGTGTTCAAGAAAAAAAATTTAATTGTAAAAAGTGGCAAACTCCCATGGAATTCAAATGGAAAATGTATTGTCTGTGGGGCAAGGTTTACCATGAATATTAAGGGCTTATATTGCTCTGATATTTTGTCTTGGGCTTGAAACGGAAAATTTACGGGGCGTCGCAACAAAAATAATCAAGTTGGTAAATAACGGACACCGTAATCAACATCCTTCAGGCCTTAAATCTTTTTAATCTCCTTAGAAGTTTTAAATCCAATTTCAATTTCATTTGTTGATATGAGATTTTTTTCTTTTTGGTAATCAGTTGACATTTTAATCATAGATGATTTTACAAACCGTTCCGTAACGGACTCTGTTGTTGATTTCAAGGCAGGATTTAAGAACAAAGCTAAAGGCTGATGTGATGAAAATTCGCGGAGAAAAGGTTCCAATTCTGATGCCAAGGTTTTGAAAAAGGCAAGTTTAGGTCCTAGCAATGGATCTTTTACTTGCTCTTCGACAATTAAATAGCTCGCTGACGATGGCCTAGAGTTGTCTTTTCGTAAACTGGTGGTAAATTTTCTGAGATGTGGAAGCATTTCTATTGCTCTGTGTGCGACAGGGATATTTTTCAGCCAGCGAGTGGAACGAAACTTGGTGGGAAAAAGTTGAGATCCGATGTACGAGGTGCATAATGTTCGTCGTGCTGGGATATCCTTGAAAATATTGTACAGTGCTCTCAAAAACTCTACAATTTTCCACTGTTTACCAGCCATCGCAGTTTTAATGGTATCATGACGAGTATGGATACCACAGTTTCCAAGATCTAAAATAATAGTATCATGCTCAGTCTTTAAAAGATATTTTGAGATCCTTAACAAATTTATGGTTGACATTAGGACCACCCATCGATACTTGAAGTATTTTACTGAGATATAGTTCAGATACGGATTCATAGAATGCTTTTAAAAGATCTGAAGCCTTACAACTTCCCAAGAAGGCAGAAGTAGAATGACGAGAACAAACTTCAATAATATAATCGTTCCAGTATCTAACATTAACGTCTGTCCGTTGTTAATGACATACTTTGTTCAAGGACTCGTCGAATTTTATTACTAATTGGGGACATTTTTGTAGAATCTGGATTAGTTCCCTTCTGAAGTAGGGTGCTAAACCGTAAAGCAAAGTTGTTCGAAGCTATTTTTATGTCAGGATTCATTAATGGAAATACAGCCACGTCATTGCCGACAGTCTTCATTGATTTATACCTCATGACGCACTGTGAACTCCATAGAACCTCTGCTGAAATGATTTTGTCATTCACAAGAAACTTTTACATCTCTCGGAATTGTGAAGGCTGATAGTTGACGATAGATTATGATGGTTGAGAGGAATCTTTTTCAATAGTCAGTTCGCTAGCGATGGAACATATAGCAGTCACAGATCCAGAGGGTGTGCCAGACACAAGATTACTCGGAGGCGTAGGTGTACACACAGCTCCAGTCGTCACTGTATTTGTAGACTGTGTCGTCGACAAAGTTACCAGAAATGCTGCCACTGCTATGGATTTTTGCATAGCAGCAATTTTTGCCCGATGTTTCATGTCACCCATGTGGGTTATTAGAGCCTGTCGTCCCACACTCAGAAAAAAGTTTGGTTGTAATGAGCAAATTTTGGTTATGATAACGTAATTTCATAATATACATCCGACCAAACATTATTTTCACACGACCAAAAAGTTTCGTTGACTCATAGTGCGCAGAAAACAAAATGTTTTCATTGAGACTGTTAAACCTCTTGTTACAGAATATCAAACAATTTGCTTAATGTTGTCAAAAAAATAATTAATTACAAAATAATTTCCAGGAAGCTATTAAATTATAATACAGACATGACTAAAATATAGCGTTGCGGTGGGAAAACGGATTCATATAGATACACCCCTCTTTGGTTGCAGCTACACCTAGAAAAAAGTTTAGTTGTCTCCAAGCAATTTTATTGAACGCAAAAAAAAAATTATTTGTATATGAACCTACTAGCCGTTTCTTTTTTAACCCGTGGACAATTAATGTTGATGATTTTTCGTGAGCGCTAATACCATTTTAACATTTTATCAATACCTAGAATCCTTTAAAAGGCATTTGAGATAGATTATGAAACTTAGCGCATTATTAATCCTAACCGGGGCTCGAACCCCATTCACTCGCAATGTTCGGATTACTAGTCGGACACCTTACCTACTACGCCAATCTACTTTATAGAAGTCCACGACTTTACTTGATTCGTAATACAATGTACGTTCCACACAGACGTGATAGATAATACAGTAACTGAAAACTCTTTAATAAAATTATGACATTCATCACGTGATTTCATCAGAATTTTTAGTAAATTCTAAATACCGTAAGAGAAATTTACGAAAGAATTATTCAATTATTTCAAAGAATTATTCGTTTTTCAGAAAGGAGTTACTTATATGACACCAACAATTTATGATATTTAGGAGAAAATGATATTTCCTCGAGTGAAATGAATCAATCTTCGGCTTAAATAAACGTATATATGATCGAGGAATCTGTTTCAAAAAATTATTCTTCTTTTCAAAAGGATTTTTTTATTCGACGCCACTAAATGACACTATTTGGGAGAAAACAGTATTTTTTTCATTGGAATAAAAATTAATTTAGTTCAAACAAAGGGATTTCAAGTAAACCGTTTTATTTGTCAGCAATAAATTATCGTTCTAATAGAGATTTTTATTTGGGCTAAATACATGACTATATTTGGGATAAATGGTCATTCACTTGATCGTAGAAAAAAATTCTTTCATTCAAGTAAATTTATTTGAAATAGAGGGTTTTATTTGCAAATAACAAACCATTTTCCTGGGTGTACTAAATCGTTTTCTTTATAATTTTTCGGGACGAGATTGCAGATGCGCATCGTTTTAAAATTTCGTTGTAATTACCAAATAGCGCGAGATCGTCTCGTAGTTTAATGCCATCAGCCAAACGAGGGTAATTCTAATTGATAATCTATGTATATTTTGCAGCGAGTTGGAAATATAGTAATTACTCACCAGCGCAAAATCATTTTTTTTCTTTGTTCTTCATTGTGTGCTGCATAAGTATGGGGTTCACACACACACACTTAAATACCGCGAGTAACCGGTGATTTCGGGGTCATATATACAGCTGCCAGTCGTACGAAACTTATATATACAGATATTGTCTTTGCGGCATACTTAATATTTTTCCACCCCTTATTCACTTTATGTATGTATCAGATGATGCCAGAACAACACACGACCACGATTTACAAATATATGAGGTATTCCATCCCAGGTGTGTAAACCCGTGACCCTCACCCTCTCGGATTTTTTTTTTATATGATCGCATTGAGCCTAAAAGACACCCTCATATTTTTTTTAGATTTTTTCAAACATCCCTTATCTCAGAAAAAAATTTAAAAAAATGTTACGGTACAGGGGGACGGCAGTCCATGTACCCACCCGATGGTGTTGGTTCGGGTGCTATTTTTGTTGGTTCGTAGTCGTCGACGTCTTCGTTCAGGGAACGGAAGGGAAAGAACAGTAATTAGAGAATGATTATAACTTTTGATTTGGAAATTGAGTGAAGTCGATGAGGAGTAGTTGAGGCAACGGTTTTGGGGAACGGGAGTTGAAGTTGAATGTAAGAGGTAGGAGCGTTGGAATGAGAGTGAGTCTTTTGCATGAGAAAATGAGCGAGGATACAGGGTAGAGGGGGATCGAAATGGCAAGGTAAGGGCGATAGCGAGTGGTGTAAGCCAAGATGGAAATAGGATGACAAGATATGGAGTGTGGGAACGGTAGGTAAAGACAAGCGTCGAGGAAGGTGGGAGAGACGTGAGGCGGGACGTCGGACGTAACACGCCCCCCCTTCGGGAAGAACATTCGGTGAGGGTACAGAGCCGAATGTTCGAAGGAAAATCGAATTTTTGGGTAATGTATCGACTCACTTACGAAAGATTACAATATAGTTTGCCTTAAAGAGTATAGCGTCTAGGGTTAATGCGCGTTTAAGCGGGTTAGTATACATTTTTAGCAGAAATATTTTTTTTTTTGTAACAATAAGTATGTTCTTATAGTTTAAGTGTGTAGTAGTTACATATTATAAAGATACAATTATAATTAAATTATAATTTTAGGGTTTTGATTGTAGATAATATAGATACAATCAAAGTTAAATGACAATGTCAGGGGTATAATTGTAGGTAATATATATACGATTATAGTTAAATTATAATTTTGAGGGTTTTGATTGTAGATATTATAGATACAAGTCAAAGTTAAATGACAATGTCAGGGGTATAATTGTAGATAGTATAGATACGATTATAGTTAAATTATAATTTTTAGGGTTTTGATTGTAGATATTGTATACGGTTATTATAATAGCGTTATTTGAGACATTTTTATTGAATGGTATTTGGGCATAACAATGGATATGTTCTTATAAATATGTAGTAGAGGGCTTAGTCTGTCCAGATGAAGAGGGAGTCGGAACTAGCGTCAAGGCTCTGATCGCGGGGCAGTTTACGTGGGTGTTGTCGTAGCTTGGACATTTCCATCATTTCAATTTCTGAATGAGCTCGGGGCAGCGACGAAGTGCGAGGAGATAGGTCCTTAGGGAATGACCTATTTTCTAGGTGAGGGTGGGAAATGGCGTGGTGGGAAAGGATTTGGGGTCTTGGATGACGTGAGTCGAGGTTGTGGCGTATTCGCCTGGATTTACAGCAAGAGTATACTTTTGAGATTCTTCTAAATAATGAGAGTTTGTAGCAAAAGAAAACTGCTAAGAGGGACGCGAAGGCGATTCCGCCATAGCTGAGGTTGGTGGTGAGGCGATGCATGTTACTTTGAGTACGATAGTGTGTGCTTAGATCGGCTGAGCGTTTGAGCACGTCATTCAGGGCAACGCCAGCGATGGCAAGGTCATGGGAGTTAATGTGTGAAGGTTCACGCAAGGGGGGGATGGCGACGAGGGATGAGTCAGTGGAAATATTAAAATCAAGACTAACGGATATTTCGCTTAAATCTAGGGTAACCTTGGGAACGTAGGAGAGTGTCTCGGTAGATTGGGAACGTTTCGAGGTTTTGAGGGTTACTTCAGAGGTACTAGCCGTACATAAGTCATTCAGGGAGATAATTCCTGAGCCGGAGATCGTCACACGGGAGGTGTGGTCATTTGAGCAGAGAATATGTAGAGTTTCAGGAGTGGAAGACGAGAAAATCCAAGAATTGGATGTAGATAGTTCTGTCCAGTAGGTACCATCGAATGCGGTCAGTCTGATATCGCATTCTTTTGCAATTTTCTCAGAGGGGTTTAGAAAAAGACCAACCTCACAGAGTCGGTGAGTTGAGGGGTGAAACAGTGGTTGTGTCAGTTTGCATATGAATTTACCCAAAGACAAAACGCATCCAGTGAATTTAGATTCTGAAATTTGGAAGTATGACGCTCGGTTAAGTGCTATAGCTACGTAATCACTGCCAGGTTGAATGTAGGCGAATTTGTTATTTGTTGAGTCGTACGTCTGTCTTACAGGGACGGGGAGCAGTCTGTATAGGTTATAGGCGTCGGGGTTGAGCAGTGGGATGGATATTGCGTAAAGGAGCCTGGGCTTGGAATACGCTATGTCGATTTGTGATATGCGAATTAATTCTTCGGCGTAGTTTGGGTCTAGTGGGATAGGGAATTCTATTTGCGGTCTAAGTGACTGGATATGCTTAAGGCTATAAATAATTTGGTTCGGTGATAGAATTTTGGGGTGGACAATACCTTTTTGTGCGAAAAGAATGGCGTCTGATAGGCTGTACAGGTCAAGTTCGTATTCGTTCAAGTGTCGGTCCAAGTCCATTAGTCGGTTGAGTAAGGTTGTTCTAAAGGTATTGTCAGCAATTAAGGCTTTTGAGATAGCTGCATCATTCGAGAGAATCGTAAGTAACGTATCGCGTTCGTGGTTGTGGCTTATAATGCTGTCGAGTTCTTTTTTGTAGGCGCCTAGTGTTGACTGGACGATATTAGTCTGTTTATTAAGGAGAGATGCTAAGTGTCTGCTGTCATTGTAAAGGTTGTCGATTTGTTGATTGTAATATTCTCCGTCTTCTACGTCTAGGGTACCGAATAGAGATTTTGATATGCTACCAATGAAGTTAATCGCGCCTCGTGTTTTGCGATGGTGGGCTAGCTTTGCAAGTTCAGAGTGAGTCGATTCGCCTGTGCGATGGCCGACTAGGTATTCCATTCTTTTTTGACATGTTTTAATGGTTTTTATTCTGTTAGCCAACATTGGGATGTGATTACCGGTCTGGCAATTGCTCTTGGCCAAAGAGCACTTTTTCTCTATTATATTCAAGAAATCTGATGCTTGGTCAAGTCGGTCGAATAGGTTTTGGAGGTCCACGTAGTTTAGCAGGGTCCATTCTTCGTTATATGTACGCAAGTCTTGCAGTTGTTCGAAGAAGATTCCCGGGTTCTGTTCCAGTTGTTTAATCATGACAGTGGATGATTCGTCTGTCTCGCTGTTTAGGGCGTTGCACCTGCAATGATATCCGAGGGCATGAGGCGGAATATGATGCAGTTACGGGTAGATTGATAATATACGGCTGTTGACTTCTAAAGGTGGTTTAATTTGAATCACTTCCTTCCTGTGCTAATTTGAGTTTATTCAGATGGACAATTTTGGTCTTATGGGGAGTGATGAAAATTTCGGCATTGATATCGTCAATTATGCGCTTGATCGTATATGCTCCTTTATAGTGGTCGTCAAATTTAGATCGGGTTTCGTTTAGTAGATAGACCTTTTGGGCTGCTTCGAAATTTTGGTTATTGGTACGACGGTCGTAGTACGTCTTGGAACGGTGCTTTGCTAAAATGAGGTTAGCCGCGGCGTTTTTTTGTATGGTGGATAGGTTGGAGATTAAATCTAGAAGGAACGAATCGTAGGAACGGGTGTAAGCGCTGGCAGGGTTCGCGTCTGTCGGAAGTCTGGCATGGGAACCGAAAATTAGCTGATGGGGAGTGAAGTTGGTGCCTTCGTGCTTCGCGGTGTTATAACAGAAAATAGCAAAGCGGATGTATTCATCCCAGTCTTTACCAGCATTCGTGTAATGCTTGACGTGTTCGGTGAGAACAAGGTGACTGCGTTCTAGCGATCCGTTAGATTGTGGGCGGTGAGCTGCAGTTCGAATTTGTTTTATTTCAAAGAGTTTACAAAGTTGCTTAATGATTGTGCTCATGAAATTTTGTCCTTGGTCTGTAAGTATTGCTCGAGGGGCACCGTAACGTGTGATGTATTCTTTCGCGAATGCTGCACCCATTGTTTTGGCAGTGGCGTCAGGTAAAGGGATGGCGTCCAGAAATTTCGTCAACTTGCATTGTATCGTCAAAAGGTATTTGTTGTTTGATTTAGTAAGGGGGAGAGGTCCAACGATGTCTGGTGCTACTTTGTCGAATGCATCGGCAGGAGTATCTGTTATCACCATCGGCAACCTGGTTTTTACTCTTACTAGTTTCTTCCTTTGGCAACTCTCACAAGTTCTTATGAAGTCTTGGATTTGTTCTTTCATGTGCGGCCAAAAATATTTTTGTCTAATGCGGTTGTATATTTTTGTGACGCCTTGATGACTGCCAATTAATGATTCGTGGCATTCTTTAATTATTTCTTTACGTAAACATTCGTCTGGGGTGACAGTCGTGTTGCGGCAAAGCGTGATTTGAATTTGTAAGTCTGCGAAAAGGTAAGATAAGAGTTTTCGGATAACACGAGGATCGAGTCCACCTAAACTATCGTCCGTTATTGAGAAAGCAAGGGATTTCGGAATTGAATCGGTCGAGACTGTTTTCAGTTTAGACAAGAGTTGAAAAATATCATATAGGTTGCTTTTATCTGATTCTTTTGAATTTAGTATTAGAGTAAAGATCCGTTGGTTGTTGTGCTTGGATTCGATAATATCAAATTTCTGTGGACGGGGCCTCATAACTATATCTGGGTCAACGATATTATCGTGGGCAAGTTGTGATGGTATGCCTTTAGTCCAAGAGCAGTCTGTTGATATAAAGTGTGCATAATTGGTTTTGAGCATCAAAAGACCATCATTGGTGTCTTTGACATTGTCAGCTACCGGTATGTCGTCCAAGTTGTCAACAAAGTTCGTGAAATCGTGGGAGGTATCGGTCAAATCGTCGTCGACATTGGGATCAATGTCATGGTCAGAGTGTGTGGTTTCCATATCGGAGTCGGATTGTCAGGCGCATGTATGGTATTCGGTATCCGTGAGCGAGTTGGAGCTGTGTCGTTATCAGAGGCCAGTGTGGGTACTGAGGGAGGAGGCAGAGGGGGGTGAGTAGTGGAGTTCACTGGCCTGGGGACAGCTGTTGGGCGTCTCTTAGCACGACGCGGGGGTCCTACAGGCGGGGGCATGACGACGTTCGTGGCTGGGAGGGGAGGTGGGGTCGCAAGAGGTGCGACTGATTTGGTCGGAGGTCGCGGTTTCTTACGCGGCAGACGAAGAGCGGGGTTACCAGATGTGGAAGGGATGGGGTCAGGTGAGGCGTTATCAACGGACACCGTTGTGTCGTCGTGGTGTGTGGGGGTTGAAAGCGGAGGGTCAAGGCGACAAACGGTGATATTCATTTTTGAATCTTTGAAAATATAGTGGATCATTTTGCGCACCGTGCTCCATTCTAGTTTGTCGAGTCCGCAGCCTATTAACGGGATTGAGACAGGTCTTACACCATCTTCTTCCAAGGTTTTCCTAAAGTTGACCAAGGTATAAAAAAAAACGTGTGGTAAGGGTTTGTCATTGTACTTTGGCTTTGTCACTAGGTTGTAAATTTTTCGGTTCCCGTGAGTGGTAGAAATAACGTCAGTCACAGTCCGATAGAATTCTCTAAGTTGTTCGCGATTTATGAATTTACGTTCTCTTAGCTGTGACGCGATTCCTTTTGACATTTGGCAATCAGCTGATATACAGTGAGCTCAATTATCTTTTTGCTGTAGTAGGTCGGCTTTAATTTCTTTAATATATTTATTACGCATAAGAGGAAACGTCTCGCATTCTATAAGGAAATCGCTATCGGAAGGGTTGTGAATGTGAGGGGAGCTAGGTAAATCGGTAGACGAATTAATGTCATCAACTTCTGAGTTCGTTTCTGGGGTTTGTAGGTCATCTGAGCTAGTTGAAGTATCCGAAAAGTAGCTCAGCTGTGGTCTCTTACGTGGTCCAGGGTTTGTGGAGGAATTCGTTTCTCGATGGCGTTTCGGATAGGGATGAACCGGGTGCGGACATGGGATGGAGGGAGGAGATTTAAAAAGCATTGCGGTTTCTTTGTCGCTGGATTCGTCATCTGAGAGATCAGAAGAATCAGAGGGGTATATCATTTGATAGGTGGGTTGTGAGATTTTTGGGCATTTTAGCGGGGCCGGGTTCGTAGATTCGTCTGTGGTCTGTCGAGGGTGTCGGGGGTACTGATGGGTCTCTTTGGTGCGTTTTTTCGGTCTGCTGTCAGAGGATTCGGTCGTGGGACGAGGGCGTTTTGCATCTATAGGAAGGATTTGTGCGACGTCAGGCGGCGTGTTTCTTGATAGAGCATCGGCGTTGACATTCGCTTTTCCCGATTTATGTTTGGTATCAAAATCGTATTCTGCTAGTTCTAGACTCCATCGTAATAAACGAGAATTAGGC
Organism: Diprion similis; assembly: GCF_021155765.1. Lineage (NCBI taxonomy): Eukaryota > Metazoa > Arthropoda > Insecta > Hymenoptera > Diprionidae > Diprion > Diprion similis. The sequence goes on along the minus strand of NC_060105.1, from coordinate 15,625,011 downwards.
TTCTTAACGCTTTTTACCCACTTGAGGGGCTCGTGGTCTGTAACTAAAGTAAATTTCTGACCATAGATGTAGGGGCGGAAGTGGTTGATGCTCCAGTAGGCGGCTAAAAATTCTTTATCGGGCACCGAGTAGTTTAATTCAGCGGATTTGAGTGCTCGAGATGCGTACGCTATTGGTAAGTCGGCACCGTTCTTATCTTGACTCACAATCAGAACCGCACCGATGGCGAATTTTGACGCGTCGGTAGTGAGCTTAAACGGCTTGCTGAAGTCCGGGTATTGGAGAATTGGCTCTTTGCATAAACAATCACGTAAGGTTTCGAAGGCAGATTGGTGTTCGGATGTCCAATTGAAAGGGGTATCCTTCTTGGTTAGATTAGTGAGGCATTTTGCAATTTTCCCAAAATTTGGGACAAACCTGCGATAATAACCCAAAAGACCGAGGAACTGTTTAACATTTTTGGGATTTTTCGGGACAGGATATTCTTTCACAGCTACTAACTTCCCGGGGTCAGGTCTAACTCCTGACTCAGTGATAAGGTGACCAAGGTAAACGACTTCTTTGCGCAGAAATTGGCATTTGTCTGGCTGCAGAGTCAAGCCGGCTTCAGTTAGTCTTTTCATCAATTTTCTGAATTTAATTTCATGTTCTTGTAAATTTCGAGCGTAAATAACTATGTCATCCAAATATACGAACATCTCATTGCCTTGTAAGCCTAGCAGGACTTGATCCATGAGCCTGTGGAACGTGGCAGGGGCGTTTTTAAGTCCGAAGGGCATTCGGGAGAATTCATAGTGACCCCGGGGCGTTGAAAACGCAGTTTTTGCACTATGATCGGGGTGCATGGGAATTTGATGAAAGCCGGAAGCAAGGTCGAATGTAGAGAAATATTTAGCTGAGCCAAGTTGATCAAGAATTTCGGTGATGTCGGGCATTGGATAGGCGTTGCCGATTGTTTTTTCGTTGAGCTTTCGGTAGTCGATCACCATGCGCCATCGTTTATTACCGTCAATATCGGGTTTTTTGGGGACGATCCAAACCGGAGAATTATAAGGAGATGCGGAATGTTTAATAAGGTCTTGCCGAAGGAGTTTATTGACCTGGGATTCGATTTCATCTTTGTGGATTTTTGGGAAACGATATTGTTTGGTGTGAATTGGTGTGTCGTCCGTCGTGGGGATAGTGTGATGGGTTAGATTGGTATGGCCTAATTTATCTCCCGGGAGATAGAAAAGATGGTTAAATTCTGTTAGCAGGTCGAGTGTTGATTGTTTTCCGGTGTCATTTAGATGATCGAGGCACACACTATTCTTTAGGGTGTCCAATCTCTCTGACCTACTGTCAGTCAAAAGTACTGTTGCGGCGCCACGACGAGGTGCACTGTTATCAGGTATGCGGGGCTCAGGTTGCCGATGTGCGAGGTCAGAGAGCTGGCGGGGGCTGAAGGGGGGGTAATGGGGCGAACGGGATATGTGGTTATTAGTGGAAAGAATTAATGAATTATTATGAGAAGTGGTTTGGGTAGGAAGGGGGGATTTTTGTCCATTATTTTTGTCGGCATTATTCGGCGGGGTAGACGTAATTTCGGGCATGGCTGTGCTCAGTGGTTCATCGAATTCTTCCAGGGTTGCCGTTGGAGATGCTATCTCTACGACAGATTCGTTGCAATTGAACACGTAGGAATAAGCGATGCCGTTCTGATTTCGAACTATTGCTCCACCACAAAGAACATTGTTGCCTAAATTAATGTGTTTAAGGTAGCCTACTTTGATATCTGGGTTTGCAACTATTATCGGGATGACCTTCGCGGTGCGGGCCTGTATTGTGATAACACGTGCGGTTTCGGGAGGAGGTTGTTCGATTTTGTTGAAGTGGATTGGCAATGAGGGTCCAAGCATTACCGAGTTTGAGTTGAACGAGATAGTTGCTTTCTCTTTTCGTAAAAAGGGTTGGCCTAAAATACCGTCATGTGGGACTGGGAATAAATCAGGGACCAAGTGAAAGGTATTGGAGTTGTTATTAAATCATATCTCCGTTTTTGCGATGGTTTCCGTCTTTTCGTCCGTTATACCAGTCAATGTCAAACGTTCGTCTGTGGTGCGTCGTACGAAGGGCTTGACGCAACTTTCTTTGATTAAGTTTACGTCTGCACCGGTGTCGATAATAAATTTAGAGATCTTTGTCAATTCAGGGGTATCGATTGAAATTAAAGGGGGATCAGCTGAAGCTGTTATTAAGACGTGTCTTGTGGATCGGAACGCTAGTTGTTTGCATAGCTCGCGGGCGCGTTCTCCCCGCGGGCAGTGTTGCCGTTTAAATCTTGATTCGAACTTACATGGTTTTGGTTATCACGCGGGGGAGATCTACATTGGTCTGATGTGTGGCCTCTGCGCTTACAGTTATCGCAGTACAGTTTGTCGCTTCTGCTGGGTTGGTTGCACTTATTGTAAAAGTGGCCCATTCTGCGACATTTGGTGCAGTATCTTGTATTTTGCAGGCGATGGCATTTCGTGATCAGGTGACCTCGGTGGTTGCAGAATTGGCAAATAGTCGGCGAGGTCCTCGTTCGATCTGCGGGAGGCGCGAGGGTGCTTGCACCGAGCGCTTGCTGATGCGCGTAACCAGGTGTGGGCAATGACATTAGAGGGGGGATGAGGGAGGGCGTTATGGACACCTGAGGTGGAGGGGTATCGTTTTGGCAGGCAGAGACGGAAATTGGGGGATACATAGGTGTAGGAGGAGTACAATATTGTGCAAAGCGTTGCATTTGACGGTTATTTAACTCTGTCTCCTCGCTTTCGGCGACGCTGACGGCGATATCAAAGCTAGGGAGTGGTCTGATGGTAGCTATTCTCCACTCTAATTCTGGTCTTAGCCCTCTAATGAATGTTCTAGCAGTGTCTTTTCTTAAGTCATTTAGCAAAGCGCTTGCTATGTCTGGCGGGTATTTTTTTTCGACAGCTTTGCTTATTTCGTTTGATATTACTCTTATTCTGCATGAGTAATCGATGACGCGCTCACGCGGTTGTTGGGTAATTCTATCTAATTGAGTTGATAATTGACGTACGGGGATGTCTGGACGGTATGCTCGGCTGAGGGCCGTTATAAGGTCTTCGACGTCGTTGCAATTAATGCCTACTAAATATTGGGAAGCGGGACCGGTAATTTTTGATTGTGCAAATTTAGCAAGGGTCATTTTGTCTGAAGCTCTAATGAGGGTTTCCACGTGGCGCAATTGTTCCACAAATTGGTCAAAAGGCATGTTGTTGCCATCGAACGCAGGGATCGTCGGTAAGACGTCTTTTACTGACCAAAAAGATGAACCGGTCTCATTAGTTGGTGCCATATCGATTTTCGTAGATGGGCAATGGGTACGGGGATGAAAGATCAACTTATTACTGAGGATTACAACGAACTTTCAGAGCAAAGATGGACACAAACGCAAGGTACAGCATGGTTGTAGGCGACTGAAGGCAGGTGAGACTTGAAGATGTGATGCACGTCGTCAAGTGTCCGTGACGTGAGGCGGGACGTCGGACGTAACAAAGTTATGGCGATTTAAAGAAAAAAAGAAACATTTTTTTTTTTTCAAATTCATGATTTTTTTTTGGTTGGGTAAAAAAATTTGAAAAAATTCTGAGAGACGTCTTTCATGAGGTAGAAAATGATGAAAAATTTTCAGCGAAATCGAAAGGGGTCGGGTTCAAAAGTGGTCGATTTGGCGTGGAATGACCCATATGCAAAACTAGAATATCCTTCATGTAAGCTAGCGCACACAATTCATTAAAAAAAACTCATCAACATTGTCAAAATTACTTAAATTCTTGAGCAGAGCGCTGAAACGATGCAGACTGATGAGCTTAATACCAGGACTGGTAGCTATCATTATCATTGGGATAATTGTATTTCTTACCAAAAAAATAAAAGAAGATTTTATCAGGGATGCATTCAAGTCCGTTCCAACAGACACCCACGAGCTAAGATTGCTTTTGGTAAGATAAATCAATTCAAAATGTGTGATAATGATATGAAATGTCCCATTCAATTGAGAGACTCTCACTTCAGGATGAAGCCAACAGGGAAAATAGTCGCAGAATTTCTACGGTGGAAGAAACTTGCAAGCATTACCATTTGGGTCGGTATCAGGACCGAAAAATCAACACTTTCTATAAACATCCACCAGCTCCACAGTATACAGTCTTCTACATAGACAAGTAAGTTCAGGATATTTATGTGAATTGAGAATATACGGTTCATAGACAAACGTTGTTTTTATTCGCGGTACCAGTGTCATTTACGTTCAAGTCAGTACGTGACTGCAGTAGCACTCATCTACGCTATCACTACTGTCTATTATCTACTATCACTACGCTCGTGATACGCTGCCGATACCGATCAAAACGATGAAAAATGAAGATTTTCACTATAGATTTCTCAATTGCACAAATTCAGGGTACACAACTTATCCTACTGTCCAGTGTATAAAGCTGGAAGTACCACATGGTTTTACAATTTATGTTTGCTGAATGGAATCCCAGAAGAATCACTGTCTAACAGCAATGGACAGATCTCAAAGATTGCACGAAGCGTCCTACCGGAAATGGAATTACCAGAGACCGTAGAGGTATGTGTTGTCAACAATTGGTTTCACTTCTTTTTGCATTCAAATCGCTAACCCATGATTTCAGGAGTCAGCATTCGGAAGATTTCACACGTTTTTTTCCTCAGGCTCTGGAAAAAAGTACCAAACTGCTGGTGGTTCGACATCCTTTTGAACGTTTGCTCAGCGCATATCGTGATAAACTGGAAAATTCGGTGGCAGGCAGGGAACATGGGACTCTTCACTTCTATCGAAAATATGGATCCAAGATTGTCGCAAAATTTCGAGGTAAGAGGCGGGTATAATTGTTTAATGCGCTTCGGCCAACCTGTCATGTTTATTTTCTGGTGAAATAACATTCGTGACAACTTATTATACAAATCGGTAGCCATGTTTGTGTAGATAGACATTAATTTCGTTTACTTAAGCAGAGTTCGTCTAGTCGACCATCGTTGTCAGTTAGGTAAATGTATGGGGTAATCAATGAGTCACCGATACGATAACGTAATGTTATTTGAACATTCAGTCATTCAAATTTTGACGTAAGCATCGGTATCTCCATTTTCCGTGTGAATACTTACTGATCTTGTTCCCAACAAGCATGAACAAATAGAAAAATCATCGATAAATTCGTATTCGGTGATTCCCCATCTTCACTCCCACAATATAACATCAAGAAATAGTGGAGGGCTTGCGTCATGCCCCCCCCCCCCCCCCCTCCCCCTTCCTGTTCTTTCCAGGTACATACATCACCCTTTTTTGAACGTACTGTAGTTTTAAGGTGCTTATAAAGACGCATTGTACACCTCAAAAACGCGGGGATGCAAAGCTCCTTTACCGCTCCAGCGATCAGAGTGAAACTTGGGCAGTTGATGCCTTATTTTGGCAAAAAGTGGAGCGACTTTTTACTTTTTAAAAATTTGGAATAAAATTTTACAGATTGGTTACCACCCACAGAAATTGGCCGAATTTTCACAGTTGCATTGAATGAATCGAACTATCCGGTATGATGCCACTCGGCGATGATGAAACACACATTTTGAGCCCAGTTCCATGAGATTTGATGGTGAAATGACGGAATGGCAGCTCATCTGGTTTTCGATTACGAAGTACACCGAAATCTCATTTTGGCGATATTTGTTACCGACACTACGCGCATGCCGGTAATGTATGCGTGTAATGCCGGTAAAAAATTACCGGCATGCGTGATCGCTGGAGCGGTATAGGAGTTTTGCATTCCCGCGTTTTCGAGGTGTACAACGCGTCTTTATAAGCAGCTTAATCGCACGGACAGAAATAAACACTGGTGGCCAATGTGCAAATCATTGTTAGGCAATGTCTGGTCGGAACGAGCGGCGCTCGACACGGGTCGATCGTTTTTCAACATGACCTGCTCGTGTCTCGCGCATTGGTCGCCAGTGTCTTAAGACACCGGCAGAAAAACATCGGGAATCCGTGTGCCGTCACTGAGAGCCAATGTCTTAAGACCGGCCCAGCAGTGCGCTGCGCATTGTATGCCCGTGTTTATGAAAAACTTGGCGCGCATGCGCGTTCTCGCACTCGCCTTGTACGTGAACTACATCATGATTACAAAACAACAAGTGAATGCGTGTTGTTGAATCGTTGTTATTGAATTTATTGTTATTAACAAAATATTAGTCCGATTGGAAAAGTGAATCACGGAACATCGCGACAAGGTGCAAGGTACATCATTTCCATACTGCGTTCGTAATGTCATGTGCATTACCTAGCTTGTCATATGAGCATTGTTGTTTATCGCAACGCCTTCTTCCTTTAATGATTTCAGCATGTCAGATATAATCCCAAACCCCGAAAATTCCATTCAAATTAATGGATACATTTCGAGTAAAAATTTATCCATACCATTCGAGGAATTTTGTTTGAACCTTCAGCGGTAAAATTTACAAGCATTCCTCAACATCAGTGGCCAGGGGAAATTAATTTTGCTTCATTATGAAAAACACAACTCACTGAACGAAACAATGCAAAATTATTTAACACAATTAATCATAGATCGAGAACTACACCTTGTTCTTGTCAACAGTAATATTTCAACCGGCAATCCGTTGAAAAAATTCTCGTAAGCCCTTACTTATTATTTCCTATTGGATATTTTTTCAAAAAATAATATATCTACTCGCTGTGATCAAATTTGTCGAATTTCACCATTCCCGTAGTTTGTGACTGATTCATTTAGAAAAAACCCAGTCATCATGGAATAGTAGAAAATCAAAAATCTGTATAGTCATAACAACTAACTTTTCAATGCGTAAAAATTAATCGTCATATAAAATCAAAAGTCATAATATTTATAGAGCCTTTGGTAAGTAAGTTTTCAAATTTGTTTCTAATTGATGACTGTAGTTTTTTCTGCCGGAAGTTCATTGCAACAAAAGCATGCATGAAAATATGCGCAGAATTGGCTGATGGACGATAAATTTATATATAATAAACACCCTCTTAATTTTCCTAATCATAGGAGTTAATAATCTCACATCTTCTAATTATGAAAAAATCGGAAGTTTGACTTATTCCCCCCTACGATTTTCAGAGTACATTCAAAAATGTTTAAAAGAAAACTTGCTGGTGAAATTCACGATGTCTTCAAATTGCGTGCTGGGATTCTTTACAACCCTGGGAAAACTGTTGAAAGAGATAGAATCGCGTCTGTCCGCAAATTCGATTACGACGCTGGTCGTTAGCAATTGAATAAGAGCAACGTGCCCGAGACTCACACAAGTAAATTTTTTTTTCTAATTTCTTTTTCGTTTTTAATTTAAGATGTTGAGGTAAAATATTTTTAGTTGGCAAAAAAAAAAAAAGATTAAGAAAATAAAGAATCAAACGGTATCAAGTGATAAAATAATAATAATAATAAATAATAACGACGAAGTAATACAGAAAGTTGTGTGGCCTAATATCGGCACCAGCTACCGAATTAATTAATTATATGTTTGTATTGAAATTCATGACTGTCTTTATAGATCGTTTGATTGGATGCTGTGCATCAAATAAAGATAATAGAATTTTATAAAAGCTTGCTGCTTGAAATGGTCTGAGATCTCGAGTGGAAGAATATAATACTTTAAATAGATATCATACCATTAGAACACAATGTATATAATTAAATCAACTGAGCGGCCTCAGCTGATCCTTTGTTTGGGGATTAGCGTCTCTAAAGGAGAGCTGGAAAAAAGAGAGTACTCCTGTGTCCGGGGCGCCGGTCATATGCTATTTTGGTTGCTTCCCCCTCTCTGACGGCACGCGAGGTTCGGACGCCGTATATTCTATAGATATAGTTTTTTGCTTGTTTGTACCGATTTAGCGTGCTTCATACAGGTATGCTTCTTTATATGGTATACATATTATCCTATTCTATTTAGTTTTACTAGTTTTGAATATTATATGGCTAGTTTCAGTCTTTTATACGTTTTGTTCGCGCTTTGCGACGGCAAAGTTAATTTAAGGAATGATTGATTCGGGAGAAGTGGATCGCTTCCGAGGATTATAATACATGATGCCGTTTGGGCGTGACAACACGTCTGAAAAAAATTGTTCTTTTCATACCAAACTGAAAATATCCAAGTGGGGTTCCCAGCCCAAAATCCCACCCTGGAAACCACAGGTGGGAATTCCAACTGGATATTTTTAGCTGGGTATTCCTTCATATTTAATTTCGGTCTTCTACTTCCAAAGCGCAGATGAATTCGATGGAAAAATTTCCAAACAAAAGTCATTATTTGAGTCGAACAGCTCGCCCCAGCACCCCTACATTGTTGTAGTTGGTGCACTAATATCACCTGATGTTTTTTTTTGCGTTCTCGAAAATGTGTCATGTGCAGTTACGTCGGTTTTGGCAGCTTTAAAGCTGGAGTTACAAATTTCAGTCGCCTAAGATTTCAAATTACCAAAACTCACGAGCCATGTGTGGCAATTCTTGCTGAAATCTTGTTTGCGAATTTCAGTCAGAGGAGAAACAGTCACACCTCACGTTCAACAAGCGATTCCATTTCTAGAATCTGATCTGAATATTAATATTCCTTAGTTTCTATAAAGATTTTTGTGATTCTGTGATTTGATTTTTATATGACATTGAAGAGCCTGTAAGATGATCTGTGATATTTGCGTGGCTCGAAAAAACTGACATTTGAAACAGCGATGAACTTTTCTGCGTAGTCGATTTCCTTGGAAAAATCGGCGGCAACTTTTGTAAGCCTGTTACTGCAAGATTTGCGTTTACCACGTTCACAATCTTTCAGTTTTGTACGACGAGTAGAAAATTTCTTAGAGCAAAATTAAATAACATTCTTATTTATGTATTTGCTTATGAGATTGAAAGAACTCGGCGAATCGGCGGATAAATTTACTGCTTTCGCAAACGCAATGCCAAAATTACAAAACCCTTTCGATAATTTTCGTACAGAATCGCAATGCTTGAATTATTTTAAAATCACAGCAACTCACTCCTCGAACATAACTCCTCGAACCATGGAAATTCAAAAATATGGCTATGCAAAATGTTCAGATGAAGAATTTGAAGAAGGGAGGCAAATAAACGTAGCGCTTATACAATACATTTCACTGCGAAAGGTTTTGAAGCAATCTTTCGAACTGCCAAATATGTTTGAAAGTACCATACAATACTGCGATTACTTGGAAAATAAAACTTTAATCACTAATGTTATATGAGCTGAAGCATGGAAAATAAAAAACAAGTCGTTTGATGATCGGCTCGCACTTCCAATGTTTCTGTATCAGGACGATTTTGAGACGAATAATCCTTTTGGATCGCATAGGGGCATTGGAAAAGTCGGATGGGGGGGGGGGGGGGGGGGTTGGTTGGTTATGTCGTGTTGCCATGCTTGCCACCTCATTTGAGGTCTAAAACTGAAAATGCACATTTATTAACCATGTATAAAGCTCACGATGAAAAAAAGTCAGTTTGAATAAAATATTAGCCAAAGCAATTGAAGAATTGAATTTTCTCATAGAACAGGGGATAGAAATTATCACATCTTCCGTCAGTGTAAATGTTCATTCTACATTACCTGGTGTTATTGGGGATAATTTGGTAGTGAATACTATCTTGGGTTTTGTCAGAAGCTTTTCTACAAATCATTTCTGTAGATTTTGTTTAATGCACGCCAAAGACATAAATATCGTTTATCAATCGCAATGCGAAATGCGCACAAGCGAAAATTTATCCCAACATTTGATTGATTTATCAGTTTGATTTGACTTATCAGTTTTTACATATTTGAAAGCTTCTTCAACAATAGATCTTCTAACACTTGACGTAATGCACGACATTCTAGAAAATATTTTGGAATATGACTCTGGAATGATTTTCTATTATTTGATCGAAACTCAGAAACTATTTACTGTTGAAGACCTGAACAAGAGAATCTAAGATCTAACGTATGATGAAAATAAAAATCGTAATTTGCCACGACCAGTTACGCACGATCAAATAAAAAACGAACCTATTAAAATGTCGGCAAGCGAATCACTGTGTTTTGTCGATAATGTTGGTGTTCTGGTTGGTGAATTTATTCCTGTCGGACATAAGTATTGGAGAATAATCTGGGACAGAACACCAGGCATGGCTCACACGAGGGCCCTCTTCCAAGGGCCATCGCATGCTTAACAGCCACGCTCATAAGACTGAACAGGACCGAGCTGAGAACCGTGAGGGGCCTCATTACCGGACACTGGTACACGGGCAAGCATCTCGCACACCTGGGACTCAAAACAGAGTCCCTGTGCCCGAGATGCGAGGGGGAGCAGAAGACTCCCCTCCACCTCATCAACCAGTGCAGTGGGCTCGAGGGACCGCGCACGCAGGCTCTCGGACCTAACTACACTGGCGGAGGCAAAATTGAGGAAATAGGGGTGGGCAGGCTGCTTCATTTCGCAAAGCTGGACGGCCTTACCTCATTCCCTACATATTAGGGGTGCCCCTAAAGGGCCCGGACACAATGGTCCGACAGGACTGAGCGCCAGGCTGTCCCCAGTTCATACATAATACAATACAATTGGAGAATAATAACTTTGTTGAAGGAGATTTTAGATCTTGCAACTTCTTATGTCGTGCATGAAGGATTGGCACTCAGATTAGAATCACTTGTCCACGAATATCTTGAGTCTTTGGCTGCTTTGTTCCCGACATATTTGAGACAGAAGCATCACTTTTTAATTCATTATGTGACAATTATGAGGCGTTTGGGTCCATTGTGGAATTTGTCGGCAATGAGCTGCGAACACAAAAATCACGATTTCAAGGTAACGTCCCACGTCTCTCTGAGTCGCGTAAACATCTCTAAAACACTTTCGATGAAATTGCAATTGGTTCTCAATCACCGTCTACTTTGTAACATTCCTGCTGATAAAAATAATTGTGAAGGGGAGCCATCGCGTGAACAAAATTCATGGGGAATATATTTCGCAGTATACTTCGTTCCATTTCTGAATTTACAAGCGTACGCGGTAGTAAAACATTTAGAGTATATCATATTCAGAAATAAAAAAATCAAGGACAATAGTATCAAACAGCCTTTATTCTTCAGATTTCAATTGCATGTAAAATAATCATAATTTGTAAGAAAAACATCATAAAAAAGTGAGAGTTACGAAATGTAGGAGTAAAAAGTAACATCTTGTGTATTTTCCAAATCTTAAAATTTAATTCCCATATGTTTAGAAATTTTCAAAATTCTAAATTTCTTGAAAATAGAAAGAATATCGAGTTTTCCAGAGGAAAATATCGAATTTGAGGATTTCCAAAATGTAAGAAATTAGGAGTTTTTAAAAAATTTTTATTATTTTCAAAATATTTAAAAAATTCTGAAATTTGGAGATTTTCGAAAAATTTCAAAATTTGTAAATTAACGTAAACATGAAAATTACAGTTTTCTCAAAAAATTCAAGAATATAGATTTGAAAAATTTTCTAAATCTCGAATGTTTTCAGAAAATTTGAAAATGTTGGTTTTTTCGCAAGAATTTCAATTTTTTTTTTTTCGAAGAATGAAATCATTCCGAGTTCCTGAAAATCTCGTACATTTTGCATTTTTTCAAATATTTTAAATTCCAAATTTTTCTGAAACATCAGGAAATCAAAAATTTTCCAAAATCATAAAAAGTTGTAGTTTCTTGAAAAATTAGGAAAATATTAGTTTTCGAAAATAATGCGGATGTCTATTTTTTTCAAGTTTTTCGATACATATTTGTCAAAATTTTTAACTAGTTTGAGAATTGTGAAAATTTTAATTTGCTAAAGAAAACATAAAATTTCAAGTTTTATGAAAATGATGTGCGAGGCGAGTGCGAGAACGCGCATGGGCGCCAAGTTTTTCATAAACACGAGCATACAATGCGTGGCGCACTGCTGGGCCGTGTTCAAGACATTGGCTCTCACTGACGGCACACGGATTCCCGATGTTTTTCTGCCTGTGTCTAAGACACTGGCGACCAATGCGTGAAACACGAGCAGGCTATGTCGAAAAACGTGCGGCCCGTGTCGAGCGCCGTTCGATCTGGCTAGAAATTGCCTGACAATGTCTTGCACATTGGCCACCAGTGTTCACTTCTCTCCGTGTAGGCTACCCGACACATAAGTTTTATCTGTAAAAAGGTCACACCACAGGTTTTTTCCATAATGTACCATACAGAAATGTTAACTACCTGTGTATATGTGATAAATGTTACTTTTGTCAATTTTGACTTGTTTTTTATGCACGTGCAGTATCATAAGCATCAAACCAACCCGGCACTGACATCATACGTAAGAAATATTATTTTCATTATCATTTTGAAGATTCCATAATTATTTTATTTATTTGATCGTATTCGGTTCGCATTTTGTATTATCTATCCTTTTGGTCCAATTGGTTCGAGTAAGAATAGTTGAGTGATTTCTATCTAAACAAACGGGGAGCTAGATATTTCATTTCCTCGAATGAATTTCAAATCATTGAATATTACATATATTCAATAAAATTATATATTGGGTACAAGTAGGTGCTTGATTACCACATAAAAATCATTATGGTATCAGTTATTTGAAGTGATTATATCAACGCACGTTTCTTATTGTCGTAGTGCCCGATAGCCACTGACAGTACCTTTACAAAATTTGCAATTACGAATTCATATACATACCGAAGTAATGCATTCCAATTAGTATCATTTACTATATAATTGTAAACTGATAATTCAAATTCACATATTTCATTTACCTACCGTTAAAATTTGTTCGAGTTCAAGGTCTCACGTACACCAAAATCGGAATACAGCGGAATTCATGTAACGTATATTCTGAGTGAACACGAACCTCTTTATATTTAATTCATGAAGGCAGATTTAAATAATTCACGAATTCATGAAAATGTAAAAATATTCATCTTCAATTCATTCTCAAAAGTTTGAATGAACAGAAAATTCAAATCTGTGTTGGTGAATCCGAAACTTTGGCAAATGCAGATTGACAAATTGTGAAATAGATCTCTTTCAACCGGATTCAACTAATTTTTGATTGCTGGGTTATGCGTTTGATGAACAAAAGTAACAATTATCTAATTGGATTTACCCTTGAAAGAGGTCCCTGCAAAACGACTGGCAATAAGATAATATTAAAGAAAAACAAATTTCAGATAAGAATGTTCCTCCTCCAAGGTCAGATCAGGTAATCAGACCGAAGGAAATTCCACCTCCCGCAGGAATAGAACCAACATGGAGGGAGTTTGTCCAATATTTAATCCACACGGATTTGGCGAGTTATGGAGATGATCACTGGATGCCTTATTATCTATTCTGTACCCCGTGCTTGGTCAGGTTTAACATCATCGCAAAGGTATTTATTCATCTTGCACAGGGTTTTTTGTTATCACAGGTCATTAATACGAGGTCATAACAAAATGTTACGTTTCGGCCCTGTGAAGGGCACTCCTTTCAGAACTGTAGGTTAATTACAAACAATTATTCGTTACAAACCAAGTTAGCGAAACTATATCAAGGGGAGAAATACGTTTGTGACAAAAATTAAGCGGACACTTACATAAATACAAGTGAGAAAAAACTTCCTCAAAGATCATCCCATGATCATCAGATGTTATCATATCCTTCTACACGTTATCTGTGGGTATTATTCTAAACACTTACCCCAAAAAAGAAATAGAACGTAATAATTAATTCTTTTCTTGGCCTTTCATAACCTCATTGCTTAGGACTTACGATAAAACTCACAGAACGCGAAATCAAATACAAAACCACAGCGGCATACAGAAAACCGCAGGGACAGTGACATTGTCTTGCAAAGAGAGTACAACACATTTGCCTGAAAATCAACCAAGACGACAAACCAAAACGTGGTGGCAATCTCACGGGGCGCTAACAACCAACATACATATCAAAACTTGAGGCTCTGAGTCAGATAGTCTGTAATGAAAGGTATTAAACGCCGCTTTTTATCAACCAAGTTGTGGTAAGCATCAGTGACATTATAGATGTTGGATCTAAAATTCACCCGTTACTCACATGTTGACGTCACCGACAATAGTACACATCTTCAATATGAGCCTTTTTCTATAATTCTTTTCATTGCACAGAACACTAACATGACTAAAATCAAACACATGGTCAAACACTAATGTATGTTTTACCGTCGATGTTTGTTTTTTCGGGTCTATGGAAATATTCCGTTTATGTTCGTTAATCGTGATTTTTAACATCCTACAAGTTTACCCAATATAACATTTATTTCAATCCCTATGTGGTATTTTGTACACCAAGTTGACACGCTTTGCTTCGAGCTCGATGTCTTTCGGTAAAAGAAACGACTATTGCTTGAGGCAGCCCTTTGACGTAGAGAAATCTCAAGAGAGGTTTATCAACTGGAACGACATCAACATTTTCGATTATAACACCGAGTAATTTCTTCGAAAGAAGTCAGCCTAGCATTGTCGCATTAATTGATTAATCGTAACGGGTAGTCATTAATTTCTAAAACCTCTTTTATCAAATAATGTTTTTGTCATGAAATCTATTATTTACCAATAGAATCCCCTTGTCATGTAAATTATAGATGCTGGCTTTTTTTTGTTTAGGTGAATAATGGATCTCAAAATTCATTTACCTACGAGACCAGGTTGGTTCTTTGTACCAATCGGTGATTATCGATCCATTGTGCCTTATTACAGTTATGTCGATAAAATTAATTTTACCTTCTACCTTCAAGCCCTCAAAAAGTACGCAGGGATCGTATTCACAACTCTTTCATTACGGAATCTGACAAAATAGATACCTATGGGGATATCATTTGCAAACCAAAAGTTTGAGCATAGGTGGAGCCATTAAACTTAAGGATCGCTAGTAGATAATATATGACAGTTTTGGAATAAGATCGCGGCTCACGGGTCACTTTTCATGGAACGTCGCGAAACTTGAAATTTTCTCATCGATAGCGGTTTCGCGTAAATCAATGTTGGTGAGAGGCTGGTGTGGTAGCTTTGTTAGTTCTTATCAATCGTAAACATGAACCCGCTGCGGTAAGATCGCAGGTATGATGCCTAGCCCCATGCATTCGCCTCCATTGTTGCATCAAGCTGTTAGGCGTCGGTCAAGTTGGCATCTGCGCTTCAGCTATACTCGTGAAACCACGCGCTAGAGCCCCAGTAGCGCTTAGATTGCTCAGAATTGGACTTGGCTATAACGGGATTCCTCCTGTATACCACGGGCAGCCGTTGTTTTTCTATTAGACGCTACGCGCTCGCTCTCTCTTCGTTGGCAAATTCCCTACCCTAGCGGAAACTAGCAGGTTCAAACCAGAAACTATAACAAAAGCGCCCGAGAGATTCGACGAAAGCAAACAGGCTCAAATTACCAACTATTACAAAAGTGCCAGAGAGATTCGACAGAAGTAAACAGGCTCGAATTACCAACTATAATAATGTATGGAGGATGAGAAATGTTAGGTGCTTCGGTCAATTTGTAGCGAATTATCATTTTATTGAAGACGTTTCGGTCGTTCATGGCCGACAATCTTGAGTTTTGGTGGGGGTGGAATACAGAGAAAAAATTAGAAGCAAGCCAGAATATCTGTTAATGTGCACAAAACGACTGCAAAAAACATTATGTGGCAATTTACCACGCAGTATAGTTATCCTGTATGTTAAAGAGGTTATGATCTCTACTTTTGAAGTTGTATATTACTTTATTTAAATGGTCGACAGACTTTAAACTATGATACCAACAAGCTAAATATGTATAATAAGATTTTCAATAGATGCGTTGCGAAAATTCCATACCAATTATTATTTACTTACAAAATTAGACTTCTGATAGCGCTTCTAGATGTTGTGTGAAGGCGCAAAAGCAGAGGAGTGATCTTTCGATAAAATCAATGCAAGGTCAATACAACGGCTATAAACTGCGTATGAACTGCCCGTTTGGCTTGCAGCCGTTTTATACGCATTATCAGATATTCTAGCTCGGTTTTAATTTTTTCCTTTTATTCCTCTCCCACAGAAACTGAGGATGGTCGGCCGTACACGACCGAAACCTCTTCAATAAAATTGTAATTTGCTGAAAATTCACCGAAGCGCCCAACATATCTTATCCTACATAAATTGTTATAGTTGGTAATTTGAGCCTAGTTGCTTCCGTTGAATCTCTATTCCTTCTGAGTTATGCGACTGGACAAATTTTATCAGAATCTTGGCGAATATTTAGAGTAATTTGACAATCAACGAAGATATTTACATTTGTTTATGAGCTAAAATTTTGTACCTGCAAAAACGGCGGTTTATAAAACAAAATTATTTTGTAGTGGTATACTTTTGAAATCAGTACTAAAAACTAACACCACGATTTATCTACACATTGTTCGGTTAATCTGCCAAAACTTGCCGAAGAAGTGCGGAATAACGAGGACCGCTTATTGTGACTGAACTATACGAAACAGACGGGTGAACTTTGGACCGAAAATTCGAGAGCATATTATCGACGTCTACGCGTCACTACACGTCAGACGAGTTTCAGGGCATGGCATTAAAAATGCACAAAATTAACAGCAATAAACAAAAGGATCGATGTTCGTGTTCATTCGTAATTTACAAATAAACTAGCAATGACAGGTAATTTTTTTATGGAACTTATTTTATAGAGGCTAATATGATGGACAAATTTTGTAGGTACAAACTATTTTTCTCCAAAGCAAACAAAAAAACATCACATTACAATTTATTAATGTTTTAAAGAATTCAGTGGCAAAAACTCAGACCTAATTTTTTTGGCGAACTTCAGAATATACTTGAATTTTATGCTCTTCAAAATGCGACCTTGATCTACCTATTTAGGACCAACTTACCGTAGTCCGATGTCACCTAAAACGCGCACAAAATAAAAAAAAAACTATTCACCAATCTTTTTTGCCGTTGTCCCAGCAATTAAAGATATACGAATGAGACAGAAATGAGTATTAACGCCTTGAAAAAAATTGCGTTGGCATGTAACGGTAGGCTCACTTTTCCTTTTCGTAATCTAGCATTTCCTCATAATTTCTAGTTCCGTTCGTAATATATTTATCAAGCGAAAGAGGTTACTTTTTTCCATGCATAAAATAACCTTTTCTATACTTCAGGCTCGACGCAGATTCTGTAATATCGAAACTGTATATGCATTTTGTTGTTAATCGTTGTTGAAAAGAATTTTAACCTATGACTTAGTAAAATATACGAGTATTCCTTCCTTCGTTTATTATTACTTGGAGCAATCTGGTTCTTTTTTTTTTTTTTTTTTTTGCGTTTATTTAACGGCGCATCAACGGCATGGTTTTTAGCGACCAGCAGTAATAACGAATAGCTAAATTGTTCTGTTTATATCATGTCGTATAGGTTAGCTTGTTTTACAAGTTCTATCACTTTTTTGCACTGTATTACATCACTGAGACAAGTTTTTAGTCTAATGGTGTACTGAGGTCTTGGCGCACACTTTGTAGGGATGGGCAGTCGATGATAATATGTTGGACTGTTAGCGGGGATTTACAAATGTTGCATTCAGTTGCAGGTTTTTTTGAAAATAGGTGGCTGTGGGTGACGTTCGTGTGTCCAATGCGCAGACGGTTAATTACACACTGGTCTCTTCTATTCGTACCGATGTGAGGAGATGGCTCGTGAATATTATTCCGGATTCGATGTAATTTGCTGTTACCGGCGTTTCGCCACATTTCGTCCCACAGGTCACTTGCAGCTTTACGAAAGGCACGTTTACCCTCGTTAACTGATAGGGGTTCTGTTATAGGCGGGGTTGGGGATAGGGCGGCTCTTTTTGCTGCGTTGTCAGCTTTCTCGTTTCCGCGTATGCCTTTGTGAGATGGTGCCCAAATCAGTTTAATTTCCATGGGGTATAATGTTGAAATGATCCTTTGTATTTCTTGAATCTTGAAGTCATCGGTGTCTGGATTTTGGGTCGCTAGAAGCGTCGACATGGAGTCCGTGACAATAGCGTATTTTGTTCTTTTCAAGTCTTGGACCATTTTTAGCCCCTGGAGGATCGCGTGTGCTTCGCAGGAGAATATCGAGAACTGATTGGGAAGTCTGAATAACCGTTCTGAGTTTTCCTTGACGATTGCACACCCTACTTTATCGTCCATGGTAGACCCATCAGTATATATAAAAGAATACTCCGCTAGGGATGCAGATAGTTCATTGAACAGTGCTTTGTAGACAGATGAGGATGTATTGTTTTTTTTTGTATCTGCTAGGTCAAGGATGACTTCTGGGATGAAGGGTTTCCACGGCGGTAGAGGGTGGAATCTTCTTCTGAATATAGCAGGAGGATCAAAGTCGAGGTCTGTGTATATGTTTTGTAGGCGAATATTTATTGGTTTGGGCATCGAGCCTTGGTTTCTGAATCGTGTGGCTATTTGGGCTTGAAGTTTTTTGTCCATTGGTGTAAACATTCAAACGGATGTGGTAGACATTGCGTGGTTAGATATCAGCCTTGTTCTTCTGGTGCTTAATGGGGGTTCGCCGGCTCAGCCAGCACACTGAAGTTTGGAATAGATTTGAAGGCGCCCAAACACAGTCTTAGAGAAGTTGTTTGGACAGGGTTTAATCTGTTAAGGGTTTGTTTTTTTTGCGGAGCCATAGATTATACACCTGTAATCGATTTTGGGTCTTATTAGAGTTTTATAAGTGCTTAGTAGTACGTTTTGTTCTGCTCCCCAGTTACAGAAAGAGAGACTTTTTAGTACGTTTACACGTTTCATACGTTCAGTTTTTAGTTGCTTTATATGCGGCTCCCAGGTTAGTTTGGGGTCAAATGTTAAGCCTAATATTTTTAGATGGGTCGACCGCTTCAGTTTTTTGTTTCGGAGATAAATTTTGGGCGGGTTTACAGGGAGCCTACTCCTGGAGAAGATCATGAATTCTGTCTTTGCTTCTGAAAATTTGAAGCCTGTCTTTGTCGTCCAGCTTTCGAGACTGTCCAGAGTGTTTTGGAGTAATAATGAAGTGTTTTGTAGGTTGTTGCCTCTATGGTTTATAGCGAGGTCATCGGCAAACAGGAGAGCTTTGATTGGCCTCTGGATCGGAGTAATTATGCCATTGATAGCTATTAGGAACAGGGTGACACTGATCACCGAACCCGGGGGAACCCGTTTTGCAGTTCTTTTTTGTTTGAGAGTGTGTTGGCATATTTGACAGATATCGACCTTGACTTTAAAAAGTTGTCGATAAAGGCAAGACAGTTTCCGTTTATCTGCAAATCATTGAGTATTTTTAAGATTCGATGTTTCCAGATCATTTCATATGCTTTCTCAATATCCATTGAGACCCCGACAAGGTGCTGTTTAGTGGCGAAGGCAGAGCAAATTTCGTGTTCGAGTTTGGATAGGTGGTCCATAGTTAAGCGAAACTTTCTAAAGCCGTTTTGTTCGCTGGTTAAGAAGTTAATGTTCTCGAGTCGCCAGCGCAGCCTATTGTTTACTATTTTTTCGAGCAATTTGCAAAGCGTACAGGTTAGTGCAATTGGCCTGTAATTTGACGCGTGGGCAGGGTCTTTACCGGGCTTAGCGATGGGTACGACGATAGCTTCTTTTCAAACACGGGGAAAAACTTTTCTCTCCCAAATGATGTTGAATACTTTCAGGATATGCGCAAGTCCGATCTTGGGGATATTTTTCAGTAGGATGTTCGGAATGCCATCAGGGCCTGCGCTTGAGTTTTTACACTTCCGGAGAACCGTTTTGAGTTCATCAAGGCGAAGAGGAAAGTTTATCGGGTCGTGTAGATTGTCGTTGATTACGATGTGGTGGTTCGTCTCGTACTCGGTTTTGTATGCGAGGAAGTCGGGCGAGTAGTTAGAGTCGTGCGAGTTTTTGGCAAATGCGCTGGCTAACATTTCGGCCATTTCGTCGGGGTCTGTAGTCGTTGAGCCATCAGGTTTTATTAGGGCTGGAGAGCAAGGAATAGATTTCCTGCCGTTTGAAATTTGTCGAATTTTTTTCCATGCTCGATCTATCGGGGTGTGAGCATTCAGAGTCGAAATGTATTCGATCCATGATTGTTTTTTGCTTTCTTTGATAGTTCTACGTGTTTTAGTTCTCAGTTTCTTGAAATTTATCTTATTGACTTCATGAAGGTGCCTCTTGTAATTAATGAAAGCATGATTGGACTCTTTGATGGCGCTGCTACATTCGTTGTTCCACCAGGGAACCTGTGGTTTCCTGTGGTATCCAGTGGACATGGGTATGCTATTTTTGGCGGCACTTATTATTAGATCTGTGAGTTCACCCACTATTTCGTCGATAGTTCGAGGGTTTCCCGGGGATAGGGGCTCTTCATATTGTGTCCAATTGGCTTTTTTGATGTTCCATTTTAGAGGGGACTAATGTTTGTCTTTTAAGCGTTCGTCGGTTGTGATTACGATTGGGAAGTGGTCACTGTCATGTAGATCTGGTATTAGGATACACCTTGATTTAGGATGACAATATTATTCTGATCTATCCATTGCTCAATTAGTTTGCCTCTGGAGTCACGACTCGAGGAACCCCAGAGTTCGTTATGGCTGTTGAAGTCTCCCATAATAACGAACGGTTTGGGAAGTTGTTGAGAAAGTGTAGACAACTCGGTAAGAGAAAAAACGTAGCTGTTGGGGATGTGAACATTGCATATCGTCATCTTGAAGGGGATGTTGACAGTTATGGCTATCGCTTCGAGTTGTGAGACTAGTGGAATTTCGTCGAAAAAGACAGAGTTTCTGACTAAGATAGCCACTCCACCATTGGCGTGTTCGGAGTTCCTATTTTTTGCACACACATTGAATCCTCTTAATTTGCCACATTTAGTTTCCTTAAAGTTGGTTTCTTGGATGCATATAAAAATTGGAGCGAGTTCCTCAGAAATCATTTGGATTCTATCTAGTCCTGAGTAAAAACTGTTTGTGTTCCATTGAATAATGTTCATGTTTATTTTGTTATTTACCTACTGTTTAGTTAGTGCTAATAGGTCTTAACAGTCTGCGGAAATCTCTTTGTGGCTATCGTTATCCGGGTCACGTACATTATCTGACTCTTCTGATTCCATAGCTACATCTTCCGTTTCGAGCAGTCTGTTTATTAAGGGAGTACAGTGGGATTTTGATCCTTTGTCTGGCAAGAGGCTGTATATATGTCTGAGCATGGTTACAAGTGTCTCAGGGTTGTCTACATAATTCCGAGCGATTTCGTGGGGGACTTTAACTCCACGAGTTTCTTCGAAGAAGCTTTTGAAGTGGATGAAGTCCAGTGGATACGCTCCAGGGTTATGTTCAAGTTCTGCCTCTAGTTTTGCAAATTTTTCGGTCGTTTGTTCCTTTTGGGTAATAGGACTGGCTGTTTTCGCTTTTTTGTGGCTTTTGTTTCGGCCCTTTTTTTGTATTTTCGAATTTGTCCTCAATATCGGATGCATCTGACTTCGTAGATTCCAGCGATTTGGCTGTTATACTCGAATCAGAGGAAGAGAGCGGTCGCTTTACTGCAGGGTTTGCCTTTTCAGTACTGGTTTCATCCATGGTGCATTGGTCACGTGTGACCAGTGGTGTCGAGGTAGTAGGCGTAGACGTAAGGAGAGTTATCGAACTGGGAGTAGACCTGGGCGGGGGCATCGTTGATACCGAGTTTTGTGGACAGTTTTTAGCGATGTGTCCGGTAGCTTTACACTTAAAACAGTACATAGTGTCGGGAGCGGCATAGATCCAATAGTTGGTGTAGTCGTACGATAATTGGAAAGAGTCAGGTATTTTTGTTTCGTTCTCCGGTTGGATAGGTATATACTTGACGCCGAAAGCTGAGGATGTGAGAGAATCCCGGTGCCGATATGCCAGCTTTAATAAATGTTATAGGAGACGCGGGTTTGATTTGGAGATTCGTAAATATCTTCTCGATTTCGCTGTGTGGTATGATCGGACACACGTTGGGTAAGATAATACGTTTGTATCGAGTCACAAGGGGTCTTATTGGGAGTATACTGTTGTTTACTTTGATCTGAGAGTGATTGTCTATTAAATTTTCGGCTAGTATTTTCGATGCTAAGAAGATACAAACTCTATTATTAGATATTCGCGAGGCGAAAACAATCGATTCGGGTTTGACCAGAGAAGCGAGAGCTTCGACATAGACCGAGAGAGGATAGCCTTCAGCCGAGTCGATAAGGATAGCTTGATCTTTCGTCGGGAATTGTTCCCTTTGAGCAATCGAAGCGTAGCTGTTTTTTGGTTGACATTTTGTTTGTATGACGGTGGTTTCGGTGGGGGCTTAGAGAGTATTTCGGCGCCTAAGGCGCCGTGGACGATTTATAGTAGTCTTGACCACTGCTATGTAGATAAGGTGTATACCAACGTAGCTGATACACGTGCACATACACACACACACCGATTACTCGCTCCGATGTGTCGACCGATAAACACTGCACGATCCGAAAACACGTCTGTTCGCTTCAAGGCACGAATGGGCACTGAATCTCGGTTCTTGTGATCTCCATAATGCGTATTTAAGATCTTGAACAAAAAAAAGGTTAGTAAATCTCACGTGTTACCTGATGAGGTTTAAGGATTAATAAATAAAAATAAACAAACGCAGAATTATAATTCTGTCATTGCAGATTTTTGTAATGTGCATATTTTGTTTTCTAAAAATCGGGTGTTTTCAATAATTTTTTTTCGTTCGAACAACAGGATACATGTAGAACTGTACAGTATTTTTCAGAGATGCAACAATTATTGTAATGAAAATATATTTGCTATCAAAAATAAAGATATAGTCGATAATTGTTTTCTTCTTCTGCATCATGAACATTATTCTCAATAGGTTATTCTTGTGCGTATAACATATGTAATAACGTTATTCACATCAGGTTGAGTAAAGTGAGATCAAGGTGTTCGATGCCTATAAAGAGGAATTTTATTTACAATGAGGGAAATTATAAACAGAATGATACGACAAAAACATTTCTTCCCTATAAACCTATAAACAGGCTCTCTGCCTACCGTCCTTCTCCACCAAAGTCTAGCAGTGTAGCAGTCGGTATAGCAGTGTAGGCTTCTACCGTAAGCAGCCGTAAAGTGAAAGGATTTCTCTTTTATACATATACTTACAATACATGAGTCATTCCACGTCAAACCGGACAAAAACGGGTGATTTTTGACCTCGATGTTTCTGATTCAGGTCTCGATTTTTTTTAGATTCTTCCTACCAAATTAATTTATCGAACAATTTTTGCTTTATTTTTATCGTCCGTAATTTAGAAGTTACAGGGTTTTAGATTTCGGAAAGACAGCAAAAAATCGAAAACACGCTCTCTTTCTTGCTCATATTTCCGGTTATTCTCATCCTACTGACTTTGTCAAAAATGCATTTTGAAGCTCTTGAATGCCACTCTCATTATACATTTATTTTATCCTGCGGTAACGAACAATACTAATTGTTATAAACAAATATATCATTCAATCGTGGTTTTCAAGAGAATGGCCACAAATTAAAATTCTAAAAAAAATATCAGCGCATTTCTTGATTGATTCTCTACAAAACTGTGAAGTCCAATTCATGGAGACTCAATGGACTCTATTTTAAAACCATTTATTTCTAAGCGACCGCGTGCGTTGCCGCTGAGAGACCTGGCTCCGTACCCGTACACGGTGTTCGTGTAAACAGCGTGAGAAAGAAACGGTGGGCATGGCGATCTAGATACAAAAAATTTAAGTGCAAGCAAACAATGTATTTCATATCAGTTCATTGAGTATTCAACTAACAATAAGTAAATCGTAATCTTAAATCTTACACAAAGATTCCCTAGTGTATATACCTAGACGTCGTCATATATATATTCGCTTAAAATTGGTGGTTTATTTGGAAACAACGGCCTTGACCGACTTATCGGCATCAGAGTATCTCTTGGCTATTATTTATAGTTTGTTAGTGGAAAAATACAGTGGAACGTCAGTGTACCACGAACTAATTTAGCTTTCTCGAAACGAGTTTGCAATGCAGCTGCTTCTCTTCGGTAGTCGGCATTTCGGAAATATTCTGAATTAATATTTTTTATACTTTGGTTATTCTGCGCCCATGAAAATAATTTTTGTGGTGTATTGGTTGGATACTGCGAGGGTTCCAGACTTGCTTTAGCTGCTAGTCTTTGGAGGGCTCCTCCTAAGCCATCACAAGGCCCTTTTCCATGCGAGGAAGCGAAGAAGTGCCATTCGGCACCAACTCCAAAGCCCTCCACATGAAGACACACGTTTGAAAAATTCTTTTCGTTCTTGGATTGGGCACTTGCTCCGTCGGAGGAGTAAATGATTCTCGATAAATCTTGAATTTCTAGTTTTAACAAGTTCACAAAATTGCTTTGGAATAGATGGACGGCAATAGTGTCATGTTTCAGACACTCTGAAATTGCAATTTAATTTTTTGTTTTGATTGTGTTGTCTTCGTTATAGTAGGCCGCAAAAGGATGTATCGTTACTTAGTCGTTATTCCAATGTACACCCGGAATCGCATCTTGAATCACGAATGCATAATTTTCTGCAAAATCGCATACTACTAAGCATTCCCTTGGTTTCAATTGCTCCTTTCTTCTGGAAAAATAAACAGACTCTTGCTGGGCGATAAACGCAGACATGACCAGTCCTTCTAGTAGTACCCGAAATTTTGTTAAGAATTCTTCTACAGCTGCTTGAATTGTTTCCAAATTTGTTCGATCTACCGACATCCACTGCTTGTACATCACGTTATCTATTAATTCGGCTTCAAACAACTCTTCCAGCTGATTCATTAAATTTTCTGTCCCCGGGCAACTTGAATATTACTTCAAGTGATAATCGGTAGGTGGTGGGTTACACATCATTTGGGCCAAACAATCTTTGTAATTGTTTATTGGCTGAAATGTGTTGGCTGTCAGCTGTGGTATCCTTGCCCCGTATAATATTAACTTCACATTTTCATGTATTGCACAGACGCAAACGGAATGAGTTGCGCCAGCTCCAGAAAGTACACAGTGTTTTGGTCTTACAATTAGTTCACAAAACTTCGAAAATCCGACCTTTTGAAGTGGATACTTTTCTTTAAAAATATGGTACGTTTCCTTCAAATCACTGAGTATCAATCGTTTTTGTTTGTCGATTTTTTCTCCAATTTTACCGAACTGAAATGTAGTTCTTTTGTGCTAGCATTACACGACTCATAAGATCAGAAGTATAAAAAGCCACAACAAATTTCTCTGTAGCTTTGTCCAATTCTTTCCAGCCTTCACGTTAGGGGTGAATAAAATCTCGTGTTCTTGCGCAGATTTTTTGCGACAGTAATCGTGTGTTTCGAGGAATCAAAATTTCCCTGAATCTTTTTAAACGACCAAGACTCAAATATTGTGGTATCGGTAGTGTGGAAAGCTTTCTTCAGTTTGTCAATTATTTTGAATTCTTTCTCTTCGTCCCCCTGCTCAACATCTTCTTCAACATGAAATACCTCTGAGGTCAGTGTTTTCTTCAGCTGTCCCAATTTCTCGAGGATATTTCTTCAGTGCCAATTTCCGTTTATCAATGGGTGATTGGATTATCCCAATCCAAGTAGGCTCTCGTTCAATGCACGAATATCAACCGATTGCTTGGTTAGCGTTGAGTCTTCCTCATATTCCGACGATCTTACTGAACTCGTACTGGGTCCTGGGTCCTCGCTGCGCAACGACCTGTCACTGGTTTCACTGATTTCAGGCATTCTTGCAATGCGTAACAGGCAGGTATCACAAATTTTCGAATCC
Organism: Diprion similis; assembly: GCF_021155765.1. NCBI lineage: Eukaryota > Metazoa > Arthropoda > Insecta > Hymenoptera > Diprionidae > Diprion > Diprion similis. Next base: position 15,599,107 of record NC_060105.1, on the reverse strand, counting down.
ATAGATATTGAATCTCGTTTCCGATTCAATTTTTGAAGCATCGTCGGGAGCACTGGTCTCAGATTTTTCTATTTTCCCGTGCTTCTACAACTCAAACGGGTTGCAGCAACGGTCATGGAGTCGTATTTTTGGTGACATAATAAAGCCACACACTCTCAAAATAAGCAATACCAACCTAAAACATTTGTAGACTGGATGTTAACTGAACAAGTTTCAAAAAGATACTAAAATGCTTGCAGACAGCAATGAACAACGACTAAGAAACCATGGAGGGGATGGCCAAAAGTTAAGGTGTTTGTTAAAAACTACCTGAACATTAGGACAACAAGTGCCGTCACAATGAATGGTAGGAGGCACTACGCAGAAAATCTTCGGAATTTATCGATACCGATTTTTCAGAACCCTATGACATTTTCAGTATTATAATAATGAACATTCCAATAAATTCATTGCGAAGTACGGAACAATGAACCAACCTAATATGGATGCGAACAGCGTCGCATGGCTCCGGCGCAAACTGTCAGCGCGAGCCGTCACTTATAAATAAATCGTTTTAAAATAGAGTCCATTAAGTCACCATAAATTGTACTTCACAATTTTGTAGAGAATTGATCTGATGAATGCGCTGATATTTTTTTGGAATTTTAAGTTGTGGCAATTCTCTTGAAAACCATGTTTGAATGATATATTTTTTTATAACAAGTGGAATTGTTCGTTATCGCAGAATGAAATAAATGAGATTGGCATTCAAGAGCTTCAAAATGGATTTTTTTTAAAGTCAGTAGGATGAACAGAACCGGAGATATAACCAATTGAAGGAGAGCGTGTTTTGGAATTTTTGCCGTTTTCCCGAAATGTCAACCCTCTGTAACTTCTAGAATGGGGGCGATAAATATAAAATAAAAATTGTACGATAAGTTAATTTGATCCGAAAAATGTGTAAAAAAATTGATACCTGAATCGGAAACACCCGAGGAAACCGCCATCGGGTTTGACGTGGAATGACTCATATATATAGTACGCGATGTGTGTTTATTTAATACTCAATTCAAACGAATTTCCTCAACATAATATTGGCTGCCGTTTGTCACATGTTTGAATAAATACAATCCTATATACAAAAGCTTACGTCAACTACGGCAATGTCTCAAATTCCAATTTAGACTTTAAGCTTCAATTTCCATTTTTTTTCCAATGTTTTTACCATATCTATTTACGGAAATATGATCGGGTTTTGGGCCATTGTATAATGATTTTTCAGAAAGAAGCAATAGAACGGTCGGGATCGACGTGCCCGCATTAGCGAAGTCGGACGGCGTTTGGCGCGATATGTTGCTCAAATGCACTGTACCTATCATTCATCGTATGCTGCGTTCTCACTCGCTCACGTTTACTCTCTCTCTCTCTCGCTCGCTGTGTATGATCTCGTTAATGTTACTTCGCGCAACGAATCCACTAATATCTTGGCAACTATCCTTTATAAAGAAACAATTTGAAGGCCGTTTCCGGTTAGAATTTTATAATCCTTCCAACCAAGGAAACCATTTTTTCAAACAACCCAAAATAATGTTACCTTTAAACAATAATTTTCTTTCAAGTAGGCCAGTCATTTGGTATTTTTAGCGGGACATTTTAGAGGAAGTTTTGAAAATTGGTGGGTCTTATAGATTTTGAGGTGGTCTTTTCGAAATTCACTTTGCCACGTCGTACCGGCATGGGAAGTGGCACTACTTTGGAGAAAACGGTAGTAAAAATTGGTTTTCTTACTAATGTGACTTTACCAGTTGATTTATAGACAGAAATGGTTGTTCACAAAATCATTCTATAAAAAATTTGCAACAGTTTGTGTCTGACTGATTTTTTTTTAAATGAGTAGTTTCGACGTACGAGTACCGTGAAGTTAACGACAATACACGGACCAAATTACTGGAGCAATATAACTGAACTTGTGAGCGTGTCTGTATTTTTAATATTCGCACATGGGACCGGTATGATACGATGTAAGAAAAAAGCAGAAGGACACTGAAGTCGTTCTATCTTATATTAGGACCGGTTTCAGCCACTTTTCTGAATGTTTCGTCTATGTTTCAACTGGTTCACAGTAGTAATGAAAAACGCGTCGACAGGGCATCATCTATAATATGACAAACTTTTTAGAATTGACCACGCCAAACAAATTCAAAATATTTTCGTATTACCTTAACAGAATCATTTAAACCTGCAGAGAGTGAAAAATCAACTGTCGAAAGTCGTCACAGAAAACAATATTTTGATTGTGGGGTTGTAGGTCGAGACCTTGTGGAGGGACCAGATATTCGCAATGTACGAACTTGGAGTGGAGGACCAATTGACGCCCAAATGGAAACACAGCAATGCCGGTAGTTCCGATGCCGCTAAAATTTACTTTACCCAACTAACTTCTGATTTGGTGATGCAGCTTTATGAAAAATTCAAACTGGATTTCAAACTCTTCGACTACTCACCCGAGGATTATTACGAATACGCTACACTCAATGCATCCTGACCTGGCTTTTTGCAAAATCAAGAAGACATGCATAACCTGTACTTCACATGCGTGCGAGTCAACTTCTCAATGTATCCTTCGTAATATTTACAATATTCAACATTTGGATCAGAATATTTGACTTTCATGAGATAATAGCTCATCGTAAGTAATGATTCTACGGAAGATCTGAGTAAATTAAATACATAGGCGCACGAGAAGAATGTTATTATTTGAACCTTCGAGATTTTTGCCAACCGCAGAAGAATAAAGTATCGCTCATTCAGATCTGGAATTTGTCACTTCGCGTCTGGTTTTAAGAATTCAAAAATAAATCGAAATGCACAATGACCAAACACCTTACAATTTGTAGTCTGTAATTATATACAATCGTTTCTCTTGCACTTTTCATTTTCACTCAATTTTGCAAGAAAAAATACAATGTTACTCCTACCTTATTATGAAGATCATTTAAAGATTCTGGATCGACAGGCCCTAGTTCTTCCCAGCCGAGTTTCTCGGTACCGCCTTCGCTACTGCTGCCTCTCTTACTCGAACTCTTACTTTTATCCGGAGTGGTTTCGGCACAGCCATTACCCAGTGGCAATTCCCGAAAACTTTGATTTTTATCAAGTACAATATTCGCGGCATAGACACCATTTTCACTTCTTTTGTTACAAGCAGAACTAATCGGTGTCGCGTTAACGTCTTTTTGCAACTGACCAAAACTTCCTTTGGAGTTCTTCTTCGCCGCGAATGAGATTACTGATTTTTCACTTTCTAAATCCTGCAAACTTTTGGACAAGATATTGCCCATATCTGGCCAATCCGGTTGTATTATCGTCGAACTCCGTTGTGGCAGTGTTACATGTAAGCCTGCAGATCTCTGATCCGTGCCTGTCTGTACGTCATCGATTGTATGGCTAAGAAACTGATCAAGAGATACGATTTTAGCTTTCGGTGTTGAAATATTCATGCCAAATAACGCGTCGGTTACAACCTGAGTAAATCGCGAGAAATCAGTACTCGACTCGTTCGTTAAGTCATTTTTTTCAACGTAAGTTTTTCTTTCTGAACTTGAGAGCTCCATCAGAATGTAATTTCTCTCCTGTTTCGGAAATACGTCGAAATCCATACGGCTGGATGGCTGAGACGGGTGCTTCGGAGATTTTCGAGGTGTACTTATTCGTACCGGTATTTTACCCGGTTGCAATATTCCACGTGCATCCCATCCTTTCACATCAAAATTATCATTAATCGGTCGTTCTTTGTGGCTGCAACTAACACTTTCCACGAATTTCTTCGTTTCCGTTCTATCGTAGTCAGGGTGATCCATCTGCTCTTCACTCTTGTTCATTACTTTTCCAGAATTTTCCATAATCCTTACACTCTGTGTCGAGACTTCACCATCCTTGATCTGTTCTGGATGCACTAGATTTATTTGAATATCATCAGCAGCTGGGGATTCTGTGTCGTGGCAATTCCGCTTATTTTCTTTCCTTAGTTTCACTGGTTGAATAACGTAGGGCGGGCTGCTCGCTCTCACCAGGATGCTTTTTTTGGGACTCAGAAGTGCATTATGGGTGTAAGTTTCTCGCTTTGAACTTCTCGAAAGCAACCGTCTCCTTGGGTGTTTGAAGCGATTAGGACTAGCCTGGTTGGAGAAGGACCACCGACGATCCAAGGGCATTTTGGTAGCTGGACGCACCGGAAGAGGTATCTTCGTCCTGGGCACTTCTGGTTTACTTATGATTCCTTCGTCGCTATCCGGTGTTCGAAGCTTGACGACTTCTCCACCGAAACGCACCCGCTTCTGAATATTCCGCCTCTCGGGGATCGTGTCTTCAAGTACTTGAACAACGCCGCCATCGTCACTACTAAAATCACTCTCACTTACGGAGTCAGACTCTGTGTTCGTTTCACTTTTCTTATCCTTCTCTTCCTCTAATATTGTCATCGAGATCGCTGTTTCAGAGTCAACTTTTATCTCCGTTTCTAGAACAACGCGAGCCGGTGGCATTGATTCAACAAGAACATCATTGTGGTCGTCGTTTTCGTTACGGCCATCGTTTGTTGCGTCGGAAGTATCACTATCACTACTCCATTTCTTGATCAATGGTAAAATGTCTTCAACTTCCTCATCTTTTTGATGGTCACTCAGCCCCCCATTCGTATCCTTGTAAATTTTTACATTATGGACCTTGCAAAGAACCTCAAAGTCACGTTTCATGTTCGCATTGTAATCCAACAGATTGGAATCGAAGTCACCAGCTCCAATTTTCTCGCGTATTCGCACCAGAGATCTCAACACAGCTTTCTGATGAGTAACTTGAACTAGACGTGAAACCAGTGCGTTTATAGTAAACTTCAAGACTTCTTTCGGGGGTCTCAAATTACCAGTCGATGAAAAGAGCAGTGAAGGAATGCCGACGATCACCCCTACGCTGATGTTACTTTGAAGATTATTTAGAGCATCGGGACGATTGAAACCGTTGTCCAATATCTAGACAGAAGTGACTAAAATTAGATTTGAAGTGCACTAAATAAATAAAGAACAAACCATTTTCAAACATCAAAGTACCTTTTGAAACATCTTCATCATGTCTTGGCTGCAGCAAAGATAAACTCTGAGAGTATCCAGTGCGCCTTTTCTCACAGCTGGTGCTGGATGGCCCAGATTTGTCACTAGTTCTGGAACCACTGGAATCATCAACTTGTCGACGGAGTTCTGCTCGACAACGGGCAGAGCGTCGACGAGGACGCGCAGAGCATGCTGACGAACTTCCCACTCAGGGTCTCGTAGTCTCTCCGATATTTCACGAAACGTACATTCCGGGTCGACAGCAGGTGGAAATTGCCGGGTGCGGACCTGGGAAATGGAATAGCTAACTGAGCATGCAATAAAATTTTATTCAGTCTATGACACTGTTTATGAGATAGAAGCATGAATTTGTCATATTTTACAATTTTTGGGTACTTAATTTGAAAATGCGTGGGAAAATTGCAACAGCCTTTATGAAGAAAATGAAACTGCAAGGGGGTGTCACAGTATACGGCTGAAAAAATTGGTGAATTTCAGTCATCTTTTTCTCAATTACTGTCTCTTGAGTGGATTTTTTTTCTACTCAACATTTAGGTTCATTGAGATAGATTGAAAAAATGTTGGTTGAACATTTATTTACACAAAGTATTGATATTTTAGCCAACGTTTACTGATGCTCCGTGACGCTTTTCAACCGTTAATTCGGACGCAGACACCCGCGCAGCACACAATATTGCATCAAAATTGCAACAAAATTGCTACATCACAGTTGTGGTAACCACGATTCAGCCACATTGTAGCAATATTACAATTTACAGCTTCCATACAAAACATTGCAGATGGATTGTTGCAATATTGCAATTCACGCAATCTGCACGTCATAATTACAGCAAGATTTCAGGAACATAAAACTGATATAGTATAGCGTGTCCGATTTCCTCGAAGTCTTTGGCTTATGAGAAGGCCTCGTTACTGTAAGAGTCTTTGCCTTTTAACGAAAAATATGATAAGAATTATAAATTCAGAAGACTTTCTCTGAAATGTAGAAAAGTAAGATCGAGTTTGCCTAACCAAAAAATACCCCAGTTTAGGTGAAGAGATTCGGAAACTTGGGTTGTTCGCCAGAGCTGCATTGTCGAAGACATGGATTTTTGAACCGATGCTTCCATTTTCGAAGACACCGGCTTCTGAGACCATTGCCCCTTTCTAACACCCCGGACTCGGTTGTTAACCAGAGCAGCCTTCCTCGTCACACTAGGGTAACCAAAGCTGATAGTGCCTACTTTAGTTTGATTACGACTGCTAAAACTACAGATCAGGGTAATGAACCATGGCTGCTTGTCAGGTTGAAAGATCACAAGGTATCATTATCGGACACTGACTGCACAGTGCCGTGCAACTATCAGATTTCACTCGTCACCGTCTGTTAACCTACCAATACCAATGAAAAGATTGCCAATCTTGATCAAGGAAACGGATGCGCTGAATTATAAAGATTTCAATAAAGCAAATTACAATACAAGACATGTATTAATAGAGGAAATTAAATGGTTTCAACAATCAAATCATGTAACGAAAATAATGAAACAGAATGAAATTTATCAGTTCTGCTTCTATTGTTGAATGAATATAATTTAAAGTTTTTGAATTCCTGACCCATGCTTTATGGATGTCTCGCTCTATTTACTATCATCTGTTTTTACTTCCTTCTTTTGTTATTCGTTTTCAACCTTAATTTTAATTTTTTGTTGGTTTTATTGAATTTTATACCTATACACATTATATGTTTATATGTTTTCTGTATACCGCCTGAGGGGACTTATTCTAAGGTCAATAAACGCATCTATCTACCTATCGTGCGAATGCGAGTGTTTCTATCCGCAACTGTCAACCGTGCTTACTCTCTCTCGCTAACTATTAAGATTTTTCAAATATTGTAATTGAAAATAAATAAACATCATTATTACTATTATTATTGTTGTTGTTATTATTTTTATTATTCTTATCTATTATTCTACATCTCTTGATTCTGTCATCCCGTGCTTTACGCAAATGAAATTTGAATACATTATTTGACAGATTTCTAGAATTGCTCCAAGTTTACAAAGATCGAAGCTCTCTACTTGAAATTCAACTAATTGTTGAAATTTAGCTATATTTAACTAAGTGTGGGAGTCGCCTATGGCTATCAGCCGCGTGGGCCCGGCACTGGACAAACGCGATGTAGTCGCGGTGAGACAGTGGAGTGCTTTGCTGCTGATTTGCTAACATAGGCCAGTCATTATATACGAAAAAACGGCAGAGAAATGCAAATGAACCGAGAAAGCTAAATTTTGGATATGTTGTGAGGAGTGCTTAGAAAAGCTTAACTTTAAGTTGTCGGCCTCGATTTCCTATGTGCATTTTCCGCCATCTTGAAAAAAGGGTTGAATTTCTTTTTTTTTTCGATAACTCGGCTGTGCATCGTCATACGTGAATTGTTGTCACATACTTTTTGTTGATTTTTTTACGTTCTACAATTTAGGTCCTATGCGTTTTTAACCTATGGTTGATGGTTGTTAAGATATCGAGTGCGAAAGTTAAAAATAAAGTCTTCGCAACCGGTTTTCCGCTATTTTCTCCTTTTTCGTGATATATATCGAAAAATAGTCCATTGCAAAACTTGTAGAGCATGCTGATACTTACAAAATTGTTCTGAGGGTTTTTTTTTTGTTTGACAAACATTACGACTGTTAGAGCGCCGTAAAGTTGGTAAGTCGGTGGAAAGTTTTGATTTCAGAGCCCGCGCAGTTGTATATGAGGTATTCCATCCCAAGTGTGTAAACCCGTGACCCTCATCCTCTCGGATTTTTTTTATTTTTTGTTTATATGATCGCATTGAGTCTAAAAGACACCCTCATATTTTTTTTAGATTTTTTCAAACATCCCGTATTTGAAAATAAAAAAATTTCAAAAAAAAACGCCATTTTTTTACATCTGAAAAAATTCTCAAAAAACCCTGATAACATATAAAAATTTTCAAGCTATCACCCGTAGTAAGCAGATTTTTTTAAATGTCTTTTACGGCTATTAACCTTCACAAAATTCCAAAAAAATTCTCAAATAGCTCACCTTGAGCAGATATTGAATTATTTCGGTACTCAAAATGAATATAAAATTTATAATTGATAATACAAAATTCATTTTGAGTACCGAAATTATTCAATATCTGCTCAAGGTGAGCTATTCCAGAATTTTTTGGAATTTTGTGAACGTTAATAGCTTGTAAAACACATTAAAAAAAATCTGCCCACTACGGGTGATAGCTTGAAAATTTTTATGTTATCACGGTTTTTTGAGAATTTTTTCAGATTTAAAAAAAATGGCGTTTTTTTGAAATTTTTTTTTTTCTGAATAAGGGATGTTTGAAAAAATCTAAAAAAAATATGAGGGTGTCTTTTAGACTCAATGCGATCATATAAAAAAAATAAAAAAAATCCGAGAGTGTGAGGGTCACGGGTTTACACACTTGGGATGGAATACCTCATATACATGTTGGAATGGATTCGCGGTTGTAGAGGAAATGATTCAAGTACAATAGAAACAAGAGCGCCGTAAAGTCGACCACATCGTGCACGACGCACGGGCTTGACGCGATGTATACCTGACATGCAAAGTTGTAAAAAATGCATCATTTTGAAAATGCATTGTTGATTGTATTACCCATTGAGCATTAGATGTGTAATATAGTCTAGATCACATTATCCATCACTTTGTTAATAAATGATATAAATCATTCCGAAATCACATTATTTTGGTAATGGGTAATGCCAATTATTACATTACATCCATTATTTCGTTCATGAATAATGTGACTAATTGCATTAAAACATCACTTCTTAATGGACCATCGAAACGTAGAATAATTTGAATATTAAAAAAACCCGATTCATTTTCCTCTTTGAGAACATGAAAACGTGTACTTATGTAATAAAGTTTCAAAGTATTATTCATAATTAATTGAAACCTGCGAACCAGGACCATCGAAACGTAGAATAATTTGAATATAAAAAAAAAAACCAATTCATCTTCCTCTTTTACAACATAAAAACATAGAATTACATAATAAATTTTTAACGTACTATTCATAATTTTGCAGTTTTATTTATTTCTATTGTACTTGAATCATTTCCTCTACAACCGCGAATCCATTCCAACATGCATATACAACTGAGCGGGCTATGAAATCAAAACTTTCCACTGACTCACCAACTTTACGGCGCTCTAACAGTTGTAATTTTTGTCAAACAGAAAAAAACCCTGAGACCAATTTTGTAGGTATCAGCATGCTCTACAAGTTTTGCAATGGACAATTTTTCGATATATATCACGAAAAAGGAGAAAATAGCGAAAAATCGGTTGCGAAGACTTTATTTTTAACTTTCGCGCTCGATATCTTAACAACCATCAACGATAGGTTAAAAACGCATAGAACCTAAATTGTAGAACGTAAAAAAAAACAACAAAAAATATGTTACAACAATTCACGTATGACGACGTAGAGCCGAGTTATCGAAAAAAAAAAAGAAATTCAACCCTTTTTTCAAGATGGCGGAAAATTCACATAGGACATCGAGGTCGACAACTTGAAGTTAAGCTTTTCTAAGCACTCCTCACAACATATCCAAAATTCAGCTTTCTCGGTTCATTTGCATTTCCAAATGTATGTAATGACTGGACTATATGTGAGCGTAAGCTGGTGGACTTGTATGGGTCATTCAAATGACCGTTAGAATATAGTATATGCTTCTCGAAACTCAATCTTTTAATTATGCACAGGTGATATAATGGTATTCGGAAGTAGGGAGTGTTTGAGATTGTAACGAACGCCACGAGAGGCGCTAGATGTAACCCAATATGGTGAAGAGAGAACGTCGCCGTTGCGAGCTCTCTGCTTATAAACAGCAATGTTAAACGAATACAGGCCACTTTTAATAAAAATATCGATCACAACCATTATCCAACATGTAATAGTCCTTCAATCCTTCCGGATTCGTCGAAATAACGGAAATATGTCGAATCGAAAGGAACCTTTCAAAAAATAATCGAGACGAGCAGTCAGAGGACAACGCAACCTCAGCTATCGCGAAAGCATCACAGCCACATTGGAGCGGGATAACGCAGAGTTTCCATCGTTGAATCATCGTATATTCATCGAGTGGAGGCGGACATCGAAAGGAGAGTTAGCAGCACAACAAGGAGAAAAGTAAGTTGGTTATTCGCCTTCCGCCATTTATCGTTCCCAAGTTCCTTTAGGCAAGAGACAAAATGTGGAAATTAAAATAGTACATCATGTAACAAGGGAATAAAGTCGACTTTTATTCCTGTGTCACATATAGGACTTTATTTCCGACTCAACTCTGGCTACATCTATTGACTCAAAAAGTGCAAATCACTGACGCACAGAAGCTGAGTGTTCTATGTTGACCGCAGCGCGAGGGGGTGGTGCCCTTTTCGGGCAGTTTGTATTTTCTGTTTTCGTTTTCCTTATTGGGGTTCAGTTGACCCCAATACCGACTTTAACGTACATGAAATCAGTGAGCTTGAATCATGGTTGTGCAACTAAAATATAAATGATGAAAAAATTTTGGGTTCTCAGAGACTCCATGTATGTATTGCATACTTTTTTTTCACTTTCTTGTGTTCAAGAATTCCTCCCACATCTCGTTTCATGTCCTCTATTCTTATTTTCTAAAAGTAACATTCGAATCTAATCCCAGAGCGGTTCCAGGGCCGCAGTCCCTGGTAGGGGCGAAGGGGACGAAGCCCCCACCGAGGGTCACTCAAGAATATTCTTTTTTCATCATAATTATCATTATCGTCATCGTAATCGTTATCGTATTCTATCGTGTAATTATTCTACCATATTTCCATTTTGCGGGAAAAACGAGATTAGCGAGAAAAAAGTAGATTAGCAAAGTGCCTCTTTTTTCCCGCAAATGAGGGAAAAAAGTAAAGCGGGAAAAATATACCACTTTTGTCCCGCTTTTCAGGCAAAAAACGTCAACCTTATGGTTGAGTCGGGAATAAAAGTTAATTTCGATGCGAGGTTCTACAAAAGGTCAAATGACGCAGTTTTCCAACTGTATTGCGGCAAGCACTATCGAAAATGCTGGTCAGCTTCCTGCACAAATCAAAAAAACTGTAGAAATGTACAAAAAATTCAAAGAAATTCAACTTGAGATAGTAGAACGCGAAAATTAAGAGGATCAAACTCCTCCGCCGCCTGTTGTAGCACTTCAAACACTCAAGAGTAAATTCTTAAACGAACAGAGAACATTTGACGATGTATTTTTCGAACCGGTTTGAAGGCCATCTCGTCAAAGAGGCGCAACTGCCACCGCCAAAGAATAGAAGGCAATTGAACTAAGCGAACAATGTTTACTGGATTTGACGGAAACTACAATCAGTAGATGCATTTTCGAGACATATTCACTGCAGTAATCCGTAGCAGGCAGGATTTATCGACCGCACAAAAATTATAGCATTTGAAAAGCGCTTTTTCCGACAAAGGTTTGCAATCTATCGAAGCCTTGGAAACTACGCATGTAAACTACGAAGTAGTATGGACTCTACTAAAAAATAAGTACGAGAACAAGAAGGTTATCATTAACACATATCTCAAAGGATTGTTAGAGTTGCAGCAACTAGCCAAAGCGAGTAGTCACGTCACTTTCCGACGATTGATCGATTCAGTGCGAACGCATACGCGATTATTAGAATCTCTCAGTCAGCCTGTAGCAGACTGGAGCACGATTTTAATCTATTTCGTTGCTAGCAAACTAAATTACACAACACGAAGAGACTGGAGGTTGCACGCAGTAGAATACGATCCTGAAAACTTTCCGACGATGGACAACTTGTTTAAGTATCTGCCGCAGCGATCGCACACGCACAGCTCGTTGAAGGCTCAAAATGTAAATACAACACCGGAAAAAAAAAACGTTCAGAAGAAAGCTGATAACAAAATCAGCATATCATCAACAATGTCTCCAGCATGCGAATACTGCCAGGACGAACGCTTTATCTATTGCTGTGAAAACTTCGCTAATCTATCGATACAGGCAAAAAAGCGAGAACTAAGAAAACTGCAATTGTTTGCAAAGGGGGCATTATTTTCCAACGAGCACTGCAACGAACTACAAAAATTGATCTGAAAAGGATTACACACTGTTACACGATGAAAAAAAATAAAAGTCAACGACTTCAATAAAAAAGAAAGAAAGAAGCGGGCAATCGAAGGCAGTGCTGACAAGTAACTGCAGCGTTATATGCTGCTGAAAGTTCATCACATAATCGTGGGATTATGATCCAAGAAAACAACGAACAGACTGACAAAGAGGCTTCAGTCGTCCTTTATACTGTGCGCAAACGATCGTCGCAAGTTATTTTAGTAACAGCACAAATTCAGATCTATGACGCATGTGAAAAGCTGATGACATTTTGAGCTCATCTAGATCTCAGATACCAATCCAACGTTTCCTTGCTTGGCTTGGTAAAGCTTGGCTTATCACGCAAGAAAGTGAACATTCCCGTGAACGGAGTTTCTGTTACAGTATCTAACGTAACCGAAACGACTGAGGTGTATACCGAATCTCTGCACAAAAACTGCAAAGCCAAACTGTTATGTTTGATACTACCAATTATTATAAAAAACTACTGCAGATGAAAATCGATCCAGCGATACTCAATATACCAAGCAAACTCAATTTTGCGGACCCCTATTATCACACCGCGGGTACAATCGACTTGCTGATTGGAAGCGGATGTTTCTGGAATCTTCTGTGTGTTGGACAGGAGAAGCTGGAAAAGAATTAACAGTTACTGCAGAAGTACTTATTGGGATTGATAATTGGAGACGATCTGATCGATAAACGAATAACAGGAGCCTATTCGAGGTGTCAGCTTCTCCGCACGCGAACCGTCGACGATCAAATGGAGAAATTCTGGAAGTTAGAGGAAAATCAGCTGGAACAATTCTTGGCTTCAAAAAAGCAAGCCTGCAAAAATTATTTTCACTAAACAACGACAAGGTAAGACTATGGCAGGTAGGGAATTAAAAATAATCCAAGTTACCAAAACTCCAAGCATTAAAGCGTCAACTCAATTGGGATTCGACTGTGAGACAGGAATACACTAAGTTTCTGGACGACTATCAATGAAGCGGACACATGTCTGAAGTTTCAAGAAAATCTTTTGACAAGAACCAAGAAACTCTTTATTCACCTTATCAACCAGTAATTTGAATGACTAGTCTCACGACAAAAGTAATAGTCGCATTTGATGGATCAGCGAAATCAGCAACCGGAGTATCTCTAAACGATAAGATACTCGCTGAACCAAATCTCCAAGAAAAATTGATCAATATCGTTCCGAGTTTTCGTTGCTATAAATACGTGCTTACTGCAGAGGTCGCAATGATGTTTAGACTAATACTGGTGAACAAAGAAGATCGCAAACTACAAATGATACTCTAGCGAAACGAGGCGAGCGAACCCGTGAAAATATACACGTTGAACATAGTTCAACATACTGTTACACTTTTAGCGTAACGAGTAAAAACGAGGGTAAGAAGCTTAGTCAGGCGAATAATTAAAACGCGCTAAATGAGAAACATGCTTGGAGAAAAATGTATTTGGGGTAAAGAACGTGTTATCAGCTCAAAGTCTGAAACAGATCTGTTTTTACAATAATACCGGTTGGCGCAGCAACCGTCTTCACTTTTTGACATACGAGGGCTTAGTTTTATTGCGTCATATGCCGGCTACTAGATCCTTAGAAAAGGGGGGTGAAACGGGTGATTTTACCCTTTGTAACAATACTATCGTAAATAGCAAGGATTTACGATTCCCTAGGACTCATCGGACCCTTCGTAAATAAAGCGAAGACTATGCTGCTAGAATTGTGGAAAATAAAAGCCTTGATAATAAGTAGAAACGTGAACCCAGGCAACAAATCGGAATCCTTCGATCTATACTGCTTCAATGACACTTCCGAAAAGGCATACGGGGCGTGTGTGTACTGTTCGTATGAAACAAGAAACGTAAAATTTAAATCCCCAAAGACCCGTGCAATACCGTCGAAAACAGTGCCTTCACCGAAATTGTAGGCACGTGCGGCTTTATTGCTTGCGATTCAAAAATTCATTACAAGGGATAGTACGAAACATTTACTTATGGAGCGACTCGACAAGTCGACAATTGTCTTGTGTTGGATACAAACGAGACCTTACTTGCTGAAGACATTCTTTGCAAATCGGGTAACTGAAATTCAAGCGCTCACCGCGGACGCAGAATGAGGACAAGGTTTGGACTCGGGTGTAGCTACACTCGGAAAAGGTTTTCGGTAGTTTCCCTTGTCCCTCGTGCGAATGGGAGTGTTTCTATCTGTGACTGCCAACCCTGCTTACTCTCCCTTACTAGCTCTTAAGATTTGTCAAATATTGATATTGAAAATAAAATAAACATTATTATTATTATTATTATCTGAACCTGTGGGGAGACATTGGCAGCATTTGCAGAAGCTGAAAGAACACTATTGGAAAGCCTGGAATCGAGAATATCTCAATCAGTTGCAGACAAGAACGAAATGGTTAACAGAGGCCAAAACCTTGAAGTCGGTGCTGTTTTGATTCTAATCGAAGATAACTTACCACCTCTTTAATGAAAAATGGGCCGTATCATCGAAGTTTATCCCAGCGACGACGAGGTAGTGCGCGTGGCTACAGTTTAAATATCAAGTACAGTCTACAAACGATTAGTTAAAAAACTGCGCGCTTTTCCGTATAAAGCTGACGTCCCATGTACACACGGAACACGGAAAGACGGAACGGTGAATTTCCATTCACGAACTGTAATTTCTCCGTGGTATCCGCACTTTTGTCTTCTGCTCGTCAATCCGTTCCATTGCTCGTTTTCCTACCTGTCTCATGTAGCTCAAATAATGGAACGGACATGTAAATGTTCAATGTTTTTTCATTCTCGAAAATGTATTTTTATTTGCATCGTATCTCAATTACAAACGAACGATTGATCGAAATAAATACAAATCAAACCAAAATTCATGTTAGTTCTGTTTGTAAAAGCAAATTGATAACGATTTCGCGTTGTTCCGTTCCATGAATATGCTACCTGAGACAGGTAAAAAAACGAGCAACGGAAAGGAACGACGCTCATCCCTGTCTTCTACAGCACGAGCTATTATTGTAATACGTTGAATACATAACCTCTGTTGGAAATGTTTATTGAAGCACTAAGCAGCTGACAATGAAACACATACTGTTCTTAATGTATAAGTCATTATTGAATTCTAAAAGTTTAACATCACGTGAAAGACGAGTGGTGCTTGAAAATTCGAAGAAAATGTATATTATACACACGATCTTGAAAAGAAAAGCACGACAAGGAATATCACGTGAATTTTGGGTGCAACCTATATTTAGAGAGGAAAGAAGATTATTACAAGCTGCAAGTGATAACCTGGTGCTGGAGATGAGGGCTTTGGATACAGAAAAATATTTCAACTACTTCAGAATGACACCAGTACTTCCACAGAGAAGACGATATTCCACGTTGAAAGCTGAAGAACGCACGATTGTTTCTACCGGACTTGTAGACGTAAACAACAGGAGTCATTCCGCACGTATGAATGCAGTTAAAGTTAGAGATGCATATGTTAATTATTTTGAAGTCACCAACCCATTACCATGGCAGTGAGAGAAAGCCCCGTTGAATAACTTCTGGATTTGTGTATCTCGTGTAAACTTTGTGGATAATGTATTTATGAATTCCAGATTTACTTTTTAAGGAGGATGAAGCGATACATTACTATATTTTAAGACATCTCGAATTGTCTTTTTACACATTTTTATGAGCTGTGTATACTTTCAAAAATTTCAATGAGCTGAACTGCACCTTTGAAAAAAAAAAAAAGAAATTTACTTTCTGTCTTTAGCACAGTCTTATAGCATATCGTGTATTTCGAGGTTATCGTGGCTATTAATATGTTTATCTTGTCAACTAATGGATGTTCATTGTAAATAATGTCTTCAGAATGCCTGATGTGAAATGTGTAATCGTTTTGAAACACAGATTGTGAGTTTGAGCTTAATTTGTAATTACATCGGAATGCCAGTCTTTATCACCTCCCACAAAACACTCGACCCTCCTTAATTAGGTGTATCACGTTGTTTTTACAAAAATAAAATTTGCTCACGACATGACGCATAACTTCATTTTTTCATGTCATTTATTTTCTGATATTCATAATGGTGTATATATTAATTATTAGATAAAAAAGCCCAAATATGTCTTATGCTCATAGCAGTCGTTCTTCAGCCTGTCTTGCAAATTCCTCATCTTCGTTTTCAGCTGCAAAGTTCATCAAACGAAGTTGGAGGTCCCTTCTTCGTTGACAGGTTAGACATCAGAGAATGTCTCCAAGCTGTTCTAAGAAACCGTCCACCCCATCACGTTTAGACTGCGATTCCTGAATATATTGGAGTAATTGAGCTTCTAGTTTGGCCGATGATGAATCAGAATTAATTGATTCTATTGAAACGTGCAAAGATGAGAATTTCGTACACAAAAATAAATATAACACTCGATTAATTTCATAACTCAATACTCTGATTCAATATGCTTCTTTTTGGAGTTCGTGATGCAGTTTCTGCATGTGTCTCTGCAAGCTGTACCGTGAATGATCGGAAGAGTATTGTTTCATGTTTCGAGACTACTGCCCTGATAACAGCAATATCAATTTCCAAATCAACGTTATTGTACATGAAACTTCATTTTACAGTACAATAAGTTCACTGCCACACCCTACCTTGAATGAGTCTCACGACGCAGGCGAAGCAATATCCATTGACGAAGACAGCCTCGCAGATCTTACACCTGATATTTGTGAAGAAAGGGATTCGCAGTGTTCTACGAGTCATGGATTCAACGAATGCAGAACGCTGAGCAGTGGATTCGATAAATCCAGACCACCGAGCAGTGTTTCAAGTGTGTTACGCAGTGCATCACGAACTCCAAAAAGAAGTATATTGAATCAGAGTATTGCGGTATGAAATTGATCGAGGATTATTTTAATTCTGTGTACGAAATTCTCATCTATGCATGTTTCAATAGAATCAATTGATTCCGATTCATCATCGACCGAACTGGAAGCTCAATTACTCCAATATATTAAGGAATCGCAGCTCAAACGTGATGCAATGGACGGTTTCTTAGAACAGCTTGGAGACATCCCCCGACGTCTAACCTATCAACGAAGAATGGACCTCCAACTTCGTTTAATGAACTTCGCAGCTGAAGGGGAAGATGAGGAATTTGCAAGATAGGCTGAAGAACCCCTGCTAAGAGCATAAGACATATTTAGGCTTTTTTTTATCTAATAATTAATATACACACCATTATGAATATCAGAAATAAGTGACATGAAAACAATCTCAACAATCTATATTGTAAAACGATTACACATTTCAGATCAGGCATTCTGAAGATATTATTTACAAAGAACTTTAATTAGTTGATGAGATAAAAATATTAATGGTCCCCATAACCTATAAGTACACTATAATAAAATGGGAGACAGGGGTGACGCTTGTAACCTAATCCACACGGATTGATAAAATTTCACGGAATGTGGGATATCAACACGCCACACGGAGCGGACGGAATGCAACTGGAGGGAAATTTACTATTCCAGATGGAAACTTACCGTTTCGTCTTTCCGTGTTCCGTGTTCCGTGCGTGCATAGGACGTCAGACTAACACAGTTAATGATCGGTGACTTCCGATAAAGACAGTTCAACGACAACGTAAGGGCTTTGAAAAGTACTTAAAAAGACTGAAAACCGATTAGAGACAAGTACAGTGAGATTGTTTTCACAAGCTCTATCTTAAAAGTTGAAGAAAGTTTTTATTTATATTTATCTATTAAGAGTTAATGGGAATAAGTGTTACCAGCGAAATGGCTCGCACATTAATCCAATACATTATGTTACGATATTTTCATTTTTGCGTCTTATTATTTTCGTTATGGCGTGTCAAACAAAACTCTATGAATTGAAAGAGACGCTCGTTCAAGGCAGGCGGGATCTTTGAGATTGTAACAAACACCACGAGAGGCGCTAGGTCTAACTTGAGATGGCAAAGGAAGAGCGACGCCGTTAAAAGCTCTTTGCTAATAAGCAGCAATTTTAAACGAATATAGTTCACTCTTAATAAAAATATCGATCACAACCATTATCCAGTAATGGGAGCTGGGTGATCCGAGACTTATTTCGGCATGTATTATAAGAAACTATTGATTGAAGAGAAATTGAAAATGCTGATTTTCTTACCGGCAAGGCTTAGAATTTACCTTTATTTACAATTTGTGTCTGCTTTCATCTTACGCCTACTCGTTTTTTTGCACTATCCCCGACGTTACCGCGGCTGCATCCATGTTGATTCAAATAATTCGTAGTATCGGAATAACAATCGCACGGTGGAGACGGTGAGAATTAACGTATTTAAAAATTTCTATATCTGTATATAAATATATGCTTTCATCCTTCTCAAACATCTGAATTCATGTCACACATTTACCTTGCTCACAACTTGTGGTTTTTGATATATGTTGTATTAATTGTTTCAATTTTATTAATGCTCCGTTCTGTGTGTCAAATAATGTTTATTTTCCTCGTTAGTAAAAAAATTCAACGTAAGATATGTTATTTTCATATTCGCAGGTACAATACACTCCAAATAGCGATCTCTACAAACAGTAATCAAAGGTTAGTATTAAAACATAAGATCAAAATTAAAAACAAGAATAAACAAACAAATAAATAAATAAATAACTTATCACTGAAAATGATCTGCTCGTCGATGAGTCATATTTACCTATAGTATTTGGGACAGACAGGTGAAATTTAAAAAATCGCTACTTGAATTTGCATAGAAAAACCTTTTACTAATTTATTAGATTATAGTATTATAGGCCTCGAAATAAACTATAAGCCATCTGCGATAAAAGTATACGCGCAAGGAATTTGTGGTAGTGGTCAAGGGTCGTCCACATATTACGTCATGCGATTTGGGCCACCCCCCCCCCTCCCTCCTCCTTACTTGTCACGTAACATTTCAGTATTTCGTTTTTTCATAAAAAAACTTAGCTAAAAGAAGATACGTGTCAATATAACATTTTATTTTAAGTAACTATACATTTGAAAACAAAAACCATTAATTAGCCTCATCTTAATAAACAGTATCACAACTGATTTTGCGGTAAAAGAAAATTAAACTGCACCGTTTAATAAATCGTCTGACTTCCCTGAAATCCACTTAGAAACATTACTAATCATTTGCCCAGGTTGTGCATCTATTGCAGAGACGTCGACAGCATCAGCATCAACATTTTCTACGTTTATCCATTCGACCGTGTCTACATCAGTGGTGCAGAGTAGCTCCCTTGGAAGTCGCGAATGGATTCGAAGAGGCTTTAACCTGGATGATAGATGCTCCTCGAGCAAATGAGGATACAGTTTCACTCTTGAAATGAGCAAAATATAAAATGCAGTCGGTATTCGTCTGAAAAATAATAGAGTTTCGATTTTGCCCCTGTGAAGAATTACTTTTTACCTGTGGACATCGATGTAGACGTTCGAAGCCTCTGTAGTCGTTTACCACCGATGGACAATACACGTCATACGGTATCTCCACTGGGTATGAGCCTCTAGGTCAGTGATTGTCGGAGTAAAAGTGAAACGAATTTTTCATTGGAATGCTTCTCTGGGGTTGGAATGACTAGTTTTAGGCCTTCTTGCAGGATGGGGAAAGAGGATGGAAAAAACCCCTGAAAGAGAATACTCTGAATGCTGCTGCGAAATGGATTGCAACACGTCATGTTCTTACATTTTATTATCTGGCAAGAAAAAAATTTATTCGATGGAACAGGTCGTGTTAAAAGAAATCATTAATTTCATTTTTTCTACTCTTTCTACCTAATTTAAGAATAATCATTTTTTACCTATAGGTGGACTGACTGTCTAGCACATGTTTCACTCACCACTCAGCGTCCAACTCTTCAGGTACAGGCAGAACTTCATCAGGGCCAATGTACTGGGCAGAAACTGGGTGCCCGTCCACGACGACATTTCTCCAGATTTCAGACAGAACCTCTCCTGCATGCCGAAAATTTCTTTTTCCAGTTCTGAATCCTTTCTCTTCCCATCTTTATCTAGGTGATTACCAAAGTGGTCATGTGGCAAAACGACGCTGGACTGCTGGTAACTCAGTGGTGCCATTTTGCGTTTAACAGGATTGAAAGCACTCCTTCCTGGTGCGTTGCAGCACACAAAAACGGCATCCAAGTTTAGTGTGTTGTGAAGAGGTGTACATCTTCCACTAATGTATTTATGAAACCCGGGGTTCTCGTCAGGACCACTGTCCACTTTCATGAGAAAGATTGCCTTTGCGACAGCAATCGCGTTCTGGACGAAAGGGACAAAGTTATCTTCAGAATGCAATCCAATTGTATCAACTGCATGGGTAGTAGCAGTAAAGCTTGAGTGCTTGCCACTCCTGATACACATGTAAGTGGGGCCTGAGTATTCGACTGCATCTTTTCTTTCCACTCCATTGGGCTCAATAGTTTGCAAAGCATAAACTGATGGGACGAGACAAGGGAACCCACCCACAGGCAAATCATGATCTGGTAGGCGTACTCTGTATTGCAAATGCATCAGTAGTGGAGCTTGCAATTCAGCAGCAATTACTCCGATAAGAACACGAGTCTTATCATTCCTAGATTTCATGACAAACTGAAAATGACAGAAGCTATTATTTAAAAGGCCGCGTCTATTGGTCCGGACATCCGTACGGATAACCTTTTTTTATTCGTCCGACTACCCGTTCGATTAGACCAAAAACTGGTTCGTCCGGACAGCCGTACGGAAAACCTTTTTTATTCGTCCAGCTACCCGTACGATTCGACCAAAAACTGGTTCGTCCGGACAGCCATGTGGACTTGCGTTTCTCTGTCCGAGTGGTCGTACGAATAGGGTCTAATACCTACTAGCCATCTGAACGTAGTGTAATGAATAAACCTCTTTGCCCGTAATACTGATGTAGTTAGGATGTCATCGATACGCAATCAGCTCCCCAGTTAATATGTACGTTTATTATTGGCCCGTACCCACTACCTGACTTGCGCGAGTTCGGAAATGTCCGCACCAGCGCCGCTAGTAGCTACGACAAGAACTGCGAGCGTAAATATTTTGCCACAGCCACGAAACCCGTTGAAACACGTGTTCAGTCAACGGATGTGCAAAGCAACATTAGAACAGTGTCGATTGTCGCAAGGTAAAGCGTGGAGTGTCTCTAAAGATAGTGCAGATTTGTGCAGTGTCAAGTGAAGTCGAGCACCGTATCAGATTGTTTTGTAAGTACGATATTAACCTGTTCTTTTTCTTGGCCAAAGTACGGGACGCCTGTTCCGTACAAATAAACGAGGAGTGGTTGCACCATAAGTTTCAGAGAACAATGCGTTTCTTTTTAATTTTTTTTTTGTTTTTTTACTTCAAATAGAATCCACTTACATTGTTGGCCCTCAACATTAAAATTGAATATAAAAATCGCGCTTTTCGGTTTCTATCTTGTAATCAACGTACGAGAAAAGAATCAGAAGAATCGGCAGTACATCCTTATTATAAAATAACACGTGCATTTTAGGCGCAATGGAGGAATCTGAAGAAGATATGGCGGAATTCGATGCCGTTAATGAAGAATTGGAT
Source organism: Diprion similis (assembly GCF_021155765.1). NCBI lineage: Eukaryota > Metazoa > Arthropoda > Insecta > Hymenoptera > Diprionidae > Diprion > Diprion similis. Next base: position 15,577,240 of record NC_060105.1, on the reverse strand, counting down.
CATCTTTCTGAGGCAGGGTTCTTGCGTGTAGGCGCAAGGTTTAATTCATTTGCTGAGTTCGATAAAAAATTATCAGAACACGAAAATACATGCTTTTCATTATATTACAAACGGGACTCACGAACGATAGCGCAATGCCGCAAAAAAAAACATCACGAGACACATTGCTCCCTGTTTGAAATACTGCAGTTTGAAATACTGCTGCATCCACGGGGGTAAAAATTTCGTGACGACATCGACTGGACAACGTCAATCATCGTAAGCGCAGCTATACTTGTATTTATCTTATGAGTCAGCCTCGTATACCTATATACACTCACACACACACACTTATGCGCGCGCGCGCCTGTGTGTGTGTGTGTGTATACCACTATCCGCACCCTATTTGATTTTGATTATTTTTTAGCATGACGTTTCTACAGACTCCAAGGGGTCTCGAATTTTTTCAGAGTATTTCAGCCAATAGTGAAATTTTCAAAAAAAAACTAAAACTAATTCCAAGAATGATGTTGTTAAAAATGTGACACAAGTTACACTGAATCAGATTATTAAGATGATTTTGGGCTTGATCCGAACGTCGTACTAAATATTAATCAGATGCATTCTAAGGGGATAAAATAAATAAGGTGCTGATTTTATATGGAATGCCCCACAGGTCTGTTGTTGATAAGTGACAAATTGTCAAGATGTCATAATTCGCGGCCACTATGAGTAATTTTGTCTTGGGTATTCATTTTGACGTTCCCTTCCTCATACATTCTTTGTGGTTTAACTTCATCCAAGTAGATTATACAACACTGACAGCAATTTCCGTCATTTTGCATACTTTAAAGTTTCTTGTTACAGCACGTTCCGGAATGGGTGTCTTGCCTCCTTCACGCTATCAGTTTCTGATGATGGTGAGTTTCTGGTAATTTCAGAAGTTAATTTGACTCACAATCATCAGCGTTCGAAGGTATTAAATACTTTACACCTAATTCTAGCAATAATTAGCAAAGTACTTTATGTGAAAGCGATTACTATTTCTGGATTAGGCTATGCTTTAATCTCATATTGCAAACGTTTGATTATTATTGATAGTGAATTGGAAGAATATGTGATTTATAATTGCTTATTCCTTTTCAGAATCTGTACAAACACCTACCACGGAACAGAAGATTAATACAGAACGAACGCAAAAAGGTTGCAGAACTTTTAGACTTGGACGCCAATCGTAAAAAATTAAAAATTAAACTTCAGGACGAGACTGAGAAGGTAATACTTCTAAAGGATCTGTCAAATATTGCAGCTGAAGCTCAATCTAAAGTCAAGAATAATCTTGTTGCTACTGTAAAGGACCTTGAGGAAAAGTATGGTAAGTTACTCCAACTTATGATATGGGAATTTTTCTATTGTCGTCGAGAGGAGTGTTAAATGATTCCTAACACTTTGCGTTAATCTCTTCAAACTAAGTGCTTAATGTAGACCATACTTATGTAGTGGTTAGTAGGTTCACTCATTAAATACATGATATTTACTTGGTGGGATCTTGGAATAAGCTGCGAATATCATCGAAAATATGTGATTTTCGTTCAAGGTGCAGAATGTCATATCTATGAAGAAAACGACATTTTCAAGGGACTATTCTTTGTTACGCCAGCCATGAAGTCCAGTATGAAATCTTACCCAGAGTTCGTCGGCATTGATGCGACATTCAAGCTTTTGGAAGTGAGAGCCGCAGTTTCTCTAATGGTAGTGGAAGATTCCGAAGGATTCACAGAAATAGTGGCTGCATGCATACTGATGTCGGATGACAAATCCAGTATGTTGTGGTACATGAATTGCTTCAAGACAGTGCACAATTCCTGGAATCTCATCAGATGTGTGATGGCAGATAAGGATTTGGTAGAAAGAGACGTAATCAAAGATTCTTTTCCAATGGCTAATGTATTGATTTGTGTATTCCATTCCTTACGTACATTCAATAGAGAAATTACGTGTGACAAAATGGCTATTACTCCGGGTCAAAGAGACTCAGCCAAAGAGCTCTTCCAAAAGATGTTGTACACTGACTGTGACGATGAATATAACAAACTGTACTCGGAGTTGAACAAAATGCCCCGAACCATAGTGCAGTACTTTAATACCAACTGGCACAATATACGCCATGAATGGGCTTTTTCGGAACAATATATGCAACATAATTTCCTCAACACTAAAAATAATCGGATCGAGTCACTTAACGCCAAAATTAAGAGTGTGGTTGAAAAATACAGTTCGCTCGAGGAGTTTGTCAAACACTTATTTACTCTGATGATGACATTAAATAGCGAACATGACCATAAAGCCGCGTACAGCTACCAAAAAGTACAAATAATACCGTATGATGAAGAAACCCCTGAATATTATTATTCCAAATTATTAACACGATACACCTTTAAGTACGTGAAAGATGAATTGATGAAACGGAACAGTATCAAACTTACGACGGCAGTAGCTGATGTGCCAGACACATATGAAATCCAGGCGGGACGTAGGGTGCTGAACGCAAGTACATGCTCTTGTTCCTGCATTTTCCGCACATCAATGAGACTACCATGCAGGTGAGAGGGGCTTTTATTCATTAGGATAGGGCCTTCTAACTGTGTTTGGCTATTAGTTTACACTGCTGAACTCCGAGAGTATCTGAAATAACTTGTAACTGATACAATCATCCAGATCAACCGAAATATACTTTTTTTTTGTCAATATTTTTACATGCATGCTTAATCATACCGATTGATCGTAATGAGTACATAGAACTAAGGCGGTATTTGACGTTTCAGACACATGTTCGCAGTAAGGGTGAAATTGAATAAAGAACTGAACGATGAATCCTTGTGCGCTGAACGCTGGACACGTAAATATTATCATGCGAAACAACGGATCTTCGATGACCCAATTTTGACCGATCCTTCAAACCCGACTATCATGACTGGCAGAGATACGGGTCGCAAGTTGTCTCAGAACGAGAAATTCCAGAAAGCTAGACTATTAACAACAGAATTGGCTTCTCTTGTTTCAGAGTCATCAGGTGCTTTGTTTATACAAAGAATGGAGGTACTATCCAAAATCCGCAGTAAATGGCAACAAAACTTGGAAGTTTGGGTTGGAGGGCCTGATGGTGCAGAATATGACCATGAGATCGTTACTTGTGCCTCAGACGAAGTAATAACTTCAGATGAAAACTTAATTGTCCATGTATCTAATCCAAAACCATCTAAGCCTGGTTGTAGTTATGAAATACCCCCGCAGTCTTCTGCACCGCTAGTTTCTTACGCTGACAGTGATGATAGTGATACTGACGTGGAGAAAAGTGACCGTGAAGCTCTCGTTGGGCAGAGTCTGCGAGGCAATGTGTACCAAGATTTGGGGAAAATTTCAGTTCCACCAGCACTCAAACAAAGGGGGCGTCCGAAAGGATGTGAAAAAACGGTAATTGGATTAACAAAAAAGGGTACCAAAGCAGGCATGCGCCTCACACCGTTTTGCAAGCTGCGCGAAAATGATAGGGTGAGGATAATGATACGATGGTTTGTATCGCATCAGACGGCCGAAGCGGCCATCCAACGAGAGGTTCCAATAGAAGAATCGGAAGTTGACACTATGCCAGAAAGAGTAACGGCAGCTGTTCTGGATGAAGATGCCAATCTAGAGCTATTGGCACGTTACTTCACACCAGACGCGTGGCTCCTCGTGAGGGAAATCGTTCGAATCAAGAAACGTAACCAGACGTGGGAATGTGCGACCTGCTCAGTGGATCTGGATACCACTATACTCGATGAAAACGTTGACCCTAATATAAGTACACTAAGGATTCAATACGATGTGACCTTTGTCTATCGTGGTTTCATTTTAAGTGTGTAGGTCTAAGAAGACCTCCAAAAGCTACTTTTTGGTATTGTAGCACGTGTCATAACCGCCGAGGATGAAGTTGTGATTTTAGATGATTTTTAGTTCATGCAATACTACCATATATTAGTACGATACGCCAAAAGCTACTTTTTGGTATTGTAGCACGTGTCATAACCGCCAAAGATGAAGTTGTGATTTTAGATGATTTTTAGTTTATGCAATATTACCATATATTAGTACGTTACGCCAAAGAAGATAAAATTGTGATTTCACTACTGAATTTATATTTTGCCTTGTTACAATATATTAATACAGAATACTCGGATAATAAAAAGATGTGCAATCTCCAGATGCTTGACGGAATATTTCTTTTTCGCTTGTTGTTCTACTTTTGAAACATTGTAAATTCTGAATTATTTCAAGATTAAAAAACATGAGTATCCCGATTCCCAACTCTGCAAGACGTACCAACTTCTTGTGATACTTCTGCAGATGTTTATGAATTTGTATCAGGTGTTCTTGTCACATATAGATTTGAATTTCAGAAGGCCAAACTTATTCTAGCTTTCGAGTGCCACGGTCACCTTCCATGTTTTTCTCAGGTCCTGGTGTGTTGTGGTTTCGGGGTAGCCGAAGTTATTCTAACCTTTCGGGTGCCACTGACACCTTCCGCTTTTTTATTACCCTTGTGTGTGTTGCGGTTTCGGGGTAGCCGAAGTTATTCTAACCTTTCGGGGTAGCCGAAGTTATTCTAACCTTTCGGGTAACCGAAGTTATTCTAGCCTTTCGGGTAGCCTTAGTTATTCTAACCTTTCGGGTGCCACTGACACCTTCCGCGTTTTCATTACCCTCGTGTGTGTTGTGGTTTCGGGGTAGCCGAAGTTATTTTAACCTTTCGGGTGCCACGGTCACCTTCTGCGTTTTCACCAGAATTATCTGTTTGGACACGTAAAAGAAATTGAATTGAAATATTTTGAATCTCACTTGACTTAGAGTGAATTATCAAAAATACATTGATATTCACGAGTTGGAATGAATTAAATTCACTTAACTAACTTTGTGTGAATTAAGAAAATTATTGAGTTTGGATTCGTGACCATGGCATTGATGAGATGAGAGATCGTCGGGTATGGTCAAATGTATTGTGAATTTATTTGATTCAACGTTTCGGCCGGGCCCGCTAGCCAGCACCAGGCTACAATACAGAGAAGATTTCTGATAGTAGGATGTACAAAAATACAAATACTCAATATTATAAATAAGAAGAAGAAAAAAAAAAGAAAAATAGTATAACTATAACCCTTATACTGGGTTTTATGACCAGAGTAAACTGGTTTTTAAACTCCATACAGAGAAAAATTTTTTCGAACATGGACGGATTCTGTTGCCGTAAGAAAATTATGGTAAAATAAAAATATGAAGATAAAATATACGTGAACGTAGCGCGAATAATTATATAGTCCAGTCGAATTCCGCGTGTTTGCCCCGACCTAAATCGTTTCGCGTTCATGAAGGGACCTCCGTACGCATGTATAGATGAGGGAGGGGAGAAGGCATACAGAGCCGAGATGTCACACATGTCATCGCATACTTATATACACATATATAACAAGACCTTACACATTAGTTGCTTAAACAATTACAATCTTAGTAGTGTGGCAGTCGGTAACAACGCATATATCCTATCCTAACGCTCCCTAACGGACGCTTACATTACATTCACAAATGCGTAGGCAATTCACGTTATTATATGCTACGTGAGATGATATGTTAGCACTAGCGAGAAAGTCAGGGACGAATCACTCTAGTTCGGTGCCCCGATATTTACGTGATTTGTGGTTTTTTTTCGAAAAGTAAAATACCGAACACAACTATTTAAATTTGCGTTGTGTATCGCTTACACCACCCCCTTGCCCCCCTGCCCCTCCCCCTCCCCCTCCCCCTCCCCCTCCCCCTCCCCCTCCCCCTCCCCCTCCCCCTCCCCCTCCCCCTGCCCCTCCCCCTCCCCCTCCCCCTCCCCCTCCCCCTCCCCCTCCCCCTGCCCCTCCCCCTCCCCCTCCCCCTCCCCCTCCCCCTCCCCACCCCCTCCCCCTCCCCCTCCCCCCGCACATGCGTGGTGCACTCCGTTCGTCTCTTCACGTCGTCTAATCAGTGTTCGTTCACGGAACGTTATTATTCCAAGTTCGGACAAACAGATTTTGACCTATTCGTACGCCTGTCCAACGGAATAACGATATAATACTTCTGTCTGTACGTACTAATAGACACTTCGTATTCGGCCAGCTGTCTGGATGAATGATATTTAACCTATTCATACGGCTATCCGTACGAATAAAAAAAATTTTACGTCCGGCTGACCGGACTAATAGACACTTCGTATTTAAAAACCACAGAAAATGGTCGATGCGCTAGTCGCTGGTTCAGATTTACAGTTCGTTAAATATTAAAAAAAGCACTGCTAGATTCACTTTCTCTACAGCACGAGTTTGAATATTTCACTACCGGTAAAGCGAATATTGTACCCGTTCTGATGCAAGTTCATCCAGAAATTCCATGTTAGATCGGCAGAAATACTGATCCGCGTGTTCTTCGTGCAAATGTGATTGTGCTCTGCATAGTTTCGCCGGAACGGTGACAACGTGAAGTTTCCCTTCACAAGTGATCAGATTTCTTGGAACAAGACGACGGTAGAATCCACTTCGAGATACTTCGAAGTCCATTTTCTCCAGGTCTTTTTGCAAATCTGTCAGCGTTTTCCACGATCTCATGACCTCACTTCGACACCTGTCTGCGGTTGATGCGCCGTGCATGATCATGGCAGCAATCGTCACTAGCAAACCATTTTGATTTTTTTTCAGACGAGGCTGGCCAGATTTGCCTCTTACTTTTAATAGTGTAGTATCGTATATCGTATAGTCAAGTTCCCGAGATGAAGATAATAAATGTCCCTAGAGTTAAGTTGGCTAACCCTGTAAGCGGAAGCGGGAACAAACTCTCTCTGCCGCCCATCGCCATGTGATGCACACGCCATAATAAAAAGTCTGTTTATTATCCTAAAACATCCACCTTCAATTACTTCCCAATATATTATATTGGCGACGAGAAAATTAGGAAAAGTGCAAAGTGCTTAAAAATGGGAGAAGAAGTGGAAAAGTGGAAACAGAAAGTGATGGAGCAGCAAAAGAAGTTGACTGAGCAACAGCAGCTTATAGACGCCAAGCGCGCGGACGAAGAGCAGCTAAGAAACGCGGTGCATCAGCAGCAGCAACAATTAGTGCAGCAACATCAGCAACTACAACAGTTGCAACAGGGAGCCGTACCACCACCATCTCAAAATGTGAGTTTCTTTTCAACGACAGGATCGCTGTCGGAATTTCAAATAGGCGAAGATTGGGACCTGTACCAAGAGAGGTTAGGACAATACTTCGTGGCAAACAACGTGGCTGACGAGCGACGTGTAGCAGTGCTGATTACGCTAGTAGGTCAGGAAGCCTATAAAATTTTAAAAGATTTGTGTGATCCAGTATTACCAGCAGCGAAAACTTATAAAGAATTGTGTGATATATTAAAAATCCAGTTCGCACCCCGAATTTCGGTGTTTGAAGAAAGAATAGAATATTACGATTTGCATCAAAAAGAACAAGAAACTATTAATGAGTGGTATGCCCGAGTTAAAAATAAGGCGATTAATTGCAAGTTCGCTTCCCAATTGGACGACAAGATTAAAGATAAGTTTGTCACAGGCATGAGAAAAGGGCCTATACTTGATCGAGTATGTGAAGAGGAACATACAGTTACTCTGAGTGCGATATTGGAAACGGCCCGGAACAAGGAAGCAGCTATGAGGTCAAGGACACAGGTTACGGAAGTACACCGGATCAACGCAAGCAGTGTGACAGGGTCTGGCAGGCGCGTAGCAGACAACCGCAGTCGAGATCAGAATTCAAGACAGCAAGGACAACAGAAGTCGACCAACGAGAAAAAGTGCAATCATTGTGGTGAGACACGACACAATTTTGCGAAGTGTAAATATAAAGAATATAAATGTTCTAATTGTCAGAAAATAGGGCACTTAAGGAAAGTATGTAAAGCTAGCCAAGCGAAAGTGTCAGGGACACATTGTTTAGACATAGATAAGCAAAGTGACGAGGTCGTCGAGGAGAATCTTGATTTTATTGACATGTTTAGCCTGGTAAGTGGAGATACAGAACCAGTAATGGTTGATTTAGTCATAGAAGGAAAGCCTGTACGAGCTGAGATAGATTCGGGAGCAGGCAGGTCCGTAATGTCTGAGCGAATATACAAAGAGAAATTTAAAGACTGTAAATTAGTTAGTACCAAAGTAAGATTAAGGATGTACGATGGCAGTATTATAGTACCCGAAGGGCAAATAGAAGTAGGCATTCAGTATAAAGAAAAGCAATACAAAGGCTCATTCGTAATAGTGAAACAGGGTAGTAGACCATTAGTTGGGAGAGACCTGATGAAGCTACTAGGGTTTGAAATAACAACGTTAAATGTTTTACAAAATGAAAAAGATTTACAAGTTCTGCTAAAGGAGCATTCAAGCCTGTTCGATGGTAAACTGGGGCGCTATACGTAGGAAAAGATAGACCTTAAACTTATGGACGAGGCAAAACCTATTTTTATTAAGCCTAGATCTGTGCCACTAGCTTTTAAGAAAGAAATAAGTGAGCAACTTGATGACCTGGAAAAGAAAGGGGTTATCGAATTAATAGATGACAATAGTTGGGGAACGCCGTTAGTGCCCGTCATGAAAGAAAATGGAAAACTTCGCATATGTGGGGATTACAAGACCACGGTCAACAAAATGATAGAAGATGTTAAGCATCCGCTACCAAGAATAGAGGAGCTTTTTGCGGCACTAAGTGGTGGAAAATTATTCACTAAGCTAGATTTTACAAATGCGTACAACCAATTAGAAATAACTGAAGAGACTGGTAAACTTTTAGCTTGGAGCACGCATCAGGGTATATATAAATTAAATCGATTACTATTTGGCACAAAGCCAGCATGTGCTATTTTTCAAAAGATTGTAGAAAAAGTTCTCCAAGGAGCAGAAGGTGTAATAAACTTTCTTGATGATATAGTAGTAACTGGAAGAAATGAAACAGAGCATTTAAAAAATTTAGAAGAAGTCTTTGTGAGATTATCAAAAGCAGGTTTCAAACTAAATTTAAAGAAATGTGTTTTCTTTCAACCAGAAATAAAGTATGTAGGACATGTGATAGACAAAAATGGTCTTCGCAAAGATCCAGAAAAAGTAAAAGCAATGATAGAGGTTGCGAGGCCTCAAGATGCGTCAGGGGTTAAAGCGTTTATAGGAATGGTTAATTATTACGGGAAGTTTATACCAAGATTATCTGAGGTATTGGCACCGTTATACGCCATTCAAAAAGAGAACACGTTCAACTGGTCAAAAGAATGCGAAAAAGCTTTTCAAACAGTAAAAGTAGAATTATCATCTGAACGGAATTTAGTTCACTTTAACCCGGAATTACCAATTAAGTTAGTATGTGATGCGTCTAAAGTAGGAATAGGAGCAGTATTATTACATATTCTAGCCGACGGTTCAGAAAAACCATTTGCATATGCTTCAAGAGTATTGCAAGGAGCAGAAAAAAATTATGCAGTAGTTCAGAAGGAAGCATTAGCAATATATTGGGCAGTTAAAAAATTTTATCAATATCTAATGGGTAATGAATTTATTCTATGTACCGACCACAAGCCTCTTACAGCATTATTTGGGGAAAAGAAAGGGATATCTCAAATGGCAGCAGGAAGGCTACAGCGTTGGGCATTGTTTTTAAGTGGATTCAAATACTCTTTTAAGTATATCAAGGGAGTAGATAATGGTGCAGCGGACGGACTGTCTAGATTACCTAGAGTGAGCAAAGAAGAGAAAGTAGAAGTAGAGATATACATAGATTATGTTAGCGAAGAAAAGATGCCAATTAAAGCAGATGATATAAGAAAGGCATTGCGCGTGGATGAAACATTAAGTAAGGTATATTTATATGCTAGAGAGGGATGGCCAAATAGAGTCGAAGACGAAACTTTCAAACCATATTTTGTACGTAAGAACGAGATCAGTATTGAAAAGGGATTACTTTTGTGGGGGTATAGGATTATTATTCCACAAAAATTCAGACAGCAAATGCTTGAAGAAGTTCATGGCACCCACATGGGTATTACAAAAATGAAAGCAGTAGCCAGACAATATATGTGGTGGCCAAGTTTAGACAAGCAAATAGAAGAGTACATACAAAATTGTGAACCCTGTAGGTTAAGTGCGAAACAACCGGAAAAGACGAGTTTAATTAAGTTCAGAGAACCCGAATGTGCTTGGGACAGAATACACATAGATTTTTTAGGACCGTACAGAGGAAAAACATACCTATTAATAATAGATGCCTATTCCCGTTGGCCTGAAACTTTTGAAATGTCACGAACAGATTCGGAAAATACAATTGAAAAGTTGAGAGAATGTTGTGCTCGATTCGGACTGCCGCGTACCCTAATTTCAGATAATGGTCGTCAATTTACGTCTGAAGAATTTGCAAATTTTGCAAACTAAACAATATTAATCATAAGACTTCAGCACCGTACCATCCATCTACTAATGGATTAGCTGAGAATGCGGTAGGATCTTTTAAGAGAGGGATAGACAAACTAGTCAAGGATAAGAAAAATGACTCAACGAAAATATCAACACTCATAACTAGATATTTAGCTTCGTACAGAAATGCACCTCACATTAGTACAGGCGACACCCCGGCAAAGCGAATGTTAGGTCGAGAAACTAGGACTAGACTAAGTCTACTGAGTAAAACATTAATTGAGACAACAAGAGAAAGACAAGTCAAATATTTCCATGGTAGGAGAGAAATAGACTTGGAAGAGGGAGACAAGGTTTATATAAGAAATTATAAAGACCCTGCGAAACCGACATGGGAACCAGCAATAATTAAAACAGTTTTAGGCAGTAGAACATATCTCTATCAGCCAAAAGAAAGACAGGAAGTTACAGTTAAAAGACACACTGATCAGATAATTAGAGCTGGAGAGTTCTGTAAAGATGAAACAAAAGATCTACAAAACAATAACACTGAGGCTATAGAAAATAAAAATGAAACTCTTAGTCAAGAAAGTAAAAGATTAGAGCTAAGTAACGATGTAACTACTTGTAAGAACAAAGTACAAGCTAGTTTTAAGGACGCTATACCAAAAGTACAAATAAATAAAGAGCAGACGGAAAACGAGACTGAAGTACCTAAATGTAACATAGAAATTAAGAAACCAGATGTATTACTAGATGTTAACCAAAGAAAAAAAAGAATTGTGAAACCTGTTGTAAAACTAAATCTATAAGCAAAATGTTATATCCATGTATTTCATATCTAGGTAAGGAGGGATGTAGTATCGTATATCGTATAGTCAAGTTCCCGAGATGAAGATAATAAATGTCCCTAGAGTTAAGTTGGCTAACCCTGTAAGCGGAAGCGGGAACAAACTCTCTCTGCCGCCCATCGCCATGTGATGCACACGCCATAATAAAAAGTCTGTTTATTATCCTAAAACATCCACCTTCAATTACTTCCCAATATATTATAAATAGCTAACCAGCTTCTGGATGATTTCCTAGGACCTTTTAAATCGCTTCTGGGCGGTGTTCACGGAATTCGCGCTGCCTCTCAACACTATTTGTTTTTCTGTTCAAGAATTTTCTTTTCCTTATTGAAGCCTTTGTGCAGGTTGTTTATTTTCTTCTTGATTGTTTCACCTCCACCACCAAAGTCTCGCTTCTTAATCAAGTTATTAAGTTCTGCCTCCATGCAAAAAATTTTCCTAGCCAAAGCATCCTGAGCTGGATTTGAGTAAAATCTAATTTTGAAAGGAATAGGATCTACGTTTTTATCATCGTCACTAACAACAATAAGCCTGGGTCTGCGACAAGCTGCGGGAGTCGAATGTCAGAAAGAAAAGAAGGCGAGAAATTGTCCAATAAACCAGTACCGAATTAAACACAAATATATACGAGCAAACGCAAAGACTTGCAAGAAAAATTCACCTCCACCTGCTTGTGCACCAATTGGCTTAGCATCAAGAGCGTCTGTCATTTGAAATGAGGCACTTACTGTCGAAGAACCAGCTTCCACCGGTTCTTTGCAAATAGTAAGAGCAGACAGGCTGCGAACCGTGCAGTATTGGTACTAGCACCGACTTGCATAAAACTTCTACACACCGCAGAGCAAAAAATAGCTGTATTTTAAATGTTACATAATAAAACTTCAGACCCCTTCCCTCACGTAAAAAACCGTAACGTTCCATCAAACGTGCTCTGTAAGATGTGGACAATCTCTAAGCAAAATGTTATTTGAAAGGTTCCTTGCGTCCACATTTTTTTCGCAGGGGGTAAAAATTTTTTTTCGACACGAATAACATCATGAACCAAAAATAAGTAAAAGCATGTTATAAATAACTTTTTTTCATTGCATAAGAAATAAAGAACCGATTTTTGTCTAATATTTCATCGAGGTTTTTGAGGAAACTGCACCTATATTGTAAAAATATTATGTTCTTCCATAAGTTATATATATGTACTATTAGAATAATTTATTTTCGACGATTTTTTTTCCAGTCCCCACCTAAAATTTTGTTGGATATGTCTAACAAAAAATTCCCTGAAAGTTATAGCCATTAATATTCATATTAAGTACTTTCCCTGGGCGTGAAAAGATTTTACATCCAAAATATACGTAAATTAAATTTTTTTTTTTCAAAATTCCATAACTTAGCAGCATTTTATGCTATCACATTGTTCTTGGTCGCAATTCACGAGAATTGAACAACCTTCAAAAGTGTCTAGAACGGCGTAAGTGCAATTTAAACTAGTGAGATAGTACGGATCACTAAAGTTGATTTTTACCAAAAATTTTCGTTTTTTCGCTGTTATCTCCAAAATGATCAATTTTTATGAAAAATTGTAAAAAAAAGTTTTGTTAGAAATTTAATTTCCTACGAAACGCCCTGTAGACCTGAATACTCAGATTAATATTTCTTGAGATATCGAACTTTTTACTTATTTGTCATATAAAATTTTTGTGATTTATTGAATCAAATGTTTTAATATAATATAACCAATTTGCACATTAACTACCCATATGCTACAAAATATGTCAGTAATGTTTCAAACATATTTCTCATATATTTCTGAAATGTTGGAATAAAATATAAAATGCTTCAAATGGAACAGTTCTGTAACGGTTCGGAAATATTCCTTTTATTCCATTCTGTTCCGATCATTCTATTACCCAAACATTTCAGACATATTACCGAAATGTTTCTGACATATGTCAGCTAAATAACGTTAGTTATATGCAGACGTGTACATGTTTTTAACATATTTTTTAAGTGTTGCAATAACATATAATTTATTGCAAATGGGACGTTTCTGAAACATTTCTGAAATATATCGCGCAAACATTTCTGACATGTTATCAGAATTTTTCTGACATATTTCTGACACGTGTCAGCTATAAAACGTTAGTTATATATGCAGACATGGACGTATTGCTGACATATTACTGAAATGTTGCTATGGAATATAACATGTTTCTGATGAGACATTTCTGAAATATTTCTGAAACATATTGTGCTCTGCGGGTATATCAAGTATGTATAACATGTACACCGACTCATATCAAATAAGAAATATAAAATAACGTACGAGTTAAACTATGCACTATTTTATCTAGGAAAGATTTCAGTATATCGACATCGACATATTAGTGAAACGTTACATGGAAAGATTGCAGAAATCTTTCACTGCAATAAAGTTGCAGCCCATTTCAACATTGCTGCAATATATCTGCAACGTCGCAAGCAATATTTCAAATCTTGCATATTGTATTGCTACGACGCTGCTGCAATATTGAGTGTTGCGTAGGTATCCGCTCTTTGAAGACTTGCGAAACGATTAAGCTCACCACATATTGCCATAGCGGTGTTAGCTGCATTGGCTGTCCAAACTGTGGTCTGAGTATCATTTGTCCTCGTGTGAAGTGCTACTCGGTTTTACAATTAGCTGCCACGTTTTCCATTGACTGTGGCGGCCTGAAACAGGCAAACCCCGTTGTTTACACTGCCGAACTAAAGAGGCCAGACATGAGAAGCTACATCGTCGTGTTGTCCAGTACCTTCAACTTTTTCGTCCTTCAAGAATTGTATCATAGTTTCCGAAAATAGTCCAAAATCTCCGAAAGCTATGACGAACTCGGGCACTACAACATTAAATAACCATATCATAGAATAATATACCCATCTGAGATAATCATATAACATATATGACATCAATTGTATATAAAATCAATATTTTGATAATCAGTAATAATTTATGGAAGCAGTGAGATTTCCCAATCCCCCATATTCATATCGATTTTGACAAGTTGTAACTTAAAAAAAGCTACACCTACCTACCGAAAGAGAAATTGAAATTCAGAATTAAAAGAGAAAATTTTTGCAATTTCTGGAAGCCTTACTTCAAGGGTTTAAAGTCCACCTATCCTCCTTGTTATATCTTTATTGTTAAACACTTATTGTGGTACATAATACATTAGCACAACACGCACAGGTTTGCCAGTTTGTTAACCTTCAGGCTCGTGCTCACTGATATGGCGACCACGGCTGCGTGTGTTCTTTGTCCGGTGGCCGCGTTACCATCTACATCTTTAAGATATACAACATCTCCCCTTTTCACAATATACTAATTGCAAATAATTATACCAAAATAACAATAACATAGCATTCGATAATATCTGTTTTTTTTTAAATATATATATATATAATAAAAAATATATATATTTATAAAACAATATAACCATATAATATAACCGTGGCGACCACGGCTGCGTGTGTTCTTTGTCCGGTGGCCGTGTTACCATCTACATCTTTAAGATATACAACATCTCCCCTTTTCACAATATACTAATTGCAAATAATTATACCAAAATAACAATAACATAGCATTCGATAATATCTGTTTTTTTTTAAATATATATATATAAAATAAAAAATATATATATTTATAAAACAATATAATTATATATATATGGGGCATTCCGGGTCATTTCGACCAGGGTCTGACCCTCACCCTCTCCAATCTGAGTCTTAATGACCGGAGGTATTTCGTTAGCCTAAAATAACATCTCCAAATTTTTTTCAGATTTTTACCAAGCCCCCTGACGCCCCCCGACCCCTTAAGATGATTGTTTCGAAAACGGTCAATCGGACATTTTTGAAAATTATGAAAAAAATTACATAAATTCTGTAGGCAAAAAGAAAAATATCCCAACCAAAATTGAAGTGGGCAGGCAAAACAGTAATTTTTTATCAATTTTTTTACTAAATAATTTTTTTTTTTTCAGTAATTTCGATTTTTTTCACATTTTTCAGGATTCAGTATATTTTATTGATTATATAGATTGTATAGGAAAATATATTGAATCCTGAAAAATGCGAAAAAAATCGAAATTACTGAAAAAAAAAATTATTCAGTAAAAAAATTGATAAAAAATTACCGTTTTGCCTGCCCACTTCGATTTTGGTTGGGATATTTTTCTTTTTGCCTACAGAATTTATGTAATTTTTTTCATAATTTTCAAAAATGTCCGATTGACCGTTTTCAAAAATATCATCTTAAGGGGTCGGGGGGCGTCAGGGGGCTTGGTAAAAATCTGAAAAAAATTTGGAGATGTTATTTTAGGCTAACGAAACACCTCCGGTCATTAAGACTCAGATTTGAGAGGGTGAGGGTCAGACCCTTGTCGAATTGACCTGGAATGCCCCATATGTGTGTGTGTGTGTGTGTGTGTGTGTGTGTGTGTGTATGCTCGACGCTAGACATAGTTCTTCAAATATAAAATATCTTTGTTTTTCTTCACTGATGCTTAACACTAGACATAGTTTTTAAAATAAGCGGGAGGTTTAGATACTCTTCCACTTCTAGTCATCTTATTGTTAGGCTTAGGACTATTAGTTACAATCGGTTTGGTAGTATTATCACAGTTGGAGTCAGTAGACCTATCTGTAGCCTTATTTTCAGGTCCTCCCATTCTAATATCACTATCGTTACTTTCAGGTACTTCATCTTCAGCAGTTCGATCATTATCATCGACGTTACTTTCATAATTTGGTTCCCCTTTGAATTCTGTGTAAGTCTTTTTCAAATGACTTGAATTCCTTCTAAATACATTCCCCTGATCATTTAGGATCATGTACGATCTGGGATTTACATGTCTCGATACTACTTTGGCAGGTTCCCAATTTTTTTCTGTTCTAACTAAAACATTATCTCCTTTTTTGAAATTGCCACAGACCTTAGAGTGTAGGTCATAATGTACACTTTGCTCCCTTTTTGTTTTTCTGCTAGTTGTTCATGCACATCCTGAGATAGAGTTGGCTTCAACAATTTATCGTGTACTGGGATTTTCGTTCTTGTACGTCTATTAAACAACACCTGTGCAGGAGAAACATTCAAACCTGATATTGGCATATTTCTGAATTCTAATAGAGCAATTTCTAGTTCTTTATCATCTGCATAGCACTTTACTAATACTTTTTTAGCTGTTTGTACTGCCTTTTCCGCTTGTCCATTACTTTGAGGGTATCTAGGTGAGCTTGTTACGATGTCAAAGGACCATGCTTTTGCAAATTTTAAGCATTCCTGTGATTGAAATAGCATATTGTCACTGACCAATGTTTTCGGTATTCCATGCACAGAAAATATGTTTTTGAGCTTTGAAATAACTTCGTCACCCTGAAATTCTAGAATATCACCGGCCACTTTGTTGAATGGTATTTTCGGAATTTTGTGTGATATCAGTGTTTCTTTAGTTTTTGAATTGCTATATTTTTCACAAACAGTACATTTGGCAATTAGAGTTTCAATATCGGCACCCATTCCAGGCCAATAAACTATTTGACTGGTTCGAGATTTTGTTTTTGTCATACCAAAATGAGATTCATGTAATAAATTAAGTATGCATTTTCTAAGTACTGTTGGAACGACTAACTTGTAATTTAGAAAAACTAAATCATCCTCTACAGTGATTTTATCTTGCAAATTAAAATAGAATTTTGCTACATCCTCTACCTGATTTTTTAGCTTTGGCCAACCATTGAGGTGGTAATGTTTAACTTTCGAGAGGGTCGAATCTTCACGAGTGGCTTTCTGAAACTCCACCTTTTTTCTATTTGATATGTTAAGTCCTGTTTCCAATGAATGCACAATTTCTATTTGCTACTCGTCGTCATCACCGTCTCTTTGATTTATAAACGATCTGGAGAGAAGGTCTGCGACATGCATGTTTTTGCCTGATGTACACTCAATGTTTATTTGATACTTAAATAATTCAATTTTCATTCGTTGCAATCTTGTCGACGGGACATCAGAGACTTTTTTGTTCATGATACTTACTAATGGTTTGTGATTTATAATTACCTGAATGGGTCTACCATGAATGAAATTATGAAACTTGCTTGTGGCAAAAACTAGGCTTAGCATTTCTTTGCCAATTTGTGCAAAGTTCTTTTCGCCATCAGTGAGACTTCTCGACGCATAGCAGACTGGCTTTCCATCTTGCATCAAACAGCCTAATCCATTTTGAGATGCATCTGTTTGTATTACAATTTCTTTAGCTGCATCAAAGTGTGCCAGTGTGGGAGCATTCGTGATTTGTCTTTTAATTTCGTTTAAACATTTCTCATGCACTGGTAACCACTGAAATATTACATTTTTTTTCAATAGTTCCTAAGTGGAGCTATTTGCTCTGACAAGTTGGGTATGAAGTTACGTAAAAAGTTTATCATTCCTAAGATACTCTGTAATTTAGTCAAGTTTCGTGGACTCCCAACAGCTAAAATAGTTTTAATTCTTTCTGAATCAACTGTCATTCCTCGTGCTGAGAAAATATGTCCAAGATATTTTACTGAATTTACTTTGTATTGAACTTTATTTTTGTTAAACTTGACGCCCAACTGCCTAGCTCGATCAATAACTTTTTGGAGAATTTTATCATGCTCGCCAACTGTTTCCGCAGCGATGAGTATGTCATCAAAGTATACAGTGACACCTTCAATGTCACCAAAATTTTCGTTGTTAATTTTTTGAAAATACTCTGGCGCCATGCTCAATCCAAATGGTAGTGTGTTAAATTTATAACAGCCAAATGGAGTTGAGAATGTGCAGAGACGACTCGATTCTTCATCTAATTGTACATGCCAGAAACCTTCTTTCAAGTCTAGTACAGTAAAATACTTCTTATTACTAAGATTTTCAGTTAGTTCCTGCAATGTCGGAATAAGTATCTCTTTTGGCCTTATGATCACCATATTGAGATGTTTCGGATCTAAGCATATTCTTGAAGTTTTATCTTTTTTTTCTACTATTACTAAACTATTTACCCACCCATCTGGATTTTCAACTTTTGCAATAATTTGTCTTTTCTCCAGCGTAGCTAGAGTGTCTTTCAGTTTATCTCGAACCGTAAAAGGAATCCTTCTCGGTGGATTCACGATAGGTTGACTGTTTTCTTTTATTTCAATTTTACACTGCTTTTTAAACGATCCAGTTCCTCGAAAAATATCTGCGTTTTTTGCCAGAAACTGAGCATTGGTGTTCAGCTCATCAACTGTACCCACTCTTTTGATCAGATTAAATTTATCACATGCTGTTACTCCAAATAGTGGATTTATTTTTGCATCGACGATCACAAACGTTTGCTCATTTGCTATCTAACAGAGCAAAATAGTTTAGCAATACCTTTAGGGCGTATCTTTGTTCCCCCAAATGATTCTAATATTATATTTGTAAAATCTAACTTTGTTTCAGGCTTTTTTACTCTCTCGAAAACAGATAATGGCAAAAAACTAACATCTGCTCCTGTGTCAAGCTTAAATTCAACTATTTGATTTGCTATTCTTATTTTTTCAGTCCAATAATTACTAACCTTATCGACACTATGTTTTGTAACTATATTAATGTTAAAAGCTTCTTCTTCGACGAAACATTGCTGCTCTGGGTCATCCTCTCCATTTGAGTCCTCGTATATCTCCTTGACATTCTTGACGAGGCAGCTTTCAGCGAAGTGATTTGGGATTCCACATCGGTTGCACTTTTTCCCATAAGCCGGACATTGTCTTCGACTATGCGACGTAGAACAACGACGACAGTTAAATTACTGTACTGACTGTTGACCTTTCTTATTTTCTTTGAACTTTTGTGTGTTTGCCGTCTTTTCTTGATATTTCTTTTGAACTTTCTGGATCTCGACCACATTTTCTTGCAAATTTTTCGCTTGAGCCTTTGATATTTCTGCAGCTCTACAATGATATATCGTTTTTTTAAGATCCAAGTCCTCCATTCCTAGTAGTCTTTCTTGTAAAGTTTTATATCTTATACCAAGAACGATCTGCTCTCGAACACGGTCCTTGAGGTCACCATATTCGCAAGATTGACTGAGCTTTTTTATATCCGTTAGAAAACTCTCGATTTTCTCACCTTCCTCCTGTCGTCGATTTAGAAATTTGAATGCCTCGAGAATTACGTTTTTCTGTGGTGAACAATAGTCTTCGAACGCTTTTAAGACTTGCTCTATATCTTTATTTTCATCGTCCGACAAAGCAAAGGTGTTGTATAACTCGATGCCATCCTCTCCGACAATATTTAATAGTAAAGCTACTTTCACTTCACCTGTTTCACCTTCACTTTTGGAAGCTGTAAGGAAAATTTTGAATTGCTGTTTAAATTTACGCCAATTCCCACTTAAATTTCCATCTTAACTTAGATTTTTAGGCGGTTTACAGAACGATTCCATTGTTCTTCGAGCGTCGCCACGAGGTATGATTTCGATGTTCGCGTTTGTTTGGATCGCAGATTCTTTGGGCTTATGTTTTGAATTTTCATAACCGCCGACCGTTTTTAGGAGCACGTGAGTGGACGTGTGCAGGTCCTTGTGTGAAAACGGCCTTCGTTTGCAGTGATGTGCAGAAGGAACGGGGCGAATTTCACGCATGTGTCGACGGAGTTTTCGACGTAAATTTGTTGACTGTCGATACTCTTCGAGTCGATCACGAACTCGCCTGGAATTCGAAGCGTTGTGCTGAACACAAGCTCTACTGCCGAGGTGTTGATGTCCTCCTTGATGCTCGTCCTTAGGCCAAACATGACGATGGGGAGGGTGTCGGTCCATTGAGCGTTCTCGTGGCACATTATTGCCGATTTCAAAGAATGGTGCCAACGCTCTACCATGCCGTTTGACGCCGGATGATATGCCGTTGTGCGAATCCTCTCGCAACCGATGAAATCCAATAAAGCTTGAAAGAATGTAGATTCGAACTGGGAGCCTCGATCCATCGTTATCGTCACGGGTGCGCCGAAACGCGCGATCCACGTTGTGATAAAGGTGTTGATGATAGTGTCGGCAGTGATATCGGTGATTGGTGTAGCTTGCGGCCATCGTGTGAAACGGTCTATCATTGTGAGGACGTAGCGGTAACCCTTAGATGGTAGCAGTATTGTGTGGTCCTACAATGTCGATGTGGACGTGGCTGAATCTCGAGTCGGGTATCGGGATATGCTCTGGGATATTCCTGTTGTAACGCGAGATGTTGCTTCTTTGAGACGGCAAACAGGAGCGAGCCCACGAAGTGATGTCTCGATTCATCGACGGCCAGAAGAATTTTTGTTGTACCAGTTTCGTCGTCACTCTGCCGCTCGGGTGTGATAATCCGTGGACCGTGTCGAAGATGCTTTTCCGCAGGAGCTTCGGAATATATGGTCGGATCATTTCTGTCAAGACGTCGCAGAAGATGGTCGTTTCAGAATTGTCGACGCGTAGCTTTTTAAGTGACGAATATTTCTCGGTCCGAAGGAGTTCTTGGATTTCTTCGTCAGTTTCCTGGGCTCTTGCGATATCTTGCGTGGAGGTTATCACCGACATATCGATCGTGTTGACCCTCGAAAAGGCGTCTGCGATGATGTTGTTGTCTCCACTTACGTGCAGGATCTTCGTTGTGAACTGACCGATCAAATCTAGCTGACGCTGTTGTCTCGGGGAAGCCTTGTCGCTTTTTTGATCAAATGCGAAGGTTAATGGATTATGGTCCGTTTTAATCATGAGATTACGCCCATCAACTAAAAAACGGAAGAACTTTAAGCCGGAGTAGATTCCGAGCAGCTCGCGGTCATATGTGCTGTACCTTTGTTGAGTCGATGAGAGTTTTTTTGAATAGAAATCGAGGGGTTCGCACTTTCCATCCTCGTATTGCTCCAATACGGCTCCCATCGCGGTGTCGGATGCGTCCGTGTGGAGGCTGAGCGGGGCGTTCTCGAGCGGGTGTGCCAAAAGCGTCGCGTTTCCCAGCAGCGTCTTTTACGCGAGAAATTCCACTTCAACTTCTGGAGTCCACTCTATCGATCGTTTGTCATTTTTTTTCGCTCCGGCAAGGTAGGCGTTGAGATGAACAAGATGAACTTGAGCTCGAGCAGCGTTGGGAACGAAACGTCTATAAAAATTTATAATTCCCAGCAATCTACGGAGTTCCGAAACGTTAGTCGGCTTCTCATAATCGAGAATCGCCGCGACGCGGTCCGGGAGCGGACGCGTGCCATTTTTGTCGATCGTGTAGCCGAGGTATTTCACGCTCTCTGCGCCGAGATTGCACTTGGAGAAGTTCAGCGATATCCCGTATTCCTGTAGACGTTTGAATACAATCCTCAGGTGTTGGGTGTGCTCCTCGAGGCTTTTTGAAGCGATGAGAATGTCTTCTATGCAGCAGAAACAAAAATCCAATCCTCGGAGGGTGGTGTCCATGAATCGTTGGAGCGTTTGTGCCGCGTTATAAAGTCCGAATGTCATTACGTTAAACTCGAAGAGTCCGAACGGTGTGATAACGCCGGTCTTCAGTCGGTCTTCCGGTGCGACGGGTATCTGATAGCATGCTCTCGTCAAGTCGAGGGTCGAGAAAACGTTACGGTCTCGAATTCGGTGACAGAAATCGTGCAGATGAGGAACTGGGTATTTGTCCGGGACCGTTGCGTGGTTTAAACGACGGTAGTCACCACAGGAACGCCAGTCTCCCAAGGCTTTTTTAACGAGGTGTAGCGGACTAGCCCACTGACTGTCCGACGGGCGGCAAATTCCTTGGGCTACCATGAACTCGAAATCCTTTTTCGCTGCGTTTAATTTCTCTGTGTTCAACCGACGTGCGCGTTCAGCGATCGGAGGTCCGTTTGTCACGATATGGTGTTGTACACCGTGTTTGCTCGATCCCGTGAATTGAATAGGTCGAGTGATAGCCATGAACTAGCTGAGTAGCTCTCGGAATGGCAAATCGCTCGAGACTGTTGAGATTTACGAATAAGCTTCGCACGCGACAATATCGAGCGAGAATAGACGCATTTCTGAGTCGACGAGTCTTTTGTTTTTCAGATCAACCAGGAGACCGTGATTAGCGAGGAAATAAGCTCCGAGGATGGCCTTGGATACCGCGGCGATGGTGAAAATCCAGCTCTGCTGTCTCTGGAGTCCGAGATTGAGGTGCAGCAATTTTTCTCCGAAGGTGTTGATAATATCGAACCGTTTGCGGCGTATAGTTTAAATGTTGAAGGTTCTTTGCAAGCGTCCTTGATCGAATTCCGAGGGATTATCGATATGTCGGCTCCGGTGTCGACGAGGAATGAAATACCAGACACTTTGTCGAGAATGATCAGGCGGTATTGAGTGTAATCGCCGTCGTCAACTGCCTGTAAGTACAACGGCGAGTTTAGTTTTCCGACGCGGGAGGTGAAGAGTTCCACGAGCATGGCTTACGGCAGTTCCGAGCTTTATCCCCGTATTTGTGGTGGTAATAACATGTGTTATTCGTTGAGTCCTCATTGGGCCCTGGGGATTTCGTACGACAATTCTCGCATCCCCTGGGTGTGTTTGCTCGGCTTTTGCTGTATCCTCTGCTCGATCTATTGCGAGATCGAGCCATCTCTTCTTGTTGGTAGTTAAAGGCTTTGTCAAACCTCGGGGTCAACGCGTTGATTTGGCGGAGAAGGTCGATTGTCGTTACCTCTGTGGGGAGCGCTTGAGCTTGAGACTGATGAGTTATAGAGGAATCAGCGTGTTGAATTGCGTACGCCTGTGCCGGTCGCTGGAGATCCATGATCTGGTCAGCCATCGTCGCTAGTTTCCCCAAGTCTGCCTCCGAACTGGCCGCGAGAATGACACTAACTTGCTGCGGCATCTGTTTGATAAATAGAGATTTCAGGATTGCGTCGACGCACTGGTTTGATGATAAACTGCGAAGGTGTTGGAGGAAGTGACTCGGCCTACGATCTCCAAGCAGTAAGCATTTGTCGTAGTTTGCTCTCTCTTGACTCGGAGAATAATGCAAGAATGCGTTCTTTAATAGTCTTGTACTTATCCTGCGTCGGCGGTTGTTGAATCCGGTCAGAGACAAAAGGCAGTATGCTGGGTTCAAGGTTCGCGAGGATGTACTGGAACTTGGTCTCGTCGACTGTTACTCCAGCTATAGCGAACGAGGCTTCAACTTGGAAGAACCACACGGTTGGATCATCTTTCCAGAAGGGCGGCAATTTTGCTATTCGGGATACCTGTCCAGTAGCCATAATTTCTTCGCGAGGATTGTCGTTAACGTTGTCTTCGTCGCTCAATATGATTGGTTCGGACATTCACATCGGTTAAATAAACACACGAACTTGCGTTGAAAACACAGGTAAATAAAAATGTCTCTGGATAATGGTTTCTTATAGATTCTTTGATACGCGGATGATGCGGAATTGCGGATAATATAAGATATCACGTTGATGTGTATCGCGAAAAAGCGCGGAATCGAGAAGAAGTCTTTTTCGTGTCTTTTAAAATCACGTCGGGGTCACCAATTGTAGCAATTCAAATGAACGAGACGGTCAAGACTTCTAATTAATAAAAACCAAATATATCTTCTATTCGAAAGTATTGCGAAGAGAATAACAAGCGTCGTTAAAGAGAATAATTGAATAATTAGAAAACAAGTGAAGGCGTGGTGAGCTATGCTGGTCTTGTTGCTGTCATGTGGATATAGCATGAGGTTGAACGTCATGTGGATGCTGTATGAGGCAGAGTGAATTCCACATTGTCCGGTGGCTGTGCTGCCATCTACATTTTTAAGATATACAACACTCCTACTTTCTTCCTCAATCCTCTTCTCCTCCTCATTTATTACTCTTCTTTTTTTTTCCTTCTTGTTTTCTTCGTAGCATTCTTTTTGCGTGCGAGCCCCCCGACATCCTCGCTCTTACGCCGGAACAGAGCGTGGGCCTCTGCTGGACGAGGAACTACGCCGCCAGGGTGGTCAGGAGAGCAAGCAAGGCTCCACCGCATCGAGCCCCCGACCGAGCCCTCAGCCGGACCGCGTCGAGACCCCCGCATTTGCATCCGGGCACGATATAGGGTTCCAAACCTGTCCAATTGGTTCTCCCCGAGACCTACCACATCCACCGAAAGGGAAGGGCCCTGGAACGTCGAGAACACCAGGAAGGAGAACGTAACCCCCGAGACCGCAGCCGTCACCCAGGTACCCGGCCTATTTCCCGGGATCTTTACGTGGGGGCCCAGCGGCCGATCACCCACCAGGTCGTACCCCGCCGGCCGACTCGCCTGCCCGTACCGGTCACACCCCGTCCCTCTCACCCAAATGCCCTTTCCCCTCCTCCTCCCTGCTCCGGACAATGGGTCATCATCATACCCATCCCCAATCAACGCCACCGTATGTAGACCCCTCTGTCCCACTCACCTAACCCTCTTTTTATTCTTCTTTTCTTCTACTTTTTTTTATACTTTCATCCCCCACTCCCCTCCTCCTCCCCTGCCCGGCCGATCCACAGCCTGCGCGGTATCAATCTACCCCCCAATGGAGTAGATTCATGCAGCAGTGAGGGTACTTTCGGACACCATGGAGTGGTTTCATGCAAGTAGTTAAAAGAGTTAATCATCATTGCACAGTTTCGATTTAATTTTCAGAAAAAGATAGAAATATCACAATTAACTCTAACTAATGAAATGCCTAGTTCTAGACTATAGAATACAGAAAATCTTCGAAAAAATAGGTAAAAATGCGTATCGATCATTGATTATATATTTACTTAATGTATTTATGAAGTTAATCGGTCAGAAAGAGATTAAGTTAATATCTTTAGTGTAAATCACCTATTAAGCAAACATTAAGATTATACTTATAAACTGCTGCACACTAAAATTAGTCAAGTCAACTGAGAGAGAAAACAGTCAAGATGTCCTAGGTGTACAAACTGGTCGTGGTTTTGGGTCAGGTCGAAACATTGCTACGTTGTTAATGCACATAATATGTTTGTCTTAAATGTTTAGAGAATCGAATTTCGATTCTCATTTCTTTCCCAGATATGAGACAGGGAACTCAGTATTAGAGTAATGGTTCATAACTTTTTCAATTTAATAGACTACAGACCTTTTCTATTCAAATTGGACTACAATAAAACAGTTATCTTCAATGTTTTGTGGCCGTTTGTCGATAGTCGTTTTCATTCCAGACTAAGCCTCATTATCTTCATCAGTTTCAACCAACCACGTTGAGTTTTTCCGCAAGCTTAAATACTATATCTCAGATCCTCAATCATGACTTTCTACTTTCGTGGTCTCCTTTCGTTCCATTTTTTCTATTGTTTTTCTTCGTCTTTCCCTGCAAGTTTATTTATTTCTGATGTATCCGTATGAATTTGAGATTTGCCTGGTTGTTTTTTTATTTCTTGTTGAGTTATAGCCGTTTGATCATAACAGACGCAATAAGATGTAAAAGATGTACGTGTCGATATCTTGCGAGCGTACTGCTGAAGCGAGGTGTCGATCACTGTTATTGTTATTGTAATTGTAAGAAGGGGTCAGGTAATTCCCTTCCCCCCAAAATGCTGTCTCGTCACGAGGGTATACGTCTTGCTCTGTATTCAGTCTGTTCCCGAGAGCGTTCGCAAAATACCATTGTAAGAAAAGTGTAAAACCATATAACTTAGATTATCTCAAATAAATATACTCAAACTGTAAAAATGATCACCACAACCTCAACATTTCTTATAGCAATTGGATATGGTCTAATGGTTTCTGATGTTATCGGAATGTTAGCATGTTCGGTGTGGTGTACCAGAGTTGACTCTTCAACGTAAGATTTTCACAATTCCTGATGTTTAGAAGTCGATGGCGCCGAAGGTCCAGTGACAGGTTCTTGTAGATCCTAAAGTACTGACGTCGATGGATCACAAGTATCAACGTTTGGTTGTAGATCCTGGGCTATTGAAGTCAATGGTTCACAGAGATCAGCGAGTATTGACTGGAGTGACACGGTTCTATATTTTCAGTATTTTGTATTCTGAAGAAATTGTATATCTTCTAAGTTAGCTGAAGTATACACTTCCATCGGAACAAAATCATCATCTCCAAAAGCCAGTTTCTTGAAGGGCTATGTGCCAGGTGTATCAAACCCTCTTACAATATTTTCTGATGTGAATGATAGTACGTAAGTTTGACAGGTTAAATGCCGACTGCTTTTCCAGGATGCGTGATATGCCAATTATTGAAGACAGTTTTCAGTTTAAATTGAAATGGTTCGAATACTGCAACTTTTAGTGGTTACAGACGATGAGATGTGTGTATCGGAAAAGATAAATAAATTATCCCATTGTCTCAAGCGTAGTTAATTGCCTCCAAACTAATGTAACTTTTACGATTGTCACATATCAATAATGTTAGGTTGTTTTTCGAGCATAGGTTATACTTCTGAATATGTTTCAAAATACCAAAAAATATTTCAGCATTTATCCACCCACTCCTGTTTGCAGCACTAATACTTCCTTCGGATACGCGTTTAATAAAATGATCTTCGTAATGCACGTTTGGAAATACAAACAGTGGATAGTATATGCCACTTATTGAAATAATGCCTTCAAAAGTTACAAGTTTGCCTCTTTCAGCTGAAACGATTTGGCCGATTTGTTTTTGCATCTTTAGTGCCAAGACTTTGGGAATATCTAAAGATCTAAAGCAGCGGAAACCCCTGACTCATTAAAATTAAATATGAAATCTGCAGTAAAACGATGTTGTTTAAAAATGGTCTTTAAGTTGTTGAAAAATTCCATCACTGCGATTTTATTAAAACCAAAGAACTTGGCTACACCGGTATTTTCCAGTTTTAGCAAACTTAAGTTTGCATTTCTTTTCCAAATTCATGCATCCAGTCTATACCTGGCATTTTATTTTCGTTCCATTTCTCTGGATACTTCAATTTTAAAGCCGCAGCGTACTCGTAATCCATTTTCCTAGCTTGAATTATTGCGAGCCCATGATGCATTTTACAATATTTGTTAACGAAATCGATTCAAAAAGTGTCTTCTTTTACACTGGCAGAAATTTTAATGCACTATTAGCTTTTCCGCGTACCGAAAATTACAATAAAATGTAGCATTTTGGGGATAATCCAGGTAGAGTTGCAAAAAGTACAATAGCGAGTAACGAAATTCAGAGTTGATATCTTCTCTCGTAATAACTTGTAAGAATGTTTGACTTTGACCTAAAACTACTAATAGTAGTTCCAAGTCTGTATATCCTAATTAACTATGAACTCGAATACCGAAAATTACAATAGTGCTTTGCAAATAGCGAAATAAGATGTTTCATGTTTTGGTCAACTTATAGCTATCGTTTTGAGCTCGAATAGCCAAAATTACAATAGTGTTTAGCAACGAGTAAGATAAGGTTTTAAACGATTTGGTACCAGGGCATTCCAATCTCTTGTAACGCCCGAAATGTACCGACCGTTGACGAAGAGATGAACAGTGGAATGATATCACCCGATTACGTCCAACATTCTTTATACTCTCATGATAAAAATCGATCCCTAGTCAAAATCAGTATACACTAAAGTACTAAGTGCATTTGAAACACGGAGAAATCGTTTGAGTGAGCACTTAGGCCAAATACGATTAGTATAAGAAGCTGTACGAAAGCCGTGAACACAAAGGAACCCCAGCAGTAGATACAGTCAAATCGGCGCAAGCGAGTATCAAAAAGTGATAGCTATAACTATATTTAGTCCGGTCAATTTAGACCAAAAAACAATAATAAGGTTACATAAATTCCCAACAAGCTGAAAGTTGGTATAATTGTTTTTTTTACATTTTTCAACAATTTTTTTTGTGGGAAAAATAAGAGTTATTCGAAAAAAAATTTTGCGACTTTTTCCTTGTTTATTATTTCTGCAAAAAACATTTTTTACATATTTTTCACGCCGCATGGTGGCGCTGGAGAAGCTCCCGCGTCAGGTGCTGTTGTCTCCGCAGTGGTTCGCGGCACGCAGGAAAACTCACTTCAACGTCAATCTGAAAACAAATACGCAGTGTTTTGGTGAATAATATGATATTTTGAAGTGCAGTACGTAGGGATTTGGAAAAAAATTGATTTTTAAAAAATAGGCACGCCTTTGAAATTGATGAATGATTTTTGAGCAAAATTTCTCGTCGAAAATAGGCTATAACTTTTTTTATTATTAAGATATCGAAAAAATCCTACGTAGTTCACTAGATAATCTATTTTCATTAATACAGTAAAAATTTAACGTCGATCGGATAAAAATTGCTCGAGTTTTGCTGCGTGCCGCACTCAAAAAAGTGGTTTCGAGAAAAACGCGTTCAAAGTTTTAGGTTTGTTAATTTATGTTGTGAATTGAAAAAAAAATTATGTACCTTCAATTAGCGATGCCGGCACCATATAGCTGGCCTTCAAGAAGCAAATCACTGTCTTCTGAATGTTTCCTCGAACTTGTCGAGGCGTTTCTTGCTTCTTTTGCAGCGTCTGTGAGCGAGCACTCCGCCAGTTGGATCCGCGCTGCGTCGGTCTAACGCAAAAGTTGAAACAATTTGGGTCGATGATTATCCCCAACGTCTCCAGAACTTTCATGAGGCATCTCAGGCCATCATTGAACACTAATACCGCGATATCAGTTGCAATATCAACGATTTTTTTGCCTCCGGAGTAGGACTTTAGGGCCATTGCCCAAACTGATTTATTGTAGCTTTGGTTATTGTTTTGCGTATAGCCGCCCAAACAACACTGCAGCAAATCGTCCCTGCTCAAATTTTCGAAGATTTGCAGGACCCCAAGCGACGCGGAACGCCACACCGCTCCACAACATATTCAATATCTACGAAAATAATTATTTTTTCGACCTGGGTCCAACGGCATCTTAATCTTAAGGTGCATATAAAGACCCGTTGTACACCTCGAAAACGCGGCGATGCAAAACTCTTATACCGCTTAAGCGATCAGAGTGACACTTCGGCAGTTAATGCTTTATTTTGGCAAAAAGTGGAGCGTCTTTTTACTTTTCCAAAATTTTGAAAAAAAATGTACAGATTAGTTACCACCCACAGAAATTGGCTAAATTTTCACAGTTACACTGAATTGATCGAACTATCCGGTATGATGCCACTCGGCGGTGATGAAACACACATTTTGAGCCCAGTCCCATTAGATTTGATGGTGAATTGACGAAATGGCAGCTAATCTGGTTTTCGATTACGAAGAACACCAAAATCTCATTTACGCGACATTTGTTACCGATATTACGCACATGCCGGTAATGTATGCGTGTAATGTCGGTAAGAAATTGCCGGCATGCATGAAAGGTCGGTAACAAATATCGCCAAAATGAGATTTTGGTGTTCTTCGTAATCGAAAACCGGATTAGCTGCCATTTCGTCAATTCACCATCAAATCTCATGGGACTGGGCTCAAAATGTGTGTTTCATCACCGCCGAGTGGCATCATACCGGATGGTTCGATCAATTCAGTGTAACTGTGAAAATTTGGCCAATTTCTGTGGGTGGTAACTAATCTGTAAATTTTTTTTCAAAATTTTGAAAAAGTAAAAAGACGCTCCACTCTTTGCCAAAATAAGGCATTAATTGCCCAAGTTTCACTCTAATCGCTTGAGCGGTATAGGAGTTTTGCATCCCCGCGTTTTCGAGGTGTACAACGGGTCTTTATATGCACCTTAAAAGTATTTTAGATTTTTTTAAATGGTTTTCAAAAAATTGATTTTTCGAAACCGTCACAGTGGTGTTACTCCTTAAAACATAATTATAAATAAAATTTGAAAGTTCCCCATCATTACCGTACTTGCAAAAAATTTTATTCACGGTTGAAGGTAAAAAAAAATGAGTTTTTCGCGATTTTCAGCAAAACGGTAAGTTTTATCATAAAATTACCCCGGACAAAAATTGTAGGTCATAAAATTATCTATAAAATATGTATGAATACTTTTTTTCTAAGAGCCACCGTTTTTGAGATATAACGATTCAAAAAGTTGTAAAAGTTGTAATCGTCATAATATGCATGAGTATGCCGCGTATATACATCTCTGGAGCTGTGATAATTGTAAAAATATTTTTCTATCGGTGATTGTAACTTACACTTAAAATATAAAATACACATAATAAGTATAACTATAAGAATATCAGGTAAAATTAAACCTAGTTCCTTATTTTATACGCCAATGTAACCTTGAGCCAACATCTGTCTCCCGTTCAATTATGTGCGTGGCTAGGGTCTTATACCTGCTGTCAGTGTGTCCAATAAATGAAATCGTTATATCTCGAAAACGGTGGCTCTGAGCAAAAGAAGTATTCATACATATTTTATAGATAATTTTATTATCTACAATTTTTGTTTGAGGTGATTTTATGATAAAACTTACAGTTTTGCTGAAAATCGCGAAAAACTCATTTTTTTACCGTTGACCTTGAATTAAATTTTTTGCAAATACGGGAATAATGGGGAACTTTCAAATTTTATTTATAATTATGTTTTAAACAATTTTACCAACTTTCAGCTTGTTGGGAATTTATGTAACCTTGGATGTCTAAATTGACCGGACTATCTCATATATTCATTTTCTTTCAGATCATCCAATCAAACATAAAAAATCTGTTGCTATAGCTTTGTTCGATCGTTGTCTTAAGATATCTAACTCTCAATTTCTTTTAAAAAAATCTAAAACTCGTTGAAACAACTCTTACTGCTAACGGCTACCCTCTTAATTTCATTAATGATAGTAAAAAGTATTTTTTCTCCAAATAAACGAATTACAAAACTGACCGGATTTCGACAAAAAATGGTTCAATCTACTTCCCTGGTCACGAATACATCGCAAATCTAACGCATCGAACAGCTACGTGGACGTCCGTACCACCATGAATAGGCAACTTACTACACATCGCAACGCGAGATCAACAATTTCTACACACTACTCACCAACTAAGAAGATCTGGAACTACCGAAGGAAATTAGCACATACAAAAGACCGTAAAGTCTTTCTTCTTAGATGCCGTCAATTAGGGATTATAC
The DNA here is from genome assembly GCF_021155765.1 of Diprion similis. Taxonomy (NCBI): domain Eukaryota; kingdom Metazoa; phylum Arthropoda; class Insecta; order Hymenoptera; family Diprionidae; genus Diprion; species Diprion similis. The sequence goes on along the minus strand of NC_060105.1, from coordinate 15,545,870 downwards.
CAAAATTTTTACTATTTAAATTCAAAAATTTAAAACATTTATCTAATGAGAAAACCTTTGCTAGAGCTTTACGCATCCTACAACAAAAATCTCTATCTCTGGAAATCAAAAAATGCTATCGGCAAGAAAGAGTGTTGACTAAAGAACTTAACAACAACATAACTAACTTTCTTTCAACTAAATTCACTAACCTGGAGTACAGGAAATTCAATCTAGACATAGAGAAAGCTAAACGTCTTTTTAACGCTATCAAATCTGATGACAACAGCAAATTAAACAAACTTAAATCTAAACAGGCCCCTAAAGCAGTTTCTACGGATGAATGGTTAGTCAACTTATCGAATACAAATTTACCGAACGAAATTAAAGATACTTTGGGCTGGGTCCATTTCAAACCACCCAGCAAGGTCGGGACAAAAAATTCAAACGACTTGTAAATAATTTATATGATTCTTTGGGTAATTTAAGGGGACCCGTATTTGGTCATTTTGCTCCAGAAAAATTTTATCTCTCTGCACGGCTATTACCATTTTTTGTCAAAAACTCGTTTTTACAGATTCCGTAAATTTACTGTTTTTTTAAAAGTGCTATAACTTTTGTACAATTTAACGGATTTGAGTGACTTTTTTTTTTCAAAATGTGCGTATTTTTATTTTCTTTCAGAAAATCACAAGTTTAGAAAGATCGACACAAAATCGCCGGAGTTATTCAACGTAATGTAAAATAATCCTAAAAAATTCAACCCCGATTTTCGGGAATTGCATATTTTTTTTCACATTTTCTCTCACCAATTTTTTCTCGAATAGTTCTTTAAAGATACTAACTCGTCGCACAAGTTTCGTTAACGGATTAGTTCTGTAAAAAGAGTCATGAATTTTTCAATATCACGAATTTTTTATATTTTCAGGTAGCTTATATTTTGTACTGTAAATCGATTTCTTTATGTCGCTACATTGTTTCTTTCTGTTTAATACATATGTTGTTATTTGTTTGTTTATGTTTGAAGCATCTCATACATCGTCAATTCATTTAAATTGTTGCTTCGTCAACCCAAGGGTGCTGACTTGTTCTTGTAGTAAAGGTACAGTTCGTATTTATACAGGGTGTCTCTAAATTGCCTCCCACGGACTAGTCAGCGTGATACGTCGCTAAAATCCAACCGAGAATTTCTTTACCGGAACCTCGTACGACGCATAGTTTTTGAATTATAAGCGATAGCGCTAAGCCAATCCGAGTGCAGCTTTTCGTCTGGATTTGCCGCCACGGAAATTGCCGTTTTGTTTGTCTCGGTAAATTATGATTATTTTTTTACGAATTAAATATCGGCACCGCTAGCGACCAGTATTGTCGCCGCGGTATTGTTGCCGCGGTCCGCGGTGCTAGTCTCACACATTTTTATTTTCACTTGTGATGTGTGTTTCGTAGTATAATTAAGCTGGGGATGCTCTTTTGTTCACACACACGAGTGCCCGCCCGTATGTGTGCAGCTAGCAACACGGACCGCGGCAACCTTTTTTGTAGAACGTTTCATTTCCTACAAAAACGTGTATATGAATTCTCTGTACGACGCGTCGTTATCTAGTTATAAAAATCACAAGAAGCAAGAACTATTTTTGCCATGTTATTCTTATGGAAAGTAGAAAATCGCGATGAGGCACTTCTTAGTATTAAAATTAAGAGCTCCCATTTCAACAGGCACCTTTTTTCGGTATGCTGAACAATATTTTCAGTATATTTAAAGAAAAAAAAAAAAATATAGTCAATTTTTTTGATATGGTCTAATATAGATAGAATAGATATATAGATATTATATATAGACACGAACTGTACCTTTACTGCAAGAACAAGTCAGCACCCTTGGGTTGAAGAAGCAACAATTTAAATGAATTGACGATGTATAAGTTGCTTCAAACATAGTTATAGTGAATTCATGTTTATTGTAATATTGAACTGTTTTGGGATTAATATAGTCTTATTTTTGAATGGATTTTTCATACTTCTTCTACCCACTTATTTCGTCGTATCATGTATCAAACAGAAAGAAACAATGTAGCGACATAAAAAAATCGATTTACAGTACAAAATATAAGCTACCTGAAAATATAAAAAATTCGTGATATTGTAAAATTCATAACTCTTTTTACAGAACTAATCCGCTAACGAAACTTGTGCGAAGAGTTAGTATCTTTCAAGAACTATTCGAGAAAAAATTGGTGAGAGAAAAAAAAATATGCAATTCCCGAAAATCGGGGTTGAATTTTTTCGGATTATTTTACATTACGTTGAATAACTCCGGCGATTTTGTGTCGATCTTCCTAAACTTGCGATTTTCTGAACGAAGATAAAACTACGCACATTTTGAAAAAAAAGTCACTCAAGTCCGTTGATTCGTTCAAAAGTTATAGCACTTTTAGAAAAACAGTAAATTTACGGAATCTGTAAAAACGAGTTTTTGACAAAAAATGGTAATAGCCGTGCAGAGAGGTGAAATTTTTCTGGAGCAAAATGACCAAATACGGATCCCCTTAAATTACCCAAAGAATCATATAAATTATTCACAAGTCGTTTGAATTTTTCGTCCCGACCTTGCTGGGTGGTTTGAAATGGAACCAGCCTTTATCTCTCGGTCCCAATCATGGACTGCCATATAAAAATGTAAACTTACCGATAGATGATATTGTAAGCAGCGTCGAATTAGCTCTCATTACCAAAGATGGCATCACGAAAGATAAGGTTAGATCTAACATCAGCAAACTTATTGGTAACAGAATCCATGAAAATTCTTATGAATCATATTTTCAAAAAACAGCTAAAATAAGACAAACAAAAGAATTCTTAAAACAGCATGATCATCTTGTTATCACAAACGCTGACAAAAGGAATATAACCGTCGTCATGGACCAGATTGATTTTAAACAAAAATGCCAACATATTCTTAATGACTCTAGTACATACATGCTTATCTCTTGTGATCCCACCAACAAGATACAAAACCGAGCCAACGATCTAATAAACTTATGGCAACAGAAAAAATTTATAGATTCAAACACGGCAAAAAATCTCAAAACACACAACTCTCTGCCTCCTAAGATATATTTTCTCATATCAATTCTCCAACTTATAAAATTTCCAGATATTGTTCAAGTATACTTTGGCTACAGAACCACATTGTTATAAACGTAACATTAAGGAAATGATCAATATTTATAACTTTGGCTACAGAACCACATTGCTATAAACGTAACATTGAGGAAATGATCAATATTTATAAGAACAAAAATAATACGGTTAATAGGCGCCCAGATATTCAACTTCTTAGCCATCTGTACTCTAATATTGAACAATTAAACGAACTTACCTAAGTGAAGTTCGATTGTAATTATATTACGTCGCCTCGTCCTCTAGGTTAAAAAGTAGTTGTTCAGAAATGTAATTGTTGCAAATATGTAATTATATTTGCTTTAGGAACATATGTTTATGATAACAGGTACAGTAATGTTCATCGATGCATGCACTGTGGCTAACTTTATTTTTTTAACTTTTATTTCTTTTCTACTCGTATTTTATGTGCATATGGCCGATGAAGCAGTGTACAGTAGAAATGGGAGAAACTACGACGACGGCCTCTCGGCGCTGTCATCCATACAACCTCTGAGATCGCGAGGGCACGAATAACCTCTTTCACAAAGTGCATAAGCCGTCAATTTAAGTATAAATATTTAATTTCATCACATTTATATATTCTTCGAGTCTTAAATTGAAAGCTTATGCACTTTGTGAAAGAGGTTATTCGTGCCCTCGTGATCTTAGAGGTTATATGGATGACAGCACCGAGTGGCTGTCGTCGTGGTTTCTCCCATTTCTCCTGTGCACTGCTTCACCGGCCATAGGAACATAAAATACGAGTAGAAAAGAAACAAAAGTAGAAAAAATAAAGTTAGCCACAGTGCATGCATCGATGAACATTACTGTACGTATGTTCATAAAGGACGTATATTTGTTGCACACTTAGATATATTAGATTCAGTTCTTTGGTGTTTTTATATATTTATATACCTATGTATCTGTTTATATAGGTATATAGACATCTATATCTATACGTATATATGTATATATATTGTAACGTGGCATTTCAGAATGTCTCGTTACAAGGCTAAAAATCTAAAGGAAACTACCGAAAACGCGTCCCTGGCGGGGTACTCCAAGCAAGCTCGATACGATATAGGCGAAAAATACTAGTTACTAATATTTTCTGTACAAATTTTGTAATCCCGCGCTTCGGCGCAAAGCTAAACAGGTACCGCGACCACGATCATCGAGGGATCAACACGTTTCTTTGATTCACCGAGGGATCGACAACTACCGAAAACTACAGTTCCAGCCACCGACGAATTCAGCTACCGTTTCGTAATCATGAATCTCCCGTACAACTTTGAATGCCTACTTTTTCGGATGCCGTAAGTTCGACATCAAGGGCAGACCGCGGCCTGTCGTTCACCGACTTACCGGCCAGGAGCCGGACCGAGCCTAAAACACTACGTCCAAAGTTGATAAAGCCCTCGTCCTGAGGATCGACGCAGCCTCCCTGTCAGTAAGGGCTACAATCATTGTGAGTCATGGTCCACGGACGATGAGGTGCTGTAAGCCGCCGTGTGACTGCATGGTCTTCGTGATATATCGTGGGCAGTTGGCCACTGCCTAGACGACGAAGCCGGTGGAGGCAAACAATGTGGAGTTGCACTCCATCCGGTAACCTTCCGGAGGTAGCCTACGTACCTGCCTTCGTGGAGGGAACCCCCAATGACAAGCAACCTGGACCGTACGACGCAGCAGACGAAGAAAAGTACGTGTGATGTCAACTACGCTCATCTAGCGGTAATCGTCGATAACGCGTAGCCGATATTCGCCAGAGGGATGACCCAATTATGGTGGGGATTGAATGACCACCGAAGGGGAAGAAGAATCACCTGACGACACCGGCGAGATCGCTGATCCGGACTCCGAACTCTGCCTATTCTACGCTCAACCCGCCAGGAGACAGCTTCGCTACCACCTCGCTCTCGTTTAGTTAGAAATCCTCAACCTTATCGCTTATTCCTCTGCCGCTATCGCTATCGTTACCTTTTTCGCACCCACTACCGTTTTGATCTTTTAGCTTCACTCCTTCCTTTAGCTTCAATTCCTTCCGTTAACTTCACTTTCTTCCCTCTTCGCTCTCTTTAAGTTTAATTTAATTTAAAATCAGTGCCTAATCTCGTCACCGACTAAGGTAAGGCTTTCGCCTTTATATCGTACCGTTACGAAGTTGCTCTAATTTCTGTTTCTCTTATCGTGTCTTAATTATCGTTTTGGTTGCATCGAATGATGCCAGTATCTTTGTGAATCATGGTCCACGGACATTGAGGTGCTGTAAGCCGCCGTGCGACTGCATGATTTCGTTTCGTAATTAATTTCCGAAAACTATCGTGAGCGACCTCGTAACTACCGAATATCTTTTGTATTTCTGAATTTTCTTTGCTTAATGCTTATCTTTTGTATCTCTGATTTTCTTTGCTTCTCGTAATTTTATGCTAGAAACGCTTGTGTAATTTCTACTGTCTATCGCTATCGCTATCTTTACTTTTCTTACTAGTACTGCCTATCGCTTTGTATCGTATCGCTTGTTTTATATTATTTGCTTTGTGCATGAAATTTCATATCGTATATTGAGCTACTTGGAGTACAGCTGAGCGTAGATTAAGCCGCTAAATACTACCGCACCTTTGTTTTCTATCGCTTATATTGATTTACATTTCTTATTACCTTGTAATATTTTCTTGTTTCCCGAATATCGTACTTCTGTGTTATCTTAAGTTGCTTATTGTAACCAGGTGTATTTAGTGTGTTATTTTTACTCTGCAATCCCTTCTCTAAACCTCTCAATCTCGTATAACTTTTGTATTTTCTCTCGTTATCGTAATTTCGAATTTCCTTGTTAATTTAATATCGTAATTTTGACTGTTGTAATTATCAAATCGCTTGCTGTGAATAATTCTTCCGTATAAGCTTCCGATATTTGTGAATCGTATATCACTGTCAATCTTTCTCGCTAATTACCGTTTGTCGTAATTTAAATATTATTTTCTTGTCACTATAGTTCTAAGCTACCGTCAATTCCGTCAACTACCGATTTTCGCTAAAGTTTCACTCTTGCTTTAATGTAACAATTCTCGTAGTGCCGCTTCTGAAATTTTGGTAAGATCACGTCGCCCAGTGACGTCTAGTTTGAGTAGACTTTTTGCATTATATCGCTTCTCTCGACCTACGATTAATTTCTTTTGCCAACTATCATTTTGTGCGAATTATCGCTTAGCTTCTTTAACCGAAAATCTTGTAAATCACTCTCGTTGACTAAATATCTTTTGTTAACTTTCTGTAACAAATTGACTAATCTACCGCTTATGAACTGATCAATAATATACGACTGATTGGATTGTTGATTTACTTGATTCGAGCTTATTTCTTGATCTCTTTATTTTCCTTATTTCCGTAACTGTTGTAACTGCCTTTGGATACCGCCACTCTACCAGTTCGTGTGAGTACCTGAGCCTAGCCAGCCATACAACGGGTTCTCTAATTATTATTATCGTATCGTATCTTTCCCTTTCCTCTAAAAATTGACGCTGAAGCGTCTGGCGCCCAACGAGTATCTTTTCGTATCTTAAATATCGTATCGAATAATTGGAGAATCGCGCCAAAGTGTTAACGGTAAGTCCTCGTCAGAGGGTAACAGAATTTAGCGTCACAATATATATATATATATATATATACTGGGACAATCTCTAGAAACTATACAAGAACTGCGCATGCGCAAATTTGAATCCACCGTCCGTGCAGTCTGGCCACCCCGAAACTCTGCTGTCAAACTCCACTCTGTTTCTGTCAGCGATGTAGTTCACATGCATTTTTGAGGTTAGAATCTCAAGTAATTGAGATAGTCACTCGGAACGGCTTGGGAAGCATTTGCTATTGAAAATAGATTGTTCAAAGAACGGTCGGAATTTAATGCTGATGCTCTTTGAAAATTCGTCCTATTCGATTGAAACAAGAAATCTGTTCAAATGTTGGGTGCTTGGAAGAAACGAAGCAGTTAGGTGGGGAAAATTTATTCAATCATTTTCATTACTTCATACATTAAGAATAACAATGACATTTTTTTCTTTCAACAGAAAATACAGCCAAAATAATAGCTTCTCTGCTGTTCGCTGATGTCTTCTCTTCCCATTCAATTCATGACACATGCAGAGATCATCGGCCACTTTTGTTGGTTGGCAAAGGAAGTTGTAGATCTTACGGTTTCTTCCGATTTCAAATCTAATCTAAAAAAATCTAATCTGAAGAGTAAAACTCGAAAACATTCTGTGACACAAGTTAAAAATCAACATTTTCAAAATGTGCCTCAGTGTCGCAATTAACTTTAAGGATAATCATGTTTTAGAGTAATGTTCAGAACATTCGTATGAAAATATTGACTTATCGGATTCAACATCGTACCCCTTGTTCCTTTGAAACGAATGAATATCTAATTTTCAACGGAGTTCATGAAAATATTCACTTAAACCTAAATCCAATACAATATCTTGTTCATAGTGCTCCGAACAGTATCCAGTAACATGAATATGCGGAAGGAATCCCTCTGTCGCAGAAACCGTTATAAAGTTCTTTGTTTTTAACTTGTGCTACTAGATAACTTTTGCATTGCAGATTCCATTTCCAATCTCAGGATGAGATTTTTTTGTTTCTAACAGTGTTAACATGGGATGCAGAATTAATTGTAATAAATGGAGATACTCAAGCTTTCAGTCTCAGTGAAGGACCATTGTAAGAGTATATAATTGAATCAGGTTTCAAGCTATCAATAAGTTACCGGATAACTCCCTGATAAAGATTCATCATAAAAAAGTTAGCCAGCAAGTAAGTCCTATTGTAGACAAAGTGATCATTTGTAACGTGTACTAGTAAGTGAATGCATTCCTTGGACCTGGCTGGGGTTGAACAAGGCTCAAGCACGGATGATAGCTGCAAGTAGCTAGTCAGATGATACTGTCGATTAATATTGACTTTTTAAAGACATTTTAAATTGAAGTTATCCAACATTTTTAGATTGAGATTGGTTCAGTTTACACATCAAAATTCATCCCTGGAATCTGATTTAACACTTGAAACACTATTCATTTGAATTGAATACCAAGAGAGTGAGAAATAAAATATCAAAACTGCCGAAAATAAAATTTGAAAAATAATGCCCGGCCAATAATACTGCTTGGATTACAATGGTGCACGGAATGATTGCTCTGTAAAATTATTTAGCAGCAATTGTTGAATAACAAACTTATTACTATTGGCTCGATAGATCTAAAATGATCGAATATTCAGACACCACGATCTGTAGCGTGTCGTGCTCTTCAATTTTGTCACGACTGATGTTCAGAAGGTGGCGATGACCAGAAGAAATTCCCTCGGATACCTGTTGTCTGATGGAACAACGGAACAACCAGGTTCGATGGTTGGAACGGTGGCACCAATCGAGAAACTAGGGTCCTAGCCACCAAAACGTTTTGACCATCAGGTGAGGTATGATTTTCATCCTATCATCCAAACTTGAAACTTTAAGTCTGTCAGAACAAACGAATTTTATCATTGAATACATGTGAAAATATTGTCATATGCAAATATCATAGAATCAGAAATTTACTTACACGCTTCGACGCCTGACAACTTTAGTCTCGCTTCGATGATGGTTGTTTCCCACTTGAAAGAATTAAAAGATATTATTATCAAACAAGAACTTCTAATTGTATTGAATACCAGTAATTTTCAATAAATTGCGACAGAAAAACGAATTGCTACTTTTTGTACTCCCAAGCTTCGTGTTTTGAGGTACACCATTTCTTTTATTCCTTGTCACTGATTTTATTTCAATATTTCATGTTCATCGGCACTGATTACTGGCGTCCGGAGCACTGCACTGTAACAAATCTACTCCGGAGCTACCTTCTACTGGGTTTCAACAATCCATTTATTTTTAATTTCATGTAAATAAAGAATCTGTTTAAAACAACACAATATTTTTACTCACCTGCCTCGGTTTTATCTAGACTCCCACTGGTTGATGACGTTCCACATTTAATTTCAGATTTCTTCTTTCAATAAATAACTGATCCAATTTCTGTAGCTTTTGATATTTGTTTCTCCATTGACGCCTTTACTGTGTCGATTAAATATCTTCTAATATCAACTACGGTATTTCTGAATGACACTTTTTTTAGAAAATTCACGATAAATAGGAATGAATATCAACATAACCTCACTACGCTACTTTACGCGCGAGATATTTACAGCCTTGTCACATTTCGTGTACGTTGGTCCCCTTGGTTAGCTGACGAAAATTACGCTGCGGGGCAATTTCGCTGACCAATGAGATTGAATTATTTGGCGCATGCGCAGTTCTTGTAAAGTATCAAGAGATTGTCCCGGTATATATATATATATATATGTGTGTGTGTATTTTATACCCCGTCACATGATTTGAATATCGCTCTCCTTATTTTCAGAATGTCGAAAAATGTAACGAAAACACGTCTGGGGCCAATACTCCAAAAAGAACAACTAATTAATTTCTAAGTGAGACTTAACTATTAAGCTTATCCCTGTCTTTTTTTATCTTTGTATCGCACTACGAGAACTATCTTCAACGACACCGCTTCGAGGGAACTGAATATCGCGAAGCAGAGGTCACGTACCGGGTCAACAACCAACTATCGTCAATTGCAACAGATCGGATACCGCCAAGTCAACTTCAGATGGATGCCTACCTAGGTTGCGTACAGGGTCGTGCGTGAAGCACAACGAAGACCTCCGATCATTTAGACTTATCGGCCAGGAGCCGAACCATCGCTACAACGCCACTGCCGCATGGATGCATCGTAGACGGCGTACAGGGCTGTGCGTCAAAAACATAATCAAGCCTCCCGTCACGGTACTTATCAGCCTGGAGCTGAACCAGCATAATACCTACTGTCTCGCCTACTATACCGCAGAATCACAGCTGTCTACAAACCTACGATTATCAAAGGTCTGCATCGTGAGGACAAGCCCGAGAAACAGTGGTGGACCACGCCAGACTGATGGTCTTAAGGATGGGAACCCTGCGTGTAAATCATCACCATCAGGAAGGCTCGGTGCAACAGTGCCGTAGGGCCCGCACCGAGTTGCAGTACCGGAGAGATAGTCAGCGCGGGGAGTACTAGCACTGCATAAGTTGACGACGCACCAATCCCGAATTCTGCAAAGTATCGATACCGCAACAGTGTGAGTAGGATCATTCTTCTCGTCGTCGTTCCTAGATCTTCTCGCACACATCGATACCGCAATACCGTGAGGGGTAGACCTTCCCCTCTCGCGAGTACCGCAAGCAGCTGACCATAGTCCTCCCACATATCGCTCGACGGATCGATAATTCTCTACATGACAACGTGGGAGGAGAAGACACCCAGGAATGGACTATCGCCCATCTACACCTGTTGACCCGTACCACGTGACCCTCTGGCCCAATTATCGATCACCGAACACCGGAAAAGGATCACGTGACGAAACCTCGCCGAAAATCGACCGGGATCGTCAGGATCGCCGCTCGTCTCTTCACACTCGACGTCCAGCTATTCTTAACGACAGACGTGCTTTCGCTACGAATATTATCGCTTTTCTCTATTTTCGCTTATACATCTAAATTCAGTGCTTTATACCTGTTCTCTACGCTTTTCTTATATCTTCTATTTTCGTAAGTGAGGTTTTTCTTCTATCTATTTTGTGAAGCCACAAATTTACTTACTTTATATTTCTTTCTCTCTTTTCTTACCTATTATCGATTTTCTCTCTTTTATCTCGCAGTTTGCTCTGCGTGAGCCACGTGGGCTCGTATCGAATTCTCTTCTTATCTCTTATCTTATTCTCTCCCTTATTATCGAATATTGCAAGTAATTTCGCGACTGGTTAGTTTACTATTATTTGTAGTGACTATTATCTATTTCTTTGATTTATCTTGTTTGAATGATTTTCATGATATCGCTGAATAGCAGCGCCTTACTTATGCTTTTGAAGCATATCTCTGAATACCGTATCTTATTTGAATCTCTAATTTATTGTTCTTAGTAGTGATTGTTAAATCAATTAGCTTATAAAGTCTCTAATTTTGTCTCTTATTTCGTTTCTCGCTATCTACTATCTATTTTCTCTCTGTATCTCTTTTATAATTTCTCAAATATCCTTTCTTTGATTTCTTAATATTTTGCTGATTGGAATGTTATCGAATATCTTTTGGATTTAATTATTATCGAATATCTTGGAGAAATTATATCGTAAGCGTACCGCGTGCGCGATCTTATATCGCTGCGCGGTATAGCCGTTGTTCTCTTTTGACATTGGAGTATTGTGCCGTACCGAATAACACCTTTTTCACCGCTTTCTTTGCTAATACCGCTGTTACGTAGTTTGTCCGTAGATCTCTAGTTTGTAATATATCGCATTATACTACTTTTCTCTCTATAATACCTGTTCTTGACACGTCAAGATATCTATTTCTTGTTTATCGTAATTATAATATTTCGTCATATCGCAAGCTAGAACCTACGTATTTCTCTCATTTCTCTTGTAATTTCTATCGTAATTTCTCTTGTAATTCCTATCGTAACTTCTCTTGTAATTTCTATCATACTTGTTTTATATTATCTCGCTATACCTGATTATTTCTGACTTCGCTTCAAGTATCGAATTATCTAACTGACTTGTAATCCTTGCCTTTTCTATTAATTGTTATATCTCTTGTTGTCGATTAATTGTAATATCTCTTGCTTCTCGATTACTATAATATCTTTTACTTTTCGACTAACTATAATATCTCTGGCCTTCTTTTGCCAATTGTATTTTCGTATCTCCTATCTATTATCGTGCCTCATTATTGTTACACATTGCTGCGATTATTCTGTATTTCTATGTGATCATATCTTTCTCGCCATACTATGCTATTTGACTTGAATTGTAACAATTAGTTTAAGAACCTTAGATTGTGCATTGCATGCTAGCCTATTTCTTATCTGCTTTGTAAACTTGCTGATTGTTATACCGAGTAATAGTATCGCGATCACCCGCTTCATACCGCTAAATTACTTGAATAATTGTACCGCTACCGTGTTATCTCTGAATTCACTTTTCTCTGGCTGTACCTAAATTTCTCTGCTTGGCTTTTCAATACAATTGATACTATTACCATTTTCTCTAATATTGTGTTTTATCGAATTGGATACGACCCATCCCCTCTACCATTATCTTCACCTGCTGAGTGAGCTGTGCAAAACCGTCGTAGAATCTGATCTATTTCGTCATATCGTATTCTCTAATTATCGTATCTCTGACGCTACTGCGTCTGGCGCCCAACACTTATCTTTTTCTAATTATCGTTTTATTCAGTGATCAGGTCAGTACCTGCGCCGTAGGGTAGCGTGATTATCCCTCCCTCAAGAATTATCTCTATTTTCCTTTTTAAATAATAATCATATATATATATATATATGTCGGGGGAAGGCCACGAAACGGAGGAGAGGATGAAGGATTAGCAGGATTTGCAGCACGTCGAGGTTTATTAATTGCGAAAGCGTGATGATCCCAACACGACTGGTCAATTCGTTTGCTTGACCGAGACTGCTGATTTCATTCAAGCGTTAAATAAACAAACAATTTGTTTGTTGCTAAGGTTCTGTAGCAAAGCTATATTCATAGCATGCTGAACAACGCTTAACGCTCGATACGGCGGATTCATTCAAAGTTCCTCTTTATTCTTCTCCGACATATATATATATATATTTTTTTCAGTAATTTCGATTTTTTTCGCATTTTTCAGGATTCAATATATTTTCCTATATAATCTATACAATTGTTACGGTACAGGGGGACGGCAGTCCATGTACCCACCCGATGGTGTTGGTTCGGGTGATATTTTTTGTAGGTTCGTAGTCGTCGCCGTTTTCGTTCAGGGAACGGAAAGGAAAGAACAGTAATTACAGAATGATTATAACTTTTATTTTGATTTGGAAATTGAGTGAGGTCGATGAGGAGTAGTTGAGACAATGGTTTTGGGGAACGGGAGTTGAAGTTGAATGCAAAAGGTAAGAGCGTTGGAATGAGAGTGAGTCTTTTGCATGAGAAAATGAGCGAGGATACAGGGTAGAGGGGGATCGAAATAGCAAGGTAAGGGCGATAGCGAGTGGTGTAAGCCAAGATGGAAATAGGATGACAAGATATGGAGCGTGGGAATGGTAGGTAAAGACAAGCGTCGAGGAAGGTGGTAGAGACGTGAGGCGGGACGTCGGACGTAACACAATCAATAAAATATATTGAATCCTGAAAAATGCGAAAAAAATCGAAATTACTGAAAAAAAAAATTATTCAGTAAAAAAAATGGATAAAAAATTACCGTTTTGCCTGCCCACTTCAGTTTTGGTTGGGATATTTTTCTTATTGCCTACAGAATTTATGTAATTTTTTTCATAATTTAAAAAAATGTCCGATTGACCGTTTTCGAAAATATCATCTTAAGGGGTCAGGGGGCGTCAGGGAGCTTGGTAAAAATCTGAGAAAAATTTGGAGATGTTATTTTAGGTTAACGAAACACCTTCGGTCATTAAGACTCAGATTGGAGAGGGTGAGGGTCAGACCCTTGTCGAATTGACCTGGAATGCCCCATATATATATATATTGTAACGTGTACGCTCTTCTCTTAAGCTTTGCTAGCGAGAATAGCTCGTTATGTGGGTGTCTTTGCCTTCAGACTAAGACTTTAGTGTTTTATTAAATGAAGGAGCCTTCTAAGATAAATCAAACACGGCATAAGAAAATAAAAGCTTGACTCGATTCGTCTAAATTCCTGGTGACCCAGACTCTGAATTAACGGAGCTGGCTTGGTTTTAACAAAGGTTTTTCCTTTGTACAAAATTTCGGAGACACTGTTCTAGCACGGTGCTCCCTTCTAATTGATTTTAAACAAATACAATATAACCTACAGACCAGTGCTCGAGGAGCCGTGGCTGTCTGTCAGATAGTTGGTTTATCGCTTCGGGTCAATTGTATTGCTACGGGAATGCCCACCTCGCAATTTGCCTTATCTTTTACACAAATTTATTTTATTGAATAAATGGCAAGTTAGGATACGTTATATATCTTTCATTTTTAATGATAAAAACAAAAAAGTTTATGTTTTACAAACAAAAGAAAATACAATATTTTAATTGTTAGTCTTAATGCTAATTTGCGTATTTTATCGCTTTAAGTTTTTTTATAAGTTTGAGCTGCACCAGCGCTATGCTAGGTGCACTCCTTGACTTGATTTCTTTCCTTTTTAAAGGTTTGAGCTACATCAGCGCTTTGCCAGATGCACTCCTTGACTTTACTTCTTTCTACCTTTTGAGTGACACAGCGCTTTGCTAGATGCCCTCCTTGAATTTACTTCTTTCTACCACCGGAAACGGTTCTTCAAGGGACGCGTTCCGCTTTTTCTAGACGGTCAGTCTCTATTGCTTTGAGTCAGCTGGCCAAGCTCGTCACTTGTTAGTGGGGCGGCTGTAGGCTCAGAACTACTAACTATTGCCTCATTTCGGCCGCTATTTATACTAAATTTGGATCAGGTGTCGACGCTGTGTTGTCTACTCCTGCGTGACGGCTCGTCCGTGTTGCCTCTTGTTGATGTACGTGTCCTGATCCTCTAGCTTCACACAGGTGAGGCTCTTGACGTCATACTTATGTATGTCTAGCTGACTGGCAGGTCAGCTGACCGTTACAAAATATATATATATATATATTTCTAAGTTTCAGCAATTTGCGATAGGGTCAAGTATAGAATTTGCAAAATTTTCCGTTTCCATTGAAGGGCGATTGTAGAAACGTGCAAAGACTTCAGAGTCCTTGCTCCAACCAGCTGCTTTCCTAATCATTTCAATATTGACTCCTTTTCTGAATGCAGTTGACGTTGATGCATGTCTGGTACTATGTGCTGTAAACAAGCTCGTGTCTACCCCACCCTGTTCTAATGTTTCTTTGATCCATCGACTGATGGTTGCGACTTTTGCTGCATGGTGAGGTTTTTTTATAGTGAGAAATAATATTTTTTCATCTTTGGGACGTATAGTCCTTGTTGTTATTAGGTATTGCTTTAGGGTTGTCGCAGTACAAAGCTCTGGTTTGTTTCTAAAGTAAGGTATTTGAAGGAGTGGTTGACAACGATTTACTCTGGAAGTCCTTATTCTCTCTGTGATCATAATCTAAATTTCATCTTCTGATTCTTTGATATTGTCTAGGCTGATTTTGCTTATCGTTTGGATACGTTGACCAATAATCAGGGCCAACAAGGTTACTAGTTTTCTTGTCAAGTCTTTGAGATCAATCTTATCATTAGGCCAGAGAGAGGATAAAACTTCAGAACTGGTGTAGGCTTCCAAATGTAATCATACTTTGTTTTTGAGGCTTAAGATTTGAGATTCCTTTAAAAAATCTTTGAACTTGAGGATCGCTACCTATCTCTTTTATAACTATAAGGGATAATGCAGATCTATAAGTATTTAGAGTACCATAGGATTTCACATGTTCAAATTCTTTTGCTAAAAATTCCATAACTCTTGTTACAGAGGCCCCGAATGGGCATATGTTCCTTGTTTTCCAGAAAATCCACCAGCGTCTTATCGGTTTTTTGTACTGTTTCATAGTTCCTGATGATTAAGAAGCCAGTATCATTGGTGTTGCTCCATCTGGTACTCCCCTTAGTGCGAACGACTTCCTGATAATCTCCCCACAACCAGGGTAAGGTTCATCGGGTGCTGTTTCCTGAAGGGTGAAATTAGTAAATCTTTACTTGGTTTGAAGTATATTGGATCTGCGACTAGTTAGGATTTTGAACATAGGAAACCAAGGTTGGGTAGGCCAATTTGGGGCTATCAAAACTCCTTCTACTTTATCCGTAGTAATATTTTCTAGTCCTTTGGTAATGATCGAAAATGGTGGAAAGGCATAAAAATAGTACTTTGACCAGCAAGCTGTGACCGCGTCCACAGTGATGACGTGCCACAGTGATCTTTATGCCAAGATATGAAAAATGGGCACTTTGTATTGATATTTGTAGCAAATAAGTCTACATCAAATTTTCCAAACGTCTTTTCGATCATTCTAAAGGCTTCAATGTTCAATTCCCATTCTGTATCTTCCCTGACTATACGTGACTCAGTATCGGCTTCGGTGTTCTCCTCTGACTTGATATAAGAAGCAAAAATCCAGATGTCGCGTTCTTCATACTACTGCCAGATTTCTCTACAAAGGTTGCTCAACTTTGGGAACTGCACACTGCCCATTCTATTGATATACGATATTGCTGTTGTGTTATCGATACGTAGTAATATTTCACATGAGGTTAGTTAGAGGTTAGAGGCAGCTTTCAGCTCTAAATAATTTATGTGCTCGTCTTTTTCCAGAGAGCTCCACCAGCCATGTGATTTATTTCCATCACAGAAAATACCCCAACCTGTCAACAAGGCATCGGAGAATATTTCAATTTTAAAATTATTGTTCTTTACTGGGTCAGATGTTACTGGAATTTGCCTAATCCACCAGTCAAGATCTGAATGAAGGGAGTCTGGTAGTTCCATTGTTTGACTGAGATCATCGTTCGAAATTTTCAAAGCCAAATATTTTTGCCTCTCTAATCCTTTAGTGTATAAAGGTCCGTATTTCACAGCTGGGCAAGCTGCTACTAAAATTCCTAAGAATTGAGCTAGCTCCCTAATTTTACAATTTTTCTTGTACCTACATTTTTTTGCTATACTCGATATACTTTGTTTCTTCCTATCTGTTAATTCTACTTTCATTTCTGCCGAGTTTAATATGAAACCAAGAAATTTACATGTATTTGACGGTTTCAATTGACATTTTTCAAGATTCAGTAAAAAAACCTAGTGATTCTAATAGAGATTTCGTCTCCTGGAGGTTAATTAGGCATTTTTTTCTGATCTACAGATTAACAGGAGATCATCTAAGTATATCACTGATATAAAATTTATGGATCTTAATTTATGCACGACGGGTTTCATTAGTTTTGTGAAAACGAATGAAGCGGTACGAAGTCCAAATGGTAAACATGTAAATGCGTACAAATCACCGTTGAAACGTAATCTGAGGTATTTTCTATGGTTTTTATCTACAGAGACTAAAAAATACGCGTCTTTGAGATCCAAACAAGCCATGAGACAGTTTTTAAGTATGAGACTTGTGGCTGTTCTCCGATCTTCCATTTTAAAATGAGGGTGAATTATATGTTCATTGAATTTTTTCAAATTAAGTATGAATCTTTTTTCACCATTTGGTTTATCGACTAAAAAGTAGGTTGAAACATATTGGCCTTTTGTAGGATTGCATTTTGAGATGGCTCCCTTATCTAATAACTTATTAATTGCTATTGAATAATTTTCGAGATCCTGCTTATATAGCTTAGGTTCTTTTGCGATGGAAGTTTGTTTGACCTTATAGGTGAGAGGGATTTGATATCCACGTAACCAGTTCAAAACAACTTGGTCTGAAGTTATACCTTTCCACACATCGACGTAATTTTGTAATCAACCAGCCAACATATTTACATTCATTGACGAGGACGACGGTTGCTCTTCTCGTACGACTGCCTGCTCTTCGCATTGCCCCCCCCCCCCCCCCCCTTGCGTTGCGGCGTGTTGTAGTTGTTTTTGGGAGGGCCCTTCCAGTTTAAATGACCAGAACTGTTGTGACCTTTGGGACGAGGTGTAGTGTTGACTTTTGAAATATCATTACCAGAGAAGCGACGAGAAGTTGTGTACGATTTGGTCAGGTCCTTGCTGGAGCTTTCTGCGGCCTTCTCGGATTTTATTTTTTCGGTAAAATTGGCACCAAAAAGTAGGGAGTCTACTGTGCTTCCGGCTACTATTGTTTTTACCAGTGGATTCAACCCTGGAGTTATGAAGAAACATCGAGTCATTGAAAATGTGTGGTGTAGATCTGTCAAGATTCTGGCAGCATCTCCTATAAGTGAAATTATTTTTGTTGTTTCAGCCGGTAAATTTTTGCTTTTCTCCCAAGATAAGACTTCAGTCAATGCAGCTCCTATTGCTGTAATTCCTGAACCAAGTTGATTTTGGGTTAACATGAGACAGGCTTTATTTTTAGTTTTCTCAACGGCACATTTTAACTAATTTTCCCTCTTTAAAGCCTTTCACCCGGCGCGGCTTGGGTCAGAGCTGCCGGGGCTCAAGAATCGATTCGACAACAAATTTATTTAATTTTAATAATCCACGCAATGTTTGGGCGCCAGTTGTTTTAACGATAAACAACAACGATCGACTTAAGCTCAGGGAGTGCGAGTGAGTTGGAAGACCCAGTGTAGAGAGAGAATGAAGAAGGAAGATTCGATAGACAGGATGAAATTATTTTTACTTACAGTTGTTGTAATTTGTACGTTTGGCACTTTATTCTCGATCCGGGCTTCTCGGGGATCCACTCTTTCCTGTACCCTTCACAAGATATTTAAATAATCAATGAAACAAATATGACAAATATAACACAACACAAAGTCTTAGACAGACGGTACACTATAGTATATGTCCTCACAAATCAAGGGTTCGGCGCAGAGTCTCTTCGCTAGCCTCCACGTGTCCGCGAGAGCCACCGGTACGCATATTCGACACGTTTCCGATTGGTCTACTTATTCACTAATTAAAATTCGGGCGCGTAAATATGAATTTATAATCGATCCTTATTTCCTAAGATTCCCGAGGAGCCCCGGGTAATGTGCTCCGACGGTAAGGCCAATAATCGACATATCCTGTCACAAACATTTGGTAGCTGTCTTTTTTTAACGAGATAATGTTCATTGCTGATTTAACCTCTGGATTAATTTGTGGCACTTTCAATAGCTGACAATTTTGGGTGATCGGACATTTTTTAATAGATTTTGCTTTATTTCCTTCGATAAGCCTTGTTTCAGTATGTATGTCCATCGCTCGGCAAGCGCGGCGTGAATTGGTGGTCCGGTGAGGTTATCTTCTGACAGATTCTCACCTAGCAGTTCCAGTACGGATTCATTCAGATGTTCTTCCGAATTTTCTTTGTTTTCGATTACCTGTGTCGTATCGGTCTGCCGGCTGCTACTCTGAGGTGGTTGGGTCTGAGAAAATGTGAGTACCTGAGAGTCATAGGTTGGTTGTCCGTGATTTGGGCTTCGGGATGCTCTCTGGTGGCCAAGATTGGAAACACGGCTAGAGTATGACGCCTCTCTCGGATGACGGTCGCTACTGTCTCTACCGGTATCTTGGTTCTGTCAGCTGCCGCTACGAGGTGGCTGGCCTGACAGTTTTGTTTTGAATAGTTCTGGTTTGAATTTCGAGATGCCCTCTGGCGATCTGGACTAGAATCTCGGCTAGAGCATGACGTCTCTCTCGGATGACGCTCGCTGATCTCTCTACCGATATTTTGTTGAAAATGGTCCGATCTTTGAGATTGTTCGCTACATGAACTTACGGATTTTTGCCTTTGACTACGATGTGACGAGCCACGCGGGCGTCGCTCAACACCTTCTCTGTCAGGTGTTGTTGAGTCATACCTTTTCTTTGGACGTCGGTGCTGTGAGGAGGTATGGCGTGGGCTCGATGAGTGACGCCGTTTCATTTTCCTCTTCAAATCCTTTACTGCTCACCACAGCTTTACATTTTCTTCTTCTAGATCCCTCGTTGACTGTTTTCTAGTTTGGTACTCAGATTTATCTGAATCTGAGTCCATTTTTCACTCACTTTTACAACTTTCGATGAGGAAACGTGTGTGCTGGACCGCACAGAAAAACGTAATGAAGATCGGGCCGCGCGCGGAGCGCCACCAAGCGAAAAAATCAGTTCCGCAGACTTTAAGGCCCCGCTGACCTGGCATGTCATATATATATTTCGTGACGTCAGAAGCGGGGAAAACGCCATTACGAATCCTGCGAGAACGGAAGCACGAATCTTACTCGGGAAATTTTTTAATTGAAGCTTGAATAAAAGTGTACGTGGCTAACTCAGTCACTGGTCTTGCAAATTGCTGATAATGTTTATAATAAAGAATAATGAAGTGAATAAAATCACGCCAAAACAAACATGGCCGATCGGAGCTACCGCATGTTGAATATTCACTGATTGCACTGTTTCACAATTTCTTTCACTCTCGCCAGACAGTTAGCCACGTACAAAAGCACTCACTTTATTCGGGAAAACTTATACTATCAGTTATTTTTTTGCAAATATGGCACGATTCGTAACGGCGTTTTTCATGTGACAGCAGCCCGTTCATGGTCCACAAGAAGTATGTCTCGATCTGTAACTGACATCATTGGTTGGATCTAACAGAACAAGCCAATGAAATCAGCGGCCTTAGTTCACCGTTCAACGTTCAGAGGCGCTGCACGCATTTATGACGTCACGATTTGATATTTTCAAGTCAGGTCAGCGGCGCCTTAAATACTATGGATTGGACCGAGCAACTGACGTTACTATCTTTTGACCTAGAGGACGAGGTGACGTAATATAATTTTCTAATCTCAAAAATTTGGCGCCATGACTACATGAATCAGGCTCAATCCATAATTTCCAATAATTGATCAATATCACACCTTATTACCATATATCTGTCGATCGATATCCGTTAAAAATCACTTCCGTCCGTAATGCCGTACTGATAACACCTAAGCAGGCACTGGTTGTCAATTTTGTGAGTAATCCGTATACATATTGTTCGATCTCTGCTCAATTCAAAACTCACTTATGTTCTTTACCATGTAAATTCTAAATTTTGAAAATGGAATTTATAATTCTTATATGTTATGTAAACTCGCAAATTAGTCCATACATAACCTCAAAACGTCACCTTACCATGTGACTTAGATAGTTGTAATAAACAATATCTAAACAGTATGTTTTTTCTCCAAATAAACGAATTACAAAACTGACCGGATTTCGACAAAAAATGGTTCAAACTATAACTATAACTATTGCAGTGCACATGCGGCTTGGTAGCACACACACACCGACACAGCGACGGCTCCGCCCTATTGCAGTGCACAGGGTTCTAGTACATGACGCATACATAAGCACACGTCCGTATCTCCGCATAAATCATCAGGTGCGACCGTACGTCACCACGGGGTACAGCCGTATAGCTAAATAATACTCTATCGCATAGTAAAGGCCCACGAATACTCCTTTATAGTAGAAGGAATAGTCGTCTCTTCTCCACCGTCAGCACGAGGCACCTCGTGACCTGCTGCTCGAATCGGTGCATTGTCCTCCCATCTTGGGAAACCACTACACAACTCAACCAGAGTCGACATATCTCTGCCACTAAGCTAAACAAATAATTCTGCGATCGGAAAATAATACGTACACTCTCTAAACCAGTATTCTGATAGTGGAAGTCACGCTGGCGTCCACGGGCACTTGGAAGGTCGTAGCCGCAAGACTCATCACTTACAGGCCATCCATTCACTCACACAAGGTATGAGTGAACAATGGCTTGAAGGTGATCCGTTAAACGGTTTATGGTCTACCGTGAACTTGCGGCATTGAGTTGCCTGATGAAAAAATGAAAGAGCTTAAATATATCATCGCAACCACATATTGTGACGTGGTATTTTATACCCCGTCACATGGTTTAAATATCGTACTTCTTATTTTCAGAATGTCGCTAAAAAGTACCGAAAACACGTCTGCGGCCAATGCTCCAAAAAGAACGACTAATTAATTTCTAATTGAGACTTATTTATTAAACTAATTTTCTGTCTTTTTTTATCTTTGTATCGCACTACCAGAACTATCTTCAACAACATCACTTCGAGGGAACCGAATATCACGATCTACTGTTCCGCCTACTATAACGCAAAATCGTGGCTGCCTAGAAACCCACGGTTTATCGAAAGGCTGCAACGTGAGGACAAGTCCAAGAAAAAAGTGGTCAACCACGTTGGACTGATGGTCTTAAAGATGGGAATCCAGCGTGTAAATCATCACCATCAGGAAGGCTCGGTGCAGTAGTGCCGTAGGGCCCGCACCAAGCTGCAGCGCCGGAGAGATAGTCAGCGCGGGGAGTATTAGCACTGCAACAAGTTGATGTCGGATCTATCTCCAATCTTCCAGAATATCGATATCGCAACATTGTGAGTAAGATCATTCTTCCCGTCGTTGTTTCTAGATCGTCTCGCACACATCGATACCGCAATACCGTGAGGGGTAGACCTTCCCCTCTCACGAGTAACGCAAGCAGCTGACCATAGCCCTCCCACATATCGCTCGACGGATCGATAATTCTCTACATGACAACGTGGGAGGAGTAGACACCCAGGTATGGACTAACGCCCGTCTCCACCTGTTGACCCGTACCACGTGACGCTCTGGCCCAATTATCGATCACCGAACGCAGGAAGAGGATCACGTGATGAAATCTCGCCGTAAATCGACCGAGATCGTCAGGATGGCTGCTCGTCTCGACACATTCTATGTTCAGACAGTTCCGTTTACAGACGCGCTTTCGTATATCCTACTATCGCTTTTATCCGCTCACTTATTCTATCGATTCAGTGCTTTCTTCTGCTTGTTCTCCATTCTTTCTTCTATCTTCGTAAGTGAGGTTTTTCTTTCTATTTTGTGAAGCCACGAA
The DNA here is from genome assembly GCF_021155765.1 of Diprion similis. Classification (NCBI taxonomy): domain Eukaryota; kingdom Metazoa; phylum Arthropoda; class Insecta; order Hymenoptera; family Diprionidae; genus Diprion; species Diprion similis. Next base: position 15,523,097 of record NC_060105.1, on the reverse strand, counting down.
TTTACTTGCATTATATCTTTTTCTCTTCTTTTCTTACCTATTATCGATTTTCTCTCTTATCTCGCTATTTGCTCTGTGTGAGCCACGTGGGCTCGTATCGTATTCCCTTATTATCTCATATCCTACTCTCTTTTAATATCTAATATTGCAAGTAATTTCGCGACTTGTTAGTTCACTAATAAATTGTAGTGACTACTATCTATTTCCTGGATTTTATCTCGTTTGAACGATTTTCTGATACCGCTGAATAGCAGCGCCTTACTTATGCTTGAGTAGAATATCTCTGATTATTTTGTCTTATTTGAAATTCTCATTTACTGTTCTCAGTAGTGATTGGTAAATTAATTAGCTTATAATGCTCTCCCCGCAGTCGTGTGCTGAATCCACGAAAGCGAGAGGGGGCACAAGTCGGGCCTAAACACCTAATTTAAAGTGTGCGCTGGCGTTCCACGGCATACCGGCACGAAGCTATATCCATCATCCTTCTTCTGGGCGCCAGGTCGAGTGCGATTTTACTTACCCAGCCTCGAACCAAACTGGGAGATACCGGCTAACCCCCCGAGACTCTCGGCCCGAGGGTCGTGTGTCCGCGGACTGAAGGGCCATCAAATAATTATGGGATGCAACTGATATTGGGTTGAACAAATAACATTTATTACCTGTGTAATCATGGCTATTTCCACAGTTATCACTCACACACTCGTACACTCTACTTACAAGGGGGACACTTGGCTCTAGCGTGACGTAGCGTATCGCAGTACTTAGCTGACTGCCGGTTAGAGGTGGCTCGCAGGGCTGGCCCCCTCCCGGCCCCCCTGCTCTACAGAGGTACGCAACCCGAATCGGGCGCTGAAGCGCTTCGCGCACTACAATATCTACATCTGAACTTCCGAATTATACAGTCACTAAGTTTCGTACGAAACTTGAGAATGAATTAAAATAAAATATACAAAATCACTAACATTTATGGTTCAATATGATAGAGGCGTTGAATTGACCCATTCAGTTCTTTGTATAGGCTTTTTATCATATGATAAAATAGGCTTATGCACTTTGTGAAAGAGGTTATTCGTGCCCTCGCGATTTTAGAGGTTATATGGATGACAGCGCCGAGAGGCTGTCGTCGTGGTTTCTCCCATTTCTCCTGTGCACTGCTTCATAGGCCATAGGCACATAAAATGCGAGTAGAAAAGAAACAAAAGTTAAAAAAATAAAGTTAGCCACAGTGCATGCATCGATGAACATTACTGTACATACATTCCCCGGTTTAAAAGGAGCGCCAAAATCGTGGTGGGTGTACTTTACTTTTCTTCTGAGCTACCAGAGCTTACTGAAAATCGAGGTACGCTTTTATACATTGGAACTTATCGGAGCTTCCACTCTATCCCATACCCTTTGGTCATGCCCAGGAGGTGCTGCCCACTATTGTACTTTTTGAGAAGTTTGGCGGACGACGCTGCGCGGAGGAACCCCCAAACTCCTTACTTCTGTATCTCGAGCAATCCCGATCAGACGTGCTTCCTTTCTTGCTACCTTTTGTTAATTTTGTCGTATTGTTATTCAGTTAATTCCTTCTTTTGTTACCGTACTTTCGTGTTTCCTTGTGTACGTGTGAGCCTGTGCTAAATACCGATAACCAGGACTCTGTATTTGTGGAAATAATTCCAGTTTAACTAACGTAAGTGAGCTTTTATTACCGCTTGAACCCCCGACACGCTTTGTCTTACCTCCTGTCTTTGTTGACCGTTTGGGTCGTATAGTATCGTATCTCGGGTTTTCGTGTGGCTTATGATTTTATTAATGACCATTTCGACGAACCTAATTAACATTTTTTACCCCTGAGTTTGTTCCCGAACTTTGTTATCGCTTTGTTAATTGTCTCCCGCATGGCCCCCTCTCCCCGCGTCCGCGTGTCGACGGCGCCATTACCTATTTCCCGTGTTTTCGGTTAGCTGTCTTTCAGTTTCGTTTCGTATATCGTTTTCGTATGACTAATTATTGAAACTGATCTCGTTACCTTAATTCAGTGAGCCTGAAATTACATCTCGAGCAATTGCGCAACGGTTGCAAATTATTGCGTCATAGCATCGGTTTCGGCTATCTTTGTGGCGTCTCCGCTTGAATTGGTCCCCGCGCTAATCTCGCGTGGCGCCGCTTCGAGATATCGATTTGCCGCCGCAGATCCGCGACGTGCTACCCCCTTGTGCTTCCCGAGCGTACACGCCACGGCAACCCCCCCCCCCCCCCCCCCCCCCCCCCCCCGAACCAAAGAGGAAGAGGTAGAGCGGGAGGTCCCATAAGGCGCCCATGTATAATTTCGTAGCAAGTTTCGCAGCGCCTCTGGTGAGTCGGGGGACGAGTTAGTGACCCCCCACTCTCCAATTTAGCAGTAGCGGTAGATTTAAATTTGAATATTGCAATCTTGGATATTTATAAGAGTGAAAAAATACAAACACAAATGTAAACTCATAGTAATACGTGTATTAATCATCACATTTTATTTCGAAACGTGAGTACGTTTCAATATCTACACGATTTATACTATTCACAGTTTTGGTATTTACAATATTTACAGTATCAATCTTTTCTTTTTATTAACCTCTATTTATTCCAATTTTTTTTTCGTTCCGAATTTTCTAATTTTTTTATCTCTTCGCTGAGCCTAAGATGTGGTTTGTATTTTACTTTCTTTTTTCAATTCTCGCCGCAGGAACCTAGCTTCCTAATGACATCTGACTCGTATGAAAAGTAGCATAAAAGCCCTACTGCTTTCTACGCTGCATAAATGTAAAGGAGTGCACGTCTCTATGAGTATTCGTTCCACCGCCATGGTAGTGTTACTTTCGTGTATTATGCTTCGTATAATTGCCTTGTAATGGTGTTCCCAAGCAAGTATGGTTGTAACTACATTTTCTGCAGCGTGAGTGAGCCCATTGGTATCAAGATGGGCTTAATAGTGGGAACGCTGCTTCGAGTCAGTAAACAGCATGGATACCGTTTGCATATACACTGTGGCGCGCAAAGCGCTTCAGTGACCATTTTCGGGTCGCGTACCGCTGAAGGGCCGGGGGTCCGGGAAGGGGACCAGGCCTGCGAGCCACCTCTGGCAGTCAGCCAAGTACCGCGATACGCATCGTCACGCGTGAGTTAAGTGTCCCCTGTGCGAACGGTGAGTAAGTGTGCAAGTGCCTTCGAGCCGGATAGTTGTGAGGAGGTTAAGAACAACCAAGGTAATAAATGTTATTTGTTTAACCACACACCTGTCGCCTCTCATAATTATTTGATGGCCCTCTCCTATACCCGACTTCCTTGAGATTATCACAAAAACTCGCTGCGGTAGCCGTGCCTCAGTTCCACGTCCCTGGTACCTATGTGAACCCGGCACCCGACTTTGACATTTTTTTTTTTTTCGTAAATCAGGACCGATTGTGCTTTGTTTGGACTTGTTTGCACCTCTTTGTTTTTCGTTTGTACCTCGAAGGGAAAAAAGATACGGCGTTTTCAAAAAATAACCCGCATTCCACTTTTGAAAATTTTGTTTGTTCCAACGGAGATCGCTTCAGAATCGTTTGTACTCGTTTTTACTACCTTTTTTTCGTTTGTACCTCGACCCAAAAAATGCTGTAGTCATTTTTTGATCTTCAGAAAAGCTAACGTTTCTGTTTGCAAAGATAATCAAATTTTGCCAACGGGGATTGCCGCAGAATCGTTTGTGTCCGTTTGTACCATCTTTCGTTTCTTTTGTACCTCAACCCAAAAAACAATAGAGCCATTTTTTGATTTTCAGAAAAGTTAACTTTTCTGTTTTCAAAGATAATCGAATGATTCTAACGGGGATTGCTTCGGAATCGTTTGTACCTATTTGTGCTACCTTTAATTTCGTTTGTACCTCGACCCAAAAAACGTTAGAGCCATTTTTTGATTTTCAGAAAAGCTAACTTTTCTGTTATCAAAGATAATCGAATGCTGCCAAAGGGGATCGCTTCAGACTCGATTGTACCCGTTTGTACCACCTTCCGTTCCGTATGTACCTCGACCTAAAAAACGCTAGCGTCAATTTTTGATTTTCAGAAATGCTCACTTCTCTGTTTTCAAAGATAATCAAATTCTGCTAACGGGGATCGCTTCAGAATCGTTTGTAGCCACTTGGAGCACCTTTCGTTTCGTTCGGACCTTGTCCCAAAAAACGCTGGTGTCAATTTTCAATTTTCAGAAAAGCTAACTTCTCTGTTTTCAAAAATAATCGAATGCTGCCAATGGAGATTGCGTCAGAATCGTTTGTACTAGTTTATACCACCTTTCTTTACGTTTGTATCTGAACCCGAAAAAAGATATCCGTGGCTTCTGAGTCCTATCCCTATTCTTAATTCTAGCGTTATTCAGGCAGACTTCTTTTTTAATTTTTATTCATACTTTCTAATAACATATTATCCTGCCAATAACTCATGATCTTGCTCATAAGCCACTTTATCTTAAATCTAATTTTTTTCTAATTTCCATATATCTTGTTCGCATACTTTAAAAATCTGGATTCATAAGTAGCACACGTGCACTTAAAATCATAGTCAAATGATAGTATAAGGCATCACAGTGATTTCCGTTTACGCTCGACCAGTATATTTTTTCATCGTCGTGCTATCTCGAACAGATCGTTTTAGTTGGAACCTGGGCACATATTCATCTATGGAACAGTAATGATTATGAACTATACATTGTAACGTGTACGCTTTTTCAAGATCCCTGACCTGTTGGAAAGCGCACCGTGTGAGTTCTTCCGAAGTGGATTGGATTTGATTTATAATTCCATGTGATAAAATTTTGGACGTCCTCGATTTGGAAAGAGTCGGCTTGATAATGACTCGCCTTAGAAACCAATTTGCCAGCTCTCCCGGACTTTGGTAATACCGAAGCCGTATTATTTGTGAACAAGGACTTTGCCGAGATGCTCCCTTTTTGTTGACAACAACCCTTTTCGGGCCAATGCAACCGTCTTGGAGACACGCGACGAGGTCGTTGACACCTGTTCGGCAACACGGGATAACCAGTGTGCCCTTCTAATTATAGACTCGTGTTTCCAAGAGCTGTCTTCCTAATAGTTTTTGTTGTGGGTTAATGACCCAGAGTTAGCTGTGACTTACAGACCAGGGACTGCCGTGGCTGCCTGTCAAACCTGTAACGCTGGAAGGTGGCCGGCAAGGAAACCGATGTGAGCCTGTGAATACTATTTTGATTTTACGGTGTTTTATCAAACTCGAACTGATGCCGTAATACAAGATAAATACAGAAATAGCTTATTTACTCAATCAAAAATATAACAAACAAAATGAAAAATATAAAATAATGATGCTAGAATTTATAGGTTCTGCTCCTGCGATATTTTGTTTGTTCAAATCTAATTCTCTCCTCCTACGCTTTCATCCTGAAGCTAAGATTTTCGGTGTGATTCTATGTTAGGTGATGCCTTCTAGGCGAGTGACACCCCTCGAAATTGTCGTGAGTCAGACGGCGTGCGCCGGTATTCTGCTGCCTGAGTCCTTCCGCGCTCCTTCTTTTATACCTGCGGGGCATCGCTTGGTCATGCTGCGATGCTGTTGCTTCTTTCGTTCGTATGACTTTAGTCTCTCTTCCCGTTGTCTGTCTGCGTGGGAGGTGTTTGGGTGTTTTTACTCTGTCTTGTCTCGTCGTTGCGTCGTGTTTGTGGTTGCCCACCTTCGGGTGCTTGGGTCAGCGTCCTTGCTTTGTCGTATGTATTGATATCAGCTGTCGCCCGAGAGGTAGGCAGACGGCTGTATCGTTACAACATATACGTAACATGCTAATTTGCTATCATATGAAAAGCAATATCATTCGGTTGTCATGTAGTGAGCAATTTTTTTTGCTATTCATTCTTTTCGCAACTGCGTATGGGTAATGTTTGAAGCGACCATGGATCTAGTCTTATTATACATAGGTACACGTTCAAACCATCATGTTATTTCATAATTATAAGTATGATTATCGTGAGTCAAGTAATTCATTTTCTTTTCTCTGAATTTCTCATACTGTTTAAAATAGGACACTTTGTGCACTTCTCTATTATTAGTAAACATGTATAACTTTGTCAAATTCAAACTTTCATCGTCGAGTTTATTACACTGCATATGTGAGCGAATTTGTTTCCACATTCCATAGTTTTCTGTTTATATGCATTTGCTTATAAAGGATTGCGTTGTCTAATTCTTACAATGCTCATATCATGTAAATTAATGAAGTTACGACAAAAATCATGCAAGAGAATTTTGTAGCCTTATTATAGAACCATTGGAAAAATGTTGTTTTCAGTCTATAACTCGAACTTTTCATCACATATTCGATTTTATTTAAATAATTTCAGGTAACGATGCATTGCCGCGGTATTCAATCACAAATCAGATGTTTAATATCAAAGATTTTCTTATTTATTGTTAATATCATTTGTTATTTCTTATTTCATCAATTTATTCAACTCTTTACCATGACGTAACTGCTTTTGTTAAACAATTCATGCATTTGATGACGAAATCGTGGATTTTAATCAACTTTCAACCACTTTTCATTGTAAAACAAAAAGTACGAAGGATATCAAATATTTCATTTTTCTTTATTATTTGTTACTCTTCGCATGTTTTGTTCTAGGAGGCGGGACTTATTTATTGTACATTTCTTCCTCCTTAAGAATCTTCTTTCAAATTGTCGCTAGCGCTTACACTTTTGAGTAGTTGCCAAAAAATGAGGCTTCCTTATTTTCGTTTATTTTTTTATTAATAAAAGTTGTAATTTAGATCGGCGGGGAAAATAGAAAGATACTCATTTCTCAGAATTGCATTCCGAATCGAATGAGCTATCGCTTATATTTTTAGGAGTCGCAATTACACTTGCGGACTAGACTAGAAGCTCTATTCCATCCTTTTCGGCAAGGAACTACTTTCTTGCCATGTAGGCTCAAGGCCAGCACGCATGCGCCAACGCACTCTCGCTCCGCGTCGCATCCCCACTCTTCCACAGACCCCGACGACTGTCTGGCGTTCCGTGTACAAGGTGTGGAGACACGTACTGACGTGGTCTCCCTTGCTCATCGTCAGAATTCGCCACGTGCAGCGGGAATACGTCTCGTAGACATTGCTAGCACTTTATTGCTTAGCTCAAGAACTTTCGGATTCATTGAAAAATCTCGAGTTTCTGAATGATACGGGTAATTTTCGTCCGCTATCAGATGATGTTTGGCAGGAAGCCTCAAATCTCTTAAACAAACAAATGAATTAAAAATACATCTATCTATATATTACACAGAATCGAAATCGAATTTTTGAAAAATTATTATCGAAATAAGATTTAGATCGAATCAATTTTGACGTCAAACAGCAAGATGAAAGTGCTCATTCGAACTGGTCACTGACAGCAAATGTAGTTTTACAACTATTCCGTACGGAATTTACGATACCTAACACCGTTTGGAATAAAATCCAATCCGAAATAAGATCGTACGCTAATTGACAGTACGAGATATTGAAAACGGGGTGGGCCGATATCTTGTACGAACAATTATGCAAGAATTTTAAATTACCGTGTCCCTTTGCGTTCAAAAATGGCAACGTCAATCTAAATCAGAGCGCGATTTTTTTACAAATACATGGAAAATGTACTGAGTGTGGCAACGAAATAAATTTATAGCTTCACAGGTCCCAACGATGAGGGATTACCGGTGCACGTTTTCACACATAACACCAGTGACGTCATACATAAGAATAAACGGATGTTGAAAGATACGAAAGGAAAGCGGTAGTTAAAGAGTTACATGGTAGCTCGACCTATTGTTGACGTCGCGAAAAAGGTAATAGCGTCATCGAGTTTGGCGATCAGGAGCACGCAGACTCGTATAGCGAGGACGTACTACGCAAGACGAAACAGCTGTAAAATGACGCTAAATTAGGCGTGAGATAGGTGTCACTGATCCGATTGCATCAATCATGGACTTGAAGTATGGGTTAGAATTTTCTGGCTGCTTTCGGGAAATCGGTCCGATAAATTTTTTGTTACGTATTGGAGTCCTGTGCAAATATTTATGTACAAAAAAATGTCAAAATCAAATTCCATACGTAGTATCAGTATTGATGCCACCGGCTCTTTAGTAGCACCTCTCGCAAAACCGGATGGATCTAAGCACGTGATGTTCGTTTACCAAGCTGCCACTGCATTGAATAATAAGGTCATGTCCATCTTCCGAATGGTATCCGAAAAGCACGATGCGAACATGATGGTTTATTGGATGCGAGAATGGCTACGGTCTGATGTGCCTTGTCCCAATCAGGCCGTGACTGATTATTCGCTTGCATCCTCAAATGATGCTTCCTTAGCATTCAACAGCACGGATCTGGGATCCTATGTTGAGCAATGCCTACATGGTTTGATGTTGCCTTCTGAAACTGCAATACCGACGGACATTTTGCGCATTGATATAGCGCACTTGATAAAGTCTGTCTGTCGCTGGAAATGTTTCAACAAGACGCCACATAGCGTCAAGGATTTCTTCGTGCGTTGTGTGCGTCTTCTTTCAGATTGCAAAAGCATTGACGACTTCTGCACAAACTGCACTGATGTCCTTTCAGTTGCTTTTTCTAATACCGAAGACATCACCGATGAGCAAGATCATTGCTTTAGCGCTTAGCAGAGACTTCTTCATAAAATAAAAATGATTGAACAGCCAATGATTGATTTAGAAAAAGAGACGGAATCGGACGACTGCGAATAAGACGAGGACATAGAAATTGTGCATACCGGTGGTACACTGGAGAAATTTTTCGATAAATTAGTGTCTGACAGCGTAAAACCAGGTTTCAGGGATCGTCCAAATGCTTTTTGGTGCCCCGAATTCGGAAGGAGTCTTTTAGGACTGTCAAAACATTTCGTTCTTTGATCTGGTGTAATGGCCGCTGATATCGCTACTTCTGCCCGCAGTGAGGAGTACTTTCGAAAAATGAAAATGTACGTTGCGAAAGGGGTCCAGTCCGTCAGGGTCGATAATTTTTTGATTATGCATTTGCGATCAATAAGTGGCACGATAAAACTTTTGAATGCTCCCTCTGCTGCAGTCGAAGTAATATCGCGTCATAATAGCGATCGGTCCAGTTCTCATGAAATCGAAAAAAAATAACTTACCTGGAAAACCAAACACCAATCGATCGTGACTTCAGCTTTGACGTGAACATGGATCAAAACCTCACTTACAGTAGTACCAAGGCTGAAGATCTATCTGAGATTCAACGACACCATATCCAAAATGGATTTAATGATGAATCTTTGCCACAAGATGAAAAAGAATGTCGAGAATCTACTCCGATCAAACCGATAGCGGTTCTCCAGAACGGAAATGCGTTGGCACCGATAAAAGTTTGGCAGCAATTTCTTAAACTTGTTAGCACGAGTCCCTTCGATTCGATCGTTTAGAGCATGTTATCTGCTTATCGCGATTGGGTGAATTATAATGCTTATTTAGAAAATTTGCACAACCCACTGGCACAATTCATCAAGATGCTATCTGCTACTGGCATCACGCAGAAAGTTTACGCCGAAAGGGCTGCGATAATGAATAGTATCGTGAAGCCAGAAAAGAGTGTACTTGATTGCCACCATAACGTATCTTCTCTCCTACCTCGTGACCTCCTTAAAAATGAAGCGTCTTACACATGGCACGAGCGATGCGCTGCCTGAGGCCACGAGGAGACGAGAGTCTCGCCGGTGATAGAGGTGAGTCTAATACCGTTCTACACAAACGGTATGCGCGGATTGCAAACTGCCATCGATGATTGCTGCAGTATCGCGCATCCACGGTGTAGACGGTGTAGCAGCTCTGTAGATACAAAATTCGATGGTGGGGCTCATCTTTTCGTAGACTTGGAAGGTCTGGAGTGGCCAAAGCTTGCAGAAAGATTAGGATTCCCTCACAGGACTGCGATGCTCACTTTAAGTGAAGTTCCAGAGGAAATGTTATTTTTCAAGAAACACTATCAACTGGTTTCTGCTATAACTTTTTACCTGGTATAGCAAAACACAAAGGAAAATCTATCGGACTTCACATTAATCAGTTGAAACGAATATCTGGGAAATGGGAAGTCCACGACGATATCTGTAGCGATCGCAAACCGTTATCGTAAAAAGTTGTACATGTATAATACCAATAGAGAAGTACACAAAGTGTCCTATTTTGAAAAATATAGGAAATTGAGAAAAAAAGAATGGAAAAAAAAATTACTTAGTTACGATAATTATACTTATACTTATGAAATAGCATAATGGTTTGTACATATTACTACATATACCTATGTATAATGAAACTAAATGCATGGTTGCTTCAAACTTACCCATAATCAGTTGCGACAAAAATGAAATACGAAAAAAATTGCTTCAACAGAATAATCTTATTTTTTATATTATAGCATATTATCATGTACGTATATGTATAGCTCATACTCATTATTATCCCACATATAAATATATACCCGGGTGTAAGGCTCATTCGAACATTACCTATAAGAAATTAGAAAAAGAGAAAAACAAAAATAAATAAAAATAAAGTACTGAACTCACGATAATCATACTTATACTTATGAATATGATAAGGAGCCATTCATTTATCACGTAAGGGTCCCACGGGGAAGGGGGGTTTAAAAAATCTATACATGACCTTATCTCAGGGGACGAGAGAAGAGAAAGTCATTCTTACGTAATATTTTACAAGTCGGAATGTGCATAATGGACATTATCCATTGAGAAGAAATGTTCATACAGCAATGTCTCAGGAAACACAAATCGCACAGAAAATTAAAAGGCAGTTTCAAAACATAGACAAAATTTCTAGTCGAACGTTCCACAAACTATGAAGTTTTTTTTCATTTTTAATATACAATTTATTTATACAATGTTATTGTAAAAAATTTTGTTTCACAATAAGTTTTTAAAATCGTAAATGTATTCATGTTTACAAGCTTGAAAGCTTACGAATAAAACTATAGGTTGAATCTTACGTTTGAAGTGGGAGGGTGAGTCCAAGAAATCTTATGTGTTCTTACATGAGGGTAGGGGGGGTTGAAATGGCTACACTCGTCCTTATGTAATTAATGAAACGAGAAAAATTGTTTACGACACGATAACCGAATGATATTGCTTTTCATATAATAGTAAATTAGGATGTACGTGTATGTATAGTTCATAATCATTCCTGTCCCACAGATGAATATGTGCCCAGGTTCCAACTAAAACGGTCTGTTCAAGATAGCACGACGATGAAAACATATACTGGTCGAGCGTAAACAGAAATCACTGTGATGCCTTATACTATCATTTGACTATGATTTTAAGTGTACGCGTGCTACTTATGAATCCAGATTTTTAAAGTATGCGAACAAGATATATGGAAAGTGGAAAAAATTAGATTTAAGATAAAGTGGCTTATGAGCAAGATCACGAGTTATTGACAGGATAATATGTTATTAAAAAGTATGAATAAAAACTTTAAAAAAAGTCTGCCTGAATAACGCTAGAATTAAGAATAGGGATAGGACTCAGAAGCCACGGATATCTTTTTTCGGGTCCAGATACAAACGTAAAGAAAGGTGGTATAAACTAGTACAAACGCACGAAAGTTCTTTGAAGATCCTGTTCAGACTGCACAAATTACAGGGTTGGATAAAGATCTAATTCAAAGATTTGCTGTTATTTTACAGGCAATGTCATCTGGACGTGAGATAAATGTAAGCAAATTCAGTGCATACACTCGAACGACAGCTGAGCTGTACGTGAAATTATACTCGTGGTTTTATATGTCAGCCACTGTTCACAAAATCTTAATTCATTGTGCAGATATAGTCAAAAGTCTATGTGTGCCAATCGGCAAACTTTCCGAAGAAGCTCAGGAGGCTCGAAATAAGGATTTCAATAAGAGTAGAGAACTCAATACAAGGAAATGCTCAAGAATAGACACAAATACTGATGTTCTACACAGTCTTCTTATTTCTTCAGATCCTTACATTTCTAGCCTCAGGAGAATACAGAAAAAAAAAGAACTGTTTCCACAGGTAACCGATTTATTAAGCATCGAAGATTCACATGAGGACGAAGATGATTAGACTAATAGCGTTTATAGCTCTTCTTACGACAAACCTTCTACGATATAAACAAAAAAAGCTAAATGAACAATCCAAGGAAACAAAAAATATTTTGAAAAAATTCAACGAGAATTGAGGTAAGATGAAAAAAATTTTCATCTATATAAGGCCTTTTTTGGAAATTCCGACCGCCATCTTGGATCCGTCATTCGAATTTTGTTTGAATTTGAATACACATCCATAATGAGCGATCTGAGATACTCCTACCCACCTAGTTTCACCTGTATCAGCCATGATTTGAGAAATTTTGGGCCACCATGTCGAGTACGCCATTTTTATTTTCGGAAATTTCGACAGAGAACTAGTGAATAGTAGCCCCAAGATACTCGAATATCTTGTTTTGCAGAATTCATAGAAGCCTCTCGAAAATAAAGAGCACCGCGCGCGGGCATCGATTTCCAAACGATTACAAACCGAAAAACGGTGATTTTAAACGGAGTTGGTATAAGTTGGTGGCGAAACTTGCAGCACTCATAGTCAAATAGCCAATTAACAAATACCCGTTCACAGTTACTTGGCACAACTTGGCACACTCAAAATATATTATATTCAACTGAAATTTTGTTGTAATCTCTGACTGTTTCACACAAAAGATTAATTTTAATAAAAATTATGCTCAATGATAAAAAAATGAGACAAGCTATTTTTTTTTATATTCTTCACAGGCACACCTTTCAAAATATTTTTGAATTTTTGAAATCATGCCATAGTTATCTGACTGACGTCTTTTTTTAACTTGGGTTAAATCCAAGTATTTCAAAACGTAAGTATAAGGTGTAGGTTTATAGGCACGTATACTTTGGTTGACGGAAAAAAAAAAAAAAACATTTTCATAAACATTCGAATGTATGATAACTATTTCTGGTATAGATTGCTTGAATATTTGGTTTCTGAAATTTGTCAACTTTTGCTAATATGTCCGGAAATATTGAATTCTACCCCACTGTGCGGCGCCTAGAGCGAGCTATCCTACTGGCGCCCCCCCTCTGTTTTGTACTTTTTTGAATGATGAAACTTCATTTTTTGTGTAGTGTCGGGCTCTTAGAACTATTGAAGCTGAACCCGTCTTGCCTTAATGTTGGCGAATTCGGATATGAGGTCATCGTAATTCAATGACTCGCATATTTTTAAGTTTACTGAAACTTCGTTCCCCGGATGCTGCAGTGACTGGTAGGGTCAACAGAATTCTCAAAGCAATTACCAAATTTGGAAAAATCGTTGTGATATCATTTCTCTTCAAATAATTCAGGGTTTCTAAAGGCGTAAATTCCGGGGGTAAAAGGGATGACAAATTCTTCAACTCATCATACAGGTCTACGGCATCGATATCTGTGCTGTTTCCATCTGTTAGGAAAAGCTGCAGATCCTTACAAGACTGCAACATATCTGAGCCACTGAGATTCTTTGATTTACCAATATTGTGCAGAAATTGGAAATTCTTATTATGAGATCTCAGCAGTTCGAAGCGTTCTCGGATGGAAGACGCTGCCGTGTCAATCACGAAATTGAAGAAATTGATTTGGAATTTTCGTTGTGGATCGGTTAATGCCTCATCATTAGCTTCATAATCAAAATTCTTCTTTTTTCGCCGCAAACGAACTGCAGTGACTGGGCGGAAACATGGCACTACCTCCAAGTCACAAGCCAAGTTTTTGGCCTGGTCAACAGCATTCGAAAAACTCTCGTCGGATCTGTAGTGTTGGAGGAAGTCTAGAACCTCAGAAAGGAGAACGTCACAATCAGTTAGATGTAGTTTCGGACTTTGTAGCATTTTTGATATGACATTCACCTTTGACAGAATGTCATGCCAAATTATGATGCTAGACATGAATTTGAAATCAGTGATTCGGGTAACCAAATATTTAGCTTCGTGCTGGGACAATTTGTCTCGGCTTTCGTCCAACAAAATGTCTTCGAGAGCATCGTAAATTTCGCCCAGTTGATAGCGTAAAGGTTTGATAGCATCAATGCGACTTTCCCATCGGGTGGCACCAACTAGTTTCACAGTCAATGCTGAAATATGTCTCTTCAGTACATCCCACCTACTTGTAGAACCAGAGAAAAACACATAAAGCTGCAGAGAACTTGCAGAGCTCTCGCGATATGAGTTTTACGAGTAGGTATGCCGTTCTACGGACTTGGACTCGCTTTGGTTACAGGAGTGGGGAGCGACTCACGACTCACTGGGGAGTCGTGTAGTGGGGACCGGTAGAACGATCATGTCCGAAATGTTCCGAACGCAACACTTCTCGGAATATCCCCGGCCGCTGGCTGCTTCTCGGCGCCCACAAGCTACAAACCAAGCGAGCGCCCCTTCCCTATTCATGTGGGCGCCAAACGGATACTCTTTTTATATTCTAAAATCTCGTTCTCTGTTTAGCGTCTATGCTAAACGACTAATTTTTACAACAGTTTATAATTTTTGATTTGAAATTAATCATTATAATTTTTTTTTGGCGGTCGTGTTTCATGGCGCCCCTCGCTCTGAGGCGCCCGGAGTGACCGCTCCAATCGCTCCATGGGTAGAAACGGTGCTGGACTCACGTAGTGGGCACTTTGCCCACGGCAGCCACCACAAGCGGCAGAAGGACTAATGGCAATTACCACGGGTTCGATAAAGAAACCTCGGTTTGCCTTGATTTCAAAATTGACGGGTAATGAGGCAAGGTGCAATATCAGCAGACTTGGTTTTATCGCGGCTTCTTTACGTCATCCTCTTTCTTGTGCGTTGACGGCACTACTTTCAATTTCTTGTATCCACCTACATGAATGACCTCAGAATCCAGGTCGTGAAGGACATAATCCTGTAACATAAAATTATTGGTAAAAAATAAAATCATTTACTGGATTTCATATTCTCGATACCTATCTGAAAAGATATACAGTTATCATAATTTACTCTTCTCAACAGACAAACTTAGCCATTTATACCCTAAAAATGAAAGTCTTCGTATGACGCTGCTGACCTGGACCTCCTCATCACGATCTTCCATCCTGTCAAATATGATACTACGTATAAATAATACTGTTACTCTAAAGAAACCAATACTGCGTTCCACAGTTTTTTCTCGGGTTACAACAATTTAAACGAATATTGTTCTGCATTCCCAAAGGCCAGTATTTGATGCGATGTTTCTAACCCCAAAACCTCACGTGATTGAACACACATTGGTTAAATATTTTTTTATTGGTTTCAATTTTATGTTAATACTTACTCCTCGTTCCTCCGTCTGTATTTTTCCTATTTCTTCAAGATGCAGTTCATTTTATAGAGATCACTTACCACTTGCCACTGTTCACTTGCTACCACTTGAAACTTTCAACTGAAAGACTTGCTGAATCAGGGCCGAATGCAATGGCGGCTACCGGCCGGTTTGTTCCTCAGCCGGACTCGAGTCACCTCGAGAAAATTCGGCAACTTTTGCCATAGTGTTTTACAATTTCCTTCAAGTTCGAGTTACAGAAGATACAAGTGCTTCTCATTTTAATGTGCATTCTCATAGAGAATAGTAAAGTTTCATGAAATCATTGCAACGTATATTATTTTAAATAGCAAGTTCCTAGATTACCATATCAAAACTGCTAAAGAATCACTATCATTATTCACAATTTCAATTTTCCAACAGCAGAATAGCAATGTTTCCGAAAGTCATGTAGTAATTCTTGCTTCTCAAGGTAATATTAATATGGTAATGCCCAAATCGCATCAAGCGCTACCATGCCTGTATATTAATATGTACATATAAGATACACTCTAGTCAAAACCAGCAGATACAAGGCTCTAAGTACATTCGAGTGCAATAAGAGACCTCCCGCATAAGCACGTAGGCTAAATATTAAATCAAATTGAAACAAGATAATTATGAGAAGCCAAGAACTCGACCGAAATTGCGACAACATAGATTTAGTCAAATCAGAGCGAACAAGTTGAAAAAATAGTAGCTAAAGCACATCTCGAGCTAAATTTAGACTGCCGGCGAAGAGGGGGAACCTCTGGAAAGAGTATATAAACAGACGCCAGCAGCACGGAAGCACGCTTTTGTTCGCACTCTCCTCTGGAGCTACAAATCCACCGACAGTCTTTGTCTACGCTCTCCTTCGGAAACGTCAAGCTTTTGTGCCAAACAATCAACTGAGACTGCTCAGCTGATTCGGTCACATATTAAACTCTTCTCTTCTCGTCAAAGACTGACATACATTTCGACTGCTTCTCTTGCAAATATCAATCTACAGCTCATCAAGAACCGAGTACTTGATTACGCTTATTAAACAAATATTCAATTTTTATTATTCTTGTGGCAATTCTTCTCGGTAGTTGGTGCCAATATTAGGCCATATGCATTTACAATTCATTTATATTATTTTATATCATGTGGCACGGAAGCGTTCCAGTGACACGGTCGGGTTTGTGTACCCCTGCCGACCACCTTTGACCAGCAGTCAGGTATCAACCTTATTGACGCCGTGACGCGTCACGACGAGTCCCTGTTATTGTGTGTGCGACGAGTGTGGGTAAGTGCTTTCTAGCCGTGAACAATCGGGGATTATTCAGTACGCCTATAAGGTAATAAATCATTATTATTTAACATGATGTCTGTTATACTGTGTAATAGTTATTCCATGGCCCTTTTCCTGAAGAGTCTCCGAGAGTTAGCCGGTAGCTCCCAGTTTGGTTCGGAGCTAGGTAAGTAAAATCGCACCCGACGTGCCGCCCAAAAGAAAGACGGTGGAGGCAGCTTCATGCCGGCGAGCCGTGGAACGCCGGCGCACTATATTATTTGATACTTAAGGCCCGAATAGTGCCCCTTATCGGTCTCGAGGATTCGCTACTCGATTGCGTGGAGGGTGTTCTGCCGCAATCATTATTAATCTCGGTAACTGGCGCTGATATATTTTTTTTTTTTTTACTTTCTCTTTATTTTCAATCTGTCTAATTATACAATGAGTATTAGACAATTGTTCTGTCTACAATGATTTAATAGCCTGATGGTACTATCCCAATAGTTGTAGTAAATAGGTCCGCACCTACATATTGTAACGTGTACGCCTTTTCTAGGCCTTTAGCCTGTAGAAAAGTGCAACGTCTGGGTTCTTCCAAGTGAAGTGAGTTTGAATTCTAAGTTTTATTAATAAATTTTTGGACCTCTTCTTTGTATTGGGAAAACTTTAGGCTTACTGGTACTCGCCTTTAAAACCAATTTGTTAACTTTCCGGACTTGGGTGATACCGAAGCCGTATTTCTCGTGTACAAGGATTTTACTGAAGTGCTCCCGTTTTGTCGACAACAGCTTGTTTAAGCCAATGCGTCCGTTTTGGAGACACGCAGCTAGATCGTTGACACCTGTTCGGCAACACGGGATTTCTAATTACAGACTCGTGTTGTACAAGAGCTGTCTGCCTTTGGTTTATGTTTTGGGTGAATGACCCGTATCAGCTGTGACGTACAGACCAGGGATAGCCGTGGCTATCTGTCAAATTTATTGCTCAGGAAAGTGGCTGTCAAGGAAACGAATACGAGTCTGCAAACATTACTTGATTTTTTTAATTTTTATCAAATGCAATCAATCCAATAGTACAAAAAACTTAACATCTAAATCAAAAAAATATATAAAGCAAACAAAAGAAAATAATAAAATAATAACGCTTGAATTTATCGGTTCAGCTCCTAAATCACTTTTGCTGCTCGAATTTTATGGTTATCTCCTAACCTGCTATCTTTTCTCTAATTCTTTCGCTAAATGAGTCTAAATTTGGTAGTATCCTCTAGGCGAGTGACACCCCTTCAATATCGTGAGTCAGACGGCGTGCGCCGGTATTCTGCTGCCTGAGTCCTTCCGCGCTCCTCCTTTTATACCTGCTGGGCGTCACTTGGTCACGCTGCGATGCTGTCGCTTCTGTCGTCTGTGTGGCGTTCGTCCCTCTTTCGGTTGTCTGTTGCGTGCGTGGTGTTTTGGGTGTTTTTGCCCTGTCTGGTCTCGTCGTTGCGCTGTGTTTATCGTCGCGTACCTTCGGGTGTCTGGTCCGTGTCCTTGTCCGTCGTATGTATTGATAACAGCTGTCGCCCGAGAGTTAGGCTGACGGCTGTATCGTTACAATATATGTACAATTTATTTACATTTTAGATATACTTTGATTTTCAATGGTTACATTTACTCTACATTTTCACAGTTTCTTATAATTTTTTAGTCTTGAAGAAAGTAGTCTAGAAAACTACGCTACTACGAGTGCAACATCTCAGCATCGGAATTAAATAAATTACTCCGCAAAAAGGAAATCATACGTACGTCCGACATAACTGCGGTTGACGCTGAAACGGGACGCCACAATATACATATAGATGGTACAATGTCCTATTGTTATAGGAATATCTATGATTATTCCTTGTTTGTCCCTAAATTGCTATATTTTATTGTAGTTTTGAGGGAGCGAAAAGCAAATAGTGCGTCAAAATTTCTTTCAGTGTACGGAAAATACTTTAAGACTAGTGAATTTAGAGTTAAAACTGCCAGTGCTACTTGTTTCCACATCAACTCTGTTTTTAATTTTCTTCACATGACCTTCCAATGTTGATGCTTTTACATTATATTAATCCGCAGTTTTTGTACATGATAATTGCCCCTGAATTACATCATCTATAGCTAATCGCATCGAATCTTCGTCCACTTCTCTGCTCCTCGTCTCCTTCGTTTCGTATTTTCGTACCATGACGGTGTAAAAAATAAAGTCACAAAATTTATATTTGATAAAATAAGGTTGCAGCTTATTGCTGTTTTAATCTACCCCAGTAATACATACATAAATAAACATAAATAAGTGTTTGATATCAAATAAAATGAGAAATGATAGTTATTAAACACTATCCTAAGAATATTTACTTATCTTTAAGGTAATTATTTTGTCATAAATAAAACAACGTATTCACAACCCAATCGTAAACTTCGATGAAATAATTACTCACCGAGCGCGAAAAACTTGTTATCAGTCAGTTTGCTCGCAGTGGCGCGACTGGCGAGACGACTGGGCAACAACATGGCGACCATTACAACCACACGTGTTATGTCGGGAAATGCAGTAGCATAACCACATTGAGCCAAGGTTATTTATTTAAATGCACTTTAGTGTAGCGCGTACAAAAAACACGTCAGTTACAGTTCACCCGCAGATTCGCCATCATTCTTTTTGAGTCAGCGACTCTTGTGGTCACTCCTACCTCCACACGCGTGTTACGCGTGAATTTTGGAACCTTTAAAGATTCATAAGCGCTTACGGCGCGTACACCGGCGGGTTTGAAAGCCTTGACTTTCATTGAAACACAGATTACCAAATGATTTAAACTAAAAAACTAAAATATACTTATTTCTAATGACCGTCTATTGGATCGGCAGCACGCCTGATCTTTGAATCGTTCCGTTTTGTGTTTTTATCGATACTGTACGGATAAATCCATCCTTTACCCTTTACCGGGTGAACTTCTACTATTCTTCATAAGCGCCACTGAAGCGGTGGAGCTATATCACGTAATAATACCATAGCACCGATTTTTTTGTCTTCGTTTGATTTCTCAATTTTCCATTTTGATCATTGCTGGAGCTGAGTTATACAGGGTGTCCCATTTTAAAGTACCACCTAATTTATCTCGAAAAAGACTGCTCTGATCGAAAATTGACTTGAGTGAAACTTCTAGGTTTCGAAGGGGGACGTTCGAAAAAAAATTGTTTTCAGTCTCAAATTTGAAATGGCGGCGCTACGATGGCAGACATGGTTTTTTTAAATGGAAACATGACTTTTTTCTTCCACCACCAATTTTATCACATCAAAACTAACAACTTTTGCATGACCGTTTTTCGGATTAAGTCCGTAATTTTTGAGTTACAACGCAATTTTTGACTATTTCAGCGCTATCCAGGATGTACCACGAGGAGGTAAAGTCTTAACATGCCATGTGTAACATCCCACACTGAGAGACTTAAATCTTAACACTGAGATAAAATTTACATAGGGCAAACCGGTAGACAACTACACACCAGAGTCACTGAACATAGACGCAATATTCACGAACACGAGGACAATTACACTGCCTTGACTAGACATTCTCTGGATCAAGATCATGCGTTTAATTTCGATGGTGCTAGTGTTTTAGCGGTTGAGCCCGTATATTATAAAAGGCTATTGCTGGAGATGTGTCACATTGTCGCCAATCCTCTCTCTGTCAATTTACGCTCTGACATAGAGCATCTTAGTTCCATCTATACTCCAGTGATACGTCCTTCGTAGTCTACCTCATTATCCACTGTGTTTTGCTCTTCTTCACCAGCATTGTCTGTTGTCTCCAATCTATATTGATTGATTTACCGCTGCTTGCTATCCTTGCTTCCTTCCTCCTTTCGCTTCTCGTCGCTGGACGAACGACGTTGTGTTTACTGTCAAAAAAAATGTTCTCTTCTTTTTCTTTTCTTCTTCACTTCTGCGGCCTTTTACACCCAAAATTTATATACATGATGCTGAGTTGGGAGATCCGTATTGCTATTGCATATAATTCTTGGGGATTCGCCACCGTTTTTAAATTATTATTCTTCATGTGATTTTCGTCGTTCATCCATACCATTGATTTATCTCTGCGCAACATGCCAGGTGATTACCATTTTACACCACTTATAGGTTAAGGTCCACACAAATGCCACATTGCCACATTGCCACACTAATTGTAACACCTAAGATTGCTGTTATCTTGGTTAGACATTAATTTTAGAACTATAACACCACATTTATAAACACTTGATAAGTCAGGCTAATTATATTGCCATATTATATTGGTTTTTGTACTTGACAGATTGCATTAAACAAATTCTGTTCTGAGGAGGGCCCCCACTCGGGCCGAAACGTTAACAATTTCGTTGTTTAGGCTCGACCTGCATATCCAAGAAGTTATTTATATGCATTTCTCAAAGGTCCACCAGCTCGGATTATTCCTTTGTCGAGAAATGGATGTAGATTCAACAGCTTGCTTTTCAAGTTGTTTGTTATGTCGTTTAGTTCTCTTCCGAATTCTTGACGTTGGGCAAGTTTTACCAAGACATCCATTGCTTGTTGTACCTCTTCAGGCGATAAAAGTCCCGTTTGACGTTGAGAGCGATCAGTCGTTATTTTTGAATTGGTTTTTAAGCGAAGTACATACGCCAGTATTCGTTTCAATTTTCGAAGTGCTGAGTATTGGTGAAACCACTCGTCATTATATGCGAGGGAAGTAAATGCGAGTGAGCTTGACTTTGTTTCCGGTATTTCTTGAGCCGGCGGGTATGCCGAAATTGGCCAACATTCTTCATTGTCCTTGAGCCATTCAGGACCATGCCACCAGAGGTTTGCATCGATCAGCTGATCTAGATCTGTTTCTCGTGAGATAATATTCGCTGCATTATGTTCCAACCTGACATGTCGCCAACTGTCCTTGTCAGTCCGATCTTGTATCTCGGTTACTCTGTTTCGCACAAACTCTTTTCATCGGGCAGGCTCACCTCGTATCCATGCCAGCGTTGCTGTGGAGTCACACCAATAGATAACACGATGTATCTTGACCGTGAGAGCTGCTTCCATTTTTTAATACAATTTAGAGAGTAGAAGTGCGCCACATAATTCAAGTCGTGGCAAACTGACCGGTTTGAGAGGAGCTGCGCGTGACTTCGCGCACAAGAGATATACGATTGAAACTCAAATAATTGTGCCACAAACGACAAGATTACTAGTTTCGTGATTTGTTGCTCGTCTGTTGTGACCGAGACATTGTAATAAAGTTGATCGTTATTTACCTGCCAGCGTAGTCCGAGTATTTTTGTGTTCTCACCGATGTCACAAGGAGTTGATCTATCGTCGTCCCCTTTTTCGAGAACCAATCGTGAGTTCGATTTCCATTTTTGTAATGGGAATTCGGCTGATTGTAAAATCTTTGAGATTTCAATTTTTCGTTCACGGAGCGCTGCGATAGACGATCCTCCGGTAATGAGATCATCCATGTAGAAATCTCATTTGATAGTTGAGCTGGCTTCCGGAAACCTTGCGGTATTCTCGTTGGCTAATTGCTCGAGACATCTCGTTGCCAAGAACGGCGCGGATCCTGTTCCGCATGTTAGAGTATTCAGTTGATAAGTTCTGGGAGGCACGTTTACGTCAGTTCTCCACAGAATTCTTTGAAGATTTCTATTATCCGGATGTACTGATACTTGGCGGTACATTTTCGTAATGTCCGCCGTTAGTGCGTACGTGTGTTGTCTAAAACGTGCGACTATGTCTACCAAATCACGTTGTATGACAGATCCGACCATCAAGATGTCGATTTAACGATTTTCCTGATGTTGTGCGACTCGACGCATCGAATACGACTCGGAGTTTCGTTGTGCTTCTCTCCTCGTCCATGACTGCGTGATGAGGTAAACAATTTTTCATCCCGTGGCTTACTTCGTCCTTGACTAGGCTCATATGATTCATATCCTCGTACTCGTCTATGAGCGTAGTGTATCTACCTTTCACGAGCGGGATTTTCGCGAGTTTACGCTCGACTGCTCGTAGTCTTTTCAATGCGTTGCTGTAAGATTCACTGAGTTGATCGGTGTTATCACGAAGGGGAAGTTGAACTTCGAACCGTCCTGACGGAAGTCTCACGTGAGTTTGCTGAAAATGTTTTTCACATGCTAAGTCTTCATTGGATAGTGTCCGTGCGGTCTGTATTTCTTCGATTTGCCAAAATCGTTGTAATTGATCTTGAAGTTGACTTGTATTCGAAAATCCGCAGAATTCTCGAGTTAGTGTTGGTTTATTTTCTACGACGGAGGGACCACCGATTACCCAACCCAGTTTCGTTTTTTGAATCACCGGTCTATTTTTTCCGCATTTGATTTATTCCGCGCATAATAAGTTCCAAAATGCGCCCGCTCCTATTAATAGGTCGATATTTTGCGGTACGTTATAATCTTATAATTAGGATCAGCTAACATTACATGTGACGGAATTTTCAATGATGTCGGATCAAAAGTTGTAAGTGGAATTTTGTCCGTTATTTTCTCAAGTACTGAGAACGAAAGCTTGACCGAGAACTCGTTGAATTTTGACTGGATTATCGCGTTCGTCGCAGCCGATATCTGTGTTACAGTTTGAGCTATAGTTCTAACAGATTGCTGAATTTTTCTTATTGGGAGATTTAATTGATCGCTCGACGCTTGAGTAATGAAATTCGACTGTGAACCGCTGTCCAACAGTGCTCTGGCTTCGATTTTCAGCCCCGAGTTGTTCTCGATATATATGATAGCCGTCGATAATAATACTTATGACGGTCGCTTATAAGTACAGGTTGAGATCGACGCAATTGGGTTTTCACTTTTTGAGGATGCTTGCTCGTTTCTAATTCCGCCCTGATCACTCTGATTTGTTCGCGGAATGCTTGAATTTTATTGTGCGCTGTTCGATCTATTGTCTAAATGCAACAACGAGTTGTGTTTTTGTTGCAATGTTTACAATTTCCAGCCTTGCAATTTTTCATTGTGTGACTCTTCCCGCGACAATTCAGACACAAATTAAGGCGTTTGACTTCGTTTATTCTCTCTTGACCTGAGAGAGCGCATAGTTTTTGACAACGATAGATCTTATGATCTTCTTGACGAATCAAACAATTGTTTTGACTACTCATGCCCACGTGAGATGTGTAATAATCCGATTTTTGTTTCGAAGTTGACCCTGACTGAGTTTTTGCACTGTTTTTTCTTTGCCTTTTCTTTGTTGAATTGCCTTCAGAATTTGACATCTGTTGGATACAAATTCTTTGAGTTTGTTTATTGTCGAGCAATTTTCTGAAATAACTCTTTGTTCCCATTCACGTTTTGTTAGAGGATCTAGTTTATTTAATACCATTTCGATCAGTAATGTATCCCAAGACTCGACGCGTTCCACGAGATTTTTTAGAGCTCTTAAATGTTTGCATAATTCGTCAGACAAAGCCCGTAATCCGACCGCGGATTCCTTTTGTACTTGTGGCAAATCAAATAATACACGCACGTGATGTCGTGTTGTTAAACGTTTATTTTCGAACCGTTGTTTCAGGAGATCCAAGGCAACCATGTAATTATCTCCTGTGATTGCTAACGAGTGTATTACTTGAGCTGCTTGTTCTTTTAATACTGATTGTAAATAGTAAAACTTTTGTACATTTCACAATGACTCGTCTGAATCTACGAGCGCTATGAATAGATCGTGGGATTGATGCCATTTTTCGTAGCTTCCGTCAAAATGTGGCAAAGCAATTTTCGGTATTTTTACATTATGATGTACGATTTGATTATTCGGTGGCACGAGATTCGCGAATACCTGTTGCCCATTTTGATCCTGATTATTATTTGGAACATCTCTTTTACTCGCCAATTGTCGCGCGCGCGCAATTATCCCATAAAAATTATCCTCGAACAAAACGTTTTCCGCGTTTAATTCTTCGACCAATGCATTATCCACATCGAGTATACGAATTTCATCTTGAATTTTATTGAATCCCATTAACAACTCCTCGGCTTTTTCTAGTCGAGCCCGTAATTCTATTATATTTCCTGTATCCGGCGCGAATGTATCGATGTCATGTGTAAATCTCGTTAATTTTGATTTCGTACTTGCGCGAGTACGTTTGGTGCGGCAACCGTATTTGCCATTTTTTTTTTTTTTTTTTTTCACTATATTTATACATACTAAGTATACGTGTTAACTTGAAGCATATTGTCACATCCTCGATGCCCTCTGCCCCTACTCATTAGTTTTATTTCAGTTTCGATTAAATTCATTTATATCTCATGTTTTTGAGTCTCCGTATGCATTGTATGCATACGGCTTTCTTTATCACTTTTACGGCTCTGGGAAATAACCACCCCCAGCTTATAATAATCTTACTCATTAAATAATGTTACGGGATAATCCTTATCTAAACAGACTAGAATATACAAACTCTCTAAGAGTAACCAGATGACCGGAAATCGCTTCTCGATATTTCCAGGTATGCAGAATCTGGCACGCACGTGCAACGGATTAAAATCCATATATCCATCTTTGAAGTGTCTGTTTGGACAGGGTCATCCCGAACATACAGTAGAATATTTTTTATCATGTACCAAAACAAGCACGGCAATTCCCACCCGCACTCATGGAAGAGGCGGGATTAGTTGAGATAGTTTTGCATGCTACACCGTACCCAAAGGGCGGGGGTAGTTAATAGCGAATGGGAAATTCAAAATCTTATCAATACTTCCTTATTGGACAGCTCTCTCAAAGATGCTGGGAACCAATCAGGAAGTAGTTTTTCTCAATTCTCAATTCTTAGTTGTGGGATAGTCGTCAGACAGTTGTGACATAGTCGTCAGTCAGTCGTGACATAGTTCAGCAGTTCTTACCGTTTCGTCAAGCAGTCATTACATAACTGTCAGACAGTCTTTAACAGAATTTGTTCTCTCAGTTTTAGGCAGATCAATCAGACCAGAGAATCTGTTAGAAATTCAAAAGGTCTTTTATTTTATTTAACTTAACAAACTAAAGCGCTAAAAGGGAATTCCGTGACTTTATATTTAAAACCTTTCATCTTTTATAATTAAAATCATTATAAGAATTTTCTTTAAACCTTAATTGAATAAACAAATATCGTGTGTTAAACTTACATCGCGAGTTGAACAATTAATTACCTTTAACGCCTAATATAAATTAAGCGATCAGTAACTTTAACCAATTTCACCACCGGCCGAACACGCAGAGCCGCCCACATAGCCCGAATCAACGGTCACCAGCAAAAGGTAAGTGACCATTTTATTATCAAAGTCGGTTCAACCAAGAGGGAAAACGACATCAAATTTCAAATAATTCACCATCCGGGAGAACTAGTCCGAGCCAAGCGTTATATTTTTGGGAGTGGTTTGGTCATCAACCAACCCAGCTCATAACAATATCTGAAATTCAAACCGAAAGAAAGGATGGACTTACAATTTTTTAACGATATATTTTGGTGCCGATGTGAAGCCAAGGTATTGTTGCCGGTGTGTTCCGAAGCGTGGTTGCGTCGATGTTTTTGGAACGGTTACGATCGTCGCGGCGCCGATATTGTTGTACCGCCGTTGACGGTTGATGCTGTATGTATCTTCGTCTATGTTTTCACGAGGCTCGCCGATATACTCTCAATGTATGGGTGTATACTGACCGTTGATGTATTGTCGTCTCAGTATACGGACCGCATGTACACGTGCTTTTTCTCGTGTAGCTCACTTGTTTCACTCGATGACGATTTTCCACGTGATTGCACTTGACACTGTATATAGCATTTTTCCGTCGAGAACTGTTCATGTCTTCTGTTAATGGACTGTACATTTTTCGAAATATATTAGTAGTTTCACTTGAAAGATCATTTGCTATTCTTGTGTCGTATTTTCGCTCGAAGGACCATTTGTTACGTCGGGAAATACAGTAGCATAACCACATTGAGCCAGGTTTATGTATTCAAATGCACTTTATTGTAGCACGTACAAAAAACACGTCAGTTACAGTTCACCGGCAGATTCGCCATCATTCTTTTTGAGTCAGCGCCTCTTGCGGTCACTTCGACATCCACACCTGTGTTACGCGCGAATTTTCGAACCTTTAAAGATTCATAAGCGCTTACGGCGCGTGCAACACGCATGTGACGTGTTCACGTCAATTCAGCCAGCCTTCAGACCACAACATTTTTGATTTGCTTTGTGATTTTTTTTGTTTTTGTCCTTGCTCTGAAACATTTTTCTCAATTTTTTCCAATTTTTCAGAACTGTTACGGTACAGGGGGACGGCAGTCCATGTACCCACCCGATGGTGTTGGTTCGGGTGCTATTTTTGTTGGTTCGTAGTCGTCGACGTCTTCGTTCAGGGAACGGAAGGGAAAGAACAGTAATTAGAGAATGATTATGACTTTTATTTTGATTTGAAAATTGAGTGAAGTCGATGAGGAGTAGTTGAGGGAATGGTTTTGGGGAACGGGAGTTGAAGTTGAATGTAAGAGGTAAGAGCGTTGGAATAAGAGTGAGTCTTTTGCATGAGAAAATGAACGAGGATACAGGGTAGAGGGGGATCGAAATAGCAAGGTAAGGGTGATAGCGAGTGGTGTAAGCCAAGATGGAAATAGGATGACAAGATATGGAGTGTGGGAATGGTAGGTAAAGACAAGCGTCGAGGAAGGTGGGAGAAACGTGAGGCGGGACGTCGGACGTAACAGAACTATCGTTTCTGAGTTACGATTTTTTTTAATCAACAAAAACGAACATTTTTAAAATCTGAAAAAATTCAGAAAAATTGTATGACCAGCGTAGAACAATCTCCCGCTTGCGAGCATGTGGTGTAAATTTTTCTTATATTTTCTTCACCTAATCAGTACGACTTTTATCCGTCCATAAATGTACTAATACTATTTTTAACTGTGAGGATGGAAAAAAATTGTATTCAAATTTCTATAAAATTTGATTAAATTATTATTTCTCGTAACCAACCGTTTGAATCCAATTTTTTTTCCAATCTTACAGTTCAAAAATAGTATTGCCACATTTATGGATGGACAAAAGGGTGGGTTTAGTGTTTTGATTAGGTGAAAAAAATAAAAATTCAGAAAAAAGTTTCAGAGCAAGAACAACAGACAAAATCATTAAGCAAATTAAAAATGTTGTGGTCTGAAGGCTAGCTGAATTGACTTGGATAGCCGCCATATATACTTAATGTAGTGTTATATTCGCGTGCGCAGCTTCCTTGCAGTACGACTGATACTTGGACTATACATCCACATCGACCACATAGGATAGGAATCTACGCTCTCTGCATTGAAAGATCGTCTTGAGCTGGTTACTGATGATGCCCTTTCTTCGTCTGCATCATCGTAATAGTCTTCATCTTCATTCTCATCATTGACTATTTTCGGTCCATTAAAGCAGTCTCTATAGCAATTATAGCAAACCGTCTTGCAATCAATCCCCGCTACGCCGAGGCTGATCTGCAAGGGCGATAAAAAAGAACGTTGTCCCATTGCTGAAATAATAGCGAGAGCTATGACAGCACTTTTCGTATTGCCTTTGTCATTATTTTTATCTTCCTGATTAACGACAAGATGGTCTAAAAAGATTCTCAAAGTTTCAGGAATGTTAGTACTCGCAGTACTGACGAAATCATCAGTTAGGGATACGCATCATTCTCGTAGACTTTCGATTGAATGTCTTCTTTTATAATCGCTGCTGCAGGTTGAACAATGCGCAGTCATTTCTTACGATCATAATTTTTTTTCATTTTGTACCTGGAATCAGTCAATATTTTCGTTCCCGTATCAGGGAAACAAACGACAGGAACCCGTTTTGAATTTTGTGTGATAATTCTGTCGACATATTTTTCTCTCAATTTATTTTTTACAGGTAATTCGTTGGGAATATATTCCGTACATTGGGATATCAACTTGGATAGCGATACTTGAGGATCCTCCGGATCATCGAGGTATGAATAAATTTTATCCATAGTTGTTGTCACGTCTTCGTCCGCCGGACGGCCTCTTTTTATACCGGTTGGCGTAGAATGCAAAAAAATGAGGTAAAGCAGAATTGGTGCAATCGGTAGTATTCATAACACGATGCTTAACTTCATCTTCCCGTTTGTATTTTTTTTTCGCTACCGCCTTGAGTATTTTCCTTTCAAAGTTATACTGCGAACGTCGGAAACTTTTCGACGATTACCAATTGGCTGTTTTTTTCCTTCCAATAAAATTCGTCATCAATATCTTGTGTGCAATAAGAGCATTTTCCGTTAAAATCAAACGTAGGCAAAGAGAATCGCAACTTTCAGTGTGCTGCGCGATGCTGGATGATATTGTAGCATCGGGGACATCTCTTTTGTTTATTGCAGCACTTATGCTATCCGGTTGCATATAATGAACTGTTACAGTCTTTACATTCCAGACTAGCTCTTTTCAAATTAATAATTCCTTTATCTTTCACTTCTACTAGAAATATTTTTAACACAAATGAAACACTTCTCACTTCCAGCCATCGCAACAATATGCGTCTGATTTAATTCCAGAACAGATGCAGGTCAGACCCTAATCAGCCGTCCCTTCTTAAGGGGAGATATACACCTGGACAGTCGAAAAAATCGATTTTTTTGCATTTTCTTGAAGATTGAGGTCTCCAGAATATCTGGTGAAAACGGCAAGTTAATATTTTGATAAACAAGCCAGTTACAGCCGAGAAAGTGAAACGGGCCTTGCGGCGCTGAGCCGACAGGCAGTGGGGGACGGCGACTCTAAGGCATAGACGGGAATAGTAAATGCGAAACCGTATGGTGATGAGATTGAAATTGTAAAAAAAAAAATGCGCGGGACACGTTTAAAAGCGAATGGGAACCCGTCTTCGCGGATGCAAGAAGAACAATCCTGGAATCGGCAGCAAAAATAAATTGACGGCAAAACTGAGATAGTTAGATAAACTGAGCATTTACTATGGTTTAGCTCTTCGCAGAAACTGTAACTCCAAGGATGACGTGAAAAAAGCAATATAGGAAACATTCTACCATTACGGTTCAACAGACAGCAATCCTCAACATCATTTCTGTCCCGAAGGCCCCAAATCGCGGTGCTAGTGGCAACAAGCGAAAGCTAAAAAAGAACTGAAAAATTTCCGTCACGATTATTCTGCATTGCCAAAAATGGTGTTAGATGTCATCAAACCAATATACGAAGACCTCAGCAATGACAAATTGTTAGAACGCTGCGTTGATGGATATACCCAAAACTGCAATGAGAGCTTCAACCAACTTATTTGGAAGATAGCTCCCAAAACTATGAACAGTGGGGCCAAAATCATTAACATTCCTGTACTTCTTGCAACATGCAGGTTCAACAATGGTGTCACCTCATTGTTGGAAGTTATGAACGTGTTAAGAATATCGGTTGAACAGGAATGCACGCAAGAAGACGAAACTCGCATAGTGAAAGTCGAGCTGCAAGCACAACAACAAAAAAAAGAAGGTCGAATACGGCGCCGAAAACAAAATTTATAAGCTATGAACATTCCGTCGACCGTAGAAGACCTACACTAATGGCCTGGCATTGATGATTCCATGTAAGTTGGCAAACTTCATGATTTATTCATTCTCAAATTTTCACACGTGTTTTTCTCAAAACCACGTTTTTCAAATCGGTACCCAAAATGTCTCGAAAACCAATTAACCGATTGCATTGAGGTTTTTTATGGTTATTCTATACACCATCATCTAGTACTTCTCATAGGATTTTTTTTTTCGTCACTTAGTTTTTGTTTTATAGGCAAAATAATAACTAATTTCTGGCCCAAAAATAACTATTTATGTTCAAACGGCCGCCATTTTGTCATAAATCGATTATTTTTAAAATTGGCTATGATAAGTATTAGATTATAGTATCCAATTTAATAATGTTTTTTGTTTTCAGATGATTTTTGAAGAAACGCCAGTGGGTACCGTATACGCAGATTTTTTTTACGTCGCTTCAAGGATCATACAATATCCTTAAATATTTTTGATATTTTTAAATAAATAAAATTAAACACATTTTTGAATGTACTGTGACGCTAAATTCTGTTACCCTCTGACGAGGACTTACCGTTAACACTTTGGCGCGATTCTCCAATTATTCGATACGATATTTAAGATACGAAAAGATACTCGTTGGGCGCCAGACGCTTCAGCGTCAATTTTTAGAGGAAAGGGAAAGATACGATACGATAATAATAATTAGAGAACCCGTTGTATGGCTGGCTAGGCTCAGGTACTCACACGAACTGGTAGAGTGGCGGTATCCAAAGGCAGTTACAACAGTTACGGAAATAAGGAAAATAAAGAGATCAAGAAATAAGCTCGAATCAAGTAAATTAACAAGCCAATCAGTCGTATATTATTGATCAGTTCATAAGCGGTAGATTAGTCAATTTGTTACAGAAAGTTAACAAAAGATATTTAGTCAACGAGAGTGATTTACAAGATTTTCGGTTAAAGAAGCTAAGCGATAATTCGCACAAAATGATAGTTGGCAAAAGAAATTAATCGTAGGTCGAGAGAAGCGATATAATGCAAAAAGTCTACTCAAACTAGACGTCACTGGGCGACGTGATCTTACCAAAATTTCAGAAGCGGCACTACGAGAATTGTTACATTAAAGCAAGAGTGAAACTTTAGCGAAAATCGGTAGTTGACGGAATTGACGGTAGCTTAGAACTATAGTGACAAGAAAATAATATTTAAATTACGACAAACGGTAATTAGCGAGAAAGATTGACAGTGATATACGATTCACAAATATCGGAAGCTTATACGGAAGAATTATTCACAGCAAGCGATTTGATAATTACAACAGTCAAAATTACGATATTAAATTAACAAGGAAATTCGAAATTACGATAACGAGAGAAAATACAAAAGTTATACGAGATTGAGAGGTTTAGAGAAGGGATTGCAGAGTAAAAATAATACACTAAATACACCTGGTTACAATAAGCAACTTAAGATAACACAGAAGTACGATATTCGGGAAACAAGAAAATATTACAAGGTAATAAGAAATGTAAATCAATATAAGCGATAGAAAACAAAGGTGCGGTAGTATTTAGCGGCTTAATCTACGCTCAGCTGTACTCCAAGTAGCTCAATATACGATATGAAATTTCATGCAGAAAGCAAATAATATAAAACAAGCGATACGATACAAAGCGATAGGCAGTACTAGTAAGAAAAGTAAAGATAGCGATAGCGATAGACAGTAGAAATTACATAAGCGTTTCTAGCATAAAATTACGAGAAGCAAAGAAAATCAGAGATACAAAAGATAAGCATTAAGCAAAGAAAATTCAGAAATACAAAAGATATTCGGTAGTTACGAGGTCGCTCACGATAGTTTTCGGAAATTAATTACGAAACGAAATCATGCAGTCGCACGGCGGCTTACAGCACCTCAATGTCCGTGGACCATGATTCACAAAGATACTGGCATCATTCGATGCAACCAAAACGATAATTAAGATACGATAAGAGAAACAGAAATTAGAGCAACTTCGTAACGGTACGATATAAAGGCGAAAGCCTTACCTTAGTCGGCGACGAGATTAGGCACTGATTTTAAATTAAATTAAACTTAAAGAAAGCGAAGAAGGAAGGAAGTGAAGTTAACGGAAGGAATTGAAGCTAAAGGAAGGAGTGAAGCTAAAAGATCAAAACGGTAGTGGGTGCGAAAAACGTAACGATAGCGATAGCGGCAGAGGAATAAGCGATAAGGTTGAGGATTTCTAACTAAACGAGAGCGAGGTGGTAGCGAAGCTGTCTCCTGGCGGGTTGAGCGTAGAATAGGCAGAGTTCGGAGTCCGGATCAGCGATCTCGCCGGTGTCGTCAGGTGATTCTTCTTCCCCTTCGGTGGTCATTCAATCCCCACCATAATTGGGTCATCCCTCTGGCGAATATCGGCTACGCGTTATCGACGATTACCGCTAGATGAGCGTAGTTGACATCAGACGTACTTTTCTTCGTCTGCTGCGTCGTACGGTCAAGGTTGCCTGTCATTGGGGGTTCCCTCCACGAAGGCAGGTACGTAGGCTACCTCCGGAAGGTTACCGGATGGAGTGCAACTCCACATTGTTTGCCTCCACCGGCTTCGTCGTCTAGGCAGTGGCCAACTGCCCACGATATATCACGAAGACCATGCAGTCACACAGCGGCTTACAGCACCTCATCGTCCGTGGACCATGACTCACAATGATTGTAGCCCTTACTGACAGGGAGGCTGCGTCGATCCTCAGGACGAGGGCTTTATCAACTTTGGACGTAGTGTTTTAGGCTCGGTCCGGCTCCTGGCCGGTAAGTCGGTGAACGACAGGCTGCGGTTTGCCCTTGATGTCGAACTTACGGCATCCGAAAAAGTAGGCATTCAAAGTTGTACGGGAGATTCATGATTATGAAACGGTAGTTGAATTCGTTGGTAGCTGGAACTGTAGTTTTCGGTAGTTGTCGATCCCTCGGTGAATCAAAGAAACGTGTTGATCCCTCGATGATCGTGGTCGCGGTACCTGTTTAGCTTTGCGCCGAAGCGCGGGATTACAAAATTTGTACAGAAAATATTAATAACTAGTATTTTTCGCCTATATCGTATCGAGCTTGCTTGGAGTACCCCGCCAGGGACGCGTTTTCGGTAGTTTCCTTTAGATTTTTAGCCTTGTAACGAGACATTCTGAAATGCCACGTTACAACTCCACCCCCCCTGGGGGAGACCGGGCAGGTCTTTCGCCTAGGTAAAGTTACGAAGCCTCTAGTTTTTCTTTTTGAACGATACTGACCTGTATACTAGCGAATAAGCGTTTTTGTTGTTAGCTTACAACAACAGCGAAAAGAGAACGGTAAAGAAAAGGTTAGCTCAGAGCTAAAGAAACGTAAAGCTTCGGTAATTTCCACGGGATACTAGTGAGTGCTACTTTGTAACGTTAGAAAAGATAGACGGCAGAGGAAAGATAGACAGTTTGTAACGCTAGATAAAAGAGAACAATTTGTAACGCTAGAGAAAAGAAAAGAGAAGGTTGCCAATTTGTAACGTTAGAACAAAAATAAGCTACTCTGGTGCCAGTTTGTGACACTAGCTAGAGAATCGCGCTAGGCATTGAGTCGATTTATAACGTTAGACAAGATAAGAGATCACACAAAAAAAATTTACGTCAGGTAACTTGGTCGAGTACATCCGAGTGCAGTAGATTTCGGTTGTTTTGTTGAAGGAATTTTGCTGTTACAGGTAGTGACTGTTTTGCGAAACTTGAGTTGATATAAAGGACATTTTAAATGATTTCGAAAAGACAAACGAGAGGTTAAATTTTGAAGATACGAACGAGAATGAGCGAATAAACGATGACGGAATAAGTCAGAATCGAAGTTTTTTCACGGTAGCTCAAGACGGTAGGAAGTGGTTTTTAGTTCACGTCGAGGTGAACGTTTGAATTTACACGGCAGCTGAAGACGGTAGAAAGTTTTTACAGTAGCGGGAGATTTTTAAACGGTAGTGAATTAATTTTTTTTTTTTTTTTTTTTTTTTTCCGGTGAAGCGAAGGTCGAAATGAAATTTTGAATTAAACGGGCCGAAAGAGAATTTAGAAGATATGTATTTTTTTTTTTTTTGATAGCGGGAGCCTACGGGTCTTGGCGGTCTCGGCGTATTCGTCTGGGCCTTTCGGGGTCGAGTCGCGTGCCTTTCGTAGAAGTCCAGCGCCCAGGACGCGCGGCATTTCGGGCACTCGGACTTCGTTACCCCCTTTTCTCCACAGCCGAAACAATAGCGTCGCTTCGGTTTGCGGCATTGTTTCGCGAGGTGGCCGATCTCGTCACAGTTCCGGCATGTCCTTGTGTTACGCTCTCGCCCGGTGTCCGTGGCGGTTTCCAGCGGAGGTGGTGGTGATGCTGATGTCTCCCGGCGTGACGGGCCGGCCTTCGACGCGAAGGAGAAATCCGGTGAGACGGACCGGGGTGGCACCGGGTCCGGGGATATCTCCTCCGTGACCATGGGCTCCGCAAAGCTAACGGTCTTTGCCGGTCTAGTGTCTTCCTCCACTGGTGCCGGGGGGGGGAGACATTAGGAGCGTGTCCTCTGACATGGAATCGTCCAGGTCGGTGAGGATCACGATGGACGAGGAGAGGGAGGAGAGCGAGGAATCGGGAAAGGATATAAGGTCGGGAGAGGTGACAGTAGCGAAGGTTGCGAGAGGAGAAACGAGAGGGATTGTGACGGGAGGCTCGGACGGTTGTTGGCAGCGGCAGAGGCACAGCGGGCAGTTTGTTGGCGGTAGGTGTTGCAGACTGATCACCGGAGGTGGTGGCGGTACCGTCTGCGTCGCCTGTTCCTTCGGTACGGGGATTTCCCGAACGGTCCCCCGGGACGCCTGGGCGGCTTGGAACGCTCGGTAATCTTCGTCCGCCTCGAGATACGCGAGCCTGATCTCCGCAGCCAGATCCGGGTAGAATAGCGGTAAGGCGTCGATGAAAGCTGCAAACCTTTCCATCCGGCGCCAACCACGCAGCACGTAGCTGGCCGGTGGTGTTTCGCCTTCCATGATCTAAGGTTAAACCACAATAGCTAGTCTCGGTAGATCTTTAGGTCTTTTACATGTACCTTTCCCACTACGTTGTTCCCATTTACTTGTTGTAATTCAACCACCACCGGGGAGAGAAGACGGGATATTTGACAAGGTCCACTGAATTTTGGCGCTAATTTAGCCGCTACATGTTGAGTGGCAGATGACAACGTGTGCTGTCTTTTCAGCACCAGGTCGCCTACGGCGAATGTTTGGGCTCGTCGTCGTGAGTTATAGTTACGTTCTTGTCTGGCAAAAGCGTCGTCAAGTTTTTCAGTCACCCATTCGCGTAGTAGTTGAATGTGTCTCATCCGTTCGACCCATAATTTTGGAGGCGTAGCCTCTATTTCAAGTTCATCGGTAGCTGATCTTCGGTAGGAATTAATTGGCTCGGGTACACGGCCTAGGTTCAGAAAAGCTGGACTCGTATTAAGTGAAGTATGGTGCGCGGTGTTGTAAGCGAATCGGAAATCCGAGAGATGTTCATCCCATTCTCTGTGATCATTATTTAGGAAGGCAACTATCATAGATTTTAGAACGCGGTTGACCCGTTCGACCGGGTTAGCTTGTGGGTGGTACGGCGGGGTCGTTGTATGTTTTATACCGTAAGTTTCCGCGAGTTCTTTAATCGAATGATTGTTAAATTCGGTCCCGTTGTCGGTAAGCAATACCTGGGGAGTTCCCCATCTAGATAGTATTAGTAGAAATGTATCGCGCAGATCGAAGTTTATCGAGAATGCTATCCATACGTGGTAAAGGATACGCATCCTTTTTCGATACCTGGTTTACTTGTCGAAAGTCGATACAGAATCGGTAAGAGCCGTTTGGTTTTTTAACCATAACAATCGGGCTTGCCCACTCGCTATGCGACGGTTCGATAATTCCGTTAGCGAGCATCTTATCGACTTCTTCATCGATTGCTTCTTGAATTTTTGGCGATACTCGGTAAGATCT
Organism: Diprion similis; assembly: GCF_021155765.1. Lineage (NCBI taxonomy): Eukaryota > Metazoa > Arthropoda > Insecta > Hymenoptera > Diprionidae > Diprion > Diprion similis. The sequence goes on along the minus strand of NC_060105.1, from coordinate 15,486,828 downwards.
TTGTCTAATCGCGGGATGATCACCTACATCAATGTGATGTGTCGCTAAAGTAGTTGCGCCTATTTTATCGGGAGTTGGTGCTATTTCTGATTCTAGTAACTTCTTTAACTCAATGGCTTGTTTTTCATTTAGAGTCAGGATGCCGTTACAGCGTAAATCGGGAGTGAATCGAGAGTGTGTTTGAAATTTGAAAGTCACGAGAGGGTTATTTTTAAAGGACCAACTTGGTTCGGTGAAATCTGCTATTATGCCAAATGTGTGAATAAAATCCAAACCTATTATGCAATCAAAACTGAGAGATGGTATTATACGAATTTGAACGTCGCAGGTAATTCCTTCCAATTTCATGGGTACAGTTATTTCACCGGTAACGTCGGCTTTTTGGCCAGCGGCTACTACGACTGACCCAGAGTGAGATCTCTGTATTGAAAAACCTTGAGATTCAATTAAGGTAGCAGTTTCCGAATTTACGAAGGTGCGTGACGAACCACAATCGAATAAAGCACTTATTTGCAAGTTACAGATTTTTAGATTCAAAAATAGTAAAGGTTTTCCGTGAGGCGGATAGACTGGACTACAGACGTCATCTGGTATGGTAGAGGTATTTTGTTGTAAGTCGGTAGAATCAAGTTCGATAGTAGTGCTAATTTTAGTCGGCAGAGAGAAGTTTTCGGGAATTAGCTTTTGAGAATTTCTGGGCTTTATTGCAAGTTCAGGTTCCGAGGTTGCCCTTGCGCGCGGTTCCCCTGATAGTTTTCCGCACAGCGGTTGCAGGTTGCTTTCGTCACTCCTGGCTGTCCGCAGCCGAAGCAGTAACGTGTGCGAGGCGCCGTGCATTGTCGGTGATGATGTCCGGGCTGCCTGCAATTGTAACAAGCACGTCGCGAATCAGCGCGCGGAACACCTTGCTCGGGAGTCGGTAAGAACGGGTTCATATCGGTAGATCGGCTATTAGAAGCTGCGGGAGGGTTATTGTGGCTTGAATTTGCGTTCTGGCGCGAATTATTTTGATTCCCGGTATTACTCGTAGGTTGTCGTTGGTCATTACGGGAGTTAGACCCTGAATTACCGTATCTTTTATTGGTGTTAGAATTAGAACGGCTGTTCTGAGCAGGAGTTTGATAAGCCGCATTGACGTTATCTGTCACTTCGTCGTCCAAGTACACATTTGCCAACGCAAAGCGTGCTTGACGGGAGCTGGAACGCTGTCCACGGTAGGCTAATTCCGGTAGTAGCGAGTTTTCGGGAGTCGGTGGCGCTTGATATTTACTGGCTGCTGTGAAACTAATTTCTAGACGTCGAGCGATCTCTTCCAGATCGTCTAGGTCTTCTAGATCTTCTCGTCTGATCAAAACTTGAAAACGCGGCAGAAGGTTTCGATAGGCGTAGTCCATTTCTTCGTCATGCGAAAATCCAGGACTTAATCGCGCGAAGTACGAGCGCATGTACGTTAAGTAGTCCGCGACAGTTTCGTTTTCGCCCTGCGTGCGTTTACGGATTTCTTCGCGTAGCGAGAACTGCAAGTTTGGATCACCAAAACGATAGCGCCATGCGTGTTCAAATTCTGGAAAGTTACTCAATTGAAAACGTTTACTACGAAACCAGTACAAAGCTCTGAGAGAAAAAATGGGAGACTATTTAAAATGTCGGAATCGCGCAAATTAAACAAGGTTCTACCCTCTTCTATTCGCGTGAGAAAAGCTTCACAATCTTCGTTACGGGCGCCTGAGAATTTTAAATTCCATTTACGCATCACCTCGTATGCTGCGAGTGTATTCGGCGTGTTGTTGTTACGCGGTAGTTGTGTGTCGAACGGTTGACGCGGCGCGGTGCGATGGAAAGAAGGTGGGTCGCGGCGCGGGGTAAAGTTCGCTAATCCGGGGCCGGTCTCGCGTATGGTGTTTGCGCTTCGAGGTAACGGTATGTTTTCGGGAGTGTCCGTAACGTCGATGTTTGCACCTGTCGATCTATTATGATCGATATCGGGAGAAATACTATTTGACGTGTTGTTTTCGTTTGTGTCAATTTCACGAGTCGTCTGTGGGCTTTGTCTTTCGTCTTCCGGTACTTGTAAAGAAGTTCCGGCGTCGGTTTCAGGTATTGGTTTGTTTGGAGTCGCGGGATTTGCCATTTCTCCACGAGAGGTTCGATAAAATCGAATTAAACGATCGCGTAAAGTTGGTAAGGTTCCTCCTGACGATAGTGAACGCTGTCTTAATTCGGAACGTAATTCTTCTGCGGTTAGCAAATATATCCACGAGTCTTTCACGGATGGCAACGAAGGCATGTATTATTGCTTGCGAGGCGCAATATTACGTGTAACGAACAAAGTCAAGCGAACAATATAAACACGGTCAACCTTAGACGGGACAGAACGGTAGAAGAAAAGAATATGGTCTCACTCGAAGTTTGGCAACAACGGTAGAAAAACTTTCCCTTGACGCGCGATGGTCTTCGCGAACAAAGCGTTAGGCAGAATAACAACTTGGTTATTACTTACGGGAGAGTTGTCGGTCGTCGAAATAATATTCGTAATCCGTAACGTTAAATTCGGTAGATTTTCAAATTCTCGTTTCGTCACTTAATATCAACTGTTTCGAGAGGTTTTTATTTTGATTTCAATATAGTTTTTGGTTTTAGCACTAACTGTACAAAATGGGAGTTGTGGGTTTTTTGAGTGGTTTTACTCTCTTTCTCTCTCTCTCTCGTATTTTTGACTGAAGTTTTCTTTCTCTTGCAAACAAAAATTGTAATCAAAGATTTTTATCGTAACTGGCCTTTTGTGGCCCCACGTTGGGCGCCAATTTGTGACGCTAAATTCTGTTACCCTCTGACGAGGACTTACCGTTAACACTTTGGCGCGATTCTCCAATTATTCGATACGATATTTAAGATACGAAAAGTTACTCGTTGGGCGCCAGACGCTTCAGCGTCAATTTTTAGAGGAAAGGGAAAGATACGATACGATAATAATAATTAGAGAACCCGTTGTATGGCTGGCTAGGCTCAGGTACTCACACGAACTGGTAGAGTGGCGGTATCCAAAGGCAGTTACAACAGTTACGGAAATAAGGAAAATAAAGAGATCAAGAAATAAGCTCGAATCAAGTAAATCAACAATCCAATCAGTCGTATATTATTGATCAGTTCATAAGCGGTAGATTAGTCAATTTGTTACAGAAAGTTAACAAAAGATATTTAGTCAACGAGAGTGATTTACAAGATTTTCGGTTAAAGAAGCTAAGCGATAATTCGCACAAAATGATAGTTGGCAAAAGAAATTAATCGTAGGTCGAGAGAAGCGATATAATGCAAAAAGTCTACTCAAACTAGACGTCACTGGGCGACGTGATCTTACCAAAATTTCAGAAGCGGCACTACGAGAATTGTTACATTAAAGCAAGAGTGAAACTTTAGCGAAAATCGGTAGTTGACGGAATTGACGGTAGCTTAGAACTATAGTGACAAGAAAATAATATTTAAATTACGACAAACGGTAATTAGCGAGAAAGATTGACAGTGATATACGATTCACAAATATCGGAAGCTTATACGGAAGAATTATTCACAGCAAGCGATTTGATAATTACAACAGTCAAAATTATGATATTAAATTAACAAGGAAATTCGAAATTACGATAACGAGAGAAAATACAAAAGTTATACGAGATTGAGAGGTTTAGAGAAGGGATTGCAGAGTAAAAATAATACACTAAATACACCTGGTTACAATAAGCAACTTAAGATAACACAGAAGTACGATATTCGGGAAACAAGAAAATATTACAAGGTAATAAGAAATGTAAATCAATATAAGCGATAGAAAACAAAGGTGCGGTAGTATTTAGCGGCTTAATCTACGCTCAGCTGTACTCCAAGTAGCTCAATATACGATATGAAATTTCATGCACAAAGCAAATAATATAAAACAAGCGATACGATACAAAGCGATAGGCAGTACTAGTAAGAAAAGTAAAGATAGCGATAGCGATAGACAGTAGAAATTACACAAGCGTTTCTAGCATAAAATTACGAGAAGCAAAGAAAATCAGAGATACAAAAGATAAGCATTAAGCAAAGAAAATTCAGAAATACAAAAGATATTCGGTAGTTACGAGGTCGCTCACGATAGTTTTCGGAAATTAATTACGAAACGAAATCATGCAGTCGCACGGCGGCTTACAGCACCTCAATGTCCGTGGACCATGATTCACAAAGATACTGGCATCATTCGATGCAACCAAAACGATAATTAAGACACGATAAGAGAAACAGAAATTAGAGCAACTTCGTAACGGTACGATATAAAGGCGAAAGCCTTACCTTAGTCGGTGACGAGATTAGGCACTGATTTTAAATTAAATTAAACTTAAAGAGAGCGAAGAAGGAAGGAAGTGAAGTTAACGGAAGGAATTGAAGCTAAAGGAAGGAGTGAAGCTAAAAGATCAAAACGGTAGTGGGTGCGAAAAAGGTAACGATAGCGATAGCGGCAGAGGAATAAGCGATAAGGTTGAGGATTTCTAACTAAACGAGAGCGAGGTGGTAGCGAAGCTGTCTCCTGGCGGGTTGAGCGTAGAATAGGCAGAGTTCGGAGTCCGGATCAGCGATCTCGCCGGTGTCGTCAGGTGATTCTTCTTCCCCTTCGGTGGTCATTCAATCCCCACCATAATTGGGTCATCCCTCTGGCGAATATCGGCTACGCGTTATCGACGATTACCGCTAGATGAGCGTAGTTGACATCACACGTACTTTTCTTCGTCTGCTGCGTCGTACGGTCCAGGTTGCCTGTTATTGGGGGTTCCCTCCACGAAGGCAGGTACGTAGGCTACCTCCGGAAGGTTACCGGATGGAGTGCAACTCCACATTGTTTGCCTCCACCGGCTTCGTCGTCTAGGCAGTGGCCAACTGCCCACGATATATCACGAAGACCATGCAGTCACACGGCGGCTTACAGCACCTCATCGTCCGTGGACCATGACTCACAATGATTGTAGCCCTTACTGACAGGGAGGCTGCGTCGATCCTCAGGACGAGGGCTTTATCAACTTTGGACGTAGTGTTTTAGGCTCGGTCCGGCTCCTGGCCGGTAAGTCGGTGAACGACAGGCCGCGGTCTGCCCTTGATGTCGAACTTACGGCATCCGAAAAAGTAGGCATTCAAAGTTGTACGGGAGATTCATGATTACGAAACGGTAGCTGAATTCGTCGGTGGCTGGAACTGTAGTTTTCGGTAGTTGTCGATCCCTCGGTGAATCAAAGAAACGTGTTGATCCCTCGATGATCGTGGTCGCGGTACCTGTTTAGCTTTGCGCCGAAGCGCGGGATTACAAAATTTGTACAGAAAATATTAGTAACTAGTATTTTTCGCCTATATCGTATCGAGCTTGCTTGGAGTACCCCGCCAGGGACGCGTTTTCGGTAGTTTCCTTTAGATTTTTAGCCTTGTAACGAGCCATTCTGAAATGCCACGTTACAGTACATACTTTTAGATAATTAAAACCTCAATCCGAAAATTCAAATAGTTTTCCTTGAAAAAATTACAAAAATGACCTTTTTCCGGCTCCTAGGTGTATATCTCCCCTTAGTGGCTGTCATGTCGCAGATATAGTACCGCCAAAAACCGCCCTTAGAAGGTACATTATCATCAAGAAGTTCGTGTCCCTGAGCTACAAGTTATATACTTTCCAAAAACATACGACAATACTCTCAACAGGCTATAATGGTATTATACCTGACCTAAAACTATCCATATATTTTAGGTAAAACAAGTTGTAATTTTCGTTACTTTGTAAGTCTACGCGCCTAGAAAAGTTGTTTGGAGCAATTTATCGGTCTACTCCAAGTTCGTCGTCCATTTACTCAAGAAATATTAGATTTACGAAAAAATGAACTGAATCTTTTTTGTAGACGACTTATTGATCGTCAATTTTTGTTACTTCGATTTTTCCGATAAAGTTGATAAATAATGAGTTATACGCCGAAAACCATTAAAGAGCGCCTTTTTTCCCAAGATGACGGTGATTCCGGAGCTTCAATTGTTCAGGACCTTTAACACGTTTAATAGTGAGCCAAAATCAACATTTTCAACGATTTTCAAAACTTTCGTATTTATTATTTTTATTCGCTGAAATTTCGCCCTCACTGCCTGGACTAATTCTGATCAAACGAAATGGAAGAGTGTAATTTAAAATATAATGTTGCCGGAAAAAGCAACATGATCGTTTGATTAATGAATTTTAATTAGTAAAATTCTCAAAATTGAACATCACAAAAATTCATTAAAGATTCGATACAATCAGTGATATAACGGAAAATTACAATAATACGAATTATTACAAAGATACCAGAGAAAATCGCATACAGTATTTCTCGGTGCAGCTCCTATCGCAGATTTTGACCAACTGCGCTTTGAAATGTTCTGATATTGAGATTTTTATTTCAGAATAAATTTTAGCGCTATGCCTGAAACTTAGAAGAGAGCGGAAAAACAAAATTCAAAGTGGCGGTTTGCCATTGGAATCTTTATATCTTCCGAATGACTCAAAATTAGAGATCAACCCCTAGCTGAGACTGCCCGGGCTCTTACAAGGTATGACGCAGCAAGCTCTTTATTTCATTTGGTAATGACTGTCCGTGAAGCACTTTTATTCTAGTCCAACCGTCAGAACACCAAAAAGGGGGCTAAGAAGCACAAAATCATGTTAACGGATTTCTCGATTAGAATATGTTAGTGGGTGGCCCCTAAGTGTAAAGTATTTGTAGGAAATTTAATTTTCTATCACTTTTTCCAATAAATTTTTTTCTATAGTCAACATTTTTCGAGATAGAATCATTTCAAAAATTTCGATTGTGGTTTTTGTTAAATTTCTCGTCAATAATTCTAGATACATAAAAATGTTACAAATCAAACTTGTAGAGCACAAATTTTCAACAAATTTTATCCCAAGCTTTTTTTTCTGTAAAATCAATAATTGATGAGATATAATCATAATAAAAATCACCCTTAAGTATGCGAAATTAGCGATAAGCGAACATGTTGGTTATAGTCTATATATAATATGAGAAAAAAATAGAATCAAAATTTTTAATGTGCAAGGATAACGATATTACTTGACTTATAAGAATTAATACCAATAATAACTTTTATTGAAAGATATAATATGGTGTATAGGAATAAAGTTTGGATAGTTAATATTTTGAAGAATTATTTGAAAATGAAATGAAAATTTATTTAAACACTGAAAAAAAATGTTAGAAAAGAAATTAACAAAATTTCAATTTTAAAAATCACGGACAAATTAAAAAAATTTTACTAGTGTAGGTGCCGATGTACATTCACCTTCATCAAGACTTGGTGCCATCACTGTCGCATCTCTTTATAGGTATGTTTACGTGTATGCATCGTATAACATGAACATTCATTTATGTATCATAATGCTAAAAACATTGCACATTTATTGAATTAATTTTATAATGTATATGAGAACTTGGCGCGGCACGATACATATTTTTCGAAACCTGCTGCGTCCCTATTCTTTGTGATATGCGTACCAACTTACCGCACTATACCTCATCAACTAATAATTTTACAAGAAAAAGACGAAGATATAATTTATTAAAAATGTTGGGCTCTACACGTTTTATCGGTAGCATTTTTTTTGTGTCTCGAACTTGTGACGTTATCTTCTAGCATTCGCTTTTCGCCACAAATCTTATATCTAACTCACGCAAATGTACCGTACTCAGGGGCATGAAAGGTTGAAATGCATAATGAACACGAATTTTATGATTATATATGAAAATCTGAGTAAAAACATTTATAATAAAAGAAAAACTTGAAAGACGTGAAACAGGAGAAAATTGTATAATGTAGCTGCATCATGTACAAGAAAGAAAGATCATTCATCCAAACCCATTACCCTAAAAATATGCTGAATTCTGTTAATTATGGATTGATCAAGGCAAGCTTGCTGCTTTCATGACTCTACTTTTGGCTAATGATTCGAAGTTACAGCGAAGCTTAAAATAATACCTTACAAATTTCAAACGATAAACGATCACCTCAATATATTCAACGATAAATGAATGAATGTGGCACAGGTATCTACGATTCATTACTTTCTGTAACTTAGCTCGGATCTTCCAGGAAAGGATACAGCTCGACGGCTCCGTAGATGATGAGGTGCTTATGTGAAGAATCAATGATTCATCGTCACCAATTATTGATTATGACGCCAGTAAGATTAAATCTAATGTGTGGAATTTTCGAAGCAAAGACGTGTACAATTAAACTTTTAACCACGTTTGATCAAATTAAATTACATGGCTAAACTAAAAGGGGTTGAATGAAAAAAGGCTTGCGTCGTACGAGGAATTCTTAGCGATTTGTCGCCTCGGCGTCTTCCCGCAAAGAGCAAGGTATTATTCGTCTGGTGAGCAGGTGATTCGATATCGCCCACTGCAAATGAGAGAGAGCGTTTATATTAATTTTGAAATGCTATGAAGCGTTGCAGATTTGCACAAGCCGCGTAAGTTCAAGTTACTTTTACTTTACTTATTATATCGTTACTAACTGTTGAAGAAATATTTAACAAAAACCACAATTGGAATATTTCAACTGAGTATATCTCGAAAAATATTAACTGTAGAAAAAAAAGTTATTGGAAAAAGTGATAGAAAATTTATTTTTCTACAAATACATTTTATATCATATTCATCGTCCGACGCACCGTTTACGAGATATTGATAAAAATGTATTTTTCGAGATGGCGGCTAACGCTCGTGCCCAATAGTGGCAAGACCTTGGTTTTACAGTTAGGGGCCACCCACAAACATATTCCCATCGAAAAATCTCTTATCAGGATTTTATGTTTTGCAAATACACTCGGTGCTTGGATTATACGAGGATTTTATTTTTTTCAAATGTACCTCATGCTTCGACTATTTGAACCGAATCTGGCTGGTCAAGAATCGCCGCGCTGTCGTCGATCGTCAGGTTAGGCTGATTTCGCTGTTCTTTCTGCCGCTTTATGCCGCATCGTCCGTCCTTGTCTTTGAGAAGTCGGTCGCGGCGTCGGTCCGAGTCGGTTGAGTTGAAAACATAACGCGAAAATCTAGCAAGTCGATAAAAGTATCACAAGAGGTATATGAAACATGGACTGACTGTAATGTTATACCTAAAATAAATGCTTCCATTCAGAAAATTAATGTATAAAATAATTGAGTAAGTCGTATGGTAATTGTACGTTCTAGTAATGTAACGAATGTAAATTTTGAAATATTCGCGAATGCGAATGGGGATGCGAATATACATTTTTGAATCTAGCGCCATTTCTCTGGGGCTAAAATTTGACGATTGTTTGACTGACAGCTACACCATGGGTGCGTTTCGAAGTTAACTGGCAGCGCTAAAAACTCCCTAATAGAATAGAGGCAGAGCTCCTTACGAACTGGGCTACGCAAGAGAAATAAAAGCTTGTTGACAGCACTGCGAGCCAATATCGGAAAGCATCCCATGCAAGTCGCACACACACTAGTGCAGTTTGGATCTTATTTCAGAAATTGCCAGGTCGATCCGAACGAAGCCAATCGTTTGATTGATTATTTAATGAAAAATTAATAACAGAGACAAATTAATTTTGAGGTTACAATGTGATTCAAACGTGAAGACAAAATTTTTTTTTATAAAAGTGTATTATCAAACTAATGTTACTTCTCTTATTTTATATTATTTTCACAAATTCTCATGAGAAAAATATGACGTATTTGTGACAGTCACATGGGCGAAATATTCGCACGATTTTTGCAAATGCGAATGCGAATAGGAATGGGAATATTCGTTACATCACTAATACCTACCATATTCAAAAACTGTACTTGTGATCTGTTACTCGTATATCTAACGAAAAAATTTATTTTACATTTCAATGCCGCATGCTGTCCATAATCACATTTTACCGAGTATTACATACAGTTTTACGGCTTGAATTTAAGATTTATCAATACAGCTTGATTGATTTTTGAATTTATGAATCCAAATACAAGCGTTGTTTATATTTTAGATTACATGTAAAATCGCATTAATTTTTTTATGTATCGATTTCAGTATTATGCATGAAGACATTTTGACCTTGACGTGGCAATGTTTTGAGGTAGTTCTAAGTGACTCGTGAACTAAGAGGGCTCGGCTTGTGAGTCAGCATCGTGTAGGTTCGTGTAGGTAAAAAAAAAAATTATTTTGCTTGCAATTACAGATGATATACATAAATACGCAACTTTATGTGGTCTTCGGTTAATTATCAAGCCAGTGTATTACATAAGTTATGAGACTTCAATCTATTATTAACATCATTATTATTTTCATTATTATCAATAAAAGTGTCTGAAAGAAACGCCTCTTCAGGGTAAGTGTGAATTGTAAGTTTAGGAGTCGCGTTCCTCAACTTTCACGTGCAGGATTAGTGATGTTATTAATTTTGAAAATATCACGATCTTCAAGAGATCCTTTCTTCTCAGAATGGGGGAAAGGTGTTTTAAGGATTTGTGTGTGTGTGTAGCATAGTTATACAATAGTCCTTTGTGTACGTGACATATAATCTATGATCCGTTTGTGATGGTATTATATCACGTTCTTCAAAAATGGTTGGCTCCCGTCTCATCTACAGCGACACTTCTTGGCCGTTACTCACGGTAAGACAGTGGCAATATTTTTTCAATTGATTTAATTGATTATTGGAATTATTATTTTGTGAGTATTTTTTGGAAGACTTCTATCGGTGATTCGCAAGTACAGTATAAAGACAGATAAATCGTAATTGATACAATTCATCTACATTTGTCATTGTTTATCAGCAAAATCAGCGGATAATTTTGATGTTGCTTCAGGAGGTCTAGCAACAGCACATGGTCCGCCATGATTCACTGCTTTCACAGCCCGCAATCCACACGTCGTGAGTTATTGATTTGCTCATTGTCATAAAGTACGGTGTACACGTCATAAACAAAAACGAAAGGCCACAATTGTAACTGGATATGTTAAATTGCAAGAAGAATTACTTTCAGTATTTATACAAATTCAAGATAATAATTTGCTATTGTCGTTTTTTTTAGTTTTCATTACTTTAATTACTGTAACGTTTACTTTTTTTCGTATATTTACTTGCTCTGTTCTACATTTGTACTATTTCATAACCAGTTCTCGAAAAACGTGTTTCAATAGTTTCATCATTTAATAATTAACACCAATATATGGAAAAAGTATGATAACGTCAAATAACGTGAAAACAGTATACTTTCAGTCAGAGAGTACATCGGTTACATTGTTAAAGTGATTCGAAAGTTTTTGATTACTTGGATTTCCGATTCCTTGTTTGGATATTTGATTAGACGATCAAATATTGATTATATAGGAATCATCTATTGAAAGTGATGTCCATATCTTTAAAATTTGTCAGTTTTGTGTTTTCAGATATGAAGACGAAAAACACAACAGGAAGTGTCAGCGAATTCAGTAGAACCGTGCTCCATGGTTCTGTTAGATATTAGTGAGTAATATCAAAAGTATTCCAAGGACGCATCGTATTCCTCTTCCAATATCACAGGAAAGCATTTCTGTACTTGAACAGCCTACTCACAATCAGTATTTCAAATGATTGAATTTGTAAATTGCTGTGCTTACGTTACTTTAGTTTGGTTTGCGAAAATCAGTTGCTTGTATGAATGAAGTGACTTGAGTTTCCAGAATCCCAGAAAAAATGGAGATGGTGATATGGTGAGACGTCACTACATTCACGAAAAGTATTATATAAGATTTTTTCGACGGTAAATTATCTCTAGCGTGTGTATTATCAAAATCATTGTATTAAGTGTGAAAAAATCGAGGAACACCCTAGAAGCACAATTATAATATCATGTTTTCACGTAATAAGTGGGACAACATCACGACGACAACAGAGACCCCTGAATTACATTGAACTTAAAAAAATCAAGCATAAAAAATACCAAATAGATGCTGCCAATTTGATTATTCTCAAATGAATAAAAAATTTATTTTCCGGTTGTTCATATACCTAGGCAGAAGTAAGAAAAATAATCATAATTGACTTACGGATATTGCTTATGATAAGTCTGCAGGGTCGAAAGTATGAAAAAAGTAACATTATTTAGTTAATAACTCATCACCACTCACATAGAATTTACTTTCCGGCTCATTTTAATAAGTTTGCTCACCCGGCAGAAGTGTTGTTGTATAATCATATTCGGGATTACAGAGTAAAGAGAATGCAGGTGTTACTCTTACGTGTATAAATCTGTACATGCCAAAATTGACATATATTTTTACAGCTTGTAGTTTAGATTTTTTAGTACAGCTTGATCAATTATTATTTACATGAATTCCAACGTTACTATTTTTTGTGTTCGCAACTTCAGTTTTATGTATGATGATATCTTTACCTTGACTTGGAAATAGTTTGTGATAGTTCTAAGAGAATCATGTACGAAGAGAGCTTAGTTTGGGAGTAACTATCGTGTAGGTTTATATTGATTTTTATCTGAAAAGATTTTGTCTTAGTAAATAAGTCATTTATATGAATAAATAAATAAGAATAATCACATTCGATTTTTAGCGATTAATTTATTGAGTACCGGGCGCTTCCAATTTCGGTTGTTCGATTTTTCGCTTTTTTCATTTCAGCATTGTAAGAGATGGAAACTTCCTAACTATAGACACGGTTTGAAGGTTGTTTTTCAAGCTTCTTGCCACATATCTGCCTTCGTGGTAGCATTTGAAATTTTAACAGATAATTGCACTTTTATAAAAAAAAAACACATACAAAACTATGTTCCTCCGGCGAAGGTCGAGTCTATAATTCAAATTAAAATTAAGTCAAGTCAAGAGTTCATAATGTGAATGAAATCCAAATGTCTAAAGTATCATAACTACTGTTCCATAACTAAAGATAGTTTAATCATTAGAAGTTACAAAAGTAGTTATGACACTCTAGACATTTGGACTTCATTCGTATTATGAACTCTTGACTTGACTTAATTATAACTTGAATTATAGACTTGATCACGAAATATCTCTGCATCATGTTTTAATGTGTTGATAGACTTTGCAAAGAAATGTTGACAAAAAATTTGTGTTCAATAAATAGTATTTCCCGCAGCTGCGTACTTCACGAAAATTCCTTGCTCTGTAACAACTCGCCATCCCAACATGTCCTTTTCAGTGATTCTTCTCTACACACGGTGCTTCGGAAAAAAATATTTAAAAAAAATCCGAAGGCAGAGATACGGGCGAGAAGCTTGAGAAACAAGCTTCAAAGCGGCGTCAAATTGACGCATACAAGAATCGAAAAATCGAATTAACCGGAATTGGAAGCACCCGATGCTCACTAAATCAGTCGCTAAAAGATCTGAAAATCTTCTCGTATGGTCACTTTTTTTGCACGATTTGCAAAAAACGTCAAAGAGGTGAAGCCTGCGGCCGGTACATTTCACGGAAAATGCCCCATTAAAAAGTTAAAATATTGTAAATAACATTCCTGTTTTATTTTGAGGGTATATAGATGGAGGCGATTCACAATATAAAGATTTTATTGCATAGTTATATGTTCTCACGTATATTGAGATATTGTATCATCCAAATATTTGAAAACGTCTGAAAACGCTTATCCACGATCAAGTTCGCGATCGTAACAAGAGTACCAGTACAATTATATGTACCAGTACAATATTATGTAATCGTAAATATATTGTAATGATCAACATTCAATATTCATCAAGACCATTATTAACTGGACTTCGAGATTCACTAGGTAGAGTATAAGTATACTGCACACACACACACACATATACACACACGCGTACATACACACCTATATGTATATAATTAAAAATAGTCACTATTTTACAAATATCTGGTAAACCACTGACAATATGGTTTATCCAATCGAGTGAGCGAGCATAGCGAGTGAACGAACACAATAATCAGCTATACTCGGCATACTAACCCCGAGCGAGATTTAGCAGCCGTGGGTTTCAAACATAGTTGTTTTTAAAGTTTTATCGGTATTCATACCTTTGACGAGCTTGGCATATGGTGGATGATCAGAAGTATGTCCAAGGTCAACATATAGAGTGATGTTTCTCGTTTTCCTTGTATTTGTTAGATTCCACGAATTCCTCGAAAAGCGGCAAAACGATATTGCAGATGGAACCTTACAACGAAGAGCGGAGCTCAACCGTGACTCGGCGGTATCGGGCATGTGACTGCCACTCTTCCATAAGCAAGGCGGTAACGGCTACTTCGCTCTTTGTATGTACATATATTGAGAATATCGACCACCCCACCCCATTAAGAGACGGTTGCAAAATGGGGGAAGTGTGACCACGCAAGACTATTGGCTTTCCTAACTTCAGGTGCTAGCGAAAGAAGCGATGTGTGTAAAAGTCACAGAAGGTCGCGACTCGAAGAAATCCCATATTTACCAGTTGCAGACTCTTCAGGTTTGGTAATGGTGTTGCGTCTACGCAAAATTGCTATGGTCACTAGTTCTGCGAAGTATTGACCCGCAGTAGTGTGTAAATAAAGTGTTACAAACCTCCAAATCTCTGGTACCGAACACCACTTTTTTATATTTTTAAAAATCTATTATTCAATATTTACATGTTATGTACATGGAGCATAAAGGGGTTTATTAAATGTTCCTCATTATTCACTGTGCCGCGCTGATAACCTGCTCAGCTTTATATTTTTTTCCATAGTTTATTCATATTACGTGTACATTCATGTCGAGTCAATGAAAAAAAAACTGTTCAAAAAGTCCACTTCTTATAAAATTATTTTAATTGTGTAATACGTGTTTGATTCCTAGATGCTTATCTTTGTCAATAATTCATGTTGTGGTGCAGCTTGTTATTAGTATTCTTCATCATTACAATTGTTGCATCAGCTTATGGCACATGGTCTGCAACAATCAAATTTTTCTTACGCTCAATGCTTCAGTATTTACAGTATGCTAATAATTCAATACCCTTGTACTGAAAATGTACTATACGGTAATATTTATAGTTTAAATAGAACTTTACATACATGAGTCAATCTGCCGACTATTCCACAGTAACATTGCAATAAAAAGAAATCTTATTTTTGAAAAGAAAATGCGTAAAATACTCTTTTAGACATTACATTATCACGTGAACGTGAAGTAACGAGTTCATCGTGTTTGAAAGAGCACACTTATACATAATATTTGGAGTCCCAAGTGTTGAGGTGAATTTCACGATCAACAGAAGCTGATTTGACGATAATCGCGTTTCTTGCGGTCACTAATTCGCGTATTGTACCTGGGGATATCCTTTTGAACTTACATATCTTGCAGTAGTAAGGATTATTTGTCAGAATAACATTCGTCAAGATAACTAAATAAAATATGGAGTAATATAACAGTACCCTCATATTTACAATTATACTATTAAGATTGCTGAGAACCTTGTTTACCACGAACCGGTTAAGAAAGAGAAAAAAATGCAATGGGTGTAGGCAATCTTCGCGTAGAATAATCAAGTTGGTAATCAATTAGCAGCAATTGATTTCTCTGCTAGTTTATTATTCGTACTACGAGTATTTGAAGTATACCTGGCTTTCACGTAACATTCCGCGGATGAAGGAATAATTGTTGAAACAACCAAAAGTACTCAGTTACAGTGCTTCACACATTTAATTTGACTTTATAACACGAACTAATAATCAGCTCTTTTACCTGATGTATCGATATGACTATATGATGAGTAAGCAGTATTAAAGCAGTCTCAAACAAAATAAGGTTTTGACGTAGCGTACGGTAAGTTTGTTTTACCGCGCCTGCGGAGCGTGCGGTAAGTGAATATTACCTTCACAGCAATCTCTAGAATTGTAATAACAAAGTCCTACGCACTGTATATTAAGCAGATTATACTGCATACAGATTATGGGTCTTATAATCCATGTAAACAAACGCGGCGCTGAGGAGCGAATGCGACGCTCGGATTACTAACATCGATTTAGGCAAAAACATTTGGAATATAAAAAAATCCGCCAAGTTACCGAAACCAAATCACAATAAAAATTCAAGAACAATTTAGACATTGCCAGACTCTATCGTGAAATAAGGAAAGAACCCCAAGCCCTAGGATCTCTCAGCAAGTAGGTATACGTCGTGAAGTCGGGCCTCGCTGTTTCGTGTAGTGATATCGAAACATCATTCCAAGCGCTACGTACTTGGGAGGCACATTCGCTTTAAATTTTTTTTATCGAAACGGTCCTACTTGTTCGTGACGTGTGTGATCCCGTCTAATAATTTCGTCTCCAAGACTATCGGTTACCATCAATCAATGGACTCATTTTTGTTTTAACGAAGGGAATTGTGCATCGGAAAGACTGGTTGATGACAGATTGTTTAATATTACTAACGTATTGGATTTGTTACTTTTTTTGCCACTTGCAGTTTTCATTGCATATTTTATAGAATAAGGACTTCATAGGATTCAGTCTATTAATCAATTAGCTTTGAACCGTAATATTATCGTATATTTTAAATTTTGACTGCACAAGTGCGTTTCGTTAATTTATTAAAAATCAATTGTTGTTGATTGCAGCCCGAAAATCGTTGCGTGCGAGTGTATATACGCGCTGGCGCGCAGGCGTCGAGGGCGCCTGCACCCCAGGACTACCGTATACTGGCACGCAACGATTTTCGAAAAATATATACTCATTGTAACGAAGTTATATTCTCACTCCTCATACACTCGGGAACGGGTGGTGCCGATATAATATTCAATCATCAGATGCTTGATCATTTGTCTACAAACGAATAAGGTCGGTGCGTCATGGCGTCAGCGAATATTCCTATAATAATAATCAATCTCTAGACTCCAACAGAAGCTCTTTGATTCCAGATATATCCGTTTTTTTCACACTTATTTTTTGCTGTGAGCTTTCTTCGACTCGACGTGTGCTCACTACGCACAGAGAACCCATTAATTCCTTTCCATGCAGGCCTTAGATATCTCTTTATTACGTTATTATAAGCATCTTCGAACATGGTTGGTAAAAATAAAAATATTTTTTTAGCCAACGAGCAAGGACAATAATTGACAGGTAAATTGTACATATTAAAGCTTTGGTCGCTTGTGCCACGTAATGTATTCAACGATACTGTCCATACAGCATCGAGTTGTTATTCTACACGATTGAATAAATATCATCCTACACTGTAAAGAACATATACAATTAATATTCTCACCTCATCATTCCGCGAAGTTATGCGATGGATTAAACTCCATGATTACTCTGTTGCTATAGCATTCGTAATTGATTTTCAACAAAAATGTGCCCGCCAAGTACGTAGCACTTGGAATGATGTTTCGATTTCACTACACGAAACAGCGAGGTCTGACTTCACGACGTATAACTACTTGTTGAGAGATCGTAGGACTTGAGGCTCATTCCTAATTTCACGACAGAGACGGGCAATAGCTGAATGTAAATTATTCTTGAACTTTTATTGTGATTCGGTTTCAGTAACTTGGCGGATTTTTTTACATTTCAGATGTTTTTGCCTAGATTTTGTGACTTTTTGTAAGAATGCGGCAATGATATTGCTGTACTGTACTAACCAATGAACTGATTGTAAGTGAACCGCAACTCTTATGCCTGTGTGTGTGTAGCATTCCTAGATGATAATTTTATGACTTATCCATAATGAGAAACCAAAATAGTAATGCAGCCAATCAATTTGCGCACGATTACGTGAATAATAATAATCACTACCAATAGCTATAATACCCGGTAGGATGTGTCCCCAAAAAGTCTTCCGAGGACTTGTGCTGGGCAAGCGAGCAGATGGATTAGTGACCGTCATCATGCGCCTGCGGACCGTTTTAAAATATTTAAAAAACACCCGTATTCGCACTAGGGACTAGGAAAGTTACAGGAATCCTTGCGTAGGTATAGCTGGACCGATTCCAAACCTTAAATCGCCGACGCAGCGCTCGAACGACATAATCCGTGACCATATACGTCTACCTCAATTTTCTAACAAGTAATGAATACACTGCGAAGTGAAACGATAAATGACAATTATTTTTTTTTACATTCTATTTTTTAGCAGCCTAACACAACAAGTATAGCTGAAATTTTTCAGTCTCAGTATAAGAATATATTTTATACAGTATTAAATTCTTAACATTAATTTACCAATTACCTATTTTATACGGTATTAAATTCTTAACATTAATTTACCAATTACCAATATATGTCGCTGCAGCATAGGTTTCTTCATGAATTGACATTTAAAAATAAATTTTCTGACATTTAAAAATAAACCTAACCTAACCTAACCTAACCTAACCTAACCAATATATGTCGCTGCAGCATAGGTTTCTTCATGAATTGACATTTAAAAATAAATCTATAGCTATGATAAAACAATAACAAATCGTAGTAAAGGTTATCATCTTTCTTTCTGTAAAAAACAAACCGAACAACAATGACATTCAAAACGAAAATCATAACTCATATCAAACAGTCATGCATTTGTACTACAATTTTATGTTTATACAGTCCATAGTTTGTTTCATATGGTAACAGTTAGTTTTAGTTGCATACCGCTTGTTACTGGAAAGTCAATGGTGCTTATGGATAGGTAGATGAAGTCAGTGATTGGCAGGTCATTGAAAGACGGATCGGGACAGTGAGTGATACATAGAATGCCAATTTCCAAGTAGCTGCCCTTTTGTGTTAGAACCTAGGTTTGCCGCAGCGTAATTTCAGTGAGTTTAACAGATCAATGGTCGGATAAGTATGGGCCAGGTGACTGTCAACAATAAAACGAAAAACAATCAGGATTTTATTATGAATGCAGTCGAAACAAAGAAAATGATTTTAGCTTATGTGACTGGGGGTGAGACGTGAAAGAGAGGTTATAGATGATGATTTGAAATAATCAATGGTTGCTCCCACATATCTATATAAAAATTAGAAGTAAGAAAGACCTACCTTTCGATAAGCCCTTAATATGTGAGTACGTTGTTGCTTATTGTTAGTCCTATACAGGCCCTCGTGAGAGTTTTTCAAATGGTTGAGGCCAATTTAATACTATATTTACTAAAATATACTAATAATAAAATGGGATAGGTGATCGTTCAAAATGAATGGTTAAATATGAATTAAACCGGTGAAAGATAGAATACATTCTTCAAGCGATTTGGTTATGGAACATGAACGATAACAATGAATGATATAAAAATCAAATGAGAAATGATAAAGTGTGTGAATTTATATAAAGGTAATGTCGACGAGAGAATTTGGTTTCAAATACAGAAAAGCTGTAGAACAATAGACCGGGAGATGGTGCACGTAAGGAGCATCTCATTTTTTACAAGTATGGCACCCCTTGAGGGGTCGAATTACATAATTAATGAAAGGAAAATGATGGTCATAGCACTGGTCGTCGCGGCGTTATCGCATGACGATTAATCGAACATGTCGGATAAATTGGGGTTTTTGAATGATTTTTTACACAAAAAATCTTGCGTTTTTCGGTAGTTTATGAAAAAAAAATCCGGCGGAAGCAATATGCCATACCCATGCGGCGGGACTTAAAGTCCGCCATACTGATCGAAACAGGTGAGTTTTTTTTTTTTTTTAAACGATTTTTCACAGGTTCTTTTTTTTTCAACTTATTATTTTAAAACTGACATTCACGAAAATCGCCACGCCATACCGTTTTGACGGGTCTAAATAATCGCCATACTGCCGTAAAGGAGAAGGGTTTTTAAAGTTATTAAACGATTTTTTAAAGCCTAAACATTTTTTTATTAGTTATTTTAATGACTAGAAACAGAAATCCGATAACGCCATACCCGTGGGAAGGGTCAAATACGTATAATATTATTATAAAATTGTAACATTTTATGGGGAATTTAAATGATTTTTTACACTGTGGCACCACTTTTGCACTTCGCCATAAGTATGGCACAATTTTTCTGAGGTATACTTTTATATCAACTTTCGAAAAATCGAAATGCCATACTGTAAAAATACGTTTCGAATTTTTTTTTCCCACATCTTAACGACAATGCGGTAGTCTTCAGCCCCATTGTCACAGTATGGGGTATTTTTTGTTCGATAGTGTCATATAGAAATCAACTGAAAACAATGATGCCATACTGTAATAAATAATTTTACGTCTTACCCAATCGTTTTTTAAATAATGTTTCGAGAAAACTCTAACTCTACTTTTACACTCGACGTGAAGTATGGCTTGTATATTTACGATAATATTGTATCATGAACATTCAACAATCCACATGCCATACTGTAAAAAATGGTTTAACAACTTTAAAAAAACCTTCTCCTTTAAGGCAGTATGGCGACTATTTAGACCCATCAAAACGGTATGGCGTGGCGATTTTCGTGAATGTCAGTTTGAAAATAACAAGTTAAAAAAAAAAAACCTGTAAAAAATCGTTTAAAAAAAAAAAAACTTACCTGTTTCGATCAGTATGGCGGACTTTAAGCCCCGCCGCATGAGTATGGCATATTGCTTCCGCCGGATTTTTTTTTCACAAACTACCGGAAAATGCAAGATTTTTTGTGTAATGTCGTGTCATGTTCGATTAATCGTCATGCGATAACGCCCCGACGACCAGCGCTATGACCATCATTTTCCTTTCATTAATGATGTAATTCGACCCCTCAAGGGGTGCCATACTTGTAAAAAATGAGATGCTCCCTACGTGCACCATCTCCCGGTCTACAAGTCAAATTCAATCGCTTACGCTATACAGCAAATGTTGTGTTTAATAATATTAAATGGTATAATTAATCGGTATTAAAAACATATATACTGAACGATTATTATATCTAGCTGGTCATTTATATCGTACATCTCTTTTTAGATTAATGTAAATTGAGTTGACATTCGATACAACTGTACTAAATGGTGCGTGGAAGGACGCGTTGTCTATTTTATTAATTGGGCGTATTCAGTCAAGGTTGAGTCGCAAGAATTTCTCTCATTAAATGCAGGAGCACATAGGCTCTCATTTCGATCGCCAATATGCCGCGAGTGTGCCTTCACGGTCAATCCATATAGACGTATAAATGATTGAATTTATTTTTACAATGTTCACAAGAAAATCTATGTTTAACTATAATTTGGAAAATCATGCGCTGGGCTGAGCTGCAGTCTGCAGAATTACTCTCATTGCAGGCCTGGTAGCAAGTCACTTTTTTCACTATTAGTCACCTTTTTTCTAACGAAGTCACTATTTTTAACTTTTTTCAAGAAACGGTCATTTAAGTGACTATTTTTGGTCGTAATCGTATTTCGCGTTGCGAAAATTTTAATTTTTGTTTCATACGGGATGGACTAAAATTGGTGTTTTGTATCCGTTGATAAAGAAGAAAGTTCGCGCGCGCCATCTGCTGGTTGCGAGCACATTCCGGTAAACACGCGCAACGACGATGCTCAACTCAGTTTGGGTTTAATAGCTTAATTCATCCTAACCTATTTTAAATACGAGAAGGTAAGTTTGTCGAATTTTTCTAATAAAGCACTCTTCAGTTTACTGAATCATGTCTTCGATGTGTGAAAAATTGTTGAAAGAGTTGAATAAATAATGAATATGATGAAACCTAATTTGTAGAATTTGACACGATCATAATCTAACCTAATCTCTTTTTAGTTCACAATTCTGGTCTCCGAGTATAATTTATGACTGAGAGATTGACTTTCGGTCTCTAAAATAATTTGGGCAATTATTTCATCGGTTCTGTAGTTTACATAAAACAAAAATACAACGAATATATAGAGTAATACGGTCAGCGCCGCGCCTAGCCCTTGTGGCACCTGGGGCAAGCTGAGAGAACCCGCCTTCTCTGATACAAATGTTTTAATACAAAATTCAAAAAACTTAACAAATTATTAATAGTGGACCCGGTGGTTTTTCACTCCCACCGTATTTATTAACTCCAATCCACTACTATGAAATTAAACACAAATCAACAAATAATTGATAGTGGACCCGATGGTTCGTCACTTTCGCCGTATTTATTGACTCCAAACCACTATACTTTTCATTTGATCAAAAGTAGCCATTACTAAAAACTTATTTTTCGTGCTTTTACTTTTGCAAAGTCTGCAATAAGTTCCTGATAGTCGATGCGATCACATAATTCACTTTCAATAGATACAGTGGCCAATCCTACTAAGCGTTCGTGGCTGATAATTTTTAGTTTGGAGAAACTCCACTCTCCTGATGCTACTGAAACGGGTAAAGTTAACAATATCCGCAAGGCAATGACAACGTTAGGTACAACTGAAAGTATATCATTTTTTACGATGAAATTCAAAACTTCAATTGGGGATTGACCAGCCGGCAAGATTGCAGCTAGATTCATAATTTCGTCGCACAGATCAATGCCATCAATATCCATTTTCTCCCCATTCGTTAACCTTCCATGCAAATTTTTGCAGCTCTTCATTATCTCTTCTTTCGTTGAAGACTTGAGAGTATGAATATCATACAGAAATTTGAAATCATTGCTGTGCTCCTGTAGTTGTTGAAATCTCTCTTCCATTGATATTACTGCTATATCAATAACGTGGTAAAAGAATTCTGTTCTAAATTGTTCTTTCGGATCTGTAACACGTCCATCTCGAGCTTCGTATTCGAAATTACGTTTCTTATGGCAAACGCGAACCGTGTTGTTAGGGGGAAATGTCGGCTCTACTTTCACCTCAGATGCTAAGTCTTTCGCTTCGTTCAGTATTCTACAAAAACTTTTTTCAGATCTGTACTGCTTCAGAAAAGCTGTGGTTCTGTCTAGAATGTTACAGCAATTAACTATATTCAAAGCAGGACTTTGTAATAATTTTAATGCGACATTAACTTTGTTCAGAATATCGAACCAAATGATTACGCTACAAATGAATTTAAAATTCGCGATGGATTGGGCTAAGCACCGAGCCTCATATTTCGATAGATTATCTCGTTTATCATCGAGCGAAATTTCCACAAGTGCATCATAGATCTCTCCAAGCTGGTAGCGCACTGGTTTGATGGCATCAACCCTACTTTTCCAACGCGTATCACTGACAGCTTTGAGAGTCAGTGATGGGATATGTTCTTTCAAGACGTCCCATCTACTCGTGGAATAGAAAAAAAAACGTACAACTTTTGAATCAGATCAAAAAAACCTGTAGTTTGACCCGTGACAGAAGCAGCATCACCAACTACGAGATTGAGAGTATGAGCTGAGCAAGGGACGGAGAAAGCACGAGGGTTCATTCGTAGGATTCTATTTTGCACCCCAGAATGTTTACCCTTCATGTTTGCCCCATTGTCATAGCCTTGGCCACGCGTATCAGAAAGAGCTATGCCCAATTTCTGTAACTTATCAAGGATAACCTCTGTTAGTCCCTTGCCGGTAGTGTCAGCAATAGGGAGAAATCCAAGAAAATGTTCTTTCACTTCGAATTTCTTAGGATTCTGATCATATGCTACGAATCTGATAATAATGGACATCTGTTCAATACGACTTTTATCGGGCGTGCAGTCCAATATGATGGAGTACCACTTTGTCTTTTTTATCATATCTATTAAAGAATCACGTATTTTTTCTGACATTAACGAAATAATTTCATTTTGAATTCTGTTGCTCAAGTAATGACACCGCGTCTCTTCGTTTCTAATACGTGATACATGCTCTGCCATTATCGGATCAAATTTTGCAAACAGTTCAATGAGCTTCAAGAAGTTGTCGTTATTACGCGCGTACATTTCACTAGAGCCATCGCGCAGTGCCAGAGATTGCGTGGCTAGATATTGTATGATACTAATTATACGGTGCAGAACATTACGCCAATGCTCGATTTCCCGATTCAATACGCGCTCGTGTTCTTTATCTACTGTATTTTCAGATCTTAATCAATGGTCAAATTCTCTTCAACTTTTAAACGCCATAAAATGTTTCACGGATTTTTCGTGGGACGCAAGATCCCGCGATATATGTTTCCAATCAGAGGAACCATTTGTGGGCCACTGCGTTGAGACAGGTTTCGCAAATAGAAGACAGCAAAAACAATACATACTATTTTTCTCTTTCGAGTAAATAAGCCAGGGTCGAGTTACTGTTTCGCCACTATTGAGTCGTGTTATGGGCTGGGTTGGTTGATGACCAAACCACTCCCAAAAATATAACGCTTGGCTCGGACTAGTTCTCCCGGATGGTGAATTATTTGAATTTTGATGTCGTTTTCCCTCTTGGTTGAACCGACTTTGATAATAAAATGGTCACTTACCTTTTGCTGGTGACGGTTGATTCGGGCTATGTGGGCGGCTCTGCGTGTTCGGCCGGTGGTGAGATTGGTATAAAGTTACTGATCGTTTAACTTATATTAGGCTTTGAAGGTAATTAATTGTTTAACTCGCGATGTAAGTTTAACACACGAATATTTGTTTATTCAATTAAGGTTTAACACACGAGTATTTGTTTATTGAAATTAAGTTTAAAGAAAATTCTTATAATGATTTTAATTATAAAAGATGAAAGGTTTAAATTCCCTTTTAGCACTTTGGTTTGTTAAATTAAATAAAATAAAAGACCTTTTGAATTTCTAACAGATTCTCTGGTCTGATTGATCTGCCTAAAACTGAGAGAACGATTTCTTGTTGAAGACTGTTAATAACTGAGAAGATATATTAGAAAATGAAGCCTGAGAATGAGACTTGAGAAAATGAGAATTGCGAATAAACAATGAGCAATGAATGTCTTGAAAAAACTGAGAGCTACTCCTTTTTGATGAAGACTGGCTGACAACTATGTAACGACTGCTTGACGAAAAATGTAACGACTGCTTGACGAAAATGTAGCGACTGCTGACGACTATGTCAGGACTGTGTAACGTCTGTGTAACAACTGACTGTTCAGAAAACTGAGAATTGAGAATTGAGAGAAACTACTTCCTGATTGGTTCCCAGCATCTTTAAGAGAGTTGCCCAATAAGGAAGTCTTGATAAGATTTTGTGTTTTCCATTCGCCGTTAACTACCCCCGCCCTTTGGGTACGGTGTAGCATGCAAAACTATCTTAACTAATCCCGCCTCTTCCATGAGTGCGGGTGGGAATTGCCGTGCTTGTTTTGGTACATGATAAAAAATATTCTACTGTATGTTCGGGATGACCCTGTCCAAACAGACACTTCAAAGATGGCTATATGGATTTTAATCCGTTGCACGTGCGTGCCGGATTCTGCATACCTGGAAATATCGAGAAGCGATTTCCGGTCATCTGGTTACTCTTAGAGAGTTTGTATATTCTAGTCTGTTTAGGTAAGGATTATCCCGTAACATTATTTAATGAATAAGATTATTATAAGCTGAGGGTGGTTATTTCCCAGAGCCGTAAAAAGTGATAACGAGAGTCGTATGCATACAATGCATACGGAGACTCAAAAATATAAGATATAAATGAATTTAATCGAAAACTGAAATAAAACTAATGAGTAGGGGCAGAGGGCATCGAGGATGTGACTGTCGCCGAGTGTGAAAAGTAGGTGAGAAACGCCTACCGTTCTCGACGGGAAAATCAAAATCTTCGATTTGTACAGGGCCTTTTTGAACAATTAATTGCCGAATCTTGTGATCACTGATGAATGGCGACTTCGAAGGATCAGAAAATATATCATCGTTAATAGCTCCTGGATCTCCTGGTACGCAGTTTGCGCCTTCGTTAATCGATGCACCTAACTTAATGCGTTTCGCTACTGGCTCTGAGTTATTCACATCAGAAATTTTAGGATCTTCTATATTTATTGGTAAGTAAGGTTGCAGGTCTGTAGATTGGGAACATCCTAAAACAGGATTTATCATCGGCCGTGAAATAACAATGGGATCGGGAATCAAATAACCTGCAGTTTTTGTTCGTACCAATTCATTGTCAGTTTCAATTTCTGTAGGCTCCCCTTTACTTTTAGAATGAAAAGCATTTATATTTTTGTTTTTTTTTCAATTCGGCCTCTTTGGTGAGCCGCATTTTTTTGTATTCCCAACCAGATTTTTTCTTGCGCTCCATTTTGGAAAATAATCAGGTATAGCAATTATATTGTATACGAAATCGGGCAATGTATGTAATGCGATTCAATTCAAAGACCGGGTTATGAGTACATCAAGTATATGCACTCTCTTTACTACAATGGCCAATACCAAGCGCTGTAGCGGCAGAACCAAACTCTCATACGGGACCAGCCGGACCAGTGTGGCGAGCGAGACCAGCCGGAGCAAACGACGCGAGCATGCGGCAATAGGCCAGTCTTGGTACTCGGAAAACATAGGTAGGCGTTGACTGAGGATATGTAAAGACTGATAGCCTTATGGGACCTTGCGTAACACCTCCATACAGTTAGCCCCCCATGTGTGTGGATTGGATTAATTCTTTTTGCAATCGTTTGTCGGTCGTTTGTCGGTCAATGATGGACTAATCCGAACGTTTGTCGGTTATCCCTCGATTAGAAAACAATTTTTCAAAATTAGCATAAAAAATTTCTCTAGTTGGCCCCTTGACGGAACTGTTTCCGATTAATTTTGATGGTCATCGATCTAGAATCGTTTGTTTATTATCTTTTGAACGGTTACTTCTATCGATTAGATACAAGAGAGCTTTTTTGTAGAGCATCAAAAGTTCTACAGAAATGTACTAATACGACTCTCCTAACCTCGACGGTTACAGCCTTTTTGAGATGCCATACAATCAATTTTTCATTATATCGAGGGGAAAAAAAATAGTCATTTTATTTGACCCACCCTACCGTCGTAATCTCACCGGAGCGTTGATTATCCACTAGTTGGTTATTTAACCTCAATTTTTGAGTCACATTTTTTTTCGAGCTCACACTTATGAATCATTTTGAATACCGTAGAGATACCGTAGAGCATGGCCGTAGAGCGACGTTAAGAAATTGATTCTGTTCGCCGCCATAATGGTAGGTTTCCACGCAGCGATTAGCAATAGATAACCAGATTAGATTTTTGTTTCTACGATTTTGTAGAAATTATTCAAATTTACTATGTGAGAATGATCCATCAATTACCAACAAACGATTTTAGATCGATTAATATCAAAATTAATCGGAAACAATTCCATCAAGGGGCTAACTATAAAAAATTCCCTATGCGAATTTTTTCCCCTAGCTTCTCGATGAAAATATATTTGAACTATTTCAAAGCAATTTGATCTAAATACGTTTTTCGCTTATTGATGGTCCATTATCGGTTGAATAATTTTCATATTTTCTTTGTAAATGCAAGAAAAACTCCCCGGAAATTTTTTTCCAATAACATACATTATCACTTCATAGAAACTCACCCAGTTAACACTTCAGATCCGTATGGTCTTTTGGCAGGTATGGATGTGTGGTGGCTCGCCGCCATATTGAAAATGTAATTTAATTGCTAGTCCATGAAATACACATATGGTAGGTTTCCACGCAGCGATTAGCAATAGACAACCCAGATTAGATTTTTGTTTCTACGATTTTACAGAAACTATCCAAATTGACTATGCGAGAATGATCCATCAATCACCGACAAACGATTCTAGATCGATTACCATTAAAATTAATCGGAAACAGTTCCGTCAAGGGGCCAACTAGAAAAATTTTTTATGCTAATTTTGAAAAATTATTTTCTAATCGAGGAATAACCGACAAACGTTCGGATTAGTCCATCATTGACCGACAAACGACCGACAAACGATTGCAAAAAGAATTAATCCAATCCACACACATGGGGGGCTAACTGTATGGAGGTGCCGTGTAGGTTTGTGCAGTAGCATTCATCTCTCACTGCAATGGCGAGAAGACCTTAGAGGATATAGTAGATGGAGGGAGCCTTCTGGCCGAAAAGTGTGACGACAGAGAGGGAATGAATAGCTTCAGAACCTGTCTTTTTCTAAACCAGGAGCGTAGCGTAGTAAATTTAGTACCTGCGTCAATGATAGGCACCTAACTAAATTTTTTTATGAAATTTATTATTATTGTATATCTTATATAATATGTTATGTACATTTCAATGTAATATACATAATATATTTACACTGAAGAATTGATCACGATTGTAACAAAAAAAGATAATTTTCTTCCGAAAGAAAACTTGCTTTCCAAATTTAGGATTTGGATTGAATTTTTGGGTTTAAAGAAATCATTGATGTCCTAATGCATTAACTGTGACAAAAAAATAATAGTTTTATTCATATAATGACACTTTGACAATAGCTTATTAAACTGTACACTTAACTTAGTACTTCACTTTACTTTAACTTGACACTAAGCACTCAGAATAAATATATTTCCAGTACTTGTGTTCATACAAAACTTAATATCATTGATAATTGAGAATTTTACAAATTATGCATTTCAGAACCATTCTGAAATTTGGTTACAAACGCGATTGTTAATGTTTTATTAATAGTGCACTCTTTGGAATGCTTCCTGCTTCATTCTTAGTTCTAAGACCTCACTACATGGGCACATCGGGCACTACACCCTTACCGTACTGCTTGGTACAGCTCTGACGTAGTCACGTGGCTGATTTGAACTGACCAATCACATTTTGTAAGAGAGAGATAGGTTCTCATGCTACTATATCTATCCTTGGTAACATCGCCACTTATGGGCCAGGATAGGACAGGCTCCCTCCATCTACTATATGCTCTAAGGAGAAGACGCAGCCGGTGAGGTGAGTGGATGTGTGATTTAGCAATGCAGAGTGCGCTGCAATAGCGCACGACGACATTCGTATGTGAATGTGTATGTGTGGCGGCAACGGCTCTCTCACTGCAATTAAGCGAGAAGACGTAGCCGGTGAGGTGAGTGGATGTGTGATTTAGCAATGCAGAGTGCGCTGCAGTAGCGCACGACCGCAGCCGTGTAGGTGTGTGCAGTAGCGGTAAAATGAATCTCTCACTGCAATGGCGAGAAGACGCAGCCGGTGAGGTGAGTGGATGTGTGATTTAGCAATGCAGAGTGCGCTGCAATAGCGCACGACCACAGCCGTGTGTGAATGTGTATGTGTGGCGGCAATGGATCTCTCACTGCAATAGTGATAAGACGCAACCCGTGGGATGGAGGTGTAGGTGATTGACTGAATCTTTCTTCTCGTGTTTGTCGATCAAAATAATAATTATCAATCTATTTTGCCATGAAGCATGTAACATTATACAAAAAAAAAAAAGAAAATAAAGAATCAAACGGTATCGAGTGATAAAATAATGATAATAATAATAAATAATAACAACGAAGTAATACAGAAAGTTGTGTGGCCTAATATCAGCGCCAGCTACCGAATTAATTAATTATATGTTTGTATTCAAATAAATGACTGTCTTTATAGATCGTTTGACTGGATACTGTGCATCAAATAAAGATAATAGAATTTTATATAAGCTTGCTGCTTGAAATGATCTGAGATCTCGAGTGGAAGAATATAACACTTAAATAGATATTATACCATTAGAACACAATGTAAATAATTAGATCAACTGAGCGACCTCGGCTGATCCTTTGTTTGGGAATTAGCGTCTCCAAAGGAGAGCTGGAAGAAGAGAGTGTCCTCCTGTGTCCGAGGCGCCGGCTTACATACTATTTTGGTTGCTTCCCCCTCTCTGTCGGCACGCAAGGCTCGGACGCCGTATGTTCTATAGATATGGTTTTTTGCTTGCTTGTGCTGATTTAGCGTGCCTCATATACGTATACTCCTTAATATATACATATTATCCTATTCTCTTTGGTTTTACTTGCTTCGAATATTATATGGCTAGTTTCAGTCTTTTATACGTTATGTTCGCGCTTTGCGACGGCTAAAGTTAATTTAAGGAATGATTGATTCGAGGGAAGTGGATCGCTTCCGAGGATTATAATACATGATGCCTTTTGGGCGTCACAGCCTATTGCGGAATACATGGATTCCATCCTCGGCGTTCAATCAGCGTATCTAGTTAGTAACGCTATGAAGATTTTTCAGGTGTAAAAATGAGTTGGTCACTGATTCTGCCGTGCTGAAAAAAAATCCTATGTATACTCCTTGACCTTAAATTACGAATCCTGCCTGTTTCAACCCTGCGTGGGTCATATATTTTTCTCCGGCACCCTGGATCATATGGGTCATATCTATCTTGCAGCTTATATCTCACGTATTTAGAGAAAAAATCTGAAAAAATTCTGGAATACTCTTTACTAATTCTACTTCAAGGTCTAATGGTTTTTAAAGCCGTTGCATATTGTAATTTTTAAATAAATTGCTTGAAAAAAACAAATTTATGAAAAAAAAAGTTTTTCTTGAGTAAAAAAATCACCATTTTTTTCTATTCAACATAAAGCAAAAAATCTTACGCGAATTTCTGGCCGAAATTATACTCTTTCAGATGAAAAATCTCGGAGGTCTGTCCATTTGAAAAAGTATATTTAATTAGGCGTCCCCAAGGAAGTTATTTTTTAAGTATCAAAACTACTATAAAATAACGTATTTTCCATCCTAAAATGTTTTATAATTTTTTTTTTATTCAAGAATTGAACAAGATGCTTGAAAAAGTAACTGACATACATTTTTAAAGGAAATTACTCATTATGCGCAGTCCAAACAAAAACTCTCTGTGTACTCGTCGCATATCGGTTTTCCACAAACTCCGCAGCAATTGAAATTCTTTTCGAAAACGCTGTGAAGTGGATGAGACTGATGTGTGGGTTAAGCGAGTGGTAAGCTACATAGAATCAGTACAAAAGCGTTGCGCGTGGGACGATGAGTTTAGTGTAGAATTGTGGGGCGAACGATTAGTGGTAGAAAAAGAAGATAAAGAAAACGTAGAGGTTAAATACGACTATAAAAACGAGGGTTTTGAGGAAGAGAAACAAGAGCGAGAAATGAATAGTTGTATCTTAAATGAAGAAATATATTTGAAACTGAGGAAAGGTGAATTACCGCAAGTAGGAATAATAAGAAAGGCACTAGGCCAATGCGTTTACCAAGTAGAGGTTAAGGGTAGAATTGTCAAATTCACACAAAACAACTGAATATGATTCCCCAAAAGGGAATGCCAAAAGAGAAACCCTTAATATTACCACCACTCCAGGATAAATCACCTGTATCAAAATTGTCCCCACTACCAAACATAACTGAAAACGAAAAGCAAGCATCGGAGAACAAGATCACAGTAACTACACCGAATGTATCTATTGCAACAAATGATGTACCTGAAAAAGGCCTTCGCAGGTCACCCAGAATAAGCAAACCACCTATTAAGTTAAATTTGTAAGACGTTATTCCCGTAACATAAGTAACTTATTATTAACTGAATTGTGATATTATTACTATGTACCTTACTCTTAAGACCAAACATAAAAATAGAATTAAGTATCGTTTTGTAACTGTTTAAATATACCGGGTGTCTCATTTTAAAGTACCACCTGATTTATCTCGAAAATTGACTCGAGTGAAACTTCTAGGGTTTGAAGGGGGACGTTCGAAAAAAAAATTGTTTTCAGTCTCAAATTCAAAATGGCGGCGCTACGATGGCAGACATGTTTTTTTTTTAAACGGAAACATGACTTTTCTCTTCTACTAAAAAATTCATTACATCAAAACTAACAACTTTTGCATGACCGTTTTACGGATCAAGTCCGTAATTTTTGAGTTACAACGCAATTTTCGACTACTTCAGCTCTATCCAGGATGCACCACGAGGAGGTAAAGTCTTAACATCCCATGTGTAACATCCCAAACTGAGAGACTTTCGGTGTAGCTGCTACTCCTCAAGTTTACGTGGCGCCCTGAATCGTGGTAGTAGGCGCTGCACTTGCAATCGGAGTAGCAGCTACTAAAGGATTGCGCGTCAGCTTGGCGCAGCCCGTGTACCGAAAATGAGCTAACCCTACTCATATTGCACGCGCTGTCGTTCCGATTTTACAGACAGCTGGTATACCGACGGGGTAGCGCTGCTGGAATACCGTTTTGGCGCACGGGCTACGCTGATCGGAGTAGCTGCTACTCCGATTGCAAGTGCAGCGCCTACTACCACGATTCAGGGCGCCACGTAAACTTGAGGAGTAGCAGCTACACCGAAAGTCTCTCAATGTGGGATGTTAAGACTTTAATACCTCCTCGTGGTACATCCTGTATGGCGCTAAAATAGTAAAAAATTGCGTTGTAACTCAAAAATTACGGACTTAATCCGGAAAACGGTCATGCAAAAGTTGTTAATCTTGATATGATGAATTTTTTGGTAGAAGAAAAAAGTCATGTTCCCGTTTAAAAAAAACATGTCTGCCATCGTAGCGCTGCCATTTTGAATTTGAGACTAAAAACAATTTTTTTTTCGAACGTCCCCCTTCGAACCCTAGAAGTTTCACTCGAATCAATTTTCGATCAGAGCAGTCTTTTTCGAGATAAATCAGGTGGTACTTTTAAATGGGACACCCGGTACCTATAACAAGAGAACCCAAACAATTTCTGTAAGTGAGAGAAGGGTATTATATTATTGGCAAGTATTCGAAGGTGCGCGTACGTGTCCCTAAAAACCAGACGCTCTGATTGGTCTGTGCATTCGCGAACACCGCATCAAAAAAATTACTTGTAATGGCTGACCGACGCGTTGTGAGATGAATAACGACATGTGATTTTGAATAAAGAGTTTTAACACCAAAAATATCAGTGTGATTGACCCAGATAAACCCCGCACGATAAGAAACATAAAACGCTGATAACGTGAAAAACACAAATTCCCTTACGTTGACAAAATACTGGTACTCCGAATCGTATGGGTGAGGTCTGACCCACACGAGATTCCACATAGCTTTGTCCGAATAGGAATTGCTAAATCAAAGCGCCGCTTGGGCACCCGGTACCCCTCATTACTAAGTTTTTTTAAGGTGAGGACGGAAGCCTCGCCCTTCAAAGATCCAGGAGATATTTGAGGGGGAAATTTCTCTCGGCACAGGCATGATCCATATGATCCGCGCAGGGTTAATCCAAATATGTACTGTAACCATAACTTTCTGTTAGCTTCGGACGAGGACTTACCTTTGACACTTTGGCGCGATTCTCTAATTATTCGGTACGGTATTGAACAATAATAAAAGGTATTCGTTGGGCGCCAGACGCTTCAGCTTCAATTTTTAAACAAAACGGGAAAAGGCAAGATACGGTAGTAATAATTAGAGAACCCATTGTATGGCTGGCTAGGCTCAAGTACTCACACGACTGGTGGAGTGGCAGTATCCAAGGCAGTTACAACAATTGAGGGGCCTTACCAGTGTGACACTTTCAAAAAATCGACTTTTTTGGCTTATTCGATAGTTTATATCTTCAAAAATATCCTATGAAAGCGGCAAGGTCGTATCTTGAATAGTTTTTGAATGACAGCGTTCTAAAGAGCGACCGCTCGCAGGTATAAGCCGCTCCACTTGCGTATTTCAAACGCGTTTTTCTCGAAACGACATTTTTCAAAATTGCTGACATCATAACTCAAAGAAAAATTGACCGATCGACTTCAAAATGAAACTGAGTATTTTTGAGTATATTTACTATACAATGACGTACGATCTTTTTGATTGGTTGAAAATTGCCAATTTGGCATTAAAAAAACGACCATTTTCTTACTCTAAAACACGACACTTTTTTCAGAACTATGTTACGGTACAGGGGGACGGCAGTCCATGTACCCACCCGATGGTGTTGGTTCGGGTGCTATTTTTGTTGGTTCGTAGTCGTCGACGTCTTCGTTCAGGGAACGGAAGGGAAAGAACAGTAATTAGAGAATGATTATAACTTTTATTTTGATTTGGAAATTGAGTGAAGTCGATAAGGAGTAGTTGAGGGAATGGTTTTGGGGAACGGGAGTTGAAGTTGAATGTAAGAGGTAAGAGCGTTGGAATAAGAGTGAGTCTTTTGCATGAGAAAATGAGCGAGGATACAGGGTAGAGGGGGATCGAAATAGCAAGGTAAGGGCGATAGCGAGTGGTGTAAGCCAAGATGGAAATAGGATGACAAGATATGGAGTGTTGGAATGGTAGGTAAAGACAAGCGTCGAGGAAGGTGGGAGAAACGTGAGGCGGGACGTCGGACGTAACAACTACGCCATTTTGTTAATTTTTGACATTTTTCAAAAATCTTAGGTCATTGTATAGGAAATACCTTCAACTTCAATGACCCTTTTGAATTTTTTTGTTTCGGCTACTCATTCGCCGGGATCATGTCAGCAGTTGGGGAACTTTTTTTTTTGGCACCTCCGAAGACAGCACATAACTTCGTTATTTTTCAATATTCAAAAAAAAAAAAATCCTTAAATATACCTGAAAATATACTTTGTTATTTCCAAAAAAAATCAAAACATTTTATCGAGTATTTTCTTTTAAAAAAATTCCTGAAAATCACCTAATTTTTCATGGGTTACACTGGTATAGCCCCTTAAGGAAATGAGGCATTAGAGAAATAAAGAAATAAACTCCAATCAAAGAAATTAGCAGATTAATCGGTCATATATTGTCAATTAATTTCACAAGCGTTGGATCAGTCAAGTTCGTTACAAGAGATAGCAATAAAAGAATTAGTCAACGAGAGTGGTTTACAAGATTTTAAATAGAATATAGTTGAATGATAGCTTGAACAAAGGTGATAGTTAACAAAAGAAAAATTAAGCGTAGGTCAGGATAAGCGATATAATGCAAAAAGACTACACTACACATCGCTGTGTGACGTGATTTTACCCGAGTTTTCGAAAAACGATACCACGAGAATTATTAGTTTGTTGATTTAAAGCGAGAGCTAAACTTTATCGAAAAATAGTAGTTGACGGAATTGACGATATCTCGGAACTGTCGTGACCAGAACATAAAATCGAATTCACAATAAACGGTAAATAATCGGAGGGATTGACGTCGATTGACAATTCCCAAAGATCGGTAGCTTAAACGAAAGAATATTATTTACAACAATTGAATCGATAATTTACAGCGGTCAAAATTACAAAATGAAATTAGCAAGGAAATTCGGAATTACAATTAGCTAGAGAATGTAAAAATTATGTGAGAATGAGAGATTCAGAGAAGGGTTCGCAAGATAAAGGAATACACTAAATACACCTGGTTACGATAAGCGAACTTAAATTAACAGAGAAATACGGTATTCAGGAAACAACAAAATTATAACAGGTAGCAAGCAATACAAAATTAATAATAAACGATAGAAAAGTTCGATAGTATTTAGCGGTTTAATCTACGCTCGGCTGTACTCCAAGTAACTCGACTTACGATAGAAAAATTCATGCAAAAGCAAATAAAATATAATAAGTAATACGATACAAAAGCGATAGGCAATACTAGCACGAAAGAAAAGATAACGATAGCACAAGACGGTAAAAATTACAAAAGCAAGTCTAGCATAAAATTACAAGAATATCAGAGAAAATCAGAAATACAAAAGATTTTTATTTGATAGTTACAGAATCGCTCAACGATAATTTCACGGAATTAATTATTAAACGAAATCATGCAGTTACACGACGGCTCACCGTAACTCAATGTTCGTGGACCATGATTCACCAGGATACTGGCATCATTTGATGCAACCAAAACGATAATTGAGATACGCGAGAGGAAATAGAAATCAGAGCAACTTCATATCAATACGATACAAAGGCAGAAGCCTTACCTTAGTCGGCTACGGCAATAAGATACACTGAATTTAGATCAAATTAAACGTAACGATAGAAAAAGCAAATAAAGGAAGAAGTTGAATTTATGGGAAAGAAAAGAAGCTAACGATAGTCAAAACGGTAGAGGGCGAAAAATATTAACGGTAGATATAAAACAAACGATAGTACGATAGATGGAACAGGAAGAAGGAAAACTGACGGAAGTCTAATTCAACGAGAGCGAGGTATTAACAATGCTGTCTCGGGCGGGTTGAGCATAGAATAGGCAGAATTCGGAGTCCGGTTCACTGATCTCGCAGTTGTCGTTAGGTGATTCTTCCTCCCCTTGATTGGTCGTTTGTTTCCACCATAATTGGGTCATCCTTCTGTGGCGAATATCGGTTACACGTTTTCGACGATCACCGCTAGATGATGCGTAATGTTTCGTTGACACCAACTGGTACTTTTCTTCGACTGCTCCGGCATACAGTCCAGGTTGCCTATCATTGGGGATTCCCTTGACAGAGGCAGATACGTATGCTACCTCTGCACGGTTACCGAATGGAGTGCAACACCTCATTGTTTGCCTCCACCGGCTTCGTCATATGGACAGTGGTCGTCTGCCTACGATATATCACGTAGATCATGCAGTCGCACAACGGCTTACAACAACTTATTGTTCGTGGACCATGACTCACAATGAGTGTCCTTATTGGTAGAAAGGCTACGTCGATCTTCAGAACGTAGTGTTTTGGGGTCGGTCCGACACCTGGCCGGTAAGTCGGGGGACGACAGGCTGCGGTCTGCCCTGTACGTCATCCTTACGGCATCTGAGAAGACTGGCGAACAAAATCGCGGGAGGTTCATCATTACAAAACGGTAGTTGAGTTCGTCGGTAGCTGGAAACGATAGTTTTCGGTAGCTGTTGATCCCTCGGTGAATTAACGGAGGGTGTTGATCCCTCGATGATCGGGATTGTGGTCCTCCTGGTACCTAGTTAGCTGGCGCCGAGGTGCGGAATTACAGAATTTACAAAGAAAATATTAGTAACTAGTATTTGTTGCGTTTATCGTATCGAGTTTTCTTGGAGTACCCCGCCAGGGACGCGTGTTACGATAGTTTCCTTTAGCTTTTCGGCCTTGTAACGGGCCGTTCTAAAATACCACGTTACAGTACTATTGTATAGATATGTGTACTCTGAAGCCTCCGTTTTCCGGAATCTGTCTAAAAATCAGACTTTGGTATTACTTTTACGCATCTGACAAATTTTCGTTTCGATCAAGTGCTCGAATACTTGTTTATTTGATCTGTGTGATTGATCTGTCGGAGTTTATCCAATGTTTGGTAACTGATTTCACTGATATCTTATCGAGCTATGTCCAAAAGCAAAATCGCTGGTGTCCAATCGGGCTGGGTCAAATGAGTCTTGGTATCTAATCAAGCTGCGTCCGTTCAATCTGTATCCAATCAATCTCGTGTCCAATTCAGTTTTAGATTTTCTGGGTATCCAATAACACTAGTATCCTATCTTGTGGTGTCCAAACGGGACTTCCTCCTTAATTAGAAATTGACTGAAGAACACCCTATCACAAATCTTTACAACCATTTCGATGTTTCAAAAGACCCCAAGCCCTCAGCTCTCAGCCTGTTGAGCATAGGGCGATAGATGTCTGGTGTAAATGGAAGAATGACTCCTCTTTGCTGTATTTCTCCTGTAATGTCAAAAATACAGGTGTGACAAGTAAATAAATGCAGAACTCTTTTGTATGCCCTCAAAGTCCATACAAGTTGGATGAATGAATAAAGGGGGGTTATAGGTAAGTCGTTGCTGCAAGTTCGTTACTTTTCCAATAGCATTAAATTATTGCATTCCTAGACAATTCTGACTTCCAATAATGAAGTAGATACTAAAAAGATCACTATTTCTTGCACATGGTATCTAAAATCTTTATGTGCCACGTTACACCACCCAATGACTTTACCAAAATGTGAAAATGCAAATAGTATTTTTAATAGAGATTGACAAAAAATAATTAAAATTTTCGTGACATAATAAAGTTTTTTTTTTTTTTGATTTAATCCATACCAAATTATACCTACGCAATATTGGATTTCGTATTAAAGTGATTGCAAACACGCATAAAGAATATTCATGGAAAAAAGTAAGAAAGTACCAATTACTTGTTGGCGAGATGTTTTCTATAAGTAACTTGATAACTACACCTATTCCAATATTCGTTTATCACTTATTTTTAGCACTTGGTCATCCGGTGGAGAGTTGAGGAATTATAATAGATTGTCAACTATTTTCATTACCATCTATGATCATTTTCGTTGCTATTCCAGCTAGATACCCAACAGCAGAAGCCATCGCAGAATGTCCTTTCGGATTTCCATAAGCCACTAGACTTATGCCTTTCTCTTCTCTCTTGTTGTCTGGCCATATAATCCCTACGTCGTGTCGAAGAATAATCAAATCCCGCTCATTCTCTTCTAACCGAAGTTTTTTCGATAAATAATTGCAGAGTGTATCCAGTGGAGTATTCAATTTGAGAACTAAATCTTCTTTCAAAAGTCCCAAATCCTCTATTGCCTGCATACGATCCTCCGAACCAACTCTATCAGCGAGTTTAGTTTTCAAATTTTCATAGAAAATGTTGTCGTTTGACAAGCCCAGTAGATTGCAAATCAGTGTACGCTATTACAATCAAAACAAGTAATAATTCATATAAGTACGTCAATCTTCGACGGTAATAAGTTTTCCGTAAGATATGACTGCAGCATTACTTACCCAAGTAATATCTGGTCCATTGGGGTGTAAAATCGGATGTGGATTTGGATCTATTAGTCCGAGCAGCTGCATTCCTTGTATGGTGTCTGAATATCCTTTGAAACGTAGCGTACCCCGTAAGATCGTTGTCGCGTTATTAATTCCATAAAGTTCCTTGTATACAGTACTATCGCGATTAGGGAAACCCTCTAGAGAAAAACCAGGAAGGAAATTCAGACTTTGCACAGACGACATAAGGTCTCCTCCTCCGGAGATTTCCACTACCTGTTGATCATTTATTCATGCTTTACTTTGCAAAGATTAAGCTACGAAGAGGATCGCTCTGCATGTACACAGTTGAATGCAAGTTCAATATCAATTACACCACGAGATTATTACAAGAATCCAATCCGCGTACTATGGTGACTCTTCACAGTAAACATACGGTGAATCTGTCTTGAAGCGTGGCGTTCCAAGCAACGCGATACACTTGCACCATGACATACGTAATTTTTACGTGAACCGAACGTGGTGAGCAAATGCTGCCAACTTGGCAATAATGCTGGTGACGTGTGGTGACGCGCGGAGAGGTTAGAATTAATTTTGGGACGCAACAACACAAAGAGATCGTGGATATTTCACGATACGTGATTACCGATTGGGTTCGAAAATGTAGTTAAGATAGTTAAACTATCAACAATTATTATAATAACTAGTAATTGTTATTGCGGAATGAATACATTCTGTACAGAGTTTACTGTAATGGAACAGAAGATCAGGTGAATCAAAACAGCATGTAACTGAAACAATGCCTTATGAAATGAATTTTTCGCCGTAAATAAGTGTAAAATGGGATATTACGGTCAGTTATGCCGGTATAAGATCCCGTTTTCCAAACTCGTATGTTTAAAATAAAAAAGGATCTAGTTCTCCGAATTCTTGTCTTTCGTACGCATAGTACAGGTTAGGTTGATTCTGAGAATTGTCAGTTTAGTTTATTGTTGAGAGGTGGCGCAGCGATCGTGTTTTGGAGTTACTTGTTTGATAAAAAAAACAATGCTCAATCAAATTCGGAATAAAATACAGGCCAAGCTTCGGGAGTCATGATTGACAATTTATATTTTAATTTTCAGGTTGAAAATTAAAAAATCAATAATATATTGTTGAAGGTTGATTCAATTCAATTTTTCATTTATGTCATTACTTTTAATGAATATGAATGAATATGTTTTTTCAACAATTAAGCATTATTGTTCTTTGGCGGAGCTTCGCCCCAGGACCGTTTCCACGCTCCGATACGGGACCTTCGTCGTACAGCCTTTTTTCGTAATTTTTGTAACAAAAAAAATTTTTCGCATAACAAGCGTAATGATTTGCACCCTCGTGCGATCATGCCGAGCACTCGGGGTATAAACCGTGTTTCGCGCTCTAGATACGAAAACTACTATTTTGTAACGCATGCTATGCCGAACAGCGGGCGTTTTTTCAATATTTTTGCCACTACTCGAGTAGCGGGTGTTTCCAATTTTTTCTGCCCGCTTAAGCCGCCGTTTTCAGTTTTTTTTTTACCCGCTTACCCGTGCAAACAAAACTAAAACCGCCCGCTATAATATTTTTCGATATTCTCAAAAAAATGATCAATAATTGCCATAAAGAATGTTTGCTTTCGGTATAAAACTGGTAAAAAAATATCTACCCACCCTTTTTCTTTCTAATAAGCGAAATTCTTTCAAATAATATAATAAGTACGTGGTTGCCGTATCAGAAAACGATCACATCAGCTTCATTTAATATACCAAAAACCGTAAAAATCCATACATGCGTTACAAAAAAAAAAAAAAAATGGTGTGCACCAAGGGCTGAGCGAGCTTTTGAACCTCGCGTGGTTGCAGTACTCGTCTTGGGCTAGTGCTAGCTCACCTTTGACTCGTACTGCAATCTCCACACTCAGTTTAAAAAGCCCGCTTTACGCCCTTGGTACATAATATACTAATTAGTACAAGTAAATTCGTCACAGTACAGTTAGGAATTCGTTTAACCACAATTGAGTCAATAATTTGATTATTATTGAATCAATTTAGGATTGAATGATAAAATTTGCTGAAGTCGAATACTGAACCTACATACATTTCGAAGTTTGATACGTTCAAATCAGAAATTTTCCCAAAAGTCAAACAAACGCAATAAAGTCATTGTGATCGGAATGGTCATATGTGCCACTGAGTAGAATGCCGGAATTTATCAAATAAATTCAAATTACAGTCAGTTTCAAATTTATTCCAGAAAACAGATTAACACAAAATGTAATTTTACAGCATAAAGCGTAGTCGGTCGTGAGATCTTTTCAATGTGCTTGTCCCAGCTTGATAGCATGTGAAGAAACATGGTTCCATTTGCCGAAGCTTCTATAATTGGATGTCGACGAATAACTGCCCAGCAATAAATTGAATACGTATTGCACAACGCGAGGTGATGTATTCGAAAAGACATCGGCCATGTTCTAAAGATTACAGCAAAAGTTTACCATTTCAAAAAATCAGTTCTGAAGAGACATTGTCGTTAGAATACACAGCAGTCCGAAGCTGTTGGTTGTAGTCCCGTAGAACTAGATGGCAGAAGTTGACCTATTTTGGCTGAGCGTCGACTAGAAAATCGAGAGTTTGTGCATTAACTTAAGAACAAACTCGAATTTGTCATTGAATTGCGATAATGAATTCGAAAAACACTCGTGAAATAATATTTCAAAAGTTCAAATTAATACTTACCATAATTGAAATTTGTCTCTCTCACATTAGTGTAAAGTTTACTATGATTTCTACAGCTGGCCGACCAATTCAAAAAGTGGAAAAGTGCAATTCAAAGCCAGTAGCTTACCCCAAATTTTTTTGAAATAACCGGAGGTATTTCGTGCCAATGTAACAAAATAATCGATTAGTAGTTCCGAATCTGGAGGAGATACATGGCAACCTGTAGATAATACCAAGATTAGATACGTCCGAGAACCTATGGAGTAGAAACCAAGCAATTAGTAAAAAACCAAATGAGTTAAGAAATAGCTCAATCAGTAACGTTTTAAATACGAATCAACTATTACTCACATTACATTCTGACAGAGTTGTCGTTCCATCGGTCTCTTAAATAACTGGGTTCTTATTTTGAAAATTTTTATGTATCTGTCGATTCTTATTTAAAACATTTCAACTGGGCCAATTTTGAAGTTGTTCAATTTTTTCTGGCTGGCTGTCGATTGAGTTCTTCCACATAGAATTTCTTTGTCAGCTGTAGAAGTCCAAGGAACTTTTACACTAATATGAGATAGTATGAAATTTTGTTTCTTGACCGTGGAGAATTTTTATATATTAAAAACTTATGGGTATAAACGGTCTTGAATAATGATTTATCAGTTTAACTGTTGGTCCCCTCAAAGCATGGTTTTATTTATGTGCATTTTCTTCTACTATCCGAAACATTCGTCATGGAAAAACCCCAACGCACATAACATCCAATTTTAATACTCTGCTTATTCTCACACCTATGTCTAATAATAATTTAATTACACTATTGAAATACCACATCTTCTTAGGTTATGTTTTCTATGTATAAATTTTGTCACAAAATTTCTAGACTCTGAAGATGGTCGGCAATGTTTCGACCGAAACGTCAGCTTAACTGATAAATCATATTTGATGACCGTTTATACCTACGAGTTAATAATAATAAGAGACGAAAATTGTTTAATTATGGTGAATGTTAATTTGGCCCTCTGAAACATTGATTCACGAGTATTTTTCTGACTTTATCATTGCAATTCAATGACTGTTTCGACTTTGTTTTTCAGTTAGTACAAAAACTCCTAATTTTCTACTCGACGCTCAGCCAGGGCAGGTCAACCTTCGCCATCCGGTGCAACGGGACTACATCCACTAGCTTCGTACTACTGTGTATCCTAACAAGAGAAACTTTTTTTTTTTTTTTTATGATAGGCTTTTACTGTAATATCTCAAACAATACCCGATGTCTTTTCGATCACGTCGTCTCGTGCTGTACAGTACTTATTTAATTTATTGCTTCGCAGTTATTCGATGACAACCAATTATGGAACCTACGGAAAATGGAACTATGTAACTTAGCATGCTTCTAGGCTAGGCCAGGAACATTGGAAGGATTTGATGACGTCACTTTATGCTGTAGAATTACTTTTTTCGTTGATCTGCTTTCTCGAATGAATTTGAAACTGTTTATGACTTAAATTTAATTGATCAATCCCTGCGGCGTTCAACTGGGGCACAAATAAACATTCCGATGA
Source organism: Diprion similis (assembly GCF_021155765.1). Classification (NCBI taxonomy): domain Eukaryota; kingdom Metazoa; phylum Arthropoda; class Insecta; order Hymenoptera; family Diprionidae; genus Diprion; species Diprion similis. Next base: position 15,444,023 of record NC_060105.1, on the reverse strand, counting down.
CAATGAGTTGATTACGTTTGTTCCACTCTTGTAAAAATTTTCAATTATCACGTATATTTTTCAAATTTCAATATTCAATGCTGAATTGATTCAATAATCAGAGGGGTGGCTCGATTGTTTAAATTTACTTATAATAGAATTTATTTCATTAAACATCATTTCATTCACGTGCTGTTCTCATTTGTCTGACGTTCTGTTTTATTACATTACACTCCACAAAATTTAATCATTCCACAATAACAATTACCAGTTAGTGTAATAATTGTTGTTGGTTCAATTATGTCAACTAGATGTTCGAACCTGATCGTTAATCACATATCGTAAAACACCCACGATCTCTTTGCGTTGATTGCGTCTCGAAATTAATTCTAACCTCTCCGCACGTCACACACGCAACACATCACATTAACCCGCCGCGGTCGGCTCACGTAAAAGTTGAGCATGCGTTGGCGCTAGTGCGCTGCGTCGCTTGCGGCACGCTTCAAAAGAGATCCACGGTGTACTTGAAAATTTTATTTGCACTAAAATGGAATTATTTGTCAAATCTGGTAGTTAAGAATAATGATGGACCTTAGAAAATAATAACTAGAAACTCTTTCCCTGCTAACTGTCTGTGATCTTGCCCATTTAAATGACAGTACTATTCTTGGAAGATTTGTTTAGAAAATCTCTCCGAGGCATAACTTGCTTGAAGTTTCTGGAAACAAGATAACTAAAAAAAACTCCGAATAACGAAATAGTCGCAGCTTAACAACGAAATCTGATATTAACAACAAAAATTTGACGAGTATTTGGTTTTTCGTTGTACTTAAGGATTTTACTAATGGCACATCGAGTACATACGTATGTACAGATAAGAACCACGAATGTTGATATTAACCACAAAAATTTGAAGAGTACTTGCCGTTTCGTTGTCCTTTCAATTAAGAATTCTACTAATTACACATTAAGTACCTACGAATGTACAGATAAGAACATAGATGTAATAAAGTTCACCTGTCCTTGGTGAAGATATTTTGCTGGTGATAGAGTGTTGAGTAATGCACCACGTGGTGACCAACTGAATTTATATCTCAATGGATTGGATGAATATTCTGGAGCAGGCAGTCCTCCACACCATGAAACAAACGATTCAATTTTTCCCCCAGCTTGGCGAACATCATCGATACATTCCATTGCCAATAGGTGATCGATTCCTGGGTCAAGACCCACCTCGTTCAATATTGTCACACCCTTGGATTCTGCGCTGCATTGAAATATCCACGATTACAACAATATAAACCAATTGAACAATCTTGCTGTCATAAATAACCGTTCTAAAAATCATTATGGTATGAAAAAAAATTTAAAAGATTGCCCCTTGCTTATTTGTTACCTACGAGAATGCGTTTTCTCATTCATAAATGGTACAATGCGAGTCCCTTGCAGTAAACTTTTCTCATATAGCATTACCGTCACAACGTCCGATTCACCACAGTTAGCACAAATTAACTCATGTAATGCGGAAAGTCTGCTTCGAGAGGCCCTCAGAATACTTATGAAACCACAATAATTATGGAAGTTGTATCTTTGAAAAAGGAGTGCCTTGGCTAGAGGAAATCGCATTATTCATTTAAGAGTTTAAATTTTCGTATTCTAAAACGGAATCATGGCTCCTTCTTCGACTGACAAATCGAACTGCTTTTTCTTTGACGCGTCACGAGGCTTTTTGTTCTTTCCTATGTCATAGGCAGTACGGATCAACCCTCCGCGAGAGGATGACGTGTGAACCCGATTTTCTTTGTTTGAAATATATATCGCGTAACTAATGGTATAAGAACGTATGTGCCAAAAATGCGAATTTACTGGTAAAAGGGCGTCAAATTTTTTTTTGCTGCACTCGCTACCAAACTACTTAAAAAGTATACCTACACGAAGAGCCGAAAAAAATAAATAAAGGAAGGCCTTTTGTTTGGTGGATACACCCTTTGAGCACCAAAACATATTTCTATTCATCACATATATAAATAGTATAAGGTCGCTACCGCCATTTTTGCGTTTGTTTTCTGAACGACGAAAAACCTTCGTTACATGAAGATTTATCGATTTCGGGAAGAATACTTAACAAAAATTATTTCCTCGAAAAATAATTTCGGACTTACCCATATTTAGGAGCACTTATATATAGTATTTATGGTTGATCGACATTTCGCACTCATACTCGTTAAACAGTCTCATTCAAACTTATACGTGTATGCGACTTTGGCTAACGAGTATGAGTGCGAGTAAACTCGATCAAATATAAATACAATAATATCAATACACATTGCAATAACATCTAGATGAGAAGGATTAAGGTGACAACGGCGGGGACGTCCAGTTGTCGACTGGGCATAAGTCCACGCATTAGCTTCCGCTAGTCCCGGATTCGATTCTTGCTGTCATCCGTTAATTTTGCCATCAAAAATTGCTTACTTCATTTACGCACTTATATGTTGTAACACGGCGATTTGCACCGCGTTATATGACCTCTGATATCCCCGTTATCGTGAAAAGGCAGCAAGGATTATTGGCAGTCGATATGGTCACTTATGTAATTTTAAGTACTATTACTAATTTCTTTCGATTTTGTTTCCTTTCTTCCCACCTATCCCGAGCTATCCTGAGCGATAAAGGCGGAGAGAGAGGAGGGGAAAAGAGCAGCTACCGACATTCCGACTCCGAGGATACATCTACAAGGATGAAACCACCCTGGCAGGTGGCTCAACGCCTCGCAGTTAGTACCCGTGCCTCCCCCGCACACGTTCCCGAGAGCTACGAGGCTGCCGCCAGCAACATCGTCTACGGAGCCGAGAAATGCGAGCGAATCTGCTCGTCAGAACGACATGCCCACTCAGCTGTTTTGTCGCCCTGGGCCGATGAAGTCGAAATCGGCCAGGTCAGTCATGAGGGATGTCCACGGCCATAACATGATGATTGCGGACAACTGCGGGAGCATTAAAGAGCCCTCTATCGGCTCAGTACCGCTGCAAGTGCCGCCCACGCATTCTGAAGGGGTTAGGCACGGCGAAAGCTGCGTGTACTGTGAGGCCTGCCAGAAATCATGCCCAGGAGGTGCTGCCAACTAACGTCCCGCTTAAGAAGTTCGGCAGGCAACGCCACTGCGACAACGACGCTGCGCGGAAGAGTCCTCGAACGTCTTACTTCTGCATCTCGTATCGTGCGAATCAGACGTGTTTGATCTTCGCTGCCTTTTTCCTGTTCTAGAACTATCTTTATAACGTTCCTTTTTTTATCTTATCCAGGGTTGGCAACCGTAACATAATGATAGTAAATGTCACATAATTTGACTATGTGTACTATGTCACATAGCGCTCGTACTATAACTTGCAAATCTACGATAATTTCGTTGATAGCTGCTATTATTTTAAAAAAAGATGAAAAGTACGACAGCAGTCTTGTTACGAAGAAAGTTCCTTCTATTTTATCTTTTAGAGAACGAGAAATAGAGAGAGAAGAGCGCGCGCGTGATTGGTCTGCACTCTAGCCTCTAGCGAATTTGGCAGTTACTAGTTACCATCGCGCCTACGATTACCGCAACTCTCGTCCGTAAATCATGTTCCCAACCCTCACTCTATGCTCTCTTCAGTACCGACGCCTTGAAACTTAAATGTAGTAGTAGTTTCAACGGTTTTTTGTTCACACTTCACACTTCGTATCTGGTACCCGGCAATCGGCATTGCAAAGTGTCGACCGAACCGATACGTTCAAGGTATGTATGCATGAAGTTTACTATATCTTGATAATAAAATGAACAAATTCTATTTTCTTTTCGGCACTCCTTTACCGTTCTATGTAATATATAGAGGCGGTTTTTCTGTTTGGTTACATTTTGCCACCTTTACAGTGCGCTTCATAGAATAAAAAACAATTCAAAATTCAAAAATTTAGCCAAATTCGCCCTAAACGTTATCTCGCTTCCGCATTCAAATACTGAATGCGAAAGAATCTTCAGCGCTGTGAATTTGGCGAAAACCAAGACCAGAAATAAACTGGTAACTTCGTCGTTGAACGGCATACTTTTAACGCGACAACGAGTTAACAATTGCACGACGTTCGAGCCACTTCCGGGAGAATACGCCAGAATGAATAAAAATTCATTATATCCTAAGGCCGGTGAAAAACGCAATAACAACAATGAGAGCTTGCAAAAAACAGTCACTGCTGAAATAGAAAGCGAATCTGACACCGATGACGTCACCGTACCAAAAAATCTATAAGTTTAAGCAAAAAGTTGTGTAAGTCTTGTTAAAAAATGAAAGAGTTTATAAATTATTATTCCGTTCAAATGTCTGAAAATGTGAATTATATTGTTGTAATAATCTTATTTGTTGTAAAATTAAAAAAAAGCAGAATTGTTTGATCTCAAAATAATAATCGTTTACCTTATGAATTATTTCTCAATAGATTTTATTGAAAAAAAATACGATAATTTTTTTGAATGCCCTATAATTTGACGGTCCTGGTGCGATTATAATCTGATCGCTCGAGGTTGCCAACCCTGGTCTTATCGTTCCTGTTGTTTCGTTGCCGCATTTTACTTCCCTTCCTTATTTTTCACGTTCCGTTTATTCCGTACCTTATTTTGTTAAGATTTCTGGTATCTCATTTATTGAAGGTAGTTTTTCGATTTTAGTTAGCGTTATTATTCTCGCATTGTATCGAGTTTAAGTTCATTTGTATTTTGCTCATTGAAGATTGTTTTATTTTAGTTACATTATTATTTCTGTTTCTTGTATCGAGTCGGTTGAATTAACCTTTGTTTGTTACCATCCTTCCCTGAGGACTGTGTACGATTTAGGTCATTTCGAGACCTACTTCCGTCGTTAATAATAAACTAACATTTCGTTACCCTAATTTTGGGCAATTTTTATCGTAGAAAAGTGTGTTGTCCGTTGACTTTCCGGCCACTCCCCTCCGCCAAATACTGAGCTACCGAGTTCCCTTTTTCCTTTTACCTTCTTTCTCTTTCAGGTTATCGTGGTACATTGTACCTGGCGCCCAACAAAATTCCTTTTGGTTATTTCGGAGAAGTAATACTTTTTAGCCGGATTACCCGATTTTAATAATTTCTTTAACTTGATAACGTATCGAAAGCCTCATTTGTCCTCATCCTTGCTGCTGACACGATCCCCAGTAGGCGAGCATCGATTGACGGGTCGCAATGTATATTGTAACGTGATATTTGAGAACCGCTCCTCGCAAGAGCATACAATTGAAGGAATCTCCCGGAAAAGGAAATGTCCTTCCCGGTTCGCTGTATCTCCGGATATCAGGCATTTCCAGCCTATCCATTGATAAATTCGAAATTTATTATTGAATAGTTTTCATATTTAATATCATTTTTATCCTTACGAGATTTCTGACTTCAAAGAGACCTGCAAACCAGACAAAGAAGTAAACAGATTTTTTGAAGAGTGGAACTTATCAAAATACGAAGCGGCATTTGAGAGTAAGTAGAGAAACGTATTTTGGCTTGTGTTTTCTTTGTGCTGTAACATAGTTTTGTGCAAAGCCTACTTTCACTCGAGCCAGAAATTGTACGTTACAGCACTTTCAAAACCTTTTCAAAATTAATTTTAACTAAATAATATGCCTTTAGTTCAATCAACAGTGCTCAAGAATTTCTTTCAATGTTAGAGAGTGCAATAAATAGCGCTGAATTTCATATTCACTGAGGAAATATTTCCGCCCCTCCTAGGAAACGTCACATACAGTCCCCAGTATCAGGTTTAAGAAAGCATCGGATTACCTGGTACCCAGAACTGAGCGAAGAAACGCTGAACTAGTACCAATTAGCTCAACCTAAAAATCTCTCTTTTATTAAGATGTATTTTTTTATCAATAAATAGAACAAACCGCTTACATCAGATGTACCAAATCAAAATAGAGTAATTAGTTCACAGAATGTATGTTTGAAAATTAAATTAAGATATCTCTTGTCAACATTTTAGCTATGTAAATAACGAGACTGAGACCCATTGGATTATCCAGGTCGCGTTCTAGCAGAACACAGTGGCCTCAGTGGCTAATTAACGCGCGTATTAATACACAAAGTTGCAAACGCGAGCTCTTGGACCGTCTGTCCCAAGAAGTCACGTCTTTCGTCTGTCAAGTTGCAAGGTACGTGGACGTAAACCCCCTACTGACATTACCGGCTTATCGAAAGGTAGGTCTTTTTTAGATTTTAATTTTATTCATTGTCGTTACGTGGGAGCAATCTTGATTATTTATAATCATCAACCACCACCGCTCAGTACACGTCTTGCCCCCACGTAACACTGGCTATTAACAATGTCTCGACGGTTAAAATACTGTTTTTTTTAAATACTTTTAAGTAAATCAGTCAATCTGTTAATGTTGATAAATCATTCGGTAAACTTCATCATACAAGTGTATTAAAGTTGATGACTTTCTGTATTCTTTTCTGGTCATTTATCATGTTCTGTCATCTGGCCAAAGATATGTCAATCTCAAGCAGATCCTTTGAGCAATATTTTTAGTTTAATTTCAAGTGTTATTTATGCTAATCATTGGTATTTCTATTATTTACTGCCAAGTTAGATAATGTTTGTAGGTGAAATAAACTAATTCTTTGTATACCGCGAGTACATTATATTACTTGCTCCTAACCCAAGCCCCTGAGTTAATCTTACCAGTCGTATCGTAAAACTTGTTATCGCCCAGTGGTCCCAAATCCCAAAAAACCAGGCAAAAGTCAAAAACGTATTCAATTTAAGTGAAAGTCTGTAATTGGGGGTTTTCGGGGTCGCTGATTACGAATAGAAAGCGCATCGTTTACACGTCGCGCGTCGAAAATAAGACAAAGTTGAGATACGTGTAGAATCGCGAAAAGTGAACGGATTTTGATACTACAAAATGGATTCTTCTCCAGAAAATAAGGGGAATTTAAATGTGTTGCTCAAAATTATTCTTAACAATGTATGAAATAGTGAGTTATTAATAAAAGTAGTGGTATTTTTCTTGGTTATGTTATGAAAATTCGTGTCAGAAAAAGCAATAAGTAAACACCCCTGTCGATCCCGATCTTAAACCAAATGGAAATTGTTGCTTAGACATTTCTCAAAAAATTAGCTACAACTAGCTGCGACTTCAGTTTTGGGTATAATTTTTGTGTGATGATGTGTGCACTAGGGTGGTCCTTGTTTAGGGTACGTTGTCATTTCTTTTAAAAACGGTGCTCAATCGATTTCAAAGAAATGAGTAGAAATTCATGCCAAATTTTAGTTCGATATTTTAATTTCAACGTGACCCCCCCCCCCCCCCCCCCCCACAGTAAAAGTTTGAAATGGGAAATACGTGTGTTTTATACAGTCAACAATTTGAACATTTTTTCAACTTATTCAATACTCATATAAAAATTCGAAATTTCGAAATTCGAGTGTGTCACTGTAACGACTCGAGAGCCGTTTATTCCCGAGCGGTAGGAATATGTTGGTTTGGTCCGACTCCGCTTTCACACTTTGCAGTAACCGGGGAGGTGAATAATGAGGGTTGACGATTCTGTATACGTTTATCTTTATTAAGAGCGTTTTGATTCGGAGTGCAGTGTTTTGTTTGGATGGTGGATCAAAAGTGCTCGAGTAGCACAGCGAAGAAAGAATCAGTGCAGAAAGCAGGGTGCATGGTCAGGGTTCTGGGAACGAGAGGAGATAGTCAGGTGTGAACAGGATATATGGGAGATGGTATAGTCTAGTGAAATGGAGAGGTTTATAGATAGGAGGGACGAAGGATGAGTAATAAGTATGAAGAGGTGCTGAGCCCGTAACAGTTAGTACTTTGTGTTAGACGCAGTTGTGATTTTACAACAAATAATGAATAGTTATATGAGCAAACTCTTCGGATTGCAATTATGGATTACTAACAAATTATTTATTTCAAAATAACAGTAAAAAATCCAAGAGAATTCATTTTTGGCCGAGTGTGTTGGCCATTTTCAAACATCAGTTCCTCGATGAATTTCGTCAACACATCAAAGCTACAGCAAAGCAGCTTTCTGGGGTTAAGGCTTATCCAGGGACTTGTCTAATTTTCATGGAGATATTTACCCGCGAAAGTTGCTTCGCTGCGGCTTAAGTGTATCAACGAGGCTTATCGATGAACTGATGTTTGAAAATGGCCAACACAATCGTCCAAAAACGAATTTTCTTGGATTTCTGTTATGTATGAACTAAGACGGGACCCAGCGTTATTCCATTCGCAATCGTTTATTTCGGAGCGGTGTTTACATCGTTACTTCCGAGATGAGACTGGTCTTCCAGCTCGGGCGAGACCCACAGGTCATTGTAGTTTGTAAGAACATAGATATATAGCAATTTTTTACTATCGTTTTTGAATAAACAATTTGTTAGTAATCCGTCATTTCCATAATTTAATATTCATTATTCGTTGTTTAATCACAACTGCGTGTACCACAAATTACTAATGTAGCATAATTTTGTGCGAAGATACTTATTACACATTTATTGTAATTAGTAATCATTTGCTTGTTCCAACGATTCGAGAAAAAACATCTTACGAATGACGCGATTCATGATAAATTGATTGCAAGTCAAACCAGACATCAATTATTCATTGTGCTTTTTTCCGTTCGACAAAACGCTTCCAGCCATCAAATTTTATGCAAGCTATTCTCGAATTCGAACAGAATATAGCATAAACAGGCTATGGCTGATAGCAATCTCACTAGACCACGTCAGTTTTGGGTTCGTTTCCCTAGCGTTTACCATCCATGAAAAGTCACAGTAGATGTTTGTAATCTTTGAAGCCCACCCCGCTAACAGCACAAACAGATCAACGTTTTCACCGATGATAATCACAGACTCACAATCTTTTGCTGTTTCAATCGCTGTGTTAACAATAACAATATCAGCGTTTTACAACGAATCCAGAAATTTCCATTTTTGACGTGATAACGTCTTATAAATCGATGAACGCCGGCTGCACTCACGAATAAGCATGACTCATAGTAACGTTCCCACGGAACGTTCCGCCTGAGCCGAGCGTGCAAGCGAGAGCAAGGCACGAAAAAAAATGATCGTGCGTAGCTGTTAGTGTAAGATTAAAAATTAACGTGCGTAGCTGTTAATGTAAGATTAAAAATTAATGTTTAACCTCACACATTTCATAATAATCTAAAGATATTGATAGAGTGAAGTTAGCAATTAAGTCAAAAAATATTAAGACACCTGAAGTTAGCAAAATTAAGACCCCAATACAAATATACAAAATAATGATAATTCAGTGATAACAATTCAATTCAATTCATAAAAGTATGCAATTTTTTATCAATGTTTTCTTATGACGTTATCACGTAAAATTATCGTCCGTAAACTGACTTTACAGACGACCCGTTTTTTTACGCAACATTTCGGTGAGTCAAGATTTATTCTAATCATTCTTCGATCCCGAGCTGCTGACATTCCTGACGCTCAGGAATTGACCTGGGTTCGTTATTGCAACTCGGGCTAGTAGGTTCAGTGGGACGTTCACTGTATGACTCCTGTTTTCTCTTGAATGTGGAATGTAGTACAAGATCGTAGCTAACGGATGAACTCAATGGAGCCTTTTGCTTGGCAGAATAGTAGTAATATATTACAAATGACAGACCGTGGTTCGTAATGCCTTCGGTCCGGGTATACTCAATGCGTATGCTGAGTACGTTTGCCTCAATACGGCCACTCATGCGTCCGAAGTGAGCAAAGGGGAAATAGTGGGCTTCGGTTTATCAAATGGTGAGAACCCGCCCTTACCAATATGGCTACCGATGCCATATGACTTGCGGACCGAGAATAACGGGTGATTTTATACCCCGAGAAATAGCCGGACCACGGGTGGCTTAATGTATCGAGAAAGCGGAAGTGCGATTGGTTCAAAACGCTGAGATAACATGGAAATATGGATGGCTCAGGCCGCCAACTAAATGGAAATACGGTTGACTTAGGTCCCCAACTAAATGGAAATACATGTGGCTCAGCACGTCGAGAAGTGGAAGACTCAATGCACTTTCGGACAGTCGATACTGTATAAGGTTCTATGCACCCCTGACAATGCTGGATAAACGTTTGCTCAAATAGCTTGCCTCAGAGCGGAGTACGTGCATGCGGTGCATGGCGCTTCGATCGTTTCGGCTATACCCTCCAACCAGAGGCTCACAGCGAATAACACCACGGTTGTGGCGGCGGCCGTTATATAGATCACGTGGGGGGTGAAGTCACGGCTCGGACTTAAGGTGCTTGTAAAAAAGCGTTGTACACCTCGAAAACGCGCGGAAGCAAACCTCCTATACCACTCAAGCAATCAGAGTGAAACTTGGGCAATTAATGCCTTATTTTGGCAAAAAGTGGAGCGTCTTTTTACTTTTTCAAAATTTGGAAAAAAAATTTACAGATTGGTTACCACCCACAAAAATTGGCCAAAATTTCACAGTTGGACTAAATGGATCGAACTATCCGGTATGGTGCCACTCGGGGGTTATGAAATACACATTTTGAGCCGTGCCCCATGAGATTTGATGGTGAAATCAAAGAGGATTAGGTAGAGTGGAAGGCTCGCGTAGCCGCCGCCGTGAGCGTCATCTAGCGAGTCGGTGGACATAACAGAACACAACACCCGTAGTTGTTGGGTGAAGCGCGTCCATTCGACTAACGTGTGGTGTGAACTTTGGTGATTACAGTGTGCTGCATAAAAACCGGTAAAAACGTGTTAACTCTACCAAAAATGGTACACGAATGTGGGATACAGGGTTGCAAGAAAAGCTCCCGTATGCACCTACGTCACACATATTTTCCTATTCCGCGAGATCCGAAAATGTAAGTATTCAACGACGAATAACGTAACCTAGTCCAGTTCACTTGATCGCGCTTTGTTTTGCAATACAGCAGTATGTACTGTCTCATTAATCTCTTTTGTGTTCATTACAGACGTGCAAAATGGCTATCATTCGCTGGTGTTGAAAAAGCTGGATCAGAGTTTCGTATTTGCATAGATCACTTTGATCCTAAGTGTATATGCAAACGGTATCCACGCTGTTTACTGACTCGAAGCAGCGTTCCCACTATTAAGCCCACCTTGATACCAATGGGCTCATCCACGCTGCAGAAAATGTATTTAAAACCATACTTGCTTGGGAACACCATTACAAGGCAATTATACCAAGCATAATACACGCAAGTAACACCACCATGGCGGTGGAACGAAGACGAATAGAGACGTGCACTCCTTTACGTTTATACAGCGCAGAAAGCAGTAGCAGAAAGCAGCTTTTATGCTACTTTTCATACAAGTCAAATGTCATTGGGAAGCTAGGTTCTTGCGGCGAGAATTGAAAGAAGAAAGTAAAATACAAACCGCAGCTCAGGCTCAGCAAAGAGATAAAAAAATTAGAAAATTTGGAACGAAAAAAAATAGGAATAAATAGAGGTTAATAAAAAGAAAAGATTAATATTGTAAATATTGTAAATACCAAAACTGTAAATAGTATAAATAGTGTAAATATTGAAATGGACTCACGTTTCGAAATAAAATGTGATTATTAATATACGTATTACTATGATTTTACATTTGTGTTTGTATTTTTTCACTCGTATAAATATCCAAGATTGCAATATTCGAATTTAAATCTACCGCTACTGCTAAATTAGAGAGTAGGGGGTTACTAACTCTTCCCCCGACTCACCAGAGGCGCTGCGAAACTGGCTACGGAATTTTACATGGGCGCCTTATGGGACCTTCCACTCTACCTAATTCTCTTTGGGTGAAATGACGAAATGGCAGCTGATCTGGTTTTCGATTACGAAGAACACCGAAATCTCATTTTGGCGACATTTGTTACCGGCATGCATGAAAGGTCGTTTTCGCAAATCTCAGAGATTTTTTACCACATAAGTTACGTTTTCTTGCCGAAGATGAACGTTTCTAGTCTTCCCCTGGTGAATATAATTTTCGTGTCAAACTATGAAAAATTGCGGGTCGTAGAAAATCGTAGGAAATAGAAAATCGTATGTAAGCGTCAAAGATCGTAAATAATCATAAAAAATGGTTGTAGCATTTTTCTTAGAAAACTACTATTTCTACGGAAACTTATAAAAAATCTACGACTTCCTACGAAAAATCGTAAAAATTATATATTGGAAGTAGAATCAATTTTTCAACTTCCCGTTTTTCTATCTTCAGAGAAAATAGGAAGTTATTGTAATTACCTCAAATGTGCACGCGCGCGTGTTTGTGCATAACTAACAAAATTTTAAAAAATTGAATGAAAATGATATGTTGAGAATGGATGAATAGATTTCAATGAAAATTGGTACCGTGAGGTTTATTGAGTCGCTAATTACGAGTTCATGGCTAAATTTGCGAAATTTAAATTTGGTGTAATCAATAAGCTGAGGAAAACTAAAAACATTTAGATTTTTATGAAAATTGGTACTCGTTGGTTTGTTGGATGACTGATCAGAAATCTGAAGTCAGATTGCGAAATCCAAAATGGCGATCCAATAAGGTATAAAAAAAAGTCTAAAAATATTCCGATTTTAGTAAAAATTGGTATGTGCAGGTTTTTTGGGTCACCGATAATAAACCCAGTGTCAGACTTCCAAAATTTGCAATGGTGGATCCATTACAGTAGTTCAAATTGGAAAAAAATGTTATATTTTCGTGTAATATGGTATCCGAGGGCTTCAAAAGCGTTAATTATGAATATGAATTTGTAGTTCGAAATTCGAATTGGATATTATTCTTTTCTTCTCTATAAAGTTGGAACGTGCAGTGTGAGAACGGGAAGTTCGAGGACTGGCTCATAGCCAGTCTAATGCCGACCGTTTTTCGTAACACTTCGTAGTAAACAAGGATTAACGAAAAATTACGAATATCTATGAATTTTTATAAAAGATAGTTTTAATATCGGAACCAAACATTATGAAGTTTTTTCTTTGTAGAACCGCATTGAATTTTATGGAAATGTACGAGTTTCGGCAGAGACTTATGAAAATCTATAACTTTCTACAAAAATTCATTAAAATTACAAATCGGAAATGGATTTAATTTTTTTGCATAGAATTCTGTAGAAAACCACAAGCTTCTGCGACAAATTATGGAATTCCACGTCTTTCTTACGAAAAGTAATCGCAATTACCGACTGAGCAAAAACATATTTTTTTGTCGTCAAACTGCATAGCATTTCATAAAAATCTGCAATATTTTATGAAAGATAACTATAATTTCCGATGACGGACAAAATAAATTCTTGCGTAGAAACTTATGCAATTCTGTAAAAGTCTGCCAGTTTCCACAAAAAAATGATGAAAATTTATCATTTTCGATGAAGACTAATTAGATAGACAACATAAATGTTTTTTTCGGAGTATTCTAAGAATTTTGTTGAAAAGTAACTTCATCAAACTTTTTATGAAGTCCATGATTTCTCGTGAAAGAGTACAAATATTTAATCATCTCTGAGTACGATCTAGACGGATTTAGAGCATCTGTCTTAAATTTTTGAACTCATCTTGTCTCAATAGATGAGTCTTATGAAAAAAGTACTGTAACGTCTCGTTTTTCTGTGGCTGTCACAGGCGCGTTGGACGTACTTTATTCCCTTTTCAGGGGCGGTTAGGTCGATAAGTGTTGGTGTGGGCGGTTCCTGCCCAAGAGTGCTGCTCGTCCCGCGATGCGGAGGTGCAACGTTGTGCGCAGGAGTATGAGGATTTACGTGGATGAAGTGGCAAAGAATCTACCACTGCAATAGTGTGTAGACACAGCCGGTGAGGTGGATGGATGTGTGATTGAGCAATGCAGGGTGCACTGCAATAGCGCACGACCGCAGCCGTGTGTGCGTGTGTAGTAGCAATGAATCTATCACTGCAATAGTAAAAGGATGCAGCCGGTGGTGTGAGTGGATGTGTGATTTAGCAATGCAGAGTGCGCTGCAATAGCGCACGACCACAGCCGTGTGTGTGTGAATGTGTAGCAGCAATGAATCTTCCACTGAAATAGTGAGAAGATGCAGCCGGTGGTGTGGATGGATTTGTGATTTAGCAATGCAGAGTGCGCTGCAATAGCGCACGATTGCAGCCGTGTGTGTGTAGCAGCAATGAATCTTTCACTGCAATAGTGAGAAGATGCAGCCGGTGATGTGGATGTCTGTATGATTTAGCAATGCAGAGTGCGCTGCAATAGCGCACGACCACAGCCGTGTGTGTGTGAATGTGTAGCAGCAATGAATCTTCCACTGAAATAGTGAGAAGATGCAGCCGGTGGTGTGGATGGATTTGTGATTTAGCAATGCAGAGTGCGCTGCAATAGCGCACGATTGCAGCCGTGTGTGTGTAGCAGCAATGAATCTTTCACTGCAATAGTGAGAAGATGCAGCCGGTGATGTGGATGTCTGTATGATTTAGCAATGCAGAGTGCGCTGCAATAGCGCGCGACCGCAGCCGTGTGGGTGTAGCAGCAATAAATCTTTCACTGCAATAGTGAGAAGATGCGGCCGGTGACGTGGATGGATGTATGATCTAGCAATGCAGAATGCGCTGCAACAGCGCACGACCGCAGCCGTGTGTATGTAGCAGCAATGAATCTTTCACTGCAATAGTGAGAAGATGCAGCTGGGGGTGTGAGTGGATGTGTACCTTAGCAATGCAGGGTGCGCTGCAATAGCGCACGACCGCAGCCGCGTAGGTGTATCAGCAATGAATCTTTCACTGCAATAGTGAGAAGATGCAGCTGGTGGGATGGAGGTGTGGATGATTGATAGTATCTCTCTTTGCGCGTATGTTAGATAAAATAAGAATTTTCAATCTATTTCAAGTATAACATTATACAAAAAAAATAAGAAAATAAAGAATCAAACAGTGTTGAGTAATAAAATAATAATAATGACAAATAATAATAGTGAAATAATACAGAAAATTGTGTGGCCTAATATCGGCCCCAGCTACCGAGTAAATTGATTAAATGCGTTTATTGTAATTAATGATGGTCGTTATGAGTCGTTGACTAGCTGCGGTGCAGTAAATAAAGATAATATAGATTTAAATAGGTTTGCTTGTTTGAAATGGTCTGAGATTTCGAAATAGAAGAATATAACACTTTAAATAGCCGTTATACGGTTAGAACATAATGTATATAATTGGATCAACTGAGCGGCCTCAGTTGATCCTTTGTTTGCGAATTAGCTTCTCCAAAGGAGAGCTGGAAGAAGAGAGTGTCTTGCTGTGTCCGAGGCGTCGGCTTATATACTATTTTGGTTGCTTCCCTTTCTTTGTCGGCCCGCGAGGCTCGGACGCCGTGTGTTCTATAGATATAGGTTTTTGCTAGCTGTGCCGACTTAGCGTGCCTCATATAGGTGTATTTCTTAGTATATACATATTATTCTATTCTCTTTGGTTTTACTCGTTTCGAATATTATATGGCCAGTTTCAGTCTTTTATATGTGATATTCGTACTTTGCGACGGCTAAAGTTAATTCAAGGAATGATTGACTCGAGGGACGTGGATTGCTTCCATGGGTTATAATACATGATGTATTTTGGGCGTCACAGTACAAAGCTTACAGTTTTGAATTCATACGAAATAGAATTTGGCTTCCGTCGAACTGTGTAGAATAATTCATTAGAATGCTACGAGTTTCAAATACAAATGAAGCAAATTGCGTAATACACGGAAAGGAATGGTTTTTTACGTACGCGAACAGGTAAAGGATGTACGCATTTATAAAAGTTTACGATTTTCACGATAAAGTAAGAAACCCTACCAAACAGTACGTTAATTTACTATAAAGTATGGTTTTTTACGTACGTGTATAGGAAAAGGCTACGCATCTGATAAAAGTGTACGATTTTTTACGAAAAAGTACGAAGTCATACCAAAAAGTAGGCTGATCTAGGAAAAATTATGAATTTTTACAGAAATTATGACCATAGTATTGCAGAGGAGTAAAAATTACGCAAGAGTACGATATTCGACGAAAAATTCTATGACAAAACTATGAGAGTTCCAAATGACGTAGAAATCGTACACAATTGACTTAGTTTGGCTTAGAAAATTTTCGCCAAGGTCCGCTAATAAAAATGGACATTTGATAAAATTTAGTGTTCTAAGCTTAACCGTTTTCTACCTGGAATGCCCATGAAACCTGCTTGGAAAACCTGGAAAACCGGCTTGGTTTAATTGGTCACTATAACGGAAGGTAAGTATATGCCACTGCCACAGCACCTACAGCTACAAAAGAGTTTTTATGACTAACAAGGAATATCAGTTTGCTGTCCCTGTTCAATTTTGTTGCAACTCATGTTGACGGGTCCTATGGAAAAAGATTTATTACGGCGGGTCGTCTAAACGGCCGTATTTCGCCAGCAGTTTATAACAGACTTATTTCGTTGGGTGGCTAGAACGGAGGTATCTCGAAAAAACGCTACAGTTAGTGTAAACAAAGCTTTATAGTATATCTTGTACATCGACTGATTATGAGATACGTTCTTTTCAGCCACCCAACAGAATACTTTCGTTATAGATAGCCCACCGAAATGCGCTTACTTCCGTAGATCTCGTCGATGTATGGTGTAGAAGCCTGAAAACTAGAAGACAGTATTTTTTTATCGGCGGAAAACGGTTTTAAGGGGTAAAAGAGCCCTTTAAACTGTTTTTCCACCGATAAAAGATACGAGTATCTTAGTGGTGCGGATACCTCATTTACAGATAATTAGTTTATTGAATCATTATTAGTTAGTTGATATATAGATAATTTATTTAATGATATCCATTTATACATGGTGTTCCAGCTCTAAGTGACTCAACTGATAGGGGTTATAGAGGAGGTCGAACTGAGTCAATTAACCCAAAGAACACGTGGTTTCCGAAGTCACATTCGCCAGATGCGACCGGTTAAAAAAGTCCTGCTAAGCGCCTGCGTGTATGCAACTGAGTACACAGCTCAACGTGGATAAATGATAAGGCTATTTCCATCACACGCCCTCGTTGTTAGGTTTGGCGAAAATTCAATGCCAAAAGTGTTTTCAAGAGTGAATTTGAAAGCATCATGTTTCGCATTAGTAGTCAAGCGCGCATCAACAAGACCACTAATAGCTGACTGCTGTGTACTCAGTTACCTGCATGCCGGTGCTTGTGTGCTCGGTTGCCTATATGCTGGCGCTTAGCGGGACTTTTTTAATCGGTTGTATCTCGTGAACGCGACGTTGGAGACCACATGTTCTTTGGATCAGCTTGACCTCCTCTATAACCCCTATCAGTTTGGGCACTTTGGAGATGGGACACCCTGTATTATAAATAAACTATTCATAATGTTCGTATCTGTAGCCAGTAACGGCTTATGAAGACATACCCTATCGGGTATGGCAGGTAACGGCGAAACTGATTAAAAAACTGATTGAGCTAATGGGTTCCTACTCCATACATAAGAATTTTAGTTTTTTTATTTTCAGTTATAAAATGACTGAAACTGGGTTATTCTGATAGGATAAATTAGTGGTGGGCGCACCGAACTAGTGTTCTTTGTAAGATATGCAATGAGTGACCGTGGTCTTAAGTCTAAGACGGCGAGTGAGGTTTACATCGATAAACAGTTCAATAAAATTGATTGAAAATCTTGCGTTTAACAAACTTATAAAACATATAGTTATAAGATATCATTACATTCGAGACACGATCGTAAGTGAGGAACTCATTGTTAAGTATGTTCCTTCAGGACGGCAGCTAGCCGATACACTTATCAAAGCATTAGCGCGAAAGCGTTTTTGTGAAATACGTAAAATTTTAAATGTTACGTAATCAACAGAATACTGAAAAACGCTGGGGATATCTTATTCCAAGTTTTCATATTTGACTACGGTCTCGTGGCTCCTTCCATGATACACATTTTTTAATTTCATCTAGGATTTTTTCCCGAGTTAATAATTCCTAAAAACCTTGAAAAAAAGTTGTCAAATTTATTCAACTACTTGCCTTCAGCCTATAAATTTTCAAACTCATCTCAAAACACCCAAATCGATTTTTATGGAACAATAAGAAAAAACATTCCACTTTCGAAATAAAAAATTTTCACGCGAGGTTCACACTAGAAAGACAGTTTTTTTCGTTTTTTAACCATGTTATCTATTTTTTTTTAGCGTTTAAAAATGGTGGATGGTACTGGGATTACAACAAAACAAAATTAATCGAAAGTGTGGTCAGGCCTCGAGCAAAAATTTAAGAAATAGTTAATGGAATTGTAAATGCGGTATGTATTATTGTAGATTTTGAACAGATATTAAAACAGAAAAAAAAGTATCAAAAAAACTATTAAAAAAGCGAGAAAAACGTCCTTCCACTCTGAATCTTATGTAAAAATGCATTATTTTAAAAGCGGAATATATACGTTCCTTATCGTGTAGACCTCATGTGATCCTCTATAGTTTATATTGATATTAATTTCACGTAAAAATCGCTATTGTTAACAGGACATTTATCGGTCAAATATTTCGAATTTGTAGTATCTTCTTATGGACAAAATTTTCACTGCAATTTTGTAGTCTAGACAGAATACGTACAAATTTTTCAGAGCAATGTAGTCAAAATATCGTATAATAAATTATGATGTCTTTGTTACGTCGCAACAAATAATTAAAATACTCAACGATGCGATGTTGACGTCGTTTTGACCAACAAAGTTCTCCTTGGGTGAGCAATCCGCTAAATGTACCGTTTTTAGTCCACCGATTAAGCCAGCCGTGTTATAAGCAATAAATATCATATGGCATTTTAGATGAAGATGACAAATTATCACTATCCACTTCTGATATGAAGTAATTGCAGTTTACTGACAGATGTGAATACTTACTCTTGATGCAGAGCTCTGACTTGATCATTGAGGTAACTGGCTGTCACCATGTGTGTTCTTGTATCAATACAAGTTTTTGCAATTACGTGATGTAGAGAGTATGGTAGCAGAGATACCACCACATCTGCCGAAGCGATTAACTCTCTTAATGTGTCAGGTCTTTCTAAGACATTGAGGAACACTGATTCTACGCCCGGATATCTGTTCGCTAAAGCATCAGCTTCATCCTTTAATTGCGAGCCAACAATAATTCCGATGCGTTTGTCCCTGTGAAGATACTCAACCAATGGTGGCGATACGTATCCAGCACCCAATACAAGTACCTAATTGAAACCATTCGAACATGTAATTAATTTTTCAATTGAATATTTGAATGAACAGGTTGCTCAATTTTCGAGTACTATTACCTTCTTATCCTGTGTATCTCCACATTCTGCTTTGTGCCGACTTCGAACGTTCAGCTGTCTCAATTCTTGGATATATTCAAAGTTGGGAGTCAGTTGACCGTTAGATGCAATTATTGCCCCATACACAGCTGGGCTGAAGTTGTGTTCTTCGAGTGGTTTCCTTGCGTCGGACTGGATAATGTCAGATACATACGGATACAACAAGTCTCCAAAAAAGTCTGTTGCCTCCCTTGGCAGCTGAGTAGGCATATTGTCTATTGAGCAAACCAAAACTCCAGGTCCTTTGAACGATTTCGTATCTTTATTGCGATCAGCGTCGTACAAACAGAAGGGCGTGTCTATGGTCGTGCATTCATTCATGAATCTGTTAAATAAAATTTTGTTTAGTCCTGTATAAAATATAATGTTACTCAAAGAATGATGATTTTGCAAATTCGTATTCAGTACCATTGTTCATAGATTTCATAACTTTGGCCGGCTTATTACTGCGAAAACTTCGTAGCACGTGCATAGAAATAAGTTCAAACTTCATTACTAGAATGAATCATGAATATCCAGCAATATTATACAAAAAAAGCCCGTTTTTAACATTCTCGATTTCGCCAAAATATCCCACCGGCGCGTAAAATTAACACGTAGTAAGTGAACACAGCTGTGAATAATACACCATGTAAATGAAATCAGGATTCTAGTATACATATGTTCAACTGCGCAATGTTAAGGGCCGTTCATTAATTACGTAAGGATCTCGAGAGTGAGGAGAGGTTTAAAAAATCTCTACATAACCTTACCTTGGGGGGAAAGGGGGTAAAGGCCATTCTTACGTAATATTTTACTACGAGTCGAAATTTGCCTAGGAGCCAACCTGTTCAGCCCGGACGATGATTGATGATCTGAACTAAACTAGGTTTTACTCGCTAACTGATTTCTTTCAAGATTGTTTCAAATCTAGCCGTTCATTACATAGTCATACAAAAAATCGACTTTCGGGTTTAGCAGTCAGATATGTCTATTATATACAAGCTTCCAACGCTAAATCCAACTAACTAAATCCCAGAAACATTTATCCCAATGATATCCCACCCTAATAATTTAAGCCCATGAACCCAAACACCCATAACCCTATATCCCCATAACCCCACAGCCAAAGGAATAGGTCATAGGCAATTTGTATTATTGCAATATATCACATAGCTGAGGACTCCTTGAAAACCCACGTACTCAAATCCAAAAACTCCCACAACCCTATAACCCCATAACCCCGTAACTCCATAATTCTAAACTTGCATTTTTGATGCATTTGTTGTAGAAAATATCGTATGCACCACGGCAAGAAAGCGTTTTTTTGTCTCGCACAATGTTCACAGGACTCGTCTTGTACTTCCTTCGCTAGATGCATAATATACTGTTACGTATCCCCCTCCAGACCCTTAAATCTAACCGTCTGAAGAATGTCAAAGGAGTCTCTTGGGAACGACTGTCGTTTTGGACAAACGATGTCTTTTATTTCTCTCTTTACACCAGATTTCATAATCGTGACATCGGTAATCAATAAACCGTTGCATTTCGAATGCACGTTACAAGAAGTTCCCAAATTAATTACGGTAAACTACGAAAAGAGAGCCAGGATGGGAGTCGCGCATCCGAAATTCAGTGAAGGGACAATTTATGCTATATCGAATGGGATTTATTTCAGGCTTCTTGTTCCTTTTTGTTTTTCGAGTTTCGACGACATAAAGCCAGAAGTCGGTGACGATTTTAAAGAAATTATGTAGTAGCGAAGTGACGCCAATTTCTAACGAGTATTGAGGCTACGGAACAGGAGCTAAGGTACATCCCAGCAGCGAGGGAATCTAAGGTGAAAGAAAATTCCGCTGGCGGCCAGCGAGCCACAGCATCTTTCCACGTTTCCCCTCAATGTTCATCACGAAATTTGGCCGTTCATCTAGCGACGAGGGAGCCACCTCACTCCGCTTAACACCGAATTGCCGAGCACCTGCGTAAACGATGAAATTACGATCTATCGATAAGCTCTGCGTCGAAATGTTCCGTGAAGTGCGCATCAGATTGCGCAATAGACAAAATTGATTTAAAATCGATTGTTACCCTTTCTTGAAATGCGTAACAGGTGGCGCAAAGAGGTCCGCGTTGAGGCAGGTCCACAGATTTCAAAGCACTCTCGTCTTGGCGCTTAGAAGCTAGTTAGTTAGACACTAGTTATCGAAAAAGTTTCGCTAGTGTCGAGTTTTCGATTTTCTTGCGCCACGAAAAATTATTTCTTTTGGTCCGACAAAGACTACGCGGGCGTAGACACCGTCTTTTGGTGGCTGTATTCCGATGTAGACGTTGTTAATTTCTCGTGGTCGAATTTCAAGGGTAAAATATTGACGGCTTACCGAATAACGGATAGCCATTTTGAATTACGATTACGACATAGGCTTGAAGTTCGTTTGCCAATCTCTGTGCTTTATGACAGTAGCCAGAGTTGTATATTAACGATTTGATTTGATTTCGTTCGCGAAAGATTACGGTTATAATCATGATTTGTATGAATTTCGTTTTGTTGTGAATTGCGTATAGCCAAAATTCAGTCGTACTGGTTCGAGTTGCGTTTGTAAATGTGCAGTGTCGTTTTTCACATGGTGTCACAGATGATAACGAGGGAGAGTTCTGAATAGCGTCTATGTTGTTTCGGATGTTACGATTAATGTTACGAATTTCCGATGCGTCACGTTTAAATTTAACTCACGGAATTACGAGTTACGACTTTATCAGAGTTACGGTTATAGATATACTGTGCTTCAAAAAGTCACGATCACAGTTACGATTGGATTGGGTTTCAGTTACGGACAGTTGACAAATTTGGTACCGTAAAGAATTAGGATTATGATTACGATTTTGTGTGGCTTCAGTAGCGTCCAGGAGTTACGTTTTAATTTTAGATTGCGATTATGATTACGATGAGGTTATTTACGAAGTTACGGTTACGAATTAAGTTAGTTACGTAAATTTACGGTTATGATTCCGAAAAATTATGGTGACGATTATGCTGTGTTGAATATGATTTTGATTCGATTGTGGATTAGTTGCGTTCCAGTATGATGTTGACGATTGCGCTATGTTTCACGGATTTTCCAATACGCTTTTGATTTGGATTCGTTTTCTTGAATTTAGTATTAGTTAGAACTAGTTACGCTATAATTTTTAAATAGTAGGACGAATTGTGTGTAAGTTGTGCTGAGTCAATTAATATTGTGTAATTAGATTAATTACGATAATTCCATATTTTGATTACGGTAGTCAATTTTGTTGGTTCGCGAAAAGCGAACTAATCATTGTTTAATTTCTTTTAAGATTGCCGTAGCGTTCTGAAAACTTTTACTTTTATTTATTTATTTTTTTTTTGTATTGTTAACATTGGAAAAATATATGATTTTTATTTTGTTTTATTAAATGAGCAAGTCATGTCGAGTGTCTCTCTTTCTCTTCCCAGAATACCTATCTCCTCTCCACAATACTCACAATCAGCAAGCCAAGGCATAGCGATGAGAGCGAGTGTGGTAGCGTTGGAGTAGAAATTCGTGTAGTGATACACCTGGCACCCAACTACATTAATTACGTTCTGTTCATCTGACAAAGGATCATCGCGGGTGCCAAATTATTCTAAACCTTGATTTGCGGTTGCCAGGTTCTCCCGCTAGGCGATCACGTGGAAATTTTAGGTTACAATAGTTACCACTTGAAATTGTTACCCTAACGAATTACAGATTGTATGGAAAGTCTTAAAAACCGTTATAATACGTACAAAACGTACATTTCAATAATATCTTGTCTGTAGACAAGGTCAAATACTTCGAAATTGATTAACGTCAAAGAAAATCGCAGAAGATTGATGTCAAGAAATTTTAAGAAAACTCACTTGTTCAAAGTAAATTGGCTGCTGGAGTAACGATCTTGGTATTAATAGTATGGCTTGTTTGTTACTCGTAATTAAATAGTCTATTATCGAAATTAGAAAATTAGTTGAATCATAAAATAGATGCATCGATAAAATAGGTACAGTTGTGAAAAAAGATTGAATTAAATACCACATTTAAGGCTTCTTACTCAATACTTCCACCAGGATCAGCAGATATATCGCATATAGCTAACATTCGATGCGGCAATGATGGAGCTCCCACACTGGTGGGCAACCAAGGCGTGTGGGCTGGTCTTAGAAGATTTTTTGCATCTGGTATAGTTAGCAACTTTGGAGAGTCAAGAGCCCAATAAATCCCATTAATAATCACGGATGCATATGGAGCGATCTTTTTACTGAACGTAGATATGTATCGTTCTGGAAATTTATCATATTCCTCTGGATCAAACCCGCCGCCTTCCTTGCGCTCCAAGTGATGCCGTCTCCTGACTTCACAGGCATATATTTTGTTTATATCTGAAAAAAATGTATCAAATATTTATTTTGTACATGGGGCGTTTCAAATCAAATCTATCGAAAGAACGCAATTCTATTTCTGACCTCTTCTGGTTTCTTTGACCTTTTGTGCAATTCAAGTAGTGTACTGACAGGGTCACATCCGATGATTCAAAAATATTTACCAAATGAATATCTCTCTCAATCCAATATTATAATCATGTTTTCACCTTATATCGACTTTTCTACACGGTTCAACACTTGACAATGTATTTGATATCAGAAAGTTTTCATTAGAAAAATTAAAGATGTTGAATTTCGTCATCCAAATGTCAGAACAAAATTTTTCTCGACATTGTGACGTAATCAATCTTAAAAAATTTTCACAACATAGTCAACTCAGAATGGTCCCCGTTTACTATCGCAAACCTCATCATAAAGCGCAATAAAATCTCTTCTGTACGGCCAACTCCTACTTCAATGTCTATCGTTTCCAAAATTATGAAATCCGATGGAGCTCCGACAGGTTTTCAATAAATTTTCCAAAAGCTTTACTCCAATGACCCTCAAGTTCCCGCAATTGAAGTATAGAAATTTTATTTTGCAACAGTTATGATCTGCTTATTTTTTAAAACACTATGACAAGACTATTATGAATACGAACTATGAAATAACAGTGTTCAAGAAAAGGTTATATCGTTCAATCAATAACAGTTGTAACTGAACAGTAACTTGCGTAGAAGCGTTTTCCAAGTTTTGTGTTGTCGGATAATCACATTAGCTAAAGCTCTCTCTTACAATCAGTATTATGCCTTGGTTAGTGCTAAAGATACTATACAAATTTCATGGTTGTGTAACACGTAATATTTTACAATAGGAGTCTGTCTTGTATTGCGAACAGTTGATCTTGCAGCTGATCTTCCATAGAGATATCATAGACAGAGCACGTGAGATATAGACACCGCTGTAAGTGAAAATGCGTTGCGAAAAGAAACAGAGAGAAGATCGAGGGTGCTCGTTATCTCCGTCTTCTGACGCATACGCAATAAACCTCGTTTGGTGATTGCGCATCTTTTACTCTTTGCATGCAACACAAGTTGCCACTTTTATAACTATACATGGTCAATCCACTGGATATAATAATACTGGAACGCTTACTATGGTGGTGGGGGTTCCAGAGAAAGAAACAGCTCGGAGTTGAAGTATTGTCTCTTTCTACTAGCTACGGCGCGTAAGTGGGACAATCTAACCAAAATTGTAATGTCACTGATTTACAAAAAAAAACACGTGCTAAATGGGTACTGATCTCCAGTGTACACGCCTTTTGCAAACACTGTACCGGTTTAAGAGAGACAGTACTTCACGTCCGAGCTATGTCTTCCTCTCCGAAAAGCCAGCCATATACCGAGCCACATAGTGAGCGTTGTAGTAACTTAATATTATTTTACTTTTTTAATAATATGTATATCATTTTGTTTATAGGTGTGATAATCTCGATATGTAAACGATTGTTCTTCAAGCCTCGAAACGATAATGTATGTCAAGCAATCAGAAAAAAATACAGCACCCCGCAATCTGCTTTCTTTTTTTATTCGCAACTTGATATCCGGCTGGTTTCCCTAGTCTATTTATGATATTTCTATGAGATCGTTACGTAAGCGGCTCGATGGGGAGAATGCTTAGGTAAAGATGGCTACCGGTATGTAATTTTTGGCTCTTCTAAAATAAGATTAAATCCAAGTACTACGATTAAGAGTTACATCTAGTTGTGTAAAATATTAAGAAGGAGTGTATTTCACAATGTGATCTGCAGAAACTTTTCACTGCAGAACACGTCAATTCACCTAGCCTCCAGACCACAACATATTTGATTTGCTTCGTGATTTTTTCTGTTGTCGTCCTTGCTCTGAAAGATTTTCCTGAATTTTTCAGATTTTTCGGAACAACCTTTTCTGAGTTACGTTTTTTTTTTTTTTAACTAAAAAAAAAATGACCATGGTTAAAAATATGAAAAAATTCACAAAAGTTGCAAAACTAACATAAAACAGTCTCCCAATTACGAGAAAGACGCCAAAATTTTTCTTGTGTTTTTTCACCTAATCAAAACAATAAACCCACGACTTTTATCTATCCATAGCTACCAATACTAGTACCAATACTATTAGAACTGTAAGAATGGAAAAAATTTGAATTCAAATTGTAAAACTAACATAAATAGTCTCCCGCTCGCGAGAATGTGGTGCAAATTTTTCTTATATTTTTTTCAACTAATCAAAATGCTAAATCCACGACTTTTATCTATTTATAGCTACCAATACTGGTACCAATACTATTTTTGAACTGCAAGAATAGAAAAAATTTTAATTCAAACGGTCGGTTACATGAAATATTAATTTAATTAAATATTCACTGTATGCCGAGAATAAGATGTGTAAAAAATTATTTGTTTCAGTATGTATATCCCAGAAACGATTAATCACTCACTGAAACAAACAATTTTTTCACCATGTATATGGTGATTGTGGCTCTATTACCAATTGTACATGTACAGTCCAAAAATAGTACTCATATATCAAGAAACGCTGAGCTAGTACGAATTAGCTCAACCTGAAAATCTCTCTTTTGTTAAGACGTATTTTCCACCAATAATTAGGACAAGCCGCTTACATTAGAAGCACTAAGTTTAAATAGAGTAATTAATATACAGTATAGAGTAAACAGAGTAATTTATATACAAGAAGCCATGTCTGTCGTCTGACAAGTTGCGAGGTGCGTGGACGTCAACCCTTGTTAGCCTTCCTGAGTAATAGTAGTGTCTGGAAAATCCTAATTGTGACCGGCCTAAAGTCTCATGCTAATGCGTTAAAATGGAGCATTTCGGTTTATTCTTTTAACTGCAAAGATCTCACTGTTTCCTAACTTAAAATCTTTCCTGTTCCTTACTAATTCTAATATCTTCGCGAATAGACATTTTTATGATATTCCATTTGCCTTACACCAAATCAAGTTCGGCCCTGATTCATAAGCACCAGGTAATGTTAAGTGATCTTAGTAATAACTAAATTCATCATCAATTCTAGTTAATAACCTTTTCCAATAAAACAACAATTCAATCATCTGCTGTTAGTCAATTGCAAGTGAAACATTTGAACATTTCGAACAATAACTTTCAGCACAACAACATATATTCTAAATTCAACTAGACTAAGTGGCTGAATATCATCGTCACATATTCCATTCAACTACCAGTACGAATCCGAGGTGAGGCTCTGCTCCAGAATACCATCGACTCAGACTGACACGATCCGATGGCTCTCAGTCTCGCCATCCTTATCAAAGATAAGCCAATTCGAGCAGTGTTCTCCAACATCTCATTTTCACCATTTGTTAAAATTTACCTTTTTTTAATATAAACTCAGAAGACATAAGAATTGGTGTCGAGTTTTAATACTCGTTTTTGAATTAGAATATAGAATCGGTGGCAAGCTTCACTAGCCCCTATCAAAATGAAACATATTGTTTTCTAAGAACTTCCATACAAGATATAATAGTAGAATTGGTAACTAGCTGCAGGAAATATGTTTTGGATATTCCGAAAGCAACTGTCCGTTCGGCCGCACTGCAATAATTATTTAGAATTCTAATTGATCACAGATTTTATTGCAATTGCTATAAACATACATGTCTTGATCGGCGGAAGCACGTCTATAGGATTCTTCCACACAAGGTTGGCGACCATGTGCTCCTGCACATTCCGAGAGTAATTCTCAAGACTCAACCTTAATTCTGAATCTACCAATTAATATTCCAAATGGTGTGTGTTTCCGCGGACCAATTCAATATAGTTATAATTGGCATGTTAACAAAAGACTTTATAAATCTAAGGAGAGAAATACCATATGATTGTAAACGACCAACTATACACAATAATCGTTCAACATAGATGTTCTTGGTACTGTTTAATTCTACCATTTAATATTAATTAGCACAACGATTGCTGAATAGCGCAAACAATTAAATTTGACTAGTTCTACAGCTTCTCTGTACTCGAAACCAAATCCTCTCGTCGACGTTACCTTTATATAAATTCACCCAATTTAACCATTAAAATTTCTCATTTGGTCCTTTACATCATCCATTGTCATCGTTCATTTTTCATAGCAAATCGTTTGAAGAATATATGTTATCTTTTAGCAGATTAATCCATATTTAATCATTTATTTTTAACGATCACCTATCCATTCCATTACTATTATAAATAACCTCACCCATTCAAACAACTTTCATAAGGGCCTGTATAGTACTAAGCAACAACGTACCCACATGTAGCTGGGTTATCGCAAGGTACGTCTTTCTTCGTTCTTAATTTTTATTCATTGTCGTTACGTGGGAGCGATCTTGATTATTTATAACCATAAG
Source organism: Diprion similis (assembly GCF_021155765.1). Classification (NCBI taxonomy): domain Eukaryota; kingdom Metazoa; phylum Arthropoda; class Insecta; order Hymenoptera; family Diprionidae; genus Diprion; species Diprion similis. The sequence continues at coordinate 15,415,891 of NC_060105.1, read as the reverse complement.
CTACCACCACTCAGCACACGTTCCATCCCCACGTAACAACTTAATCAACTTTAAGCTTTGACTCCTTATAATCGACACTTTCAAATCATATTACCCCACTTTTTATTTTATTTTCTGACAGCACTCCTACTTATAACGTAATCATTCTCAGTCCTCGCATTCCTTTAACACGCACATGACTAAATCAGTCCAATTATCTCACATATATCGTACTTACTTACGACTAACTCATTTCGCAGCAACTCATGTATCTATCATCAAAATAGACTGCAAGAATCAATGCGTTTTTCCCCTTTTCGCTCGTGATGGTGCATGGGTCTGCAGCACTCGCTTTCGAATTAAACCTTTTGAAAGCATTCAGTGAAGTTCTGGTTCCAGCATCTCGCTGCTTACTTTAATCTGTAGATTGCTTTCTTTGATTTACAGACCTTTGCCGAACCATCTTTATGCTCTTGTGGCTGTACATTGTAGATGTTCTCATCTAGGTTACCGCGGAGGACAGCCGTCTTCACCTCAAAATGCACCAATCTCAGTCTCGCAGCAACTGCCATTGCTAGAATTATCCTTATTAAGGTGAATTTTATTATTGGACTAAAGGTCTCAGAGTAATCTATGCCTGATTTTTTGTGTGCGTGCGTGAATCCTTTAACTTCAAATCGTGCGTTGTATCTATCAACTGAACCCTCTGCTACCTATTTTACTTTGTATACCCATCGATTCCGCAAAACTTGGGCTCCTTTTGGAAGTTCCACCAGTTTCCAAGTTTCGTTTCTATACAATGAGTCCATTTCATTGTCCATTGCCTCTTTCCACAAGTTTTCTTGCTGATTCTGGACTGCGTCGACGTAAGTTTTTGGTTCTTTACTCTCAGCTACGAAACGGTCTTCAATGTTTATGTAGTCTACGAGATATCCCGGTTGGCAAATAGCTTGTCGGTCGCGTAGTCTATATCGCCTTTGCTCCTCTTGCTCGACCGCAACGTTCTCTTCCCTTTTAGCTTCACGATGACCAACATCTTTTCCAGGTATATCTTCGTATAAATCCTCGTTTTCTTCAGGTAAGGTTCTATCTTCGCTCAATCCCGATTTTTCATTGACAATACAATCTCTCGAAGGATTTTTACTGCTCCCTGTTCTGAAAACCAGATATGATACCCTTTAGTGGTCTCACCGTAACCCACGAAAATTCCGGGACTGGATTTCTTATCCCATTTCTTTCTCTTATCCTTTGGTATATGCGCGTATGCCTTTGTGCCCAAAATTTTTAACTCGATTTGACTCGCTGGCTTTCCGTGCCAGAGCTCATAGGGTGTTTTCTCTGGTAGGCTGCCTGTCCCAGTGCGATTTAGAACGAAAGCTACCGTATTCACTGCCTCGGCCCAAAAAGGTTTTCCTAGACCCTTCGAGTGCATGATCGTTCTGGCGGATGCCACGAGTGTACAATTGGCTCATTCCGCAGAACCGTTTTAGTGTGGCATATACTCTACGCTTTTTCCATGCTCTATTCCGTACTCCTCGGTTATGCTCTGCATCTTGGCGTTGACAAACTCCAGTCCGTTGTCTTTCCTAAGCCGCTTTATTTTCTTCCCCAACTGGTTCTGCACTTTGTTCAGAAAAGCTCTGCACTGTGTCAGCCTTGCTATCGAGGAAATACAACTTTCTATAACATGAATAACGTCACGTCAACACGGATCGTCACAGGTGATCACCTTCCCTCTGTGACAAGCAAAACGCAGAAGGCACTTGACTTTGTTCAGAACTGGTGCACATCCCAGGGACTGAGGATCAATCCTAGCAAAACCACTCTACCTACTACTCTACCGTTTCTCTCTCTCTCATCACGAAAAGAATACACCCTCTCTTCAGACTCTCATCGCAGAACAAAAATATGTTGTTTATTTCGTCAACTTTAATATAAATATTCACCTCTTTCGGAGATCTTTGGGTCGAGATTAACCGTGTCCACCTGGGTACGTTACTTGGGAGTCAACCTGGACCGTAAACTCACATGGAGGGTCCGCCAGACACAGAAAGGCCACGACCACTTACTGGGCCTGCAGAAGGATGGTGGGTCAAACCTGGAGACTACAACCATGAGTAGTCCGATGGATATCCACAGCCATCATACTACCTCAAATGCCCTGTGCCTCACTCGTGTGGTGGCCCGCAATGGGCAAGGCCACATTCCGAATGGTATACGACCGGATCTATAGGATGGTCTTCCTAGGTATTACGGGGCTCTTCGCACCACCCCGACAATTGATTGGGAGCCCTTCTGGATCCACCACCTCCACACATCACGGTGGAGGAGAAGGCCTGGAGGGCGGCGCTACACCTGTGGCACTTAGCGCTCTGGAACCGCACCGCTTTGGGACACACAATGATACTAAACCGGGTAAGGGTACCGCGGACGGCTCTGAAGCTGAGCGGGGACCGCTGCCCTAGCAGATTCCAATTTGACCACACTTTCTGGGTAAATTACCCCCCCCCCCCCCCCCCCCCGAGAAACCTGGTTCAACAACCCAGATGATCTACGCTCACCAAAAGGACGCGTCTGGTACACAGACCGGTCTGAAACCGGGACAAGCACCGGGGCCGGCTTCTGATGCGGGGGACCAAGGACGAGCACTTTACTTGCCCGGGACCCACGGCCTCGGTGCTACAAGCTGAAATGTATGTCCTGCTGGCTTGTACCAGGCATATCCTGAGCAAGGGCTACGAAGGGAAGCACATATATCTGCAGTAACAGTCGGGCGGCACTTAGACACCTAGACGCATACGTCGCAAAGTCAGTAGTGACCTGGGACTGTATCACTCTTTTATCACAGCTGGCAATGGATAACCGCGTGAACCTTATATGGGTGTCAGAACAAGCGGTATCCAAGGTAACGAGCTGGCACACAACCTAGCCAGAGAAAGAACCTCACGCCGAGCAAGCGACGAGGGCTGCCTAGCCGGCCTATCGCTGGGGCACGTAAAATGCCTATCTAAGCAATGGACGGAAGCCCGCTTCGTGGAACTCTGGAGCAGAGCACCGGGCATGGCCAGGGCCGGCTTCAGACATTAGGCAAGTGTGGTAATCGCCTCAGGGCGCAATATTTTCGGAGCGGCCACCGGCCTCACCAGCTACTTGATTTGTACAGTAGATGAAATAACAAAGATGACTGTTTCTCGACTTAACTCGCTATTTTCCGTTCTATCTTTATATGAATCTTCAACGCTCAGAATCACGGTATATAATTGTCGATAATCCCTGTAGTATTTTCGCAAACACGTGTCAGTACGCTTCAGTAGTTATCGATAAACTCAATAACCGCTGTCAGCGCCTCAACTACTGCAGCGTCAAGTTTTCACACTATTCAGTATGTACCGTTCTGTCGCTAACATGATGGAGCTTGCATCACTTTTTCCTCTCTACATGAAAAGTTGTAAGTATTCTATGACGGGTACTCGGGAAACCCATAAGATTTATGACCGACCACTCAACGTCAAATATCAATAGTAAATAAAAAATACGATAATAAGAAATATAAAGTCGTAATGTCAGGATGCGGACGCAAATCCAAACGGCTTTCGGGTGCTCGATATCGTACACGTAAGTTGATCCGGAAGAAGGTTGACAAAAAACTATCGGGTTCCCTAGTAAATTATTTAAAGCCCTACAGTTCCAATCAATTAGAAATTGATCACGACACGTCTGTGGATGACATAGAATACTCAACATTATCAGAAATACACGAAACAAGTGACGTAGCTTCAGAACAACCAGCTATAAAAAAAAAGAACTAGGTTAAATCAAAGCCTTGAAAAGTGTGTTGTAGCTGCCAGTGATCTTGAACCGAATTATGTACGAGAAAAAACTGACGTAAATGAAAATGATCAACAGCAAAACGTGGATTTCAACTTAATTCTTGATGACCCTGCTGCTTGGCCTGCTATTATTACGCACAACATTCCCCAGCGCATTATTGAAAAAGGTCCAGTTCAAGTCAGAGATTTCACGTTTCCGAAAAATGATTTTGGCAGGAGCTTTACGGTGTCAAATTACAAGCGGACTTTACCAAATGGTGAGCAACTCGACCGCAATTGACTGATTTATTCGAAGACAGATGACTCGATAATTTGTTTTTGTTGTAAGATATTCAACAATTCGGATAGTAGTCTTGGTACACATGGATTTTCGGACTGGAAAAATTTATCAAGAATTCTTTCTCAGCACGAAACTAGCAAAAAACATTTGATAAAGCATCAAGAATGGGTGGAACTTCGTCAACGGTTGGATAAAAACGTTACAATCGACACGACACAGCAACGTATGTTACAAGCCGAGAAAAAGCATTCTTTCAAGGTTTTAACTTGGATTTTGGAAATTGTAAAATATCTTTCCAAACAATGCCTAGCGTTTCGTGGGAGTTCAGAAAAACTTTACGAGCCAAACAACGTAAATTTCCTACAGTTAATTGAAATGATAGGAAAATTCGACGGCGATGTAGGGGAACACATCAGACGGATATAAAAAAAGATGGGTTCACAAAAGCAAAAAATACAAGCTCACTATTTTGGCAAAAATACACAAAACGAACTTATAGAATTGATATCTAATCGCATAACAGATACGGTAGTTAAAATGTGTTTGAAGGCGAAATACTACACAATAATTTTAAATTGCACCCCTGACAGCAGTCACACGGAACAAATTTCCATTGTTATTCGCTTTGTCACTTGTCAGATAGAGAGGGTGTGGCAATTCAAGAACGGTTCCTTGGTTTTGTACCAATACATGAAACAACTGGAGAAGGTTTGACAGATTTCTTGTTAAACAAATTAAGGAAACTAAACATTCCGATACAGAATATGAGGGGTCAGGGGTATGACAATGGGTCGAATATGCGTGGCAAGCATGCGGGCGTACAGAACAGAATTCGAAACATAAACCCACGAGCTTTTTTCATTCCTGGTGCTGCTCATTCGCTAAATTTAGTAGTAAACGATGCTGTCAAAGTATCAACAGATATTGTTGGTTTCTTTTCTCTTGTTCAAGAATTTTACAACTTCTTTTCGGCCTCGACAAAAAGGTGGGATAGCTTAAAGAAACACGTTACTCGACTGACATTAAAAACCTCTTAGTGAAACTAGGTGGGAAAGTCGAGTTAACGCACTGGAACCTCTGCGATATCAAATTGGAGAAGTGTACGACGCATTGTACGAAATTTGCAACAACATTAATAATGATGCCGCTACGAGATTTGAAGCCGAATGTTTGGCTTCAACTGGGACACTTGGCTACACTTGGGACTGAGAACGAAGTCCCTGTGCCCGAGATGCAGGGATGAGCAGGAGAATCCCCTCCACCTTATAACCCGGTGTGGTGGGCTCGAGGGACTGTGTACAGGCTCTTGGAGCTAGCTATTCCGGCGAGAGTGGAAGTGAGGAATCAGGGGTGGGTAGGCTGCTTCGATTTGTCAAGCTAGCCGGCCTCACGTCGTTTCCTAAATACTAAGGGTGCCCTTAACGAGCCCGGACACAATGATTTAGCAGGATTGAGCGCCCGATAACACTCGTCTAACACAACATACAAGTTCATTGCAAGAAATAAGCATTCAACTTATTTGAATTATAAAAAACAAAAATAAATAAAAGCATTGGTTGGGAATCGAACCGCGAACACATTCCGCGTAGCACAAAAAAGTGTATGTTTTTACCATCATCACATCACTTCAAGTGAGAATATGAGGCAGTCTCCGCCAACTCGGCCACTTTTTTTTCAACTGGCCAGACCTGTTTAATAATTGGTTATACAGTAGTACTACTCAAAGGTACTGTCTTGGAATTTTTTGAAATTTTTTAATTCTCTCGTTTCGAAAATGGCTTTCTTTTTAAACCAATATATCATGGAAGATTGAAGTAGGGCAAAAAAAATGTTTGTACAAAAAAGTTTTATTTTCCCATGACCTATTTAATGCAATATACATATATCATATTTTTGATGGCATCAAAAGGCTATTTTCAGTGGGAAAAAAGATGATTTTTTTTTCATCCTATGCAATATATATATATTGTGACGTGGTATTTTATACCCCGTCACATGGTTTGAATATCGCTCTCCTTATTTTCAGAATGTCGTAAAAAGTAACGAAAACACGTCTGAGGCCGATACTCCAAAAAGAACGACTAATTAATTTCTAAGTGAGACTTATCTATTAAGCTAATCCCTGTCTTTTTTTATCTTTGTATCGCACTACGAGAACTATCTTCACCGACACCGCTTCGAGGGAACCGAATATCGCGAAGCAGAGGTCACGGACCGGGTCGACAGCCAACTATCGTCAACTGCAACAGATCGGATACCGCAAAGTCAACTTCAGATGGATGCCTACCTAGGTTGCGTACAGGGTCGTGCGTGAAACACAACGAAGACCTCCGATCATTTAGACTCATCGGCCAGGTTCCGAACCATCACTACAAGGCCACTGCCGCATGGATGCATCGTAGACGGCGTACAGGGCTGTGCGTCACAAACACAACAAAGCCTCCCGTCGCGATACTTATCAGCCTGGAGCTGAACCAGCATAATACCTACTGTTCCGCCTACTATACCGCAGAATCGTAGCTGTCTAAAAACCTACGATTATCGAAGGACTGCATCGTGAAGACAAGCCCAAGAAACAGTGGTGGACTACGCCGGACTGATAGTCTCAAGGATGGGAACCCCGTGTGTAAATCATCGCCATCAGAAAGGCTCGGTGCAACAGTGCCGTAGGGCCCGCACCGAGTTACAGTACCGGAGAGATAGTCAGCGCGGGGAGTACTAGCACTGCACAAGTTGATGACGGATCAATCACGAATTCCACAAAGTATCGATATCGCAACAGTGTGAGTAGGATCATTCTTCTCGTCGTCGTTCTTAGATCTCCTCACACACATCGATACCGCATTACTGTGAGGGGTAGACCTTCCCCTCTTACGAGTATCGCAAGCAGCTGACCATAGCCCTCCCACATATCGCTCGATGGATCGATAATTCGACATATGTCAACGTGGGAGGAGAAGACACCCAGGAATGGACTATCGCCCGTCTACACCTGTTGACCCGTACCACGTGACCCTCTGGCCCAATTATCGATCACCGGACACCGGAAAAGGATCACGTGACGAAATCTCGCCGAAAATCGACCGGGATCGTCAGGATCGCCGCTCGTCTCTTCACACTCTGCGTCCAGCTATTCTTAACGACAGACGTACTTTCGCTACGAATATTATCGCTTTTCTCTATTTTCGCTTATACATCTAAATTCAGTGCTTTCTACCTGCTTTTCGCTACGCTACCTGTTCTCTACGCTTTTCTTCTATCTTCTGTATTCGTAAGTGAGGTTTTTCTATCTATTTTGTGAAGCCACGAATTTACTTGCTTTATATCTTTTATCTCGCAGTTTGCTCTGCGTGAGCCACGTGGGCTCATATCGTATCTCTTATTATCTCTTATCTTATTCTATCCCTTAATATCGAATATTGCAAGTAATTTCGCGACTGGTTAGTTTACTATTAATTTGTAGTGACTATTATCTATTTCCTTGATTTATCTCGTTTGAATGATTTCCTGATATCGCTGAATAGCAGCGCCTTACTTATGCTTTAGTAGAATATCTCTGATTATCTTGGCTTATTTGAATCTCTGATTTATTGTTCTCAGTAGTGATTGTTAAATTAATTAGCTTATAAAGTCTCTCAGTTTGTCTCTCATTTCGTTCTCGCTACCTAATATCTATTTTCTCTTTATCTCTTTTATAATTTCTCAAATATCGTTTCTTTGATTTCTTGATATCTTTCTGATTTAACTATTATCGAATATCTTGGAGTAATTATATCGTAAGCGTACCGCGTGCGCGATCTTATATCGCTGCGCGGTATAGCCGTTGTTCTCTTTTGACATTGGAGTATTGTGCCGTACCGAATAACACCTTTTTCACCGCTTTCTTTGCTAATACCGCTGTTACGTAGTTTGTCCGTAAATCTCTAGTTTGTAATATATCGCATTATAATATTTTCTCTCTATAATATCTGTTCTTGACACGTCAAGATATCTATTTCTTGTTTGTCGTGATTATAACATTTCGTCGTATCGCATATATCGCAAGCAAGAACCTACGTATTTCTCTAATTTCTCTTGTAATTGCTATCATAATTTCTATCGTAATTTCTATCATACCTGTTTTATATTATTTCGTTATATCTGATTCTTTGTAACTTCACTTCAACTATCAAATTATCTCACTGACTTGTAATCCTTGCCTTCCCTATTAATTGTAACATCTCTTGCTTCTCGACTAACTGTAATATTGCTCGCTTTTTAATTAACTGTAATATCTTTTGCTTTTTGATTAACTATAATATCTCTTGCTTTCTTTAATCAATTGTAGTATTCTCGTATCGTGCCTCATTCGTTTTAACTACAAATTTGCTGCGATTATTCTGTATTTCTGTGATCATACTTTCTCGCCATACTATGCCGTTTAATTTGAATTGTAACAATTAGTTTAAGAACCTTAGATTGTGCATTGCATGCTAGCCTATTTCTTATCTGCTTTGTAAACTTGCTGATTGTTATACCGAGTAATAGTATCGCGATCACACCCGCTTCATACCGCTAAATCACACGAATAATTGTATCGCTAACGTGTTATCTCTCAATCCTACTTTCTCTCTGGCTGTACTTGAATTTCTCTATCTTTTCAATACACTTGATACTATTACCATTTTCTTCAAGATTGTGTTTTATCGAATTGGATACGACCCATCCCCTCTACCATTATCTTTACCTACTGAGTGAGCTGTGCAAAACCGTCGTAGAATCTGATCTATTTCGTTTATTTCGTATTTCCTAATTATCGTATCTCTGACGCTACTGCGTCTGGCGCCCAACAATCCTATCTTTTTCTAATTATCGTTTTAACCTAGTGATCAGGTCAGTAACTGCGCCGTAGGGTAGCGTGATTATCCCTCCCTCAAGAATTATCTCTATTTTCCCTTTTAAACTAATAATCACGGTGCAATATATATATATATATATATATATATATATTGTAACGGACCCGATTCCTGAGGCTCACAGCCTGAGAGAAACCGTTCTGAGTGGGTTCTTCCGAATTCTATCGAGTAAAATAATAATTAAGTTTCTGGACCTCCTCTTGTTTGGGAAAAGAATGGCTTAATAAAACTCGCCTAAAAGACCAAGAAATTAGCTATGCGGACTTGAGTAGTAATACAAGGAGAGTTCTGCGTATAGATTCCTGTTACCGACACTTACCGACATTTTCCCCAGACTCAAACCCTTCTCCGCGATGACGTCACAGTCTACTGTACCGACTGTAGATCAAAATGGCGCTACCTATTTATCGACCGAAGGTTCAACCTTACCGACAGTGTTATCGGCCGAGGGTCAAAATCTTGCTGCTTAACCGACAGTGTTATCAACCGAAGGTCAAAATCACGTAGCTTTACCATCGGTCTCGCTGTCATCCCCCCTACCGACGGTCGAGGTGTAGCGGAGACGCAAAACCTTCTGTTCCCAACGTACCCATCTCAGGAATGTTCCGGTTAACTTTAAGCGGCTTGTGGTGTGATATTTGACACCCTACATTCCGCAATCAACAGTTCCGAGAATTGTTTTCGTTAACCCGATATCAATTACGTGACATTCTTTTCTCGAAAACTGCTTGTGTGGTCCAAAGACCAGTATGATATCAACCACGTAACATTCGACAATTAATAGTTCCGAAAATGGCTGGGGTGAACCACTTGACATTCCGTTCCCACGATATCGAACCACGTGACGTTCTGTTTGAGTCGATGACCCAGTGCGTTATCAACCACGTGTCATTCTTATCAAAAGCCCAAACTCTGAAGTGATTTGAACCATGTGACATTCTTTTTCCCCCGCTAAATACCTCTCCAGGACTCTCATGTGACGAACCCTTGTGTTTTTGTTTTGCAAACGGAGAAACGTGATATCGTATAGCAGCCCCCCATGTTCACCGAATGACACGACACCACGCGCAATAGACACACGTATAACTCGCTCTATAAAAAGGATTACCATCAAAGCAAACGATCATTCATGTTTAAACCTGTCAAGAGCACGTGAGAAGTAAGAAAGGTGGAATCCGCGAAATGTTTGAAATTGATCAACATTATGGAATCTGCGTACAAAATGTTGGACAAATCATCGCCAACGGAGGTTCAGAAATGGATCAAATTTGGGACGCAAAATATCCGGCTTCTAAACAAAATTCTGCGAAAGGCTTCAACGATGGGTGAGAAAACGAAAATTATTACAACGATCGGACTCTTGAAATCGCTGGCGGAAAAATTCAAACGTCTTCGGAGAACGGGTGACGGTACGCGGAAACAAAGACGAAGCGATCGCGTACACTGGGAGGAATTGGAGTCTGCTTTCGAGGGAAGAATACGAACCGGATCGATCACCAATTTGAAACATAAAGACGTGGAGAGGTTTTTGGAAGACGCAAAGTTACTCGCTGTGACAAGACTGAAGAAAGCTGTGGTGAATATCCGAAACAACGACTCGTATTGCTTTCTTTGGTCAGTCACCGCAGCTCTGTACCCAGCTAACAACAAAAATCCCAACATAACCTGCTCGTATCCACATTTCAGCCCAGTGCTACGGTATGACAGTCTAAACTTTCCTATGTCTAAAAATACTATTTCGAAATTTGAAAAACTCAACGGACTTTCCATCAATGTTTATGGTATAGACCAAGATGGTGGGAAAAAAAGTGAAACAGTACCGATTCACTTGAGTCAGTATAAGTCTGATAAACCCGTAATTCATCTCTTGGCAGTGGAAACCGAAATAATAGACGATGACGATGATGTTGATATGGAAAATTATAAAAAAAAGAGAACCTTTCATTTCGCTTGGATTCGGAATTTATCTCGATTAACTAGTTCTCAAATTTCCAACCGTAATGGTCGTACTTGGTTATGTGATAGATGTTTGTTGCACTTCCAACCTAAAAAATGTTTGACAAAGCATAAATTTTATTGCACAGATTTAAACGAAACCAAAGTCGAATTATTAAATATAAATTTCCTCAGAGGAGGAAAAAATTCTGAAATTCTAAAATTTTAAGCACAAGGAAAGCGTTCAGTTCTGTATTTCGCGGATCTAGAATGCTTGTTGCAAGCTACTAACATTCAAGTGTCAGAAAATAGAACAATTTACCAAAATCATATTCCTTACAGTATAGCATTGTTTGAATATATATATATATATTAAAATATAAAAATATAAAAATATATATATATATATATATAGTAAGTAATAAAAGTATAAGTATATATATAATGGTATATACACGATATGTCCGGAACACTGCCGAATACGGCCGGGGACTACGCGCCTCGCTTCCGTAACGTTCAGACAATGTACACAGCAATATAATAAATATCTGTAAACGTTAAACACGAGTTCCTCAATTATTTCTTAAACATGGCGCAGTCGTCAAGTAAAGTCTCGCGAACCCGGTGTTATTTAATTTTATCTTACTAAATCTTTCCTTTCTCCTCTTTCTTACCTTCCTCTCTTACTTTTATTTTTGGAGGGTTTGTCAGGAAAATTCAAACTCGTGACCGGTTCGTTTTAACGGGAAAACAAAATGGCCTCTTTATTAATTTGACCGATAAATATTACGAAACACAGTTTAACAATAAATACATATATTGAGTTACGGATCACTATCATTAGCATTCACCTAAATTTACTTTCGTTAACTTTCTTATTCTTTCTTTCGGTATTCTCTCACTCTCAGTACCTCTCGTACTCTTTCGACTCTCACACTCTCTCTCTCTCTCTACTTCTACTCTCGGCTCTCGTTCACACACGACTCCTCGCGGCTCTCGAACATTCGCTTCGACTGGCACGGTTCTACTCGTTCGCCATCTTGGGAAAACACGCGCGCGATTCAAATTAACGCTGTGTCTTTAACACCGGTAAATATAAAAGTGTGTGTTACCGCGAGTTATCAACTGTGAAATATAAACAGTACTAAATATAACCTCCAACTATGGCGAGAGCAGGCACAAGCTACGTGAAGTTGCCACCAGATTTTGACCTGCAAGGCCCGAATGCCGGGAATGAATGGGCTTTTTGGAAAACATCATTCGAGGACTATTTGATCGCCACCGGCCAACATGAAGCAGACGATCGTCTTAAAATGTCAATCCTGCGAAATATTATCGGGACAGATTCCGCCCGCATTATGGCATCATTCGATGTCGCACAAGCAAATGTCAACAATTATACACACATGATCGGCCTCATAGACAGATTCGTGAAACCACGCGTAAACGAGTGTTGAGAACGCTATCAGTTTCTGAGCAGAACTCAGAAAGAAGGAGAAACATTCGACCAATTTTTAACGGATCTCCGTCACCTAGTAAAAAACTGCAAATACGGTGTCAATGAACCTGACAGCGAAACCGAGGAAAACAAGGCCCTTAGAGACAAGATTTTCACTGGGATCCGCGACTCCACTGTACGAGAGGCCCTGTTGAGGATCGACAACCTAACCTTGGAAAAAGCCACAAATTTTTGCCGCACAGCAGAGCAGAGTCGTTCTCAAAACCAACAATTCCAACAACAAGAACGACAGCAATCCCAACCACCGAATCAAAGCGTAGATTTTGTAAAGAAATTTAAAAAGTGTGCCAGTAAATCCCGTTCTGACAAAAATGACAAATATAAGGCCACCCCAGGTAAAGCCGACAAATCTACAAAAGAATTTAAATGTAGACGGTGTCAAACGACGCATGGCTCACGTAATTGCCCAGCGTATGGTCAGAAATGTAACAAATGTGGAACCTTAAACCATTTTGCTGTAGCGTGTAAAGTAAAAAACGTAAATAACTGTCAATGTAATACACAGGTATGCAAGTAGATCCAGAGCGAATCGAATCACTTATAAAACTTGAACGGCCTAAAAATGTTACCGAACTACAAAGAATTTTAGGATCATTTAATTACGTTCGCAAGTACATACCTAGCATGGCCGAAACTATGGCTCCGCTATGCCAACTTCTAAAATCTACCGTTGAATGGGAATGGATGCCTGTACACGAAAAGGCATTTAAATCCCTTAGAGAGACCGTCACAAACTTGCCCGCTCTTCTACCATTTGATCCTCGTAAGAAAGTAGTACTTCAATGCGACGTGTCCCAAAATGGCCTAGGTTGCTGCATGTTTCAGATACATGACAATAATATGTTGAAATTAGTAGCATGCGCATCCCGCAGCCTCAACGAATTTGAAGTGAACTACAGTCAATCCGAGAAAGAACTATTATCAATTTATTATGGCACAACTAAGTTACACAACTTCATTTATGGTTCCAACGTGAATGTTCAAACGGACCACAGACCCCTTGTTTCTATCATGAACAAACCGATCAGTAGTATAGGATCCGTAAGACTACAGAGATTACGCCTGAAATTATTGAAATATTCACTAAACGTCTATTATGTACCTGGTAAACACTTACATTTTGCAGACATGCTTTCTAGATCCTATATAAAAGAAACTAGTTACGACCCAGACATGATCGAGATGGTGCATACTGTGTCCAAAAACTTACCAATGAGCAATACAAAAAGAACTGAATTTCAAGAGATAACCGATAAAGATCCAATTTTGCAAAAAATTATACAATATTGTAAGCAGAATTGGCCCCATGCAAGTAAAATGCCAACCATTTTACCATCTAAGAGACGATTTGTACGTATGTGACAAACTGCTATTTTTATGAAACAAGATTGTCGTCCCCACCAAACTAAGATTATCTATTATCCAATTACTGCACAAAGGGCATATAGGTATCAGTAAATCCCTCGCTCGTGCACGTAAACTTTTTTATTGGCCTGGCTTATCCAACGACATACACAATTACAGCAAGAGTGGCCGAACTTGCGAAAAGTTCCAACCTGCCAATTTCAAGGAACCTCTCATCCCACACGACGTCCCGACACTGAGATTTAACAAAATAGCTATAGACATATTAGAATTCGGACCCAAACCATTCCTTGTAGTCATTGACTATCACTGGATCGAATTATGTCCCCTCAAGTACAAAAATTCATCCAACGTTATTAATGCTATGCAAGATATATTTACCCGATTTGGATACCCACAAACGATCATTGCAGACAATATGCCTTTCCAGTCAAGTGAATGTAAAGCATATTACAAAGAAAAAGACATCACCATTTTTACTTGCTCACCCCATTATCACAGGAGCAACGGGCTAGCCGAAAAAACTGTAAACATTTGTAAAACCATCCTGCGTAAAGCCCTCGAGGATAAGTCCGACTATCGTGAACTAATTATGGAATATAATAATAACCCTATTGTTAACCTTGGTGCATCCCCCAGCCAAATATTACAAAGTAGAACCCTACGAACCCAAATACCTATTACTGAACAGCTGTTAGCACCAAAGATTCAAAACCACATTTTTGCAGCACTCAAAAGGCAACAAGCAATATATAAACTCACACATGATAAGTTAGCCCGTCGTACGCCACAAGAGTACCGTAAAAATGACAAGGTTGTAGTTCGTACAAATAAAGACACGCATTGGCATAAAGCCATTGTAATGAAAGCCGCCAAAGAACCACGTTCATATTGGGTTAAATATGAGCGTAACGACCGAACTGTTCGTCGTAACACTAGTCAACTGAAACTATCGTATACTAAATCAAACCCAAGTGATAATGAAATAGTCGATAATCGATACCCTGAGAACTTAATATCTGATATAACTGATACACGGAATATACCCATCGTAAACCCAGAAAGACGTGACGTACCAAGAATACAAGAGCACACAGAAAATGCTCAGGAAGATGATCATAACATTATTCATGTTCCCAATGACAAAGAAGCCCTTACGCCGCCCACAAATGTCGCAAAATCGCGTTCCAGGCGTACTATAAAAAAAGTTGTAGGCCTCAATCTTTGAGGGGAAGGTGTTTGAATATATATATGTATAAGTATAGATATAATGGTATATACACGATATGTCCCGAACACTGCCGAATACGGCCGGGGACTACGCGCCTTGCTTCCGTAACGTTCAGACAATGTACACAGCAATATAATAAATATCTGTAAACGTTAAACACGAGTTCCTCAATTATTTCTTAAACAAGCATATTATCTGCATTGCACCTTTAACGATTCCATTTCAACGTTCAAAATTAACCGCGGGGAGACTTGCATCGAATGGTTTGTGAACGAGTTGGAGCAATTGGCACACTCGTTAGAAACGTATTTCAAAACTATTGTACCTATGGAATCGCTGAACTTCAATCAAATTAACGAATTTAATTTATCAAAGGTATGTCATATTTGTGAAAAGCCGTTCACGCGCGAAGACGTGAAACACCTTGATCACTGTCATTTCACAGGAAAGTACCGTGGTCCTGCGCATCAAAGCTGTAATCTTAGTTATCAAAACTCGCATACTATCTCAGTGATATTCCATAATCTGTCGGGTTACGATTCGCATTTTTTGATTAAAGCATTGGCCACAACTTTTCAGGGTACTATTCAGCTTCTACCCATGAACAAAGAAAAGTACATTTCATTCACAAAACATGTCAAGGGGACAGATATAAAGTTTATATTCATAGATTCGTTCCGTTTTATGCCCAGCAGTCTCGAAAAATTGGCAACATATTTGAATGACAATCAAAAAGCAATTACACGTAAATCTAGCACAAGATCTGAAAAATTCGAGTTATTAACCAGGAAAGGTGTTTTTCCGTACGAGTACATGGATGGTTGGGAGAAGCTCGAGGACGTAAAGTTACCACCTAAAGAAAGATTTTATTCAAAATTAAACAACCAAGATATTTCGGATAACGATTACGCACACGCGTGTAAAGTTTGGCAAGCTTTTAGCCTTAAAACGTTGGGGGAATATTCAGACTTATATTTTCAAACTGATGTTTTTCTGTTGGCTGCCGTTTTTGAAAACTTTCGACAAAATTGTTATGCAACGTACAACCTGGACCCGTTACATTATTTTACAGCGCCCGGTCTTTCGTTTGACGCAATGTTAAAATGTACCGGTATCGAACTCGAGTTTCTCACTGACATCGATATGCTTATGTTTATAGAAAAAGGTATTCGAGGTGGTGTGTCCCAATGCTCTAATCGATATGCAAAGGCTAACAATAGATACATGGAAGGTGCTTTCAATCCAGCGCTTGAAGAGTCTTATCTCATGTACTTCGACGTTAACAACTTGTACGGCGCGGCTATGAGCTTTGCTCTGCCATGCAGTTCTTTCGAATGGATAATAGATTTAAGACAATTCGATGTTTTTGCCGTCACAGACGAAGCGGAGTTTGGCTACATGATAGAGGTAGACTTGGAATATCCCGAGGAACTGCATGAAATGCATAAAGATTTACCACTGTGTCCGGAACACTACATACCTCCCATCTCAGAAAGTAAGCAGCCGAAATTGACGACCACGCTACTTTCCAAGCAAAACTACGTTGTTCATTACCGCGTCTTGAAACAATGCTTAGAATTAGGTTTGAAACTAGCTAAAATTCATAGAGTTCTAAAGTTCAGACAAACACCGTGGCTCAAAAAGTACGTAGATTTAAATACAGACTTACGCAAAAAATCAAACAATGAATTCGAAAAAAACTTCTATAAACTAATGAACAACGCAGTTTTCGGTAAGACAATGGAAAATGTTAGGAAGTATAGAGATGTCAGGCTGATTACGAAATGGGATCGAAGATACGGTGCTAGAGCTACTATAGCCAAACCAAATTTCCACAGTTGTACAATCTTTGATAAAGGTATGATAATAGTTGAATTGCGTAGAACGACAATCAAACTCAACAAACCATTGTATGCAGGCTTCTCCATTTTACATCTTGCGAAGACCTTTATCTACGATTTTCACTACAAGTATATTAAACCGAAATTTGGGCATCAGGTGAAATTAATGTACACTGACACGGATAGTTTGATATATCATTTCACCGTCCCCGACATTTACGAATGCATCAAACAGGACTTGGATGAATTTGATACCTCCGATTATCCACCTGACAACGTCTACGGAATACCGTTGGTTAACAAAAAAGTTCTGGGTTTGATGAAAGATGAGTGTAACGGAAAAATAAGGGCGAAATTTATTGGCTTGAGAGCGAAGGTGTACTCATTCAGAGTGATGGAGGAGGATAAGGATGAAAAACGAGCCAAGGGTGTCAAACGATCCCTGTTAAAAACTATAACCTTCAATGGTAACTTGAAGTGTGCTTTAGAACACGAAAATCTAGTCGAACGTCAGAGTCTGATACAGAGTCAGAAGCATCAGGTCTATACCATTGAACCGAAAAAAGTAGCACTGAGCTGGAACGACGATAAGCGTATCGTATTTCGAAACACAACCGATGCGCTGCCGTGGGGCTACGAGACCTGCAGTTAAACTGAGCATCGGTATGAATTGTATCTCTAAGATGTAAAAATAAAGACAAATACTTGAGAAATAATTTCGTTTATTCAATATTACATATCAGATTCATTTATCCAACTGTTGTGTGTATTGTCAAAGCCTAGCCACTTGACGTATAATTTTTTTCCCCGCTCCTGGAGCACCTTCTCCACGAGATAGATGTCCAAATGTTCAACCTTGAGGAGCTCCTGTTCGTAGTAACCACCAGCGACGGGTTGACCTTGGTAGTCTTTGAGCTTGTACGTCACAGGATTGGTATTTTCAACTCAACAGGTTCTGCGACATTGCACAGTCTTTTATTCTGTAGATCGTAATGTCCGTCCGCAAGTGATTTGAAATCCGACACCGGGAGGGCCGCGATTACCCGCAGCTGTGTTTTTATCCAGATGTCGTCCGAACACATCGACACTCATCTCAGAAATGAATGTAAAAGCGATAAGAGCTGCTTAATAAATGATTTCTGCTTCGCGTAGTTCTTCGATAATGGACATCATTTCGTTGTTGTGACTCGGATTTCCCGCAGCCTGGGATGCTCAGAGTAGACGAAGACGCTGCACTAACTCGTTTGGATCATCCCAGAAAACGTATTCCCTTTGAACGCCTTGTCGTGTAATCATAGCTTGCGGAAGTAGACCTTTACCCTTTCGCTGAGGCGATGGTGAATAATCCAACAATTCGGCAATGACATTTCTCAATTTGTAACTGTTATCGCTTCGAACAGCTCCGTGAGATTAGTAATACTTTTTATGTGCGTTCGTTTTGAGGATTATGTTTCTATAATTTTCCCGACCTTTGTCGCTAACATAGGACCTGTCCGGCTTCTTTTTGAACAAAAGTTCCAGCAACCCCTTCGTTTTTGGGTAAAGCGTATCCCTAATACGGATCTGGTCACTCTCAAAACTCATCAACGAATCACCAATCATTAGTCCGGTTGAGAGGTTGCGTACACCGTACACGTTGTCCAATTCACTTTTTCTCGTCTCATCTCTCATCATTTCAAAATACTCATTCTTGGTTTCATCAACAGGTGTTGATTGTTTCATCTCTTGCCGAAGCAAAGGAATCATCCATTTCCGAGACTGTTTCATTGTTCGTTTCATTTTTCATCTGCTTTATTTCTTGTTAAATTTCTGCCATTTCTTGTTTCACGGGTTTCGTCTCTTTTGTAACATTCACCAGTTCTCGCAACGGAGTCACTACTGGTTTGAAAACGTCGCTCAATTTCCGAGCCGTGGATTCCTTGCCCGACTTGAGCAATCTGTGTTTTCGACGGATCGCAGCACTTGCTTGAACGATCTGATGTAGGACTTCTTTTTGCTCGGGAATTTTGGAGCTCTGCATGTTGACGCAACTGAGTCTGCAACGCTAATGTGTCTCTCGCTTGGAAACGCAAGATTTTTATCACTTTTCCAGGCTAATGAAAGAATCGAATCCCTTCCTATAACGTCCTTGGTTGGGCTCGCTGTCTTTGTCGATCACAAGAAACCCGTACTTATCACCGTTCCAGCATGCGGAGCACACATTTTTAAACTGTATGTATGACATATCGGTGTTCATATGGTCGTTGTATACGTGTCTCAGGTTCATATCGTCTTGTTTGAATAACACGAGTAAGTTTACGTTGTCGTGCACGAGATGTTTGGGAATACGCGCGTACGTCTGACAGAGATAGAAACAATCAACATCGTGATGCCTGCCCATGCAGAAGTAGGCTCTAATATTGTCCTGCTTCTCGCACGCTCCATCATCAAAAACTATTATCGAGTTGGGTCGTGCTTCGAACCGGTGTAATCACTTGCTCACGCTCGGTATAAGGAAAATACTCCATATTCTCAACATTGTCCAACAATTGCTTCAACAATTGGTACTTCGGTTGGTTAATGGATTTTGAGTAGATATAGATATTTTCAAATCTAAGTCCATTGGGATGGGTTATAAGTGTGAGCAACGCATTAGTTTTACCACAATTAGACGGTCCGCAGAATATTGCACGCACACTGTTCGGAAGTAATTCCCCATGCCGTTTTTGTCTTTTCACATTTTGCTCTGAAAGTTTGTCGAAATTTATCACGGGAAGCTTAGTAGGTTGTGCCTCAAACCGCAGCTTGGACATGACTGACCAGATTTGCTATAAATACCCTGGTTTTAAACCTTTCCCGTCAATCAGAGCCTGAACATGATCGTGCACAGAGGTAAACGAAGCAGCAAACGGCAACATCGTGGCAAAGGTCTGGTGAATAAAATCATCAACAGTCTTCCAGTCGAATTGCATGTACCTGGTTATCAATACTGTGGACCTGGTACAAAGTTGACAAAGAGACTCGCGCGAGGTGATCCGGGAATCAATCCTCTCGACGCAGCTTGCAAGAACCATGACATTGCTTACTCGCAGAATCGTGAAAATCTTGAAGTCAGGAACGCGGCTGATAGGGTATTGGCTGAAAAATCGTGGAAAGGGGTCTTCGCACCGGAAGCCAATTGGAGCGAGAAAGCAGCGGCTTGGGCGGTAGCTTGATACAATGAAAGTGAAATCGAAACTAGGAATGGGAATTCGAAAACCGAAAAACGTGACCTTAAGAAAAATTATAAACGCTGCGAAACAATCCATGATTCCGAGCAACGATGCAAAAGTAGCTATCGAGTCTGCGCTCAAGGGGGCTGAAAACGCTGTTCAAAAAGCGGGTGGTAAATGTAAAGTGCGAACACCACGCGTTCTACCGGTACCTTCGGATTTCTACCATTCTAGATTCCCATTTTCGCTGGACTTAGTGCCACAGGCGCGATAGCTGGTGGTGCGGCAGGTATAGCAAAAGCTGTGAACGATGCGAGCGCAGCTGAACGAGAACTGGAGGAGAGCAAACGGCACAACAAAACTATGGAAGCTATCGCGTTGGGTAAAGGACTTCATTTGAAACCGTATAAAACGGGTCTCGGTCTCCATCTTCCAAAAAACTAGATGCGAAGCTACCACGTCAAGCGTTGACCGATTGGGACTTGTTGGAATATGCAAAAATCTTCAAGATTCCCTATTTCCGTGGTGTTTTCATGCGGAACGAAATGCCCAAAAACGGTCCACGAAAAAACGAGTCAGCTATAGTCAACCTCGACG
This sequence comes from Diprion similis, assembly GCF_021155765.1. Classification (NCBI taxonomy): domain Eukaryota; kingdom Metazoa; phylum Arthropoda; class Insecta; order Hymenoptera; family Diprionidae; genus Diprion; species Diprion similis. Next base: position 15,395,228 of record NC_060105.1, on the reverse strand, counting down.
ACAAAGAGGGTCCGGGAACACACTGGGTTGCGTAGAAAAAACGTGACAATAACATCGATTACTTTGACAGTTTTGGTAATCTTCAACCACCCTCGGACCTCATCAAATATCTCGGTATTGGTAGCGTTAAATACAATCATGAAAGGTACCAGGATTATGATACATTTGAATGCGGACATTTGTGCTTGAAATTTTTAAGCGATGAGCTATATAAGTATGGTGCATAATTCAACACAGCCAGTCTATCACTCGCAGCCATGCATGATTCACTAACGTTAACAAATTTGGGAACCTCTTCGATTCTCGAAGCGCAATATTTTCTTCCGATTGAACTTGCTTGTGATAAAAGTTATGCTCTTGGTTTGGCAGAATTGTTGACCTTCAATTCAATCCCCAACGTTGATGTTGGTCACAATAAAATTTACGTGGCTGATAGAGTGATCACTATACCTACCGGCAGCTACGAGATCGAAGAAATAGAGAAGTATCTTCAAAACGTGCTAAGAAATACAAACATCAGGCTCGACATTAAGCCCAACAATAACACATTACGCAGCGAAATCACATGCAACCGCAGTCTAAACTTTGAACCGAACGATTCCATTACTCAACTTTTGGGATTCACACCTCGTGTATTGGAGGCTGATAGAACTCACGAATCAGACGTGCCTGTAACTATACTCAAGGTCAACGCGTTGCGAGTTGAGTGCAGCATTACAACGGGTGCCTACGTCAATGGACGTAAAGTACACACTATTCACGAATTTTTTCCAACCGTCCCACCAGGATATAAGATCGTGGAAGTGCCGCCGCACGTCATTTACCTTCCGATCACCGTCAGGACCATAGATCACGTTCAGCTTCGGTTAGTGGATCAAGACGGAGGCTTGGTTAATTTTCGTGGTAAAGTTATAACTGTGAGACTACACATCAAATCGCAATAAACGATGGGTATCGTTTATAACAGACATCCAAAGAATAGGTATATCAGAAAGTCGACATGTCCCGATCAAGTCAGTCATCGATCGATTCACGAACCGTCAACACCTCGGAACGTGGAGTTCCTGATAGCTCTGGGCTTGAAACTGACACCTTTTGGAAGAGGAAATTCCGGCATATAAGAATCCGATTTTGCTGTTTCGTCGTCTGCTACGTACCATGGAAGAAGAAATCTTAAACATTCAAACACCGGTCATCTTTGACGAATCCATTGCGCATTATGAAATTCACGCTCACAAACCTTACGCCTCGTCAACTTTCAACAACAGCGATGAAATTCGAATCACCGTTCAGCATCAGGATTTATGCATATTACCCGGCAAAAGTTCGGCCCATATCCACGGACGACTCTTAAAAGCTGATGGAACAGCGACTGTGAACACGCAGCTCGTAAACAACGCCATCTGTCATTTATTTGAAAAAATTCGCTACGAAATTAATGCGGTTGAAATCGACAGAAGCAAGAATGTTGGCTTGACAAGTCTAATGAAGGGTTACGCTTCTCTGAACCCTGGTCAGAGTTGGCTGATGGAGAGCGCAGGATGGCTTGACGTGGAAAAGAAGAAAAAATTAACCGATGCCGAGGGTAATTTTGATGTATTGATACCGCTCAGCACGATACTGGGTTTCGCTGAAGACTACCGCAAGATCGTTGTCAATGCCAAACACGAGTTGATTTTAACGAGATCCAAAACTGATGTAAACGCGATTGTGGAGAGTCAAGAGGAGGAATACAAAATCGTGATCAATACAGTGGAATGGCTCGTACCGTATTTGAAACTTGCGGATCAGAAAAAAGTTAACCTGCTGAATTTCGTTGAGAAAGACCCGCCTATTTCGATGAGCTTCCGCAGTTGGGAATTGTACGAATATCCTTTACTTCCACCTACATCGAAACACGTTTGGACTGTGAAAACTTCCACTCAGCTTGAAAAACCTCTATATGTAATTTTGGCTTTCCAAACAAGTCGAAAGAACAAGGTTGGCAAGAACGCAAGTCATTTCGATCACTGCTATGTCACGGACGTCAAGCTGTTTTTCAACTCACAATCTTATCCGTACGGTAACCTGAACCTAAACATGAGTCGTAATCTGTACGCACTCTTGTACGAGATGTACGCGAACTTCCAAGCTACCTACTTCGACAAGAACCCCGAGCCGTTGCTGACAAGGAGTGAATTTCTTCAGAAGGCTCCCTTATTCGTTATTGACTGTTTAAAACAAAACGAATCCTTGAAGTACGGACCCGTTGACATCCGCCTTGAATTTGAAGCTAAAGCCAACTTTCCCGCTGAAACATCGGCCTACTGCTTGATTGTTCACGATCGAATCGTTGAATACAACCCACTCAGTGGTGGGGTAAAAAAGTTGGTATAAAAGCTGACCAAATCCCACCACCTCCCACAGTTGAAACATGGAGCTCATCGTTGACATACAAGGCTTCCGTAGACCTTGCGACAACACCTTCACGTTGAAAGAATTGGCTGTTCTACTCGGAAGCACCTCCATCGACGTTTCTCTTCAAGCTACCTTACGAATGGGACTGTCTACACGTCAAATACAAAAGCTAAAATTCATGGTTGCAACGCAATTTTCACGGTCTACCTTGGAGCTGTGGAAAGATACCGTTCGAGAAAGTGGAATGGACAATTGAATACGAGTTGTGCAAAGCTCGCAAGGTGTACGTGAAGGGAGAAAAAAAACGAGATTGGCTGCTTAAAATTGTCCCCAAAGTTCAAATCATCGATTTGCTGGACTTGGGCTGCCCACCGCTTCAAACCATTCAAAAAACTTCGGCTGTACATGTACGATGTGACGAGCACACAATACCCAACGCAAACTGTGCAGCTCGAAACGTCATGTTACTCCAAAATTCGTTACTGAATCACCATGTTGTACGGATGGCGACGGTGAACGATTTGTGCTACTGCGCAGAAGCATCTACAAGAACGATCCCGCATTCCTGGCGAAAATATCATCCTGGTTACGATACTGTTGAATAAAATTATTGTACTAACGTTATAAAGTAATTTCAATAAAGCTTTTTTTAAAATATTTATGCATTAATTTGATACCTCACCTTTCGCTGTTAAGAGTAGAATTTCTCCCATACTAATATCATTATCAGGAGGAAGGTTTTACGCTAAATGACAAACGCATAATAATTTCATTTATTTTTTATTTATTTATTCATTTATTTATTTTTTATTGAACGCATGACTTTTACAAGGTAGTGGATACGTGATGTGTAGATCATACATAAATAAATTCAAGTTGGCCGTACGGTCCACCAAGGTAGCGTATGCGCAATCGTGCATCCTTACTGGCTGTGGTCACCTTATGGAACAGCTCTTCGTCTTCTTGGAGGGCTTTATTCAACCGGTTTGGAAGAAAAATGGTAAAGGAATCCTCCAAGTCTGCAACCACTTTGTCGCCAAACTTCATTTTCACTCGACGAACACTGCTTACTCTGTACTCGTAGTATTCGTCAAGGTCTGCCAGCTTTTTCAATGGCAAGAAAGTCTCCAAGCGTGCGATTTCGTTTAATTTTGTGAAGTCCATGATGATGATTACTGTTGAGTCGTATTTCCTCAAATCTTCTAGTGAGTTGATACAGTTCGCATTTGATTTTCAGGAGTTGTTTTACTTCTTCGATATTCTTGATTAAAAGTTGTAGACGCTTCTTGAATTCACGTTGTTGTTGAGGCGGAGTACTTTTCATGAAGAACAGCTTCAAACTGAAGCTGATCTTCGCGGTTCTAACTTTTATAACACTGCTCCCCCACTTGCGTTTTGAAATTTGGTGGGGAGGGGAAAAGAATGTCACATGGTTAAAATCACTTCAGACTTTGGACTTTTGATAAGAATGTCACGTGGTTCACCCCAGCCATTCTCGGAACTATTAATTGTCGAATGTTACGTGGTTGATATCATACTGGTCTTTGAACCACACAAGCAGTTTTCGAGAAAAGAATGTCACGTAATTGACGTAACAGAAGGTTTTGCGTCTCCGCTACACCTCGACCGTCGGTAGGGGGGATGACAGCGAGACCGATGGTAAAGCTACGTGATTTTGACCTTCGGTCGATGGAACGGTCGGTAAAGTAGCAAGATTTTGACCCTCGGCCGATAACACTGTCGGTAAGGTTGAACCTTCGGTCGATAAATAGGTAGCGCTATTTTGATCTACGGTCGGCACAGTAGACTGTGACGTCATCGCGGAGAAGGGTTCGAGTCTGGGGAAAATGTCGGTAAGTGTCGGTAACAGGAATCTATACGCAGAACTCTCCTTGTATTACTATTGACTTGCCATAATGGAAAGCCGCCTCAATTTATGAACAAGCAATACAGCAATTACTCTCGTTTTGTCGACACTTGCAACAGGTGCGACCGGTTTAGAGATAAGTACTGCAGCGTATGTCACCTATCGACGACACTGGATAGCCGGTGCGCCCTTCTAATCACGGACCTGTGCAACAGAGGCCGTCTCCCTATCAATCAGCTGCGGATAGAAGATCCAGAAACAGCTGTAGACTTGCAGACCAGGGACTGCCGTGGCTGCCTGTCAAATCTAATTTTTATGATGGTGATCGACAAAGAAACAAACCCCGTTATGCACTTTCCTATTCATTTAAAAATTTCAATGAAATTAAAATCACGCGAAATGATACAATCAGTTCAAATAATATAACATAAAATAAATTTAAAATCTACGATTTAAAGAAAAATCAACAAACTAAATAAATCAAAAATAAAAATATGCCTGAATTCGTCGGTTCGGCTCCTATCAATTTAGCTTGTTTAAATTTACTTTCCCTCTACTCTATCAACTCAAGTGCTTCCCGCGGCCACTTCTTCTTTCTTTCTAAGTTTTACTGAAAATTTCTGAGACTCTAAATTAGGTCGTGCGCTCCGAGATGAGTCACACGCCTTTGCAATTTGGTGAGACAGATAGGCCTATTGACGTACATCTGCTATCGTTGCTAGTCGCGTGCCGCTATTTATAGTGGCACCGTCCGTCATCGTCACGCTGCGCTGCTGTCAGTTTTTCTATCCGTGTCTCCAGTCCTCCTGGCCAGTGGCCATAGTGCGCGTGAGTGCGTACCTATGCGCGTGCCTGTGCGTGAGGTTTTGGCGCGCGGATTTACGTCACGTACTGTCGGTTTTGGCGGTCGGAAGTCAGTCATTACGGAGAATTTGGCGGTTCGTCTTCGTTGATTTTCGGAGATTTCCGCTGAGGCTCGGGCCTTGGTGTCATGTCGGCTACAGCTGTTACCCGCGGAGCTGGCTGACCGCTGTACCGTTACAATATATATATATATATATATATATATATATATATGTGTGTTGGCGTATGACACACACCACCGATGGCAGAACTCAGAAGGCGCTGTTGTCAGTCCTACCGACTGCGCGCGCAGACCAAACAGTCCCACGAGGGACTATGTAAAGGGCCATGCAGGCTGATAATTCATTCCAACTTGGATACCTCACGAGGACATTCAATAAGAATAACCATTACTCATACTCTGTGACGCCGTTTCGCACTAATACTCCTACATATACATATATATATTTCGGGGAACATGGCTCAGGGGCGTCCATAGTTACTCTTGCAGGAGCTTCGTTTACACTCAATCTAATCACTCATAACAATAACACAAATAATAGTCTTAATTCACTAACAATGCGTCTATCTCTAATATAGTCTGTTTCTATTCCACTAACAATTAAGTATTGCGTACAAGGCTATGCGATGCCGAATCTACCCCGTCTCTAGAATTCTCTCAATATGTCTTTATCGATCTCTAGCTCGGTTCCAATGCAACTGCCACTCAAAACAGCATCTTCTAGGGCTGTGACTACGTTTGACGAAAGGCTCTGCCTCTCAGAGTCTCTGCCTCGCACCCCCCTTTACGCCTCTTATCAAGCTAAGGGTCTATGACTAATCTAAATACTAACAAATATGCTTAGACTGAATAAAACCGAAAGTCTGTGCAAAGTTTCAAGCCTCTATATCAACTGAAACACGTGCCGCTAAACTCCGAAAGTGTTAAATGTAAAACACATATAGTTTTTATAATCAGTTATTTCACTTTGCATGACTTTCGTACAAATCAAGGGACCGATTTGAACCTTGGCAGAGTTGTTGCTTGTAATGGTAGAAACAAATCCTGAAAATCTAAAAACATTATAATTACTGTTCCTTTATATTTATTTATTTCGATAATTTGCGTAGGCAACATAGACCTGTACAAATGAGTCGCTTTAATTTTTTATTTTTAATTTAAGACTTTCTTTTCGAAAAGACAAAACAAAACTTAAAACAGAGTTCGCATTTCCAATTGCAGTTGGGTAATGTATGTGCTAGATTAAATTACTGTATTAATGTTTAAAATAGAAGTTGGGCAGGGAAGTATGTAATCAGAGTATACTCAAGATTTCTACATGATAGGTTGTTTTTTTATGTTGACTACATCTAACAAGAACATGTGTAGTTTTTTAATGTCGTAAGGTGTAGATGAGTTAAGGATAAACCATAGGCGATCATTGTTGGTGCTTACATTAGTATTTCCAAAGTATTTTACCCTGTGCTTTGCGAAGGCGGGACATAACAAACTAGTAAAACATAATATAGTGACTCCTTTGCGGGTACATATAGCAGTGCTATTTCGTCCAAATATCGTAGTCCCCAAATTTCAATTGCTTTCATTGCCTGGAGAAAAAGACCTGAGCTAGTAAATTTCACGCCAAGATATGTGAATTCATTCACTACTTCAAGGGGTTCATTATCACAGACAAATTGGTTGTAGTTTTTGTTTCGCCGTCCTTTATGAAATATTAGTATCTTTGATTTGGCTTTGTGTATTTGAAAGGAATTTATTTCACAATATTGTTCTAGTATTTTGATTCTCTTCTTCATGTCCACTGGCGAGCGGGCAAACAAGACTAGATCGTCGACATAGGCGGTACAGAGTAGATTATTTTTATGGTCGATAGAGACTCCCTCCACCCCCTTGCGTCTGAAAAATATCTCAAAGTCACACAAGTACAAAGCGAAAAGCAGCGGACTAAGGGTTTCGCCTAGTAGCACCCCTTCGGTGACCCCTTATTGTTTCCTTATATAGAAGCCTAATTAAAAGCGATACTATTGAGCTCATATGAAAAAAGAAATACATTATAAAATTGTGATAAAATTGAAAATTTCAAGCTTTGCCAAGAGGCACGTATTCCAGTTGACGTAGAGACTTGAAACTTTACACAGATTTTTTTCTACCAGCTTGAAACACATGTGGGGGGCGTCCCAATAAAAAAATTCCTAACCACCAAATAAGGATCAGCCTAATATATGTCTGTGAATTTTGTCGCAGAGGCACATGTTAGAACTGTGTCTGTGAGATGTTAGAGACAGTAGTGTGTGGCTATTTGAGAGTGTAACCCGGTATCACTACTGCAGCCTATACTCTCAAATAGCCACACACCACTGTCTCTAACATCTCACAGACACAGTTCTAACATGTGCCTCTGCGACGAAATTCACAGATATATATAATACGGCACACGAAAACAAAAATTTCGAATACACAGGTTGATGAGAGAAATTAATGACACTGGAGTCAGGGCGGCTAGGTGGTCTAGTGGACTAAGTCTCCGGTAAAGCATCTAGATACCAGGTTCGATTCCTGGCTCCGTCGTTAATTTTTCAAGTCAACCAATTAATATTCGAAATTACGTTTTTGACACCCTAATATATACATATATATATGGCTCGTTTCACCTCAACCGGAACAGTCCTGTAGACAAAAAAGCGTGGATAAAAAATGACGTATGAAGGCGCCAAATCTTCGTATTGACGTGTACTTTCGAATGCAACGTGGCCTTTTCAAGAATGTCATATGACGAATTCAATCAATCGGAAACAAAGTTCAAATAATCCCGAATCCAAAAAGTTTACCCAGGGGTTTTCGGTGTCACTGATCACGAATCGTATGTTGAAATTTTAAAATTCAAGATAGCCTATCCAAGATGGCGTAAGAAAAGTTCAAATTTGATCGAACCCAGTCAAAAAATTTGATCCAGGGGTTTACGGGGTCGCTGATTACGAATCTGAAATCAGATTTGAAAAATTCAAGATGGCGGATCCAATATGGCGGGCCAAGACTTTTTCAACTAGAGCCGATCAGATTTGAGCTATTTGTCCGCCAAATGAATTAGCCATCTTCAATTTTTTAAATCTGATTCCAGATTTGTGATCAGCGACCTCGAAAACACTCGGATCAAATTTTCGTCTAGGTTTGATCAAATTTGAACTTTTCATCCGCCGTATTGGATACGCCATTTTGAACTTTGAAAATCCGATTTTAGATTCAGATTCAGCGACCTCGAGGTACTCCCTTTAGTAGAAATCAAACCATTCTTCAAATTTGCGTCCGCTATCTCCAAATTTCAGCTTCGGATTCGTGATCAGCGACGACGAAAACTCCGCAATGTACGCTTTTAAATCAATCGTATGCGTTTTTCGGCTATTGTAGATGTCAGGTCGCCAAACTGGGGCCGTCATCTTGAATTTTCTAAATCTGATTTTAGATTCGTAATCAGTGACCCCGAAAACCCCTGGGTAAAATTGTTTAACCGGATTTGATCAAATTTGAACTTTGCTTCCGACACATTGAATCCACCATATCACATTTTTGAAAAGGCCACGTTGATTCGAAAGTGCAAGTCAATACGAAGATTTTGAGCCCTTATACGTTATTTTTTATCGACGCATTTTGTGTCTACAAGACTGTTTCGGTTGAGTTAGAAAGAGCCACATATATAATTTTTCAAATGAAATGTTGCTAAGAAACTTCTGAAATATATCGTGAAAATATTTCTGGCACATTACTTAAATGTTTCTGACATATTTCTGATATACGTCAGCTATATAAATTTAGTTATATCGCGAACATAAACATATTTCTGGAATATTGCAATTTTTACGCCTTGATGTATCGCCGCGGCGTACCTTTTTCAAATTCTTTTTAAAAACTAAATTGTAACAAAACGGTACCGATTGGTCCACTCAACAGTGCTTGAGAATTCTTTCAATGTTAAACAGCGTGATAAATGGCGCTGAATTTCATATTCGTTTAGCAAATATTTCCAACCCTCTTAGAAAAAGTCACGTACAGTCCCCAATATTAGGTTTAATTTTGTATCAGAATAACTAGTACCAAGAACTGAGCGAAGAAACGTTGAGCCAAGAGACCAAGGAGCTCAACTTAGAAATCTCTCTCCTTTTAAATTACACCTGTCCATCAATAATTAGGCTAAACCACTTAGTTAGAAACGCTAAATTAAAACAGATTAATTAGAATACAGTATGGATGTCTATATAAGAATTACATTAAGATATCTTTTTCAATATTTTAACTATGTAAACGGTGAGACTGAGAATCATCGGAACACCGTCGAAGCAGTCGGAGTAACGGTGACCATGTAGATTCGGGCACCAGGGGGTCGCCTTTATACCTCATTAACTAATTACTCTGCAACTTGGTTGCAATCAAGGGCTCTTGAACCGTAAGGCACAAGAAGCCATGTCTTCTGTCTGTCAAGCTGCGAGGTGCGTAGACATCAACCCGAGTTAGCTCTTCCGAGCAATAGTAATGAATGGAAAATCTTAATTATGACCGGCCTGAAGTCTTGCGCTAATTCGTTAAAATCGAGCATTACAATTTCTTCTTTTAACTGCAAAGATTCAAAATCGCCTAACTTCAACTCTTTCCTGTTCTTTACTCGTTCTAACTATTTCGCAAATAGACGTTTTTATGATATTCCATTTCCGGAGAACCAAATCAAGTTCGGCCCTGATTCTCAAGAATCAGGTAATATTAAGCGATTGTTATAAGCTAACTTCATTATAAATTCAAATTAATAACCAACTCAATTTAAATAATTCAATCAAACAAGTGGATAATGAACTATTTTAGCAATTGAACCATCTCAACCCAAAATTCATAAAGACTAAATGGCTGAGTTGCAATAAGTTCAACCCTTCGTATTCAACAACCTGTACGATCGCGAGGTGAGGCTCTACTCCAGCATAACATTGACGCTGACAGACACGACCCGACGGTTCTCAATCTCGTCGAATGATATGTCATTAAGTCAATTCAAGCAGTTCTTTTTCCAGTATTTTCCAAATCATTGTTTCACCAAATTGTAAAACATCACCTTTCTATAAAAACCCCAAAAATTGGTGGTAAGCTTCTCTAATCATTTTCAAACTAACATATTGTGTTCTGAGAATTCTAGTATAAAGTCCAATAGTAGAATCGGTGCCTAGTTCTATTCTATATCACTCAGTATGATTCTTGGTAAGATACAGTTAAGCACAGGTTGTATTCACAAGTAGAATACGTACATATCTCGTGCCGTGGAAATACATGTTCGGGATATTTGTTATTAAAGGTCGATGTCTATGTGTTACACATACTGAGAGGGATTCTCCCGGCACAACCGTACTTACAAGTAAATAGATTCAATAATCCAGACAGCGTGTATCTTCGTAGTTCGACTAAATATAAACTTAATTATATATCAAATACAAGCATGCGTTGATCTAAAAAGAGGGATACGAATATAAATTATAACAACCTGCTAGATATAATAATCGTTCAGGATAGATTTTCTTGGTACTAATTAAATGTACTATTTAATTTTAACTCATTATACATTTTGATAAACCACGTAAACGCTCGGAGCAGCTAGCTCTGCAGTTTCACTGCATTTGAATATACATGCGTTGGTTTACGTGAGCCTCTTATATCAATTCAAAGACATTATAAATTTCATTGTTCATGGGCATTTATACATCATTCATGTGTTACCATTCATCTTCATAAACAATCGTTTGAAAAATATACGTCATCTTTTACCAGTTTAAATCATATTTAACCATTAATTTTGAACGATCAACCATTTAAACAACTCTCACAAGGGCCTGTACAGGACTAAGCAGCAACGTACCCACATATTACCGGTTTATCGCAAGGTAGGTCTTTCTTAGTTTTTAATTTTTAATCATAGTTGTTACGTGGGAGCAATCTTGAGTATTTATAATCATAAACTACCACCGCTCCGCACACGTCTCACCCTCACGTAACACAATGAAATATAACATATTTGAAATGAAACATTCCTGGAACATTTCTGAAATATTTCGTGCCGTACGTGTTTTTTTTCAATCCTAGAGATATACCCGATTTATGATTGTCTTATTTCAAAAGGCTAAGCAATAATATAGCTATAAATTTATAAAAAATCTTGAGCAGTTCTTACCGCCGTGTTCGGCAACTTTTCTCAGCATTTCTGGAGGGACGTATTCGTGCGGTAATTCTTGAAATACTTCCTGACCCCCTTGACTGACATTTCCACTTCCTGTGAACACGAAAGTTAAAGGACCAATGGATTTTGGCATGGCGCCCAAGGCCACTTCGTAACCAGCATCTCTGATAGCCTGACGAGCCATTGACGAATTTCTGTAATTATGGGCGGGCCCAATATGCTGTGAACGAACAAAATGTCACTGTTATACTTTCGTAATACTGCAATTATTAGATATCGAAAGTAACTGCAATTACAACCAAAACACAGTCAATCGAGTCTTTATACCTAGAGACATAACCTGCAAAACTAATAAAACTGTAAAAACCTAAAAACAGTAAGAAGCATCCTCTCAATAACCTTTCGAAATATTCGAAAATTCTATTTTTTATCACTGCCCATATGAATCTGGCACTCAACTTTCGAAAGGACAAAATCAAAAAAGTCATGATTGTTAGTGCGCTAGTTGTGATCAACTCAATAAACGTGTGAATTTACGGAAAAACTGTATGTAGTTGAAAAATAATTTCTTCGAAAAACTGTTATATTTTCTTATCTACCACACTTAATTCTTACCAAGAATTTTTCCAGACAGAGAATTATTTCAGTGTTAATTCTACCGTGAATTTTGATGCCTCTAAAACTTCGGGTTTTCGTTAGAACGAATCTTAAAAATCCAATAAAAGAAGGATTTCCAGGGAAAACAGTGTAAAATGGGAGAAGAAACAATTCATTAATTTTCTTAAGGATGTCAAAATTCTCACACTAAACTGTAGGAAAACCTCTATCTAAGATAAAGATGTATTTGATTATATTCTTGCCATAAACGGAGTGTGATGTCCCAAGGCTAACAATCTCAGTCCAAGTCCGTGCAAAATGTTGACCATCCCAGCAACTCCTGCATATTTTCCAAAAGCGACAACTCTTTGACCCGTATCATCTGTTAGCTTTTCGAAGTCCAGTAACCGAATGTTTTTCTCTAAGATGGCGTCTAGAAGAGGCATGTTGCTCTCCTGTGCTTTTATAGTATGAGAAAAACAACAGTAAGTTTTATTTGGTATTAGCTGATCGACGGGGACTTGTTTTACGCCGAAAATAACGGATGCTGAACTGATGTCTTCTTGTAAAGAAGCACCAGCCGCTAGATAAGATTGCATTGGATATGCCCGCCTGTTGCTCGGCTGCACAATAACTTTGACTCCAGCTCTCGTTAATCGCCGCACGTTTGATGGTGCCAATGGTGCTCGACGTTCCCATACTGACTGATCCTCCCTTCTTATGGCGATTATCTTTCCCTTCAAGCTCTAGAATGTCACACAAAATTGGTAATTTTAATGTAATGAACAAAATAAAAATGATATAGTCAATAAATAATGTCAAATATTTTAAGACAGTGATTCGTCGAAATCCGGTCAGGTTTGAAAATGTATATTTGGGTAAAATATGTTTCGACGTTTCGGCCGGGGTCCGCCGACCATCTTCAGGAATGTTGACAAACACGTGCCTGCTTAGATGTAACGTAGTGGCATTTTGGACGGAAGTTTCCGAACGTGGTTCCGTCAAATATTTTAGTACGTTATGTACTCTTTTTTATAATACAACTACAGCGTAATATAGTATACAGTTACATAATAGTGTAACACTTTTGAGCGATAAAAAAGTGACCCAGACCCACAAAAATTAAAAGATAGAAAAATTCGGTAGTTAGCGATACGTGTTATCAGTTTGAAATCTGAAACAGAACTGTTTTCGCAATAACGTTGGTTGACACAGTAATCTTATTCACTTTATGACATAAGAAAGCTCATATCCCTGCCGAAAATATTTATGTGATAAATCATAAGATGTATGGCCAAAATCAACATGTACTTTATTATATGACTTATCATGTATATATTCAAGAAACCTATATAAAAAATCACGTAATAAATTACCAAAGCACGAATCATTAAATTTACTAAATCAAAAATCACGTAGTCAATTATATACTATCAGAAAATTTTTTAAAACCACACAATGAAAATTTTTCTAAGACGTATTTCATTGTGACTGTCGCGGATCGCACAAAAAAACGTAAATGGCGTCATGGCCGGGCGCAAGGGCTTCAGGGTAGAGCGGTGCTGCCATCTATGGCTATAAGCACAAACTTTGAATTTTGAATTAATTTAAAAATCTGTGGTGGATCGAGCAACTGGCGTTATTACCATTGATCTAGAGGACAAGACGACTTGGCATAATCAATTTGACTATGAGTATCAACAAGTACGTGCCATTATGAGGAGGTGTGTTCACATATACACCACTACCCAAAGACATTCAAGATAAGAAGGCCCTTGTCAACATCCGTAACAGCGACTCATATTGCTTTCTGTGGTCGGTCACCGCAGCCCTGTTTCCAACCAACAATAAAAATCCCAACGAAGTCAGCTCTTACCCACATTTCAGCTTAGTGCTACGGTATGATGGTTTGAATTTCCCAATGTCTCTAGATGAAATTCCAAAATTTGAAAAACTTAACGAACTTTCGATTAAGGTTAATGGTATAGATTGTACTGAGAAACAAAAGCATAGTGACATCGTACCCGTTTATTTAAGTCGAAACAAGTCTAATAAACCTACAAGCCATCTTTCAATGACAGAGTGTGAAATGATGATGACGATGATGACGATGATATGGAAAATTACACAAAGAATGTAATACATCATTTTGCATGTATTCGAAATTTATCACGATTAATAAGATCTCAAATTCTGGCCAACGTGCTCGTACTTGGTTATGCGATAGGTGTCTGTCGCAATTTCAATCTGAAGGATGTATGTTAAAGCACAATGTAAATTGCATGAATTTCAACAAAACCAAAGTTATTGCTCCGACAGAAGTGGACAAGATTCTTAAATTTGAAAATTTTGTATACAAAGGAACTGTTCCATTCTGTATTTATGCAGATTAGAATGTTTACTGCAACTCACTCTTAAAAGTCTTGGGGAAAATAGAACAATTTATCAAAAGCATCTGCTGTATAGTATAGCTTATCATCTACATTGTGCGTTTAATGATTCAATTTCAAAATTCAAAATTAATCGTGGAGAGACTTGCATTCAGTGGTTTATGACTGAGTAAGAGAAATTGGTACATTCGTTGGAAGCTTATTTCAAAACTGTTGTACCGATGAAACCATTTAATTTCAACTGGACCAACGAATTTCATTCAACAACAGTGTGTTACTTTTGTGACGTCCAACGACGTGATCACTGCCATTTCACAGGAAAGTACCGTGGTGATGCTCATCGAGGTTGCAATTTAAATTATCAAAACTCACATACTATTCCTGTGATATTCCACAATCTATCTGGTTACGGTTCACATTTTCTAATTAAAGCAGTGGCAACATCGTTCGAGGGCACAATTGAGCTTCTACCCGTAAACGGAGAAATGTACATTTCTTTTACGAAACATATCAAGGGAACAGACATAAAGTTTAGATTCATAGATTCGTTCCGCTTTATGCCCAGTAGTCTTGAGAAGCTAGCAACGTATCTAGGTAATGTTCAGAAATTAATTACATGAAAGTTTTATCATAGTTTAGATAAATTTCAGTCATTGACTAGAAAAGACGTTTTTCCGTATGAGTATAAAGATAATTGGGAGAAGCTCGAGGACAGATGACTATCGACCAAACGAAAATTTTATTCAAAATTAAACGATCGAGATATATCAGACGACGACTATACACATTAGAAATTGAACGTTCTACAAAAAAGGTCTCTTGTCATTTTACGATAAATCTATTCTTTCAAAAGTTATTTGAGGTCAAACATCAACAAAGGACCTATATATATATAATATAACGTTCAATTTCCTACAAAAACATGTTTATGAATTTTCTGTACGACGCATCGTTATATACAATATATATTATATGTATATATAGGTCCTTTGTTGATGTTTGACCTCAAATAACTTTTGAAAGAATAGATTTATCGTAAAATGACAAGAGACCTTTTTTGTAGAACGTTCAATTTCCTACAAAAACATGTTTATGAATTTTCTGTACGACGCGTCGTTATCTAGTTATAAAAATCGCACGGAGCAAGAACCATTTTTGCCGTGTTATTCTTAAAATAAAAATAAATGAAATAAAAATTATTATTAAATAAAAAATAAAATTAGTTATAGGAAAGTAGAAAATCGCGATGAGGCACATCTAAATATCAATATTAAAATCTGAAATTTTAATGGTATATCTTTTTCGTCATCTTGAACAATATTTTCAGTATACCATTAAAAAAAAAATAGTCAATTTTTTTGATACAGTCTAATACACATGCATGTGAAGTTTGGCAAACTTTCAACGCACAAACTTTGGGAGAAAATTCGAGCTTGTATTTACAGACAGAGGTTCTTTTAATGGCCGACAGTCTTCGAAATTTTCGACAGAATTGTTGGACAACGTACAAACTGGACCCATTACATTACTACACAGCGCCCGGTCTGTCGTTTGATGCAATGTTAAAGTTTACCTGCATCAAGCTCGAGCTTCTCACTGATATAGATATGATTATGTTTATAGAAAAAGGTATTCAAGGTGGCGTGTCACAGTGTTCGAACAGATGCGCAAGGGCCAAAAATATATTGTAACATTGCGGTTGCGACGCAAGTTACGGACCGCCACCTCCACTCCAAAATTTGTTATCAAACGGTGGCGACGAGAAGTACTGGCGAACAATATAGGCGGAATTATTGTATTAGAATATTTTCCTATTATAATAATTGTATAGAATATTTTCCTCGTCCCATTTGTTTTAAATATGTATCCCTATGTCCCGACCACCTCTAATCCCTTACCATGAGCGGGTAACCCGAGACAACGTCAGCACGGAGAACGCCGGCAGCACACAATCTCTGGAACGCCACTACATCACCATTTCATTTCTATTGTACTATCACTTGTATAACCCCCTGTGTGAGTGTGTGTGTGTGTGTGTGTGTGTGTGTGCATGTGACTGTGATTCTTTGTTAGTATAAGTAGCGTCTTTTGATTGTTCCGCCCATATCGAATCTGTATACCCCGTATCGGTGAGTAGCCTAATACCGAGATCGCGTTTAGCCGTCCGACAGTATTAAAATAATAGGGCCCGAGAATAAATTCGATATACGTAAGTTCTCAGCCCCGATAGGCACTCGCGCTGAATATAGAGTATTGTCTCTTCTGTGTAGCATCTTCGGGTCTGATAGCGTTAATAATATCGTTCTAACTATCTTTGTAATTATATCGGATAATTTATAGTAAATTTAATATTCAACTCCACGTTTGTAATTATCAATAAGTAATTCGTTGAAATATTTTATGTCGATTTAGCCGTTCTATGTAAGCTATTTTGAGCCGCTTGGCTTGGCATCCTCGTTAATTAATTGTACCTCAGATAGTTATTCTCTTGTTTATAATAGTGGCCATAACGTGTATGTGTTTGGTTTCGCTCATAATATTGTTATTTTCGTTCCTCCCCCACACGCTACCCGTCGCCTTCCGCGATGCGTCACGGGGACTTAATTGTGTTCTGCCTTACCGACGAGATTACGTGTAAAAGGTTGCGTAGTTGAGACCTTCCTCATCCTCCTGGAATAAATTCCTCTTTCATCTACTAACCGACGGTGTTTTGTCAACGTGTGTTGTTTCACTCAATGCCCCCACGTTCCCCTCTGCCAAAAACTGACAGCTGAGCATTCCAAGGTCAAGGTCCGCAGCTGAGAGCAGCTGTTTACCTCTTTTGTCTTTTGATCTATCTGCTTTGAAGTATTATCGCTCGTATCGTGGTCATTGCGACCTGGCACTCAACAGCTTTCATGCCGATTATTTTTTTGCGCGTTGCAGGCGTTTCCTGGCGACCTAGCTCGTTTTAGGTTCCCCGTAAGGCGAATGTGGCCGTTACAACACATATGGGAGAGGTATTCGATCCACAAGTCGAAGAATCTTATCTCATTTACTTTGATGTTAATAATTTTTACGGTGCTACCATGAGCTTTGCTCTACCATACTGTTCCTTCGAATGGGTATCAGACTTTATGTCCTTACAATGCGACCTTCTTACCATCTCGGACGATGTAGAGTTTGGTTACATACTAGAGGTAGATTTGGAATATCCTGCGAATCTGCAAGAAATGCATAAAAGTTTACCACTGTGTCCGGAGCACTACATATCTCCGACCTCAAAGAGTAAGCACCCGAAATTCACCACCACCTTACTTTTCAAACAAAACTATGTCATTGTGTTTGCAATTAGGTTTAAGATTAGTTAAAAGTTCAGAAAGTTCTCAAATTTTAGCCAACGCCATGGTTAAAAAATTACATAGATTTAAATACTGAATTACAGTAAAGGTCCAACAACGAATTCGAAAAAAAACTTTTATAAATTAATGAATAACGCAGTTCTCGATAAAACAGTAGAAGATGTCAGGAAATACAGACATGTCAGGTTGATCACGAAATGGAATGGGCGATACGGTGCTCGAGCTACTATAGCCAAACCAAATTTCCATAGCTGCACCATTTTTGACAAAGATATGATAAGAGTCGAATTAAATAAACGGTATTCAAACTAAACAAACCTTTGTATGCAGGTTTCTCCATCCTGGATCTTTCAAAAACTTATACCTACGATTTTCTTTACAATTATATTAAAAATGAATTCGGCAACCAAGCGAAATTAATGTATACTGGTACCGATAGCTTAATATATCACATCACCGTCCCCACATATATCAGTGTATGAAAGAGGACTTGCATAAATTCGATACATTTGATTACTCAGTGGATACCGCTTACGGAATGCCTTTAGCAAATAAAAAAGGCCTCGGCCTAAGCAAAGATGAAAACAACGGTCAAATAATTTTCGAATTTATAGGATTGAGAGCGAAATTATATTCATTCAAAGTTTTATGAGATAACGATAAAAAAAGTGCTAAGGGGGTTAAGGGATGAACATTAAGAACAATAACTTTTAATGATTATTTGGAATGTGCTTTACAACATGAATATCTGATCAAAAGTCAGAATTTAATCTTAAATCAAAAGCATGAAATATATACTTTAAAACAGAAGAAAGTGGCACTGAGTTGGAATGACGACAAGCGGCTTGTATTTAACAACACCACCGACACGCTTCCATTGGGCTATAAGGCTGAACCTTAGTATACGCGCTTTAGCTTTGTAATTACTGCATCGTAGTACATAGGGTATGAAAAATATAATTATACAATGATGTATATACATATATCAGGTGTAAAATAGAGACACATGCCTATTTTCAACAAAATCTCATTTATTCAATTAATAATGATGTTACATGTCAGATTCATTGATCCAAGTGTTGTGTGTAATGTCAAAACCTAACCATTTAACGTACAATTTGTTTCCACGCTCTTTCAAAACCTTCTCCGCGAAATAGATGTCTGTATGTTCACCCTTGGGAAGGTAGTCTTCGTAGAAACCGCCAGCGATGGGTCGATTTTGATAGTCTTTGAGCTCGTACGTGACAGGATGAATATTTTTTACTTGGCTTATTGTGAATATTTAAGTCGTCCAATTGGGAGTATAACCTTTGTCAAAGACGTTTTTTAATTTGCTGATTCGAAATTTATCACCAGTTTTGAACTTTGCCGGTTTGCTAGATTTCGCCCGAAGCACTCCGCACCCTCACGTAACAATAGCCTTTCACTCGCAACGGTGACATCCGACGGTTTATTCTTATAATTCGGTGTTTGGTGTTGTTGCAAGCCAATACCAAATCAGATAAGATGTTGAGCCACGTGTAGGTTCCTTATACCTATACCGAATAGCTTCCACATTTTACTTTTAGCGTACAATTAAAACCTTCACAGATCGAAGCCTTTAAATTACTGTACGTGGAGTAAAGTTTAATTCCATAGCGTAACATGAGAGATTCAAATGTTGACTTGTAAAATTCCGTTCCTCTGTCCACGTGTAATTTTTTCGGTATACGTCCTTGAGCCAGCACAGATTCCATCGCCTTTGTAACATCATTCCCGGACTTAATCTTTATCGGTACAGACCACGCATACTTTGATAAAATATTAATGATTGTGAGCATATACTTGTAGCGTTTGTTTTGTCCAGCGTGCGACATCATATCGACAAGATCTGCCTGCCAGGTCTCGTCGATGCTGCGCACGTCGACACGCCGACGCGGGTAATACCGGCGTGCAGGCTTATGCAGTTCCGTCACCAGCGCTAGCTTTTTCTCGTTCACCTTATAATGTACCTAGCCTAGTGTCTAAGTTGGAAATAATTTCAGCGTTTGGAATCGACAGGTCTCTTCTAAAATCTGCGTAGAAGGTGTCCAAGGCTTTGCCCGTGGTGATCTCCAAAGCTTTAATCATTTGATCAAGGTTGTCGATTTGTTTATGCAGCAAGTTGAATTTTCATCGTAAGATTTTCAAAGTTACAGCATTGTTTGGCTCTGCGGGATCTGCGACATTGCACAGTCTTTTGTTTTGTATATCGTAATGCCCGCCTGCTGCTATTTGAAACTCGACACCCGGAGGACCGCGAGTGCTCGCAGCTGTGTTTCTGTTCAGCTGATGTCCAAACACGTCGACGCCTATCTCGTAAATGATTGCAAAAACGGCGAGAGTTGACTAATAAATGATTCCGACTTCCCGTCATTCTTCGAGCATCGATGTAATTTCATTGTTGTGACTATTTCCAGTCGCTTGAGATGCCATAAGCAAACTAAGACGTTCACCAACTTGTTGATATCGTCCCAGAAAATATAATCTGCTTAAACACCTTGCCGAGTAACCCAAGCCTAAGGTAGCAAAACACCTTTGCGCATACGGCTCAACATCTGTGATGATGATGATGATACACCTTTATCTGACCTAGAAATATGCGGCAGCTCTGCAATTAAATGCTTGAATTTGGCGCTCTTCTTCTAACGGAATTCCGCTCAAAGCTTATCGGTGAGTCACCGACCATCAGCCCGGCAGCAGAAAGACTCCGCACCTCGTATACAGTATCCAAGTTATGATGGCTTCGTTTATCGTTGAGCATTTCGAGATATTCATTTTTGATCTCACCGACGACTCTGTGGAAATTTGATCCTCCTCCTCTGCAGTTGCAAACGAATCTTCCGCTTTAGATTCCATTTCATTCTTCTGCTCATCCTTCGTTTCGGTTTTAATTTCTTCCTTCACCTCTTCCTTGACGGGTCTCGTGTTGCCTCGAAAAACATTGACCAATTCCTGCAGCGGGGTCACCACAGGCTTAAAGAGACCTTTCATTGTTTCCTGCAGCAACTTTTTTCCCGTCTTGAGGATTCTAAGCTTACGACGAATTGCATTACTCGCTTGAACAATATGATGCAAGACTTCTTTTTCCTCACGAATTTCCTGCATGTTGAGACAACTAGCTCTTCAACGCTACTGTTTCGTTTCCTTCAATGATCGTGTATTTTATTCCCCCATCATGTTTATGAAATTGTCGAATCCCTTCCTAAATCGACTATTATCGAGCTCTCTATCCTTGTCAATCACAACAAACCATATTTCTCACCATTCCAGCATGCCATACACAAGTCTTTAAACTGTGTGTACAATATTCCGGTGTTTACATGATCGCTGTATATGTGTCTCAGGTTCGTCTCGTCTTGTTTGAATAAGACCAGCAAGTTGGTGTTGTCGCGCACGAGATGCTTTGGGATCCGAGCGTACGTCTGATAAAGATAGAAATAGTCTACGTCTGATAAAGATAGAAATAGTCTACGTCATGATGTCAACCCGTACAGAAGTATGCGCGTATATTGCCCTACTTTTCGCAAGCTACGTGATTGAATATCATGAATGCGATAGGTTGCGTTTCGTTCGGTGCAATGACGTGCTCATGCTCGCTAAAGAGGAAGTACTCAACACCATCGACGCTTTCAAGCACTTGACTCAGAAACTTGTATTTCGGTTGATTCAAAGATTTCGAATAAACGTACAGGTTCTCAAACCTCAAACCGTTTGGATATGTTATCAGTGCGAATAATGCATTGGTTGTGCCACAGTTAGAAGGTCCGCAAAATACTGCACGTAGACTACTCGTCAACAGTTCGCCGTTGCGTTTTTTCTGTTTCTTACTTGGATGCGTAAATTTGTCAAAGTTCACTACGGACAGTTTGGTCGATTGTGTCTCGAACCTCATCTCGAACCTGACTGGCTGGGGTTTCTATAAATATATCGTCTATTATAAGTTCCCCTTATTGTTAGTTGAAGAGCGGACATGATTGTGTACACACGCGATCCTAAGCTATCCTCGAAAAAGTGATTACGTGGGAGATGTTTGGTGAATAGCACTATCAACAAACTCCTATTCGAGTTGCATGTTCCCGGTTATTAATACTGGTATCAATCCTCTCGACGCAGCGTGTAGGGAACGCGATATAGCTTATTTGAAAAAATTGTGAGAACCTTGAAGCTAGAAGCGCCGCGGATAAAATATTAACCGAAAAAGCCTGGAAACGAATTCTTGCAAAGGACACAAATTTGGGTGAAAAAGCAACCGCTTGGTCTGTAGCTAATACGATGAAGGTAAAATCAAAGTTAGGCATGGGGTGTCGAAAACCGAAGAACGTACCCTTGAACAAAGTCATCCGCGCGGCGAAACGGTCTATGATTCCGAGCCACAACGCGAAAAAAAGCATTATAACTGCACTCAAAGGTGCTCGAGAAGCTGTGAAAAACGAACGGGGCAAACATAAAGTTCGATCACCACGCATTTTACCTGAGGAGTAACCACTCGTGAAATCTTTGGGACAGTCGATTATGAAATACAATGAAATGCTTTTAGAATGATACGGAATACTGTGAAATGCTTCTGAAATGCTGTGAAATGCTATGAAATGCATAGGAAATGCTTGTGAAATGATATGAAATTCGTGTGATCCAGATTAAAATATTCTGAAAACAATGACTAATATTGTCTGTCGACTACAGAACACGGTATGAGGCTGAAACTGGCGGCCAGCGTTGGCGGCCATAGGCAAAAAATTATTTAACATTTAGCGGCCGTCGAAAGTAGAATGACGAAAAGTCGTGTGATCCTGTATGTAGTGACATGAAATGGTTGTGAAATGCTATGAAATGGTCTTGAAATGCTATGAAATCGTAATGAAATACTATGAAATCGTAATGAAATACTGTGAACTGCATGTGAAATACTGTGAAATGTATGTGAAATTCTATGCAATGCCATGAGATTCTATGAAATGCCTTGAAATTCTATGAAATGCCTGTGAAATGCTATGAAATACCATGAAATTCTTGAGACCCCGTATTTTTTAGTAGTTTTCCCCTCGATTTTACCGGTACCCTCAAAAGTTAGTAGATTTCTACCTTTAACGATATGTAACGGTCTCAGCACTACGGGTGCGTTAGCAGCGGGTGCTGCGGGTATACTGAAAGCTGTGAACGATGCGAGTGCGGCTGAACGAGAATTGGTGGAAAGCAAACAGCATAACAAAACGATGGAAGCGATCGCGTTAGGTAAAGATCTCCACCTTAACGGCATGTAGCAGACCTACCTTTACCGACCTAGCAAACTCATTTTTTTTCTTTCTTTAATTAATCAACATACAAATTGATAGGGTTAAAATTTGGACGGCGCATAGCTCTTTCGTAGCGGAATCGAGCAAGGTTACTCATATCCCGAAAATCGTCAAAAAAATTGGTGGTTTTTTGACACGTGTTACTATTTCCACATCTCCTGCATTTCAGGGACCAAAAAGCAAATAACTGAGGTACCTTCCGTCATTCTGCGAAAAATAAGAAGTAAAATGAGCCATCGTGAGACTGTTTTCATGCAATATTGTGACCAGGCTATGAGAACTAGTAATTACAATAATTTCGCAAATAAAAGATGCTCTCGCGATCAGCTGGGCACGCGGTCGGTACACCCGAGCGTTCCTTGGTTGGCGTAGTCACCGCAGCACGCAGTGCCGCTCGCGTAACAATGGGCCCTGTGGCAGCTCGTCCAGGAACGTAGTTATTTAATCGGCTCAAAGTCAGTGGCATTTACGAATATCGCTGAATATGACTACGGGAATTTTTAACCCGAAATAGAAAAGATTCGTTTCAAGGTATAATACGGTTCCGGGGATAATATGATCAATGTAATTGTGACTCATGATGCCCCATGGAAACTTTGACTACGTGAAAACGACGTTCCGATAAGCACGGAAACTGCTGAATGCAACGGTAAGTAGTAAAATCGTCTGAATAATAAATGTATACATCTTTTCTCGTGGGTCTTTCAGAAAAGAATAGACTACAAAAACGACGACGAGCTGCCACAGGGCCCATTGTTACGCAAGCGGCACTTCGTGCTGCGGTGACTACGCCAACCAAGGAACGCTCGACTGTACTGACCGCGTGCCCAGCTGATCGCGAGAGCATCTTTTATTTGCGAAATTATTGTAATTACTAGTTCTTATAGCCTGGTCACAATATTGCATGAAAACAGTCTCACGATGGCTCATTTTACTCCTTATTTTTCGCAGAATGGCGGAAGGTACCTCGGCTATGCGCTTTTTGGTCCCTGAAATACAGGAGATGTGGAAATAGTAACACGTGTCAAAAAACCACCAATTTTTTTGACGATTTTCGGGATATGAGTAACCTTGCTCGATTCGGTTACAAAAGAGCTATGCGCCGTCCAAATTTCAACCCTATCCGTTTGTTTGTTGATTAATTATAGAAAGAAAAAAAATGAGTTTGCTCGGTCGGTAAAGGTAGGACTGCTAGATGCCGTTAAGTCGTACAAGAAGGGGTGTGGTCTTCATCTTTCAAAAAACTGAACGTGAAGCCACGCCGACTGTTGACCAACTGGGATTTGTTAAGTATGCAAAAATTATGAGAATTCCATACTTCCGAGGTGTTTTTATACGCAACGAAATTCCCAAAAACGGACCGCGTAAACCCGAGACAGCTGTCGTCAATCTTGACGATAAGGATGGTCCTGGGACACATTGGGTTGCGTATATGAAACGTGACAATGATGTCAATTATTTCGACAGTTTCGATGACCCTCAACCTCCGATCGACCTCGTGAAACATCTCGGTGTTGGTAGCGTTAAGTACAACGATGAAAGATATCAGAATTACGAAACATTCGACTGCGGTCACTTGTGTTTGAAATTTCCAGGCGGTGAGCTTATAAACATGACACGTAATTCAATGTATTGAGGATTGTGTAGGAATGTATGAGTGGTGAGAAAAGAAATATAAAGGTTCGGATAATGTAGACGTATGTGTTTATTGTATGACGTGCTACCGACAACTGGAAAAGAAAAGTAAGGACGAAAGCTCGAACCTTGATATGCGATCTGCGCACGCATGCGCTGGTATTATTCTCGACGTGCGAAAACTATTTTATTTTTCAACACTCCCGCCGTTTGAGTATGTCGAGACTCCTATACCTAAATTAACACATAAGAAATTAAATTGGCTCTTTGGGAGTGCCTTGGTGAATATATCGGCTAATTGCCGTTCTGTCGGTACATATTCCACCGATATTTCGCCATTTACAACAATCTCTCGTATGTAGTGATACTTAATGTCTATATGCTTAGTTCTTTTATGAAATTCGGGATTCTTTATTAGACGAATTGCACTTTGATTATCTATTTTTAATGCTGTCGCAGTATTTGGTAAACACCTGAGATCGCGTAACAGTTTCCTTAGCCAAACGGCTTCTCTCGCAGCCGCTGCTGCTGCAACATATTCGGCTTCGGTGGTGCTGAGCGTAACTAGTTTCTGTCGTTGTGACGACCATGACACAATACCATTCGACACACAAAATGCATAGCCTGTCGTGGATCTGCGCGTTTCCACATCGCTCGCAAAATCGGAATCAGAGAAACCCAGTAATTCTAAATTACTCCCGCCACTTGTATAATTTATACCGACTTTAATAGTTCCGATCAAGTAACGAAAGATTCTTTTTACAGCTTGCCAGTGACTTTCATTATGATTGCTCAGATATTTACTGACCGAGTTCACAGAATACGCGATATCTGGTCTTGACACAACTGCGAGAAACAACAAGGACCCTACTGCTTCTCGGAACGGTACATTATTCGATTCTACAATATGGCTATCATTTAGAGTTAACTTTGCGTGTGGATCGGCAGGGACGCTTGCAACTTTTGCTTCGTTCATCTTAAATTTACTTAGAATTTTATTAGTGTACGCTTCTTGATGCAAGAAAAGTGCCTTTTTCTCTCGATCTCGTACTATTTGTACTCCGACAAAGACTGTCCCGTCTCCAAGCGTAATCTCGAACGCGTTTCTCAAGGATTTGACAACCGACTCGAGAGCTTGACTATTGTTTGCTGCTATGAGCCCGTCATCCACAAACAGAGCTAAAAATACTTCGGTACCGTCGACATGGCCCCGAAATATGCACTTGTCGGCCTCTGTCTCGCGAAAACTGTACTGTCTCAAAAATTCACGAAATTTTTCGTTCCAGCACTGAGGTGCTTGTTTCAAACCATACAAAGATTTGTTTAGTTTGCAAACTAATTCTTGACTTTCTTCTTTCTTGATCTCGAGCCCCTCTGGTATTTCCATGAGAATTTCCTCCTTCAGTTTCCCATTGAGGAAAACCGTCCTCACGTTGAATTGTGCGAGTTCTAAGTCCTTTTCAGCCACCACGGCCAGTAGGACTCGTAAGGTGTCGTATCGCACGACTGGTGAGAAGGTCTCGTTGTAGTCAAGGCCCTCTTTCTGTTTGAACCCTCGAGCGCAGAGTCGTGCTTTATATCGGTGCACATTGCCTGATGTGTCTGTTATAACTTTGAATACCCATTTTGAATCGATGGGTTTTCGATCGTTCTTTTTCGGTACGATTGTCCAAGTTTCGTTTCGTTCATGTGCGTCGAATTCTTCTCTTATTGCTTCGACCCAGTTTTCGGCCTCTGGACTATTCATTGCCTCCTGGAAGGTATTTGGCGGATTATATTCTGCAACATCGACCACGTACCTGGCTGGCAACCGAATGTTGTTTCGGTCTCGCAGTTGTCTAGCCTGATTGGGCTGTTCGAGTTCTTCTTCGCGAAGAACTTATACTTCCTCGACTGCCTCAGGTTCAACTGCTTCGGGTTCTTCCTGTTCCTCGAAAACTTCTGGCTCGTCTTCGTTATCAGCGACAGGGAAGGTGTATTCGAATTCTTCTTCTTCCGACGATCCATGCTTCGACTTCTCATTGAAGGTGACGTCCCTAGACACTGATATTTTCTTTGTTTCAGGGTTGTACAGACGATAGTTTGTTGAATCGTTCTGATACCCGACTAAAATCAATTTTGCTGATTTCCGATCTAGTTTCTTACGAAACTGCTTGTCAATGTGCATGAAGGCGTCTGACCCGAACACACGGAAATGGGATACGTCTGGTGGTTTTCCCATCCAAATTTCATATGGCGTTTTCACGTTACCGGCTGATAATACTCGATTAAGCACGGTAATTGCCGTACCGACTGCTTCAGCCCACAGAGAGAGAGGAAGACCTTTTGCTGAAATCATCGTGCGAGCACTCTCTACAATCGTCCGGTTATCGCGCTCGGCTTTGCCATTTTGCTGCGGCGTGTATGGCGCCGTGTTTACCAACTGGATCCCTCGAGTTGCGAGATACTGCTCCATTTCTCGATTGCAATATTCACGCCCATTGTCCGTGCGTAATATCTTCATTGGTTTGCCGAACTTGTTGTTGATTAGCCTCTCGAACTTCTTGAAAATAACAAAAACGTCAGACTTATGTTTCATGAAATACACATGCCGGAAACCTGACGCGTCGTCTTTAAAGTTTATGCAATATCTCGAGCCACCTGTTGATTCCACCGAGAACGGACGACATACATCTGAATGTATGTACTCTCCGGGTTGTATGTTTCTTTTTCTTTCGGTCTTCTTGAACGCGAGCCTGTGAGATTTTCCGTAAGCACACGATTCGCAAAAGAAATCGTCAACGTCGGTAGGTTTCACGCCACGAATTAACCCTTTTTGTATCATTTCCCGCAACACTCTATTGTTTATATGTCCCATGCGCTCGTGCCACAAGCGCAAGTTCACTGTTGACACATTCGCTTCGTTTTTGACACTCGAGTTCTTGGCTCTGAAAAACATGCGGTAGATTTTGTTATCTTGTCTCACACTGATACCGAAAGTTTCACCGTCACGATTTACAATCACGTATTGTGCTTTGAACATAACCTCGAACCCCTTCGACGTACACACGCCGACCGAGAATAGATTTTTTCTCAGTTTGGGAACGTATAACACGTTTTCAATGCGCGCTTCGCACCATTCGCCATCCACGAGTCTATCGATTACCACAGTGCCTGTACCGGCAATCTCGCACACGCCGTTATCCCCGAGCGATATTGATTCGCCGCTCCTCGGGTAAAACTCACTATACCACTCTCGTCGGTAGGTGATGTGCCTAGAGGCACCACTGTCGGTAATCCAAACGTCATTTGTATCGACTGCCATGAGTCGTTGGATGACCTCACTAGATGGTGCTGCCTCTGTTTTCTTGTGTTGCTGACCGCTCTCACGACCGCGTGCACCGGAAGTCGCAACAAACGCACATTCGCGAGAATTTTCACCGCTTTTCTTTTTGTCCTTTTTCTTTTTTCGACACTCGCGAGCATAATGACCTCTTCTTTTGCAATAAAAGCACTCGACACTTGTTTTATCACTTTCCCGATTTTTCTCGCTATCTTTACTTGCACTCGCGGTAATCGTCTCCTTCGAGTCGTCTCTCTTCCTTTATTAATCGTTCCAGCAAATTTTCGAGCGATTGGTTGTCTTCGGGTACACTATCCCACGCTGTTTGGAGGGCGTTATATCGGGATGGAAGGCTACCTAGAACCTTTGCCATAATGGCAGTGTCCGAGACGTTCTCTCCCAGATCTTTTAGCTGAGCCGCCATATTCTGTACTCGAGACACGTGTTGCACTACTGATTCGTTCAAGTCCATGCGGTGCCCATGAAATTTTTGCAGCAACAGCATCTTATTTGACGCGGATCTCTGTTCGTGGATTCTTACCAGTTTATCCCACATTTGTTTGGCTGTCGTGCATTCCAGCAAGCAGTCAAGCTGAGAATCCTCGATCGAGGACGATACAATGCACATGGCCGTGGCATTGTCCTTTACCGACTTTTTGCCGTCCGCAGATTGAGCGTCTGCCGGCATCACTCTCGCACCCGTCACGATATCTTGGATCGCGTTCGCGATGAGCATCGAATTCATTCGAAATTTCCAGGCTTGGAAATTCGAGCCATCAAACTTTTTGATACTTTTGAACAGAGTTGTTTCCGACATATTCGTTCGATTATTTTACCGAGTCCGCGGATACCGTTACACCACGACACTAGGATGGCGACCACGTGTCGACCAACAAGAGAAAAAAAAATCGAGATAACACTTTATTTATTTTAATGTCCACCGTTCTTTCGACTACACAAATCTATTTTTCTGCAGGCTGCTTGCCTGGGCCCATAACCTATTGAGGATTGTGTAGGAATGTAAGAGTGGTGAGAAAAGAAATATAAAGGTTCGGATAATGTAGACGTATGTGTTTATTGTATGACGTGCTACCGACAACTGGAAAAGAAAAGTAAGGACGAAAGCTCGAACCTTGATATGCGATCTGCGCGCGCATGCGCTGGTATTATTCTCGACGTGCGAGAACTATTTTATTTTTCAACACAATGTCAGTCGAACACTTGCTGGAACTCATGGATGATTCGTTTACGTTAACTATATCGGGAACGTCTTCGGTTCTTGAAGCGCAATATTTTTCTCCGATCGAACTTGTTCTCAACAAAATTATGTCCTCGGTCTCGTCGAATTGTTGACCTTCAATTCTATTTCTAACGTTGACGTCGGTCACAATAAATTGTACGTCGGTGATGAAGTAGTCATCATATCTACCGGCAGGTATAAAATTGAGGATATTGTGACGTTGCACTACCTCGTGCACGTCACAATAAGCCCCAAACCCGCGGAACAAGACCGAACATGGCCGAACCGGCTCGAACGCACTCGAAGACCGGAGCCGGCCGGAGTAGTCACTCAAGTTCCAAAGACGTGTGAGGAAGGAAGCGTACAGATAAAGATACCGGACCAGGCAAACAGCGAGATCGAAGGTCAGACCACCGCGTGTATTAACGACCACCGACCGCCCAACTGCATCCCCGACGTCACTACTCCCCACCTCCTCCCACTCCGCCTCACCCCTGCACTCACACACACCCCCTACACTCACCACGTCATCCACGCACTCACACGCCCACACAACCCCACGCACGCACGTGCGCACACACACACACACACACGCGCGCTCATTAATTTTCAAGACTATAGGATTAAGACAACGCTAACTGGCCGGGGCGTGACCGGCCGCCACGCGGGATCAACCCAATTGTGAAATAATTTTTAAGGCCTCCTCAGAGACATCAAATACAACCCCTAAGTTCTACCTACTACTTGGACGCGTGCATTCTCTCAACCTCGTGTCTCGTCTTCATTCTCCCTCTCCATCATAAGTGCGACGTAAACCCTTCGTCACAATATTGAAAAGTACGTCCAAAACGCGTTAAAAAATACAGATTTTGAAATCAGCATAAAGCCCAACAAAAATACATTATGCAGCGAAATCAAATGTAACCGCATCATAAATTTTGAATCTGACGATTCTATCGGCCAGCTTCTCGGATTTACACCACCCGTATTGACAGCTAACCAAACTCACCAATCGGATATGCATGTACCTTATCTCAAGGTCACCGCGTTGCGAGTCGTATGCAGCATCACAACGGGTGCCTCAATGAGCGCAAAGTGGGTACTATTTAAGAGTTTTTCTCTATCGTTCCACCGAGATTTAAGATTGTAGAAGTGTCATCGCACGTCATGTACCTTCCGATCACCGTCAAGACCATACAGACCATAGATCACATACAGCTTCGGTTAATCGATCAAGACGAAGACCTGGTTAATTTTCGCGAAAACGTTATCACTGTGAGACTGCACATCAAATCTCAATAAAAAAAATGGGTTTTGCGTATAACAGATTACCCAGGAAGTTATAATACCACATGAAATGCGCCAAGTCAATGCGAACGTAGCAATCTGGGCTAGCTTGTCACAGAAACGAATCAGCCTACGTGTCAATCGTATCTCAATCGTACCTGTAACGAAACGCGTGAAAGCTCGTACAGCTACGTCAAGGAGATCTTTGGCGGAATCGCACACCACCTCTTTGGGTTTCGAGGCTCCCGCCTTGTGACGATATGTATTGTAACGTGCCATTTTGGAATAGCCCGTTACAAGGCCAAAAACCCAAAGGAAACTATCGTAAAACGCGTCCCTGGCGGGGTACTCCAAGAAAGCTCGATACAAAATAGGCGAAGAATACTAGTCACTAATATTTTCTGTATAAATTTTGTAATCCCGCGCTTTGGCGCAAGCTAACCAGGTACCGCAACCACGATCATCAAGGGATCAAAACATTTCTTTGATTCACCGAGGGATCAACATCTACCGAAAACTACAGTTCCAGCTACCGACGAATTCAACTACCGTTCCGTAATTATAAGTCTCCCGTACAACTTCGGATGCCTACTTTTTCGGATGCCGTAAGGTGGACATTAAGGGCAGACCGCAGCCTGTCGTCCCCCAACTTACCGGCCAGGACCGAACCCAAAACACTACGTCCAGAATTGATAAAGCCCTCGTTCTGAGGATCGACGCAGCCTTCCTGTCAGTAAGGGCTACAATCAGTGTGAGTCATGGTCAACGGACGTTGAGGTGCTGTAAGCCGCCGTGTGACTGCATGGTCTTCGTGATATATCGTGGGCAGAAAGCCACTGCCTATACGACGAAGCCGGTGGAGGCAAACAATGAGGAGTTGCACTTAATCCGGTAACCTTGCAGAGGTAGCATACGTACCTGCCTCTGTCAAGGGAATCCCCAATGATAGGCAACCTGGACTCTATGCCGGAGCAGTCGAAGAAAAGTACCAGTTGGTGTCAACGAGACATTACGCATCATCTAGCGGTGATCGTCGAAAACGTGTAACCGATATTCGCCACAGAGGGATGACCCAATTATGGTCCCAATATATCTTGCTCTCGTTAATTTAGACTTCTTTTAGCTTCCTATTGTTTCTCTATCGTTCCTGTTCCTTCTTATTATCGCTATCGCTACCGTTTTTCTATTGTTTTCGCACCCACTATCGTTTTGATCAGTAACTTCATTCCTCTCCTGTGAACTCAACTCCTTCCTTCTTTCACGTTAGTTAAGTTTATTTTAATTTAAACTCAGTGCTTGAATATCGTCGCCGACTAAGGTCAGGCTTTTGCTTCTCTATCGTATCGTTACGAAGTTGCTCTCATTTCTATTTCTCTTATCGTATCTCAATTATCCTTTTGGTTGCATCAGATGATGCCAGTATCTTTGTGAATTATGGTCCACGGACGTTGAGGTGCTGTAAGCCGCCGTGCGACTGCATGATTTCATTATATGTTGTGACGAGGTTTTTCGCCGCTCTTGTTCACCCGGAGAAGTTCCCAAGAGTTAACCTGGTGCACAATGATTCGGCAACCCGCGATGCACTCTGCAGCTTACCAAAGCTATCGCGAAATTTTGTTGGGCGCCTGGCGTGATAAACACGCCTCGAATCTTTACCTTCGCAATTCCTCGGCTATCCTTCTCTATGCCAGGTAGCTCAGAACCGCGGAGAGGGGGGTGGGTAGTTTTGCGGAGAGAAAGAACGGACACTCGACACGATACAGAATTTAACAAAGTAGAATAAAATAATGTATTCAAAAAAAAATTCGAAGCGATACAAAACAAAAGGAAAAAGAAACAGATACTCAATTCGCCTCCCGCGATTCCACAAACAAAATAGAAAGAAAATCAAATCTTAACTAAACCTTAAATCTACGTGCGCTAGTCGCGTTCCTCGTCTCAACGGGATCAACAAAACAAAAATCAAAATACAGAAAATCGACAACGATACGAACACGCTACTCGTGATCGTCCTTCCCTTAATTATAAATATCGGCGCTATTCGCCAAACCCTAACAGAATTATCGCGCTAATCGCAAAACATACCCTACAAGTACTCGACAGTAATTCTTACTTAACAACTTAAATCGAAGCGATTAATCGCGACGCATCCGAAACTTCACTATCTTCCGAAACAAATCAAACAAGGAAACTAGAAATAATAACCCAGCCAAACAGAGCGCTCACACTTAGCGATACGCGACCTACACGAGAGGTGACACTTTCTGAACACGCGAACGCGACTTGACCCTGTGCAGCGGAATTTGGGCTGCTCGCAAATAACGAAACGAATGACTCTACTCAACATGTACAATAGCCAAAATTGACTCGATACGTTATCGCAAAAAAAACAAAATCAAGCTCCGGCCACCAACCAAGGAAGTCGGCAAACGAATTTCGAGTAATTTCGCAATTCAGTCTTACAATGGCCAACCGTTACTCGGTGCGCCGTTCTAACTCGTTCTCGAAATTAGTCCGCAGAAATTTATAAGCGCTTACCACTACGCAGCCACGCCAAAAATGCCCCGACGCGATAGTCTGACATTTTCCCCGGGCTTTTTTTTTTTCTTTCTTCTCCTATCCACTAATTTCTTTTACTCTGGTTCAATTTTTCTCATGGACGTCGTATTACTTTCGCCACCAGGACTCAAGTGTCGGGCTTCCGCCACGCGGAGCCGGAATTCCAGCTTAGCCTCCTCGTTTTCGAAATTCCTCGCATTCCATTGGGTGGTCGGTTACGCAATTCTTAAATCTAGCTTATCGCTAACGTAGGTTTCCGCTGTCGCGGGTCGCTGATTGGCCGTCCGTCTCCCAGGTTCTCCGCCGTCGCCAATGACGTGTGGATTGTGCGGTTGTCGACGGGATGGTGTGTCGCAAGGAAGGTAGGCTACGGTTCGCTGGCCAACAGCGGGAATCTCGTCCGCCTCGGTTTCCCTCCGGGCCAGAGCTCTACGTTGGCGCTCCCTCCGTAGCCTCGTGTGAGACCCTCCACTCGTGATGTACCCTCCGTCGAGGTCCTCCGTCGTGACGGTCTCGAGGTGGTCGGATTCGTCGTCCATTTCCCTGTTTGGTGTCGTATATGCTCGAAAAAAAAATAAACAAAAGAACCTGTAATACTTAACTCGCTAGCCTGTAAAGTGTCCTCTCTCAGAGTTTCGGATGCGTGACCCTTGTCCTGGCGCTCTTTACGAATTAGATAATCATTCTTGTCGCAAAATCCCTTGTTAGAGTCCCGCCTAAGGTTCGGGGAGCTACTGGTAACGAGCATCACAAAAAAAAAATGCCACGTTACAATGTATAATTAATTTCCGAAAACTTATCTTTGACCGACCTCGTAACTACCGGACAAATATCTTTTGTATCTTTAATTTTCTCTGATTCTCGTAATTTTGTGCTAGAATTGCTCTTGTAATTTCTACTGTCTCTTACTATCGCTATCTTTAATTTTCTTCACTAGTTTTGCCTATCGCTTTGTATCGTATCGCTTATTTTTATTATTTGCTTTGTGCATGAATTTTTGTATCGTATATCGAGCTACTTGGAGTACAACCGAGCATAGATTAAGCCGCTAAATACTACCGCACCTTTGTTTCTACCGCTTATTATTGATTTGCATTTCTTATTACCTTGTAATATTTTCTTGTTTCCCGAATATAGCATATCTTTGTTACCTTAAGTTGCTTATTGTAAACAGGTGTATTTTGTGTATTATTTTTATCTTGCGAACCCTTCTCTAAATCTCTCAATCTCGCATAATTTTTGTATTCTCTCTCGTTATTGTGATTTCAAATTTCCTTGCTAATTAATATCGTAATTTTGATCGTTGTAAATTATCGATTCACTTGCTGTGAATAATTCTTTTGTATAAGCTACCGATATTTGTGAATTGTATCTCACTGTCAATCTCTCTTGCTAATTACCGTTTGTCGTAATTTCGATATTATTTTCTTATCGTTCTGAGCTAACGTCAATTCTGTCAACTACCGATTTTCGCTAAAGTTTCACTCTTGCTGTAATTTAACAAATTAACAATTCTCGTAGTGTCGCCTTTCGAAATTTGGGTAAAATCACGTCGCCCAGTGACGTCTAGTTTAAGTAGACTTTTTGTATTATATCGCTTCTCCCGACCTACGACTAATTTCTTTTGCCAACTATCACTTTTTTCGAATTATCGCTTACCCCCTTCTATCAAAAATCTTGTAAACCACCCTCGTTGACTAATTACTTTTTGCTACCTTTCTGTAACTTATTTGACTAATCGAACGCTTGCGAACTGATTGATAATATATAACTGATTGACTTGCTAATTTCTTTGATTCGAGCTTATTTCTTTATTTCTTTACTCCCTTCATTCCGTAATTGTTGTAACTGCCTTGGATACCGCCACTCTACCAGTTCGTGTGAGTACCTGAGCCTAGCCAGCCATACAACGGGTTCTCTAATTATTATTACCGTATCGTATCTTTTCCTTTTTCTTTAAAAATTGACGCTGAAGCGTCTGGCGCCCAACGAGTACCTGTTCTTATCTTTAAATATCGTATCGAATAATTAGGGAATCGTGCCAAAGTTTCAATGATAAGTCCTCGTCAGAGGGTAACAGAATTTAGCGTTACAGTATGTATACAGAATACGAGTCTTAGCTGAGCGGTGAGTACGCTCAGCTAGTCAGTCGGTCCACAGACGTGACATAGAGAAGACGGTATATTCAAACTTGGCCAAGTAATTAAATTCACGACAATCTGCAGTATATATTTTACATTTTTTTTTTATTCATATATAAACAAATATCTACGCCTATGTCCAAGTCTTATACAATTTTCGACGACCCTGTTGGGAAATATATATATATCAAAAATAAACTGATCACGGACCAACTCTACGAAACGAAAGATACGTTATCGACAATATCATTTTATACAATTCTTGTGTTTTTATTTATTTTTTTGTTATTTATCATTATTAAAGTTTTGTTGTTATTTTAATGTGTATGTGTGAGTGATTTCATTTTTACAATATATCTGTTTGACTTTGCTATTTACACTAACCTAATTTTGTTTTATCTGTACAATACAAAAATATCTGCATATTTTTATTCCTGTTTTCTTTTTTCTACTTTTTGTTGTTAGTTGGGACAAGATATTTTATTATTTAAATTTCGTAGCACAAATCCATTACAGTCTTTATCCATCCGAGGATCCAACATTGAATCGACGTTGTGTCGTGTCTTTCGGATAGCATTTGGTATACTGACAAGTGCCCAGCGCTGCAATGGACCACTATGTGATAAGGAAAATGTGACTCGACTTTGTATTATTATCTATCTCTATCGTCTTGTTCACCACCCCACCTGTCGCATCGATTAATATACACGCTGGCTCTCTTCTGGCGTACTCGCAGTATACCTCCAGTTGATGATTCGACTAGTAGTATACGAAAAAAGGATGCGAAGACGTTACATGGCTGATGTTTTTGAGCGAATGTATCATCATAATTGTCAATGCTGTGTATGGATCAGCGTGGAGGTACTGCGATCTGATATACTCGTGTTTAGCCGCGTTCATTTGCCATGCCTTATACAAATGCGGTAGTTCAGGATCGCCTGGCAACACCAGCTCGTCAGCCATTTCAGCACGGAAAACGACAGCTGATTTAGTAAAAAACTGTTTTCCGATGTTTTGCCTAATTGGGGCAAAGTGGTCGTTTTCCGCATTTACCCTGACCAGTGCTGATGACACATTTGATGGAAACACAAGCAGCGTCGGCAATGGAATTGACTATCTTGCAGCGAATCGTTCCATCTACATGCACCATCGATTAATCCACTTGTGGCATCTCGGATCAGTTTGTTCTTTTTGAAATTGAATACACACTTCAGACCCTCAACTTCTCATATTTTCGCAGTGATCAGCTGTTGCCAAATCCTTGGATTAAGCACAGTGCACTTATGTGCAGCAAGATTGTACTCTTTGTCCCAGTATTTCTCTCGCTTCATGTACACTTTTTCGCTCAACAATTTATTGAACTTCGACTTTTCCAACAAAACTGTGAATTTTTTTACTTTAGCTTCCAGGCTCACGCTCACAATTGATGCGTTTACCGGAACATCAAAAATGGGTAAATCCCACTGATCTCTATATACACTGGATACAAGGTACCCTATGCTAGCATGGAAACAAGCTGACCCCACTTGGAGCACGGCCATCTCTAGTAAAATACTATTAGCGCCGTCTCAGGTTAGGGTGAAGAAGTACAAATAACGGTGCCCGATTTGGATGTTGGCTATGTATATTGACGTATTAAGGCCAACAATCACGGATAAAAATGTTGATAACATAGTTCAATTTGATAAAAACGGGACATATGAATTATACAAAGTAAGATCATTCAGTTGTGAAATAAATAAGTCGTAATTGCGGTTTATTGATATTGATGAGAAGGATTGCGTTCTGTAAATTGATC
Source organism: Diprion similis (assembly GCF_021155765.1). Lineage (NCBI taxonomy): Eukaryota > Metazoa > Arthropoda > Insecta > Hymenoptera > Diprionidae > Diprion > Diprion similis. Next base: position 15,358,272 of record NC_060105.1, on the reverse strand, counting down.
GATAACAATAATTGAATAACTTAAGAGATAAAGCCGACAGTGACTGTATCACACAAAATAAAAATAACAATGATTGAAAAATGAAGATTAAAATAAATTTGAAAGTATACTAGAAGATATCCTTAAATTATACATGATTTGAATGTGCATCGTTGACAAAAGTTGCGATTAAACTTTTACAATTGAATTAATTATACCAATTTTTAATCAAGTATCAAGGAAGTCGTAACACTTATGGACGACTACTTTAATCTGTTGCTAATGCAAAAAGTTGTTTAGTAGCAAGATCAACTTCGGCAATTTTCCGTTTCAAGCTTGCTGATTGATATTTACAAATTCATAAGTACACGGAGAGAAAAATCAAGCTTTGAAACGATGGAAACATCTCAAGCTTTGAAGGCTTGAAAAGACCATCCTTTTAAAGGATGAATTTAACCTTCTAAAGCTTGGAAGGTATTCTGCTCGAAACGCATGAAACTCATGCTTTTGCAGCAAGAACCTCGTCGTTTAGGATCATGAATACTGTTGGTGCAGGTGGGTTTAAACGTATTGATTGCAGAGTAAAATTAGGATTGTGAAGCATCTTTATTATAAACACTTGTTACAGTAAAAATACTTGAATCATTCCGAGCGTTCAAACGATAGACTCCATGCTTTCGGACCACAAAGTCCATGCGGCTAAAGCATGGATCTCCTCCTTCTAACCCGTGAATAGGGTCTTGCCTTTAAACGATGAATTCACCGGTTAAACTCGTGAAATTCATACTTTAAAAGCATGTAAAAATGACAAGGTCCGAAAGCATGAAGGTTCATCGTTACAAAGCTCGATTTTTCTCTCCGTGTAGAAGTCGGTTTTTCTTACTCACAAAAAGTATGATTCGAGGTAAAATCGCAAAGCTACCTAATATAAAACTTCCGAATAATTCCTTTCGTGTAGACTGTAAGTGTTACATGTTAGCGAGTAGTCGTTCCCATTCCACATACAACAAGATTTCTTGGTGACATGATGATTACTCAAATATCATGTACGGTAGGACTGCAATCGTATCGCCGTAGTATGTCTGGAACAAAGTGAATCAGGTGTTGGGAGAGATGAGGAATGAAGAGCGACAAGTATGAAAGCATTACTGTATATTCAATCAAAAAAATATGAAGTTTGATTAAGTACATGCAAAAAAGCAAACCGATTAATGAGAGTTTCATAAAAACACAGACATAGCCAACAACCAAATTAAATAGAGACAACAAATCCTAGCCGAATAATCAAATCCAGCTGTGAGCGAAAATAACTCTTACAATACATGCACAGACATAATACAGGGAAATAAATTTTGAAAACGTGCAAAGGGATAAAAAATGACGTACAGGGGAAATGACATGCTAATCATATTATAGGTAAAAAGTGCATAAGGAATTGTTATAGAATTCGTATGGTATAGTGCTTCCTGTCCCCTTGCTGTATAGATTGTTCTACAAAAATTTACTGGTGGGCCCAAACTATCGTACGGTTGATGAAATGACGCAGATTAGTACCTGTAGTTTGGAGAGCATAATTTTTTGTCAGGGCATACAACCTAATTTCTTTGTAAGCGCGTAAAATCTCTTTGACTAGTTTGAATTTGTGATTCACGAACTCGTCTACTATCAGCGTATCTCTTACATGTTCTTCAAGATCCGAAAAAAGGTTACCACCTCCACACAAAAGTTCTTTGAAAGCTGAAGAAGCGAGTACAGCTGGAAAGTTTTCCTCGTGTGGGGGCTTACCAGTGTTTGAATTACACGCCCTTCTAAACAGTTTTTCTGCAACTATACATATTCTTACTACACTTGGTGATGGAGCTGTGAGCCCACCACGAGTCTTTGCAGCTACAAGCGCACTTTTATTGGCAAAATTGACATCATTATCAATGCTTAATATAGTCTTGCATGCAGCCAGGCATTCAACACATCGAATTCTCTTGGAGATGCCTCGGACAATGAAACCAGCAATATAGCCCACCGCTTGTTCAGAAAACTCGCTGAAATTGCTTGGTACAGACCAAGAAAAATTTAAAAACTCTCTGAGCAGATTATTTGCAGATCCAGTATTATCTAAGTCATATCTTTTCTCAACTCGTAGATTATCCATTTCATTGAACACATTCATATCGTACCTATCTACTCGCACATATTTTTTTGTACAAGAAACATTTAGAATTTTTCTCTCGTCCATAGCTGTAGCATTTCCAGTGCATATTTTAACTTCATGTCTGATCAGAAGTCGCTTATAAGCTGAAACAAACTGAGTTGCTGTCGGGTTCGGACACCATCCACTCCTGCCTCTGACTGCACAAAAAAGAGCTCAAGGTGGTCTTGGCTCATTTTATAAGTAAGCAAATATTTTAACTGCGATTCTGGCGGTTTAACATATGTGTCAAAAATATTTAAAACTGATAGAACAGCGGTGAATAAGCCTACAAAGCCAGCTTTCCGCCTAGACTGAAACATTGATGTTCCATCAAGTTGCTTTAGCTTAGCTAAATAACTAATTTCAGCAATTATCTGAGGGCGCCACAGATGTTCATTAGTGGTTCTCAATGGACTTTTAGAACCTTTACCCCATGGGTTTCTAGTTTTTTAAAAATCAAATATTCTGTCAATACATCGAATAAAACGAACAGTTACTTGAGAACCCTGGAATTGCGACAGTTTTAAAACATTGCAACAAAATTCGATAGTATCTGCTACACTTGAGCTTAACGTTTGCGCTGCTAAATATACCTTCATGATATTTTTTTTTAAATCTACATGATGCAAACGCAACTTGTTTCCTAAACGTAAACCTTCCTCCTGTTGAAGGGTAGCAAGACTTTCTATAAAACGCCATTCTATTCTACAATCATCTCCATCTGAGAGTGCTTTATATTCTGCTATGCAATTCCGAACGTTCTTCAGCATATGTAAAGGATCCAAAAACACATTAACAGGGGGTTCACTGGCTACTGGATGTTTAAAGCATGGAGGTGGACCTGAAGGGTGCTGCGGCATATTTGCTCCTAGCTTGTTGAGCATACTAAAATGCTCGGGGGGGCCATCCATCGTTAACGAACAAATTTTAACCCCAACATTTTGTAGGCGAATTAAAGCTTCTGTAATAAGCGCTGCATTTTCTGTCGCATTTAAATGATTAATTAAAAAATAACCAATCGGGATTTTCCAGCTAGAATCTAGGGCTACTGCCATTAGGACTAAGCTTTCTTTAGCTACAGGCAGATCATCTCCAGTTTCATTATCTACACCAACATCAACATAGCCCCGCTGTTTACCATCCCTTACTCTTTGAAAGCCTTTTTTAATCACCATTTCATCCATTACCAGAGCACATATGATTTGCTTTCCATCCTGACTTGCTTTTTCAACCTTACATTGTAAAGTATTAAAGTATTCCTCTGTAAAACCTGGCTCTGCATCAATGTTAGCATACCATGTTCTTAATACATCAGGATGAGGAAGAGCTAACTTAAAAGTATCCCTAACATAGTCGTAAGCGTTTGGGGAGTAAAAATGAAGGGTGAGTGCAAAGCAACGAAGTTGAGGTGGATATTTTTCACGAGTTAATGAACCCCTCTTATGATTAGCTACCATGCGTGAGAATAGTTCAAGAGGTGTATTATTGTAAAATGATAAGCAATCTAATGCAGTTGGTGAAACTAGCTGTAGATCGCTTAACTTATCAACCACACCTTTTAAAGAGGTTACTTTAATGTTGAGCCGCTTCACTCGACGTTTCAATACTTTGATTGATTCCCTTGGATCTTGTAGATTCCTTTCTGCCAGAACTCTTTTACGCCTACAGGTTCTTTGAGTGTCATAATATCGATGGTCATGCAATATTGAATTTTGCCGAGCAGCAGGTGAGGAAGTATGTCGTCCGGCACAGGCTGGTTCGTCTGCAGGTGGTGTAGTGCTTCTGTTAGGGCCTAAATATTGAGCAGAGTTATGTCAAACTATTTTGCAATTAACAATTTTGAAGAACTGATTTTTATAATATTAAAATACGATATTGGTACAGGTTAGAGAATTCATTGATAAACATTCGTTTCCTACGTTACTTATCTAGTATGGATACAATCACTGATGCTGACTCACCATTAGCAAGTTGTGGTAATGCTTGGAAGTCGATATCACAGTTCAATGGCGTAACTCTGATATGTGTAACAGACTGGCCCTCCTCCATATGATATTCTAGAAAAATGTCATGTTACATTGCTATTTTACACATAGGTATACTACAAGTTTCTCAAGTAGGCTTACCTTCGTTGGCCAATATTGAAGATTTTTGTTCCAGTTTGCGTTTTTTTGGTGGAGTTGCTTCTACATTAAATTGCCCAGGAAAAATTGTAGGTACGCTCCCTTGCTTAAAATATACCCTGTTGAACTTCTTGTCTAAACATTCTGTTGTGAAGTGTTCAGAACATAGAACGGTATTTTTATTTGGTCTCAAGTTGACTTTTTCCATATATCTAGACCATGCCTCTGCAGTTGCAGCATCTTTGGGAAACCTAAGTGGAATTTCAATTATGACTGAAAACATTTGTAGTATGCTTTGATTTATTTATTCGTCTAGAACTCTAGACAAATTATCGGAGTCTAACCTGCAAAGTTTCTCAATACAATAATCTAGCAATGGAAATGCAATACATACTTGTGAAACGACACATTAACACCTCCTATCTTTTCTTTTTTGCAGATTTGGCATCTACCCATTATTCACCCCAATAATTTTACTTCACTTCTATTTATGTCAAAGATCAGTGTGTTTTCAAATAGTGATCTGACAACAAAACAACGTTATAACGTCAACGTTTAAGCGTGCCGCTGCGCAGCGGGTACCTCGACCTCTCACCAGATCGCGCCAACATTCTTTCCTCAAAATGGCGCGATTCAATGAGGGTCACGACGGGGGGCTCATATCGTATCCAGTGTATATAGAGATCAGTGGTAAATCCTGATCACCTACCCTCTCCGATGAAATGTCCAAAGTAGCACGACCTTCAGTTTGTACAGTAATAACGTTCTTAATACCCTCCCTGTTACACGACACAAAACTATACAAAGCTGATAGTTCAATTAGATCTTCAAAATCATGAGATAGTAATTCCCACACCTCCGCAAATTTTGAAACGATTTCACCATTGTTCTGAATAACATCACTCTTCCGTTCTAAGATTGCACTCACAAACGCTGATCGGTCAACAGTGCGAGGCCTTTTGTGAGACCTGATCATTGTCAAATGTGTGACAAGATACGCCAAACTGTGCAAATGCGACCAGCGACGCTGCAAATTTGGAAACGTACTCACCAAGTTCGAAGAGAAATATAGAAGGGATGAAAGACGAAATATCGATTACCGAAAGTCAAAGCAGTGACGGCGAACTGTCAGCATGCGGTCAATGCGACATAATATATGCTCCGATGTACGTGATGTTCGATGCGATACAAGGTAGCATTTTCAAGTTTACAACTTATCAATGAAGCTTATGAACTCAATATCATACGTCGCGTACATAGTATATCGCGTTACCAATGGCATAAGGTAGTAAGCGCCAAGAAAAAAAATGTTTTGTTTTTAGTGGCGAAATCCTTTTCATGCAATATAAAATCTTTTCGACATCTCCGCAAAAAGAATTTTTTTGGCACTATATATATGTATAGTGCCAAAATATATAATTCACGTTACAATATATATTTATATATTGTAACGTGAATATTTCAAGAGAGAGAAAATGGGCGATAAATTATATATTTTATCGGCTAAAAGAGTTAGCTCTGAGGAAGGAAAACCACGTTACCCTACGGCATAGTTACTGACCTGATCAATAAGATAAGAAACGATAATCAAAGAGGAAGATAATGCTGTTGGGCGCCAGAGGCAGTAGCTTCAGATATAAGATAAATAGAGAATAGAAAAGGGAAGAAAAGATCAGACCCTACGACGGTTTTGCACGGCTTGCTCGGTAGATACAGATAATGGCAGAGGGGAGGGGTCATATCCAATAGATAAAACACAAGAATGAGGATATGGTAATAGTATCAAGTGTATTACGCAAGATGCAGAGAAATGATTACAATCAAGCAAAAGAAGAATTTAGATGCAATTAGACAATTCAAAAATTCAAATACAGCAAGAGCAAAAGATGTGAGTGCAAATTAACGAATTTGCGATACAATTATTCGTGTGATAAGCGGTATGAAAACAGGTGTGTTCGCGATACGATTACTCGATATAACAATTACCAAGGTTTGCAATAGCTAGCATACAATGCACAATCTAAGATCCTTAAAACTAATTTTTATAATCAGATAAAGCAGTATAATATTGCGAGAATAGTATAATCACATCTAGAAGGAAAATCGAAGCAATTTGCAGGTAAAACCTGCAGATCCTAGAATACCTGAAATCGATTTTCCTTACGATTATTAGTATTTTGTAAACATTTTGACGCTTTACCAAAGAACACTTGGTGAACATCACGGAAAATATGATGTTTTACGTTTTTGAGCCATTATTTCGTGATGAAATATCAAAAAATTGTGGAAGTCATCGTCTACCATTTGAGGTTGAACTTTAACCTTGAATAACTTTTGAACGAGTTGACTTGGCGAAAAATCACATTAAACCTTTTTTGTATATCGTTCAATTCCCTACAAGAATATGTATTGATTTCTACAACTCGCTCATTCGTTAGAACACTTTAAAAATTCAAGAAAAAAAAAAAAATTCCCGTGTTATTTAAATGGGAAATCAAAAATCACGAACAGGCACCTCTTAACATTAATATTAAGAGCTCAAACTTTCACAGAATTTGTTTTTCATCGTTTTCAACGATATTTTCACGGTAACTAAAGAAAAAAAAAATTAATTTTGTTGGCCTACCCTGATATACATGTACATATATGGGGCATTCGAAATGAAATCGAGAAATCATTAGTCTCATGTCATCAGATCCTTGCATAACTTTTTTTTCGCATTGATTCCACTTCAAAAGAAGCCTAATTTTTTTAAAGAATTTTCTCGCTACTCCTTCATTAGGATTTTATTTTTTTAATTTTTTTGTTTTTTTTTATTTTGGAAACTAAAAAATAGCTTCAAAAAATATGAGGCAGCTGCAGCCGACTTTCTAATTACGATAGATATTATTTATTCATGACCCAGAATCTGTGGAAAAAATTACAGAATCTTAAAAATGGTGTTTTTTTAGTTATCCCCTTTTTACACAAAAACGATCGTCGCGCTACCTGAAGAAGAAGCGAGGAAATTCTTTAAAACAATTAGGCTGTTTTTGAAGTGGAATCCATGCAAAAAAAAAAAGTTATGCTAGGATCTGATGACATGAGGCAAAATACTCCTATATATATATGGTTTGTGACGCAAGAAGTCTTAAGCCTTCTAACGTCATCAAATTAACAGGGTTGCCTAGCCAACCGGTATTCTTGTAAAGACAGACCTGTTTCAGACTCCGAGCTGATATCACGTTCTTTTCCATTAAATACATTTTACTCAAAGCCTTTATTTCTCGCCGTTCAATTACTCGCTTGACTAGCTCTCGAACCTACATTTTATTCGTAGCACAGTTGTGTTACAATATATTACAATATTGTATATGTATTGTAACGTGGCATTTCAGAATGGCTCGTTACAAGGCTAAAAATCTAAAGGAAACTACCGAAAACGCGTCCCTGGCGGGGTACTCCAAGCAAGCTCGATACGATATAGGCGAAAAATACTAGTTACTAATATTTTCTGTACAAATTTTGTAATCCCGCGCTTCGGCGCAAGCTAAACAGGTACCGCGACCACGATCATCGAGGGATCAACACGTTTCTTTGATTTACCGAGGGATCGACAACTACCGAAAACTACAGTTCCAGCTATCGACGAATTCAACTACCGTTTCGTAATCATGAATCTCCCGCACAACTTCGAATGCCTACTTTTTCGGATGCCGTAAGTTCGACATCAAGGGCAGACCGCAGCCTGTCGTTCACCGACTTACCGGCCAGGAGCCGGACCGAGCCTAAAACACTACGTCCAAAGTTGATGAAGCCCTCGTCCTGAGGATCGACGCAGCCTCCCTGTCAGTAAGGGCTACAATCATTGTGAGTCATGGTCCACGGACGATGAGGTGCTGTAAGCCGCCGTGTGACTGCATGGTCTTCGTGATATATCGTGGGCAGTTGGCCACTGCCTAGACGACGAAGCCGGTGGAGGCAAACAATGTGGAGTTGCACTCCATCCGGTAACCTTCCGGAGGTAGCCTACGTACCTGCCTTCGTGGAGGGAACCCCCAATGACAGGCAACCTGGACCGTACGACGCAGCAGACGAAGAAAAGTACGTGTGATGTCAACTACGCTCATCTAGCGGTAATCGTCGATAACGCGTAGCCGATATTCGCCAGAGGGATGACCCAATTATGGTGGGGATTGAATGACCACCGAAGGGGAAGAAGAATCACCTGACGACACCGGCGAGATCGCTGATCCGGACTCCGAACTCTGCCTATTCTACGCTCAACCCGCCAGGAGACGGCTTCGAATATTACTCTCGTTACTTTAGACTTCCTTCAACTTTCCGTATTCTTCCTCTATCTTTCCTGTTCCTTCTTATCGCTATCGCTACCGTTTATCTTTTTCGCACCCACTATCGTTTGAATATTATCTTCTTTCCTTTCCCGTAACTTCAGCTCCTTCCTTCTTGCGCTTTAGCTAAGTTTATTTCAAATATAAAATCAGTGTTGAATACCGTCGACGACTAAGGTAAGGCTTTTGCCTCTGTATGGTACCGTTACAAAGTTGCTCTAATTTCTGTTTCTCTTATCGTATCTTAATTATCGTTTTGGTTGCATCGAATGATGCCAGTATCTTTGTGAATCATGGTCCACGGACATTGAGGTGCTGTAAGCCGCCGTGCGACTGCATGATTTCGTTTCGTAATTAATTTCCGAAAACTATCGTGAGCGACCTCGTAACTACCGAATATCTTTTGTATTTCTGAATTTTCTTTGCTTGATGCTTATCTTTTGTATCTCTAATTTTCTTTGCTTCTCGTAATTTTATGCTAGAAACGCTTGTGTAATTTCTACTGTCTATCGCTATCGCTATCTTTACTTTTCTTACTAGTATTGCCTATCGCTTTGTATCGTATCGCTTGTTTTATATTATTTGCTTTGTGCATGAAATTTCATATCGTATATTGAGCTACTTGGAGTACAGCTGAGCGTAGATTAAGCCGCTAAATACTACCGCACCTTTGTTTTCTATCGCTTATATTGATTTACATTTCTTATTACCTTGTAATATTTTCTTGTTTCCCGAATATCGTACTTCTGTGTTATCTTAAGTTGCTTATTGTAACCAGGTGTATTTAGTGTATTATTTTTACTCTGCAATCCCTTCTCTAAACCTCTCAATCTCGTATAACTTTTGTATTTTCTCTCGTTATCGTAATTTCGAATTTCCTTGTTAATTTAATATCGTAATTTTGACTGTTGTAATTATCAAACCGCTTGCTGTGAATAATTCTTCCGAATAAGCTTCCGATATTTGTGAATCGTATATCACTGTCAATCTTTCTCGCTAATTACCATTTGTCGTAATTTAAATAGTATTTTCTTGTCACTATAGTTCTAAGCTACCGTCAATTCCGTCAACTACCGATTTTTGCTAAAGTTTCACTCTTGCTTTAATGTAACAATTCTCGTAGTGCCGCTTCTGAAATTTGGGTAAAATCACGTCGCCCAGTGACGTCTAGTTTGAGTAGACTTTTTGCATTATATCGCTTCTCTCGACCTACGATTAATTTCTTTTGCCAACTATTATTTTGTGCGAATTATCGCTTAGCTTCTTTAACCGAAGATCTTGTAAATCACTCTCGTTGACTAAATATCTTTTGTTAACTTTCTGTAACAAATTGACTACTCTACCGCTTATGAACTAATCAATAATATACGACTGATTGGCTTGTTAATTTACTTGATTCGAGCTTATTTCTTGGTCTGTTTATTTTCCTTATTTCCGTAACTGTTGTAACTGCCTTTGGATACCGCCACTCTACCAGTTCGTGTGAGTACCTGAGCCTAGCCAGCCATACAACGGGTTCTCTAATTATTATTATCGTATCGTATCTTTCCCTTTCCTCTAACAATTGACGCTGAAGCGTCTGGCGCCCAACGAGTATCTTTTCGTATCTTAAATATCGTATCGAATAATTGGAGAATCGCGCCAAAGTGTTAACGGTAAGTCCTCGTCAGAGGGTAACAGAATTTAGCGTCACAGTATATACAATATATGTATATGTATATGTACTGTGATTGATTTATATATATATAAATCACCTACAGCTGCATGCATGTATAATTGAAAAAAATATATATTGTTAAAAAGGGTAAAATCACCCGTTTTACCCCCCTTCCTAATGATCTAGTAGTCGGCATGTGACGCAAGAAAACTAAGCCTTCTAATGTCATAAAATGAATAGGGTTGCTGTATCAACCACTATGATTGTAAAAACAGTCCTGTTTCAGACTTTCAACTAGAAACACGCATTCCCATTAAAAGCATTTTCCTCCAAATATTTTATTTATCACCTTTTATTGATTCCGTTAATCAAGCTCACGAACCCACTTTTATTTGAAACGCGAGTCCTTTCAATATATATGTAGATATCAGGGTAGTCCTCAATAGAACAGTTGGCCAAGTTATAGTGCAGAACCCCCTAGCTTGGTTCCAAACAAATGAATAAAAATCTGTGCATAGCCAGCTGACAATTCCAATTAGAACCTATAAGCTCGTTTTGTTTCCCTTCGAATAAGATGGGATTTTCTGATACTCTCAGTCATTTATTTTTCAAGAGGCGCCCAAGCGTTGAAGAAATTAAAAATAGGCTGGTTCCATTTCAAACCACCCAGCAAGGTCGGGACAAAAAATTCAAATGACTTGTAAATAATTTGTATGATTCTTTGGGTAATTTAAGGGGACCCGTATTTGGTCATTTTGCTCCAAAAAAATTTCATCTCTCTGCACGGCTATTACCATTTTTTGTCAAAAACTCATTTTTACAGATTCCGTAAATTTATTGTTTTTTTTTAAGTGCTATAACTTTTGAACGAGTTAACGGATTTGAGTGACTTTTTTTTCAAAAGGTGCGTATTTTTATCTTCTTTCAGAAAATTACAAGTTTAGAAAGATCGACATAAAATCGCCGGAGTTATTCAACGTAATGTAAAATAATCCGAAAAAATTCAACCCCGATTTTCGGGAATTGCATATTTTCTTTTTCTCTCACCAATTTTTTCTCGAATAGTTCTTTAAAGATACTAACTCTTCGCACAAGTTTCGTTAGCGGATTAGTTCTGTAAAAAGAGTTATGAATTTTTCAATATCACGAATTTTTTATATTTTCAGGTAGCTTATATTTTGTACTGTAAATCGATTTCTTTATGTCGCTACATTGTTTCTTTCTGTTTGATACATGATACGACGAAATAAGTGGGTAGAAGAAAAAAATCCATTCAAAAATAAGACTATATTAATCCCAAAACAGTTCAATATTACAATAAACATGAATTCACTATAACTGGGTCAAAATTCCGCACAACAGCATGCGTTTGGGCCTCATGGTCGACGATTGTTCTCTAACTTTAGGGACACATAGTACCATATGAGCGTACACTCTGGAATTTTTTTTGGATTTTTAAACCCACCAGTTTCGCTGTACCGATGTCGTCATTTTTTTGAAATTTCTCAAATGTCGTATTTTAATCAATTTTTTTGGACCCCTGTAACTTGGAAAAAAAAAATTTTCGACATGGGTTTTCATCGGAAAAGATCTCAGCTTTTCAAAAAAAATATTTCCAAATACGTCCCAATTCATATAAGTGTAGAAAAATAGGTTTTTTCTTTAAAAAGGCGTTTTTCTCGATGAGCCTACACTCCAATTTTTTTTTTCATAATTTTTTCGGATTCTTGAGGTTTTTTTACACGACAAAACCTTTTTCCAGAATGGGATCTCTGCTGCATCCGACTGTAGAATAATTAAATAAATCTAAAGCAGAGATTATTCGCTATTTGAAACGCAAATTCGCGGAAATTAAAAAAATTTATTATTATAGCGATGGGGTACCCCAACAATTTAAAAACAAAACGTCATTTGCAAATGTTTGTTACCATTTTTCGGAGTTCGCGATTGAAGCTGAGTGGCACTTTTTTGCTACGGCTCATGGCAAGGGACCATGCGATGGTTTAGCCGGAACTATCAAACGTCTTGCAGCTCGAACCAGTTTGCAATTTGGTACCAATCGTCTAATATTGAACGCTTCAGATTTGTTCACTTGGGCGTCTAACACGTTTAATAACGTTGATTTTGTATTTGTCAATAACGACAGGTATGAAAAAACAAAAATATTTTTGGAACGTCGATTTTCCAAGGCAGTTACTGTCACTGGTACGCGGGGTTTTCACGCTATCATTCCCATCAAAAACAAATTAGGATACGCAGATGCGAAAATATACTCCAAATCAACGAATGTAAAACAAGTAAAAATTGTTAAATAGTATTTTTTTGCGCAAAATTAAACATGCGTCAATAAATATTTTCATGAAAGATTAATGGATGTTTTTTAAAGTTCGTTTACACACCCATCCCACGAAATCGTGTTATCTTATATTGCTTCCAGGGTATTATTATTTTTTGTCGTAGTCAAATGCTTACGTTACAGTACTAATAAATAAAAAGTCGACTTTAAAACCTATAATGATTTCTAAAAAAAGGATAGTAACAATACAATGCAATACTAGCGCAATAAGCAGTATTGTATCTGCACTATTTTCTCAATATTTACAGCACTTCAGATCATATTTAATTATTCTACAGTCGGATGCCGCAGAGATCCCATTAGGGAAAAAAGGTTTTTTCGTGTAAAAAAACCTCAGGAATCCGAAAAAAATATGAAAAAAAAAATTGGAGTGTAGGCTCATCGAGAAAAACGCCTTTTTAAAGAAAAATCTATTTTTCTATACTTATATGAATTGGGACGTATTCGGAAATATTTTTTTTGAAAAGCTGAGATCTTTTCCGATGAAAACCTATGTCGAAAAAATTTTTTTTTCAAGTTACAGGGGTCCAAAAAAATTGATTAAAACACGACATTTGAGAAATTTCAAAAAAATGACGACATCGGTACAGCGAAACTGGTGGGTTTAAAAATCCAAAAAAAATGCCAGAGTGTACTCTCATATGGTACTATGTGTCCCTAAAGTTACAGAACAATGGTCGACGATAAGGCCCAAACGCATGCTGTCGTCCGGAATTTTGACCCAACTATGTTTGAAGCATCTCATACATCGTCAATTCATTTAAATTGTTGCTTCTTCAACCCAAGGGTGCTGACTTGTTCTTGTAGTAAAGGTACAGTTCGTATTTATATAGATATATAGATATTCTATATAGATAGAATAGATATATAGATATTATATATAGACACGAACTGTACCTTTACTGCAAGAACAAGTCAGCACCCTTGAGTTGAAGAAGCAACAATTTAAATGAATTGACGATGTATGTTATAGTTTTGCGTTCGCATATCAGACTCGAGAGCGCGCCACCAAATAAACGTCTCTGGCAGCTCTAGGAGTTTTTTCGTTTCACGCAGTGAGTTAAGTCTAAGATGGCCGACAGTGAGCACGCGCTGAAAATTCGTTGTGTAAAATAAACGGTTATTCTTGAAAATTAAAGTCTATCAACGTTTTCTACCCCTCCCAAATCGCGTTCCAACATTGTGGCGACCGTGACAGGACTAAGATTTGCGTGTTTTGGGTTAAATTTGCGGCATAAGTGAAGCCGGGGTGAGAACAATGGACCGTGTAAAAAAGGCGCGAGGGACGACGCGTTCCGCGTTTACGCGCGTACTTACATCGCTGACCACCGAGCTCGCCAAAGAGGTTCCTGAGAGGATAGAAACACAGAGTCTTTTCGCTCTGCTCAGGGACAAGGCGAGTGAGCTCGAGGATTTCAACACGAAAATGATCGACCTAATGGTCGATTCAGACGCGAAGGATGACGAGCTGGAAACAGAGGTGTTGGTGGCGGACGAATACCGAGCCAAATATCACAGAGCGAAAGCGGAAGTCGCGAGAATTGACGAGACGGCTCAACATCGTAATGCGCCGTTAGTGCAACAAGGCATGCCCGCGGCACCGCCGCATAATAACGCGCCATTTGACAATCGAAGAGGATTCAAACTGCCGAAGATCGAACTCAAGAAATTCAACGGCGAGGTGCGTGAGTGGCTGCAGTTCTGGAGCCAGTTTAAAAATATTCACGAAGACGAGTCCATCAAGAGAGAGGATAAATTTCAGTATCTGATCCAAGCCATGGTGACCGGCTCGCGGGCCAGTGAACTCGTGAACAGTTACCCACCGACGGCGGAAAATTACGACAAGGTGATAAAGAGCCTGAAAAGTCGGTTCGGAAAAAACGAATTGTTAGTAGAGGTGTACGTGCGCGAGCTGTTAAAATTGGTGCTCAACAACGCGTTGGCGGCAAAAGAGTCGGTCTCGTTGGCTAGCGTCTACGACAAATTAGAGACGCATATACGATCGCTCGAGTCACTGGGCGTGACAACAGACACGTGCGCGGCCATGTTGTATCCCCTCGTGGAGTCTTCGTTGCCGGAAGAGTTGCTACGGACCTGGCAAAGACAGACGAGTAGCGCCATCCAGTTTGCCGCGAGAGAACCAGGGATCAACGCGCCGGTAGTCCCTAACCCCAAAGAACGTCTCGCGAATCTAATGACGTTCTTGCAAGCCGAGGTGGAGAATGAGGAAAGGATTGCGATGGCGGTGAGCGGTTTCGGTCTCGGTAAGGAAAAAGAGAAAAGTAAAAAGAAAACGAAGAGCGAGTCGAGCAACGAAACAGCGACGGCTGCCGCGCTTTTAACTACGAAAGAGGGTAAAACACCCGAGTGTATATTTTGCAACGAGGCTCACGACAGTTCGCTATGTGAAAAGGCGAGGAAAATGTCGATGGAAGAGAGACAAGAGTTCGTGAAACAGAAAAACGTCTGTTTCAATTGTCTCAAGACAGGTCATGGCCGAAGGTTCTGCAAATACAAACAGAAGTGCGCATGGTGCGGTAAAAATCACGCGTTGCTCATGTGCCGAGGAATGACGTCCGAAAAAACAACGACAACGAAGAAACACGGAGAGGGAACGCCGAAGAGTCAAACAGAGAGTAGTCTGGCGAATCTCTCGTGTAATAACGAAATATTTTTGCAGACCGTGAGGGTTAAAGTGTACAACGACGGAGAAGAGCGTATCGTGAGGGCAGTATTGGATACGGGCTCGCATCGTTCTTCCTTTTTGCGTCAAACCGCCGAGGAACTGGGATACGAGGAGGTAGGGAGGCAGAGTATAATCCACCTACTGTTCGGAGGCGCGAAGACCGAAGCACAGGAGCACAAGGCGTACCGTATACGACTCCGTAGCCTGGACGACTCGTACGCGTGTAATTTTGTTGCGCTGGACCAAGACACGATTTGTCACAGTATCTCGGGCATATCGAGAGGTCCTTGGATCCAAGAGTTGGCACAAGACGGTATACGGCTGACTGATATTGGCCAGAGAAATGAACCCATCGCGATACTCATTGGAGCGGATATCGTGGGTAAATTGTTGACCGGACGACTGCAAAATCTCAAGTGCGGCACGACAGCGATAGAGACTCGACTGGGATGGACGATGTTGGGGAAAACTGCGCAGAGAGATGTTCCGAGAGACGACGCGGCATTGTTGTCAGTCTCCATGATAACACAGACCGCCAGTGTCTCAGATCTGTGGAGCCTCGACACGCTGGGAATCACCGATCCCATCGAGACGAAAACCAAAGAAGCCCATCAAGAAGAAGTGAAAAATCATTTTCGACAAACCGTCAAGGTAAATGAAACGGGACGTTACGAAGTTCTCCTACCTTGGAAAGAAAATCATCCACCACTCTCGGACAACAAAGACGTCGCGTTCAAGAGATTGGAGATAATCACGAAAAAGCTCAAGTCTGAGAATCTTTTCGAAGATTACGGTCGAATAATTCGAGATTGGACGGCGGAGGGAATTATAGAACGCGTCCCACCGACGGAAGAGGACAAACGCGGTTACTATCTACCACACCGACACGTGATCAAACAGAACAGCATCACGCCCTTGAGACCGGTCTTCGACGCCTCAGCGAAGAGCAAGGATTCGCCCTCACTGAATCAGTGTCTCGAAGTCGGTCCAAACCTGATAGAACTGATCCCGTCGATGTTACTGCGCTTCCGAGAGAAACGAATTGGAATTATTTCCGACGTAAAACGAGCTTTTCTCCAGATCAGTGTAACGCCAACAGACCGAGACGTACTCCGGTTCCTGTGGTGGAACGAGGACGAGCCGACGAGAGTAGACATTTATCGACATTGTCGAGTCGTATTCGGAGTGACGAGCAGTCCGTTTTTACTGGGGGCTACAGTCGAAATGCACTTAGAGAAAGAGCTCCGAGAGACCGAAGATGAACAACAGCGTTCGATGATCGAGAAACTGAAGAGAGCCTTCTACGTGGACAACTGTGTGACCAGCGTCGACACGGAGGAAGAGAAAAATTCCTTCGAGAGAGTTGCTACCAAGGCAATGATGAGCGGTGGCTTTCTCCTTCGAGGATGGGAGTATTCCGATCCCCTGTTGTCGCGACGCACCGCGTCGGTACTCGGACTCACTTGGGACAAGGGAAAAGACACGCTGGCACTGACGAAGGCGGCGGTGAAGGGACCTCTACCAGAAAAGAAACTATGGTCCACGGGTCTGGATTGGGACACCGAGGTCGACAAAGAAACCGAGGACACGTTCAGAGACTGGCACAGAGAGTTGAACCTTCTGCAAGAACTACGACTTCCACGATGGGCGTTCGGAGACGAATCGAGGGGAGACGTGACATCCTTTCACGTTTTCGTCGACGCTAGTCGAGAGGCGTATGCGGCTGTATTATACGCACGTACAGAGACCGCGGACGGAGTTAAAGTCCAACTCATTGAAGCGAAATCGAGAGTAGCGCCGATGGGTAAAACAACCACACCGAGACTGGAGCTTCTCGCCGCGACGATAGGAGCGAGACTGATGTCTTTCACGCTAGACGCGTTAGACAAGTCACAGGCCGAGAAACGCTTCTGGAGCGATTCGTCAACCGTTCTGTCGTGGATCAAGCGCGAGAATCAATGGGCGACGTTTGTGTGGAACAGAGTACAAGAGATAAGAAGATTGACAGATCACGAGCATTGGTATCACGTACCCGGTTCAGTCAACCCGGCCGATCTCCCATCTCGAGGATGCAGCGCTAGACAACTCCTTGAGTCGAAATGGTCGGAGGGCCCAGAATGGCTCAAGAAAGCTCGCGATCAATGGCCGTCGGCTGAATATGAAGTCGACGAAAACCAGGTGAGCCAAGAGATCAAGAACACGTCGTCGAGGACGAAGAAGAACGATGTGTCGATACAAAGCACTGTTGCGATGACCAACGTGGGTTCACCGAGCACCGATCAAGATATCTATTGGTACATGCGAGGACTCTCGAAATATTCGAAGATATTACGGACGTTTGCGTGGATACTACGGTTCGTAGCGAGGTGCCGCCAGGATCATTCTCGACGTCGATACGAGGAATTGACGACCAAGGAAATCGTCGAGGCCGAGTTGAAATTAATGCGCTTGGTCCAGAAAGAGTCGTTCGAAGGCGTAGCCGACCCGAGAATCAAGAGCCTGAGTCCGTACGAAGATAAGTTAGGGCTGATTCGTCTAAAGACTCTGATATCAAACCGAGACGACCGACTGGGATTCCGTTGCCCGATAGTTTTGGATCCGGAACACCCTTTGGTGACGAAGCTGATACAATACCGCCATGAGAAGTTGAATCACGCGGGGATACAAATTATGATGAGCAATCTGCGAGAGCAAGTGTGGATTCTCACCAGTCGACGAGCTATACGTTCTGTGCTCGCGAGATGCGTTACCTGTCGACGATACAAGGCCGCGAGAATTGAAACTTCGCCAGCGACTCTACCGGAAGAACGTGTACGAGATGCAGCGGTGTTCGAGGTATCCGGAGTCGATTTCGCAGGACCAGTTTACTTGAAAGGCGGTGAGAAGGCTTGGATCTGTCTTTTCACATGTGCGGTGTACAGAGCTGTTCACCTCGAACTCGTCACGTCACTGTCGACCGAGCTCTTTATCGGGGCCTTCCGGAGATTTATCGCACGACGAGGACGACCTGCTATCGTGTACAGCGACAACGGCACTAACTTCACCGGAGCAAGCAATCTACTGCGTGGAGTTAACTGGAACAAAATTGCGGAATATAGTACGGTCGAGAAAATCGAGTAGCGATTTAATCCTCCTGCAGCAGCCTGGTGGGGAGGATGGTGGGAGCGTCTCGTGAGGTCGGTAAAAGAGATACTCAAGAAAGTCTTGGGACGAGCCTGTCTGACGTTCGAGGATCTTACCACGACGTTGTGTGATTGCGAGGCGATCATAAATTCGCGCCCGATCACTTATGTATCCGAGAATCCCGAAGACTTGGTTCCGTTGACGCCGGCGACGTTTCTACAAGACATTCGAGAAGTAGGAGTACCAGATCTCGACAATATTGAAGAGAATCACTTGAGCAGAAGACGTCGTTATCGCCAGAAATTACAAGAGGACTTACGTCGACGTTTTCGTTCCGAATATTTGGGACAATTGTCTCGAGCGAAAAGTACCAAAGCAAAAATAGTAAGTTTGCAAGTGTGAGATGTCGTCTTCGTGGGACACGACAATCAAAAACGCCTAGATTGGCCCCTGGCTCGAGTAATCGAAGTTATCCCGGGTCGAGACGGAATCGTAAGAGTGGCTCGACTGAAAACAGCGTCCGGAGAACTCGTGCGTCCCGTTCAGCGTTTGTATCCGCTAGAGATGACGTCGCCTATCGAGATCGAGACTATAAAAAGGTCAGTCGTCAATAAAAGGTCTCCTCCGAACGCAACCCGAACGCCGGAGATCGAAGAAAAAGAATCGACACCGTCCAAGGAGATTTCCGAGTTTCCTATCGAAGAAGAGGGAGTGATACCGTCCGACGAAGTTTCCGAGCTTCCTATTGAAAATACGACGTCGTCAGAGAAAAATTCAAAATCAGCGACATGTACGAGAAGTGGACGTCAAGTTAACGCCCCAAAGAGGCTCGATCTCTAGATTTTTTAATGAGCCATGTTTCGAGCTATTTCGTTTTCCTTTTATTTTTATTCTGATCATTTATGTTTTGTTTTATTTTGAGTTGCAAAATCTTTCCCAACTCAAGATGGGAGGATGTTATAGTTTTGCGTTCGCATATCAGACTCGAGAGCGCGCCACCAAATAAACGTCTCTGGCAGCTCTAGGAGTTTTTTCGTTTCACGCAGTGAGTTAAGTCTAAGATGGCCGACAGTGAGCACGCGCTGAAAATTCGTTGTGTAAAATAAACGGTTATTCTTGAAAATTAAAGTCTATCAACGTTTTCTACCCCTCCCAAATCGCGTTCCAACAATGTATGAAATGCCTCAAACATAGTTATAGTGAATTCATGTTTATTGTAATATTGAACTGTTTTGGGATTAATATAGTCTTATTTTTGAATGGATTTTTCATACTTCTCCTACCCACTTATTTCGTCGTATACATGTATTAAACAGAAAGAAACAATGTAGCGACATAAAGAAATCGATTTACAGTACAAAATATAAGCTACCTGAAAATGGAAAAAATTCGTCATATTGAAAAATTCATAGCTCTTTTTACAGAACTAATCCGCTAACGAAACTTGTGCGAAGAGTTAGTATCTTTAAAGAACTATTCGAGAAAAAATTGGTGAGGGAAAAAAAAAATATGCAATTCCCGAAAATCGGGGTTGAATTTTTTCGGATTATTTTACACTACGTTGAATAACCCCGGCGATTTTGTGTCGATCTTCCTAAACTTGTGATTTTCTGAAAGAAGATAAAAATACGCACATTTTGAAAAAAAAGTCACTCAAATCCGTTAACTCGTTCAAAAGTTATAGCACTTTAAAAAAAACAGTAAATTTACGGAATCTGTAAAAACGAGTTTTTGACAAAAAATGGTAATAGCCGTGCAGAGAGATGAAATTTTTCTGAAGCTAAATGACCAAATACGGGTCCCCTTAAATTACCCAAAGAATCATATAAATTATTTACAAGTCGTTTGAATTTTTCATCCCGACCTTGCTGGGTGGTTTGAAATGGAACCAGCCAATACGTATAATTCGACACTCGATAATCTCAGGTTATTGAAAACATAAGATAACTTCGAAACAAGTTACAAGACCGTAACAGAATACAATTTGCAACTGTAGATCGATAACCGTGATCCATTTTGCGTCTTCATACAAAGCTTTACGATGTTGAAGAAAAAAATTCGAGTTTTCTTTGCCATCATGTTCATAATGCACGAAATGTCGAAAAAAAGTGTGTGTGTGTGTGTGTGTGTGTTGTGTGCGCTCGCGCGTGTGTGTGTTGATATGAAAAGAAAATTCATACCTCCAAAACAGATAAACGAAAAATTTCGAAAAAAATCCTAACAGCTTCTCTCATTAGGTGTGGTCACCTGTGAAAATTTTGAGGGACTCAAAAATTCGAATTATTATTCCCGTAAGTTTTGACGGAGAATACCCCATTATTGGGAAATTTCTTACCGATTTTTCAAAATTTGCGAAATATTAAGTGTGCGTAGATATTTTTCGGGGATTCCAAACTACTTCAGGATTCAAAATTACGAGTACCTATTTGTGGCGGAAAAAATTGAATTTCAGGACATTCAAGGGCTCAAATTGTAGGATGAATCATGGGCTCTTTAAACATCAGTCCACGATTTTTGGGCTCGACTCAAAATGGGAAACAAAATACTCAAAATTCCTTGTGGACATTGACCACAAGAGTAAAGTAGGGGAACGAATGGGAATTTTAGAACTTCCAGGGGCTCAATTGTAGGATGAATTATGGGCTCTGTAGATATTAAACGAGGACCTTTGAACACGCTCAAAATCAAAATAAAAATTTATTTCGGTTTTTTCGACATTGAATGCGGATTTTGTTTTTGTCATCAGTATCCGAAAGCCCATAAAAAGCCCACAATTCCAATCCGAAGCCAAATTTGATACCTCTTTTTTCCATTGTGATGGTTCTGGATTTTTTTAGACCTAGCACTGCCACAGTTTTTTCCAAAAATGATGGAGCCCGAAAATCGGAATTCGGGCCCATAATCACCTCGTAATCAGCCTATTATTCCCATGTATTTAAAAAGTAAACTTTTCAAAATGGCCGTTCCAGTTATATATAGCTGAACGAGAATCATTTCATTGCTTGAGGATAGTGGCGAGTGTCAGGCGCAGGTTAGTAACACAACATGCACAGATATTCACAAACTAATATCACGAATTTATGATGCGAATTTATAAAAATTACCGGAATTATACCGAACTTTTCAACACTGGCTGAGCTCAAAGGCTTGGCATAATCCATGATATTCATTGTGAAACATAAAAAATAAGATAATGCAGAGTACTTACACTAGAGTAACGAGAATTATGTATCACATTGCTGCTGGGAAGATGGGTCGAAAAGTTTAAGCCACATCGTAATTTCATAGATCTCAAAACTTCCATCTCACTTTGTGAAGGTGAGAAACCACAGATAATTGATGTTCCAACGAATTTATGAACAATTGTTACTGTAAATACGATAAGAATAGTGTCAGCTTTCAAAATAAATAGTATGCGTGTATAGTAAAATGATGCGTTTGGAAGCACCGAGTTTTTTTCCACACCTGTTGAGAAGTTGAATTTTCGAAACTTGTGGAGCATGCATGAATTGCTTCATTTTTCAAACAGTGCGGTAAAACAACGTTGACGCTGTGTTAGAAAATATAGTGTGTCGATGTACAGATGAGCAACATCTGACTCGTGTGATTACAACCGTTGATTATAAATTGCTAGGGCAGCAAGCTATAGGTATTCTTTTGAAGTGAGCAAGAGTATAACGGGCGTGGAGGTAATGAAAATGCCCTACATTTACCAACTCGCTTAGGGGACTCTAATGCTGGTTGGATCGGTAAATAAAGGAAATTTCTGTGCCGAAGCTTCCCATTCCAACCCTCATTTAGCTTCAAAAAGCCCCGTTTAGTCGGCTGTCTTTAGCAATCTTCGTACTTGGCGAGACATCTAGCAGGTGTCATATAGGCGTGCGTGGAGCCCATTAAGCGCGCTAGATTTTAAAGAGAATATATTCTCTTTACATATATATATATATATATATATATATATATATATATATATATATATATTGTAACGTGGCGGGTCTACCAGCCCGTCACCGACCCGCACCTCCACTCCCAGGCAGCCGCGTCAAGCGCTCTTAAAGAGCAAGGGAAAGTCCTGCCGTGCCGCCAATGAACAACCAGAGTTAGCTTTAAGATTGTTGTATTTATTGAGGCAGTTGGTTTATCGCGTTTAAATTAACTAATTGGCGAGATAGTCACGTCTGAGTGATGGCGACACTGTACGGGTCGAGTATAAGCGCTCGGGTATATTCGGAAAGGTTCGTTTATTGTTCGCAAACGTGCTGAGGGAGCTCCCCCTTCTTTCTTGTTCTTCGCGGATCGTTGTAGCGTATAGACGTATTAAGAGCGAGCGAAGCATCGCAAATATTCAAGTAAAGAAAAATAAATAAAACGTGTGATTTTCTCTTTATATACGCAAGCATTTCTTTCTTTATTATTCCCTCGATCCTTCCCTCACAGTAACCTTTGTTTACTAAAAACGAGATAAAAGTATTATTCAGTTAACTTTACAACCTTAGATCATATACTCCTGGACCACGGCCGTACAATCAAATCACAGAACTCTAGTGGTGGGTGACTCTCTTCCAAACCACAGTCAGACTTCCTCAATCAGTCGCTAGTCACGCGGCGCTGCGGCCTTAGTAGCAAGCAATATAACAAGGCCATTGGCTCCACAGCCGTGTACACATATATTGTACCTGGTCTTCACATACACTTTAAGTGGGGGTCTAAAGTCTGTATGTTCAAGTCTGTATATATAATGTGGGATAAAATGTTCACTCAGCTACACACAGTACTTCAATGACAAAAATTTATTTCGAGTTGGTAAACCTAGAACTGTGTTGCGTTTAAAATGAGAACTGTGTGGCACTGGACAGCTCATGAGTTTCATCTATAGTAAAGGCTGCCTTTTTTTTGATCCCAACGTTTCCGTAGAAACAATTTGTGTTTTTCCCTACGTAGAAAAATCGAACAAATTCGCGTAAATACGCTGAAAATTGTTGCAATATAGTTGTAATCACGATGTAAGAAGGATGTTGTAATGTAAAAATGAAATACGATTTTTTTCACACATGAACGGAAAGGCCTATATTGCTACCTACAGAGAAGGAGGAAAAAAACGTTTTACTTCCCTATGGAGGAAAAACTGTGTGGAAAATTTTTCTGCACAGTTTTTTCCCCTGAAAATCTTTTCCTCGCAGTTTTTACGCCCTGGAAATCTTTTTCTCACAGTTTTCTCCCGCTGTGACCCAGTCGGTACAGTCACATCATCTTGAAAACCGTGCCATCGGATGGCATAGGTCGTCAACCGAAGGGCGAACGACTAACGAACCTAACCTAAAATAACTTGGGCCAGAAACGCCGTGAAAACAGTTTACTTCGTTGTGCTGGCAATTTAAACAAAAAACAAAATGATCAATAGTGATGAATCTAACGGTGGAGACGATGGACAATCTATACTATCGCATATTATGGCAACGGCTAAACGTATCATTTATAATGCACTACCTGACAAATCCAAAGACTAATATACAGCTACTTCCGAGAATTTTTTGGCCCAGCAAGAGAAGCAAGGTACAACTTCGTTCTCAGAACCGGTGCTAGTAGCGTATTTTGAAGAGTTATCACAAAGATTGAAACCGTCAACTCTGGTGGTCTATACATTCGATGCTCAAAACTATGATCGATAATAACAAAAGTATCGATATCACCAAGTATACATAATTACACCGTTTTGTGAAAAAGCAGTCTTGGATTTCACAGCAAAAAATCGAAAGTTCTGACATCAGAACAAGTTCAACAATTTCTGCAGGAAGCTCCAGACGCCGAATATTTAGCGATAAAGGTGAAAAAAAAAAACGATCAACGTATATGCTGTGCCGACAAACGTCAATGAGATGTAGAGCTACATTTTTCCTCTGACTTCCAGACTGCTTTAATCATTGGGGCTTATGGCGCCTGTCGAGGTAGAGAACTTTGCCAGTTGTCCATCAAAAACGTAATAGACAAGGACTTTTTACTGCACGTCACCCTGCCTGTCACGAAGACCCAATTGCCAAGGAGTTTTGTGATTGACGGAGAATATTAGACTATTGTGAAGAAGTATATAGACTTGCGACCACAAAAGCGATCGATTGTACTGGTTGTTGGAAAAATTGTACTGGTCATGGTTTTCGCCGTACATCTGCAACAATACTTGCTGACGCTGGAGCTGTCTTGATAGCAATAAAACAACATAGTGCCTGGAAGTCAGATCGGGTTGCCAAAGGATATATAGATGATTCGATAAGCAACAAGAGAAAGAGACCGAATCAACTTACGGATTTTATAAATTCTAAGCCGTCGACCTCGAATGCTTCTCAATCCAAGACACTATCACCGACAAAAATGACAAACGGACAGCAAGTTAACGTTGATCCCTTATTGGCAAAA
The DNA here is from genome assembly GCF_021155765.1 of Diprion similis. NCBI lineage: Eukaryota > Metazoa > Arthropoda > Insecta > Hymenoptera > Diprionidae > Diprion > Diprion similis. The sequence goes on along the minus strand of NC_060105.1, from coordinate 15,333,418 downwards.
CACTTTCTCTCTGCAGTAGGAAAAGAAAACTCCGAGGTACCGGCTGAAAAAACAGGGACACCCCAAATAAATTACCATTTTCATATCGCATCTATTGGGTCATTTACTTTTGAAAGTAAGAAGAATTAGGTTGTTAGAGAATAGAATATGTTAATGTTTCTATAAAAGTCATGAGAATCTCTCTGTGTTATATACGTGTGTTACAAAGTTGACTATTGTAACCATAACAAAGCAACCAAAAGACCATGTATTTCTATAAATAAGATAGTATCAGTGCGTAATATCATGAACTGCAGATTATAGAAGAAAGTTCTGTCTTTCTATGAAAAATATGCAAAAGGCAATATTATATTATAAATAGATACTAAATACTATATTCTCATTATTATCAATATTATAAAAGATTCGACATTATCATTTCTATCAATATTATTAAAAAAAGATTATATTATCATTATTATCATGGTTATAAAAAAATAATATCTCTATTCTTAATACATCATGTGTGGCAAATAAAGTCTACTTGACAAAAATCAGATTTCAGTCTCTGTTTCGAGTAGGGGGGCGAAGCCTCGACCCCATCAGAGGCTTGCCCCTGGACCCCGCCTCCACGCACAGTGATCTGTCACAAGACGGCTTTTCCAAGATTTTTGGATGCTTTCCTGATTTTTTCAAATTGACCGATTCACTCGGCCTTCCATTCATGTGTAAAAAAATATTGTGTGCACCACGGAAGGAAGGTTTTGCTTCCTCGACGGAGCTTGCTGCCCTTACCGAGTTATGCTCCCTCGGCGTATCTTGCTGCCCTCCCGACTTGGGCAGCGTTATGTTCCTCAAAAAACTGCCAATTTCGTTAATGTTAGGTATCTAATATGATTTCATAATTATACATCAAAACATTATAAAATAATATTTACAATTATTAATTAATAAAATAAAATTATCATTTGATACTTAACATCTCTTTTTTTCGATAATCACACGAAATTAAATCTAAAATTTACCAAAAATATAAACACTTTTGAAAAAGATAAACCGAAGAAGTAAACTAGCAAATCAAAGAACGGGTCCAAACCACGCGAGATTTCAAAATATCTGTCATATCGGTACGCTTGGTACTAGTTCTCTCTCAAAATTAAACTTAAAATGGAGGCACGTAAAGTTCATATAAAGTAGGCTACACATCAGCTTTAATGGAAGCGGACTTTAAGACCCCCACTTAATAGAATGTATATATAGACCAGGCATTACGGCGACAATGCGACCGTGATTGGCTTACTCGCACGATCATTGCTGTAACAACGTATTTCATACACCAACATAAGGGAGCAATATGGCTCTCCCTCACTCGAACACAAGTTATAAAAGCGACAGGTGCACGTCTAGCGCCGAAACTCGATAGAAACGACTAGCACATGTTGAGGGAAAATTATCGAATCAGCTAATATTTTGTCTATTTTCTAATTTGATTTGAACTATCTTCGAGACCGTCGCGTCATGGAACTGCCGGGACAGGTCGAGAGCAAAGTGCAACCAGCCAAAAAAAGGAAGAGCCGTGATAGATAGAATGCCAGGTATGCAAATGCGCAACCCGTGCAAAAAATTTCTAATAAGCCCTGATGTGGGTAGATATGAATCGTCCATCTCAGGCCTAATATGATAATCGGCCAGATCTGATCTGATATGGACAGATCATACTATATATGACTCTATCAAAATATTTCTTATACTTATTAAAGAAAAGACGTACATCTTACACAACAATATTACGCAACACAATACACCTAAAACTTCACCTCAGTACAATACATTATACCGATCTGCTATACACTGTAACGTGGCATTTTAGAATGGCCCGTTACAAGGCCAGAAACTTGAAGGAAACTCTCGCAAAACGCGTTGGCAGGGTACTCCAAGAAAACTCGGTACAAAATAGCCAACAAATTGTTAAAGTATTCCACAGTTTTATTCTTTCCTGTCTTCTCGAGACAGCCGACAAGAGACAAGGAGAGGGAGTGAGGGAGAATAAATGAACTCGTCTTGGTGATACGAGAATAAAGAAAAATTTATTAGGGCACGTGTTTATTGTTGCTCTGCTGGAAAGCGACTGACTGGACGCGGGCTCGCAGGCCGTTACAAGAAGAAAAGAATATGGCGCCCAGCAATACGCATGCGCACGGTGAAAAATATGTCGAAGCTTGTTTCAACACAAATACTAGTTACTAATACTTTCTTTGTAAATTCTGTAATTCCGCGCCTCGGTGCAAGGTAACCAAGTACCAGGACGACCACAATCCCGATCACCGAGGGATCAACACCCTTTTTTCATTCATCGAGAGATCCAGGACTGCCGAAGACTATCGTTTCTAACTACCGAGGAACTCAACTATTGTTTTGTAATGATGAACCTCTCGCACTACTTCGTTTGCCAGTCTTCTCGCATGCCGTAAGGACGACGTACAGGGCAGACTGCAACCTGTCCTCCCCCGACTTACCGGCCAGGTGCCGGACCGACCCCAAAACACTAAGTCCAGAATTAATGAAGCCCTTGTTCTGAGGATGGACGCAGCCTTCCTATTAGCAAGGACTACGATCAGCGTGAGTCAAAGTCCTCGGACAATGAATTGCTGTAAGCCGTCGTGCGACTGCATGATCTCTGTGATATATCGTGGGCAGAAGGCCACTGCTTATACGACGAAGCCGTTGAAGGCAAGCAATGAGATGTTGCACTCCATTCGGTAACCTTACAGAACAGCCTACGTACCTACTGCCTCTGTCGAGGAATCCCCAATGACGGGCAACCTCGACCGTATGCCGAAGCAACCGAAGAAAAGTACGAGTTGGTGTCAACAATGAAACATTACGCAACATCTAGCGGTAATCGTCGAAAACAGATCGAACAGGTCTCTTTTACATGCAACCTCTTTCAGTCCGTAATACAGAGTACAAATAAGTCCCCTTGAAGAGTCGCGGAAGGCGACGGGAAAAGCGTGGTGAGGAGGGAAACGAAAATAACAATAATATAATTTAATTCAAATTCATAAATGCTACGACTATATCACGAACAAGATAGTAGAAATAATTGATAGCTAAAACAAAGTAATTAGTTATGTTACAATCCTTTAAGGTACTTATAAAGACCCGTTGTACACCTCGAAAACGCGGGGATGCAAAACTCCTATACCGCTTAAGCGATTAGAGTAAAACTTGGGCAATTAATGCCTTATTTTGGCAAAAAGTGGAGCGACTTTTTACTTTTCCAGAATTTGGAAAAAAAATTTACAGATTGGTTACCACCCACAGAAATTGGCCAAATTTTCACAGTTGCACTGAATAGATCGAACTATCCGGTATGATGCCACTCGGCGGTGATGAAATACACATTTTGAGCCCAGTTCCATGAGATTTGACGGTGAAATGACTAAATGGTAGCTGATCTGTTTTCGATTACGAAGAACACCGAAATCTCATTTTGGCGACATTTGTCGGTCATTTTTTACCGACATTACACGCATACATTACCGGCATGCGCGTAATGTCGGTAACAAACGTCGCGAAAATGAGATTTCGGTGTTCTTCGTAATCGAAAACTAGATCAGCTGCGATTGCGTCACTTCACTATCAAATCTCATGGAACTGGGCTCAAACTGTGTGTTTCATCACCGCCGAGTGGCATCATAGCGGATAGTTCGATCCATTCAGTGCAACTGTGGAAATTTGGCCAATTTCTGTGATTGGTAGCCAATCTGTAAAATTTTTTTCGAAATTTTAACAAAGTAAAAAGTCACTCCACTTTTTGCCAAAATAAGGCATTAATTTCCCAAGTTTCACTCTGGTCACTTGAGCGGTATAGGAGTTTTGCATCTCCGCGTTTTCGAGGTGTTATAAGCGACTCAGAATGGCTAATGACACAATACAAACCGAAATAAAATATTTTCATTAATTAATTATCGGTAATCAAATCGCTATTTCCATCGTCAGATCGGATGTTAACTTAATTTCAAATTATTCAATATCTGTTCGGGTTCACGGAGGCGATCGAAATTATATAATTAAACTATCAGATACCGGAGGCACTGCACGTAAAGAAAATTGAGATACTATCGGGATGCAAAATCGCGTATAGCCTACTTATCCACGGGCACCTCAGTTTAACATAGCCCAACGACTAAGCGCGATACAGATATTAGACTACTCGATAACATATAACGCTAAGGCTTGATATGGGCGGTAAAATTGAGAGACGCTACTTACACTAACAAAAATTAGCATCCACACGCACACACACACACGCAACAAAAGGATAACACCGGCGATAACACAACAAAAATGAATTAGCGATGAAAATATTAACAAAATATTAGTACACACCAAACAAAGGAAATAAAAGAAAGTTAATTATCAAGTAACAGACACACGAAAACCCGAGATAGAAGTGACGAATAAAAGTACCGATAATGACGGCTTCGATCGGTCGCGTCTAAATTCGATAAAGCTATTTCGGAAAATAAAACCAAAATAATAACGCGGGGAGTCGTGCGGGAACGGTAGCTTACTGACGAAATTACCGGAGTTAGTAATAATCCGTAAAAGAAGCACAAGGTAGATTTTCTGAACGATACCACGAAAAGATAAACACGTCGGGTCACTACGGTAGCTGGACGAGAAATTATCGATAAGGTAGAGAAAACGAAAAGGTACGTCAATCTGCTACGATAGCCGGACGAGAAGTGACGCTATCATGGCGGTCCTCCCCGATTTTTGCAAGCGTTGTCTAAACAGAAACAGGAGACAGTCGGGAGATAACATTGCTGCGTGGGTTCAAGGAGATGCGGACGTTAGGTGTCCCGGCAGGGCTCGTGGCGCTCAACTGCTTCTCTGGGTCTCTTTCTCGTCGTACGAGAGGCGGTGAACTGTCAAGTTGAGCAAGGGCGAGCAGGTATAGTTCCGTTCACCGACGATAGTTGAGGCCGTTATCAGCCGATCGAAGGGGAAACTTGCATCTGTTCACCGTAGATAGAATTGCAATATAGAACTGCAGGGGTGCACAGTCTTCTGCTCTGACACGAGATTACGTCACCGGTAGCGGAATCGGCCTGGATCTACCCGATTGTTCGGTGTTTGGTCCTAGTTTGGCTCGCCTCATCAGCTGATTGACTCAGTCTCTTTGTTTTACGGTAGCCGTGACGATATTCCGGAACTGCTCTAGTAGACACCCAGGTACTTCAACTAAGGTATTGAGGAACCTGCCCGGGGTAAAGCCAGGAAGATGATCCCGCATGCTCAGGTTCCCAGTAGAGTTCGGAAGGGTAGATGTTGTCGGTGCTCTCCGTGCAGCTTGGGCCGTGTTCTGGTGTTACCTTGGTCTTGGGTCCCCAACTCATGGGAAGGGCTGAGAGGTCGTCGGGACATCGAAACAGATATTTACAAACAAAATGGATAAGGTAATATCCTGGGTGATTCTAATTCCGCCCATATCGTGTGCCAGGACTTCGTGTTACTACCGGTTATTAATAAAACTTCGGGTGGAGATGGCGGTCCATAACATACGTTACAACCGCAATGTTACAGTATATTTTTCGCCAGTAAGTTTTTTCTTCGTTGTATTCTTCCCTGGCAACCTCGAAACAGTCTACCTGGATTTCAAAAATCCCGAAGACCATGAAAAATTCGCCTCAGACTCTGGAATTCCCGAAAATGGGCCCGGACTCAGAAAACCACGGAGAAGTCGAAATGGGGCAAGTTGTCGCAAAATTATGGTCACATATGGCAACTTTTGCCCGAACCCACTATTGTGTTAAAAAATGTGCATATTTTGTTAGCCCGCTAATCGAATATAAAATATATTATATATGGGGCATTGCAAGTGAAATCGAGGAATCATGTACCTCATGACATCAGATCCTAGCATAACTTTTTGCGCATTGATTCCACTTCTGAAGAAGTCTAATTTTTTCAAGGAATTTTCTCCCCACTTTTTCAGGTGGCGCGAGTGTTACGTCCGACGTCCCGCCTCACGTCTCTCCCACCTTCCTCGACGCTTGTCTTTACCTACCATTCCCACACTCCATATCTTGTCATCCTATTTCCATCTTGGCTTACACCACTCGCTATCGCCCTTACCTTGCCATTTCGATCCCCCTCTACCCTGTATCCTCGCTCATTTTCTCATGCAAAAGACTCACTTTTATTCCAACGCTCTTACCTCTTACATTCAACTTCAACTCCCGTTCCCCAAAACCATTCCCTCAACTACTCCTCATCGACTTCACTCAATTTCCAAATCAAAATAAAAGTTATAATCATTCTCTAATTACTGTTCTTTCCCTTCCGTTCCCTGAACGAAGACGTCGACGACTACGAACCAACAAAAATAGCACCCGAACCAACACCATCGGGTGGGTACATGGACTGCCGTCCCCCTGTACCGTAACATTCTGGTGGCAGCGGTTTTGCCGTCGACCTACCCTTTGTTCAGTGCTTCGGAAAATCTACGCAAGAAAAGTATTAATACGCAAAACTCCCGATATCATATCAATAAGTGATAGCCACGTAGAGAGTGTTCGCCGGCAAATCAAGTGCGTACCTGACAAATTCAGAACCCGCAACGAACTGTGCAACGAGTGGAAATATACGACGCAAGAAAAGTGTTAATACACAAAACTCCCGATATCAAATCAATAAGTGATAGCCACGTCAAGAGTGTTCGCCGGCAAATCAAGTGTGAACCTGACAACTTCAGAACCCGCAACGAACTAAATATACGGACGACAGACGATCTATACCAAACATCACCTTTTGGAACCCAAAATTGTGATTAGCCCCCACCCGTTTCTGGACGCCTGCGACGCTGGAACAAGAATTTGGACCCAAGATTGGCATCACTCAGATACCTGGAACACCAAACCGAGACTCTTCAACACGCAACGGACTTCCCCGCCTACACCCTCCTCTTGCCGACGGACGACGTGCATCACTTCTTCAAGTCTCACCTGCCTTCACCCGCCTACAACCACGCTGTACCTTACGTTTGTGTTCATCTTTGCTCTGTAAGTTCGTTGTAATCCTTAGTAATAAGTTGATATTTCATCCCCGTACCCATTGCCCATCTACGAAAATCGATGTGGCACCAACTAATGAGACCGGTCCATCTTTTTGGTCAGTAAAAGACGTCTTACCGACGATCCCTGCATTCGATGGCAACAACATGCCTTTTGACCAATTTGTGGAACAATTGCGCCACGTGGAAACCCTCATTAGAGCTTCAGACAAAATGACCCTTGCTAAATTTGCACAATCAAAAATTACCGGCCCCGCTTCCCAATATTTAGTAGGCATTAATTGCAACGACGTCGAAGACCTTATAACGGCCCTCAGCCGAGCATACCGTCCAGACATCCCCGTACGTCAATTATCAATTCAATTAGATAGAATTACCCAACAACCGCGTGAGCGCGTCATCGATTACTCATGCAGAATAAGAGTAATATCAAACGAAATAAGCAAAGCTATCGAAAAAAAATACCCGCCAGACATAGCAAGCGCCTTGCTAAATGACTTAAGAAAAGACACTGCTAGAACATTTATTAGAGGGCTTAGACCAGAATTAGAGTGGAGGATAGCTACCATCAGACCACTCCCTACCTTTGATATCGCCGTCAGCATCGCCGAAAGCGAGGAGACCGAGTTAAATAACCGTCAAATGCAACGCTTTGCACAATATTGTACCCCTCTTACACCTATGTATCCCCCAATTTCCGTCTCTGCCTGCCAAAACGCTACCCCTCCACCTCAGGTGTCCATAACCCCCTCCCTCATCCCCCCTCTAATGTCATTGCCCACACCTGGTTACGCGCATCAGCAAGCGCCCGGTATCGAACCCATGTCCTACGCCCAAGCGCTCGGTGCGAGCACTCTGGCGCCTCCCGCAGATCGAACGAGGACCTCGCCGACTATTTGCCAATTCTGCAACCACCGAGGTCACCTGATCACGGAATGCCATCGCCTGCAAAATACAAGATACTGTACCAAATGTCGCAGAATGGACCACTTTTACAATGAGTGCAACCAACCCAGCAGAAGCGACAAACTGTACTGCGATAACTGTAAGCGCAGAGGCCACACATCAGACCCATGTAGATCTCCCCCGCATGATAACCAAAACCATGTAAGTTCGAATCAAGATTTAAACGGCAACACTGCCCGCGGGGAGAACGCGCCCGCGAGCTATGCAAACAACTAGCGTTCCGATCCACAAGACACATCTTAATAACAGCTTCAGCTGATCCCCCTTTAATTTCAATCGATACCCCTGAATTGACAAAGATCTCTAAATTTATTATCGACACCGGTGCAGACGTAAACTTAATCAAAGAAAGTTGCGTTAAGCCCTTCGTACGACGCACCACAGACGAACGTTTGACATTGACTGGTATAACGGAAGAAAAGACGGAAACCATCGCAAAAACGGAAATATGCTTCAATAACAACTCCCATACCTTTCACTTGGTCCCTGATTCATTCCCAGTCCCACATGACGGTATTTTAGGCCAACCCTTTTTACGAAAAGAGAAAGCAACTATCTCGTTCAACTCAAACTCGGTAATGCTTGGATCCTCATTGCCAATCCACTTCAACAAAATCGAACAACCTCCTCCCGAAACCGCACGTGTTGTCACAATACAGGCCCGCACCGCGAAGGTCATTCCGATAATAGTTGCAAACCCAGATATCAAAATAGGCTACCTTAAACACATTAATTTAGGCAACAATGTTCTTTGTGGTGAAGCAATAGTTCGAAATCAGAACGGCATCGCTTATTCCTATGTGTTCAATTGCAACGAATCTGTCGTAGAGATAGCATCTCCAACGGCAACCCTGGAAGAATTCGACGAACCACTGAGCACAGCCATGCCCGAAATTACGTCTACCCCGCCGAATAATTCTGACAAAAATAATGGACAAAAATCCCCCCTTCCTACCCAAACCACTTCTCATAATAATTCATTAATTCTTTCCAATAATAACCACATATCCCGTCCGCCCCTTTACCCCCCCTTCAGCCCCCGCCAGCTCACTGACCTCGCACATCAGCAACCTGAGCCCCGCATACCTGATAACAGTGCACCTCGTCGTGGCGCCGCAACAGTACTCTTGACTGACAGTAGGTCAGGGAGATTGGACACCCTAAAGAATAGTGTGTGCCTCGATCATCTAAATGACACCGAAAAACAATCAACACTCGACCTGCCAACAGAATTTAACCATCTTTTCTATCTCCCGGGAGATAAATTAGGCCATACCAATCTAACCCATCACACTATCCCCACGACGGACGACACACCAATTCACACCAAACAATATCGTTTCCCAAAAATCCTCAAAGATGAAATCGAATCCCAGGTCAATAAACTCCTTCGGCAAGACCTTATTAAACATTCCGCATCTCCTTATAATTCTCCGGTTTGGATCGTCGCCAAAAAACCCGATATTGACGGTAATAAACGATGGCGCATGGTGATCGACTACCGAAAGCTCAACGAAAAAACAATCGGCGACGCCGATCCAATGCCCGACATCACCAAAATTCTTGATCAACTTGGCTCAGCTAAATATTTCTCTACATTCGACCTTGCTTCCGGCTTTCATCAAATTCCCATGCACCCCGATCATAGTGCAAAAACTGCGTTTTCGACGCCCCGGGGTCACTATGAATTCTCCCGAATGCCCTTCGGACTAAAAAACGCCCCTGCCACGTTCCAAAGGCTCATGGATCAAGTCCTGCTAGGCTTACAAGGCAATGAGATGTTCGTATATTTGGATGACATAGTTATTTACGCTCGAAATTTACAAGAACATGAAATTAAATTCAGAAAATTGATGAAAAGACGAACTGAAGCCGGCTTGACTCTGCAGCCAGACAAATGCCAATTCCTGCGCAAAGAAGTCGTTTACCTTGGTCACCTTATCACTGAGTCAGGAGTTAGACCTGACCCCGGGAAGTTAGTAGCTGTGAAAGAATATCCTGTGCCGAAAAATCCCAAAAATGTTAAACAGTTCCTCGGTCTTTTGGGTTATTATCGCAGGTTTGTCCCGAATTTCGGAAAAATTGCAAAATGCCTCACTAATCTAACCAAGAAGGATACCCCTTTCATTTGGACATCCGAACACCAATCTGCCTTCGAAACCTTACGTGATTGTTTATGCAAAGAGCCAATTCTCCAATACCCGGACTTCAGCAAGCCGTTTACGCTCACTACCGACGCGTCAAAATTCGCCATCGGTGCGGTTCTGAGTCAAGATAAGAACGGTGCCGACTTACCAGTAGCGTACGCATCCCGAGCACTCAAATCCGCTGAATTAAACTACTCGGTGCCCGATAAAGAATTTTTAGCCGCCTACTGGAGCATCAACCACTTCCGCCCCTACATCTATGGTCAGAAATTTACTTTAGTTACAGACCACGAGCCCCTCAAGTGGGTAAAAAGCGTTAAGAAGCCTAATTCTCGTTTATTACGATGGAGTCTAGAACTAGCAGAATACGATTTTGATACCAGACATAAATCGGGAAAAGCGAATGTCAACGCCGATGCTCTATCAAGAAACACGCCGCCTGACGTCGCACAAATCCTTCCTATAGATGCAAAACGCCCTCGTCCCACGACCGAATCCTGTGACAGCAGACCAAAAAAACGCACCAAAGAGACTCATCAGTACCCCCGACACCCTCGACAGACCACAGACGAATCTACGAACCCGGCCCCGCTAAAATGCCCAAAAATCTCACAACCCACCTATCAAATGATATACCCCTCTGATTCTTCTGATCTCTCAGATGACGAATCCAGTGACAAAGAAACCGCAATGCCTTTTAAACCTCCCCCCTCCATCCCACCTCCGCACCCGGTTCATCCCTATCCGAAACGCCATCGAGAAACGAATTCCTCTACAAACCCTGGACCACGTAAGAGACCACACCTGAGCTACTTTTCGGACACTTCAAATAGCTCAGATGACCTACAAACCCCAGAGACGAACTCAGAAGTTGATGACATTAATTCGGCTACCGATTTACCTAGCTCCCCTCACATTCACAACCCTTCCTATAGCGATTTCCTTATAGAATGCGACACGTTCCCTCTTATGCGTAATAAATATATTAAAGAAATAAAAGCCGACCTACTACAGCAAAAAGATAATTTGGCTCACTGCATATCAGCTGATTGCCAAATGTCAAAAGGAATCGCGTCACAGCTAAGAGAACGTAAATTCATAAATCGCGAACAACTCAGAGAATTCAATCCGACTGTGACTGACGTTATTTCTACCACTCACGGAAACCGAAAAATTTACAACCTAGCGACAAAGCCAAAGTACAATGACAAACTCTTACCACACGTTTTTTTTGATACCTTGGTCAACTTCAGGAAAACCTTGGAAGAAGATGGTGTAAGATCGGTCTCAATCCCGTTAATAGGCTGCGGACTCGACAAACTAGAATGGAGCACGGTGCGCAAAATGATCCACTATATTTTCAAAGATTCAAAAATGAACATCACCGTTTGTCGCCTTGACCCTCCGCTTTCAACCCCCACACACCACGACGACACAACGGTGTCCGTTGATAACGCCTCACCTGACCCCATTCCTTCCACATCTGGTAACCCCGCTCCCTCTCTTCGTCCGCTGCGTAAGAAACCGCAACCTCCGACCAAATCAGTTGCACCTCTCGCGACCCCACCTCCCCTCCCAGCCACGAACGTCGTCATGCCCCCGCCTGTAGGACCCCCGCGTCGTGCTAAGAGACGTCCAACAGCTGTCCCCAGGCCAGCGAACTCTACTACTCACCCCCCTCCACCTCCTCCCTCAGTACCCACACTGGCCTCTGATAACGACACAGCTCCAACTCGCTCACGGATACCGAATACCATACATGCGCCCGACAATCCGACTCCGATATGGAAACCACACACTCTGACCATGACATTGACCCCAATGTCGACGACGATTTGACCGATACCTCCCACGATTTCACGAACTTTGTTGACAACTTGGACGACATACCGGTAGCTGACAATGTCAAAGACACCAATGATGGTCTTTTGATGCTCAAAACCAATTATGCACACTTTATATCAACAGACTGCTCTTGGACTAAAGGCATATCATCACAACTTGCCCACGATAATATCGTTGACCCAGATATAGTTATGAGGCCCCGTCCACAGAAATTTGATATTATCGAATCCAAGCACAACAACCGACGGATCTTTACTCTAGTACTAAAATCAAAAGAATCAGATAAAAGCAACCTATATGATATTTTTCAACTCCTGTCTAAACTGAAAACAGTCTCGACCGATTCAATTCCAAAATCCCTTGCTTTCCCAATAACGGACGATAGTTTAGGTGGACTCGATCCTCGTGTTATCCGAAAACTCTTATCTTACCTTTTCGCAGACTTACAAATTCAAATCACGCTTTGCCGCAACACGACTGTCACCCCAGACGAATGTTTACGTAAAGAAATAATTAAAGAATGCCACGAATCATTAATTGGCGGTCATCAAGGCGTCACAAAAATATACAACCGCATTAGACAAAAATATTTTTGGCCCCACATGAAAGAGCAAATCCAAGACTTTATAAGAACTTGTGAGAGTTGCCAAAAGAAAAAACTAGTAAGAGTAAAAACCAGGTTGCCGATGGTGATAATAGATACTCCTGCCGATGCATTCGACAAAGTAGCACTAGACATCGTTGGTCCTCTCCCCCTTACTAAATCAAACAACAAATACCTTTTGACGATACAATGCAACTTGACGAAATTTCTGGACGCCATCCCTTTACCTGACGCCACTGCCAAAACAATAGGTGCAGCATTCGCGAAAGAATACATTACACGTTACGCTGCCCCTCGAGCAATACTTACAGACCAAGGACAGAATTTCATGAGCACAGTCATTAAGCAACTTTGTAAACTCTTTAAAATAAAACAAATTCGAACTACAGCTTACCGCCCACAATCTAACGGATCGCTAGAACGCAGTCACCTTGTTCTCACCGAACACGTCAAGCATTACACGAATGCTGGTAAAGACTGGGATGAATACATCCGCTTTGCTATTTTCTGTTATAACACCGCGAAGCACGAAGGCACTAACTTCACTCCCCATCAGCTAATTTTCGGTTCCCATGCCAGACTTCCGACAGACGCGAACCCTGCCAGCGCTTACACCCGTTCCTACGATTCGTTCCTTCTAGATTTAATCTCCAACCTATCCAGCATACGAAAAAACGCCGCGGCTAACCTCATCTTAGCAAAGCACCGTTCCAAGACGTACTACGACCGTCGTACCAACAACCAAAATTTCGAAGCAGGCCAAAAGGTCTATCTACTAAACGAAACCCGATCTAAATTTGACGACCACTATAAAGGAGCATATACGATCAAACGCATAATTGACGATATCAATGCCGAAATTTTCATCACCCCCCATAAGTCCAAAATTGTCCATCTGAATAAACTCAAATTAGCACAGGAAGAAAGTGATTCAAATTAAACCACCTTTAGAAGCCAACAGCCGTATATTATCAATCTACCCGTAACTGCATCATATTACGCCTCATGCCCTGAATGACGTGCTTCAACGCTCAGCCGATCTAAGCACACACTATCGTACTCAAAGTAACATGCATCGCCTCACCACCAACCTCAGCTATGGCGGAATCGTCTTCGCGTCCCTCTCAGCAGTTTTCTTTTGCTACAAACTCTCATTATTTAGAAGAATCTCAAAAGTATACTCTTGCTGTAAATCCAGGCGAATACGCCACAACCTCGACTCACGTCATCCAAGACCCAAATCCTTTCCCACCATGCCATTTCCCACCCTCACCTAGAAAATAGGTCATTCCCTAAGGACCTGTCTCCTCGCACTTCGTCGCTGCCCCGAGCTCATTCAGAAATTGAAATGATGGAAATGTCCAAGCTACGACAACACCCACGTAAACTGCCCCGCGATCAGAGCCTTGACGCTAGTTCCGACTCCCTCTTCATCTGGACAGACTAAGCCCTCTACTACATATTTATAAGAACATATCCATTGTTATGCCCAAATACCATTCAATAAAAATGTCTCAAATAACGCTATTATAATAACCGTATACAATATCTACAATCAAAACCCTTAAAATTATAATTTAACTATAATCGTATATATACGACCTACAATTATACCCCTGACATTGCCATTTAACTTTGATTGTATCTATATTATCTACAATCAAAACCCTAAAATTATAATTTAATTATAATTGCATCTTTATAATATGTAACTACTACACACTTAAACTATAAGAACATACTATTGTTACAAAAAAAAAATATATATTTCTGCTAAAAATGTATACTAACCCGCTTAAACGCGCATTAACCCTAGGCGCTATACTCTTTAAGGCAAACTATATTGTAATCTTTCGTAAGTGAGTCGATACATTACCCAAAATTCGGTTTTCCTTCGAACATTCGGCTCTGTACCCTCACCGAATGTTCTTCCCGAAGGGGGGGCGTGTTACGTCCGACGTCCCGCCTCACGTCTCTCCCACCTTCCTCGACGCTTGTCTTTACCTACCATTCCCACACTCCATATCTTGTCATCCTATTTCCATCTTGGCTTACACCACTCGCTATCGCCCTTACCTTGCCATTTCGATCCCTCTCTACCCTGTATCCTCGCTCATTTTCTCATGCAAAAGACTCACTTTTATTCCAACGCTCTTACCTCTTACATTCAACTTCAACTCCCGTTCCCCAAAACCATTCCCTCAACTACTCCTCATCGACTTCACTCAATTTCCAAATCAAAATAAAAGTTATAATCATTCTCTAATTACTGTTCTTTCCCTTCCGTTCCCTGAACGAAGACGTCGACGACTACGAACCAACAAAAATAGCACCCGAACCAACACCATCGGGTGGGTACATGGACTGCCGTCCCCCTGTACCGTAACACGAGGATCGTTTTTGTGTAAAAAAGAGATAACTAAAAACACCATTTTTAAAATTCTACAATTTTTTCAACAAATTCTGGGTGAAAAATAGGTAATATCTATCATATTAGAAAGTGAGCTGCGGCTGCCTCATTTTTTCTACATTTTTCATCTTTGTTTCCAAAACAATTCTGGATTGGTGACGGTTGCAGTACAAATTGAAGTTGAAAATTTTTGTGAAGAAAAACCTTTCTCGAAGTCAATGAATGCTCGAAAATTTGTTGTTACTAATCATATAACAGTCTTTGACGTTAGGTTGCGTACGAGCTTGCGTTAAAATTTGGTGTTAATTACGATATTTTGATAGTTTTCCAATAATATACTTCATTGACTTTCCCTCATTAGTTTTGCATATTAATCTTTTTTACTAAAAAAAAGATTTTTCTTATTTATTTCGAAAAATAAGAATAATATTAAAATTTGCCAGGAAATATTTTATTTGTTTTTTTCTGCTCCTGTAAGGGCTATTATTTAATTTTTTACAATTTTTTCCTATTTTGGAACCTAAAATAAAAATAAAAAAAATATGAGGCAGCTGAGATATAAATTTTTAAAAATGACTGGAAAATCAACTTTTTTCAAATTTCAAAAAATTCTCCAGCGGCCGGATTTTGGGCGTATCGAGCTCAAATTCTCAGCATCACCTTTTTTCTGGCCTAGTTTCAAGAAAAAAAATATCAGGTATATCTATGTATATCTATATACATGAAAGCGACAAAAATCACCTTTCCCATTATCTTATTGCAAAATATCCCAATTCAGCCAAGAAAATGAGAAGAACATACGCATAGAAGATGGAAAATAATTACTTAGCAGGTCTAATTTCAGTTTTTCAATCACTGCGTGACCACATATGATGTGATATTCTAGTTAACAACATTGATTTGTTTCAAAATTGAACTACAACTTCAATCAATAGCGCTACTCCTTCCGGTATCTAACAAACAAATCTAGCGGGTTGAATGACGAAAAATTATGAGGGCTGAAAGTTACAAATTATTTAGTACTAAAAAACTATCACTCATGTTCGAATGCAATTAATAGCATCAAGGCTCGATTCACGGGTCCTTATGGAAAAAATGATGGGTATCCATCACCGAAAAACCTCTTATATCAATCAATTTGAGCGAAGGGGGCCACTTCCAAGGTTCCGAAAAAAATTCATACAAATGAAAAATAATTATATTTCAAAAGCTAATTGATGTAACAAAACTTTCTTGCGTCATTTTATTGATTTACGTACAAATTACCTCCACGAATTATTTTAGATTTTTTTAAGTGGTGCACCACGTCGAAAACAACGATCCTTGCACTTTTTCGCCATTCTTTCACTATTTTCGACTATGTCTTGAGAAAAAGTTATCTGAATAGCTATAGAACATCGAGATTTTTCTTTTAAATATTACTATGCCTAATATCCAGCCTTGCTACCGTATATATAAGAGCTTTAAGTTGATGAAATGTCTTATTTCAGGACTAAAAACAAAAAATCGAAAAAAAAATTTATTTATTTTTTTTGAGTTCATCAACAAGTCAAAGCTAATTTTCTAAAAAAACATAATACTGGTAATAATTATGATAATGATATATTGGATTAAAATATTCTTGTACGAAAATCGTTCGTGGAGCAGTTACTATTTCGAACATATATGTGTAAAAAATTGTTTTATGCTGTTATCCGTAACTCTGTGAATATTCTTTGTAACTATATATTTAAAGTAGAGATGATATCTTGTTCTCGTCAATGTCTTCATCAGCAATGGGATAAACATTTTCCACGTTAAATAATTTTGATAGAATTTTCGCGGTCGAATTATTTTTAACAAGTACTGGTCGTAAGATAGGTGGTATAAAAACGCAGCTACATTATAGCAATAATTCTTATAGTTCACAGACCATTTGTTCAATTACAACAATTCCCTTTGATTGCAACAATACCAGAATTATCCTCTTCGTAATGTATATAACACTTGTACGTTTTGGATAGATATGCCTGGATTATATTTAAAATCTTATGATTCCAAGTATTTCTTTTAGATAGGATGTAGTCTGGAAAAGTTGGTAGGATCCAGTGATAAGGACAAGATATCGCCATTGTAAATATTCAGCTGCAAGGAATATTAACAGAGATATGTATAAGACCATAAAACAATATTATTTTTCATATATTTGTTCAAGATAGCTACAGCTAATCGTCATTAGTAACATATACCGTAATGATATGCACTCATCGAGTGGCCCCTCGCGCCCAAATTAATTCACATCAGAGGTCTGTTGGTAATGGATGCCCATAATGTTTTTTCATAAGGATCCCTCAATCTAGTCTTGGGATAAAAAATCGAATGCATAAGATGTTATGTTTTCCCCCTCAGAGGGTGGAGGGAGTTATTGAGTTATAAAGTGCTGAGCACATATTTTTCTGAACTGAGAAACATTTCTGAACATTTCTTAGTTTGAAAATCCCAATACAGAGGCATTTGGCTCCTCTTAACCAGGGATACCGTTTGGGAGGGTGATTATTGTCATCGATGCAACCGAATTTTATCCAAGCCAATAAGCTTTTCAATCGTTGCTTAGAAAGAGCTATGGATGTTGAATAATTGGATTTGTAAATTGTGTCATTTATGTTACTTTAGTCTGGTTTCCAAACATCAGTTGCCTGTGTGAATGAAGTAAATTTCGATTTCAGAATCCTGAAAAAACATGGGGAACGACAGAGAGAGAGAGAGAGAGAGAGAGAGAGAGAGAGAGAACGAGAGAGTGGAGTTTATAAGAATAAGAAACCGACGTTTATCCGATTTTGGAGTGAATCTCCCTAAATATTGCAGAATTAAAATACCACAAGTTCATCTACAATTAAAAACTTAGTATGAAAGAAGTGAGAAAAAATGTATAATCATCGCAGAAGTGAATTTATAACGTTTTGCTTTTCAGGTGATGAAAGGGACAGGGACAGGGATGAAAGGCGCTTGCTGACCTTACGGGACTCCGTTCAAAAGAAAAAATCGATATGTACGAAATGACAATGGGGTATCAATAAATATCAACAAATATATACAAGGATGATCATATTTTTCGTGTTAATTTTTGGTACACTGTAACGTGGTTGTTTATGTTATCAAGTTGAAGTTTTTTTAAATGATTTTCCTCTCTCAATTTGAAGGCATACCGACCGAGGTGATTTGCGATGTATAGAATGCATTGCGCAGTTATAGGTCTTTACGTTGAGTTATGTTTTAACATTCTACGAATGTACGCTAAACTACTGACATTAAGACTCGATCCAAATGAGCACAAAAATCAGGTACACTAGGCGTCACAAACTTTTAGCACGACTTTGGCAAAACTTTTAGCAGCTCTTAGGTCATGTATATTAGTACGTCGTATCTTTCGAATATTTTGAAACCGACTAATAACGCTTACTCGACTGCGTTAACGATCGTATGTTGAAGTGAAAATGAAAAAAACTGAGTTAATGATTGTAGCGAGCGCATAAGCACATTGCAAATTGGGTGTTAGCACACATGTTGCAATAATGTATTGAGTAACATTTATTACCCATCGAACAATCCTCGAGCAGTGAGGGCGTAAGGTATCTCATAAATCTCGTAAAATTTGGTAAAACACTGACAACAAGCAAGCGAGCGAGGAACTTCTCGAAGCTAGTTTCTTAGAAAAGACGATGTCTCCCTCAAAAAACTCTGAGTTCAATCAGAAGATTCGTGGCGCATGCGCGCATTCGATATGCTCTATTTTCCGCTATAGAAGATTCGTGGCTCATGCGCTCATTCGATATACTTTATTTTCCGCTACAGAGCGGCGTTGGTTTGCCTTTCAAATGATACTTTCCTACGCATGTGTTACAAAAAATAGCATGTGTAGCTAGTGCGTGAAGGCGATACCTGCCTCGTGTGATTGTAGCGCTCGCTTGGCCCTGACAATTATTAGTCTTTCTTTATATCGACTCTAAATGATTTGGGAAATCGAATCGAAAATATTTTAGTACTTGGAAAACAATTTGTGTGTATTTAATAATAATCCAAAAACAAATGGCCCGTCCCTGAACTACGTAGTACATTATAGGTCCCCCCGCCGCCCCTGATCCGTCAATTTTTAGGAGTGCCACATCGTTAGCCCCGCATGTATCCCGATCAGATCGATTCTTTTTTTAATCGATTTTCGGTCATTTGTTGGTGATTGATGGGCTAATCTGGAAGTTTGTCGATAATTAGCTTATTCATAAATTAATCAATAAAATTGCCGAGCGAATGTTTTTTTTCCTAACCCCTTGATAAACACGTATTCTAAACATTTTGATGCTAATCGATGTAAAACCGTTTGTTAGTGAACGATGGCCCATTATGAGAAAGCCATTTTTATATTTTGACTCCTAAAAAATTTTGAGAATTTCAATTAGGGAAACCCTTATGACTCTCTGTCACGAGAGGTGACAGGGAATTATTGAGTTATGAAGCACCGGACACATGTTTTTATGACCGAAAAAACATTTCTCAAAAGATAGTTTAAGAATCCCAAAGCAGGGGCATTTAACCCCTCTTAACCAGCGGTACCGACTACGTCGATATATCGGAATATCGATACTAAAACTCCGATAATTTAGCGCATCGTTATCTTCGGCGTCGATACGTATTGATTTGCAAAACGATATTTTTACAAATATCACCCGGCGTATGATATATGCGCTGCGTAGTTCAGCCACAGCGCTATCTGTCGTTTAATTAATAACGAATGCATAAAAATTGTTTCCAAATAATGAAATATTTTCCATTCGATAAGTTCGATATTAAATAGAACTAGAATAACATTCCAAAATTAATTATCATTGCAGTTTGATAAAAACATGTAGAATATTATACTCTTAAAATAATAACTGAGGGTGAATGCCCTTATATCGTAGCTAACCATTGAACAAGTAAACTAATCAATTATTCTCCATTACAATATTCTGTAGTACACTGGAATATTCCGCAAGCAAAACTACGCTTATAATATAACGCCCCGTGGTCTCGAGAACCCCGACGCTGTATCAGAACCAACATTATGGTGTAGGTAAAGCTCACACGGATTCAACACTAGGGAACGGCGATCTCGAGCATACGCCTGTTACACGGCCGCAGGCCACCCCATGTAAAGTTGTGTAAGGCTCCGAACTCCTTCGGTACTGTTACCAAGGAATCGCACGCTTAAAAGCACGCATAGGCACATACACTAGCGCATCGCACGAATACACATATACATGGATCTCATACCCATAACATGCACTAATTCAAATCCTAAAAGATGAATACCAACCTAGTTTTAAGACTTAGAATAAGGAGAAGAGAATGGTGGTATGGGGCAAGAGTTGGGGGGACAGTCCAAAGTCCAACTTTGCACCTGGCACTAATAAGTTCCATAGCATAGCATACCGACCTAGTTGTAATTCTTAGAATGAGGGCAAGAAATATGTTGTTGTGGGACAATGCTTGAGGAGAAGGATTCACACCCCTACTGCTACCAATCTGAATAAGTACGAGCACCCAGCATTCATTCGCTCTCTTGGTTTTTATCTCCAGTAGCTATCATACTTGTTCTCGGTAGATCCTCGCGATAAAATTCTCTAGCACTTGCATTCCAACGACGAATCTCTACTTGATTCTTCACTTGATTCTTTAACAAATCTTACACCATTGTACTAGAATCATTAGTCCTATTTTTGGTTTTAACCTGTTAACCGGGGAATTCCCTTTTTAAGCACGCAGCATTGACGTATTTATACGTCCCGCTCGATTAACAGGTTAATAGAAATATATTCCATTTAAAACGAATTCCAATGAAGTCATTGTTCATTTAAAACTAATTTCTTTCATTGCATTGATTCAACGGGCCCAAAAGAAGTTACTTCATAAAAGGTAAGGAAAGCTTCTTTCCCATAAATTACAACAAATTTCCCTTTTCCCGGTTTTACCCAATTGTGCGAATTGGTCTACGTTGTCCATTTCACTTTAGTGATTAATCGGTATTGGCGACCACGGTCTTACATACAGGTCTGGGGACTCTAGTGGTGGGGGAAGTACGCGTACGCTATAGTTTTTGTTTTTCAGCGCTACCGCTAGTTGGCACTAATGGTAAAGTAATGTTAGCAAATATAACCTCAAGTTTCTCAAACTTTACAAATGACGTGGTCCAACGTCATAATAGTGAAAAAGTACGTAAAAATAGTGAAAATCGCATAAATCGTACATGGTTATATATTTTTTTAAATAACGTGTGCCATTATCACTTCGTCATCGCACACCACTTATTATTTGAGAAATTTGAGGTTATGTTTGCGAACATTACTTTACCATTAGTGCCAACTAGCGGTAGCGCTGAAAAACAAAAACTGCAGCGTAAGCGTACTTCCCCCACCACGCCGACGAGTCCCCAGACCTGTATGTAAGACCGTGTTGGCGACACACAACTACTGATGTGAAGTCCAACTGAACTTTCGCGATAATTTCTAGTAACAAACTAGTGCCGCTCGACGTCACATCACTCCTTGTGCACATAGGGCAATTCGGTAAGACAAACACGACCATACCACTAGCGAGCTATCTCTCTCTATACGCTACTTCCAATCAAAAAGAATGGGGGCGTGCGTCCAGTTGTATTATATTTAAGGATATCGGCTGATGGCTTTCCCAATCTCCCGAGTCATTAAGATGCTTACTCCAGGAGTATAAACTCCGTGATCATAATATTATCTCTATGGTTCTCACTCGTGCTATTGCAACACTCGCCCACCTTCGGCTCGTGCAACCAACTCTTCGCTCATTACATATGCCAGTGAATGCTGAAGACTTCACACTTGTCAGAAATCGCTCACTTTCCACACTTGTTACAGATGTATTACATAGGTACATAAATATCTTGTTGGTGGACTAGCCACCATACCCATGAGTCGTTTGATTTGCCACGTTTCGGAAACGAAAGGCTTAAAAGAAGCTACCAATTGGCTGATTTCTAAATATGAGTATCATGTAAGTTTCTCAGTTCTTTCGTTTTCGAAACGCGGCATATACAATACACCCTAGATGTTTTTAGACATGCTAAATCCGAATCCAGTGTCAGAATTGATCAATCACCCCTAGATTCACAATTTTATATGGCGTTTATAACACAAAATAACCGTACAAAGAACACTTGTCGGGTGAATTAAGCCACCATTAGAAGAGTATTCCGGCTAACTTGTTTTAGATCCAAAACTAAATGCGAGTTCAATTACAAACTATGTGACAATAATTGGCGATGCAGCTGACGTAACAAAATGGAATGCATTTGCATATCTATTTGCATATATATTTGCATCATCTGCTTCCGTGGTGTGGTGTGCCGAGGAGTGCAGCTTCCCTCTCCAAAAAACTTTCTCTCTTGCGTTGGACTGGGCTTAAGGAAGATTACCAACGTGTATCAACGGCGCTAAAATAGCATGTAGAACACGGAGGAGCAGAGAGGGAAAGAGTAACATGACTATCTCTCTTTTTCTAAGCCAGGAGCGTAGCGTGGTAAATTTAGTGCCCGCGTCAACGATACGCAAGTAATTAAAATTTTGTATGACATTTTAAAGGGTGCATGTTGCCTTCATTATAGTATATATTATGTACGCCAATTACGTATATAATTATTATTGTATATCGTATACAATATGTGGTATATATTTCAATATAATACGTAATAACATATTATATTATATTTTACACTCACGTCAGTAATTCATGGCAATTGTAACTAAAAAAAGATCATTTTTGTTCAAAAGAAAACTTTCTATACTCATTTTTTATTTGGATCGAATTTTCGGGATTTTGGGTTTGAAGAAATCATTAATGGGCTAATGCGTTAACTGTGACAAAAAAATTATAGTTTCATTCTTACAATGGCACTTTGACCATAGTTTATTAAATTGTACACTTCACTTAGTACCTTACTTTACTTATCTTGACACTAACTAAGCACTGAGAATAATGATATTATCAGTACTTATGTTTAACCAAAACTTAATATCAACGATAATTAAGAATTGATACGAATAATGAATTGCTGGTTAGCGCTTATATTATGTAATACTTATTCATGATTGAAAAGAATGTTTTCGTGTGTCGCTGGTAACGTAGGTCGACAAAAAAACTTTTTTTTTTGGGTTTCTGTTTTGATGCATAAATTCCAATGCTAGGCATCGAAAAATACCAGAATGTCCATTCTTAGCTTTTATAGTTTACTTTTGTCTGTTTCACGTCGATAAGTAAATTTTGAAGATTTCAATTAATTTTACGAGCAGCAGGTGGTAGTATTTTGATCAAAACGGTAGCAAATTGCATATTACTCGCATAAGGTACAGCAGTGAGTTTTTACTTGTCTGTCAGAGCTGTAACAACCGTTCTTGTATATTACTGAGCTGGAAAATGGCGTCAAGACAGTGTAAACAAGATGTTGATTCATTCTGTTTTATTTGCGGTGAATTCATTGAAGTAAGAAGCAAAAAATTTTCTTTGGGAATAAATTTCAAGCTTTGTGAAGCTTATGAAGCCTACTTAAACCTGCGAATTCGGAATCAAGATAAACAATGGATAGTTGGATACCTCGCTTTTCCTATGTTAACTGCAAAAATACTTTAGAATGTAAGAAACTAAAAATTAAAATCTAATAAGTTTCGAACATGTTTATATTTTTGTAACTTGAATACTCAATAACTTTTATTATTATACGGAAAAATCGTTAGAATTAACCCCAAATCCTGTTTAATCCGAAACAATCTATAGACACAAGAAAATTACTAAAAATATTCATTTTTGAACTTAAATTTTATTATTTTACATTTGTATGCTATTACTAATCATTATTCTTCAATTAAAAAGACTCCAATGTTCAGCAAAAGTTTTTCTGGTTGTAATTTAAAATAAAATTATGAAAAATTCAGTTATGTTTCTTAAAATTGGAACAATTGCTCTGGTTTCGACAAAAGCAAACTTTGATACAAAAAATTATTTTTCCCTTTATTAGTAACGTACAAGAAACCAAAATTTGACATTCCTTAGTCGGACCCGATAATCTGTGTAATATCAAATATATGTGCGAACCTGATTCCAAAGGGAATGTAAGCACCACGTGTGAAAATTGACGCTCGAACCATTTGGTTTGTCACTTTCTATTTTGCAAATGCAGTATTTTAGACCCATGCTGAAATTTGGTTACGTTTAATCATTTTAACACTGCACATTTCGAAGCATCTCAAGCACTACGTGGGCACTGCAGTCTGCACCCTTATCGCATCGCTTGGTGCAGCTCTGACATAGTCACGTGACTATTTTGAACCGACCAATCACATTTTGTGAAAGAGAGAAAGGTACTCATGCTACGATATATACGCTTTTTAAACTCACCGCTTATGGTGCAGGATCCTAGACGGATGAGAATAGACCGCGGGAGTACGAAGGTGGCCCGTTCGTGAATGCAATAGCGCAATAGAAAGAGAAAGCTGCAAATGGGCCCCTATCCCCCTCTATCCTTGTCTGATGCGTTCTTCGCCTCGCAATACGCATGCTCCGCACCTGCGCGGCTAGACGACGACAGAGAGATCAACGTCCCATGGTGGTCCCATATGCAACTTTCTCTTTCTATTGCGCTATCGCGTTCTCAACCCGGTGTAACATCCGACCGGAACGTCCGTATGTTTTATTGCTTATGACTATTCCCTAAAACAATAGTACCAACTAACCAAAACTCTAATTGTGAGAACTCTGTAAGAAAGTCATTCAAGGAAACTGTCTAACCATCTGAACGCCCCTAGGCGAGGTATAACAACAATTATCATTAATCAAGAGTCCAGAAACCGTATTACAGGATCCTCACATTACAGGAGACTATGATATTATTATTTTATTATTACAATTTACTAATACCATTATATCCAAATACTATACAATACCTAGTTGCAAACACGGAGTTTAGAGCCACATTATAGGCAACCTACGCTCACCCTACAGCTCGGGAGATAGATAAGACTATAACGCAAAAGATATATAATCAATATAATATAAAATTAATAACATTACAGAAATAATCTATAAAGGCCAGGAACTGCGATACCTCCAAAAACGTGAATACAACTTATCCAACATGAATTATAGAATCCCTTCCAAAACGCCGTATTGTAGGCAACGTGCCCAAACTTTGGAGGTAACGTAGATCTCTATTGCAGAACCGTACAGAACGTCACCTGAAGAGTGTATCAGTGACACAATAACAAAACCACCGAAGGTAAACTAACTCACGGGATGATTCTGTCAGGCGAAGCGATCATAAGGCAACCCAAGAAAATAATGATGAATAGACTATTATTAAATCATCAAAATCAAAACATCTACATTATTTTTGGAGACGAAATATAACAATGTTCCAGAATTAATTATATTTTTTCATAACATACCAACCTAGTTTTAATTCTTAGAATAAAGGGAAGAAATGCGTTGTTCTGGGGCAATGCTTGAGGAGAGGATTTCACACCCCTACCGCTACCGATCTGAATAAATACGAGCACCCAGCGATCATTCGCTCTCTTGGTTTTTATCTCCAGTAACTACTAGTACTCGCAGTAGATCCTCACAGTAAAATCCTCTAGCACTTGCATTCCAACGACGAATCTCTGCCCTATTTATTATCCAATTTTATATTATTAAAATTGTTTATTTTATTCTGTGTGTTTAATCAAAATATATTCCATTTTAAACCAATTCTAAATCTAAATTCAGTTTTCATTTAAAACAAGTTCCTTCATCACACCTATTCAACAGTTCCAGAAGAAGCCATCTTATGAAAGGTAAAGTAAACTTCATTCCAATAATTTACAACAATTTACAACTCCCCGTTAGTACCCAATTACGTGAATTCGATCAAGTTGTCCATTTCACTTCAGTGATTAATCGATATTGGCGACCCATAACTACTGATGTGAAGTCTAGCTAAACATCCGCGATAATCTCTAGTGGCAGCTTTGGGGAATTTTCGTGGAGTGCCGCTCCGACGTCACACCGGTCACGCAATTCATTCTTATAGGTATGTTTATGGGCAGGATAATGCTCTAAGGTGGTGATTAATTGTTGTGACGTTGAATCTGCGTGAAGAAAACATGAGCGGGACCTTAGTGCTAAAAACTCCCTAGGACAGTGGCAGAACTACTCACGAACTCGGGAGCGCAAAAGAGATAAAAGATTATTGACAGCACCAAAAGCTAATATCAGAACGCACCCTACATGATGGGATTACTAAGCCGGTTAGTGTTCGCCAGAAAAATAATTCCCTAACAATATAGTGATTTCTTTAAGCAGTTGGTGAACATGTCACTTAAAGGCTTTGACTTCAAAGCACGGTCTCTTTAAAGAAAGGGGCGTCAAAGAGTATGGGATATAGTGGAAGGTCCCATAAGCTCCAATGTATAAAAGCGTACCTCGATTTTCAGCACGCTCTGGTGGCTCAGAGGAAAAGTAAAGTACCCCCACTACAACTTTGGCGCTCCCTCTAAACCGGGGAATGTATGTAATAATACACGTTTCTTCTAAAAATGTGATGTGAATTTATTATAAGACAAAATTAATGAAATAAATGGCAACAAATCAAACACATTGTATCGAAATTATATATTTAAATAGTCAATGTTCAATACATAACATCAAAAAAAGTACTTATATTCAAAAAACGTAAACAATAATGTCAAATCTTAATAAAAATGTATATCCGTATATAATACTGTATCATAAAGAATGATTACATCAAATATTATAGCAACTCAAAAACCTCTTATATTTTTTATTAGTTTCTACCAAAACAACCATACACGAACATCATCGTGTACATTTTTTTCACAATATATGAAGATACGTGAGGACCCACACACTCCCGCGAAAGTGAGGTTATATATTCATATTTACTTACAGTTGCTGTTTCTTTGGTAACGAGAAAAACGTCACTTGTTTGCCATTATTTGTGGTTTGATTTTTTACATATTTGTTATTGTCACATAATTTGACGTCACAAGAAATTGGCATCTTTTGAAAAAAGTTCGTTTGTTACCCAATATTTACTGAAAGAATATGGCGACCCCGTCATCACACCGAAAATACTACATACATCGCATGTTCACTGACGCTACACATACACGGTATATTTTTCCTCTGAGCCGCTAGGGGCGCTGTAATAGGGCGATACGGGTACCTTCCGCTCTATCCTATACTCTTTGAGCAAACTATCGGTCCAAAGTGGTTCAAAAAATTACCATTTAATTAATGTACTAAAAATTGATTTATAAGAAATCAAATGGCGACATCTTAAAAAAAATCATAACGAGGTGAAAACACAAAAAATAGCTTATTGATTTTTTATATTTTTAGCTAAGATTTGAAGATGATACTCCTTAGGTATACTGATTTCGGGGGAAAAATAGTAGCATAGTACGCGCTTGAAGAAAGGTATTTATTCCGACATGTGAACGATTTCAAAGTAGGAAAAAATGTCGAATTTTAAAAAAATATGGGTTTTATTCGTTGAAAAAAAGTGAACTGTTTTTATAAATATGTATAATTTTTATCCTTATTATTGTTATAAAGTTAATGTTTATAGTGATAATTGATGTCTATGATGAGTAATGATTATGATGATAATAGATGATTTACCATTTTCTGACATTTCGCTGAAATGATCGTCATCTGCGGATGATTCACCGCCGACATTTCTGTCATTATCGTCGAACAGTTGCGATAGGAAGGTTCGATTGCGAAGATTATACATTAGGCAGCAGATAAACTCATCATTTATACATAAAATATTGAAAAAAAAAATTAGCAAGTATCACAGGTAAACGTACGATCGAAACACTTATTCGGAACAAAACAAAAAAAAAATTGATTTTTTTTACAAATAACGACGCTGTGGTTACGTCTGTGGGTAGACGCAGCAGAGATTTTGACCAATAGAAATGCCAAATAAAGTAGGAAAGCGCTCCCCGATACGCCTTGAATGTGAATCATCTATTTTATTGGCATTCGGATCAGTCAAGAAGTAGGCAGCAAAATACTGCGGTAGCATTTTGCTGTCCATCAAAATTTTGATTATTAACAAGTACATACATGCATCAAAATTGTTTTCCAAATAATGTAATATTTTGCAATTGGTTTTCGAAATAATTTAGCGGTGATATATGAATAAAGAACAATAAATCGGTCAATTTTCTTGCCAACTATACGCTTAATTCATATTCGTTAATCATTAATTATTGACTGTTTTCCAAGCTACAAAAATGTTTTCCAAAGGATTGGGAACATTCATTTTAAAATGAGTTCCAATAGTCTGTCAGGTCACCAGTCATCGTCGTATGATTCGTATAGAATTGAACTCGCATTTCGTTCGAGTTATCGAACATATTGAATCCGAATGTCCATCACCCCCAAATTTTGAATACATATGGGGCATTTCACTTTTATTGCGCATCGAAAAATTTTGCAGTGATCGAGGTCAATGAACAAATATTTAAAGCAGAGTACTCAAAATCTGGGGATGATGGCGCAATTCTAACCCAGATTCAGATTCAGCACGTCCGAAAATGTATAAGTGTTGTGGTATAGTCTACCAGACAAGTGGTTTTGTGTATTATAACTCTCACATATAATTCAAAATTTGAGAGCGGTGGAGCCATTCTGACACCTGATTTGGATTCAGCACGTCCAAGAGCACATGGAAAAAAGGTGGTCTAGTATGCTGGACAAGACACTTTGTTTGTGTGGCTGTATTATTTCCGCGCCACGTAAAACATGTATTTCTACGGAGCAAAAATGAAATTTTCACGAAAGAATACTTCTAAAATTTTTTTTTAAGGAGTTTCCCTGGTCAATTTCAATACTGACTTGTATATCTCCAAATATCAAAGTCCACCACCTCAAACACAAAAAAGGACTCAACAGCCCGATTCTAGACACTATTAGGCCAATAGAACAAAAATACGCCAATAGATTTTCATTTGATGCAGAAATAAAGAAATGGCACGGATTCTACGAAATCGCAATAGTAAATTCGTAGAATTCATGCCAATTCTCAAAAGAGTGTTTTAATTCAGAATTGTGTATATAATGGGGCTGTTAAGCCCTTTCTTGCATTTCAGATACGTGAACTTTGATATTAGAATTGTCTACATAAACGTCGAAATTGACCAGGGTACCCCTTAAGAGGCTGCTCTTGAATTTCGAAGATCTCCCATTTAAATAACATGGTATACATGGAATGTTTTTTTTTAAATTTGTTTACACTTAGCCGCATTTAATGATATGGAGTGCTATTTTATAGGGATATCCTTACAGCAGAAAATTTATTTTCACCGCGGATCAAGTTTTACAGGTGGGAAGAAACAAACGTTGCTTTAGAACGAATCACCCCACTTTATTAATATATAACGACCAACACTTACACGAAAAATATCACAGCAGCCGTTTGTAGAAGAACACTAAATACACTGGTTGGGCTAACTTGTCAGGCTGCACATGCGAAATACCATCTTAGATAGCACAATCGCTCTGAGGTTATAGGTCAATGATTGTTACAAAACGAATGATAACCTCAGGCTCATCATAAGTGGTATATTTTACAGCCCCTACCAGAAACCATGACCCCGGTTCATATCTTTGTATCAAACTGCGAGTCATTGTCATCTTACATAATATATTATAAAATAATTTACTGTTCAGAATTATTGATAACTATTGCAAACTAGGAGCGCACTAAATAACTTGCTTGCGCAATCAACATACATTATATTGGCAACAAACCTGCAGTGAAACTATCCTTACATAGTTTCGAAAGATTATGCTTTTTTTATAATCATACATTAATTTTTTTTATCTCTTATAGCATTACTCATCGTGGATCTAGTGGATTTTTAAGAATACTTCGTCCACGTAATAAATCAGTGATATTTAAGTCACCAATTTGCAACGGTCATAAATTTTCCTGCTGTGAAAATTGTTTATGATGACAAGATGTTAAAATTTAAGACATGTATGTACATATTCTGGATCTTATGTAACATTTGTTTTAATTTTCTAATAAATACAAAACATATAAGCATAAAAATATATTGAGTTATTTCTTGAACCGTCAAATTTCCTCTTTCTAAAAATCCACTACTTGGTCCCACAAATTTAAGCATTTCTTTTGTTCCAATCGAGTCCACGATTTTCCCCGTAAGAATACAATTCTTAAACTTTATGATGCAATTCAGATTTTTCAAATATCTGAATTTTATAAGAAGTTATGAATTTTTTAGTCAATTCCTGCATTTTTGGAAGGTGGGTATCTTCATAACGAAAAATAAAATATTGTTAAAATTTGTGTTGCATATTGTAGATGTTCATGGTCCGCCCTTGAAGTAAAAGTATTCAAGAGCGTTTAGAAATGTTATCAGATTTTTTCATTGCAAATCACGTGTTCTAACACGCCTCGGGTCTTCAGTGACCTACGATTCCCTGAACAGGGACCGAAAAAAGTCGTACCCTGACCCGGTTAATGGGTGCCAAAGTACTTTTTACCGAATGCCTCACCCCGTAGAATTTCATCACACTCAATGATACATTTTCCGACCCTTTTTGAACGTACGATTGCACGATTCAAAGCATGTAAGCTCTTTGATGTTGATAAAAACTTGTTTATAACTATTTACAATCGCCTGCTATATAGTGTATAATCTGTGAAAAATGCTCGATACCAAGGTTGTCGGATTTTCCACTAGCAATCCAATCGTAACTGTAAAGATCATCTCAATGTCGAACAATCGGTTTAGACCAAAGACACGAATATCCTTGAAAGCGCTATAGTGGCCAGCGAAAGCAGACACCAAAGCAAAGGCCAGGAACTTGTATGGGAATGAAACGGATAGCAGCTACCCCTTTACAAGGTACTGTACAATACACCTAGTTGCCATGGTCACCAACATTTGACTGGAAAACAGAAAAGAAAAGGTGATTGTAGACTGGGCCGACTTTCCTTATGGTAGGGGGCCGTTCATTAATTACGTAAGGACGATTATGGCCATTCCTGAACATTCTGGAATATGGCCACTCTTAGGTGAATGCGATGCTAATGCTCACCACACTGTGTGGTATTTCTCGATCACAACAATAATCTTTCTGGAAAAAGGAAACAAACATACCTTCCATTCTGTATTAGATGTAACACTGTGCAGCCAGAGTTTAAAAGGATCCATCAGTAGGTGGCGTCTCATGAGTAGCCTCACTCTCGAATCATGCAAAAATACAATTTCAGTTAATGGAAATGGTGCAGTAATGGAAGGGTGACCAGAGTAGTTCTGGTGTTTCCGTTTGAGATTTTCAAGATAATCTTGAAATGACCTTGACTTTCGACTTTGTGTTCAAGGTGTCACCTTCACTGCTGAATGATTAATGCTAACCTTTACAACTTTTGTAAGTAACATTGTACTCTGGCAGGCCCATTTTGGAAATTTCACATCCTTAGTATAAGCCTAATGTTCGACGTTAAGAGGTAAAAATTTACAGTACCCAATGTCATATCTAATCGTAGAAGTTTGCGATCTTTTGATGTCCAGAATCAAAAATAGGGGTCGCATTTGAGAGAACCGGCTCAACCTTGGAGGTCATTGTTAAGGTCAAATCAAAGGTGTAGAATCGATACCCAGGGAAAAAGCCTACAACCTTCGTAACTAACATTTTCTTTTCCAACTGGAAGTTTTAAAGTTATTTAACCCTCCCGGAACTTTTGACACCCTGTATATACACCTATATGCACAATTTCGATGTACAAGCTGGGAATAATCATATCTTTTCCTATTCCAAGATCATCACTTCATTATAATGATAATTGCAAATGTTTGACTAATTTTATCTCATAAAAATACAATGGCAAATTTGTGGTACGTATTATTAGCATGTACAACAATGTGTTTAAACCAATAAAAGGTGACATGGCAATTTATTCAAATACAGTAGCTAACTAGATGTTCCATTTGCACATCAATTATGTTGTGCCTTGATTGATAGATACATTTTATTTTTAATAGTTTGCTTAACAGGATTTATTTTCTTCAATATCTGCGTCATGACATTAACCAATTGCTCTGAGGTCAGCCCAGTTTTCTTGGACTTGAATTTCTGTAGAAGTTC
This sequence comes from Diprion similis, assembly GCF_021155765.1. Classification (NCBI taxonomy): domain Eukaryota; kingdom Metazoa; phylum Arthropoda; class Insecta; order Hymenoptera; family Diprionidae; genus Diprion; species Diprion similis. Next base: position 15,301,157 of record NC_060105.1, on the reverse strand, counting down.
AGTTGTTGTCATTGGTTTGCGCATCAGATAACGTCTGACAGCATCCTCCGTTATACCAGACTCACTGTAAGTAATCATGAATTACACGCATATGTATCTTACATGTTTAAATTCATAAATTTGATCTGTTGTTTCTTAGAATTACCAGAGAAAATTGTTTAAATATTATTTATCGAAAATTGAACAGAGAATTCGAATTTCATTCTAGATGAGGAAAACTGTAATAATACAATTTTATCAACTTTTGGTTCTTTTGTGATATCTATTCAAAGGCCGTAGCCGGGTAAGAAGGGAGGAGCGGCCCCCCCGCAATCGATCTGAAATTTTGGCAAAAAGTTACTTCTGACGTGTAACAAATTCAGCTCAAATTTTGACCTTGTAGCTACACTGAAATAGAAAATAGAACTACAAGTAACCTTTTTGGATGATCCAGCTTTTCTCCGGATATAATGGGCCAATTTTCCTGAAAAAATATGTGTCGGAGATGTACCTAAGACAACCCATAGAAAAAATCGAGAACCCTATTCGGCCAACGGAACCACGTGAAAAATATTATTTTATTTTTCATGAATTTTTTTCAGTTACTTTTACACGAGATACAATTACCATGTGTTTAGCATAACGCAATTCAACATCCTTTTACAACTCCTATTTTTTTCAATTCAATCGAAGAAATCTTATTTGTCTTCACATTTTATTCAAATTTTAGTGGGTTTTCCTAAAAATATCATCATGTCTCCGATTAATTTCCACTACTACATCATGTGCATCGTTGACTTATGGATATTTTCCCTGCCTTACTCAATCATCGTCACTATCGTCATTAATGATGGTAGCTATATTCTTTTTTCTGATCAATTCACTGAGAATCGCAGCTGGTTGTGGAATTTTGGAAGAATATCTCCCATGTGCTAGTTAATATGTGATTGCAGCTGATGATCCTTTTTCCATTAGCGCTTTCACAAAAGTGTCTTGTAACACCTTCTCTGCCTATGCCGTGAGGGGTGTATTCAACAAAGCAGTGATAAACCTTTCTAGATATGTGGCGAGACTGAACTAGCAACTTTAATATATTTGTTTTACCTTTAACAAATTGAATAATCACATTCCTAGCTTCATGAGTCATTTCTGCAAGATATGATATGGCTTTTAAAAACTGATAACACCGGGGGACAGAATTTTCAGTTCTTTCTCCGTCATTTCTGGAAAATCTAGGAAGTCTTCCAACGAAATATCTTGGAACGGCCTTTTCTTGTAGAGCGATCCTTTCGCTTCGACCTCAGTCATTAACGTGTTTTTGACATTTTTCTGCGTTTCCATTCCATCCAAGACTTCATCTGCAATTTATCCATTAGATGATGAATGCTTTCCAAACTTATTGTACAGTAATGATGCAGCTTTAAAATATGTCTCAACCTTTGGAAGCATTTTATTATCTAATTTTTCATCAAGAAGTTGATATTTCTGTTTGATAATACCATGAACGGATTCAACTTGTCAATGAATTTTCAGCACAGAGCGCAACTCTTGTTTCTTCAACAGGTAATTGAGAAAGCGTTTACAATTACGTGTTGAAGAAACGAATTAGTCAGGCTCTGTGACGAAAATTCGATGACAAGTTGAATCCGTTCATGGTATTATCAAATAGAAATATCAACTCCTTGATGAAAAATTAGATAATAAAATGCTAAAATGATTTACAATGAAGTCTTGGACTGAATGAAAACACAGTAAAATGTCGAAAACACGTTAACGACTGAGGTCGAAGAGAAAGCATGGCTCCGCAAGAAAAGGCTGTTCCAAGATATTTCGTTGGAAGACTTGCTAGATTTTTCAGAAATGACGGAGAAAGAACTAAAAATTCAGTTCGCCGGGTCTTCAGTTTTCACAAGCCATATCATATCTTGCGGAAATGACTCACGAAGCTGGGAACGTAAATATACAATTTGTTAAAGGTAAAACAAATATCTTAAAGCTCCTGGTTCAGTCTCGTCATATATCCAGAAAAGTTTATCGCTGCTTTGTTGAATACACCCCTCACGGCATAGGCAGAGAAGGTGTTACAAGACATTTTTGTGAATGCGCTAATGGAAAAAGGATCGTCAGCTGCCACTCTCATATAGCTGCAATCACATATAGCTGCAATCACATATCAACTAGCACACGGGAGATGTTTATCCAGAATTCCACAACCAGCTGCGAGTCTCAGTGAATTGTTCACAAAAAAGAATATAACTACCATCATTAATGACGATAACGACGATGATTGAGTAAAGCAGGGAAAGTGTCCATAAGTCAACGATGCCCATGATGCAGTAGTGAAAATTAATCAGAGATATGACGATATTTTTAAGAAACCCCACTAAAATTTAAATAAAATGTGAAGGCAAATAAGACTTTATTTTTTCTAACTATGCTCTACCTCTTCGATCGAGTTGAAAAATATAGGAGTTGTAGAAGGACGTTGACTTGCGTTATGCAAAAAATATGGTAATTATATCTCGTGTAAAAGTGAGAAAAAAATTCATGAAAAATAAAATAATTTTTTCACGTGATTCCCCGTTGGCTGATCAGGGTTCTTGATTTAATTCTATGGGTTGTCTTAAATATATCTCCGACATATATTTTATTCAGGAAAATAGGTCCATTATCTCCGGAGAAAATCTGTATTATCTAAAAAGGCTATAAGCATTTTTATTTTCCATTCCCGTGTAGCTAAAAGGTTAAAATTTGGGATGAATTCATTACACATCAGAAGTAACTTTTCGCCAAAATTTCAGTTCAACCTGCACAGGGGCTGTTCCTCCCTTCTTAGCTGGCTACGGCCTTTCATCTACTTTTTTTATTTTTCAGCATTAAATGAAACAACTCACCTGGCTCCTGGAATGTATGACGTCAATGGAGCAGAATTAAAATTATCTAATTTGATTTTTTTCGACTGTGACAGATCTGGTGAGCCTGATTGCTTTCGTTTAAAAGAATCAGTCGAGACTCCAGGAAGGACAGGAGTCACAGATCTCGAACTCTGTGCACTATTTGGTTTTTTACTGTCTTTTTCTCTAGGTATGTCGGAGTCGGATCCAGAGTCACTTGAGAAATCACTCGATGAATCTTTTCCATTTCCAGATTTTTTCACATCTTTTTTTTTTGATTGCTTCCTTTTTTTCTTCTTATCTTTCTTCTTATCAGACTCCTTATTGAGTTTATTGTCTTTTTCCTGATAAAAAAAAAAAAACCATATATTTTTCTCTGCGTATAAAAGCATATGTAATTTTTTTTTATCGCCAACTTTTCTCACACATCAAATTACTCAAAGACTTTTGTACACAGAAATATACAGGGTGATTTGTTTCAATTGCCCCAGACCGATACTTCAGAAGCAAGACAAAATATGAAAAAACATTGAATACAATATCCTTAGGGTTTGAAGGAGCAAAGAATTTGTCTGTATCTCATTTGTTGCGAGTGGAGCCACTTACGACAGGTGGGATTCACCTTGTTTGTTCTTTTTTTTTTCTTTCTTTCTTGCTTTAAATAAAATGGTGTACTTTTTATACCAAAAAATCTGATATTACAACAGACTTTACTTCGAGAAGTGTTGGCTTACATACAGCCCAAACTTGATGGGTAATGAGACATGAGTCAAACAAAATAATATAGAGAGAACCTCTTCAAGGACGCAGTAACTCAACAATACCACAGGAAAACTCGTGTTCCCAAGTATCAAGGGGGGGTCCATCGACTAAAGTAGCTACCTAGCTAGCTATAGATCGCATATGGCTGTCAGTTTTTTCCTGAATGCTGTTTTGTGTTCCAAAAAACATGCCTAAGGCTCACGGTGAGAAAAAAATTATCCGACCCTGGCTGATTTTGTATACACGACCCGAAACAAGATATTGAAAATCTGAAACGACCGATTATTCGGAACAGTAAACAATGTCTGCACACCAAATTTCAGCCAAAAATGTTGAAAATCGTAGAAGGAGATACACTTAAAAAAATCCAGTTTTTCGATTTTTAAAGATTTTTCAATGCCACTATTTCTTTTCGTAAAGTATAGCTAATTTTGTGTAAAAAAGGTCTTATACTGTTTATCGCTATCATGGATAATTTAGGCGGTATGAATTTTCAAAAATAATTTCTAGTAATGGCAATTGTAAGCCTCTTTCCAATTGTGACCGGGTTCTTCGTTGTGCTGTTATGGGTATTCGTATTATACGATATGTCGAACAAAGAAACTCAAAATGTCAGTGAGCGCACCACCTCATAAAATTGGCAATATCAAGGTGTGAGCAGAATTTACGCAATCAATTGGGACCTACCTATGGCGCGGGGCAATTAAAAAAATTCTATGTATTATGGAATGATTTTTCTCTGTTCAATAAATATACATCCTTAAAACTTTTCAGGTGATAAAAATTTAACTTTGAAAATTCATGTCTCCTAAACTATTCGTGATAGCTATAAGCAATATGGGCTCTTTTTTACATAAAATTAGCTATATTTTACAAAAAAAAATACTGGAATTGAAAAATCTTTCAAAATCGAAACTTTGGATTTTTCAAAGTGTATCTCCTCCTCCAACTTTCAATATTTTTGGTTGAAATTTGGTATGCAGACACTGTTTACTGTTCCGAAAAAATCAGTCGTTTTAGATTTTTGATATCTTGTTTCGGGTCATATATACAAAATCAGCCAGGGTTAAATAATTTTTTTCTCGGCGCAAGCTTTAGGTATGTTTTTTCGTACACAAAACCGCATTCAGAAAAAAAAACTGACAGCCATCTGCGATCTATAGTTCTGGTAGCTACTTTAGTCGATGGACCCCCCTTTTAATGCCAAAAAAGGTTAGATTATCCATGACATCGTTTTTCCATGAAATTGCAACGATTTGATGAAAACAACTCTGCCCTCTTCATTGAGATAATGACAGAGTTTTGCGCGAGTTGGGGGGGAAGGGTAGATGGACGAAGTGTATAAAGATACGATTTCGAAATAAACAACAATGAATTGAACGAAAAAGTATCATAGTGCATTAGTTGACCCAATATAAAACTATGTAGAAGTTTATTCCACAATCCAACATAAAATTTGTTGCTATTGAGAAGGTTTTGGAAATTAATTTTTCGCTTCTTTTCAATCAATAGATCCAAATCGCGTAATGCATTCTGCGGAAAAAGTTATGCTGTTATAATGAAAAATGGAATCAACAAAGAAAGAAAATGGTTTCTTCTCATTCTAATCACTGCGACTTTACGTAAAATAAAAATTTGACCACTTTTGATACTTCAATTCTTGGGTACTCAAGTTTTTCTGTGGTACCCATGAGTTACTGGTACTTTCTAGGAGCTCCCAGTAGATGGTGCCCGATTCATATCTTATAACTCATCGAGTCTGAGCTATATGTCATTTGGCTCGTTTTCATGCAGAATTCGACACACTTCAAGATTCAGGAAGAATAAATATACCATTCCATTAAAAAAATAACTAAGTTGAGTCTTACCTCTCTGTTCATGGCTTCATTTACAATGAATGTGATACTGACACATTCTGTTCCCTTTCGAACCATAAAGACTTTGTACCTACCATTTCTTCATATCTCTATTTGCTTCTGAGATATTGACCTGGGATGATTAAAATAAAATCCCCCTGCATGATTATTTCTTTTTAAATTATTTTACCTTCTCATCTTTGTCTTTGTTATCTTCATGATCATCTTTGTCATCTTCTCCATCCTTCTTTTCCTCCTCATTCTCCTCCCCTTGACTATCCTCATCTGAAGCAAGAAGCTTTCGCAGAGCATCTTCTTCAGCCACAGATTTTATTTCCTTTTGTTGTTCCAATTCTGATTCGGAATCTGAAGAGTCAGATATATAATCACACTCTCTCCCCTCCTCATCTCCATCGTCACTTTCTTCAAATGCTTCGTCATCAGACCCCTTCTTCTTCTTTTTCTTCTTTTTTTGTGCTTCTTCTATAACAAAAAGTATGCTTAACTCAAAGTTCAATTTATCATGCCCACATTATCTGTAATCCTGTTCAAGACACTAAAAGAATTTTGCTGAAAAATTGATGATGGTAGAGCGTGGTAATTGAAACTCGAAGTCTACTTCTTGAACGAAGTGCATAAAGTAATCTATTAGCACGATTGTGTAATGAGTTATTGCATCTCACCTATACGAGTAGTTGTCTGAAGAAAAAGAAAGTCTCTTATGCGACCTGTGTTTCAAGAATGTTGGCAGGCGAAGTTGAAGTACATGAGGAATATTGCAATATTCTGCTATTTGAAACTGAATTTACATAATCATCTTATTTAATAAGTTGTAGAATTACTTTCACGCCTGCCTGCTCAAGCCCAAAACTTATCCCCCGGATCATTCCAAAATTATCAGTCTTCTGTATATCTTCAGTTAATGTATCAATGAAGAACTATCAAATGTAAGTAAACTGACCCTTAGCTTTTTTTTTCTTCTTTTTATCATCCTCTTCTTCTTCAGAATTCTTTTTTTCCTTGTCTTCATCAGAACTGGAATCATCATCGTCACTGTCCATCCATTCATCCATTTCCGATATTTTCAACTCCTTGTCTTTTTTACCAAGTTTTTTTCCTTTGCCACCCTCAGATAGTTCTGGGTCATCTTCAGCACCTTCATCGTCGTTTCGCATTCTCTTTCGCATCATTAATGAGAAGTAATTCATGACTCTATTCCGCCTACTAAACTCTTGCTCAGCTTCTTCAGCGCTCAAAGCTTTATATCTTTGTATTGGCTGGAAATTATACCTATAATTTAATAGAACTAATTTTTCTTACGGAATGGAACAAAAATTAAGGCACGTAACAGTAAAATTTTTCACACCCAGTTTAGCCCTCCTGCAAATAATACCATATCCATAATTCCCACTTTTGTAACATGCATCATGGTAAACCTGACAATTATAGTCGAAAATATCTGTTCACTAATAACATATGGTAATGTCAATACTGAAATAATGTTGATGGCATCAGAGTCAGCAAATGGATGATAATTACTGTCGTTAACAACCAATATTAATTTCCTTACGACGATCGTCACAAGAGGAAAAAACTTTTTGGATTAATAATTTTATTGGTACACTCTCTTATAACAATATTACTAAGCACTAGCCACTAGCTTGCGTAAAAATGCTTATATTTACTCCCCAAGGTATACATTTTTTTATACAATACGTGAAAAATTTTAGTGGAAAACGAAGGATAAGCTATCAATTTTTTACGAATTTATGTACGTTGAGAACTTACCATTCATGCAAAGGAAATGCTTCAATTGCACCGTCAGGTGCGTGAGTGAAGACATAGTATGCTGCATTCTCACTGACTCCACCTTCTCGAATTCCTTTGAACTTCTTTCCTGTTTTACCTCCTGATTTAAGAATCCAAGGTTGATCTTCTGGTTTGTATTTTCTGCTTGTTATTCCAAATTTTTTTCGCCTAGCTTCTTCTCTTGCGTCTCGACCAAACTCTGATCCTGCTCCAAATTTTGGCATCTCTTCATCCATTCCTTTGTACTCTTTCATGTTATTTTCACGCTCCATCTTGACTTGCGACCATTTTGAAAAGTCAACATTGAGCGTTGCATTAAATCGCATGACATTGTGCTTTTTTTTACTGTTTCTGTGGCAGAAAGGAACGAGATACTGATCAATACTGATAAATACAAATCTGTGACAGGATCTTTCATCTTGGAAGGGGGAAGGTGGTGGTGGTACATACTTTCTAAGGCAGTTAAATCTCAAGTACAAAATTGTGTGACACAAGTTTCACAATATTGGAAAATTGATTAATCGTTTATTTAAATTTGATAACCTAAAATCAGTCACAAATGAAAATTGGGAGTCGAGTATAATTATTGTTACTCAGGCAAACTTTGTGGAGAAAACAATAAACTTACTTTGGAACTCTGATGCTGTATTCTTGTACCGAGGGTACTGCGCCTGGCTGGACATGAAGGATTAAATAGTGTCAGTAAAATTATTATGTACTGCACATAACTTGAGATTAAAATTCATAAATCTAACATTTTTAAAATTTATCGCGTATGTACAGACCCTTGGATTGATTCCAACACATTCAAGGCCGGCCAGGGTAGTCTGCTAATACTGGTTTGACATGCAAAACAAAAGCGAACGGTGGACTGAAATGTTGCAGAATCAATCTAAGTAAAGTATGTATTTGATAATCAGTACAAAACCAAACATATCGAGTACATGATTACCATGACTACAAACCTACAATTATGATTCTGGAGTAACTTACGAAATTCCAAATATTATTATACAATTACTAAATTTTATTGTCAGATTACCTTTAGCGCGACCAATCTTCCATTAGAATTACATTTTAGTATAACTGTATCGAATAATGCTGTATTGCATGCGGTAATGCATACCGTATATTATCTCAGAATATTAGTACATAGGGTACTGGTATCTAGACGATAGTAATTCTAAGATAAAATTATTGTGATCTTAAATTATTGTTACGTAAAGATTCTAATGATAATGAATACCTTCGACACAGCTGTTGAGCTCATTTTTTATTAGTAGGATTGTGAAATAAGTGATTACCAGGCCTCACAGGACGTGCATCCCAGTAATCCACTGGATACTATCATGCTACAGTTACCACAGAGCATAGACAACTTATAGGCCACAGAATACGACAGAGTAGTATAAATGGGGCGGCCAGCTTCCCGCGATCGCCTGTCACTTCACGCTCCAGTCATAGACTTATAGAGATAGACTGCGCGCTCCGTGCACCGAGTTGAAGCCTAACGTAGAAAGAGAAGGCACCAGCGGGAGTCCGACCTCTCTCTTGCACGGACGAAAGAGTGGGGAGCAGCCGGAGCAGCGCCGCGAGCAATAAGGCAAGCGGGGAGGTAGTTATCAAGATAGGACTAGAGACACGCTGTTTCCCCCCACCAAGTCGTCGATTAAAGTGAGAGGTCGGACTCCCGCTGTTGCCCTCTCTTTCTACGTTGGGCTTCAACTCGGTGCACGGAGCGCGCAGTCTATCTCTATAAGTCTATGACTCCAATTCGCGAGCAGTGAAATAGTTCCGCTCGCCGCCACTTGGATGCAGTACTAGCGGTATGACTGTGGAATTCACTCTGCCTTATACCGCATCCACATGACGTTCAACCTCATGCTATATCCACATGACGCGCACAACAGATTCCCCTAGACGGATCGCAACAAGACCAGCATAGCTCACCACGCCTTCACTTGTTTTCTAATTATTCAATTATTATTCTCTTTAATGACGTTTGTTAGTCTTCTTCTTTTTCGCAATACTTTTGAATAAAAGATATATTTGGTTTTTATTAATTAGAAGTCTTGACCGTCTCGTTCATTTGAATTGCTACATGACCTTATAGCTTAGAGCATGTAGAGGGAGCCTTCTGGCCATAAAGCTAAGCCATAAAGTGAGAGGACAGAGAGAGAAAGAGTAACATGAAGTGAATAACTCTCTCTTTCTAAGCCAGGGGCATAGCGTGGTGACTTTAGTGTCCGCGTCAATGATACGCACCTAATTTAAATTTTGTAGAACATTTTGAAGAGCGTATGTTGCCTTCATTATAGTATATATTATGTACGGCAATGACGTATATAACTATTATTGTATATCATATACAATATGTTATGTATATTTCAATATAATATATAATAACATATTATATTATATTTACACTCAAGAATTCATGACAATTGTAACAAAAAAGGGTAAATTTTCTTCAAAAGAAAACTTGCTTTACTTGTTTGTTACTTGGATCGAATTTTTGGAATTTTGGGTTTGAAGAAATCATTGATATGCAAATGCATTAATTGTGACATAAAAAATGATAGTTTTATTCATACAATGGGACTTTGACCGTAGTTTATTATGCAGCACACTTAACTTAGTACGTTACTTTACTTATCTTGACACTAACTAAGCCCTTAGAATAATTATATTGTCAGTACTTATGTTTAAACAAAACTTAATATTAACTATAATTAGGAATAGTATATCGCTGCAGGTAATCTGTGTAATATCAAATATATGTGGGAACCTGATTCCAAAGGGAATGTAAACGCAGTAACCTAACCCATACAATTCCTAATATCACCTCTACATACTCTAAGATTATAAATCATACTTTATTCCTAAGGTTGTATGGTGCAATAAAGGCTGCGTTCCGAAACTAGCTGGCAGGCTAAAACGCCCTAGGATAGAGGCAGAGTTAGTAACGAACTAGGCTGTGCAAGAAGGATAAAAAATTACCGACAGTATTGACGCTCATTTCGGAACGTAGCCATAGAATGCATAATATAGCGTGTTTTTTCGTGACTGGTAAACGCACGATCTAGCGGAATTGCGTTCAGCCATTGCTCATGATAGCTTTATTCTGTTCGAACTCGAGAATGACGCGCGTAGAATTTGAATTGAGGAATAGCTCGCATTGAATTTGAAGCCTGAAAATATTTTGTTGAACGGAAAGAAAAGTACAATGAATTAGTTAGCTCATGTACAGAATTTATTTTGTGAAATTTATGGAAAACTAATCAATTTAATTTTGGGATCAGCTGTTCCAAGATGCTTTTGATGTACTGACAATCGGCCAAAGCTTTTATTTGAATACTAACAATTCTTTGCACAATCAACGTCAATTTGAGATAAATATTTAATGAAATTCAGGTGCGATAGGCGTTTCGACTACTATTTGGATATGATAATGTTCAAGAAAAGAACTATAAGAAACGTGCTTTGGTAAATTGTAAGAAAAAAAAGCATGAGGAGATTGTTTGAAACAAACGTTTATCATTTTTACATACACTATGCAGCTACATAAACAAGGCTGGAATTAGGTGCAAGATGAGAGAAGTTGTTGGTTAATTAGCTGAAATCGAAATTAAAGAAGCCGCGAATCATCTTTGTGAATCGGAGGATAGTCGCAGATTTTCGGATACGATTTTACTCAGTATACCTATCAGAGGACAATATTATCCGTATATCCCCATGATAATAATGCGTGAATCGAAGAGTCGTTCTGGGTTCTTTATATTAAAAAATAATTCGTCATTTGTTCAAAAATTATATGCTTTGGTATGATTTTAATCAGGCTGCCATGTGTTTTGCAGTGAAATTCAAAATAAAAATCTCTCGAGGAACCATTGGCATAGCGTTAGGGTGGACCCGAAGGGCTGTTGTGGTTACGTGAACGTATTTGAGTAAGGAAATTTTCCGTGTTTTCATACAATTTCTTCTTATAAAACGGCTTAAGAAATAATTGCATACCAATTGCGTATGCCCAACTACTGTTTACATTGCAAAATTTTCTTACAATTATGGAACAACTTTCCGTAATTTTAAGCAGCATGCCATTTTATTTTCATACAGCTTATGGTAACGCATGATGAAAATGAAATTGGCACATCGTTTGAAAGGCTAAAAACTACAGGCATACGCGAAAAACGCTTCAAATTCAGGATTGCATTTTTTACATTGGAGAATCGTATAAAAAATTGTGGAGCGAATCAAAAACGGTCAGCGAAAATCATTGATCGATTTGACGTGGAAAGCCCCATATATGTGATTATTAACTAAATATATCGTTTAATTAGAGCAATCAAAATGTACTGACTGTCTCATTTATTTTCTACACCCATAATGATTTTTGTTAAATCAAATTCACTGTTGCAGAATCGTCCTGCATGATTTTCAAATGTCAAGAAATTAATTTATTCATATTTTTTGTTTAGCAAGGAATTATAATTTGAATATCTTGCGTCCATTGGTATTCATTACTTTGAAACATGTAAAGACACCTAGAGCTGCGACATACATACCTACTAACTTTGAAAAAATTTAAATGGTTCTTTTATCAATTTTTTCTGCTTTGTTTTGATTTTTCTGATTCTTTATTGTTTTTATTCTGAAGCAAAATAGAAATAAGAAAAAATAAAAAGTTGAAAATTTAGATTTTTTACATTGGCATACTATTGAAAACTTTTTTAAATCTTTTCGTTTGGTTTCGTTTCATGTGGTCAATTTCAAGGCCTATCAATTTCTAGCACATCTAGAGTGGTGCAAAATTCGTAAAAGCTCAAAAAAGCTCAAGTTTCGGTCAATATACCTGAAACTCGTGTAATCCTATGTATTTCGTAAGATTTAGAGACAATCTTACCTTATCTTGGTAACAACTGATATGCAATAGGACTGAACTGAGTTCTAGACAGAGTATTTTTCATATTCTAATCCAGGTTTTACCTTTTGAGGCATGCGAGGAAGGTAATAGTATGTATACATGCCGTACGTACAATTAAGCCCTACACAAATTTTATGTGTGCTGAACCACATACGTGCCATTGACAACATGTGCAAAAATGTCAATATATAAAATCTGAGTGTAAATGCGTATGAAGGTTAAATCCAGCAAAAGTCTAGATTCGTAATATTACTATGAAAAGAGAGAGAAGACAGCAAGAATGAAATATTGGGGACAAGCAACTCTCTCCTCCCTTTCAATTGCTGGTCAAATATTCTTGGCCGGATGAACGGAATGTATTATTTGTAAGTAGATATGTTTTCGTATAGTATATAGCTTATCCACGAGAAATATCTGTGATTTGGTGGACGATGTTTTTAGATTGGTTGCTACATATACAGGGAATCTTTGCGGAAGGATAGATTCCGAGCCACGCGAAAACCGCCAGCACCACACATGCGCAAGCTTTCGTTTCAGCATTTGTCCGCTGACTTGACTCACGTAAAAATTGTGCGTGTGTGGCGGTGGCAGTGACGCTAGCGGTGTACGCATGGCTCGGAGGCTGCCCTTTTGGCAGAGTTTCTCGGTATATTTGACGGCGATTTCCGTTCAAGGTGCAGATACGGAATTCTCCCCGCCGAAGGCGGGGCCGCGCACCACGTGATGCCTGTGTCACGTCACCATGCGCCGTGATTGGCTGGTTGAGATCGATCGGCTCGACTTTCGCCTTCCCGGCCGCTCTACACGGGACGTCCGTTCAGAATAGTTCCAGATGTGGCCATGTTTAGTTAATCTTTGAAGTTTCGCTTATCAATTGATATTTACACAATATTTATAACATCTTCTATATCCTGACAAATTGAACATTTTTCGCTATTTGCAAAAAATAATTCACTATAATTGACTGCAGCAAAAAGACACGAAAACAAATAATAAACGTACACAGGGACTCTGAAAAAATTAACGAGAACAGCAAAAATACTTCAGAAATACACACGTACGCGAGCTCAAGCCACGCTAAGCCAAGCCAAGCCCCGAGAATACGATCCGCTACGCACTATCTCTTCGCCATGTTTTCTTAAATTTATTAACCACGAGAATTGCGATACTTGTATCGGTCGAACAAAAATAAGGAGAACACAACATATACCTACAAATAAATCTGACCGCGGCAGCTCTGACAGGTTTCACTAAAAATGTTCAGTAGAAAACTCGGTACACGGTCACGTATATGATTATATCTGAGCTTTTCACTGGGAGCCTTTTTATCGCGTTTCTGTACTTGGCCTGGTTCGTACATCGTATTCGCATTTGCCACGGTGCCACGTCAGCTAGAATGACGCTGGCTGGCTTATTAGAGCTGCGAGACGCAATTTCTGAAAATACAGTGAACAATTTATTTCATCCAAAGTGAAAATACTTAAGATTTTGGACCATCATTGCCTCAAATATAATTCAAATATCAAAATTATCAATTGAGTTGGAAAAATCAAGGAAAATATTAATAATAAATCAAACGAACGCACAAACCATTAATTGCATTCGTTATTTTTGGCTATCGGGATATTTGATAACGAAACAGTCAAGGATATTGCAGCGAAAAAACAACACATTTGCCCCTAAATGGTAGAATTTAGGCGCGCAACGTACAAAAATCAATCACCGTTCATCGATTAGTGCAGTCAGTATATTGATTTCATCCAACAAAATCAATAAGCAAACAATGGCACTAGAGAGTGTTTCCGCGGCCGAGACCCAAATCGAAAGGTTTGCTCCATTTTATACCATAAAAATCACTACAAGAAACGACAGACAATTACAACAGAAGTAAAAAAAAAAAAAACAACGACATGCATCTAAAAACGTAAATTTTATACCTACATGCTACATTACAATACAATACAGTCGTACACACGTACACGGTTAAATTTAAAAAAAAAAGTCGCCTTTAATATTTCGTATAAAGTTACATCTTCATCGATTTTGACCCCACTGAGTTGAAAGTGACCTTGTTTTGTCGGTTTACTCATTCTTATTACTGTTATTCCTATCACTCCTGATATTGGCTTTTTCTATTGTTTCGTTTCACCATTCTAACATACGGGAAGGTCAAGCGATACTTCCTATTAATTTTCAACGTTAGTCCAAAGTCTTATAAAATACTTCAATGACGATATTTCGATATCCTTTGTACGTAATTATAACATAATTTACATTTTTAACTGGAACGTGGTGAAGCCTCTAATTTCATATCTATTATTTATTCTTTTCTTTCAGGAATTTCTCAATAGGTTCAAGGTTTCAACAATGCAATTTAATCTTATATAACACTTGTATCTCTCGATAGTAAAATCATTGCGTTACGTAATAATTTTACATTCTTGCCAAGCAACAGATAAAGCCAATACGATTCTAACATATGATACATGTTTCTGTATATTGTTTGTCACAAAAATTACACCCAGCAGCTGCAGGAGCAGTAGGGGAGTGGTTTGAAATGCCCAATACTTTACACATTCTTGTACGTGTATACGTATGTATTTCAGTACACTTTCACTCATAAGCTCACTTACTCGCCTCCGCGCGGTCACACCACACACGCGCACACACACACACACACACACGTGAACAAAACGAATTGATGGACAGGTGCTGATGACGTCATTCTTTCTTCACGACCAACAGTTTCAACGATGTTTATAAAATAATGCTGCAATGATGAGTATGCTGCAAATGTGGTATTATTGATGTATGCTAATGATTGATGATGACTCAATTGTGTGGTAAGGTAACTCCAACTCCAATCTATTGTTTTCTAGAAGTCAAAAAAAAATTAAATACTCGATCTCTTTGTGCGAGGATATCGTATACACAGTATACATAATATAGTGCTACAAAGTTTTATTATAAGTTGTTATCAGTTTACAACTTTTTCAGTTTTCATTTACCATTTATCAAAAAAAAATAGAGCATAGCATGCGAGCCTATTTCGAATATGTGACTTATGCCGAAACTGCAAACATTTGACATACACATTTCATTCCATTCGTATCTTAAATTCACAAATATTTCTTTTGTTCATCGAATTTGGCGAAAATTCGTTAAATGGTAAAAAGAATTAATGTGTCAATTAAATTGAATTCCCCAATGACTTCTGGTATAAGGCAATTATAAATATAGTAGTTTATTTTTTTCTCGAATTAGATATTCTGAATTTTGCGGTAAAATTGGAAGATTTCGTAAAACATCAAGTTTTTAATTTGTAACATAACATTATATCTATTCATTATGCTGTCAGGGGAAAAATACATCTGTTTCTTGTACGCGGTGTAGACGACGCGGGTTATTGTTAATTTCCTAATTTCGCCTAACTATTAATTTCAATGCATGCTGTACGGGTACTAACAAAGCAAGTGGGGGATAGTTTTCTGACTGACTAATGTTTTCTGCGTGGTTCATATCGCGGCTTCTATACGGTCGATCTTTCAGACTTCGAGGGCCGCTTCGGAAATACGGTAGCCGCATTACAGCCTGAAACATTAACTTTCCTGAATCGCCGATAGTTTAAGCTTTTCAGATTTTCTTAGTTTCTTTGATTTCTTATTCGAATCTGATATAATCGTACCCGTCTATTGGAACTTTGTCTTTTTTGGTTCAATCAAATTATGAGCTGGTACTTAGAGCCAAGTACGTTTTATCCTTGACATTACGGCATTTTTGGAATTTCAGCAGCAAATGTCTATGAGTAATAATTCCTCACCTTCTGAAACTGGAGGTTTCAGGTTCTCTCAATTCCTGATTGTAAATCTGCTACAAAGAAGACCAACTAATCTTCAAATAGTGTCAACTGCCAATTGCAACTGTCAATTGCAATTTCATGTAGTTCCACAGCCAAACATGACACCTCGATAATTTATACAAGTTATTTTAATGTATGCTCAAATCACTTGTAATCCAAGATCTAATGTGATTTTTATCATAAAAATTCCAACGATGAAAAATTCTTCAGTATGTTGCCGCGAATGAAGAATTTTAATGCCAGCTTCCTAGGAAGAATGCTTCTATTTTGAACGCTATCAACCCAACAATTTTCTCCCTTCTAGCAGATCTATTGCAATTAAAATGACCAAAGTATTAATTTACACCATTATTTTTACATAATTATACAAGAAGTCAAATCTGTTTGATAATGGGTTGGTGCTGGCTTGTCACAGTTAGTCTACCAAACTAAAACAGATTAAGTATTATGTTTTTTCACAAATACCTACTGAAGACAATTTAAAAAAATTCACATGTGTGAAAAATCAATTACTTTGGATTAATCTTCTGATCCAAGAATATCAGGGAATAAGATTTAATAAAACGTTCAATTTTAATTTAGTGGGCTAAAAATGAATTGGCAATCATGACATGCTTTTGTGCTGAAATTCATACAAATACATGAGAATATTTTTTTAGAAATAATATGCATAAAAATTACCGGCACGCAATGGTACATCTATGCTAATTTCATAAAGTACAGTAATGTGATTTCAATAATGACATACAAAGCCTGCACCAATAAGGTTGTGTGATTCCGAGTCAGGTTGTGTAAAAATTGGAGAGTCAGTAATCCTTGCTATCGACATCAATTCCTAAATGAGACAAGTACAGTAGGGCTACCTTACCAATATCTCTAAGCAGGTCTCAAACATTAGCAACATCACGTTATGATAAGTGGAGTACCTTTAACACGGCAATTGAGAATACATTTGTACACGTGACGTTTCAGCTTCATAATAGCAGCATTATTATACACATAATTACACATTAATACTCATGATAATCTGTTTCAAGCCGCTGTAAATATCAGCTGGTATTCTGAACTGAGGAAAAATAGGTCAAATGTTATAAGCATGATTATTTTTATTTATTTAGCAACAATGATGAAGATTTGGAAGACGGAGAGATTCCGTCTGATGAGGATGACGAGCCGATTCCACCTCCGGTTATACCTAAGCCTGGTATTGAACAACCTAAGCCTGTTGCAAAGCAGGAGCCTCCCAAGAATAAGATTTTTGATGCCAAGTTTAACAAAAACAAAAAGCCACTTGTGCAAGCAGGAAGTAAACTTGATAGATTCAATAAGTATAAAAATCCATCTGAGGATTGGGCAGGTGATGTTGAGAAAGCAATACGAGCTGCATTAGAAGAAGATAAAGCTAAGAGTCAAGATAATAAAAATAAAAATAAGAATAATCGTAATAAAGGCAGCAGGAAAAGGAGTCGTGAAGACAGGGAGGAAGACCGTAGTAAAGAACAAAAGGTAATACACCATGCCAAATTTCTGTAAGATACTTTAGAATATTATGATTCACGTAATCATTTGCGTATAAATGCCTGCCTAAATAGGTATTTTCTCCAGGGAGCAAACTGATTTTTTGGTGCACGTTCAAAGATGGAATATTATTGACTATGTGCTCTATGAAACTTCAGTCATGTAACTCTTTCAGAATTCACATAATTTCATTTTTTTCTGAATTTTACGAATTGTCACAAATAGATTATTTCGAAATGATAACGAAGAAATTACAGAAATATCGCAGATATCTCGACATTAAATTTTGTATCTAAAAGTTGTCACGATGTGTTTATAATTTTTGTTCATATAATTTTTTGTGATCAGAGGAGGAAACCAAGTGATGAAGAAGATGGTAATGAAGATGACGACGAGATGCTGTTTGTCAGAGGTGCTTCACCAATCAGAAAAGACTCCCGGGAACACAATTCTCCTGCAAGACGTCTAAACAATGACTATGAGAGTTACGAGAGTGGATCCGATTACGAAGAGCGTCCTGGATTCAATCGACATCGAGACAATGAAAATAAGCGTGGTGGGCGAGGAGGTTTGTACAAAAGATGATGGAAAAGTTTTTCATGAGTTCGTCTCTTAATTCTATTGAAATCGGAATGTATTAATTTGTACATTTTTGTTCACTAAATGTTATGCTTTTCAATGATCAAGCGCATCAATTTTGACATTGATTCATTTAATTTGCAGGTCGCAGGGGTGGGAAAAATGATAGAGGAGGTAAAAATAAAGGGCGAGGTCACATGCGGAATGATCGAAACAACCGTAGAAATCAGAACAACGATCATATCCAAGACCCGGACTCTGTTTGTGTCTACTTTATGCAAGGAAAATGTCATCGCGGAGATGACTGTCCATTTTCTCATAATGCTCTTCCTCCACGCAAAATGGAACTCTGTAAATTCTACCTTATGGATTGTTGTGCTAAGAGAGACAAATGCCTCTATATGCATCATGATTTTCCATGTAAATTTTTCCACACTGGATTAAAGTGCACAAATGGAGAAAATTGTAAATTTTCTCACAGTCCACTCAATGAACAGGTGAGGGTCGCAACATTTAAGTATATAAAATACATCGATTCATTAATTACGTTTACCGGTAAGCTTGATTTGTGGCAGAATCCTCGAATCTGATATTTCCATCTCTGATTTATCAAGTTCACTCTAATACAAACAGGTGGAATCATAAAATAGAATTCATGAAATGAATGACTCAATATTTCATCTTTGAACTTGACCGACTTGGTTTGTCGAGTTTTGTTTTTTATTACATTATTGTAATTTTGAGTGAATGTGTTACAGCAATTAATATTACTAACTGGTAGCGTAATAACTATATTGCAAAACCTTTTGTATAAATTTAAAAGCGTTGTTCAAACTGAAGAAGTCAGAAGCAAATTTTCTTAAATCACATGCGAAACACACACTTGTAAAATCAGTAGTCTGAAACTGTATTGCAGTATCCAGCTAACAGAATTTCAAGGTTTTAAGCAGTTAACTCTGGCGAAACCCTCTACTTTATGAAAAAGTAAATTTTATGCCCGATTTCAATAAATACTACCATAGTTAATATATGTCAACCTGACGAAGAACTCGACTTAGGACAGGAATAGTGATTTCCTCACCTAACATCGATTTTGATTTGAAACTTTAACTAAGAGGAAAATCTTGAGCAGTTCGTATTATCAGCATTATTGAATATCCTCTTATTTCCGCAGGTCAAAAATATTTTACTAAAGCACTTGGAAACAGCACCGAAGGAGATTTTGGGGGACTTTCCAAGGCTTACTAGGGAAGGAGCGTTGATGATGATCAATAATACTGCCAAGGCTCAAGGACAAGTGAATCAGAATCTTGCAAACCAGAAAATCCCCAGTCTCTTTGAACTGAATGTCCAAGTACCGAATAGCACTCACGGTGGAGAAAGAAAAGACGACGAAGGTGAGAAACAAAGATTTGTGTAATTGGATTTCGTGAAACACTTCAAATTGCGACATTGTTAATATAATTTGCACATTTTTATAATATCCATAAAAGTTTATCGAATATCTACATGACCATATATATTCATCGTCATCCGAGACGGTGCTTACACCCAAAAAGTGAAGATAATTGCCAGAACCTGAAAAGATCCTAGACCACTGAACTTTGATGGTACTTCAATTTCGATTTCCCCTTCTGGATAGCCTATAAGAGTGTATCAGTCTGGTATCCTTATAAGTGATCTAATTGCACAGCCACACCAGCTTCGTCGCTAACATTAAAACTAAAATTAAGCAGTTGATCGGAGTCACTTCGATGAGTGATCACAAAATCCAATTAATAAATTTTACCACACACCTACGTGACTTTTGTATGAACTATACTCTAAATTATCACACTGGTTAAAACAGATGTGACTTAAAGTACTATTTGTACAACTTCTAATGACGTTATTTTATTGTCAGGAAATTTGGCAAAGCTCGCATCATGTAATGACATTCATTTCCAGACATAAATTTAGCGTTTTTAATGATTTTTGATTCTTATTCATAGCTGAGAATACTGGTACCCAGCCAAAGAGTGGAGTAAAAGAAAGAAAATCACCAGGAAAGAAAACTAGATGGGGATCTGATGAGGATCGCGTGCCGTATGAACAAATTATGCTGCTTCAGTCAGCAAACCAACTTGGCCTCCAATTACCCAACGCTGCCCTGGGCTTGGCTGTTCAACAACAGCTCCAACATCAGCTATTATTGCAGCAGCGAATTGCCAGCATGGGATTTTACAATGAATCGACTGGCGATGACATTGAAAAAGAGCAGGATGCTAAAGAAAAAGAAGATTTTACGAAAGATGTTGAGGAGGATGAAATTGCTGCTCAGGTAAGCATGTCTATTATTATGAAAAGAAGCATTCTTTTCTCGCAGTCTCTTGCAATCTTCTGATATGCTGCGAATCTTCATTCGTCCAGGCAAAAAAAGTAGAACATGAGGCAAAGTTTGAAGCCCCAAAAGATGTGGACCTTAGGCAACTTTTATTGCCGCCTGCAAAGCTGTCTACTGTGAGCATAGCCGACGAAGCAGCGAACCTAACTACAAAAATTGATGAAGAAAGTGACAAGGATGAAGAAACTCAGCTGGTTATAGAAATTCCTGTCGAAGACGAAGAAAATAGAGATAGAAGTGGTGAAAAATTGAAACAAGAAGGTAAGCATATTGTTTATTCCTTCTTCTTGTTCAATTTTTTTTATACTATTGACGTGAAATTTGATGCATAACACACGTTCTTTTGTATTTGGATTTTAAAACTTTAATTACCATCGGAAAACACAAAATAAGTGAAAGGATCAGTGATTATTTCACACTTTGTTCACTTATTTTAGACGCAAACTTTTAGGTTGCCAAATTAAAATCACACTGACTTGATCGCTGTTGCATCAATTTTAATTCCGTATTGAAAAATTCATATGAAATTCCGCGTACAATTCTCTTCATTCATCAATTATCATTGGTGGGAAAAAAAAGTTGAATACTCAATGGATGGTTTCAGATATTTTTTCAGATGTCAGCCTACAAAAGTTAACACTAATCCGTCCAATTATTTAACGTACTAACGAATAAATGCAGTCTACCGGACGTTATAAATTGTTTTCATGATTATTATTTGCCCATTCCAGAGCAGCAAATGTCCGCCCAATCTTCAAGTTTATCTTTGGCATCAGGTGTGTCCAACGAGGATGGTGAAATTCCGTCACACTTACCAAAACGAGCGCAAGAACTATTTCTAAGAATTCAACAGCTGCAACGAGCTGCTCAAGATAGTTTCAAAAACATGGACGATGAATACATCAAAGATAATTTGGAGAATCAACAAGGTGATTGGTACTCTGATGATGAAGACGACGACGACGATGATGGAGGTAACTTGACAATCGTTCTGAAAGATACACAAAAAGATGACAACGAAGTTGACACTGATGGCAAGTCAAGTGGGCAAAAAGATACATCATCCTCCACCATAGTTGAAACTTCAACTGTACCTCAACCTGCGGCTATTGTAGATAAACTTGGAGACTTGAGCAAAATTGATATCAGTGCTGAAGTTTCAAAACTACTGTCAACCATCAAAGCTCACAGCTCAACGACGAATAGCAAAGATAAGAAGAGTCTATCAAAGACAGAACAGTCCATTGAAAATGTGACAAAATCTGATTTGGAGCTTGTTGACAGACCTATGGCACCGAAAAAAGTCAAGATTGAGTATCCTACCGAGTATAACCATCAGGGAAAAAGTAGAATCGACATGTACACTGGCGTTTCACCCACGTTCGACCAAGTTTCAGAAACGTCAAGCACGACTGTCCGTTCGAAAACGATAACAAAAGACGGAATTCCAAGCCCCAACTCGTCACCTAATATGACTGTGAATAATTCTTCCACTAGCATTTCCAGGGATCCAAGAATGTCTAGGGACCCACGCCAACGACGAGAAGATCACAAGCTACACAGTCCGCCGCCAACGGCGAGGTCAGACCTGAAAAAAGAATCAAAACCCTTGAGGATAGAGAATAGTATCTACAGTTCAGGGATAACAAGCATGGATACTCACTTGGATACAGATTTAAGAGCTAAAAGTGATCAGGATCACAGAAGGAAAGATATGGACTTGAGACAACGATACACTTCCGACTTTGGGGACACAGATTTGAGAATAGTAACAGCGACTTCAACAAGATCAGACATTGATCTGAGACAAATGCTCAGTCTCCCCTTTAAACCTGCACCATCACATGTTCCCTGTACAGAAATAGATGCAAGTATATCTTCGCATCCTCCCATGCCATTCAAAGTATACGTAGTAGATATACCAATACCTTACTATACAGGTCTGAAATTGACTCGAAACGATCCGCAAGTAAAAAATGACCCTAGACTGCGAAAAATATTCCGTATCACTGACGCAGACCTTGCAGATTCGCCGATGTCCCCGCCACCTGTTAAACCAGACACACCGAAGTCCCCGCCACAAATTCGGGCAGATCCACGTAGAAAAGCCTTAGAAAATGCAACTTTACCACCTTCTGGCAGTGCTATACCTTCCATGTCCGCAAATTCTCAGCAACCACCTATAGACAATGTGAAGGCGATTAATTCTCAAAGTATGCCCATCACCTTGGGCGGTAATGCACCTATGATGGGAAATATGGGACCAATGAATATGATTGGAAATATTGGAGCGAACGGACCAATGATGGGAAATATGCCAAACATGGGACAAATGCCGGCTATAACCAATGTACCGCCGATGGGAAACATGGGGCCAAATGGCTCACATATGGGGCCAAATGGCTCACATATGGGGCCTGCTAATCAGATGAATTTTGATCCCCGATTTAACCCACAGCGTAACAGCGGGGCTGGTTTATTGGGCCCTGCACCTACTATGGGGGGATTCGGACATGACGGGCCAAATTACGATGCGCCAAATTACGAGGGACAGAACTTTCCACCTAGTAATTTCAACACCTTCGGACCTAATGACAATATTATGGGCTTTGGTCCCAATGGACCTCCACCTCCAAACTTTGGGGGTAATGGAGGAGACTGGAATGCAGGCAATCAAAATCAGAATAATCGGCGAGGGTCGGGTCGGATTCGCAGACGAAATCGTAACAGAAGTAACAATAACAGTAGTAATAGAAGATCTCCGCCGTGAATTGTAGAATTTTATGCAACAGTGAGACTTGTAGCATCACATGTTAAAAGTGGTTAATAATAATGCCAACATGACAAGTAATAGATGAGGCAGGTAAAATGAGCATGATGTCACCCAATTGTGTAAATGGCTCTTGCTCATATAAGTTTGCAACGAGATACTTCATCACATTACATTTGATAGACGACCAAGTAATCATTGGGTACTGAGTATCCAGAAATCAATATTAAAGCTGGTACGGATCTTACAACATCAGTCAAAAGATTGCGTATCAAGTGTTAAAATAATTGATGAGATTGTGCATAATTTGTATTCCGTTTTAAAGTTGTGTACTTTAACTATATTTCATTTACCCAGAAGTTATTCGACATTATATTTATCGATTGCAATAACTGCATTAAAAATAACCAGTACAGAATTTTTCATTAGTGTTACTTCTTATTTTGTATTTGAAGATGTGTAACTCAACAAATTACTATAATTCATTATGGAGGAAAATTATTTTCAAGTGGCCCACTCAAGTCGACATATTGTTTTTCCGTAAAATGCAGATCTATTCAATACAATCCTAAAACACATACTTTTTCGTGTTACCCCTGCTATCGCCTCAAAAACTTCAATTGAATTCAATTCTCTTGTACTCCACAAGCTCTCTTTGTAACTTACTTTGAGTGTCCACTGTAAGAAATCTTCCACGATTTACTATCATGCACTATTATTTACACAAAGTGGAATATTTCGCTGTTATATATCAGTTTTTCTTAGTTTTACTTTTCTTAAATGTATCAACACTGCAGAGAACATTAATTAACATCAACATAACAATAGTAAAAATAGTTTTGGTAAAGTGATTTCAAACTAGTTACATGAAATGACTACTAATTTATACTATATATGAATGCGGTACATATTGAATCATGGAATTTGGTACGAAATTTGAAATACAGAAATAAATGTGTATTAATATGTTGAAAGTTTCAATTCCGATTATTAAGGTGGGTATAAGACAATATATCCCAACAATGTTCTGTATACCGGCACCTCAACCATACCAATGAAATGATGTAAATTGATTAATGATTTCAGTAATTACTGAGTCATCATGGATAACAAATTAGAGAGAAAGATGGTTGAAACTTGTACATAGTTTCTAGTATTGTCACGAGAAAAACTCTTAACTTGGGTGTATATAATCGTACCCCCAACTATGGATTCCTATTAGAAAAAAGTTGAGGGTACGAATTGACACCAAAGTTGAAGGTTTTTCCGTCGTTCGAATTAGTTAGATGGAGGTCAAAATACTAACGATGAAATTCATGACACAACTCCTCAATGGTTGAATTTAAATTACTTACTACATTTGTATTACTTATTGATACTTGATATTACGTATTCCAGTTTTATTTTTGTACGTCTTCCAACTGTACATACATACTTTACTAAGTTATCATCAGCTCCGACAGTATCATTGCATAATATTTACTTGCTTGTTAAATGCAACTTTAAAATTATCAATTTAACATGCATGTTAAAAAAATTTATAGAAGTATCATGTAATAAATATAAGTGATGCAACTTCAGCAAATACTAAATAACTTATTATTTGTTCATTGCAAATACATTATGCCAAAACAAGAAAATTTAATTTAGTGAACATCAAAAATTAATATGGTGATTTTGAACTGAAAAATTATTATTATTATTCATTCATCCAAGAAATCATATTAGCAATCATATTTAAATATAAATATTGTAATGACTTCCAGTGATATGTGAATAGTGTATATTTCGTGAATCAAATAAGGTAAAACTTAATTATTCTCTAGATACAATCATCAGTGCTACAATTCATTTCAAACGTTCTGTTCTATGCAGATATAGTAATATAACATCATTTTTCGGCTATAAGTCACTCATTATTACTCATTTTTCCATATTGAATATTACCATGCAATCGGAAATAAATAAATTTCGTTATCTATAGAATAAATGCCTATAATTAACTTTAATATAAGTGTTTTATAATTTATGTAAAGTGTTAGTGGGTAATATTACAAGATCGAAACTTGAAGTAATCAGCAGTATCTTATTAACCTACCGTTTTACCAATATTTTTATTCCATCCAACACTATTGCTGGTGTTATAAGTACGATTTTAACGACCTAATCACATTAAGGCACTGAGAAAAATTGAGTTCTGTTTTCCTCTGTTCAATTTTGATATCAAACACATATCCTTAAAATTAGAAATGCATCGAAATGCAAATCAAATACGTTGTAAGAACACATTTAGCACTTAGTATAATATGGATTAAAATAAGGAGTACTCAGAAAAACGTCCAATATTTTTTTGAATTTATTTTAATGCGCTACAGAACTAAGTGGTTCAGCTCGGATCGCTGAAAGATCAATTCTTGCATCCATCTCATCGTCTAGCTCGCCGACAATTGCTCTGTAAACACAGAAATATTGGTTTACATGAATTACTAAGATTCTTGGAAATGTAGATTATTTTGTAATATGGACATACACGTTATCTCCTCTGATAATATGAAGACCTAACACAACTTGTTCAACACCTTGTGTAACGCTGTACACACGCTCGTGCGATTCGTCGAGAATTAAATTGATTGTCTGATCAAATCCTTTCAATGTACCCTGAAACATAAACATAGTTCAGAATATTTGATGATATTCATGAATAAGAGTGATGGTATAGCGCTTTCAATTTGGAAAACATACCTAGAATAACTACTTCGTTATTGGACAAACTTTAATGAGTATAGTGTGAACTGAGTCTTTACCAAGAGTTTTACATACGAATTATTTTCATTATAATCGACACCTGCGCATCATTCATGTGAAAATGCTGTAGTCAGTGCAATGCTACATCCAATGTTGACTACAAGGGTCCAGAAAAATATTCTTGTAATTATATCACCACTTATTGCAGGAATATACTTTCTGGTGCTATTCTTGTATGAAACAACAAAGCTCTTGAATATTTTGATTTCCCATTGCATGTAGTACTGCGCTGACTGTGACACTTTGTTATCAGTGTTCCGTAGGCTGTGATCATAGCCAAAATTAGTGACATTTAACATGGTCAATTTAGACTAATTATGACATTCTCCTAAGACTGATTAACTTATGAAAGTTACACAATCAGTAAATTGTTTAAATTCCTACAAAAGGTTAGATTCACAGTGTCTAGGCAGCTGAGAATGACCATGCAGACAGCAGAGCGGTTGGCAGCCAGCAAATTTTAATAGATTCACATGAATATACTTCTTGGTTAATGGCATCTCCAGCAAGTGGTACAGTGAAATCCCCCTTTCAAGTTTTTATATCCCATCACGAGTTTGATTAATTTATACTCTTGCCACAGATTTAATAAATTTTCGTATTCTGTTGCTATCCGGAACGATACGCACATACAAGGTAATAACTACGCTACCGGTTCGCGACTGCATTACCACAGCGATTCATTTTTCAGATAAAATTCTTTAGAAGCAAGATGATATCATACTCACGATAAAGTTTCTACCATCGGAAGTTATTATTGACACAGTATCTAGTAAACATTGAGGAAACATAACCCTTGTGTAATTAAATTAAAAATACAACTTCGGGTAAGAAAAAGGATACGGTTTACGTAACTTTCAAGTCCTGAGGCCATTTTTAGTAAAGGTAAAACAAGTACTCCGATATAATCAATGGGTGCACAGTAATTCAACAAATCCTTTTGTTTGTTTGTATTATAGCGTTTTCCACTTCATCAGTTTTTCATGCTTCGGCGCCATCGGCGTTGACTGAAGATATATCATATCAAGACTCACACCCTTAT
This sequence comes from Diprion similis, assembly GCF_021155765.1. Classification (NCBI taxonomy): domain Eukaryota; kingdom Metazoa; phylum Arthropoda; class Insecta; order Hymenoptera; family Diprionidae; genus Diprion; species Diprion similis. The sequence goes on along the minus strand of NC_060105.1, from coordinate 15,273,977 downwards.
GGGGCTTTTCGTGATCAAAAATGGACAAGAAAAATCTATCATCGAGCGGCGCCCTCTGCGTTCTACCCTGCACGCGAAACTCAAGAGCTCCATATACTTCATTAACAACCAAATGAGTTGATTCTTTTTCTAATCATTTGTAGGTCGTTTGTAGATGTTTTTGAGTCATTTCCCGTCGTTTGTAATTCGATAGTTCAACTGTAATTAATAAAACAAATTTGGTTAGGGAAATTGCGTGATGTCTTAGCCCTTAGGTATATGCTCTAAGTGTTAGCCCCTCATAGTTGCAATTCGCGATCGAATTGAGTTCTGGCTATCTATCATGTAACTTTTTACATTTCCATTTTTACATTTCCTACCATCCAAGCATTCTGATTGGTTTGCAAAGTTTAGTCAACGAATCAGAATGCCTGTATGGTGAGAGGTGTGAAAATGTGAAAAGTTACACGATAGATAGCCTGCGCGCGGGATGATTTGTAGGTGGATCGTAGGTGTTTATAAGCACTTCTTCGACCTTTATTAATTTCGACACAATTATCTGTAAGACTTAGAACAAATAAAAAAATTGTACGTGAAGGCCACGCGCGATAGAAAACGCTTAGTAGACAAGAGCGTGGAGGCTACGAAGCACCGTACAAAAAGGAGACCGAGATGATAAGAATCGCTGGATAATGTATTCTATCTCATTCTCTCTCAGGCTGAATCTTATAGATGTATGTGTTTGTCTCTTTTTAGGGTCGTTTCTCGTTTCGTCGAGTTCCAAATCACAACGATGCTGAAGAAGTTTCACTTCTAAAATGCCCCCCCCCCCTTCGACATACATATTAAAAAAAAAGAAAAGACTGTAGCCCGCCACTATTTTCAGGTGTTTATCCAATCTCAGCGCATCCAATACAACTCATCACGCTGTTGAAATGTGTATCACAGTGTTGAATAATGCGTTGCAAATTGATAGTCGATTGTTGATTCGCAACAATGAAAACAATAGTAATAAGGTATTAACCCCAGAGTTTGTCCAGAACTAGCGCAGCGAAATTATGACAGCTCCTCTTTGACAGTAAATTTCATTTCGATTCTATGAACTATTGACTGACAACCATCAGAAAAGTACTTAGGGTGCCGTCCCATGGTCCGGAATCGTTCCGGACGGAAATATTTTTTTTCTGATGTCCCATGATCCGGAATTTTTACGGGCGGATCGATCGCCGGCAAACCGCAGCGGTTGCCTTCGGCGTTAAATTCGAAATGCGCCGCTTTGATTGAGTGTCAGCGGTTCCACTATTCACTTACAAAAATCGGGAAATCACTTGAAATTACCTCCAAATGACCTACAAACAATTCCGGACAGGCAGAACTAAATTCGATCGTGAAATGCTAATGTAAGGGGCTGACGTCAGTCGAACTCCCTAGATAAATTTGGTTCATCAATAACGACTGAACTATTGACTTAAAAACGACGGAAAATTACCCACAATCACCTACACACGACCTACGAATGATTCCGTACAAGCAGAACTGAATTCGATCGCAAATTAAAACAAGGAGGGACTAACACCACGTGAATTCCCTAGCCGAATTTGTTTTATTAATAACGACTAATCCATGGACTCCAAACGCCGATAACTAAATTACAACTACCTACAAACGATTACGCATATGCAGAACTCATTTTGATCACGAATTGCAGGTGTTGTCAGGGGGTAACGTCACTTGAACTCCTTAGACGAATTTGTTTTATTAATAACAAGTGAACCATTGGTTTACAAACGACGCGAAATTACCTACAATAACCTACAAACAATTTTGTATGTATGTTGTACATACAAGCAGAACTGAATTCGATCCTAAATTGCAACTATGAGGGGCAAACATCACGCAAATTCCCTAGCCAAATTTGTTTTATTCATAACAACTGAACTATTGACTTACAAACGACGGGAAATCGCTTACCAACGATTATAAAAAGAATCAAGTCATTCGGTTGCCAAACCTGTATACGGGCTGTCTCTAAATTGCTTTCCACGGACTAGCCAGCGTGATACCTCGCTAAAATCCAACCGAGAATTTCCTTACCCGAACCTTGTACGACGCATAGTTTTTGAATTATACGCGGTTGCGCTAGGCCAATCCGAGTGCAGCATTTCATCCGAATTAGCCGCCACGGAAATTGCCATTTTGTTCCGTGGATAAATTATTATTCTTCACATCCAAATTAAATATCGGAACTTCCCCTCATTCGCTCCTGAGCCCCTCTCCGGCGCTACAGGTCTGTATTGTCGCCGCGGTCCACGGTGCTGGCCACACACATATGGGCGGGCACTAGTGTGTGTGAACAGAAGAGCATCCCCGGCTTCATAATACCACGAAACACACATCTACGAGTGAAAATAAAGATAAATCGCCAAAAAAATCGTGAAATGTAAGATTTATGTTATAAAATACTCACAATGATCGTTGTATGCATAACAGGGAATTCAGATGATTAGTAGGCCGTGGAAATTCATAATTACTCATTTAAACAAGGTGGCCTGTAATCTTCAAAATAATGCTTCCCGTACTTTTTCAGTGTACAGAAATGCAACAGAAATTTTGCACTAGTTTTAAATGAAATCATCAACATCAGTTTGTTGAGTGATGCGGATCTAGAGTGGCAGCTTATGTTAAACTATTACAATCGGTGCCGTGCAATTTGGTCGGTTAACCGATTAAAATAGTTAATTTGATTAATTAGCTTTTGACTTAACCAGTTAATCGATTAACCGGTTGATTTTGCTAACCGATTTGGCCGATTAATCCGGTGAGAAATCATAATTCGCTCAATCAGCTGATGCTGGATAAATTTCACTAGTTGAATCAAATGACTCAGCTGTAAATAATCATTAACTGATCACTCCGATAGTAACTCCGTATCGGAAAATGTTACTTATTGATATTCTTGTATCAAAACATGGGTATTCTGGAGAAGATCACGAATGAAGGTCGATAATTCAACGTTCAACACAGTGCTTACCAAAGAAATAATTTTGGTCGAACCTTTCGTGGTCATTTGTACCTCCTACATATTCAAAATTCTTCATAGATTACAATTTTACAGTTCTTTGAATTTTAATTGAATTTCTGATATTTGTAGTTTGGTCAATCAACAAGCATGTATAGCGGAACCGTTTGATTTGAATGCTGAAATTTATCGATCATTAGCTAATTAAGAAAATTATAATACTCCACCAGAGTACGGGAATTTATAGAGCATCAGCTGATTAAGCAAATTATAATTTTTCACCAGATTAACCGGCCAAATCGGCTAAACGTTTAGACCGAGGTAACTAACCATGTTAACTATTTTACCCGGTTAAACCAGCCAAATTGTACCACACTGATCTCAATAATTTTAACTTGTTTACTCGTTGCCGCATCCTCGATCCGCATTCCTCAAAAATCTGACGTTGATGATTAATTTGAAACTAGTGAAAAATTTCTGTTGCAAATATACTAAAAATGTACAGGAAGCATTAATCTGATGGTTTCAATCCAGCTCGATTCAATGGGTATTGGATTCTCGAGTCATACTAATCATCTAAAATTCTTATTATGCATAGAATGATGATGATGACCATGATTGAGAGAAATTTATACCATTGAATCTTACATTTTCTGATTCATTTTGAGATTTATTTTCATTTTTATTCGTAGATGTGCGTTTCGTAATATTAGCCGCTGGAGATGCGCTTCTATTGTCACACAAGAGTGTACGCCCGTGTATGTGCAACAATACCGGCCAGCGGCCGAGAAGGGATCAGCAGCGAGAGAGGGGAAGTGCCGATATTTAATTCATAAACGAATAGTCATAATTCACCCGGACGAACAAAACGGCAATTTCCGTGGCGGCAAATCCGCATGAAATACTGCACTCGAATTGGCCTAGCGCAATCACTTATAATTTAAAAACTATGCGTCGGACGAGATTCCGGTAAAGAAATTCTCGGTTGGATTTTAGCGAGGTATTACGCTGGCTAGTCCGTGGGAGGCAATTTATAAGACTGATCGCGGCACTACGCATACTCGGGTTTGGTCCCTTTAGTCGTGAATTATGGCTCATAAATGAATTTTTTTTTTTTTTCAATTTACTTGGTGCGATACTCTGCTGAGTCTCTTGATAACGTTTTTTACAGCAATAATTGATTCATCTAAAAATTCGCAGTCTTTGATCAAATAGATCACCATACTGAATTAAGTACCTAATAGTCCTTCAATCGCAACATATTGAAATATTGAATTCAAGCGATTTTGTACTACTAATACATTATCAGAATTGTTACAAAAAAAATCTTAATTTGTTTCCTGTAATCAAGTTTGAGTGCGATATTAGTAATGAATAAAAGAAAATGATAATTATTATGGGGAAATATATTTTTATAGGTAGTCTTCTTTCATTTACCATTGACTTTATCGATATCTATAAGCCACGCAAATACGTTGTCACGCATTAACATCAGGCAATAAACTTTCATTGCGGTATATAACGTATTTCATCATTTTTAAATAGGTGTTTAAGGTATTTTGAGGATTTTGTCATGTAACCGATTTAACAGTTTCTATGAGCTTGTTCTTTCGTGAAACTTTGAATCAATTTTGGAATTTCTCGTAGAATGATCGTGTGATTTTCGGAAAGTGTGCTTTGGTGAGCTAGTGCTGAATAAGTATCTTACAGATTTTTCATTCATTTATTGCACGGCGAAACAGGCTTTGAGATTATATTTTGCGAATTATTCGATTACCAATTCTTATTATAATTTATCGCTCTAGCTGACCAAAATGCACTTTCTCAAATCGATCACATTACAAGAAAATTTATATCGAATTAACGTTACGCACGACGCGCAAAACACTTTAAGGACGTTTCACTTTGCAGACGGTAGCAAAGTAGCAGACGCACACATTTTCTCATTTTACACATTTATGACATCACTTCTTTTCTTCAAAATAAATAATAATTGCAAATTGAATATCAAATTAATTCGCATTGATGTGGCAAACTAAAATGAAATGGCTGGCGTATTAAAAAAATCGAAAGGGAATAATAACAATTAGTTCGAAGTTAGTCAACTGTGTGACAAAAATAAAGGATCTATGTATGTTTGAGAACAAATAAATCAACTTCTAGAATCTTTGAGATGACAATTTTAGATTGCAAAAAAAGATAACATTTGACGCGACATTGGCCATTGCAGCTTGTTATTATGTTTTTCTTTCCTAATCACAATCGTAATAGTCCTCGTACAGCTCGATAGATCAATTGTTTGCATTCCGTTTTTGCAAAGCCGCAGCTAAATCTTGCTTAAGTGCAGCCTGCTGTCTTTGATCTGCCAGTAATTGGACAGATCTTAAACCGTTCACTATATCTTTTGTTTTGCTAAAATATATCTCATTCAGCGTATTTCGAATTTTATTTTCCATATCCTCTACCATTCGACCAATGTTTGCAATATGAGGCGACGTCTCGCTTAGTGCTGCATCCTGTTCGACCTGAATAAAGAGAAACATAAACATTAGATTGATTTATTTGGACATCCAATTATATGACCATAATTGAACGAATTGCAGAATATTGCAAAGTTAGAATATTTATACATTAACATCAGGAATATTCAGATCTTTTTGATATGAGACAAATTTTTGTGAATAATAGTTTTTTAAATGTGAATGATTTTGTAAATCACAAAAAATTTTCGAAAATTAACTTCAAAACAAATAGTGCCGATCGTAGCATAATTTGACTGTTTCATACCATTTATTTATGAATAGAATACTTTTTGGGTAAACTTTGTAATCTTATGAGTATCTTGCTAAAATTTTGAACATAATTCAAGCAACTATAAAGACAAACTCTTGCGCACGAGAAGGTGAATTTTAGAATTGCTGTGTGAAGTGCCACAAGAATGGTCGTACAATATACAATAGATTACTACAAATTAATAAATTTTGGGTCGATGACAAATAAAAAATATCGTGCACTGATGTTTGATTTTTAGGAACAAACCTATGCATTGTTCATTAAATTAACGAGAAACTACGTGAAATACTGCATATTTTTTTAACGGTATACGGTTTTTGGCTCCAATAGTCTTTTTTTTCCACAAAGTTCGTTGCCTGAAACCAATAACGCCACACAGCATGGAAAAAAAATTCGTTTTCCTGAATAAAACTTTACTGTGACGGATGTTCAACATTATCAAAATAGACTAGGTTGAATAATCGCCAGACTTGCATAGAAATGTTTGTGGTCACCTGTCTAGTTAAACTTCCACCAAGATTCATAGTTCCAGAACCATGTTTGTTGGTCTGTAACCAGAGCATGGCTGTAGATGTTAATTTGTAGTGAGCAGTTCTGCCCGTAGATTTCTCTTGTACTTCAACAACATGTATCGAATCCCAACAGCCTTTTATCTTCTTTGAACCATCGCCTGCTTTTTTTATTAGTATTACTCCTGCAAAACCATGATCCAGGTCCCATAAATAAACCGAGGATACACCACCTTCAAAGTACAATTCGCGGTACTGGTCAAATGCATGATTGGCATCTATCTCCAATTTCCTTAGCCTTTCAGAAGGCATCGATCCATCTTCCAAAGGTGGATCGTACGTGTTGCTCCATGGTGACCTGCAATCGGGATCGCTTAATATTTTTATTCAAAGCACTAGAATAATTTTGCATTAATGATATACATCAATATGTGCTTCTCACCTGTATGAATCTCCATCTCGATTGTAATCACATAAAAGGTAATCTTTACCAGATTCTTTGTCCTTGGCTATTTTTAAAGGCTGGTCAACGGAGGACAATAAGTCTTCACACAAAGTTGGTACAAGGTCTATTAAATCACTGAGATTTTTTTCAATCTGCTGCGGAGGTAAGCGTCTCATGAGATCCAACGCACAGTCCATTTGTTGTTCCGACTTTCAAGTCATGAAAAATATAAAGTTCAGCAAGATATTTACAACAAAAAAGAGCATTCATCTCAAGATTTTTATACCAGGTGACCCAGGACTATCGCCCCCAGGCTATCAATGGGTTTCTTAAACAAACCTGTGACTGGAATGTTTTTTATTTTTTATTTGAAATTTGTCAATTGCAACTCACAGCCGTTTGAAATTGGCTAATCCGGTAGCAACTGATTTGTCTAAACCGCTGCCAAACGTATGATAGTTAAATGACGATCTGTTAGCTTTATGGTCGTTCTGTTCTGAGTCTTCAGATGCTACTGATTTAACTAATTCAGTGAAGAAAGTCAAGAAGGATCTGTAATTTGCAAACATTAAATTTTACACGAGGAATTACAAAACCCTTCGATTTCAGTTTTCACAAGGAATACATTGGTAGTCTATGGGTCGATAGTCCTAGTTCACCCTGTATATATGGGTAAAATCCAATTGTAATGTTCATATGCGAAAATGAAATCTTATTTTTTTTCCTTGTTCGGAATATATAGAGATAAAAAGCGTTGAATTAAAATGCATTTGGTGTCCTGACGCGTCAATACTCTCAGTACATTTATTTCCAACCTCGTACAATAATTCCGATGGGCCATTTTGAATTGCAAAATTTGAAATTATAGGTTATGTTTGATATTTCGAACGAGACGGAATGTGCTCCGTGTTGCGAGCCTGTTGAATTCCGTATCTAGCATAGTCTCAGATGATGAACATAGTAATTCGTTTGTCATCCATAATCGGAAAATAATATAACATAAGTACGTTTGTATCTGACAAATACACAAATAAATACGACAGACTAAAATGACTCACCATGGTGAATGCCAGCGGTACACCCAAAACCGACGCAATATAAATCCTAAATTGACAATTGGTTTACTTGAAATATAGTAACACTTATTGGAATGTCACGAAATAATAATGGACGATGACTAATGTCGTTGATTGTTAAATTTGTCTACTATGTTCAAACAACAAAAAGAGTGACATTTGAAGGGTGTGTCTATGCCAGTCTTCTTCTTTCCTTTATATGGTTAACGGTTCCGCCTGAGTACCACGGTATACGGCAGTCACTGCAGTTCAACAGGGTGAGACTCAATGTTTAAAGGTAGGATTTCATGGGCAGTAAAAACCAGCAGCAGTTTAGTAACTTACTAGATGTTAATAAAAACATTGGTCTAGTAATTCGATGCGGTAGCAGCGTTGCTCATGAATTTGCGGCTCTGCTGTTCGGATGTTAGTTTCAAAAACTTGCGTCCGAAATGCTAGTGACTTTCAGTGAATTGCTGTTGCTGCTGCTGCTACTTTTTGTTGCCTATGAAATCTTATCCTTTACATACCTTTTACCCCTTACAGCAGCAGCAATTAACTGAAAGTTACTAAGGTAAGATTCCATGGGCAGTAAAACCTTATAGCATATACAGTATGGAGGAAGCCTTGTATACCCTTTCGTGTAAGTGGAAAACGGCACAGAGAAGGGAATATTAAGACGAGTACCTTTCTCTGTTTCGCACGCTCGCGATTGGTTAACTGATGTCAGCGCCCCGAACACTCACGCTCGTTGCACAGGGCCCCGGCGCCCTGGGTTTGTTGAACATACCTTGTAAGCTTATAAACACTGCTTATATTATAGCAGACTTCAATACTTGATGAATGAAATCATGACAGGGAAATGTTTTTACGAGCAAACTTGAGCAAGATGTTATAGAAGGATTGTATTAGTTTTCATCGGTAGGTTTTACGTTACTCATTTTTTAGGTTATGATAGGGTTTGTATCAACAATTTTGTGTCACTCAATCATATATTTCTCAACACTTTACCGACCTGTTTCCATAGCCTGACCCCCTAGTGCATTTGCATGAATAGGACATGGTCTTCGTATTACAATATCGCCGCAGTGCTTGGGGCACTCAATTACGATAGGTACGCTCTTGCTGTAGAAAGAGTGAAATACTCGTCTTACTATGTCCCTGTCTTTCGCCGGCTCGTGGACACTTTTTCCGTCGCCAAGCTTCCTCCATACTGTATATGCTCTAGTAAAACGTATCAGCAGCAGCAAGTCTCTGAAAGTTACTAACACTTCCGGTGCAAGTTTTTGCTGCTTGAAGTTCATTCATGCGAACCGTGATCCGAACAGCAGAGCGGCAGATTCATGAGCAACGATGCTACTGAGTCGAATTACTAGACCAATGGTCAGTAACATCTAGTAAGTTACTAAACTGCTGCTGCTTGTTACTGGCCATAAAATATTATCTTGACGCTGAGCCGACGATACTGAAGGTGCGTTCCGAAATTACCTGACAAAGCTAAAAATTCCCTAGAACAGAGGCAGAGCTACTCATACACTTGATGGAGCAACAGAGATAAAAGATTGTTGACAGCACTGGCAGTTAATATCGGAACGCACCCTTAGGGTGCATTCCGAAATTAGCTGACAGCGCTAAAAACTCCTTAGGACAGAGGCAAAGCGAACCACAAACTCGCCGGCACAAAAGAGATAAAAGATTGTTGACAGCACTGAAAGCTAATTTCGAAACGCACCCTAAGGATGCATTCGGAAGTCAACTTCCGGTGCTATCAACAATCTTTTATCTCTTTTGCGCTCCCGAGTTTGCGACTAGCTCTGTCTCTGTCTTGGAAGTTTTCAGCACCGACTGTGTCGTTCTGTGTTGTGGTTGGAAAGCGCCGTGTTTGACACAGTGGCGTTTTGTGTCACTTGGTGTTGTTGCTGGAAAGTTTCCAATAAAACAAATTTGACTAGGGAATTCGTGCGATGTTAGTCTCTTATGATTGCAATTTGCGATCCAATTCGGTTCTACTTGTATGGAATTTTTTGTACGTCGTTTGTAGGTGATTTAAGGTGATTTCGCGTCGTTTGTAAGCCAATAGTTGAGTCGTTATCCATAAAAGAAGTTCGTCTAGGCAGTTCAGGGCAAATTGCAATCATGAGGAGCTAGCATCACACAAATTCCCTAGCCAAATTTGTTTCATTAATAACAATCGAACTACTAATTCACAAACGAGGGGAACCAACTAACAAACGTCTCCAAATGATTAAAAAAAGAATCAACTCATTCGGTTCTCAATGAGGGACTAAGTGTATGGAGTATGGAGCTCCGCCAGCATTCAGCATTCTATCGAAGTGGTTAGGGTGCTTTCCTATGGTACGGAAATCTAGTTACTTTTCAGCACCAATCAGAACCTTTCCTGGCGTTCCGTTCCGTATGCATGGGGTCTGTAGATGGAAAAGTGCGTCCGGCATCGTCCGTGAAATGCATCTTTGCGTGCGTAACACGCGTTAATCTCCATGGTAACACCTAAATCTTTAAGAATAGTGTAAGCGCAGCTACGGTACAGCAAGTCAAAATTTGTTTATGCACAGTAACGGCATTATTCCCAGCATTTGTGTAGAACCGTGGATGACAAACCGAATGCCCTAGTCTGTAAAACGTAGCAACGGACAGACAGAGACAGGGACTTTGACAAAGAAACCATCATCAACGCCTTCTTCCCTTGAAACGGAGCAGCTTTTTCACATTCAGAGAATAAATAAAAAAATTTATTTTCATTCAGGTCGAAGACCGGTATATCGTTTTCTTAAGGAAGGCGCTCCGAAAACCCATGAACGTTACGATGCACATTATATCCTAATGTATGAACAATCTATAATCATCATTTTAGACGACGTCCTTCAACCTCTAAAATGACAAGAGTGTCACGCTTGACTCGCTCAGGGACACATAGGGTATGCTTGTGTGAGTAATCCGAAATCCGGGTCTCTAAAATGCTCTTCGCACATGATACGGAATTCATGGACCCGGAACTGCTCACCCAATCATATTGATGTATTTCAAATTTAGCGCTGAAAGCATCGGTTATGATTTGCTAGCGATAGTTCCGCCGGAACGATTTCCGTACCATGGGAGAACACCCTAACGGTCACGAACATTGGAACTGTCCCTTACGTTCCAGGTGCTATAATCAATTTTTTTTCTTTTTTTGGGCGGGGGGTAGAGAATTTTGTTTGCAATTTTCACAGATAATCGGAAGGCTATTAGAGGTTGAACAAGCGCTAGTCAATACCCGTCAAACACCAAAAAACGATCACGCACAAGTCGAGCTCAATTCGATCCCAAAATACAATCGTGGAGGGATGACGTCAATTGAATTCCCTATCCGAATTTGTTTTAATGCTAACGACTTAAACAATTGACTATCAAACGTTGGGAACTCTATCAAACACCAACAAACTGTTAAAAAAATAAACTGTTGAGAGTATGAATAAACGGCTAAGTATATGGAGCGGTTGTTCCATTTTATAAAACTTTACGACTTCACTAGTGATTTTACTTCATGGACTAAATAAACATGGCAGACGCCACTGCTAGACGAGAGGCTCGACGTAGACGAATTTTGGAAAATTCAGAGACGCGACTACAAAGAATTACAAGTGGGAAGCGTATCGGACACGAGGGTAATAATTATTTGGTAATTTTGTAATGACTATCAGTGGACGTATGTACGATGAATATTGTATGTAATGTTTACTAATATTACTTTAACCTAACTGCAAATTTATTGGTCAAACTGCACGATTCCAGGTCGGAAGAGAGAAATTGAATTGTTATTACATGCTGTCAAATGGAGAATCGATCGATTCGAAAATTTCCCTTATATATTTGATTTATGTTTGTGACAGTACATTCAAAGATTATCAAAAGATCAAGTCTTTTAATACCGTGGTAATTTGTTTGGCGTGATTTAACATCATGATATGCAATAATTTTTCACTTTCATTTATAAGTGATGTAGATGGCAATTAGATGTCAATTCATTCATAATCTAACATTACAATGCTCAAATACTCATTGAAAACAACATACATTTGGTGAGTTTGTCCCTATTTCTAATTAAAAATTTGTCTGCACTTCCTCTAACTAATATTTCTAATGCTCCTCAAAGGGCAAGAGGAGTTTTCAAATTGTTCAAAGTATATACAATGTGATTGAAAGTTTTTAACATCGTCAGTAAAGGATATTGCGTAGTAGCTTTGAAATTTAGTCATGTATTGTAATTTTTTTGGTTTTAACGTAAGAGTTTAGTTTGCATATGGTCCAAGACCAATTACTCTTATATTAACTCTAATAGTACAATTTATTCGATAAAACCAACGAGTCTAGTGCCGCGTATCGTGTTTCACATAAATAAATTTAGATAGAGATACATACCTTGGCATACCAATTAATAAGCATCTAGTGTACTTTCACAAGCAAATAAATTTCCTTGTTAATGTATACAGAATTACCATCAAAGTTTTGTCAGCATCTACATAGGCGATGCTGACAAGTGTATACATATACAGATCTCACGCGCGACAGTACAGGGTGGCGGCAGACCAGGAAAACAAGGAATAGTCAGGGAATTTTGTCTATCAAGAAAGGTTAGAATTATGATGGACCACTGGGATAAATGTACTAATTTTATAAATTCTTTTAAAACCTCAACTATACTTCGCAAGTTCAGTTAATTTAACTCTCTGATATGGTATTGTTCAATTTCTAATTATTTGTTTGAAACGAAGCAATACTATGTGTTTTTTTTAATCCATGTTTCTATATTGGAGGTGCACAATTTCTAGAGCTTTTGGTTACAAAAGCGGCCAAACATTACCCAAGTGTTGTGGAAAAATGACAGGGAATTTTTATTTTTTTGACAGGAAAAGTCATGGAATTTTATTTGTGCAAAATTGTCTCCACTCTGTAGTAACGGGCTTGAAAGGTATGCTAGAGGTTTATAGAATGGAGATCTTCATTGCTAATCACAGTTCTGTAAGACCAGCAATGAAATTTTTTATTTTAATATCCGACATTTTTTTACAACATGAAATCTGAAGTATGAATCAAATCAGTATGATTGAATTTGAAATATTGCTATATTTATTCAAGAAACATTGTATAAAATTTAACCTGTTGGACTTTCGTCTATATATGAAGATTTTTAAGAAATTCGAACTCTCCACCATCACTACAATATTTTTTGCAGATGTTCATCCTCACCTGACCCAACCGAAGAATGACGATTTGGTTGAAATTTACTTAGAACAGCAAGATTGCCTAACCCTGAACCAGTCATTGCCAAATAATTTACATAGGCGCAAGGGTTCATCTATGGACGATAGCCCCACTTTGACGAACCATGTTGTACAAAATGAGAGGCAGAGCAATACTGTTACGAATAAAGTTATGAATGTATCAGACAATGGTAATAAGAATGCTTCTATCAAAAAAGTAGTTCAATCTGCCGATGCAGGTCTGTTATTCACTGTATTTGGAAATAAATGGACGCTCGTACTCCTTGCAGCTCTCGTAAATGTCTTGTATCTTTTGCAACTGCAACATTTCTGTGGCAAGGTAAGTTTATAATTGTGAGTACTTCCTCCTTTTCCTGCCAACTAATGAATTGTATTAGCGCATGAGGTGAATGTGCTAGTAATTGGCCACTTTTCACAGCTTTGCCAAAGACAATGACTTCTATTTCCTCACTGAGAATTATCCAGTTCAATAGTCTTTGTCATAAATCAGCCCATATATAAGAAAAAAAATTGTAAATCAAAGTTTTTATTAAGATTTTGGATAGCATTTTTTATTATGACTTTCATTTGAACACTGCATCGAAGTTGGGTTTTAAAATTTACATGCCTATATATCCTGAAAGAGAATTTTTGTTCAACTGGAGTGTGTCTATTTGGTGTGTATTGTCAGTGAAAAATCAGAAAATGACCATAAAAGAAATAAAATCTTAGAGTAAGGCTTAAAGAATCTACGATCTATTATTATCCACATTACTCTTAATTTTGCAGGATATTCTTGTACCATTCTTTACACTGGTGTTGGTGCGGCTGCATCTATTTGACAGCAAAGCAGAAACGCAGGGTGGAAACGTGTTATCTGCGGTTCTAATATTGTGCAGTGTGGATCCTAAACTCGTTCATAATCTCAGATGGGTGATGAGAATATGTAGAAAAGTTGTAGAAGAATTTTCAATCTATATCTTTAGCTTCGTCGTCCTGCACAATGTGGCTTCTTTGTACTAACACGACATTGATATTACAGTTTTAACAATTGATTCGTCAAACAATTAGCAACTGTAATAATATATAATAAATCATTTTTACGTGGCAACAAAACATCACCTCAAAATTGCATGTCAAATAATGAAACACTGTCCTTGTATAAATTATAATATCTATATACTGATAATAAATTTTCTTTTTTTGAAAACCTACCTCTCTGTTCGAATATTCCATCAAAACCAATTGATTTCGAGAAACTAGCGAAAGAAATTTTTTTTTCCGTTTTTTCATGGGAAGTGATGTCCAAAAACCTATTTCAATTTCCTGGTCACAAGTTATGTTTTATTTAATCTTAATTAATATCTATTTGGATTACAAATATTGACTTAAGAAACATCTACATTTCAATCTTTACGAAATATGACGATAATTATGATTAATCATGATCCTTCCAAACGATTTACGTGAGATGATGTAGTGAAATATTAGTTTCGGCCAGTAGAATGTATTCCTACAAACAGTCAAAAATGAAATTGGTAAATAAGTATCGCAGTGTACATAATAAGTGTTACATGCAACATATGAAAACTAGTTTACCAGTTGAATTGAAAACCAAGAATAAGATCCGGCATCATGTACGAAGTACTAATAATATATAGAGTCCTAATTTGTAAAACGTATAATTGAGTACGGATTAACCTATATACACAAAACAAAGTCTTTTAGTTACATTATTATTCATTTCTGTAATTGAATGAAATACACATACACACACACATATAGTGAAGAGGCAGGCAAAATAGGCTCCTTATGGGAGGATTAATGTTAGATCAATTTCGACAACGCAATTTTATTGTCTATGGGCCAAAAATACGTTTGAAGCGTTATGGATATTTTTTGAAATATCATTTGATTGTACAGGAGGCCTATTTTGCCCACCTCTTCCTTACACACATTTTTCATAATAAGAAATGAAAGAGGTTCACTAGTTTCGTCGCTGCAGGGAACACAGAGGAATAGTTTCAGGCGCAGTTGGTCTTCCTTGCCAACCCTACTATATGCTCCACAGCATCTATAAACTAACGCTTTTGCTAAAGATAGTGTTAATTACTCGTAAACGATGCAGCAAAGCGATTCAAATTTCATATGCTACTTTCTGAATATGTTTTCTGTAGTTTCAATATTTGTTAGTTCAACTTTCTTCTTGTTAAATAATTGTTTTCGTTTGAAAAAGCGATTTTACGTTGTGTCGTCCATAAGAACCCGTACATGAAAATTTAATTCTCTTATTTTATTATGGGTGAACAGTGGAAACGATAATGTTTTAATAGTTCAGGTACATATATTTCTAGTCATGCGGAAAATATATTTAAAAAAATAAATCTGTTCCCGCATTTTTTTTAAAACTAGTGAACCTCCTTAAGGTTTCAAGATAATTGATTGGAATATGTAAGCAAGCTACCTGGTTTTATATCTTGTTATTCTAAATTATTTTAAGGATTAGTAAAAGAAACTCGAAAATGTTTGCGACTTGTAGCCTTCAAGAAAATCTACAAGGGTCCAGTTACTTAGAAATTAAATAGATAGTCGGTCGATGGAATTCGTTTATCAAGAAGTGTATATTTTCCAGGTACAACATTTACTCAAATGCCTGGCTAGTTACTTATTAGGTGAAGAATAATAGGGTACCAAATTTATTATTTACGAAACAGCATTGGAAAATCAAGCTGTGCTCATTGTAAGGTTGGGAATATCTTAGAATGAAGCTGTATTCATTATGTGACTTCTTTACATCCAAAGCATGGTAACAAAAATGTGTGAATGAGGAAAGAAATATTTGTTAACGGAGAATTGCGAAATTTTTAATACCAGCGATGTTTTATTATTTGGCCCACGTAATAAATTTAATAAAACGAAATAAATTTAAATCACATTGGCAACTTTGACATTTATTCGGTTCTCTTCATTTGATTTAGCCTCCGGCTAACCGCGCGTCTACAGGGCTGTAGGAGAGAAAACGCGCACTTACAATTAGGGTACAATTCGATATTCGCTTGAAGCGCTTACAGCTAGCTTAAAACGTTTCGATATTCGCTCTATGGCGGATAGAGATAAGGAGGACTATCTCCGTGTATAGTGTAGCGTGGCATTTTAGAATGACCCGTCACAAAGCCAAAAAGCGTAAAACGCGTCCTTGACGGTGTACTCCAAGAAAACTCGATACAAAATAGGCAACAAATATTAGGTACTGATATTTTTCTATGTAAATTCTGTAATTCCGCGTCTCGGCGCAAGCTAATCAGGTACCAGGACGTCCACAATCCCGATCACCAATGGATCAACACCCTTTGATCAAGGACTACGGTCCACTACGGTTTCTAGCTACCGACGAATTCAACTACAGTTTTGTAATGATGAAGCTGCCGTACTAATTCGATTGCCAGCTTTCTGGGATGCCGCAAGGATGACATACAGGTCAGCCCGCAGCCTGTCATCCCCCGACTTACCGGCCAGGTGCCGGATCAACCCCAAAACACTACGTCCAGAATTGATAAAGCTCTCGTCCTGAGGATCGACGCAGCCTTCCTATCAGTAAGGACTACAATCAGTGTGAGTCATGATCCACGGACATTGAGTTGCTGTAAGCGGTCGTGCGACTGCATGATCTCCGTGATATATCGTGGGTAGAAGGCCACTGCCCATACGACGAAGCCGGTGGAGGCAAACAATTAGGTATTGCACTCCATTCAGTAACCTTGCAGAGACAGTCTACGTACCTGCCCCTGTCAAGGGAATCCCTAATGATTGGCAACCTGGATAGTAGTGCCGAAGCAGCTGAAGAATCGTACGAGTTGGTGTCAACGACGTAACACCTAGCGGTAATCGTCGAAAATGCGTAACCGATCTTTGTCACAGAGGGGTGACCCAATTATAGTGGGGAGTAAACGACCGGTCAAAGGGAAGAAGAATCACCTGACGACAACGGCGATTCCGGTGATCCGGACCCCGAACTCTGCCTATTCTACGCTCGACCCGCCGGGAGACAGTATGGCTAATACCTCGCTCTCGTTGACTTAAATTTCCTTCAGCTTTCCTTCTTCTTTACCTCTATCGTTTCTCTATCGTTCTTGTAACTTATCACCTCGTTCCTCTATCGCTATCGCTACCGTTTCATCACCTTCCTATTACCTTTTTTTTTGTTATCGCTAAGTTTCTTTTAATTTAATCTCAGTGCTTACTTATTGCTGTTGTTACGTCCCAGCCGGTAACTACGGCGGCGCCCTCCCTGCATCCTTTCCTTATCGACGCGTAGTTACCTCAAGAGAGCTTTACGCTCTCTTACCATATGTCTTAGCTAATACCTACATTAGGGCGATTTTTTTTGAACGACTATTTTTTTTTTTTCAGCCCCCATCAAAAATTTTGTCCTATATGTCGAACAAAAATGCCCTTGAAGTTATAGCCCTTAATATTAATATTAAGTACTCGCCCAGGGCGTGAAAAGATTTCCCATATAAAATACACGTGAATCGAAGCGTTTTTTTTTTTCAAATCTCTACAACTCAGCGGAATTTTATGATATCATATTGGTCTTGGTCGCAATTTACGCAGAATTTAACGATATTCGAAAATGTCTAAAACGTCGTGAGTCCAACTTACACTGGTGAAATGGTACAGGTCACTAAAGTTGATTTTTACCCAAAATTGTCCATTTTTCGCTGTTATCTCCGAAATGATCAACTTTACCAAAAAAATGTAGAGAATAACTTTATTGGGAATTTAGTTTCCTGCAAGAAAGGTCCTATAGACCAAAATGCTCAGATTCATATTTCTTGAGATATCGAACTTTAACTTCTTGTCGTATAAAACTTTTATGGTTTATCGAATCAAACGTTTTAAATTATTGATTTTGTATTGGAATTTTATTTTTTTCGATTCGATTCGATCCATTCGATCTGTTCCATGGAAATATCAGTAATCCAAAACGTTTGATTCAATAAACCATAATGTTTATTGGTTATATTAGATTAAAATGTTTAATTCAATAGAACACAAAAATTTTATACGTTAAGTAAGTTGAATTCCGATATCTCAAGAAATATCAATCTGAGCATTTTGGTCTATTGGACCTTTCTTGTAGGAAATCAAATTTCCAACAAAGTTATCCTCTACATTTTTTTGGTAAAGTTGATCATTTCGGAGATAACAGCGAAAAATGGACAATTTTGGGTAAAAATCGACTTTAGTGACCTGTACCATCTCACCAGTGTAAGTTGGACTCACGACGTTTTAGACACGTTCGAAGATCGTTAAATTCTGCGTAAATTGCGACCAAGACCAATGTGATATTATAAAATTCCGCTGAGTTGTAGAAATTTGAAAAAAAAACGCTTCGATTCACGTGTATTTTATATGGGAAATCTTTTCACGCCCTGGGCGAGTACTTAATATTAATATTAAGGGCTATAACTTTAAGGGCATTTTTTGTTCGACATATAGGACAAAATTTTCGATGGGGACTGAAAAAAAAATAGTCGTTCAAAAAAAATTGCCCTAACCTACATATACAATTACCATCATAATATGCATTACCCTTAGGCACGGTCTTACATACAGGTCTTGCAACGAAGCCAATTTTCTACAGAGCGGCGTGGTTCTCTTGTTGTCCGTGTTTTAAGTGTTTGAAATAGCCATGTCGCGGCGCTGCTATCTAGGGATGTAGTACGTGTGGTAGGGATGAAAATGTGCCACCGAAATTATATTTGAAATGAAGCATATAACCTAAAATCAGCACGTGCGTCATACTGTGTCATACCGGTGCTATAAAAGTTATTTCGTGTTTTTGATAATTATCATTTTTCATTTAAAGTTCAATATTTAATTTCTTTACTGTTTAATATTTCAACTAAAGTGTACTCGACCCAGCGTGAAACGCTGTTGCGTCTTTAAAAAAAACCTGATGGTTAAAATACGTGCGGTACCGCGGTGTAAAACCGGCACAACAAGAGTAACTGAAAAGTGCTCGGTGTTCAAAGTTTATATTAACTACTTTCATTCATAACAATTCATTGCTTGTAATAATAACAATAATATTTTTATTAGGTTGGCGCTGCATTGCGCACGCGGTGATTATCCATCCCACGATCACAACGCCGGCCTGGCGTCCACAAAGTGAAATAAATAAGCGCACGTGAAATGAACCACCCCCACTACCTTCGTTGCAAGACCTGTATGTAAGACCGTGCTATGAAGTAAGACCGTGCCCAAAGAGTATAGGATCCTATACTCTTTGACCCTGCCTATGAATAACTGACAGCGCCGCGTAGTGGCCAGTAGTGGCACAAAAAATTTGGACAATAACGCGGCTACCCCCACCACTCAAATTTCAGTTTTTTGCAGGACCTGTATGTAAGACCGTGCTCACGACGTCCTAGTCCGGGAGCCAGCGACATTTTTCAATGTGTTATTTGATAAAGCTTGGTTCATCTTTTTATCTGTTGTAATAATATAGCCTATCAACAAAATCCACTCCTGCCACCTCGATCGCGGGACATCGCTTATCAATGTTGTTAAAAAAAACGAGTAAATGACAAAAAAAATGATAAAAGCTGAAACTTTACCTATCGTTTAATGACATATCAGGTAGAAAAAAAATCACCTCCTGCCACCTGTATCGTAGAACGATGTACTCCTGCCATGGACCTAATGATGTGAAAAAAAAAATGACTTAAATGATAAAAGCTGATTTTTTTTAACGGTAGTTTATTAATTGAGAAGGCATAAAAACTTATGCTGCCAGCTATTTGTCGGAACCTGGCCTCGGCAGGAGGTTGTGAAGTTGTGTTGGATAAGTGACACACAGTACAGGAACGACTCTGAAGGCATCTCAAAAAAATATTTTTCATCTATTTTCTCTCATTTTTTTCGATAAATGATTTTACAAAAACATTATAAAAATATTGATACTTATGAAAATATTTATAAGTATTAGTCCAGTCAAATTACGGCTGAAAATGGGTTGAATAAACATAAAATTCCCTAGTTTGGGGATTATGAAGGATCGATAGGGGGGTGTATTCTGGGCATAAATTCCAATTTGAGGGGTTCTCCGAAGGTCAGCTCAAGGTCATTTCGATGAAAACGCGTTTAATTCGATATCTCGAGAACGGTTAGTGTTAGGCAAAAAATTGTAGAGACCTTTTCTCTTCTAAATTAAATTAACTAACTTTTTTATCTGAAACTTTTTTTTTATTATCAATACTTTTCAATTTATTACTTCCGAAAGGCAAAAATTTTACTTTTTTTCTCCTTATTTTTAATTTTTCGTCATTTTCTCACCAGCCATTCAATTTTATGAAATTTTACCGATTATCAAAGTTGTAGATCTTTTAATTATGAACAACTTTTTCCTATAACTTTTTTTTCTAATACCAATATCTTCGGAGTTATACCTTACTTTACCGAGCGAAATCCGCGCCAATGTCGCAATATCATCGACATCAGTGGGTATTCAGTACTTGAAAGAAATATTAAAGTATTCCATGATCATTTATTAGCCAACTTACCTGTATCAAAAGGTGAATCGATTAAACTATTTAAAAATTGTACTTCATTTAAATATTAAATATTGTAATCATTCAAATATCATTTAAATATTGTGCTTAATGTGTGAAACAGTTTCAATTATTCATTTACTTCTTTTTCCAATCCTTATTCACATTATTATCCCATTGAATGGAATAAAAAATACCCAAATTGAAGAAGTACAATATCTTGTATTTCTGATTTTTTCTGATTCTTATAATTTTATGTTAGAATTGCTTTTGTAATTACTACCATCTTTTTCTATCGTTATATTTTCTTTCTGCGCTAGTATTGCTTGATACTTTGTATCGTATCGCCTATAACATTTTATCTGCTTCGTGCATGATTTTTGTATCGTAAATCGAGTTACTTGGAGAACAGCCGAGCGTAGATTAAGCCGCTAAATACTACCGAACTTTTTTCTATCGCCTATTACTAATTGTGTATTGCTTGTTATCTGTTACAATTGTTCTTGTTTCTTGAATATCGTATTCCTCTGTTGATTTAAGTTTTGCTTATCGTGATCAGGTGTATTTAGTTTATTTCTTTATCGTGCGAACCCTTCTCTAAATCTCTTACTTTCATAAATTTTTGTATTCTTTCGTTATTGTAATTTCGAATTTCCTTGTAAATTTTAACTCGTATCTCTGACTGTTGTAAATAATATTCTCTCGTCTAAGCTACCGATCTGTGAAAACTATTAATAAATGTCAATCTCTCTCATTAGTTATCGTTTATTGTAAATTGTATTTTATTTCTTGTCACTACCGTTCCGAGCTATCCTCAATTCCATCAACTACCGATTTCCGCTAAAGTTTCGCTTTTGCTGTAATTCGACAAGTAATAACTCTCGTAGTGTCGTTTTTCAAAAACTTGTGTAAAATCATGTTGTCCAGTGACGTGTAGTTTTAAATGGCCTTCTTGAATTGTATCGCTTATCCCGACCTACGAGTAATTTTCTTTTGTTAGCTGTTACCTTCGCTCAAGCTCGTTCAACTTTATTCCATCGGAAATCCTGTAAAATATTATTGTTGACTAATTATCCTTTACTACCTTTTGTAACAGACTCGACTGATCTACTGCTTGTGACTCTACTTGGCAATATATGACTGATTGACTTGTTAATTTCTTTGACTCAAGCTTATTTCTTTATTTCTTTAATTCCTAATTTCTTTAATTATCGTACTGCCTTATATACTGTCACTCTTCCAGTTCATGTGAGTACGTGAGTCTAGCCAGCCATAAAACGGGTTTTCTAATTATTGCTATCGTATCTCATCTTTTCCGTTTTGTTTAAAAATTGACGCTGAAGCGTCTGCGTCTGGCGCCCAACGAGTGTCTTTTATCGTCGTTTAATATTTTACCGAATAGTTGAAGAATCGCGCTAAAGTGTCAACGGTAAGTCCTCAACTGAGGGCAACAGAAAGTTAGCGTTATAATAGAAAGTGTAAAACAGAGTACATATAAGATGGCGTTGCTGCAGCAAAAATTTCACAAAGCGCCAATCACATTGAACCCGATTGAACCCTGATTACCAAAGAGGATAGGGTATACACGATTTGACTAACTATAGACATTTGGGCCTGTTGAAAGTATTTCATGATCATAGGAAACGCATTATATTTCTTGAATTCATTTTAGGTAACATATTTTTTTGACCATGGCTATTTTTCACTACAATCATCAATATCTGCAGATAACCATTATTTATTTCCCTTTTCTTTACCAACCACGTGTGTTACAATAGACACAACGTCAAACGAACAAAGCCGAGACTTGAAAATGCCGAGGCTCTTGGTAATTCCTATTGCCCGGGATTGTCAAGCGAATCCTGACGTCTAAATCGTTGCGCATCCGTACAGAAGAAAACAATACTTGCTTTGCGCAGCAAAATCGTGAGGCTCAAGAACAGTAGAATTTTTGAAGTTGAATTAGGATTTAAAACTATAAAAAGCAAAAGTTGAAAAATTGCTTTAGACGAGTGTTCCTTATCTGTCGAACGAAGCTCGGGTTTTGTTTCAAACTCAACTTTGTTTAGCCCGCTTGAATAAGTATGGAAAGCGTTACTCCAATGAAATGAAAGATATTAGCTTCTCCATTATGTAAGCACGCAGTATATTCTTATATGCCTATGGTATCACCTCAGAGGAACCATACTTCTTTAGCGATAACATAAATATATTTGTGATTTACGACCCACCCCACCCTATAAAATCTTTGCGCAATAACTGGAAAGAAAAAGTTTGTCACTATAAAAATGGGATAGCATAGTGGTCTAAAGTCGTACGGGTTTTTGAGTTAAGCTGAGAAAATCTGTTGAATTTGAAACCCAAAATCTCAAAGCGTCATTTTGATTTAAACAAATATTCAAAAATGTGGGTCTCTCTTGCTGCACAGATACTTTCCAAATCTTTAGTATAATATTTGTTAATACTTTAGTTTACAAAAAAATATTTCCTAAAAAATTTTGCTCCGATGATACTACGTCACAATTGATAATCTTGACTTAACAAAACATTTGGTTCACTGAACTCTTCTCTTTTCAGAAAAATAGTCCCAAATAAACCTAATTATGCTATGTCGGAAGATTCGGAGCATTCCGAAATTTTAGGAAACATCGCAACTAATTGTGGAAAGGCTACATTTAAGGAACGAAAATTTCCATACGTTGGAGGGTTTGTGATTACTATCAACGCGGTGATGCAGCTGTTTGACGATTTGGTTGAAAATTACAGCATCCGACATTCGTGTACGAGGCGTCAAAATCAAGTCCCATTATAACATTTATTCGCAACTATTAGCAGCATGGCGGTTCCCAGTGTCCGTCATCCATGCAATTTGAAATGGGTATTCGACACATCCTGATTTTCACCTGAATTAAATTTCAAAATTAGCTAATTGTAAATCTGACAGGAATGAAATTTTCGCTAAATTAAGTACCGTGAATCACATACAAACGGATACTGCGCATCTTGTTGCCCAAGTTAAAATCAGTGACGCTGATCTTAGTGAATGCCTTCCTGACACGGAGACTCCGGAGTTCACCGAGTCTAATGGTGTTTACTATATCTGCGGCTATTTATTAAAAAAATGTCTGACATCACACAAATGTGTACAATGCAAACAGATTTTGTCTATCGCAGATGACACCAGCTACGCAGATTATAAGTTATTCACGATAATGAAAACATTCGCCGATACCAATGGGCTCATTCACGCTGCAGAAAATGTATTTAAAACCATACTGGCTTGAGAACACCATTACAAAGAAATTATACGAAGCATAATACACGCAAGTAACATCATCATCGTGGTGGAAAGAATACTCATAGAGGTGTGCATTCTTTTACAATTATGTAGCACAGAAAGCAGTAGGGCTTTTATGCTACTTTTCATACGGGTCAGATCTCATTGGCAAGCTAGGTTTTTTCGGCGAGAATGAAAGAAGAAAACAAAATACAGACTGCAGTTCAGGCTACTGTAACTCAGTCTCAGCAAAGAGATGAAAAAATTGGAAAATTTGGAAGGAAAATAAAAATAAGAATAAATAGAGGTTAATAAATAGAAAAAATTAATATTGTGATATTGTAAATACCAAAACTGTAAATAGCATAGATATTGAAACGGACTCGCGTTTCGAAATAAAATGTGGGTTTGTGAGTTTAGTTAGCAAATCGATCAAAGGCGATAATTAAATGTTTCGAGAAAATGCTTTTAATGCAAGTAAATGTTTTTAGTTTAAGGTCCGAAATAAGACTGTTTTTACAATAATACCGGTCGACGCAGCAACCTTATTCATTGAAATATTACGTTTCTTTTATTTGCGATGACTACTTAGTTAGAAAGGGGAATAGAACGGGTGATATTACCCTTTGTAACAATATTAATGGATACTCAAATTACTGATTTTTAATTTTTCCGTGTAATTTGCATATTTTTCTATCATTAATACACATGTTACCATGACTTTACATTTGTGTTTGTGTTTTTTAACCCGTATAAATATCTAAAATTGCAATATTCGGATTTAAATCTACCGCAACCGCTAAATTGGAAAGTAGGGGGTCACCAACTCCTCTGCCGACTCACCAGAGGAGCTGCGAAACTGGCTATGAAATTATATGTATATGGACGCACTGAACTCTATACCTATGGAGGGTAAACAGAAGGACTCTGCCACGGACTTATGGACGGAGTCTTTCCCTGCGGGGTTGCGGCGAAAGACGGAAGGGGAATCAGAGTCGTCAGCCATCTTGATGAGCTAAATAGATATACGTATACCCATATATGCGTATATCACGGACACACACAGATGTGTACGCACGTGTAGTTGGTTGTTATTATTGTATAGGTTAGGTCAGAAGGTAGCAATTGAATCTGCATTCAAGGGCCGGTTCTACCAACTCTGAATACCGTGATTCTTCTGAAAATTATATTCAACGAACGAAATTGAATATTTTCCATTCCATCTAACGACAAATAGCAACAATTCAGCAGCTATTCAATTTATAATTAATAATATTTTCATCCAATAAATAAAATTCCTCCGAAAAAACGACAATATTTATGGTTGCTAAAACCAACGCTTGTTCTATATACAATAATTTACGAATTATTCAACCCGATATTTTCTGTCCATTCTGTCATTGTATTATCTTTTTTTTCTGTTTTTGCTTTGTACACATTTATACTTATAGTATTATTCTGGTTCTATGTACAGGTGCTTTGCACCTCTATAGAATGTACGCCGGAATTAAAAATAATGTGCTTACCTGCACAGTTTCTTATACAAAAGAATTGAAGCTGGGTTCGTACATACCTATACAGTTCGAGAAAATAGTTTATGGCAACGATCTGACCGAAAAACTAATACTGCCTAAAGTGAATCGTTTAAACGTGGCGCCCAAAAACTTAGCTCATCAATATGGCCGACGTGCTACCTCATGTACTCTCTCCAAGGCGCATACCCCTCGCCCTTAAGGGGTTACATGGGTTTCGTAGGGGAAAAAAAGGCCTATTTTCAATAATTTTTTTTCTATATAAAAAATAATTTATTTAATTCAAACTTTTTTCTATCTTAAAGATACACATTTAAAGAATAATTTCTGAGATTTTCAAAAAAAAATAAATTAAAACTCCGCCATTGTGACGTCATTTCCGGTGACCCCTCGAAAAAAAGGTGCGTCCGCGCTGTCAGCATAACTCCTGACAGGATCATCTAAAATGAAAAAAAAAAAATACGTGTTTTAGTTAAGACCATAAACTCGTGCTTAAATGGAGAAAAAAAAAAAAAAGTAAAAATTGGAATTTTGGCAGACCTTTTTCCAAAAAAATAATAATTTCGGTCAAATTTGCTCGACATTTTTTTTTGTCAAATAGTTTTGATTGAAAAAAAAAATCCTCCATACAAGCACGAGTAAATTGTATCTCGAACACCTGTGTAAAATTTCATCAAGATCGGTTGAGTAGTTTCTGAGAACTTTTGACAACCGACTTTGAAAACACAGTTTCGAGAAAAACGCATTTAAAGTTTTGAGTAACAATAAAAGTGGAAAAAAAATGTTTTTTGTAACTTACAGTGAATCGTCGATTCCTGGGCCATAAAGTAAAGATCCTGCAGCAGTTGCAATGTCCAGGGCATCCTTTTGCTCCTGTCGATGACGGATTCTAGCTTCGCGAGTCTCGCTCGCAGATTTTTTTTCGGCTGCGCACACACGGTTTTCATCTGAAATTCGGGCATATTCGTGGGAGTTTCGGCCTAATTTTAAATCCATACCGTGCATAATCAATAATAAAGCTGATGTTCCTTCATTGAAGATACAAGCAGCGACCAATGCCGCAATATTTACAATCTTCGAACCAGCAGGAAGTATTTTTGGAGTAATTTTCCAGATCAACTGGTTGAAGCTCTCGTTGTTATTTTGTGTGAAACCACCAACACACCGTTCCAGAAGCTCATCCTTACTGAGGTTTTCATCAATTGGTTTCATAGCAATCAAAACTTCATCTGGTAATGGAGTATACTCATGTTTAAATGATGAAAGAGTATTTGTAGCTGATGCTCGTTGCCAAGCGCACCAAGAGTCTGGACCTTTTGGACAGTTATAGTGCTGAGGTTTTTTATCTGTAGAGCTATAGTGATAATAGGTAGCCCATATAGCGTCTTTCATTTTTTCCGCTGATTCACAGTTTCTTCTTATCGCCAAACCATAGTACACAGTTAATTTGTCTATTAGTTTACTTGTCAGTTTACCTTTGCCAGAAGGAGTTTTTTTTTGTGTTTTTTTACCTTTTACTATTTTTTCCTCAGTTGTATTCTTTACTAACTCACGTAAACGAGTCCCCATTCTTTTCTGCACGTGTCCAACGCATTCTTTTTTATTGATAACAAAATCTTCACCGTAAGGTTGGGCTTTGAGAAGACCAGAGTAGGTTTTTGAGTCCCCATCTCCTATATAATTCACAAACCTCAGTCCATGTTTGACAATCGAGCGTTTAAATATTTCAATAACCGATGAGACTTCCATGTTTCCTGATGCCTCAATGTGATTGGCGGTGCATTGATTTGTTTCAATGTGTTCTTCTTTCCATTCTTCATATTCTGCAGTACCTAGTTTTTTTTTCCAGCTTTCACATAACTTACAATAAGAAGATTTCACCAACACATCCAACACTTTTCCCGAATAATATCCAATTAGTGAACTCACACCATATAGTGATGAGAAACCTCGTTTCTTCCAGGTACCGTCACCGGAAACACTCACATCTGTCGTATCTTGTAAATCGTTTTCAAGACTTGTTAATTGTTTTTCTTCTTGAGCAGCAGATGAGAATAGAGTTTGAGTAACTGTCTCAATACACTCATATATTTTATCAATATAAAAATCGTATGTAGACTGATTTAAAAATGAACTGCTTATGTCCATCAAGCCGCAGAATTTCTTGCATCCGGCAAGCCCTAAGCCCAATATTCTCATAACAAAAATGAACCGGCGATTTAGTTCATACATTCTTCCGATTTTTCGACAAGATAAAATATATTTCGGATCACATCGTTCACATTCTACTACGATTTTAAATCCCAGACCAAATTTCGAACATTGCTTAAACTGTACTTTACCATTACACAATTGATCATCATCTTCATTTTTAATAATGTTAGAACACCGCACAAACGATGAGAGAGTTGAGAAAACCAAGGCAAAATCTATGATTGAATATTGGAGCGTGTACTCTTCTGGCACGTGCTCTTTATCATCACCTTTTAATTTTTTTGCTGAGGTACTCGTGAAGGAACTATCATCAGTTTCCGGATTATTACCATTAAAGGACTTTCTCCTTTTTTTCGGTCTATCTTTTCTACGAGCTCCAAGGGTTAACTGTTTTCTTGTAACTTTATGCATTGTTTATCAACTTCACAACTGACACTAGATAACCACTAATAATACCACGTTTTTAATAAATTTTACGATAGAAACTTGGGATAACCTCAAATGAACCTCGTTCTTCAATGAGTATTCACCAAATAAAATATTTCAAAATAGTTGTCCTTAGAAAGTGAAAGTTATATACAACAATGACAGACAAACAATAGACGAGCAGCTGCTCACTATACCTGAGGCGCGCTGACCCTTCTATACCTGACTTGAAGCGCACACCTTCCAAAGGCTGTATCTCTGAAACTATTATTCGGATCGACTTGAAAATTTAGGAGAATATTCTTGAGATGTTATAGAAATTATTAAGCAAAAAAAAAAATAATCGATTTTTTGAATTCACGAAACCCATGTAACCCCAAACTTAGCTCATCAATATGGCCGACGTGCTACCTCATGTACTCTCTCCAAGGCGCATACCCCTCGCCCTTAAGCCTAGCTTGCGCTCCGTCCATAAGTCCGTGGACTCGGCGCTTCCTACGTAAAGCTAGCTGTGGCTGAAATTCTGGTGAATAATAGTTCTAATTCTTGTCGACAGCAGCACTGGTGCAGATAATTCTCGAATTTGTAATTCGAAGTAGGGGTAACCCTGTGTTCTTTCATATACATATATAAATCGAGAAAAGGCGTTGTGGGCGCCACGTAGCGGCGAAAAGAAGAGTTACTATTTTCTTGAGTTTTGGCATCACGTGTAGCGCCGAATTGAGCCTCCTTTTCTCTGCCCTCCATATTTATACCAACTGGAACGATTACAGCTGTGGTGAGGGTTCAAAGAGAGAGACAGCTCAAGGTACACGTGTTGTCTCTTTCTACTAGATACTGCGCATGCGTCGAACCGTCTAAGCAAAAAGTTAATCCGACTAATTTACTCGTTACGTATTCGTGCGAAACAGGTATATAAGCTTTTTGAAAGACTGTACGGCGTGCGAGAGTGACAACACGTATACCTAGGGCCCTCTCTCTCGCTGGCAAGCCAGCCGTAATACCAAGCTATCGAGTGACTGTTCTGGTTAGTATGGAGTTCAGTGCATGGACGCCTTATAGGACCTTCAACTCTACTCAACCCTGTTTGGGGGGACAAAGAGGATTAGGTAGAGTGGAAGGTTCGCGTGGTCGCCGCCGTGAGCGTCATCTAGCGAGTCAGGGGACACAACACCCGTAGTTGTTGGGCGAAGCGCGTCCATTCGACTAACGTGTGGTGTGAACTTTGGTAATTACAGTGTGCTGCATAAAAACCGGTAAAAACGTGTTAACTCTACCAAAAATGGTACACGATTGTGGGGTACAGGGCTGCAAAAAAAGCTCGCGTATGCACCCACGTCATACATATTTTCGTATTCCGCGAGAACCGAAAATGTAAGTATTCACCGACGAATAACATAACCTAGTCCAGTTCACTCGATCGCGCTTTGTTTTGCAATACAGCAGTATGTACTGTCTCAGTAATCTCTTTTGTGTACATTACAGCCGTGCAAAATGGCTATCATTTGCTGGTGTTGAAAAAGTTTTGGAACGAAAAAAAAAAAATAGGAATAAATAGAGGCTAATAAAGAAAAAAGAATAATACTGTAAATATTGTAAATACCGAAACTGTAAATTGTGTAAATAGTGTAGATATTGAAACGAACTCACGTTTCGAAATAAAATGTGATTATTCAGTACGACGTTACATTTGTGTTTGTATTTTTTCATTCGTATAAATATCTAAGATTGCAATAATTGCATTTAAATCTAACGCTACTGCTAAATTGGAGAGTGGGGGGTCACTAACTCGTCCCCCGACTCACCAGAGGCGCTGCAAAACTGGCTAGGAAATTATACATGGGCGCCTTATGGGACCTTCCGCTCTACCTAATCCTCTTTGGGTGGGGGTAGCATATTCGCTCGCAGAGAAAGATAGTTCAACAGGATATTTCTGTCCTTTTCTGTACAGTCCTAACCAGAATGCTGTCCTCGTAAAAAAAACACATAACCTGTGCACGTGAAAAGCGTGAGGATAGTGTTAGGTGTACAGGATCGGTGGTTAGTAGCTTATCAAAAATATGAATGACTCTAAATACCAACATTCACATACCATATGCACTGATGCCGCCGATAGCCAGGTAAGAGGAAGAGGGAAAGCCTATAGAGCAAGAGCCCGTAAACCCCAGACCTTCGTTATTTTATAAAAGCTGAAAGTTTGTCAGCGGATGCTCCCAACACAGGTAAGAACGATGGACATTATGAAGTTTGGGTTACCGTGGCTTTGGCAGGTAAACGGTACTAAAGGTGTGTAAAATACCGGTCTAAATTCATAAAATAATAAAGTGTGATTTTTTGGTTTTACCTTCAGGAGATTATTAAAAATCACGTCATTCATTGCCAGACACTCAACATCGTGGCAACCCCTTGCCAGACACCCTTAATGTTCATGAAATTATAATTCTATTTACGTTATAGTATAAGAGCTAATTTTTATATATGTCGGAGAAGAATAAAGAGGAACTTTGAATGAATCCGCCGTATCGAGCGTCAAGCGTTATTCATTCAGCATGCTATGAATACAGCTTTGCTACAGAACCTTAGCAACAAACAAATTGTTTGTTTATTTAACGCTTGGATGAAATCAGCAGTCTCGGTTAAGCAAACGAATTGACCAGTTGTGTTGGGATCATCACGCTTTCGCAATGAATAAACCTCGACGTGCTGCAAATCCTGCTAATCCTTCATCCTCTCCGCCATTTCGTGGCCTTCCCCCGACATATATAATACTTGGGTAATAATTATATGATGTTTCCTCATTAGTCAAACATTTTTGATAGTTCCAACCCCTCGCCAGACAAGCATGTAGGGTAGCTGTAAGAGCGAGCGCGAGCAGTATATGTATATATGGGTGGATAAGAGTGAGATGGCGAGTTAGGTCTATCGCGATCCCTCACTGCGCAGTTTTTATTTCCAATGCGCATGTATTTTTTAGTACTTAGTACATGTTTACATCAGCTAAAATAATCTTATATGCTATCTTCAAGTATTATTAATTGATTATTCATTATTAATTAACAGCATAAAATATTTCGAATATATACGGACTATAAAGTATATTCAACATGATTAGTGTATGATAAGTACATACATTATATGTTTACAATTTGTTTATGTGATTTTAGGTTCTGGGGTAAAATATTTTTTCATCAGTCCTGT
This sequence comes from Diprion similis, assembly GCF_021155765.1. NCBI lineage: Eukaryota > Metazoa > Arthropoda > Insecta > Hymenoptera > Diprionidae > Diprion > Diprion similis. The sequence goes on along the minus strand of NC_060105.1, from coordinate 15,242,713 downwards.
GAATGATTTGTAACATTCCCTGTGATAACCACTCTCTTTTTATACACGTGGAAGAATGATGTTATTATATTTAAGGTTATGTTTTTTTCGCAATTTTCAAATCAATTCACATTTTTTCAATGTCTCGTCAGTCTCGTCAAATAATATTATTTTGCCACTACATTTGTTACAAATAACACAAATTAATGTATCACCCATGGCTTGTTTTTTTGATACGAAATCACTTTCATTTAAAAAATCACATAAATAAATTGTAAACATACAATGTACGTATCATACACTAATAATGTTGAATATACTTTATAGTCCGTATATATTCGAAATGTTTTATGCTGTTAATTAATAATGAATATTAAATTAATAATACTTGAAGATAGCATATAAGATTATTTTAGTTGATGTAAACATGTACTAAGACCTAAACAATACATGTGCATTAGAAATAACAACTGCGCAGTGAGGGATCGCGATAGACCTAACTCGCCATCTCACTCGTATCCACCTATATATACATATACTGCTCGCGCTCGCTCTTACAGCTACCTTACATGCTTGTCTGGCGAGGGGTTGGAACTATCAAAAATGTTTGGCTAATGAGGAAACATCATATAATTATTACCCAAGTATTATATATAAAAATCAGCTCTTATACTATAACGTAAGTAGAATTATAATTTCATGAACATTAAGGGTATCTGGCAAGGGGTTGCCACGATGTTAAGTGTCTGGCAATGAATGAAAACGTGATTTTTAATAATCTTCTGAAGGTAATACCAAAAAATCACACTTTATTATTTGATGAATTTAGACCGGTATTTTACACACCTTGAGTACCGTTTACCTGCCAAACCCACGGTAACCCAAACTTCATAATGTCCATCGTTCTTAGCTGTGTTGGGAGCATCCGCTGACAAACTTTCAGCCTTTATAAAATAACGAAGGCCGGGGGTTCACGGGCTCTTAGACTAGTAGGGAGAGAGTGTAACGTGGTCGATTTAATTGTCAAACATACATATTTCAGATTTATTTTATAAAAATGTGGCAATAGTATGCGCATTTAACATGTCAAGTCCAGCCTCCGGTTTTGATGCACCTACATGTAAATCAAACTTAATACCCCTAAATTTCAACATAATTTTTTTTGTCACTCAACTAACAAACTAGTTATAATAAATATCATTTATTGACTGCGGTTCATACAGATTGATGGGTAATAGTAATTGTTTATGACCTGTCTGTATACTACATGTACACCTGCAAAAAAAAATGTTCATTGACAATTTTGATTTGTATAAGATTTGTCCAGTTAATAAATTCATCAACATTTCAAACAATAATTGATAAATATAGAAATGGATATAGTGTAGAATTCGATTTGTGAGTCAAAGACAATTTGGTATTTAACCATGTAAAATAGGCTGTTGAAAATATTTTGCAAATTCTAGATCGTTGGTTATACATTTCCTAAATTATCCTAAAATCTACCTGCTTCTTTAAAGTAGGTAATCATGTGTGTAACCTTGGTGATTCTTTTTTCTTACAGTCTCAACCGATCTTGCGATATTTTAATTTTTTTCTGTAAATCTTTTTCTCGATCGCTCTGCCGGCCAAGGCGTAGACAGGTTTGCACAACAGTACTGCAAAATTTTTTTGCAGGCGCTTTACTACCTTCATTTTCAAACTTGCGGGAGGATTTTGGTGTTACAGTACCACTTGCTATTCTATCTTGTTCCACATTTATTGTATGACTACTCTGTAATTCAAAAATAAGAATAATTGCAGTCAATGTCTTAAATTTAGTTGTACTATGATTACTGTATAACAGCTTGTCTGAATATTTAGATCGTTATTGGTGTGGGCGTGGAATTGAAACTTGCATTTTGATTTAAAACAAGTACTGAGACAGTTAAGGATGTGCAATTTCTTTCGATACAAGTACAATTCTACGCAGAAAATGTTGAACGAATTATCCGATTTTGACAATGCTACGTCACTGAATAAATTTCGAAATTCGAAACCGAATCCGCATCCGAATTCATCGGAGCATTACAAGACCTGGCAGCCAAATGCAATTACGGCCAATTCCTCAACGAGGCATTAAAGGACAGGATCGTCGCGGGCATACGACAGGACGACACCCGGCGCAAACTTCTCAGCACACCCAACCTTACATACGACCAAGCCAAGCAACTAGTTCTACAAGATGAAGCAGTACGTCTCCAGGCTCGTGCGCTCACCCAATCGGTACACGTGGGTAAGTTGCAGCAATCTCAACGTCAGAAAACAGATACTTTTAATACCAGCGCCAACCAACGATCTGCATCTAAACTACAACCATCAACCCCAAAGCAGACACAGCCCAATTTCAATCCTTCAGAAAAACGATACGGCTCGTGTCATCGTTGCGGCGAACGACATGACGTCAAAACATGTCCCGCAATTCGCTGGACGTGTCATAACTGCAAGAAACGAGGTCATGCAGCCAAGGTATGCCGTTCAGGAACTCGAGCCAACGCTGTTTCCATTCAATCCGATCCAGAGCAAGAGCAACACCAAGAAGCCACTCCGATAGACGACTGCGTCAACCAACTACTCTCATTCAACGCAGTATACCTCACGACTCCTGAACTTGAGAGATCTACTCAACGTGCATACCAGTCAGAAAACAATCCCATCGCTAACTCAGGTAGCAAATATTTCACTACACTAGATGCATCAATTTCTCCCTATTCAGATACACCAATTCGTATTATCCAAAACGTAGGAGCCATTTCCCAAAATCCCGCCCTTATCGTTTCTGTCACTATTGATCATGTCAAGGTAGAAATGGAACTAGACACAGGAGTAGGCGCGACTCTTATATCTGCCAACCGTTTCAGTCAACTATTTCCACAATGCATTCTTAAATCTTCATCATCTATTCTGTGCTTCGGATCAGGTCCCATTACTATCTCTGGCGAAGCTCTAGTACAAGTCCAATCCAAGAATGTTAATTGCAAACTTCCATTGGTAGTATGTAGTGATACTCCCGAGTTTACACCACTTATGGGCAGAAATTGGTTAGATACACTTATTCCCAACTGGAGAATCCAGTTCAACGCAAACGGTAACACTGCAATATATCAAGTCCATTCCGACATTACTATTCCTTCCATGTCCCAATTACAAGCATTATTTCCACGCGCTTTCGACTCCAAAGCCGACTCATGCATCGAAGGGTTTGAAGCACATCTCATATTAAAAGATAATGCTATTCCTATCTTCTCCAGACCATACAGCCTAGCCTTCGGGTTAATCGAACCAGTAAACACCATACTAGATAAAATGGTCAAAGACGGTAAAGCCATTCCTGTACGTCAAGCCGACTGGGCGTCACCAGGCGTAGCAGTCAGCAAGAAAGATAGAGGTATACGATACTGCGTAGATTTTAAGAAAACCTTAAATCCTAATCTGAAAATAGACCAATACCCTCTACCCAGACCAGACGAAGTATTTGCTAATCTTACGAATGGAATAGTATACGTTAGCTTAGATTTAACCACGGTGTAATATAAACAGGTGGGTCGACGAGACCCCTAGCCCTGTGATTTTTATATGGAATTTCTAAAAGCCTCGTCCAGGTGGCGCTGCCGCAGAAGTACGCCAATCAGAGCTCGAATTAAGTGTTACCTAACCTTAACCTAACCCAAACTGTCAACAGCGCGTGTCTGTCAAACAACTGTATTGTGCACTTTCCCATGTGAAGAACATAAATATGAGATTATCACATATGTATTGCACTACTACGTGGCGATGCGAATGAGGTAGTATGCCAAGCAAGTGACCAACAGACACTTCAAACATAGTAGAGAGAAAAAAAAGCTTTCGAAACTATACAATACTTAAACCCTACTTAAAAGCATACCGATACATTTAAACATGATTTTGGAATTTATTATATACTTCAAATTTTAGCTTAAATAATGTGTGCAATATATTTAAAGAACTCAATTGTAATTAACTTATAATTTTTGATAAATGCGTTAACTATACGAACTGATTAACATACAAATTCAAATTTGCCACCTTTTCGAATACCTCTGTCGGAGCGGCGCCTGGTAGAATTTTAGGAATACTCCATGTAAAATTCACAGCGCGTTAAATGGGAAAACGCCGCCGTCGACCCACCTGTCTGTATTACACCGTGGATTTAATCGATGCATATACGCAACTATCACTCCATCCCGATTCTCAATCCTTATGCATCGTCAATACACACGGAGGATTATTCAAATTAACAAGACTAATCTATGGTGTAGCCAGTGCAGCCGCAATCTTTCAGAACGTTATGGACAAATTTCTAAACGCTATTCCAAATGTATTATGCTGTATAGACCATATTCTGATTAAGAGAACGTCTATACCCGATTGCGTACAACTTACGTTATTAGTTTTATCTAGACTAGAACGTCACAATGTCAGACTTATCCTCACCCCCCCAAATGCTCTTGGTTTGTAGACAAACTAGAATACTTAGGATTCATAATAACCAAGGAAGGACGCTCACCTAGTCCGTCACTAGTATCAGCAATAACTAACTTCAAAACACCGTCAAACGTCAAAGCGTTACGGTCATTTCTCGGCATGATAAATTTCTATGCAGCTTTCTTACCCAGATTCAGTACACTAGCGAAACCCTTAAAACTAATGACAGAACTCCAATCCACATTCCAATGGACAGATGCATGTCATCAAGCATTTACTCAATGCAAAGAACTACTATCGTCAAATCAGTTACTGGTCCACTACGATCCCTCGCTACCCATAGTGGTATGTACCGATGCCAGTCCAGTTGGAGTAGAGGCAGTCCTGAACCATGTTATTATGCTCAACGATAAACGAGTAGAAAAACCAGTCCAATATGCTTCATGCACCCTCACTACCGCCCAACAGAACTACGCTCAAGTAGATAGAGAGGCACTCGCTATAATATTCGCAATTAGCCGATTCTACAAATTCTTATGGGGCAGACATTTCACTCTAGCCACGGATAATATAGGTGTCCAACGCATTCTACATCCAGACAAAGGTCTCCCCATCCATACCGGCCATAGGTTACAACATTGGGCAACGCTTTTACAAGCCTATCAGTATTGCATTGAGCATAGAAAAGCCAACCTGTTGTGCGTTCTTGACGCACTATCCCGTTGACCTTCCAATATTACCGTAGACGAAGTGTTCAAAATATCCTTTCCTTCTGGCCTTCCCCCTATAGCAGACACTATTTCCGAAGCTACCCTGAAAGACCCTGTTCTGAGTCAAGTCCTTAGAATCACTCATGAAGGATGGCCAATGCGTGACACTTTCAAAAATAATGCAGTCATTCAACCTTACTTTAAGCTACGCGATTCTCACTCAATCACCCAGAAATGTTTAATGTTCGGCTCTAGAATCATTATACCTTCTACATTACACGCAGAAGTCCTTAAACTACTGCACCAAGGCCACCCTGGTGTAGTACGATCCAAACTCCTAGCCCGATCCTTGGTATTTTGGCCTAGTCTCAACACTGAGATTGAAACTATGTGTGCTAATTGTACAACGTGTGCCAAAGTCAACCTCAAATCTAGTCCAGACTTAGTCTCTTGGCCTTCAACTACACACCCGTTGGAACGCGTACATATCGATTTCTTTCAATACCAACACTGTCACTTTTTTATTTTTTATGATGCCTTCAATAAATGGTTACATGTTCAACCCATGGTACTTTGTACAGCCGCTTCAGTTAACGAAACCCTGCTTATGATTTGTGCCTTATGGGGCTTACCTAAGATTATTGTAAGTGATAACGGTCCTCCGTTCGACTCGAACGAATACCTTCAATTTTGCACCCAATATAACATCACTATCAATCGCACCCCTCCTTATCACCCACCTTCTGATTCTCTCGGCGAGAGAGGTGTACAAATCGCTAAACGCGGTTTAGAAAAAATGATCTCTGATTGCATTGCTAACAGCACGCCAAATTACGACAACGTTCATGGCAAGGTAAATAACTTCAAATTTGTATCGACACTACATTTATTCATGTTTAATTACCGCAATACACCTACCACAGTTACGGGTAAATCACCCAACGAATTGTTACTTACCTTTAAACCCAGAACCATGTTAACCCTGCTTAATCCTAAGATTAACCCTATCAAAGGACTCCCTAACACCTTAGCTCACTTCCGTGAAGGTAATACAGTCCTTATCAAGTTTCCTAAACATCCGTCCCTTAACAGAGTTATCACGCGACAGCTCGATCCAACTCGATACCAAGTATCAGTAGCTGGCGTTTTAAAACACGTAAATTTAAACCAGCTCGTACGGCTACCTTAAGATAATAAGACTGTATTACACTGTTAAGTAGTATACATCCTACCTTCGTACCTTTATATGTATACATATATTATTGTAAGCTCTTAGTAATAAGTTTTACTCTTGTACCTTTGTATGCAAGCATATTATTGTAACTCCTTTGTATGTGATATCTGATTCATATCTTAACCGAGAAGTGGGTGTCATGTATGCCAATAGAGCGCGCTCTGTAGGCGACAGACTGATAGCTTTAGGAACGCGACAAACGGCGGACAAAATACAAAGATGGCCTCCGGCCAATACATTGTTCTCGATGATTATAATAAAGAATATCCGTTAACATCCGTTCAACTACACCTTCTCTATTCCTGAATTCAATGTTCCCGTATACAATACACGACAACAAGGACATCATTCTGGTTGGGCTGTACAGAAAAAGACGGAGATCCCTGTTGCGCTATCTCTTTCTACGAGCCCCCCGCTACAATAGTAAGCGTTTCAGCATATTATGGAAGGTAGAGGTAAGGAGAACTATGTACGTGTATGAAAAGTGTCCATCGAAATGCGTAAAATTAGGGTGGCGCCACAGTAGCTACAGGGTGAATTTTAAAGAAAGTGCCAACGTTAGCAGAGTAGAATAGAGTAATAAACAAGGAAAGAAAACTGTTGCTTCGTTATGGCGGATTTTTTAAAATAAGCTCAAAATAGGAAACAATGATACATAATCAAACTTCTGCGTATCATAATCATAATCGTATTTCAATGCCTAATTAGTGAATATTAAACAATAAATATAATAATAACATGAGAAAACTAGAGAACAAAAGTTCATCGAAAACAGAATAATAATAAAAAAAATTCACAAGTATCAATTTTTGGATTATACATTTTTTTTCAATAAATCATAAAAAATTATAAAACTAAACAAACCGTTACTAAAGTAAATATTTCATAAGAAATTATTTTACATATTAATGGTTGGAAATAAGACAGCAACCAAGGTGAATAATTTTTTGATTTACGCCCACTTGGGCAACTTTTCACCACCCAAATTTTTACCATTATTATTCTAATATTTTAAAAAGTTTTATGACAGTATACCAAGAAGTAAGAGGGAAAAAAGCAATTTTTATAGGTTATATTTACAAAATTATTTCGGACTACGTAAATTGTTGAGGTTTGTATACTGTACTGTCACTAATTACTCTAGTCACCAAAATTTTGAATTTTTAAACTCGGCATAATTCAATCCGTCTAAAACTGCTACATTCATACCACACCCTTTAACAACGCTAGCGCCATTCTGGTGCGTTTTTGAACTGTTATATACAGCCTCCGCTGGACACTTTTTCAACTTTTCTCCCATATACGATAGTTTTCCTGATTTCTATCCTCCATACGGAATATCTCTACTTCAGTGTTCAAAACGTTATACATGCTAAACGAGAGAGGAGTGGGGACGCGTAGAATGCCTTAGTCCCGGGAGGGGGGCGGGGGGGGGGCCACCACAGCCACCACAGGGACCCACGATCCAATGGCAAGGAGGATGGAAGACGGTCTTACAGGTCTTGAAACGAAGCCAATTTTCTACGGAGCGGCGTGGTTCTCATATTGTCCGGCTTTTAAGTGTTTGAAATAGCCATGGCGCGGCGCTGCTATCTAGGGATAGACGTGGGGTAGGAATGAAAATGTGCTACCGAAAATATGTTTGAAATAAAGCATATAACCTGAAATCGGCGAGTGCGTCAAACTGTGTCATACCGCCTGAATTAATTCAAACGCAAGCGATATAAGTGTTTCATAAGTTGATAAATACACCATAAATTTTAATGATGACGGCTGAAAATAGGAAACGGAGATGATACTCTGTGCCTCTAGTCTCCATGCATATATCATTTATAATAATTATATCATACTAATATTTATATCAACTACTTCTATTCGTAACAATTCATTACTTATAATAACAACAATAATAATATCATTATTATTAGGTTAACACAGTTTGAGACCGTTGAGCTGCATCGCACATGCGTTGATAATTCATCCCTTGATCACAACCCCAGTTTGGCGGCCACAAAGAGAGATAACTAAGCGTCCACGAAATGAGCCATCCCTACTGCCTTCATTTCAAGACCTGTATGAAAGACCGTGGGATGGGATAGGGAACCAGCTAAATGTACAGATTTTTTAGCAACGCCATCTGTCGAGTCAGGGCAGAAATATTCCATAGATTCAAGATTCGAAAAATAATCGATGTCACGTTGCATGCGGCTATATGGCGTTATAACATATTAACTTGCTATTGTGTATCGTCAAAAAGTTGTTGTTCGGTTCGCAGCACTCGGCAGTGTCGTATACGGTATAGGCTTTCGGTGTGTTTAACTTTCATCCATTGAAATGGCAGACAAAGAAGTGTCAAATCTAACTAAATTCGATGGTAAGAACTTTGCTATGTGGAAGTTCGGCGTGTCTTTTTTGCTAGACTCGAAAGACTTGACGCAGTTTGCTGATGGTACGGATGAAGAACCAGACAAAGCTACAAAACTGAAAGAATGGAAAGAGTGGAAAAGGGGTTGGCCAAAGGCAGCGGTGATCCTACTCGGCTCATTGGAATAGTCGTTACATATCAATTTCATTAATTATGACAGTCCGAAGTAAATCTGGGACAAGCTGCACGCACCGTATTGTGAAACAAGTGAGAATGCGAAACAGCATTATTGGCAAGATTTCTATGAGTTTTGCGTCAACGATGGTCAGGCAGTCGTAACTCAGATTGAAAAGTTCGAAACAATCTGTAAAAAGTTGGAGGATGCAGACGGAAAACCGTTTGAATCCGCTATGATGTCGAAGCTTCTCAGCAGTCTACCTTCAAAATTCTCGGCATTCACGATGGCATGGGAATGTGCCCCTAAAACAGAGCGAAAAAAGAGAATTTGAGTGCGAGAATAGTTCGTGAAGAAAAGTGTCTCACTGACACGGAAGAAAATGAGTCATCACTTGCGCTACAAGTGAAAGCTTTACAGATAAAGCTCGATGAAAAATCGAAGCCGTCAACCAACGGTCAGAAATGTAAGAACAAGAAATTAAGTGCGAAGAAAATCGAGGCTCTAAAGAATAAGTACCCGTGTACTTACTGTCATGAAATAGGACATTGGTATCGCGAATGCAATGAACGGTTGGCAAACGAAAAAAATGATGGAAAGAATTCGGGTCAGGGAAAGACATATCTCAGTGATATCTCAGTTCTTTTCTCCAAAATAACGGAAAACGATGAGTCTGTGTGGCTGGCAAATTCGGGTGCTAGCGTGCACATGACCTTTCGGAGTGAACTTTTTCGTCGAACTCGGTCCCGCGACAACAGTGCGTTTCGTAAAAATCGCGAGTGACAAGATGTTACCGGTCGCCGGTATCGGAATAATTGACATTCAAGTGAACGCAAATAATAAACTGGATGACAGACAGCTGTCGAACGTTCTTTTAGTGCCCGATTTGAAACGAAATTTTTTCTCAGTGGGAGCAATAAATGATAGACAATTCTCGTTTCATTGCTATCGTGATTGGTGTGAAGTTCCAGAGAGCGATGGTACTGTTTCCGCGGAAGGTGTTCGCTACGGGAACCTAATCCGTATGCTTTTCACAATGAAAGCTCCAGCGAACGCGAATGTGGCCGAGACTCAATCGCTACAGCTTCGGCACAACAGACTCGGCTACATCAATGTCAAGGCTATCAAGGAGACCGAAGAACGCGGTGCCGTAAACGGGATGAAAATCGTCAACAAAGCTGACGAATTCTTCTGCGAAGCATGTGTCTTGGGTAAGCAGCTTGAAGTCTCACATCCATCTAGGGAACGAGAGAAAATTACACAGCCTGGAAAAATGATACACTCCAATGTATGCGGTCCGATAAACGTAGAATCGCCGCTTGGGTCGAAATACTTTGTACTTTTCAAAGACGACTGTACTGGATTTCGAAATGTTTACTTTATGCGTCACAAAGCAGAGATCTTCGATAGACTCAAGGACTATGAAGCTCTAGTCTCAAAGCAAACTGGCAACAGTGTGAAAACCTTGAAGTCTGACAACGGGAAAGAGTATCTCTCAAATCAGCTTGAAGATTTTTTACAAAAGAAAGGCATTGTCCATGAGTTATCGACGCCGTACGTTCCTGAACAAAACGGCCGTACTGAGCATGAAATGCGAACGCTAGTCGAGAGTGCGAGATCGATGTTGATTGCGAAGGATCTTCCTAAAGAACTGTGGGCTGAAGCTGTTAGTACGGCATCGTACGTTCTGAACAGAACGAGTTGTAAACAGATCGACGGAATGACAGCCTACGAGAGGTGGTTTCAACGCAAGCTAGAAATCAAACACATACGCGTGTTTGGAAGTGATGCCTACGTAAGTGTGCCAAAACAAAAACGTAAGAAGCTGGATCCAAAAAGTAAAATGATGACCTTCGTTGGCTACGAAGGAGAATCAAAGAATTATCGATTGTGGGATGCTAAAACCCGAAAAATAACAGTAAGCTGCAACGTCAAATTCAATGAAACCACATCAGTCAAGGATAAGTCGGAAACTGTACGAGAACAAGATGACTACATAGTTATCGAAGATGACAGTGATTCTGAGGCTGAAGAGGATGAACAGGACATCGGTAAGCCCAAAGAACTGCCTCAACCACCGAAAGTAATCGAAGTTGAACCTGAGGAGGATAATCAGAGATCGGGAAGAACAGGGTTGCGTGATAGGAACCTGGTCATGAAAACTAGCCACCTAGTTGACGAGATCGCACTCGTTGCTGATGCCGTGCCAGAGACATACGAAAGTGCAATTGCGAGTGATGAAGCTGATGAGTGGAAGAGTGCGATGTGTGAAGAAATGGCGGCGCTTCGCGAAAACGAGACTTGGACACTAGAAAAGCTCCCGATTGGGCGACGCGCGATCTCGTGTAAGTGGGTGTATACAAGAAAGACTGATTCGGAAGACAATACTAAGCTACTTAAAGCTAGACCCGTAGCAAAAGACTTTGCACAACGAGAAGGTATTGACTATTTCGAGACTTTTTCGCCAGTGGTCCGCTATGAATCGATAAGAATGCTTCTCGCCATAGCCGCATCAAAGGATATGGAAGTTGTACAATTTGATGTAAAAACGGCGTTTCTTCATGGAGAATTGGAGGAAACTATTTACATGGAGCAGCCCCGTGGATTTGGAGATGAAGAGAAGGCTGGTGTAGTTTGCAGACTACATAAAAGCCTATACGGACTCAAGCAATCTCCACGCTGCTGGAATTCAAAATTTTTCGGATTTTTGAAGCAGTTCAATTTTGATGCAACAGAAAGTGACCACTGCGTATTTTCCGGTAATGTAAGAGGAGCAAAAGTGTATCTAGCACTTTATGTGGACGATGGTCTACTCCTATCACCATCGAAACCAGCAATAACAGAAGTACTGACAAACTTGGAACAGCGCTTCAAGATAACCATAGAAGATGGCAAGCAATTCATCAGTCTCGAAATTGATCGTGATCGAAAGAATGGGTCAATAAAAATTGGACAGAAGGCGTACATACAGAAAATTCTCAAGAAATTTCGAATGGAAGAAGCCAATCCGTCAACTGTTCCCGCTGAACCAGGCATACATCTGAGTCAAGAGCAGAGTCCTAGAAATGAGGAGGAGAATAAAAAGATACAGAGCATTCCATATCGTGAAGCAATTGGTTCCCTCCTGTTTGCTGCGAGAGTGAGCCGTCCTGATATAGAATACGCGGTCAACCAAGCTAGCCAATTCCTAAAGAATTATGGACAAGAACATTGGCAAGCAGTTAAGAAAATCTTCCGGTACCTGAAGGGAACCCTGGATTATAGGATTGTCTACGGAAACAGTGCGAGTAACCTTGAACCTATCGGATTTACTGACGCAGACTACGCTGGATGTGTGAATACGCGAAAGTAAACGAACGGTTTTGTGTTTTTACTTAACGGTGGTGCGATTTCATGGTCTAGTCAACGACAACGAGTCGTAGCGCTTTCGACTGCAGAGGCCGAGTATATTGTTCTCGCAAACGGTACCAAAAATGCGATATGGTTACGCAGAGTTTTAGGTGAAATAGGCTTTAAGAGTGATATTATACCTATGTACGTTGACAATCGATCTGCGATCGACTTAGCAAGAAACCCAGACTACCATAAGAAAACTAAACATATAGATGTTCGTTTTTATTTTGTACGCAATGTAAATGAGCGTGGTGAAATATATGTAAGACACGTAGGAAATAAAGAGCAACTTGCAGACATTTTTACTAAACCATTGTCGAAACAACAGTTCGAGTACATAAGAGAGAGATTGAGTATTGTACGCTAGTCTTAAGGTGCCGCTGACCTGACTTGAAAATATCAAATCGTGACGTCATAAATACGTGCAGCGCCTCTGAACGTTGAACGGTGAACTAAGGCCGCTGATTTCATTGGCTTGTTCTGTTAGATCCAACCAATGATGTCAGTTACAGATCGAAACATACTTCTTGTGGACCATAAATGGGCTGCTGTCACATGAAAAACGCGTATACGAATCGAGCCATGTTTACAAAAAAATAACTGATAGTATAAGTTTTCCCGGATAACGTGTGTGCTTTTGTACGTGTGAATCTTCCTGGCGAGGGTGAAAGAAATTGTGGAACAGTGCAATCAGTGAATATTCAACATACGGTAGCTCCGATCGGCCATGTTTGTTGTCGCGTGATTTTATTCACTTCATCATTCTTTATTATAAACATTATCAGCGATTTGCCTGAGCAGTGACTGAGATTCACACGTACACTATTATTCAAGCTACGATTTAAAATATTTCCAAATAAGATTCATACTCTCGTTATCGCAGGATTCGTATAGGCTTTTTCACCCAATTTCCCCGCTTCTGACGTCACGAAATATATATATGACATGCCAAGTCAGCGGGGCCTTAATAAGTGGGAGTATTGGAATATTGAGTATTAAGGGGGGGGGGGGGGGGTAAGGTATTAAATTTTTTTTTCAATTTTTTTTTTTTCCTAATTGAATGCATAATATCTCAAGAATATTGTGTTAAAATTTCAAGTCGATCGGGACAAAATTGACGAAGTTATGAGCATTTAAGCGTCCGTTGCTCCAGGATGAGTTTTTATACCTGATCGACAGCTGCGCGACGCGCTCACCCGGCTTGCTATTGCATTCATTCGCAAAAGGGTCTGTTCAGGTAGAGTTGAGTATATTCGAGGCATGGTATATACATCAGTTAAACGCTGTATGCCGTGCTGAGCAGTAACAAGTGACGCTAAACTTTTGACTCTGTTTTCCTTCGTGTTCGTACCTCGAAAGTTTGGCTTTGTTCTCGTTCGTGTTCGTACCTCGAAAAATGCCCCGAAAAATTAGCAGAGAAGATCGTAAGAAAACGAATGAGGGGTTATACCGACCGAAAAAAAACTGCCTCCACAGAAGCGTGGAAGTGACGAAGTGGAAGCTAATAGCGCGTCAGCGAAAAAATTAGAAATAATCCTGCAGTAGAGGTAGAAGAAGGTATCCAAAAACATTACAGAATCATAGATTTTGTTCTTGTTTTTTCGACTATTGCTACTTTGGTCAAATGTGTGAAGTGTGATGGAAAAATTACATTCCAAACATGCAAAAAAGAGGGTCTTGGTTTCAAAATCAAGGTTACATGTGAAAAGTGTAAACAGCCGAATTACATTCCATCTAGTGAAAGAATTAATGCTGGTGCATACGATGTCAATTATCGATTCGCTTTCGTAATGCGAGTGTTAGGCTTAGGTTTAGCCGGATGCAATAAGTTTTGCGGACTAATGGATTTGGCTAGTACTTTCTTATCGAAACCAACCTATCATTCATATATTGACAAAAATTGTGAATCGATAAAAAATGTTGCCAAGAAGTTCTTCGCATCGGCTATACGAGAAGAGAAAGAAGCAATGTGTGAAGCGAATGATGTAGAAGAACCGTCAGAATTGATCGTATCAGGCGACGGCACGTGGAAAAAAAGAGGGTTCTCTTCGTTGTTTGGCGTTACTTCTCTAATTGGATATTATACTGGAAAGGTAGTTGACATTCTTGTGAAAAGCAGTTACTGCCACGATTGTAAGACTTGGACAAACAAATTGGATTCTGCCGAATACGAAGCGTGGTACGAAGAGCATGTTGATAGCGGTAATTGCAAAGCCAACCACAACGGACCCGCTGGAAACATGAAGGTATCAGCAGTTATAGAAATGTTCGAACGATCGGTGGAAAATCTTGGAGTGAAATTTCGTAACTACATCGGAGACGGTGACTCAAAGACGTACAGCGGCGTTGTTAATGCGAAACCTTATGGTGAAGATTTTTTATAAACAAAAAAGAATGCATAGGGCATGTTCAAAAGAGAATGGGAACACGCCTGCGTGAACTAGTAGAAAAAAACGTAGTTGAAACAAAAACCAAGGCTGGAAAGACTGTAAAAAGAAAAAGCCTTTCTGGCAAAGGAAAGCTTACTGCTAAAATGATCGACAAATTGACTGTTTACTATGGACTGGCTATTTGACGTAATCATGATTCAGTTGAGAAGATGAAAAATGCCATATGGGCAACTTATCATCACTACAGTTCAACCGACGAGAACCCTCAGCACGAGAAATACCCGAGCGGCGAAAACTCCTGGTGCGAATGGCAGAAAGCTGCAGCTGCAGATACTCTAAATAAATTCAAGCATAGCTATACAGCTCTTTCTAACGACGCACAGTAGGAGAAAAGCCCAAAAACCTGGCCAAAACCTCAAATGACCTTTGACGGGAATGAAAATTGGCTTCCAGGGGTTTTCAAGGTCGCTGATTACGAATCTGAAAGCCAAATTATCGTAAACAAAATGGCCGATCCAATATGGCTGACATGAATGTTAAAAAGTTGCCAGATGTCGACAAAAATTGGTATCTACGGGTTTTCAAGGTCGCTGATTACGAATCCGCAAGCCAAATTATCGTAAAAAAAATGGCCGATCCAATATGGCCGACATGAACGTTAAAAAGTTACCAGATATTGACAAAAATTGGTATATACGGGTTTTCAAGGTCGCTGATTACCAATCCGATATCTATTGTTTATAACTTGCAACAAAGAGCTTACAGCAAATTGTTATAAACAAAATGGCCGAGTATCCTGCTAAATAGATAAATTAATATATTGAAAAAAATCATCATAATAAAATAAACGTGAACAGTGTATTCTACGCAATTATTATTTTTATTTCCAAAATACATACGGAACGTTTCAAAAATAGAAAATTTTATTCTTAATCAAAATCGTAATCGGAGTCGGAGTCGGAGTCAGAATCATTATCCGAGTTTGTATCTATTAAATACTTCTTTCCTTGTCAGCACCAATTCTTTGTAACCGGATCCTGTAATAAAGACATAAAATTGTAGAAAATTGGTGTTAAAGGAAAAGATAAAATTTTCAATTAATACAAAAACTTGAACAATGTACATTATTTTACCAAATAAATAACCGCAATAATTGAAATAATTTTAAAAAAATTAGACAGAAAATATTGACATGGATTTGGTTAAAAGAAAGCTTTGCTTACTATATAATATATGTATATTCAAATATTTTATTTGAATGTTATAACATTTCATTCATATTTAAGAAATTTTTATGTGGTTGATTTTAATATGTATATATATATATATGCATACGTATATATCACAATTAAATCACAGAAAATTTTTATATATATATATATATATACACATACATATATATTAAAATAATTTATTTCAAGCGTATAACAGCCGTCTTGTCCGTTATGATGCTACTTCACCCATTCTCAGGTAGAGGCGCAGAGGCTGCTCAATAGTGCCGCGTGCACGCTCGGCTACCGCACGATGCGAAAAAAATCATAACGGACAAAACGCACGTTTTCCGCAGGTAACTCTTGTAAAATTCGAAAGCTTATACATTAAACTAAAGGCCGAGACTAGGAGCTTTGCAAAATGTGACAAAATATATAACTTTTCGGACCGTTGAAAATATAAGTTTTCAAAATTATTCAATTTTATTTATGCCGAAGGCTATACTACATTTCAATCATTTATACATAAACTTTAGATTCAACCGATGTAAAAACATGTTCTACATACCTCCAGAAGTCATATCCATGTTGCAGAATTGAAATTAAACCCGTCACTTTAAAGTTATGGGTTTTTGAAGTCAGCGTTATTTTCGTCTGTTCAGCGCGTGACACGTACACTCTTCACGAACACTAGCTGCCAACTGACGCTGCGGCGCAGGTATACACTTAAAGGGCTTCCCCTTCCACAATAGAATTCAGTTACTAGTCCTCTACCTGAATGACTACTCAACTGACCCTATTTCGAAAATTTATTTTTTGGGGTTTTGGCCAGGTTTTTGGGCTTTTCTCCTACTGTGCGACGTTCTAGAAGCCATGAAGCCCATCTATGAGGACTTGAGCAAGGACACTCTTTTGCAGCGATGTCTTGTTGGATTTACACAGAACAGCAATGAAAGTCTCAACCAACTCATTTGGAAAATTTCACCGAAGTCAGTGAGTGGTACCGCTAGTACAGTGGAAATCGCAGCTAATGTAGCTGCATGCACCTTCAATGAAGGTAGTTTCGCTATATTATCATTCATGCAAGAGATGGAAATAAGATCGGGGCCAATTTGTCATGAATGGGCGCGTCAAGTCGACAAGCTACGCATTTCTAGATCAGAGGAGCAAGCAGCTCGTGACAGTAAAGAAGGAAAAATTTCACGTAGACAAGGTCAAAAAGATGCCCTAGACCTTCTAGATCAAAGTTATTTACTATATGGACCTGGGATAGACGACTCAATGTACATATAAAAGAATTATTCAGTTTTTTTTCCAATTTTCTGGTTTCTAAAACTTTAAACCGTTCTCCTGAAAACTTGCCCTTTTTGAAGTCGGTGAACACAATAACTCAAAAAGTATTGAACCGATCGTCTTCAAAATTGGCACAGTACTTCTTCATATAATTCACCAGGTAACGCTAAGAGCTTTTTTCGTTTTTTTTGATTATTGTTGATTTTACAATAACAAATAGGTCGATTTTTTCGACGAAAATCGGACTTTTGACTTTAAAGTGCCGCCAAATTTTCAAAAATCGAAAAATCAAAAAATCCCCCCAGCGTTACCTCGAAAAACATCTCCTTTAACTAACGCACTTTGGTTTTTTGATTTCAGATGATTCTACACCGAGTTATGATGTTCACCGCAGAACACCTTTTTTTGGAGGCGCCTCTGGAGATTAACCGCCAATCATTTGTTTATCAATGTTTTGTCATAAAATTTTTTTTAAATATAGTCGAAATGTTATTTTATCATATGCCAAAAGTTTCAATAAACTAATGCTACTCATATCACGAAAAAAAAATCTTAAAAATGTGCCTTTTTTCGGCCGAATTAACCTTACCCCCCCCCCCCCCCCCCCCCCCATAAACCAACCTCTCCTGTAACCACGCTCTGCTACCAAAATCCAACACATTAGCATTGCGGATTGCATATAAAAAAATTGTGAAACGGGTCTGGAGGTCAAATGTATAATCAGCGACCAAGGACCCCTCAATCTTAGTTTTGTCAAACAGCGCAATGTAACTGCAGAGAAACCTTTTTTCTTACTCAATGAGCAAATAATATTTTTTATTTTCGATCCACCACATTTGCTGAAATCAGTGCGAAACAACCTTAGCGATAGAGATCTGATCTATGACGACAAAATAGTTTAACTAAGCACGCCTTACAATTACAACACCAATTTGATTTTGACAATTTTTAAATTTTACACACTGAACCTCGATATTATAACCGTTTAATATTAGATATGTGCAATATTGCTAGCCACACAAATTCAGTAAATCTAAGACAGAATATTGAAAACTTAAGCGATACATATATAAAACTCAACACTAATATGAAGTCGTAGGTAAATGACCGACTGTGCAGCCCTGTCTCCATCAGTTTCACGCTTCCCTTCTTCCCTATTATCTACTTTCACTCTCTACACTCTTGTAATCTGAGTTATTGTCACGTCTTCAATGACCCTTCGTCATAACATCCGAACGAAGAACACGTACCGCCAAAACTTTCAATTAGTGGTAAATTTTCAAAACGTTATATCACATACTAGGCCAAGAGCCAGAGCAAAAAAACAAGGTTCGTAATGCAATCTTCTACACACCAAATTTTATTGTTGGAACATGTTCAGGGGTATCCACTGAATATTAATGCAAGTTGGTGTCACGGGGGGGTGCCCGCGTTAGCCGCCATCTCGGAAAACACGTTTTATCAAATATCTCGTGAACCGTGCATCGTACGACAAAAATAGTAGAGATCATTTTCGTAGATAATAACATTCTCTACAACTTTTATTCATAACTTTTTTCTGTACAATGCATAGATTTTTATTTAAAGCGCTCCAAACTTTTTCTAATTTGTTTATTGCTAAATATATAGTTAACGGTTGATGATACATGAAAAATAGTAATAACCAAATTTGTAGAGCATAACATTTCCTATAAATTTTATCCGAAACTTTTTTTCGTGAAATGTATACTTCAAGAGCTATAGCTTGATAAAACTTGCACCTCGTAAATTATCAGTGGAAATGTTGCTCGTTACTACGAGAGAAATTACAGAGAAAAAATACGCGGCTCTTGGCCTATACAGCTTAAAAAAATGATTTTAATATATTATGAAAGCATATAGTCACAGTTTGTTGTAACGCGCGAGCTTTCAAACTTCATTGATGGTACTGCCACGGAGTGTAGATGGTGCTCTTAGTAGTAAAATATTACTATTAAATATGTGTTAAGGTGCTTATAAAGACACGTTGTACACCTCGAAAACGCGGGGATGCAAAACTCATATACCGCTTGAGCGATCAGAGTGAAATTTGGGCAGTTAATGCCTTATTTTGGCAAAAAGTGGAGCGCCTTTTTACTTTTTACAAATCTGGAAAAAAAATTTACAGATTGGTTACCACGTACAGAAATTGGCCAAATTTTTATAGTTGCACGGATTGGATCGAACTATCCGGTATGATACCACTCGGCGATGATGAAACACACATTTTCAGCATAAGCACCAAGTGGACGCTCGCCAGAGACGGCAGCGGTGGAGTGTCATTAGAGGTTTGAAATAAAGAAGTCATAGAAGAGCTTGAGATTACAATTATTCACTTGATATCACCCAAACCTTTCAATAGGTTATGGACCCAGGGCATGCTTCCACTGCGTAATAAGCCCCTGTAAATTTTGTGAGGTGAAAAGTGAAAACTGCAGATCTTCAGATCCCGGAAGAATAAATCTAGATGACAAGAAAATTTAGACGAGGAAAAAAAATAAATAAAGAGGTGAGTACAATCATTTTATTGTACTTGTATGGGAAAATCTAGTACTCGAAACTAGAATGATTGAGGAATAAAGAAAATGATGCGCGGCATCAAACCCCGCCTTGTTCGAGCGAGTTCGGTGGCAAGCAGTGTTTATGCATTTGCGAGTCAGATTACGAGTTAGAATAAACATGGGCACAACCGCTCTGCTCGACAAAGATCTGTATGAAAAGAAATAGATGATTCTAGAGGTCGGATCCGACAGTCAAATTTAGAGGTAATTAAAATTATATTATATTATTTTTTTAATTATAAATTAAAAAAATATTCACAGCAAAATCCGGAATAAAACAGATGGAAGTAAACACCAACAATTTACGTCGACCAACAACAGAAGACGCGCAGAAGTCTATATGCAACAGCATGGAGAGAACGGCTAAAGTGGTATTAGAAGTTTTAGAGGCAGCAAATAATATGCTGAAAACTTTGAGAGCCACATCTGAAATAACTGCCAAAGCTGAAAAGGCCAAACTTGAAAATTCCGTGAAAAGTGCGTTGAGACAACCGACTAAAGGTGTAAAAAGTCCTCCTACTGTGAGTTCAAGAAGTAGGTCGAAAAGTCTGGCGAGTGCGGACCTGGTAGAGCTAGAGGGTAGCGTTGCGACTAATACGGTACCTATAAGCTCAGGTGTAAGAGATGAAATTCGAGAAAACGTACTAAAAAGAACAATGGATGCGGAAAAAGCAGTAATTAAAATTAATATCACACGTGAATGCAAACTGACACGTGAAACGAATTTGAATCTTTGGATGGATTTACAGTCTGAATTGATAACGATCTTTTGGATATTATTGATTCATCGGTTCAAGTTTCTAGGGACGTAGACGAAGAAAAGACCGCTAAAAGAGAAGGGATGGTTAGAGACATAATCATTAATCATTTAGATACCACATATATCAAAGATCCTAAAGATATCATACTAAAATTAAGAGAATTTAAGAGAAATGAAACTAACGTCACGCACTCGTCAGTGAGCACACGGGTTTACCAGTTGAAGATGAAACCAAAAGAGAAAGTGTTTGACTTCTGCGAAATGTTTGACACAATAATTAGACAGTATGAAAACGGTGAGGGAGCTGTGCCCTTAACCAATGAAGAAAAAAGATCAGCTTTTTACCAAGCTGTATCAGGGCAAGTACCTGAGCTTCACTCAGCCGACCTTATAATAGACCAGGCAATAGAGATTTTTTCCGGTCAAAAATTTTAACAGGATACCGCGAGTGCCATCGCACAAAAGACAGTCCGTAGACGTATCGTGTTATGTTTTCGATTCGCAAATATGTGCGGTTAATTTGTTATAAACAAAAAACATAAAAAAAACGCTTTTTTTCGTTTTTCGATCGTAAAAGCTGAACCGATGGAGCAATCTTGATGCTCTGAACAGACGAATTGTAGAAAATGGAAAGACGAAAAAAATGAGCCCTATACGGTCTCGATCGGATTAAAAATAACGGAGAAAATCTGGAAAAACCGAAAAAATCTGCGTTTTTTTTTAAATTCATAACTCCGCCATTTTAAAAGTTATGGCGCGGGCTTTTCGCGAGAAAGTAGTGATTCACGGGTACTTTACGTGTGCACAATCCAGGCGCTGTCGGATAATTAGTTTTTGCGAAATTGCGATTTTAATTTTTTCATGACGTATCTTGCAGAGCGGCTGGATGCTCTGGTAGTGGTCCGATTTTAATTTTGAAAACAGATTTTGAAAGTAAAAATATATCGCTACAAAACGTCTATCCTGATTTTGCGTTAAAATGCTGCGAAATGGGTGAAAACTGCCCGTAAACATGACCAAAAACGGCAGAGAGCGCGAAAGCGGTCGAGTAGTGGGGGTACAAGGCAGACGCGGGGCGGTGAGTATACCGGGACCATCTCTAGAAACTAAACAGGAACTGCGCATGCGCGAATTTAAATCCGCCGTCCGTGCAGTCTGGCCACCCCGAGACCCTGCTGTCAAACTCTGTTTCTGTCGGCGATGTAGTTCACATGCATTTTTGAGGTTAGAATCTCAAGTCATTGAGATAGTCACTCGGAAAGGCTTGGGAAGCATTTGTTATTGAAAATTGATTGTTCAAAGAACGGTCGGAATTTAATGCTGATGCTCTTTGAAAATTCGTCCTATTCGATTGAAACAAGAAATCTGTTCAAATGTTGGGTGCTTGGAAGAAACGAAGCAGGTAGGTGGGGACAATTTATTCAATCATTTTCATTACTTCATACATTAAGAATAACAATGAAATTTTTTTCTTTCAACAGAAAATACAGCCAAAATAATAGCATCTCTGCTGTTAGCTGATGTCTTCTCTTCCCATTCAATTCGTGACACATGCAGAGATCATCGGCCACTTTTGTTGGTTGGAAAAGGAAGTTGTAGATCTTACGGTTTCTTTCAATTTCAAATCTAATCTCAAGAAATCTAATCCGAAGAGTAAAACTCAGAAACATTCTGTGACACAAGTTAAAAATCAACATTTTCAAAATGTGCCTCAGTAATTAACTTTAAGGATAATCATGTTTTAGAGTAATGTTCAGAACATTCATATGAAAATATTGACTTATCGGATTCAACATTGTACCCCTTGTTCCTTTGAAACAAATGAATATCTAATTTTCACTGAAGTTCATGAAAATATTTACTTAAACCTAAATCCAATACAATATCTTGTTCATAGTGCTCCGAACATCATCCAGTAACATGAATATCCGGAAGGAATCCCTCTGTCGCAGAAACCGTTATAAGGTTCTTTGTTTTTAACTTGTGCCACTAGATAACTTTTGCATTGCAGATTCCATTTCCAATCTTAGGATGAGATTTTTTGTTTCGAACAGTGTTAACATGGGATGCAGAATTAATTGTAATAAATGGAGATTCACAAACTCTCAGTTTCAATGAAGGACCATTGTAAGAGTATAAAATTGAATCTGGTTTCAAGCTTTCAATAAGTTACCGGATGACTCCCTGATAAAGATTCATCATAAAAAAGTTAGCCAGCAAGTAAGTCCTATTGTAGACAAAGTGATCATTTGTAACGTGTACTAGTAAGTGAATGCATTCCTTAGACCTTGCTGGGGTTGAACGAGGCTCAAGCACGGATGATAGCTGCAACTAGCTAGTCAGAGGATACTGTCGATTAATATTGATTTTAAAGACATTTTCAACTGAAGTTATCCAACATTTTTAGATTGAGATTGGTTCAGTTTACACATCAAAATTCATCCTTGGAATCTGATTTAACACTTGAAACACTATTCATCTGAATTGAATACCAAGAGAGTGAAAAATAAAATATCAAAACTGCCGAAAATAAAATTTGAAAAATAATGCGGGCCAATAATACTGCTTGGATTACAATGGTGCACGGAATGATTGCTCTGTAAAATTAGTTAGCAGCAATTGTTGAATAACAAACTTATTACTATTGGCTCGATAGATCTAAAATGATGGAATATTCAAACACCATGATCTGTAGTGTGTCGTACTCTTCAATTTTGCCACGACTGATGTTCAGAAGGTGGCGATGACCAGAAGAAATTCCTTCGGATACCTGTTGTCTAATGGAACAACGGAACAACCAGGTTCGATGGTTGGAACGGTGGCACCAATCGAGAAACTAGGGTCCTAGCCACCAAAACGTTTTGACCATCAGGTAAGGTATGATTTTCATCCTATTATCCAAACTTGAAACTTCAAGTCTGTCAGAACAAACGAATTTTATCATTGAATACATGTGAAAATATTGTAATATGCAAATATCATAGTATCAGAAATTTACTTACACGCTTCAACGCCTGACAACTTTAGTCTCGCTTCGATGATGTTTGTTTCCCACCTGAAAATATTAAAAGATATTATCATCAGACAAGAGCTTCTAATTGTTTTGAATACCACTAATTTTCAATAAATTGCGACAGAAAAACGAATTGCTACTTTTTGTACTCCTAAGCTTTGTGTTTCAAGATACACTATTTCTTTTATTCCTTGTTACTGATTTTATTTTAATATTTCATGTTCATTGGCACTGATTACTGGCTTCCGGAGCACTGCACTGTAACAAATTTACTCTGGAGCAACCCTCTACTGGGTTTCAACAATCCATTTATTTTTAATTTTATGTAAATAAAGAATCTGTTTGAAATAAACAATATTTTTACTTACCTGCCTCAGTTTGTCTAGACTCCCACTCGTTGATGACGTTCCACATTTAATTTCAGTTTTCTTCTTTCAATAAATAACTGATCCAATTTCTGTAGCTTTTGATATTTGTTTCTCCATTGACGCCTTTATTGTGTCGATTCAATATCTGCTAATATCAACTACGGTATTGCTGAATGACACTTTTCTTAGAAAATTCACGATAAGTAGGAATAAATAACAACCTAACCTCGATACGCTACTTTACGCGCGAGATATTCAGAGCCTTGTCACATTTCGTGTACGTTGGTCGCCTTGGTTAGCTGACGAAAATTACTCCGCGGGGCAATTTCGCTGGCCAATGAAATTGAATCATTTGGCGCATGCGCAGTTCCTGTTTAGTTTCTAGAGATGGTCCCGGTATATAATATGAGGTATTCCATCCCAAGTGTGTAAACCCGTGACCCTCACCCTCTCGGATTTTTTTGATTTTTTTTTATATGATCGCATTGAGTGTAAAAGACACCCTCACATTTTTTTTAGATTTTTTCAAACATCCCTTATTTCAAAAAAAAAAAAAAAATTTCAAAAAAACGCCATTTTTTTTAAATCTGAAAAAATTCTCAAAAAACCGTGATAACATATGAAAATTTTTAAGCTATCACCCGTAGTGGGCAGATTTTTTATAATGTGTTTTACGAGCTACTAACCTTCACAAAATTCCAAAAAAATTCTCAAATAGCTCACCTTGAGCAGATATTGAATTATTTCGGTACTCAAAATGAATATAAAATTCATAATTGATAGTATACAATTCATTTTGAGTACCGAAATAATTCAATATCTGCTCAAGGTGAGCTATTCGAGAATTTTTGGGAATTTTGTGAACGTTAATAGCTTGTAAAACACATTTAAAAAAATCTGCCCACTACGGGTGATAGCTTGAAAATTTTTATATGTTATCACGGTTTTTTGAAAATTTTTTCAGATTTAAAAAAAATGGCGTTTTTTTTTGAAAATTTTTTTTTTCAAATAAGGGATGTTTGAAAAAATCTAAAAAAAATATGAGGGTGTCTTTTAGGCTCAATGCGATCATATAAAAAAAAATTAAAAAAAACTGAGAGGGTGAGGGTTACGGGTTTACACACTTGGGATGGAATACCTCATATATAGTAATACAAGCGCGCGGCGCACAAATTCGAATCTTCACATCCGATTATCTCAGCAACTACTGGAGCGATTTTGACGTTTTTTTTTTAGACTTTGTGGTAAATTAACCCGCTAAAACCGATTCTTCACTCGGTTTGCCTTAATATTCAGCGGAAATGCTGCTTCTAGCAATATATTCTTATATTAATATGAAATTAGGAAGTAGAGGTGAAATTGAAATATAAACTGCCAGGAAACTTATTTATTGAAGTCTTTTTTTTTTTTTCTATCACAATTATTCTACAAGTGGTCATAAAAATATGAATAGTCTGATAGCTACTGAATGAACATTCTTTTTATACTTTTTTCATAATTACTGTATAATGCACTACATATAAATATTCTTATATAATTACTTACTAACTTATTAAATTCATGCATACACTTGAACCCCGATTATCCGAAAATAGAAAATCTAAAAGCAGCATTTCCGCTGAATATTAAGGCAAACCGAGTAAAGAATCGGTTACAGCGGGTTAATTTACCACAAAGTCTAAAAAAAAACAACGTCAAAATCGCTCCAGTAGTTGCTGATATAATCGGATGTGAAGATTCGTATTTGTGCGCCGCGCGCTTGTATTACTATACAGGGTGAGTTTTCTCATGTGTCTAATTGGAAGGAGCTTGTGCGGACGTAAACAGATTCTGAAATAAGGGTATCTGCTCTATAATCACACACTATTATTCTGAAGCGGATGAGTATGAATGGGAGTTGTGATGTTCGTGATGGGTTTGATTTCAATAATAATTGCACACGTTAATATAACAACTTTTATTATATAGTCATAAAACACAGATGCGGACACGTATCAAGATGGCGATGTGCATAAGTCGAAGTTTCGGCGTGGACTCACGAGGCACATGCTTACCCTGGAGTAGAGAGCGAAAAACGGTTACAGATTGTTCGGAGGGCAGCACCGTACGGTGGCACAATTACGCGAGCTTAATATAGCACAGGAGTGGGCGGAGTCTCGGCACATCCAAGCTCCTCCCAATTAGACACATGAGAAAACTCACCATGTATATACTCACCGTCCCGCGTCTGCCTTGTACCCCCACTACTCAACCGCTTTCGCGCTCTCTGCCGTTTTTGGTCATGTTTACGGGCATTTTTCACCCATTTCGCAGCATTTTAACGCAAAATCAGGATAGACGTTTTGTAGCGATATACTTCTACTTTCAAAACCCGTTTTCAAAATTAAAATCGGACCACTATCAGAGCATCCAGCTGCTCTGCAAGATACGTCATGAAAAAATTAAAATCACAATTACGCAAAAACTAATTATCCGACAGCGCCTGGATTGTGCACACATAAAGTACCCATAAATCACGACGTTCTCGCGAAAAGCCCGCGCCACAACTTTGAAAATGGCGGAGTTATGAATTTAAAAAAAAAACGAATTTTTTCGGTTTTTCCGGATTTTCTCCGTTATTATTAATCCGATCGAGACCGTATAAAGCTCGTTTTTTTCGTCTTTTTATTCTCTACAATTCGTCTGTTCAGAGCACCAAAATTGCTCCATCGGTTCAGCTTTTACGATCGAAAAACGAAAAAAAAGCGTTTTTTTTTTTAACGTTTTTTGTTTATAGCAAATTAACCGCCCATATTTGCGAGTCGAAAACATAACACTATACATCTACGGACTGTCTTTTGTGCGATGGCACTCGCGGTATCCTGTTAAAATTTTTGGCCGGAAATCACTCATTTTCTGCTCTATTGCCTGGTCTATAAGAAGACAAACAGAGTTGACAGAAATAGTTTGGAGGAAAGCAAATCATGCATTACAACCAGAGGCTGAAAGACACACGGACGATGGAGCCAAAGAGGTAGCAAAAGCTAATTTAGTCCATCCTCGGTCAAAATGGCAATCTGGTTCCGATAGTCGGTGTTTTCGGTGTAATAAGACTGGACATCGAAGCATCGCATGTCCACTCAAAGAGTTTAATTTGTGGTTTTGCTACCACTGTAAAAAAATACATAAATATAAAAAGGGAGCTGCTGGATCAGGCCAATCTTATAGAGGTCGAGGTCGAGGATACAAGCCTACAGGAAAGGAGGAAGCTGAAAGTAAAAGACTTCCTGAAGTAAGTGATAGCGGTAAAATAAACAAAAGGAAGTTCAATAGAGGTTTTCACCGAAAACCCAATGCATCCGGTGGAAACATAGCAAACAACTCAAACGTACAAAAGGACCAACAATTAGGTATGGTAGCATATCAATTAAATATTTCAGACGAAGATAATGAAATCACTTTCATTGCTGACTCTGGAGCAACGGAACATATTGTCAATAAGAGTCTAGTCTTGAGCGATTTTGAAAAATGTTCTGAAGAAGTAATAAAGCGTGCAAATAAAAATAGTGCTGCGGACATAAAAGTTGATGGGAAAGGAGACCTTTACCTTCATACTAATGTTTTGAAAGCAGAAGTATTCAAACTAACAAATGCAACAGCAGTAAAGGATATAGCTAATAATTTAATATCCCTGAGACATTTTGCAGATGCAGGTTTGGGTATATATATATATATATCGATGATAAACAATTGAAAGGCTTTGATAAAGAAACGGGAGAACTAATTTTAGATGGGATATATGAGAAACCGAATTGGAAAGTAAAGCTAGTAGCTAAGAGACTCACAGAAATCAAACAAGACTTAGAACATGAAAATTATCAGTGTAGAGCAAGAATGTTAACATACGACGAGCCTTCCAAACAAACGCAGACAAAAGTTCAAACCTTTGGATCATTGGATTCGAAGGGAGACCAAGATGAACAAAATTTAGACCAAATTGCATCTGCGTTTGGGAGGGAGAATGATGAAAGGCTCAGTCAATCAGACCAAAGTTTAGAAGTTAGTCAAATAGAAGAAAGTATAGAAGTTGACACGACTGTATTGAAAAAGAGATCAGATTTTGACGAATCGATCTTAAGGCCCCGCTGACCTGGCATGTCATATATATATTTCGTGACGTCAGAAGCGGCGAAATTGGGTGAAAAAGCCTATACGAATCCTGCGATAACGAGAGTATGAATCTTACTCGGAAATATTTTAAATCGTAGCTTGAATAATAGTGTACGTGTGAATCTCAGTCACTGCTCAGGCAAATCGCTGATAATGTTTATAATAAAGAATGATGAAGTGAATAAAATCACGCGACAACAAACATGGCCGATCGGAGCTACCGCATGTTGAATATTCACTGATTGCACTGTTCCACAATTTCTTTCACCCTCGCCAGGAAGATTCACACGTACAAAAGCACACACGTTATCCGGGAAAACTTATACTATCAGTTGTTTTTTTGTAAACATGGCTCGATTCGTATAGGCGTTTTTCACGTGACAGCAGCCCGTTTACGGTCGACAAGAAGTATGTTCCGATCTGTAACTGACATCATTGGTTGGATCTAACAGAACAAGCCAATGAAATCAGTGGCCTTAGTTCGCCATTCAACGTTCAACGTTCAAAGGCGCTGCACGTATTTATGACGTCACGATTTGATATTTTCAAGTGCCTTCAGCGGCACCTTAAGTAGAAAAATCATAGAGTTAGATAAAGACGAAGATAATGACGCGATTAAAGATATTTGGGGAGGTACCTGAGTAAATTTTGCAAAACATCGATTTTTTTTCCTGTAGTTTGTAGTTCAAAAAATATTGTGTATAAATTTCATGCAGAAATTCGCAATGTTGAAGAAGTTGTGGGTTATTCTGTGAAAGGCGGCAGAACGTCGAGCGCGCGGTCGGTTAGGTCTACAGCTGTCGCGCTGGGGCCTTTTGTTATAGCGAACAGATATAACTCCGACGGCCTGTAGTTTTTTCAAATCGTTAGTCTATCGTTGATCCTACAGGGGTGAATAGTATTTTCTATTCTGTGCATCGTCGTTAGTGAAATCAATAAAATGAACCGCAAAGACCATCGAAATAAAATCTCAAGAACGGATAGAGCGACGTTCAAGATTCGTAAAGACAATCCTCCGAAAAAAAACGTCCGTTGAATCACCATGAATGCGAAAAAGATGACAGTAAAGTGAGTGCTTCTGCTAACAAAATTCGGAAATCAATCGATTTAGAACCGAGTGTAAAACACGATATCGAATACGTTTTACTGAATTTTGTGACTGTTTTTTCTTTTATCAGTGAACACGTGAAATGTAAAGACTGCGGACAGGCAATTACCATCACGGAAACCTCCACTCGTGGCCTTGGTTTCAAATTAAAAATAGAATGTCGATCCTGTGAGCCCTGAAGCGTATCCTCCTACCCATATATTTCAAACGCGTACGAAATAAATGCGAGATTTATTTTCGCTATGCGGATGATTGAAATTGGTCTGGGAGGTATGCAAAGATTTTGTGGGCTGATGGATTTCACACAACCGGTTGTACAATACACGCATCATGTAATCGTGAAGAATATTCGAACCGCGTCAGAATCGGTGCGGGAGATGCTTTGTATCTCGAGTGTGCAAGAAGAGAAGGACAGGACGACTAAAGGAACAGAATGGCCCAATGAAGGGTTGACCGTGTCTGGCGATGGGACATGGCGAAAACGGGGTTTCAATTCGTTGGTGGGTGTATCAAGTGTCATCGGTCATTACACTGGTAAAGTACTTGATGTAAACGTCAAATGCAAGTTTTTCCAGGCATGCGCGAATTGGAAAAACAAGAGAAATACTTGTGAGTACGAAACGTGGGTACAGGATCATGCTGACCAATGTGGAGTAAACCATGAGGATTCTTCGGGGAAAATGGATGCTGCCAATATTGCCATATGCGTTTTTAACAGTGGGACAAAATCCTATCTCAAAGTGATGTATGCCTTGGGAATTCAAGTCGGGAGAAATGCTGACAGGCAATGCGAGATCGAGGATGCGGATCGCATTGGGAAGGCTGAAATTCAAACTCGAAATGCGACCCGTGAAGGGAGAATTCAGCGCAGACAATTGAGAATTGCAGCTGACGAAGCAGCGAGTACTTCGGAGGGACCAATGTATGACCCTGGGATCGCTGATTAACGGCAAGGTAAAAAATATCTCTATCCTGCGAGTAATTTTTCTGAAAAACTTCGAAACAGCATTGAAGTACACTTTTTGAAAAATTGATTTTAACTTTTTTTTTAATGTTTGAAGTACGAAGAATATTGTGTGAACATTTCATGTTGAAATTCTGCAATCACCAAAATTATACGGAAAATTTACCGAAAGATCGTGCAGCGGCCCAACGACCGAGCGCGTCATTTCTTTACCCACTTTTCAAACCCGATTATCTCAAAACATAGTTCAAAGTCGGTGCCAGATGTATCTCGAAAATGGCTTGTCCGATTTTGTCCAAATTTGGAGACAATATTTTTCGATAGTTTTTCTCGTTCGCCACGTAGGGGTTTTTCATTTGATTAATCCATTGCTTTTTTATGCAACCAAAATCGTCGGAAATTGCGAACGAAAAACGAATGTGAAATTAAAACAGTCGCAATTCCGTCAAAAATGGAAATTTCAAAAAAATCCTACGAGGCGAACTCCTTTGTACATTATGTTTCAAGAATCCGTTGCGTTTTCATGTTTCAGATCAACCGACTGCCCGGAATCCCTGGCACCACAAGCCATGTCATCGAACAACACGTCTGACGCTGACCACAACAACGGCGCTATCGTCAACGAATTTATTTTAAAAAAATTTTAAACATACCTCAACATACATATTTTCCACTAAAAAAACCCGGATCCAATCGAAACATTAGTTTTTGAGTTAAATATTCCCGAAGTTTACCTGCTTTTCTCACCGTTTACTCAGGTACCTCCCCTTAAATTCAAGAAACAGAACGAAGCAATGCTATGGAATGTTCGTCTGGGTCACGCGTGGTTGAATTATTTAGGACGCTTGCAAAAATTAGAGGAAAAGTCAAAAGATGTGAAGTTCGAAGGTTCTATTTTAGAGTGTGAAGTATGTATCATGGCAAAAATGGAAAGGTTATCTTTCAAAGATAAAAGATGTCAAGCGACTAGGCCACTTCAAATAATTTACACCGATACCATGGTTCCGATAAAACCAGTGTCTCATCCGGGGCGTAGAAGGTTTATCACAGACGATTATACAAGATTAGCTAGAGCATACGCAATGAAGTCTAAAGATGAATCGGGGCAATACCTGGGAAGATTTCCATGTGCTGCAAGAAATCTGCTTGGTAGAAACGATAAGGTATGTTATATCAGATCAGATCAGGGTACAGAATTCACAGGAGGAAATTTTTCAGAAATCATGAAGAGAGAAGGTATAGAGACCGATTTCTCAGCACCATATACACCAGAGCACAATGGTACAGCTGAGAGATTTGATAAAACCTTACAAGAGAAAATTGGAACATTCATGTTTGACTCAGGATTACTTAAGAATATGTGGGAATTAGCGGCAGAGGCAGCCGTACATGCATACAATCGCACTCCTCACACGTCAATAGAGTTTGATATACCGCTTAAGAAGTTTGCACCACAGGTAAATTGTCATTTCGAGAAATTAAGAAGATTTGTTTGCGTGGCATATGCCAGGGTAACAAAAGCTGATACTAAGTTTGCAGAAAGAGCGATTAAGGCAGTTCTGGTCGGTCATACTTTGACGGGTTACATTCTGTGGCGCCCCAGTTCAGGCAAATTCCTAGAGTCAAGACATGTACGATTTAATGAAAAATTAAGTTATCGAGATGCATTTAAAAGGGGTATGTCAAAATTAGAGGAAAACCCAGAGGTATTAGAAGGCGAGAAAACTTAGAAGATAAAAATTGGATAAAAGAATTTGAAGGTGACACAGAACTAGAATCAAAAAAGACAAAAACGAAAACGAAGAACAGACAAAGGGGAAGGCCACGAAAACGAAAATTAGACTTAGAAGTTGCTAGAGAAACAATCCAAGACGCGTGTACAATCTAAGAGAATGACAAAGGAAAAGATAGTTACGTTTTCCCAGATACAATAGAATAGCCAAAGAAATCTGGCAATGGGCTGAGGAGAGACATATCTTTCTATTTGCTTCATACATCGCGTCGAAAGAGAATGCTGAGGCTGACGCCTTATCACGGGTTAAAAATATTGACACAGAATGGGAACTTTGCAACAAGGCCTTCAGTCTGATCGAAGAGTAATTTGGGTCGCCAGAGATTGATCTTTTTGCCAATAACAATAATACCAATTGTATTAAAAATATTTCTTGATTTCCAGACTTCAGAGCTTTATCAATAGATGCGTTTACTTCAAATTGGTCAGGAAAATATTTTTACGCCTTTCCATCGTTTGCACTGATTCTAAAATCTCTATCAAAAATTCAGGAAGAGAAATCCTCGGGCATAATTATAGTACCGAATTGGCCAAGTCAACCATGGTACCCGCTCTTTGTTACCCTAATTCAGGAGAAACTCATATTAAGAGCGAGAGCTAATCTATTATTGTCACCCTGTAGATCACTCAATCATCCAAGAGCAGGAACCCTCAGCCTGATTGCAGCCAGGGCATCCGGGAAGCGTTTATAGAACAAGGCGTACCCGTCGAGGCAATAGACATCATGCAGGCTTCACTGTCTCAGGCAACAATAAAACAATGCTCCTCTGCCTTAAAACCTTGGTTTAAGTACTGTGAGACATCGGCGTAGACTGCTTTAACCCTACACGAGCGGCGATATTATCTGACATTTAAATATAAGGAAGGCGCTAATTATGGCACGTTAAACTCCGCAAGGTCGGCAATATCGCTTATCTCACGGAAAAAGGTGGGTGAGGATGACGCGGTATGTAGGTTTCTGAGAGGTGTGGCAAAGCTGCGACCACCCAGGCCTAAATACACATTCACCTGGGACGTAGCAATAGTATTAAAGTTCCTGGAAGAAATGGACTCATCGGAGATCGGGTTAAGGGACTTAACTTATAAGACTGTGATGTTATTACTTTCAAGTACAAGCCTTAGGGAGCAAACCATTACAATCATAAGACTGAAAAATGTAAGTACTACGCCGGATGGGTTACTGATCCACATAACTGATCTCATTAAAACATCGGCGCCGCGGCGCCGGGACGTTGTTAACCTCTGTTGACAATCCCTTTTTACAGCCAAAATCCAAAAGTTTGCGTTGCATCAAATGTCATAAGATACATAGAGACCACAGAAAAGCTAAGGGAGGATTCGAAGAACCTACTAATCGCTATTAAAAAACCACACAAAGACGTTTGCGCCCAAACCATAAGTAGATGGACGAAAATAGTTTTAGAGAAAAGTGGGATAGACATGTCAACACTTTCAGCGCGTTCTATACGACACGCGGCCACCTCGGCGGCCTTATCACAAGGTATAGACTTAGATACTATAAGAAGGACCGCGGGTTGGTCCAAAACGTCTCACACTTTTGCTCGATTTTATAAAAGGCCAATTATACCATTAGAATCACAAAGATTCGCATTGTCAATACTTGGTTGTAAGAAAACTTCTAGTCCTAAAATATCCTGAGTACTATGTGCAAATTAAGGAACCAAAGAATAAAGTCCCCCACCACTCGTTTTTAGTTTCGCTAAAGGTTGTGACATCTAGCGGGCCGGAGGGGGACTACATAGTAATATCTTCGAACGAGACTACATATAATTACGATCAAACTTCACATACAGGTAAGTTCGTTTGATCGTTCAATTATTAGGGCATCTTACGTAAGTTATAAATGATGTGTTTTTGTATACGCATGATTTAAAAAAAAAATCCTTCGTTACGTTCATGAACAATGTCCTGTCATCAGAAAATTTGGCCGCAAACCACGCGTATTTTATTATGCTAGGAAAAATTGGTGCTGACAATTGATGGTGTACCAGAGACTGAATTTTGATTATCAATTTTTATTTTTAATTTTGATTACTGATCAATTGATAATTAACTCAATCAATTTCTCGGAAACGGCTGAGAGGCGCACCGTACTACTTGCACCTGTTATACTTCTGGCCATGAACTACACATGTAATAAAGACGGATCGAATCAGTGATGCACACATCTCACTCTCCCCTTGTTAGATTTACTTCAGCTAATTTTCATTTGCTTCTTCCTTACCGCTATCGTTACTATCGCTATTGGTCGTGCTATCGCTACGGTTCAACTTTCACCCTCTATCGTTTTTACTACCGTTAGCTTCTTCCTTTCCTCTGAATCCTATTACCTTCCTTCCTTCTTACTTTTCTGTGCTATCGTCAAATTTTCTTTTGAATTAAAATCAGTGTTTGCTTGTCTGCCGTCACCAGCCAAGGTAAGGCAAAGGCTTTATTGTACTGTTACGAAGTTGCTCATAATTTCTACTTTCTCTCGTATCCTAATTATCGTTTTTGGTTGCAACGAGTGATGGCAGTTTCTCTGTGAATCATGGTTCACGAACATTGAGTTGCTGTAAACCGTCGTATGACTGCATGATTTCGTTGAATAATTAATCTCGTAAAAATTATCGTTGAGCGACCTCGTAGCTATAGAATAAATATCTTTCGTATATCTGATTTTCTCTGATTCTCTTGTAATTTTATGCCAGAACTGCTTCTATAATTTTTATCGTCTTTTGCTATCGCTATCTTTCCTTTCTTTTAGTTTTCTGTGCTAGTATGGCTTATTGTATTTGACTGCTTTCTCATCGTACCGCCTATTATATTTCATTTGCTTGTGTTCATGCATGATTTTGTATCGTAATTCGAGTTCTTAGGAGTACAGCCGAGCGTAGATTGAGCCGTGAAATACTACCGTACTTTTCTATCGCTTACTCCTAATTTTGTAGTGCTTATTAACTATTATATTTCTCACGTTTCTTCCAATATCGTATTTCTCTGTTAATTCAAGTTTTGCTTACTGTAATCCGTTGTATTTAGTGTATTTCTTTATCTTCCGAACCCTTCTCTAAATCTCTCACTCTCCTATTTTTATAATCTCTCGTTAATTATAAATCAGAATTTCCTTGTTAGTTTTACCTCGTACTTTTGACTGTTGTGAATTACTCTCGCTAATTATCCTGCGCAATTCACTGTAAATAATATTGTCTCGTCTAAGCTACCGATTTTTGTAAATTATTAATCAACGTCAACCTCTCTTATTAGTTATCGTCTACCGTAAATTCTATATTATTTTCTTGTCACTACGATTCCGAGCTATGGTCAATTCTGTCAGCTACCGATTTGCAATCAAGTTTCATTCTCGCTTTGACGTAACAAACTAATAATTCTCGTAGCGTCATTTTTCGAAAATTTGGGTAAAATCACGTCGCCCAGTGATATGTAGTTTTAAGTAGACTTTGCATTATATAACTTGTTCCGACCTACGCTTAATTTTATCTGTTAATTATCACCTTCATCCAAGCTACCGTGCAACTTTATTCTGTCGAAAATGTTGTGAACTACTCTTATCGACTAATTATTTATTGTTATCTCTTGTAACAAACTTGACTGATCCAACACTTATGAATTTAAACAACAATATACGACTGATTGACCTGTTAATTCCTTTGACTCGAGCTTATTTCTTCATTTCTTTATTTCCTCTATCGTTACCTGCCTTGGATACCGCGACTCTACCAGTTCGTGTAAGTACCTGAGCCTAGCCAGCCATACAACGAGTTCTTCAATTATTACTATCGTAGTACGTATGTATGTAATCAATTTTTTGTCCGACGATATCTCAAGAACGAGTGACTGGATTTCAATGCTTTTGGTCTCAATCGACGTGGCTTTTCCAAACTTAGAACTGATTAGATTTTGGCTTTGATCGGTCGAGTGCGTTTCCAATTATTCAAATAACAAAATTCCAAAACGTCAAATAAAAATGATATCTTGAGAATGGATGAACGGATTTGAATAAAAATTGGCACCGTGAGGTTTTTTGGGTCACTAATCACGAATCCAAGGTCAGAATTCCAAAATTTATGATGGTAGAACCATATTGGTTAAAAAAAAAAATTGAAATATTTTCATGTATTATGCATCCAAGGGCTTTTGAATTGTTAATCACAATTCTGAATTTGTAATTCGGAATTCAAATCGGATATTAATATTTTTTTGAGTTACTTCCCTACAAGGTAATGCCAAAAAGACTCAAGACCAGGAGCTCGAACTTGGGTGGTGGGGTAGGCCTGTATATGGCATCCGCCTGGCAGTGCTGCTAAGCAAGGATTACCAGATTACCAGTCGTAGACTTAGAAACAGTATGAGTGTAGAGATACGCAGTATCGGATTGCGCTGGTACTCCCCGCTTAGCAGAGCCGCCAGGCGACTGCCATACATTGGCCCACTTCAAACTACGGGCTTGGATATCCTGGTCCAGAGGGACACAGCGAGACACACTATATGCAGTTTTCCACTTACACGAAAGGGTATAGCAAGCTTCCTCCATATCTATATGCTCTGAGATGTTACCTAGGTGATTTATAGGGGTTCTAATAATGATTTCACCTCGTTGAGTAACCATCTTTGGGAATCGTTTTCACCCCTTTAAACCGTTTTCCGCAGATAAAAAAAAAAATACGTGTCTCTTAGTTTTCAATATTCTACAACATACATGAGTTTCTTCGAAATCGATTGTGTCGACTGATTTCGTAGATAAATAGCTCCCCGGCAAACTGGTAAGGCAAAATGGTTTTTATAGAGAAATAGTGTGCTCCAGGGTACATTTAAAGGGAAATCTTCAGTCTTAAAGTGCTTAGAGGGAAAAAGAAAACGATAAAGTGCTTTTGGAGGCATAGGATATTCACTGTGAAGCATGTCACAGTAACAGATTAATTTGCAAGCGGTCATGCGACGAAATATATAATAAAAGTGTGGTAAAAATGTGTGTATTTCATATGGCAAACTTCATAGCCCTTACGCAAGAGTTTAGAGTTGAGATCAACATCTGTGGTTTGTAGATTTTTATTACTTAATTTATAACCGATTTGGAGGTGGGTTCGGTCAAAATTCGAAGTTTTTGAGAACAAGGAGCACCATAAGAAAATATCAGCTGCACGGCAAGTATCGATGACAGTTGTAATTAAAGTTGGGGCTTTCCACGTGAAACCGGCAAAGATTTCAAATTCGTATTTTTTATTTCCCTATGTTTGTTTCATTTGAATCTGCCTAGCCAAAGGGGCAATTCCGATTTTTTCAAAATTTAAACCTTGATTTGTACTCTAGTTGAAAATTTTCCAAAAACTTAGTCTTTCAGTTAAATGGATTTAACTCGAGAACGAAAAGATATATTGACATAACTGAAAACACGGTTTTTTGCCTTCAATTTTAGATTGACAAAAAAATTATAAAGAAATTATGTCTTCTTAAAATCACCAATTTACTTGAATTTGAAATAAAAAATTAATTTTCTCAATTAAGTGGTGACGTGTTGTTTTCTATTGAAAAATATCCTGCAAGGTGTTTACGTCCCAGCCGATAATTACGATGATACCCTCTCTTTGACGTAACTTACAAACGTGAAATTACCATAAGGAGCTTCACGTGCTCATGCTATAGCTTTAAGATCTGTATCAATCTAATTTTAGTTACCACCTCAGTGTGCAATGGTCTCACACCGACAATCTGCATACAACATATCATTCGTTATTTCGCAACCAAGGTTACATTCGTATAACGCTATGCAGCATATATATAATTTTCATTCTCAATTTTACCAACGCGTAGACTGCATGGTCTGCAACCGAAATTCGCAGATCTCAGGTACATAACCCTCACTGACCGAACGGAAGGAACGTGAATAAAAGATATAATTAGTTCACAAAGCATCATTCTCAGAATTCAAAAATGCATTCTTGCAACCAACTATCTCGTCAGCACTGCACCGATTGGCCTCTTCAAGACGAATCGTCTTGCACCGACGTAGCTAAGGACCAATCAGGAGACTTTTCTAAACCTCCCACTATTGAAGATCCTTTTCAAACCCGATTAATGCAACGGAGAATCATTTTAGACACCAGAGAAATTAGAACTAAATTAAACTCAGACCAAATCAAGACTTCAGACCATTCAGAACATTTAAAAATTACGAGCAGTCCACAACGTTCTAAATTATAAAAAGCTCACATTCGTAACCTTCGAAACTCAGAACAGCTAAATAAGTGACTAATAAAATTGTAAAATGAAAACCTTGAAAACCGATTCGAAGTACATCTCATTGTTAATAAATGTGTATTATAAATTCGTGTTGTAGAGAACGAATTATTTCAATCATGCGCAGTGCACGATAGTTGGCACGACCCAAAATATAATTCCAGATCGAGGTAGGCTGAATGAGAAATCAATACGAGCAGATCATCGGGGTTCATGAACCTAAACACCACAAGGTAACTAAATCGAGCTGAAGTTGAAAATCACGCAGTGAATAAAGGATTTCTCGTGACGTTCTCCTCAGAACGTAACGAAGGTACTGTTTTTTATGAATTCGAAATTAAGTCTTAATATGGGCCGATCACTAATTACATCTGTTACATGCTCGGACCCAAAGAAGATTAGGTAGAGTGGAAGGTTCGCGTAGCCGCCGCCGTGAGCGTCATCTAGCGAGTTGGGGGACACAACAGGACACAACACCCGTATAAGATTTCTATTCTAGGCACCCGTAGTTGTCGGGTGAAGCGCGTCGATTCGACTAACGTGTGGTGTGAACTTTAGTGATTACAGTGTGCTGCATAAAACCGGTAAAAACGTGTTAACTCTACCAAAAATGGTACAAGAATGTGGGATACAGGGCTGCAAGAAAAGCTCCCGTATACACCCACGTCACACATATTTTTGTATTCCGCGAGATCGCGAAAATGTAAGTATTCAACGACGAATAACATAACCTAGTCCAGTTCACTTGATCGCGCTTTGTTTTGCAATACAGCAGTATGTACTGTCTCAGTAATCTCTTTTGTGTTCATTACAGACGTGCAAAATGGCTATCATTCGCTGGTGTTG
Organism: Diprion similis; assembly: GCF_021155765.1. Taxonomy (NCBI): domain Eukaryota; kingdom Metazoa; phylum Arthropoda; class Insecta; order Hymenoptera; family Diprionidae; genus Diprion; species Diprion similis. The sequence goes on along the minus strand of NC_060105.1, from coordinate 15,203,641 downwards.
AAAAAGCTGGATCAGAGTTTCGTATTTGCATAGATCACTTTGATCCTAAGTGTATATGCAAACGGTATCCACGGTGTTTACTGACTCGAAGCAGCGTTCCCACTATTAAGCCCACCTTGATACCAATGGGCTCATTCACGCTGCAGAAAACGTATTTAAAATCATACTTGCTTGGGAACACCATTTGTTATCGATATTACGCGCATGCCGGTAATGTATGCGTGTAATGTCGGTAAAAAATTACCGGCATGCATGAAAGGTCGGTAACAAATGTCGCCAAAATGAGATTTCGGTGTACTTCGTAATCGAAAACCAGATTAGCTGCCATTTCGACAATTCACCATCAAAGCTCATGGGACTGGGCTCAAAATGTGTGTTTCATCACCGCCGAGTGGCATTATACCGCATAGTTCGATCAATTCAGTGTAACTGTGAAAATTCGGCCAATTTCTGTGGGTGGTAACTAATCTGTAAATTTTTTTGCAAAATTTTGAAAAAGTAAAAAGACGCTCCACTTTTTGCCGACATAAGGCATTAACTGCCCAAGTTTCACTCTGATCGCTTGAGCGGTATAGGATTTTTGCATTCCCGCGTTTTCGAGGTGTACGACGGGTCTTTATATGCACCTTAAAAGTGGTATTTTCCGTACTCCGCGCATGCGCATCGGGATACCGAACAGCAATTTTCTTTCATTAGTAGTCTCAATGCAGATTTTCGGGAATCCACGCCTCGTCCTGCAATCAACATATTGAATCTAAAGGTGACTTTTTTTTATTATATTACTCGCTTATTATCAACTTTACAGTAAGAATGGTCAAAATCAAACTTGATGCAAATTTGATTCTTTACAACTTTGTTTTTTCTGACCAAGCCACGAAGGGGGGGGGGGGAGGTAATTTAATTATTGTGTAGCGATCAGGTAAGCTACGACGGGAGTTCCCGCATCTGCGCGTCAATATATTTTGTATAGTTCAAAAAACCATTCGGATTTTCCCTCGACGCGGCCATAAAACATCTGGTCGCCAAATGCAAACTGCACATGGACGCTATGCGGATCTAACGGTCAGCCTCGGTCGGGTTTTTCCACACATACCCACCGATCGGTCAGAATTACCTTCCCCTTCCTAGAGGGGTTTGTAATTTTAAGTTTAGCCAATAAGAAACCGTAATTTAGGCAAACTCTTTATCCACACGCAACGACCGTGGGAAAATTTCTAAAAGTAACAGAAACATTCAACAACTTCTTGGAGCGGCGCGACGCCTGACAAGGGGTCCGCCTAACCCCTGACAAACGGATTTCGATCTTTCTCGGGTATGTTGTAGAGTGACCTAACCATAGTACCAGGCTACCAGCATTTCCTCCAATACCGCCTGGTTTTCGAGAAAATTGACTGTGAAGTTCGACGCGTACTTTATATACCTGTAACGTTCGCCTATCCTCCAACCAGTGAGCGTAGCGCAGTTGGCTAGGCTCGGCGCTGGCACGTCGGCACGCGACGCTCCGGGTTCAAGTCCGATGCAAATCGCGTTTTTCTTCTTCTTCGTACTTTATAAATTCGACAATGCAAGATTATTTAATAATACTAAATAACCTTTTCGTTAAAAACTATTTTCGTCGCTAAATAAAATACAATCACGTACTTGATATCGAAAAATAAATTTCATCGATTATATGATTACACGTGTTACATACATTATTCAGTGTCAGTATCATTGGTATCGCTTGCTCCACTGAATTTCGGATGATACTTTTCGTAATAGCAGCCAAAGCAAAGGACTTACGGAACACCACGCACATTTTATAAAACCGACTACCTTGCCAACCGACCGACATGGATTTTTCAAACGCGAAACTGGAGAGCATCGTTCGCTTAATTTTAGAAAACTTGTCTTTTCATCAATAAACTTTTTAACGCAAGGTTTATCTAATATTATCAAATAACTTTGCATTGTCGAAATTATAAAGTAATATCTTATACCGTGAATGAACAAAAATACAAAAAACCTCGACCCGCGTTAGACTTGAACCCGGACTGCCGACGTGCAAGCGTCGAATCTAGCCAACTGCGCTACGCTCACTGGTTCGAAGACATGTTAACGTTACGGGTACATAAAGTAGGCGTCAAGCGTCAACCGACATTAAATCCAAAGTAAAGGTGGCAAACAGTGGCAAACATCGAATGTAAGATCATAGGAGAAGTAAGGGGGAGGTGGGGCGCTATACGAGCCCACACCGCAACGGGCGTTTGAATCGCACCTCGACAATTCCTTCTACATTCCCCCAAAAACTGGACCAAATTTTGAGCCGAGCGCCGCTGGAGCGTTGTTTTCTTCCTACTCCTCCGTGAGCCGTATCTCGTTTTTTGTTGACTGTTACATAAAAATGGTAAAGAGCAAACTTGAACCATATTTTATTCTCTAAAACCTTCGTCATAAATTTTTTTTTCTACGATCATATTTTCAAAATATACTTATATTATAACATATCAAATATATAATATTTCAAATAGACTTTTTGGATGTAATTGATTTATATTTACAGACGAACTTGATAGGGGAAACATGGGTCGACTAAAAAGCATGATCTGGAAGCATTTCCGAAAAGTGAATGGTGATACTGCTACATGTAAATATTGTGATGAAGTGATAAAAACTTCAGGAAACACCTCAAACATGAGAGGACATCTGTCAGTAGCACATGCCTCGATATTGACTGACATTACTGATACAGAAAATGAAGATGAAAATTTGTCAAATAAACGTGGCCATGTATGTACAAGGGTCCTTGTACTCAAGCACGAAAAAAATGAAGATAGAAGCAGGATCAAGTGCATCAACGTCCAAACAATCTTCTGTTTATGTTCTGGGTCAGGGATCAATTGCTGGATCAACCTGCTCAACTTCTATTCCTGGTGTTAGCAGTTCAACAAGTAGATCCAAAATTACAGAAAACATAAAGGATGTTTTCGTCAATATGAAATCATTTCAAGAAGGGGGCGTGAAGCATACGAAGCTGACAGACAAAATTCTTTTCATGATATGCAAAGATTCTCAACCCTTGGCAACTGTTGAGAGAGAAGGCTTTCGAGAACTCATTGCATATGTAGCTCCAAATTATAAATTGCCATGCAGAAAAACCGTCGCGCGTCGTCTTGATCAGAAGTACGACAAACTTTCTGGTGATTACAAAGATATTTTCAAAACAGTTATAAACATAACTCTAACGACAGACCTTTGAACTGATACTTTAAATACTCGCAGCTTCCTAGGAGTTACGGCTCATTTTCGGAAGGGATCAGAAATCGCCAGCGTCGTCTTAGGTGTCTATGAATTTATAACATCGCACACAGCTGCCAATCTTCAAGAAAAGCTACGTAATGTGTGCCAGGAATGGGGAATTACGATAGATAAGACGAGTGCAGTAGTTACTGACAATGCTGCGAATATTGTAAAAGCTGTCGAAGATTTTATTGGAAAAAAGTACCATTTGGGATGCTGTGCACATAAAATCAATTTGGTCACTGAAAAATCAATTAAAGGTGTTGCAGGATTGCCAGATCTAATACAAAAAGTGAAGAGCATCGTTACATGGTTCAAGCAATCTAACAAAGCAAGCGACGAACTCAGAGCTGCTTTCGAACTCAAACTGAAACAAGATGTGGACACAAGATGGAACTCGACTTTTTATATGCTTCAAAGATTCAGCCAAATTCGTCGTGTTGTTCACGATATTCTTTACAATTACCCATCAGCACCTTCGCTGTTTGCGATGTTTTAAAGCCATCTGAATAAATAACACGTGGTGGTCTGCCGAAAAATATGTAACTCTCGGTAAGGTCATTCCCATGATCCATGGATTAGTAGATCAACTCCAGACCGTGGATGCAAACAATAGTATGGCAGAGGAACTAAAAAGGAAAATGCTGGGTGAGATCAAACAGAGATTTGATCAAGTCGAAAAAGTTCCTATGTTTGCCATTGCAACGCTTCTGGGCCCAAGATTAAAGAAAATTGATTTTAAAGATCCTGTAGCTTGTTCACGACCTGTCAACCTTGTGAAGAACATGTTACAGCAACAACATCCATAATACTCTAACCCAGATATTACAGAAACTGAAGAGATTGGTTCAAGTAAGTAATATGAAGATTAAATTAATGATTTCGAAATTTAATTTAAATAGGTATTATTACCAGCGTATTGTAATCCAAGTAGTGATATTCATTTCAGATTTCAAAATACCATTTTCTGATAAAATAATTATACTTTGTCCCGATATCTTTGAGGATCACTATTTCAAAGTGTAACAGAGTCTAAAATTTTGTTTCAGCAAATAATCAAGGATCGTCACTGTGGAAGAGGCACATCGAATTGGTAAAACGGGCTGAGCAAAGGAAGAATGCCCTGCCTTTACCAGATGAGCTACCGGATGAACTGGGTGTGTTCCTAAAAAGTCCAATTGCTGCTCTTGACGAGGATCCAATAAAATTTTGGATAGATATGGCACCTGCATACCCGGACTTGTCCAAAATAGCCTTCAAGTACTTAACTATTGTGGCAACTTCAGTACCAAGTGAACGACTTTTCTCAAAAGCAGGAGAAAATATGACAGCCGGACGAAATTGACTTTCCGGCAAAAGGCTGCACAAACAACTTTTCCTAAGCTCTCTCGAAAAAACATTATGGTAATAAATGTAGGGCTGCAAGCTGTTTAAGAAGGACGCATGATGATGCATTAACTCTAATGCTTCTATGATTATCCGAATGGTTTTTGTTCTTCGTTATATTCTCTCATCTGTTAATTTTATACTTCTTTAGTATTCCACGCATTTGAAAAAATAATTACTTGTTTTATTGGTTTGAGCCAAAGTCATAAATGATCGTCGTTGTATTACTTGCATAAACATCACAAGATACAGGAAGAAAGGTTTTGATCCAGGGTGAAGGAGAATAAGCTGTACAGTAATATGTTCATCCTTACATTTTATAGCCTATCAATTTCTATCTCTCGTTTTCTTGTAGATTGTGCATGTTTCTGAACTACTAATTTAACTGCATGTTTCTTCATCTAAAATCTTTCATTATAATTCACGAGTTAATTTGTAATTCAGTCTATAATTACAGTAGGATGAACAGAGGGCATAGCGAGCAAGGCAATACACACAAAAAAGTGAAGAACACTTATTTGTTACGAGTACAAAGATCAGAAATTACGAGTACGATTTGGAGGTAAGCAATACGTTTGATGTGAAATTTGATAAGTATCCCATTTTCGCAGTTGTATTATATTTATAACTCAATTCTGTTTCAGATTCGAAAAATCCTAAGTCAAGATGTGACATGCAGATGAAATGCTGCTCCAAAATTCTATAAGAATGCTGCTCCATCATACCGATGAAAAACTATGTTGTTATGACCTGTGTCCTGTTTAGCTATCCGTATATCTCCCTCCTGTCCTGAAGTGAGGATTTCAGATTCGCAAAACCTCACCACCCCTTTTTATTTTTAAAAGATTGTAAATTTTTTATAAAATAAATTATAATATTCCCTAATTACACGGAAATACTCTTGATTGAAAGTTATATCTCTACTTTTCACATTCGATGAGATAAGTCATTCTCATGTAAGTGTTTTAAGCCCCAGTTTTAGAAACTGTTTGTTAGGTCGTTTATGTAACCCAAAAAATGATTTCAGTAAAAAAAGACTTCAAGTAACTGCAGCCACCCGATACAAGTTAATTTTTTTGACTATGTTTCCCAATTGCTCAATTTTTTAATATAGCAAGCTTTCGTTTATACATAAATAAAGCATTTAATTGTTTAGCAAAAAAAAATGTAGAACATCGATGTTCATATCGATATTATTCTTCTTACATCGATATTTTGTTTGACATCGATGTTGCCATTTCGATATATCGATGTACCAATATCGATTTTTTTTTATTTCGATGTCCCATCACTAGGCTAGATCCTATGGATGGATAAGATGTATGTGTTTCTTTCTTTTTAGTGTCCTTTTTTTGTTTCATCGAGTTTCAAATCACAAGGTTGCTAAAGAAGTTTCACTTCAAGATGGAGTTAATCACTCTAGAAATACCAACAAAAATCAGAAATATAAATATTAAAACATTTTTAGCAGGTCGAGTTTGCAGTGGAAAAAACTGGAAAGAATTCCTAATACGTACACAGATGTCCGCAAGATCTCTAAATTTTTTTGAAATCTCAGAGTCAAAATGGCGTAGCAATCGGATAAAAACTAGAACGTAAAAGTAAAGGTAGAGGGTTCAAATATGGACAAACTTGGTTTATTAATAACAGAAAATATTGGGCGCATAGCAAGTATGATTCGATTGAGGGGCATATTTCATGTGCAAGCCCGGCTAGGCCCTTTGCTGCTCATCATTTGTACGTTGAAGTGAACAACGAACAAGACGAAACAATAATTAAATTGCACCAGCTCCCCCCCCCCCCCCCCTCTTGCGAATCGAACTAAAAAAATATCGATCCTACAGAAAAAATTGAAAACCCAAAGTTGTAGAGCATAAAATTTTCATTGAGTTTAGTTCTTACCATTCTTACTGTCAAATTGAAATTAAACGAGTAATGTGATAAATAAAATAATTCACCCTTAAACTGAATATGGCGTCTGAAGGATGAGGAGTGGAGTCCGGAAAATCTGGATTTAGACTACCAATGCATCGACGCCCCCTCCTGACTATTCGTGAAAGGAAATTGCTGTTCCAAATTAATGCAATTTCAAATCTTAAAATGACTGGGCTGTATGAATAGTATATAGTGTATCAAGTGCGGGAAGTTGGCAATTCCGGACGAGTGTGAAGTATGCCACACGAGCCGAAGGCGAGTGCCGACATTCCCACGAGTCAAGAATTGCCAACCCGCACGAGTTACACATCCTATTTTTTGTAAAACCTGTAATGGGAAGTTCGACTACAGAAGATGGAAAGCAAATGAAATAAAAGTAATATTTACTCGAAAATTGGGCGAACGAAATCGGTAAGGAGAGCAGAGGGATCCTGGGGCGAAGTCCCCCAAAATGAAAAAAAAATTAGGTCAAAGTTATTTTTGTTAGTATTAACACGAAAGAAAAGGTATTCGAGTAACATAATCACATTAACACGTGAACCGTCTACGGTGACGGTGCTCTAATCTAAACGTTGCTTCTAGGCACCAGACGTGGTCGTAGTCACCACTTAACTTGTCTCATGGCGCTAGTTACGCCCATTTCGCTCGATCTAGCATTAGGTAATAAATATTACCTAACGCTGACGTACATTAACGCACGCTCTCTACCCAGCGCAGGAATCGGCCACTTCGCACACATTTTACCGTGCGCGAAATCGAACTACCCATGCAGGTATTACAAAAAATATATTCGAACCTTTATTTGACATCATCAGGTACATCGTGTATCTAATGGTATAAGGACATATACGCCATCATTATATAACCGTATACCATACGTAAAGGTAAAAAGGCGCATTTTTCACTCTTTTTATTTATGCGAAAAGCATAAGGATGCATTTAAAAACTTTGAAATTGAAAAATGGATCAATTAATGGTAAAAGTTCGTCAGTATCTACTGTCGGTTATGTCCTTTTATTACGAAACTTATGGAAAATAATCACGTTCTTTAATGATGTAAGGTTACATCTGCCCACATACGACCTTATACCCTTGTGTCCGATGTTATTTTTTGAGAAAATAAAAATTTTTGAACATTCTCCCCGAAATCGACGAATCTTTACGTTGCGAAGGATTTTAAAGCGTTTGTGAGAAAAAAATATTTGCGACCTTATACCGTTATGTCCGATATTTTTTGACAAAATATAATTTTTTAAATATTATTCTTAAAATTGATAAATCTGTATGTTTTGAAGGTGTTTACGTCGTTCACGAAAAAAAGACGTGAGATCTTGCATCAGTTATAAATGTGATTAAAAAAATGTACTTTAATACTGAAAGAGCGTATCCACCAAACATACGGCCTTTTATCTTTATTCATGTTTTCGGTTAATTTTAGTATAGATGTGCGTTTTGAGTGCTTTTATAGCGAATGTCGCGAAAAAATATTACACTTTTACTACCAAATGTCGCCTTTTTGGTACACACGTCCTTCTACCATTAGCACGCGATATTATTACACAATGTCAACCAGGCAAAATAGGAAAAAAAAATTTCAAAAAAATATAACTTGTGTACTAATTGTGCACAATTTATTTTATTATTTCGGAATACCAGAAAATTCCCGTGTTTTTCCCGTTTTTCCCGGTGTGTATACATCATATGTACCTCAATTTAAATAACCACCGCAAAGTTTCACTTTAAATATTCATTTCACCTATTCCTAATCCAGTTCGTCTAATTACACAATTACACCTCTTCCCAGTTCTAATAAAGCATTTATACAACGAAATATATATCTTCTTTACCTCATTATCACTCGTCATTACTCGGGATCCAGAACGGCGACGAGACCGGACCTGAATTTACCCAAATAACATCTTGGGTGGGTAAAGAGGTAGTTTGACAACATCTCGTCGAACCAATCCTCTTCTATCCCATAACATGACGATATTCTAGCAAGTTGAGTTAGAATTGGAAATTGGACCAATTTTAATATTGTTTCAGAACTTCATTTAGTGGCACAATTCTAAGTTTCAATGTTTCTGTGTAATTTATGAGGGTACCTACCGCGTTACCGAAAACAGAGTTGAATTTCTGAGAGAAATGAGAAATTTGAAAAACAATCTCAGATTTTCATTAAAACTGCCGGTATGAAATTTTTTTTTACAGAATATGTCGCAAAATTTTTGAAGAAAACTGAAGAACTGTAAGAAATTCAGAACCCAAGCATATTCGTAGGAATTTCTGAAAGTTTCGGGAAATACTTTTCACCAGGGTATATCTGTTTATAAATTTGGGCAGTTGCTTTGTTTCAACTTTCTGCTTTCTCTAAGAAAAAAGTTCATTGGGTTATAATAAAGCATATAGTGCTATCATTTTTTGGCACTTCTCAAGACGTATAATTTTATTTCCATTTATTTTTACCGAATGAATTCGTATATCTGACGGAGCAGCCTACTTAAGTCCGATGTTTCCGTTTTCGTTACGTACATCATCAGAAAAATTTGAATCTGTAATATCAGTTTAAGAATGTGTAATTTACATTTTCTCTTACCTTAGCTGTTAAATCAAGTGGGCGTGGAAATGCCATATAAAATAGTACTTAAAAAATTCCTTACAGCTTGTAACATTGTACCTACCTAATACCACGTGATAATATAGATTACCTTTGTTACAACTGTTACAAGGCATCGCTAATTAAAATAATAAAATAAAGGTGAGAATAAGAAGAGATTACGAAAATATATAAATGTATGTACATACAAGCAAATCTGACGTGAGGTAAAGCTAACTAAGGCTGATACATAAGATTATAGAAACATAGAATTGATGTGGCGACAGCAATTGCACCAAAATAAATATACTCTCTGTGTAACTTACTCGTGAGTTTGTTCATCAAAGTGGTGAGCTTAGACTTAAGGACTTCTAATGTATCACGGGCATTTATTTGGTGTGAAGTATGATCTGGATCTGCAGCTCTAAGGTGGATATCATTTGTACTAGACGCATTTTCACTTCCTCCCCTTCGATTTCCTGATTTTCTATCAGTTTTTAATTCTTCCGGTAAAGATTGCTGCTGTGGCATGGTTTCCTTCTCAGTTTCATCTTCTATGCTTTCCATATCAATGCTCTTTTTACATCTTGTTGCGGCACTTCGTACGAAATTGTCACTTGGTATCAACGTTTTTCGTTCCATGTCAGTTTGTGTACACGATAAAAACGTTGTTTTCATAGCTTCATCACCATGCGTGCTATTACTCACACTATTAGGGTTCTTCACATTTTTCTTATCAATACATGAATTATTCGCCAAGCTCTCCCTCTGATCTATGCTATTACTCAGATTCGTGCCCCAGCCCTGGGATGTCGTGTCCGATTTTGGCTCAGAATTAGTGCCATTGACTTCACTGACAAAGTCGTGTGATTGGGTGGGACACGCATCATGCTATTTTGAAAACTGCTTCGATTGTGTTAGACGGGTATTGATCTTCTTCAAAAGTAGCAATGATTCTTCATCACCCATCTCTTCCATTCTCTGTTTCCACAATCTCAAACTGTTAATATACTCTTTCATGGATTCAGCTGCTTCAGTTTGAAATGCCTCTTTTTCTTTATCAGGCATAGTCCTCCACTTTTCCCGCACTATTTCCTGCCACTCCTGAAAAAAAAAAATCAAATACACATAGATAAGATTCATTGTAAGAACTCAACCTACGCCCTATGTAAATTCGTCCCCAGTAAACGACAAAAGATTGAACGATATTAAAACAGATGCATTTTGATGTCTACCAATTCGAATCAATCATTATACTACTTTGAATGTATGTCTACTGATTTGGTTTCTTTCTATTTATTCATAATCAAATTGTAATGCAATTTCAATTAGGTCTACTCTGAAACACACAATTTCGTTTCGTTACATTTCTAGATGATTCTTTTGTACACATTCAAATTAACCTCGAATGAAGTTTAATACATCTCGAACAATTCAATTTCCATCCAGTTGTTTTTGTTGGAATACTGCAATGATTTGAATTCATGTGAATCTGTGAATAGCATTACCACTTTTATAATATCGCTTTCTATTCGATCTTCTTTTTCTAATCTTGTTCAATCCATGACGAAATATTCCGAATATTTTCGTGGATCACTTTGGATTGATTTTCGAATTACTTACTACATTTTTGAGAATTTCGGATTGGAATACATCAACATAAATCAGTTTGATCCGGTTTAACCTTCTTTTGTTTACTGAGTTTTTATTGAGTGAAGTTGCAATTTTCAATATCTGCTGGGTTTTTGAAACTTTTGGAAATTGTAGAAAATTTTCTTTAAACTATATTACTAATTTCATGAGTAGGAAAGATGTAATTAATTTTTGTTTTTAATGAAATACATAAATTGCGAGTGAATCAATTTTATGATATGGTTACTCTAAGAATGTTATTCAAAACGAACAGCTCGTTGCAGCTCCATCTGCGAATGTTTTCAAATGCTTCTTGTTGCAAAACTATTAGACATAGCCATTATATGCTTTTGTAGCGCTCAACTGAACCTTGAAGAGTAAGAGTTTAGTCAGCGTTCGCATAAATGTGTGATCTCGTTCCGATTTGGCTTCAAATATCGATATATCTCCAAAACTATTAATCTGGTTGTAACGAGATACATCCGAAAACCTGGCTAGACGTTGTACATATCCACAGGAAAAAAAGATTCGAAATCAGTTCAGTAGTTCTGGAATTATAAGCAAACATACGGACAGCCAGACAAAGAGAAATTGAACACACACACACACACGGACACACACGGACACACGCGCGCACGCACTAGTAAACAAACTGTTCTTTGATATTGACTCGAAATTTTATTTAAAACTTTTCCAGGAGTATTCCAGGAGTTTCCAGGACAATTCGTTGAAAAATTCTAGAACCTTACTTTCGTTTTCGTATGAGTTTTTCAGAATAAGATGAGTCGGTAAGGTGGTGAATAAAAAATTCTACAAATTTGAAGGTTAGGTTGTCCCTTATTTAGGCTATTAACGAAGTTTTTTCTGCTCACTTCCCAAATCAATTTCAAATAATTCAAAGACAATCGCCTAATTTTTTCAGATTTTCACCTCCACTCTACCCATGCCACCAACAGGATGGATTTCCCCATTTAAAATACATATTCTCAGTATATATTTTATTGTAAAAGTAATAGTATTCAAAAAAATCTGTAACTGTGAGGTTTTAGTGGGCATAAGTGCTGCTATCTCAGAAAAAATTTAAATTAAATATCATACAAGGCAATCTAAACAAATTGCACTTCATCTTGATAAAAACAAAGTTACGTTTCGAGGGCGTGTAATTCGTCGAGATCGTCGAGAGTACCTGGTATGATGATTTGAATTTTTTCTCAGATAGTAGCATTAATGCCGACTAAAACCTCACAGTTACCGATTTTTTTGAAGATTAGTACCTTTACGATAAAATATATACTGAGAATGTGTCCGAAACACGTCTAATTTAAATGGAGAAATCCATCCTGTTGGTGGCACGGGTTAGTGCTGAGGTAAGAATCTGAAAAAATTAGGAAATTAGTTTTGAATATTTGAAATTGATTTGGCGGGTGAGATGAAAAGAATTTGTCAAAACCTTGAATAAAAGAAACCCTAATGTAGGTATTACGTGACATTGCACTAATGCACTACGACCAAGGGTGGAGGACTTGAAAAGGAACACTCTTGTATCATACCCAATATGGATATATTAAAAGTGCAATGGAATCTCAAACTATGTACAAAGTTGTTATGATTACAGAGTAGTTACTCTGACGACATTCATGTCACGACTGATCCACTAATCGATCAGCTCATTCTCACACCCCTATGGCACACACACAAATACACGCATATATTACACAGAGCATCATATTGCTTGTGTTACACTCCCTTAATGTATGCATGGGTAACTTACTATAATACATTCAAGTATCATTATAATTCACGAAATCAATAGTACCTTTTTAATCATCATCGAAAACGTAATAGTTATACAGTCAATCGAAAATAGATTTAAAAAAAAAAGACATAGTCACGACTTGAGTTACACTTACAGCCAGCTGTACAACTTCAACAAATAAAAGTTAAAGAATTCATTATTACGGTAGTCTCATCTTTCATATTGTATGTATGGTCACATGTCAGATACTGATCTGTGTACATACCAGTGTCGATTAAAAAGTACTCTACTTCACTTTGACCTACCGCATTGGTTATATTAGTCCGAAAATTAGAGCACCAAAAATGGGTGGATCATTGATTTTTCGATTGCATTATGTCAGAGGGACGTTTGTGTCGTCCGAAACGGCGAGCGTTAGCCGCCAGCTTGAAAAACACCTTCTTCCAAATATTTCGAAAACTGTGAGTTTTTCGTTAAAAATCATAAGGATCTTTTTTGTAGAAAATGAAATTTCCCATCTTTTTTATTGAAAACTTTTTTCTCTATTGTTAATATTTGCCGAGATATGGTCGATTATAAAAAACAAATTTTTGTTTTTGGAAAATACCTCGATAATTTTTGGAAATGCGAAAAAAAATATGATAATCGAAGTTGTAGAGCATAAAATTTTCTAAAATTTTTGTATGAAACTTTTTTCTATTGAATCGATAGTTGCTGAGTTCTAGCGCAATGAAAGTTGCCATCAGGTAAAGAAAAACAGCGATTATTGGTAATACGTAAACACAAACTTGGTTTTATACTTAGGGGACACTCTCTGATATAATCCAATCGAAAAATCAATTATCAGGATTTTTTGCGGAGCGAATGTCTAAAAATCCTGGACTCTATCTGCTACCATTCTATTCGTTTCTATAAATTTTAATTGAATTTCTTTTCTATGGATTTTTTCTTTTGTAGAGTAGTATTTTACGTTTACCTGTTTTAGTGCACGACTAAACTTAGCATTCTTAACAAATTCAATATTACTCTTGTTATCGCAGAAAATCAGTGTAGGACTTGAATCTTGCAACGTTAATTCATTTATAATCAAATTTATCTGATGCATAGCTGGCATCACAATATCCAAAGATTTCAGTTTTACTTCCTCGATTGAATGTTACACGTACATCGAGTGTACCTTTGATGTATTTCATTAAGGTTTCTACTGCCTGCCAATGTTCTTCACTACAGCAGATATTGAATCTACTCAACAAGTTTATTGCATAACCAATATCAGGCGGGGCAGCTTGAAATAGGTACATTAATGATCCAATGGCATTCTCTAGCATTTTTTGTCCTACATTAGGTCTTAGAATTACTCCTGGATCTATGGGTTTACTTTTTTCGACACAATCCTCTAGGCCATATTCTTTCAACATATCTTCTATGTAATCAATCTGATCTAGTTTTATCGTTTTATTTTTTCTATCTCTAGTTACGTTAATTCCGAGTAATTTCTTTACACTTCCAAGGTTTTTTATTTCAAAGTGTTGTACTAGACATCATAGAAACCTTTATCGAGTCCTTCATCTTTACAGAAAACAATTGTGGCGTCTACAAAAATACTTACAATAAAGTTGATACCTGTTTCAGTTTTTGAATAATATATGGGGCATTCCAGGTCAATTCGACAAGGGTCTGACCCTCACCCTCTCCATTCTGAGTCCTAATGACCGGAGGTGTTTTGTTAGCCTAAAATAACATCTCCAAATTTTTCTCAGATTTTTACCAAGCCCCCTGACGCCCCCCGACCCCTTAAGATGATATTTTCAAAAACGGTCAATCGAACATTTTTGAAAATTATGAAAAAAATTACATAAATTCTGTAGGCAAAAAGTAAAATATCCCAACCAAAATCGAAGTGGGCAGGCAAAACGGTAATTTTTTATCAATTTTTTTATTGAATACTTTTTTTTTCAGTAATTTCGATTTCTTTCGCATTTTTCAGGATTCAATATATTTTATTGATTATATAGATTATATAGGAAAATATATTGAATCCTGAAAAATGCGAAAAAAATCGAAATTACTAAAAAAAAAAGTATTCAATAAAATTGATAAAAAATTACCGTTTTACCTGCCCACTTCGATTTTGGTTGGGATATTTTTCTTTTTGCTTACAGAATTTATGTAATTTTTTTCATAATTTTCAAAAATGTCCGATTGACCGTTTTCGAAAATATCATCTTAAGGGGTCGGGGGGCATCAGGGAGCTTGATAAAAATCTGAGAAAAATTTGAAGATGTTATTTTAGGCTAACGAAACACCTCCGGTCATTAAGACTCAGATTGGAGAGGTTGAGGGTCAGACCCTTGTCGAATTGACCTGGAATCCCCCATATACATAAGTCATTAATGGACCTAAAGTTTCATTGACCTAAATATGAGATCTAGTTTGTTGTTCCATACTCTATTCACCTGTTTAAGGCCATAGATGGTCTTTTTTAATTTGAAGACTTTAGATTCATTTCCTGGTGCTATAAATCCTAATGGTTGAGTCACATAAATGTCTCTATTTCACCATTGAGGAAAGCTGTCGTTACGTCTAAATGTTTAATTTCTAGGTGATATCGTGCCGCATTTGCAAATAGTATCCTGAGAGATAAATATCAGAATCTTGAATATCTTGTATGCTTACATCTTGTGATGTACTTCTGTACATGCGTTCTGAAATTCATCGCTGTCATCAGAGTCTTCTTAATCTTAAATTGAATCTTCATCTTGAATGGGTAGCATAACAGTTGATTTGGAATTTTTCAAATTGGATTCTTCATCAAAAACAACATCTCTGCTGAGCATGAATTTCTTTTCTTTGATATTCCACAGTTTATAGGTGTTTGGATTTTTACAGTATCCCATGAACAGACAATCAACAGATCTACTTTCAAATTTCTTGCAAGTCCTTCGATGGAACATGTGCAAACGCCTTGCATCCAAATATACTTAAGTTGAATAAGTTTAGTTTCTTGCCATACCATATTTCGTACGGAGTCTTACCATATAGTACTTCTTTTGGAGATCTGTTGGATAGATAGGACGCTATGGCCACTGCTTTTGACCAGAATTTTGTTTGTAGATCTGCATCAACGAGCATACAACGACCTCTATCTTGTAGTACTCTATTTATTTTTTCAGCTCTTCCATTGGACTGTGAGCTGCCAGGTATTGTAGTTTGATATATATAAGACATTTTTTAACGTTACCTTAAAAATTCCATTCAACGTTTTACAGTTGATCATGACATCACCTTCACCAAATACCTTTACTTTGTTTGAGTGTGTCATGGAAATTTGTTGAATTTTGGATTAATGTAAATTAATAAATTTGGATTTATCAGTGTACATGTGTCTTGATGCGCCTAAATCTAATATCCACAATTTTAATACATCAGTTTGTTTGTTGTTAGTAGCTACAAAACTAAGGAGTGTGCAGAAGGTTAGATTAACCAACAGAGCTTCACCATCAGACTCATCATCATCATCTTCATCATGGTTGTCATCTTCTTGATCCTTGGACTTGGACGCGAATGCTGCCTTTGTCCCCTTTGTTTTCACTGGACAGTCTTGGACATAATGGTCGTTTCGATGGCAAATGTGACACATTATTTTCTAAGTGCCGTTTTTTACCTTAAATGTCCACTTTTTTCCCGCCAGAAATTTTTGGGAGAAGCCCGTGAGTGCATACCTTGTATATCACGTGATTCTGGGGCTTCACGCTGAGTTACTTCTTCAAGGATGTTCTGTTTCACTTTATCTGACGTAATGTCGCCTCTTGAATTCTTCAGTGCGATCATCATTGGACCATCATACTCGGGGAGGCCCATCAGCAACAGCATAGTAACAACTTTGTTCGGAACGACCATATTTGAATTTTTGAGCCTGTTCGCTGCATTGAGTTTCTTGGCAATATGCTCTTGAACTGTTTCATAGTCTTTTAATTTCGTGATGCACAGATCAGTTAACATGTTACAAACACTGAAAATTGCTTGAGCATCATAAGTTTCAATTTTTCCCATATTTGTTTCGCTGAATCTGTTTTGTTGAAGTGTAATCGAACATTCAGTTCATCTGCCATGATCAACCGCGATCTTACTGGAATGTTATGATCTTCATCAGTATCTAGATCTCCCGTAGTTGATTATTCTATGACATTCCAGAATCTTTCTGGTTGCAAATATGCCTCCATTAACATAGCCCAATCTCGATAATTATCCTGTCCAGTCAATTTCTTGACCGACTGGAAAAACGAATTATTCGATCAAGACGCCACATTGTCTTTCAATGGTCGCCGGTTGTCGCACACACCTCTGAGCAACCAATAAACGCTCCACTAACTTTGCAACTAATGTACTATGACCAAGGGTGGAGGAGTTTAGAAGGAACAAACTTATATCATACCCAATATGGATGTTTCAAACTGCTATAGAATCTTAAACTATGTACAGGGTTGTTATGATTACAGAGTAGTTACTCTGACGACATCCATGTCACGACTGATCCCCTAATCCATCAGCTCATTTTTACACCTCTATGACACACACACAAATTCATGCATACATTATACAAGGCATCATATTGTTTGTAACACATGCATACTCTGGAGGCCATACGAATTATACTTTTTGTAACAAGCTGCATATTACAGATGAAATAAGGCAATTTTTTTCAACAAGTTTGGTATTTCAGTTTTTATTCTAGAAAATTGAATTTTTCTTCATGAATTATGGTTACTAATTTTTCAAACTAGAGAAGTAATTAGAAAACATGCATACCGGGGGCTTTCCCGGTTAGAATTTCCAAAAAATCAGAATTTCTTTTTTTTTGCGTAGTGTATACCATCAACCATCTGGTATAAGGTAGAAACCTTCTTTTCCCTTTATCCGATCGAGAACGGGTCTAAAACTGAATTACTGCGGCAGGCCCCAGAGGGGTCAAAAGAACGTCATACTGAAATAAGAAAATCCAAAGCCGATCAAAATGAATTTTTTTACGAAACCGAAGGCTTACTTTATGGAGCACACATCGCCGATTGAGTGTAAGACCCTTTTGTATTCGTTTATTCTTGTATTTTTGCTCGCAAAAAACTTTAAAAGCGATTTTCTCGAAACTGCAGGTTTCAGGCTTGCGACCACGATTCCAGCCAATCTAATGATCCAATTTAGCTGTAATTTTGTACAAACGTTCACCGAATGTATAGTTTTGGCGTGAACTAGGATTATAACTTTGTATTATTGTTTTCAAAAGTTATAAGCAGTTCAAGGTGAAGAAATGGAGAAAAATGAAAAAAAATGTTTAAAGCTTCGCCATTTGTTATTTTTTAGATATTTTTTCAAGATCCTAGTTCATGCCATAGCGTAACAAGTACTTTATAAGAATTTTTTTGAATTTTTTCTTCCAAATAATTTGAAGTGGAGGTATCATGGTCGCCAGATTTGAAAAGGGTCTCTTTCGGGTAACCGAATCTTGGCTGGATTTAAAAAAAAAAATATTTGTGTGCCTTGAAAGATGGAATTTACGATATATGTGTATCGGAAATGATGTAAAATAAATTTGCTGTGAAAAAAAAATTACCAAAAGACAGCGTTCTAACACGGAAAGCCCCCTTAAAAAACTTATATGATCTTACCTTTAAAGTCTGAGACCCTCTTTTCTCTTTATGCAACTGAAGAAATTTTAAATAGGCTGACGCTGGTTTTTTTGGGAGTCCCATACTCTTCAGTTTCTAAAAAAATATACAGAAAAAAAATAAAGTGATATTCCACTATACAGAAACATTTACAGTCTTAAAAATTAACAGATTCCGTGTCACTGTGAACGTTTACAAGACCTGACTCCTTTCAGAAATGTCTCAATACATAACATCCATGGTGTTGAATGACTTCGTTGAGATTATATATCTAAAAAAGTGATTGTCTTTTAATTCTATGGTAATTAAGTTGCAAACAAAAAAGTTTTTGTCTTTTGCGTCGTTTGTTGTAGTTTTACAAGAACGACGAATGTGACCTAGTACGTTGTTGTTGTAGTTGACGACCTTTTTTTTCTCTTCCGGACATAATTTGTTTTCGAAAGCCATATTTTGTTTTTTTTATCCTTGGTTTTGTGTATGTCTAATGTAAGTACAGTTCGATTGAGTTTGTAGTTATTCATTGCTGTTCATATTATAATTTGATAAATTTATTTTCATTGTAAATAAAAAAAATATTACAGTTGTGAGGAGTGCCCCCCTCAGAGGGCTGAAATGTAGAATGAGACTTTGTTTCTTCTGTCTAACATACGACACCGAAAATTTTTTTACCATTATATCAATAAGATCAGAAGAAGACAAGAATGTAGTATTGATAAATGAGGCGGACTTATTTATGTGTTATATACAAGGTGAATCGAACAGCATTGGGTAATGATTTAGCAAAACTAAACATCATAACATTCATGTAACAATTACTTTCAAAAAATTCACAAAAAATGTTTCACATGTGCTTATGACTGTAGATATTTCGACTGAAATTACGATTTTTTTTCCCCAAAATGAAGAGAAGAGGTTTGCCATTTATCTTGCTAAAATTCAGGACATTCCCCAGTCGATTTGAGAGAGAAATTGCGTTGGCAAAAAATGGATAACAAACTCACCATCCTTTGAAAAAATTTATCAGACATTTACCATTTTACTTGATACATAAATTCTGAACCTTTGAATTTCAAATAAAATGGTGACGAGTATTATTAGATGAGACTATTTTCTTTGACCTACATCACTTATACAACTCCGCTTTTTACGAATGTAAAATCTGAGAGCATGTTCTAAATGTTTATTCAAGAGAAAATTCGCTTTAAAAATGCACGTGCAATATGAGCCGAAATATAACACGAATGTTATTGATCGGAGCTAAATTGTGTACTTTTCACAAGTTTTATAAGAACTTGAGATTATTGATTGTTTTGCAAAAATATTAGCAAATAAAAAGTTGAAAAACATCGAGAGTGTGCGTTCACGATGGCCAGCCTAAGCTAGCACAGCCTAACTTTCTTAACTAAACCGGTACGCGACCATTAATAGTAGGTGATGTTAGCAAATGATGCTGACAGCGTGGTATTGTCACATCTTTAATCACTTTAATGACCAGAGTCAAAGTACTATCTAATATCTAATATTTATTTTTTATAATTGAAATCGAATAAGCATTTTTCTCTGTTGCATACCTAAATTCGTTTTCTATCGTATTTTTATTTACGACTTACGCAATATATACTTTTGCATAAATGTATTTTTTGTCCCTTTGTCTTGTTTGACTGGAGCTGATGGTAGAGTTACCTGAATACAGTGCTATAGTCAGTTGTTACTTACAGCATTGAATGTCATTGATTTTTTACACGTAAATACCAAAGCAATATTTTTTTTTTATACAAGAAAAATGCATTATTTTCGTATGAAACAAAGTTGTCGAATATGTTATTTGGCACTGCATATAGCATTGGGTTAGCTATGGTATTTGCATGTCAGTGACGCATAGACGTTAATAATAGTTGAAATCGGTGACATTTTACTTGGTCCATAAAGACTGACTATAGCATCTTCTTAACTATGAATTGTACCTGTAATCCTGATTTTTTATCCTTTGCATGCCTCGTAGCGCTTTTTTTCGCTTGCTTATCGATTTGAGCTTTTTTAATCAGTATCTTCTGTTCATCTGTCATCGAGTTTTTATAACTTTCGAGCGCTTTAATGTACTGTATATAACTGTTTTTAGTTTCTTCTTGCAGTTTCAATTTTTCACTAGGATCCATTTTTTTGTATTCTTGTGCGGCCATTTGACATATTTGCGGCTGTTTGAGATCGGGATACTTTTGCCTCAATATAGAGTTTTTTTGTCTCAGAAAAATTAAAAACATATTTGCTGGACGCTTCGGTTTTGGTGATAATCCTAGTCGCTCTTCTAAGGACTGCTTTACCGTTGCTACTGGCTGATAGTTGGGCAAAATGAATCTGAAAGAAAAACGGAGAACAGATTGGTCCAATGAGACAACTGCAGTCATATCAGTTTCATCAATGAGTAGTTAGACACCGCTCATACTCGGGTAATCCTAGAATAATCAACAAACACATGTTGGTTACCGTAGTAACAATATTTTTAGTCTTGAGTTACCCCAGGTATGTTTGCAAAGGATTGATCCAGCGTGACAATTCAAGTATTGGGGATGATTTGATAGAAAAATGTACTTCCTAAAATGACAGTATTAATGAAATTAAAATTAGTAATATCAAAGTAACGGAACATTAAACAAACAATGGCTATTTTTCTACTCCAGAAGAACTTTGAAAAAGTAGTGTTGGCGCAATATGAGTATGCCAATACTGTGTCACAATTTAATGAATTTGAGGGAATCCTAATTTTTCAAAATTTCAAGTTTTCCTAAAGATGCGTTGTGACAATAATATTAGAAACTAAAAGTATATGCAAATTTGCAAAAACTAATGATAGCACAACCTCAGGATTGTTTCAGATTTCATAAACCACACTAAGCTGAAGGTACTCATATTTTGCCAATGCAACACCTTCAAAGTTTTGTAAAGCGGCGAAGTAGTGAATTTTAGTTCGGTGATTTATTATGCAAGCGTTATTAATTTCTGCCTCACCAGAATAGGAGTTATATAAGTTAGGAATATTAATTAAGAACATGCCAATTCCGCTAATTGTGACGCACAGGCTGTTAGACCAAGCATTGAAATTGGTAGAAAAACGAGAATCACCCCGAAAACAAAAAGTTGAGTTTACAATAGATTTGCATATTTCAACATCTGGAGAATCCTTAGAATATTATTTTCATCGATATCGTATTTTCAATTGAGTTCGGTGCCTATGCAATTAGTCTTAACTTCAAATTACATATATGTTATTATTTATTGCTGAATCTAATAGACAGATTAGCTGTAAATAATAACAATAAAATATTGTAACGAGAATTGAATTTAGCAATTTGCTGCTCTTAGGATCATTATGATAAAAACAAAATAATAAAATGCAAAATAATCCAATCAAGACTAATGCATCAAGTTCGTAACGAAATTTAATGCAAAAGGTTCCACACTTGTACTATACCATATATTGGACTATCCCTTTACTTTCGAAATTGAATAATTTTAAACTATGCTACGACTATTCACATTGGAGACTGAACCTACACAAGTCACATCAGATACTTTGAATGCTACGAATTGTTTACTTTGGTCAAGATTTGTTGGGTATTTGTTACATTGCTGTTATTCTTTATGAATAACCATATTCTACAACCATACATGAGCCATAGCGGTAGCCACTGAGCTAAAAATAATCAAAGCATCGATTAATGTGCTTTTAAAACGGAAATTGCATGGATTTCAGTATGTTGTGTTATTAGCGGAAAAGTTTTTTGATAATTTATAGTTTCATTCCAAATATTTTTTAATTTCAGTTAAAAAAAAATTTTCATTTTCATTTATCTTCTACTTATTATATCATATGGCTACTTGGTAAATAAGGCAATGATAATAATTCATACTTTAATCATATAAATTGATATTGTATTGCTGCGTTCATAGGAGTATAAAACAAAAACCGATTGTGAGATAAAATAATTGCGTCGGTCAATGAATCAAGTTTGAGAAATAATCGATTACTCTATTAATCAGGAAAAAATAATCGATTATTTTCGGTCATTCTTAACCAGGTAGGAACTACGCTGTCTATATCTGTAGCCCTCAGAGGATTCCAAAATACATATGAATCTCGTCTCCGTAAGTTAAAAGACATTGTACCATGATCCGTGTCTGACTTGCATACAATCGCGCTTCAACCAGTTACTGTGCGAACATGTGTCTCAAAGAACCAGAGTAGATCGATAACGCTGGCTAAGCATTATCTTAAGAATTAATCTTCTAAACAGGCATGTCATGGACAAAACAAATGGGTGAATTGTGAAAATAATAATCTACCCAATAACAGAAGGAATGGGAGTGATACATAAAGCGTTGACTAGGATAAAGGTTCTCTTGTCTTACAACATGAGGCAATTAAATTGACTGGCACAATGAGACGAACTGAAAAATAATAAAAATTAGCCAACCGCCACACGCCTTAGAAAAACTAAGTCAATCGTATGGCTTATTACTTATTTCTATTTCATATTCCTGCTCATTGTGCAAGAACCTTAAAGGTTATGCAGATTATTTAAGGTATAGGATGAATACCTTGATGACAGAAGATTCCTATAAGGTCTCATTGTGTTACAAAGTTTGAAAAAATTCCCAATCACGGCCATAGTTGAATCGAATTTTCATTCGCGTGATAAATTTCTATTTATTTTCTCCTTGGTTATATCCCTGCCGCGTAGATATGCATGTACAATACGTACTAAGAGATGCGGGGCCTAAAGCGCCTCCACCATGCACGCCAAGGTATGTGTAGGTGTCGTAGGTGTAACGTACGACCTGAGCTGCGTTCTGAAATCTCACTCGAGTTAACTCAGGTATCATCGTTTCTGGGTGCATTCCGAAACTAGCTGGCAGCGCTGAAAACTCCCTAGGACAGAGACAGAGCTAGTCACAAACTCGGCAGCACAAAAGAGATAAGAGATTGCCGACATCACTGGGAGCTAATTTCGGAACGTAGCCTCTATCAAAACGCATACGATCAAACAGAGAAACAATGATACTCGAGTAACTCGAATAAGGTTTCAGAACGCAGCTCTGAACGGCTATACCTATGTTTGACCGTTCATTATTATTATTTTTTATCACTACTACCAACTAACCCAACTCTAGTATGATGTCGGAGCGGCACTCCACGGAAATTCCCCAAAGCTGTCACTAGAGATTATCGCGAATGTTTATCTAGACTTCACATCAGTAGTTGTGGGTCACCAATATCGATTATTCACTGAAGTGAAATGGACAGCTTGATCGAATTCGCGTAATTGGGTATTAAGGTGCTTATAAAGACCCGTTGTACACCTCGAAAACGCGAGGATGCAAAACTCCTATACCGCTTAAGCGATCAGAGTGAAAACTGGGCAGTTAATGCCTTATTTTGCCAAGAAGTGGAGCGTCTTTTTACTTTTACAAAATTTTGAAAAAAAATTTTACAGATTGGTTACCACCCACAGAAATTGGCCAAATATTCGCAGTTGCACTAAATGGATCGAACTATTCGGTATGACGCCACTCAGCGGTGATGAAATACACATTTGGAGCCCAGTCCCATGAGATTTGATGGTAAAATGACGAAATGGCAGCTGATCTAGTTTTCGATTACGAAGAACACCGAAACCTCATTTTGGTGCCATTTGTCGGTAATTTCTTACTGACATTACACGCATACATTACCGGCATGCGCGTAATGTCGGTAACAAATGTCGCCAAAATAAGATTTCGGTGTACTTCGTAATCGAAAACTAGATCAGCTGCCATTTCGTCATTTCACCATCAAATCTCATGAGACTGGGCTCAAAATGTGTGTTTCATCACTGCCGAGTGGCATCATACCGAATAGGTCGATCCATTTAGTGCAACTGTGAAAATTTGGCCAATTTCTGTAAGTGGTAGATTCTGTAAAATTTTTTTCAAAATTTTGAAAAAGTAAAAAGACGCTCCACTTTTTGGCAAAATAAGGCATTAACTGCCCAAGTTTCACTCTGATCGCTTGAGCGGTATAGGAGTTTTGCATCCCCGCGTTTTCGAGGTGTACAACGGTTCTTTATAAGCACCTTAACGGGGAGTTGAAACTTGTTGTAAATTATTGGAATGAAGTTTACTTTACCTTTTATAAGATGGCCTCTCCTGGAACTGTTGAATAGGTGTGATGAAGGAACTTGTTTTAAATGAACACTGAATTTAGATTCGGAATCGGTTTTAAATGAAATATATTTCGATTGAACACACAGAATAAAAATGAACAATTTCAATAGTATAAAATTGGATAATGAATCGGGCAGAAATTCGTCGTTGGAATGCAAGTGCTAGAGAATTCTACCGCGAAGATCTACTGAGTGTACTAGTAGATACTGGAGATGAAAACCAAGAGAGCGAATAAACGCTGGGTGCTCGTATTTATTCAGATCGGTAGCGGTAGGGGTGTGAAATCCTCTCCTCAAGCATTGCTCCACGATAACGCATTTCTTCCTCTTATTCTAAGAATTAAAACTAGACTGGTATGCTATGCTATGGGATTTATTGGTGCCGGGTGCAAAGTTGGACTTTGTACTGTCCCGCCAACTCTTTGCTCCATACCACCTCTCCTTGTAATTAATCTAAGATTGAAAACTGGAGTGGCGTTCATTTTTTAGGATTTGAATTAGTGTGTTAGGGGTATGATTTTCATGTATATGTGTGTTGGTGCAACGTGCTAGTGTATTTGTCGATAGGCGCGCGGTCCCTTGAGAGCTGTACTGACGGAGTAGGGGATCTAACACAACTTTATGGGGTGATCTTCGCCCGCGTAACGCGCGTATGCTCGAGATCCTTGCGCGAACTTAGATCGCCGTTTCCTAGGGTTGAATCCGTGTGAGCCTTACCTACACCATTATGTTGGTTTTGATTTTATACAACGTCTGCGTTCTCGAGTGTACGGGGCGTTATATGTATTACAAGCGTAGTTTTACTTCGAGAATGTTCCAGTGCTAAATAATATAATGATGGATTATATAAAAGATAAATCATTAATTTGCTTACTTAATGTTTAGCTGCGATACAAGAGCGTTTTATAATATGATGTTTGATATATTTTAGCGGAGTACAAAGATAATTAATTCTGGGACATTGTTATATTTCGTCTTCAAAAATAATGTAGATGTATTGATTTTGATAATTTCATAATAGTCTACTCATCATTGTTTTCCTGGGCTGCCTCAAAGAGGATTAGGTAGAGTGGAAGGTCCCATAAGGCGCCCATGTATAATTTCGTAACCAGTTTTGCAGCGCCTCTGGCGCGTCGGGGGATGAGTTAGTGACCCCCCACTCTCCAATTTAGCAGTAGCGGTAGATTTAAATTAAAATATTGCAATCTTGGATATTCATACGAGTGAAAAAATACAAAAACCAAATGTAAAATCATAGTAATACGTGTATTAATAATAACATTTTATTTCGAAATGTAAGTTCGTTTCAATATCTACACTATTAACACTGTTGACAGTTTTGGTATTTACTATATTTACAGTTTTGGTATTTACAATATTTACAGTATTATTCTTTTCTTCTCATTAACCTCTATTTATTCGTATTTTTTTTCGTTCCAAAGCTTTTTCAACACCAGCAAATGATAGCCATTTTGCACATTTGTAATGTACACAAAAGAGATTACTGAGACAGTACTCCATACATACTGCTAGATTGCAAAACAATGCGCGATCGAGTGAACTGGACTAGGTTATGTTAGTCGTCGGTGAATACTTACATTTTCGGATCTCGCGGAATATGAAAATATGTATGACGTGGGTGCTTACGCGAGCTTTTTTTGCAGCCCTGGGGGCTTATTACGGTTTTTCACTCTTCAGATTTCCACCCATCAAAGCATTCTGATTGGTTGGCGAAGTTCAATTAACCAATCAGAATGCTTAGATGACGGGCAATGTGAAAAGGGATGAAACCGTAATAAGCCCCCTGTACCCCGCAATCGTGTAATAACCAAAGTTCACACCAGCCCTATGACACTCACGTACTTTGATTCCGTTAGCTGTGACTACATCGTGACTCTAATCAAACGCGGCGCTAGTAGTAACTTTGGCCGCGTACAGCGCCAACGACGTGAAGAAGAATTATTTTTACTCATGGCGGTTCATTGTTTGGGTTGTCAGCAGGGGGCGACACCATAGACTTATAGAGATAGACTGCGCGCTCCGCGCACCGAGTTGAAGCCTAACGTAGAAAGAGAAGGCACCAGCGGGAGTCCGACCTCTCTCTTGCACGGACGAAAGAGTGGGGAGCAGCCGGAGCAGCGCCGCGAGCAATAAGGCAAGCGGGGAGGTAGTTATCAAGATAGGACTAGAGACACGCTGTTTCCCCCCACCAAGTCGTCGATTAAAGTGAGAGGTCGGCTCCCGCTGTTGCCCTCTCTTTCTACGTTGGGCTTCAACTCGGTGCACGGAGCGCGCAGTCTATCTCTATAAGTCTAGGACTCTGTGCCGATATTACCACCAATTCAAAGTTAAAAAGCCGAGACGGTGGCTCCTCTGCGCCCTCGCGGCGGCCACTCTCGGATACTAGCCACATTCTTCACTTTGGTGCCAAAGGAACTACACATTCGCAAAAAACGTTTTAAGGAAAATGGGGAAGGAAAATGCAAAGGACGAAGAGGATCTGCGAGACCGTATAAGACGGCTCGAGAAGAAGATGCGGAAAAAGAAAAAATGAAAACATCGTAGGAAACGTAAGTTAACCTCTAATTTGTTACAGTTCACCTCAACACCGATACAACGAGGCTAAAGAGACCACTATCATTACACTCGTTGTCTCTCTCATGCTCGATGGCTAGGCCAAAGAGTAACTGACAAAAAAAAAAAAAAATCTACGTAAGGCGTAGAATATTACAATGGGAAGCGGGCTAGGCCCACACTTCCAACAGTTCAGGACTGCCAAATACAGCGAATGCTTTATTTTTATCCGAGGGATATTGATATGCATTTTACAAGAGTGGATGTTTTCTTCTCCTGGCCGCAGGTTATGACTATTCATCGCCATATAGCAGCAGGGAGAGCGGCAGCGAGGCAAGCGATAAGGAGAAGGAGAGTGAGAGAGAAAGACGATCGTGCTCACACCATAGACTTATAAGATGAACCGAGCGCTTCTATAAGAGGCACTGACGCTTACATATGAAAGACAGAGATATCCGGGAGTACTGCTCTCTCTTTTCAATCGGCATCATGGTGGGAGACAACGGAGCAGTGGAAGTGGAACAGCTTTGCGCCTGTCATATGCGTATTTCTCCTCGTTCTCCTCTACTCAGTCCCCTGTAACATCCGACCGGAACGTCCGTATGTTTTATTGTTTATGATCATTCCCTAACATTAGTTACCAACTAACCAAAACTCTAAATGTGAGAACTCTGTAAGAAAGTCATTCAAGGAAACTGCTTAACCATCTGAAAGCCCCTAGATGAGGCATAACAACCATTATCATTAATCAAGAGTCCAGCAACCATATTACAGGATCCTCACATTACAGGAGACTATGATATTATTATTTTATTATCACAATTTACTAACACCATTATATCGAAATATTATACAATACCTAGTTGCAAACACGGAGTTAAGAGCCACATTATAGGCAACCTACGCTACAGCCTACAGCCCACGAGATAGATAAGACTATAACATGAAGATATATAATCAATATAATATAAAATTAATAACATTAGAGAAATAACCTGTAAAGGCCAGGGACTGCGACACCTCCAAATACGTAAATACAAATTATTCAACATTCCCTTCCAAAACGCCGTATTGTAGGCAACGCGCCCAAACTTTGGAGGTAACGTAGACCT
Source organism: Diprion similis (assembly GCF_021155765.1). Lineage (NCBI taxonomy): Eukaryota > Metazoa > Arthropoda > Insecta > Hymenoptera > Diprionidae > Diprion > Diprion similis. The sequence goes on along the minus strand of NC_060105.1, from coordinate 15,175,508 downwards.
CTATTGCAGAACCGTACAGAACGCCACCTGGAGAGTGTATCAGTAACACAATAACAAAATCACCGAAGGTAAACTAACTCACGAGATGATTCTGTAGGGCGAGGCAATCAAAAGGTAACTCAGGAAAATAATAATGAATAGACCATTATTAAATCCTCAAAATCAAAACATCCACATTATTTTTGGAGACGAAGTATAATAGTGTTCCAGGATTAATTATCTCCTATAAAATATATCAAATATTATATTAGAAAACGCTCTTGTATCGCAGCTAAAACATTGAGCAAGCAAATTAATCAATTATCTTCTATATAACCCTTCATTATATTCCCTAGCATACTGGAACATTCTAGAAATAAAAGTACGCTTGTAATACAACGCCCCGTACGCTCGAGAACGCCGACATTGTATAAAATCAAAACCAATATAATGATGTAGGTAAAGCTCACACGGATTCAACCCTAGGAAGCGGCGATCTCGAGCATACGCGCGTTACGCGCCCGAAGGCCACCTCATAAAGTTGTCTTAGACCCCATACTCCTTCAGTACAACTACCAAGGGACCACGCGCCTATCGACGAATACACTAGCGCGTTGCACGAACACACATATACATGAAACTCATACCCATAACATACACTAATTCAAATCCTAAAAAACGAATACCACTCTAGTTCTCAATCTTAGAGAGGGGGTATGGAGCAAAGAGTTGGGGGCACAGTCCAAAGTCCAACCTTGCACCCAACACCAATAAATCCCATAGCATAGCATACCCGCCTATTTTTTTTTTGTTAGAATAAGGGGAAGAAATGCGTTGTTGTGGGGCAATGCTCGAGGAGAGGATTTCACACCCCTATCGTTACCGCTCTCAATAAATACGAGCACCCAGCGATCATTCGCTCTCTTGGTTTTTATCTCCAGTAGCTACAATTACTCAGTAGATCCTCGCGGTAAAATCCTCTAGCATTTGCATTCCGACAACGAATCTCTGCCCGATTCATTATCCAATTTTATATTATTAAAATTTGTTCATTCTTATTCTGTGTGTTTAATCAAAATATATTCTACTTTAAACCAATTCCAAATCTAAATTCTGTGTTCATTTAAAACAAGTTCCTTCATCACGCCTATACCACAGTTCCGGAAGAAGCCGTCTCATAAAAGATAAGGTGAATGTTATTCTAATAATTTATAACAATTTCCAACTCTCCGTTAATATCCAATTACGCGAATCCGATCAAGTTGTCCATTTCACTTCAGTGATTAATCGATATTGGCGACCCACAACTACCTGATGTGAAGTCTAGCTAAACATCCGTGATAATCTCTAGTGGCAGTTTTGGGGAATTTTCGTGGAGTGCCGCTCCGACGTCACACCCCGCCACTAATATCCCCAGACAGAGAGAGAAATACTCCGGACCCTCCGGACATATCTCTGTCCTTTATATCCCTACTTCAAGCGACTCATAAGAGTGCTCAGTCTATCTTATAAGTCTATGGCTCACACGCGTCGTGGCGGCGTAGGGCTTCCCGCTCGACCTCCATATAGTTAGCCCCCCATGTGTGTGGATTGGAATAATTCTTTTTGCAATCGTTTGTCGGTCGTTTGTCGGTCAATGATGGACTAATCCGAACGTTTGTCGGTTATTCCTCGATTAGAAAATAATTTTTCAAAATTAGCATAAAAAATTTCCCTAGTTGGCCCCATGACGGAACTGTGTCCGATTAATTTTGATGGTAATCGATCTAGAATCGTTTGTCGGTGATTGATGGATCATTCTCGCATAGTCAATTTGGACAGTTTCTGTAAAATCGTAGAGACAAAAATCTAATCTGGGTTGTCTATTGCTAATCGCTGCGTGGAAACCTACCATATGTGTTTATTTCATGGACTAGCAATTAAATTACATTTTCAATATGGCGGCGAGCCACCACACATCCATACCTGCCGAAAGACCATACGGATCTGAAGTGTTAACTGGGTGAGTTTCTATGAAGTGATAATGTATGTTATTAGAAAAAAATTTCCGGGGAGTTTTTCTTGCATTTACAAAGAAAATATGAAAATTATTCAACCGATAATGGATCATCAATAAGCGAAAAACTTATTTAGATCAAATTGCTTTGAAATAGTTCAAATATATTTTTATCGAGAAGCTAGGGGAAAAAATTCGCATAGGGAATTTTTTATAGTTAGCCCCTCGATGGAATTGTTTCCGATTAATTTTGATATTAATCGATCTAAAATCGTTTGTTGGTAATTGATGGATCATTCTCACATAGTAAATTTGAACAATTTCTACAAAATCGTAGAAACAAAAATCTAATCCGGTTATCTATTGCTAATCGCTGCGTGGAAACCTACCATTATGGCGGCGAACAGAATCAATTTCTTAACGTCGCTCTACGGCCATGCTCTACGGTATCTCTACGGTATTCAAAATGATTCATAAGTGTGAGCTCGGAAAAAAATGTGACTCAAAAATTGAGGTTAAATAACCAACTAGTGGATAATCAACGCTCCGGTGAGATTACGACGGTAGGGTGGGTCAAATAAAATGACTATTTTTTTTCCCCTCGATATAATGAAAAATTGATTGTATGGCATCTCAAAAAGGCTGTAACCGTCGAGGTTAGTAGAGTCTTTTTAGTACATTTCTGTAGAACTTTTGATGCTCTACAAAAAAGCTCTCTTGTATCTAATCGATAGAAGTAACCATTCAAAAGATAATCGTCGATTAGTCCAATTAGTCCAAAAAGAATTAATCCAATCCACACACATGGGGGGCTTACTATATGGAGGTTACCACGTCGCACCATCGTCAACCTAAAGCTAGGTGACGCAACTCAAATTCTCAGAATCAGTGCACTGCACTGGCAACGTTGCGGAATTTTGATGGATATATTCAATCGTAGATGAAAAAGCCTATCGACCGATATTGCTTCATCTTCAATATTAAATATTAAACATTATGAATAAACCCTGGAGGTGAAGCAACCCCGCAAACGTTAAATTACTATATACATAGTTGAACGCAACACACCCCCAGACACCTGTTCAACCTTGCACACCTGTGCGTTCCTTTTACGCAATTATTCTAATACAATAATAAACCACACAGCTATTGTTTACCTAATATTAAAAGACATTTCTGAGTCCTTACATGAAGCCACCAGCGAAAAACATCCAAAATTCAAATTATTAAATATTATAAAACCGAACAAAGAAAGCTTTGGTAGCCAGCTAGAAGTTAGCCGGGCTACGCAAAGCAAACCATATAAGGTAACGACCAAGACGTTAATTAGGTCACCTTGATCGGAACCATTCACAGTCCAGCTACCCCCTAAATATTCACTGGTGACTCAATGTAATAAATCTGTCACCCAAAAATTGTACAGGAGCATAGGAGATTTTGCCCTATATAAACGGGTGCAGATTGAACTCGGAGAGCATTACTATTCTAAACTTTTGAACTGTTACTTTGTCACTCCGCCTCAAAGCATTAATTTCCATAAGTTTGAACTGTTACCTTGTCACTCTTCCCCAGAGCATTATTTTAACTTTGTATTTGTACTCTTAACCGTAACGTAAACTAATAAACATTGAAGTGCATTAAAAATCCGAATCATTCAATTCAATTAAAACACCTCAACTACCTGGTCCTTCGCCGCTCCACGAAGCTACCTGTTGTCCTGTATCACCAATCTCAAACAACAAGGGTAAGTTGATTTAATATTCCATTATTTCGAATTCCTTTCAAATCATCCAAGACCCCCCCACTACGCGAATTTGTTGATGTTACCTATTTCACTTTAGTGATTAGTCGGTATTGGCGACCCACAACTTACGTCCCAGTTCATTTTCGCGACTCAATTTCGAATCTAACTCTTAATTTGTCCGGAATAGACCGTTAGGACGTCACACTAAGAGCTGGCTTCAGCGGACCCATAAGCCTGTGCTTCCATGTATGTATGTATTGTATGTATTGTACATACATACATACAGCGGCTATCTTCTTTGGTAGAGTTCAGTGGTTGAATGCACTGAGATTGGACAAACTCTCGGAACTAGTGTCTGGCTACAGTCGTTTTAGTTTTTTTTTTATTCTTGCGCGAGGGGTGAAGTCGGGGAGATTTTTTGTTCCAAGTTTGCCAAACAGAACTGAATCCGACTACAAATTGCAACTATAGGGCGGGAAGGGCTAAAATTATGCGAATTCCCTATTCAAATTAGTTCCTTAGAGCATATACAGTATGGAGGAAGCGTGGCGACGGAAAACCGGCGAAAGAGAGAGACATAGTAAGACGATTATTTTTCTCTTTCTACAGCAAGAGCGTACCTATCGTAATTGAGTGCCCCAAGCACTGCAGCGATATTGTAATACGAAGAACATGTCCCACACATGCAAATGCACTAGGGGGTCAGGCGATTGAAACAAGTCGGTAAACTGTTGAGAAATATATGATTGAGTGACACAAAATTGTTGATGCAAACCCTATCATAACCTAAAAAATGAGTAACGTGAAACTTACCGACGAAAACCAATAAAACCTTCTTTAACATCTTGCTCAAGTTTGCACGTAGAAACATTTCCCTGTCATGATTTCATTCATCAAGTATTGAAGTCTGCTATAGGCAGTGTTTATAAGATTCCAAGGTATGTTCAACAAACCCAGAGCGCCGGGGCCCTGTGCAACGAGCGTGAGTGTCGGGGCGCTGACGTCAGTCAACCAATCGCGAGCGTGCGAGACAGAGAAAGGTCTTAATATTTCCCTCTCTGTGGCGTTTTCCACTCACACGAAAAGGTATACAAGGCTTCCTCCATACTGTGTATGCTCTAAGATTAGTTCTATCAATAACAATTGAACTATTAACTTGCAAACGATGGGAAATCACTTCCAAACACCTATAAACGATTAAAAAGAGAATCAACTCATTTGGTGTTATTGCGGGGCTTAGTATATGGAGCTAGGTAAATCATAATATTTATTTCGAGTTCCTTCTCTTATCCAATACTTATGAAAATTGAACTATAAATCAATTACGCGGGGTTTTGATGCTTATTCATTGAACATCATTGTTTAATCGAAATTGGCGACCCAAATTATTGACGTCACAGTGACGTCACAGCTGTGTAAGGTACTACCATCTACAGTTCCGTAGCATCACCAGTATGCATGGACAAAACGACAGCACAGATAATAATAGCAGGCGCGCCCATCAGTCACTCGCTACATAACCAACGTAATTAGACAACCTCCCGGAGGTTGCACGAAGTTTTGCGACGTGAGTTTACTTTGAAATTGAGAGCTTGATTTTTGTCAGCCGCTGGTATAGGTAATGGAAGGTTTTGTCGTGAGATTATCCTAAAAAAAGCAATATTCGATATTACGTGGTTATATTGCTAAAATATTACTGTACACCGTACGTTAAACGGACATTTGTTAAACCGTACAAATTTTGAGATCATGGCGGTACCCACGGCCGGTGTTGGTCAGTATTAACCACACGTATTTCCGTGATTCATCATTCATATTTATACATCTTCAATGATCTCCCTGACCATACTAGAGTTCTACGAGCTATCCAATAATTACTTTCCCACCTGAACCCAATTACTAATTCCACAATAGTGAGAACTAGTCACCTGACAGATCACGTTTTTTCCCTGTCCCCTAATTTCATATCGTAACTAAGTTGGTATGTAACCATAGTTGAAAGTACAATCTACATAATTTTATATTTTGGTGTATTTGACAATACCCTTTCTCATATTTCGCTAGTTCAACCCGTCAAATCGTTGAGATCTGTCTTCTCCATGTATCGTCTTAGTTGAAGTATATCTCCGACGACAAGGATCCTGATCGTTGGTATCTACCAAAATGCACCAAACATCTCCCGCTCCATCACACATGTTTTCATTTCTTACAGTCTAATATCGTAAACTACGAGCGTCAGTGTTGTAACTTTATCTTTTAGTTGTTCCATATTTGGAAATAACCAAATATCTTCACCGTATACTATTTTCGATATGCTTTTTAATTTCAGACAACTGTTGAGTATTATCAGATATCCAAGTATTTTTCCAACAACGTCCAAAAAATTTTCATGTATTTCTGAGTTGTAGATGATATAGCAGCGCACAGTGACCTTCAGTCCAGTTATATTTTAAATCACTATTTTTGTATTTCTATGGAACTAGTTCTAAAAGGGAGGGACCGGCACAATGCCCACGAGTTTTGGAATGAAACTTTGTAGACGTTGAGTGGTGAATGGTACTAAGTCATCTGTAACATATTAGGGGTAGATACACAGCCATTCCTGAGATATTGTGATTGGAACATTTTGCAACCGCCTGTAAAGCTTGCAGCTAAATGGGAAAATATCAAAGCGGACAGCTGAGCGGCAAGCGCATCATTCTACCATCTGTGCGTCTCGTGTTCAAGTCTCACACTGTACAAAATTTTTTTTTCATCTTTATCTTAATTCACATCGAACAAACATAGAATAGATATTTTTTGCGTATCCCGCTTTTTTATTGAATCAAATGGACTTTTTTCAATTAAAGGGGGTTTCCCATTCAGAACGCTGTTTTTTCGAAATTTTATTTATCACAGTAAATTCGTTTTAAATCATTTGGGATACACGTATATCATAAATTACATTTTTCAAGCCACAAAAAATTTTTTCTCATCAGGACAAGATACGGCTACCTGAAATAGATCCTTTTCAAATTTTACACCCGATACCTGCACTTCAAATCATCTGAAAAAAAAATTCAAATGATTCTCATCAAGAGAATTGTTTGGCTATGGCATGAATTAGGATTTTGAAAAAATATTGAAAAATAACAAAATGGCAGAGTTTAAAAGGTTTTATTTTCATTTTTTTCTCATTTTTTACACCATAAACTGCTTATAACCTTTTTAAATAATAACAAAAAGTTCTAATCCTAATTAACGCGAAAACTATACATTTGGCGAACATGTGTGTGAAATTTCAGCTGAATCGGATCATTAGATCGGCTGGAATTAATTTTTTCCTGCGAAAAAAAATTGCGATGACCGAGCTGCTCGCAAAAAACTTTAAATGCGATTTTCTCAAAACTGTATTTTTCGAGCTTGAGACCACGAGTCGTAAGCTCAAAAAATACAGTTCCGAGAAAATCGCATTTAAAGTTTTTTGCGAGCAGCTCGGTCATCGCAATTTTTTTTCGCAGGAAAAAATTAATGAAAAGGGTCTTACATTCAATCGGGGATGCCTGTTCCATGAAGTATGCCTCCTGTTTGGTAAAAAAATTCATTTCGATCTGCTTTGGACCTTCTTATTTCAGTACGACGTTTTTGTTACGCCTCTGTGGCCTTCCGCAGTAACTTAGTTTTGGACCCATTCTTGGTCGATTGAAGGGAAAAGAAAGTTTTCACCTTATTCCTGAAGGTTTATAGTATACAATGCGCCAAAAGATTTTTTGAAAATTCTGAATTGGAAACCCCCCTTGAATGCTTGCCAGGATTAGAGATGTGTAATATAATATACTGCTTTATTAGTCACAAATCCAAGTACTTGCTGCATATTCAATGTTAATGTACTAGTAATTCCCATGTTAATTTTGTCTAATAGTGCAACTTCGGTAGAATAACAACAATTTATGAGACTCTGCAGGTAGAAAATCATTATTATTTAGTCGAAAGTTGCTCTACTATACAAAATTAACATGAGAATTATTTGTAACTCGATGTGAATATGCAGCAAGAACTTGGATTTACAATTAATAAAGCAGGTTATTATATTATACATCTGAGGTCCTAGCTATTATCTAACTGAAATAAATCCATTAAATTCGATTAGAAAGCATATGTGGAAAAAATGTCAATTGTATGTTTGTTTGAGGTGAATGGCAACAAAAAAAAAAAGAAAAAAAAATTAAATAGAGTGCAAGACTTGAATGCGGAACGCATGGATGGTAGACTGACACGCTTGCTGTTTGGCTGTCCGCGTGATATCTCTCTGGGAAGCTTTAGGGTATAGAAGCGGTTGCGAAACATTCCGACTGCTGTATCTCAGGAACAGCTGCGTATCTACCCCTAATATTTTAGTCTACTTGGTACTAGTGCTCACTAAACGCCTACCAAGTTTCATTCCAAAACTGATGGGAAATCTGCTGGTCCCTCCACGTGAGTATAGGAAATGGCATGTACTAGTTCCCAGTGTGCTTAGCTAAATACATTTTGATGATATTACAATTTTGTACAATAATTTATCTAGCAACTAAACTCCAAATGCTACAATCCATACCCAGTTATTTAGCATCGGCAATAATATTTCCACTTATAACACGTTGTCAATTCAATTGTTGGAGAATAATGTATTAAAATTTCTAGATAATAAAAGTTGTTGAACTTTTAAAATATTCTAAAACTTGTTTGCTTTAACTGGATTGTAAAGCAGTAATTGTTACAGAGTTGTAAGTGAAAGTTCAATTGGCCATTTAGAAAATGCAATAGTAGTACAATCCAACAGAACCTGTACATAACTAATTGTCTTTTACGAAAAATTACTTGAAAATGACGGTATCAAATTCAGTAAAATTCATACATGGGGCATTCCAAGTGAAATCGAGGAGTCATTTGCCGCATGTCATCAGATCCTCGCCGTAACATTTTTTTCGAATTGATTCCACTTCAAAAGAGGCCTAATTTTTTTCAAGAATTTTCTCGCTACTCCTTGAAGTGGCCCCGACCATCTAAAAACTAGAAAAAAATGTGAAATAAATATAAGGCAGCTGTAGCCCACTTTCTAATTATGATAGATAGTACTTATTTTTGTCCCGGAATCTGTGAAAAAAATTGCAGAATTTTAAAAATGGTGTTTTTTTAAATATCCTTTTTTTACACAAAAACGATCGGCGCACTACCTGGAGTAGTAGCGAGAAAATTCTTGAAAAAAATTAGGCTTTTTTTGAAGTGGAATCAATGCAAAAATTAAGTTAGGCGAGGATCTGATGCTATGAGACAAATGACTCCTCGATTTCATTTGAAATGCCCTATATATACACAGATATATGTGTCTCACTTAAACTTCTTCAAAAATTTTCAAGTTATTGTCTTATAAATGACTAAACAGTCCAATCACCTTGCGGACGCATTTTTTGTATCATCTAGTCAAAAAGTGATTCAAATGAAAATCTCAAATGTTTTAAATGGTGCAATTGAAGTTAATCAATGTGAGTGTAATGAAAACAATGGTCCCTTACAGGCCTGAAGTTTTGAGCATTTATTTGAATAAAAATACATCCAACTTTTCAACACTACCTAGTTTGTCAAAGATTTAGAAAATTGATATATTACACATTTCTAGATGCGTACTAATTTTGAAGAAAACTGTCTTACTAAGTGAGCAAGTTTTGCAAAACAATTGCTGTTGTATAAGCCCATTAATATTTACGTTCAAACGAATGTTCGGAACTTCTGACAATTTCACTTTGACACAGAACAGTTTGAAAACTGTAAATTTGAATAAAACCTAAAATCTCATATCATCAATAATTTCAGAAAGATAACATCTAAAGTCTTAGAATTTTATTGGATAACTCTACGAGTTGCTTGGTAGCTAGTGCCAGTAATTTATCTTGAATGATCCATAAAGAATTTATTTTCGAACAAATCAAGTTATATATGCATCATTTGAGGTAAATGAATTTTACCACATGTTTTCTTGCCTATGCAGCAGCACAGCGACTTATCTATATTTAACTTTGTATATGGCCCGCTGTGTTGATAAGTAGCTAAAACGTCTAAAAGTATCGGTTAATAGCACCCATCAACATAGGTATTTCGCCATTTTGCAATGTAAGCAACACAGCGCTCAATATACCTTTGCTGTTGAAAAATTCATGGACTTATTAACAATTAAGCTATTGTAGTTGACAGTCAAATTCACCTGGATTAACTTCAGTTGCATGCTATTTCAACCCTTTTTAACAAGATGGAAGTTTGGACCGTTGATATCTCAAAGCATATTCAAAAGGAATAGCTATATTGTAACTTGAGAATTCCAAAAATGTGAATGCACTGTGTGCTCTGCCAATAGTGCCGCTTCCCCTATTTCGAGCTTGAATGCTTCCTCCACCCATTGTCAAGTTCTCCGGCTCTTTGAATAGTGCTGCATGCTAAGTGATTTGTGGCAGTATTAAAAGAGAGTGATTCCAATGTTTTCGTTACTGATTCACGTCGAGAGGAGGAATACTGCATTTTTCAGAAAGATATTTCCCTACACACCCATCAACGGCACTAGTGAGAGAGCGGACTGTATTTGTTTCACAACTGCAATTACTACATATTTGTATTCCTAAAAGTTGATGATTTACATTTGACCGTAGTTTTGATCTGTTGACTTGACACCAATTTCAACCCTATTTGTTTTTTCATAGTTTTAGCTTCCAACTGTTTTTTGACGAAACAACATACAATCTTAAGTGTTGTTGCTTGAAATTCTCAAATAATTCCATGATCATTTGTGAATATATAGTAATACTAAGATTTATTAATCCTTAGTCACATAAATAACAAGAAGAGGATGAAATATCTTACTGTGTAGTGATTTACCACAAATGTGGATTTGTCAGCCTCAATGAGCTATGACCTTATGTTTCAGTTGTCCCTAGAAATTTCCGCTTACTCGAGGAGCTAGAACAAGGGCAAAAAGGTGTTGGCGATGGAACTATTAGTTGGGGTTTAGAGAATGACGATGATATGACCTTAACACACTGGACTGGAATGATAATTGGACCACCAAGAGTGAGTGGACATTGATTAGTGATAGTTTGCTTCTCAACTGGAGAACATTTTTACAGCATAAACTCCATCACTGATAATAAGAATTATTTTGTCAGTGGAATAATACATTCGTTACCATCCAATAAGTTGTGTTAATAAGAGCCAACTATACCCATTTCGTTTCACAATTTCGGATCAAACAGCAAATGCTATTTTACATCAAACAAGATGGCAGTTACAACAGCTCAAATGACACTGAAATTAGCAGCAGGTTCCATTCGTCGGATGCTTGAGCCCAGGAACAAAAAGGGGTCTGGGGCCCACGACAAAGTAATTTTGATTCTGCATTCCTGCGAACTTCTAATGGTGTCATTGCTTGGTTACGTATGATAAGTCATAGAAATCGGCAGAAGATTAGTCATTAGGGTCAGTTGATTTTCCATTTGTTCATCTTTCGATTTTCACGTTTCTTCATCAAAGTTATAACAGTGTGTCTGGGGTTGAGAACTGAACATTTCACATTGTACCAGATTTTTCACACTTTACCGAGACACAGGCCGAAGCACAGAATTTGACAAATTTGACGTTTTATCGCCTTGAGTGGGTTTATCATTTTCTTTCAGACGCAAAACTCCGCGTCCCCTCATGAAACTCGTACGACTGTGTCAAGGGTTGAAAGCAATACATTTCTGAATTTTTGCATAATTTTTACACTGATCCAAATCTTTGGCCATGATTCGGAAAAGTGTAAAAGTTATGAAAAAATTCAAAAATGTGTTGATTTCAACCCTTGACACAGCCATACAAGTTTCATGAAGGGACCGGAGTTTTACCCCTGCAAGAAAATGATAAACCCTCTCAAGATGATAAAAAGTTGAATTTTTCAAGTTACACGCTGCAGCAGACTTCTCGGAATAGTATGAAAAATCCGGTACGAATGTGAAATGTTCACTTCTCAACCCCAGACACACTGGTATAACTTTGATGAGGAAACATCGAAATTGGAAAATGAACAAACAGAAAATCAACTAATAAGAAATGATTCCTTGACCCTGATGACTAATCTTCTGCTGATTTCTACGACTTATTATATGTATTCAAGTAATGACATCACTAGAAGTTTGTAGGAACGCAGAATCTAAATTACTTTGCCGGGGGCCCCAGGTCCCTAATCATCCCTGGGCTCAAATATCCGGTAGCTGAAACCTACGGCTAACTTCAGCATCATACAGCTCAAGTATAATTTTGCTTCTAACTAAATTCTAATAATTAACTGATAATTTAACCTGTGAAAATCACTTGCATTTGTATACACATACAGCAATGTCCTGCAATAATCAATCCCTCAATAGTCTAGTCCATTCCCTTCAACAGTCAACAATTTTCTCCCTACGAGACTCCGAATATAATATAATATTATAAACATAGGCCACCGATGTTCTCCTTCCATAGTACCCCTCTAGAAATATGCACAAAACTGAGTTTTGTAATAGTTGAATATACAGCAGGTATAAAACTTTACAAATATGAACGTAACTTACGTCAAGTAATCAAATTGATACACGTGCTACATAACCTCAAAGAAATCGTGAATGTTCACGTTTTTCAAGTTTCGATTCTTTAACTCGAGACAAAAAATTTTTTTTTACACATTTCAAATGTGGTTGATAAGTAAGCTCCCAAAGTTACTATTAGGCCGTACTCTTACACTGAGTGGTTCTCTATCAAACTTATTAAAATTTTAATGAAGAAGAAGTCTCACAGGCTGTTATTAGTTATTTAAAGAAAAGCGATCCTTGTTTAAGTCGTTATGTGCTCGTGATATAAATATGCACATTTGTAATGTTACATCTGAACTTTTATTTTCGACACATCTTTTTTTTCGGTTCATTGCTTTCTCAAAGTATTGGTCGTTTTTAATTTTTAAATTCACAAATCTCAATTTTCTATATCTACATTCTGTGCTTTGTTAACTCGAAATGTAAACTATTCTGAAAAACCTTTTTTGGATAAAATACTGCTCGGATAAATAACCTTTCGGTAAAACAGTTATTCGACTTGGTGATTTATCGAAAGTAAAATTTTCATTTCACTGATGTTTCGTTATTTTAGAATTCGTATTTTCAAAATATTGAGTATTCAGGCAGTCGAGTTTTGGCCTTTCAGAAATTTAAACCCCACCCAGGTGGAACTTCCTATGCAGGTGCAGATGTGGGTCACCCATTATTGGCCTAAAGGTGTGCATCCTCCTATATTTCTATTTTGGCAAGTTTTTAACTTGCCTTTGGCACTTTGGTTTTTTCAGTCTGTGGGAAGCAGTATTATGTCAAATCGTTGTTTAAGCGGAGGCATTGCTCCAAATATTAACAATTCTTGGGCTATCAGTAAATGTAATGTATTTTCTGAGCTTTTCGATAATTTAGTTTGTTACTCATTTATGCCGTTTTTCCATAAGTTTATTATACCTGAGCAATATGGGTTGTTGTCTGCGTGTTCCACAGCAACAAATCTTTATGTCTACATTGATTACATTACTGCTAGTTTCATAATGGTAATACAGTTGACTTTATTTATACTGATCTCACCACCGCTTTTGATGTTGTTAACAGCAAATTACTTGCGAGGAAGTTTGCAATCTACAGTATAGCGGGGTCTTTGCTGCGCGGGGTCGAATAATTTCTTAGTGATAGGTTTCAGTTTGTTAAAGTTTTGAACTTTGTATCCTCACCTGTTCTGGTTACGTTTATAATAGAGCAAGGTACACACCTGAGTCCTCTGTTCTTCCTTATTTATATTAACGATATTAGTCTGGATTTAAAGTCTGTCAAGTTCCTCTACTTCACTGATTGCGGTAGAATTTTTAGTGCCATTACAAATCCTATTGACAGGATTCTCATGCAAAATGATTTGAACCACATTTTTTTATTGGTTTAACCGTAATGAATTAATTTGCAATGTTGATAAGTGTTTTTGTCTTACTTTTGGCAAACACTTGTCGACTCCTGACATAAGCTATTATAGACTCGGCAACTAGACTTTAAAGCAAGTGTACGAAGCAAAGGACGAGGGGGTGTACTTCAATAGTAAAATGACATTTAACAAACATTTCGACTACGTTGTCTCTAAATTTGTTAGGAAGATCAACATTGCCAAGTGATTCCTTATGTCGTTCACAAACGTTATTACCTTCTGTACCCTATACTATTCGATCATCTTTCCCAGTTTGATTTATTCTCCAGTTATCTGGAGGGCCTAGGACAGCACTGCTGTCAAATAAACTTGAAAAGCTGAATCATTCTTTTTTGATTTAATTTTAGCTGTTGAAGTTTTGAGGAATAATATTAATCGTAGCGAACTGCTACGTATGTTTTGTTTCTCTGTTCCAAATCGGCTATCGCGACATAACAATTTGTATTTCTGCCCTAATTACAACCTTCATTTTCACTCTTCTTTTTATAGGCCTTCTCTGCTGTGTAACAATAATGCCAATTGGGCGAACATAATTCTACTTTGCCTTCTATCTCTCGTCGCTTCTGCAAACTATTTTTTGTATAAGTAGTGATTGCAAGTGTACTATTTTTTTTATTAGTATCTTCAGTTTTCTTTTCCATGTACCGCTATGTAAATGTTTTTGTTTCTTCTTTGTATTAATGTACCAGGGTGCTTCACCTGTTAAGCAATACATAAATAAATAAACACATAGATAAATCGATGATGGACTGAGATCTGAATGCTTCTAACACTATGGACGTAAAATTATAATTTAGCTTACAAGATACATTTTGAAAGATTATCTCCACCTTCAAAAACTGGAACTGTATAGTTTTCTTTTAAAATACATGCAAAATGAAATGAAATTTTCCTTCACAGCGAACAGCAATGTATTGTTATTTTTGTAATAACTAAGTAAAGAGAAGTCTTCAACACATAATGTCTAAGATATGCTTGGTACTCGAATTCATTAAGTGTATTTTCATCGAATTAAATATGTAGGGAAATTGCTGAAGGTTTGATTCAAACATTCTTTATTCTAAAAGTACAATAAAAAAATTTCCACAGGTCTAAATAGTTCTTTAACGTCAAATTATAATCATACATGTACATTGCAATTGAAAATCAAAATGTGGTTATATATATTGGGTCAAACTGAATTATACTTTTTTCATCCGATTATTGGCATTCAAATTTTATAAATTAATTTTACCCGATTAAATATTGTTTTCAATAACTGTGCAAATACTACGTAGATTACAAATGTGATTTATACATGCGATCCCAATTACTTTCCATGTATCTCAATCATTTTTTCACTGCAGGTAAAGCTTCTTTGGGTGACACATCTTCATCTTCAAGGGTCTTGTTCTTTTTACATTTTTTCATGTTTAGCTCTTCAACGTCCATGTCATTAGTAATTTGCCCCAACATGTTGTTTATAATTTAGGTATCAGCAAGAACTTTATTCCGAGCTTTGTGTAAATTTGTTGTTGTTAATGAAGTCCAAGCATTATTAATGAATGTGCAACATCTGTCAGTCAGGTGGAACTTCCTTAGAAGTGGAGCCGAATGAACCTGTTCCTCTTCTATAAGAACTGCACAGAGCACTTGTTTCCTATAGATCTTTTTCATTTTAACAATTACTCCCTGGTCCATCGGATGTATAAGTGATGTTACGTTAACTGGCAAATACACAATTTGGCAAGCATCGTCAATGCTGTTTTAAGACATCGATTGGTGGATGAGAGGGAACATTATCAGGGAGAAGTAGGCATCTTACAGGTGATCCATGTTTCTCTGTTATGTTGGGCAGGAATAGATCTCTATACCACTCTTGGAAAAGATCTTGCTCCATCCAGGCATTTTTTTTAACCTTATAATTAAAGAGGTTTTTTAGATCTTCCAATTAATAAAAGCGAAATTTTATGGGATCCACTTACATTGGCCCATACCATTATAATAACACGATCTTTTATCACTATGCCCTGGAGCGGATGTTTCAAATTGACCTACCAATGTTTGAGTTGGTAAGGTTTTCCACAAGAGACTAATCTTATCTGTGGTATAGCTGTGATCAAACCGATACCTGTTTTATTATAGAAATGTCGAAAAAGTCTCAACAAACTCCTTACTGCTAGCAGAATCAGCTGATAGGCGCTCCCCTTCCATCGTGAGACCACGAATGCCATGACATTTCTTAAGGCGATCAAGCCATTCATTATTTGCCTTGAACTTAGATTCTACGCCCAAAATTTGTTAGTCGTACATTATAGCTTTTTCAGCTAGTATCGCCTGTGATACAGGTTTGCCTAAGGTTCTCTGTTGCATGCACCATTTGTAAATTGCTTTTTCAAAACCACTATTTTCGATGTTTGTGATTTTCTTCTTCATTGTACTTCCATGGTGGTTCATTTTTGTCACAGTCGATCTGTCGATACCATAATCATGTGCTAGCCTATGGCCTGATTCACCAGTTTCAACCAATTAATAATTGTTACTTTCTCATCCACAGTCAGCCTTCTCTTTTCTTATGTTTTGCCTCTCATTTTGCAAATGATAAACATTCGTTGGAAAAATTATTTCAATAAATTCTTTTCGAAGTGTCAATAATTATTAGCTATATTGGTATTAAGGCGTAACACCACTGTAATAATGTAAGAAATGCACAGTTTTTTTTGGATGGAAGAAAAAATAATAAAATAATATTTCAGGAAGTTGTTAGGCATACATTTAATTTAAGTCTGATACAAAAAAATTTGATCTGATTTTCAACAAATATAGAAAAATGGCGACACTGGAGTCATTCTCGTCGAACATGTTAAATTCTGCGGTACACAGTTCAACTGGGGCAAATTTGATTCTAGGGACAAAAAAATACTTAAGCTACATGTCTAATACTAAAGAAATACATAGGGAATAGTCAATAAGTTAATTTAAACATTATTTATTAACAAATAAGTGCCGTTTCTTTTGTTGAAAAATAAATATTTTTAAAATCCCCTATGTATTTCTCTAGCTACAGACATGTAGATTAAGTATTTTTTTGTCCCTAGAATCAAATTTGCCCGAGTTACACTGCGTCCCGCAGAATTCAACATGTCTCTTGAGAATTGCTCCAGTGTCGCCATTTTTCAATATTTGTTGATAATCATTTTTTGTATTATATTTGAGTGGATGCCTAATAACTTTTTCAAATATTATTATCTGACTACCTTTTCTTACATCAACGAAAAAAAAAAATGCTCATTTTTTTAGGTTTTTACAGTGGTGTTACCCCTTAAGGAATTTATGTATGAGATTTTTAATAAACTGGAACTGCAATTTTGAACAGAAAGTTAAAAAATATATATTCAAAGTTATTCAGTATTAAGGTAGTTGGGCAGTAATTTCAGAAATATTTAATTCACGAGTTTTAATTATATAATTTTTTGAGTAATTTTAAACAATCCTGTAAAGTATAAAGTTGATTCAACTTTTAGTTACTGAGTTTTTTGATTTCAAAATTGAGCTACTTTATATTGTACAGATGGCGACTAGGATAAAAACTGATAGTTTCGAGTTGGGTGTTTGAGAATAAAATGTTTAGGACGGGGAAAAATTTTTGAATAAGGTGAAATGGATATTTTAGGAATAATATATCAAATGTTTGTGAATTTTGTCCTTCACTTAATAATCAAAAAGGTAACCTCAATAAAAAATTCAATTGTAATTTTGGTTAGGTTGTACATTTGGCAACGTCGCTATTATGCAAATTATGCCAGGTATTTAAATTATTTGTCTTTTGCTGTTTAGACATGGTATTGCAAAACCTTTTTATTTTTTTTTATTTTTTTGGCAAATCTCCCCTTAAATCGTAACTGATCTGACATTTTGATTCACAAAAATAAACGATAAAGCGAGGTAAATACTGTAGGTTCAAACCACGGTTTTACATACAGGTCTGGGGACTCTAGTGGTGGGGGAAGTACGCTTACGCTTTAGTTTTTGTTTTTCAGCGCTACCGTTAGCTGGCACTAATGGTAAAGTAATGTTCGCAAACATAACCTCAAATTTCTCAAACTTTGCAAATGACGTGGTCCAAATGTACGTAAAAATAGTGAAAATCGCATAAATCGTGCATGGTTATTTATTTTTAAGAATAACGTGTGCCATCATCACTTCGTCATCGCACACCACTTATTGTTTGAGAAGTTTGAGGTTATGTTTGCGAACATTACTTTACCATTAGTGCCAACTAGCGGTAGCGCTGAAAAACAAAAACTGCAGCGTAAGCGTACTTCCCCCACCACGCAAATTTCGACGAGTCCCCAGACCTGTATGTAAGACCGTGGTTCAAACAGACTACAGCACAAGAAAAACACGCGACATTGCCAAATTTATTTTCTGATCATTTGAGGAATACAGTGCTCACGATTATCCGTCGGATGATGTTATTGCCGCTACTCAACAACTTACCTTAATACAAGTGTTCATATGGGTTGAGTGAAAAAGATACGGTACTTGAAAGCACATTGTGCATGGGAGGGAGAATCTGGCACGAACTTTGCACTTTGGAAACCGAGTATTTTAGGAATAATTTATAAAATAATTGATTTTCACGAGAATTTCATCCTTTTTCAAGGACTCGTAGTTCCAGAACAAGTGGTACCGTGAGATTGAATTAGATCGGGTTCAATCTTCTGCAAACTGTAATATGCTTTTTATATTCCCTTAACACCTCCGATGGAGTCGCGGTTTAGTATAATAGCAAAGAATACGAATTGATCAACTTACCTTCAATTATTTATATTCTTCTACAATCGTGCTTTTTTATTTTCACTAAACACTTGCTGCAGCGATTGTGTAAAATGTATATGTTTAGCATGACTTGACGTTTGGGTGTTGCTATCAGTCGTACATGCGAGGCCTACTAAACTGTGCGTATGTAAGAGCTCAGACTATTTGAGTGGGGATGCGGACTATTAACCCTCGTATGTTTTTCTATGGCACTCGGACTCATATGGGTCCTTTTCCTCCTGCTGCTTAAATCTCGTATTTGGGGGGTAAAAAATCTGAAAAATTTCTGGAATACTCTTCGTTGATTCTACTTTAAGGTTTCATAGTTGTTATAGTCGTTGCCTTTGTTTTATTTTTAAATAAAAGGTTTTAAGTCGCAAGGTTTTCGAATACAATACAATATATTAGATCGAAAAAGACCTATATGATCCACGGAGGGTTAAGAGGCTTGAAGGATGATTTGACTACTGCAGGGCATTACTGTATAGCGAAATGAAATACATATGGTTGATTACTTGTGGGGAAAAAAAAACTAAAATCCTCAACGTCAAGAGCCCAACATATGCAAATAAAAGTCTACAGTTAAAATCAGTTATAGATAACAATTAATGGTTCTTCGTATAAGAACAATATTCAAACTTGTTGGCAAATGGGTATGGAATACATACGGTGAACTAGCTATGCCAGTATCGATATACACAGCTGTCTGTTTGGTTTGATATACATATGATATATATCTTATTCTCAAAATAAATTTTATTAAACAGTGAAGTCGAAAATATCAGTAGGTATATACTTGCCAATTAATATAGTCAATATTGTGCTTATCGACAAATTATTATTGTAAATTAAAATGAACACGGAAAACAAATTCAGAACCAGGTGATGAGAAATAATCGCCAATACGTGGTCAGGGGACTACGTGGTTTATTGGATAAATTCTGTGGCAAAGCATACATAGATGCCAGGTTAGATTCCTGGTTCTTAAATTTTTCAAGTCATATAAAATTTTCAAATTTACCACCCATGTGAATGGCATGATAAGTTCATAATTTTTAGTACTTTTCGAAAACTTGTTGCTTGTATAAATTTCTGAATACATTGGAATTAAACAAATTAACTTTTTATTAAGTGGAAATCTTCTTATACTTGAGTTATAATCCAGTGGTATTCATTTATATCATATACTTTATGTATGAAATTGTAATACAACAGCTTGAACTTTCATATTACTCACAATTAATCACAGTAGAATCTTGATGACTCCATCAATCTGTCCGTATGAAAGTGAATTGAAACTCATGCATTGGTTAATTTTTTAACTGGAAAATTTTCTTTTTCTTTCTAATGATATATTTTGGTAATAATAAATTCTAATTCTTGACAAATGCACTCTTGATAGGCAAATTATGAACTTATGAATTCCTCAGAAGGTATGGGTGGTCAACTCGAAGTATTGTTTTAGACCTGACTACTGCGGCCTATGACACGACTATTTTTTCTATAACGACTTTGTGTGTCGCCTAAGATATTCAACAACAAAAATAAATAAAAAATGAAAATTGAATAAATATTCAAAACATTAATAAATATGAAAGAATTCTTTTGATACAAATAATTAACCCAGCATTATTGCAATAAATATGGTTTACGTGTCTTTTTGGCCTGCATTCCGTACATGAAGTAGTCGTTTTAGTGACGGTACAAAATAAGAGCATCGGTGTACGTGAAAGTGAAAAGACCACATTGATTTATACTTGAGAGCTGGATGCTGTGTTCTCCAAATTTGAGTATCTAAATTTTTCGAATTTCACCGAAATTCTTTTCATGGTATATTCTATCAAAAATTGCAGAAGAAATTATCAATCCTTAAAAATTGATAATCTCAATAGGGCCATCCATTCCTTTACAGGTATTCTAAAATTTGTATCATGGCTTTGTCAAATATGAAGAAAAAAAATATTTCTCACTTTTAACCTGAGTTGAATCCGAACTGCATTTACCAAAAAGTGTAATTGTAAATGTAGTTTAAGCAGTAATATAGATTTAGCCTCAAACTTTAAAATAAAACCAAAAAATGACTTTTGGAATTGATCAACTGAGAAGGTAAATACAGAATGTTTACATTGGCTCATAGCACGGAATCTAGACAATATTCTAGATGTATCAGGCTTGCTGTATATGCAAAACGTATTTTATAACCCGCCTAGCTTTCAGAACAGAATCTAGATGTCAAAGTACAAATCTTACGAACAGTTGAAAGTCATTGAAGATTTACAAAATTTATATATATATAATTCAGAAAGGTATCACTCTCATCCTAATGGTGTACATTTATTTTATATATTTAACCTTTAGAGGGCCAACCTGGCTTCTTCTGAGCCAGCAGTTTACTTGGAAACTCCACCGGATGTGTGTGTGCACTATTTGTATACATGAATCATACCTCTAAAAAATATCGAATTTCAAGGGAGAAATACTGGTTTTCTAAAGGTTAATACACCCAATAGTAAATATCATGAAAGGTGGACTAAAACTACAACAGTAGTAGACAAATTTTACTCCAACCCGCAAACCTGACCCATCACAGACACTTTGAAAGTAATACTTCGCTTTCCTGCACCACACAGTGGTAATCCCCTTCAAATAATGGTCATACATCCAAAAATTAATTGTGATACTCTTTTTTCAGACACCTTATGAAAATAGAATGTATAGTTTAAAAATTGACTGTGGTCAAAGATATCCGGACGATGCGCCTACTGTAAGATTCTTAAGTCGAATCAACATGAACTGTATTAACAGCACTACTGGCGCGGTAAGTCACTCTCAAACTATCTACATATTTTATAATTTAAGGATTGTACTCTGGTTCTTGGATGACCTTCAAAGTAATGTACTCACAATCAGACTACAGGCTTGCCAACGAAGCTCACTGGAGCTCACATTTTTACGTTAATTTGAATTATTTTGAAACTAAGATTATTTTATGTTTTCACTTGAAATATGTACTTCAACTTTGATATATTGAATGATAAAACATTGGTAACTTTGTTTCACTACCGTCGTTTCTTATTACAAAGTAGCGCAGATGAATACTTTATTGTGATTCTGAAGTATTAAAAATTTTAAAGTAAGATCACGTTCCTTGGCAAATTTCATGTAAAAAACAAGGCCAAGAAGTTACGTTCAATCACTCTTTTCCCCAACCTAGAAGAATAACTGTTTGTCACGGTTTACAAGCTATTGTTATTGCTAAACCAATCTCAAATTTACATTTCTGTCAGAATTAAGTTGAAAAATGTAACATTTGGTAGATCTCGTACATATTATTAAGGGAAGTTGAAAAATTCAGTCCGTTATGAGATATAGGCATGAATCAACTGCAACATTGGCTAGGAAACGACTTCGATAAATTTTCAGTATTCATGAACTGCCAAGTCCTTTGCAACGTGAAACAAAATGGAGCAAGTCAAGTAAAATTATTCATTTAATTTGTCGAATGGATTCGTGCATATGTATCAATGCGTATGGCATAAAAACTCGCCCGAATTTCACCCTCAATCACCTCTAAATTGATGAGAAATTATTATGTTTTTTTTCTGCTCGATAAATGTCAAAGATGGGAAGTTTGTTTGCATGGTTTTAAGTCCAAAACTTTGAATGTTATGTGATTTATAATGTATCTGAAGTTCCAGTAGATCAAGTTTGATGGAAAACTGAAGTCCGATGCTAACAGTGCCATTAGATGATAAACTTGTGAATGGTAAATCTGTGAGTGGATGTGATCTGGGTTGCTATTTGGGAGTACAAAATGGTGAAATATTGCATTGCAAATTGCATTTATTTGTTCTTGTATTATTCGAATTTATTTGGATTAAGCTTGATCTATCGAAACTCGAGATACATAATTTATATTACCTCTTTAAGTAAGACGATATGTATTTTATAATTACCAAAAATTATTTGCTTGAAATGTTATGAAATTTTAATATTATTGTGACAGGTTGATAATCGTAGTGTACCAGTACTTGCAAAGTGGCAACGAGAATACACAATCAAGACTGTACTACAAGAACTCCGACGTCTAATGACTCTTAAGGAAAACATGAAACTTTCTCAACCACCGGAAGGCAGTACTTTTTAGCTTAATCAAGTGCACGCTGTTGTCTCTCCCTTTACCGGTAGTACTAGGCATGCCTTATTAAGGTATAAAAGAGCCCTGCTCTTGGTAACCCGTGGTGAAGTTTATTCAAATGGTACATATTTGCTTGTAAAGATGAAATCAGATTTGGATCCTTTTTTTTTTTAAATTTAAATTTAAACTAAGTAATATTAGTAATTATAATAATCTTAATAATGATGATGATAGCAGTTATTGTTTTTAGCTATCGAATAAACCTTATCAATCATATTTGTATGGTATTTCTTTATATTTGTAGTTGGTAAGTAGCCGGGTTGTATTATCGTCTTTATAACACTTTTATTCTGTCTTCTTGTTAGCGTTACAATTCTTTATATTTTCATTCCACAAAGAGGAGAACATAGTTTACTTTTTCGGAACGCCAGAGAGCATTGCAGTTACATGTTCAGCCAATAAACAATAGGTTATATATGACAACTTGATAAATGAACATTGATAAATTATGATTATTTGATAACAATTAGGTACAGCTACAAGATTTAATTTCAATCAAATAAAAAGTGTATATTTGCAACCTGAATTTCACATTTGTCTACTTCACAAGATCTATAGTTATTGATTTAACTAGCTAATATTCAATGCATCAACAAATGATAATTTAACTATAGATAATTACAAAAACTGGAAATTAACACTCTAAAATAATAAAAAATAAATATAATTGGTATAGGAAGAAGACTTTCTAGTATTTAAGGTGACCTTTTTTCGTATGTGAATTGCACCATAATGCACCTTTCACATTCTCGTGTAAGGTTGTACTTTTTTTTTAGAATTAATTCCATCTTTAATCAATTGGATAATAGAAGTATTACACGTTGTATATTCAAATAAACAAAGGGTATAGCCGGACAAGCATATAAAATCTGTGCCCAGTGATTTTCAAAAATCCACTTGGCTGATCGACTTATAATTGAAACAAAAAATTTTCCTGAAAATTTCAGCTTATAGACCCAAAGAGTTACGACATAATTGAAAAAACCTGTTTTTCAGGATTCATTTTATTGTTATTGTATATTCTACTGAATATTTTTCAACAAAAATTTTTTTGGTAAACATTATCGATAAAACATGTTGAAAAGCAATTATTTTGTAAGTTTCTAACCATCTCTTTTCTTGTTATAAATTAAATTTTTGTCGTATTTAAATATGTTTCTTTTGGGTGTCACTCACGAATTTGTCACAGAAAACTCCTTTCTTACTCTTCCTCATTCACTAAAATTTTCAACTTGATCCATTTGATGCAACGTAGTAAAAAAGAAGAGAATTTTTGTTATATGTTCTTCGAATATTAATCATTATTTACCTGTAAAATATTTTTAGATAAAGTTCTGAAAAGCCCGTACCGCCGATTAATTTGAAATTTCGTTTGCTGACGTGTTTTGACGCCCTGATCACGAATATGACAGTGAAAATATCCACAAATTTGATTTTCAAGTTCATAAATCACAAAAACTAATTTAAAAAAAAAGTTTTTTACTCTTATTTCGATCAGTGTTGATTTTACAGAAAAATGATTCTTACAACAGTTGTAGTCCATAAAAAGACTTACATTTTATGTTCTATACAGTTTGTGTCTGAAATCATTCTTTTTCAGGAAAATGGAATAGTACTCCAATAAGTCCGTTTTGATAAAACTCCATTAATTTCGATATTGTCTACTTACCCACTTTACCGCGGAACGGTTGGAGTTTGATCTTTCAAGTGAATGTTTTGTTTGTTGCTTTTTTGTAGTCCATATTATTTTTTTTCATTTTGTATTATACGGAGGCCAAACTTATTCTAAACTTTCGACTGCGACAGTCACCTTCTGTGTTTTTCATACGATTAAAAAAGCAGAAATCAAAAGAAAAGAAAAAAACACGTACACTTCAGAAACCAAACTCAAACCGTTCCGCGGTAAAGTGATTAAGTAGACAATATCGAAATTGATGGAGTTTTGGCAAAGCTTACTTATTGGAGTATTATTCCATTCTTCTCGAAAAAAATGATTTCAGACATAAACTGCATAGAACGTAAAAGGTAAGTCCTTCTACATGTCACAACTTTTGTGAAAAATATTTTTCTCTAAGATCAATACTTATAGAAACAAAATTGAAAAACTTCTTAAGGCCCCGCTGACCTGGCATGTCATATATATATTTCGTGACGTCAGAAGCGGGGAAATTTGGTGAAAACGCCTATACGAATCCTGCGATAACGAGAGTATGAATATTACTCGGAAATATTTTAAATCGTAGCTTGAATAATAGTGTACGTGTGAATCTCAGTCACTGCTCAGGCAAATCGCTGATAATGTTTATAATAAAGAATGATGAAGTGAATAAAATCACGCGACAACAAACATGGCCGATCGGAGCTACCGCATGTTGAATATTCACTGATTGCACTGTTCCACAATTTCTTTCACCCTCGCCAGGGAGATTCACACGTACAAAAGCACACACGTTATCCGGGAAAATTTATACTATTAGTTATTTCTTTGTAAACATGGCTCGATTCGTATACGCGTTTTTCATGTGACAGCAGCCCGTTTATGATCCACTAGAAGTATGTTCCGATCTGTAACTGACATCATTGGTTGGATCTAACAGAACAAGCCAATGAAATCAGCGGCCTTAGTTCACCGTTCAACGTTCAGAGGCGCTGCACGTATTTATGACGTCACGATTTGATATTTTCAAGTCACTTCAGCGGCACCTTAAAAATCAGTTTTTGTGAATTATGAGAGAGGATTTTCTGTGTAAAATTTGTAAGTAAGACCCGAAACGAACATATTTGAATAAAACGATAAAAAAAATTTTATCACTAAAAACTTACAAAATAATTACTTTCCAAGTCTCTTATCGATAACTCGAACTAAAAAAATTTTTTTTGAAAAATATTTAGAAGTACAGTCACAATAAAATAAACCTGAAAAACGCGTTTTTTGAATTATTTTGTAACTCTTTGGGGCTAAGCTGAAATTTTCTGGAAAATTTTTTGTTTTAAGTATAAGTCGACCAGCCAGATGGATTTTTAAAAATCACCGGGTGCAGATTTTATATGCTTATCTGGTTATACCCTTTCAGTGTAAAGTACTTCTTAGTATTGAATCTTGATTCAAAATTTTTTTTATTAAATGAAGCTTTAGTATGTTTCAGTTTTTTATCTTGCGATACGTGAATAATTTTATTTTAGAACAATTTATTTTTGATGTATTATTTATAATGAAACTCGAACATCAAATTTTATTACTGTGGATTTATTTCATACGTGGTTCATTTGACCATGAACACAAGTTTTATATACCGACGTTGGTCAATGAAAAGACAAAACGTTTACAACAATAATTCATGATTTGGTGAAATATTATTGGTTTCCCTTTTTTCGAATATCTGATGGTAAAAAAGTAATTGGTAACCGCTGCTCCTGACTTTAAATAAAGCTGAATTAGACGAAAGATTTCTTAAAATTTTATGCTTGTTGAATATCGCAATATGTATAAAATTTCTGAAATCACATAAATTCCCTAGTCCTTGTATGGTTGTAATAGAAGAATTCGGGGTTCGTACGCACAGAGAAAACCAGAAAACCCTAAAGAATTTCTTACAAAAGTGAAAAATCAGGGAATTTCGAAAATAAGACTGGAATTTTTGTCTGTCAAAGAAATAAACTTGTTCTTGTACAACGTACTATCGTTCTTAGGAAGAAAAAAAATTTTACTTTAAATTTTGTTTTGTCGCTTCACTTCAAAGTAAGTAAATTTCTATAACGAAATAGCTGTGACCAACCATTAATAGCGAACTAATTACTGGGTGGTCATCTACTGGGCCTACTTTTTAAAGTGGCCGACCACTATAGCACATTCTCCCCATATCGGGGGGACTTCGAGTAATCCTGTGAGAAGGATATTGCAGAAATTCCATGTAAGTCGGAATTAATGAAAAATACATGCATCACAATCAACTTAGTGCAGCGTAGGGGTAGTGATAGTGTAGAAGAGGGGTGGCCAACTCTATTGGTCCCAAGATCTACTTTTTACTGACGAAGCCCTATGCGATCTACCAATTACATACTTCTTAAATCTTTATACGAAACAGTATAGTTTGCTATACAATCATGTAGTATTTTTTATTTCAATAAGAGGGAAAGCATAACATTGAAAATTATTCTTAGTAATTACTTATTTGTATTAGTGTGAGCATTGGGTCTGAACATCTTCCACTAGATTAGCAAAGTCAGGTTTGTAGTTGGAAATTGCCAACCTTAAAGAATATCATGTATGAGCATCTGTCAAGCTAGAACGGTGTTTACTTTTAGTTTGTTTCAAGTAGGAAAATGCTGATTCACATAAATATGTTGAACCAAAACAGGAATGCAGTTGTTCAACACATTTATTCAAATTTGGATATTTATCGTTGGAAACCAATGTCCAGAAATGTAGATCAGAGGATGACCTAGCTTTTAGAAATACATCGCAGCGCAGAGTAATAATTTCGTTTTGAATCATTATGTGGTCGATTGAAATGTATCTGCAAATTTCTTAGCCATCTCATAGACGTCACTATGATCAATGGAATTATTAAACGGATAATTGATGAATTGCACCAACTTCTCGTAACTATGCTAGTCCCTGTCGTCGTTGACTGAGGATATATTTTCGTAACAGTTCGGCGGGCCTGGGTGGGCCCGGGGGTATTAGCAGTTTCACGTATCATCGACCAAGTAACTGACCAGGCCGGTAAAAGAAGTTCTTCATAATCAACAATTATCACGTGCAAAACGTTGGTAATATACCGTCGTCATCGTGAAATTGATAAGTTGAGAAAGTCCTATACGAGAAATATGTACGCCGGAATTATACAACGGAGAAATAAAAGTCAATCTTGCATGAACGAGTATCGTTTATATGTACCTGAATATATCAAATATTTTATAGGCGACAGTGGCATCTCTAAGATGTTCAATTTACTTTTTCAGAGTTTTTTTGGGAAGTCAACTTTGAGACACAAACATTTTGGAAAAATTTGACCCTACTTCATTTTTAATTCCAATCGTGTCAAGAATGTCCTTACGAAGAATTTTTTGGCTTTGTTATGCATTTCTAAAATTGTGAATTGTGTTTTGAAAACATCCAAAAATTCTGAAAGACTCTCTATCTTTGCCAGAAGCATTATGGCCGTCCTCTAGTTTCTCGGGTCGAAAAAATCGATTTTTTTTTTTTTTCATAAATCACATCTACAACATGTGTAGAAAATGTGTGCCAAAGGATTTTTCGATATTCGAAGTGGTTCACAAGTTACGGCCCTGGAACGGAGCAGGAGCGCGCGCCAGGCTGCTCCGAAAGCCGAGCGGCGCTGACCATTGTATTGATATCCCTAAATCTAACTGCTACCTGAACCTTTTGTGAATTAGGCCCGAGTAAAGGGGAGCCGAGACCGTTGACAGACGCTTTCGAATATTGACTAAGACGCCGTGAAGTTTTAGTTCAGTTTTGCTGTGGCAGTTGCGAAGCGTACTATATTTTCTCTTGCGAGTCGCACGTAGCTGATTTTTTGAAAATAATTTTCAAAATGTTCAAGAAAGGAAGTAGAGACGCCCCGGCTCGTTACGATCGACCTAAAAAGCGAAAATTCGCAGGCAACCGACACACTTTTGAACAAGACAAGTCGTTACATCGGCGTCAGCGACGAAACTTCGTCAAAATAAACATTTTGAAGTGACCGTTGAACAGACTGTTTTGTATTGTATTTTGAATTTTGTGAGTGTATTTTCAACCATTTCTTCGGCTGTTATTTGTAAAGAGTGCAAAAGTACGGTGACTTTCCATCAACGTGATATACGAGGATTGGGCTTTAAAATTTCTATGGCGTGCAAGTGTGAGAAAGAAAAAGAAATAGATTCATGCCCAAAAATCGGTAAAGCCTACGAAATAAATCGTCGCTTAGTTTTCGTGATGCGTTTGTTGGGAGTCGGTTATGAAGGCTATAGAATTTTCTGTGGACTGATGGATATGGGACAAGGTTTTGCTTTGAACACGTACTATTCCATATTAGAAAATATTCACTCAGCTTCTTCGGCCGTTTTTGATACAGTGTTGTCGATTGCGGTTAATGAAGAAAAGGAAATCCTTCAAGAACAAGGAAAAGCAGAAAATGAATTCACCGTATCTGGAAATGGCACATGGAAAAAAAGAGGATTTTCATCTTTATTCGGAGTTTCAACTTTAATTGCCAAGTACACCGGTAAAGTGGTTGATGCGTGTGTAATGAGTAGTTTTTGTGCTGGATGCAATTTGTGGAAAAATAAAAAAAATAATGATCCAGTTGGATATGCAGGATGGCTCGCTGATCATGAAGAAAATTGTACTCGAAATCATACTGGAAGTTCTGGGAAGATGGAAATAGATGCAGTTGTGAAAATGTTTTCTCGTTCAGTAGATAAACATCAAGTTCAATATACGACATACATAGGAGATGGTGACAGCAAGACATTCAAAGGTATTTTGAATGCAGAACCATATGGAGAAGATGTTGTTGTTGTAAAAAAAGAGTGTGTTGGACACGTTGAAAAGAGGATGGGGACTCGGCTCCGAAATGCAAAAAAATCTAATAAAGGCATTGGTGGGAAAGGTGCAGGAAAACTCACTGATAAATTGATTGGTGAGATGACAAAGTATTATGGATTAGCTATTCGGAGACATCCAGATTCTATCGAGGAAATGAGAAAGGAAATTTGGGCAACATTCTTTCACAAGATTTCCACAGACAGCAATCCACAGCATCAAAATTGTCCTGCAGGCGAATCTAGTTGGTGCAAATGGCGGAGAGCTGAGTTTCTCGGAGAGGCTGAGCAATTCAAACACAATAAACCGCCTCTTTCTGAAGCAGTTCAAAAAGTCATAAAGCCAATTTATGAGGATTTATCCAAAGAAGAATTGTTAAGCAGATGCCTGGGATCGGAAACTCAAAATAATAACGAGTCGCTCAATTCGTTAATCTGGACTTTTGCTCCGAAGCACCTCCATTCTGGGCCAAAAGTGGTTGAAATCGCCACGTTTCTCGCTGTCATAATCTTCAACGCAGAATTCGAAGCTATCCTGAAGACCTTGGAAACCATGGGAGTGAAAATCGGCCCACAAGCTAAAGGATATGTTCAACAGCGTTATAGCTCTCGGATCGACCGTTCAGAAAGGCGCACGAGCGATGTTGTAAAACAGGCCCGAATCGCGAAAAGAGAAGACAGAGCAGCTCTGCGTGACTTCCAAGAAGAAGAGGAAGGCCTATTGTATGGTCCAGGCATAGCAGATTGACGGTGAGATGAAATTTTTAGTATAAATCACATGCGCGAACTTTCAAACGCGTTTTTCTCGAAACACCATTTTTCGAAACGGTAACCACGATATTTCAGAAACTATTGCACCGATCTTGTTCAAATTTATACAGCATCTTTAATATGTTATAAGCCAGCGATTGAACTAGGATTATCATGATTGCTTCGATAGTTTTTTTCGTACGAGCGAAAAACTTAAGAAAAAATGAGTAAAAAATAGAATGTAATTTTCAAAAGTGTATAAAAAAGTCAATTTTTGTAATTTAGAATTCACTCTAGTTCAATCGCTAGTCTTGAATATGAAGATTAAAATGCCGTTTGGTTTTTTGATTTCAGATAAGCAGAACAGCCGCAATCTTGGTCACCGTCAAGCACCTCTTTTACTTGATGTCTTCCTGTCGGCCACTATAACTGCTATTCTATTATATATTTTGACTTCAAAAAATTTGTAAAGCTTATTTAAATGTTAATAAAGATTATGCAAAAATAATGAGATTGATTATTTCGATGCTTTGCCCGTAAAAAAATTATTGAAAAAGCCATAAAAAAAACAGCCGAGAAACTAGAGGACGGCCTTATGAAGATATCTCGAAGGCTGAACCTATTTTATGAGTTTTTTCGCAAAATTTGGAAGCGCTCATTAGGTTTTAATTGAGAAAAATTACGCAAGTTCTTGATCAAATATGAAAATGAATAATGAAAATGGATCTACCATGAGGTTCGTTGCAAATTAACTGGAATCTAGAACAAAAGTCTTGTGTATTTATTGAAAATTAAAAAAAAATGTTAACACTGTCTTTCAGTAATACAACTTTTGGGAAAAAAGATGAAAAATAGTTAAAAAAATTTATTTTACCTTCTGCATAGTATTGAAGTACTTATCAAACCATCTTTTTCTTCTCAATTGTTGAGATGCTAAATATTGATTATTGTTAATTCATAAAGTACCAAAACAGACGCGAAAAAATCTTTTCCTCAGAGGGAACATTTTGAAATGTTCAGAATTACATAAATAACATTACTAAAAAATCAACGGTTGTTTTTCATTAACTGATTTTCAAGGGGGTAATCCGATGGCTCTCAAATCATCAAATTCTATTTCCAACGCAACATTATCCGTAATTCCGTAAAGTCAATTTTATCCTGTCGGCTGTACGTACTACCGTTACCAAAAGTTACTCATAGTTGAGATCTGCTATTCCGCATCAAAGGAGGTTGAAGCGAGTATAGTTACACCTTGCACTGTTGCACATTTGTTTGATTTCAAGAAGTGAAATCTAACTATATTGTTTGAAAGGTTTGAAAGGTGAAGTTGAAAAAGTTGAAGAGGCTGTTCAAATGGAAATACCAGGTTTGTAGGCGCCTAGAATAAAAAGAATACCGAAAACGGTAATCGAAAGTAGTATAGCAAGAGGATAATCCAAGAATTTGATTGTACGTATTCATAATTAAACATAAAGATCACTTCGTCGCAGACCATAATCTTCCTTCTCATATGAAAATATTTTTTCTGGAATATTAAGAGTTACAAGTGCGCGTGATAAGTTTTTATTATTGTTAAGTGAAAAGCGTGTCAGCCCAAAAAGTACAGATACGTGGCTTTAGAATTTGATTTACATGTCAAAAAAAGTTGATGATTGGTTGCAAAATCTGCCGAAAGCTTTGAGTTTTCTGCGTCCAATGATCCCTTGCTCATCTTTGAGAAAAATTATCATCGCTAGCTATTACCATCGAGATGTCGGAGACGTATTTTTGTTCGCAGATCTATCCGAAAAATCTGAGAAACATCAGAAACCTGCACCCTAAATATTACTCAATCCTCGACTCAAACTAATGCAATTTAAAATTTTGATAAATCTCGAAAGACTTAACTTTCAGGAGTTTAGATGTGCAAATACATGATCTTGGAAACGGGTGAAGCAAGACAAAATATATAGCCCAAAATTTGCAATGAAATTGAAACTATGTAATTAGCCCCTGCACCCAGTAAAGTCGTGCCGGCGGACGCATCAGCTGACACCAGGGTATCGTCACATACAATGTATGCATTTACACAATGGGTATAAATCCCTGACTGAAGATATACATATATCTTCATCATAGTTCTCTACGAGTATGTAGATCTATTCCACCTGTCAAAAATATGCTTTTATTCCATACTCCAACAATCCAATTTATAACTCCTTCTTCATCGAGTTCTACTCCTTTTATTCCCTAAGTTCTAATTACTCCGGAAGTATCGATTCCAACATTTATCAATCTTTCGAATCAACTTTCTACGAATAAGAATTCCACACTCAACAGTGCTTGATATCAATTTAAAGTAGTTTTGTCCGTTGATACTACTTATTCTCTACCTGCGTAGAGAATCAGAGAGTAGAGACCTGTAATGACGCGTAGGTGACGAGTCCGTCTAGTTCATGGTGTTACGTGCAGATGATGATCTGGAGGATCTCGTCCAGCGTAATCTGAAAAGGAATATATAATCTATTCCCGAGCGGTAAGAAATAGATTACCTATGGGCTTCGCTTGTATAAAGTGTAAACACACCTGCTGTGATGAACGCGCACTATTCTAGGTGACAGGAATTGAGTGGTAAAGGTTTAGACGAATAGAGAATTCGGGATTACCCGTTAATGGTTTATAATTTGGAAAGATGAAGACACAAACAATATCAATGAGAAAAATAGAAATATAAGAGAGAGATTTAGAAGAATCTGGGTAATCGATCTATGAATTATGAAGAACTAAAGAATTAGGTACTACGTTACAGTTTTGAAATAGGTGAGTCAGGAAGTGGGCCACCTTGGATAACACGAGGGTGACTCTTAGGACACACCACCGATTCCCGAGCCGTACTGTCGAGAAGGATCCTGAGTCTCCAAATCCAGTCGTAACTTGTTGGAAGGCCCCTCGAGTTGGCTGGTTTCTTGCGATGGGGTGCACCGCTCGGTTACACCAAGGCTGAGATCTCGTTGACTCCCACACTCCCCAAATTCGACTGACTTGATGGTGTGGGTCGATCCAGAATTACGACTCGGTTTTGTCGGTGGTGGGGTGTCTTTTCCGTCGAGTCGCCGTCGCGCCCGTAACAATACACTTCCCGACTCACTTAGCCAGCACGAGGAAGCGGATGTCGCAGGAATGCGCCAGGCCAGCAGTTTGACGTTTGGCGCGTGTACCGTGTCTTGAAGGATGTTTATAACAAAGGTCTGGTTCAACTAGATCCCGTAACACCCTCTCAACCCATAAGTTCGACAGCCGCTCGTCAGAACTAGTTCACTACCCCTAAAACACAAATCGAATTATGAATTTATCGATTTGTAAATCGTTAAATTTTACGGGCTAAAAGTCGTTTTTACATAGAAAGTACAGATTAGCGTTGATAGGCAAGACAGTACCTACTTGAATGTAGAAGCAAAGTATCAATTTTGAGATGTTTTTTATTTCTTGATTCAAAAAAATTTGATGTGATTATTTTTTTGTACTTCAAGAAATTGAAGTAGGAATTATTTTTATTTTTCAGAATTATTTCTTACTTTTTATTTCGAAAAATTCTAATAGGAATTTATTTTCATTCTCTTTATGCGGAACATTGGATCATGAATCAGTTCTCCTCTTTATATAAAATTCAATTGAAAATTAAATCTTCTTCTTCAATGGGCAAATTCGTATTATTACGATTACTTTCAATTTTTTTATTCAAAAACTCGAGGTAGGCATTTTTATTCGAAGATTTTGATTTCATTAGAGAAATTAAAGATAAACGGTGTTGACCGTAACTTTTAGTTTGAAACTAAAGAATAACCCGTCACTGTTACGTCTTATTATGTAGTTATGTCAAAAACGTACAGGTAGTGGGTAACGAGCTGCAAGTCGATGCATTTGCTGGTCTAAGTATAGTGAGAGGTTTGAGGCAGCGACTGGGCGAAAATACTACACGGCAGTGGCCAGACTGATTATGAGTGAAGGGGTGAGCGGCACAGCGATGGGTGCTACGCCTCTTATCTCTTCGCCTTTTCTGTGAGGCGCATCTCGAGCGCGCGCGTATCAGATTGGGGAGACCGGCCGAGTGTGCACAAAGTAAGTTATTTGGTATATTATACCAGCTCGATTCAATTTCTTTTGAACGGAGACCAAATGCCTTATTTTTGGATCGATTTTCGCCATACATGCACTCGAGTGCTCCCCGGTTATTCAATATGAACATATCTTCCGAAGGAGACAAGTGTTTTACATGCGCAGTGTTTTTCAGTAAAATCGGTATGAACTAAATGGTTTTAATTTTATTCTTTTAAATATTCAGCTTCGTCTGATGGCTTCATTCGATCCTAAGATCGTACCCTTTCATTATTAATATCATTTTAAAAATGAGTATTTTCAAGGGAAAGTCTCTGATTCTTATCTGGGTTTCCATGTATACTCCAACAAGTGGCGACGAAACAAATTCTACTTACGGTAACGGTCTGCAAAATAAAATTAAGCGATTAAACGAGCTTACCTGTAAGTGAAGTTCAATCGTAATTGTATGTAGGGCCCCTTCCGAAGAGATCACTTGGTAGTCCTCCATTCTGTGCCGATATTACCACCAATTCAAAGTTAAAAAGCCGAGACGGTGGCTCCTCTGCGCCCTCGCGGCGGCCACTCTCGGATACTAGTCTCATTATTCTAAGTCTGTCGTAACGTGTATGGGGCTGATCTTACTCAGCTATGGGAAGAAAGGAAAATTGTATTTTACGGGGGGGGGGGGGGGGGGGGGGGGGGCTGATCTCTTCGGAAGAGGCCCTACATACAATTACGATTGAACTTCACTTACAGGTAAGCTCGTTTAATCGCTTAATTGTATTTCGTGCCTTTTCCTCGAGATCACTTGGTAGATGTTTAAAGTTACGTTACGACACCACTCACATACTGCTCCAATTATTATATTTCACGCTCAAATCGAAGATTTGTCTCGGTTAACTCCTGGCGTGAACGAGATATATATATATGCATTTTTCGTTTTTTTTTTTTTTTTTTTTTTTTTTTTCTACAGTTAGAAAAGAAAAAGTTTTAACCAGTGTTTAACATAATGATATTGACGTTACAGCCCTCTTATAAATTTAATATGGCCTCGGCAAATGCCGTTTTTTCTTCTACGATATTGAAATCATAAAACCTCGCGAAGGTCTTGGACTCTTTAGTCCAGCCCGCCGTTGCCCTGATCGTGTCTATATTGACATCTTCGCGCTTTGCCGCAGATGTCGAGGCGTGGCGGACGCTGTATGCACCAAAACAGTCAGTATCGATCCCGCTCTCTTTCAAAACTTTTTTGATCCATTTACTTAAGAGTCTGCGTGCCCACTGCCTTATGCGGTCTTTTGAATGATATAAATAGGGTTTCGGTATCTCCGCGAATTCCTTGGGTCGATTTTAAGTAGTCAAGTAGTGTTTGAGCAGTGCAGATCTCTTTTTTCTCGAAAAACGGCAGGATGAGTACAGGCTGTTTCCTCCTTGGCCCAAAGGTTTTAATTTGAGCAGATATCTTAATTTCTATTTTTTCTTTTGATATAGCTATCTCATTAATGTTAATCAACGACAATGTTTGTATTCTATGACCTGTCACTAAAGCTAGCAGCGCCGCTAGTTTAATAGAGAGTTGTTCTAGCGTGATATTGTTGTTGGGTGTCCACGTGGCGAGAAGTTGAAGTACAACTTTCGGGTTCCATGTGGCATTAGACTTGGGCAATTGTGGGCGAAGCTTGTAAGCGCCTTTACATATCCTTTTGATCCCTGGATCCTCTGCGATGCTCGGGCCAAATATGAATGACAGAGCCGATCTATAACAGTTAATCGTTGTATACGATGCTCCGTTGAGAAATTCTTCGGCGAGGAAGTCCTGAAGTTCTGTGAGGTTTATCGTTAAGCGGTCAAAATTTTTTCGAACACAAAACTGACGCCACTTTTTAATTGGACATTCGTACTGCCTTAGCGTTGATTCGGTGACTGAAGCCAAGGCGATTGTTGCTGCTTTTTCAGACATTCCTCCCTTCGCTAGCGCCTTTTTGATAAAACCCCTGCTAGCAGTGACAACTGTGGCCACAATGGATGGGGTTCCCTGTTAGAGGAACGCAGTAATTTAATGTCTGGCTTAAATCTTGAAGGTTTCGATTCTGTCATGCTCATAAATAACGGATATCAGGCTTGCGACGGCCAGTCTGGCACTACTAGAATTCCCCGTGAATTTTCTTGCTCAATTTTTCTCAATACTTTGATAATCACCGAAAAAGGAGGAAATGCATAAAAGAAGTAACGCGCCCAGTCGACCGTAAATGCGTCGACTGCGATCGACCCCGGATATTTTTTCCATGAAATGTAAGTGTTACATTTTTTGGTAATTCGACTAGCGAATAAATCTATATCCGGATTGCCCAATACTTTTCGAATTCTTTGAAAGGCTTTTTCTGATAGTGTGTATTCCGTTTCAGGTTCCAATCGTATAGATTCAAAATCTGCCTCAGAGTTATTTTTAGATTGAATATACGATGCGAAGAGCCAAATGTTGCGGCGTTCGCACCATATCCACATCTTTTTCGCAGCTTCGCTTAATTTCTTACTACCCATACCACCCATATGATTGATGTATGACATTGCTGTTGTATTATCAATCCTTAACAAGATATTGCAGTCGCTCAAGTGTTTGGCAAAACTTTTTAGCGCGAAAAAGGCTGCAAGTAACTCTAGGTAATTTATGTGGTATTTACGTTCCTCTTGAGACCAAAAACCGTGGATTCTTTCTTTTTGGCAACATTCGAAATCAGCGTCTAACTTGGGGTTTATTTTGATAACGGCTTCGTAATTGTCATGACACTTCTCTAATGCTATAACTTTCTCTCTCTCAAAATTTTTTAAATATACCCAACCATATATCGCTGCTTGGCAACAAAAGCCAAGAGATCCAATAAATGAAGCAAATTCCCTAATTTTACATCTTCTCACCTTTTGATATTTACGAATTAGTTTTGATATATTTGCTCGTTTATCCGTAGGCAATTCGATTTGCATTTTTTCGGAATTCAGACACAAGCCTAGAAATGTGCATTTTTGAGATGGGGATAACTCGCTCTTTTCATAATTAATAACGAAGCCCAGACTTTCTAAAATTGATATTGTTTGCTCGGCGTTGTTCAAACAATTTGCGGCCGAGCTATCAAATAGTAACATATCGTCGAGATAGATAACGGACATGAGCCCTCTTTTTCTTAGAAGTGTGACAATAGGTCTCATTATTTTTGTAAAAATTTACGGCGCGCAGTTTAAGCCAAATGGTAAAACCGTGAACTCAAAAAGTTGACCTTGAAACAGAAATCGTAAGTATTTTCTATGTTCATTCGTAATAGGCACGAGGTAGTACGCGTCTTTAAGGTCTATCGTAACCATGTAGCATCCGCGATACATAAGCCTCTGTGCCGTCCTGCCATCTTCCATCTTAAAATGCGCTGTGTCTATAAACTCATTAAGAGGTTTAAGATTTAATATTAGACGATTGGAGCCATCAGGTTTAGGCGTTAAGAAAATTCTCGATCTAAATTGTCCGTTTTTAGCGTCGTATTTACGAATTGCCCCTTTTTGCAATAATTTATTTATTTGTTCCGTTATGGCTTCAATTTCGTTATTCGACCACGAAGGTTCGCAAGGTTGTTGATTTTGGCGAATTTCTGTTTTGAATGGTATTTTAAACCCTGTGATGGTATTTAGAATAAACCCATCGAATGTGATTTTTCTCCAGTTTTCGGTAAAATGCTTCAGTCTACCAGCCAAAATACTCACCTCCTCTAATTGCGTTTCTTGTTGTAGAGGCCCGTTCAAGTAAAGAGTGTTTTATTGCTTAAGGCTCGTGGCCAGTCTTCCGAGCGTACAAGGGTATATAAAACACTCTTTACTTGAACGGACCTCTACAGGTTATGGGCCCAGGAGTGCAAATAAAAGACTCAAAGTAAAGAGGAAGAAAAGTAATTACAAATAGCGAGCAACAACAACAAAAAAAAAAGAAAAATAAAACACGCCAAGAACACGCGACACACGCTGGAAAGATGGCGGAAAAATACACGACTGAAAAGTTCGGAATACATCAGTTTGATGGAAATGGATACGACCACTGGAAATTCAGGATGGAAATCATCCTTGACCAACAGGAAGTAAAAAAATGCATTGAAGAGGAACGTGAAGCTCCAGACGATGCCTTCCTAAAAAACGATAAGAAATGTAAGTCGCTGATTATACAATGCATCTCAAACTCGCAACTTCAACACGTAAAAGAAAAGAGAACCGCGGTTCAAATGTGGCGAGCGCTAGAAGCAGTCTTTCAACGAAAAGGAATTGCGAGTCAACTCTACCTACGAAGAAAACTGCTCACAATGAAGTTGAAAGAGGATGAATCTTTTGAAAAACATTTTATCAACTTCGATGAAACTGTAAGAGAGCTCAAATCCGTAGGAGCAAAAATCAAAGAAGTCGACATTGTATGCCATCTTCTGCTCACCCTTCCGAAATCTTACGATTCAATCGTCACTGCACTCGAGACACTGGATCCCGAGAAGCTAACTCTGGAATTTGTGAAAGGAAAACTTCTGGACCAGGAAATGTAGAAAAAAAATCAAACCGAAGAGACGAGTTCAACTGACTCATCTGCAGCCTTCTTTAGTAAGTAAAAAAAGGGCTATCAGAAGAAACCATACGCACCAAAAAACGACGACAAATCAAACTCAAATCAATGGCGAACTCCTGCCTATAGATGTCACAACTGTGGAAAGTTTGGGCATCAAAGAGGGGAATGCAGATTCCGAAGACAAGCAAACCACACGGACCTGGGAAATTCTGACACCTCCGATGATGACGACGATGAAGAATACGTGGCTTTCCTGACTCAAGTCCCAACAACAACGCAAGCTAATCATCCAAAGCCTGGCAGCGGTATGAAATGGTACATTGATTCAGCAGCTACGGATCACATGGTCAACGATCTACAATATCTATCAGATGTGCGAGAGCTGCAAAAGCCTATAAAGGTCTGTGTAGCGAAATCGAAAGAATACCTAAGTACAAATAAAGTAGGAAATATTAAAGTAAGACTAAATGTAGATAAGAAATTCAAAAGTGCAGATATCAAAGATATATTATATATTAAAGATTTAAGACATAATCTACTCTCAGTTCAGCGTTTAGTACAATCAGGATTAAAAATTATCTTTGAAAACGACAGAGCAATAATTAAAAGGGGCTCTAAGCCAATAGCATATGGAAAAAGAGTAAATAATCTATACGAAATAGAATTTGAAATATTAAAGGAAGTAGAAGTTAACATTTGCAAAAGTACAGAACTTGCTGAGGTATGGCATAAGCGTCTAGGTCATATTGGTCAAAGATATCTGAAAAAGTTATCAAATAATAATATGGTAAAAGGACTAGATATCATAGAAGTGGACGATAAGTCTTGTGAAATATGTACACAGTGCAAGATAACTAAATTACCTTTCAACAAAAGTACAAATTATCAGACCAAAAGAGCACTAGAACTTGTACACACTGATATCTGTGGTCCGATAAATCCATTAACCTACGACAAACAAAAATACTTTGTGACCTTTACAGATGACTACATACATTTTACTATTGTCTATCTATCAAGACATAAAAGCGAGGTTTTCGAATGTTTTAAAAATTGTGAGGCCATGGTGACTGCACAATTCGATACCAGTTTGTCAGCTCTATGCTGTGATAACGGAGGCGAATATATATCCTTGTACGCTCGGAAGACTGGCCACGAGCCTTAAGCAATAAAACACTCTTTACTTGAATGGACCTCTACACTTGTGTGCTCTGTTGCTCGCCGAGTACGACCCGCGGGGAGAGGGCCGCCACGGCTTGTATTGCCCGCCCCACGACTTTCTCTGTGGTGGTCGTGATTGCACGTATTTCCTGTTCGTCTGTTTAAGCGGGCCCTTTGTGTTTTTTGACACGTGTTTGATAGCAGTCTTTTCCGGCAATTTTAATTCTTTGGTTGATTTCTCGAGTAATTTTGCCGCTTTCACTTGCTCTTCGAGTTGCTTACCGAAAAGAAATTCATCTACTTCCGCAGTCTTGAGCGTTTCCTTCAACGAAGCCTGGATGTTGGACATAATCAGTGATCGTCGTGTTAGGGTTTCGTCTCTTTGTAAATCGACGAGGATTCTGCAGCTGTCGCTTATTTTTTCGATTAACTCATTCGATTTCACCTCTTCTTTATTCAAAGTTGAGATAGGATCGAACCCAATACTGATAAGCAAACTGCAACCTTCTCCTGTTTTTCAACAAGCCGATTATCTCGGTTGGCAACCGATTCATGCACGGAAGCCTTCCACTCTAAGTTGAGTTTTGGCGCTTCTAGAAATGCGACATTGGCCGGTTGGGGATGTTTGCTTAGTAAATCTGCTTTTATGTCTTTGGCAAACCATCCTTGTATATTTCCTCCCAGCGAATTTGTATGTCCTTGTGCACGGGCTCTGTTAATTTTTTGTCCGACCGTAGCCGTTTGCCAATAACGAGTAACATGTCTTCGCCCAGCGTCACGTTCTCCTTTACCGACTGAGTGGCCTGGCCGCTCGCGTCTTCTATTGGCTTTTTTGTAGACTTCTGGTGAGGTTATGATTCTCCGCTGAAGTCGTATTTTTCGCTTGCGTCTGGATTGCCTCGTTTGACTGAGAGCGGGAGCGGACGCAAGAACGTGAACTCATGCTGTCGCGCGGGTGAGAGCGCTGACGAGAACGTGAACGCAAGAGGTCGCGCGAGGGAGAGCGACGACGAGAACGCGAGCGGGAACCTCCCTTAGAGCATATAGTAGATGGAGGGAGCCTGTCCTATCCTGGCCCATAAGTGGCGATGTTACCAAGGATAGATATAGTAGCATGAGAACCTATCTCTCTCTTACAAAATGTGATTGGTCAGTTCAAATCAGCCACGTGACTACGTCAGAGCTGTACCAAGCAGTACGGTAAGGGTGTAGTGCCCGATGTGCTCATGTAGTAAGGCCTTAGAGCTACAAGAATGAAGCAGGAAGCGCTCCAAAGCGTGCACTATTAATGAAACATTGACAATCGCGTTAGTAACCAAATTTGAGAATGGTTCTGAAATGCATAGTTTGTAAAATTTTCAATTATCAATGATATTAAGTTTTGTATGAACACAAGTACTGGAAATATATTTATTCTGAGTGCTTAGTGTCAAGTTAAAGTAAAGTGAGGTACTAAGTTAAGTGTACAGTTTAATAAGCTATTGTCAAAGTGCCATTATATGAATAAAACAATTATTCTTTTGTATGACCATACGGATCTGAGGTGTTAACTGGGTGAGTTTCTATGAAGTGATAATGTATGTTATTGGAAAGAATTTTTCGGGGAGTTTTTCTGGCATTTACAAAGAAAATATGAAAATTATTCAACCGATAATGGATCATCAATAAGCGAAAAACGTATTTAGATGAAATTGCTTTGAAATAGTTCAAATATATTTTTATCCAGAAGCTAGGGGAAAAAATTCGCATAGGGAATTTTTTATAGTTAGCCCCTTGATGGAATTGTTTCCGATTAATTTTGATATTAATCGATCTAAAATCGTTTGTTGGCAATTGATGGATCATTCTCACATAGTAAATTTGAACAATTTCTACAAAATCGTAGAAACAAAAATCTAATCCGGTTATCTATTGCTAATCGCTGCGTGGAAACCTACCATTATGGCGGCGAACAGAATCAATTTCTTAACGTCGCTCTACGGCCATGCTCTACGGTATCTCTACGGTATTCAAAATGATTCATAAGTGTGAGCTCGAAAAAAAATGTGACTCAAAAATTGAGGTTAAATAACCAACTAGTGGATAATCAACGCTCCGGTGAGATTACGACGGTAGGGTGGGTCAAATGAAATGACTATTTTTTTT
The DNA here is from genome assembly GCF_021155765.1 of Diprion similis. Taxonomy (NCBI): domain Eukaryota; kingdom Metazoa; phylum Arthropoda; class Insecta; order Hymenoptera; family Diprionidae; genus Diprion; species Diprion similis. The sequence continues at coordinate 15,133,495 of NC_060105.1, read as the reverse complement.
CCCCGCGATATAATGAAAAATTGATTGTATGGCATCTCAAAAAGGCTGTAACCGTCGAGGTTAGGAGAGTCTTTTTAGTACATTTCTGTAGAACTTTTGATGCTCTACAAAAAAGCTCTCTTGTATCTAATCGATAGAAGTAACCGTTCAAAAAATAATCGTTTTAAAGTTCTTCAATTATTTATACCATGAATACTAGTTTGAACACTAGATGAAACTCAAACTCTAAGAAACTCAAGCTTTAACAGCGATTATCTTTTGAATGGTTACTTCTATCGATTAGATACAAGAGAGCTTTTTTGTAGAGCATCAAAAGTTCTACAGAAATGTACTAAAAAGACTCTCCTAACCTCGACGGTTACAGCCTTTTTGAGATGCCATACAATCAATTTTTCATTATATCGAGGGGAAAAAAAATAGTCATTTTATTTGACCCACCCTACCGTCGTAATCTCACCGGAGCGTTGATTATCCACTAGTTGGTTATTTAACCTCAATTTTTGAATCACATTTTTTTCCGAGCTCACACTTATGAATCATTTTGAATACCGTAGAGATACCGTAGAGCATGGCCGTAGAGCGACGTTAAGAAATTGATTCTGTTCGCCGCCATAATGGTAGGTTTCCACGCAGCGATTAGCAATAGATAACCGGATTAGATTTTTGTTTCTACGATTTTGTAGAAATTGTTCAAATTTACTATGTGAGAATGATCCATCAATTACCAACAAACGATTTTAGATCGATTAATATCAAAATTAATCGGAAACAATTCCATCAAGGGGCTAACTATAAAAAATTCCCTATGCGAATTTTTTCCCCTAGCTTCACGATAAAAATATATTTGAACTATTTCAAAGCAATTTGATCTAAATACGTTTTTCGCTTATTGATGTGTAACATACGACCGGAACGTCCGTATGTTTTATTGTTTATGATTATTCCCTAACATTAGTTACCAACTAACCAAAACTCTGAATGTGAGAACTCTGTAAGAAAGTCATTCAAGGAAACTGCTTAACCATCTGAAAGCCCCCAGATGAGGCATAACAACCATTATCATTAATCAAGAGTCCAGAAACCATATTACAAGATCCTCACATTACGGGAGACTATGATATTATTATTTTATTATCACAATTTACTAATACCATTATATCGAAATATTATACAATACCTAGTTGCAAACACGGAGTTTAGAGCCACATTATAGGCAACCTACGCTACAGCCTACAGCCCACGAGATAGATAAGACTATAACATGAAGATATATAATCAATATAATATAAAATTAATAACATTGGCGAAATAACCTGTAAAGGCCAGGGACTGCGATACCTCCAAATACGCAAATACAAATTATTCAACATACCCTTCCAAAACGCCGTATTGTAGGCAACGCGCCCAAACTTTGGAGGTAACGTAGACCTCTATTGCAGAACCGTACAGAACGCCACCTGGAGAGTGTATCAGTAACATAATAACAAAATCACCGAAGGTAAACTAACTCACGGGATGATTCTGTAGGGCGAGGCAATCAAAAGGTAACTCAGGAAAATAATAATGAATAGACTATTATTAAATCATCAAAATCAAAACATCCACATTATTTTTGGAGACGAAGTATAATAGTGTTCCAGGATTAATTATCTTCTATAAAATATATCAAATATTATATTAGAGAACGCTCTTGTATCGCAGCTAAACATTAAGCAAGCAAATTAATCAATTATCTTCTATATAACCCTTCATTATATTCCCTAGCATACTAGAACGTTCTAGAAATAAAAGTACGCTTGTAATATAACGCCCCGTACGCTCGAGAACGCCGACATTGTATAAAATCAAAACCAATATAATGATGTAGGTAAAGCTCACACGGATTCAACCCTAGGAAGCGGCGATCTCGAGCATACGCGCGTTACGCGCCCGAAGGCCACCTCATAAAGTTGTGTTAGACCCCCTACTCCGTCAGTACAACTACCAAGGGACCGCGCGCCTATCGACGAATACACTAGCGCGTTGCACCAACACACATATACATGAAACTCATACCCATAACATACACTAATTCAAATCCTAAAAAACGAATACCACTCTAGTTCTCAATCTTAGAGAGGGGGTATGGAGCAAAGAGTTGGGGGCACAGTCCAAAGTCCAACTTTGCACCCAACACCAGTAAATCCCATAGCATAGCATATCAGCCTAGTTTTAATTCTTAGAATAAGGGGAAGAAATGCGTTGTGTGGGGCAATGCTCGAGGAGAGGATTTCACACCCCTATCGTTACCGCTCTGAATAAATACGAGCACCCAGCGACCATTCGCTCTCTTGGTTTTTATCTCCAGTAGCTACAATTACTCAGTAGATCCTCGCGGTGAAATCCTCTAGCATTTGCATTTTGACAACGAATCCCTGCCCGATTCATTATCCAATTTTATATTATTAAAATTTGTTCATTCTTATTCTGTGTGTTTAATCAAAATATATTCTACTTTAAACCAATTCCAAATCTAAATTCTGTGTTCATTTAAAACAAGTTCCTTCATCACGCCTATACCACAGTTCCGGAAGAAGCCGTCTCATAAAAGGTAAGGTAAATGTGATTCTAATAATTTATAACAATTTCCAACTCTCCGTTAATATCCAATTACGCAAATTCGATCAAGTTGTCTATTTCACTTCAGTGATTAATCGATATTGGCGACCCACAACAACTGATGTGAAGTCTAGCTAAACATCCGCGATAATCTCTAGTGGCAGTTTTGGGGAATTTTCGTGGAGTGCCGCTCCGACGTCACAGATGGTCCATTATCGGTTGAATAATTTTCATATTTTCTTTGTAAATGCAAGAAAAACTTCCCGGAAATTTTTTTCCAATAACATACATTATCACTTCATAGAAACTCACCCAGTTAACACTTAAATAAACACATATGGTAGGTTTCCACGCAGCGATTAGCAATAGACAACCCAGATTAGATTTTTGTTTCTACGATTTTACAGAAACTATCCAAATTGACTATGCGAGAATGATCCACCAATCACCGACAAACGATTCTAGATCGATTACCATCAAAATTAATCGGAAACAGTTCCGTCAAGGGGCCAACTAGAGAAATTTTTTATGCTAATTTTGAAAAATTATTTTCTAATCGAGGAATAACCGACAAACGTTCGGATTAGTCCATCATTGACCGACACACGACCGACAAACGATTGCAAAAAGAATTAATCCAATCCACACACATGGGGGGCTAACTGTATGGAGGTCTCTTGGGTCCCATAAGGCGCCCATGTATAATTTCGTAGCCAGTTTCGCAGCGCCACTGGTGAGTCGGGGGACGAGTTAGTGATCCCCCACTCTCCAATTTAGCAGTAGCGGTAGACTTAAATTCGAATATTGCAATCTTGGATGTTTATACGAGTGAAAAAATACAAACACAAATGTAAAATCATAGTAATACGTATCTTAATAATCACATTTTATTTCGAAACGTGAGTCCATTTCAATATCTACACTATTTATACTATTTACAGTTTTGGTATTTACAATATTTACAGTATTGATCTTTTCTTTTTATTAACCTCTATTTATTTCTATTTTTTTTTTTCGTTCCAAATTTTCTAATTTTTTATCTCTTTGCTGAGCCTGAGCTGCGGTTTGTATTTTTTTTCAATTCTCGCCGCAAGAACCTAGCTTCCCAATGACATTTGACTTGTACGAAAAGTAGCATAAAAGCCCTACTGCTTTCTGCGCTGTATAAATGTAAACGAGTGCATGTCTCTATGAGCATTCGTTCCACCACCATGGTGATGTTACTTGTGTGTATCATGGTTCGTATAATTGCCTTGTAATGGTGTTCCCAAGCAAGTATGGTTTTAAATACATTTTCTGCAGCGTGAATGAGCCTATTGGTATCAAGGTGGGCTTAATAGTGGGAAGGCTGCTTCGAGTCAGTAAACAGCGTGGATACCGTTTGCATATACACTTAGGATCAAAGTGATCTTTGCACATACGAAACTCTGATCCAGCTTTTTCAACACCAGCAAATGATAGCCATTTTGCACGTCTGTAATGAACACAAAAGTGTTGCAATAATGTCATTATTATAATCCTAAGACACAAAAAGTAATTCGCTTGACTTCTTTTCTTCTACATCCTGTCGCCATGTTTGAAATAATAAAACCTTCACTTCCGTTTTCTACATAACAAAGATGGACGTGTATTTATTTCGCTCCTGCTCACTACGTTCTTAAACACGTCAAAACCAACAAAAAGAGATTACTAAGACAGTACGTACTGCTGTATTGCAAAACAAAGCGCGATCAAGTGAACTGGACTAGGTTATGTTATTCGTCGTTGAATACTTACATTTTCGGATCTCGCGGAATAGGAAAATATGTGTGACGTGGGTGCATACGGGAGCTTTTCTTGCAACCCACATTTGTGTACCATTTTTGGTAGAGTTAACACGTTTTTACCGGTTTTTATGCAGCACACTGTAATCACCAAAGTTCACACCACACGTTACGTTGACTGAGGATATCCTCAGTCAACGCTGAAGGAGTAGGGGGTCTAACACAACTTTATGGAGTGGCCTTCAGGCGCGTAACGCGCGTATGCTCGAGACCGCCGCTTCCTAGGGTTGAATCCGTGCGAGCTTTACCTACACCAAATAACCTACACCATTATGTTGGTTTTGATTTTATATAACGTTGGCGTTCTCGAGCGTACAGGGCGTGATATTACAAGTGTAGTTTTACTTCTGGAATGTTCTAGTGCTAAGGAATATAATGATGGATTATATAAAAGATAATTGATTAATTTGCTTGCTTAATGTTTAGCTGCGATACAAGAGCGTTTTATAATATAATATTTTATCGAAGTACAAAGATAATTAATTCTGGAACATTGTTATATTCCATCTCCAGAAATAATGAAGATGTTTTGATTTCGATGATTTAATAATAGTCTATTCATTGTTATTTTCCTGGGTTGCCTTTTGATTGCTTCGCCCTACAGAATCATCCCGTGAGTTAGTTTACCTTCTGTGGTTTTGTTATTATGTTACTGATACACTCTTTAGGTGGCGTTCTGTACGGTTCTGCATAGAGGACCTCCAAAGTTTGGGCGCATTGCCTACAATACGGCGTTTCGGAAAGGATTCTATAATTCGTGTTGGATAATTTGTATTTACGTATTTGGAGGTATCGCAGTCCCTGGCCTTTATAGGTTATTTCTGTAATGTTATTAATTTTATATTATATTGATTATATATTTTTGGCGTTATAATCTTAATAATCATAAATCTATCTTTCAAGCTGTAGGGTGTGGCGTAGGTTGCCTATAATGTGGCTCTAAGCTCCGTGTTTGCAACTAGGTATTGTATAGTACTTGGATATAATGGTATTAGTAAATTGTAATAATAAAATAATAATATCATAGTCTCCTGTAATGTGAGGATCCCGTAATACGGTTTCTGGACTCTTGATTAATGATAATTGTCGTTATACCTCATCTAGGGATTTTCAAATGGTAAAGCAGTTTCCTTGAATGACTTCCTTACAGAGTTCTCACATTTAGAGTTGTGGTTAGTTGGTACTAATGTTGGGGAATAGTCATAAGCAATAAAACATACGGACGTTCCGGTCGGATGTTACACAGAGTTCTCACATTTAGAGTGTTGGTTATTTGGTACTAATGTTAGGGAATAGTCATGAGCAATAAAACATACGGACGTTCCGGTCGGATGTTACACACTACTGATGTGAAGTTCTAGTAACAAACTTAGGGAATTTTCGTAGTTGCCGCACGATGTCACAGGATTGTAACATCCGACCGGCGTCCGTATGTTTTGTTGCTTATGACTATTCCCTAACATTAGTGCCAACTAACCAAAACTCTAAATGTGAGAACTCCGTAAGAAAGTCATTCAAGGAAACTGCTAACCATTTGAATGCCCCTAGATGAGGTATAACAACAATTATCATTGATCAAGAGTCCAGAAACCGTATTACAGTATCCTCACATTACAGGAGACTATGATATTATTATTTTATTACTACAATTTACTAATACTATCATATCGAAATACTATACAATTATCTAGTTGCAAACACGGAGTTTAGAGCCACATTATAGGCAACCTATGCTACACCCTACAGCTCGGGAGATAGATAAGACTATAACGCGAAAGATATATAATCAATATAATATAGAATTAATAACATTACAGAACTAACCTATAAAGGCCAGGGATCGCGATACCTCCAAAACCGTAAATACAAATTATCCAACATGAATTATAGAATCCCTTCCGAAACGCCGTATTGTAGGCAACGCACCCAAACTTTGGAGGTAACGTAAACCTCTATTTCAGAATCGTACAGAACGCCACCTGAAGAGTGTATCAGTAACATAATAACAAAACTACCGAAGGTAAACTAACTCACGGGATGATTATGTAGGGCGAAGCAATCAAAAGGAAACCTAGGAAAATAATGATGAATAGACCATTATTAAATCATCAAAATGTTAGATGTGGAGTGCCGAGAACTCGAAAACCGCGCGCGAATGTTTAGGTTAAAGAATGTGTATGTACGAGGATGTGTGTGTGTAGCATAACAAAAGGCCGAAAGACCGAGTAGAAGAATAGGGTAGTATCGGGCAGTACGTGCCCGTCGCTCGTAAGAGACACTCGAAGTGAGAGAATTAATTCGTTCGGTAATATATTAGTGTAAAATTAGTCCGTGTTATTCGATGTTGGCCCGTTGGCCCAAGTATTGTTTTCTGTTGTTCTGCGTTTATTGTGTATTCCCTGTTTTTCTTAATAAACCTGTTCAATTGCCGGCAATTAACCCGATCGTCTCGTCTCGACTCCCCAATTCCTGGTCAAAGCTACCCTGGCCTTATAAATATTTAACAATTCAGAAGTGGGATGACACCCTCTCAAGAACTCTAAACCGGACAGGAAACTCGGGAGTGAACGTTAACGCAAAAATACAAATTTACGCGAAAACGTGGCTAACGGTCAACGTGCGCGAAAATGGCCGCTGCGGTGCGGAATTAGAACGTAACACGGGAGTGTCGAACGGCCAAAACGTGATTACAATGGACAAACGGTTAAACCCAATCGCAACGGCGCCTGAAGAAGAATTCGAACAATTTTTTGGGCACAATATGCCGATTACGGGAAACAGCGATCGCCCAATTACGCCGATGCGAGCGCAAGCTAATTCATCAATTAAAGGCGGCGCAACTACGTCTTCTCGCGGGCGAGGAGCCGGAAGAGGAGCGATACCTCGAAGAACATCCGGAGCGCAGGCGAACCACGGATCAGAGCCCCGAACGGACATACGAGACGGACGAGGGGGAAACATCAGCGGGATGAGTGACATGGAAATTGACGACCTGACCAACTCACGCAATAGATCGCCAAATCCACCACATAGCAACTGTTAGTATGTTATTAAAAACACATAATTAAGTCTTCATGACATTTTATTAAGGCAATACAAGTAATATATATTTAACAAGCTGCATCCATGTTAGCACACGCTCTCGGCAATCTCTTGCTGCTACTTCGCATGCATACCAACCTTACTTCTAATAATTCCCTAGTCCTCAACATCTCCCTTTTTTAAGTCAAGTTTCATAATCTCTGAATCTTACTGGAGGCTGCCTTAGTCTCTTAGGTCTCTCACCCCGATTCTGTTCATCACCAATCACAGCATTTGGCTCATCAGCAATCACAACATTTGGCTCATTTCTCATTTGATTTTCAATTATTGAATCATATATGCTTACATGAGTTCTACATGGGAACTCATTCTTTGATTCTCTTATATGTATTTTATTTCTACGATAAACCTGACCAGTTTCACTTTGTTGAACAAAGTACGACCTTGGGGCACTACTTTTACCTATTATCTTTGCAGGCTCCCACATCCTTCCTCTCTGAAGTAAAACACTTTGATCTAGCTCTAGCTCAGGCCTTTCTTTACTTTTCTTATCAAACTGTTTCTTTACTATCTGTTGCTTATGCTTTAATTTTGTACATACTTTCTTATTATCTATGACTTTAGGTTCTAATGATTTTTGGATTATTGGTAACTTCGTTTTCAACCTGCGATTCATCATCAATTCTGATGGGGTATAGTCAATTCCAGTTATTTTAGTGTTTCTATAATTAAGCAATGCTACATCTAAATCACAACCTTTTTTTAGTATCGCTTTTGCTATTTTTACACCACTCTCTGCAAATCCATTACTTTGTGGGTATCTCGGACTGCTATTAATTATCTGAAATTCAAATTCTTTTGCAAATTGTTTAAATGCATATGACGCATATGGCATGTTGTCCGCTATTAGCATATCAGGTATCCCATGGGTTGCAAAGCACACTTTAAATTTCTGTATTAATTCGTCAGCAGTTTTACCCGATGTTGGTATCACTTCAAGCCATTTTGAAAAATAATCGAATATTATTAAGTAATTTTTTCCTGCATGTTCACACATGTCTGATGCGATTTTGGCAAAAGGTCTATCCAATATTTCATGATTGATGAGTGGTTCTTTTGTGTTATTTGGCAAATATCGCTCACAACTCTTACACTCGGATACAAACTCAATTATGTCTTTTGTCATTTCTGGCCAAAACAATGCCTCTGTCAGTCTTCCTGTGGTTTTATTTATCCCTACATGCCCTTCATGAGCTAATCTCATCATCTCTAATCTTAATTTACTTGGTACGATTAATCTATCCTTATACAACAAGATATCCTCGACTAGACTAATTTCACTTTTATAGCTCTTGAATTTTTGGACTTCATCTGGTACTTTTGATGGCCATCCATCAATGCAGAATTTTTTTAGTAATTTCAACACTGGTTCCTCTTCGATTCTTTTTTGGAACTCTGATTTTTTAGCATCCGTTATGTTCACTATTGCTTGGACATTGTGTATTACTTCTAGCATTGTTGGATCGTCATCTATGACATCACTCAAATAATTTCTAGACAACAAGTCCGCCACATACATTTGCTTTCCTGGCATGTATTGCAAATTTATCAGATATTTATTGAGTTTCGTTTTTATTCTTTGAAGCCTCGGTGACACTATGTCAGCTAATTTTTTATTCATTATCGCAACTAGCGGCTTATGGTCCGTCCACACATTAACATGTCTCCCGTAGATGTAATAGTGAAATTTTTTGACAGCGAACCAAACCGCTAAGAACTCTTTTTCTATCTGAGCATAGTTTTTTTCTGCATCCGTTAAACTCCTTGAAAAAAATGATACAGGCTTATTATTTTGTAACAGACAGCAACCCAAACCATCTTTTGATGCATCAGTTTGTATTGTTATTTGTTTTTTACAATCAAAGTTTGACAGTACTGGCGCTCGCGTCAGTAATTGTTTCAACTCTGACAGTGCTTTTTCATGTTTACTGGTCCATGCAAAAACTACATCTTCTTTTAGTAAGTTTCTGAGTGGAGCAGATAGCTCTGACAATTTTGGCATGAAACTTGGGAAGTAATTGAACATCCCCATAATTTTTTGTAAGCCATTTTTGTCGGTTGGTGCTTTTAACTGTAAAATTGCTCTAATTCTCTCAGGATCTATTTCTATGCCTTGAGCTGAAAAAATGTGACCCAGATATTTAACCTTATCAACTTTATATTGTACTTTATTGGGGTTGAATCTAACATTTCTTTCTCTTGCTCTGTTTAACACTTTCTCTAAAATTTTATCATGTTCTTCCTCACTTGTTCCTGCAATTAACAAGTCATCAAAGTAAATTGTTACACCCTCTATGTCCCCAAAATTTTCCTGATTTATTTTTTGAAATAGTTCCGGTGCCATATTTAACCCAAAAGGCATTCTGCAAAATTTATAGTATCCAAACGGTGAGCTGAATGTACACAAATCACTTGACTTTTCATCCAATTCTACATGGTAATACCCATCTTTTAAATCTAGAACTGTAAACCAAGTTTTTCCTGTTAGTTTTGAACAAACTTCTTCAACCGTTGGTATTAGAAAGTATTCTCGCTTTATATATTTGTTTAAATCTGCTGGATCTAAACACACCCTCAGTGTTTTATTTTGTTTCTCCACAATAACTAAATTACTTGCCCACTCAACTTGGCCTGTAACTTTTTGTATGATGCCTCTAGATTCCAAATCATCTAAAGTTTGTTTCAGTTTTTCCTTTATTGCTAACGGGACTCTACGAGGCGCCCTAACAACTGGTATTGCATCTTCTACCAGTTTGATTGCACATTTTTTATTGAACTTACCTATTCCTTCAAAGAGATCTCGGTGTCTATTAATAAGTCCATTTTTTTCTTTATATTCTACATTTTCAATCCTTTTTACTAACCCTAGCTGAGTACAGGACTCTAGTCCTAGCAACGGTGTCGAATCATTATCAACTATTACAAAATTCAGACATTTTCTTGTTCCTTTGACTTCGCAAATTAATTTTACAGTTCCAAGTGGTGACCATTTCGTACCTCCATACGCTTCTAATACTATTTTGGTTTTTTCAATTTTTTCTTTACCACCCAGCGACTCTAACACTTGTTTAGGTATTATATTTACCTGTGCGCCTGTGTCTAACTTAAATTTTATAATCTTGTCACTTACTTTTAGATTTTCATACCACGATAACGACTCTACTTTCGATATTACATTTATCACAGACTTGACTAGCAGCGTCTCTATCTCGTCACTGTTTTCTTCGTCCGCCTCTTCAAGCTCCTGAACGATCTTCACTCTGCAAGCGACTTTCCAGTGATTTAATTTCCCGCATCGAGCACACTTTTTTCCAAATGCTGGGCACTGGTTGACTCCATGTTTGGTTTGACATCTCGTGCATAAAAATGTGTTATGTTTTTCTTTTGACTTTTTGACGTACTCTTTTTTCTTGACAACACTGACTTTATTTTCTTCCTGCACAATTTTAACTTGATCCCTTGTTACTTCACAGGATCTACAGATATTTATTACCTTCTCTAAGGTCACCTCCTCTAACCCGATGAGTCTTTCCTGCAATCCTCTGTCGGCAATTCCGAGTACAATTCGGTCCCGAAGCATCTCATCTTCACTATTTATAAATTCACATTTTTTTATAATTTTTTTTAGGTCAGTAACAAAGTGATCAAATGGCTCATTTTCTTCTTGTTTTCGGTTGTAGAACAGGAATCTTTCGTAAATAATATTTTTCTTTGGGTTCACATATTTCTCAAATTCTTGTACTACGCGGTTGAATTCTTTTCTTTCTTCATTTGACAGTTTAAAATTATTGAAGATATCAATTCCTTCTTCACCCATAAAATTCAGAAGTAACGCTACCTTAACCTCATCTGTTGAGTTATTTTTTTCCGCAGCTAGCAAATAAATTTCAAAATGTTGTTTAAATTTCTTAAAATTTTCCAATATGTTGCCTTCAAATTTACATGGACCCGGTATTCTCGCGTCCATCTTGTTGTGGAATCACGTGTATCGTTGACGCTCAGTTACTGTAGACAATTTGATGCACTATTCCTTTCTTTTTTAAACTTTTGACTTCACTTGACCGACTGCGCCATGTTAGTATGTTATTAAAAACACATAATTAAGTCTTCATGACATTTTATTAAGGCAATACAAGTAATATATATTTAACAAGCTGCATCCATGTTAGCACACGCTCTCGGCAATCTCTTGCTGCTACTTCGCATGCATACCAACCTTACTTCTAATAATTCCCTAGTCCTCAACAGCAACAGCGCGCTCGAGAGCGCGATATGGGCAATGGTAGAGGAAGGTCGAAGACGGGACTTGATGTTACAAGCGCTGTTCGAAAGGCTGGTAGTAAACAATGCCCCTCTACCCGCTAGCGGATTAGCACCTCAACCCCAACAAGCGGTACCAGCTTACCACGTGATGCCTGATCTAAGTTCAAATATTGGAGATTTTACCGGTAACAGCGGAAGTATCAATGCGCGGGACTGGATCCAAACAATAGAGAGCATGAAACGATTACATCAATGGCCAGATAACTTCGCTCTGGAAGCAGCACGCTCTCATCTAAGAAACGGTGCTAGAGAGTGGTTTCTGATGAACTCGCACGAAATCTCATCTTGGAACCAATTCCAAAACGCATTCCGAGCGACATTTGTAACCAGTGAGAGCACAACAGTGCTGTGGAAACGCATGACCGATCGGATTCAGCTGAAGGACGAGGACCTCTGCACCTATTTCCACGCGAAGGCGAAACTCTGCAGGGACGTAAATCTGGACCTGTCCGATACAAAAGAGCAGATTTTAGTCGGACTCTGGTCGCGCGAGTTATGCAATACCATGGCAGCTCGAAATCACGGCACCACCAATGATTTACTCCATGACATTTTGCAGTACGATCGCATGATTGGACAACGAGTGGAGCGCATTAAGCAACAGAGGGAGAATAACCCGAACAAACCCAAACCGAGCGTCGCAACAAGCACAGCGACACATGCAAAACCGATACCGAAACCACCGAATTCCGACCGACCGGGAGATAAACGCCCGCCGCTCGTTAACGCAGAAGGCCAACCCCTCTGCTATAACTGTAATAAGTACGGACACCTCTCGCGTAATTGCACCGAACCGAAACGTATCCTAAAATGTTTGAAGTGCAATGGCACGGGCCATACTCAACGTCACTGTACGGTAGCCAGCGGCCCAGTACCAAGAACAGTGAACACGATCGAGGGAAATGACCGAGCCGCGGTCAACAAGTACCTGAAAATGATCAGCGTGAACGCAAGTGAATTGACCGCATTGATCGACCCCGGAAGCTCTGACTGCACGATCAAAGCCTCCGTGGCACTGCTTGAACAATTTCGAGTGATTCCGCGAGTGACTGAATTAAAAAGTTTTGGACCTGAACAGTTTAAGGTCAAGTCGCCGGGCGTAGTGTGTGCGTCGATGACGGTTGACGGAGTGCGGGTGGATAAAGTGACCCTACGAGTTGTACCCGATGACGCACAGACGGTCGATGTGATCGTCGGACGCACTTTCACGGAAGCCCCGTATGTAGAATTTCACAAGGTCGGACACGAACTGATATTCAAACGGAGTGAAGGATCATCCCCGAATCAAGCCGCTAATGTCAAGCAACAAATTCAGATCGAAATGCCACCCCATTCGATCCACGTTATTAACGTGGAGATAGACGACAAGGGGTACGCTCTGCCTGCCATGAACTTGAGCTCGGCGCAACAAACCGTAACCCGCAGCAATACGCACCTACGCGGTCAGGTGTCGCAGCTGCCAACGCTGGACCGGATCATCACGAGACGACCCATCGAACGAGAGGATATCGACGTCGGCAGCAACCTACCTGAAGAAATAATAGAGGACTTGTTAAGTATAATAAATCGGTATCGCGATTGCGTGGCGAGAAACCTGGAAGAATTAGGATGTACGGATAGCGTAAGCATGGATATTCGCGAAGCACCTGATGCAAAACCTGTAAGTAGTAAACCGTACAGAGCTAGCGATAAAGAACGTGACATTATTCGATCGATAGTTGGTGAATGGAAGCGCGAAGGGATCGCGACCGAAACTGACTCACCTTATGCGAGCCCAGTGCTTTTAGTTAAGAAGAATAACGGTGAATACCGGTTAGTAGCCGACTATCGTAAATTAAATGCACAAACCGAAAGAGTGCATTTTCCGCTTCCCGACCTGGACGATCATTTAGCTAAAATAGGAGATAGTTCGCTTTATATTACATTAGATTTAGCGCACGGGTATCTCCAAGTGCCGTTGAACGAAGACGCACGCCCGAAAACCGCGTTCATTACACCAGACGAGACAGGAGAATTTACGAGGATGGCGTTTGGGTTAAAGAATAGCCCTTTTTACTTTTCAAAGGCTATGTACAGAGCGTTGGGTCCATTGCGCGATCAGGTAGTCCTGTTCTACCTCGATGATATATTTATCCCGGGAAAGGACTGGAACGACCTGAAAGAAAGATTGATAGCAGTTTTCGAAGCCTTACGAAACGCGAGATTAACCATCAAGTTGTCGAAATGTAAATTCCTAAAAGAAAAAGTTACGTACCTCGGTTTTGAAATCTCTAAAAACAGAATCAAACCGGGTGAAAGTAAAGTCAAAGCGATCGCGGAATATCCCGCTCCGGGAGATGTTCACGGTGTCCGTCGATTTTTAGGTATGACGAGCTTTTTTCGACGATTTGTACCTAAGTTCGCGGAGATTGCTGGTCCATTATACGAATTGTTGAAGAAAGACCACCCCTTTGTGTGGAATAATAACGTAAACAATGCATTCATAAATTTAAAACGAGCGTTGACCGACAAACCCATACTCCAAGCGTTCGATTCGAATAAGCCGACCGAATTACACACGGACGCGAGCAGCAAGGGATTAGCAGCGATGCTGTTGCAGCGAGACGCGAACAATCGCTTAAGACTTGTGTACGCGATTAGTCGCCGAACTAGCGAGCCCGAGAAGAATGACCACTCAGGTAAATTAGAATTAACAGCGATCGTGTGGGCTGTTGGGCGATTACGTAATTTGCTGATCAATATACCGTTCAAAATTATTACAGACTGCCAGGCACTTCTATGCTTAAATACCGAGAAAACGAAAAATGCACAAATTGCTCGATGGGCGAATGAGTTGGCTGATTTCGATTTCGAAGTAAGCCACCGACCGGGTACGAAGCTTGCGCATGTTGACGCTCTCAGTAGAGCACCCGTAGGTCAACCGGAGTGTGAATGTCAGAGCGCTGAGCGATTGAGTGCAGTATTTACAATACTGAGTGAAGAGGATGAAATCTCGATGTATCAGTACGCAGACGGCGATTTACGCAAAAAACGAGAAATTTTGTTAAAACCGGTGAGTGCGCGAACCGTGCGCGAAAAAGGTGAAGTGACCGACTTTGAGTGCCGCAATGGAATTCTCTATAAGAAAAACGGGGATAAACTACGTTATATAGTGGTACCTAAAATAATGCGAAAAAGCCTGGTTATTAGATTTCACGACCTCCAAGGACACCCAGGCCCCGAACGTACGTTGGCGAAGCTGTCGTCATTCTATTATTTCCCAGGTGCGCGACGTTACGTAAAATATCACATCTGCGCGTGTGTACAGTGCATCATGACAAAGGGAAAACCAGGCCCGCAAGCCGGACAACTGCATCCGATTCCGCCCGGACCGAGACCCTTTTCTATAGTGCACATCGATCACCTCGGACCGCTGATCACCACCCCGCGACATAACAAACATGTATTCGCGCTGATTGATAACTTGACAAAATTTACGTTACTAAAAGCAGTAAGAAACACGAACGTCACCAACGTGGTGAAAATGCTTGAAGATTTTGTCCTGGATTTCGGCGCGCCCTTGAGGATCATCTCCGACCGAGGCACCTGTTTCACCTCGAAGAAGTTCGCAGAATTCTGTAGCCGCCACGGCATTAGTCATACCCGAAACTCCCCCCGTCACCCACAAGCGAACGGACAGATCGAAAGAACGAACGCTGTTATCATACCTGTCCTCTGTACCAGTGTAGAAGACCCAGAGGGAAGAGACTGGGATCGAAAGCTGAAAATCGCACAACGTGACTTGAACGATTGTGTCAATGCCACCACAGGTAAATCACCTTTCGAACTCCTATACGGCTACGTCGCCCGACACGACGAAGGTCCCGTGCGAGCTCTCACCGTAGAAAGCGAAGCCAATTACACCTGCCCAGAGGATCTCCAAGAGGAAGCCCGAGGAAGGATCATCGGCACCCAGGCCGCGTATAAAGCCCGCCACGATCAGAACCGAGCGAAGAACGCAGTTTTCTATGTCGGAGACATCGTCTTCATGAAAATCGGCCGCACCGCTACCGGTGAGTCCACTAAAATGCAGAATAAATATCGAGGACCGTTGGTAATCACCAAGGCGTGGCCGAGCGATACATATGCCATCGCAGACCTCCGCCAGGACCAAGAAGGACGAAGGTATGCTGCGACGGCCCACGCCAGCCAACTAAAAATCTGGCGTCCAAGTCATGATTCTAACGACGACCCAGAAGAAGAAGAAGAGGACGACACGGGGAGCGTTACCGACGACGCGCCGAACGAACATAGTGATCCCGACGAAGAAGAGGTAGTCGAGGAGGAGACTGGGGCTAATGCCGAACCCTCCACTCGCAGTGCGCGCCCCCAACGTATACGCAAAGCACCCCGCCGCTACACGGATTTCGTCCCCAACCCCGCACTCGAGGACGAGTGAAAATAGGATGGCCGAATGTTAGATGTGAAGTGCCGAGAACTCGAAAACCGCGCGCGAATGTTTAGGTTTAAGAATGTGTATGTACGAGGATGTGTGTGTGTAGCATAACAAAAGGCCGAAAGACCGAGTAGAAGAATAGGGTAGTATCGGGCAGTACGTGCCCGTCGCTCGTAAGAGACACTCGAAGTGGGAGAATTAATTCGTTCGGTAATATATTAGTGTAAAATTAGTCCGTGTTATTCGATGTTGGCCGGTTGGCCCAAGTATTGTTTTCTGTTGTTCTGCGTTTATTGTGTATTCCCTGTTTTTCTTAATAAACCTGTTCAATTGCCGGCAATTAACCCGATCGTTTCGTCTCGACTCCCCAATTCCTGGTCAAAGCTACCCTGGCCTTATAAATATTTAACAAAAATTAAAACATCTACATTATTTTTGGAGAAGAAATATAACAATGTTCCAGAATTAATTATCTTTGTACTTCGATAAAATGTTATATTATAAAATAATATATCTTGTATCGCAGCTGAACATTAAGCAAGCAAATTAATCAATTATCTTTTATATAATCCATCATTAAATTCTTTAGCACTAGAACATTCTAGAGGTAAAACTACGCTTGTAATACATATAACGCCCCGTACGCTCGAGAACGCTGACGTTGTATAAAATCAAAACTAACTTAATGATGTAGGTAAAGCTCACACGGATTCAACCCTAGGAAACGGCGATCTAAGTCCACGCGGCCAAAGAGTATAGGATAGAGTGGAAGGTACCCGTATCGCCCTATTACAGCGCTGCTAGCAGCTCTGGGGAAAAGTATAATGTGTATGTGTAGCGTCAGTGAACATGCGATGTAGTATTGTTTGTTGGTGCGATGACCCGGTCGCCATATTCTATGAGTAAGAATCAGTGGTAAGAATACATGGTAAGAATTGAGTAACAAACGAACTTTTTTCAAAGATGCCAATTTCTTGTGACATCAAATTATGTGACAATAACAAATATGTAAAAAATCAAAGCATAAATAACCTGAAACAAGTGACATTTTTCTCGTTACCAAATAAACAGCAACTGTAAGTAAATATGAATATATAACCTCACTTTCGCGGGAATGTTGTGGCTCCTCACGTATCTTCATATATTGTGAAAATAAATGTAATGATTTTCGTGTATGGTTGTTTTGGTAGAAACTAATAAAAAATACAAGAGGTTTTTGAGTTGATATAATATTTTATGTAACCATTCTTTATGATACAGTATTATGTACGGATATATATTTTTATTAAGATTTGACGTTTACGTTTTTCAAATATAAGTACTTTTTTGGTGTTATATATTGAAGATTACCTATTTAAATATATAATTTCGATACAATGTGTTTGATTTGTTGCCATTTATTTCAGTCGTTTTGTCTTTTACTAAATTCACATCACATTCATTGAAGAAATGTGTATGTACGATGCTTACGTTATGTTCTGTATAATCTGTATCCATGCAAACATATTTATAGGCTGCCAGATATGGAGAAAAATATGAGATCGTTCTGTAATAACAGCGTTGACTGAAGAATTCATTGCAAAAAATTTATTATCAGAAGTTTTAAGAATTCTTCACTGTATTCCCCGGTTTAAAGGGAGCGCCAAAATCGTAGTGGGGGTACTTTACTTTTCCTCAGAGCTACCAGAGCGTGCTGAAAAGCGAGGTACGCTTTTATACATTGGCTCTTATGGGACCTTCCACTCTATCCTATACTCTTTGCACGCGGCGATCTCGAGCATACGCGCGTTACGCGCCCGAAGGCCACCCCATAGAGTTGTGTTAGGCCCCCTACTCCTTCGATACAGCTATCAAGGGACTACGCGCCTATCGACAAATACACTAGCGCGTTGCACCAACATACATATACATGAAACTCATACCCATAACACACACTAATTCAAATCCTAAAAAATGAACACCACTCTCGTTTCCAATCTTACAATTAGATTGATTATAAGAAGAGGTGGTATGGAGCAGAGTGTTGGGGGCATAGTCCAAAGTCCAACTTTGCACCTAGCACCAATAAATCCCATAGCATAGCATACCAACCTAGTTTTAATTCTTAGAATAAGGGGAAGAAATGCGTTGTTGTGGGGCAATGCATGAGGGGAGGATTTCACACCCCTACCGCTACCGATCTGAATAAATACGAGCACCCAGCGATCATTCGCTCTCTTGGTTTTTATCTCCAGTAACTACTAGTACTCGCAGTAGATCCTTGCGGTAAAATCCTCTAGCATTTGCATTCCAACGACGAATCTCTGCCCGATTCATTATTCAATTTCATATTATTAAAATTGTTCATTTTTATTCTGTGTGTTTAATCAAGATATATTCCATTTTAAACCAATTCCCAATCTAAATTCAGTGTTCATTCAAAACAAGTTCCTTCATCACAGCTATTCAACAGTTCCAGAAAAAGCCATCTTATAAAAGGTAAAGTAAACTTCATTTCAATAATTTACAACAATTTCCAACTCCCCGTTAATACCCAATTACGCGAATTCGATCAAGTTGTCCATTTCACTTCAGTGATTAATCGATATTGGCGACTCACAACTACTGATATGAAGTCTAGCTAAACATCCGCGATAATCTGTAGTGGCAGCTTTGGGGAATTTTCGTGGAGTGCCGCTCCGACGTCACAAATGTGTCCCAGGTAGCATTCTGTCACAAGTTCACGTTAAGGCGCCGCTGACCTGCCTTGAAAATATCAAATCGTGACTTCATAAATACGTGCAGCGCCTCTGAACGTTGAACGGTGAACTAAGGCCGCTGATTTCATTGGCTTGTTCTGTTAGATCCAACCAATGATGTCAGTTACAGATCGAGACATACTTCTTGTGGACCATGAACGGGCTGCTGTCACATAAAAACGCCGTTACGAATCGTGCCATATTTACAAAAAAATAACTGATAGTATAAGTTTTTCCGAATAAAGTGAGTGCTTTTGTACGTGGCTAACTGTCTGGCGAGAGTTAAAGAAATTGTGAAACAGTGCAATCAGTGAATATTCAACATGCGGTAGCTCCGATCGGCCATGTTTGTTTTAGCGTGATTTTATTCACTTCATTATTCTTTATTATAAACATTATCAGCGATTTGCATGACCAGTGACTGAGTTAGCCACGTACACTTTTATTCAAGCTTCAATTTAAAAATTTCCCGAATAAGATTCGTGCTTCCGTTCTTGCAGGATTCGTAATGGCGTTTTCCCCGCTTTTGACGTCACGAAATATATATATGACATGCCAGGTCAGCGGAGCCTTAAGGCCCTCACATAGGCGCCTGCATAGCTCTGGCGGCAGACCACTATCTGTCTGTTTCCGCAGTGGTAGCAAGACGTGCACATGTGTGCTTACGACAGAAGCTTGCTGCAGATCATGCATGATTCTTGAATGCTCTGCCGGTATTCACGAAGAGCAGAATGCGGAGATTTTCATTGGCAAAAAAAAACTATTTTTATTCAGTTAAATGTTCGTATTTATTTATCGTATAATCTCTCTATTTAATAAAAAAGTCCTGTACCGCATAGCAACAGGTAAAAAAGATTATAATAACAATAGTATACGTATGAAGTTGGCGGTGGGGTGAGATGCCGAAAACAAAACTGAAAGCATCTAGAAAACAAAACTTCCTATGTTCTGCAACGTGATTATTATTTAAAAAGGAAAATAGAGACAATTCTTGAGGAAGGGCTAATCACGCTACTCTAGGGCGCAGGTACTGACCTGATCACTGAATAAAACGATAATTAGAAAAAGAGATAATTGTTGGGCGCCAGACGCAGTAGCGTCAGAGATACGATAATTAGAGAATACGATATGACGAAATAGATCAGATTCTACGACGGTTTTGCACAGCCACTCAGCAGGTAAAGATAATGGTAGACGGGATGGGTCGTATCCAATTCGATAAAACACAATATTAAAGAAAATGGTAATAGTATCAATTGTATTGAAAAGGCAAGTAGAGAAATTCAGGTACAGCCAGAGATAAAGTGAATTCAGAGATAACACGGTAGCGATACAATTATTCAAGTAATTTAGCGGTATGAAGCGGGTGATCGCGATACTATTACTCGGTATAACAATCAGCAAGTTTACAAAGCAGATAAGAAGTAGGCTAGCATGCAATGCACAATCTAAGGTTCTTAAACTAATTGTTACAATTCAAGTCAAATAGCATAGTAAGGCGAGAAAGATATGATCACATAGAAATACAGAATAATCGCAGCAGTGTGTAACAATAATGAGGCACGGTAATAGATAGAAGATACGAAAATACAATTGGCAAAAGAAGGCAAGAGATATTATAGTTAGTCGAAAAGCAAAAGATATAGTTAATCGAGAAGCAAGAGATATTACAATTAATCGACAACAAGAGATATAACAATTAATAGAAAAGGCAAGGATTACAAGTCAGTTAGATAATTCGATACTTGAAGCGAAGTCAGAAATAATCAGGTATAGCGAAATAATATAAAACAGGTATGATAGAAATTACAGAAGAAATTACGATAGAAATTACAAGAGAAATTAGAGAAATACATAGGTTCTAGCTTGCGATATATGCGATACGACGAAATATTATAATTATGATAAACAAGAAATAGATATCTTGACGTGTCAAGAACAGGTATTATAGAGAGCAAAATATTATAATGCGATATATTACAAACTAGAGATCTACGGACAAACTACGTAACAGCGGTATTAGCAAAGAAAGCGGTGAAAAAGGTGTTATTCGGTACGGCACAATACTCCAATGTCAAAAGAGAACAACGGCTATACCGCGCAGCGATATAAGATCGCGCACGCGGTACGCTTACGATATAATTCCTCCAAGATATTCGATAATAATTAAATCAGAAAGATATTCGATAATATTCAGATCAGCAAAATATTAAGAAATCAAAGAAACGATATTTGAGAAATTATAAAAGAGATACAGAGAGAAAATAGATATTAGATAGCGAGAAACGAAATAAGAGACAAAATTAGAGACTTCATAAGCTAATTGATTTAACAATCACTACTGAGAACAATAAATCAGAGATTCAAATAAGATATGGTATTCAGAGATATTCTACGAAAGCATAAGTAAGGCGCTGCTATTCAGCGATATCAGGAAAATCATTCAAACAAGATAAATCAAGGAAATAGATAATAGTCACTACAAATAATAGTAAACTAACCAGTCGCGAAATTACTTGCAATATTCGATAATAAGGGAGAGAATAAGATAAGAGATAAGAAGAGAATTCGATACGAGCCCACGTGGCTCACGCAGAGCAAACTGCGAGATAAAAGAGAGAAAATCGATAATAGGTAAGAAAAGAGAGAAAAAGGTATAAAGCAAGTAAATTCGTGGCTTCACAAAATAGATAGAAGAAAAACCTCACTTACGAAGATAGAAGATATAGCAGAGATAGGCGGAGAAGCAGATAGTCGAAAGCGAAAGCACTGAATTAGGATAGCGAAATTATAAGCGATAGTACGGAGGGTAGCGAAAGCACGTCTGTTCGTAACTAGGCTGAACGTAGAATGTGTAGAGACGAGCGGCGATCCTGACGATCCCGGTCGATTTTCGGCGAGATTTCGTCACGTGATCCTTTTCCGGTGTTCGGTGATCGATAATTGGGCCAGAGGGTCACGTGGTACGGGTCAACAGGTGTAGATGGGCGATAGTCCATTCCTGGGTGTCTTCTCCTCCCACGTTGTCATGTAGAGAATTATCGATCCGTCGAGCGATATGTGGGAGGACTATGGTCAGCTGCTTGCGGTACTCGCGAGAGGGGAAGGTCTACCCCTCACGGTATTGCGGTATCGATGTGTGCGAGAAGATCTAGGAACGACGACGAGAAGAATGATCCTACTCACACTGTTGCGGTATCGATACTTTGCAGAATTCGGGATTGGTGCGTCGTCAACTTATGCAGTGCTAGTACTCCCCGCGCTGACTATCTCTCCGGTACTGCAACTCGGTGCGGGCCCTACGGCACTGTTGCACCGAGCCTTCCTGATGGTGATGATTTACACGCAGGGTTCCCATCCTTAAGACCATCAGTCCGGCGTGGTCCACCACTGTTTCTCGGGCTTGTCCTCACGATGCAGTCCTTCGATAATCGTAGGTTTGTAGACAGCTACGATTCTGCGGTATAGTAGGCGAGACAGTAGGTATTATGCTGGTTCAGCTCCAGGCTGATAAGTACCGCGACGGGAGGCTTGATTGTGTTTTTGACGCACAGCCCCGTACGCCGTCTACGATGCATCCATGCGGCAGTGGCGTTGTAGCGATGTTTCGGCTTCTGGCCGATAAGTCTAAATGATCGGAGGTCTTCGGTGTGCTTCACGCACGACCCTGTACGCAACCTAGGTAGGCATCCATCTGAAGTTGACTTTGCGGTATCCGATCTGTTGCAATTGACGATAGTTGGCTGTTGACCCGGTACGTGACCTCTGCTTCGCGATATTCAGTTCCCTCGAAGCGGTGTCGTTGAAGATAGTTCTCGTAGTGCGATACAAAGATACAAAAAAAGACAGGGATTAGCTTAATAATTAAGTCTCACTTAGAAATTAATTAGTTGTTCTTTTTGGAGTATTGGCCCCAGACGTGTTTTCGTTACTTTTTACGACATTCTGAAAATAAGGAGAGCGATATTCAAACCATGTGACGGGGTATAAAATACCACGCCACAGTTCATAACAAGATGTGCGCTGAGAAATCATACGTGGAGTATTTTCGAATAAACTCATTTAATAATAAAGTTGCTGTTGCTATGAACTTAGTGTCAAGTGATTGACAGCTGTTATCGGCTGTTTATGACAGTATGTGACAAATATCTTCATAGTTTTCTGTTTCTGACAAACAAAAAATGAAAATGCAAACGAGAACTATCAAGATGTTCCCGACGGGAATTGTCTTTTTCGCGCGCTGGCGTATTGTGTAAACGGCACTCAAGATCGACACGCAGAGGTGAGACTGAGTATCGTTTAAAATATAGCTGATAATTGGTCTACATTTGCGGGTTTTATTACAGGTAATGAGTCAAACGGTGCCGTTATTAGGTCACCTGGTGATTACAAATCACACATGAATAAAAATGGAATTTACGGGGGAGAAGCAGAATCAGCTGCAGCTGCGGACATTTTTAAGATATGTTTAATTGTGTATCGCGGAGAACAAATTCATCCACACCAAATCAGATCCCAAGATCAAAAACAATTCTCGCTACTCTTCACCGGCGACGGAGACAGTGGACACTTTGATGTCTTGCAGAACCAAAATAAAATTCAGATAGTGACTAATATGTATCAAAAGTAACAAGCAAATGATAGTAAATATAAATATATCACCAAACAGTCAAAAGGACAACCAGGATTTACGTTGGCAATGGAGAAAGGAGGAGTTTCAATCAGCAAACAAGGCGATGGAGACGATGGATGGTCGGACGTATCAGATCACAAAAGAAAAAGGAAAATAACATTATAAGTGCGAATAACCAAATAAGCCATAGAATAATATCAAACAAATATTCGTATAACCAGGCAAGAGGACGACCAGGATCTATGGTGACCACAAGAGAAAGAGGTGTTTCGCGGAGTGAACAGCAACACGAATATAGAGAAAAAAGTAATATAAATAAGGTGATTTTGGAGAATAACAGGCAGAGCGGTAGCAAAAATAATTCAGTAATGGTGAGTGGTAGCCACAATAATTCAGCGAAGGGTGTAGAAGAATTAGAAGAATCGATTGTGATTATTGATTTGGAAAATAAATCAAGAGGACGGCCAACCAATCATACTGGCAAACATGTCAGCATAAGTAATGAAGCAGAACTCGAGGAGAGTGAAGAAATATCAAGTCAAGGAGATAGATCGATATCAATCGAGAAGGAACACCAATTTCAAACCAACGAATAGAAGCTTAGATTGCGGAAAAAAAGAAAATTAATCAAATGTGATCAAATCAGCATAAATGAATTCACCTGTTTAATAGACAATGTATAAGGAAATAGTGAGGCGCGAAGCGCCGAACATCGAGGCGCGCAGGGGCGGAGCCCCTAGTAGTTTATAAATAAAAGTATATATATCGCTCGTAGAGAAAAAATGGACCAGAGAACACCGACTTACACATCTATGTCTATAACAAGACTCTGATACCTTTCTACACTTAATATAAATATATCTTTAGTGACATTTTTATACGTTGTATCTTAAACTTATTATTAATGACAGTTTATAATGGTATTGATAAACTCATATCAATTCAGTAGAATAGTAGCTAATAATGAAGTATTTGACGTCAAAAAATAAAAATTAATACTTCATAAAAATATTAGAAGATTCAAATGTATACCCGATACCAAAAGGGTTGAGAGTATCTAATCATTAGCTATTTTATGAGTAGAATAGTAGCTAAAAATGAAGTATTTAAAGTCAAAAAATAAAAATGAATACGTGATAAAAATGTCAGAAGACTTGAATGCATACCGAATACCAAAAGGTCTCACAATATCCAATTATTAACTATTTTATTAACTATATTAGTATAAACATGCCGCATTTGTTGATATAGGTAAGGTAAGTGTACCAGTTATTGACCCGTTTTAGACCCAATTGTTGAATCTTTAATTTTCAAAAATTATAAATTGACCTCACGAAGTGCGAATTTCTCAACAACTAAAACCAATTGGTAGAAGATTAGACACGACCAATTAATTTTTTGATTATTTTAGAACTAAGAATCAATAAACATATACAACCAAAAAAGGTCGATAATTGGGACAGGGTGAATAACTACGGCACTCATCTCACCTAATTGTACAGAATATATGTAGTCACATATCACTGGTGGATATCACAGCTGCAGTACCAATTATAAATACTATACTTAAGCATAAACATGAAAAAAAATCACAGTTATATGTACTAAGATATTTCTTAGTCAAACCGTTGACTGACGCTTCAGTCAACGGTCAAACAAACAAAATACATAGCTACAGGGCTTATAGCAGTCTACTTGGTTAAAAAAAAGTGACAAAAATGACTACAAATATGTGAAAAGTAACCATCTAGTGACAAAAAAGAGATTACAAAGTAACGTATTCGGGAAAAGTTATAGATGTAATTTCAGAGTATATGGTTCACACCTACGTGTCTGTCCAGTAGGGTGGGATTGTAAGATTTTGGAAAACTGATATGGCCGAATGTGGAAAAGTTGTGCGTGTGCATGTAAGTACAGATCATTTTTTGCCATACTGCAAAAGTTGGGGTTTTCGGCTCCGGGGAAAGGGAGAGGCAAAGGAAGAGAAAGAGGGAGAAGGAGATGGACAGGGGGTTAGAGTGGGAGAGGAAGAGGAAGAGGGAGAGGGAAAAGAAGAGAAGGAGGGACAGGGAGTGGGAGAGGGAGAGGGAGAGGGAGAGGGAGAGGGAGAGGGAGAGGGAGAGGGAGAGGGAGAGGGAGAGGGAGAGGGAGAGGGAGAGGGAGAGGGAGAGGGAGAGGGAGAGGGAGAGGGAGAGGGAGAGGGAGAGGGAGAGGGAGAGGGAGAGGGAGAGGGAGAGGGAGAGGGAGAGGGAGAGGGAGAGGGAGAGGGAGAGGGAGAGGGAGAGGGAGAGGGAGAGGGAGAGGGAGAGGGAGAGGGAGAGGGAGAGGGAGAGGGAGAGGGAGAGGGAGAGGGAGAGGGAGAGGGAGAGGGAGAGGGAGAGGGAGAGGGAGAGGGAGAGGGAGAGGGAGAGGGAGAGGGAGAGGGAGAGGGAGAGGGAGAGGGAGAGGGAGAGGGAGAGGGAGAGGGAGAGGGAGAGGGAGAATTTGGGATTAATCGATTAACCGAATTTGCAAATTTTGCTCGGGAGTTAAAAAAAAAGAAACTATAAGTGAGAAAAGTCATGCACTATAAGCCCTGTAGCTATGTACGTTGAATGCGCGTAGGAACTGGGCTACACACGTTGCGGGTCTTTTATTCTGCAGTGTCCAGGATGTTCAAGCTAATAACGATCAGCCGTTTCAGCCAGATATTTTTGTCCGCGACCCTCCACGCTGACAGGACGATCTGCACGTCGTTTTGCATCCCGCAGTCTTTGTTTTGCACCCCAAATTGCCTCTTGCATTAGTCTCTGTTATAATATTGTGGATTTGGGAATGGTTGAAGTTGATTTTTCTATATTTCTTTGGGTGCACGTTTATGTTTATTCTTTATTTGGTAACATATTTATCTCTTATTTGGCTAACGCTAATCTTTTGGAGAACGCACTGAGAAAGGAAGTAAAAGGTAGCTTGGGTGGAAGAAGAGGGAGCCTTAGATCAGATATCGCTTTGACAGGATTGAAATTTAGAAAACGGGAAAATTTCAACCTCCTATTTGAAAACTTAATCGGCTATTTATTTTAACACACCCCCTCGATAAAGCGTTTCTAACTCAGTTTGAGTCTCTTTCCCCCCTTTTTTTTGTCTTTTATATACACACTTATATTGCACCCTCTTAATCTGAGAACACAAAAAAAAATATGGGTAACATATTGTGTTCTTCAACATAAATTTAAATCTTTTACAAACTTAGCAAATTTTATTTTTGGCAGTGGCTTGGTAAAGAGGTCGGCTGTTTGATCCTCTGACCTGACATATTTCAAGGCGATAATACCTTCTTAAATTTTTTGTTCAATGAAGTTGAACTTGATATCGATTAATTCTTTTGTTATTTTCGGGGTTATTCCCCAGACAAATAGTCGCTTGGAAGTCTACGCATACAATTATTGGTGTTTTGCAATTTACCTTGAAATCTTTCATTATATTTGAGAGCCAGCATGCTTCGGTAGAGGCTGAACTCAATGCTATACATGCCGCCTCCGTCGAGGATAAACTAACTGTTTGCTGTTTGCGTGACGACCAAGCAATTGTGCAATCGAATAACTTTACATTTACAATACAAATCCTGAGGTCGACTTCCTATCGATCAAGTCACTTCCCCAGTCTGACTCTACGGAACCACGTAGCATTTCAGATTCTGTGTTCCGTATATAAATTAGTTTTATATCTAGCGTTTGTTTTACATATCTAAGTACTCGTTTGAGTGCTGTACACAAGTCTTTGTTTGCATAGCTTTGATATCTGCTTAAATACGATACACTAGCGCACAGGTCTGGTCTCGTTCCGAGTACAGCATACATGAGGCAACCTATAATTTGTCGACATGTTGTTTCTAACATTTGATCGCTTGTTTCTGATTTAGTAAGATGAAATTTGTTTTCCGTCGGGGTCGCCATTGGTTTGCAATCCTGCATGTCAAATTTGTTCAAGACCTGTTTCAGATAAGTTTCCTGGGTCAATTTGGTAATGCCCTCTTGAGGGTTTTGTATAATCCGAATCCCTAGATAGTTCGACACAAAACCTAGATCGCTCATTTCGAATATATTTGTCAAATATTTCTTTAATCCATGAACTTCATCTTCCTTTGTACCAAAAATGAGAATAATTGTCGACGAACAATAGTAAATATATCTTTGAGTTGTGATTACATTTTGTATAAAGACAGTAATCATTTTGAGAACGGAGGAAACCTCTTTTTGTAATGACTTCATCAAACTTAGAGTTCCAATACTTTGGTGACTTCTTTAAGCCATAAATAGATTTATTTAATCTTCCGACTGTGTTTCGTTCGTTCTCTATATTTTGGGGTAGTCGCATATATACTTCTTCGTGTATTTCACCACACAGGAAGGCGCTTTTTACATTCATGTGATGTACTGGCAAACTTAAGCGAGTCGCTATAGCTAACATTATTCTAACAGTAGTTATTTTTGCAACTGGCGCATACACTTCGTATGTTTCAAAAGATTCATTTTGTTGGAAGCCTCTGGCTACCAAACGCGCTTTAAATATCGACGGGTTTTCCTCATTGTCTTCTTTTATTTTATAAATCCACTTACTATCTATAATCTTATGTTCTACAGGGCTAGGTACCACAGTCCAAGTTTTATTTTTTTGCAAGGCTCTTAATTCCGAGTTCATTGCTTCTTTCCACTTTTTGGAGTGGATGCTACTAATTGCTTGCTCGTATGTAAGTGGTTCGTTTAATACACTTATAAAACTCGTTTCATAATCACAGCATCTTTTAGGTTTTTTAATTTTACGCTAGCCCGGCTCACGTATTATAGTTTTATTTAGATCTCTTTCAGATTCACTCGAACTATTTCCACTCAACACTTCTTGACACTCTTCAAAAATGCTGCTTCCCGATTGGTGATCTGATTCGTCATCTTTTCTTCTTCTCTACGTTCCTTTGAATTTTCTGCTTGTTCAGTCTCGTCCAGATGATCTAGCAGTATAACCGGTTCTTGTTTGAAATTTGGCCAAAAGTTACATCTCGTCTGATGTCTACAATACCCTTGTCGGGGTAGTACACCCTGTACCCCTTTGTATTTTCACCGTATTCGACGAACAGACCTTCGACGCTTTTTGTGTCCCACTTCAGCCTTTTTTGAGCTGGTATCCAGACGTCTACCTTGCAGCCAAAAATCTTTAAATTAGTTAGGTCATAATCTTTGTTGAACCACAGTTTATGAGGAGTTATTCCTGGTATTTTTGTTGGACCTGTTCGGTTCAATACATAGGCTGCCGTGTTTACTGCTTCGGTCCATAAGTTTTTATCGAGGTTGTTGGCCATTAGCATCGACCTTGCGGCTTCGACTACCGTTCGATTTTCACGTTCACTCTTACCATTTTGTTCCGGGGTATACGCTACCGTCGTCTTATTCCTTTTTCCTCGAATGCCTGTTTCAGCTCCTTGTTGACGAACTCCGTTCCATTGTCCGTTCGGATTGTCTTCACCCTATTTCCAGTTTCTCGCTCCGCCATGCTGAGATAGCGTTTTATGTTGCCTGCTACTTCGGACTTCTGTTTCATGAAGTAAATGTACCTGTAACTTGAGTAATCGTCTTTAATTTGTAAAAAATATCGACGCCCCCGAGCGATTCAACCTCCATTGGTCCACAGACGTCCATATGTATAAGTTCACAAGTATGCGATGTTACAGATTTACTTTCATGAAATGGTGTTCTATGCACTTTGCCCTTTACGCAACCGTTGCATCGACCGTCATCTAAGTTATAGGAAATATCTAAATTGTCTAATACTTGTTTTACATGTTTAATGTTCTGATGAACTAAGCGTTCATGCCATGTTGATAAATTTTCTTTGGCGTAGCCCACTGCTGCACTTTCGCTATTGTCAAAACACATGATATATAACTTTTGATTTTGATAACCTATGGCTGCAACTTGACTGAATTTGACAATATTACACTTTTCACTGTTAAATGTTACCTGGTATCCTCTATCGGTTACGCTTCGTACTGAAAATACGAACCGCTGAAAATGTAAAACCGCTCCTCTTCTACCAACAGCCTGGCTATTAGCTCATCCATACTTTGGTTTTGTAGCGGTACTGACTATCACACTGCAACGAAAGGTTTGTACTTTTCTGGCAGCGACGTCAACACCTTGGTCATAATCATTCGCTCTGAAATTTGTTCTCCCATTTGGGCTATTTTAGATCGTATTTCCTCTAATTTTGCGAATAAAACTGATATATCGTCGCCTTCGCATTTGAGGGAGAAAAATTTCTGTTGTTCCAGGTGGAGGGTTGTCGTCGATTTTCTCTCGTAAACGGACACTAGCTTATTCCACATTTCCTGGGATGAGTTTGTGGTTATTACGTGAACCCTGACTTTTTTATGCAGGTGTATTACTATTATTCCTCGCGCCTTACCGTCCTTCGATATCCAGTCTTCATATCCTTCTGCACCTAGCGCCGGCCTCGGTACGCTTCCCTCGACCACGCCGAATAAGCCCATAGCTTGCAGAATAACTTTGGTCTGGAACTTCCACACGCTCCAGTTATTGCTTCCCTCGAGTCTAACACCCGCGTTGATATACACTTTATCCATGTTTATACCGTGACCCGAATCTCTCTAACGAAATAGAACTTCGCCGACCGGTGTGTTACACGCCGTTTTTCTAACCTTGCTTCGTAGAACAAATCCACTTTTATCTTTGTCATCCGCGATAACTGGGCCCATAACCTGTTATAATATTGTAGATTTGGGAATGGTTGAAGTTGATTTTTCTGTATTTGTTTGGATGCACGTTTATGTTTATTCTTTATTTGGTAACACATTTTTCTCTTATTTGGCTAACGTTAATTTTTTCGGAGAACGTACTGAGGAAGTAAGTAAAAGGTAGCTTGGGCGGAAAAAGAGGGAGCCTTAGATCAGATGTCGCTTTGACAGGATTGAAATTTCGAAAGTGGGAAAATTTCAACCTCCTATTTGAAAACTTAATCGGCTATTTATTTTAACAGTCTCGCCAATTCTGTCCGCTCATGTGGTTGCGGTATCGTTCCACACTCACGTAAGGCATCTGCGTAGACAATCATCGAAAACCTTGCACTTCATATAGGTATTGTATTATTATTAGTCAATAACGATAATCTTAGTCTTACACACCAAAAAACACCTTTCCGATAGAGGTATCAAAGAGTGGTCGCAGATTCTCTTTATTTGAAACAGACTTTCCGGTCTAAGAGAATTTTTTTGTCAGGCTATCCGTCATGACTTCCTTCAGAAATTGGTTGAGAGCATCTCTAACTGTGACACCGCCAACGTTGATAAGATGGTGTTTCTGAAATCCGTATCACTCGTTTTTAAATTTGCAGTAAATGTGACTGAAATTACGTACCATACGAGAAGAAATACACATATCAGTTGAAATAGTAACACTATAATGCTCACTAGAGATCGTTGTCTTTCAGGATCTTCTTCAAACTCCAGAAATTCCTCCAAGGAATCAAGAGAGAATCCCGGTGGTTTTTCATATGGATACGCCCTTTCAATATTCTGCTCTGCTTTAATCATTTGTCTGCAAAGATATATTTGTAAAAGCCACTTATCATGCAAGCAGTGGCATAATGAACAATCTTAAGTTGGAATTCACTTATGAGTTTTCTTTTTTTTTCTTAACTATAACACCTGTTGTACTGCTATCTTTCAATTTCATATACAGTAGCTGCGAATAATATCGGGAAATGAAAAATATAACCTGAGATTATATAGGAATGCATTACCTGATAACAGTTTCGTAATGCTGGTAGCGTCTCTCTGCATGTTCGTTAAGGGGGGATCCTGAATTAGAAGGTCCAAAAAATCGATTTTTTTTTAAATTGTTTAAATGTATTCCTTATGTATCTAAGAATGTGTACACAAAGTTATATAGGCTAATTTGAAATATTTCCAAAGATACAGCACTGAACGCAGTGGGGTATCGAGCAGGTATACATAGGTAAAGAATCATGCTCCTCAAATCACGATGGTTCAGCAGGGAAGATGGAAGTAGATTAATCGTCTAAATGTTAGCTCCATCAAAACGAGTTTTTTGAGGAAGAAGAAGGTTCACTTTATGACGCAGGGATAGCTGATTGGCGTATTATAACCGTAAGTAGCCGAAAAATAACATTTTTCTTGACCGACAACTTTAAAGCCCGTTTTCTCGAGTTTTCGTTTTTACGATTTTTCTAAATTGGCGGGCGTGTTTGCAAAAAAACTAGACGACCAATCATAACAAACCAAAGCTTGTTAGCTTCAGTATTGTTTTCTTTTCTATTTGAACTAAAAACATTGTCGAAAAAAAATTCTTAACAACTTTTTTAGAAAGTTGAAATGATTTTTTTTTTTCACAAAAAGCACATTTTCTGTTTCAAACCCGAGAAAACATTCGAATTTCATAATTTTTTTAGTTTTTCTTGGTTCATATAGAAGAAAAATATATTACAATTAAAATGTTTTTTTTTTTTATTTTAGATGAAAATTACGAGCTCCATCTGTCCCGCCAATTGGAAACAGTAGTTGCACGAATGTGCATAAAAATCGGTTGTCTGTGAATATGTTTCTTTAAAAAAAATTGTTTTCTCATGTTCAGACATGTAATAAAATAATCTAAAAATATCGCTAGACTTTGTAACGGTTTAGTCACATTTGCCGTTAGGCCAAGTTGAGTTTACAAAATAATCGAATATTATGAGAGTTGAGTAATAATTAGGAATAACATGAATATAAATAAAACAAATTGGGAAACATCTTCCTTGCCAATCAATTTTAACATTTATTTGAGCCGTCGCTCCAATAGACTGAGATATCTGAACAATTGGAATTCCTTGATTGAATCGACGATTTAAGACATTCACACACCATTCAGACTAACATATTAAAATGAAACAGAACAGAAATGCTAACAGGCCGAGAAGCTATTCATGTTTACATTGTCTGGATAATACCTTAAATTGTTTACAATTTTTTGACTCTACGTTGCATTACAAAAGAAGAAAATCTCTGCTAGTGTCTCGAAGTTGAATAAAAAGAAGAAGCTATATTCCAGAGATTTTTAATTAATGCCGAACGAAGAGCTTATGAATTAAGGTTTTACAATTGGTTACTTAACTCAAGTCGTTGATTCGAATTACAGACGATGATACAATACGTTGAAAGTTTGCCATATGGAGATGTAGATATTCATTCAATGGCCAGATGCTGCGATATTATTTAATCTCTCCTTCGTTTGATTTGACCTTCCCCACATGTTTCGACGTCTCAGTTTAGTGTTTGTCTCGTAGTAATTCAATGGAATACGGAGATGATCGTTATCGTAGAAATTGTTACATGCACCTTGGTTTTCGAATATTTTGATGTCACATCGCCATAAAGAGTTTTAATGGAGCGACTTAATGCTCGGACGGCTACTCGGCGAGTGAGACCGTCTCGTTGTCGGAAACCAGCGTTCCGGCAACTTGACCCATTAGTATACATATTTGCCTAGGGTAATACAGATTCCTGTTACAACTTGCTTTTTTTTTTAACCCTAAAACAATTCCCCAAAACATCGATTTTTCGAACCGTCCAATTCAGGATCCCCCCTTAAGCTTGAGCATGTCGTCACGGTGGTCCTTTCGGACTTTCATTGACAAGTCCAAAAAACATTGCTTTTGGCGCTCGTCAAATTATCGAAGAAGATCCTGCAAACTGTCAATGGTGGTTCGGGCAATATGCTTAAGTGTCTCCTCTGAAGACACTGTCGGTGTGACGTTACAATTTTCTTCAAGTGTACCAGTGAATTTGTAATCAAAACATATAAGTAGAAGAAAAACACTTGAGTCAGTTTTTGTAGCAAAGATAAGGATTGTTATATTAACCTGTTACAGTGACCGGACGTGGCCTCACTGATGCTCCATGTGATTTTAAAGGAATACGATTACTTGGCCTTTAATGTGATTTTGTCCTTGTGTTGTTAGTCGTACTACATCGCTATATGTTACGGAGCTGCTCAAGCGTAATTATGAATTTGGAATAATTTCGTTAAGGTCATCATGATCACTGGCCAATTCAAATTTTTGTGAGCCTTCAAAAGCAATTTGATCTGCAATCATCGCAATGCCTTGCTCCATCGACACGTGCTTTTTTGGTAGGATTTGAGCTGCAGTTCTTTCACCTGCAGACGACTCGGTTATACAATATCCCTCTGGTTTTTGAATGACACGTCCGTGGCTGTTCAGCGATATTGATTTCCTCTGCATTTCACTGATACATAGTTATTGAAGTCATAAAACAAGACGAAAAATTATACTGCAAATAAGAAAACGCATAGCCTGATAAGCATGCCAAAAGTGCCCCCGCTCAGAATGGATTCAGCAAGTGACCTTCTGTTTTCTATTGGTGAATGACTGACTCATATCCAGTTTTAGACTTCCAACTCCACTTTGCTTGAAGTTTCACTTTGAAAAATATGAAAAGGTTGTAGAACATATACACAGGTTGTAGAAACTCTTGAACATTCAGATTGCTGGTTTCCACTCGTTTTTGAAAAGCGACAGTCTCCTTTTTTTGACAGTGTGAGCATCTGGTTTTGTGTAATTTTTTGTCATTTTTTCAGATTTTTTCCAAAGGTGCATCATTGTTGAGAAAATTCAAAACTGATATTTTTTAATATTTTATGGTAATGACCTCAAGATGATTTTCTCCACATTCAAAACTAACAATGGAAGTTGTAATGTAAAATCAGTTGGGAAGAACGTTTCCGATTTAAATTTAGTATTTGGAGACATCACTAAAAGATGTAGATCATCGACGTGAGATCCACGAATTAGCGATAACTATAACGTAAGGATCTATCAGTTTGAGAAAAGGTAAAATTTAATAAAAGTGAACGGCTAGGCAGATATTGGCGAAAAGTTTGTGCTTTTCCACCGGAATAGCTCGGAAAATATTGATGCTAGGGAAAAAGTTTGG
This sequence comes from Diprion similis, assembly GCF_021155765.1. NCBI lineage: Eukaryota > Metazoa > Arthropoda > Insecta > Hymenoptera > Diprionidae > Diprion > Diprion similis. The sequence continues at coordinate 15,098,841 of NC_060105.1, read as the reverse complement.
GATGAAAGAGTTAGGAAATTTAATTTATAACAGAAAAGGTCTGTATAGTTTGTGTAGAATGAACCGTTCTCATGATATCGAATTAAACGCATTATTTGCGATAGCGGCGTCACTAACACTCGGGGAAGCCCTCAAATCAGGAAATATATAAGCTCAGAATACACTTCTTCAACAAATCATACATGCCATCCCGCAAATACGTTATAAAATGCATACTTCTCGTTTCTGAGCGACATGTTCACTGGACTAAAATAGCAGATCGAAAATTGGAAATACTGTCTAGTCATCGACATGGTTGCCAGATGGCTACCTGTGTTACCAAGCGGCGATAATGTTTTATTCATCGACTACAGGTAGCCAACTCGGCTTTTCTTTTTTGTCATGCATATATGAAATCTACTTATTTTTCATACTGAAAAAATATGATACGATAACGAAAATTTCTTTAAATTTTTTTTTTAGTATGTTAATTAATGTTAGTACGAATTTTAAAGGTGTACGATCATTGTGTGTGTATAGGAATAAGACCGACAGTTTTTCTTTGTGCTGATTGTAACTTTTAATTCAATGACGCTCAATAGGTGTATTTAAGTTAACGCTGAGCGTTGACTGAGGATCCTCAGTCAACGCTTGTGGAGAATATATCATATTTCAGAGTTTTATAGTCAAAGACTTCAAAGCTAACCTTAGATCGGAAACGTTCTTCCAAACTGATTTCACATAACAGTTTCCAGTGTTAGTTCTGTATGTGGAGAAAATCATCTTGAGGTCATGCCCATAAGATATTGAAACATATGAGTTTTTAATTCTCTCAACAGTGTCACGGTATAGAGGGATAGTATTGACGAGCGGTGATCAATACCTCCTTATATCCACCCGAGATGTTGCAAAGGAGTGCCTTTGGGTCCGATCTCGTCGCTGTCATCGATCCGGGAATGATGGAAGGAAGGATAATAAAATGGAGAAGGGTTACCTTTGATTGTGAATAAACTTTATCGGAATTTAGGAGTAGGGTGGAATGAGTTGGCGAAGTGCTTCGAGGAGTAGGTGTGGTGACTTTTGGGGAACAGGAGTTGGAGCTAGATGTTGAAGGTTACAGCGTTGGGATCCGAGTGAGTGCTAAGCGTGAGAAAGGAGCGAGAGTCCAGGATAGAGGGATATAGAAATAGCAAGGTGAGGGCGAAAGGCTAGATGGAAATAGGAGGACAAGATATGGAGTGTAGCATTACGATGGGAATGGCAGGTAGAGGCGAGAGGTTGTCGAGGAAGTGGGTGAAACGTGTGGCGGGACGCCGGACGTAACAACAGTGACGCACCTTTCGAAAAAATCTGAAAAAATGACAAAGAATTACACAATACCGGATGCTCACACTGTCAAAAAAAAAGAGACTTTCGCTTTTCAAAAACCAGTGGAAATCAGCAATCTGAATGTTCAAGAATTTTCACAACCTGGAGTTTGCTACGAAAAAATCTGGAAAAAGTCCATGATATGTGTACAGATGTCTGTTGGATTTGTAATTTTTTTCATATTTTTCAAAGTGAAATGACGGATTTAATGCGAAAAAACTGAAAATCATGTTTCTTGGCAATAACTTCAAGCAAAGTGGAGTTGGAAGTCTAAAACTGGATATGAGTCGATCATTTACCAATAGAAAACAGAAGGTCACTTGCAGAATCCATTGCCAGCGGGTGCACTTTTGGCATACTTACCCAGCTAATGCCCTTTACATAATAATCTACGAGAAAAAAAGTAGACAAATTTGGAGAATTTTCCAAAAAAACTCAAGCATGATGCAACAAGGTCACAATTACAACTTCATCCCTATTTCTATTTGTGTCAGACCAAAGCGGCATACGATAATATTTTGTTGCTACCTCTGACAATGCCACTAGTTCTATATGACCCGAGACATTAGTACATTTGAAAATTCCTACGGACGATGATGGTCTGCCAACGTTGTGTAATTTCGTCCAACATTAAACTTCTTAGTTACGAGAACCTGATGACCACCTACATCTAGAATATTGCAAACTTTATGAAGAGATGCATCTTTAAGAATGACAGTCTTGTTTCGATCATTGATACTGAAAAACCTTTTACCAGATTTCAATGTACTGAATTGCCTGGCATTTGCATCGCAATTCGTAGTAAGGTGTCCATTGTTATGCATTCCCAATAATCTGGTTTTATGGCTGTGGGACACTTGATTAAATGTTATATAACAATCACACTCCTTCAGTCACCGAGCAAATTGCTGACGAGGTCGATGCTGGTTCCTTACATATTTACGAAAGATAGGCATGTTACTTTCATACGGAAAAGCTGAAAATGAATGTAGAGCACCAAATCGTCGGTAATCGTCAACCAGATGCAAGAGGCCATGTATGTACATTGTAACTCAGAAATGCTGGGCCATACAAATCTTCCGCCGATGTGACGAACAATTTTAAAGCATGTTCTGCAAATAAAAGGTCTTCATGTGATGCGGACAAAGTTGAAAGGATGCGAATAGCTATATGAAGAAGCAGAAAGTGTTGGTAGTAGTCAGGTTCTAATACACCATATAGCACGACGGGGCTAGTATATAAGAGAAACTGGCGAAACTCAATTGCTTTGTAGCTTTTGAATTCAGAAATTGGCCGAGGATGACGTGAGAACTCTCGTGGACATAGTTTTACAATGGCTTTTAGACGTGAAATTAAGAGGCATTTATTTCAAAACATGTTCCCCTGGGCTTACATAAGTTTGCCCGGGGGTAGATATACAGAGTCCGCCTCTGGCGGTGGCTAGTTTTTTGGATAATTCATCATTTTTTCCATGTAATTTAGTATTACTTCTCGCTTAACTTATTACAAAAACAATTCTCGTAGCTGCGTCCACGGACTAAAATTATAGCAATAAAATAAATAGTAAATAAAAATAAAAATATAAAAAATGTGAAAAATATAAAAGCAGGTACGTGAAGTTTCAGAATCTATAGGTTATCTTAGCTAAAAAATTACACTGATTTGTTGGCCTGACCACTTAGCAGCATGAGGAAACTTGCCGTCGACCCCACCTTCTTTCAGTTTCTTCATTACCCCTAAGAATGCAAGATGCATTTCATCATATGATACACCTGTTACCCTACCTATTCCAAGAACAGTGAGAGGGCTGCTTCCTTCCTTGTGGTGATCTTATCAAGTTCATGCTCGTATTCTATGTCAGTTCGCAAACGGTGGTCAGGACCACGGAAAATCATGGTTCTTCCTTCTAACCTTGAACCTATGACTTCACATTTGGAGCATGGTTTTGAAGACATGTGTCCTTTGTGATTTAATATAAAAGATCTAGCCGGAGCATCAGCTATGAAGCATCTGAACTTTATTTCTGCTAAACGTTTCTCGAAGCGGATACCACCATTGGCAAATACCTCTTGAACTTCATCAGTAAACATCTTAAAGAAATTGATCGGATCTTTTGGCTTACTCTTCCCCTGATAGACACCTGCGATAAGTATAGAGCTATCAGGAATATTTACTATCCAAAACTGTATAGGTCAATACTGAGTTGAACCGTCTTTTGCGACAGCAGCTCCATTAGTACCAACATCGATTTCTAAAGTGTCAGGTATGGCAGATAAAACCTACGTGAAAATGTTTTCCAGGTTCAACCTCAATCAATTCAACACGACGGATGCAAGTTCCAATCAATGTTCTTACATCCTGTGGTAGAGAAGCCAAACAGCGATGCGATCTGAGAACTGGAAGTATTGATTTCGCCTGAACATTGTTGATGTTGTTCTTAATAAAACAATCAGCTAACTGAGTTCGAAAGCAATTTTTTAAACGAGTACTGCCTTCTTCGTCCATCGACTGACTACTACTATCTTCTACACAGCTAGAATCTGAATCTGTACACCCATATTCAGAAGAATTATCTTTCGCCTCGTGAGCTAAGTTATTCCACGTAATTGAACTTTGCGGTTCGTAAAGAGGACTGTCATTTGGTACAACAGATGCTACAACGTTTTCATTATTCAAAGATATTTCTCCAGAACTATCATTATTGATGATATTGCAACATAAATAAGGATTAGCATTGGCATGCCTCGCCATTCTACGATCATTTAATCAATTACGCCGTTGCCTCTGTGTAAGTTGACTGAAGGAGTTTCGTTCCAGCCTAATCATATTCAAACATGTATTGTATAGACAGGCTACAGAAATTATTAAGAATATTACATATAGTTATAGTAGAGGCAACAAATCGTAAATTGTAAATTGTAATAAAAAGTCAAGACAACATTACATGACTTGATATTTTAAGAAATATCACTTTCGTACGTAAAAATAATAACAATGGCCAAAAATTTAACCAAAAAAGTGAGCTTGTTGCAATAATATGAGATGAATATTATAATTCTAAAACACTAATAGTAATTCGCTTGACTTCTTTTCTTCTACATCCTGTTGCCATGTTTGAAATAAAAATAAAACATACACTTTCGTTTTCTACATCAAAAAGATGGACGTGTATTTATTTCGCTCCTACTCACTGTGATGTCCGAGCGTGGGTTGTCAAATAATTACACAGTTAATAGTCTGAAATAATATTATATATATTCATTATAAAAGAGTTGGCTAGGAACACGTGTGCTTTTCACAAGGATCACATGAGGAAGGGGTTAGAGGCGGGAAGTGTATCCGTCAGGTCAGCCCCCTGACACTGGGTATTATTTCTATTGCGACGGATGCTTCGCGTTTTATCCGGATTCTTTAATTTCACCATAGGTCGCGTGGTGGCGCATGTAGTCGTCTGGCCGGCTTCCTTCACGCATGCGCGCTCAGAACTCGTAACTCGTAAACATCTGTGCTGTTATCGTTGTTCTCCCGGAAGCTGTTCTCGGTATTTGGCAACAACGCGGTACTTGGGTTCATCCCAATACCCATTTGTATAAATTTATACAGTTTCTGGAGCAATCATTCCAACAACACTGCAAATCTCCAAACGTATTTGACGACGTACTGCAAGACGTGTATTCTTTCAGTAAATTGTCATTTCCTTGCAGTCTGCATGCTCACGATATCATTTATCAAATCATTCAAATTTTCTTGACAACGAGAATGCAGCATTATTGTACGCGTATGAACGCTGAGCAGGTAAAAAATAATCTGCACAAGAAAAAAATTGCAAAATTCTGTACAACATGATCGACAATGAGGAAAATTAAAAAAAAAAACAGAATAACGAAGTCAATTTATATGTATGCACATTTTTATTTTTAATGTAAGCTTTAGATATTTATCTCTAACGAAAATAAATATTTTTCGAAAAAATCATTTTTGTTTTCAATTTTTATGCATACATGTGCATCCGAAAATTGTTTAAATATATTAAATACCACTGACGATAAATCCCCACTCAATAATTACTCACCATGTACCGCATGTACATAATTCGCAATAATAAATAATTAGCGAAAAACGATCGCGCATTGTGCTTGTGGCGTGTTATATATAACAACCGGCTAGACGACAACTAGCGCTGCAGGTGGCGTGATTTTGCAACTAAACTGACGGGCAATTCCTGACACGTGTTTAGGCGGCTGTGTCAGGGGGCTGCCGTCAGGTACGCTAAACACAAGTGGCGCTATACAAAGCAAACAAAGGTAACAAATGTCGCCAAAATGAGATTTCGGTGTTCTCCGTAATCGAAACCAGATTAGCTGCCATTTCATCAATTCACCGTCAAATCTCATGGGACCGGGCTCAAAATGTGTGTTTCATCACCGCCCAGTGGCATCATACCGGATAGTTCGATCAATTCAGTGTAACTGTGAAAATTTAGCCAATTTCTGTGGGTGGTAACTAATCTGTAAATTTTTTTTCAAAATTTTGAAAAAGTAAAAAGACGCTCCACTTTTTGCCAAAATAAGGCATTAATTGCCCAAGTATCACTCTGATCGCTTGAGCGATATAGGAGTTTTGCATCCCCGCGTTTTCGAGGTGTACAACGGGTCTTTATATGCACCTTAAACACTAATATTGTTTGCTTTGAAGTAATATCACTCATAGGTCTAACATCTAACCATTTTGAGAAAGCGTCTAAAATTACTATATACATTTGATTATTTATTGGACCTAAGAAATCGGCATGAAGTCTTTGATTCGGTGCATCTGGCCAACTCCATGGATGCAAGCTTGCCCTTGGAGGGTTATCTGAATTTTCTAAACATAGCTGACACGCTTTACTAATACCTTCAATTTCTTTATCGATACCTGGCCACCAGATGTACGACCGAGCCAACGATTTCATCCGTACAGTGCCCATATGTACCTCATGTAACTCTTTTAGCATTCTCTTTCTTAAACTGTACGGTACGATAACTCTATGTCCCCACATCAAACAATCGTTTTCAATAGACAATTCTTCCGTACGATTTCTGAAAGATTTAAACTCCTCGTTAACTGTTAGCGGCCAACCCGATCTAACGAACTCAATCACCTTGCTGAGAACTGCATCTTTCCGCTCTCTTCACTCAATATTTGACTATTAATTGTGGGTACATCTTCTAATATATAATTGAGGTAGGTCAACTCATCATTCTCATCATCTCCTTCTCTCTTCGTCTTAAAATCCATTCGTGACAAATAATCCGCACTCACATTATCAATACCTCTAATGTGTTTAATTGTGAAATCATATCCCAAGAGTGCTACCGCCCAACGCTGAAGTCTACTAGCCGCCATTTGCGGAATTTTTTTTTTAGGCCCGAAAATGTGGATTAAAGATTTGTGATCCGTTTCCAATTCAAAATTTCTACCGTACAAATACTGATGAAAAGTTTTAACCGCTAAAACTATTGCTAAGGCTTCTCGGTTCATTTGAGAATAATTTTTTTCCGCTTTCGTTAAAGTCCGTGAAGCAAAGGCCAGTGGTTTAACTTCGTTGTTCTCAAACACATGTGCCAACACTGCCCCAACACCCGTTGGTGAAGCATCGCAGGTTAATTTTAATGGTAATTTAGGGTCAAAATGTACTAACACACCGTGCGAAGTCAAACACTTTTTTTCTTTTATCAAATGCATCGTTGCATTTCCTGCTCCAAAACCACTTAACGTCTTTTTGTAACAAACTGTACAACGGACCAACTATTTTAGAATAACTTTTTATGAATTTCGCATAAAAATTAATCATTCCGAGAAAAGCCCGCAATTGTTTTTGATTTGTCGGTACTGGTATTTCCAAAATTGCTCTAACACGATCTTTTGAAATATAAATTCCGTCTTTATAGATCACATAACCCAAAAACTGTACTTCATTTTTGAAAAGTTCACATTTTTTCCTCTGTGCTGTCAATCCACCTTCCCAGAGCCTATTCAAAACCTCCCGTAAACGTTCATCATGAAGGTCACGAGTCTGACCTGATATCAAGATGTCGTCCCGTCAATACCCTTTAACGTTCGTTCGATCTCTTCCTGAAATAACCCGGGTGCCGGAGAAACTCCAAAGCATAATCTATTGTAAGAAAATAGGCCTCTATGGGTTGATATCACGACTAATTTCTTAGACTCATCGTCCAATTCAACCTGTTGGTACGCTCTCGACAGATCAATTTTTGAGAAAAATTGTCCTCCCTTAATTTTAGCAAGTAAATCTTGAACCCGCGGAATCGGGTGTCTGTTTTTCTTTAAATTTGGGTTTAGCGTTATCTTGAAATCACCGCACAAACGAATATCGCCGTTGTCTTATTTAACAATCGGAACAATAGGTGTTCCCCAATCACTGTCATCCACTGGAAATAAAATTTCGTCTTTAACCAATCTGTCAATCTCTCTGTCAACTCTAGGAAATAAAGCATACGGTATTGGTCTCGGTTTGCAAAATACCGGCGTCACGTTCTCTTTCAACTCGAGCCTAAATTTCCTTTTTGTGTATTTCCCTAACTTATCGGTAAATACATCGCTGTATTCATGCATCACCTCGTCAATTGCAAATTTAGTGTCTTGACAGTATTTGATTTCGTGATCGGATTTCTTACCAAAATTCAAGTTAAACAAACCCAGATTCCGTGCCCATTCTCTACCTACGATTGGAGTACTGTTACCTCCAAAAACAAACATCTCTAAATTTTCAAAAGTCATATTGTCGTACTCTACGTTAACTGTTAGCAATCCTAACGGAATCATTATATCTCCCTGATATGATTTGAAATAACGCTTTGTCGGTAACAACTCGAACCGTTTAAAATTTTCGGTCCCTTAGTAAATTTTTTCTGATACCGCTGAAATGGCAGAGCCTGTATCAATTTCAAACTTTAATGAAACATTTTCAACTTTTAAATCTATAAAAATTGGCGCAGTTTTAGCTTCGTTGCTTAATCCTACGTCTTTTCCCTGATCAATTTGATCATCATCTAAGTGAAAAAGTTTCTCTAGCTCATCACTAAAATCATGCGCTTCGTCAATAAAATTATGATTTTCCTTCTTTTTAAAATTTTCCTTATCTCTAAAATTTGCAAAATTACCGATATTTTTGAAAGCTCTATCTTTGCTCGCATTAAAATTCTGATTACTATTGCTATTCTTATCGTGACACATTGTGGCTAAATGACCTTGTCTATTACATATGTTACAACGAAACCTTTTGTATCTGCAGTCCTTTGTCTGATGATTCCGTCTTCCACAGCACGAACAAGTTGTTGACAAATCCGAACCGTTGCGTCCCTGGTACCATGTTTTTGATTTCGGGTACGTCCTGATGTTGTGGAAAGGCTGACCTTTGTCCGATGTCGAACTACCCATCTGGACTACATCTTTTGCCGCCGATTCGAGCGCTGTTGCCAGCTCTACTGCCTGTTGATATGTTAGGCCAGCTTCACCTAACAATCGTTTTTTAATTGCAGCACTTTTGAGTCCCCATACAAATTGGTCACGCAAACTGGACTCAAGATTGTCTCCAAACTCGCACAAGATTGAAATTTACTTTAAATTCGCTAGGTATTGTTTAATACTCTGATTGTCCTCTTGTCAGCACTCTTTAAATTTGTAACGAATCGTTATTACACTCTGTGTTGGTTGTAGATGTTCTTTTAACACTGTACGCAATTCATTTAAGGTTTTTCCGGACGGTAATACCGGCGCACACAAATTCTGTAATAATGAATAAGCTTGAGCACCAATTAACGTTAAAAATAGCGACTTGTGTTTCACTTCTATTACATTATTAATTATCACAAATTGTTCAAAACGTTCGATCCATAGTTCGAAGTCTTCTTTCATGTCAAATTCTTTTAACTGACCGATTTGACCCATGGTTGTGGATGCCATATTTTGTCTCAATTCCGGCAAATATATACTGTCGCTTCACGCAACTGCGCCCTTGCATTTGTAATAGTCGCACTTTCTTCTATCATTCGTTGATGCTCACGTGCAATTTGTGATCGCTGCTGTTCCAGTTGTCTCTTCTGATCCTCTATTTCTGCCAACTGCTGTCGTATCGCTGCTTCCGCCACTGTTGCACGTTTTACTCTTAACTTCGTAGTTTTGCGAATTAGTCTCTTTAATTACTCTTTCATTCGCTATTATTCAAGTTTACCCTCGTCGTCATTTGTGATGTCCGAGCGTCGGTTGTCAAATAATTACACGGTTAATAGTTTGAAATAATCTTATATATATTCATTAGAAGAGAGTTGGCTAGGAACACGTGTGCTTTTCACAAGGATCACATGAGGAAGGGGTTAGAGGCAGGAAGTGTATCCGTCAGGTACGCTGAACACAAGTGGCGCTATACAAAGCGAACTAGCACCGTTTGCTTAGTCGGTAACATCGATAATGTAGTACACCACACTCACTAAGTTCATAAACACTTTCAAAGTCAACAGAGCTAATCTAGGTAATATACAAAATAAAATTTAGACCCGCAATACAGGTCTCCGTGTGTGTATCAATTTTGGAAGACAATTTAAGTACCGCACGTACCCTGATTTGGAATGTATTGTTTGATCTATTTGTTCTTCGCCAGATTCGACGCCATTGAAATCAGCGGATCCAAGCCAAGCTTTCCCAGTTCCCGCCTTTCCGGTTCCCGCCATTATATAATATTAACATATATCCTGCGCGGACGGGCAGGCAGCTTATGCGCAGCACGAACAACAGAACCTGAATCAAGAACATCTGAAATGTAAAAATAGCCGCCAAGTACCATAGTTACATTATAATGAAAAACTTATCGTCAATCTTTGCCGTGAAATCAGGAAAAATGCCAAGCACGACCTCCCCGCACGTACACGTCGTGAAGTCGGATCTCGCTTTTCGTGTAGTGATATCGAAACATCATTCCAAGAGCTACGTACTTGGCGGGCACATTAAAATTCTGTTCTTTGCTGTCAATATATTTGTTTTTTACCCGGCTTGATAATTAAACAGAGAAAAGTATCTATGTGTTGACTATTTTTTTTCATTAAGTATCTCGAAGTTTGAGCAACGACGGTAGCGATACTGCACACATTAAGTAATTGGTGACACCTTTTCTTTGAAGAAATGTTTCTGCGTATTTAGTAGGATATAAGTCAAATTACTGATAACATGACTTTTGTTATTTGAACTCCCGGTCAGCGGCTGTTTGGAACTGGTTGTTGTGTATCGGGAAAGACCTCTATCAAGCTGGCACCGCCACAAAAGAAACACAAAGTTTACTATATAAAATAATTAAGTGCTAATTAGATGCTAATTAAATGCCGTATAGTCGAATTTGTCGCTCTGCGATTTTTCAAAAAAACCTCTGGCGGTGCCAGGTTGGACTCAAGCTAGCAGCGCCACAACGAGAAAACTACTACGGAAGAGTGATTTCGAAAAAATGATTACACAGGATTTAATGCTAATTAGATGCTCCAAGAATATCCAAAGCTCGAATTTTTTGCGCCGCGTTTAAAACAGAAAACCGGTGGCGTTGCCAGGTTGGACTCAAGCTAGCAGCGCCACAACAAAAAAACTACTAAGGAAGAGTGATTTCGAAAAAATGATTACACAGGAATTAAATGCTAATTAGATGCTCCAAGAATATCCAAAGCTCGAATTTTTTGCGCCGCGTTTAAAACAGAAAACCGGTGGCGGTGCCAGGTTGGACTCAAGCTAGCAGCGCCACAACGAAAAAACTACTAAGGAAGAGTGATTTCGAAAAAATGATTACACAGGAATTAAATGCTAATTAGATGCTCGAAGAATATCCAAAACTCGAATTTGTCGCTCCGCGTTTTTAAAAAAAAACTTGTGGCGGTGCCAGCTTGGGTTCAAGCCAGCAGCGCCACAGCGAAAAAACTACCAAGGGAGAGTGATATCACAAAAGTGATAACGCAGGAATTGAATGCTAATTAGATGCTCCAGGAATATCCAAAACTCGAATTTGTCGCTCGTCGTTTTTCATTTATTTTTCAATTATTTATACCATTTGTCGGGCTGCTGACGCCATTAGGGGGCGAATCAACACAAGGGGTGGAAAATTTGAAAATGTAACTACTCAGAAATCAAATGCTAATTAGATGCTCCAAGAATATCCAAAATTCGAATTTGTCGCTCGTCGTTTTTCATTTATTTTTCAATTCTTTATACCATTTGTGGGGCTGCTAGCGCCATTAGGGAGCAAATCAACGCAACGGGTGAAAAATTTGGAAATGTAACGACTCAGAAATTAAATGCTAATTAGATGCTCCAAGAATATCCAAAACTCGAATTTGTCGCTCCGTGTTTTTTGAAAAAAACTTGTGGCTGTTCCAGCTTGAGTTCAAGCCAGCAGCGCCACAGCGAAAAAACTACCAAGGAAGAGTGATATCAAAAAAGTGATTACGCAGGAATTAAATGCTAATTAGATGCTCCAGGAATATCCAAAACTCGAATTTGTCGCTCCGCGTATTTAAAAAAAAACTTGTGGCGGTGCCAGCTTGGGTTCAAGCCAGCACCTCCGTTAAGCTAGCACCGCCATAACGGAAAATCAAAAAACTAACTGTACCACAATTTTAGGCTCATTTTAGGCTATTTAAATGCCACAACGCCGAATTTTCTGCTCTTCAAAAAACCGCAAAAAACGGTGGTGGTGCTAAGTTAACGTTAAGCCAGCACCGCCACGCCAAAAACTAATGAAGGGTGAATAATTTTGAAAAAAGGATGACGTAGGAATTTTAGGCTCATTTTAGGCTCTTCATGCGCACTAGTCCCGAATTTCGTGCTTTTGAAAAAAAATACACAAAATTCCTTACAGACATTGACCACACGAGTAAAGTAGGTGAACGAATTGGAATTTCGGGACGTTCAGGGGCTCAAATTGCTGGGCGAATTATGGGTTTTTCAAATATGAACCGACGATTTTTCGGCATGACTCAAAATGGAAATGATTTGAAATTTTTTTTTACATCGGATACGGATTTTTTTTACATTCGTTAAGTTGGCACAACCATTTACAAATATCGAAATAATATCTTTTGGATAATTTGCCGTTAATTAGCCGCTAATTAGCGGTGAAAGCAATTATTTTGCCGTGTTTCAAATTTTTGAAAATATCGATGGCTCTGCAAACTTCACAAAAAGATAGCACAACCACGTGGTAATTCTGCATGAAGGGATGATCGTAAAAAAATTTCAAAGGCACTCGAATTTGCCGCTAATCAGCCGCTACTGGCTAATGAAATTTTGAAATATTTCGGAACCCGAATTAAAAAAAAAAAACCGATGGCAGTGCTGACTTCTCTCGAAATCAGCACAACCACGTACTAATTCTGCATGAAGGGATGATCGTGAAAAATTTTCAAAGGCACTCGAATTTGCCGCTAATTAGCCGCTACTGGCGAATGAAGGTTTGAAATTTTTCGGAACCCGAATTTAAAAAAAAAACCGATGCAGTGCTGACTTCTCTCGAAAACAGCACAACCACGTACTGATTCTGCATGAAGGGATGATCGTAAAAAGTTTTATAAGGCACTTAAATTTGCCGCTAATTAGCCGCTACTAGCTCATGAAATTGTTACGTTCGACGTCCCCTCACGTCTCTCCCACCTTCCTCGACGCTTGTCTTTACCTGCCATTCCCACACTCCATATCTTGTCTTCCTATTTCCATCTTGGCTTACACCACTCGCTATCGCCCTTACCTTGCTATTTCGATCCCCCTCTACCCTGGATCCTCGCTCATTTTCTCATGCAAAAGACTCACTCGTATTCCAACGCTCTTACCTCTTACATTCAGCTTCAACTCCCGTTCCCCAAAACCATTGCCTCAACTACTCCTCATCGACTTCACTCAATTTCCAAATCAAAATAAAAGTTATAATCATTCTCTAATTACTGTTCTTTCCCTTCCGTTCCCTGAACGAAAACGGCGACGACTACGAACCAACAAAAATAGCACTCGAACCAACACCATCGGGTGGGTACATGGACTGCCGTCCCCCTGTACCGTAACAAAATTTTGAAATTTTTAGGACGAGAATTTTCAAAAAAAAAAAAAAATCAATATCTCGATAATGGAATGGAATAGAAATGAGTCCCACATCATGAACTCTAGAACTCATTCGAATTGTTCACGATCTGTGAGCAAATAGTGATACTGCAAATATGGGACGTAATTTGTTTGATTCTCTTTCTTTCGATTACGAACAACTGGGACTATTACTCGTGTTAGCATAGAATTATAGAACTAGTCGATTACTGTTCACCCTTCATTAGTTTTTGGCGTGGCGGTGCTGGCTTAACGTTAACTTAGCACCACCACCGTTTTTTGCGGTTTTTTGAAGAGCAGAAAATTCGGCGTTGTGGCATTTAAATAGCCTAAAATGAGCCTAAAATTGTGGTACAGTTAGTTTTTTGATTTTCCGTTATGGCGGTGCCAGCTTAACGGAGGTGCTGGCTTGAACCCAAGCTGGCACCGCCACAAGTTTTTTTTTAAATACGCGGAGCGACAAATTCGAGTTTTGGATATTCCTGGAGCATCTAATTAGCATTTAATTTCTGTGCAGGTAGATTTTCAAATTTTTCCCCCTTTGTGTTGATTCGCCCCCTCATGGCGTCAGCAGCCCCACAAATGGTATAAAGAATTGAAAAATAAATGAAAAACGACGAGCGACAAATTCGAGTTGTGGATATTCCTGGAGCATCTAATTAGCATTTAGTTCCTGCGTAATCACTTTTTTGATATCACTCTCCCTTGGTAGTTTTTCCGCTGTGGCGCTGCTGGCTTGAACCCAAGCTGGCACCGCCACGAGTTTTTTTTTAAAAACGCGGAGCGACAAATTCGAGTTTTGGATATTCTTCGAGCATCTAATTAGCATTTAATTCCTGTGTAATCATTTTTTCGAAATCACTCTTCCTTAGTAGTTTTTTTGTTGTGGCGCTGCTAGCTTGAGTCCAACCTGGCACCGCCAGAGGTTTTTTTGAAAAATCGCAGAGCGACAAATTCGACTATACGGCATTTAATTAGCATCTAATTAGCACTTAATTATTTTATATAGTAAACTTCGTTTTTCTTTTGTGGCGGTGCCAGCTTGATAGAGGTCTTAATAGTGGGAACGCTGCTTCGAGTCAGTAAACAGCGTGGATACCGTTTGCATATACACTTAGGATCAAAGTGATCTTTGCAAATACGAAACTCTGATCCAGCTTTTTCAACACCAGCAAATGATAGCCATTTTGCACGTCTGTAATGAACACTAAAGAGATTACTGAGCCAGTACATACTGCTGTATTGCAAAACAAAGCGCGATCAAGTGAACTGGACTAGGTTATGTTATTCGTCGTTGAATACTTACATTTTCGGATCTCGCGGAATAGGAAAATATGTGTGACGTGGGTCCATACGGGAGCTTTTCTTGCAACCCTGTATCCCACATTCGTGTACTATTTTTGGTAGAGTTAACAGCACACTGTAATCACCAAAGTTCACACCACACGTTAGTCGAATGGACGCGCTTCTCCCATCAACTACGGGTGTTGGGTCCTGTTGTGTCCCCCGACTCGCTAGATGACGCTCACGGCGGTGGCTACGCGAACCTTCCACTCTACCTAATCCTCTTTGGCATGGACTGCGCGATCCCAATGTAACATCCGACCGCCCCACCACGATTCTTTCCTTTTCTGTTCCATGTAGGGAATGCAACGGGAGAATGATTTGTGCTGAATGACTGAGTCACATGAACACAATTCTTTGATTGGGTGGTTTGAACAAAAGTTGATTTATTGAAGCGGGCGTTTTAGATCTTTGCCGTAACCAAAGAGTATAGGATAGAGCGGAAGGTTCCCGTATCACCCTATTACAGCGCCCCTAGCGGCTCAGAGAAAAAATATAACGTGTATTCGTAGCGTCAGTGAACATGCAATGTATGTAGTATTGTCGGTGTGATGTGATAACGGGGTCGCCATATTCTTTTCGTTAACATTGGGTAACAAACGAACTTTTTTCCAAAGATGCCAATTTCTTGTGACGTCAAATTATGTGACAATAACAAATGTGTAAAAAATCAAAGCATAAATAATGGCTAACAAGTGACGTTTTTCTCGTTACCAAAAAAACAGCAACTGTAGGTAAATATGTATATGTAACCTCACTTTCGCGGGAATGTTGTGAGTCCTCGCGTATCTTTATATATTGTGAAAACAAATGCACACAATGATTTTTGTGTATGGCTGTTTTGATAGAAATTAATAAAAAATATAGAAGGATTTTGAATAAATATTTTAATATAATATTTTATGTAACCATTCTTTATGATGCAGTATTATGTACGGATATACATTTTTATTAAGATTTGACGGTATTGTTCACGTTTTTTAAATATAACTACTTTTTTTGATGTTATGTATTGAAGATTAACTATTTAAATATATAATTTCGATACAATGTGTTTGATTTGTTGCCATTTATTTCATTAATTTTCTCTTATACTAAATTGACATCACATTCATAGAAGAAATGTGTATGTACGATGCTTACTTTATTTTCTGTATCCATGCAAACATATTTATAGGCTGCCAGATATGGAGGAAAATATGAGATCGTTGTAATAACAGCGTTGACTGAAGAATTCATTGTAAAAAATTTATTATAAGAAGTTTTAAGAATTCTTCACTCAACGGTAGTACACGTATTGTTGTACATCCCCGGTTTAAAAGGAGCGCCAAAATCATAGTGAGGGTACTTTACTTTTCTTCTGAGCCACCAGAGCGTTCTGAAAATCGAGGTACGCTTTTATACATTGGAGCTTATGGGACCTTCCACTCTATCCTATACTCTTTGGGTCCCATAAGCTCCAATGTATAAAAGCGTACCTCGATTTTCAGCACGCTCTGGTGGCTCAAAGGACAAGTAAAGTACCCCTACTATGATTTTGGCGCTCCTTTTAAACCGGGTACAACAATACGTGAACCGTTGACTGAGGATATGTAAACACTTATAACCCTGGGTTATTTTTCGTAACAGTTCGGCGGGTCTGGGCGGGTTTGGGGGTATTAGCAGTGTCACGCATGATCGACCAAGTAACTCACCAGGCCGGTAAAAGAAGTCCTTCATAATCAACAACTATCACGTGCAAAACGTTGGTAACATACCGTCGTCATCGTGAAATTGATAAGTTGAGAAAGTCCTGTCCGAGAAATATGTACGCCGGAATTATACAACGGAGAAATAAAAGTCAATTTTCCATGAACGAGTATCGTTTATATGTACCTGAATATATCAAATATTTTATAGGCGACAGTGGCATCTTTAAGATGTTCAATTTACCTTTTCTAAGTTTTTTAGGAAGTCAACTTTAAGATACAAACATTTTGAAAATATTTGACACTACTTCATTTTTAATTCTAATCGTTTCAAGAATGTCCTTACGATGAATTTTTTGGCTTTATTGTGCACTTCCAAAATTGTGAATTGAACAAATTCAATGTTTCAATCTTAAAAAAAATCCAAAAATTCTGAAAGACTCTCTCAGAAGCGCTCATTAGGTTTTAATTGAAAAAAATTAAGCAAGTTCTTCAACGAATATGAAAATGAATAATGAAAATGGATCTACCATGAGGTTCGTTGCAAATTAACGGAAATCTAGAACAAACGTCTTGTGTATTTATTGAAAATTTTTATAAGATGTGAACACTGTCTTTCAGTAATACAACTTTTTGGAAATGAGACGAAAAATAGGTGAAAGAATTTATTTTACCTTCTGCATAGTAGTGAAGTACTTATCAAACTATATTTTTCTTCTCAATTGTTGAGATGCTAAATATTGATTGTTATTAATTCATGAAGTACCAAAAGAGACGCGAAAAAATCTTCTCCTCATTGTCAGAGGGAAAATTTTGAAATGTTCAGAATTACATAAATAACATTACTGCAAAAATTCCGCATCTAAGGAAGTTGAAGCGAGAATTGTTACACCTTGTACTGTTGCACATTTATTTGATTTCAAGAAGTAAAATTTAACTATATTGTTACCTGTTTGAAAGGTGGAGTTGAAAAAGTTGAAGAGACTGTTGATTCAAAAGGAAATACGAGGTTTGTAGGCGCCTAGAATAAAAAGAGTACCGGAAACGGTGATCGAAAGTAGTATAGCAAGAGGGTAACCCAAGAATTTGTTTGTACGTATTCCTAATTTAACATAAAGATCACTTTGTCGCAGACCATAATCTTCCTTCTCATACGAAAATATTTTTTCTGGAATATGAGGAGTTACAAAAGCACGTGATAAGTTTTTATTATTGTTAAGTGAAAAGCGTGTCAGCCCAAAAAGTACAGATACGTGGCTTTGGAATTTGATTTACGTGTCAAAAAAAGTTAATGATTGGTTGAAAAATCTTCCGAAAGCTTTGAGTCTTCTGCGTCCAATAATCCCTTGCGGATCTTTGAGAAAAATTATCATCGCTAGCTATTACCATCGATATGTCAGAGACGTGTTTTGGTTCGCAGAGCTATCCGAAAAATCTGAGAAACACGAGAAACCTGCACTCTAGATATTACTGAAACCTCGACTCAAACTAATGTAATTAAAAATTTTTATAAATCTCGAAAGACTTAACTTTCAGTAGTTTATATCTGCAAACACATGATTTTAAAAACGGGTGAAGCAAGACAAACACTACAGTCCGAAATTTGCAATGAAATTGAAACTATGTAATAAGCCCCTGCACCCAGTAAAGTCGTGCCGTCGGGCGCATCAGCTGACACCATGGTATCGTCACATACAATGTATGCATTTACGCAATGGGTATAAATCTCTAACGGAAGATATATATCTTCATCAACGTTATCAACAAGTATGTAGATCTATTCCACCTGCCAAAAATATGCTTTTATTCCATTCTCCGACAAGTCAATTTATAACTCCTCCTTCATCGAGTTCTACTCCTTTTATTCTCTGAGTTCGAATTACTCTGAAAGTATCGATTCCAACATTGATCAATCTTCCGAATCAACTTTCTACGAATAATAATTCCACACTCAACAGTGCTTGATATCAATTTAAAGTAGTTTTGTCCGTTGATACTACTTATTTTTTTGACCGCTCATTCCCTGCGTAGAAAATTAGAGAGTAGAGACGTGTAATTACGCGTAGGTGACGAGTTTGTCTAGTTCAAAAGGTCTAGTTCAACCTGTGAGTTCGACAGCTGCTCGGCGGAACTGGTTGACTACCCCTGAAACACATTTCGAATTATGAATTTTTTTTTATTGCAAATTGTCAAATTTTACGCTTCAAGAGTCGTTTTTACATAGAAAGTACAGATTGGCGTTGATAAGTGAGCCAGTACCTACTTGAATGTAGAAGCAAAGTCTCAATTTTGAGATGTTTTTTATTTCTTGATTCAAAAAATTTGATATTATTTTTTTGTACTCCAAGAAATTGAAGTAGGCATTTTTTTCATTTTTCAGAATTATTTCTCACTCTTTATTGCAAAAATTCTAATGGGAATTTATTTTCATTCTCTTTATTCGAAACATTGAATAATGGATCAGTTCTTCTCTTTATCTAAAATTTCATTGCAAATTAAATCTTCTTCTTTAATGAGCAAATTCTTATTATCACAATTACTTTAAATTTTTTGATTCAAAGACTCTGATTAGGATTTTTTTTTGGAAATTTTGGTTTTATTAGAGTAATTAAAGATAAACGGTGTTGACCGTAATTTCTAGTTTGAAACGAAAGAATAACCCTACACTGTCACGTTTTATTATGTAGTTGCGTCAAAAACGTAGGCAGTGGGTAACGAGGTGCAAGCCGATGCGTTTGCCGGCCCAAGTATAGTGAGTGGTTCGAGGCAGGCAGCGGCTGGGCGAAAATACTACACGGCGGCGGCAAGACTGATTGTGAGTGACGGTGTAAGCGGCACAGCGATGGGTGTTACGCCTCTCTTCGCCTTTTCTGTGAGACTATATCTTCAGTCAACGGTATGGATTATGTAATAAACATATGTACACACATTACATAAGGTACATATGGGAACAACCATGTATATTTATCCTTTGATTAACTTCATCGACTAATGTTCCCATTATTTGCATCAAGAAAAGGTTTCCAACTCTATGACTATAAAACCAGGTGTATGTTTATTGTGCGTCTACTCAGATAATATTATTTTTATTGTTTCGATGGAGTTGGATTATTATTGCTGAATTTGGCTCAAATGAATTTGCATAGATGAAAAGCATGGGGCGTCCATACGGGGTGATATTAAAATTTCAGTCCGTTCTCGTTCGTCATTCCATAGGCATAATAATATTCGACTCTGCATTATCTGGGTACACGCGGTGAGCGATGATAACATCAGTTCTTGTCGCCTCGGTGTACCGACCGCCTGCCGACTTGAGTTGCGGGTGCAGGGGTAGACGCAGGGGGCGCCGCTTGACGATGAATTTTTCTCATTCATATTCGGTTACGAAAAATCCCGTAAGGCCATCAGTCTTTACATATCCTCAGTCAACGCGTGTACTATCTGTTGGCATTAGTAATTTAAAGGTTGGCAAGAGGGCTAGGGAGTTAGCAACTCAAAGGTTGGCAAACGTGCGAGAGAAGCCTAGGGGGTTAGAGGATTCAGAAGTTGGCAAGAGTGGATAGAGAGAGAGAGAGAGAGAGAGAGAGAGAGAGAGAGAGAGAGAGAGAGAGAGAGAGAGAGAGAGAAGCAGAGAGGACGGGTTGGTCGAGACCATAGAACTTATACTACTGGAAGGGGAATAGCCCATCTCGGCAATGAGTGGAAACTGACGCCAACATGTTGAGACAAAGATATATCTCTATCTCCGTTCGTAACGTCCAGTTTCCCTTCCAGCGCTTACCCCTCACCAGTATAGTCACGCGCGCAATTTGAAGTTAGGGTTAGGATAAAATTTTAATTTATTATGTATCGCAAGAATAATTTTATTTAAATAATATGAATAAAGGGGTAAAAGAGTATGGTTGTTTTTTATAATTCAATTAAGATGGTCGACAAGAATGACAACAGAAAAAGTACTAATTCGTATGGCAAACAAAATTAGCTTTCCCGATATTTGCAGACTGGCAAAATTCTTTCCATTTTTCACGTAGTACGACGTCTTTTGGAAATCTAAATTATAAAAATAACACTATAACCTAAAAAGTTCATTGGTCTTATCAAAAACATTACTATTGATTTACTTACGCATGATACGATACAGTTGCTGTTGTTTGTCCGCACAAAATGCACTTACGTGTCATCACTCTTTTCAACATATTTCAAATTTGTCTACACACTCTGAAATCACTGAAAAACACACGCCGGTAACCCTTGGTTACTCTTATAAGCTATGAGTGGATCGTCGCGGGGAGGTGAGCTGAGAGGGGGGATGGACGTTACGAACGCAGATAAAAATATATCTCTGTCTCAACATGTTGGCGACAGCCCAACAACCGTATTCCCCTTCCAGTAGTATAAGTTCTATGGTCGAGACGGACGCTTGCCGTTGAACCGGTGGCTTGCCACGATTTTAATTTAAGCGTGTCAAATAAAGTTAATCTCTATATTTTCAACAACGAGTCATCTTGATCATTATTACTCAACCCATCCTCCAACATATCGTTGAGTGAAGAATTCTTAAAACTTCTCATAATAAATTTTTTGCAATGAATTCTTCAGTCAATGCTGTTATTATAGAACGATCTCATATTTTTCTCTATACCTGGCAGCCTATAACTATGTTCGCGTGGATACAGAAACATAAAGTAAGCATCGTATATACACATTTTTTCTATAAATGTGATGTGGATTTAGTATAAGACAAAATTGATGAAATAAATGGCAACAAATCAAACAAATTGTATCAAAATTATATATTTAGATAGTTAATCTTCAATACATAACATCAAAAAAAGTACTTATATTTAAAAAACATAAACAGTATTGTCAAATCTTGATAAAAAAATCTCGCCGATTCGGATTCTTGGCTTGGATGAACTCAAGCCATTTTTTGCGCCTGTTATATAAAAAATTATTGTCTACATTTGTTTTCATAATATATGAAGATACGTGAGGACCCACACATTCCCGTGAAAGTGAGGTTATATATTCATATTTACTTACAGTTGCTCTTTTTTTGGTAACGCGAAAAACGTCACTTGTTTTCCATTATTTATGCTTTGATTTTTTACATATTTGTTATTGTCACATAATATGACGTCACAATAAATTGGCATCTTTGGAAAAAAGTTTGTTTGTTGCCCAATGCTTACTCAAATATGCATCGCGATACTACATCGCATGTTTACTGACGCTACACACACGCGTTATATTATTTTTCTGAGCCGCTAGGGGCGCTGTAATAGAGCGAAACAGGTACCTCCCACTCTATCCTATACTCTTTGCCGTTGTAACATCCGACCGCCCCACCACATTTTTTCCCTTTCTATTCCATAAACTAACCAACCACGCCTAACTTCAGTACAAGCATCTTGCGACAAACCTAAAAGTTACGAGATATTACCTAGTTACACACATCTAACTACCTTTTATTATTCGAAGCGATATACTTACCTCAAAGGTCGCGAGATCCTTTTATAGAACCTCAGTAATACTACGGCTATTGTTCAAACCGTTAGAAGTGTTATTTAGCATTAATCAAGTCTACAAAAAACCCCTAGAGTAAAACTACCAGGAGAGCAAAGACTAAACGCCGTATTATAGGCAGGCATGTCTTACACAGTGTAGTTCCGTCGAAAACGATACCGTAGACACAACCAACATGTATTCCAAACAATACTACGCTTGCATCTATACTTATATCCAATGCTCGCATACGTGTATAAATATTTACATATATACCTCTTTCTTTTATATTATCAGAATATTAAATTTTATCAATTCATATCTCAATATCTCAAAATATCTAAACCAAAACATTCTTCTTAAATGATCAATTATTATCTTACTTACGTTATTACTAATATTATTATATTTGAATTGTTACTATTAATCTAAATTACAATTATATTTGAATTGTTACCATTAATCCACTATTCTTACAACACCTAAGTATCTGGGAAATTATTACGCTTATTCCCGTATCGAAGAGATACCATAAGCCAAACCTAAGTTGATAAAACAATTTTGATTCCAAATAATATTACAAGCTTGTACTGCGGGCGAATCTAGATTATACCATGTCGCACCACCGTCAACCTTAGACTAGGTGACGCAACTCAAATCTCAGAATCATTGTGCTGCACTGGCAACGTTGCAGAGCCTTGTGAGATATACTCAATCGTAGATGAAAAAGCCTATCAGCCGATATTACTTTACCTTCAATATTAAATGCTAAACATTACGAATAAACCCTGAAGGTGAAGCAACCCCGCAAACGTTACTATACATACTTGAACACAGCACACCCCCAAACACCTGTTCAATCTTGCACACCTGTGCGCTCCTTATACAATTATTAAAATTCAATAATCAACCAAACAGCTATTGCTTATTTAATATTAAGGTGCATATAAAGACCCGTTGTACACCTCGAAAATGCGGGGATGCAAAACTCCTATACCGCTCAAGCGATCAGAGTGAAACTTGGGCAGTTAATGCCTTATTTTGGCAAAAAGTGGAGCGTCTTTTTATTTTTTCAAAATTTGGAAAAAAAATTTACAGATTGGTTACCACTAACAAAAATTGGCCAAATTTTCGCAGTTGCACTGAATGGATCGACCTATCCGGTATGATGCCACTCGGCGGTGATGAAACACACATTTTGAGCCGAGTCCCATGAGATTTGATTGTGAAATGACGAAATGGCAGCTGATCTGGTTTTCTATTACGAAGAACACCGAAATCTCATTTTGGCGACATTTGTTACCGACCTTTCATGCATGCCGGTAATTTCTTACCGACATTACACGCATACATTACCGGCATGCGCGTAATATCGGTAACAAATGTCGCCAAAATGAGATTTCGGTGTACTTCGTAATAGAAAACCAGATCAGCTGCCATTTCGTCATTTCACAATCAAATCTCATAGGACTGGGCTCAAAATGTGTGTTTCATCACCGCCGAGTGGCATCATACCGGATAGGTTGATCCATTCAGTGCAACTGCGAAAATTTGGCCAATTTTTGTTAGTGGTAACCAATCTGTGAAATTTCTTTCAAAATTTTGAAATGTAAAGCGACGCTCCACTTTTTGCCAAAATAAGGCATTAACTGGCTAAGTTTCACTCTGATCGCTTGAGCGGTATAGGAGTTTTGCATCCCCGCGTTTTCGAGGTGTACAACGGGTCTTTATATGCACTTTAACGGCATGTAGCAGTCCTACCTTTACTGACCGAGCAAACTCATTTTTTTTCTTTCTATAATTAATCAACAAACAAACGGAGAGTTGAAATTTGAACGGCGCATAGCTCTTCCGTAGCAGAATCGAGCAAGGTTACTCATATTCCGAGAATCGTCAAAAAATTGGTGGTTTTTTGACACGTGTGACTATTTCCACATCTTCTGCATTTCAGGGTCCAAAAAGCGCAGAACTGAGGTACCTTCCGCCATTCTGCGAAAAATAAGGAGTAAAATGAGCCATCGTGAGACTGTTTTCATGCAATATTGTGACCAGGCTATGAGAACTAGTAATTACAATAATTTCGCAAATAAAAGATGCTCTCGCGATCAGCTGGGCACGCGGTCGGTACAACCGAGCGTTCCTTGGTTGGCGTAGTCACCGCAGCACGAAGTGCCGCTCGCGTAACAATGGGCCCTGTGGCAGCTCGTCCAGGAGCGTAGTTATTCAATCGGCTCAAAGTCAGTGGCATTTACGAATATCGCTGAATATGACTACGGGAATTTTTAACCCGAGATATAAAAGATTCGTTTCAAGGTATAATACGGTTCCGGGGATAATACGACCAATGTAAATGTGACTCATGATGCCCCTCGGAAACTTTGACTACGTGAAAACGACGTTCCAATAAGCACGGAAACTGCTGAATACAACGGTAAGTAGTGAAATCGTCTGCATGATAAATGGATACATCTTTTCTCGTGGGTATTTCGGAAAAGAATAGACTACAAAAATTTTGTAACGAATCTCAACAAATCAATTTTACCAGACTCCGAATTATAATTTCAAATTCGAAATTGGCCCGTTTGGATCATTCTACATAACAGAAATTGCTACATAACATGTTTCACTTTATTGGTCTCATGCTCGATTTTACAGAATCATATATGTATGTACAGAAATGTTACCACAATAATACAACATTATGTTACAACAAGCGTCCCGAATAGTCGTACGTCGTTACTTTCTTAAAAACCGATATTCCACTGTATGAATCGTTTTTTGCGAAATGAATGTGTTATTTGTCAGAAATATGTACGACTACAAAGACATTTGGTTTGGTGTATTTATCCAAATTACTGTTGACGTACGACTATTCGGGACGCTTCTTGTAACATAATGTTGTATTATTGTGGTAACATTTCTGTACATACATATATGATTCTGTAAAATCGAGCATGAGACCAATAAAGTGAAACATGTTATGTAGCAATTTCTGTTATGTAGAATGATCCAAACGGGCCAATTTCGAATTTGAAATTATAATTCGGAGTCTGGTAAAATTGATTTGTTGAGATTCGTTACAAAATTTTTGTAGTCTATTCTTTTCCGAAATACCCACGAGAAAAGATGTATCCATTTATCATGCAGACGATTTCACTACTTACCGTTGTATTCAGCAGTTTCCGTGCTTATTGGAACGTCGTTTTCACGTAGTCAAAGTTTCCGAGGGGCATCATGAGTCACATTTACATTGGTCGTATTATCCCCGGAACCGTATTATACCTTGAAACGAATCTTTTATATCTCGGGTTAAAAATTCCCGTAGTCATATTCAGCGATATTCGTAAATGCCACTGACTTTGAGCCGATTGAATAACTACGCTCCTGGACGAGCTGCCACAGGGCCCATTGTTACGCGAGCGGCACCTCGTGCTGCGGTGACTACGCCAACCAAGGAACGCTCGGTTGTACCGACCGCGTGCCCAGCTGATCGCGAGAGCATCTTTTATTTGCGAAATTATTGTAATTACTAGTTCTCATAGCCTGGTCACAATATTGCATGAAAACAGTCTCACGATGGCTCATTTTACTCCTTATTTTTCGCAGAATGGCGGAAGGTACCTCAGTTAAGCGCTTTTTGGTCCCTGAAATGCAGGAGATGTGGAAATAGTAACACGTGTCAAAAAACCACCAATTTTTTTGACGATTTTCGGGATATTAGTAACCTTGCTCGATTCTGCTACGAAAGAGCTATGCGCCGTCCAAATTTCAACTCTATGCGTTTGTTTGTTGATTAATTATAGAAGGAAAAAAAATGAGTTCGCTCGGTCGGTAAAGGTAGGACTGCTACATGCCGTTAACGACAGCGTTGACTTAGGAGTTGACTGAGAATATATAAAGACTGATAGCCTTATGGGACTTTTCGTAACCGAATATGAAGGAGAAAAATTCATCGTCAAGCGGCGCCCTCTGCGTCTACCCTGCACCCGCAACTCAAGTCGGTAGGCGGTCGGTACGCAAAGGTGACAAGAACTGATGTTACCATCGCTCACCGCGTGTACTGGCGTGTTCCCAGACAATGCAGGGGTTGACGAGAAGGTGTTTGCCGTCGTCCAGGACCAGCACTGCGTAGTTTTTGTGGTCCAGGTCGCCGGGAATGTATTTTCCTTCGTCCAGGACCAGCGCTACGTAGTATTTGTAGTGTGGGTTAACGAGGAGGTGTTTACCGTCGTCCAGGACCAGCGCTCCGTAGTTTTCGTGGTCCAGGTCACCGGGAATGTATTTTCCTTCGTCCAGGACCAGCGCTACGTAGTATTCGTAGTGTAGGTTGACGAAGAGGTGTTTGCCGTCGTCCAGGACCAGCGTTCCGTAGTTTTCGTGGTCCAGGTTAACGTGAATGTGTTTTACACCGTCCAGAATTTGAGTAAAAGCATAGCGCTACCACGAGAGGTCGTCCAGAAACAGCGCTCCGTAGTATTCGTTGTAATTAAAAAAATTAATTAATAATTTAAAAAATTAAAAGAATCACAACGTGTATATACATTTTATCTCTATCTCTATCTCTATGTATAAAAAAAGGTTTTGTACATTTAAGAAAGGTACATTCAGAAATATATTTGCAGTATTGCCGACTGTGACGTCAGATAATCGCGTTTCGTTTCAAGTAGTCATGGTATAATTATAAATAACTGGGTTCGATTAGTCTGTCAAATCAGAAATTCTAATTCCAACTCATGGCAATGCATGTTGAAGCCACACCAGAAATAGCTATGTGAGGTGCGAAGCGCCGAATCTCTTGGTACATGGGCTCATAACCCATAACTGACGGTTTAAAAAAAATAAAAAACAATAATCCCTCTGTTTAATAAAAAAATATTGATAAGACGCCGGAAGGTATTCGTGGTCCAGGTCGACGGAACAAGCGTATTTGTGGTCCAGGTCAGAGGGACGATGTTTTTCATAGTAAAGGAGAAGCGCTTCGTATCCGTCGTCCAGGAGCAGCGCTCCGTAGTATTCATTGCCCAAGTCGAAGGAACCAGCGTATTCGTGGTCCAGGTCAGAGGGATGACGTTTTTCGTCGTCCAGGTCGTCGGAACAAGCATATTCGAGGCGCTGTACGAGCCCTGAGACGACTTGGAGGTGAGTCGTAGACGAGCCGAACGGTGTTGCATGAGGACGATGTTTTTCATTGTTGAGGAGCAGCGCTTCGTAGTATTCGTGGTCGAGGTCGACGGAACAAGCGTATTCAGAAGGACGATGTTTTTCATCGTCCAAGGGCAGCGCTACGTAGTATGCGTAGTCTAGGTTGAAGGAACCAGTTATTTGTGGTATAAGGGGTATAAGTCGATGTGACGATGTTTAACGGTGTTGCATGAAGTTAGTAATGGAAAAGGTAAAACTGCATGCATTTGAAGTAGGCATGGTAGCATAAAATAACAATTTCACCATTTTCAATTGAAAATGTAAGAAAAATTGAAGAAATAATCAAAAAAGATTCATAAAAAGTGTACAAAATGAATGGAAAAGTGGTCAGAATTGAAGGAGATGGCAATTGCTTGTTCAGGGCTTTATCGTATTGCGTATGGAATACGCAAGAGAATCACATGAAGGCAAGAGAGGACATCGTTGCGTGTATTATACAGAATTGGATTGACTACGAAGGTTATATCGTGGGTGATGAATCGCATCGATTACTGATTAATTCTTCGACAGATTATAAGCGTTACATGAGTAAAAATGGTACTCATGCCGGTGATGTCGAATTGTCTGCGGCCGCTAAAATTTTTAAAATAAATATGATAGTTTACCGTTCGGATTATCAAATACCTAACGAATATGGCTCATAAAATAACAGACGATTCACACTTAAATATTCAGGAAACGGTGAAAATGGCCCATTCGTGGTCCAGATCGACGGGAATACGAATTCAGTAATCAAGATAGAAGGTGCGATGTTTCAGAAACACATGCAGAAGGGGACTTTTGCAGCCCAAAGATAAAGTAATATAATAAAACACTGAATAAGGACATCTCTTATATTCACTCTATTCAATCGGGTGACAAGTTTAGTGTGGGAAACTCCAGAAAGCACATCTCTTACTCCCTGAACAATAAACGGGTTGGCGCGCGAAGCGCGCAGGGGCGGAGCCACTAGTTGGACATAAAAAAATAAAGACTGATATTACCTAGATAGTTTTCCCGGATTATTTATAATCGAATTCTCATCAATTATCGCCAATTACATACGGATGGTTTCAAGCTCAACAGTTTATCGCTCGAATGAATGCGTCAAAGGTCGATGCAAAAAATTCGGACATGTGCAGTCTTTGAAGTACGATATCTCTGTCAAAAAAGGATACAGATAATGTCGTAAGACCTTTCGGAAGCTTCAGGAGTCTTCTACTTTCACCAAATCATTGACCTTGTCTAATTGTAAGATAAGATTCCGACGTTAGCATATCACCAGCAATAGGTTGAAAATTGTGGTTCTCAATGTTTTCATTGTATTTCGTGCCTCTTCCTCGAGATCACTTGGTAGTCCTCTACTCTGTGCATAGACTTATAGAGATAGACTGCGCGCTCCGTGCACCGAGTTGAAGCCTAACGTAGAAAGAGAAGGCACCAGCGGGAGTCCGACCTCTCTCTTGCACGGACGAAAGAGTGGGGAGCAGCCGGAGCAGCGCCGCGAGCAATAAGGCAAGCGGGGAGGTAGTTATCAAGATAGGACTAGAGACACGCTATTTCCCCCCACCAAGTCGTCGATTAAAGTGAGAGGTCGGACTCCCGCTGTTGCCCTCTCTTTCTACGTTGGGCTTCAACTCGGTGCACGGAGCGCGCAGTCTATCTCTATAAGTCTATGACTCTGTGCCGATATTACCACCAATTCAAAGTTAAAAAGCCGAGACGGTGGCTCCTCTGCGCCCTCGCGGCGGCCACTCTCGGATACTAGCCACATTCTTCACTTTGGTGTCAAAGGAACTACACATTCGCAAAAAAAGTTTTAAGGAAAATGGGGAAGGAAAGTGCAAAGGACGAAGAGGATCTGCGAGACCGTATAAGACGGCTCGAGAAGAAGATGCGGAAAAAGAAAAAATGAAAACATCGTAGGAAACGTAAGTTATCCTCTAATTTGTTACAGTTCACCTCAACACCGATACAACGAGGCTGAAGAGACCAATATCATTACACTCGTTGTCTCTCTCATGCTCGATGGCTAGGCCAAAGAGTAACTGACAAAAAAAAAAAAAAAAATCTACGTAAGGCGTAGAATATTACAATGGGAAGCGGGCCAGGCCCACACTTCCAACAGTTCAGGACTGCCAAATACAGCGAATGCTTTATTTTTATCCGAGGGTTATTGATATGCATTTTACAAGAGTGGATGTTTTCTTCTCCTGGCCGCAGGTTATGACTATTCATCGCCATATAGCAGCAGGGACAGCAGCAGCGAGGCAAGCGATAAGGAGAAGGAGAGTGACAGAGAAAGACGATCGTGCTCACACCACAGACTTATAAGATAGACCGAGCGCTTCTATAAGAGGCACTGACGCTTACATATGAAAGACAGAGACATCCGGGAGTACTGCTCTCTCTTTTCAATCGGCATCATGGTGGGAGACAACGGAGCAGTGGAAGTGGAACAGCTTTGCGCCTGTCATATGCGTATTTCTCCTCGTTCTCCTCTACTCAGTCCCCGCCACTAATATCCCCAGACAGAGAGAGAAATACTCCGGACCCTCCGGACATATCTCTGTCCTTTATATCCATACTTCAAGCGACTCATAAGAGTGCTCAGTCTATCTTATAAGTCTATGGCTCACACGCGTCGAGGCGGCGTAGGGCTTCCCGCTCGACCTCCATATAGTTAGCCCCCCATGTGTGTGGATTGGATTAATTCTTTTTGCAATCGTTTGTCGGTCGTTTGTCGGTCAATGATGGACTAATCCGAACGTTTGTCGGTTTTTCCTCGATTAGAAAATAATTTTTCAAAATTAGCATAAAAAATTTCTCTGGTTGGCCCCTTGACGGAACTGTTTCCGATTAATTTTGATGGTAATCGATCTAGAATCGTTTGTCGGTGATTGATGGATCATTCTCGCATAGTCAATTTGGATAGTTTTTGTAAAATCGTAGAAACAAAAATCTAATCTGGGTTGTCTATCGCTAATCGCTGCGTGGAAACCTACCATATGTGTTTATTTCATGGACTAGCAATTGAATTACATTTTCAATATGGCGGCGAGCCACCACACATCCATACCTGCCGAAAGACCATACGGATCTGAAGTGTTAACTGGGTGAGTTTCTATGAAGTGATAATGTATGTTATTGGAAAAAATTTTCCGGGGAGTTTTTCTTGCATTTGTTACGTCCGACGTCCCGCCTCACGTTTCTCCCACCTTCCTCGACGCTTGTCTTTACCTACCATTTCCACACTCCATATCTTGTCATCCTATTTCCATCTTGGCTTACACGACTCGCTATCGCCCTTACCTTGCTATTTCGTTCCCCCTCTACCCTGTATCCTCGCTCATTTTCTCATGCAAAAGTCTCTCTCATTCCAACGCTCTTACCTCTTACATTCGACTTCAACTCCCGTTCCCCAAAACCATTGTCTCAACTACTCCTCATCGACTTCACTCAATTTCCAAATCAAAATAAAAGTTATAATCATTCTCTAATTACGGTTCTTTCCCTTCCGTTCCCTGAACGAAAACGGCGACGACTACGAACCTACAAAAATAGCACCCGAACCAACACCATCGGGTGGGTACATGGACTGCCGTCCCCCTGTACCGTAACACATTTACAAAGAAGATATGAAAATTATTCAACCGATAATGGACCATCAATAAGCGAAAAACGTATTTAGATGAAATTGCTTTGAAATAGTTCAAACATATTTTTATCGAGAAGCTAGGGGAAAAAATTCGCATAGGGAATTTTTTATAGTTAGCCCCTCGATGGAATTGTTTCCGATTAATTTTGATATTAATCGATCTAAAATCGTTTGTCGGTAATTGATGGATCATTCTCACATAGTAAATTTGAACAATTTCTACAAAATCGTAGAAACAAAAATCTAATCCGGTTATCTATTGCTAATCGCTGCGTGGAAACCTACCATTATGGCGGCGAACAGAATCAATTTCTTAACGTCGCTCTACGGCCATGCTCTACGGTATTCAAAATGATTCATAAGTGTGAGCTCGGAAAAAAATGTGACTCAAAAATTGAGGTTAAATAACCAATTAGTGGTTAATCAACGCTCCGGTGAGATTACGACGGTAGGGTGGGTCAAATAAAATGACTATTTTTTTTCCCCTCAATATAGTGAAAAATTGATTGTATGGCATCTCAAAAAGGCTGTAACCGTCGAGGTTAGGAGAGTCTTTTTAGTACATTTCTGTAGAACTTTTGATGCTCTACAAAAAAAGCTCTCTTGTATCTAATCGATAGAAGTAACCGTTCAAAAGATAATCGCTGTTAAAGCTTGAGTTTCTTAGAGTTTGAGTTTCATCTAGTGTTCAAACTAGTATTCATGGTATAAATAATTGAAGAACTTTAAAGCGATTATTTTTTGAACGGTTACTTCTATCGATTAGATACAAGAGAGCTTTTTTGTAGAGCATCAAAAGTTCTACAGAAATGTACTAAAAAGACTCTCCTAACCTCGACGGTTACAGCCTTTTTGAGATGCCATACAATCAATTTTTCATTATATCGAGGGGAAAAAAAACAGTCATTTTATTTGACCCACCCTACCGTCGTAATCTCACCGGAGCGTTGATTATCCACTAGTTGGTTATTTAACCTCAATTTTTGAGTCACATTTTTTTCCGAGCTCACACTTATGAATCATTTTGAATACCGTAGAGATACCGTAGAGCATGGCCGTAGAGCGACGTTAAGAAATTGATTCTGTTCGCCGCCATAATGGTAGGTTTCCACACAGCGATTAGCAATAGATAACCGGATTAGATTTTTGTTTCTACGATTTTGTAGAAATTGTTCAAATTTACTATGTGAGAATGATCCATCAATTACCGACAAACGATTTTAGATCGATTAATATCAAAATTAATCGGAAACAATTCCATCAAGGGGCTAACTATAAAAAATTCCCTATGCGAATTTTTTCCCCTAGCTTCTCGATAAAAATATGTTTGAACTATTTCAAAGCAATTTCATCTAAATACGTTTTTCGCTTATTGATGATCCATTATCGGTTGAATAATTTTCATATTTTCTTTGTAAATGCAAGAAAAACTCCCCGGAAAATTTTTTCCAATAACATACATTATCACTTCATAGAAACTCACCCAGTTAACACTTCAGATCCGTATGGTCTTTCGGCAGGTATGGATGTGTGGTGGCTCGCCGCCATATTGAAAATGTAATTCAATTGCTAGTCCATGAAATAAACACATATGGTAGGTTTCCACGCAGCGATTAGCGATAGACAACCCAGATTAGATTTTTGTTTCTACGATTTTACAAAAACTATCCAAATTGACTATGCGAGAATGATCCATCAATCACCGACAAACGATTCTAGATCGATTACCATCAAAATTAATCGGAAACAGTTCCGTCAAGGGGCCAACTAGAGAAATTTTTTATGCTAATTTTGAAAAATTATTTTCTAATCGAGGGAAAACCGACAAACGTTCGGATTAGTCCATCATTGACCGACAAACGATTGCAAAAAGAATTAATCCAATCCACACACATGGGGGGCTAACTGTATGGAGGTCCCAAAGAGTATAGGATAGAGTGGAAGGTACCCGTATCGCCCTATTACAGCGCCTCTAGCAGCTCTGAGGAAAAGTACAGCGTGTATGTGTAGCGTCAGTGAACATGCGATGTAGTATTGTTGGTTGGTGTAATGACGCGGTCGCCATATTCTTTGAGTAAGAATCAGTGGTAAGAATCTTAGAGCATATAGTAGATGGAGGGAGCCTTCTGGCCGAAAAGTGTGACGACAGAGAGGAAATGAGTAGCTTGAGAACCTGTCTTTTTCTAAACCAGGAGCGTAGCGTGGTAAATTTAGTACCCGCGTCAATGATAGGCACCTAACTAAATTTTTTATGAAATTTATTATTATTGTATATCTTATATAATATGTTATGTACATTTTAATGTAATATACATAATATATTTACACTGAAGAATTGATCACAATTGTAACAAAAAAGGATAATTTTCGTTCGAAAGAAAATTTGCTTTCCGAATTTAGGATTTGGATTGAATTTTTGGGTTTAAAGAAATCATTGATGTCCTAATGCATTAACTGTGACAAGAGAATAATAGTTTTATTCATATAATGGCACTTTGACAATAGCTTATTAAACTGTACACTTAACTTAGTACCTCACTTTACTTTAACTTGACACTAATCACTCAGAATGAATATATTTCCAGTACTTGTGTTCATACAAACCTTAATATCATTGATAATTGAGAATTTTACAAACTATGCATTTCAGAACCATTCTGAAATTTGGTTACTAACGCGATTGTCAATGTTTCATTAATAGTGCACGCTTTGGAATGCTTCCTGCTTCATTCTTGTAGCTCTAAGGCCTTACTACATGAGCACATCGGGCACTACACCCTTACCGTACTGCTTGGTACAGCTCTGACGTAGTCACGTGGCTGATTTGAACTGACCAATCACATTTTGTAAGAGAGAGATAGGTTCTCATGCTACTATATCTATCCTTGGTAACATCGCCACTTATGGGCCAGGATAGGACAGGCTCCCTCCATCTACTATATGCTCTAAGGTAAGAATACATGGTAAGAATTGAGTAACAAACGAACTTTTTCCAAAGATGCCAATTTCTTGTGACATCAAATTATGTGACAATATCAAATATGTAAAAAATCAAAGCATAAATAACGGAAAACAAGTGACGTTTTTCTTGTTACCAAATAAACAGCAACTGTAAGTAAATATGAATATATAACCTCACTTTCGCGGGAATGTTGTGGCTCCTCACGTATCTTCATATATTGTGAAAATAAATGGAATGATTTTCGTGTTTTGGTAGAAACTAATAAAAAATACAAGAGGTTTTTGAGTTGATATAAAATTTTGTGTAACCATTCTTTATGATACAGTATTATGTACGGATATATATTTTTATTAAGATTTGACATTACTGTTTACGTTTTTAAATACAAGTACTTTTTGATGTTATATATTGAAGATTACCTATTTAAATATATAATTTCGATACAATGTGTTTGATTTGTTGCCATTTATTTCATTAATTTTGTCTTATACTAAATTCAACACATTCATAGAAGAAATGTGTATGTACGATGCTTACGTTATGTTCTGTATCCATGCAAACATATTTATAGGCTGCCAGATATGGAGAAAAATATGAGATCGTTCTGTAATAACAGCGTTGACTGAAGAAATCATTGCAAAAAATTTATTATCAGAAGTTTTTAGAATTCTTCACTGTATTTCCCGATTTAAAGGGAGTGCCAAAATCGTAGTGGGGGTACTTTATTTTTCCTCAGAGCCACCAGAGCGTGCTGAAAATCGAGGTACGCTTTTATACATTGGCTCTTATGGGACCTTCCACTCTATCCTATTGTAACATCCGACCGCCCCACCACAATTTTTTCCTTTATATTCCATAAACTAACCAACCACGCCTAACTTCAGTACAAGAATCTTGCAACAAACCTAAAAGTTACTAGATATTACCTAGTTACATTCATCTAACTACCTTTCATTAACTGAAGGGATATACTTACCTCAAAGGTCGCGAGATCCTTTTACAGAACTTCAGTAATACTACAGCTATCATCTAAACCGTTAAAAGTGTTATTTAGCATTAATCGAGCCTACAAAAACCCCTAGAGTAAAACTACCAGGAGAGCAAAGACTAAACGCCGTATTATAGGCAGGCATGTCTTACACGGAGTAGTTCCGTCGGTAATGATACCGTAGACACAACCAACATATATCCCCGACAATACTGCGCTTGCATCTATACTTATACCTAATGCTTGCATACACGTATAAATACATGCATATATACCTGCCTCTTTTATATTATCAGAATATTCAATTTTATCAATATATATATATATCTCAATATCTCAAAATATCTAAGCTAAAACATTCTTCTTAAATGACCAAATTATTATATTACTTGCGTTATTACTAATATTATTATATTTGAATTGTTACTATTATTCTAAATTACAATTACATTTGAATTGTTACTATTAATCCACTATTCTTACAAACCTAAGTATCTGGGAAATTACTACGCTTATTCCCGTATCAAAGAAATACTACAAGCCAAATCTAAGTTAACAAAACAATTTTGATTCCAAATAATATTACAAGCTTGTACTACGGGCGAATCTAGTTCATACCATGTCGCACCACCGTCAACCTAAAGCTAGGTGACGCAACTCAAATTCTCAGAATCAGTGCGCTGCACTGGCAACATTGCAGAGCCTTGAGGGATATATTCAATCATAGATGAAAAAGCCTATCGGCCGATATTACTTTCCTTCAATATTAAATATTAAACATTATGAATAAACCCTGGAGGTGAAGCAACCCCGCAAACGTTAAACGCAACACACCCCCAGACACCTGTTCAACCTTGCACACCTGTGCGTTTCTTTTACGCAATTATTCTAATTCAATAATAAACCACACAGCTATTGTTTACCTAATATTAAAAGACATTTCTGAGTCCTTACATGAAGCCACCAGCGAAAAACATCCAAAATTCAAATTATTAAATATTATAAAACCGAACAAAGAAAGCTTTGGTAGCCAGCTAGAAGCTAGCCGGGCTACGCAAAGCAAACCATATAAGGTAACGACTAAGACGTTAATTAGGTCACCTTGATCGGAACCAATCACAGTCCAGCTACCCCCTAAATATTCACTGGTGACTCAATGTAATAAATCTGTCACCCAAAAATTGTACAGGAGCATAGGAGATTTTGCCCTATATAAACGGGTGCAGATTGAACTCGGAGAGCATTAATTTTAATAAGTTGTAACCGTCACTTTGTCACTCTGCCTCAGAGCATTAATTTTCATAAGTTTGAACTGTTACTTTGTCACTCTGTCCCAGAGCAGTATTTTAACTTTGTAATTGATACTTTGTTGCTCCACCTGAGAGCCTTATCCTGTGTATTTGTAACCGTAACGTAAACTAATAAACATTTAAGGGCAATTAAAAATCAAAATCATTCAATTTAATTAAAACACCTCCAACTACCTGGTCCTTCGCCGCTCCACGAAGCTACCTGTTGTCCTGTACCACCAAGCGCAAACAACAAGGGTAAGTTGACTTAATATTCTATTATTTCGAATTCCTTTCAAATCATCCAAAGTCCCCATTACGCGAATTTATTGATGTTACCTATTTCACTTTAGTGATTAGTCGGTATTGGCGACCCACAACTACTGATTGTACGTCCCAGTTCATTTCTCGCGACTCAATTTCGAATCTAATTCTAAATTTGTCCGGAATTGACCGTTAAGACGTCACTCTATACTCTTTGGGTGAAATCTAGCTAACCGTCCGGGATAACCTCTAGTGGCAGCTTTGGGGAATTTTCGTAGAGTGCCGCTCCGACGTCACATGATGGTCATTTGCACCATGGACACGACATATACCTATATCTGAAATTCTACGAGTCTATCGCATGACACAATCTTCGGACACCGGGTCCTGAAATTCAATACCCTAACTTTATTTATATTTTTCCCAAAAAATGAGTGACCGTGCAAACAGCTTCAGGTGCAAACTTTATGAACCTGCCTGATTTCTACGTTTCTACGCTTACCTACCTTTATACGTACGTTGACTTATAATATCTTCAGTCAACGTTACGTACGCTCCGAGAAATTTCTAATCTAATAGAGTGCAAAGGTTGTTTCAACTATGCCTCAAAAATTTTTGATGTCCCTCTTTGAAGGCAAATTCTGCCTGATTTAGTGCGAAAAGAAGCTAAATTATTATACTGCCTATTGATGAGTAAAGCCGATTTACAATGGTTCGAGACAAGTAGTTGGTTTGCTCTACAACTGCTGGTGAGCTGTCAAATCGCGAATTTATACTGGAAAGCCGGTTCGATCTGGTCGCATTGCTGTCCAGCTGTTGCTAACGCCAAAGATGCATTGCAAAGATGGGGATTATTTCTTGCTTAGGCTAGGTTCATCCATCGGATCAACATTAGTGTTCTGATGCCATTCGTGTGGAAGCACATCGGCTGGACGTCACAGTAGATTAGTCAAAATTAATTCACATGATGCACTGTACAGCTTTATCGAATATATATACATGGGAAGATGGAGCAGTGCCAGCTCATGGGGTAAGACGGGTCACCCAAAATGAAAATTGGCTAATTAGTCCTGAAAATGCCAGTTAGCCAATTTTTTTAGGTGGCTGGTCTCACCTCACGGACCAGCTCTGCCCCATCTTCCCTATACAGACCAACTAAAATTAAACTGGATGGAATTTTTGTCTGAAAACTCTAAACTGCTAGGTTCTTTTCACTCTTTCTTTCCATCCCTAGTGTAGAAAACAAAAACACTTAAGACTAATGTGTATGGGTTCTCTGCAATTTGGGCTTCTAGATAAATTTGAAGTACACCTGCCGTAATAAATATGACTTGGCAAATCTCAGGACATTCCGGAAATAATGTCCCTTGAGTACTCTATGCACCTTAATCTCAAGAACTACATACTCAATTAAACTTTATGATAACAGCCAAGCGTAAATACTGTTTTCACGTTTATTTTGTTCACGGTAGTTAATGTGGAAAGTAGTGTTCACAGCAGTATTCACTTATTTCACTTGATACCTAATTGACTCCGCATATCCCCCAACCCCCTCACTATATATAAAATATATAGTGAGATTTCCACTTTCTCTTTCCCATGTTCTTGTTTGGCTGTTCCTCATAAATATTAATCTTATAGTGTAACGAATACCAGACAGTTATTGGTCACTTATAAGGGTCACCATTATTAATCATAAATCACAGAAAATACCTACCATACACAGTGAGTTTCATCAAAGTCAACCGAGGGAAGGACTTAATCTTAATCATCATCAATGCTCTGTCCTTTCCTCTAATACAATTTTATGAACATCAAACCTTTACATCCAACTGGCGATAGTAAGCCTGATGGTGGGTCTTGTTGCTAAAAGTATGATACACCAAGGGGCCGAGTCATTGGCGGTGATGAGCCCCTCTCAGATTCAAACCTGGAAGAAACTGACCACGAACATAATAAACTTATACATGACTACAGTAATACAGATTATTGTAATCAGTATAATTTGTTTATTCGAAAATTAATTTGAGCATATCAACGATTTTTCTAATTACTGTTATCCATACAACTATATATTTATCTATAGTTGTCGACTCTCTTAAATTATTGTTTAATATTGGATCTTTTTAATGGTTAGTAACACATGAGAATGCTGATTAAATACAGGAAATCGTCTCAATTGTTATTTGTCAAAAAAAATATCTTTACAGACTGTTGACATCATAAGCAGTTATCAAAGACCAGGTGATGAAATGAATCATCCAATCAGCCGGAGAAAAAAGTTTGGGTGAGGAGAATATAATTGAGACAGCTGGATTACTCCTCTAAATCCAGGTCTCCTAATTCTTCTTCAAGTCCTTCCAGATCTTCGTCAGTAAATAGATTTTCATTAATTGCCAGGGCCGTTGCACCTTCACCAAGGATCGTTACTTCTATGCAACAAAAATTATAACGGTATCAAATAATCGCATATGTACGTTTATATATTTATATTCTTCTGATTCACAAGAAACAAGCTCAAGAAAAATTTTGACGACTGTAGAAAATATAACAACTATTGTTATTTACACATAAACTATTCATTCTCAATGCTATTAAACTTCCAAGTTTTCAACTGTCATACCTGTCGTTTCGCCATTCGTTTGAGCAGCTGCATTACTTTTGAGTCGATCGTCAGTAGCAACTGTGATACCTTCTGTATTGGCTTCCATAGCATCATAAACTAGTTCATCCATATTCAATTCTCTGTATTCTATTCCTTTACTATCTTCATCATCGCTCAAATCGTATGAAGCAAATGCTTCATCTCCATCCTCAATACCTGTAAGAAATTTTATGAGAATCAATAAAAATATTTTATTCGTTTTGAGATTTTTTGTGCTTTACAATAGAGACATTTCGTGCCAAACCAAACACTTTTGAAACATTGCCATGTTTAATTGACCTGAAATTTTTTTAAATAATTTTCACAAAGGATAATCGGGAATTGTGTGGATAATGAAATAAGTCGATCTTCTGTGCGTATCAGGTAAACGTTGAAGTAAAAAATATGCACAGCAGTGAAATATCAAACATGAGTATATAGTTCAAGTAATTGTTCTTGTGTTCAAGTCTCAAGACTGACTGTTTTTTTGCAATAGCTTTACTGAGGAACCGTACATGAAGAGAAAAATTATAAAACAGCCGACAAGAGACATAGATCGCTGACGGTATCAGCTGTGCCAGGGTGTACAAGGGGTGTAAACACAATTTAATGACATTCTCTACTTACGAAAAAAAAATTTAGTATCGATATTATCACTTTCAGAATATTTATTCAGTTAATATTTAATGGGGACAGGCCCAAATGCAAAAGGGTTTGGAACAACTCTTGTGAACATTTTTGATAGCACAAAAAAATATAAAAATAAAATATAGATGGATCGATCAATTTCTTAGTGAAAATAAAGAGGAGTTGTACAAATCCAACCAGACAGAACGAGCATTGCACAATAAGCTTAATCTAATTATCGGTGTAAACAAAAATCACTCCACAAAGAGGAAGTGAAGAAGCAATGGCTATCGTTCCTGAGCAATCTGTTAGAGATATTGAGACTAAATATAAAAAGTAGATCCACAGACGATGATATTCATAATAATTTTGAAAATAAAAATCATATCAATTCTAACCAAAGTCGATGCAATACTGGGGATCCCCAGGGATTTGGAAATTGATATATAATTATGATACAAGTAGTATATGAGTTGCCCAATCTTATTTGGAACATACTTTGAAAATGTAAGGTTTAACTTTTTCATAGTATCGATCTGGTAGTGAAGATAAGGCCTCTGTATGACAAGGTCGTATGTCAGGTTTGGGTAAATGAAAGCATAGTAGTACGTTAAAGACATCTCGATCTCGAAAAAATTTTGTGAACTTTCAAAAAATTTATCCTCAGCACCATGGTTCCAACACACTCAATATAGGTGTTGAAAGATATTCTTTTATCAAAGAGAATGAATAAGTCCTTGATCTGGTTAATATGCGATAGACTAACATTATGAATTGTATAATTCCTGAATTGTACATTAAATTTTCCAAAACGAATGCTATCACATTTCGTTAAATTACAGGGATTTCAGCTATACTCTGGACCAAAAAAAGTGGAAAAGGTGACCAATATCCCTGGAGAATTATGCTTTATTAAACTCACAAAACATTATTGAGCTCAATAAGTGTAGAATCATTGTATGAAAAGTAGTTTAAAATAATCGAAATGTTTGGTACATAACACAACATAAATTTATTGGTACATAAATACATACATGTATGTTCAATACGCCCAACACGTATAAAAGAAGTAATATCATTTTTATTATTTCAATAATATATTTTTATTGGTCGCAATTATTTAGTACATTAGAAATATTACATTGTTATTGCAATTCTAGTACTTACTGATACTACACTTGGAAATATTTCAGACTCTGATGCCATTGGAACTTTGTTTCATACTTTTAATGTAATGCATCTGTATCAATTTTAATTTTAAAGTGAAACAGAATTTTTTTTTCTCTCATGACACAAGTAACATTGTGGAAAAAAAATTAAATAAAAATCATTGAAATTAGAAGGCTTTATTTCGCGTCCAACCCATCTATATCCTCATCATTACCATTTTGCTCCAGTTCTGATCGGGCCTTTTTGAAGAACTTAGCAATAAGGCTTGACTTACGTTTTTCAGTAATTCTATGTAGTGGCTCAATAAGTACTGAGGTCCGATTTCATAGGTTTAACTCCTTTAAACAATCCATGAGCAATTTTGGCCCTATCAATGTCATTTGTGGCCAAGTACATTCATGGTCCATATTAGCTCAGCCTTAATAGCTTCAACTTTTGCAGAGTAGATATCTAAAAGCCTTGGGCCGGCGTGTTGCTGTTTTGGTTCAACAGTAGCTGCATTTTTGCTGCAAGATGTAACTGCATCGAGTCCAATTTTATTCTTACATTTCCGTTGTTCTTTCGTTGTTGGATATGCTGTGCAATACATTAGAAGCCTTGGTGCGAGTTATGGAGGTTACATAGGCTTTGTTCTTCTGAACCAATCATTGTTCACATAACATTTCCTAATTTTATTCTCATCAGCCTATATAAAAAAATATCGATATTGATATTAAACCAATTACCCTATATAAAAATTTACACAAATATACATAGAAATTTGGATAATCGCTGGTAACTAGTTTTTG
Organism: Diprion similis; assembly: GCF_021155765.1. Classification (NCBI taxonomy): domain Eukaryota; kingdom Metazoa; phylum Arthropoda; class Insecta; order Hymenoptera; family Diprionidae; genus Diprion; species Diprion similis. Next base: position 15,057,263 of record NC_060105.1, on the reverse strand, counting down.
ATAAAACGGATTAGACGAAAATTTAAATGCAGTTAGTTTGTGAAAAAAAAATCGGACATACCGTGATACATGAATAATTTAGGATTTTAAGATATCTTTTAACCTGTATACATACCTTTTGCAATCCTATAGTTTATATAGTATAGTAGTTGTTGACACGACAATAACACAATTGAAAAGCCACGTGCTCTAATGTTTACTGATGAATATTCATGTGTGTAACTGACATTTTGGCAGCGGGGTAGACACGAACGTCCGCGCATGTCTAGTAAAGTTACGCCACTCTAGCCAAGTACTTTAGATCGAAATTTCAATTTATCTCTCTATACCTCTGCAAAGAAATCAAGTCCCGAGAGGAATGCGTACTTGATTCAGGATTTGCAGTTCAAGAATAAAAAAATGACCCTACAGGGTAAAGAAAATAAAAAAAGTGCTTGCTGGCAGCCCTGAAATGATGTTCTGATGCAGCCAAATACCCGGATGCCATGGTTATACGATGTCGTAGAAACTTACGCACACGTACCTCATGTTATTTTCTATAATAGGGTGCACAAAGTGCTACTTTTTGGAATACCGTTCATAAAGTGAGGCAATTTTGATAGTGTAGCAAGTAGGACTTTAGCACGTAAATCATGATCAAGAAAGCTAAATTTATGCACGCTGTAATAGAATAGTTATTTTAGTGGCAAGTACACATAAAATAGGGATTCCTTGACGAGTGTAAAATGCTGCATGAGTCGAAGGTGAGTGCGGAACTTACACAAGTCAAGAAATCCCTGTGCGCAAATGCCATAAATCCTATTATCTGTGCTGCCCTTTGTCAAAACTAGAATATTGTGTAGTTTTTATAAGCACAAGTGCTCATAAGTTGGTATTTGATATATAAAAAAAATTCAAGCTTATTAAAATTTCTGATCAATATTTAAACTGTGACGTGTTATGTTCAACATAGAATGACTCAATATAGTTTAATATGCTCACCGTCACCAGCTGCCAACGTAGGATCGAAGCTGAACATTTCTCGACCAGAAATCCCTACTTGATGACCAGCTTTGTAGTCACTGCGACGTTTTTCTTCATCTTTGACAGCCTGATCTGCCTTTTGTTTCAACTTCCTCTTTTTCCAGGCTAAGAAGCTGTTCAGAGTAATTTTCGTCTAGTTGGAACATAAATATTGAAAAAATTGTTATCCGACTAATGCTCCTTTTTCCTGTACTTTTTATTCATTGGGTCAAATTGAAGTGAGATACTCTCCATGAAAATTTTCAGACCTACATACTATGGATGTGGGAAATATAGAAAAATATCGATATTGTGGATCAATACAAGTCTATGATCAATACATATCGATGTGAAACATATCGTGTTAGTAACATCGATATTCGATATATCGTCATGAATTTCAACATTTAATTTTATAAGGGGATTCACAAACTCTGTGCTTTGTGCTATTGGAAACATCATAACATATGCTTTTAACAGGCATCCTATAAAGGCAAACAGAGCTGCCTGTACATAGGGATGGTACAGAAACTTAAAATTTTTAATTTTAAATATAAATAATAGAAATACTAATCGAACTATCCATTATAAAAGTTATCGCAAATGTTAAGAAATCATATGATAATTTTACAAACTACAAACGTTCGCTTAGAAAGTTTTTTAGCAAATTCTTTATAATGACTGTATTAGATGTTAGAGCTTGATACTCCAACAAATTTTCCTTTGATGCAGAAATGAAGAAATGGCATGGATTCTAAAATATCACAATAGTAAATTCCTAGAATTCATGCCATTTCTCTATTTCTGCATCAAATGAAGATGTATCAGTCTTTTTGTTTAGAATTGCGTACAAAATGGAGCTGTTAAGCGTTTTCGCGCGTTAGAGATAAGTGCACTTTGATATTTGGATATATATACTCCAATGTCGAAATCGACAAGGGCACCCCCTTAAGGTAAAATTTTTTCCTCGCCTAGTAGTAAAAAATTTCTAGACCATTACTGACTTGCTTATTCGGACATACGGATTGAGTTGACCACTAAATAATTCCTAATATTTTAGTTAATTTCAAAATTTGATATTTGCTAATAGAGTATAGATTAAGGAAAATACCATATTTCGTCCTGAATATCGATATTTCGATATATCAATATGTATCGCCCATCCCTACCATATGCTAGACTGTGTTCCAGAGTATAGGTATCATCCAAAATTCTGAGAAATAATATTGTTTGCAATTCTGCTTGTGTATTGGTTCAGATAAGTTCCAAAAATTAATGAAAACATTGAACATATAACAAATCCTCGTTCACTTTGAAGTTACGGTACGCTACAGATATGAAGTCTGTATTTTCCGTATTTTTACATCATTTTTCGAACTCATTTAATTACCACACAATTAAAATAGCAAACTTCCCGACATTCCTTCAATACCAAACTTCATAGAGATATAAAGAAGATTGGGCCATTGGTATATAGTATGGACTACGTGATACCCAACTGAAACCATGTGAAAAGTAAATTATGAAGTAATATTTTATAAATATTTTGCACATAAACCCTCATGATTGTTAATCCACTTTCCGAAAATATTGTCAAGTGTCAAGTAATAAAATGTTTTTTGAAGTCATTCTAAAATATCTAGAAAAAATACTAACATTCGAGTTATCATGATATAATTTGTCAAGCCCTGGAGCTAAAACATCCACACTAAGCTCCTGAATAGACAGAGATAGAGCTTGGCAGCAACCAGAGGCTATTTTTTTATTTTGGCCAGGTACAATCTTCCATCCTAATCACATTTCATACTATGTCAGTGAACTGGACACTGCATTTATTCCTGACATATTTGATGATTCTCGTACCGTCATCTACTGCACACATGGTACACAGCTTTGTCGACTTTGGTATGGTACAGGGTATTTCTACATGTATAGAATTGACTGCTAATATGTCAGGGTAAACGGTCGCGGATCCACGCGCGGAATGTGACAGTGCCGATAACGGGGTCATAACAGAAATATTAATACCTAGTTACCTTGAAACATTAATGCCAGACTCTATGAGATTCAATCTTAGATTAACAATAACCAATCTTAGAATTGCAAGAGAGAGCCTTCTTAAAACACCTCTATGCAACATCTTACCTGATTTGGACCCAAGTTAGCCCTTTCTCTTTCGATAAGATCCTCGAGGGAGATTTCATCTTTTTTTTCTTCCTTCTTTTTGTCTTTTTTCAGTACAAATCCTGGGGGCAAAGCATGCCTATAAATGCATTTAACCCCGGAAGGACATTCCCAGAACCAACCATACTTGGACTTCTCTACAGCTTCCAAGAAATGTTTGCAAATCTGAATACAATTAAACAGACGTATCAAACTGTGTACAGGGACCGAAGTTATAAATAAAAGTGTGACCATCAGCTGGATATTAAGAACAAGCAAGGTCATATAGCTATACCGACCATGTCAAGTTTTATGGTCAATCAACAACAAACTAATTTTTCTGGTATAGTATAAAGGTATTATTACAATGTCAGTTGTAGGTTTGTTAGCTCCTGCTGCATGCTTTTTTTCTACAACTTCTTTGAGCTTATCTTCATCCCAGTTGTCCATGGTATCACCTTCCTTATCATCGCCATCGTCACGCATATCACAGTAAAGAGACCGTTTTTCTGCCTTCCTTTCTATTGTCAAGTCATGAGAAAATTTGCATTTATCCCCCTTGGTGCATTGACCCTGCTTAAAGAATGCACAGACCACAGACTTGGGATCGGTTCCTGAAAAAATATGATAAATTGAATTGAATTAAAAATAGATTATCACCGCTGCTTTGATTCAACTTATTTTTTAATTTGTTTTGTTATTTAGTCTTCAACTGGCTTTTATATACCTCTTCTTTACGAGGAAAGATTGTCGAGTTTTCCGTACTGATTGAGGTTAACCTGCACGAGGGAATTAATCTTCGTTTAAACAAGGACACAATTCCAGAGTACAACTGGCCATTTATTCATGAGAAAGGAATAGTAGAATGATGAAGAAGTAAAATGATGAATTCCCTTACAGGTGCATCGGTGGTGAAGTGCATTAAAAAAGAAGCAGGAGGAAACTATTTCTATTCTTTGTCAAAAATGAATAACTGAGGGAAAACTAAGTCGATTCTGCTCAAAAGTTTATCATTTTTAAATTGAATGAAACCAAACTGATACTATCGAGTAGCGACTCGCACTGGTGATAAGAATTTTCGGTCATATCCCACTTATGCCTGTGGTTTTTTGTTTATGGGATATTCAATGACATATATACACATGTGGACATTAATTCAGATACGACTGGTTTTTTGGCCAAGTTCATTATGATGGTAACGCAGATTCAGTCCAAAGGTGCGACCAACAGTGGGACTGCAAGCTGAATCTGCATTACCAATGTAATCAACTCGGCCGAAAAACTATTAGTCGCTCAATTAATGTTCACATGTGTACATTGGATTACTTGTGAACTTCTTTCAATTGAATAACAATCGACAGTTTGTCTTACTTCACTCTTAATTTAGAATAAAGATACAGTGAAATTGCGTTAGAAGACAAGTGTATGGTGGGTTTGTCGTATGATGATACCCCCATTCTTCCAGAGCTCATTTGGCAGCAAGAGTGAGAAGAAACACCTTTCAGCAAGAGTGCAGCTTCGCAAACTTGATTTTAATCTGTAATGTTATCTCGATAAACTCATGTTCAACAAATTCAGAAAACTATATTGTACCTGTATAATACTGTAATCGTTTCAAATATGACCTGGAAATTTTATAAAACATGATGTAAACGTATCTGAAGAAAATTTCAAACGGCCATAATAAATCTAGAGTACCTTTGTTATACTTTACATCTTCTCTTCGATTTGCTCTTGAGAAACTAAATTATTATTCTCTATAAACAGAGTTCTGTTTCACAATGGTAGTCTTCACAACAAGGGCGTAAAGCAAAGTTTTTTGCAAGAGTGATGGACTCTGCCTAAGTGGTTCACACTTGAGTGGCATACAATATTTTTTAATCCTTGTAAATGAAGTTCATGTGTACACTACCGATTTCCGAGTAAAAGTGGATTGTTGGGCACCTGTGTAAAGTGACGACTTTTCATTTGACACACACCTTCAACGCTTTACATACCGTGTGCAAAAAAGTTCAGTTTATGCTCAGAAGTCAGCACTGTACACACCAACTTTATGGTCATGCGGATGAAAAGATCACGTAGCTGAAAATGAATTATTTTTCAAAACTTTTGGAAATTACAGATAATTTTTAACATAAGCACACATTGATGCTGTTCCCCAGCGTTGCGTTGAGAATGGTCTCAAATTTCATGCTAAAAATGTAAACGGATATCTTTCTCTAGACCTGTTAAGTTTGACTCAGCCTACATTCTTTTACTTTGTAATCACACATTCATTTCGTCAATTATTCTATCCTCAGGAATCTATATTTTGTATCGACTTTCTCTAAAGCCTTCAAGTCTGTGGATACACTTGGGACTTTTTATCTTACTTTAGTCCATCCGTTAATGATGTACGCCAGCATAACTTGGTCTCCCTACTTTGAGTTGCCTGCTCTCATTCTGGAACGAGTACAATATAAATTTCTCAGGTTGGCTGCCTTCAAGATGGGGAGACCATTATCCTTTATTGATCATGATTATACTCGGGTCGCTAGCGCTATAAGTCTATGCTCGCTTAGTTCTCTTAGAGTGTACTCGGATATGATTTACCTGCATGAAACTCTCAGGCTAGTCACCTATTTTCCTAAAAGTACTCTTAGTATAGCCATATTAATTGAAAAAAGGGGTTAACCTCGGAATAAGAAATGATAAGCTATAAATTGCTATGAATCTTTGTTCTGACATTTTATAAGCTAGGTCAAAAGTCTCATAAAATCCTGTGTGCAAGTCAAGATATTCGAGAACAAAGGTCGCAAAAACCATGTTTTTGTGTAGATATCTTGTTTCCTTTGCTCTAAATGACATTTGAAGTTATTAGGAAAGTTGGAGAGCATGAAATTCTCTAATAATTTGGTCCTACGCATCAAGTTAATTATTTACTAAAAATATTAAAAATATGCATAAACCTTAGTTATTCACTGACAAAATAATTAAATAGATATGAAATCGTACTGCCTCGCTCTTTAAAATGTATTCTGCTCACCTATCTCTTCGCATTTCCAGAGATCTGATTTTGCAGTCTGCTTTCTGCAGTCACTTTCGTTTTATTCTGCTGACACCGAGCAACTTCCCATCAACCTTTTGAATTGTACACTTCGTCTCTACATTTTAAACCAATCGCCTCATAATAAATATCAAACCGATATCCTTATCATACCCATATTTATTCAAACCTATTCCTCCACATCCTGGTTATTTCCCTAATGCAAAAGCGAATTAACAAACCCAAGATCGTCACAATTTGCACAGCCATTATTTTACATGGTCACTCTGGGAGATTGAAGCTTAGTTTTTTATGAACTAAGGATATAAAAAAAAAAAAAAAGTCTGAAACAATCTAACAGACATTCATCCATAAACAATCAGAAATTATTTACAAGGTTCTAAAATGTGAGCTATAATGTTGTCTTAAAAAGTTTTCTGTAAGTTGAGTACCATCATTAATTTGTTTTTTCGAACAACAAGTTGATTAATTATAACAATTGAATGGTTTATAGCAGCCTGACAAGCACAGCTACATTTTAGTAGCCCTTTGGACCTCAATTGGCTGGGGAGGGAAGGCACTTGGCAACTTTTTCTTGTTGAATATCTTTAAGGATGTTTAAATTCGAAGCCGTTGAAAATTACCTTTGTCTACTTTCTGCACTTGAACAGGTTTGAATATCAGGGCAAGTTCCTTCTGTTCTTTGAGCTTCTTCTCTTTCTCGAGTTTTTTGGCAGCTGGATCTTCGATCTTTCGCGGATTCAGACCTCCAGTTTTAACCTGCTTCTCTACTTGCTGAATGAACTTTTGCTGTTTGGCTCCTTTTTTATTTTTTATACCGAAAGTTTTGTCCTGCAACATTGCAAATAGTGAAACACGTTAATCTTGAATTCCACCAAGATCAATGCAAACGAAAATATAGTCATAATTACAGCCCAATAAGATTTGAGGCAATAAACGGGAGTAATGAATTTTTTATAGGGTGCAACATGTCTTCACAGACCTATTGAAGAGTGGGCATGACAGCTGAGATTTAAAATACAAAGAATTTTCCTAGGTTCCTAATAAAAGGGTGAAATTTTTACTCTTACTGGATTAGATTGAAATTGTATGTACGGACCCTTAAATTGATTCTGGCATATTCAAAACCACTGACGTAGTCTGCTGCCACTTTTTTTACATGTGAAATATAATTTTACAGATGCCATTTGTGGCCTTGAATGTATTAGAATCAATCTGATGGTCCAAACATGTTTACAAAACAATTTCAACACATTCAATTTTTCTACAATAATTTTCTGAATTTTTACAATATAATTGTTTCAAAGTTGGCATGATTTAAGTGACATTCAGTGCCGTGGCTAGGTATAGTCGGATGGTTCGCACCAGGAGGCCTACAACCAAAAGGCATCTGAAAATCATAAATATTCGGAAAGAAATTATTCTAAAATATCCATTCTTCTGTGAATTTTACTTGCTATATAAACATCGCATAGTGCTATCTTACATACTGTGATTTCGGATGAAAATAAGGATAAACCCACTCTCTGCTGGTTGCCAATTTTTAATTGGTTGTGTATTAATTGGGACACATCAGTAAGACTTTATAATTTTTCGATCGTCAAGGCAGTTTTACTGATGTCTCCCTCTAAGGAGGCATGTAGGTATATTTACACCAAGTGTGAGTTTGCAAAACGAACTGATAATGAATATTGCAAATACATGAAGGTACAAGACCTCGCCGCTATGGTGCATGTCATATTTCATTTTACCAAAGTATGGTTCACACACTTTTTATTTAAATTCACGTTTACTGGCAAAGGTGCACACACAGACTACAGATTTAGACACTTTCAAGTGTTAGGACATTTTGAGTTTTTTTTTGTACTGTCGCAGTAACGTCTACTTTAGGTACGGTACGCAGGCATGAAAAAACACATAACACATGCTTGCATTACATAAAAGATATTGTTTAATCTATGACATGGACATATGTAAAATAGTTTAGAATGGCTAATTACTGTGGAATTGATGCACTTTAGGGTTAATTTTCTATGTAATAACTATGTATGTATTCTTTACAGTCTTTTCTCTATGGAAAAAGTGAGATTTCATTGTAACTGATTTGTTCCAAAAAATTCGAGTGAGCAATTCACACTTATAGTTATGACTCGAAAGTTAGTGGCTATGAGCACTATTGTTGATTGAAAAAGAGTAACTAAGCCGCAAAAATTAAAATTTTGTTGAACCTTATCCAAATTTAACATTTCCATGTTATCATGAGCATCGAATTGTACTGCATTATTCAATACGAAATAAATTTAACACATTCTGCTAACTACGGATTCTTACATAACTTCAGCTTTAGCTAAATATTTTTGTTACATTTAATGGTAAACGTAACAGGAGATATGACCCAACAAAGAACAGTGTACCCAACATTAAGTAGACCTGCCGCTTTTGACCGGCGGTGTGATTGTGCCCGGCCGCACTAGTCGTGGTTCCGGCACGAGAGACATCTCCCACAATAGCTAACGGTTTCAAAAGTTTAAAACCAAATCAATCAATTAAAGATTATGAAATTAGGTAAGAATATGCTGTAATAACACAATTTCGACTGGTAAAAATCACAAGTAGAAGACTTGTTCTTTTGGTTACAAAGCATATAACTAACATTTCATTTGCAATTATACAAGCATCGTTTTTCATTGAAATATCAAAACTTAAATTATACAACTCTTGCAGATTGATTCTAAGTCATATTATATTAGGATATTCTTGGAAAATGTCAAAGATTTTTAGTAAACAACGAAGTTTATGTGGAACATGACCTCTGAAGTGACTGCCGTCAGTATGAATACAAGAATGACAACATACGTATCTTATCGATCAAACGGTTTGATAAACTACAATGAGAGGGATAGGTATTTTGCTATAATAAAACAGATTTCTTCAAATAATTTGTCAGTAGAATCTGGAAGCTATACTTCATAAATTTGAAATGATCAATGAGAACATGCGAGGAATACATCACCAAAAATCAATTCGTAGTAACTGGAAGTTATCACATTGTGCTGACTGTTTGACCTTTAGTTTCAATTTTTTTTTAATGAAGATTATCTTTACCTTTCTTCATTATTAAGCTGCATTGCAGAGGCCATGAAAAAAAGTGAAAAACCATACATTTCTTCAATGTTTGTGATGTATCGACGAAAACCAGTATAGACAGTCAGCCAACCTTACTGAGCTTATTGTGATCGGTGATTTAGAAACGAGTGGTAATGAACATTGAAGTTTCTTGTTGAAATCAAAATACTGACTCAATTCACATGAAGTACTGCCTAAGCAGGTCTAAAATTACAGAACTAGTAAAATTAGGCCGTCTTAACATGGTTGAGCATTAGGCTGGTTTTTTTTAAACTTTTTTTTTCTTCTTGCCTACCCGTCGAAAACTTAGTTTTTAGCCTTACGCGAACCTCATGAAACTGCAGCTTAGTAGTAAAATTGTAAAAGGTGACTCATCCAGCTTGAATGCTTCAAACATTCTAACTGAAATATCTTGAAAACTATCAAGTTAAGAAGCGATTTTTGGCTTCATTTTGTAGATAATCAAATTTTCTTTCGAAAAAAGCATTATTTATATCAGTTTAAAACACGGGTGAGATAAAAATTTACAAGATAATAAGCATCTTCATTTATTTATTGAATGCACTCAACTTTAAACGTTCGTATCGAATATAAGATGAACATTTAGGTGTATAATAGTCTGAACCTTTTTTATAGAAAATTTGACTATCTAAAAAATGAAACAAAAAACAGCTTTCCCATTTGTATAGTTTCCAAGATATTTTGGTTAGTGTTTGAAAAATTCACACTGGATAAGACACGTTTCAGAATTTTGCTACAGAGTTCCGTTTTCAGGAGGCTTCGTTTGAGGCTAAAAACTAAGTTTTCACAGGGTTCGTGAGAAAAGAAAAAAAAAGTATAAAAACTAAATATACCTACTGACCATCTTCAGTGTTTTTGTGTCAATTCAAGGTTATGAAGAGAAACAAGAGATAATTAAATATACATTTAAAGTGAGATCTAAGAATCTCAAAAGGTTCCCATTTCTCAATTACTTATTTAGCCGAGTCATTTGTCACCAAAGGATAGAATCTCGTTAAACTTGCATTGCTTAACCCTCTCATCTACACCTGGGTCATTAACAACCCAACGGCATTATAAAAGTTACGCTCCTAAAAAGGGATTCTTTCATGCTTTTTGTATTCATTTCTAAATAACTATATATTGAATGTGGATATCGCATTTCTGTTAGCATATTCTTATTCAGGACATTTTGACGATTCCATTTCAATACAAAAATTATAAAAACAAATCCTCTGAATCAGTTTTATAAGGAACAGAACTTTTGGGTCACTGGTGTCTCGGGGTGTGTAAATAGGTGGCGACAGAAAATAGTGTAGACCAGAGGGTTAATATAACGGTGGTGAAGGGATAGACACAATGGAAAACCCCATTCAATGTTTGTTTTGTAGTGATTGATGTAATAGAACAGAGAAAAGGCCTGTAATTGAGCTTACTTTTCATGTTGTGAGATAAGAGTATTGAGTCCGTGAATTCAATCCCGGTTGATGATGTGAGGGAAAATAGTTCACTGTCGGCAGACTTATTCACCATACGAGAATGGATAGTTAAAAAAATTGATCAAACGAAGGTTGCTGGGAAGTAACAATGTTAAAATGTACTTCACTTCAGTGGATATAGCTCCAAGAGGTCAACCCGCGTTATCGGGTGTTCACTCGATCTTACAGAATTCGGACAGTTCATATGAACACACATAGTGGCATCAGATCAAGTAGTCACATGGTGTAAGTCCAACGACAGCCTATGTAAAACGATATTCATGTAGACTTACAAATATGTGTGCATACATATAATATATATGTTTGAAAATTTAATGGATATGTATTCTTATTTCAACACTTATCTTTATACAAATAACAATGATAATAAGGCCGTGTTCTAAGAGAGAACTGAGATTCAGAAAAAACTAATTATTTTAAACAGCGAAAATTTTGGGGGAAATTTGTCTAGTCTTTATTAATTCATTACTGGCATGCTTTTGCCCGAGCAGCTCACCTCTATCACTTTCTCCTTCTTTTTCATCTCCGTTTTTTTGTTCGGGCCTGGAGCTTTTTTGGGTGGCATTTTTTATTCCTATGCGAAATTTCCGGGTTAATTAAGGTATGAAATCCACCGTCTGCACGTGGGACTTCTACTTCTTTTCATTAATGGCTAACGTTATTGCTGCGGTGACACGCTCACGAATTGAACAGCTGACATACATATGCCATCTTAGCGTAACATCCATTGAAATATGGTAATACTGGAACGTGCACCGTGTTCAAAAAAGTCGTGTCGCCAGTGAGACATGGCTCGCCTGTCTATCCCCTCCAAGGTGGATAGGCGGGCATTGAAACGTGCAAACGTTAAACAAAGATAGCAACGTATTGTGACGTTTTAACGGTCAATCCCGGACAAATTGAGAGTTAGACTCACAATTGAATCATGAAGATAAACTGGGCGTAGTATGACTTACAATCAACGCAATCAGTAGTTTAGGTTGCCAATATCGATTAAGGTGCCGCTGAAGTGACTTGAAAATATCAAATCGTGACGTCATAAATACGTGCAGCGCCTCTGAACGTTGAACGGTGAACTAAGGCCGCTGATTTCATTGGCTTGTTCTGTTAGATCCAACCAATGATGTCAGTTACAGATCGGAACATACTTCTTGTGGACCATAAACGGGCTGCTGTCACATGAAAAACGCGTATACGAATCGAGCCATGTGTACAAAAAAATAACTGATAGTATAAGTTTTCCCGGATAACGTGTGTGCTTTTGTACGTGTGAATCTCCCTGGCGAGGGTGAGAGAAATTGTGGAACAGTGCAATCAGTGAATATTCAACATGCGGTAGCTCCGACCGGCCATGTTTGTTGTCGCGTGATTTTATTCACTTCATCATCATAGGCCTTAAGGCCCTAAGGCCCCGCTGACCTGGCATGTCATATATATATTTCGTGACGTCAGAAGCGGGGAAATTGGGTGAAAACGCCTATACGAATCCTGCGATAACGAGAGTATGAATCTTACTCGGAAATATTTTAAATCGTAGCTTGAATAATAGTGTACGTGTGAATCTCAGTCACTGCTCAGGCAAATAGCTGATAATGTTTATAATAAAGAATGATGAAGTGAATAAAATTACGCGACAACAAACATGGCCGATCGGAGCTACCGCATGTTGAATATTCACTGATTGCACTGTTCCACAATTTCTTTCACCCTCGCCAGGGAGATTCACACGTACAAAAGCACACACGTTATCCGGGAAAACTTATACTATCAGTTATTTTTTTGTAAGCATGGCTCGATTCGTATACGCGTTTTTCATGTGACAGCAGCCCGTTTATGGTCCACAAGAAGTATGTTCCGATCTGTAACTGACATCATTGGTTGGATCTAACAGAACAAGCCAATGAAATCAGCGGCCTTAGTTCACCGTTCAACGTTCAGAGGCGCTGCACGTATTTATGACGTCACGATTTGATATTTTCAAGTCACTTCAGCGGCACCTTAAACACTAATGTGTCATAGCAAACATCGAAAACCTGGGTAATGTAATTATAGTTTAATTGTTATAAGTATCAAATAGAAGAAGGAGCTTGATTGAGAATGATGTTTTGACGTGTAACTCATCTGGTTACTTGAAACAGGATATATGCTGATCAGTGGCAGGTGACTTTGTGGAGTAGCGAAGGAACCAGGGGCCCTATTCTCGAATTGAGGACCCTAGATATCGCATGCGGGATGTCTGAAATATCGATTGCGATATGTGTAACTGTATTCTTGAACTTCGGTTAGGTAATCGTGTACGATAATTATCGTCCACCGCTTATCGACTGGGTAAGACCGTGCGATACTGCAAATCGTATGCGGTAAAAATTCGATAATTTGAATTACCTTTTGAATCAAACAGAAAAGTTGTTAAAATAAAAATAATCAGAGGAGATTATATAATTCATTTCATAATTTAGCAATAAAATTCGAAAAATGACGTAAAAATCGGAAATTTTTTTTTTTTCGAATATTGGCAATATTTTCATTTCTTTAGTTACCAAGTAAATTGGTCATTATTCGATTATAATTAATTTCAACCTCTTCTTTCAATTTCACTGGTATACTGCATTATAACATTCCAGATTGCAAGCCAACAGTCTGCCTCGCTCGACATATATTTTTGATCCTATTTATTCAAGGTTGAAGCTAATATAATGGATCTGGTCTTCCGGAATGCGGTTCAGCTTCGAGTTGCCGAGTTGCTAGAGGATGCAGTCAATCAGGCAGATGTCAGACCTTGACGATATAATCACAGATGTGATGCTTTCGATTTACCTGAAAGACAATTCATCAAGTTATTTCGGCTAAATAAGCGTGTCACAAATCATGTGATTGATATCGTCGAACAATATTCAGACGAACCACGAAGATCTTCAGCACTGGATGCAACTATACAGGTAAATTTTGAATAAAACTATCTGGGCAATTCTTTCAAATTTTTCACCATGCATTGATATAAGTTGATGATATTCTACCTTATACTTTTCAAGGTTTTAACAACACTACGCTTTCTTGCATCCGGAAGCTATCAACTTGACATTGGACAGAATGTGAATATGGCTATCAGCCAGCCGTCAGTGAGCAGATCGATAAAGAAAGTGACAAACATTTTAGTTCGGCCAGAAGTGTTCGGCACTTGGGTTAAATTTCCAAATAATTTGCAGTCCCTACTTGAAGTTCGGAATAGGTAGGAAGTAATAGTATAAGTTTTCATCACTGCTTCAAATCACTGATTCAAATCTTACAGTAATCATGACGTTTATAGTCATAAACGACTCATATGCATACAAATGATTGAATCATTCTGAACGACTTTGTACATTTGCAGGTTTTGGACGAAACATCATTTTCCAGGAGTTATAGGGTGTATTGATTGTACACATGTGGCCATTTTCCCACCTCCGAGAGATGATGTAAATTTTCCAGAACACATTTACGTGATTAGAAAAGGATACCATTCCATAAATGTTCAACTGGTACTACAGTCAACTTAAGTAATTTGAATATTGATTGTTATTCGATATTTATACATCAAATCTTTGTTTTCTAGATATGCGACTCCAACTTGAAGATAATGAATGTGAGTGCCCGCTATCCAGGTACCACTCACGACACGTATATTTGGAACAATAGCAATGTCCTTCTATTAATGCGAGAACTACACAATCGTGACCATCGCTTATACTTATTAGGTAAAATTTTCATTTGCAGTCATTATTATAATCATTATAACAGCTCGTGTGGAAACAAAACAAAGAATAGTTCATTTGAATTAATCTCCGATACAAGAGAATTTTCCGTGAGGTTTGGGTAATATCTTAACTGATTGCCTTCCATGATTATGGTCTTTATTCTCGACTCAACTATAATGGCCAATGTATTTGCCTTAAAGAGCTGGACAAAAGTACCCTCAAAATATTTTATCTAGCGCTGATTTGCCGTAAAAAGTAGTACTTTTCTACCGTTAATAGGGTAACCACTTTACATGTCAATAAAGTTGCCGTAGTCAAGTTCGGAACAAAATGATTCATATGCAACACAGGAATAAAGCCGATTATTCCATCCTGTGCCGGCAATTCTTGTGTTGCCTGTGTTCTGGTGGCACCGTTCAGTGTATCATTTGCGGTATGGCGACACTTTGAATTTTATCAACTGAAAATTGATAGATTCATTTTCTTACTGGATTTTCGACTATTGTAATTTTTTTCAACTTTTTCACACCTCAACTATTAATCCATGAGACTTTTTCAGAAAATGCCGTCAGGAATGCGACATTTGCCTTTATAAAATGAAAAGCACAAAACAAATTTTGTAATTTATTTCACATACCTTGCCACCATCCTCTCTATCCCCATTTGGTAACGCCCCTAAAATTGAAAATTCACCGTCATTGATTCCATCAGGTGATTACTGACCTCGCTTCGCTTAGGCAGTAAACCGTCACCCGGGAGTAATCTTCTACATTATCTTGTTACACAATGTTGTACTTTGCTACACCTGCATCTAAAGTTCTCTTTTATGCACCGTCTACGGGCACAGAGTCTTTCGCACACCAGTGTGAAAAAAATTTCTCACACGACTAATACCCAACAGCAGTGAATTTTTATAAATTTTCATGCAGGCGACTCTGGCTATGCACTCAGACCGTGGATGATGACTCCAATACTAAATGATAACCTTAGTGCCGCAGAAATTAACTACAACGAAAGGCAAATGAGTACAAGATCGATTATTGAACGCTGTAATGGATTGCTGAAAATGAGGTTTCGTTGCCTTTTAAAACACCGAGTTTTGCATTATGCCCCGGATGTATGCTCTAATATAATCAATGCGTGTATAGTTTTGCACAATATGTGTGTCCACAATGATATACCAGATCCCGTACCAGAACCGGGAGATGAAATTTTGGACCTTGGCATCCATCCTGTAAATAATGCTGACGAAAATAACATACTCGGACGTCATGGAAATCCAGAATTGAGAGCGGGGCGACAACTTAGGGACAGTATAAGAAGACAGTATTTTATGTAAGACAATCATTCAAATGTTATATACGAAATCACAGAATGGTTCACTTTATTTCATCACTGAAAACAGTTAGGTATGTAAGAAATGTTGTCAATAAAAAAACGATAGATAAAATTAATATGTTGTGGGTACAAAATCATATATTTATGAATTTTACCTGTACAGAATAAAGATAAAACGTTGGTGAAATAAACAGAAACAAAAATCGTAGCACATGTAGTAGTTTATAATTCAGTTTAAAATTTAAATATATATACCTAATAATGGTAATAAAACAAACAAGGAGGAGGCAATATATAAACTCTGCTCAGCATATTTTTGTTAAACTTCCGTTGCTTATAATGCGGTATGAAATTAAAATATAATAACGGCAGTAAAAGAAACAATGAGGTTAAAATATATAAACTGAACTTGGCAGTTTTTTTTTTTGTTAAAATTCCATATATAGTGTGTAATGTGTTATGACATTAAAATAAAATACTGGTACTAGAATAACCAAGAAGATAAAAATACATAAGCAGTACATACTAGTTGCTTTAGGCTTAGTATAAAAGTACAATAGACAGCTCACAACGAGCTTCAATGCCGATAAATTCGTGAACAGGTACATACGTAATAATACTACTGTTTGTTAGGGTATCCGTTATTTTGGTTGTTTTACATTTTTTTCAATTGCACCTCAAAATATGTTCTTATATTTAGTTCGAAGTATAAACATTATTGTCAGGCACCAAATTAATTTTTTCATTATATCTCAATTTAAGAAAAAATTAACAAAAAAAATTATTCTAGAAAATTCCCATGTATTTCAAATTTTAAATTTCTATCACCTCATTTTACGTGTTAATAGGTACTTTCCGAAGATTTATACATTTACAGTGAATGTTGATTTTTACGTAATACGAACAAATTTTAGTAGCGCAATCACCAAAATTAAAAAATTACCAATATAACGGCACCCTAGTTTATGAATTAGGAACTCTGGGTTTGGAAGGTTTTCGGTTTGTTGTACTGTGTAAAAACAAAACAATTCCGACGTGATTACCATCGTCGAAAAAACCATGCGCTATGCAGTCTATGTATACTACTGGTAATTTTTAAGCAACTCTTTCAAACTGTGAGCAATTCTTTCTTTTGCTATGACGTCTCTTTCATACAATTCGAGCTTTCGCTGATAATAAATCTGCCTGGATTCTTGATCTTTTTGTGATATGATCGCAAGCTGATCAGCTTGTGTGATTGATTTTTCAAGTCGTTGTACAGCTGCCATTTTTCGTTGGCATCTTTTTTTTGGGACACTGTGCATTCCGTTATGCAAATTGTGCGCACTGTTTGAACTGCCAAGATAGATGTTCAGCTTCGATCAGAAGTGTATCTTCTTGGGAACTGGTACTTGGTGTGGAATCTGAAATGTGCTGTAACGGCGTCATCTTTCTGATTTCAGTAACCCTATTTTCAGCAGCTCGGTTACGAATTGTTGCAGAATGTATAGTTTTTGTGACTCGTTCTGGCAATACTGGAACACTACATCCATTAGCCTTAATAAGGTTTTCAACAAACTCATAGTCATCAGATAAGCACTGTATTTCTGAAGCTGGGTCAGCATTTGGAGCACTACTTGACCAATCCTGCAAAACAATACTTATGAATTATAAATAATGTAATGCCGCGCTAATTCTGACAATAAATATCTTCAAACTGTATATTTACAAGTACACAGTATGAGAACATTCTATAGAACTTGCAGAAAAATTCACAATGGTCATTAAACATTAGGGTTGCATGAACATCCGTTATAGTATAAAACAAGGCTCTATATAATTTGAAGGACCTAGGTATTTATATTATCCCAACCTGTACTGAGCCTATCATAAGAATTTCATTCTAAGAATAAGTTTTGAGCAAAGTTGTCAGGTTCTATCTAATAGAGGGAATTTGATGTAAGCAATTACTTACAAATTCAACGCTTGATTCAGCAATGCCATCGTGCCCATCTATGACTGTTGTTCCCATGATCGCCATGACGTTTTCGTCTGTTTGCGTCAGTGTTTCATTTGACACTGGTCCTCCACCGGTAGCATTTCTGTGATTTTTCAGCATTGTATTTTTTGCTTTCACTTTTGATCGAATGTCCTGCCAGGTCTGGAAGAAATTAATAAGGTAACAATCGACGATTGTAAATTTACGGAGGATACACAAATAGAATCATAATCTAACTTATCTGGGTACTACTTATCCTTTGGGTGAATCATAAAATACTTGCTTACGTTAATGATGAAATTAATTTAATAAAAATATGAAATATACTTTTCGCCATTGCTGCCAAGTTTTGAAGGCACCTGGGATTTCGTGGAGTTTTCCAGTGACTTCAGCCCACAAGTTTTGGGCATGTTTGACGGTAAATGAAGATGAAAATTTCCCTGACGTCAGCTCGGGATGATTGCTCATAAAATCTATACAATGAAAGATTATGTATATTGAACAATAACAGAGTTATTTTGTATGAAACGTTAATATTTTATTTTTCCCTGCATGCATAAAGAAGGGCCAATACATGCACCTGCTGAAATAAGCACAGTGTACAACAAAGACGGAGGCAATTAATAGCTCGTGTGCACTATCATTCGACCATCTGTAGAAATTGCCCAGTTGACGCCCACCCTCCCTTGCTGTACAATGTACTATATCATGAATAACAACAAACTTACCATTCAATAATTAAATATTTCCCCAAGAAAACTTTCTCATAGTCCCAGGAATGACCTTAGATTACTAACACAATAATAAAGTAGATATAGTCTTTATGCTGCCAGACAGGTGTTACGTGGGAAGGTAGACGTGTGAAGAGCAATGGTAGTTTATGACGATTAAGGTTAATAATCAAATATGCACACGCGTGACAGCGCTGAATAAAAATTAAAAACTAAGAAAGACCTACCTTTCGGTTCGCCGGTATTTGTGGGATCGTGTTGCTATAGTCCTAAACAGGTCTGTGAGGTCTGTTTAAATAGGTTGAGGCTAATTTATAATAATGAATAATTGGAGAAGGATCGAGGTTCAAAATAAATGGTTATAATGATTTAACTGGTAAAAGATAAAGTATATTCTTTAAACGATTTGTTGGTATGAAACGATAACAATGAGTGAAGATTAAAATCAACAGTTAAATTTCTAGAAGATGAACAATTCAAAAAGAGAACAATTTGGATTTATAAATGTTTGAGTTATATAGTGAAGACCATGTCGACGGGCAAATTTATATTTCAAATGCAGTGAAGCTGCAGAACAAGTTAAATTTGACCGTTTACACTCTTTAGTGAAATGGTAATTTATTAGTATAAAATAATGAACCAATACCAAGAACATCTATACTGAACGTGTATTAATTCTAGATGGTCGTTATAATTAGTTGTATCTCTCTTTTTAGATTTATATGATCTTGAACCGAAATTATATAGTATAATTATGTTCCCCTGAAGCGCGGAAACACACACACCTATTGGTCTATTAATAATGTCCTAATTGAGTAAGGTTTCGCCAGGAGAATAACTTTCGGAGTGTGCAGGAGCGTATCACGGACGATACCCTTACTAGACAGAGATGGCCAGGACGATCGATATCGAATAAGATATTGATTGATCCTGTGCGTGTGGTTCCGTTCCTTAGGATGAACATATGTACATATTCATATATCTTGCGATTTATAGAAAACTTGGGATCATTTATGAATTTAACATAAGAACAAAATGTGATAGGGGCCGAGCTGAAAGCTGGAGAATAACTCTCGAAATACCTCAATTGATATTGAGTTCAACTAGGCACCGATTCTAGTGTTCAATTCAATTACAAAATAGATATAATAGAAATATTGATATACAACTTGTCGTGTTATAAGGATGTGGCTAGCGAAGCTTGCCACCAAAACAGGTATTAAAGAAATACAATATTTGAATGAAAACATAAATTGATCAAATTGGTGAAAATATGGATTCGGTTGATGTTGGATGAAACTGATCGAACTGACTCATCCTTTGATGGTCCTAACGATGAGATTGAGTGCGTCGGATTGTCCTGGTCAGCGTCAATAGTTATCTGGAGCTGAGCCTCACCTCGAGTCATACGGGTTGTTGAATACGGAGGGTTGACAATGCCAGAGTTCAGCCACCAAAACACGATTAATTTTGATGATTTACAGTTGGCAAAAAGTTATTGTTCAGAAGTGTTCAATAGCCAATTGTCTGGAAATGTCTATATTCACACGCGATTGAATCTATGTAACCAAATTGGTTTTAATGGGGTAATGAGTTGAGTTGAATGTTTGTAATTATTATTAATAACTTAAAATTACCTGATTGGTTTCAATCAGAGCGGAACTTCAATCAAATTTACTATGAAAAATACATGCTATAATTACGAATGAAAGATATTTGCATGTAATGCTCACTCATTCGTCCATGCTTCTTAATAAGCAATCTATTTTAATTTGGTAAACATTGTATGATCGGTTTAGCCTAATTGTTAGTGATAATTTTGCCTTAAAAAGGGAGATACTTTTAGGGTGAGTGCCGCTGCTTGCTAACTCAGCACTTGACGCCTCAGTTCTTGGTAATGTTAAATATAATGCTTAGTTAAAACCTAATATGAGGACTGTACGTGACATTTCCTAGGAGGGGTGGAACTTGCCAGTACAAATTACATGATATTTGCGTTATTTATTGCATCGTAACTTCCTTTCGAACGCTCAAGATGTTGAGTGCAATAACCCTTCCTGTAGTTACTATGTGAAATTTGAAAAAGCCTCGCCGGGACGTAACACAGGTATAAAAATCGAGCATGAGGGGCGGTCACAATGCCCCTGGGGCACTATTTTCGAACTCGTACGATAACTATCGCATGTGATAATTATCGTGCAGACCAAATCGTATATACGGCTCGAGTTTGGTATTCTTCAATACCACACAGTCAGGCATACGTCTTGTCACATGTGATAATTTCCGCACGCGATAAGCCAACAGTGTTGCCGCGTGAGAGTATCTTGCAACAGCCAATCATTGCTCAGTTTACATGAGAAATCCGTAACGCATCGTAACAATGAGTATTCCTTGTTTGTTCTTCGGTTCTTCCCAACAATGTATCGAGAGGAAGCGTGAAACGTTTGTGTTTCCTAAGAAGCGTCCTAAGCATAGAAGTATCATAAGCATTACTCCAAAAGTACAATTAAAAATCAAATTTTTATAAATTAACTGTGTGAAATATGTCAACAATTGCTAAGAAGAGGTGCGGGTATATGACCGATGAACAAAAAATCTTACTTATTGGTAAGCGTCTGAAAGTGAAAATAAACATTGCTTGAATTAATTCAAGACCTAGTGTAATACCTCGTGCAATATTTATATCTACTTTATTATTTTGTTGGTAATCTATGGTCATTTCCAAGGGTCTGAAAGGAAAGATAAGCATTTCTTTAAGGGGGGGTGGGTTGGGTGATAAAATTTTTTCTTTAATTTTTCTTCTGAATGAACAACATGTCGAGAGTATTGTGTGAAAATTTCAAGTAAATCCGGGCAAAACTAACGAAGATACAACGTTTCAAGTGACCGCCCCTCATGCTCGATTTTTATACCTGTGTTACGTCCCGGCGAGGCTTTTTCAAATTTCACATAGTAACTACAGGAAGGGTTATTGCACTCAACATCTTGAGCGTTCAAAAGGAAGTTACGATGCAATAAATAACGCAAATATCATGTAATTTCAACTGGCAAGTTCCATCCCTCCTAGGAAATGTCACGTACAGTCCTCATATTAGGTTTTAACTAAGCATTATATTTAACATTACCAAGAACTGAGGCGTCAAGTGCTGAGTTAGCAAGCAGCGGCACTCACCCTAAAAGTATCTCCCTTTTTAAGGCAAAATTATCACTAACAATTAGGCTAAACCGATCATACAATGTTTACCAAATTAAAATAGATTGCTTATTAAGAAGCATGGACGAATGAGTGAGCATTACATGCAAATATCTTTTATTCGTAATTATAGCATGTATTTTTCATAATAAATTTGATTCAAGTTCCGCTCTGATTGAAACCAATCAGGTAATTTTAAGTGATTAATAATAATTACAAACATTAAACTCAACTCATTACCCCATTAAAACCAATTTGGTTACATAAATTCAATCGCGTGTGAATATAGACACTTCCGGACAATTGGCTATTGAACATTTCTGAACAATAACTTTTTGCCGACTATAAATCATCAAAATTAATCGTGTTTTGGTGGCTAAACTCTGGCGTCGTCAACCCTCCGTATTCAACAACCCGTATGACTCGAGGTGAGGCTCAGCTCCAGATAACTATTGACGCTGACCAGGCAATCCGACGGCAGCCAATCTCATCGTTAGTGTTAAGAATGTTAATTCACGTTTTTTTTTCTACTTCGACTGTACGTCGATACTTTTCTCGTTTGACTGTACGAAAATCTTGTACGAAGCTCCTTCGGGTATCTTCGGATCGTGTCGTTGTAAAAACGAAGACTCGAGTCTCGAGTCAGTTGCTCTCGCCACGCCAAGCGTTACGTTGTGTGTATTATTACAAATAAAGAATCGATCTCGCGATAAAGTCGCCTTTTCATTGTACGAGTATACAAGTGTTTTTATTTGAACCTGTCTCTCCCGTTCCCTTTTCACACAACTGATATGCTTTAACAGTTAGGACCATCAAAGGATGAGTCAGTTCGATCAGTTTCATCCAACATCAACCGAATCCATATTTTCACCAATTTGATCAATTTATGTTTTCATTCAAATATCGTATTTCTTTAATACCTGTTTTGGTGGCAAGCTTCGCTAGCCACATCCCTATAACACCACAAGTTGTACATCAATATTTCTATTATATCTATTTTGTAATTAAATTGAACACTAGAATCGGTGCCTAGTTGAACTCAATATCAATTGAGGTATTTCGAGAGTTATTCTCCAGCTTTCAGCTCGGCCCCTATCACATTTTGTTTTCATGTTAAAATCATAAATGATCACAAGTTTTCCATAAATCGCAAGATGTATGAGTAATGTTCATCGATGCATGCACTGCGGCTAACTTTATTTTTTCAACTTTTGTTTCTTTTCTACTCGTGTTTTATGTGCCAATGGCCGGTGAAACAGTTGCACAGGAGAAATGGGAGAAACCACGACGACAGCCTCTCAGCGCTGTCAACCATATAACCTCTAAGATCGCGAGGGCACGAATAACCTCTTTCACAAAGTGCATAAGCCGTCATTTTAAGTATAAATATTTAATTTTATCATATTTATATATTCGTCGAGTCTTAAATTGACGGCTTATGCACTTTGTGAAAGAGGTTATTCGTGCCCTCGCGATCTTAGAGGTTATATGGATGACAGCGCTGAGAGGCTGTCGTCGTGGTTTTTCCCATTTCTCCTGTGCAACTGTTTCACCGGCCATAGGCACATAAAATACGAGTAGAAAAGAAACAAAAGTTGAAAAAATAAAGTTAGCTACAGTGCATGCATCGATGAACATTACTGTACGTACATATGTATTATATTGATGTCGTTTTTTTCCATCTTATTTCGTCTTCTTTTTAATGAATAAAATATGTGTCTCTAAATTACCTCCTACTGACTAGCCAGCGTTATACGGCGCTAAAATCCAACCGAGAATTTCTTTACCGGAACCTCGTACGCTGCATAGTTTTTGAATTATAAGCGATACCGCTAGTCCAATCCGAGTGCAGCATTTCATCTGGATTTGCCACCACGGAAATTGCCGTTTTGTTTGGCTGGGTAAATTATGATTATTTTTTCACGAATAAAATATCGGCACTTCCGCTCTCTCGCTCCTGAACCCCTCTCCGGCGCTGGCGACCAGTATTCTCGCCGCGGTGCTAGCCGCACACATACGGGCGTGCACTCGTGTGTGTGAACAGAAGAGCATCCCCAGCTTGATAACACTATGAAACAGACATCTACGAGTGAAAATAAAAATAAATGGCCAAATAAATCCTGAAATGTAAGATTCAATGTTATAAAATACTCCTCAATCATCGCTGTATGCATAATTGGGATTTCAGCTGATTAGTATGCCGTGAGAATTTATAATAACTTATTTTATGGAGGTGGCTTGCGAACTTCAAAACAATGCTTTCCGCACTTTTCCAGTATACAAAAATGCAACAGAAATTTTGCAGCAGAAATTTTTCACTAGGTTTTAATTGAATCATCGACATCAGTTTTTTGAGTGATGTGAATCCAGAGTGGCAACTTATGTTGAAATTATTGAGATCAGTGCCGTGAAATTTGGCCGGTTTAACCGATTAAAATGATCAACCTTGTTAATTAGCCCTCGGTTCAGCCGGTTAATTCGGCGGACTCTTTTTACCAAAATATTTTTCTTCAGAACGTTGTTCTACAGAATACGTTGATACAGATTGTATTTCATAAAACGCACATGTAGAGCAATCATCGACTACTGAAGATCGTAGATTTAACCGTCAATTTCGTACACTTTGATTCAATACGACTTATTTTCATTTAATTTGAATTATTAATGTCGAAGTTATGAGTGTGTTGAATGTGTGTTGTGTGAAACTAGAAGACTCTTCTTCATAAAAATTTCTGTATAAATATTGTGAAAAAATAATCATAATTTACCAAGCCAAACAAAACGGCAATTTCCGTGGTGGCAAATCCAGATGAAATTCTGCACTCGGATTGGCATAGCGGTACCACTTATAATTCAAAAACTATGCGTCGTACCAGGCTCCGGTAAAGAAATTCTCGGTTGGATTTCAGCGACCTATCACGCTGGCTAGTCCGTGAGAGGTAATTTAGAGACACCCTGTGTAGGGAATAAAACGAAATAATAATAGAGACGAAAACTATATTATGAATAAACGATATTTTTTTTTCCTTGACCTCAGTGATAATGTGAATGAGATTTTTTCTTGGATATGGAGGTCAATATCAAAAGACAACTGTTAGGTTGACGTTTCGACCCAAGTGAGAACCCTCCTCAGAACGACATTTATTGACAAGACATCTGCCATAGAAAAGAACAAAACAACATTGTACATTTGTTCAGGATGAAAATTAAAGAAAAACCAGGGGATACCAAGGGAGGTTAACCTAGTATTCGCCTGGAGAATTTAGAATCTCACGCATGACCAAAAGCGAAGACGAACAATTATTGACAAAACATTTGTCATAGAAAAAGAACAAAACAGGTAATTGTACAGAATTGTTCAGGTTGAGAAAAAAAAAGAATATAAACATATAATAACAGAAGGGTGCATGACAGGAGGAGTGTTCTTGAATATTTTTTACAGCATTAGTAAATTCAATTCTAGCCTGATTGCGAAACTGAAGAGGAACGAAGGCGATGTTGTTTTCAAAGTCAGATATTAATCTATTGATCGGTATACCTTTGGGTTCATAAGGGATGCCAAATTTGGGTTCCATAGTCAAAGATAGGTCGAAGATAGTTTTGCACTCATTACGGCTTTCAAGAATGTTACACTTCCATCTGGCTACATCCTGGTTTCTCTTGATGTAGTGTCTTTATTCACTAATGTACCTCAAGATTTGGCAATTACAGCTGCCAAACATCGTTGGACTCAAATGGCTGAAAAAATACCTGTTCCTTTAAATGATTTGATTCGTGCTTTACAAATTTGTCTCAATGCTTCTATCTTTAGATTTAATAATACTAATTACGTTCAAACCTTCGGTCTACCTATAGGCTCACCGCTTTCTCCCATATTGTCAGACCTGGTTATGGATGACTTAGAACAGAACTGTCTAAGTAAGCTGGAATTCTCGGTTCCATTCTACTTCAGATATGTTGATGACATCATAACGGCTGTGCCTGTTGACAAAGTTGGTTGAATTTTTAATGTATTTAACCAATTCCACCATAGGTTATAATTCACGTCTGAAATAGAATGCAACGGACAAATCAGTTTCTTGTATGTTCTTATCGTCAATGACAAACAGCTTATAAAAACTGACTGGTTTCACAAAATTACGTGGTCACAGAGATATCTTAATTTCCATTCGTACCATCCCAGATCTTATAAAATTGGAACTATTAACTGTCTAGTGGACAGAGCGACTAGATTATCCTGTTTGGAATTTCACAATAAGAACTTGTCATTGATCCATGATGTGTTACGCAGGAATGGTTATCCAACGGATCTTTTGAATAAACATATCAATGATAGATACAAGTCAATTTTATCTGACCATAACTCTAACATGAATAATCATAGTGTGACAACCCTTGGTACCCCCAAAAAAAATGTTGTATCTATCCCATATGTTCCTGGTCTTTGTGAATCTTTCAACCGCATCTTTTCTAAATTTAATCTACAATTCGTTGGAAAAAATGCACATGATCTTTCCTATTTGTTTGATTCAGGGAAAGACCTACTACCGCTGGATAAACGTTCCTCTGTTATTTGTAAAATCCCGTCAAAGGGTTGTAATATAGGTCAAACTGGCAGACAGCTGCATCCAAGATTGAATGAACATAAACGTAACTTTCTAGAACATGATGAGAATCACACTCGCTCACAAGACATATTTTGAATTTGACAGATTGAATTTGATCATGCGTTTGATTTTGATCATGCGAGCCTTCTTGATGTAGAGCCGTCGTATTATAAAAGATTGTTACTTGAAATGTGTAATATTATCGCACATTCAAACTCATTGAATCGAAGACAAGATGTTGAACACCTCAGCTCGATCTATACTCTGTTGATACGTGATCAATAGCTTCAATTACCGACTGAACACTCTACTCTACCTATTACTTCTTTTCATCTAGTCTATGTAATCTTTGGTCTGCACATTAATCCTTCCTTCCTGTTCGCACGTTCAACCGTAAACACGTCCCCTTCTCTGATAATTATCTTTTGGTTTTGTTTGACCTTTAATTAAGGCTTGAGATGTACGCTTGGGAGCTGAGGATTGCTTTACTGTCGTTGATGGTCTTAGTGCCATTCAATTGTTGAAAAAAAGTTGTTGTAAATAATGTGAATGTTTTGTCTTCTCTTGGCCATGTGTTGAGATTCGGTTTTCTCCACGTAAACACTAGGTTTAGCTCGCTGTGTACCCTTCTGTTATTATATGTTTATATTCTTTAACCTTTTTTCCTCAACTTGAACAATTCTGTACTCTGTATTACCTGTTTTGTTCTTTTTCTATGACAGATGTTTTGTCAATAATTGTTCGTCTTCGCTTTTGGTCATGCGTGAGATTCTAAATTCTCCAGGTGAATACTAGGTTAAGCTCCCTTGGTATCCCCTGATTTTTCTTTAATTTTCATCCTGAACAAATGTACAATGTTGTTTTGTTCTTTTCTATGGTAGATGTCTTGTCAATAAATGTCGTTCTGAGGAGGGCCCTCACTTGGGTCGAAACGTCAACCTAACAGTTGTCTTTTGGTATTGACCTGCATATCCAAGAAAAAATCCCATTTATATTATGGATACGTTATAATATCAGTAATATTGACAAATTATTATATAATATTTAATAGCACACTTTCTCAAATCTCCGCGTTAGCCATGTGAAACACAAGTATGTGAGGTCCCGCATTGATATCTGCGATAGAGATCGATCTGAACTCGCCGAGGCGTTGTCGCGTAATGCCCGCTTTGGACGCCCAATCTCTGGCCCTGCAGCATCGATTCGTCACCCGTCTAATTTTCATGTTTATGTTTCGGGCTCTCCTAATACCTTCGGCTTCCTTGCCTCACTCGCAAGGCTCATACTCGTCAATGTTGACTACACTTGTATAAATAAGATCCTTTTGTGTTTTATTTAATACGCAGTATTTCTGTAAGAGGTAAGAAAGAGAGCAGCGGTTGTCATTAGATGATTGGTTATGAAAAATATATATAGGACGTTCCATGGGGACGTCACATCTCCCTCCTTATTTCAAGGAAATAAGGGCTTATTTCCCGAAAGATCGTTACATCTTTACCGTTAAGATCTTTCACTCGTTGTTGCGCTCTTTCTTCCAATATCCTTAGCTCTATGTCAAAATTCATTGTTCCGTAAACTTTGGTAGACTGTGCTGGTGCAGAACAGAAGGTTTGTTCAACGTTTTCTTGGTCGTTCGTGACAATCTTGGTCATGGATTTATCAACTTTGCGATTCCATAATGCATTAGCAAATGAGCTACTGAGTCCCATAATGCAGCTATTCAATGGAAACTCCACCCATACACGGTATGTAGTGTGTAGCCGTGTACACAAGTGTCAATAAGAAATTTTAGGAGCGACCATAAAGCCTACAAACCCCAGATTCCTCCGATTATACTTTCGAATGTTGTAAAACCTGAGAATAACTTGTGTACCGTCGATTCTGCAATTTTGGACAGTGTCTTCTCATTAATTAGGTTGCACATATTAATTGAACCTGAATCTATGTTCTCGCCTCGCGCTCCTCTCGAGATTGTGTCTTGTAGCGCGGGTTTTTCAACAGGAAATATGATGTGGTCCCTCAGTTCTTTCAATTCCTTTTCTGTATAGATCCTGCTCGTTCCGAGTGGTCCAGAGCTGGTGCATTTCCATCAAGATTCGCGGCAGCGAATCGCCGCCAAGTACCTGTAGGGGGCGAGCGCTAACCGAGAATCATTTACCCGGACCAACCGAAGCCCAAAATCAGGGTGTGATATCTCCGGAATGTGTGAATGATTTTCAACAAAACTCACAAGACCAAAAGATCTTGTCCATCTGACCTTGCTCTATAAATTTGATTGACATGTGTCCGCCAGTTTCAAAGTTATTAACTTCCAAAGTCGATGTAAAATGAAAAATCTTCTTCTTCTTCTTCTTCTCCACCCCTAGTCTTGGGACCTCAAGAAGTGAAGAACGGCTACACGCATCAAGTTCAAATTTAAAAGGGAGGTCACTGCTATTGAAATCTCACCCCCTATTGATTTTGAAGTAAATCCGAACATGCACTCAAAAGGAAAGAATTATTGAAATCTTGAGGCACGGAACGCTGCTTGGGACCTCATTATGTATTGAACCGCTATATATATTCAACTCTGAATTTGAAAAAGTAGTCAAAGCCATTTAAATCTTGCCCCCTATTGATTTTAAAATGAATGAGAACGCGTAATCAGACGGTACAACCGAAAGAAAAATTTAGAAAATTATAT
Source organism: Diprion similis (assembly GCF_021155765.1). NCBI lineage: Eukaryota > Metazoa > Arthropoda > Insecta > Hymenoptera > Diprionidae > Diprion > Diprion similis. The sequence goes on along the minus strand of NC_060105.1, from coordinate 15,028,163 downwards.
GAAAATGGCCGCACGAGATACAAAGATGGCCACCCGTGAACGTTGACGTAGCACCACTATCGGTCATTGCCTAACTTAACGTGATCCTGCGCTCCGTGGGTAGACGCCTTCGGGTTGTCTGCTCCACGGTTTCGGTGTCTAGGTCCTGTGCACCGCGGTCTGACGCACCCGGGTCGTCCGCTCCATGGTTTTCGGCGTCTAGGTCCTGTGCATCGCAGTGAGACGCACCCGGGTCGTCCGCTCCATGGTTTTCAGTGTCTAGGTCCTGTGCACCGCGGTCTGACGCACCCGGATCGTCCGCTCCATGGTTTTCGGCGTCCAGGTCCTGTGCACCGCGGTGAGACGCACCCGGGTCGTCCGCTCCATGGTTTTCGGCGTCTAGGTCACGTGCACCGCGGTGAGACGTACCCGGGTCGTCCGCTCCATGGTTTTCAGTGTCTAGGTCCTTTGCACCGCGGTCTGACGCACCCGGGTCGTCCGCTCCATGGTTTTCAGTGTCTAGGTCCTGTACACCACGGTCTGACGCACCCGGGTCGTCCGCTTCATGGTTTTCAGTGTCTAGGTCCTGTGCACCGCGGTCTGACGCATCCGGATCCGCTCCATGGTTTTCTGACTAGATGTTTTATGTCTTAACCGGTGGAAGGATTGTGTTTATCACGTATGATTGGTTACAAGATACATCATTGTTGCTGTTAGAGACTTGCAAAAAGTAGTGAAATCCGAATCAAAAACATCTGAAATGTAAAAATAGCCGCCAAGTACCATAGTTACATTATAATGAAAAACATATCGTCAATCTTTGCCGTGAAATCAGGAAAAATGCCAAACACGACCTCCCCGCACGTACACGTCGTGAAGTCGGACCCCGCTTTTCGTATAGGGATATCGAAACATCATTCCAAGAGCTACGTACTTGGCGGGCACATTTTTTCTGTCCTACCGGTACTCTTTTCTTACGCCTTTGCGACTTCATCGAAATTGTACAAGCGATGATAATACTATAAGCTCTGAATGGAATAATTGTAATAACGATCAGAGTTATGTTCATAGTAATAATACAATGTTTTCTGTATTATAATGACTGTTCACGCGACACCTTAAATCAATTTTTCTGGGCTTAGTCGTGTGGTGAGAATTAAATATTGAAGTAACACAATCTAGCATAACTTTATTTTAATTAGAGAAATTAAAAATCCTTCGTAGCTGCTTAGTGTAAGCCGTATCGAGCAAGTTCTAGAACTGACTGGAAATTGTTGTGTAATATTTACTATGCTCATGCACGGCAAATACACCTTTTAATATTGCCGCTCTGGAGATAATAATAAGTACTAGCTTTTAATCTGCAGTGTCACTACATACTATGGATCAGATAAAATTTTACTCCCGTATTGTTTTCTCAAAGTTTCGTGCTTAGACTATCAAGAATAATACGTCGCTATCTGGAAAAAAACTTTCATCGCACGTATACAAATATAATTACAGAGGCGATCATCAATGTTTCTCGTTATCAAATTTGCGACATAGTATCAACGAATAATATCTATCTGTTACTTGAAAATGGGAAAATCGCTGCGTGCGAGTGCACGGACGCAGCGATTTTGCCTTTCCCGATACACAACAACCAGTTCCAAACAGCCACTGGCCGGGAGTTTAAATAACAAAAGTCATACTATCAGTAATTTGACTTATATCCTACTAAATACGTAGAAACATTTCTTTGAAGAAAAGATGTCACCAATTACTTGATGTGTGCAGTATCGCTACCGTCGTTGCTCAAATCTCGAGATACTAAATGAAAAAAAAAGAGTCGAAACATAGATACTTTTCTCTGTTTAATTATCAAGCCGGGTAAAAAACAAATATATTGACAGCAAAGTGCATAATTTTAATGTGCCCGCCAAGTACTTAGCTCTTGGAATGATGTTTCGATATCACTACACGAAAAGCGAGGTCCGACTTCACGACGTGTACGTGCGGGGAGGTCGTGCTTGGCATTTTTCCTGATTTCACGGCAAAGATTGACGATATGTTTTTCATTATAATGTAACTATGGTACTTGGCGGCTATTTTTACATTTCAGATGTTTTTGATTCGGATTTCATTGACGTCGAAGGCTTCAGTCTTTGTGGTTCTGTAGCTTCTGCGGCACGGAGTGTAAACTTGTACCAAGTGTCTTCTACCTTATACATCGGTAGTACAGTATCGTTACAATTTCCCAATATGCCGGTTCTAACAATGATCCTAGATTTGGTTAGCAGGAACATGCTCTAATTTTGGTACTTGACTGGTAAATCATTATAGCATCCTTCGATCTTTCAAAACTCTACTTCCACTGGTATACACTTCATTATATAAATTACTTCACCAGCGACTGTAGTGAAGTATCCTGGTCCTTTCATCAAATTGTATGCAAAGTTGTCTCGTGATATCTCAGCCAGATTTGACGCGTTCTTTAATACTTGTTGTTCTAATTTACACTTTTGTTCTATTACGTCTCTGTATAGGTTTGTCGTCTGTGTTCGTATGTTGTAAGTAGATAAATTTAGAGTTTATATAGGAGAACATGTCAATGTTTGACACAGCTAATTTTGTTCGTTGTTTGAATGTTCCAGTTGGATGCGTCTCAAATATACCTATGTAATCGTGGGTATTCCGTATTGATGATGCGGTACCCGCAAACGTTCGTTCTTGATTTTTCCATCAACGCAAAGGTCGTCTCATCTGTTTCTAATAAGTAGATCGTTGGTGAATTTGTAGCGTTCATTCTATTTGCATAACCTGTATATATAATGTCATAGTTATCAAACTTGCATTCGTCCAATAGCATGGTGGTCCAATACGTGTGTCCGCCATCGTCATCGATGCAGTGCCCGTCAGCGAAGGGACACGCTGTTCCGCTTTTTAGGATTAACTGATTCCTAGAATTTTTCACGTCCAGCGTGTAGGACTGGATAGAGATTTTGATGATAGCTTGCACCACGGCTTTCTCCTACTGGCGATAGCCATCGTTATAATAATCGCCTTGGCAACTTCCGTCTGACGTCAAGCTTTCTGCTAAGGTCGTGATGTTGGCTGGAATTTACACAAGGTTGGTTTTCATGTGTAAAGTTACCGTAGAATAAATTTTCCAGGGTCGAATTCTTTTCTCGGTGTGTAAATTCAATATATACAAAATGACCAACCAAATTGTTTATTTGCTATTAGACATTACATATATTGAAAAATGAATTATTATGCGAATGTAACGAACTAAACAAGGTTATTTGGTGACCGTTATGCGGAAGTATAAGTCAACTTCATGAGTCTCGTGTGTTTCGTGGGTGTACGTTCACCCGCGAAAAGACGTGTATTACTAGTTGGATACTCGACGAAGACTGACGTTGTGTTTCCCGTTTGAAACGTCCCAAACGGGGATATTTTAACTGAACCCGAGAGGGTGGGAGGCAATGCCAGATACCGCCATGCGTGGTCCGGTAGGGGTTGGAAAAAACCCAGAGTCAATCGTGTGACTCTTGTGAGGCCCTCGGCGCGGGCCCTTCGGAGAAGGCCGAGAGACGGCGTTCAGCACCATATGAACGTCATAAACTAGAGAAAGTTGGAAATCCCTAACTCGTAGACGCCAAGAGGTAACGAACGTGTCTGGCATGTGTTTTGCACGCTACCTTTCCAGGCATGGTCAATTTCTTTAACGGTTAAATGCAATATTCTTGGTACTTGAAAATACCCGAAGGTTTAGACTTGGCCTGGAACTGCCTCCCCTCATAGTGTGGGAAATTCCATGAGCCTTAATTTTCTATACTAATTATTTACATGTTTTTTTCACGGTATATCGGGTTGTATAGGACCGAACAGCCAACTTTTTTGAATTTTTGGTGCGGAGAAGCTAAGTGTATGCAACTCTGTCGAACCCACCCAAGAGTTTCAGGATCGATTCGTAAATAGCCAAAATCCGTTGGAAAATGTAGAATTCCTGACTATCTAATCTCCAAATAGAGATATCTTCAATTTTTTTACTGGGCTGACCTAAGTGTCTGTGATTCTGACATACGCACCCAACAATTTCAGGTTTCATACGTAACTTTGTTAGAACGGTCGAAACCGACGAGAATCGAGGGTTTCTCAGCCGAATACCAACTTTTTTCTGAATTTTCGGTGCGGGGCAGCTGAGTGTCTGCAACTCTGTCGAACCCACCCAAGAATTTTAGGATCAATTCATAAGTAGCCTAAATCCGTTGGAAAATGTAGAATTCCTGGCTATCTCGTCTCCAAATCGAGATATCTCCAATTTTTCTGCTGGGCTGACCTGAGTGTCTGCGACTTTGACAAACGCACCCATCAATTTCAGGTTTTAATCGTCACTTGGTCAGAACGGTCAGAACCGACGAGAATCGAGGGTTTCTCAGCCAAATACCAGCTTTTTTCTAAATTTTCGGTGCGGGGCAGCTGAATGTCTGCAACTCTGTCGAACCCACCCAAGAATTTCAGGATCGATTCATAAATAGCCAAAATCCGTTGAAAAATGTAGAATTTCTGTCCATCTCGTCCCCCCCCCCCCCCCCCGGTCTGGGCTGGCCTTAGTGTTTGCAAGTCTGACAAACTGATTCAAGAATTTCAGGTTTCGATCGTAACTTGGTCAGAACGGTCAGTAACGACGAGAATCAGGGTTTTCTTAGCCGATTACCATCTTTTCCCCTAATCTTTCATGCGGGACAGCTGAGTGTTTGCAAGTCTGTCAAACCCACGCGAGAATTCCAGGTTCGATCCATAAATAGCCAAAATTCGTTGAAAAATGTAGAATTTCTGTCCATTTCGTCTCCAAATCGAGATATCTCTAATTTTTCTTCTGGGCTGACCTAAGTGCTTGCAAGTCTGACAAACTGATTCAAGAATTTCTGATTCTCGTCGTTCCTGACCAATGAGACCAAGTTACTGTTAAAACCATAAATTCATGAACCGTTTGTGGGACTTGGAAACACTTGGGGCAGCCAAGCGGAAAAATTAAAGATATCTCGGGTTGGTGACAAGATAGCCAAGAATTATACAGTTTGCGACGGGATTTCTTTAGTTATGAGTCGAGCATCAAATTCTGACCCGCGTTCGACAGACTTGCAGACACTCAGCCAGCCCGCACCAAAATATCAGAGAAACGTTGGTAATTAGCCGAGAAAACCACAATCTTCGTCGTTTTTCGACCGATCTGAACAAGTTACTGTCGGAACCAGAAATTTGTGAATTCTTTTGTCAGACTTTGGAATACTTGGGGCAGCCCAGCATAAAAATTGAAGATATCTCGATTTGGTGACGAGATAGCCAAGAATTCCACAAGTTGCAATGGGATTTCTCCAGTTATAAGTCGAACCTGAAATTCTGACGTGGGTTCGACAGACTTGCGGACATTTAGCCAGACCGCACCAAAAATCAGAGAAATGTTTGTAATTAACCGAGAAAAATACAATTTTTGTCGTTTCTTGACCGATAAGACCAAGTTACTGTTTAAACCATAAATTCATGAATCCGTTCGTGGGACTTGGGAACACTTCGGTTAGCCCAGCGGAAAAATTGAAGATATCTCGGTTTGGTGACGAGATAGTCAAGAATTCGACAGTTTGCAACGGGATTTCTTCAGTTATTAGTCGATCCTGGGATTCTGACGTGGGTTCGACAAAGTTGCAGACACTCAGCCAGCCCGCACCAAAAAATCAGAGAAATGTTGGTGATTAGCCGAGAAAACCACAATTTTCGTCGTTTTTCGACCGATCTGACCAAGTTACGATTAGAACCAGAAATTCATGAATCCGTTCGTCAGACTTGCGAACACTTGGGGCAGCCCAGCAGAAAAATATAAGATATCTCGATTTGGTGACGAGATAGCCAAGAATTCTACATTTTGCCACGGGATTTCTTCAGTTATGAGTCGAACCTTAAATTCTGACATGGGCTTGACAGAGTTGCAGACACTCAGCCAACCCAAATAAAAAAATCAGAAATATGTTGGTAATTAGCCGAGAAAACCACAAATTCCGTCGTTGTTTGACCGATCTGACCAAGTCACGATTGAAACCAGGAATCCATGAATGCGTTCGTCAGACTTGCAAACATTTGGGTCAGACCAGCAGAAAAATTGAAAATATCTCAATTCGAAGACGAGATAGCCAAGTATTCTACATTTTGCGACGGGATTGCTTCAGTTATGAGTCGAAACTGAAATTCTGACTCGGGGTCGACAGACTTGAAGACGCTCAGCCAGCTTGCACCAAAAAATCAGAGAAATGTTGGTAATTAGCCTAGAAAACGACAATTTTTGTCGTTTTTCGACCAATCTGACCAAGTTACGATCGAAACTAAAAATTTACGGACGCGTTCGTCAGACTTGCGAACACTTGGGTCAGCCCAGCAGAAGAATTAAAAATATCTTAATTGGAAGATGATATAGCCAAGAATTCTACATTTTGTGACGGGATTTTCTCAGTTACATGTCGAACCTAAAACTCTGACGTGGGTTCGACAAACTTGCAGACACTCAGCCAGCCCGCACTAAAAAATCAGAGAAATGTTGGTAATTAGCCGAGGAAACCACATTTTCCGTCGTTTTTTGACTGATCTGACCAAGTTACGATTGGAACTTGAAATTCTCATATGCGTTTGTCAGAGACGTGAACACCTAGGTGTGACGTCCCCAGGGAATGGCGTATACATTTTCTTCATAACCAATCATGTTATGACAACCGCTGCTCTCTTTGTTACATCTTGCAGAAATACTTCGTATTAAATAAGACACACAGGATAATCTTGCTCACATATTACAGTCATCATAAAGAAGACGAAATAACATGGAAGAGAAACGACAATCATATAATATATATGTACATGTAAATGCATGCGGCTCGCCTCACGAGACCGTCGGTGACCATCTTGTTCCGTCTTCACTCTAGAACACAAATATACTTATATCAACATTAGATTCGTAATACTGTTAAAAAATTGTATTATTGGAATAAGCATATAATCACGATATATATAATCGATTTACAACTAATTATACCCAATATTCATAAAATATTGTGTTGGAGATCGATCCCATCGATCTTCGTATGAGTGTGTCTATGTTGAGTGTCCATGTTGTACGAGTTTGAGTGTGTGTATGTAAGTCTGTGATCTTGAGGAGTGTGTGATAATCTGCGTGCGGTATGGACGACTGAACGGAACAAAAGGGGTTAGGATGAGTGAACTGTATGAGCGAGAGGAAAGTCAGTATTTCGAAAGATCGAGAGTGTAAGGACGCGTAAGATAAATCGAGTGATAATTATCTATAACGAGCAAAAATCTGTATAATTACTCGTAGATAATTCATTAAACGTTTCCTGTGAACCATGTTCAGGTTCCCATAATTGTATTTTGTTTAACTGATTAATATATTCATTATTATATTTTGCCGGCACCCGCAGTGTTAATATTAGTAGAAAATCCTCATTCTCCTTTCTTCCTCCCGTTAAATCTTTAATAATTGGAAACTATATATTATTCAAGAAAACGCATGCAGAATAATATCACACATTATCTAAGGACACCATACTTTTGAAACCACGCCACTCTGCGGCGCACGCCATATCTTCCCACAACTAGCTGCATCCACGTGCACTCATCTGAAATCAGATATTTATTCGTTAATATCAATAGGGCTAAGCGACCGGCAGAAATAGATATTCAATTCAAAGAATGATTATATCATATTACAGACTAAACAATTCGTCGAACGCTTACGCGATATCATAACGATCATAAATTTTCTAGAGTTTACATAGTACAAAACTCCATACTTGCAGTAACGTTTGTCAAACATTTACAATTAACCGAACAAGTATCGAGTGCGCATTCATAGAAATAATAAGGTGACATTCTCTCCCCCGGGAACTAACTGATGTAAACATTCTCAGGCTCGGTCCTCAGACCATCGCCATCTTAATCTAAACAAGATTAATAAGTAAAGACTGACCATCGCATCGTCTACGAAATGTATACTATTGAAGCAAAAAAAAAAAAAAGGGTTTATCGCGTCAATAACTATTTGAATAGCGAGGTTGGCAATACTGTATGCTGCCAATATCAGGGAGTCTCTTGTTCTCTTGTCGAAACGCTCGACTTCCGGTAGCGCCCCAAGCGCTCACTTTTGTACCAGTCCGAGCTACCGAGCAGACGTGTGTGTGATATAAATAAATATGTGTATTAACGTGTGATATATTATACAAGTTGTATTTATTTTACCCTCTCCATTCCCCTCACAAATCACGAGTCTCGATCAACTAATTGCTCTAATATATACGCCGGCCCACCAACGAATGTATACAAAGCTGGCGTCGTTACATTACACATCCGTCGTTGCATCAACACACCCGTCGCTGCATCCACCACGGCGCAGAACCACCGTCGGATCCCACGCGGGAACCCCGGACGAGAGAGAGGGCCATGCGCGGGATCAACCCCACCAATGAGCCAAGGCGGTCGACTGCGGCGCGCGGACTCTTCACTTCTTCGCCGAGCCTCGGATTGTCTACACGCGTAGAACTTGTCTGCTCGCAAATTACGATTAGAAATTAACTCTAACTTGTAATTCCTTTATCAACCTCCGATTTGTTTACACGCGTAAAACTTGTCAGTCCCCGCGAATTATTCTCGCTTTATAAAAGATCAACTTTAACTGAGGACTTTGTACTCGACATAAGTATAGGAGTTTATTTGAAAGGAACTGTAACAATATACGGGTTTCAAACTCAAAGATCAATGACACGTATTCATTTTAAAAGTAATTAAAGATAAACTCAGTGAAATATTCCCAAGGTAATTTCCCTCACCTCATCATTGATATTCATGGTTGCTGGCGTAAATCCGCCAGCTTAATTAGGCTTGAACAATAGCCTTGCCACGACTATCGAACATTCCGTCATTTCCAGTTGTTGATATTCTTGGTTGTCGGCGTGAATCCGCCAACCTAATGAGGCTTGAACAATAGCCTTGCCAAGATTATCTAACATCCATTATTTCCACTCCCTTCTGGTAGATGCACAATAGCGAAATCAGACGTCGCAAACTTAAACACCGGGCAGGTATATTAGTACAAGCTAAACGACGGGCAGCTCACCAAGCCAGACTCAGGGGAATCCAGAACCAGTTGGAGGTTTACTCGTTACCGCCCAGCGCGTATTCGCCGATCCACGATCACATCTCTTCTCCACGGGCTGATCCGTGACCAGGTCCAACACTTTCCGACGACGGGATTCTTCACGAGGTTATCCAGCAGGTAACCAGGATCCCCGAAGGACTCCTGCTCGAGCGGATAGACGTCAGATTCAAGGTCATATTACTTCCCGAACCCCAGGAAACCAACGAGGACCCTGAGGTTACTACCATTGATTAAAGAGTGAGTAAAACCATTTCACGTTACCACATTTCTCTATTCTCATTCTTCGAAACACCTGTAAAGTATAATCCGTAGCAGGGGCCTGGGTCCCGTGAATAAACAAAGGGCTCCATATTATCTGAGGCGACGCGGTGTCGGGCGTGTCTGTAAAATAGAAAATTATTTTTTTTAAATTGATCATTCGCCCTGGGACGTCACAGTTTTAAGTTAATCGCTAAATTGTTAGGCGGGTTCGACAGACTTGCGGACACTCAGCTGGCCCAAACTGGAGAAGCAAAAAATTTTGGATCTCAGCTAAAATAACTACAAATTTTGTGGTTTTCATGTGGACAAGAATTGATCGTTCTTCGACGGATTTCGGCGAGTTTTAAGTTCTACTAAAAATTTCCACGTGGGTTCGACAGACTTGCGTACACTCAGCTGGGCCGAACTGAAAAATCGGAGAAATGTTAGTTTCTAGTTGAAATAACTACAATTTTCGTCGTTTTTCAACACTTCTGACCTAGTTACGATAGAAACCTGAAATTTCCGGATGCGTTCGTCTAACTTGCGTGTTACGAACGGCCCCTGTTCCTGAATATTTGCTAATATTTCCCATGCATGCAGTCGACGCATTCCTGACACGCTCGCTTTTTTCGAAAGTAGAACAAGAAAGAGGACGACGCAAAGGAACCGCGATACAACCAAGTCTGCTGATGTTGCATCTTGACCCATCAGTCAACAATTTTGAAATCAGGGCAAACCGAGGTTTCTTTATCGAAACCGCGGAGATATCCATCAGTCCTACTGCCGCTTTTGGTGAGTGCCGTGGATAAAGTGCCCACTACCCGAGTCCCTTCCGAGAAAGCACCTAATCACTGGAACACTGGTACCGACGTGACGGCAAAGTAAGACCAGGGACGTGAAAGAAGTTGAAGGTCCTCAACGAGAACAGCTGATACATCTTACCGGGTCCCCTAGCAAGGTACCGATCGTCGTACACGGACAGCCAGCGGAAGGTCAAACCGAAGCTGACCCGGAACAATTAAGGGAAACACTCACCCTTCGACTTTATCAATTTTCTTCTTCAAACAGTACATTCCTTATCTTCTAATTTACCATAAGAGTTTCACTTGTCAATATTTAGAGTAGTATACTAATAAGTGTTGTTTGTCAATAATATTAGAGTTAGACTCAACCTTACTGCTCTGATCGTTATAAAACCGTCCGTCGTCTCACCCAAGTTACCTCACTAGTCGAACTCAATCATCCACGGAATCACAGGTGTCCTCAGGACTTCATTCAAGCTAAGCCCACGAGGATAGTCTCTAACCGCTCGAAGATTAGTCTCGTTTTCAATAAATTAACAGCAACCGAAGCCTTCAGCCTCGGTTGCACATTACATGTGAACACTCAGGTCAGCCCAGCAGCAAAATTGAAGATATCTTGATTTGGAGACAAGATAGCCAGAAATTCATTGTTTTTCAACGGATTTTGTCGAGTTTTGTGTCATAAAAATTTCCACGTGGGGTCGACAGACTTGCGGACACTTGGCTGGCCTGAACTGTAAAATTGAAGAAAAGTTGATTTTGAGCTGAAATAACTGCAATTTTCGTCGTTTTTTGACCGTTCTGACCAAGTTATGTAACGTCCTAAGAACGTCCCCCACATTTTCCAAATCCTTTTTACATAATAATTATTGTTGCTCTCTTTCCTTCCAATGAAATATATAATATACAAATATATATGTCGGCGCACGATATTCTGGACGCGCTTTCTCGCGCTATGTTTATAACATTGAAAGACATTTGGTTAATGTTTAGTCTAAGCATATTTGTTAGTATTTAGATTAGTCGTAGACCCTTAGACTATAAGTGGCGTAAGGGGAGGTGCGAGGCGAAAGACTCTGAGATGCAGAACCTTTGGTCGAACGTAGCCACAGCCCTAGAAGATGCTGTCTTGAGTGGCAGTTGCATTGGAACCGAGCTAGAGATCCGTGCAGAATCGTGAAATATATTGAGAGTATTCTAGAGGCAGGGTGGATTCGTTGTCGCATCGCCCTGTACGCGATAGTTAATTGATTAGTGTAATAGAAACGGACTATATTAGAGATAGAAACATTTGTTAGTGAATTAAGACTATTATTTGTGTTGTTATTATTAGTGATTAGATTAAGTGTAAACGTAGCTCCTGCAAGAGCAACAATGGACGCCCCTGGACCGCGCTCCCCGACATATATATATATATATATATATGATTGATATATATATATATATATATATATATATGTTGTGACGTGGCGGGTCTACCAGCCCGTCACCGACCCGCACCTCCACTCCCAGGCGGCCGCGTCAAGCGCTCTTAAAGAGCAAGGGAGAGTCCTGCCGTGCCGCCAATGAACAACCAGAGTTAGCTTTAAGATTTATGTATTGTTGCTAATGCTTTTGGTTACTCCCCCAACCCATTCTCTGAGGTGACCGCCACTGCCGCCGCCACTGCCGCCGCCAATGCCGCAGCCATCCAACGACCACTCTGCGCTGCCGTCGCGGGAAACGCGGAGGGACCACAGGACGACCGGCGTGGAGTTCGAAGCCCCGGACCCAGTAGTCGCGCTGTTGCTTGCTCGGACCTCGATGCCCCCAAGGACATAGTGCCGCTGCCGCCCAGGGGTCGAGTTGCCTCCACCTGAGCGTCCGATAAGACCGGCCTTGCCACCCGGCACCCACAGACCACCGGACTCAGTCTCCCCCTGGGCTCGCCGACGCCGAGAGGACATTTCCGCCTTCGCTAGACCACCCTCGCAACCCGCAGCACAGCGCGGCGAACAGACCGGCTGCCTAGGCTCCCGCCGGTCTCTCGCCAATCTACCTATCATCCCCTCCTGTAGCGCCACCGCGGGATCGCGATCGTTGAGGGCCGGCGGCCACCTCACTCTCCCTTGCGCTGCGCTGCTAACCGCCACGCTGTGTAACGTATTGTACAAATTGAAAGTGTTCTAAGCTTCACCTCTTCGCTCAGATAATTGTTTGTGCCGATTCCATATTGCGAAGAGCAGACGAGTAGTTGCCGTTCTTTTGGAAAACCGGAGCTGTGTTTCGTAAAAAGGTAGGCTGCCGTTACCCTGAATCTCGCCGGCTATAGATCCTCAACGGCCTCAGGCCATTTTGTCTTTTGGCAACAGGTTGCCGGCCGGCTTTGATCGGCCATTTTGTGTGAAAGCCCGCGAGCCTCGTGGTAGCTGAGCTTTTCTATTCAATTGTATCTCTGATTTTAATTGCTACCTTGATCTGTTATAATTACGATAAGATATTCTGGTTGTTCATTCGGTAATCTTTTGCCGCTTTATTGTAGCGTATACTTTGTCATAGACAGCGCCGTGCCTAGACAATTCAGCGCCCTGGGCAGTATGAAACGAATGCGCCCCCCCCCCCCCCCCCCCTTCCACGCTGAATAGGTGCACGTAAAACCCAATCTAATAGAATATGGTGTCACAAATAATCATTCACCAGTTTTGTTGAATAACATCACAGTTTACTTTTATTGATCGAATACAGTACACAGTACAGAACAGCTAGACGAAGTTGTAGCGCTAATTATAAATTAGCTATTCTCCTAGCTTTGCGAGACGCAAATTCGTTGATTACTTCGTCATAATCTAAGGTCTTAGCTAAACGATTTTCTATAGATAGTATAGCTAAGCCTGTCAATCTTTCCTGTCCCATCGTTGATCTCAAGTAAGTTTTTATGAGTTTCAGTTTACTAAAGCCTCTTTCGCACGATGCAGTAGTAACTGGCATAGTCAAGAAAATGCGGTAAGCTATCTCTATATTAGGATAGGCTGACGTCAGCGAAAAATCCCTGATGCCGTTAAGCAATTGTAACGGCGTGGATTTTTTTAGATTCGGAAAAACTGATGCCGCCATGAATTTAAAACTTTCTACCTCGCTAACAAACTCCGCAGGTTCTATGTCTTTAGCGTACAATAGGCCTAAGTCCATGGCGTTTTTCTTTGGATCTATTACGGACCAGGATTCGAGGGATGATCCGGTCAGGAAACAAAAATCATCGTTGACTTCGGTCATTTTGTCGAATCGCCATTGCATTTGCGATAAGAAAGTGTCTAACACGTTGAAATAATCAATTCTGAACTGCTGTTCTCGAGAAAATACTTCATCGGATGCGATCTCTCCGGGCATCTTTCTTACTTTCCTTACTCTTCCTTGACTAAATGCAGCCTCAATTGATGATTTCTCACATATACTTGTGGATTGGGAAATGATTTCATCGGTGTTTCCTGATCGAAGGTCCTGCAATGCGTTTTTTAGTCCAAGTATAATTCTACAACCTTCATCAATCGATATATTTGCACTTTGTAAAACGATGTTCGCTCGATACACGATGTGTAAGATCTTATCCCAAAACACTAAGTAACAAACAAAATTGAATGTTATTTGCTTCAGCAAGCCTTTAGCAGCAGCAACTCCATCACCAAATGAAGGATCTTCCGATATTTCTCGTAACGCAGTCAAAACTTCCTCTAATTGGGTACACAACGAATGAATCGCGTTATATTTTGACGCCCATCTCGTATCGGAATGTGTCTTCAAAGTGCATTTGAGTACTTTTTTTAACATTTCCCATCGGCGAGTAGAGCCCGAAAAAAAATTGAAGATTTGCTGAACAACACCGAAAAAGTTTACCATTTTAATCGAAACCCTAGCTGCGTGAACACCGAGTAAATTAAGACTGTGAGCAGTGCACGGCAGAAACCTAGCCAGTTCATTAGATTTTTGTATGTGAGCTTGCACCCCCTGATACTTTCCCGCCATATTGGCTCCATTGTCATAAGCCTGTCCACGACAGTTACCGATATCTAAATCATCGTCGATCAGTTTTTGTTGGATTTCAATAGCTAAATCGTGCCCCGTTTTTTTCGAAGTCTTTATAAAGTCAATGAAGCTTTCTTCAACGACGTACTGATCTTTCTGGAGACTCACATATCGAATTATTTGACACATCTGTTCGTCGTGTGCAATATCAGGTGTACAATCAAATAATATCGAGAAATATTTTGCTTTTCGAAAAAAAAAAAACGAACGATGAGCTTAAGCGCGCCCCCCTCTTCATGGCGCCCGGGGCCAGCGCCCCGTGGGCCCATGCCTAGGCACGGCGCTGGTCATAGATCGTGTACCGTGCCGCTTCCCGGCCGCGTACCGAGTACGTGAGTGTGAGAGAGAGAGAGAATCTGTGAGTGAGTGTGTGCGCCCGTGCCGTCGTTGCCGAGCGTAACTACCACCGTCAAGCAGCGACAGGCGACCGTGCCGATAATATAGAAAAAGCGAAGAAGGATTATCTCGTGTTTGTGAAACTGTTAGATTGTTAGCAAGCTTGTTTTTGGAATTGTTCTGCCCTGTTTTGAGTTTTGAAATTGTTAACGAACTTGTTTCACAACGAGTCTGCAGTCGCATGAGTTATTGAACTGTTACTGATTTTACGCCGCTTATTATTCGCTTATCTTGGTCGCTTGCCGCTCGTCGCTTCTAGCTTATACTGTTTGATTTTTGCCGTATTATATTGAATTGTTTAATTTTATTACTGTGTTACACTTTATGCTATTTTGTTTTATTTTTATTTATTTTCGAATTGTATCGAAGCGTACCGCTACCGATAAGACCGCTTGCCGTGTAAATATTTGATTGCCTGTTGCCTTCTGCCTTGCCGTAACGGCGCTGATTGTTAATAAACGCTGGTAATTACATCTATAATCATTCGATTATCATCTATACTATTTCACCTTCGCGCCCACGTTCCCCTCACCGCTAGCGAGTCGGCTGTTTTTGTGTGTGCTTGCCCCTGCTATAGTTTCGCTTTGAGATTTGGTGGTGTGAGTTTGGTTCGCCGTTCGAGTCGACGAACGAATGCTATTGGACGGTAAATTGTGAATCTGGTAAGAGTATAGTCTCTTACGGCTCTCTCGAGCCTGGCGCCCAACACCTGTTCTGCAGTGCCGTCAACCTTTATTTTTCCATCTTTCTATTGCCGTGTTGGTCAACGCCATTATTGTAAACGAGCCTCTGTGCCGACCCCGCTTTCCCCCAGGTGAAGTAAAAAGCCCGTTACAATATATATATATATATATATATCTCAAGAAATATCAATCTGAGCATTTTGGTCTAAAGGACCTTTCTTGTAGGAAATCAAATTTTCAACAAAGTTATTCTTTACATTTTTTTGGTACAGCTAATCATTTTGGAGATAACAGCGAAAAAAGGAGAATCTTGGGTAAAAATCAACTTTAGTGCCCTGTACCACCTCACAAATGTAAGTTGCACTTACGCCGTTCTAAACCCTTTTGATGATCGTTCAATTCTGTGTAATTTGCGACCAAGACCAATGTGATATCATAAAATTCTGCTGAGTTGTGGAGATTTGAAAAAAAACGCTTCGATTCACGGGTATTTTATATGGGAAATATTTTCACGCCGGCGAGTACTTAATATTCATATTAAGGGCTATAACTTTTTAGGAATTATTTATTCGACATATAGAAAAAAATTTTCGATGGGGACTGAAAAAAAAAATAGTCGTTCAAATAAAATCACCCTAATATATATATATACATATACCGGGACCATCTCTAGAAACTAAACAGGAACTGCGCATGCGCGAATTTAAATCCGCCGTCCGTGCAGTCTGGCCACCCCGAGACCCTGCTGTCAAACTCTGTTTCTGTCGGCGATGTAGTTCACATGCATTTTTGAGGTTAGAATCTCAAGTCATTCAGATAGTCACTCGGAAAGGCTCGGGAAGCATTTGTTATTGAAAATTGATTGTGCAAAGAACGGTCGGAATTTAATGCTGATGCTCTTTGAAAATTCGTCCTATTCGATTGAAACAAGAAATCTGTTCAAATGTTGGGTGCTTGGAAGAAACGAAGCAGGTAGGTGGGGACAATTTATTCAATCATTTTCATTACTTCATACATTAAGAATAACAATGAAATTTTTTTCTTTCAACAGAAAATACAGCCAAAATAATAGCATCTCTGCTGTTAGCTGATGTCTTCTCTTCCCATTCAATTCATGACACATGCAGAGATCATCGGCCACTTTTGTTGGTTGGAAAAGGAAGTTGTAGATCTTACGGTTTCTTTCAATTTCAAATCTAATCTAAAGAAATCTAATCCGAAGAGTAAAACTCAGAAACATTCTGTGACACAAGTTAAAAATCAACATTTTCAAAATGTGCCTCAGTAATTAACTTTAAGGATAATCATGTTTTAGAGTAATGTTCAGAACATTCATATGAAAATATTGACTTATCGGATTCAATATTGTACCCCTTGTTCCTTTGAAACAAATGAATATCTAATTTTCACTGAAGTTCATGAAAATATTTACTCAAACCTAAATCCAATACAATATCTTGTTCATAGTGCTCCGAACATCATCCAGTAACATGAATGTCCGGAAGGAATCCCTCTGTCGCAGAAACCGTTATAAGGTTCTTTGTTTTTAACTTGTGCCACTAGATAACTTTTGCATTGCAGATTCCATTTCCAATCTTAGGATGAGATTTTTTGTTTCGAACAGTGTTAACATGGGATGCAGAATTAATTGTAATAAATGGAGTTTCACAAACTCTCAGTTTCAATGAAGGACCATTGTAAGAGTATAAAATTGAATCTGGTTTCAAGCTTTCAATAAGTTACCGGATGACTCCCTGATAAAGATTCATCATAAAAAAGTTAGCCAGCAAGTAAGTCCTATTGTAGACAAAGTGATCATTTGTAACGTGTACTAGTAAGTGAATGCATTCCTTAGACCTTGCTGGGGTTGAACGAGGCTCAAGCACGGATGATAGCTGCAACTAGCTAGTCAGATGATACTGTCGATTAATATTGACTTTAAAGACATTTTCAACTGAAGTTATCCAACATTTTTAGATTGAGATTGGTTCAGTTTACACATCAAAATTCATCCTTGGAATCTGATTTAACACTTGAAACACTATTCATCTGAATTGAATACCAAGAGAGTGAAAAATAAAATATCAAAACTGCCGATAATAAAATTTGAAAAATAATGTGGGCCAATAATACTGCTTGGATTACAATGGTGCACGGAATGATTGCTCTGTAAAATTAGTTAGCAGCAATTGTTGAATAACAAACTTATTACTATTGGCTCGATAGATCTAAAATAATGGAATATTCAAACACCATGATCTGTAGCGTGTCGTGCTCTTCAATTTTGCCACGACTGATGTTCAGAAGGTGGCGATGACCAGAAGAAATTCCTTCGGATACCTGTTGTCTAATGGAACAACGGAACAACCAGGTTCGATGGTTGGAACGGTGGCACCAATCGAGAAATTAGGGTCCTAGCCACCAAAACGTTTTGACCATCAGGTAAGGTATGATTTTCATCCTATTATCCAAACTTGAAACTTTAAGTCTGTCAGAACAAACGAATTTTATCATTGAATACATGTGAAAATATTGTAATATGCAAATATCATAGCATCAAAAATTTACTTACACGCTTCAACGCCTGACAACTTTAGTCTCGCTTCGATGATGGTTGTTTCCCACCTGAAAATATTGAAAGATATTATCATCAGACAAGAGCTTCTAATTGTTTTGGATACCACTAATTTTCAATAAATTGCGACAGAAAAACGAATTGCTACTTTTTGTACTCCTAAGCTTTGTGTTTCAAGATACACTATTTCTTTTATTCCTTGTTACTGATTTTATTTTAATATTTCATGTTCATCGGCACTGATTACTGGCTTCCGGAGCACTGCACTGTAACAAATCTACTCTGGAGCAACCTTCTACTGGGTTTCAACAATCCATTTATTTGTAATTTTATGTAAATAAAGAATCTGTTTGAAATAAACAATATTTTTACTTACCTGCCTCAGTTTGTCTAGACTCCCACTCGTTGATGACGTTCCACATTTAATTTCAGTTTTCTTCTTTCAATAAATAACTGATCCAATTTCTGTAGCTTTTGATATTTGTTTCTCCATTGACGCCTTTATTGTGTCGATTAAATATCTGCTAATATCAACTACAGTATTGCTGAATGACACTTTTCTTAGAAAATTCACGATAAGTAGGAATAAATATCAACATAACCTCAATACGCTACTTTACGCGCGAGATATTCAGAGCCTTGTCACATTTCGTGTACGTTGGTCGCCTTGGTTAGCTGACGAAAATTACTCCGCGGGGCAATTTCGCTGACCAATGAAATTGAATCATTTGGCGCATGCGCAGTTCCTGTTTAGTTTCTAGAGATGGTCCCGGTATATATATATATATATATATATCTAAGTACGATTATGGTTTAACATTAGAAAAGCATGTCTACATTTTCCAGGTATAAGCAAGCCTTAAGGTGAATACTGACAGGGTAAGGTCAGTGACAGTAACAAACACCGCGATGAACAGGGATGAAGGAAGGACCAACCCCAACAGCACCTCGAAAATCGCTTCTGGTCAAGGGGGTACCGGGGAAAACGGGTTGACGTGCCAGAGAAGCTTCTAGAAGAAAATCGCTCCTAGTCGAGGGGGTAGCGGGGGTAGGGGTACGTGCCCCAAAGTCGCTCCTAGGCGGGGGGCGGCGGGGGAAAGGGTATGCGTCCCAAAATCCACTCCGCGGCGAGGGGCGGCGGGAGGAGAAGCATGCGTCCCAAAATCCACTCCTAGGCGAGGGGCGGCGGGGGAAAGGGTATGCGTCCCAAAATCCACTCCACGGCGAGGGGCGGCGGGAGGAGGGGTATGCGTCCCAAAATCCGCTCCTTGGCAAGGGGCGGCGGGGGGAGGTAAACGCGCCCCAAAGTCACTCCTAGGCGAGGGGCTGGCGCCAGAGAGGGGCAGGAGGGGGATTTGTTGTGACGCCCAGAAGTGCCCCCATACAACTTCTCAATTTAAAGAAGAGATAGCCAAAAATTCTACGTTTTCAACGGATCTCGGCTATTTATAAATCAATCCTGAAATTCTTGGGTGGGTTCGACAAAGTTCCAGACACTCAGCTGCCCCGCACCGAAAATTCAGAAAAAGTTGGAATTTGGCTGAGAAACCCTCAATTCTCGTCGGTTCTGATGGTTCTGACCAAGTGACGAATAAAACCTGAAATTGTCGGGTGCAATGTCAGAATCGCAGACACTTAGGTCAGCCCAGCAGAAAAATTGAAGATTACTCGATCTGAAGACGAGATAGCCAGGAATTCGACATTTATCAACCGATTTTTGCCATTTATGAATCGATATTAAAATTTTTGGGTGGGTTTGACAGAGTTGCAGACACTTGGCTGCCCCGCACCGAAAATTCGGAAATAAGTTAGTATTTGGCTGAGAAACCCTCGATTCTCGTCGGTTCTGACCGTTCTGACCAAGTTACGGATGAGACGTCGAATTGCAATGCGCGTTTGTCAGAATCGCGGACATTCAGGTCAGACCAGCAAAAAAATTGAGATATCTTGATTTAGAGACAAGATAGCCAGAAATTCGACATTTTTCAACGGATCTCGGCTATTTATGAACCAATCCTGAAATTCTTGAATGTATTCGACAGAGCTCCAGACACTCGGCTGCCCCGAACCGGAAATTCAGGAAAAAGTTGGTATTTGGCTGAGAAACCCTCGATTCTCGTCGGTTCTGACCGATCTGACCAAGTGACGGATGAGACGTCGAATTGCAATGCGCGGTTGTCGAAGTTGCAGACATTCAGGTCAGACCAGCAGAAAAATTGAGGAATCTTGATTTAGAGACAAGATAGCCGGAAATTCGACATTTTTCAACGGATCTCGGCTATTTATGAACCGATCCTGAAATTCTTGGGTGGGTTCGACAGGGCCCCAGACACTCAGCTGCCCCGCACCGAAAATTCAGGAAAAAGTTGGTATTTGGCCGAGAAACCCTCGATTCTCTTCGGTTCTGACCGTTCTGACCAAGTTACGGATGAGACGTCGAATTGTAATGCGCGTTCTCCGGAATCGCAGACATTCAGGTCAGACCAGCAGAAAAATTGAGGAATCTTGATTTAGAGACGAGATAGCCAAATATTCGACATTTTTCAACGGAACTCGGCTATTTATGAACCGATCCTGAGATTCTTGGGTGGGTTCGACAGGGCCCCAGACACTCAGCTGCCCCGCACCGAAAATTCAGAATAAAGTTGGTATTTGGCCGAGAAACCCTCGATTCTTGTCGGTTCTGACCGTTCTGACCAAGTTACGGATGAGACGTCGAATTACAATGCGCGTTCTCCGGAATCGCAGACATTCAGGTCAGACCAGCAGGGAAATTGAGGAATCTTGATTTAGAGACAAGATAGCCAAATATTCGACATTTTTCAACGGATCTCGGCTATTTATGAACCGATCCTGAAATTCTTCGGTGGGTTCGACAGGGCTCCAGACACTCAGCAGCCCCGCACCAAAAATTCAGAAGAAAGTTAGTATTTGGCCGAGAAACCCTCGATTCTTGTCGGTTCTGACCGTTCTGACCAAGTTGCGGATGAGACCTCGAATTGCAATGCGCGTTTGTCGGAATCGCAGACATTCGGGTCAGACCAGCAGTAAAATTGAGGAATCTTGATTTAGAGACAAGATAGCCAGAAATTCGACATTTTTTAACGGATCTCGGCTATTGATTAACCGATCCTGAAATTCTTGGGTGGGTTCGACAGGGCCCCAGACACTTAGCTGCCCCGCACCGAAAATTCAGGAAAAAGTTGGTATTTGGCCGAGAAACCCTCGATTCTTGTCGGTTCTGACCGTTCTGACCAAGTTACGGATGAGACGTCGAATTGCAATGCGCGTTCTCCGGAATCGCAGACATTCAGGTCAGACCAGCTGGAAAATTGAGGAATCTTGATTTAGAGACAAGATAGCCAAATATTCGACATTTTTCAACGGATCTCGGCTATTTATTAACCGATCCTGAAATTCTTGGGTGGGTTCGACAGGGCCCGAGACACTCAGCTGCCCCGCACCGAAAATTCAGAAAAAAGTTAGTATACGGCCGAGAAACCCTCGATTCTTGTCGGTTCTGACCGTTCTGATCAAGTTACGGACGAGACGTCGAATTGCAATGCGCGTTCTCCGGAATCGCAGACATTCAGGTAAGACCAGCAGGAAAATTGAGGAATCTTGATTTAGAGACAAGATAGCCAAATATTCGACATTTTTCAACGGGACTCGGCTATTTATGAACCGATCCTGAGATTCTTGGGTGGGTTCGACAGGGCCCCAGACACTCAGCTGCCCCGCACCGAAAATTCAGAATAAAGTTGGTATTTGGCCGAGAAACCCTCGATTCTTGTCGGTTCTGACCGTTCTGACCAAGTTACGGATGAGACGTCGAATTACAATGCGCGTTCTCCGGAATCGCAGACATTCAGGTCAGACCAGCAGGGAAATTGAGGAATCTTGATTTAGAGACAAGATAGCCAAATATTCGACATTTTTCAACGGATCTCGGCTATTTATGAACCGATCCTGAAATTCTTTGGTGGGTTCGACAGGGCTCCAGACACTCAGCTGCCCCGCACCGAAAATTCAGAAAAAAGTTAGTATTTGGCCGAGAAACCCTCGATTCTTGTCGGTTCTGACCGTTCTGACCAAGTTGCGGATGAGACCTCGAATTGCAATGCGCGTTTGTCGGAATCGCAGACATTCGGGTCAGACCAGCAGTAAAATTGAGGAATCTTGATTTAGAGACAAGATAGCCAGAAATTCGACATTTTTCAACGGATCTCGGCTATTGATTAACCGATCCTGAAATTCTTGGGTGGGTTCGACAGGGCCCCAGACACTCAGCTGCCCCGCACCGAAAATTCAGGAAAAAGTTGGTATTTGGCCGAGAAACCCTCGATTCTTGTCGGTTCTGACCGTTCTGACCAAGTTACGGATGAGACGTCGAATTGCAATGCGCGTTCTCCGGAATCGCAGACATTCAGGTCAGACCAGCTGGAAAATTGAGGAATCTTGATTTAGAGACAAGATAGCCGAATATTCGACATTTTTCAACGGATCTCGGCTATTTATGAACCGATCCTGAAATTCTTGGGTGGGTTCGACAGGGCTCCAGACACTCAGCTGCCCCGCACCGAAAATTCAGAAAAAAGTTAATATTTGGCCGAGAAACCCTCGATTCTTGTCGATTCTGGCCGTTCTGACCAAGTTGCGGATGAGACCTCAGATTGCAATGCGCGTTTGTCGGAATCGCAGACATTCGGGTCAGACCAGCAGTAAAATTGAGGAATCTTGATTTAGAGACAAGATAGCCAGAAATTCGACATTTTTCAACGGATCTCGGCTATTTATTAACCGATCCTGAAATTCTTGGGTGGGTTCGACAGGCCCTCAGACGCTCAGCTGCCCCGCACCGAAAATTCAGGAAAAAGTTAGTATTTGGCCGAGAAACCCTCGATTCTTGTCGGTTCTGACCGTTCTGACCAAGTTGCGGATGAGACCTCAAATTGCGATGCGCGTTTGTCGGAATCGCAGACATTCGGGTCAGACCAGCAGAAAAATTGAGGAATCTTTATTTAGAGACAAGATAGCCAAATATTCGACATTTTCCAACGGAACTCGGCTATTTATGAACCGATCCTGAAATTCTTGGGTGGGTTCGACAGGGCTCCAGACACTCAGCTGCCCCGCACTGAAAATTCAGAAAAAAGTAAGTATTTGGCCGAGAAACCCTCGATTCTTGTCGATTCTGACCGTTCTGACCAAGTTGCGGATGAGAGCTCAAATTGCAATGCGCGTTTGTCGGAATCGCAGACATTCGGGTCAGACCAGCAGTAAAATTGAGGAATCTTGATTTAGAGACAAGATAGCCAGGAATTCGACATTTTTCAACGGATCTCGGCTATTTATTAACCGATCCTGAAATTCTCGGGTGGGTTCGACAGGGCCCCAGACACTCAGCTGCCCCGCACCGAAAATTCAGGAAAAAGTTGGTATTTGGCCGAGAAACCCTCGATTCTCGTCGGTTCTGACCGTTCTGACCAAGTTACGGATGAGACGTCGAATTGCAATGCGTGTTCTCCGGAATCGCAGACATTCAGGTGAGACCAGCAGAAAAATTGAGGAATCTTGATTTAGAGACGAGATAGCCAAATATTCGACATTTTTCAACGGAACTCGGCTATTTATGAACCGATCCTGAGATTCTTGGGTGGGTTCGACAGGGCCCCAGACACTCAGCTGCCCCGCACCGGAAATTCAGAATAAAGTTGGTATTTGGCCGAGAAACCCTCGATTCTTGTCGGTTCTGACCGTTCTGACCGAGTTACGGATGAGACGTCGAATTACAATGCGCGTTCTCCGGAATCGCAGACATTCAGGTCAGACCAGCAGAAAAATTGAGGAATCTTGATTTAGAGACAAGATAGCCGAATATTCGACATTTTTCAACGGATCTCGGCTATTTATGAACCGATCCTGAAATTCTTTGGTGGGTTCGACAGGGCTCCAGACACTCAGCTGCCCCGCACCGAAAATTCAGAAGAAAGTTAGTATTTGGCCGAGAAACCCTCGATTCTTGTCGGTTCTGACCGTTCTGACCAAGTTGCGGATGAGACCTCAAATTGCAATGCGCGTTCGTCGGAATCGCAGACATTCGGGTCAGACCAGCAGAAAAATTGAGGAATCTTGATTTCGAGACAAGATAGCCAAATATTCGACATTTTTCAACGGAACTCGGCTATTTATAAACCGATCCTGAGATTCTTGGGTGGGTTCGACAGGGCCCCAGACACTCAGCTGCTTCGCACCGAAAATTCAGAATAAAGTTAGTATTTGGCCGAGAAACCCTCGATTCTTGTCGGTTCTGACCGTTCTGACCGAGTTACGGATGAGACGTCGAATTACAATGCGCGTTCTCCGGAATCACAGACATTCAGGTCAGACCAGCAGGAAAATTGAGGAATCTTGATTTAGAGACAAGATAGCCAAATATTCGACATTTTTCAACGGATCTCAGCTATTTATGAACCGATCCTGAAATTCTTGGGTGGGTTCGACAGGGCTCCAGACACTCAGCTGCCCCGCACCGAAAATTCAGAAAAAAGTTAGTATTTGGCCGAGAAACCCTCGATTCTTGTCGGTTCTGACCGTTCTGACCAAGTTGCGGATGAGACCTCAAATTGCAATGCGCGTTTGTCGGAATCGCAGACATTCGGGTCAGACCAGCAGAAAAATTGAGGAATCTTGATTTAGAGACAAGATAGCCAAATATTCGACATTTTTCAACGGAACTCGGCTATTTATGAACCGATCCCGAAATTTTTGGCTGGGTTCGACAGGGCTCCAGACACTCAGCTGCCCCGCACCGAAAATTCAGAAAAAAGTAAGTATTTGGCCGAGAAACCCTCGATTCTTGTCGATTCTGACCGTTCTGACCAAGTTGCGAATGAGACCTCAAATTGCAATGCGCGTTTGTCGGAATCGCAGACATTCGGGTCAGACCAGCAGTAGAATTGAGGAATCTTGATTTAAAGACAAGATAGCCAGGAATTCGACATTTTTCAACGGATCTCGGCTATTTATTAACCGATCCTGAAATTCTTGGGTGGGTTCGACAGGGCCCCAGACACTCAGCTGCCCCGCACCGAAAATTCAGGAAAAAGTTGGTATTTGGCCGAGAAACCCTCGATTCTCGTCGGTTCTGACCGTTCTGACCAAGTTACGGATGAGACGTCGAATTGCAATGCGCGTTCTCCAGAATCGCAGACATTCAGGTCAGATCAGCAGAAAAATTGAGGAATCTTGATTTAGAGACGAGATAGCCAAATATTCGACATTTTTTTAACGGAACTTGGCTATTTGTGAACCGATCCTGAGATTCTTGGGTGAGTTCGACAGGGCCCCAGACACTCAGCTGCCCCGCACCGAAAATTCAGAATAAAGTTGGTATTTGGCTGAGAAACCCTCGATTCTTGTCGGTTTGACCGTTCTGACCAAGTTACGGATGAGACGTCGAATTACAATGCGCGTTTTTCGGAATCGCAGACATTCAGGTCAGACCAGCAGGGAAATTGAGGAATCTTGATTTAGAGACAAGATAGCCAAATATTCGACATTTTTCAACGGATCTCGGCTATTTATGAACGATCCTGAGATTGTTGGGTGGGTTCGACAGGGCCCCAGACACTCAGCTGCCCCGCACCGAAAATTCAGGAAAAAGTTGGTATTTGGCCGAGAAACCCTCGATTCTCTTCGGTTCTGACCGTTCTGACCAAGTTACGGATGAGACGTCGAATTGTAATGCGCGTTCTCCGGAATCGCAGACATTCAGGTCAGACCAGCAGAAAAATTGAGGAATCTTGATTTAGAGACGAGATAGCCAAATATTCGACATTTTTCAACGGAACTCGGCTATTTATGAACCGATCCTGAGATTCTTGGGTGGGTTCGACAGGGCCCCAGACACTCAGCTGCCCCGCACCGAAAATTCAGAATAAAGTTGGTATTTGGCCGAGAAACCCTCGATTCTTGTCGGTTCTGACCGTTCTGACCGAGTTACGGATGAGACGTCGAATTACAATGCGCGTTCTCCGGAATCGCAGACATTCAGGTCAGACCAGCAGGGAAATTGAGGAATCTTGATTTAGAGACAAGATAGCCAAATATTCGACATTTTTCAACGGATCTCGGCTATTTATGAACCGATCCTGAAATTCTTCGGTGGGTTCGACAGGGCTCCAGACACTCAGCAGCCCCGCACCAAAAATTCAGAAAAAAGTTAGTATTTGGCCGAGAAACCCTCGATTCTTGTCGGTTCTGACCGTTCTGACCAAGTTGCGGATGAGACCTCGAATTGCAATGCGCGTTTGTCGGAATCGCAGACATTCGGGTCAGACCAGCAGTAAAATTGAGGAATCTTGATTTAGAGACAAGATAGCCAGAAATTCGACATTTTTTAACGGATCTCGGCTATTGATTAACCGATCCTGAAATTCTTGGGTGGGTTCGACAGGGCCCCAGACACTTAGCTGCCCCGCACCGAAAATTCAGGAAAAAGTTGGTATTTGGCCGAGAAACCCTCGATTCTTGTCGGTTCTGACCGTTCTGACCAAGTTACGGATGAGACGTCGAATTGCAATGCGCGTTCTCCGGAATCGCAGACATTCAGGTCAGACCAGCTGGAAAATTGAGGAATCTTGATTTAGAGACAAGATAGCCAAATATTCGACATTTTTCAACGGATCTCGGCTATTTATTAACCGATCCTGAAATTCTTGGGTGGGTTCGACAGGGCCCGAGACACTCAGCTGCCCCGCACCGAAAATTCAGAAAAAAGTTAGTATACGGCCGAGAAACCCTCGATTCTTGTCGGTTCTGACCGTTCTGACCAAGTTACGGACGAGACGTCGAATTGCAATGCGCGTTCTCCGGAATCGCAGACATTCAGGTAAGACCAGCAGGAAAATTGAGGAATCTTGATTTAGAGACAAGATAGCCAAATATTCGACATTTTTCAACGGGACTCGGCTATTTATGAACCGATCCTGAGATTCTTGGGTGGGTTCGACAGGGCCCCAGACACTCAGCTGCCCCGCACCGAAAATTCAGAATAAAGTTGGTATTTGGCCGAGAAACCCTCGATTCTTGTCGGTTCTGACCGTTCTGACCAAGTTACGGATGAGACGTCGAATTACAATGCGCGTTCTCCGGAATCGCAGACATTCAGGTCAGACCAGCAGGGAAATTGAGGAATCTTGATTTAGAGACAAGATAGCCAAATATTCGACATTTTTCAACGGATCTCGGCTATTTATGAACCGATCCTGAAATTCTTTGGTGGGTTCGACAGGGCTCCAGACACTCAGCTGCCCCGCACCGAAAATTCAGAAAAAAGTTAGTATTTGGCCGAGAAACCCTCGATTCTTGTCGGTTCTGACCGTTCTGACCAAGTTGCGGATGAGACCTCGAATTGCAATGCGCGTTTGTCGGAATCGCAGACATTCGGGTCAGACCAGCAAAAAAATTGAGATATCTTGATTTAGAGACAAGATAGCCAGAAATTCGACATTTTTCAACGGATCTCGGCTATTGATTAACCGATCCTGAAATTCTTGGGTGGGTTCGACAGGGCCCCAGACACTCAGCTGCCCCGCACCGAAAATTCAGGAAAAAGTTGGTATTTGGCCGAGAAACCCTCGATTCTTGTCGGTTCTGACCGTTCTGACCAAGTTACGGATGAGACGTCGAATTACAATGCGCGTTCTCCGGAATCGCAGACATTCAGGTCAGACCAGCAGGGAAATTGAGGAATCTTGATTTAGAGACAAGATAGCCGAATATTCGACATTTTTCAACGGAACTCGGCTATTTATGAACCGATCCTGAGATTCTTGGGTGGGTTCGACAGGGCCCCAGACACTCAGCTGCCCCGCACCGAAAATTCAGAATAAAGTTGGTATTTGGCCGAGAAACCCTCGATTCTTGTCGGTTCTGACCGTTCTGAACAAGTTACGGATGAGACGTCGAATTACCATGCGCGTTCTCCGGAATCGCAGACATTCAGGTCAGACCAGCAGGGAAATTGAGGAATCTTGATTTAGAGACAAGATAGCCAAATATTCGACATTTTTCGACGGATCTCGGCTATTTATGAACCGATCCTGAAATTCTTCGGTGGGTTCGACAGGGCTCCAGACACTCAGCAGCCCCGCACCAAAAATTCAGAAAAAAGTTAGTATTTGGCCGAGAAACCCTCGATTCTTGTCGGTTCTGACCGTTCTGACCAAGTTACGGATGAGACGTCGAATTACAATGCGCGTTCTCCGGAATCGCAGACATTCAGGTCAGACCAGCAGGGAAATTGAGGAATCTTGATTTAGAGACAAGATAGCCAAATATTCGACATTTTTCAACGGATCTCGGCTATTTATGAACCGATCCTGAAATTCTTTGGTGGGTTCGACAGGGCTCCAGACACTCAGCTGCCCCGCACCGAAAATTCAGAAAAAAGTTAGTATTTGGCCGAGAAACCCTCGATTCTTGTCGGTTCTGACCGTTCTGACCAAGTTGCGGATGAGACCTCGAATTGCAATGCGCGTTTGTCGGAATCGCAGACATTCGGGTCAGACCAGCAGTAAAATTGAGGAATCTTGATTTAGAGACAAGATAGCCAGAAATTCGACATTTTTCAACGGATCTCGGCTATTGATTAACCGATCCTGAAATTCTTGGGTGGGTTCGACAGGGCCCCAGACACTCAGCTGCCCCGCACCGAAAATTCAGGAAAAAGTTGGTATTTGGCCGAGAAACCCTCGATTCTTGTCGGTTCTGACCGTTCTGACCAAGTTACGGATGAGACGTCGAATTGCAATGCGCGTTCTCCGGAATCGCAGACATTCAGGTCAGACCAGCTGAAAAATTGAGGAATCTTGATTTAGAGACAAGATAGCCGAATATTCGACATTTTTCAACGGATCTCGGCTATTTATGAACCGATCCTGAAATTCTTGGGTGGGTTCGACAGGGCTCCAGACACTCAGCTGCCCCGCACCGAAAATTCAGAAAAAAGTTAATATTTGGCCGAGAAACCCTCGATTCTTGTCGATTCTGGCCGTTCTGACCAAGTTGCGGATGAGACCTCAGATTGCAATGCGCGTTTGTCGGAATCGCAGACATTCGGGTCAGACCAGCAGTAAAATTGAGGAATCTTGATTTAGAGACAAGATAGCCAGAAATTCGACATTTTTCAACGGATCTCGGCTATTTATTAACCGATCCTGAAATTCTTGGGTGGGTTCGACAGGCCCTCAGACGCTCAGCTGCCCCGCACCGAAAATTCAGGATAAAGTTAGTATTTGGCCGAGAAACCCTCGATTCTTGTCGGTTCTGACCGTTCTGACCAAGTTGCGGATGAGACCTCAAATTGCGATGCGCGTTTGTCGGAATCGCAGACATTCGGGTCAGACCAGCAGAAAAATTGAGGAATCTTTATTTAGAGACAAGATAGCCAAATATTCGACATTTTCCAACGGAACTCGGCTATTTATGAACCGATCCTGAAATTCTTGGGTGGGTTCGACAGGGCTCCAGACACTCAGCTGCCCCGCACTGAAAATTCAGAAAAAAGTAAGTATTTGGCCGAGAAACCCTCGATTCTTGTCGATTCTGACCGTTCTGACCAAGTTGCGGATGAGAGCTCAAATTGCAATGCGCGTTTGTCGGAATCGCAGACATTCGGGTCAGACCAGCAGTAAAATTGAGGAATCTTGATTTAGAGACAAGATAGCCAGGAATTCGACATTTTTCAACGGATCTCGGCTATTTATTAACCGATCCTGGAATTCTCGGGTGGGTTCGACAGGGCCCCAGACACTCAGCTGCCCCGCACCGAAAATTCAGGAAAAAGTTGGTATTTGGCCGAGAAACCCTCGATTCTCGTCGGTTCTGACCGTTCTGACCAAGTTACGGATGAGACGTCGAATTGCAATGCGTGTTCTCCGGAATCGCAGACATTCAGGTGAGACCAGCAGAAAAATTGAGGAATCTTGATTTAGAGACGTGATAGCCAAATATTCGACATTTTTCAACGGAACTCGGCTATTTATGAACCGATCCTGAGATTCTTGGGTGGGTTCGACAGGGCCCCAGACACTCAGCTGCCCCGCACCGGAAATTCAGAATAAAGTTGGTATTTGGCCGAGAAACCCTCGATTCTTGTCGGTTCTGACCGTTCTGACCGAGTTACGGATGAGACGTCGAATTACAATGCGCGTTCTCCGGAATCGCAGACATTCAGGTCAGACCAGCAGAAAAATTGAGGAATCTTGATTTAGAGACAAGATAGCCGAATATTCGACATTTTTCAACGGATCTCGGCTATTTATGAACCGATCCTGAAATTCTTTGGTGGGTTCGACAGGGCTCCAGACACTCAGCTGCCCCGCACCGAAAATTCAGAAGAAAGTTAGTATTTGGCCGAGAAACCCTCGATTCTTGTCGGTTCTGACCGTTCTGACCAAGTTGCGGATGAGACCTCAAATTGCAATGCGCGTTCGTCGGAATCGCAGACATTCGGGTCAGACCAGCAGAAAAATTAAGGAATCTTGATTTCGAGACAAGATAGCCAAATATTCGACATTTTTCAACGGAACTCGGCTATTTATAAACCGATCCTGAGATTCTTGGGTGGGTTCGACAGGGCCCCAGACACTCAGCTGCTTCGCACCGAAAATTCAGAATAAAGTTAGTATTTGGCCGAGAAACCCTCGATTCTTGTCGGTTCTGACCGTTCTGACCGAGTTACGGATGAGACGTCGAATTGCAATGCGCGTTTGTCAGAATCGCGGACATTCAGGTCAGACCAGCAAAAAAATTGAGATATCTTGATTTAGAGACAAGATAGCCAGAAATTCGACATTTTTCAACGGATCTCGGCTATTTATGAACCAATCCTGAAATTCTTGAATGAATTCGACAGAGCTCCAGACACTCGGCTGCCCCGAACCGGAAATTCAGGAAAAAGTTGGTATTTGGCTGAGAAACCCTCGATTCTCGTCGGTTCTGACCGATCTGACCAAGTTGCGGATGAGACCTCGAATTGCAATGCGCGTTTGTCGGAA
Source organism: Diprion similis (assembly GCF_021155765.1). NCBI lineage: Eukaryota > Metazoa > Arthropoda > Insecta > Hymenoptera > Diprionidae > Diprion > Diprion similis. Next base: position 14,997,162 of record NC_060105.1, on the reverse strand, counting down.
TCGCAGACATTCGGGTCAGACCAGCAGTAAAATTGAGGAATCTTGATTTAGAGACAAGATAGCCAGAAATTCGACATTTTTTAACGGATCTCGGCTATTGATTAACCGATCCTGAAATTCTTGGGTGGGTTCGACAGGGCCCCAGACACTTAGCTGCCCCGCACCGAAAATTCAGGAAAAAGTTGGTATTTGGCCGAGAAACCCTCGATTCTTGTCGGTTCTGACCGTTCTGACCAAGTTACGGATGAGACGTCGAATTGCAATGCGCGTTCTCCGGAATCGCAGACATTCAGGTCAGACCAGCTGGAAAATTGAGGAATCTTGATTTAGAGACAAGATAGCCAAATATTCGACATTTTTCAACGGATCTCGGCTATTTATTAACCGATCCTGAAATTCTTGGGTGGGTTCGACAGGGCCCGAGACACTCAGCTGCCCCGCACCGAAAATTCAGAAAAAAGTTAGTATACGGCCGAGAAACCCTCGATTCTTGTCGGTTCTGACCGTTCTGACCAAGTTACGGACGAGACGTCGAATTGCAATGCGCGTTCTCCGGAATCGCAGACATTCAGGTAAGACCAGCAGGAAAATTGAGGAATCTTGATTTAGAGACAAGATAGCCAAATATTCGACATTTTTCAACGGGACTCGGCTATTTATGAACCGATCCTGAGATTCTTGGGTGGGTTCGACAGGGCCCCAGACACTCAGCTGCCCCGCACCGAAAATTCAGAATAAAGTTGGTATTTGGCCGAGAAACCCTCGATTCTTGTCGGTTCTGACCGTTCTGACCAAGTTACGGATGAGACGTCGAATTACAATGCGCGTTCTCCGGAATCGCAGACATTCAGGTCAGACCAGCAGGGAAATTGAGGAATCTTGATTTAGAGACAAGATAGCCAAATATTCGACATTTTTCAACGGATCTCGGCTATTTATGAACCGATCCTGAAATTCTTTGGTGGGTTCGACAGGGCTCCAGACACTCAGCTGCCCCGCACCGAAAATTCAGAAAAAAGTTAGTATTTGGCCGAGAAACCCTCGATTCTTGTCGGTTCTGACCGTTCTGACCAAGTTGCGGATGAGACCTCGAATTGCAATGCGCGTTTGTCGGAATCGCAGACATTCGGGTCAGACCAGCAAAAAAATTGAGATATCTTGATTTAGAGACAAGATAGCCAGAAATTCGACATTTTTCAACGGATCTCGGCTATTGATTAACCGATCCTGAAATTCTTGGGTGGGTTCGACAGGGCCCCAGACACTCAGCTGCCCCGCACCGAAAATTCAGGAAAAAGTTGGTATTTGGCCGAGAAACCCTCGATTCTTGTCGGTTCTGACCGTTCTGACCAAGTTACGGATGAGACGTCGAATTACAATGCGCGTTCTCCGGAATCGCAGACATTCAGGTCAGACCAGCAGGGAAATTGAGGAATCTTGATTTAGAGACAAGATAGCCGAATATTCGACATTTTTCAACGGAACTCGGCTATTTATGAACCGATCCTGAGATTCTTGGGTGGGTTCGACAGGGCCCCAGACACTCAGCTGCCCCGCACCGAAAATTCAGAATAAAGTTGGTATTTGGCCGAGAAACCCTCGATTCTTGTCGGTTCTGACCGTTCTGAACAAGTTACGGATGAGACGTCGAATTACCATGCGCGTTCTCCGGAATCGCAGACATTCAGGTCAGACCAGCAGGGAAATTGAGGAATCTTGATTTAGAGACAAGATAGCCAAATATTCGACATTTTTCGACGGATCTCGGCTATTTATGAACCGATCCTGAAATTCTTCGGTGGGTTCGACAGGGCTCCAGACACTCAGCAGCCCCGCACCAAAAATTCAGATAAAAGTTAGTATTTGGCCGAGAAACCCTCGATTCTTGTCGGTTCTGACCGTTCTGACCAAGTTACGGATGAGACGTCGAATTACAATGCGCGTTCTCCGGAATCGCAGACATTCAGGTCAGACCAGCAGGGAAATTGAGGAATCTTGATTTAGAGACAAGATAGCCAAATATTCGACATTTTTCAACGGATCTCGGCTATTTATGAACCGATCCTGAAATTCTTCGGTGGGTTCGACAGGGCTCCAGACACTCAGCAGCCCCGCACCAAAAATTCAGAAGAAAGTTAGTATTTGGCCGAGAAACCCTCGATTCTTGTCGGTTCTGACCGTTCTGACCAAGTTGCGGATGAGACCTCGAATTGCAATGCGCGTTTGTCGGAATCGCAGACATTCGGGTCAGACCAGCAGTAAAATTGAGGAATCTTGATTTAGAGACAAGATAGCCAGAAATTCGACATTTTTTAACGGATCTCGGCTATTGATTAACCGATCCTGAAATTCTTGGGTGGGTTCGACAGGGCCCCAGACACTTAGCTGCCCCGCACCGAAAATTCAGGAAAAAGTTGGTATTTGGCCGAGAAACCCTCGATTCTTGTCGGTTCTGACCGTTCTGACCAAGTTACGGATGAGACGTCGAATTGCAATGCGCGTTCTCCGGAATCGCAGACATTCAGGTCAGACCAGCTGGAAAATTGAGGAATCTTGATTTAGAGACAAGATAGCCAAATATTCGACATTTTTCAACGGATCTCGGCTATTTATTAACCGATCCTGAAATTCTTGGGTGGGTTCGACAGGGCCCGAGACACTCAGCTGCCCCGCACCGAAAATTCAGAAAAAAGTTAGTATACGGCCGAGAAACCCTCGATTCTTGTCGGTTCTGACCGTTCTGATCAAGTTACGGACGAGACGTCGAATTGCAATGCGCGTTCTCCGGAATCGCAGACATTCAGGTAAGACCAGCAGGAAAATTGAGGAATCTTGATTTAGAGACAAGATAGCCAAATATTCGACATTTTTCAACGGGACTCGGCTATTTATGAACCGATCCTGAGATTCTTGGGTGGGTTCGACAGGGCCCCAGACACTCAGCTGCCCCGCACCGAAAATTCAGAATAAAGTTGGTATTTGGCCGAGAAACCCTCGATTCTTGTCGGTTCTGACCGTTCTGACCAAGTTACGGATGAGACGTCGAATTACAATGCGCGTTCTCCGGAATCGCAGACATTCAGGTCAGACCAGCAGGGAAATTGAGGAATCTTGATTTAGAGACAAGATAGCCAAATATTCGACATTTTTCAACGGATCTCGGCTATTTATGAACCGATCCTGAAATTCTTTGGTGGGTTCGACAGGGCTCCAGACACTCAGCTGCCCCGCACCGAAAATTCAGAAAAAAGTTAGTATTTGGCCGAGAAACCCTCGATTCTTGTCGGTTCTGACCGTTCTGACCAAGTTGCGGATGAGACCTCGAATTGCAATGCGCGTTTGTCGGAATCGCAGACATTCGGGTCAGACCAGCAGTAAAATTGAGGAATCTTGATTTAGAGACAAGATAGCCAGAAATTCGACATTTTTCAACGGATCTCGGCTATTGATTAACCGATCCTGAAATTCTTGGGTGGGTTCGACAGGGCCCCAGACACTCAGCTGCCCCGCACCGAAAATTCAGGAAAAAGTTGGTATTTGGCCGAGAAACCCTCGATTCTTGTCGGTTCTGACCGTTCTGACCAAGTTACGGATGAGACGTCGAATTGCAATGCGCGTTCTCCGGAATCGCAGACATTCAGGTCAGACCAGCTGGAAAATTGAGGAATCTTGATTTAGAGACAAGATAGCCGAATATTCGACATTTTTCAACGGATCTCGGCTATTTATGAACCGATCCTGAAATTCTTGGGTGGGTTCGACAGGGCTCCAGACACTCAGCTGCCCCGCACCGAAAATTCAGAAAAAAGTTAATATTTGGCCGAGAAACCCTCGATTCTTGTCGATTCTGGCCGTTCTGACCAAGTTGCGGATGAGACCTCAGATTGCAATGCGCGTTTGTCGGAATCGCAGACATTCGGGTCAGACCAGCAGTAAAATTGAGGAATCTTGATTTAGAGACAAGATAGCCAGAAATTCGACATTTTTCAACGGATCTCGGCTATTTATTAACCGATCCTGAAATTCTTGGGTGGGTTCGACAGGCCCTCAGACGCTCAGCTGCCCCGCACCGAAAATTCAGGAAAAAGTTAGTATTTGGCCGAGAAACCCTCGATTCTTGTCGGTTCTGACCGTTCTGACCAAGTTGCGGATGAGACCTCAAATTGCGATGCGCGTTTGTCGGAATCGCAGACATTCGGGTCAGACCAGCAGAAAAATTGAGGAATCTTTATTTAGAGACAAGATAGCCAAATATTCGACATTTTCCAACGGAACTCGGCTATTTATGAACCGATCCTGAAATTCTTGGGTGGGTTCGACAGGGCTCCAGACACTCAGCTGCCCCGCACTGAAAATTCAGAAAAAAGTAAGTATTTGGCCGAGAAACCCTCGATTCTTGTCGATTCTGACCGTTCTGACCAAGTTGCGGATGAGAGCTCAAATTGCAATGCGCGTTTGTCGGAATCGCAGACATTCGGGTCAGACCAGCAGTAAAATTGAGGAATCTTGATTTAGAGACAAGATAGCCAGGAATTCGACATTTTTCAACGGATCTCGGCTATTTATTAACCGATCCTGAAATTCTCGGGTGGGTTCGACAGGGCCCCAGACACTCAGCTGCCCCGCACCGAAAATTCAGGAAAAAGTTGGTATTTGGCCGAGAAACCCTCGATTCTCGTCGGTTCTGACCGTTCTGACCAAGTTACGGATGAGACGTCGAATTGCAATGCGTGTTCTCCGGAATCGCAGACATTCAGGTGAGACCAGCAGAAAAATTGAGGAATCTTGATTTAGAGACGAGATAGCCAAATATTCGACATTTTTCAACGGAACTCGGCTATTTATGAACCGATCCTGAGATTCTTGGGTGGGTTCGACAGGGCCCCAGACACTCAGCTGCCCCGCACCGGAAATTCAGAATAAAGTTGGTATTTGGCCGAGAAACCCTCGATTCTTGTCGGTTCTGACCGTTCTGACCGAGTTACGGATGAGACGTCGAATTACAATGCGCGTTCTCCGGAATCGCAGACATTCAGGTCAGACCAGCAGAAAAATTGAGGAATCTTGATTTAGAGACAAGATAGCCGAATATTCGACATTTTTCAACGGATCTCGGCTATTTATGAACCGATCCTGAAATTCTTTGGTGGGTTCGACAGGGCTCCAGACACTCAGCTGCCCCGCACCGAAAATTCAGAAGAAAGTTAGTATTTGGCCGAGAAACCCTCGATTCTTGTCGGTTCTGACCGTTCTGACCAAGTTGCGGATGAGACCTCAAATTGCAATGCGCGTTCGTCGGAATCGCAGACATTCGGGTCAGACCAGCAGAAAAATTGAGGAATCTTGATTTCGAGACAAGATAGCCAAATATTCGACATTTTTCAACGGAACTCGGCTATTTATAAACCGGTCCTGAGATTCTTGGGTGGGTTCGACAGGGCCCCAGACACTCAGCTGCTTCGCACCGAAAATTCAGAATAAAGTTAGTATTTGGCCGAGAAACCCTCGATTCTTGTCGGTTCTGACCGTTCTGACCGAGTTACGGATGAGACGTCGAATTACAATGCGCGTTCTCCGGAATCACAGACATTCAGGTCAGACCAGCAGGAAAATTGAGGAATCTTGATTTAGAGACAAGATAGCCAAATATTCGACATTTTTCAACGGATCTCAGCTATTTATGAACCGATCCTGAAATTCTTGGGTGGGTTCGACAGGGCTCCAGACACTCAGCTGCCCCGCACCGAAAATTCAGAAAAAAGTTAGTATTTGGCCGAGAAACCCTCGATTCTTGTCGGTTCTGACCGTTCTGACCAAGTTGCGGATGAGACCTCAAATTGCAATGCGCGTTTGTCGGAATCGCAGACATTCGGGTCAGACCAGCAGAAAAATTGAGGAATCTTGATTTAGAGACAAGATAGCCAAATATTCGACATTTTTCAACGGAACTCGGCTATTTATGAACCGATCCCGAAATTTTTGGCTGGGTTCGACAGGGCTCCAGACACTCAGCTGCCCCGCACCGAAAATTCAGAAAAAAGTAAGTATTTGGCCGAGAAACCCTCGATTCTTGTCGATTCTGACCGTTCTGACCAAGTTGCGAATGAGACCTCAAATTGCAATGCGCGTTTGTCGGAATCGCAGACATTCGGGTCAGACCAGCAGTAGAATTGAGGAATCTTGATTTAAAGACAAGATAGCCAGGAATTCGACATTTTTCAACGGATCTCGGCTATTTATTAACCGATCCTGAAATTCTTGGGTGGGTTCGACAGGGCCCCAGACACTCAGCTGCCCCGCACCGAAAATTCAGGAAAAAGTTGGTATTTGGCCGAGAAACCCTCGATTCTCGTCGGTTCTGACCGTTCTGACCAAGTTACGGATGAGACGTCGAATTGCAATGCGCGTTCTCCAGAATCGCAGACATTCAGGTCAGATCAGCAGAAAAATTGAGGAATCTTGATTTAGAGACGAGATAGCCAAATATTCGACATTTTTTTAACGGAACTTGGCTATTTGTGAACCGATCCTGAGATTCTTGGGTGAGTTCGACAGGGCCCCAGACACTCAGCTGCCCCGCACCGAAAATTCAGAATAAAGTTGGTATTTGGCTGAGAAACCCTCGATTCTTGTCGGTTTGACCGTTCTGACCAAGTTACGGATGAGACGTCGAATTACAATGCGCGTTTTTCGGAATCGCAGACATTCAGGTCAGACCAGCAGGGAAATTGAGGAATCTTGATTTAGAGACAAGATAGCCAAATATTCGACATTTTTCAACGGATCTCGGCTATTTATGAACGATCCTGAGATTGTTGGGTGGGTTCGACAGGGCCCCAGACACTCAGCTGCCCCGCACCGAAAATTCAGGAAAAAGTTGGTATTTGGCCGAGAAACCCTCGATTCTCTTCGGTTCTGACCGTTCTGACCAAGTTACGGATGAGACGTCGAATTGTAATGCGCGTTCTCCGGAATCGCAGACATTCAGGTCAGACCAGCAGAAAAATTGAGGAATCTTGATTTAGAGACGAGATAGCCAAATATTCGACATTTTTCAACGGAACTCGGCTATTTATGAACCGATCCTGAGATTCTTGGGTGGGTTCGACAGGGCCCCAGACACTCAGCTGCCCCGCACCGAAAATTCAGAATAAAGTTGGTATTTGGCCGAGAAACCCTCGATTCTTGTCGGTTCTGACCGTTCTGACCGAGTTACGGATGAGACGTCGAATTACAATGCGCGTTCTCCGGAATCGCAGACATTCAGGTCAGACCAGCAGGGAAATTGAGGAATCTTGATTTAGAGACAAGATAGCCAAATATTCGACATTTTTCAACGGATCTCGGCTATTTATGAACCGATCCTGAAATTCTTCGGTGGGTTCGACAGGGCTCCAGACACTCAGCAGCCCCGCACCAAAAATTCAGAAAAAAGTTAGTATTTGGCCGAGAAACCCTCGATTCTTGTCGGTTCTGACCGTTCTGACCAAGTTGCGGATGAGACCTCGAATTGCAATGCGCGTTTGTCGGAATCGCAGACATTCGGGTCAGACCAGCAGTAAAATTGAGGAATCTTGATTTAGAGACAAGATAGCCAGAAATTCGACATTTTTTAACGGATCTCGGCTATTGATTAACCGATCCTGAAATTCTTGGGTGGGTTCGACAGGGCCCCAGACACTTAGCTGCCCCGCACCGAAAATTCAGGAAAAAGTTGGTATTTGGCCGAGAAACCCTCGATTCTTGTCGGTTCTGACCGTTCTGACCAAGTTACGGATGAGACGTCGAATTGCAATGCGCGTTCTCCGGAATCGCAGACATTCAGGTCAGACCAGCTGGAAAATTGAGGAATCTTGATTTAGAGACAAGATAGCCAAATATTCGACATTTTTCAACGGATCTCGGCTATTTATTAACCGATCCTGAAATTCTTGGGTGGGTTCGACAGGGCCCGAGACACTCAGCTGCCCCGCACCGAAAATTCAGAAAAAAGTTAGTATACGGCCGAGAAACCCTCGATTCTTGTCGGTTCTGACCGTTCTGACCAAGTTACGGACGAGACGTCGAATTGCAATGCGCGTTCTCCGGAATCGCAGACATTCAGGTAAGACCAGCAGGAAAATTGAGGAATCTTGATTTAGAGACAAGATAGCCAAATATTCGACATTTTTCAACGGGACTCGGCTATTTATGAACCGATCCTGAGATTCTTGGGTGGGTTCGACAGGGCCCCAGACACTCAGCTGCCCCGCACCGAAAATTCAGAATAAAGTTGGTATTTGGCCGAGAAACCCTCGATTCTTGTCGGTTCTGACCGTTCTGACCAAGTTACGGATGAGACGTCGAATTACAATGCGCGTTCTCCGGAATCGCAGACATTCAGGTCAGACCAGCAGGGAAATTGAGGAATCTTGATTTAGAGACAAGATAGCCAAATATTCGACATTTTTCAACGGATCTCGGCTATTTATGAACCGATCCTGAAATTCTTTGGTGGGTTCGACAGGGCTCCAGACACTCAGCTGCCCCGCACCGAAAATTCAGAAAAAAGTTAGTATTTGGCCGAGAAACCCTCGATTCTTGTCGGTTCTGACCGTTCTGACCAAGTTGCGGATGAGACCTCGAATTGCAATGCGCGTTTGTCGGAATCGCAGACATTCGGGTCAGACCAGCAAAAAAATTGAGATATCTTGATTTAGAGACAAGATAGCCAGAAATTCGACATTTTTCAACGGATCTCGGCTATTGATTAACCGATCCTGAAATTCTTGGGTGGGTTCGACAGGGCCCCAGACACTCAGCTGCCCCGCACCGAAAATTCAGGAAAAAGTTGGTATTTGGCCGAGAAACCCTCGATTCTTGTCGGTTCTGACCGTTCTGACCAAGTTACGGATGAGACGTCGAATTACAATGCGCGTTCTCCGGAATCGCAGACATTCAGGTCAGACCAGCAGGGAAATTGAGGAATCTTGATTTAGAGACAAGATAGCCGAATATTCGACATTTTTCAACGGAACTCGGCTATTTATGAACCGATCCTGAGATTCTTGGGTGGGTTCGACAGGGCCCCAGACACTCAGCTGCCCCGCACCGAAAATTCAGAATAAAGTTGGTATTTGGCCGAGAAACCCTCGATTCTTGTCGGTTCTGACCGTTCTGAACAAGTTACGGATGAGACGTCGAATTACCATGCGCGTTCTCCGGAATCGCAGACATTCAGGTCAGACCAGCAGGGAAATTGAGGAATCTTGATTTAGAGACAAGATAGCCAAATATTCGACATTTTTCGACGGATCTCGGCTATTTATGAACCGATCCTGAAATTCTTCGGTGGGTTCGACAGGGCTCCAGACACTCAGCAGCCCCGCACCAAAAATTCAGAAAAAAGTTAGTATTTGGCCGAGAAACCCTCGATTCTTGTCGGTTCTGACCGTTCTGACCAAGTTACGGATGAGACGTCGAATTACAATGCGCGTTCTCCGGAATCGCAGACATTCAGGTCAGACCAGCAGGGAAATTGAGGAATCTTGATTTAGAGACAAGATAGCCAAATATTCGACATTTTTCAACGGATCTCGGCTATTTATGAACCGATCCTGAAATTCTTTGGTGGGTTCGACAGGGCTCCAGACACTCAGCTGCCCCGCACCGAAAATTCAGAAAAAAGTTAGTATTTGGCCGAGAAACCCTCGATTCTTGTCGGTTCTGACCGTTCTGACCAAGTTGCGGATGAGACCTCGAATTGCAATGCGCGTTTGTCGGAATCGCAGACATTCGGGTCAGACCAGCAGTAAAATTGAGGAATCTTGATTTAGAGACAAGATAGCCAGAAATTCGACATTTTTCAACGGATCTCGGCTATTGATTAACCGATCCTGAAATTCTTGGGTGGGTTCGACAGGGCCCCAGACACTCAGCTGCCCCGCACCGAAAATTCAGGAAAAAGTTGGTATTTGGCCGAGAAACCCTCGATTCTTGTCGGTTCTGACCGTTCTGACCAAGTTACGGATGAGACGTCGAATTGCAATGCGCGTTCTCCGGAATCGCAGACATTCAGGTCAGACCAGCTGAAAAATTGAGGAATCTTGATTTAGAGACAAGATAGCCGAATATTCGACATTTTTCAACGGATCTCGGCTATTTATGAACCGATCCTGAAATTCTTGGGTGGGTTCGACAGGGCTCCAGACACTCAGCTGCCCCGCACCGAAAATTCAGAAAAAAGTTAATATTTGGCCGAGAAACCCTCGATTCTTGTCGATTCTGGCCGTTCTGACCAAGTTGCGGATGAGACCTCAGATTGCAATGCGCGTTTGTCGGAATCGCAGACATTCGGGTCAGACCAGCAGTAAAATTGAGGAATCTTGATTTAGAGACAAGATAGCCAGAAATTCGACATTTTTCAACGGATCTCGGCTATTTATTAACCGATCCTGAAATTCTTGGGTGGGTTCGACAGGCCCTCAGACGCTCAGCTGCCCCGCACCGAAAATTCAGGATAAAGTTAGTATTTGGCCGAGAAACCCTCGATTCTTGTCGGTTCTGACCGTTCTGACCAAGTTGCGGATGAGACCTCAAATTGCGATGCGCGTTTGTCGGAATCGCAGACATTCGGGTCAGACCAGCAGAAAAATTGAGGAATCTTTATTTAGAGACAAGATAGCCAAATATTCGACATTTTCCAACGGAACTCGGCTATTTATGAACCGATCCTGAAATTCTTGGGTGGGTTCGACAGGGCTCCAGACACTCAGCTGCCCCGCACTGAAAATTCAGAAAAAAGTAAGTATTTGGCCGAGAAACCCTCGATTCTTGTCGATTCTGACCGTTCTGACCAAGTTGCGGATGAGAGCTCAAATTGCAATGCGCGTTTGTCGGAATCGCAGACATTCGGGTCAGACCAGCAGTAAAATTGAGGAATCTTGATTTAGAGACAAGATAGCCAGGAATTCGACATTTTTCAACGGATCTCGGCTATTTATTAACCGATCCTGGAATTCTCGGGTGGGTTCGACAGGGCCCCAGACACTCAGCTGCCCCGCACCGAAAATTCAGGAAAAAGTTGGTATTTGGCCGAGAAACCCTCGATTCTCGTCGGTTCTGACCGTTCTGACCAAGTTACGGATGAGACGTCGAATTGCAATGCGTGTTCTCCGGAATCGCAGACATTCAGGTGAGACCAGCAGAAAAATTGAGGAATCTTGATTTAGAGACGTGATAGCCAAATATTCGACATTTTTCAACGGAACTCGGCTATTTATGAACCGATCCTGAGATTCTTGGGTGGGTTCGACAGGGCCCCAGACACTCAGCTGCCCCGCACCGGAAATTCAGAATAAAGTTGGTATTTGGCCGAGAAACCCTCGATTCTTGTCGGTTCTGACCGTTCTGACCGAGTTACGGATGAGACGTCGAATTACAATGCGCGTTCTCCGGAATCGCAGACATTCAGGTCAGACCAGCAGAAAAATTGAGGAATCTTGATTTAGAGACAAGATAGCCGAATATTCGACATTTTTCAACGGATCTCGGCTATTTATGAACCGATCCTGAAATTCTTTGGTGGGTTCGACAGGGCTCCAGACACTCAGCTGCCCCGCACCGAAAATTCAGAAGAAAGTTAGTATTTGGCCGAGAAACCCTCGATTCTTGTCGGTTCTGACCGTTCTGACCAAGTTGCGGATGAGACCTCAAATTGCAATGCGCGTTCGTCGGAATCGCAGACATTCGGGTCAGACCAGCAGAAAAATTAAGGAATCTTGATTTCGAGACAAGATAGCCAAATATTCGACATTTTTCAACGGAACTCGGCTATTTATAAACCGATCCTGAGATTCTTGGGTGGGTTCGACAGGGCCCCAGACACTCAGCTGCTTCGCACCGAAAATTCAGAATAAAGTTAGTATTTGGCCGAGAAACCCTCGATTCTTGTCGGTTCTGACCGTTCTGACCGAGTTACGGATGAGACGTCGAATTGCAATGCGCGTTTGTCAGAATCGCGGACATTCAGGTCAGACCAGCAAAAAAATTGAGATATCTTGATTTAGAGACAAGATAGCCAGAAATTCGACATTTTTCAACGGATCTCGGCTATTTATGAACCAATCCTGAAATTCTTGAATGAATTCGACAGAGCTCCAGACGCTCGGCTGCCCCGAACCGGAAATTCAGGAAAAAGTTGGTATTTGGCTGAGAAACCCTCGATTCTCGTCGGTTCTGACCGATCTGACCAAGTTGCGGATGAGACCTCGAATTGCAATGCGCGTTTGTCGGAATCGCAGACATTCGGGTCAGACCAGCAGTAAAATTGAGGAATCTTGATTTAGAGACAAGATAGCCAGAAATTCGACATTTTTTAACGGATCTCGGCTATTGATTAACCGATCCTGAAATTCTTGGGTGGGTTCGACAGGGCCCCAGACACTTAGCTGCCCCGCACCGAAAATTCAGGAAAAAGTTGGTATTTGGCCGAGAAACCCTCGATTCTTGTCGGTTCTGACCGTTCTGACCAAGTTACGGATGAGACGTCGAATTGCAATGCGCGTTCTCCGGAATCGCAGACATTCAGGTCAGACCAGCTGGAAAATTGAGGAATCTTGATTTAGAGACAAGATAGCCAAATATTCGACATTTTTCAACGGATCTCGGCTATTTATTAACCGATCCTGAAATTCTTGGGTGGGTTCGACAGGGCCCGAGACACTCAGCTGCCCCGCACCGAAAATTCAGAAAAAAGTTAGTATACGGCCGAGAAACCCTCGATTCTTGTCGGTTCTGACCGTTCTGACCAAGTTACGGACGAGACGTCGAATTGCAATGCGCGTTCTCCGGAATCGCAGACATTCAGGTAAGACCAGCAGGAAAATTGAGGAATCTTGATTTAGAGACAAGATAGCCAAATATTCGACATTTTTCAACGGGACTCGGCTATTTATGAACCGATCCTGAGATTCTTGGGTGGGTTCGACAGGGCCCCAGACACTCAGCTGCCCCGCACCGAAAATTCAGAATAAAGTTGGTATTTGGCCGAGAAACCCTCGATTCTTGTCGGTTCTGACCGTTCTGACCAAGTTACGGATGAGACGTCGAATTACAATGCGCGTTCTCCGGAATCGCAGACATTCAGGTCAGACCAGCAGGGAAATTGAGGAATCTTGATTTAGAGACAAGATAGCCAAATATTCGACATTTTTCAACGGATCTCGGCTATTTATGAACCGATCCTGAAATTCTTTGGTGGGTTCGACAGGGCTCCAGACACTCAGCTGCCCCGCACCGAAAATTCAGAAAAAAGTTAGTATTTGGCCGAGAAACCCTCGATTCTTGTCGGTTCTGACCGTTCTGACCAAGTTGCGGATGAGACCTCGAATTGCAATGCGCGTTTGTCGGAATCGCAGACATTCGGGTCAGACCAGCAAAAAAATTGAGATATCTTGATTTAGAGACAAGATAGCCAGAAATTCGACATTTTTCAACGGATCTTGGCTATTGATTAACCGATCCTGAAATTCTTGGGTGGGTTCGACAGGGCCCCAGACACTCAGCTGCCCCGCACCGAAAATTCAGGAAAAAGTTGGTATTTGGCCGAGAAACCCTCGATTCTTGTCGGTTCTGACCGTTCTGACCAAGTTACGGATGAGACGTCGAATTACAATGCGCGTTCTCCGGAATCGCAGACATTCAGGTCAGACCAGCAGGGAAATTGAGGAATCTTGATTTAGAGACAAGATAGCCGAATATTCGACATTTTTCAACGGAACTCGGCTATTTATGAACCGATCCTGAGATTCTTGGGTGGGTTCGACAGGGCCCCAGACACTCAGCTGCCCCGCACCGAAAATTCAGAATAAAGTTGGTATTTGGCCGAGAAACCCTCGATTCTTGTCGGTTCTGACCGTTCTGAACAAGTTACGGATGAGACGTCGAATTACCATGCGCGTTCTCCGGAATCGCAGACATTCAGGTCAGACCAGCAGGGAAATTGAGGAATCTTGATTTAGAGACAAGATAGCCAAATATTCGACATTTTTCGACGGATCTCGGCTATTTATGAACCGATCCTGAAATTCTTCGGTGGGTTCGACAGGGCTCCAGACACTCAGCAGCCCCGCACCAAAAATTCAGATAAAAGTTAGTATTTGGCCGAGAAACCCTCGATTCTTGTCGGTTCTGACCGTTCTGACCAAGTTACGGATGAGACGTCGAATTACAATGCGCGTTCTCCGGAATCGCAGACATTCAGGTCAGACCAGCAGGGAAATTGAGGAATCTTGATTTAGAGACAAGATAGCCAAATATTCGACATTTTTCAACGGATCTCGGCTATTTATGAACCGATCCTGAAATTCTTTGGTGGGTTCGACAGGGCTCCAGACACTCAGCTGCCCCGCACCGAAAATTCAGAAAAAAGTTAGTATTTGGCCGAGAAACCCTCGATTCTTGTCGGTTCTGACCGTTCTGACCAAGTTGCGGATGAGACCTCGAATTGCAATGCGCGTTTGTCGGAATCGCAGACATTCGGGTCAGACCAGCAGTAAAATTGAGGAATCTTGATTTAGAGACAAGATAGCCAGAAATTCGACATTTTTCAACGGATCTCGGCTATTGATTAACCGATCCTGAAATTCTTGGGTGGGTTCGACAGGGCCCCAGACACTCAGCTGCCCCGCACCGAAAATTCAGGAAAAAGTTGGTATTTGGCCGAGAAACCCTCGATTCTTGTCGGTTCTGACCGTTCTGACCAAGTTACGGATGAGACGTCGAATTGCAATGCGCGTTCTCCGGAATCGCAGACATTCAGGTCAGACCAGCTGGAAAATTGAGGAATCTTGATTTAGAGACAAGATAGCCGAATATTCGACATTTTTCAACGGATCTCGGCTATTTATGAACCGATCCTGAAATTCTTGGGTGGGTTCGACAGGGCTCCAGACACTCAGCTGCCCCGCACCGAAAATTCAGAAAAAAGTTAATATTTGGCCGAGAAACCCTCGATTCTTGTCGATTCTGGCCGTTCTGACCAAGTTGCGGATGAGACCTCAGATTGCAATGCGCGTTTGTCGGAATCGCAGACATTCGGGTCAGATCAGCAGTAAAATTGAGGAATCTTGATTTAGAGACAAGATAGCCAGAAATTCGACATTTTTCAACGGATCTCGGCTATTTATTAACCGATCCTGAAATTCTTGGGTGGGTTCGACAGGCCCTCAGACGCTCAGCTGCCCCGCACCGAAAATTCAGGATAAAGTTAGTATTTGGCCGAGAAACCCTCGATTCTTGTCGGTTCTGACCGTTCTGACCAAGTTGCGGATGAGACCTCAAATTGCGATGCGCGTTTGTCGGAATCGCAGACATTCGGGTCAGACCAGCAGAAAAATTGAGGAATCTTTATTTAGAGACAAGATAGCCAAATATTCGACATTTTCCAACGGAACTCGGCTATTTATGAACCGATCCTGAAATTCTTGGGTGGGTTCGACAGGGCTCCAGACACTCAGCTGCCCCGCACGGAAAATTCAGAAAAAAGTAAGTATTTGGCCGAGAAACCCTCGATTCTTGTCGATTCTGACCGTTCTGACCAAGTTGCGGATGAGAGCTCAAATTGCAATGCGCGTTTGTCGGAATCGCAGACATTCGGGTCAGACCAGCAGTAAAATTGAGGAATCTTGATTTAGAGACAAGATAGCCAGGAATTCGACATTTTTCAACGGATCTCGGCTATTTATTAACCGATCCTGGAATTCTCGGGTGGGTTCGACAGGGCCCCAGACACTCAGCTGCCCCGCACCGAAAATTCAGGAAAAAGTTGGTATTTGGCCGAGAAACCCTCGATTCTCGTCGGTTCTGACCGTTCTGACCAAGTTACGGATGAGACGTCGAATTGCAATGCGTGTTCTCCGGAATCGCAGACATTCAGGTGAGACCAGCAGAAAAATTGAGGAATCTTGATTTAGAGACGTGATAGCCAAATATTCGACATTTTTCAACGGAACTCGGCTATTTATGAACCGATCCTGAGATTCTTGGGTGGGTTCGACAGGGCCCCAGACACTCAGCTGCCCCGCACCGGAAATTCAGAATAAAGTTGGTATTTGGCCGAGAAACCCTCGATTCTTGTCGGTTCTGACCGTTCTGACCGAGTTACGGATGAGACGTCGAATTACAATGCGCGTTCTCCGGAATCGCAGACATTCAGGTCAGACCAGCAGAAAAATTGAGGAATCTTGATTTAGAGACAAGATAGCCGAATATTCGACATTTTTCAACGGATCTCGGCTATTTATGAACCGATCCTGAAATTCTTTGGTGGGTTCGACAGGGCTCCAGACACTCAGCTGCCCCGCACCGAAAATTCAGAAGAAAGTTAGTATTTGGCCGAGAAACCCTCGATTCTTGTCGGTTCTGACCGTTCTGACCAAGTTGCGGATGAGACCTCAAATTGCAATGCGCGTTCGTCGGAATCGCAGACATTCGGGTCAGACCAGCAGAAAAATTAAGGAATCTTGATTTCGAGACAAGATAGCCAAATATTCGACATTTTTCAACGGAACTCGGCTATTTATAAACCGATCCTGAGATTCTTGGGTGGGTTCGACAGGGCCCCAGACACTCAGCTGCTTCGCACCGAAAATTCAGAATAAAGTTAGTATTTGGCCGAGAAACCCTCGATTCTTGTCGGTTCTGACCGTTCTGACCGAGTTACGGATGAGACGTCGAATTGCAATGCGCGTTTGTCAGAATCGCGGACATTCAGGTCAGACCAGCAAAAAAATTGAGATATCTTGATTTAGAGACAAGATAGCCAGAAATTCGACATTTTTCAACGGATCTCGGCTATTTATGAACCAATCCTGAAATTCTTGAATGAATTCGACAGAGCTCCAGACACTCGGCTGCCCCGAACCGGAAATTCAGGAAAAAGTTGGTATTTGGCTGAGAAACCCTCGATTCTCGTCGGTTCTGACCGATCTGACCAAGTGACGGATGAGACGTCGAATTGCAATGCGCGGTTGTCGAAGTTGCAGACATTCAGGTCAGACCAGCAGAAAAATTGAGGAATCTTGATTTAGAGACAAGATAGCCGGAAATTCGACATTTTTCAACGGATCTCGGCTATTTATGAACCGATCCTGAAATTCTTGGGTGGGTTCGACAGGGCCCCAGACACTCAGCTGCCCCGCACCGAAAATTCAGGAAAAAGTTGGTATTTGGCCGAGAAACCCTCGATTCTCTTCGGTTCTGACCGTTCTGACCAAGTTACGGATGAGACGTCGAATTGTAATGCGCGTTCTCCGGAATCGCAGACATTCAGGTCAGACCAGCAGAAAAATTGAGGAATCTTGATTTAGAGACGAGATAGCCAAATATTCGACATTTTTCAACGGAACTCGGCTATTTATGAACCGATCCTGAGATTCTTGGGTGGGTTCGACAGGGCCCCAGACACTCAGCTGCCCCGCACCGAAAATTCAGAATAAAGTTGGTATTTGGCCGAGAAACCCTCGATTCTTGTCGGTTCTGACCGTTCTGACCAAGTTACGGATGAGACGTCGAATTACAATGCGCGTTCTCCGGAATCGCAGACATTCAGGTCAGACCAGCAGGGAAATTGAGGAATCTTGATTTAGAGACAAGATAGCCAAATATTCGACATTTTTCAACGGATCTCGGCTATTTATGAACCGATCCTGAAATTCTTCGGTGGGTTCGACAGGGCTCCAGACACTCAGCAGCCCCGCACCAAAAATTCAGAAAAAAGTTAGTATTTGGCCGAGAAACCCTCGATTCTTGTCGGTTCTGACCGTTCTGACCAAGTTGCGGATGAGACCTCGAATTGCAATGCGCGTTTGTCGGAATCGCAGACATTCGGGTCAGACCAGCAGTAAAATTGAGGAATCTTGATTTAGAGACAAGATAGCCAGAAATTCGACATTTTTTAACGGATCTCGGCTATTGATTAACCGATCCTGAAATTCTTGGGTGGGTTCGACAGGGCCCCAGACACTTAGCTGCCCCGCACCGAAAATTCAGGAAAAAGTTGGTATTTGGCCGAGAAACCCTCGATTCTTGTCGGTTCTGACCGTTCTGACCAAGTTACGGATGAGACGTCGAATTGCAATGCGCGTTCTCCGGAATCGCAGACATTTAGGTCAGACCAGCTGGAAAATTGAGGAATCTTGATTTAGAGACAAGATAGCCAAATATTCGACATTTTTCAACGGATCTCGGCTATTTATTAACCGATCCTGAAATTCTTGGGTGGGTTCGACAGGGCCCGAGACACTCAGCTGCCCCGCACCGAAAATTCAGAAAAAAGTTAGTATACGGCCGAGAAACCCTCGATTCTTGTCGGTTCTGACCGTTCTGATCAAGTTACGGACGAGACGTCGAATTGCAATGCGCGTTCTCCGGAATCGCAGACATTCAGGTAAGACCAGCAGGAAAATTGAGGAATCTTGATTTAGAGACAAGATAGCCAAATATTCGACATTTTTCAACGGGACTCGGCTATTTATGAACCGATCCTGAGATTCTTGGGTGGGTTCGACAGGGCCCCAGACACTCAGCTGCCCCGCACCGAAAATTCAGAATAAAGTTGGTATTTGGCCGAGAAACCCTCGATTCTTGTCGGTTCTGACCGTTCTGACCAAGTTACGGATGAGACGTCGAATTACAATGCGCGTTCTCCGGAATCGCAGACATTCAGGTCAGACCAGCAGGGAAATTGAGGAATCTTGATTTGGAGACAAGATAGCCAAATATTCGACATTTTTCAACGGATCTCGGCTATTTATGAACCGATCCTGAAATTCTTTGGTGGGTTCGACAGGGCTCCAGACACTCAGCTGCCCCGCACCGAAAATTCAGAAAAAAGTTAGTATTTGGCCGAGAAACCCTCGATTCTTGTCGGTTCTGACCGTTCTGACCAAGTTGCGGATGAGACCTCGAATTGCAATGCGCGTTTGTCGGAATCGCAGACATTCGGGTCAGACCAGCAGTAAAATTGAGGAATCTTGATTTAGAGACAAGATAGCCAGAAATTCGACATTTTTCAACGGATCTCGGCTATTGATTAACCGATCCTGAAATTCTTGGGTGGGTTCGACAGGGCCCCAGACACTCAGCTGCCCCGCACCGAAAATTCAGGAAAAAGTTGGTATTTGGCCGAGAAACCCTCGATTCTTGTCGGTTCTGACCGTTCTGACCAAGTTACGGATGAGACGTCGAATTGCAATGCGCGTTCTCCGGAATCGCAGACATTCAGGTCAGACCAGCTGGAAAATTGAGGAATCTTGATTTAGAGACAAGATAGCCGAATATTCGACATTTTTCAACGGATCTCGGCTATTTATGAACCGATCCTGAAATTCTTGGGTGGGTTCGACAGGGCTCCAGACACTCAGCTGCCCCGCACCGAAAATTCAGAAAAAAGTTAATATTTGGCCGAGAAACCCTCGATTCTTGTCGATTCTGGCCGTTCTGACCAAGTTGCGGATGAGACCTCAGATTGCAATGCGCGTTTGTCGGAATCGCAGACATTCGGGTCAGACCAGCAGTAAAATTGAGGAATCTTGATTTAGAGACAAGATAGCCAGAAATTCGACATTTTTCAACGGATCTCGGCTATTTATTAACCGATCCTGAAATTCTTGGGTGGGTTCGACAGGCCCTCAGACGCTCAGCTGCCCCGCACCGAAAATTCAGGATAAAGTTAGTATTTGGCCGAGAAACCCTCGATTCTCGTCGGTTCTGACCGTTCTGACCAAGTTACGGATGAGACGTCGAATTGCAATGCGCGTTCTCCAGAATCGCAGACATTCAGGTCAGATCAGCAGAAAAATTGAGGAATCTTGATTTAGAGACGAGATAGCCAAATATTCGACATTTTTTTAACGGAACTTGGCTATTTATGAACCGATCCTGAGATTCTTGGGTGAGTTCGACAGGGCCCCAGACACTCAGCTGCCCCGCACCGAAAATTCAGAATAAAGTTGGTATTTGGCTGAGAAACCCTCGATTCTTGTCGGTTTGACCGTTCTGACCAAGTTACGGATGAGACGTCGAATTACAATGCGCGTTTTTCGGAATCGCAGACATTTAGGTCAGACCAGCAGGAAAATTGAGGAATCTTGATTTAGAGACAAGATAGCCAAATATTCGACATTTTTCAACGGATCTCGGCTATTTATGAACGATCCTGAGATTCTTGGGTGGGTTCGACAGGGCCCCAGACACTCAGCTGCCCCGCACCGAAAATTCAGGAAAAAGTTGGTATTTGGCCGAGAAACCCTCGATTCTCTTCGGTTCTGACCGTTCTGACCAAGTTACGGATGAGACGTCGAATTGCAATGCGCGTTTGTCAGAATCGCGGACATTCAGGTCAGACCAGCAAAAAAATTGAGATATCTTGATTTAGAGACAAGATAGCCAGAAATTCGACATTTTTCAACGGATCTCGGCTATTTATGAACCAATCCTGAAATTCTTGAATGAATTCGACAGAGCTCCAGACACTCGGCTGCCCCGCACCGAAAATTCGGAAATGAGTTAGTATTTGGCTGAGAAACCCTCGATTCTCGTCGGTTCTGACCGTTCTGACCAAGTTACGGATGAGACGTCGAATTGCAATGCGCGTTTGTCAGAATCGCGGACATTCAGGTCAGACCAGCAAAAAAATTGAGATATCTTGATTTAGAGACAAGATAGCCAGAAATTCGACATTTTTCAACGGATCTCGGCTATTTATGAACCAATCCTGAAATTCTTGAATGAATTCGACAGAGCTCCAGACACTCGGCTGCCCCGAACCGGAAATTCAGGAAAAAGTTGGTATTTGGCTGAGAAACCCTCGATTCTCGTCGGTTCTGACCGATCTGACCAAGTGACGGATGAGACGTCGAATTGCAATGCGCGGTTGTCGAAGTTGCAGACATTCAGGTCAGACCAGCAGAAAAATTGAGGAATCTTGATTTAGAGACAAGATAGCCGGAAATTCGACATTTTTCAACGGATCTCGGCTATTTATGAACCGATCCTGAAATTCTTGGGTGGGTTCGACAGGGCCCCAGACACTCAGCTGCCCCGCACCGAAAATTCAGGAAAAAGTTGGTATTTGGCCGAGAAACCCTCGATTCTCTTCGGTTCTGACCGTTCTGACCAAGTTACGGATGAGACGTCGTATTGTAATGCGCGTTCTCCGGAATCGCAGACATTCAGGTCAGACCAGCAGAAAAATTGAGGAATCTTGATTTAGAGACGAGATAGCCAAATATTCGACATTTTTCAACGGAACTCGGCTATTTATGAACCGATCCTGAGATTCTTGGGTGGGTTCGACAGGGCCCCAGACACTCAGCTGCCCCGCACCGAAAATTCAGAATAAAGTTGGTATTTGGCCGAGAAACCCTCGATTCTTGTCGGTTCTGACCGTTCTGACCAAGTTACGGATGAGACGTCGAATTACAATGCGCGTTCTCCGGAATCGCAGACATTCAGGTCAGACCAGCAGGGAAATTGAGGAATCTTGATTCAGAGACAAGATAGCCAAATATTCGACATTTTTCAACGGATCTCGGCTATTTATGAACCGATCCTGAAATTCTTCGGTGGGTTCGACAGGGCTCCAGACACTCAGCAGCCCCGCACCAAAAATTCAGAAAAAAGTTAGTATTTGGCCGAGAAACCCTCGATTCTTGTCGGTTCTGACCGTTCTGACCAAGTTGCGGATGAGACCTCGAATTGCAATGCGCGTTTGTCGGAATCGCAGACATTCGGGTCAGACCAGCAGTAAAATTGAGGAATCTTGATTTAGAGACAAGATAGCCAGAAATTCGACATTTTTTAACGGATCTCGGCTATTGATTAACCGATCCTGAAATTCTTGGGTGGGTTCGACAGGGCCCCAGACACTTAGCTGCCCCGCACCGAAAATTCAGGAAAAAGTTGGTATTTGGCCGAGAAACCCTCGATTCTTGTCGGTTCTGACCGTTCTGACCAAGTTACGGATGAGACGTCGAATTGCAATGCGCGTTCTCCGGAATCGCAGACATTCAGGTCAGACCAGCTGGAAAATTGAGGAATCTTGATTTAGAGACAAGATAGCCAAATATTCGACATTTTTCAACGGATCTCGGCTATTTATTAACCGATCCTGAAATTCTTGGGTGGGTTCGACAGGGCCCGAGACACTCAGCTGCCCCGCACCGAAAATTCAGAAAAAAGTTAGTATACGGCCGAGAAACCCTCGATTCTTGTCGGTTCTGACCGTTCTGATCAAGTTACGGACGAGACGTCGAATTGCAATGCGCGTTCTCCGGAATCGCAGACATTCAGGTAAGACCAGCAGGAAAATTGAGGAATCTTGATTTAGAGACAAGATAGCCAAATATTCGACATTTTTCAACGGGACTCGGCTATTTATGAACCGATCCTGAGATTCTTGGGTGGGTTCGACAGGGCCCCAGACACTCAGCTGCCCCGCACCGAAAATTCAGAATAAAGTTGGTATTTGGCCGAGAAACCCTCGATTCTTGTCGGTTCTGACCGTTCTGACCAAGTTACGGATGAGACGTCGAATTACAATGCGCGTTCTCCGGAATCGCAGACATTCAGGTCAGACCAGCAGGGAAATTGAGGAATCTTGATTTAGAGACAAGATAGCCAAATATTCGACATTTTTCAACGGATCTCGGCTATTTATGAACCGATCCTGAAATTCTTTGGTGGGTTCGACAGGGCTCCAGACACTCAGCTGCCCCGCACCGAAAATTCAGAAAAAAGTTAGTATTTGGCCGAGAAACCCTCGATTCTTGTCGGTTCTGACCGTTCTGACCAAGTTGCGGATGAGACCTCGAATTGCAATGCGCGTTTGTCGGAATCGCAGACATTCGGGTCAGACCAGCAGTAAAATTGAGGAATCTTGATTTAGAGACAAGATAGCCAGAAATTCGACATTTTTCAACGGATCTCGGCTATTGATTAACCGATCCTGAAATTCTTGGGTGGGTTCGACAGGGCCCCAGACACTCAGCTGCCCCGCACCGAAAATTCAGGAAAAAGTTGGTATTTGGCCGAGAAGTCCTCGATTCTTGTCGGTTCTGACCGTTCTGACCAAGTTACGGATGAGACGTCGAATTGCAATGCGCGTTCTCCGGAATCGCAGACATTCAGGTCAGACCAGCTGGAAAATTGAGGAATCTTGATTTAGAGACAAGATAGCCGAATATTCGACATTTTTCAACGGATCTCGGCTATTTATGAACCGATCCTGAAATTCTTGGGTGGGTTCGACAGGGCTCCAGACACTCAGCTGCCCCGCACCGAAAATTCAGAAAAAAGTTAATATTTGGCCGAGAAACCCTCGATTCTTGTCGATTCTGGCCGTTCTGACCAAGTTGCGGATGAGACCTCAGATTGCGATGCGCGTTTGTCGGAATCGCAGACATTCGGGTCAGACCAGCAGTAAAATTGAGGAATCTTGATTTAGAGACAAGATAGCCAGAAATTCGACATTTTTCAACGGATCTCGGCTATTTATTAACCGATCCTGAAATTCTTGGGTGGGTTCGACAGGCCCTCAGACGCTCAGCTGCCCCGCACCGAAAATTCAGGAAAAAGTTAGTATTTGGCCGAGAAACCCTCGATTCTTGTCGGTTCTGACCGTTCTGACCAAGTTGCGAATGAGACCTCAAATTGCGATGCGCGTTTGTCGGAATCGCAGACATTCGGGTCAGACCAGCAGAAAAATTGAGGAATCTTTATTTAGAGACAAGATAGCCAAATATTCGACATTTTCCAACGGAACTCGGCTATTTATGAACCGATCCTGAAATTCTTGGGTGGGTTCGACAGGGCTCCAGACACTGAGCTGCCCCGCACTGAAAATTCAGAAAAAAGTAAGTATTTGGCCGAGAAACCCTCGATTCTTGTCGATTCTGACCGTTCTGACCAAGTTGCGGATGAGAGCTCAAATTGCAATGCGCGTTTGTCGGAATCGCAGACATTCGGGTCAGACCAGCAGTAAAATTGAGGAATCTTGATTTAGAGACAAGATAGCCAGGAATTCGACATTTTTCAACGGATCTCGGCTATTTATTAACCGATCCTGAAATTCTCGGGTGGGTTCGACAGGGCCCCAGACACTCAGCTGCCCCGCACCGAAAATTCAGGAAAAAGTTGGTATTTGGCCGAGAAACCCTCGATTCTCGTCGGTTCTGACCGTTCTGACCAAGTTACGGATGAGACGTCGAATTGCAATGCGTGTTCTCCGGAATCGCAGACATTCAGGTGAGACCAGCAGAAAAATTGAGGAATCTTGATTTAGAGACGAGATAGCCAAATATTCGACATTTTTCAACGGAACTCGGCTATTTATGAACCGATCCTGAGATTCTTGGGTGGGTTCGACAGGGCCCCAGACACTCAGCTGCCCCGCACCGGAAATTCAGAATAAAGTTGGTATTTGGCCGAGAAACCCTCGATTCTTGTCGGTTCTGACCGTTCTGACCGAGTTACGGATGAGACGTCGAATTACAATGCGCGTTCTCCGGAATCGCAGACATTCAGGTCAGACCAGCAGAAAAATTGAGGAATCTTGATTTAGAGACAAGATAGCCAAATATTCGACATTTTTCAACGGATCTCGGCTATTTATGAACCGATCCTGAAATTCTTTGGTGGGTTCGACAGGGCTCCAGACACTCAGCTGCCCCGCACCGAAAATTCAGAAAAAAGTTAGTATTTGGCCGAGAAACCCTCGATTCTTGTCGGTTCTGACCGTTCTGACCAAGTTGCGGATGAGACCTCGAATTGCAATGCGCGTTTGTCGGAATCGCAGACATTCGGGTCAGACCAGCAGTAAAATTGAGGAATCTTGATTTAGAGACAAGATAGCCAGAAATTCGACATTTTTCAACGGATCTCGGCTATTGATTAACCGATCCTGAAATTCTTGGGTGGGTTCGACAGGGCCCCAGACACTCAGCTGCCCCGCACCGAAAATTCAGGAAAAAGTTGGTATTTGGCCGAGAAACCCTCGATTCTTGTCGGTTCTGACCGTTCTGACCAAGTTACGGATGAGACGTCGAATTGCAATGCGCGTTCTCCGGAATCGCAGACATTCAGGTCAGACCAGCTGGAAAATTGAGGAATCTTGATTTAGAGACAAGATAGCCGAATATTCGACATTTTTCAACGGATCTCGGCTATTTATGAACCGATCCTGAAATTCTTGGGTGGGTTCGACAGGGCTCCAGACACTCAGCTGCCCCGCACCGAAAATTCAGAAAAAAGTTAATATTTGGCCGAGAAACCCTCGATTCTTGTCGATTCTGGCCGTTCTGACCAAGTTGCGGATGAGACCTCAGATTGCAATGCGCGTTTGTCGGAATCGCAGACATTCGGGTCAGACCAGCAGTAAAATTGAGGAATCTTGATTTAGAGACAAGATAGCCAGAAATTCGACATTTTTCAACGGATCTCGGCTATTTATTAACCGATCCTGAAATTCTTGGGTGGGTTCGACAGGCCCTCAGACGCTCAGCTGCCCCGCACCGAAAATTCAGGATAAAGTTAGTATTTGGCCGAGAAACCCTCGATTCTTGTCGGTTCTGACCGTTCTGACCAAGTTGCGGATGAGACCTCAAATTGCGATGCGCGTTTGTCGGAATCGCAGACATTCGGGTCAGACCAGCAGAAAAATTGAGGAATCTTTATTTAGAGACAAGATAGCCAAATATTCGACATTTTCCAACGGAACTCGGCTATTTATGAACCGATCCTGAAATTCTTGGGTGGGTTCGACAGGGCTCCAGACACTCAGCTGCCCCGCACTGAAAATTCAGAAAAAAGTAAGTATTTGGCCGAGAAACCCTCGATTCTTGTCGATTCTGACCGTTCTGACCAAGTTGCGGATGAGAGCTCAAATTGCAATGCGCGTTTGTCGGAATCGCAGACATTCGGGTCAGACCAGCAGTAAAATTGAGGAATCTTGATTTAGAGACAAGATAGCCAGGAATTCGACATTTTTCAACGGATCTCGGCTATTTATTAACCGATCCTGGAATTCTCGGGTGGGTTCGACAGGGCCCCAGACACTCAGCTGCCCCGCACCGAAAATTCAGGAAAAAGTTGGTATTTGGCCGAGAAACCCTCGATTCTCGTCGGTTCTGACCGTTCTGACCAAGTTACGGATGAGACGTCGAATTGCAATGCGTGTTCTCCGGAATCGCAGACATTCAGGTGAGACCAGCAGAAAAATTGAGGAATCTTGATTTAGAGACGTGATAGCCAAATATTCGACATTTTTCAACGGAACTCGGCTATTTATGAACCGATCCTGAGATTCTTGGGTGGGTTCGACAGGGCCCCAGACACTCAGCTGCCCCGCACCGGAAATTCAGAATAAAGTTGGTATTTGGCCGAGAAACCCTCGATTCTTGTCGGTTCTGACCGTTCTGACCGAGTTACGGATGAGACGTCGAATTACAATGCGCGTTCTCCGGAATCGCAGACATTCAGGTCAGACCAGCAGAAAAATTGAGGAATCTTGATTTAGAGACAAGATAGCCGAATATTCGACATTTTTCAACGGATCTCGGCTATTTATGAACCGATCCTGAAATTCTTTGGTGGGTTCGACAGGGCTCCAGACACTCAGCTGCCCCGCACCGAAAATTCAGAAGAAAGTTAGTATTTGGCCGAGAAACCCTCGATTCTTGTCGGTTCTGACCGTTCTGACCAAGTTGCGGATGAGACCTCAAATTGCAATGCGCGTTCGTCGGAATCGCAGACATTCGGGTCAGACCAGCAGAAAAATTAAGGAATCTTGATTTCGAGACAAGATAGCCAAATATTCGACATTTTTCAACGGAACTCGGCTATTTATAAACCGATCCTGAGATTCTTGGGTGGGTTCGACAGGGCCCCAGACACTCAGCTGCTTCGCACCGAAAATTCAGAATAAAGTTAGTATTTGGCCGAGAAACCCTCGATTCTTGTCGGTTCTGACCGTTCTGACCGAGTTACGGATGAGACGTCGAATTGCAATGCGCGTTTGTCAGAATCGCGGACATTCAGGTCAGACCAGCAAAAAAATTGAGATATCTTGATTTAGAGACAAGATAGCCAGAAATTCGACATTTTTCAACGGATCTCGGCTATTTATGAACCAATCCTGAAATTCTTGAATGAATTCGACAGAGCTCCAGACACTCGGCTGCCCCGAACCGGAAATTCAGGAAAAAGTTGGTATTTGGCTGAGAAACCCTCGATTCTCGTCGGTTCTGACCGATCTGACCAAGTGACGGATGAGACGTCGAATTGCAATGCGCGGTTGTCGAAGTTGCAGACATTCAGGTCAGACCAGCAGAAAAATTGAGGAATCTTGATTTAGAGACAAGATAGCCGGAAATTCGACATTTTTCAACGGATCTCGGCTATTTATGAACCGATCCTGAAATTCTTGGGTGGGTTCGACAGGGCCCCAGACACTCAGCTGCCCCGCACCGAAAATTCAGGAAAAAGTTGGTATTTGGCCGAGAAACCCTCGATTCTCTTCGGTTCTGACCGTTCTGACCAAGTTACGGATGAGACGTCGAATTGTAATGCGCGTTCTCCGGAATCGCAGACATTCAGGTCAGACCAGCAGAAAAATTGAGGAATCTTGATTTAGAGACGAGATAGCCAAATATTCGACATTTTTCAACGGAACTCGGCTATTTATGAACCGATCCTGAGATCCTTGGGTGGGTTCGACAGGGCCCCAGACACTCAGCTGCCCCGCACCGAAAATTCAGAATAAAGTTGGTATTTGGCCGAGAAACCCTCGATTCTTGTCGGTTCTGACCGTTCTGACCAAGTTACGGATGAGACGTCGAATTACAATGCGCGTTCTCCGGAATCGCAGACATTCAGGTCAGACCAGCAGGGAAATTGAGGAATCTTGATTTAGAGACAAGATAGCCAAATATTCGACATTTTTCAACGGATCTCGGCTATTTATGAACCGATCCTGAAATTCTTCGGTGGGTTCGACAGGGCTCCAGACACTCAGCAGCCCCGCACCAAAAATTCAGAAAAAAGTTAGTATTTGGCCGAGAAACCCTCGATTCTTGTCGGTTCTGACCGTTCTGACCAAGTTGCGGATGAGACCTCGAATTGCAATGCGCGTTTGTCGGAATCGCAGACATTCGGGTCAGACCAGCAGTAAAATTGAGGAATCTTGATTTAGAGACAAGATAGCCAGAAATTCGACATTTTTTAACGGATCTCGGCTATTGATTAACCGATCCTGAAATTCTTGGGTGGGTTCGACAGGGCCCCAGACACTTAGCTGCCCCGCACCGAAAATTCAGGAAAAAGTTGGTATTTGGCCGAGAAACCCTCGATTCTTGTCGGTTCTGACCGTTCTGACCAAGTTACGGATGAGACGTCGAATTGCAATGCGCGTTCTCCGGAATCGCAGACATTCAGGTCAGACCAGCTGGAAAATTGAGGAATCTTGATTTAGAGACAAGATAGCCAAATATTCGACATTTTTCAACGGATCTCGGCTATTTATTAACCGATCCTGAAATTCTTGGGTGGGTTCGACAGGGCCCGAGACACTCAGCTGCCCCGCACCGAAAATTCAGAAAAAAGTTAGTATACGGCCGAGAAACCCTCGATTCTTGTCGGTTCTGACCGTTCTGATCAAGTTACGGACGAGACGTCGAATTGCAATGCGCGTTCTCCGGAATCGCAGACATTCAGGTAAGACCAGCAGGAAAATTGAGGAATCTTGATTTAGAGACAAGATAGCCAAATATTCGACATTTTTCAACGGGACTCGGCTATTTATGAACCGATCCTGAGATTCTTGGGTGGGTTCGACAGGGCCCCAGACACTCAGCTGCCCCGCACCGAAAATTCAGAATAATGTTGGTATTTGGCCGAGAAACCCTCGATTCTTGTCGGTTCTGACCGTTCTGACCAAGTTACGGATGAGACGTCGAATTACAATGCGCGTTCTCCGGAATCGCAGACATTCAGGTCAGACCAGCAGGGAAATTGAGGAATCTTGATTTAGAGACAAGATAGCCAAATATTCGACATTTTTCAACGGATCTCGGCTATTTATGAACCGATCCTGAAATTCTTTGGTGGGTTCGACAGGGCTCCAGACACTCAGCTGCCCCGCACCGAAAATTCAGAAAAAAGTTAGTATTTGGCCGAGAAACCCTCGATTCTTGTCGGTTCTGACCGTTCTGACCAAGTTGCGGATGAGACCTCGAATTGCAATGCGCGTTTGTCGGAATCGCAGACATTCGGGTCAGACCAGCAGTAAAATTGAGGAATCTTGATTTAGAGACAAGATAGCCAGAAATTCGACATTTTTCAACGGATCTCGGCTATTGATTAACCGATCCTGAAATTCTTGGGTGGGTTCGACAGGGCCCCAGACACTCAGCTGCCCCGCACCGAAAATTCAGGAAAAAGTTGGTATTTGGCCGAGAAACCCTCGATTCTTGTCGGTTCTGACCGTTCTGACCAAGTTACGGATGAGACGTCGAATTGCAATGCGCGTTCTCCGGAATCGCAGACATTCAGGTCAGACCAGCTGGAAAATTGAGGAATCTTGATTTAGAGACAAGATAGCCGAATATTCGACATTTTTCAACGGATCTCGGCTATTTATGAACCGATCCTGAAATTCTTGGGTGGGTTCGACAGGGCTCCAGACACTCAGCTGCCCCGCACCGAAAATTCAGAAAAAAGTTAATATTTGGCCGAGAAACCCTCGATTCTTGTCGATTCTGGCCGTTCTGACCAAGTTGCGGATGAGACCTCAGATTGCAATGCGCGTTTGTCGGAATCGCAGACATTTGGGTCAGACCAGCAGTAAAATTGAGGAATCTTGATTTAGAGACAAGATAGCCAGAAATTCGACATTTTTCAACGGATCTCGGCTATTTATTAACCGATCCTGAAATTCTTGGGTGGGTTCGACAGGCCCTCAGACGCTCAGCTGCCCCGCACCGAAAATTCAGGATAAAGTTAGTATTTGGCCGAGAAACCCTCGATTCTCGTCGGTTCTGACCGTTCTGACCAAGTTACGGATGAGACGTCGAATTGCAATGCGCGTTCTCCAGAATCGCAGACATTCAGGTCAGATCAGCAGAAAAATTGAGGAATCTTGATTTAGAGACGAGATAGCCAAATATTCGACATTTTTTTAACGGAACTTGGCTATTTATGAACCGATCCTGAGATTCTTGGGTGAGTTCGACAGGGCCCCAGACACTCAGCTGCCCCGCACCGAAAATTCAGAATAAAGTTGGTATTTGGCTGAGAAACCCTCGATTCTTGTCGGTTTGACCGTTCTGACCAAGTTACGGATGAGACGTCGAATTACAATGCGCGTTTTTCGGAATCGCAGACATTTAGGTCAGACCAGCAGGAAAATTGAGGAATCTTGATTTAGAGACAAGATAGCCAAATATTCGACATTTTTCAACGGATCTCGGCTATTTATGAACGATCCTGAGATTCTTGGGTGGGTTCGACAGGGCCCCAGACACTCAGCTGCCCCGCACCGAAAATTCAGGAAAAAGTTGGTATTTGGCCGAGAAACCCTCGATTCTCTTCGGTTCTGACCGTTCTGACCAAGTTACGGATGAGACGTCGAATTGCAATGCGCGTTTGTCAGAATCGCGGACATTCAGGTCAGACCAGCAAAAAAATTGAGATATCTTGATTTAGAGACAAGATAGCCAGAAATTCGACATTTTTCAACGGATCTCGGCTATTCATGAACCAATCCTGAAATTCTTGAATGAATTCGACAGAGCTCCAGACACTCGGCTGCCCCGCACCGAAAATTCGGAAATGAGTTAGTATTTGGCTGAGAAACCCTCGATTCTCGTCGGTTCTGACCGTTCTGACCAAGTTACGGATGAGACGTCGAATTGCAATGCGCGTTTGTCAGAATCGCGGACATTCAGGTCAGACCAGCAAAAAAATTGAGATATCTTGATTTAGAGACAAGATAGCCAGAAATTCGACATTTTTCAACGGATCTCGGCTATTTATGAACCAATCCTGAAATTCTTGAATGAATTCGACAGAGCTCCAGACACTCGGCTGCCCCGAACCGGAAATTCAGGAAAAAGTTGGTATTTGGCTGAGAAACCCTCGATTCTCGTCGGTTCTGACCGATCTGACCAAGTGACGGATGAGACGTCGAATTGCAATGCGCGGTTGTCGAAGTTGCAGACATTCAGGTCAGACCAGCAGAAAAATTGAGGAATCTTGATTTAGAGACAAGATAGCCGGAAATTCGACATTTTTCAACGGATCTCGGCTATTTATGAACCGATCCTGAAATTCTTGGGTGGGTTCGACAGGGCCCCAGACACTCAGCTGCCCCGCACCGAAAATTCAGGAAAAAGTTGGTATTTGGCCGAGAAACCCTCGATTCTCTTCGGTTCTGACCGTTCTGACCAAGTTACGGATGAGACGTCGAATTGTAATGCGCGTTCTCCGGAATCGCAGACATTCAGGTCAGACCAGCAGAAAAATTGAGGAATCTTGATTTAGAGACGAGATAGCCAAATATTCGACATTTTTCAACGGAACTCGGCTATTTATAAACCGATCCTGAGATTCTTGGGTGGGTTCGACAGGGCCCCAGACACTCAGCTGCCCCGCACCGAAAATTCAGAATAAAGTTGGTATTTGGCCGAGAAACCCTCGATTCTTGTCGGTTCTGACCGTTCTGACCAAGTTACGGATGAGACGTCGAATTACAATGCGCGTTCTCCGGAATCGCAGACATTCAGGTCAGACCAGCAGGGAAATTGAGGAATCTTGATTTAGAGACAAGATAGCCAAATATTCGACATTTTTCAACGGATCTCGGCTATTTATGAACCGATCCTGAAATTCTTCGGTGGGTTCGACAGGGCTCCAGACACTCAGCAGCCCCGCACCAAAAATTCAGAAAAAAGTTAGTATTTGGCCGAGAAACCCTCGATTCTTGTCGGTTCTGACCGTTCTGACCAAGTTGCGGATGAGACCTCGAATTGCAATGCGCGTTTGTCGGAATCGCAGACATTCGGGTCAGACCAGCAGTAAAATTGAGGAATCTTGATTTAGAGACAAGATAGCCAGAAATTCGACATTTTTTAACGGATCTCGGCTATTGATTAACCGATCCTGAAATTCTTGGGTGGGTTCGACAGGGCCCCAGACACTTAGCTGCCCCGCACCGAAAATTCAGGAAAAAGTTGGTATTTGGCCGAGAAACCCTCGATTCTTGTCGGTTCTGACCGTTCTGACCAAGTTACGGATGAGACGTCGAATTGCAATGCGCGTTCTCCGGAATCGCAGACATTCAGGTCAGACCAGCTGGAAAATTGAGGAATCTTGATTTAGAGACAAGATAGCCAAATATTCGACATTTTTCAACGGATCTCGGCTATTTATTAACCGATCCTGAAATTCTTGGGTGGGTTCGACAGGGCCCGAGACACTCAGCTGCCCCGCACCGAAAATTCAGAAAAAAGTTAGTATACGGCCGAGAAACCCTCGATTCTTGTCGGTTCTGACCGTTCTGATCAAGTTACGGACGAGACGTCGAATTGCAATGCGCGTTCTCCGGAATCGCAGACATTCAGGTAAGACCAGCAGGAAAATTGAGGAATCTTGATTTAGAGACAAGATAGCCAAATATTCGACATTTTTCAACGGGACTCGGCTATTTATGAACCGATCCTGAGATTCTTGGGTGGGTTCGACAGGGCCCCAGACACTCAGCTGCCCCGCACCGAAAATTCAGAATAAAGTTGGTATTTGGCCGAGAAACCCTCGATTCTTGTCGGTTCTGACCGTTCTGACCAAGTTACGGATGAGACGTCGAATTACAATGCGCGTTCTTCGGAATCGCAGACATTCAGGTCAGACCAGCAGGGAAATTGAGGAATCTTGATTTAGAGACAAGATAGCCAAATATTCGACATTTTTCAACGGATCTCGGCTATTTATGAACCGATCCTGAAATTCTTTGGTGGGTTCGACAGGGCTCCAGACACTCAGCTGCCCCGCACCGAAAATTCAGAAAAAAGTTAGTATTTGGCCGAGAAACCCTCGATTCTTGTCGGTTCTGACCGTTCTGACCAAGTTGCGGATGAGACCTCGAATTGCAATGCGCGTTTGTCGGAATCGCAGACATTCGGGTCAGACCAGCAGTAAAATTGAGGAATCTTGATTTAGAGACAAGATAGCCAGAAATTCGACATTTTTCAACGGATCTCGGCTATTGATTAACCGATCCTGAAATTCTTGGGTGGGTTCGACAGGGCCCCAGACACTCAGCTGCCCCGCACCGAAAATTCAGGAAAAAGTTGGTATTTGGCCGAGAAACCCTCGATTCTTGTCGGTTCTGACCGTTCTGACCAAGTTACGGATGAGACGTCGAATTGCAATGCGCGTTCTCCGGAATCGCAGACATTCAGGTCAGACCAGCTGGAAAATTGAGGAATCTTGATTTAGAGACAAGATAGCCGAATATTCGACATTTTTCAACGGATCTCGGCTATTTATGAACCGATCCTGAAATTCTTGGGTGGGTTCGACAGGGCTCCAGACACTCAGCTGCCCCGCACCGAAAATTCAGAAAAAAGTTAATATTTGGCCGAGAAACCCTCGATTCTTGTCGATTCTGGCCGTTCTGACCAAGTTGCGGATGAGACCTCAGATTGCGATGCGCGTTTGTCGGAATCGCAGACATTCGGGTCAGACCAGCAGTAAAATTGAGGAATCTTGATTTAGAGACAAGATAGCCAGAAATTCGACATTTTTCAACGGATCTCGGCTATTTATTAACCGATCCTGAAATTCTTGGGTGGGTTCGACAGGCCCTCAGACGCTCAGCTGCCCCGCACCGAAAATTCAGGAAAAAGTTAGTATTTGGCCGAGAAACCCTCGATTCTTGTCGGTTCTGACCGTTCTGACCAAGTTGCGGATGAGACCTCAAATTGCGATGCGCGTTTGTCGGAATCGCAGACATTCGGGTCAGACCAGCAGAAAAATTGAGGAATCTTTATTTAGAGACAAGATAGCCAAATATTCGACATTTTCCAACGGAACTCGGCTATTTATGAACCGATCCTGAAATTCTTGGGTGGGTTCGACAGGGCTCCAGACACTGAGCTGCCCCGCACTGAAAATTCAGAAAAAAGTAAGTATTTGGCCGAGAAACCCTCGATTCTTGTCGATTCTGACCGTTCTGACCAAGTTGCGGATGAGAGCTCAAATTGCAATGCGCGTTTGTCGGAATCGCAGACATTCGGGTCAGACCAGCAGTAAAATTGAGGAATCTTGATTTAGAGACAAGATAGCCAGGAATTCGACATTTTTCAACGGATCTCGGCTATTTATGAACCGATCCTGAAATTCTCGGGTGGGTTCGACAGGGCCCCAGACACTCAGCTGCCCCGCACCGAAAATTCAGGAAAAAGTTGGTATTTGGCCGAGAAACCCTCGATTCTCGTCGGTTCTGACCGTTCTGACCAAGTTACGGATGAGACGTCGAATTGCAATGCGTGTTCTCCGGAATCGCAGACATTCAGGTGAGACCAGCAGAAAAATTGAGGAATCTTGATTTAGAGACGAGATAGCCAAATATTCGACATTTTTCAACGGAACTCGGCTATTTATGAACCGATCCTGAGATTCTTGGGTGGGTTCGACAGGGCCCCAGACACTCAGCTGCCCCGCACCGGAAATTCAGAATAAAGTTGGTATTTGGCCGAGAAACCCTCGATTCTTGTCGGTTCTGACCGTTCTGACCGAGTTACGGATGAGACGTCGAATTACAATGCGCGTTCTCCGGAATCGCAGACATTCAGGTCAGACCAGCAGAAAAATTGAGGAATCTTGATTTAGAGACAAGATAGCCGAATATTCGACATTTTTCAACGGATCTCGGCTATTTATGAACCGATCCTGAAATTCTTTGGTGGGTTCGACAGGGCTCCAGACACTCAGCTGCCCCGCACCGAAAATTCAGAAGAAAGTTAGTATTTGGCCGAGAAACCCTCGATTCTTGTCGGTTCTGACCGTTCTGACCAAGTTGCGGATGAGACCTCAAATTGCAATGCGCGTTCGTCGGAATCGCAGACATTCGGGTCAGACCAGCAGAAAAATTAAGGAATCTTGATTTCGAGACAAGATAGCCAAATATTCGACATTTTTCAACGGAACTCGGCTATTTATAAACCGATCCTGAGATTCTTGGGTGGGTTCGACAGGGCCCCAGACACTCAGCTGCTTCGCACCGAAAATTCAGAATAAAGTTAGTATTTGGCCGAGAAACCCTCGATTCTTGTCGGTTCTGACCGTTCTGACCGAGTTACGGATGAGACGTCGAATTACAATGCGCGTTCTCCGGAATCACAGACATTCAGGTCAGACCAGCAGGAAAATTGAGGAATCTTGATTTAGAGACAAGATAGCCAAATATTCGACATTTTTCAACGGATCTCGGCTATTTATGAACCGATCCTGAAATTCTTGGGTGGGTTCGACAGGGCTCCAGACACTCAGCTGCCCCGCACCGAAAATTCAGAAAAAAGTTAGTATTTGGCCGAGAAACCCTCGATTCTTGTCGGTTCTGACCGTTCTGACCAAGTTGCGGATGAGACCTCAAATTGCAATGCGCGTTTGTCGGAATCGCAGACATTCGGGTCAGACCAGCAGAAAAATTGAGGAATCTTGATTTAGAGACAAGATAGCCAAATATTCGACATTTTTCAACGGAACTCGGCTATTTATGAACCGATCCCGAAATTTTTGGCTGGGTTCGACAGGGCTCCAGACACTCAGCTGCCCCGCACCGAAAATTCAGAAAAAAGTAAGTATTTGGCCGAGAAACCCTCGATTCTTGTCGATTCTGACCGTTCTGACCAAGTTGCGAATGAGACCTCAAATTGCAATGCGCGTTTGTCGGAATCGCAGACATTCGGGTCAGACCAGCAGTAGAATTGAGGAATCTTGATTTAAAGACAAGATAGCCAGGAATTCGACATTTTTCAACGGATCTCGGCTATTTATTAACCGATCCTGAAATTCTTGGGTGGGTTCGACAGGGCCCCAGACACTCAGCTGCCCCGCACCGAAAATTCAGGAAAAAGTTGGTATTTGGCCGAGAAACCCTCGATTCTCGTCGGTTCTGACCGTTCTGACCAAGTTACGGATGAGACGTCGAATTGCAATGCGCGTTCTCCAGAATCGCAGACATTCAGGTCAGATCAGCAGAAAAATTGAGGAATCTTGATTTAGAGACGAGATAGCCAAATATTCGACATTTTTTTAACGGAACTTGGCTATTTATGAACCGATCCTGAGATTCTTGGGTGAGTTCGACAGGGCCCCAGACACTCAGCTGCCCCGCACCGAAAATTCAGAATAAAGTTGGTATTTGGCTGAGAAACCCTCGATTCTTGTCGGTTTGACCGTTCTGACCAAGTTACGGATGAGACGTCGAATTACAATGCGCGTTTTTCGGAATCGCAGACATTCGGGTCAGACCAGCAGGAAAATTGAGGAATCTTGATTTAGAGACAAGATAGCCAAATATTCGACATTTTTCAACGGATCTCGGCTATTTATGAACGATCCTGAGATTGTTGGGTGGGTTCGACAGGGCCCCAGACACTCAGCTGCCCCGCACCGAAAATTCAGGAAAAAGTTGGTATTTGGCCGAGAAACCCTCGATTCTCTTCGGTTCTGACCGTTCTGACCAAGTTACGGATGAGACGTCGAATTGTAATGCGCGTTCTCCGGAATCGCAGACATTCAGGTCAGACCAGCAGAAAAATTGAGGAATCTTGATTTAGAGACGAGAT
This sequence comes from Diprion similis, assembly GCF_021155765.1. NCBI lineage: Eukaryota > Metazoa > Arthropoda > Insecta > Hymenoptera > Diprionidae > Diprion > Diprion similis. The sequence goes on along the minus strand of NC_060105.1, from coordinate 14,960,278 downwards.
AGCCAAATATTCGACATTTTTCAACGGAACTCGGCTATTTATGAACCGATCCTGAGATTCTTGGGTGGGTTCGACAGGGCCCCAGACACTCAGCTGCCCCGCACCGAAAATTCAGAATAAAGTTGGTATTTGGCCGAGAAACCCTCGATTCTTGTCGGTTCTGACCGTTCTGACCAAGTTACGTATGAGACGTCGAATTACAATGCGCGTTCTCCGGAATCGCAGACATTCAGGTCAGACCAGCAGGGAAATTGAGGAATCTTGATTTAGAGACAAGATAGCCGAATATTCGACATTTTTCAACGGATCTCGGCTATTTATGAACCAATCCTGAAATTCTTCGGTGGGTTCGACAGGGCTCCAGACACTCAGCAGCCCCGCACCAAAAATTCAGAAAAAAGTTAGTATTTGGCCGAGAAACCCTCGATTCTTGTCGGTTCTGACCGTTCTGACCAAGTTGCGGATGAGACCTCGAATTGCAATGCGCGTTTGTCGGAATCGCAGACATTCGGGTCAGACCAGCAGTAAAATTGAGGAATCTTGATTTAGAGACAAGATAGCCAGAAATTCGACATTTTTTAACGGATCTCGGCTATTGATTAACCGATCCTGAAATTCTTGGGTGGGTTCGACAGGGCCCCAGACACTTAGCTGCCCCGCACCGAAAATTCAGGAAAAAGTTGGTATTTGGCCGAGAAACCCTCGATTCTTGTCGGTTCTGACCGTTCTGACCAAGTTACGGATGAGACGTCGAATTGCAATGCGCGTTCTCCGGAATCGCAGACATTCAGGTCAGACCAGCTGGAAAATTGAGGAATCTTGATTTAGAGACAAGATAGCCAAATATTCGACATTTTTCAACGGATCTCGGCTATTTATTAACCGATCCTGAAATTCTTGGGTGGGTTCGACAGGGCCCGAGACACTCAGCTGCCCCGCACCGAAAATTCAGAAAAAAGTTAGTATACGGCCGAGAAACCCTCGATTCTTGTCGGTTTTGACCGTTCTGACCAAGTTACGGACGAGACGTCGAATTGCAATGCGCGTTCTCCGGAATCGCAGACATTCAGGTAAGACCAGCAGGAAAATTGAGGAATCTTGATTTAGAGACAAGATAGCCAAATATTCGACATTTTTCAACGGGACTCGGCTATTTATGAACCGATCCTGAGATTCTTGGGTGGGTTCGACAGGGCCCCAGACACTCAGCTGCCCCGCACCGAAAATTCAGAATAAAGTTGGTATTTGGCCGAGAAACCCTCGATTCTTGTCGGTTCTGACCGTTCTGACCAAGTTACGGATGAGACGTCGAATTACAATGCGCGTTCTCCGGAATCGCAGACATTCAGGTGAGACCAGCAGGGAAATTGAGGAATCTTGATTTAGAGACAAGATAGCCAAATATTCGACATTTTTCAACGGATCTCGGCTATTTATGAACCGATCCTGAAATTCTTTGGTGGGTTCGACAGGGCTCCAGACACTCAGCTGCCCCGCACCGAAAATTCAGAAAAAAGTTAGTATTTGGCCGAGAAACCCTCGATTCTTGTCGGTTCTGACCGTTCTGACCAAGTTGCGGATGAGACCTCGAATTGCAATGCGCGTTTGTCGGAATCGCAGACATTCGGGTCAGACCAGCAAAAAAATTGAGATATCTTGATTTAGAGACAAGATAGCCAGAAATTCGACATTTTTCAACGGATCTCGGCTATTGATTAACCGATCCTGAAATTCTTGGGTGGGTTCGACAGGGCCCCAGACACTCAGCTGCCCCGCACCGAAAATTCAGGAAAAAGTTGGTATTTGGCCGAGAAACCCTCGATTCTTGTCGGTTCTGACCGTTCTGACCAAGTTACGGATGAGACGTCGAATTACAATGCGCGTTCTCCGGAATCGCAGACATTCAGGTCAGACCAGCAGGGAAATTGAGGAATCTTGATTTAGAGACAAGATAGCCGAATATTCGACATTTTTCAACGGAACTCGGCTATTTATGAACCGATCCTGAGATTCTTGGGTGGGTTCGACAGGGCCCCAGACACTCAGCTGCCCCGCACCGAAAATTCAGAATAAAGTTGGTATTTGGCCGAGAAACCCTCGATTCTTGTCGGTTCTGACCGTTCTGACCAAGTTACGGATGAGACGTCGAATTACCATGCGCGTTCTCCGGAATCGCAGACATTCAGGTCAGACCAGCAGGGAAATTGAGGAATCTTGATTTAGAGACAAGATAGCCAAATATTCGACATTTTTCGACGGATCTCGGCTATTTATGAACCGATCCTGAAATTCTTCGGTGGGTTCGACAGGGCTCCAGACACTCAGCAGCCCCGCACCAAAAATTCAGAAAAAAGTTAGTATTTGGCCGAGAAACCCTCGATTCTTGTCGGTTCTGACCGTTCTGACCAAGTTACGGATGAGACGTTTAATTGCAATGCGCGTTCTCCGGAATCGCAGACATTCAGGTCAGACCAGCTGAAAAATTGAGGAATCTTGATTTAGAGACAAGATAGCCGAATATTCGACATTTTTCAACGGATCTCGGCTATTTATGAACCGATCCTGAAATTCTTGGGTGGGTTCGACAGGGCTCCAGACACTCAGCTGCCCCGCACCGAAAATTCAGAAAAAAGTTAATATTTGGCCGAGAAACCCTCGATTCTTGTCGATTCTGGCCGTTCTGACCAAGTTGCGGATGAGACCTCAGATTGCAATGCGCGTTTGTCGGAATCGCAGACATTCGGGTCAGACCAGCAGTAAAATTGAGGAATCTTGATTTAGAGACAAGATAGCCAGAAATTCGACATTTTTCAACGGATCTCGGCTATTTATTAACCGATCCTGAAATTCTTGGGTGGGTTCGACAGGCCCTCAGACGCTCAGCTGCCCCGCACCGAAAATTCAGGATAAAGTTAGTATTTGGCCGAGAAACCCTCGATTCTTGTCGGTTCTGACCGTTCTGACCAAGTTGCGGATGAGACCTCAAATTGCGATGCGCGTTTGTCGGAATCGCAGACATTCGGGTCAGACCAGCAGAAAAATTGAGGAATCTTTATTTAGAGACAAGATAGCCAAATATTCGACATTTTCCAACGGAACTCGGCTATTTATGAACCGATCCTGAAATTCTTGGGTGGGTTCGACAGGGCTCCAGACACTCAGCTGCCCCGCACTGAAAATTCAGAAAAAAGTAAGTATTTGGCCGAGAAACCCTCGATTCTTGTCGATTCTGACCGTTCTGACCAAGTTGCGGATGAGAGCTCAAATTGCAATGCGCGTTTGTCGGAATCGCAGACATTCGGGTCAGACCAGCAGTAAAATTGAGGAATCTTGATTTAGAGACAAGATAGCCAGGAATTCGACATTTTTCAACGGATCTCGGCTATTTATTAACCGATCCTGGAATTCTCGGGTGGGTTCGACAGGGCCCCAGACACTCAGCTGCCCCGCACCGAAAATTCAGGAAAAAGTTGGTATTTGGCCGAGAAACCCTCGATTCTCGTCGGTTCTGACCGTTCTGACCAAGTTACGGATGAGACGTCGAATTGCAATGCGTGTTCTCCGGAATCGCAGACATTCAGGTGAGACCAGCAGAAAAATTGAGGAATCTTGATTTAGAGACGAGATAGCCAAATATTCGACATTTTTCAACGGAACTCGGCTATTTATGAACCGATCCTGAGATTCTTGGGTGGGTTCGACAGGGCCCCAGACACTCAGCTGCCCCGCACCGGAAATTCAGAATAAAGTTGGTATTTGGCCGAGAAACCCTCGATTCTTGTCGGTTCTGACCGTTCTGACCGAGTTACGGATGAGACGTCGAATTACAATGCGCGTTCTCCGGAATCGCAGACATTCAGGTCAGACCAGCAGAAAAATTGAGGAATCTTGATTTAGAGACAAGATAGCCGAATATTCGACATTTTTCAACGGATCTCGGCTATTTATGAACCGATCCTGAAATTCTTTGGTGGGTTCGACAGGGCTCCAGACACTCAGCTGCCCCGCACCGAAAATTCAGAAGAAAGTTAGTATTTGGCCGAGAAACCCTCGATTCTTGTCGGTTCTGACCGTTCTGACCAAGTTGCGGATGAGACCTCAAATTGCAATGCGCGTTCGTCGGAATCGCAGACATTCGGGTCAGACCAGCAGAAAAATTAAGGAATCTTGATTTCGAGACAAGATAGCCAAATATTCGACATTTTTCAACGGAACTCGGCTATTTATAAACCGATCCTGAGATTCTTGGGTGGGTTCGACAGGGCCCCAGACACTCAGCTGCTTCGCACCGAAAATTCAGAATAAAGTTAGTATTTGGCCGAGAAACCCTCGATTCTTGTCGGTTCTGACCGTTCTGACCGAGTTACGGATGAGACGTCGAATTACAATGCGCGTTCTCCGGAATCACAGACATTCAGGTCAGACCAGCAGGAAAATTGAGGAATCTTGATTTAGAGACAAGATAGCCAAATATTCGACATTTTTCAACGGATCTCGGCTATTTATGAACCGATCCTGAAATTCTTGGGTGGGTTCGACAGGGCTCCAGACACTCAGCTGCCCCGCACCGAAAATTCAGAAAAAAGTTAGTATTTGGCCGAGAAACCCTCGATTCTTGTCGGTTCTGACCGTTCTGACCAAGTTGCGGATGAGACCTCAAATTGCAATGCGCGTTTGTCGGAATCGCAGACATTCGGGTCAGACCAGCAGAAAAATTGAGGAATCTTGATTTAGAGACAAGATAGCCAAATATTCGACATTTTTCAACGGAACTCGGCTATTTATGAACCGATCCCGAAATTTTTGGCTGGGTTCGACAGGGCTCCAGACACTCAGCTGCCCCGCACCGAAAATTCAGAAAAAAGTAAGTATTTGGCCGAGGAACCCTCGATTCTTGTCGATTCTGACCGTTCTGACCAAGTTGCGAATGAGACCTCAAATTGCAATGCGCGTTTGTCGGAATCGCAGACATTCGGGTCAGACCAGCAGTAGAATTGAGAAATCTTGATTTAAAGACAAGATAGCCAGGAATTCGACATTTTTCAACGGATCTCGGCTATTTATTAACCGATCCTGAAATTCTTGGGTGGGTTCGACAGGGCCCCAGACACTCAGCTGCCCCGCACCGAAAATTCAGGAAAAAGTTGGTATTTGGCCGAGAAACCCTCGATTCTCGTCGGTTCTGACCGTTCTGACCAAGTTACGGATGAGACGTCGAATTGCAATGCGCGTTCTCCAGAATCGCAGACATTCAGGTCAGATCAGCAGAAAAATTGAGGAATCTTGATTTAGAGACGAGATAGCCAAATATTCGACATTTTTTTAACGGAACTTGGCTATTTATGAACCGATCCTGAGATTCTTGGGTGAGTTCGACAGGGCCCCAGACACTCAGCTGCCCCGCACCGAAAATTCAGAATAAAGTTGGTATTTGGCTGAGAAACCCTCGATTCTTGTCGGTTTGACCGTTCTGACCAAGTTACGGATGAGACGTCGAATTACAATGCGCGTTTTTCGGAATCGCAGACATTTAGGTCAGACCAGCAGGAAAATTGAGGAATCTTGATTCAGAGACAAGATAGCCAAATATTCGACATTTTTCAACGGATCTCGGCTATTTATGAACGATCCTGAGATTCTTGGGTGGGTTCGACAGGGCCCCAGACACTCAGCTGCCCCGCACCGAAAATTCAGGAAAAAGTTGGTATTTGGCCGAGAAACCCTCGATTCTCTTCGGTTCTGACCGTTCTGACCAAGTTACGGATGAGACGTCGAATTGCAATGCGCGTTTGTCAGAATCGCGGACATTCAGGTCAGACCAGCAAAAAAATTGAGATATCTTGATTGAGAGACAAGATAGCCAGAAATTCGACATTTATCAACGGATCTCGGCTATTTATGAACCAATCCTGAAATTCTTGAATGAATTCGACAGAGCTCCAGACACTCGGCTGCCCCGCACCGAAAATTCGGAAATGAGTTAGTATTTGGCTGAGAAACCCTCGATTCTCGTCGGTTCTGACCGTTCTGACCAAGTTACGGATGAGACGTCGAATTGCAATGCGCGTTTGTCAGAATCGCGGACATTCAGGTCAGACCAGCAAAAAAATTGAGATATCTTGATTTAGAGACAAGATAGCCAGAAATTCGACATTTTTAACGGATCTCGGCTATTTATGAACCAATCCTGAAATTCTTGAATGAATTCGACAGAGCTCCAGACACTCGGCTGCCCCGAACCGGAAATTCAGGAAAAAGTTGGTATTTGGCTGAGAAACCCTCGATTCTCGTCGGTTCTGACCGATCTGACCAAGTGACGGATGAGACGTCGAATTGCAATGCGCGGTTGTCGAAGTTGCAGACATTCAGGTCAGACCAGCAGAAAAATTGAGGAATCTTGATTTAGAGACAAGATAGCCGGAAATTCGACATTTTTCAACGGATCTCGGCTATTTATGAACCGATCCTGAAATTCTTGGGTGGGTTCGACAGGGCCCCAGACACTCAGCTGCCCCGCACCGAAAATTCAGGAAAAAGTTGGTATTTGGCCGAGAAACCCTCGATTCTTGTCGGTTCTGACCGTTCTGACCAAGTTACGGATGAGACGTCGAATTGTAATGCGCGTTCTCCGGAATCGCAGACATTCAGGTCAGACCAGCAGAAAAATTGAGGAATCTTGATTTAGAGACGAGATAGCCAAATATTCGACATTTTTCAACGGAACTCGGCTATTTATGAACCGATCCTGAGATTCTTGGGTGGGTTCGACAGGGCCCCAGACACTCAGCTGCCCCGCACCGAAAATTCAGAATAAAGTTGGTATTTGGCCGAGAAACCCTCGATTCTTGTCGGTTCTGACCGTTCTGACCAAGTTACGGATGAGACGTCGAATTACAATGCGCGTTCTCCGGAATCGCAGACATTCAGGTCAGACCAGCAGGGAAATTGAGGAATCTTGATTTAGAGACAAGATAGCCAAATATTCGACATTTTTCAACGGATCTCGGCTATTTATGAACCGATCCTGAAATTCTTCGGTGGGTTCGACAGGGCTCCAGACACTCAGCAGCCCCGCACCAAAAATTCAGAAAAAAGTTAGTATTTGGCCGAGAAACCCTCGATTCTTGTCGGTTCTGACCGTTCTGACCAAGTTGCGGATGAGACCTCGAATTGCAATGCGCGTTTGTCGGAATCGCAGACATTCGGGTCAGACCAGCAGTAAAATTGAGGAATCTTGATTTAGAGACAAGATAGCCAGAAATTCGACATTTTTTAACGGATCTCGGCTATTGATTAACCGATCCTGAAATTCTTGGGTGGGTTCGACAGGGCCCCAGACACTTAGCTGCCCCGCACCGAAAATTCAGGAAAAAGTTGGTATTTGGCCGAGAAACCCTCGATTCTTGTCGGTTCTGACCGTTCTGACCAAGTTACGGATGAGACGTCGAATTGCAATGCGCGTTCTCCGGAATCGCAGACATTCAGGTCAGACCAGCTGGAAAATTGAGGAATCTTGATTTAGAGACAAGATAGCCAAATATTCGACATTTTTCAACGGATCTCGGCTATTTATTAACCGATCCTGAAATTCTTGGGTGGGTTCGACAGGGCCCGAGACACTCAGCTGCCCCGCACCGAAAATTCAGAAAAAAGTTAGTATACGGCCGAGAAACCCTCGATTCTTGTCGGTTCTGACCGTTCTGATCAAGTTACGGACGAGACGTCGAATTGCAATGCGCGTTCTCCGGAATCGCAGACATTCAGGTAAGACCAGCAGGAAAATTGAGGAATCTTGATTTAGAGACAAGATAGCCAAATATTCGACATTTTTCAACGGGACTCGGCTATTTATGAACCGATCCTGAGATTCTTGAGTGGGTTCGACAGGGCCCCAGACACTCAGCTGCCCCGCACCGAAAATTCAGAATAAAGTTGGTATTTGGCCGAGAAACCCTCGATTCTTGTCGGTTCTGACCGTTCTGACCAAGTTACGGATGAGACGTCGAATTACAATGCGCGTTCTCCGGAATCGCAGACATTCAGGTCAGACCAGCAGGGAAATTGAGGAATCTTGATTTAGAGACAAGATAGCCAAATATTCGACATTTTTCAACGGATCTCGGCTATTTATGAACCGATCCTGAAATTCTTTGGTGGGTTCGACAGGGCTCCAGACACTCAGCTGCCCCGCACCGAAAATTCAGAAAAAAGTTAGTATTTGGCCGAGAAACCCTCGATTCTTGTCGGTTCTGACCGTTCTGACCAAGTTGCGGATGAGACCTCGAATTGCAATGCGCGTTTGTCGGAATCGCAGACATTCGGGTCAGACCAGCAGTAAAATTGAGGAATCTTGATTTAGAGACAAGATAGCCAGAAATTCGACATTTTTCAACGGATCTCGGCTATTTATTAACCGATCCTGAAATTCTTGGGTGGGTTCGACAGGCCCTCAGACGCTCAGCTGCCCCGCACCGAAAATTCAGGAAAAAGTTAGTATTTGGCCGAGAAACCCTCGATTCTTGTCGGTTCTGACCGTTCTGACCAAGTTGCGGATGAGACCTCAAATTGCGATGCGCGTTTGTCGGAATCGCAGACATTCGGGTCAGACCAGCAGAAAAATTGAGGAATCTTTATTTAGAGACAAGATAGCCAAATATTCGACATTTTCCAACGGAACTCGGCTATTTATGAACCGATCCTGAAATTCTTGGGTGGGTTCGACAGGGCTCCAGACACTCAGCTGCCCCGCACTGAAAATTCAGAAAAAAGTAAGTATTTGGCCGAGAAACCCTCGATTCTTGTCGATTCTGACCGTTCTGACCAAGTTGCGGATGAGAGCTCAAATTGCAATGCGCGTTTGTCGGAATCGCAGACATTCGGGTCAGACCAGCAGTAAAATTGAGGAATCTTGATTTAGAGACAAGATAGCCAGGAATTCGACATTTTTCAACGGATCTCGGCTATTTATTAACCGATCCTGAAATTCTCGGGTGGGTTCGACAGGGCCCCAGACACTCAGCTGCCCCGCACCGAAAATTCAGGAAAAAGTTGGTATTTGGCCGAGAAACCCTCGATTCTCGTCGGTTCTGACCGTTCTGACCAAGTTACGGATGAGACGTCGAATTGCAATGCGTGTTCTCCGGAATCGCAGACATTCAGGTGAGACCAGCAGAAAAATTGAGGAATCTTGATTTAGAGACGAGATAGCCAAATATTCGACATTTTTCAACGGAACTCGGCTATTTATGAACCGATCCTGAGATTCTTGGGTGGGTTCGACAGGGCCCCAGACACTCAGCTGCCCCGCACCGGAAATTCAGAATAAAGTTGGTATTTGGCCGAGAAACCCTCGATTCTTGTCGGTTCTGACCGTTCTGACCGAGTTACGGATGAGACGTCGAATTACAATGCGCGTTCTCCGGAATCGCAGACATTCAGGTCAGACCAGCAGAAAAATTGAGGAATCTTGATTTAGAGACAAGATAGCCGAATATTCGACATTTTTCAACGGATCTCGGCTATTTATGAACCGATCCTGAAATTCTTTGGTGGGTTCGACAGGGCTCCAGACACTCAGCTGCCCCGCACCGAAAATTCAGAAGAAAGTTAGTATTTGGCCGAGAAACCCTCGATTCTTGTCGGTTCTGACCGTTCTGACCAAGTTGCGGATGAGACCTCAAATTGCAATGCGCGTTCGTCGGAATCGCAGACATTCGGGTCAGACCAGCAGAAAAATTAAGGAATCTTGATTTCGAGACAAGATTGCCAAATATTCGACATTTTTCAACGGAACTCGGCTATTTATAAACCGATCCTGAGATTCTTGGGTGGGTTCGACAGGGCCCCAGACACTCAGCTGCTTCGCACCGAAAATTCAGAATAAAGTTAGTATTTGGCCGAGAAACCCTCGATTCTTGTCGGTTCTGACCGTTCTGACCGAGTTACGGATGAGACGTCGAATTACAATGCGCGTTCTCCGGAATCACAGACATTCAGGTCAGACCAGCAGGAAAATTGAGGAATCTTGATTTAGAGACAAGATAGCCAAATATTCGACATTTTTCAACGGATCTCGGCTATTTATGAACCGATCCTGAAATTCTTGGGTGGGTTCGACAGGGCTCCAGACACTCAGCTGCCCCGCACCGAAAATTCAGAAAAAAGTTAGTATTTGGCCGAGAAACCCTCGATTCTTGTCGGTTCTGACCGTTCTGACCGAATTGCAGATGAGACCTCAAATTGCAATGCGCGTTTGTCGGAATCGCAGACATTCGGGTCAGACCAGCAGAAAAATTGAGGAATCTTGATTTAGAGACAAGATAGCCAAATATTCGACATTTTTCAACGGAACTCGGCTATTTATGAACCGATCCCGAAATTTTTGGCTGGGTTCGACAGGGCTCCAGACACTCAGCTGCCCCGCACCGAAAATTCAGAAAAAAGTAAGTATTTGGCCGAGAAACCCTCGATTCTTGTCGATTCTGACCGTTCTGACCAAGTTGCGAATGAGACCTCAAATTGCAATGCGCGTTTGTCGGAATCGCAGACATTCGGGTCAGACCAGCAGTAGAATTGAGGAATCTTGATTTAAAGACAAGATAGCCAGGAATTCGACATTTTTCAACGGATCTCGGCTATTTATTAACCGATCCTGAAATTCTTGGGTGGGTTCGACAGGGCCCCAGACACTCAGCTGCCCCGCACCGAAAATTCAGGAAAAAGTTGGTATTTGGCCGGGAAACCCTCGATTCTCGTCGGTTCTGACCGTTCTGACCAAGTTACGGATGAGACGTCGAATTGCAATGCGCGTTCTCCAGAATCGCAGACATTCAGGTCAGATCAGCAGAAAAATTGAGGAATCTCGATTTAGAGACGAGATAGCCAAATATTCGACATTTTTTTAACGGAACTTGGCTATTTATGAACCGATCCTGAGATTCTTGGGTGAGTTCGACAGGGCCCCAGACACTCAGCTGCCCCGCACCGAAAATTCAGAATAAAGTTGGTATTTGGCTGAGAAACCCTCGATTCTTGTCGGTTTGACCGTTCTGACCAAGTTACGGATGAGACGTCGAATTACAATGCGCGTCTTTCGGAATCGCAGACATTCAGGTCAGACCAGCAGGAAAATTGAGGAATCTTGATTTAGAGACAAGATAGCCAAATATTCGACATTTTTCAACGGATCTCGGCTATTTATGAACGATCCTGAGATTGTTGGGTGGGTTCGACAGGGCCCCAGACACTCAGCTGCCCCGCACCGAAAATTCAGGAAAAAGTTGGTATTTGGCCGAGAAACCCTCGATTCTCTTCGGTTCTGACCGTTCTGACCAAGTTACGGATGAGACGTCGAATTGTAATGCGCGTTCTCCGGAATCGCAGACATTCAGGTCAGACCAGCAGAAAAATTGAGGAATCTTGATTTAGAGACGAGATAGCCAAATATTCGACATTTTTCAACGGAACTCGGCTATTTATGAACCGATCCTGAGATTCTTGGGTGGGTTCGACAGGGCCCCAGACACTCAGCTGCCCCGCACCGAAAATTCAGAATAAAGTTGGTATTTGGCCGAGAAACCCTCGATTCTTGTCGGTTCTGACCGTTCTGACCAAGTTACGGATGAGACGTCGAATTACAATGCGCGTTCTCCGGAATCGCAGACATTCGGGTCAGACCAGCAGGAAAATTGAGGAATCTTGATTTAGAGACAAGATAGCCAAATATTCGACATTTTTCAACGGATCTCGGCTATTTATGAACCGATCCTGAAATTCTTCGGTGGGTTCGACAGGGCTCCAGACACTCAGCAGCCCCGCACCAAAAATTCAGAAAAAAGTTAGTATTTGGCCGAGAAACCCTCGATTCTTGTCGGTTCTGACCGTTCTGACCAAGTTGCGGATGAGACCTCGAATTGCAATGCGCGTTTGTCGGAATCGCAGACATTCGGGTCAGACCAGCAGTAAAATTGAGGAATCTTGATTTAGAGACAAGATAGCCAGAAATTCGACATTTTTTAACGGATCTCGGCTATTGATTAACCGATCCTGAAATTCTTGGGTGGGTTCGACAGGGCCTCAGACACTTAGCTGCCCCGCACCGAAAATTCAGGAAAAAGTTGGTATTTGGCCGAGAAACCCTCGATTCTTGTCGGTTCTGACCGTTCTGACCAAGTTACGGATGAGACGTCGAATTGCAATGCGCGTTCTCCGGAATCGCAGACATTCAGGTCAGACCAGCTGGAAAATTGAGGAATCTTGATTTAGAGACAAGATAGCCAAATATTCGACATTTTTCAACGGATCTCGGCTATTTATTAACCGATCCTGAAATTCTTGGGTGGGTTCGACAGGGCCCGAGACACTCAGCTGCCCCGCACCGAAAATTCAGAAAAAAGTTAGTATACGGCCGAGAAACCCTCGATTCTTGTCGGTTCTGACCGTTCTGACCAAGTTACGGACGAGACGTCGAATTGCAATGCGCGTTCTCCGGAATCGCAGACATTCAGGTAAGACCAGCAGGAAAATTGAGGAATCTTGATTTAGAGACAAGATAGCCAAATATTCGACATTTTTCAACGGGACTCGGCTATTTATGAACCGATCCTGAGATTCTTGGGTGGGTTTGACAGGGCCCCAGACACTCAGCTGCCCCGCACCGAAAATTCAGAATAAAGTTGGTATTTGGCCGAGAAACCCTCGATTCTTGTCGGTTCTGACCGTTCTGACCAAGTTACGGATGAGACGTCGAATTACAATGCGCGTTCTCCGGAATCGCAGACATTCAGGTCAGACCAGCAGGGAAATTGAGGAATCTTGATTTAGAGACAAGATAGCCAAATATTCGACATTTTTCAACGGATCTCGGCTATTTATGAACCGATCCTGAAATTCTTTGGTGGGTTCGACAGGGCTCCAGACACTCAGCTGCCCCGCACCGAAAATTCAGAAAAAAGTTAGTATTTGGCCGAGAAACCCTCGATTCTTGTCGGTTCTGACCGTTCTGACCAAGTTGCGGATGAGACCTCGAATTGCAATGCGCGTTTGTCGGAATCGCAGACATTCGGGTCAGACCAGCAGTAAAATTGAGGAATCTTGATTTAGAGACAAGATAGCCAGAAATTCGACATTTTTCAACGGAACTCGGCTATTTATGAACCGATCCTGAGATTCTTGGGTGGGTTCGACAGGGCCCCAGACACTCAGCTGCCCCGCACCGAAAATTCAGAATAAAGTTGGTATTTGGCCGAGAAACCCTCGATTCTTGTCGGTTCTGACCGTTCTGACCAAGTTACGGATGAGACGTCGAATTACCATGCGCGTTCTCCGGAATCGCAGACATTCAGGTCAGACCAGCAGGGAAATTGAGGAATCTTGATTTAGAGACAAGATAGCCAAATATTCGACATTTTTCGACGGATCTCGGCTATTTATGAACCGATCCTGAAATTCTTCGGTGGGTTCGACAGGGCTCCAGACACTCAGCAGCCCCGCACCAAAAATTCAGAAAAAAGTTAGTATTTGGCCGAGAAACCCTCGATTCTTGTCGGTTCTGACCGTTCTGACCAAGTTACGGATGAGACGTCGAATTACAATGCGCGTTCTCCGGAATCGCAGACATTCAGGTCAGACCAGCAGGGAAATTGAGGAATCTTGATTTAGAGACAAGATAGCCAAATATTCGACATTTTTCAACGGATCTCGGCTATTTATGAACCGATCCTGAAATTCTTTGGTGGGTTCGACAGGGCTCCAGACACTCAGCTGCCCCGCACCGAAAATTCAGAAAAAAGTTAGTATTTGGCCGAGAAACCCTCGATTCTTGTCGGTTCTGACCGTTCTGACCAAGTTGCGGATGAGACCTCGAATTGCAATGCGCGTTTGTCGGAATCGCAGACATTCAGGTCAGACCAGCAGTAAAATTGAGGAATCTTGATTTAGAGACAAGATAGCCAGAAATTCGACATTTTTCAACGGATCTCGGCTATTGATTAACCGATCCTGAAATTCTTGGGTGGGTTCGACAGGGCCCCAGACACTCAGCTGCCCCGCACCGAAAATTCAGGAAAAAGTTGGTATTTGGCCGAGAAACCCTCGATTCTTGTCGGTTCTGACCGTTCTGACCAAGTTACGGATGAGACGTCGAATTGCAATGCGCGTTCTCCGGAATCGCGGACATTCAGGTCAGACCAGCTGGAAAATTGAGGAATCTTGATTTAGAGACAAGATAGCCGAATATTCGACATTTTTCAACGGATCTCGGCTATTTATGAACCGATCCTGAAATTCTTGGGTGGGTTCGACAGGGCTCCAGACACTCAGCTGCCCCGCACCGAAAATTCAGAAAAAAGTTAATATTTGGCCGAGAAACCCTCGATTCTTGTCGATTCTGGCCGTTCTGACCAAGTTGCGGATGAGACCTCAGATTGCAATGCGCGTTTGTCGGAATCGCAGACATACGGGTCAGACCAGCAGTAAAATTGAGGAATCTTGATTTAGAGACAAGATAGCCAGAAATTCGACATTTTTCAACGGATCTCGGCTATTTATTAACCGATCCTGAAATTCTTGGGTGGGTTCGACAGGCCCTCAGACGCTCAGCTGCCCCGCACCGAAAATTCAGGAAAAAGTTAGTATTTGGCCGAGAAACCCTCGATTCTTGTCGGTTCTGACCGTTCTGACCAAGTTGCGGATGAGACCTCAAATTGCGATGCGCGTTTGTCGGAATCGCAGACATTCGGGTCAGACCAGCAGAAAAATTGAGGAATCTTTATTTAGAGACAAGATAGCCAAATATTCGACATTTTCCAACGGAACTCGGCTATTTATGAACCGATCCTGAAATTCTTGGGTGGGTTCGACAGGGCTCCAGACACTTAGCTGCCCCGCACTGAAAATTCAGAAAAAAGTAAGTATTTGGCCGAGAAACCCTCGATTCTTGTCGATTCTGACCGTTCTGACCAAGTTGCGGATGAGAGCTCAAATTGCAATGCGCGTTTGTCGGAATCGCAGACATTCGGGTCAGACCAGCAGTAAAATTGAGGAATCTTGATTTAGAGACAAGATAGCCAGGAATTCGACATTTTTCAACGGATCTCGGCTATTTATTAACCGATCCTGGAATTCTCGGGTGGGTTCGACAGGGCCCCAGACACTCAGCTGCCCCGCACCGAAAATTCAGGAAAAAGTTGGTATTTGGCCGAGAAACCCTCGATTCTCGTCGGTTCTGACCGTTCTGACCAAGTTACGGATGAGACGTCGAATTGCAATGCGTGTTCTCCGGAATCGCAGACATTCAGGTGAGACCAGCAGAAAAATTGAGGAATCTTGATTTAGAGACGAGATAGCCAAATATTCGACATTTTTCAACGGAACTCGGCTATTTATGAACCGATCCTGAGATTCTTGGGTGGGTTCGACAGGGCCCCAGACACTCAGCTGCCCCGCACCGGAAATTCAGAATAAAGTTGGTATTTGGCCGAGAAACCCTCGATTCTTGTCGGTTCTGACCGTTCTGACCGAGTTACGGATGAGACGTCGAATTACAATGCGCGTTCTCCGGAATCGCAGACATTCAGGTCAGACCAGCAGGGAAATTGAGGAATCTTGATTTAGAGACAAGATAGCCAAATATTCGACATTTTTCAACGGATCTCGGCTATTTATGAACCGATCCTGAAATTCTTTGGTGGGTTCGACAGGGCTCCAGACACTCAGCTGCCCCGCACCGAAAATTCAGAAAAAAGTTAGTATTTGGCCGAGAAACCCTCGATTCTTGTCGGTTCTGACCGTTCTGACCAAGTTGCGGATGAGACCTCGAATTGCAATGCGCGTTTGTCGGAATCGCAGACATTCGGGTCAGACCAGCAGTAAAATTGAGGAATCTTGATTTAGAGACAAGATAGCCAGAAATTCGACATTTTTTAACGGATCTCGGCTATTGATTAACCGATCCTGAAATTCTTGGGTGGGTTCGACAGGGCCCCAGACACTCAGCTGCCCCGCACCGAAAATTCAGGAAAAAGTTGGTATTTGGCCGAGAAACCCTCGATTCTTGTCGGTTCTGACCGTTCTGACCAAGTTACGGATGAGACGTCGAATTGCAATGCGCGTTCTCCGGAATCGCAGACATTCAGGTCAGACCAGCTGGAAAATTGAGGAATCTTGATTTAGAGACAAGATAGCCGAATATTCGACATTTTTCAACGGATCTCGGCTATTTATGAACCGATCCTGAAATTCTTGGGTGGGTTCGACAGGGCTCCAGACACTCAGCTGCCCCGCACCGAAAATTCAGAAAAAAGTTAATATTTGGCCGAGAAACCCTCGATTCTTGTCGATTCTGGCCGTTCTGACCAAGTTGCGGATGAGACCTCAGATTGCAATGCGCGTTTGTCGGAATCGCAGACATTCGGGTCAGACCAGCAGTAAAATTGAGGAATCTTGATTTAGAGACAAGATAGCCAGAAATTCGACATTTTTCAACGGATCTCGGCTATTTATTAACCGATCCTGAAATTCTTGGGTGGGTTCGACAGGCCCTCAGACGCTCAGCTGCCCCGCACCGAAAATTCAGGAAAAAGTTAGTATTTGGCCGAGAAACCCTCGATTCTTGTCGGTTCTGACCGTTCTGACCAAGTTGCGGATGAGACCTCAAATTGCGATGCGCGTTTGTCGGAATCGCAGACATTCGGGTCAGACCAGCAGAAAAATTGAGGAATCTTTATTTAGAGACAAGATAGCCAAATATTCGACATTTTCCAACGGAACTCGGCTATTTATGAACCGATCCTGAAATTCTTGGGTGGGTTCGACAGGGCTCCAGACACTCAGCTGCCCCGCACTGAAAATTCAGAAAAAAGTAAGTATTTGGCCGAGAAACCCTCGATTCTTGTCGATTCTGACCGTTCTGACCAAGTTGCGGATGAGAGCTCAAATTGCAATGCGCGTTTGTCGGAATCGCAGACATTCGGGTCAGACCAGCAGTAAAATTGAGGAATCTTGATTTAGAGACAAGATAGCCAGGAATTCGACATTTTTCAACGGATCTCGGCTATTTATTAACTGATCCTGAAATTCTCGGGTGGGTTTGACAGGGCCCCAGACACTCAGCTGCCCCGCACCGAAAATTCAGAAAAAAGTTGGTATTTGGCCGAGAAACCCTCGATTCTCGTCGGTTCTGACCGTTCTGACCAAGTTACGGATGAGACGTCGAATTGCAATGCGTGTTCTCCGGAATCGCAGACATTCAGGTGAGACCAGCAGAAAAATTGAGGAATCTTGATTTAGAGACGAGATAGCCAAATATTCGACATTTTTCAACGGAACTCGGCTATTTATGAACCGATCCTGAGATTCTTGGGTGGGTTCGACAGGGCCCCAGACACTCAGCTGCCCCGCACCGGAAATTCAGAATAAAGTTGGTATTTGGCCGAGAAACCCTCGATTCTTGTCGGTTCTGACCGTTCTGACCGAGTTACGGATGAGACGTCGAATTACAATGCGCGTTCTCCGGAATCGCAGACATTCAGGTCAGACCAGCAGAAAAATTGAGGAATCTTGATTTAGAGACAAGATAGCCGAATATTCGACATTTTTCAACGGATCTCGGCTATTTATGAACCGATCCTGAAATTCTTTGGTGGGTTCGACAGGGCTCCAGACACTCAGCTGCCCCGCACCGAAAATTCAGAAGAAAGTTAGTATTTGGCCGAGAAACCCTCGATTCTTGTCGGTTCTGACCGTTCTGACCAAGTTGCGGATGAGACCTCAAATTGCAATGCGCGTTCGTCGGAATCGCAGACATTCGGGTCAGACCAGCAGAAAAATTAAGGAATCGTGATTTCGAGACAAGATAGCCAAATATTCGACATTTTTCAACGGAACTCGGCTATTTATAAACCGATCCTGAGATTCTTGGGTGGGTTCGACAGGGCCCCAGACACTCAGCTGCTTCGCACCGAAAATTCAGAATAAAGTTAGTATTTGGCCGAGAAACCCTCGATTCTTGTCGGTTCTGACCGTTCTGACCGAGTTACGGATGAGACGTCGAATTACAATGCGCGTTCTCCGGAATCACAGACATTCAGGTCAGACCAGCAGGAAAATTGAGGAATCTTGATTTAGAGACAAGATAGCCAAATATTCGACATTTTTCAACGGATCTCGGCTATTTATGAACCGATCCTGAAATTCTTGGGTGGGTTCGACAGGGCTCCAGACACTCAGCTGCCCCGCACCGAAAATTCAGAAAAAAGTTAGTATTTGGCCGAGAAACCCTCGATTCTTGTCGGTTCTGACCGTTCTGACCAAGTTGCGGATGAGACCTCAAATTGCAATGCGCGTTTGTCGGAATCGCAGACATTCGGGTCAGACCAGCAGAAAAATTGAGGAATCTTGATTTAGAGACAAGATAGCCAAATATTCGACATTTTTCAACGGAACTCGGCTATTTATGAACCGATCCCGAAATTTTTGGCTGGGTTCGACAGGGCTCCAGACACTCAGCTGCCCCGCACCGAAAATTCAGAAAAAAGTAAGTATTTGGCCGAGAAACCCTCGATTCTTGTCGATTCTGACCGTTCTGACCAAGTTGCGAATGAGACCTCAAATTGCAATGCGCGTTTGTCGGAATCGCAGACATTCGGGTCAGACCAGCAGTAGAATTGAGGAATCTTGATTTAAAGACAAGATAGCCAGGAATTCGACATTTTTCAACGGATCTCGGCTATTTATTAACCGATCCTGGAATTCTTGGGTGGGTTCGACAGGGCCCCAGACACTCAGCTGCCCCGCACCGAAAATTCAGGAAAAAGTTGGTATTTGGCCGAGAAACCCTCGATTCTCGTCGGTTCTGACCGTTCTGACCAAGTTACGGATGAGACGTCGAATTGCAATGCGCGTTCTCCAGAATCGCAGACATTCAGGTCAGATCAGCAGAAAAATTGAGGAATCTTGATTTAGAGACGAGATAGCCAAATATTCGACATTTTTTTAACGGAACTTGGCTATTTATGAACCGATCCTGAGATTCTTGGGTGAGTTCGACAGGGCCTCAGACACTCAGCTGCCCCGCACCGAAAATTCAGAATAAAGTTGGTATTTGGCTGAGAAACCCTCGATTCTTGTCGGTTTGACCGTTCTGACCAAGTTACGGATGAGACGTCGAATTACAATGCGCGTTTTTCGGAATCGCAGACATTCAGGTCAGACCAGCAGGAAAATTGAGGAATCTTGATTTAGAGACAAGATAGCCAAATATTCGACATTTTTCAACGGATCTCGGCTATCTATGAACGATCCTGAGATTCTTGGGTGGGTTCGACAGGGCCCCAGACACTCAGCTGCCCCGCACCGGAAATTCAGAATAAAGTTGGTATTTGGCCGAGAAACCCTCGATTCTTGTCGGTTCTGACCGTTCTGACCAAGTTGCGGATGAGACCTCGAATTGCAATGCGCGTTTGTCGGAATCGCAGACATTCGGGTCAGACCAGCAGTAAAATTGAGGAATCTTGATTTAGAGACAAGATAGCCAGAAATTCGACATTTTTCAACGGATCTCGGCTATTGATTAACCGATCCTGAAATTCTTGGGTGGGTTCGACAGGGCCCCAGACACTCAGCTGCCCCGCACCGAAAATTCAGGAAAAAGTTGGTATTTGGCCGAGAAACCCTCGATTCTTGTCGGTTCTGACCGTTCTGACCAAGTTACGGATGAGACGTCGAATTGCAATGCTCGTTCTCCGGAATCGCAGACATTCAGGTCAGACCAGCTGGAAAATTGAGGAATCTTGATTTAGAGACAAGATAGCCAGAAATTCGACATTTTTCAACGGATCTCGGCTATTGATTAACCGATCCTGAAATTCTTGGGTGGGTTCGACAGGGCCCCAGACACTCAGCTGCCCCGCACCGAAAATTCAGGAAAAAGTTGGTATTTGGCCGAGAAACCCTCGATTCTTGTCGGTTCTGACCGTTCTGACCAAGTTACGGATGAGACGTCGAATTGCAATGCGCGTTCTCCGGAATCGCAGACATTCAGGTCAGACCAGCTGGAAAATTTAGGAATCTTGATTTAGAGACAAGATAGCCAAATATTCGACATTTTTCAACGGATCTCGGCTATTTATGAACCGATCCTGAAATTCTTCGGTGGGTTCGACAGGGCTCCAGACACTCAGCAGCCCCGCACCAAAAATTCAGAAAAAAGTTAGTATTTGGCCGAGAAACCCTCGATTCTTGTCGGTTCTGACCGTTCTGACCAAGTTGCGGATGAGACCTCGAATTGCAATGCGCGTTTGTCGGAATCGCAGACATTCGGGTCAGACCAGCAGTAAAATTGAGGAATCTTGATTTAGAGACAAGATAGCCAGAAATTCGACATTTTTTAACGGATCTCGGCTATTGATTAACCGATCCTGAAATTCTTGGGTGGGTTCGACAGGGCCCCAGACACTTAGCTGCCCCGCACCGAAAATTCAGGAAAAAGTTGGTATTTGGCCGAGAAACCCTCGATTCTTGTCGGTTCTGACCGTTCTGACCAAGTTACGGATGAGACGTCGAATTGCAATGCGCGTTCTCCGGAATCGCAGACATTCAGGTCAGACCAGCTGGAAAATTGAGGAATCTTGATTTAGAGACAAGATAGCCAAATATTCGACATTTTTCAACGGATCTCGGCTATTTATTAACCGATCCTGAAATTCTTGGGTGGGTTCGACAGGGCCCGAGACACTCAGCTGCCCCGCACCGAAAATTCAGAAAAAAGTTAGTATACGGCCGAGAAACCCTCGATTCTTGTCGGTTCTGACCGTTCTGACCAAGTTACGGACGAGACGTCGAATTGCAATGCGCGTTCTCCGGAATCGCAGACATTCAGGTAAGACCAGCAGGAAAATTGAGGAATCTTGATTTAGAGACAAGATAGCCAAATATTCGACATTTTTCAACGGGACTCGGCTATTTATGAACCGATCCTGAGATTCTTGGGTGGGTTCGACAGGGCCCCAGACACTCAGCTGCCCCGCACCGAAAATTCAGAATAAAGTTGGTATTTGGCCGAGAAACCCTCGATTCTTGTCGGTTCTGACCGTTCTGACCAAGTTACGGATGAGACGTCGAATTACAATGCGCGTTCTCCGGAATCGCAGACATTCAGGTCAGACCAGCAGGGAAATTGAGGAATCTTGATTTAGAGACAAGATAGCCAAATATTCGACATTTTTCAACGGATCTCGGCTATTTATGAACCGATCCTGAAATTCTTTGGTGGGTTCGACAGGGCTCCAGACACTCAGCTGCCCCGCACCGAAAATTCAGAAAAAAGTTAGTATTTGGCCGAGAAACCCTCGATTCTTGTCGGTTCTGACCGTTCTGACCAAGTTGCGGATGAGACCTCGAATTGCAATGCGCGTTTGTCGGAATCGCAGACATTCGGGTCAGACCAGCAGTAAAATTGAGGAATCTTGATTTAGAGACAAGATAGCCAGAAATTCGACATTTTTCAACGGAACTCGGCTATTTATGAACCGATCCTGAGATTCTTGGGTGGGTTCGACAGGGCCCCAGACACTCAGCTGCCCCGCACCGAAAATTCAGAATAAAGTTGGTATTTGGCCGAGAAACCCTCGATTCTTGTCGGTTCTGACCGTTCTGACCAAGTTACGGATGAGACGTCGAATTACCATGCGCGTTCTCCGGAATCGCAGACATTCAGGTCAGACCAGCAGGGAAATTGAGGAATCTTGATTTAGAGACAAGATAGCCAAATATTCGACATTTTTCGACGGATCTCGGCTATTTATGAACCGATCCTGAAATTCTTCGGTGGGTTCGACAGGGCTCCAGACACTCAGCAGCCCCGCACCAAAAATTCAGAAAAAAGTTAGTATTTGGCCGAGAAACCCTCGATTCTTGTCGGTTCTGACCGTTCTGACCAAGTTACGGATGAGACGTCGAATTACAATGCGCGTTCTCCGGAATCGCAGACATTCAGGTCAGACCAGCAGGGAAATTGAGGAATCTTGATTTAGAGACAAGATAGCCAAATATTCGACATTTTTCAACGGATCTCGGCTATTTATGAACCGATCCTGAAATTCTTTGGTGGGTTCGACAGGGCTCCAGACACTCAGCTGCCCCGCACCGAAAATTCAGAAAAAAGTTAGTATTTGGCCGAGAAACCCTCGATTCTTGTCGGTTCTGACCGTTCTGACCAAGTTGCGGATGAGACCTCGAATTGCAATGCGCGTTTGTCGGAATCGCAGACATTCAGGTCAGACCAGCAGTAAAATTGAGGAATCTTGATTTAGAGACAAGATAGCCAGAAATTCGACATTTTTCAACGGATCTCGGCTATTGATTAACCGATCCTGAAATTCTTGGGTGGGTTCGACAGGGCCCCAGACACTCAGCTGCCCCGCACCGAAAATTCAGGAAAAAGTTGGTATTTGGCCGAGAAACCCTCGATTCTTGTCGGTTCTGACCGTTCTGACCAAGTTACGGATGAGACGTCGAATTGCAATGCGCGTTCTCCGGAATCGCGGACATTCAGGTCAGACCAGCTGGAAAATTGAGGAATCTTGATTTAGAGACAAGATAGCCGAATATTCGACATTTTTCAACGGATCTCGGCTATTTATGAACCGATCCTGAAATTCTTGGGTGGGTTCGACAGGGCTCCAGACACTCAGCTGCCCCGCACCGAAAATTCAGAAAAAAGTTAATATTTGGCCGAGAAACCCTCGATTCTTGTCGATTCTGGCCGTTCTGACCAAGTTGCGGATGAGACCTCAGATTGCAATGCGCGTTTGTCGGAATCGCAGACATACGGGTCAGACCAGCAGTAAAATTGAGGAATCTTGATTTAGAGACAAGATAGCCAGAAATTCGACATTTTTCAACGGATCTCGGCTATTTATTAACCGATCCTGAAATTCTTGGGTGGGTTCGACAGGCCCTCAGACGCTCAGCTGCCCCGCACCGAAAATTCAGGAAAAAGTTAGTATTTGGCCGAGAAACCCTCGATTCTTGTCGGTTCTGACCGTTCTGACCAAGTTGCGGATGAGACCTCAAATTGCGATGCGCGTTTGTCGGAATCGCAGACATTCGGGTCAGACCAGCAGAAAAATTGAGGAATCTTTATTTAGAGACAAGATAGCCAAATATTCGACATTTTCCAACGGAACTCGGCTATTTATGAACCGATCCTGAAATTCTTGGGTGGGTTCGACAGGGCTCCAGACACTTAGCTGCCCCGCACTGAAAATTCAGAAAAAAGTAAGTATTTGGCCGAGAAACCCTCGATTCTTGTCGATTCTGACCGTTCTGACCAAGTTGCGGATGAGAGCTCAAATTGCAATGCGCGTTTGTCGGAATCGCAGACATTCGGGTCAGACCAGCAGTAAAATTGAGGAATCTTGATTTAGAGACAAGATAGCCAGGAATTCGACATTTTTCAACGGATCTCGGCTATTTATTAACCGATCCTGGAATTCTCGGGTGGGTTCGACAGGGCCCCAGACACTCAGCTGCCCCGCACCGAAAATTCAGGAAAAAGTTGGTATTTGGCCGAGAAACCCTCGATTCTCGTCGGTTCTGACCGTTCTGACCAAGTTACGGATGAGACGTCGAATTGCAATGCGTGTTCTCCGGAATCGCAGACATTCAGGTGAGACCAGCAGAAAAATTGAGGAATCTTGATTTAGAGACGAGATAGCCAAATATTCGACATTTTTCAACGGAACTCGGCTATTTATGAACCGATCCTGAGATTCTTGGGTGGGTTCGACAGGGCCCCAGACACTCAGCTGCCCCGCACCGGAAATTCAGAATAAAGTTGGTATTTGGCCGAGAAACCCTCGATTCTTGTCGGTTCTGACCGTTCTGACCGAGTTACGGATGAGACGTCGGATTACAATGCGCGTTCTCCGGAATCGCAGACATTCAGGTCAGACCAGCAGGGAAATTGAGGAATCTTGATTTAGAGACAAGATAGCCAAATATTCGACATTTTTCAACGGATCTCGGCTATTTATGAACCGATCCTGAAATTCTTTGGTGGGTTCGACAGGGCTCCAGACACTCAGCTGCCCCGCACCGAAAATTCAGAAAAAAGTTAGTATTTGGCCGAGAAACCCTCGATTCTTGTCGGTTCTGACCGTTCTGACCAAGTTGCGGATGAGACCTCGAATTGCAATGCGCGTTTGTCGGAATCGCAGACATTCGGGTCAGACCAGCAGTAAAATTGAGGAATCTTGATTTAGAGACAAGATAGCCAGAAATTCGACATTTTTTAACGGATCTCGGCTATTGATTAACCGATCCTGAAATTCTTGGGTGGGTTCGACAGGGCCCCAGACACTCAGCTGCCCCGCACCGAAAATTCAGGAAAAAGTTGGTATTTGGCCGAGAAACCCTCGATTCTTGTCGGTTCTGACCGTTCTGACCAAGTTACGGATGAGACGTCGAATTGCAATGCGCGTTCTCCGGAATCGCAGACATTCAGGTCAGACCAGCTGGAAAATTGAGGAATCTTGATTTAGAGACAAGATAGCCGAATATTCGACATTTTTCAACGGATCTCGGCTATTTATGAACCGATCCTGAAATTCTTGGGTGGGTTCGACAGGGCTCCAGACACTCAGCTGCCCCGCACCGAAAATTCAGAAAAAAGTTAATATTTGGCCGAGAAACCCTCGATTCTTGTCGATTCTGGCCGTTCTGACCAAGTTGCGGATGAGACCTCAGATTGCAATGCGCGTTTGTCGGAATCGCAGACATTCGGGTCAGACCAGCAGTAAAATTGAGGAATCTTGATTTAGAGACAAGATAGCCAGAAATTCGACATTTTTCAACGGATCTCGGCTATTTATTAACCGATCCTGAAATTCTTGGGTGGGTTCGACAGGCCCTCAGACGCTCAGCTGCCCCGCACCGAAAATTCAGGAAAAAGTTAGTATTTGGCCGAGAAACCCTCGATTCTTGTCGGTTCTGACCGTTCTGACCAAGTTGCGGATGAGACCTCAAATTGCGATGCGCGTTTGTCGGAATCGCAGACATTCGGGTCAGACCAGCAGAAAAATTGAGGAATCTTTATTTAGAGACAAGATAGCCAAATATTCGACATTTTCCAACGGAACTCGGCTATTTATGAACCGATCCTGAAATTCTTGGGTGGGTTCGACAGGGCTCCAGACACTCAGCTGCCCCGCACTGAAAATTCAGAAAAAAGTAAGTATTTGGCCGAGAAACCCTCGATTCTTGTCGATTCTGACCGTTCTGACCAAGTTGCGGATGAGAGCTCAAATTGCAATGCGCGTTTGTCGGAATCGCAGACATTCGGGTCAGACCAGCAGTAAAATTGAGGAATCTTGATTTAGAGACAAGATAGCCAGGAATTCGACATTTTTCAACGGATCTCGGCTATTTATTAACTGATCCTGAAATTCTCGGGTGGGTTTGACAGGGCCCCAGACACTCAGCTGCCCCGCACCGAAAATTCAGAAAAAAGTTGGTATTTGGCCGAGAAACCCTCGATTCTCGTCGGTTCTGACCGTTCTGACCAAGTTACGGATGAGACGTCGAATTGCAATGCGTGTTCTCCGGAATCGCAGACATTCAGGTGAGACCAGCAGAAAAATTGAGGAATCTTGATTTAGAGACGAGATAGCCAAATATTCGACATTTTTCAACGGAACTCGGCTATTTATGAACCGATCCTGAGATTCTTGGGTGGGTTCGACAGGGCCCCAGACACTCAGCTGCCCCGCACCGGAAATTCAGAATAAAGTTGGTATTTGGCCGAGAAACCCTCGATTCTTGTCGGTTCTGACCGTTCTGACCGAGTTACGGATGAGACGTCGAATTACAATGCGCGTTCTCCGGAATCGCAGACATTCAGGTCAGACCAGCAGAAAAATTGAGGAATCTTGATTTAGAGACAAGATAGCCGAATATTCGACATTTTTCAACGGATCTCGGCTATTTATGAACCGATCCTGAAATTCTTTGGTGGGTTCGACAGGGCTCCAGACACTCAGCTGCCCCGCACCGAAAATTCAGAAGAAAGTTAGTATTTGGCCGAGAAACCCTCGATTCTTGTCGGTTCTGACCGTTCTGACCAAGTTGCGGATGAGACCTCAAATTGCAATGCGCGTTCGTCGGAATCGCAGACATTCGGGTCAGACCAGCAGAAAAATTAAGGAATCGTGATTTCGAGACAAGATAGCCAAATATTCGACATTTTTCAACGGAACTCGGCTATTTACAAACCGATCCTGAGATTCTTGGGTGGGTTCGACAGGGCCCCAGACACTCAGCTGCTTCGCACCGAAAATTCAGAATAAAGTTAGTATTTGGCCGAGAAACCCTCGATTCTTGTCGGTTCTGACCGTTCTGACCGAGTTACGGATGAGACGTCGAATTACAATGCGCGTTCTCCGGAATCACAGACATTCAGGTCAGACCAGCAGGAAAATTGAGGAATCTTGATTTAGAGACAAGATAGCCAAATATTCGACATTTTTCAACGGATCTCGGCTATTTATGAACCGATCCTGAAATTCTTGGGTGGGTTCGACAGGGCTCCAGACACTCAGCTGCCCCGCACCGAAAATTCAGAAAAAAGTTAGTATTTGGCCGAGAAACCCTCGATTCTTGTCGGTTCTGACCGTTCTGACCAAGTTGCGGATGAGACCTCAAATTGCAATGCGCGTTTGTCGGAATCGCAGACATTCGGGTCAGACCAGCAGAAAAATTGAGGAATCTTGATTTAGAGACAAGATAGCCAAATATTCGACATTTTTCAACGGAACTCGGCTATTTATGAACCGATCCCGAAATTTTTGGCTGGGTTCGACAGGGCTCCAGACACTCAGCTGCCCCGCACCGAAAATTCAGAAAAAAGTAAGTATTTGGCCGAGAAACCCTCGATTCTTGTCGATTCTGACCGTTCTGACCAAGTTGCGAATGAGACCTCAAATTGCAATGCGCGTTTGTCGGAATCGCAGACATTCGGGTCAGAC
This sequence comes from Diprion similis, assembly GCF_021155765.1. Taxonomy (NCBI): domain Eukaryota; kingdom Metazoa; phylum Arthropoda; class Insecta; order Hymenoptera; family Diprionidae; genus Diprion; species Diprion similis. Next base: position 14,933,258 of record NC_060105.1, on the reverse strand, counting down.
CAGCAGTAGAATTGAGGAATCTTGATTTAAAGACAAGATAGCCAGGAATTCGACATTTTTCAACGGATCTCGGCTATTTATTAACCGATCCTGGAATTCTTGGGTGGGTTCGACAGGGCCCCAGACACTCAGCTGCCCCGCACCGAAAATTCAGGAAAAAGTTGGTATTTGGCCGAGAAACCCTCGATTCTCGTCGGTTCTGACCGTTCTGACCAAGTTACGGATGAGACGTCGAATTGCAATGCGCGTTCTCCAGAATCGCAGACATTCAGGTCAGATCAGCAGAAAAATTGAGGAATCTTGATTTAGAGACGAGATAGCCAAATATTCGACATTTTTTTAACGGAACTTGGCTATTTATGAACCGATCCTGAGATTCTTGGGTGAGTTCGACAGGGCCCCAGACACTCAGCTGCCCCGCACCGAAAATTCAGAATAAAGTTGGTATTTGGCTGAGAAACCCTCGATTCTTGTCGGTTTGACCGTTCTGACCAAGTTACGGATGAGACGTCGAATTACAATGCGCGTTTTTCGGAATCGCAGACATTCAGGTCAGACCAGCAGGAAAATTGAGGAATCTTGATTTAGAGACAAGATAGCCAAATATTCGACATTTTTCAACGGATCTCGGCTATTTATGAACGATCCTGAGATTCTTGGGTGGGTTCGACAGGGCCCCAGACACTCAGCTGCCCCGCACCGGAAATTCAGAATAAAGTTGGTATTTGGCCGAGAAACCCTCGATTCTTGTCGGTTCTGACCGTTCTGACCAAGTTGCGGATGAGACCTCGAATTGCAATGCGCGTTTGTCGGAATCGCAGACATTCGGGTCAGACCAGCAGTAAAATTGAGGAATCTTGATTTAGAGACAAGATAGCCAGAAATTCGACATTTTTCAACGGATCTCGGCTATTGATTAACCGATCCTGAAATTCTTGGGTGGGTTCGACAGGGCCCCAGACACTCAGCTGCCCCGCACCGAAAATTCAGGAAAAAGTTGGTATTTGGCCGAGAAACCCTCGATTCTTGTCGGTTCTGACCGTTCTGACCAAGTTACGGATGAGACGTCGAATTGCAATGCGCGTTCTCCGGAATCGCAGACATTCAGGTCAGACCAGCTGGAAAATTGAGGAATCTTGATTTAGAGACAAGATAGCCAGAAATTCGACATTTTTCAACGGATCTCGGCTATTGATTAACCGATCCTGAAATTCTTGGGTGGGTTCGACAGGGCCCCAGACACTCAGCTGCCCCGCACCGAAAATTCAGGAAAAAGTTGGTATTTGGCCGAGAAACCCTCGATTCTTGTCGGTTCTGACCGTTCTGACCAAGTTACGGATGAGACGTCGAATTGCAATGCGCGTTCTCCGGAATCGCAGACATTCAGGTCAGACCAGCTGGAAAATTTAGGAATCTTGATTTAGAGACAAGATAGCCGAATATTCGACATTTTTCAACGGATCTCGGCTATTTATGAACCGATCCTGAAATTCTTGGGTGGGTTCGACAGGGCTCCAGACACTCAGCTGCCCCGCACCGAAAATTCAGAAAAAAGTTAATATTTGGCCGAGAAACCCTCGATTCTTGTCGGTTCTGACCGTTCTGACCAAGTTGCGGATAAGACCTCAAATTGCAATGCGCGTTTGTCGGAATCGCAGACATTCGGGTCAGACCAGCAGAAACTTGAGGAATCTTGATTTAGAGACAAGATAGCCAACTATTCGACATTTTTTAACGGAACTCGGCTATTTATGAACCAATCCTGAAATTCTTGGGTGGGTTCGACAGGGCTCCAGACACTCAGCTGCCCCGCACCGAAAATTCAGAAAAAAGTTAGTATTTGGCCGAGAAACCCTCGATTCTTGTCGGTTCTGACCGTTCTGACCAAGTTGCGGATAAGACCTCAAATTGCAATGCGCGTTTGTCGGAATCGCAGACATTCGGGTCAGACCAGCAGAAAAATTGAGGAATCTTGATTTAGAGACAAGATAGCCAAATATTCGACATTTTTCAACGGATCTCGGCTATTTATGAACCGATCCTGAAATTCTTGGGTGGGTTCGACAGGGCTCCAGACACTCAGCTGCCCCGCACCGAAAATTCAGAAAAAAGTGAGTATTTGGCCGAGAAACCCTCGATTCTTGTCGGTTCTGACCGTTCTGACCAAGTTGCGGATGAGACCTCAAATTGCGATGCGCGTTTGTCGGAATCGCAGACATTCGGGTCAGACCAGCAGAAACTTGAGGAATCTTGATTTAGAGACAAGATAGCCAAATATTCGACATTTTTTAACGGAACTCGGCTATTTATGAACCAATCCTGAAATTCTTGGGTGGGTTCGACAGGGCTCCAGACACTCAGCTGCCCCGCACCGAAAATTCAGAAAAAAGTTAGTATTTGGCCGAGAAACCCTCGATTCTTGTCGGTTCTGACCGTTCTGACCAAGTTGCGGATGAGACCCCAAATTGCAATGCGCGTTTGTCGGAATCGCAGACATTCGGGTCAGACCAGCAGAAAAATTGAGGAATCTTGATTTAGTGACAAGATAGCCAAATATTCGACATTTTTCAACGGAACTCGGCTATTTATGAACCGATCCTGAAATTTTTGGGTGGGTTCGACAGGGCTCCAGACACTCAGCTGCCCCGCACCGAAAATTCAGAAAAAAGTAAGTATTTGGCCGAGAAACCCTCGATTCTTGTCGATTCTGACCGTTCTGACCAAGTTGCGAATGAGACCTCAAATTGCAATGCGCGTTTGTCGGAATCGCAGACATTCGGGTCAGACCAGCAGTGAAATTGAGGAATCTTGATTTAAAGACAAGATAGCCAGGAATTCGACATTTTTTAACGGATCTCGGCTATTTATTAACCGATCCTGAAATTCTTGGGTGGGTTCGACAGGGCCCCAGACACTCAGCTGCCCCGCACCGAAAATTCAGGAAACAGTTGGTATTTGGCCGAGAAACCCTCGATTCTCGTCGGTTCTGACCGTTCTGACCAAGTTACGGATGAGACGTCGAATTGCAATGCGCGTTTTCCAGAATCGCAGACACTCAGGTCAGATTAGCAGAAAAATTGAGGAATCTTGATTTAGAGACGAGATAGCCAAATATTCGACATTTTTTTAACGGAACTTGGCTATTTATGAACCGATCCTGAGATTCTTGGGTGAGTTCGACAGGGCCCCAGACACTCAGCTGCCCCGCACCGAAAATTCAGAATAAAGTTGGTATTTGGCTGAGAAACCCTCGATTCTTGTCGGTTCTGACCGTTCTGACCAAGTTACGGATGAGACGTCGAATTACAATGCGCGTTCTCCGGAATCGCAGACATTCAGGTCAGACCAGCAGGAAAATTGAGGAATCTTGATTTAGAGACAAGATAGCCGTATATTCGACATTTTTCAACGGATCTCGGCTATTTATGAACGATCCTGAGATTCTTGGGTGGGTTCGACAGGGCCCCAGACACTCAGCTGCCCCGCACCGGAAATTCAGAATAAAGTTGGTATTTGGCCGAGAAACCCTCGATTCTTGTCGGTTCTGACCGTTCTGACCGAGTTACGGCTGAGACGTCGAATTACAATGCGCGTTCTCCGGAATCGCAGACATTCAGGTCAGACCAGCAGAAAAATTGAGGAATCTTGATTTAGAGACAAGATAGCCAAATATTCGACATTTTTCAACGGATCTCGGCTATTTATGAACCGATCCTGAAATTCTTTGGTGGGTTCGACAGGGCTCCAGACACTCAGCTGCCCCGCACCGAAAATTCAGAAGAGAGTTAGTATTTGGCCGAGAAACCCTCGATTCTTGTCGGTTCTGACCGTTCTGACCAAGTTGCGGATGAGACCTCAAATTGCAATGCGCGTTTGTCGGAATCGCAGACATTCGGGTCAGACCAGCAGAAAAATTGAGGAATCTTGATTTCGAGACAAGATAGCCAAATATTCGACATTTTTCAACGGAACTCGGCTATTTATAAACCGATCCTGAGATTATTGGGTGGGTTCGACAGGGCCCCAGACACTCAGCTGCCCCGCACCGAAAATTCAGAATAAAGTTAGTATTTGGCCGAGAAACCCTCGATTCTTGTCGGTTCTGACCGTTCTGACCGAGTTACGGATGAGACGTCGAATTACAATGCGCGTTCTCCGGAATCGCAGACATTCAGGTCAGACCAGCAGGAAAATTGAGGAATCTTGATTTAGAGACAAGATAGCCAAATATTCGACATTTTTTTAACGGAACTTGGCTATTTATGAACCGATCCTGAGATTCTTGGGTGAGTTCGACAGGGCCCCAGACACTCAGCTGCCCCGCACCGAAAATTCAGAATAAAGTCGGTATTTGGCTGAGAAACCCTCGATTCTTGTCGGTTCTGACCGTTCTGACCAAGTTACGGATGAGACGTCGAATTTTAATGCGCGTTCTCCGGAATCGCAGACATTCAGGTCAGACCAGCAGGAAAATTGAGGAATCTTGATTTAGAGACAAGATAGCCAAATATTCGACATTTTTCAACGGATCTCGGCTATTTATGAACCGATCCTGAAATTCTTTGGTGGGTTCGACAGGGCTCCAGACACTCAGCTGCCCCGCACCGAAAATTCAGAAGAGAGTTAGTATTTGGCCGAGAAACCCTCGATTCTTGTCGGTTCTGAGCGTTCTGACCAAGTTGCGGATGAGACCTCAAATTGCAATGCGCGTTTGTCGGAATCGCAGACATTCGGGTCAGACCAGCAGAAAAATTGAGGAATCTTGATTTCGAGACAAGATAGCCAAATATTCGACATTTTTCAACGGAACTCGGCTATTCATAAACCGATCCTGAGATTCTTGGGTGGGTTCGACAGGGCCCCAGACACTCAGCTGCCCCGCACCGAAAATTCAGAATAAAGTTAGTATTTGGCCGAGAAACCCTCGATTCTTGTCGGTTCTGACCGTTCTGACCGAGTTACGGATGAGACGTCGAATTACAATGCGCGTTCTCCGGAATCGCAGACATTCAGGTCAGACCAGCAGGAAAATTGAGGAATCTTGATTTAGAGACAAGATAGCCAAATATTCGACATTTTTTAACGGATCTCGGCTATTTATAAACCGATCCTGAAATTCTTGGGTGGGTTCGACAGGGCTCCAGACACTCAGCTGCCCCGCACCGAAAATTCAGAAAAAAGTTAGTATTTGGCCGAGAAACCCTCGATTCTTGTCGGTTCTGACCGTTCTGACCAAGTTGCGGATGAGACCTCAAATTGCAATGCGCGTTTGTCGGAATCGTAGACATTCGGGTCAGACCAGCAGAAAAATTGAGGAATCTTGATTTAGAGACAAGATAGCCAAATATTCGACATTTTTTAACGGAACTCGGCTATTTATGAACCGATCCTGAAATTCTTGGGTGGGTTCGACAGGGCTCCAGACACTCAGCTGCCCCGCACCGAAAATTCAGGAAACAGTTGGTATTTGGCCGAGAAACCCTCAATTCTCGTCGGTTCTGACCGTTCTGACCAAGTTACGGATGAGACGTCGAATTGCAATGCGCGTTTTCCAGAATCGCAGACATTCAGGTCAGATTAGCAGAAAAATTGAGGAATCTTGATTTAGAGACGAGATAGCCAAATATTCGACATTTTTTTAACGGAACTTGGCTATTTATGAACCGATCCTGAGATTCTTGGGTGAGTTCGACAGGGCCCCAGACACTCAGCTGCCCCGCACCGAAAATTCAGAATAAAGTTGGTATTTGGCTGAGAAACCCTCGATTCTTGTCGGTTCTGACCGTTCTGACCAAGTTACGGATGAGACGTCGAATTACAATGCGCGTTCTCCGGAATCGCAGACATTCAGGTCAGACCAGCAGGAAAATTGAGGAATCTTGATTTAGAGACAAGATAGCCGTATATTCGACATTTTTCAACGGATCTCGGCTATTTATGAACGATCCTGAGATTCTTGGGTGGGTTCGACAGGGCCCCAGACACTCAGCTGCCCCGCACCGGAAATTCAGAATAAAGTTGGTATTTGGCCGAGAAACCCTCGATTCTTGTCGGTTCTGACCGTTCTGACCGAGTTACGGCTGAGACGTCGAATTACAATGCGCGTTCTCCGGAATCGCAGACATTCAGGTCAGACCAGCAGAAAAATTGAGGAATCTTGATTTAGAGACAAGATAGCCAAATATTCGACATTTTTCAACGGATCTCGGCTATTTATGAACCGGTCCTGAAATTCTTTGGTGGGTTCGACAGGGCTCCAGACACTCAGCTGCCCCGCACCGAAAATTCAGAAGAGAGTTAGTATTTGGCCGAGAAACCCTCGATTCTTGTCGGTTCTGACCGTTCTGACCAAGTTGCGGATGAGACCTCAGATTGCAATGCGCGTTTGTCGGAATCGCAGACATTCGGGTCAGACCAGCAGAAAAATTGAGGAATCTTGATTTCGAGACAAGATAGCCAAATATTTGACATTTTTCAACGGAACTCGGCTATTTATAAACCGATCCTGAGATTATTGGGTGGGTTCGACAGGGCCCCAGACACTCAGCTGCCCCGCACCGAGAATTCAGAATAAAGTTAGTATTTGGCCGAGAAACCCTCGATTCTTGTCGGTTCTGACCGTTCTGACCGAGTTACGGATGAGACGTCGAATTACAATGCGCGTTCTCCGGAATCGCAGACATTCAGGTCAGACCAGCAGGAAAATTGAGGAATCTTGATTTAGAGACAAGATAGCCAAATATTCGACATTTTTTTAACGGAACTTGGCTATTTATGAACCGATCCTGAGATTCTTGGGTGAGTTCGACAGGGCCCCAGACACTCAGCTGCCCCGCACCGAAAATTCAGAATAAAGTTGGTATTTGGCTGAGAAACCCTCGATTCTTGTCGGTTCTGACCGTTCTGACCAAGTTACGGATGAGACGTCGAATTTTAATGCGCGTTCTCCGGAATCGCAGACATTCAGGTCAGACCAGCAGGAAAATTGAGGAATCTTGATTTAGAGACAAGATAGCCAAATATTCGACATTTTTCAACGGATCTCGGCTATTTATGAACCGATCCTGAAATTCTTTGGTGGGTTCGACAGGGCTCCAGACACTCAGCTGCCCCGCACCGAAAATTCAGAAGAGAGTTAGTATTTGGCCGAGAAACCCTCGATTCTTGACGGTTTTGACCGTTCTGACCAAGTTGCGGATGAGACCTCAAATTGCAATGCGCGTTTGTCGGAATCGCAGACATTCGGGTCAGACCAGCAGAAAAATTGAGGAATCTTGATTTCGAGACAAGATAGCCAAATATTCGACATTTTTCAACGGAACTCGGCTATTCATAAACCGATCCTGAGATTCTTGGGTGGGTTCGACAGGGCCCCAGACACTCAGCTGCCCCGCACCGAAAATTCAGAATAAAGTTAGTATTTGGCCGAGAAACCCTCGATTCTTGTCGGTTCTGACCGTTCTGACCGAGTTACGGATGAGACGTCGAATTACAATGCGCGTTCTCCGGAATCGCAGACATTCAGGTCAGACCAGCAGGAAAATTGAGGAATCTTGATTTAGAGACAAGATAGCCAAATATTCGACATTTTTTAACGGATCTCGGCTATTTATAAACCGATCCTGAAATTCTTGGGTGGGTTCGACAGGGCTCCAGACACTCAGCTGCCCCGCACCGAAAATTCAGAAAAAAGTTAGTATTTGGCCGAGAAACCCTCGATTCTTGTCGGTTCTGACCGTTCTGACCAAGTTGCGGATGAGACCTCAAATTGCAATGCGCGTGAGTCGGAATCGTAGACATTCGGGTCAGACCAGCAGAAAAATTGAGGAATCTTGATTTAGAGACAAGATAGCCAAATATTCGACATATTTTAACGGAACTCGGCTATTTATGAACCGATCCTGAAATTCTTGAGTGGGTTCGACAGGGCTCCAGACACTCAGCTGCCCCGCACCGAAAATTCAGAAAAAAGTAAGTATTTGGCCGAGAAACCCTCGATTCTTGTCGATTCTGACCGTTCTGACCAAGTTGCGAATGAGACCTCAAATTGCGATGCGCGTTTGTCGAAATCGCAGACATTCGGGTCAGACCAGCAGTAAAATTGAGGAATCTTGATTTAAAGACAAGATAGCCAGGAATTCGACATTTTTCAACGGATCTCGGCTATTTATTAACCGATCCTGAAATTCTTGGGTGGGTTCGACAGGGCTCCAGACACTCAGCTGCCCCGCACCGAAAATTCAGAAAAAAGTTAGTATTTGGCCGAGAAACCCTCGATTCTTGTCGGTTCTGACCGTTCTGACCAAGTTGCGGATAAGACCTCGAATTGCAATGCGCGTTTGTCGAAATCGCAGACATTCGGGTCAGACCAGCAGTAAAATTGAGGAATCTTGATTTAAAGACAAGATAGCCAGGAATTCGACATTTTTCAACGGATCTCGGCTATTTATTAACCGATCCTGAAATTCTTGGGTGGGTTCGACAGGGCTCCAGACACTCAGCTGCCCCGCACCGAAAATTCAGAAAAAAGTTAGTATTTGGCCGAGAAACCCTCGATTCTTGTCGGTTCTGACCGTTCTGACCAAGTTGCGGATGAGACCTCAAATTGCAATGCGCGTTTGTCGGAATCGCAGACATTCGGGTCAGACCAGCAGAAACTTGAGGAATCTTGATTTAGAGACAAGATAGCCAAATATTCGACATTTTTTAACGGAACTCGGCTATTCATGAACCGATCCTGAAATTCTTGGGTGGGTTCGACAGGGCTCCAGACACTCAGCTGCCCCGCACCGAAAATTCAGAAAAAAGTTAGTATTTGGCCGAGAAACCCTCGATTCTTGTCGGTTCTGACCGTTCTGACCAAGTTGCGGATGAGACCTCAAATTGCAATGCGCGTTTGCCGGAATCGCAGACATTCGGGTTAGACCAGCAGAAAAATTGAGGAATCTTGATTTAGAGACAAGATAGCCAAATATTCGACATTTTTCAACGGAACTCGGCTATTTATGAACCGATCCTGAAATTCCTGGGTGGGTTCGACAGGGCTCCAGACACTCAGCTGCCCCGCACCGAAAATTCAGAAAAAAGTTAGGATTTGGCCGAGAAACCCTCGATTCTTGTCGATTCTGACCGTTCTGACCAAGTTGCGGATGAGACCTCAAATTGCAATGCGCGTTTGTCGGAATCGCAGACATTCTGGTCAGACCAGCAGTAAAATTGAGGAATCTTGATTTAGAGACAAGATAGCCAGAAATACGACATTTTTCAACGGATCTCGGCTATTTATGAACCGATCCTGAAATTCTTGGGTGGGTTCGACAGGGCTCCAGACACTCAGCTGCCCCGCACCGAAAATTCAGAAAAAAGTAAGTATTTGGCCGAGAAACCCTCGATTCTTGTCGATTCTGACCGTTCTGACCAAGTTGCGAATGAGACCTCAAATTGCAATGCGCGTTTGTCGGAATCGCAGACATTCGGGTCAGACCAGCAGTAAAATTGAGGAATCTTGATTTAAAGACAAGATAGCCAGGAATTCGACATTTTTCAACGGATCTCGGCTATTTATTAACCGATCCTGAAATTCTTGGGTGGGTTCGACAGGGCCCCAGACACTCAGCTGCCCCGCACCGAAAATTCAGGAAAAAGTTGGTATTTGGCCGAGAAACCCTCGATTCTCGTCGGTTCTGACCGTTCTGACCAAGTTACGGATGAGACGTCGAATTGCAATGCGCGTTCTCCGGAATCGCAGACATTCAGGTCAGATTAGCAGAAAAATTGAGGAATCTTGATTTAGAGACGAAATAGCCAAATATTCGACATATTTTCAACGGAACTTGGCTATTTATGAACCGATCCTGAGATTCTTGGGTGGGTTCGACAGGGCCCCAGACACTCAGCTGCCCCGCACCGAAAATTCAGAATAAAGTTGGTATTTGGCCGAGAAACCCTCGATTCTTGTCGGTTCTGACCGTTCTGACCAAGTTACGGATGAGACGTCGAATTACAATGCGCGTTCTCCGGAATCGCAGACATTCAGGTCAGACCAGCAGGGAAATTGAGGAATCTTGATTTAGAGACAAGATAGCCAAATATTCGACATTTTTCGACGGATCTCGGCTATTTATGAACCGATCCTGAAATTCTTTGGTGGGTTCGACAGGGCTCCAGACACTCAGCTGCCCCGCACCGAAAATTCAGAAAAAAGTTAGTATTTGGCCGAGAAACCCTCGATTCTTGTCGGTTCTGACCGTTCTGACCAAGTTGCGGATAAGACCTCGAATTGCAATGCGCGTTTGTCGAAATCGCAGACATTCGGGTCAGACCAGCAGTAAAATTGAGGAATCTTGATTTAAAGACAAGATAGCCAGGAATTCGACATTTTTCAACGGATCTCGGCTATTTATTAACCGATCCTGAAATTCTTGGGTGGGTTCGACAGGGCTCCAGACACTCAGCTGCCCCGCACCGAAAATTCAGAAAAAAGTTAGTATTTGGCCGAGAAACCCTCGATTCTTGTCGGTTCTGACCGTTCTGACCAAGTTGCGGATGAGACCTCAAATTGCAATGCGCGTTTGTCGGAATCGCAGACATTCGGGTCAGACCAGCAGAAACTTGAGGAATCTTGATTTAGAGACAAGATAGCCAAATATTCGACATTTTTTAACGGAACTCGGCTATTCATGAACCGATCCTGAAATTCTTGGGTGGGTTCGACAGGGCTCCAGACACTCAGCTGCCCCGCACCGAAAATTCAGAAAAAAGTTAGTATTTGGCCGAGAAACCCTCGATTCTTGTCGGTTCTGACCGTTCTGACCAAGTTGCGGATGAGACCTCAAATTGCAATGCGCGTTTGCCGGAATCGCAGACATTCGGTTTAGACCAGCAGAAAAATTGAGGAATCTTGATTTGGAGACAAGATAGCCAAATATTCGACATTTTTCAACGGAACTCGGCTATTTATAAACCGATCCTGAAATTCCTGGGTGGGTTCGACAGGGCTCCAGACACTCAGCTGCCCCGCACCGAAAATTCAGAAAAAAGTTAGGATTTGGCCGAGAAACCCTCGATTCTTGTCGATTCTGACCGTTCTGACCAAGTTGCGGATGAGACCTCAAATTGCAATGCGCGTTTGTCGGAATCGCAGACATTCTGGTCAGACCAGCAGTAAAATTGAGGAATCTTGATTTAGAGACAAGATAGCCAGAAATACGACATTTTTCAACGGATCTCGGCTATTTATGAACCGATCCTGAAATTCTTGGGTGGGTTCGTCAGGGCTCCAGACACTCAGCTGCCCCGCACCGAAAATTCAGGAAAAAGTTAGTATTTGGCCGAGATACCCTCGATTCTTGTCGGTTCTGACCGTTCTGACCAAGTTGCGGATGAGACCTCAAATTGCAATGCGCGTTCGTCGGAATCGCAGACATTCGGGTCAGACCAGCAGAAAAATTGAGGAATCTTGATTTAGAGACAAGATAGCCAAAAATTCGACATTTTTCAACGTATCTCGGCTATTTATGAACCGATCCTGAAAATCTTGGGTGGGTTCGACAGGGCTCAAGACACTCAGCTGCCCCGCACCAAAAATTCAGAAAACAGTTAGTATTTGGCCGAGAAACCCTCGATTTTTGTCGGTTCTGACCGTTCTGACCAAGTTACGGATGAGACGTCGAATTGCAATGCGCGTTCTTCGGAATCGCAGACATTCGGGTCAGACCAGCAGAAAAATTGAGGAATCTTGATTTAGAGACGAAATAGCCAAATATTCGACATATTTTCAACGGAACTTGGCTATTTATGAACCGATCCTGAGATTCTTGGGTGGGTTCGACAGGGCCCCAGACACTCAGCTGCCCCGCACCGAAAATTCAGAATAAAGTTGGTGATTGGCCGAGAAACCCTCGATTCTTGTCGGTTCTGACCGTTCTGACCAAGTTACGGATGAGACGTCGAATTACAATGCGCGTTCTCCGGAATCGCAGACATTCAGGTCAGACCAGCAGGGAAATTGAGGAATCTTGATTTAGAGACAAGATAGCCAAATATTCGACATTTTTCGACGGATCTCGGCTATTTATGAACCGATCCTGAAATTCTTTGGTGGGTTCGACAGGGCTCCAGACACTCAGCTGCCCCGCACCGAAAATTCAGAAAAAAGTTAGTATTTGGCCGAGAAACCCTCGATTCTTGTCGGTTCTGACCGTTCTGACCAAGTTGCGGATAAGACCTCGAATTGCAATGCGCGTTTGTCGAAATCGCAGACATTCGGGTCAGACCAGCAGTAAAATTGAGGAATCTTGATTTAAAGACAAGATAGCCAGGAATTCGACATTTTTCAACGGATCTCGGCTATTTATTAACCGATCCTGAAATTCTTGGGTGGGTTCGACAGGGCTCCAGACACTCAGCTGCCCCGCACCGAAAATTCAGACAAAAGTTAGTATTTGGCCGAGAAACCCTCGATTCTTGTCGGTTCTGACCGTTCTGACCAAGTTGCGGATGAGACCTCAAATTGCAATGCGCGTTTGTCGGAATCGCAGACATTCGGGTCAGACCAGCAGAAACTTGAGGAATCTTGATTTAGAGACAAGATAGCCAAATATTCGACATTTTTTAACGGAACTCGGCTATTCATGAACCGATCCTGAAATTCTTGGGTGGGTTCGACAGGGCTCCAGACACTCAGCTGCCCCGCACCGAAAATTCAGAAAAAAGTTAGTATTTGGCCGAGAAACCCTCGATTCTTGTCGGTTCTGACCGTTCTGACCAAGTTGCGGATGAGACCTCAAATTGCAATGCGCGTTTGCCGGAATCGCAGACATTCGGTTTAGACCAGCAGAAAAATTGAGGAATCTTGATTTGGAGACAAGATAGCCAAATATTCGACATTTTTCAACGGAACTCGGCTATTTATGAACCGATCCTGAAATTCCTGGGTGGGTTCGACAGGGCTCCAGACACTCAGCTGCCCCGCACCGAAAATTCAGAAAAAAGTTAGGATTTGGCCGAGAAACCCTCGATTCTTGTCGATTCTGACCGTTCTGACCAAGTTGCGGATGAGACCTCAAATTGCAATGCGCGTTTGTCGGAATCGCAGACATTCTGGTCAGACCAGCAGTAAAATTGAGGAATCTTGATTTAGAGACAAGATAGCCAGAAATACGACATTTTTCAACGGATCTCGGCTATTTATGAACCGATCCTGAAATTCTTGGGTGGGTTCGTCAGGGCTCCAGACACTCAGCTGCCCCGCACCGAAAATTCAGGAAAAAGTTAGTATTTGGCCGAGATACCCTCGATTCTTGTCGGTTCTGACCGTTCTGACCAAGTTGCGGATGAGACCTCAAATTGCAATGCGCGTTCGTCGGAATCGCAGACATTCGGGTCAGACCAGCAGAAAAATTGAGGAATCTTGATTTAGAGACAAGATAGCCAAAAATTCGACATTTTTCAACGTATCTCGGCTATTTATGAACCGATCCTGAAAATCTTGGGTGGGTTCGACAGGGCTCCAGACACTCAGCTGCCCCGCACCAAAATTTCAGAAAACAGTTAGTATTTGGCCGAGAAACCCTCGATTTTTGTCGGTTCTGACCGTTCTGACCAAGTTACGGATGAGACGTCGAATTGCAATGCGCGTTCTTCGGAATCGCAGACATTCGGGTCAGACCAGCAGAAAAATTGAGGAATCTTGATTTAGAGACAAGATAGCCAGAAATTCGACATTTTTCAACGAATCTCGGCTATTTATGAACCGATCCTGAAATTCTTGGGTGGGTTCGTCAGGGCTCCAGACACTCAGCTGCCCCGCACCGAAAATTCAGGAAAAAGTTAGTATTTGGCCGAGATACCCTCGATTCTTGTCGGTTCTGACCGTTCTGACCAAGTTGCGGATGGGACCTCAAATTGCAATGCGCGTTCGTCGGAATCGCAGACATTCGGGTCAGACCAGCAGAAAAATTGAGGAATCTTGATTTAGAATCAAGATAGCCAGAAATTCGACATTTTTCAACGAATCTCGGCTATTTATGAACCGATCCTGGAAATCTTGGGTGGGTTCGACAGGGCTCCAGACACTCAGCTGCCCCGCACCGAAAATTCAGAAAAAAGTTAGTATTTGGCCGAGAAACCCTCGATTCTCGTCGGTTCTGACCGTTCTGACCAAGTTACGGATGAGACGTCGAATTGCAATGCGCGTTCTTCCGAATCGCAGACATTCGGGTCAGACCAGCAGAAAAATTGAGGAATCTTGATTTAGAGTCAAGATAGCCAGAAATCCGACATTTTTCAACGAATCTCGGCTATTTATGAACCGATCCTGAAAATCTTGGGTGGGTTCGACAGGGCTCCAGACACTCAGCTGCCCCGCACCGAAAATTCAGAAAAAAGTTAGTATTTGGCCGAGAAACCCTCGATTTTTGTCGGTTCCGACCGTTCTGACCAAGTTACGGATGAGACGTCGAATTGCAATGCGCGTTCTTCGGAATCGCAGACATTCGGGTCAGACCAGCAGAAAAATTGAGGAATCTTGATATAGAGACAAGATAGCCAAAAATTCGACATTTTTCAACGTATCTCGGCTATTTATGAACCGATCCTGAAATTCTTGGGTGGGTTCGTCAGGGCTCCAGACACTCAGCTGCCCCGCACCGAAAATTCAGGAAAAAGTTAGTATTTGGCCGAGATACCCTCGATTCTTGTCGGTTCTGACCGTTCTGACCAAGTTGCGGATGAGACTTCAAATTGCAATGCGCGTTCGTCGGAATCGCAGACATTCGGGTCAGACCAGCAGAAAAATTGAGGAATCTTGATTTAGAGACAAGATAGCCAAAAATTCGACATTTTTCAACGTATCTCGGCTATTTATGAACCGATCCTGAAATTCTTGGGTGGGTTCGTCAGGGCTCCAGACACTCAGCTGCCCCGCACCGAAAATTCAGAAAAAAGTTAGTATTTGGCCGAGAAACCCTCGATTCTCGTCGGTTCTGACCGTTCTGACCAAGTTACGGATGAGACGTCGAATTGCAATGCGCGTTCTTCCGAATCGCAGACATTCGGGTCAGACCAGCAGAAAAATTGAGGAATCTTGATTTAGAGACAAGATGGCCAGAAATTCGACATTTTTCAACGAATCTCGGCTATTTATGAACCGATCCTGAAATTCTTGGGTGGGTTCGTCAGGGCTCCAGACACTCAGCTGCCCCGCACCGAAAATTCAGAAAAAAGTTAGTATTTGGCCGAGATACCCTCGATTCTTGTCGGTTCTGACCGTTCTGACCAAGTTGCGGATGAGACCACAAATTGCAATGCGCGTTCGTTGGAATCGCAGACATTCGGGTCAGACCAGCAGAAAGATTGAGGAATCTTGATTTAGAGTCAAGATAGCCAGAAATTCGACATTTTTCAACGAATCTCGGCTATTTATGAACCGATCCTGAAAATCTTGGGTGGGTTCGACAGGGCTCCAGACACTCAGCTGCCCCGCACCAAAAATTCAGAAAAAAGTTAGTATTTGGCCGAGAAACCCTCGATTTTTGTCGGTTCTGACCGTTCTGACCAAGTTACGGATGAGACGTCGAATTGCAATGCGCGTTCTTCGGAATCGCAGACATTCGGGTCAGACCAGCAGAAAAATTGAGGAATCTTGATTTAGAGACAAGATAGCCAAAAATTCGACATTTTTCAACGTATCTCGGCTATTTATAAACCGATCCTGAAATTCTTGGGTGGGTTCGTCAGGGCTCCAGACACTCAGCTGCCCCGCACCGAAAATTCAGGAAAAAGTTAGTATTTGGCCGAGATACCCTCGATTCTCGACGGTTCTGACCGTTCTGACCAAGTTACGGATGAGACCTCAAATTGCAATGTGCGTTCGTCGGAATCGCAGACATTCGGGTCAGACCAGCAGAAAAATTGAGGAATCTTGATTTAGAGTCAAGATAGCCAGAAATTCGACATTTTTCAACGAATCTCGGCTATTTATGAACCGATCCTGAAAATCTTGGGTGGGTTCGACAGGGCTCCAGACACTCAGCTGCCCCGCACCAAAATTTCAGAAAAAAGTTAGTATTTGGCCGAGAAACCCTCGATTTTCGTCGGTTCTGACCGTTCTGACCAAGTTACGGATGAGACGTCGAATTGCAATGCGCGTTCTTCGGAATCGCAGACATTCGGGTCAGACCAGCAGAAAAATTGAGGAATCTTGATTTAGAGACAAGATAGCCAGAAATTCGACATTTTTCAACGAATCTCGGCTATTTATGAACCGATCCTGAAATTCTTGGGTGGGTTCGTCAGGGCTCCAGACACTCAGCTGCCCCGCACCGAAAATTCATGAAAAAGTTAGTATTTGGCCGAGATACCCTCGATTCTTGTCGGTTCTGACCGTTCTGACCAAGTTGCGGATGAGACCTCAAATTGCAATGCGCGTTCGTCGGAATCGCAGACATTTGGGTCAGACCAGCAGAAAAATTGAGGAATCTTGATTTAGAGACAAGATAGCCAAAAATTCGACATTTTTCAACGTATCTCGGCTATTTATGAACCGATCCTGAAAATCTTGGGTGGGTTCGACAGGGCTCCAGACACTCAGCTGCCCCGCACCAAAAATTCAGAAAAAAGTTAGTATTTGGCCGAGAAACCCTCGATTTTTGTCGGTTCTGACCGTTCTGACCAAGTTACGGATGAGACGTCGAATTGCAATGCGCGTTCTTCGGAATCGCAGACATTCGGGTCAGACCAGCAGAAAAATTGAGAAATCTTGATTTAGAGACAAGATAGCCAGAAATTCGACATTTTTCAACGAATCTCGGCTATTTATGAACCGATCCTGAAATTCTTGGGTGGGTTCGTCAGGGCTCCAGACACTCAGCTGCCTCGCACCGAAAATTCAGAAAAAAGTTAGTATTTGGCCGAGATACCCTCGATTCTTGTCGGTTCTGACCGTTCTGACCAAGTTGCGGATGAGACCTCAAATTGCAATGCGCGTTCGTCGGAATCGCAGACATTCGGGTCAGACCAGCAGAAAAATTGAGGAATCTTGATTTAAAGACAAGATAGCCAAAAATTCGACATTTTTCAACGTATCTCGGCTATTTATGAACCGATCCTGAAAATCTTGGGTGGGTTCGACAGGGCTCCAGACACTCAGCTGCCCCGCACCAAAATTTCAGAAAACAGTTAGTATTTGGCCGAGAAACCCTCGATTTTTGTCGGTTCTGACCGTTCTGACCAAGTTACGGATGAGACGTCGAATTGCAATGCGCGTTCTTCGGAATCGCAGACATTTGGGTCAGACCAGCAGAAAAACTGAGGAATCTTGATTTAGAGACAAGATAGCCAGAAATTCGACATTTTTCAACGAATCTCGGCTATTTATGAACCGATCCTGAAATTCTTGGGTGGGTTCGTCAGGGCTCCAGACACTCAGCTGCCCCGCACCGAAAATTCAGGAAAAAGTTAGTATTTGGCCGAGAAACCCTCGATTCTCGTCGGTTCTGACCGTTCTGACCAAGTTACGGATGAGACGTCGAATTGCAATGCGCGTTCTTCCGAATCGCAGACATTCGGGTCAGACCAGCAGAAAAATTGAGGAATCTTGATTTAGAGTCAAGATAGCCATAAATTCGACATTTTTCAACGAATCTCGGCTATTTATGAACCGATCCTGAAAATCTTGGGTGGGTTCGACAGGGCTCCAGACACTCAGCTGCCCCGCACCGAAAATTCAGAAAAAAGTTAGTATTTGGCCGAGAAACCCTCGATTTTTGTCGGTTCCGACCGTTCTGACCAAGTTACGGATGAGACGTCGAATTGCAATGCGCGTTCTTCGGAATCGCAGACATTCGGGTCAGACCAGCAGAAAAATTGAGGAATCTTGATTTAGAGACAAGATAGCCAAAAATTCGACATTTTTCAACGTATCTCGGCTATTTATGAACCGATCCTGAAATTCTTGGGTGGGTTCGTCAGGGCTCCAGACACTCAGCTGCCCCGCACCGAAAATTCAGGAAAAAGTTAGTATTTGGCCGAGATACCCTCGATTCTTGTCGGTTCTGACCGTTCTGACCAAGTTGCGGATGAGACTTCAAATTGCAATGCGCGTTCGTCGGAATCGCAGACATCCGGGTCAGACCAGCAGAAAAATTGAGGAATCTTGATTTAGAGACAAGATAGCCAAAAATTCGACATTTTTCAACGTATCTCGGCTATTTATGAACCGATCCTGAAATTCTTGGGTGGGTTCGTCAGGGCTCCAGACACTCAGCTGCCCCGCACCGAAAATTCAGAAAAAAGTTAGTATTTGGCCGAGAAACCCTCGATTCTCGTCGGTTCTGACCGTTCTGACCAAGTTACGGATGAGACGTCGGATTGCAATGCGCGTTCTTCCGAATCGCAGACATTCGGGTCAGACCAGCAGAAAAATTGAGGAATCTTGATTTAGAAATAAGATAGCCAGAAATTCGACATTTTTCAACGAATCTCGGCTATTTATGAACCGATCCTGAAAATCTTGGGTGGGTTCGACAGGGCTCCAGACACTCAGCTGCCCCGCACCGAAAATTCAAAAAAAAGTTAGTATTTGGCCGAGAAACCCTCGATTTTTGTCGGTTCCGACCGTTCTGACCAAGTTACGGATGAGACGTCGAATTGCAATGCGCGTTCTTCGGAATCGCAGACATTCGGGTCAGACCAGCAGAAAAATTGAGGAATCTTGATTTAGAGACAAGATAGCCAAAAATTCTACATTTTTCAACGTATCTCGGCTATTTATGAACCGATCCTGAAATTCTTGGGTGGGTTCGTCAGGGCTCCAGACACTCAGCTGCCCCGCACCGAAAATTCAGGAAAAAGTTAGTATTTGGCCGAGATACCCTCGATTCTTGTCGGTTCTGACCGTTCTGACCAAGTTGCGGATGAGACCTCAAATTGCAATGCGCGTTCGTCGGAATCGCAGACATTCGGGTCAGACCAGCAGAAAAATTGAGGAATCTTGATTTAGAGACAAGATAGCCGAAAATTCGACATTTTTCAACGTATCTCGGCTATTTATGAACCGATCCTGAAATTCTTGGGTGGGTTCGTCAGGGCTCCAGACACTCAGCTGCCCCGCACCGAAAATTCAGAAAAAAGTTAGTATTTGGCCGAGAAACCCTCGATTCTCGTCGGTTCTGACCGTTCTGACCAAGTTACGGATGAGACGTCGAATTGCAATGCGCGTTCTTCGGAATCGCAGACATTCGGGTCAGACCAGCAGAAAAATTGAGGAATCTTGATTTAGAGACAAGATAGCCAGAAATTCGACATTTTTCAACGAATCTCGGCTATTTATGAACCGATCCTGAAATTCTTGGGTGGGTTCGTCAGGGCTCCAGACACTCAGCTGCCCCGCACCGAAAATTCAGGAAAAAGTTAGTATTTGGCCGAGATACCCTCGATTCTTGTCGGTTCTGACCGTTCTGACCAAGTTGCGGATGAGACCTCAAATTGCAATGCGCGTTCGTCGGAATCGCAGACATTTGGGTCAGACCAGCAGAAAAATTGAGGAATCTTGATTTAGAGACAAGATAGCCAAAAATTCGACATTTTTCAACGTATCTCGGCTATTTATGAACCGATCCTGAAAATCTTGGGTGGGTTCGACAGGGCTCCAGACACTCAGCTGCCCCGCACCAAAAATTCAGAAAAAAGTTAGTATTTGGCCGAGAAACCCTCGATTTTTGTCGGTTCTGACCGTTCTGACCAAGTTACGGATGAGACGTCGAATTGCAATGCGCGTTCTTCGGAATCGCAGACATTCGGGTCAGACCAGCAGAAAAATTGAGGAATCTTGATTTAGAGACAAGATAGCCAGAAATTCGACATTTTTCAACGAATCTCGGCTATTTATGAACCGATCCTGAAATTCTTGGGTGGGTTCGTCAGGGCTCCAGACACTCAGCTGCCTCGCACCAAAAATTCAGGAAAAAGTTAGTATTTGGCCGAGATACCCTCGATTCTTGTCGGTTCTGACCGTTCTGACCCAGTTGCGGATGAGACCTCAAATTGCAATGCGCGTTCGTCGGAATCGCAGACATTCGGGTCAGACCAGCAGAAAAATTGAGGAATCTTGATTTAGAGACAAGATAGCCAAAAATTCGACATTTTTCAACGTATCTCGGCTATTTATGAACCGATCCTGAAAATCTTGGGTGGGTTCGACAGGGCTCCAGACACTCAGCTGCCCCGCACCAAAAATTCAGAAAACAGTTAGTACTTGGCCGAGAAACCCTCGATTTTTGTCGGTTCTGACCGTTCTGACCAAGTTACGGATGAGACGTCGAATTGCAATGCGCGTTCTTCGGAATCGCAGACATTTGGGTCAGACCAGCAGAAAAACTGAGGAATCTTGATTTAGAGACAAGATAGCCAGAAATTCGACATTTTTCAACGAATCTCGGCTATTTATGAACCGATCCTGAAATTCTTGGGTGGGTTCGTCAGGGCTCCAGACACTCAGCTGCCCCGCACCGAAAATTCAGGAAAAAGTTAGTATTTGGCCGAGATACCCTCGATTCTTGTCGGTTCTGACCGTTCTGACCAAGTTGCGGATGAGACCTCAAATTGCAATGCGCGTTCGTCGGAATCGCAGACATTCGGGTCAGACCAGCAGAAAAATTGAGGAATCTTGATTTAGAATCAAGATAGCCAGAAATTCGACATTTTTCAACGAATCTCGGCTATTTATGAACCGATCCTGAAAATCTTGGGTGGGTTCGACAGGGCTCCAGACACTCAGCTGCCCCGCACCGAAAATTCAGAAAAAAGTTAGTATTTGGCCGAGAAACCCTCGATTTTTGTCGGTTCCGACCGTTCTGACCAAGTTACGGATGAGACGTCGAATTGCAATGCGCGTTCTTCGGAATCGCAGACATTCGGGTCAGACCAGCAGAAAAATTGAGGAATCTTGATTTAGAGACAAGATAGCCAAAAATTCGACATTTTTCAACGTATCTCGGCTATTTATGAACCGATCCTGAAATTCTTGGGTGGGTTCGTCAGGGCTCCAGACACTCAGCTGCCCCGCACCGAAAATTCAGGAAAAAGTTAGTATTTGGCCGAGATACCCTCGATTCTTGTCGGTTCTGACCGTTCTGACCAAGTTGCGGATGAGACCTCAAATTGCAATGCGCGTTCGTCGGAATCGCAGACATTCGGGTCAGACCAGCAGAAAAATTGGGGAATCTTGATTTAGAGACAAGATAGCCGAAAATTCGACATTTTTCAACGTATCTCGGCTATTTATGAACCGATCCTGAAATTCTTGGGTGGGTTCGTCAGGGCTCCAGACACTCAGCTGCCTCGCACCGAAAATTCAGAAAAAAGTTAGTATTTGGCCGAGAAACCCTCGATTCTCGTCGGTTCTGACCGTTCTGACCAAGTTACGGATGAGACGTCGAATTGCAATGCGCGTTCTTCCGAATCGCAGACATTCGGGTCAGACCAGCAGAAAAATTGAGGAATCTTGATTTAGAGTCAAGATAGCCAGAAATTCGACATTTTTCAACGAATCTCGGCTATTTATGAACCGATCCTGAAAATCTTGGGTGGGTTCGACAGGGCTCCAGACACTCAGCTGCCCCGCACCGAAAATTCAGAAAAAAGTTAGTATTTGGCCGAGAAACCCTCGATTTTTGTCGGTTCCGACCGTTCTGACCAAGTTACGGATGAGACGTCGAATTGCAATGCGCGTTCTTCGGAATCGCAGACATTCGGGTCAGACCAGCAGAAAAATTGAGGAATCTTGATTTAGAGACAAGATAGCCAAAAATTCGACATTTTTCAACGTATCTCGGCTATTTATGAACCGATCCTGAAATTCTTGGGTGGGTTCGTCAGGGCTCCAGACACTCAGCTGCCCCGCACCGAAAATTCGGGAAAAAGTTAGTTTTTGGCCGAGATACCCTCGATTCTTGTCGGTTCTGACCGTTCTGACCAAGTTGCGGATGAGACTTCAAATTGCAATGCGCGTTCGTCGGAATCGCAGACATCCGGGTCAGACCAGCAGAAAAATTGAGGAATCTTGATTTAGAGACAAGATAGCCAAAAATTCGACATTTTTCAACGTATCTCGGCTATTTATGAACCGATCCTGAAATTCTTGGGTGGGTTCGTCAGGGCTCCAGACACTCAGCTGCCCCGCACCGAAAATTCAGAAAAAAGTTAGTATTTGGCCGAGAAACCCTCGATTCTCGTCGGTTCTGACCGTTCTGACCAAGTTACGGATGAGACGTCGGATTGCAATGCGCGTTCTTCCGAATCGCAGACATTCGGGTCAGACCAGCAGAAAAATTAAGGAATCTTGATTTAGAAATAAGATAGCCAGAAATTCGACATTTTTCAACGAATCTCGGCTATTTATGAACCGATCCTGAAAATCTTGGGTGGGTTCGACAGGGCTCCAGACACTCAGCTGCCCCGCACCGAAAATTCAAAAAAAAGTTAGTATTTGGCCGAGAAACCCTCGATTTTTGTCGGTTCCGACCGTTCTGACCAAGTTACGGATGAGACGTCGAATTGCAATGCGCGTTCTTCGGAATCGCAGACATTCGGGTCAGACCAGCAGAAAAATTGAGGAATCTTGATTTAGAGACAAGATAGCCAAAAATTCTACATTTTCCAACGTATCTCGGCTATTTATGAACCGATCCTGAAATTCTTGGGTGGGTTCGTCAGGGCTCCAGACACTCAGCTGCCCCGCACCGAAAATTCAGGAAAAAGTTAGTATTTGGCCGAGATACCCTCGATTCTTGTCGGTTCTGACCGTTCTGACCAAGTTGCGGATGAGACCTCAAATTGCAATGCGCGTTCGTCGGAATCGCAAACATTCGGGTCAGACCAGCAGAAAAATTGAGGAATCTTGATTTAGAGACAAGATAGCCGAAAATTCGACATTTTTCAACGTATCTCGGCTATTTATGAACCGATCCTGAAATTCTTGGGTGGGTTCGTCAGGGCTCCAGACACTCAGCTGCCCCGCACCGAAAATTCAGAAAAAAGTTAGTATTTGGCCGAGAAACCCTCGATTCTCGTCGGTTCTGACCGTTCTGACCAAGTTACGGATGAGACGTCGAATTGCAATGCGCGTCCTTCCGAATCGCAGACATTCGGGTCAGACCAGCAGAAAAATTGAGGAATCTTGATTTAGAGTCAAGATAGCCAGAAATTCGACATTTTTCAACGAATCTCGGCTATTTATGAACCGATCCTGAAAATCTTGGGTGGGTTTGACAGGGCTCCAGACACTCAGCTGCCCCGCACCGAAAATTCAGAAAAAAGTTAGTATTTGGCCGAGAAACCCTCGATTTTTGTCGGTTCCGACCGTTCTGACCAAGTTACGGATGAGACGTCGAATTGCAATGCGCGTTCTTCGGAATCGCAGACATTCGGGTCAGACCAGCAGAAAAATTGAGGAATCTTGATTTAGAGACAAGATAGCCAAAAATTCGACATTTTTCAACGTATCTCGGCTATTTATGAACCGATCCTGAAATTCTTGGGTGGGTTCGTCAGGGCTCCAGACACTCAGCTGCCCCGCACCGAAAATTCAGAAAAAAGTTAGTATTTGGCCGAGAAACCCTCGATTTTTGTCGGTTCTGACCGTTCTGACCAAGTTACGGATGAGACGTCGAATTGCAATGCGCGTTCTTCGGAATCGCAGACATTCGGGTCAGACCAGCAGAAAAATTGAGGAATCTTGATTTAGAGACAAGATAGCCAGAAATTCGACATTTTTCAACGAATCTCGGCTATTTATGAACCGATCCTGAAATTCTTGGGTGGGTTCGTCAGGGCTCCAGACACTCAGCTGCCCCGCACCGAAAATTCAGAAAAAAGTTAGTATTTGGCCGAGATACCCTCGATTCTTGTCGGTTCCGACCGTTCTGACCAAGTTACGGATGAGACGTCGAATTGCAATGCGCGTTCTTCGGAATCGCAGACATTCGGGTCAGACCAGCAGAAAAATTGAGGAATCTTGATTCAGAGACAAGATAGCCAAAAATTCGACATTTTTCAACGTATCTCGGCTATTTATGAACCGATCCTGAAATTCTTGGCCGGGTTCGTCAGGGCTCCAGACACTCAGCTGCCCCGCACGGAAAATTCAGGAAAAAGTTAGTATTTGGCCGAGATACCCTCGATTCTCGACGGTTCTGACCGTTCTGACCAAGTTACGGATGAGACCTCAAATTGCAATGTGCGTTCGTCGGAATCGCAGACATTCGGGTCAGACCAGCAGAAAAATTGAGGAATCTTGATTTAGAGTCAAGATAGCCAGAAATTCGACATTTTTCAACGAATCTCGGCTATTTATGAACCGATCCTGAAAATCTTGGGTGGGTTCGACAGGGCTCCAAACACTCAGCTGCCCCGCACCAAAATTTCAGAAAAAAGTTAGTATTTGGCCGAGAAACCCTCGATTTTCGTCGGTTCTGACCGTTCTGACCAAGTTACGGATGAGACGTCGAATTGCAATGCGCGTTCTTCGGAATCGCAGACATTCGGGTCAGACCAGCAGAAAAATTGAGGAATCTTGATTTAGAGACAAGATAGCCAGAAATTCGACATTTTTCAACGAATCTCGGCTATTTATGAACCGATCCTGAAATTCTTGGGTGGGTTCGTCAGGGCTCCAGACACTCAGCTGCCCCGCACCGAAAATTCAGGAAAAAGTTAGTATTTGGCCGAGATACCCTCGATTCTTGTCGGTTCTGACCGTTCTGACCAAGTTGCGGATGAGACCTCAAATTGCAATGCGCGTTCGTCGGAATCGCAGACATTCGGGTCAGACCAGCAGAAAAATTGAGGAATCTTGATTTAGAGACAAGATAGCCAAAAATTCGACATTTTTCAACGTATCTCGGCTATTTATGAACCGATCCTGAAAATCTTGGGTGGGTTCGACAGGGCTCCAGACACTCAGCTGCCCCGCACCAAAAATTCAGGAAAAAGTTAGTATTTGGCCGAGAAACCCTCGATTTTTGTCGGTTCTGACCGTTCTGACCAAGTTACGGATGAGACGTCGAATTGCAATGCGCGTTCTTCGGAATAGCAGACATTCGGGTCAGACCAGCAGAAAAATTGAGGAATCTTGATTTAGAGACAAGATAGCCAGAAATTCGACATTTTTCAACGAATCTCGGCTATTTATGAACCGATCCTGAAATTCTTGGGTGGGTTCGTCAGGGCTCCAGACACTCAGCTGCCCCGCACCGAAAATTCAGAAAAAAGTTAGTATTTGGCCGAGATACCCTCGATTCTTGTCGGTTCCGACCGTTCTGACCAAGTTACGGATGAGACGTCGAATTGCAATGCGCGTTCTTCGGAATCGCAGACATTCGGGTCAGACCAGCAGAAAAATTGAGGAATCTTGATTTAGAGACAAGATAGCCAAAAATTCGACATTTTTCAACGTATCTCGGCTATTTATGAACCGATCCTGAAATTCTTGGGTGGGTTCGTCAGGGCTCCAGACACTCAGCTGCCCCGCACCGAAAATTCAGGAAAAAGTTAGTATTTGGCCGAGATACCCTCGATTCTCGACGGTTCTGACCGTTCTGACCAAGTTACGGATGAGACCTCAAATTGCAATGTGCGTTCGTCGGAATCGCAGACATTCGGGTCAGACCAGCAGAAAAATTGAGGAATCTTGATTTAGAGTCAAGATAGCCAGAAATTCGACATTTTTCAACGAATCTCGGCTATTTATGAACCGATCCTGAAAATCTTGGGTGGGTTCGACAGGGCTCCAGACACTCAGCTGCCCCGCACCAAAATTTCAGAAAAAAGTTAGTATTTGGCCGAGAAACCCTCGATTTTCGTCGGTTCTGACCGTTCTGACCAAGTTACGGATAAGACGTCGAATTGCAATGCGCGTTCTTCGGAATCGCAGACATTCGGGTCAGACCAGCAGAAAAATTGAGGAATCTTGATTTAGAGACAAGATAGCCAGAAATTCGACATTTTTCAACGAATCTCGGCTATTTATGAACCGATCCTGAAATTCTTTGGTGGGTTCGTCAGGGCTCCAGACACTCAGCTGCCCCGCACCGAAAATTCAGGAAAAAGTTAGTATTTGGCCGAGATACCCTCGATTCTTGTCGGTTCTGACCGTTCTGACCAAGTTGCGGATGAGACCTCAAATTGCAATGCGCGTTCGTCGGAATCGCAGACATTCGGGTCAGACCAGCAGAAAAATTGAGGAATCTTGATTTAGAGACAAGATAGCCAAAAATTCGACATTTTTTAACGTATCTCGGCTATTTATAAACCGATCCTGAAAATCTTGGGTGGGTTCGACAGGGCTCCAGACACTCAGCTGCCCCGCACCAAAAATTCAGAAAACAGTTAGTATTTGGCCGAGAAACCCTCGATTTTTGTCGGTTCTGACCGTTCTGACCAAGTTACGGATGAGACGTCGAATTGCAATGCGCGTTCTTCGGAATCGCAGACATTCGGGTCAGACCAGCAGAAAAATTGAGGAATCTTGATTTAGAGACAAGATAGCCAGAAATTCGACATTTTTCAACGAATCTCGGCTATTTATGAACCGATCCTGAAATTCTTGGGTGGGTTCGTCAGGGCTCCAGACACTCAGCTGCCCCGCACCGAAAATTCAGGAAAAAGTTAGTATTTGGCCGAGATACCCTCGATTCTTGTCGGTTCTGACCGTTCTGACCAAGTTGCGGATGAGACCTCAAATTGCAATGCGCGTTCGTCGGAATCGCAGACATTCGGGTCAGACCAGCAGAAAAATTGAGGAATCTTGATTTAGAATCAAGATAGCCAGAAATTCGACATTTTTCAACGAATCTCGGCTATTTATGAAACGATCCTGAAAATCTTGGGTGGGTTCGTCAGGGCTCCAGACACTCAGCTGCCCCGCACCGAAAATTCAGAAAAAAGTTAGTATTTGGCCGAGAAACCCTCGATTCTCGTCGGTTCTGACCGTTCTGACCAAGTTACGGATGAGACGTCGAATTGCAATGCGCGTTCTTCCGAATCGCAGACATTCGGGTCAGACCAGCAGAAAAATTGAGGAATCTTGATTTAGAGTCAAGATAGGCAGAAATTCGACATTTTTCAACGAATCTCGGCTATTTATGAACCGATCCTGAAAATCTTGGGTGGGTTCGACAGGGCTCCAGACACTCAGCTGCCCCGCACCAAAAATTCAGAAAAAAGTTAGTATTTGGCCGAGAAACCCTCGATTTTTGTCGGTTCTGACCGTTCTGACCAAGTTACGGATGAGACGTCGAATTGCAATGCGCGTTCTCCGGAATCGCAGACATTCGGGTCAGACCAGCAGAAAAATTGAGGAATCTTGATTTAGAGACAAGATAGCCAAAAATTCGACATTTTTCAACGTATCTCGGCTATTTATGAACCGATCCTGAAATTCTTGGGTGGGTTCGACAGGGCTCCAGACACTCAGCTGCCCCGCACCGAAAATTCAGAAAAAAGTTAGTATTTGGCCGAGAAACCCTCGATTCTCGTCGGTTCTGACCGTTCTGACCAAGTTACGGATGAGACGTCGAATTGCAACGCGCGTTCTTCGGAATCGCAGACATTCGGGTCAGACCAGCAGAAAAATTGAGGAATCTTGATTTAGAGACAAGATAGCCAGAAATTCGACATTTTTCAACGAATCTCGGCTATTTATGAACCGATCCTGAAATTCTTGGGTGGGTTCGTCAGGGCTCCAGACACTCAGCTGCCCCGCACCGAAAATTCAGGAAAAAGATAGTATTTGGCCGAGATACCCTCGATTCTTGTCGGTTCTGACCGTTCTGACCAAGTTGCGGATGAGACCTCAAATTGCAATGCGCGTTCGTCGGAATCGCAGACATTCGGGTCAGACCAGCAGAAAAATTAAGGAATCTTGATTTAGAATCAAGATAGCCAGAAATTCGACATTTTTCAACGAATCTCGGCTATTTATGAACCGATCCTGAAAATCTTGGGTGGGTTCGACAGGGCTCCGGACACTCAGCTGCCCCGCACCGAAAATTCAGAAAAAAGTTAGTATTTGGCCGAGAAACCCTCGATTTTTGTCGGTTCTGACCGATCTGACCAAGTTACGGATGAGACGTCGAATTGCAATGCGCGTTCTTCGGAATCGCAGACATTCGGGTCAGACCAGCAGAAAAATTGAGGAATCTTGATTTAGAGACAAGATAGCCAAAAATTCGACATTTTTCAACGTATCTCGGCTATTTATGAACCGATCCTGAAATTCTTGGGTGGGTTCGTCAGGGCTCCAGACACTCAGCTGCCCCGCACCGAAAATTCAGGAAAAAGTTAGTATTTGGCCGAGATACCCTCGATTCTCGTCGGTTCTGAACGTTCTGACCAAGTTACGGATGAGACCTCAAATTGCAATGTGCGTTCGTCGGAATCGCAGACATTCGGGTCAGACCAGCAGAAAAATTGAGGAATCTTGATTTAGAGTCAAGATAGCCAGAAATTCGACATTTTCCAACGAATCTCGGCTATTTATGAACCGATCCTGAAAATCTTGGGTGGGTTCGACAGGGCTCCAGACACTCAGCTGCCCCGCACCAAAATTTCCTAAAAAAGTTAGTATTTGGCCGAGAAACCCTCGATTTTCGTCGGTTCTGACCGTTCTGACCAAGTTACGGATGAGACGTCGAATTGCAATGCGCGTTCTTCGGAATCGCAGACATTCGGGTCAGACCAGCAGAAAAATTGAGGAATCTTGATTTAGAGACAAGATAGCCAGAAATTCGACATTTTTCAACGAATCTCGGCTATTTATGAACCGATCCTGAAATTCTTGGGTGGGTTCGTCAGGGCTCCAGACACTCAGCTGCCCCGCACCGAAAATTCAGGAAAAAGTTAGTATTTGGCCGAGATACCCTCGATTCTTGTCGGTTCTGACCGTTCTGACCAAGTTGCGGATGAGACCTCAAATTGCAATGCGCGTTCGTCGGAATCGCAGACATTCGGGTCAGACCAGCAGAAAAATTGAGGAATCTTGATTTAGAGACAAGATAGCCAGAAATTCGACATTTTTCAACGAATCTCGGCTATTTATGAACCGATCCTGAAATTCTTGGGTGGGTTCGTCAGGGCTCCAGACACTCAGCTGCCCCGCACCGAAAATTCAGGAAAAAGTGAGTATTTGGCCGAGATACCCTCGATTCTTGTCGGTTCTGACCGTTCTGACCAAGTTGCGGATGAGACCTCAAATTGCAATGCGCGTTCGTCGGAATCGCAGACATTCGGGTCAGACCAGCAGAAAAATTGAGGAATCTTGATTTAGAGTCAAGATAGCCAGAAATTCGATATTTTTCAAAGAATCTCGGCTATTTATGAACCGATCCTGAAAATCTTGGGTGGGTTCGACAGGGCTCCAGACACACAGCTGCCCTGCACCAAAAATTCAGAAAAAAGTTAGTATTTGGCCGAGAAACCCTCGATTTTTGTCGGTTCTGACCGTTCTGACCAAGTTACGGATGAGACGTCGAATTGCAATGCGCGTTCTTCGGAATCGCAGACATTCGGGTCAGACCAGCAGAAAAATTGAGGAATCTTGATTTAGAGACAAGATAGCCAAAAATTCGACATTTTTCAACGTATCTCGGCTATTTATGAACCGATCCTGAAATTCTTGGGTGGGTCCGTCAGGGCTCCAGACACTCAGCTGCCCCGCACCGAAAATTCAGAAAAAAGTTAGTATTTGGCCGAGAAACCCTCGATTCTCGTCGGTTCTGACCGTTCCGACCAAGTTACGGATGAGACGTCGAATTGCAACGCGCGTTCTTCGAAATCGCAGACATTCGGGTCAGACCAGCAGAAAAATTGAGGAATTTTGATTTAGAGACAAGATAGCCAGAAATTCGACATTTTTCAACGAATCTCGGCTATTTATGAACCGATCCTGAAATTCTTGGGTGGGTTCGTCAGGGCTCCATACACTCAGCTGCCCCGCACCGAAAATTCAGGAAAAAGTTAGTATTTGGCCGAGATACCCTCGATTCTTGTCGGTTCTGACCGTTCTGACCAAGTTGCGGATGAGACCTCAAATTGCAATGCGCGTTCGTCGGAATCGCAGACATTCGGGTCAGACCAGCAGAAAAATTAAGGAATCTTGATTTAGAATCAAGATAGCCAGAAATTCGACATTTTTCAACGAATCTCGGCTATTTATGAACCGATCCTGAAAATGTTGGGTGGGTTCGACAGGGCTCCAGACACTCAGCTGCCCCGCACCAAAATTTCCTAAAAAAGTTAGTATTTGGCCGAGAAACCCTCGATTTTCGTCGGTTCTGACCGTTCTGACCAAGTTACGGATGAGACGTCGAATTGCAATGCGCGTTCTTCGGAATCGCAGACATTCGGGTCAGACCAGCAGAAAAATTGAGGAATCTTGATTCAGAGACAAGATAGCCAAAAATTCGACATTTTTCAACGTATCTCGGCTATTTATGAACCGATCCTGAAATTCTTGGGTGGGTTCGTCAGGGCTCCAGACACTCAGCTGCCCCGCACCGAAATTTCAGGAAAAAGTTAGTATTTGGCCGAGATACCCTCGATTCTTGTCGGTTCTGACCGTTCTGACCAAGTTGCGGATGAGACCTCAAATTGCAATGCGCGTTCTTCCGAATCGCAGACATTCGGGTCAGACCAGCAGAAAAATTGAGGAATCTTGATTTAGAGACAAGATAGCCAGAAATTCGACATTTTTCAACGAATCTCGGCTATTCATGAACCGATCCGGAAATTCTTGGGTGGGTTCGTCAGGGCTCCAGACACTCAGCTGCCCCGCACCGAAAATTCAGGAAAAAGTTAGTATTTGGCCGAAATACCCTCGATTCTCGTCGGTTCTGACCGTTCTGACCAAGTTACGGATGAGACGTCGAATTGCAATGCGCGTTCTTCGGAATCGCAGACATTCGGGTCAGACCAGCAGAAAAATTGAGGAATCTTGATTTAGAGACAAGATAGCCAGAAATTCGACATTTTTCAACGAATCTCGGCTATTTATGAACCGATCCTGAAATTCTTGGGTGGGTTGGTCAGGGCTCCAGACACTCAGCTGCCCCGCACCGAAATTTCAGGAAAAAGTTAGTATTTGGCCGAGATACCCTCGATTCTTGTCGGTTCTGACCGTTCTGACCAAGTTGCGGATGAGACCTCAAATTGCAATGCGCGTTCGTCGGAATCGCAGACATTCGGGTCAGACCAGCAGAAAAATTGAGGAATCTTGATTTAGAGACAAGATAGCCAAAAATTCGACATTTTTCAACGTATCTCGGCTATTTATGAACCGATCCTGAAATTCTTGGGTGGGTTCGTCAGGGCTCCAGACACTCAGCTGCCCCGCACCGAAAATTCAGGAAAAAGTTAGTATTTGGCCGAGATACCCTCGATTCGTGTCGGTTCTGACCGTTCTGACCAAGTTGCGGATGAGACCTCAAATTGCAATGCGCGTTCGTCGGAATCGCAGACATTCGGGTCAGACCAGCAGAAAAATTGAGGAATCTTGATTTAGAGTCAAGATAGCCAGAAATTCGACATTTTTCAAAGAATCTCGGCTATTTATGAACCGATCCTGAAAATCTTGGGTGGGTTCGACAGGGCTCCAGACACTCAGCTGCCCCGCACCGAAAATTCAGAAAAAAGTTAGTATTTGGCCGAAAAACCCTCGATTTTTGTCGGTTCCGACCGTTCTGACCAAGTTACGGATGAGACGTCGAATTGCAATGCGCGTTCTTCGGAATCGCAGACATTCGGGTCAGACCAGCAGAAAAATTGAGGAATCTTGATTTAGAGACAAGATAGCCAGAAATTCGACATTTTTCAACGAATCTCGGCTATTTATGAACCGATCCTGAAAATCTTGGGTGGGTTCGACAGGGCTTCAGACACTCAGCTGCCCCGCACCAAAATTTCCTAAAAAAGTTAGTATTTGGCCGAGAAACCCTCGATTTTCGTCGGTTCTGACCGTTCTGACCAAGTTACGGATGAGACGTCGAATTGCAATGCGCGTTCTTCGGAATCGCAGACATTCGGGTCAGACCAGCAGAAAAATTGAGGAATCTTGATTTAGAGACAAGATAGCAAAAAATTCGACATTTTTCAACGTATCTCGGCTATTTATGAACCGATCCTGAAATTCTTGGGTGGGTTCGTCAGGGCTCCAGACACTCAGCTGCCCCGCACCGAAAATTCAGAAAAAAGTTAGTATTTGGCCGAGAAACCCTCGATTCTCGTCGGTTCTGACCGTTCTGACCAAGTTACGGATGAGACGTCGAATTGCAATGCGCGTTCTTCCGAATCGCAGACATTCGGGTCAGACCAGCAGAAAAATTGAGGAATCTTGATTTAGAGACAAGATAGCCAGAAATTCGACATTTTTCAACGAATCTCGGCTATTTATGAACCGATCCTGAAATTCTTGGGTGGGTTCGTCAGGGCTCCAGACACTCAGCTGCCCCGCACCGAAATTTCAGGAAAAAGTTAGTATTTGGCCGAGATACCCTCGATTCTTGTCGGTTCTGACCGTTCTGACCAAGTTGCGGATGAGACCTCAAATTGCAATGCGCGTTCTTCCGAATCGCAGACATTCGGGTCAGACCAGCAGAAAAATTGAGGAATCTTGATTTAGAGAGAAGATAGCCAGAAATTCGACATTTTTCAACGAATCTCGGCTATTTATGAACCGATCCGGAAATTCTTGGGTGGGTTCGTCAGGGCTCCAGACACTCAGCTGTCCCGCACCGAAAATTCAGGAAAAAGTTAGTATTTGGCCGAGATACCCTCGATTCTTGTCGGTTCTGACCGTTCTGACCAAGTTGCGGATGAGACCTCAAATTGCAATGCGCGTTCGTCGGAATCGCAGACATTCGGGTCAGACCAGCAGAAAAATTGAGGAATCTTGATTTAGAGTCAAGATAGCCAGAAATTCGACATTTTTCAAAGAATCTCGGCTATTTATGAACCGATCCTGAAAATCTTGGGTGGGTTCGACAGGGCTCCAGACACTCAGCTGCCCCGCACCGAAAATTCAGAAAAAAGTTAGTATTTGGCCGAGAAACCCTCGATTTTTGTCGGTTCCGACCGTTCTGACCAAGTTACGGATGAGACGTCGAATTGCAATGCGCGTTCTTCGGAATCGCAGACATTCGGGTCAGACCAGCAGAAAAATTGAGGAATCTTGATTTAGAGACAAGATAGCCAAAAATTCGACATTTTTCAACGAATCTCGGCTATTTATGAACCGATCCTGAAATTCTTGGGTGGGTTCGTCAGGGCTCCAGACACTCAGCTGCCCCGCACCGAAAATTCAGGAAAAAGTTAGTATTTGGCCGAGATACCCTCGATTCTTGTCGGTTCTGACCGTTCTGACCAAGTTGCGGATGAGACCTCAAATTGCAATGCGCGTTCGTCGGAATCGCGGACATTCGGGTCAGACCAGCAGAAAAATTGAGGAATCTTGATTTAGAGACAAGATAGCCAAAAATTCGACATTTTTCAACGTATCTCGGCTATTTATGAACCGATCCTGAAATTCTTGGGTGGGTTCGTCAGGGCTCCAGACACTCAGCTGCCCCGCACCGAAAATTCAGAAAAAAGTTAGTATTTGGCCGAGAAACCCTCGATTCTCGTCGGTTCTGACCGTTCTGACCAAGTTACGGATGAGACGTCGAATTGCAATGCGCGTTCTTCCGAATCGCAGACATTCGGGTCAGACCAGCAGAAAAATTGAGGAATCTTGATTTAGAGACAAGATAGCCAGAAATTCGACATTTTTCAACGAATCTCGGCTATTTATGAACCGATCCGGAAATTCTTGGGTGGGTTCGTCAGGGCTCCAGACACTCAGCTGCCCCGCACCGAAAATTCAGGAAAAAGTTAGTATTTGGCCGAAATACCCTCGATTCTCGTCGGTTCTGACCGTTCTGACCAAGTTACGGATGAGACGTCGAATTGCAATGCGCGTTCTTCGGAATCGCAGACATTCGGGTCAGACCAGCAGAAAAATTGAGGAATCTTGATTTAGAGACAAGATAGCCAGAAATTCGACATTTTTCAACGAATATCGGCTATTTATGAACCGATCCTGAAATTCTTGGGTGGGTTGGTCAGGGCTCCAGACACTCAGCTGCCCCGCACCGAAATTTCAGGAGAAAGTTAGTATTTGGCCGAGATACCCTCGATTCTTGTCGGTTCTGACCGTTCTGACCAAGTTGCGGATGAGACCTCAAATTGCAATGCGCGTTCGTCGGAATCGCAGACATTCGGGTCAGACCAGCAGAAAAATTGAGGAATCTTGATTCAGAGACAAGATAGCCAAAAATTCGACATTTTTCAACGTATCTCGGCTATTTATGAACCGATCCTGAAATTCTTGGGTGGGTTCGTCAGGGCTCCAGACACTCAGCTGCCCCGCACCGAAAATTCAGGAAAAAGTTAGTATTTGGCCGAGATACCCTCGATTCTTGTCGGTTCTGACCGTTCTGACCAAGTTGCGGATGAGACCTCAAATTGCAATGCGCGTTCGTCGGAATCGCAGACATTCGGGTCAGACTAGCAGAAAAATTGAGGAATCTTGATTTAGAGACAAGATAGCCAAAAATTCGACATTTTTCAACGTATCTCGGCTATTTATGAACCGATCCTGAAATTCTTGGGTGGGTTCGTCAGGGCTCCAGACACTCAGCTGCCCCGCACCGAAAATTCAGAGAAAAGTTGGTATTTGGCCGAGAAACCCTCGATTCTCGTCGGTTCTGACCGTTCTGACCAAGTTACGGATGAGACGTCGAATTGCAATGCGCGTTCTTCCGAATCGCAGACATTCGGGTCAGACCAGCAGAAAAATTGAGGAATCTTGATTTAGAGACAAGATAGCCAGAAATTCGACATTTTTCAACGAATCTCGGCTATTTATGAACCGATCCGGAAATTCTTGGGTGGGTTCGTCAGGGCTCCAGACACTCAGCTGCCCCGCACCGAAAATTCAGGAAAAAGTTAGTATTTGGCCGAGATACCCTCGATTCTTGTCGGTTCTGACCGTTCTGACCAAGTTGCGGATGAGACCTCAAATTGCAATGCGCGTTCGTCGGAATCGCAGACATTCGGGTCAGACCAGCAGAAAAATTGAGGAATCTTGATTTAGAGTCAAGATAGCCAGAAATTCGACATTTTTCAACGAATCTCGGCTATTTATAAACCGATCCTGAAAATCTTAGGCGGGTTCGACAGGGCTCCAGACACTCAGCTGCCCCGCACCAAAAATTCAGAAAAAAGTTAGTATTTGGCCGAGAAACCCTCGATTTTTGTCGGTTCTGACTGTTCTGACCAAGTTACGGATGAGACGTCGAATTGCAATGCGCGTCCTTCGGAATCGCAGACATTCGAGTCAGACCAGCAGAAAAATTGAGGAATCTTGATTTAGAGACAAGATAGCCAAAAATTCGACATTTTTCAACGTATCTCGGCTATTTATGAACCGATCCTGGAATTCTTGGGTGGGTTCGTCAGGGCTCCAGACACTCAGCTGCCCCGCACCGAAAATTCAGAAAAAAGTTAGTATTTGGCCGAGAAACCCTCGATTCTCGTCGGTTCTGACCGTTCTGACCAAGTTACGGATGAGACGTCAAATTGCAATGCGCGTTCTTCCGAATCGCAGACATTCGGGTCAGACCAGCAGAAAAATTGAGGAATCTTGATTTAGAGACAAGATAGCCAGAAATTCGACATTTTTCAACGAATCTCGGCTATTTATGAACCGATCCTGAAATTCTTGGGTGGGTTCGTCAGGGCTCCAGACACTCAGCTGCCCCGCACCGAAATTTCAGGAAAAAGTTAGTATTTTACCGAGATACCCTCGATTCTTGTCGGTTCTGACCGTTCTGACCAAGTTGCGGATGAGACCTCAAATTGCAATGCGCGTTCTTCCGAATCGCAGACATTCGGGTCAGACCAGCAGAAAAATTGAGGAATCTTGATTTAGAGACAAGATAGCCAGAAATTCGACATTTTTCAACGAATCTCGGCTATTTATGAACCGATCCGGAAATTCTTGGGTGGGTTCGTCAGGGCTCCAGACACTCAGCTGCCCCGCACC
Organism: Diprion similis; assembly: GCF_021155765.1. Classification (NCBI taxonomy): domain Eukaryota; kingdom Metazoa; phylum Arthropoda; class Insecta; order Hymenoptera; family Diprionidae; genus Diprion; species Diprion similis. The sequence continues at coordinate 14,897,125 of NC_060105.1, read as the reverse complement.
AAAAATTCAGGAAAAAGTTAGTATTTGGCCGAAATACCCTCGATTCTCGTCGGTTCTGACCGTTCTGACCAAGTTACGGATGAGACGTCGAATTGCAATGCGCGTTCTTCGGAATCGCAGACATTCGGGTCAGACCAGCAGAAAAATTGAGGAATCTTGATTTAGAGACAAGATAGCCAGAAATTCGACATTTTTCAACGAATCTCGGCTATTTATGAACCGATCCTGAAATTCTTGGGTGGGTTGGTCAGGGCTCCAGACACTCAGCTGCCCCGCACCGAAATTTCAGGAAAAAGTTAGTATTTGGCCGAGATATCCTCGATTCTTGTCGGTTCTGACCGTTCTGACCAAGTTGCGGATGAGACCTCAAATTGCAATGCGCGTTCGTCGGAATCGCAGACATTCGGGTCAGACTAGCAGAAAAATTGAGGAATCTTGATTTAGAGACAAGATAGCCAAAAATTCGACATTTTTCAACGTATCTCGGCTATTTATGAACCGATCCTGAAATTTTTGGGTGGGTTCGTCAGGGCTCCAGACACTCAGCTGCCCCGCACCGAAAATTCAGAAAAAAGTTAGTATTTGGCCGAGAAATCCTCGATTCTCGTCGGTTCTGACCGTTCTGACCAAGTTACGGATGAGACGTCGAATTGCAATGCGCGTTCTTCCGAATCGCAGACATTCGGGTCAGACCAGCAGAAAAATTGAGGAATCTTGATTTAGAGACAAGATAGCCAAAAATTCGACATTTTTCAACGTATCTCGGCTATTTATGAACCGATCCTGAAATTCTTGGGTGGGTTCGTCAGGGCTCCAGACACTCAGCTGCCCCGCACCGAAAATTCAGAAAAAAGTTAGTATTTGGCCGAGAAACCCTCGATTCTCGTCGGTTCTGACCGTTCTGACCAAGTTACGGATGAGACGTCGAATTGCAATGCGCGTTCTTCGGAATCGCAGACATTCGGGTCAGACCAGCAGAAAAATTGAGGAATCTTGATTTAGAGACAAGATAGCCAGAAATTCGACATTTTTCAACGTATCTCGGCTATTTATGAACCGATCCTGAAATTCTTGGGTGGGTTCGTCAGGGCTCCAGACACTCAGCTGCCCCGCACCGAAAATTCAGAAAAAAGTTAGTATTTGGCCGAGAAACCCTCGATTCTCGTCGGTTCTGACCGTTCTGACCAAGTTACGGATGAGACGTCGAATTGCAATGCGCGTTCTTCCGAATCGCAGACATTCGGGTCAGACTAGCAGAAAAATTGAGGAATCTTGATTTAGAGACAAGATAGCCAGAAATTCGACATTTTTCAACGAATCTCGGCTATTTATGAACCGATCCGGAAATTCTTGGGTGGGTTCGTCAGGGCTCCAGACACTCAGCTGCCCCGCACCGAAAATTCAGGAAAAAGTTAGTATTTGGCCGAGATACCCTCGATTCTTGTCGGTTCTGACCGTTCTGACCAAGTTGCGGATGAGACCTCAAATACCAATGCGCGTTCGTCGGAATCGCAGACATTCGGGTCAGACCAGCAGAAAAATTGAGGAATCTTGATTTAGAGTCAAGATAGCCAGAAATTCGACATTTTTCAACGAATCTCGGCTATTTATAAACCGATCCTGAAAATCTTAGGTGGGTTCGACAGGGCTCCAGACACTCAGCTGCCCCGCACCAAAAATTCAGAAAAAAGTTAGTATTTGGCCGAGAAACCCTCGATTTTTGTCGGTTCTGACCGTTCTGACCAAGTTACGGATGAGACGTCGAATTGCAATGCGCGTCCTTCGGAATCGCAGACATTCGAGTCAGACCAGCAGAAAAATTGAGGGATCTTGATTTAGAGACAAGATAGCCAAAAATTCGACATTTTTCAACGTATCTCGGCTATTTATGAACCGATCCTGAAATTCGTGGGTGGGTTCGTCAGGGCTCCAGACACTCAGCTGCCCCGCACCGAAAATTCAGAAAAAAGTTAGTATTTGGCCGAGAAACCCTCGATTCTCGTCGGTTCTGACCGTTCTGACCAAGTTACGGATGAGACGTCGAATTGCAATGCGCGTTCTTCCGAATCGCAGACATTCGGGTCGGACCAGCAGAAAAATTGAGGAATCTTGATTTAGAGACAAGATAGCCAAAAATTCGACATTTTTCAACGTATCTCGGCTATTTATGAACCGATCCTGAAATTCTTGGGTGGGTTCGTCAGGGCTCCAGACACTCAGCTGCCCCGCACCGAAAATTCAAAAAAAAGTTAGTATTTGGCCGAGAAACCCTTGATTCTCGTCGGTTCTGACCGTTCTGACCAAGTTACGGATGAGACGTCGAATTGCAATGCGCGTTCTTCGGAATCGCAGACATTCGGGTCAGACCAGCAGAAAAATTGAGGAATCTTGATTTAGAGACAAGATAGCCAAAAATTCGACATTTTTCAACGTATCTCGGCTATTTATGAACCGATCCTGAAATTCTTGGGTGGGTTCGTCAGGGCTCCAGACACTCAGCTGCCTTGCACCGAAAATTCAGAAAAAAGTTAGTATTTGGCCGAGAAACCCTCGATTCTCGTCGGTTCTGACCGTTCTGACCAAGTTACGGATGAGACGTCGAATTGCAATGCGCGTTCTTCCGAATCGCAGACATTCGGGTCAGACCAGCAGAAAAATTGAGGAATCTTGATTTAGAGACAAGATAGCCAGAAATTCGACATTTTTCAACGAATCTCGGCTATTTATGAACCGATCCTGAAATTCTTGGGTGGGTTCGTCAGGGCTCCAGACACTCAGCTGCCCCGCACCGAAATTTCAGGAAAAAGTTAGTATTTGGCCGAGATACCCTCGATTCTTGTCGGTTCTGACCGTTCTGACCAAGTTGCGGATGAGACCTCAAATTGCAATGCGCGTTCTTCCGAATCGCAGACATTCGGGTCAGACCAGCAGAAAAATTGAGGAATCTTGATTTAGAGACAAGATAGCCAGAAATTCGACATTTTTCAACGAATCTCGGCTATTTATGAACCGATCCGGAAATTCTTGGGTGGGTTTGTCAGGGCTCCAGACACTCAGCTGCCCCGCATCGAAAATTCAGAAAAAAGTTAGTATTTGGCCGAAATACCCTCGATTCTCGTCGGTTCTGACCGTTCTGACCAAGTTACGGATGAGACGTCGAATTGCAATGCGCGTTCTTCGGAATCGCAGACATTCGGGTCAGACCAGCAGAAAAATTGAGGAATCTTGATTTAGAGACAAGATAGCCAGAAATTCGACATTTTTCAACGAATCTCGGCTATTTATGAACCGATCCTGAAATTCTTGGGTGGGTTGGTCAGGGCTCCAGACACTCAGCTGCCCCGCACCGAAAATTCAGGACAAAGTTAGTATTTGGCCGAGATACCCTCGATTCTTGTCGGTTCTGACCGTTCTGACCAAGTTGCGGATGAGACCTCAAATACCAATGCGCGTTCGTCGGAATCGCAGACATTCGGGTCAGACCAGCAGAAAAATTGAGGAATCTTGATTTAGAGTCAAGATAGCCAGAAATTCGACATTTTTCAACGAATCTCGGCTATTTATAAACCGATCCTGAAAATCTTAGGTGGGTTCGACAGGGCTCCAGACACTCAGCTGCCCCGCACCAAAAATTCAGAAAAAAGTTAGTATTTGGCCGAGAAACCCTCGATTTTTGTCGGTTCTGACCGTTCTGACCAAGTTACGGATGAGACGTCGAATTGCAATGCGCGTCCTTCGGAATCGCAGACATTCGAGTCAGACCAGCAGAAAAATTGAGGGATCTTGATTTAGAGACAAGATAGCCAAAAATTCGACATTTTTCAACGTATCTCGGCTATTTATGAACCGATCCTGAAATTCGTGGGTGGGTTCGTCAGGGCTCCAGACACTCAGCTGCCCCGCACCGAAAATTCAGAAAAAAGTTAGTATTTGGCCGAGAAACCCTCGATTCTCGTCGGTTCTGACCGTTCTGACCAAGTTACGGATGAGACGTCGAATTGCAATGCGCGTTCTTCCGAATCGCAGACATTCGGGTCAGACCAGCAGAAAAATTGAGGAATCTTGATTTAGAGACAAGATAGCCAAAAATTCGACATTTTTCAACGTATCTCGGCTATTTATGAACCGATCCTGAAATTCTTGGGTGGGTTCGTCAGGGCTCCAGACCCTCAGCTGCCCCGCACCGAAAATTCAGAAAAAAGTTAGTATTTGGCCGAGAAACCCTTGATTCTCGTCGGTTCTGACCGTTCTGACCAAGTTACGGATGAGACGTCGAATTGCAATGCGCGTTCTTCGGAATCGCAGACATTCGGGTCAGACCAGCAGAAAAATTGAGGAATCTTGATTTAGAGACAAGATAGCCAAAAATTCGACATTTTTCAACGTATCTCGGCTATTTATGAACCGATCCTGAAATTCTTGGGTGGGTTCGTCAGGGCTCCAGACACTCAGCTGCCTTGCACCGAAAATTCAGAAAAAAGTTAGTATTTGGCCGAGAAACCCTCGATTCTCGTCGGTTCTGACCGTTCTGACCAAGTTACGGATGAGACGTCGAATTGCAATGCGCGTTCTTCCGAATCGCAGACATTCGGGTCAGACCAGCAGAAAAATTGAGGAATCTTGATTTAGAGACAAGATAGCCAGAAATTCGACATTTTTCAACGAATCTCGGCTATTTATGAACCGATCCGGAAATTCTTGGGTGGGTTCGTCAGGGCTCCAGACACTCAGCTGCCCCGCACCGAAATTTCAGGAAAAAGTTAGTATTTGGCCGAGATACCCTCGATTCTTGTCGGTTCTGACCGTTCTGACCAAGTTGCGGATGAGACCTCAAATTGCAATGCGCGTTCTTCCGAATCGCAGACATTCGGGTCAGACCAGCAGAAAAATTGAGGAATCTTGATTTAGAGACAAGATAGCCAGAAATTCGACATTTTTCAACGAATCTCGGCTATTTATGAACCGATCCGGAAATTCTTGGGTGGGTTTGTCAGGGCTCCAGACACTCAGCTGCCCCGCACCGAAATTTCAGGAAAAAGTTAGTATTTGGCCGAGATACCCTCGATTCTTGTCGGTTCTGACCGTTCTGACCAAGTTGCGGATGAGACCTCAAATTGCAATGCGCGTTCTTCCGAATCGCAGACATTCGGGTCAGACCAGCAGAAAAATTGAGGAATCTTGATTTAGAGACAAGATAGCCAGAAATTCGACATTTTTCAACGAATCTCGGCTATTTATGAACCGATCCGGAAATTCTTGGGTAGGTTTGTCAGGGCTCCAGACACTCAGCTGCCCCGCACCGAAAATTCAGGAAAAAGTTAGTATTTGGCCGAAATACCCTCGATTCTCGTCGGTTCTGACCGTTCTGACCAAGTTACGGATGAGACGTCGAATTGCAATGCGCGTTCTTCGGAATCGCAGACATTCGGGTCAGACCAGCAGAAAAATTGAGGAATCTTGATTTAGAGACAAGATAGCCAGAAATTCGACATTTTTCAACGAATCTCGGCTATTTATGAACCGATCCTGAAATTCTTGGGTGGGTTGGTCAGGGCTCCAGACACTCAGCTGCCCCGCACCGAAATTTCAGAAAAAAGTTAGTATTTGGCCGTGATACCCTCGATTCTTGTCGGTTCTGACCGTTCTGACCAAGTTGCGGATGAGACCGCAAATTGCAATGCGCGTTCGTCGGAATCGCAGACATTCGGGTCAGACCAGCAGAAAAATTGAGGAATCTTGATTTAGAGACAAGATAGCCAAAAATTCGACATTTTTCAACGTATCTCGGCTATTTATGAACCGATCCTGAAATTCTTGGGTGGGTTCGTCAGGGCTCCAGACACTCAGCTGCCCCGCACCGAAAATTCAGAAAAAAGTTAGTATTTGGCCGAGAAACCCTCGATTCTCGTCGGTTCTGACCGTTCTGACCAAGTTACGGATGAGACGTCGAATTGCAATGCGCGTTCTTCGGAATCGCAGACATTCGGGTCAGACCAGCAGAAAAATTGAGGAATCTTGATTTAGAGACAAGATAGCCAAAAATTCGACATTTTTCAACGTATCTCGGCTATTTATGAACCGATCCTGAAATTCTTGGGTGGGTTCGTCAGGGCTCCAGACACTCAGCTGCCCCGCACCGAAAATTCAGAAAAAAGTTAGTATTTGGCCGAGAAACCCTCGATTCTCGTCGGTTCTGACCGTTCTGACCAAGTTACGGATGAGACGTCGAATTGCAATGCGCGTTCTTCCGAATCGCAGACATTCGGGTCAGACCAGCAGAAAAATTGAGGAATCTTGATTTAGAGACAAGATAGCCAGAAATTCGACATTTTTCAACGAATCTCGGCTATTTATGAACCGATCCTGAAATTCTTGGGTGGGTTCGTCAGGGCTCCAGACACTCAGCTGCCCCGCACCGAAGTTTCAGGAAAAAGTTAGTATTTTACCGAGATACCCTCGATTCTTGTCGGTTCTGACCGTTCTGACCAAGTTGCGGATGAGACCTCAAATTGTAATGCGCGTTCTTCCGAATCGCAGACATTCGGGTCAGACCAGCAGAAAAATTGAGGAATCTTGATTTAGAGACAAGATAGCCAGAAATTCGACATTTTTCAACGAATCTCGGCTATTTATGAACCGATCCGGAAATTCTTGGGTGGGTTCGTCAGGGCTCCAGACACTCAGCTGCCCCGCACCAAAAATTCAGGAAAAAGTTAGTATTTGGCCGAAATACCCTCGATTCTCGTCGGTTCTGACCGTTCCGACCAAGTTACGGATGAGACGTCGAATTGCAATGCGCGTTTTTCGAAATCGCAGACATTCGGGTCAGACCAGCAGAAAAATTGAGGAATCTTGATTTAGAGACAAGATAGCCAGAAATTCGACATTTTTCAACGAATCTCGGCTATTTATGAACCGATCCTGAAATTCTTGGGTGGGTTGGTCAGGGCTCCAGACACTCAGCTGCCCCGCACCGAAATTTCAGGAAAAAGTTAGTATTTGGCCGAGATACCCTCGATTCTTGTCGGTTCTGACCGTTCTGACCAAGTTGCGGATGAGACCTCAAATTGCAATGCGCGTTCGTCGGAATCGCAGACATTCGGGTCAGACTAGCAGAAAAATTGAGGAATCTTGATTTAGAGACAAGATAGCCAAAAATTCGACATTTTTCAACGTATCTCGGCTATTTATGAACCGATCCTGAAATTTTTGGGTGGGTTCGTCAGGGCTCCAGACACTCAGCTGCCCCGCACCGAAAATTCAGAAAAAAGTTAGTATTTGGCCGAGAAATCCTCGATTCTCGTCGGTTCTGACCGTTCTGACCAAGTTACGGATGAGACGTCGAATTGCAATGCGCGTTCTTCCGAATCGCAGACATTCGGGTCAGACCAGCAGAAAAATTGAGGAATCTTGATTTAGAGACAAGATAGCCAAAAATTCGACATTTTTCAACGTATCTCGGCTATTTATGAACCGATCCTGAAATTCTTGGGTGGGTTCGTCAGGGCTCCAGACACTCAGCTGCCCCGCACCGAAAATTCAGAAAAAAGTTAGTATTTGGCCGAGAAACCCTCGATTCTCGTCGGTTCTGACCGTTCTGACCACGTTACGGATGAGACGTCGAATTGCAATGCGCGTTCTTCGGAATCGCAGACATTCGGGTCAGACCAGCAGAAAAATTGAGGAATCTTGATTTAGAGACAAGATAGCCAGAAATTCGACATTTTTCAACGAATCTCGGCTATTTATGAACCGATCCTGAAATTCTTGGGTGGGTTGGTCAGGGCTCCAGACACTCAGCTGCCCCGCACCGAAATTTCAGAAAAAAGTTAGTATTTGGCCGTGATACCCTCGATTCTTGTCGGTTCTGACCGTTCTGACCAAGTTGCGGATGAGACCTCAAATTGCAATGCGCGTTCGTCGGAATCGCAGACATTCGGGTTAGACCAGCAGAAAAATTGAGGAATCTTGATTTAGAGACAAGATAGCCAAAAATTCGACATTTTTCAACGTATCTCGGCTATTTATGAACCGATCCTGAAATTCTTGGGTGGGTTCGTCAGGGCTCCAGACACTCAGCTGCCCCGCACCGAAAATTCAGAAAAAAGTTAGTATTTGGCCGAGAAACCCTCGATTCTCGTCGGTTCTGACCGTTCTGACCAAGTTACGGATGAGACGTCGAATTGCAATGCGCGTTCTTCGGAATCGCAGACATTCGGGTCAGACCAGCAGAAAAATTGAGGATTCTTGATTTAGAGACAAGATAGCCAAAAATTCGACATTTTTCAACGTATCTCGGCTATTTATGAACCGATCCTGAAATTCTTGGGTGGGTTCGTCAGGGCTCCAGACACTCAGCTGCCCCGCACCGAAAATTCAGAAAAAAGTTAGTATTTGGCCGAGAAACCCTCGATTCTCGTCGGTTCTGACCGTTCTGACCAAGTTACGGATGAGACGTCGAATTGCAATGCGCGTTCTTCCGAATCGCAGACATTCGGGTCAGACCAGCAGAAAAATTGAGGAATCTTGATTTAGAGACAAGATAGCCAGAAATTCGACATTTTTCAACGAATCTCGGCTATTTATGAACCGATCCTGAAATTCTTGGGTGGGTTCGTCAGGGCTCCAGACACTCAGCTGCCCCGCTCCGAAATTTCAGGAAAAAGTTAGTATTTTACCGAGATACCCTCGATTCTTGTCGGTTCTGACCGTTCTGACCAAGTTGCGGATGAGACCTCAAATTGCAATGCGCGTTCTTCCGAATCGCAGACATTCGGGTCAGACCAGCAGAAAAATTGAGGAATCTTGATTTAGAGACAAGATAGCCAGAAATTCGACATTTTTCAACGAATCTCGGCTATTTATGAACCGATCCGGAAATTCTTGGGTGGGTTCGTCAGGGCTCCAGACACTCAGCTGCCCCGCACCAAAAATTCAGGAAAAAGTTAGTATTTGGCCGAAATACCCTCGATTCTCGTCGGTTCTGACCGTTCCGACCAAGTTACGGATGAGACGTCGAATTGCAATGCGCGTTCTTCGAAATCGCAGACATTCGGGTCAGACCAGCAGAAAAATTGAGGAATCTTGATTTAGAGACAAGATAGCCAGAAATTCGACATTTTTCAACGAATCTCGGCTATTTATGAACCGATCCTGAAATTCTTGGGTGGGTTGGTCAGGGCTCCAGACACTCAGCTGCCCCGCACCGAAATTTCAGGAAAAAGTTAGTATTTGGCCGAGATACCCTCGATTCTTGTCGGTTCTGACCGTTCTGACCAAGTTGCGGATGAGACCTCAAATTGCAATGCGCGTTCGTCGGAATCGCAGACATTCGGGTCAGACTAGCAGAAAAATTGAGGAATCTTGATTTAGAGACAAGATAGCCAAAAATTCGACATTTTTCAACGTATCTCGGCTATTTATGAACCGATCCTGAAATTTTTGGGTGGGTTCGTCAGGGCTCCAGACACTCAGCTGCCCCGCACCGAAAATTCAGAAAAAAGTTAGTATTTGGCCGAGAAATCCTCGATTCTCGTCGGTTCTGACCGTTCTGACCAAGTTACGGATGAGACGTCGAATTGCAATGCGCGTTCTTCCGAATCGCAGACATTCGGGTCAGACCAGCAGAAAAATTGAGGAATCTTGATTTAGAGACAAGATAGCCAAAATTTCGACATTTTTCAACGTATCTCGGCTATTTATGAACCGATCCTGAAATTCTTGGGTGGGTTCGTCAGGGCTCCAGACACTCAGCTGCCCCGCACCGAAAATTCAGAAAAAAGTTAGTATTTGGCCGAGAAACCCTCGATTCTCGTCGGTTCTGACCGTTCTGACCACGTTACGGATAAGACGTCGAATTGCAATGCGCGTTCTTCGGAATCGCAGACATTCGGGTCAGACCAGCAGAAAAATTGAGGAATCTTGATTTAGAGACAAGATAGCCAGAAATTCGACATTTTTCAACGTATCTCGGCTATTTATGAACCGATCCTGAAATTCTTGGGTGGGTTCGTCAGGGCTCCAGACACTCAGCTGCCCCGCACCGAAAATTCAGAAAAAAGTTAGTATTTGGCCGAGAAACCCTCGATTCTCGTCGGTTCTGACCGTTCTGACCAAGTTACGGATGAGACGTCGAATTGCAATGCGCGTTCTTCCGAATCGCAGACATTCGGGTCAGACTAGCAGAAAAATTGAGGAATCTTGATTTAGAGACAAGATAGCCAGAAATTCGACATTTTTCAACGAATCTCGGCTATTTATGAACCGATCCGGAAATTCTTGGGTGGGTTCGTCAGGGCTCCAGACACTCAGCTGCCCCGCACCGAAAATTCAGGAAAAAGTTAGTATTTGGCCGAGATACCCTCGATTCTTGTCGGTTCTGACCGTTCTGACCAAGTTGCGGATGAGACCTCAAATACCAATGCGCGTTCGTCGGAATTGCAGACATTCGGGTCGGACCAGCAGAAAAATTGAGGAATCTTGATTTAGAGTCAAGATAGCCAGAAATTCGACATTTTTCAACGAATCTCGGCTATTTATAAACCGATCCTGAAAATCTTAGGTGGGTTCGACAGGGCTCCAGACACTCAGCTGCCCCGCACCAAAAATTCAGAAAAAAGTTAGTATTTGGCCGAGAAACCCTCGATTTTTGTCGGTTCTGACCGTTCTGACCAAGTTACGGATGAGACGTCGAATTGCAATGCGCGTCCTTCGGAATCGCAGACATTCGAGTCAGACCAGCAGAAAAATTGAGGGATCTTGATTTAGAGACAAGATAGCCAAAAATTCGACATTTTTCAACGTATCTCGGCTATTTATGAACCGATCCTGAAATTCTTGGGTGGGTTCGTCAGGGCTCCAGACACTCAGCTGCCCCGCACCGAAAATTCAGAAAAAAGTAAGTATTTGGCCGAGATACCCTCGATTCTCGTCGGTTCTGACCGTTCTGACCAAGTTACGGATGAGACGTCGAATTGCAATGCGCGTTCTTCGGAATCGCAGACATTCGGGTCAGACCAGCAGAAAAATTGAGGAATCTTGATTTAGAGACAAGATAGCCCAAAATTCGACATTTTTCAACGTATCTCGGCTATTTATGAACCGATCCTGAAATTCTTGGGTGGGTTCGTCAGGGCTCCAGACACTCAGCTGCCCCGCACCGAAAATTCAGGAAAAAGTTAGTATTTGGCCGAGAAACCCTCGATTCTCGTCGGTTCTGACCGTTCTGACCAAGTTACGGATGAGACGTCGAATTGCAATGCGCGTTCTTCCGAATCGCAGACATTCGGGTCAGACCAGCAGAAAAATTGAGGAATCTTGATTTAGAGACAAGATAGCCAAAAATTCGACATTTTTCAACGTATCTCGGCTATTTATGAACCGATCCTGAAATTCTTGGGTGGGTTCGTCAGGGCTCCAGACACTCAGCTGCCCCGCACCGAAAATTCAGAAAAAAGTTAGTATTTGGCCGAGAAACCCTCGATTCTCGTCGGTTCTGACCGTTCTGACCAAGTTACGGATGAGACGTCGAATTGCAATGCGCGTTCTTCGGAATCGCAGACATTCGGGTCAGACCAGCAGAAAAATTGAGGAATCTTGATTTAGAGACAAGATAGCCAAAAATTCGACATTTTTCAACGTATCTCGGCTATTTATGAACCGATGCTGAAATTCTTGGGTGGGTTCGTCAGGGCTCCAGACACTCAGCTGCCCCGCACCGAAAATTCAGAAAAAAGTTAGTATTTGGCCGAGAAACCCTCGATTCTCGTCGGTTCTGACCGTTCTGACCAAGTTACGGATGAGACGTCGAATTGCAATGCGCGTTCTTCCGAATCGCAGACATTCGGGTCAGACCAGCAGAAAAATTGAGGAATCTTGATTTAGAGACAAGATAGCCAGAAATTCGACATTTTTCAACGAATCTCGGCTATTTATGAACCGATCCTGAAATTCTTGGGTGGGTTCGTCAGGGCTCCAGACACTCAGCTGCCCCGCACCGAAATTTCAGGAAAAAGTTAGTATTTGGCCGAGATACCCTCGATTCTTGTCGGTTCTGACCGTTCTGACCAAGTTGCGGATGAGACCTCAAATTGCAATGCGCGTTCTTCCGAATCGCAGACATTCGGGTTAGACCAGCAGAAAAATTGAGGAATCTTGATTTAGAGACAAGATAGCCAGAAATTCGACATTTTTCAACGAATCTCGGCTATTTATGAACCGATCCGGAAATTCTTGGGTGGGTTCGTCAGGGCTCCAGACACTCAGCTGCCCCGCACCGAAAATTCAGGAAAAAGTTAGTATTTGGCCGAAATACCCTCGATTCTCGTCGGTTCTGACCGTTCTGACCAAGTTACGGATGAGACGTCGAATTGCAATGCGCGTTCTTCGGAATCGCAGACATTCGGGTCAGACCAGCAGAAAAATTGGGGAATCTTGATTTAGAGACAAGATAGCCAGAAATTCGACATTTTTCAACGAATCTCGGCTATTTATGAACCGATCCTGAAATTCTTGGGTGGGTTGGTCAGGGCTCCAGACACTCAGCTGCCCCGCACCGAAATTTCAGAAAAAAGTTAGTATTTGGCCGAGATACCCTCGATTCTTGTCGGTTCTGACCGTTCTGACCAAGTTGCGGATGAGACCTCAAATTGCAATGCGCGTTCGTCGGAATCGCAGACATTCGGGTCAGACCAGCAGAAAAATTGAGGAATCTTGATTTAGAGACAAGATAGCCAAAAATTCGACATTTTTCAACGTATCTCGGCTATTTATGAACCGATCCTGAAATTCTTGGGTGGGTTCGTCAGGGCTCCAGACACTCAGCTGCCCCGCACCGAAAATTCAGGAAAAAGTTAGTATTTGGCTGAGATACCCTCGATTCTTGTCGGTTCTGACCGTTCTGACCAAGTTGCGGATGAGACCTCAAATTACAATGCGCGTTCGTCGGAATCGCAGACATTCGGGTCAGACCAGCAGAAAAATTGAGGAATCTTGATTTAGAGACAAGATAGCCAAAAATTCGACATTTTTCAACGTATCTCGGCTATTTATGAACCGATCCTGAAATTCTTGGGTGGGTTCGTCAGGGCTCCAGACACTCAGCTGCCCCGCACCGAAAATTCAGGAAAAAGTTAGTATTTGGCTGAGATACCCTCGATTCTTGTCGGTTCTGACCGTTCTGACCAAGTTGCGGATGAGACCTCAAATTGCAATGCGCGTTTGTCGGAATCGCAGACATTTGGGTCAGACCAGCAGAAAAATTGAGGAATCTTGATTTAGAGACAAGATAGCCAAAAATTCGACATTTTTCAACGTATCTCGGCTATTTATGAACCGATCCTGAAATTCTTGGGTGGGTTCGTCAGGGCTCCAGACACTCAGCTGCCCCGCACCGAAAATTCAGAAAAAAGTTAGTATTTGGCCGAGAAACCCTCGATTCTCGTCGGTTCTGACCGTTCTGACCAAGTTACGGATGAGACGTCGAATTGCAATGCGCGTTCTTCCGAATCGCAGACATTCGGGTCAGACCAGCAGAAAAATTGAGGAATCTTGATTTAGAGACAAGATAGCCAGAAATTCGACATTTTTCAACGAATCTCGGCTATTTATGAACCGATCCGGAAATTCTTGGGTGGGTTTGTCAGGGCTCCAGACACTCAGCTGCCCCGCACCGAAAATTCAGGAAAAAGTTAGTATTTGGCCGAAATACCCTCGATTCTCGTCGGTTCTGACCGTTCTGACCAAGTTACGGATGAGACGTCGAATTGCAATGCGCGTTCTTCGAAATCGCAGACATTCGGGTCAGACCAGCAGAAAAATTGGGGAATCTTGATTTAGAGACAAGATAGCCAGAAATTCGACATTTTTCAACGAATCTCGGCTATTTATGAACCGATCCTGAAATTCTTGGGTGGGTTGGTCAGGGCTCCAGACACTCAGCTGCCCCGCACCGAAATTTCAGAAAAAAGTTAGTATTTGGCCGAGATACCCTCGATTCTTGTCGGTTCTGACCGTTCTGACCAAGTTGCGGATGAGACCTCAAATTGCAATGCGCGTTCGTCGGAATCGCAGACATTCGGGTCAGACCAGCAGAAAAATTGAGGAATCTTGATTTAGAGACAAGATAGCCAAAAATTCGACATTTTTCAACGTATCTCGGCTATTTATGAACCGATCCTGAAATTCTTGGGTGGGTTCGTCAGGGCTCCAGACACTCAGCTGCCCCGCACCGAAAATTCAGGAAAAAGTTAGTATTTGGCTGAGATACCCTCGATTCTTGTCGGTTCTGACCGTTCTGACCAAGTTGCGGATGAGACCTCAAATTGCAATGCGCGTTTGTCGGAATCGCAGACATTCGGGTCAGACCAGCAGAAAAATTGAGGAATCTTGATTTAGAGACAAGATAGCCAAAAATTCGACATTTTTCAACGTATCTCGGCTATTTATGAACCGATCCTGAAATTCTTGGGTGGGTTCGTCAGGGCTCCAGACACTCAGCTGCCCCGCACCGAAAATTCAGAAAAAAGTTAGTATTTGGCCGAGAAACCCTCGATTCTCGTCGGTTCTGACCGTTCTGACCAAGTTACGGATGAGACGTCGAATTGCAATGCGCGTCCTTCGGAATCGCAGACATTCGAGTCAGACCAGCAGAAAAATTGAGGAATCTTGATTTAGAGACAAGATAGCCAAAAATTCGACATTTTTCAACGTATCTCGGCTATTTATGAACCGATCCTGAAATTCTTGGGTGGGTTCGTCAGGGCTCCAGACACTCAGCTGCCCCGCACCGAAAATTCAGAAAAAAGTTAGTATTTGGCCGAGAAACCCTCGATTCTCGTCGGTTCTGACCGTTCTGACCAAGTTACGGATGAGACTTCGAATTGCAATGCGCGTTCTTCCGAATCGCAGACATTCGGGTCAGACCAGCAGGAAAATTGAGGAATCTTGATTTAGAGACAAGATAGCCAGAAATTCGACATTTTTCAACGAATCTCGGCTATTTATGAACCGATCCTGAAATTCTTGGGTGGGTTCGTCAGGGCTCCAGACACTCAGCTGCCCCGCACCGAAATTTCAGGAAAAAGTTAGTATTTGGCCGAGATACCCTCGATTCTCGTCGGTTCTGACCGTTCTGACCAAGTTACGGATGAGACGTCGAATTGCAATACGCGTTCTTCCGAATCGCAGACATTCGGGTCAGACCAGCAGAAAAATTGAGGAATCTTGATTTAGAGACAAGATAGCCAGAAATTCGACATTTTTCAACGAATCTCGGCTATTTATGAACCGATCCTGAAATTCTTGGGTGGGTTCGTCAGGGCTCCAGACACTCAGCTGCCCCGCACCAAAATTTCAGGAAAAAGTTAGTATTTGGCCGAGATACCCTCGATTCTTGTCGGTTCCGACCGTTCTGACCAAGTTGCGGATGAGACCTCAAATTGCAATGCGCGTTCTTCCGAATCGCAGACATTCGGGTCAGACCAGCAGAAAAATTGAGGAATCTTGATTTAGAGACAAGATAGCCAGAAATTCGACATTTTTCAACGAATCTCGGCTATTTATGAACCGATCCGGAAATTCTTGGGTGGGTTTGTCAGGGCTCCAGACACTCAGCTGCCCCGCACCGAAAATTCAGGAAAAAGTTAGTGTTTGGCCGAAATACCCTCGATTCTCGTCGGTTCTGACCGTTCTGACCAAGTTACGGATGAGACGTCGAATTGCAATGCGCGTTCTTCGGAATCGCAGACATTCGGGTCAGACCAGCAGAAAAATTGAGGAATCTTGATTTAGAGACTAGATAGCCAGAAATTCGACATTTTTCAACGAATCTCGGCTATTTATGAACCGATCCTGAAATTCTTGGGTGGGTTGGTCAGGGCTCCAGACACTCAGCTGCCCCGCACCGAAATTTCAGAAAAAAGTTAGTATTTGGCCGAGATACCCTCGATTCTTGTCGGTTCTGACCGTTCTGACCAAGTTGCGGATGAGACCTCAAATTGCAATGCGCGTTCGTCGGAATCGCAGACATTCGGGTCAGACCAGCAGAAAAATTGAGGAATCTTGATTTAGAGACAAGATAGCCAAAAATTCGACATTTTTCAACGTATCTCGGCTATTTATGAACCGATCCTGAAATTCTTGGGTGGGTTCGTCAGGGCTCCAGACACTCAGCTGCCCCGCACCGAAAATTCAGGAAAAAGTTAGTATTTGGCTGAGATACCCTCGATTCTTGTCGGTTCTGACCGTTCTGACCAAGTTGCGGATAAGACCTCAAATTGCAATGCGCGTTCGTCGGAATCGCAGACATTCGGGTCAGACCAGCAGAAAAATTGAGGAATCTTGATTTAGAGACAAGATAGCCAAAAATTCGACATTTTTCAACGTATCTCGGCTATTTATGAACCGATCCTGAAATTCTTGGGTGGGTTCGTCAGGGTTCCAGACACTCAGCTGCCCCGCACCGAAAATTCAGAAAAAAGTTAGTATTTGGCCGAGAAACCCTCGATTCTCGTCGGTTCTGACCGTTCTGACCAAGTTACGGATGAGACGTCGAATTGCAATGCGCGTTCTTCCGAATCGCAGACATTCGGGTCAGACCAGCAGAAAAATTGAGGAATCTTGATTTAGAGACAAGATAGCCAGAAATTCGACATTTTTCAACGAATCTCGGCTATTTATGAACCGATCCGGAAATTTTTGGGTGGGTTCGTCAGGGCTCCAGACACTCAGCTGCCCCGCACCGAAAATTCAGGAAAAAGTTAGTATTTGGCCGAGATACCCTCGATTCTTGTCGGTTCTGACCGTTCTGACCAAGTTGCGGATGAGACCTCAAATTGCAATGCGCGTTCGTCGGAATCGCAGACATTCGGGTCAGACCAGCAGAAAAATTGAGGAATCTTGATTTAGAGTCAAGATAGCCAGAAATTCGACATTTTTCAACGAATCTCGGCTATTTATAAACCGATCCTGAAAATCTTCGGTGGGTTCGACAGGGCTCCAGACACTCAGCTGCCCCGCACCAAAAATTCAGAAAAAAGTTAGTATTTGGCCGAGAAACCCTCGATTTTTGTCGGTTCTGACCGTTCTGACCAAGTTACGGATGAGACGTCGAATTGCAATGCGCGTCCTTCGGAATCGCAGACATTCGAGTCAGACCAGCAGAAAAATTGAGGAATCTTGATTTAGAGACGAGATAGCCAAAAATTCGACATTGTTCAACGTATCTCGGCTATTTATGAAACGATCCTGAAATTCTTGGGTGGGTTCGTCAGGGCTCCAGACACTCAGCTGCCCCGCATCGAAAATTCAGAAAAAAGTTAGTATTTGGCCGAGAAACCCTCGATTCTCGTCGGTTCTGACCGTTCTGACCAAGTTACGGATGAGACTTCGAATTGCAATGCGCGTTCTTCCGAATCGCAGACATTCGAGTCAGACCAGCAGAAAAATTGAGGAATCTTGATTTAGAGACAAGATAGCCAAAAATTCGACATTTTTCAACGTATCTCGGCTATTTATGAACCGATCCTGAAATTCTTGGGTGGGTTCGTCAGGGCTCCAGACACTCAGCTGCCCCGCACCGAAAATTCAGAAAAAAGTTAGTATTTGGCCGAGAAACCCTCGATTCTCGTCGGTTCTGACCGTTCTGACCAAGTTACGGATGAGACTTCGAATTGCAATGCGCGTTCTTCCGAATCGCAGACATTCGGGTCAGACCAGCAGGAAAATTGAGGAATCTTGATTTAGAGACAAGATAGCCAGAAATTCGACATTTTTCAACGAATCTCGGCTATTTATGAACCGATCCTGAAATTCTTGGGTGGGTTCGTCAGGGCTCCAGACACTCAGCTGCCCCGCACCGAAATTTCAGGAAAAAGTTAGTATTTGGCCGAGATACCCTCGATTCTCGTCGGTTCTGACCGTTCTGACCAAGTTACGGATGAGACGTCGAATTGCAATACGCGTTCTTCCGAATCGCAGACATTCGGGTCAGACCAGCAGAAAAATTGAGGAATCTTGATTTAGAGACAAGATAGCCAGAAATTCGACATTTTTCAACGAATCTCGGCTATTTATGAACCGATCCTGAAATTCTTGGGTGGGTTCGTCAGGGCTCCAGACACTCAGCTGCCCCGCACCAAAATTTCAGGAAAAAGTTAGTATTTGGCCGAGATACCCTCGATTCTTGTCGGTTCCGACCGTTCTGACCAAGTTGCGGATGAGACCTCAAATTGCAATGCGCGTTCTTCCGAATCGCAGACATTCGGGTCAGACCAGCAGAAAAATTGAGGAATCTTGATTTAGAGACAAGATAGCCAGAAATTCGACATTTTTCAACGAATCTCGGCTATTTATGAACCGATCCGGAAATTCTTGGGTGGGTTTGTCAGGGCTCCAGACACTCAGCTGCCCCGCACCGAAAATTCAGGAAAAAGTTAGTGTTTGGCCGAAATACCCTCGATTCTCGTCGGTTCTGACCGTTCTGACCAAGTTACGGATGAGACGTCGAATTGCAATGCGCGTTCTTCGGAATCGCAGACATTCGGGTCAGACCAGCAGAAAAATTGAGGAATCTTGATTTAGAGACTAGATAGCCAGAAATTCGACATTTTTCAACGAATCTCGGCTATTTATGAACCGATCCTGAAATTCTTGGGTGGGTTCGTCAGGGCTCCAGACACTCAGCTGCCCCGCACCGAAATTTCAGGAAAGAGTTAGTATTTGGCCGAGATACCCTCGATTCTTGTCGGTTCTGACCGTTCTGACCAAGTTGCGGATGAGACCTCGAATTGCAATGCGCGTTCTTCCGAATCGCAGACATTCGGGTCAGACCAGCAGAAAAATTGAGGAATCTTGATTTAGAGACAAGATAGCCAGAAATTCGACATTTTTCAACGAATCTCGGCTATTTATGAACCGATCCGGAAATTCTTGGGTGGGTTCGTCAGGGCTCCAGACACTCAGCTGCCCCGCACCGAAAATTCAGAAAAAAGTTAGTATTTGGCCGAGAAACCCTCGATTCTCGTCGGTTCTGACCGTTCTGACCAAGTTACGGATGAGACGTCGAATTGCAATGCGCGTTCTTCCGAATCGCAGACATTCGGGTCAGACCAGCAGAAAAATTGAGGAATCTTGATTTAGAGACAAGATAGCCAGAAATTCGACATTTTTCAACGAATCTCGGCTATTTATGAACCGATCCGGAAATTCTTGGGTGGGTTCGTCAGGGCTCCAGACACTCAGCTGCCCCGCACCGAAAATTCAGGAAAAAGTTAGTATTTGGCCCAGATACCCTCGATTCTTGTCGGTTCTGACCGTTCTGACCAAGTTGCGGATGAGACCTCAAATTGCAATGCGCGTTCGTCGGAATCGCAGACATTCGGGTCAGACCAGCAGAAAAATTGAGGAATCTTGATTTAGAGTCAAGATAGCCAGAAATTCGACATTTTTCAACGAATCTCGGCTATTTATAAACCGATCCTGAAAATCTTCGGTGGGTTTGACAGGGCTCCAGACACTCAGCTGCCCGGCACCAAAAATTCAGAAAAAAGTTAGTATTTGGCCGAGAAACCCTCGATTTTTGTCGGTTCTGACCGTTCTGACCAAGTTACGGATGAGACGTCGAATTGCAATGCGCGTCCTTCGGAATCGCAGACATTCGAGTCAGACCAGCAGAAAAATTGAGGAATCTTGATTTAGAGACAAGATAGCCAAAAATTCGACATTTTTCAACGTATCTCGGCTATTTATGAACCGATCCTGAAATTCTTGGGTGGGTTCGTCAGGGCTCCAGACACTCAGCTGCCCCGCACCGAAAATTCAGAAAAAAGTTAGTATTTGGCCGAGAAACCCTCGATTCTCGTCGGTTCTGACCGTTCTGACCAAGTTACGGATGAGACTTCGAATTGCAATGCGCGTTCTTCCGAATCGCAGACATTCGGGTCAGACCAGCAGGAAAATTGAGGAATCTTGATTTAGAGACAAGATAGCCAGAAATTCGACATTTTTCAACGAATCTCGGCTATTTATGAACCGATCCTGAAATTCTTGGGTGGGTTCGTCAGGGCTCCAGACACTCAGCTGCCCCGCACCGAAATTTCAGGAAAAAGTTAGTATTTGGCCGAGATACCCTCGATTCTCGTCGGTTCTGACCGTTCTGACCAAGTTACGGATGAGACGTCGAATTGCAATACGCGTTCTTCCGAATCGCAGACATTCGGGTCAGACCAGCAGAAAAATTGAGGAATCTTGATTTAGAGACAAGATAGCCAGAAATTCGACATTTTTCAACGAATCTCGGCTATTTATGAACCGATCCTGAAATTCTTGGGTGGGTTCGTCAGGGCTCCAGACACTCAGCTGCCCCGCACCAAAATTTCAGGAAAAAGTTAGTATTTGGCCGAGATACCCTCGATTCTTGTCGGTTCCGACCGTTCTGACCAAGTTGCGGATGAGACCTCAAATTGCAATGCGCGTTCTTCCGAATCGCAGACATTCGGGTCAGACCAGCAGAAAAATTGAGGAATCTTGATTTAGAGACAAGATAGCCAGAAATTCGACATTTTTCAACGAATCTCGGCTATTTATGAACCGATCCGGAAATTCTTGGGTGGGTTTGTCAGGGCTCCAGACACTCAGCTGCCCCGCACCGAAAATTCAGGAAAAAGTTAGTGTTTGGCCGAAATACCCTCGATTCTCGTCGGTTCTGACCGTTCTGACCAAGTTACGGATGAGACGTCGAATTGCAATGCGCGTTCTTCGGAATCGCAGACATTCGGGTCAGACCAGCAGAAAAATTGAGGAATCTTGATTTAGAGACTAGATAGCCAGAAATTCGACATTTTTCAACGAATCTCGGCTATTTATGAACCGATCCTGAAATTCTTGGGTGGGTTCGTCAGGGCTCCAGACACTCAGCTGCCCCGCACCGAAATTTCAGGAAAAAGTTAGTATTTGGCCGAGATACCCTCGATTCTTGTCGGTTCTGACCGTTCTGACCAAGTTGCGGATGAGACCTCGAATTGCAATGCGCGTTCTTCCGAATCGCAGACATTCGGGTCAGACCAGCAGAAAAATTGAGGAATCTTGATTTAGAGACAAGATAGCCAGAAATTCGACATTTTTCAACGAATCTCGGCTATTTATGAACCGATCCGGAAATTCTTGGGTGGGTTCGTCAGGGCTCCAGACACTCAGCTGCCCCGCACCGAAAATTCAGAAAAAAGTTAGTATTTGGCCGAGAAACCCTCGATTCTCGTCGGTTCTGACCGTTCTGACCAAGTTACGGATGAGACGTCGAATTGCAATGCGCGTTCTTCCGAATCGCAGACATTCGGGTCAGACCAGCAGAAAAATTGAGGAATCTTGATTTAGAGACAAGATAGCCAGAAATTCGACATTTTTCAACGAATCTCGGCTATTTATGAACCGATCCGGAAATTCTTGGGTGGGTTCGTCAGGGCTCCAGACACTCAGCTGCCCCGCACCGAAAATTCAGGAAAAAGTTAGTATTTGGCCCAGATACCCTCGATTCTTGTCGGTTCTGACCGTTCTGACCAAGTTGCGGATGAGACCTCAAATTGCAATGCGCGTTCGTCGGAATCGCAGACATTCGGGTCAGACCAGCAGAAAAATTGAGGAATCTTGATTTAGAGTCAAGATAGCCAGAAATTCGACATTTTTCAACGAATCTCGGCTATTTATAAACCGATCCTGAAAATCTTCGGTGGGTTTGACAGGGCTCCAGACACTCAGCTGCCCGGCACCAAAAATTCAGAAAAAAGTTAGTATTTGGCCGAGAAACCCTCGATTTTTGTCGGTTCTGACCGTTCTGACCAAGTTACGGATGAGACGTCGAATTGCAATGCGCGTCCTTCGGAATCGCAGACATTCGAGTCAGACCAGCAGAAGAATTGAGGAATCTTGATTTAGAGACAAGATAGCCAAAAATTCGACATTTTTCAACGTATCTCGGCTATTTATGAACCGATCCTGAAATTCTTGGGTGGGTTCGTCAGGGCTCCAGACACTCAGCTGCCCCGCACCGAAATTTCAGGAAAAAGTTAGTATTTGGCCGAGATACCCTCGATTCTTGTCGGTTCTGACCGTTCTGACCAAGTTGCGGATGAGACCTCGAATTGCAATGCGCGTTCTTCCGAATCGCAGACATTCGGGTCAGACCAGCAGAAAAATTGAGGAATCTTGATTTAGAGACAAGATAGCCAGAAATTCGACATTTTTCAACGAATCTCGGCTATTTATGAACCGATCCGGAAATTCTTGGGTGGGTTCGTCAGGGCTCCAGACACTCAGCTGCCCCGCACCGAAAATTCAGAAAAAAGTTAGTATTTGGCCGAGAAACCCTCGATTCTCGTCGGTTCTGACCGTTCTGACCAAGTTACGGATGAGACGTCGAATTGCAATGCGCGTTCTTCCGAATCGCAGACATTCGGGTCAGACCAGCAGAAAAATTGAGGAATCTTGATTTAGAGACAAGATAGCCAGAAATTCGACATTTTTCAACGAATCTCGGCTATTTATGAACCGATCCGGAAATTCTTGGGTGGGTTCGTCAGGGCTCCAGACACTCAGCTGCCCCGCACCGAAAATTCAGGAAAAAGTTAGTATTTGGCCCAGATACCCTCGATTCTTGTCGGTTCTGACCGTTCTGACCAAGTTGCGGATGAGACCTCAAATTGCAATGCGCGTTCGTCGGAATCGCAGACATTCGGGTCAGACCAGCAGAAAAATTGAGGAATCTTGATTTAGAGTCAAGATAGCCAGAAATTCGACATTTTTCAACGAATCTCGGCTATTTATAAACCGATCCTGAAAATCTTCGGTGGGTTTGACAGGGCTCCAGACACTCAGCTGCCCGGCACCAAAAATTCAGAAAAAAGTTAGTATTTGGCCGAGAAACCCTCGATTTTTGTCGGTTCTGACCGTTCTGACCAAGTTACGGATGAGACGTCGAATTGCAATGCGCGTCCTTCGGAATCGCAGACATTCGAGTCAGACCAGCAGAAGAATTGAGGAATCTTGATTTAGAGACAAGATAGCCAAAAATTCGACATTTTTCAACGTATCTCGGCTATTTATGAACCGATCCTGAAATTCTTGGGTGGGTTCGTCAGGGCTCCAGACACTCAGCTGCCCCGCACCGAAAATTCAGAAAAAAGTTAGTATTTGGCCGAGAAACCCTCGATTCTCGTCGGTTCTGACCGTTCTGACCAAGTTACGGATGAGACTTCGAATTGCAATGCGCGTTCTTCCGAATCGCAGACATTCGGGTCAGACCAGCAGGAAAATTGAGGAATCTTGATTTAGAGACAAGATAGCCAGAAATTCGACATTTTTCAACGAATCTCGGCTATTTATGAACCGATCCTGAAATTCTTGGGTGGGTTCGTCAGGGCTCCAGACACTCAGCTGCCCCGCACCGAAATTTCAGGAAAAAGTTAGTATTTGGCCGAGATACCCTCGATTCTCGTCGGTTCTGACCGTTCTGACCAAGTTACGGATGAGACGTCGAATTGCAATACGCGTTCTTCCGAATCGCAGACATTCGGGTCAGACCAGCAGAAAAATTGAGGAATCTTGATTTAGAGACAAGATAGCCAGAAATTCGACATTTTTCAACGAATCTCGGCTATTTATGAACCGATCCTGAAATTCTTGGGTGGGTTCGTCAGGGCTCCAGACACTCAGCTGCCCCGCACCGAAAATTCAGAAAAAAGTTAGTATTTGGCCGAGAAACCCTCGATTCTCGTCGGTTCTGACCGTTTTGACCAAGTTACGGATGAGACCTCAAATTGCAATGCGCGTTCGTCGGAATCGCAGACATTCGGGTCAGACCAGCAGAAAAATTGAGGAATCTTGATTTAGAGACAAGATAGCCAGAAATTCGACATTTTTCAACGAATCTCGGCTATTTATGAACCGATCCGGAAATTTTTGGGTGGGTTCGTCAGGGCTCCAGACACTCAGCTGCCCCGCACCGAAAATTCAGGAAAAAGTTAGTATTTGGCCGAGATACCCTCGATTCTTGTCGGTTCTGACCGTTCTGACCAAGTTGCGGATGAGACCTCCAATTGCAATGCGCGTTCGTCGGAATCGCAGACATTCGGGTCAGACCAGCAGAAAAATTGAGGAATCTTGATTTAGAGTCAAGATAGCCAGAAATTCGACATTTTTCAACGAATCTCGGCTATTTATAAACCGATCCTGAAAATCTTCGGTGGGTTCGACAGGGCTCCAGACGCTCAGCTGCCCCGCACCAAAAATTCAGAAAAAAGTTAGTATTTGGCCGAGAAACCCTCGATTTTTGTCGGTTCTGACCGTTCTGACCAAGTTACGGATGAGACGTCGAATTGCAATGCGCGTCCTTCGGAATCGCAGACATTTGAGTCAGACCAGCAGAAAAATAGAGGAATCTTGATTTAGAGACGAGATAGCCAAAAATTCGACATTTTTCAACGTATCTCGGCTATTTATGAAACGATCCTGAAATTCTTGGGTGGGTTCGTCAGGGCTCCAGACACTCAGCTGCCCCGCATCGAAAATTCAGAAAAAAGTTAGTATTTGGCCGAGAAACCCTCGATTCTCGTCGGTTCTGACCGTTCTGACCAAGTTACGGATGAGACGTCGAATTGCAATGCGCGTTCTTCGGAATCGCAGACATTCGGGTCAGACCAGCAGAGAAATTGAGGAATCTTGATTTAGAGACAAGATAGCCAAAAATTCGACATTTTTCAACGTATCTCGGCTATTTATGAACCGATCCTGAAATTCTTGGGTGGGTTCGTCAAGGCTCCAGACACTCAGCTGCCCCGCACCGAAAATTCAGAAAAAAGTTAGTATTTGGCCGAGAAACCCTCGATTCTCGTCGGTTCTGACCGTTCTGACCAAGTTACGGATGAGACGTCGAATTGCAATGCGCGTTCTTCCGAATCGCAGACATTCGAGTCAGACCAGCAGAAAAATTGAGGAATCTTGATTTAGAGACAAGATAGCCAAAAATTCGACATTTTTCAACGTATCTCGGCTATTTATGAACCGATCCTGAAATTCTTGGGTGGGTTCGTCAGGGCTCCAGACACTCAGCTGCCCCGCACCGAAAATTCAGAAAAAAGTTAGTATTTGGCCGAGAAACCCTCGATTCTCGTCGGTTCTGACCGTTCTGACCAAGTTACGGATGAGACGTCGAATTGCAATGCGCGTTCTTCGGAATCGCAGACATTCGGGTCAGACCAGCAGAAAAATTGAGGAATCTTGATTTAGAGACAAGATAGCCAAAAATTCGACATTTTTCAACGTATCTCGGCTATTTATGAACCGATCCTGAAATTCTTGGGTGGGTTCGTCAGGGCTCCAGACACTCAGCTGCCCCGCACCGAAAATTCAAAAAAAAGTTAGTATTTGGCCGAGAAACCCTCGATTCTCGTCGGTTCTGACCGTTCTGACCAAGTTACGGATGAGACGTCGAATTGCAATGCGCGTTCTTCCGAATCGCAGACATTCGGGTCAGACCAGCAGAAAAATTGAGGAATCTTGATTTAGAGACAAGATAGCCAGGAATTCGACATTTTTCAACGAATCTCGGCTATTTATGAACCGATCCTGAAATTCTTGGGTGGGTTCGTCAGGGCTCCAGACACTCAGCTGCCCCGCACCGAAATTTCAGGAAAAAGTTAGTATTTGGCCGAGATACCCTCGATTCTTGTCGGTTCTGACCGTTCTGACCAAGTTGCGGATGAGACCTCAAATTGCAATGCGCGTTCTTCCGAATCGCAGACATTCGGGTCAGACCAGCAGAAAAATTGAGGAATCTTGATTTAGAGACAAGATAGCCAGAAATTCGACATTTTTCAACGAATCTCGGCTATTTATGAACCGATCCGGAAATTCTTGGGTGGGTTCGTCAGGGCTCCAGACACTCAGCTGCCCCGCACCGAAAATTCAGGAAAAAGTTAGTATTTGGCCGAAATACCCTCGATTCTCGTCGGTTCTGACCGTTCTGACCAAGTTACGGATGAGACGTCGAATTGCAATGCGCGTTCTTCGGAATCGCAGACATTCGGGTCAGACCAGCAGAAAAATTGAGGAATCTTGATTTAGAGACAAGATAGCCAGAAATTCGACATTTTTCAACGAATCTCGGCTATTTATGAACCGATCCTGAAATTCTTGGGTGGGTTGGTCAGGGCTCCAGACACTCAGCTGCCCCGCACCGAAATTTCAGGAAAAAGTTAGTATTTGGCCGAGATACCCTCGATTCTTGTCGGTTCTGACCGTTCTGACCAAGTTGCGGATGAGACCTCAAATTGCAATGCGCGTTCGTCGGAATCGCAGACATTCGGGTCAGACCAGCAGAAAAATTGAGGAATCTTGATTTAGAGACAAGATAGCCAGAAATTCGACATTTTTCAACGAATCTCGGCTATTTATGAACCGATCCGGAAATTTTTGGGTGGGTTCGTCAGGGCTCCAGACACTCAGCTGCCCCGCACCGAAAATTCAGGAAAAAGTTAGTATTTGGCCGAGATACCCTCGATTCTTGTCGGTTCTGACCGTTCTGACCAAGTTGCGGATGAGACCTCCAATTGCAATGCGCGTTCGTCGGAATCGCAGACATTCGGGTCAGACCAGCAGAAAAATTGAGGAATCTTGATTTAGAGTCAAGATAGCCAGAAATTCGACATTTTTCAACGAATCTCGGCTATTTATAAACCGATCCTGAAAATCTTCGGTGGGTTCGACAGGGCTCCAGACGCTCAGCTGCCCCGCACCAAAAATTCAGAAAAAAGTTAGTATTTGGCCGAGAAACCCTCGATTTTTGTCGGTTCTGACCGTTCTGACCAAGTTACGGATGAGACGTCGAATTGCAATGCGCGTCCTTCGGAATCGCAGACATTTGAGTCAGACCAGCAGAAAAATAGAGGAATCTTGATTTAGAGACGAGATAGCCAAAAATTCGACATTTTTCAACGTATCTCGGCTATTTATGAAACGATCCTGAAATTCTTGGGTGGGTTCGTCAGGGCTCCAGACACTCAGCTGCCCCGCATCGAAAATTCAGAAAAAAGTTAGTATTTGGCCGAGAAACCCTCGATTCTCGTCGGTTCTGACCGTTCTGACCAAGTTACGGATGAGACGTCGAATTGCAATGCGCGTTCTTCGGAATCGCAGACATTCGGGTCAGACCAGCAGAGAAATTGAGGAATCTTGATTTAGAGACAAGATAGCCAAAAATTCGACATTTTTCAACGTATCTCGGCTATTTATGAACCGATCCTGAAATTCTTGGGTGGGTTCGTCAAGGCTCCAGACACTCAGCTGCCCCGCACCGAAAATTCAGAAAAAAGTTAGTATTTGGCCGAGAAACCCTCGATTCTCGTCGGTTCTGACCGTTCTGACCAAGTTACGGATGAGACGTCGAATTGCAATGCGCGTTCTTCCGAATCGCAGACATTCGAGTCAGACCAGCAGAAAAATTGAGGAATCTTGATTTAGAGACAAGATAGCCAAAAATTCGACATTTTTCAACGTATCTCGGCTATTTATGAACCGATCCTGAAATTCTTGGGTGGGTTCGTCAGGGCTCCAGACACTCAGCTGCCCCGCACCGAAAATTCAGAAAAAAGTTAGTATTTGGCCGAGAAACCCTCGATTCTCGTCGGTTCTGACCGTTCTGACCAAGTTACGGATGAGACGTCGAATTGCAATGCGCGTTCTTCGGAATCGCAGACATTCGGGTCAGACCAGCAGAAAAATTGAGGAATCTTGATTTAGAGACAAGATAGCCAAAAATTCGACATTTTTCAACGTATCTCGGCTATTTATGAACCGATCCTGAAATTCTTGGGTGGGTTCGTCAGGGCTCCAGACACTCAGCTGCCCCGCACCGAAAATTCAAAAAAAAGTTAGTATTTGGCCGAGAAACCCTCGATTCTCGTCGGTTCTGACCGTTCTGACCAAGTTACGGATGAGACGTCGAATTGCAATGCGCGTTCTTCCGAATCGCAGACATTCGGGTCAGACCAGCAGAAAAATTGAGGAATCTTGATTTAGAGACAAGATAGCCAGGAATTCGACATTTTTCAACGAATCTCGGCTATTTATGAACCGATCCTGAAATTCTTGGGTGGGTTCGTCAGGGCTCCAGACACTCAGCTGCCCCGCACCGAAATTTCAGGAAAAAGTTAGTATTTGGCCGAGATACCCTCGATTCTTGTCGGTTCTGACCGTTCTGACCAAGTTGCGGATGAGACCTCAAATTGCAATGCGCGTTCTTCCGAATCGCAGACATTCGGGTCAGACCAGCAGAAAAATTGAGGAATCTTGATTTAGAGACAAGATAGCCAGAAATTCGACATTTTTCAACGAATCTCGGCTATTTATGAACCGATCCGGAAATTCTTGGGTGGGTTCGTCAGGGCTCCAGACACTCAGCTGCCCCGCACCGAAAATTCAGGAAAAAGTTAGTATTTGGCCGAAATACCCTCGATTCTCGTCGGTTCTGACCGTTCTGACCAAGTTACGGATGAGACGTCGAATTGCAATGCGCGTTCTTCGGAATCGCAGACATTCGGGTCAGACCAGCAGAAAAATTGAGGAATCTTGATTTAGAGACAAGATAGCCAGAAATTCGACATTTTTCAACGAATCTCGGCTATTTATGAACCGATCCTGAAATTCTTGGGTGGGTTGGTCAGGGCTCCAGACACTCAGCTGCCCCGCACCGAAATTTCAGGAAAAAGTTAGTATTTGGCCGAGATACCCTCGATTCTTGTCGGTTCTGACCGTTCTGACCAAGTTGCGGATGAGACCTCAAATTGCAATGCGCGTTCGTCGGAATCGCAGACATTCGGGTCAGACCAGCAGAAAAATTGAGGAATCTTGATTTAGAGACAAGATAGCCAAAAATTCGACATTTTTCAACGTATCTCGGCTATTTATGAACCGATCCTGAAATTCTTGGGTGGGTTCGTCAGGGCTCCAGACACTCAGCTGCCCCGCACCGAAAATTCAGGAAAAAGTTAGTATTTGGCCGAGATACCCTCGATTCTTGTCGGTTCTGACCGTTCTGACCAAGTTGCGGATGAGACCTCAAATTGCAATGCGCGTTCGTCGGAATCGCAGACATTCGGGTCAGACCAGCAGAAAAATTGAGGAATCTTGATTTAGAGACAAGATAGCCAAAAATTCGACATTTTTCAACGTATCTCGGCTATTTATGAACCGATCCTGAAATTCTTGGGTGGGTTTGTCAGGGCTCCAGACACTCAGCTGCCCCGCACCGAAAATTCAGAAAAAAGTTAGTATTTGGCCGAGAAACCCTCGATTCTCGTCGGTTCTGACCGTTCTGACCAAGTTACGGATGAGACGTCGAATTGCAATGCGCGTTCTTCGGAATCGCAGACATTCGGGTCAGACCAGCAGAAAAATTGAGGAATCTTGATTTAGAGACAAGATAGCCAAAAATTCGACATTTTTCAACGTATCTCGGCTATTTATGAACCGATCCTGAAATTCTTGGGTGGGTTCGTCAGGGCTCCAGACACTCAGCTGCCCCGCACCGAAAATTCAGAAAAAAGTTAGTATTTGGCCGAGAAACCCTCGATTCTCGTCGGTTCTGACCGTTCTGACCAAGTTACGGATGAGACGTCGAATTGCAATACGCGTTCTTCCGAATCGCAGACATTCGGGTCAGACCAGCAGAAAAATTGAGGAATCTTGATTTAGAGACAAGATAGCCAGAAATTCGACATTTTTCAACGAATCTCGGCTATTTATGAACCGATCCTGAAATTCTTGGGTGGGTTCGTCAGGGCTCCAGACACTCAGCTGCTCCGCACCAAAATTTCAGGAAAAAGTTAGTATTTGGCCGAGATACCCTCGATTCTTGTCGGTTCCGACCGTTCTGACCAAGTTGCGGATGAGACCTCAAATTGCAATGCGCGTTCTTCCGAATCGCAGACATTCGGGTCAGACCAGCAGAAAAATTGAGGAATCTTGATTTAGAGACAAGATAGCCAGAAATTCGACATTTTTCAACGAATCTCGGCTATTTATGAACCGATCCGGAAATTCTTGGGTGAGTTTGTCAGGGCTCCAGACACTCAGCTGCCCCGCACCGAAAATTCAGGAAAAAGTTAGTGTTTGGCCGAAATACCCTCGATTCTCGTCGGTTCTGACCGTTCTGACCAAGTTACGGATGAGACGTCGAATTGCAATGCGCGTTCTTCGGAATCGCAGACATTCGGGTCAGACCAGCAGAAAAATTGAGGAATCTTGATTTAGAGACTAGATAGCCAGAAATTCGACATTTTTCAACGAATCTCGGCTATTTATGAACCGATCCTGAAATTCTTGGGTGGGTTGGTCAGGGCTCCAGACACTCAGCTGCCCCGCACCGAAATTTCAGAAAAAAGTTAGTATTTGGCCGAGATACCCTTGATTCTTGTCGGTTCTGACCGTTCTGACCAAGTTGCGGATGAGACCTCAAATTGCAATGCGCGTTCGTCGGAATCGCAGACATTCGGGTCAGACCAGCAGAAAAATTGAGGAATCTTGATTTAGAGACAAGATAGCCAAAAATTCGACATTTTTCAACGTATTTCGGCTATTTATGAACCGATCCTGAAATTCTTGGGTGGGTTCGTCAGGGCTCCAGACACTCAGCTGCCCCGCACCGAAAATTCAGGAAAAAGTTAGTATTTGGCTGAGATACCCTCGATTCTTGTCGGTTCTGACCGTTCTGACCAAGTTGCGGATGAGACCTCAAATTGCAATGCGCGTTCGTCGGAATCGCAGACATTCGGGTCAGACCAGCAGAAAAATTGAGGAATCTTGATTTAGAGACAAGATAGCCAAAAATTCGACATTTTTCAACGTATCTCGGCTATTTATGAACCGATCCTGAAATTCTTGGGTGGGTTCGTCAGGGTTCCAGACACTCAGCTGCCCCGCACCGAAAATTCAGAAAAAAGTTAGTATTTGGCCGAGAAACCCTCGATTCTCGTCGGTTCTGACCGTTCTGACCAAGTTACGGATGAGACGTCGAATTGCAATGCGCGTTCTTCCGAATCGCAGACATTCGGGTCAAACCAGCAGAAAAATTGAGGAATCTTGATTTAGAGACAAGATAGCCAGAAATTCGACATTTTTCAACGAATCTCGGCTATTTATGAACCGATCCGGAAATTTTTGGGTGGGTTCGTCAGGGCTCCAGACACTCAGCTGCCCCGCACCGAAAATTCAAAAAAAAGTTAGTATTTGGCCGAGAAACCCTCGATTCTCGTCGGTTCTGACCGTTCTGACCAAGTTACGGATGAGACGTCGAATTGCAATGCGCGTTCTTCCGAATCGCAGACATTCGGGTCAGACCAGCAGAAAAATTGAGGAATCTTGATTTAGAGACAAGATAGCCAGGAATTCGACATTTTTCAACGAATCTCGGCTATTTATGAACCGATCCTGAAATTCTTGGGTGGGTTTGTCAGGGCTCCAGACACTCAGCTGCCCCGCACCGAAATTTCAGGAAAAAGTTAGTATTTGGCCGAGATACCCTCGATTCTTGTCGGTTCTGACCGTTCTGACCAAGTTGCGGATGAGACCTCAAATTGCAATGCGCGTTCTTCCGAATCGCAGACATTCGGGTCAGACCAGCAGAAAAATTGAGGAATCTTGATTTAGAGACAAGATAGCCAGAAATTCGACATTTTTCAACGAATCTCGGCTATTTATGAACCGATCCGGAAATTCTTGGGTGGGTTCGTCAGGGCTCCAGACACTCAGCTGCCCCGCACCGAAAATTCAGGAAAAAGTTAGTATTTGGCCGAAATACCCTCGATTCTCGTCGGTTCTGACCGTTCTGACCAAGTTACGGATGAGACGTCGAATTGCAATGCGCGTTCTTCGGAATCGCAGACATTCGGGTCAGACCAGCAGAAAAATTGAGGAATCTTGATTTAGAGACAAGATAGCCAGAAATTCGACATTTTTCAACGAATCTCGGCTATTTATGAACCGATCCTGAAATTCTTGGGTGGGTTGGTCAGGGCTCCAGACACTCAGCTGCCCCGCACCGAAATTTCAGGAAAAAGTTAGTATTTGGCCGAGATACCCTCGATTCTTGTCGGTTCTGACCGTTCTGACCAAGTTGCGGATGAGACCTCAAATTGCAATGCGCGTTCGTCGGAATCGCAGACATTCGGGTCAGACCAGCAGAAAAATTGAGGAATCTTGATTTAGAGACAAGATAGCCAAAAATTCGACATTTTTCAACGTATCTCGGCTATTTATGAACCGATCCTGAAATTCTTGGGTGGGTTCGTCAGGGCTCCAGACACTCAGCTGCCCCGCACCGAAAATTCAGGAAAAAGTTAGTATTTGGCCGAGATACCCTCGATTCTTGTCGGTTCTGACCGTTCTGACCAAGTTACGGATGAGACGTCGAATTGCAATGCGCGTTCTTCCGAATCGCAGACATTCGGGTCAGACCAGCAGAAAAATTCAGGAATCTTGATTTAGAGACAAGATAGCCAAAAATTCGACATTTTTCAACGTATCTCGGCTATTTATGAACCGATCCTGAAATTCTTGGGTGGGTTCGTCAGGGCTCCAGACACTCAGCTGCCCCGCACCGAAAATTCAGAAAAAAGTTAGTATTTGGCCGAGAAACCCTCGATTCTCGTCGGTTCTGACCGTTCTGACCAAGTTACGGATGAGACGTCGAATTGCAATGCGCGTTCTTCCGAATCGCAGACATTCGGGTCAGACCAGCAGAAAAATTGAGGAATCTTGATTTAGAGACAAGATAGCCAGAAATTCGACATTTTTCAACGAATCTCGGCTATTTATGAACCGATCCTGAAATTCTTGGGTGGGTTCGTCAGGGCTCCAGACACTCAGCTGCCCCGCACCGAAATTTCAGCAAAAAGTTAGTATTTGGCCGAGATACCCTCGATTCTTGTCGGTTCTGACCGTTCTGACCAAGTTGCGGATGAGACCTCAAATTGCAATGCGCGTTCTTCCCAATCGCAGACATTCGGGTCAGACCAGCAGAAAAATTGAGGAATCTTGATTTAGAGACAAGATAGCCAGAAATTCGACATTTTTCAACGAATCTCGGCTATTTATGAACCGATCCGGAAATTCTTGGGTGGGTTCGTCAGGGCTCCAGACACTCAGCTGCCCCGCACCGAAAATTCAGGAAAAAGTTAGTATTTGGCCGAAATACCCTCGATTCTCGTCGGTTCTGACCGTTCTGACCAAGTTATGGATAAGACGTCGAATTGCAATGCGCGTTCTTCGGAATCGCAGACATTCGGGTCAGACCAGCAGAAAAATTGAGGAATCTTGATTTAGAGACAAGATAGCCAGAAATTCGACATTTTTCAACGAATCTCGGCTATTTATGAACCGATCCTGAAATTCTTGGGTGGGTTGGTCAGGGCTCCAGACACTCAGCTGCCCCGCACCGAAATTTCAGGAAAAAGTTAGTATTTGGCCGAGATACCCTCGATTCTTGTCGGTTCTGACCGTTCTGACCAAGTTGCGGATGAGACCTCAAATTGCAATGCGCGTTCGTCGGAATCGCAGACATTCGGGTCAGACCAGCAGAAAAATTGAGGAATCTTGATTTAGAGACAAGATAGCCAAAAATTCGACATTTTTCAACGTATCTCGGCTATTTATGAACCGATCCTGAAATTCTTGGGTGGGTTCGTCAGGGCTCCAGACACTCAGCTGCCCCGCACCGAAAATTCAGGAAAAAGTTAGTATTTGGCCGAGATACCCTCGATTCTTGTCGGTTCTGACCGTTCTGACCAAGTTGCGGATGAGACCTCAAATTGCAATGCGCGTTCGTCGGAATCGCAGACATTCGGGTCAGACCAGCAGAAAAATTGAGGAATCTTGATTTAGAGACAAGATAGCCAAAAATTCGACATTTTTCAACGTATCTCGGCTATTTATGAACCGATCCTGAAATTCTTGGGTGGGTTCGTCAGGGCTCCAGACACTCAGCTGCCCCGCACCGAAAATTCAGAAAAAAGTTAGTATTTGGCCGAGAAACCCTCGATTCTCGTCGGTTCTGACCGTTCTGACCAAGTTACGGATGAGACGTCGAATTGCAATGCGCGTTCTTCGGAATCGCAGACATTCGGGTCAGACCAGCAGAAAAATTGAGGAATCTTGATTTAGAGACAAGATAGCCAAAAATTCGACATTTTTCAACGTATCTCGGCTATTTATGAACCGATCCTGAAATTCTTGGGTGGGTTCGTCAGGGCTCCAGACACTCAGCTGCCCCGCACCGAAAATTCAGAAAAAAGTTAGTATTTGGCCGAGAAACCCTCGATTCTCGTCGGTTCTGACCGTTCTGACCAAGTTACGGATGAGACGTCGAATTGCAATGCGCGTTCTTCCGAATCGCAGACATTCGGGTCAGACCAGCAGAAAAATTGAGGAATCTTGATTTAGAGACAAGATAGCCAGAAATTCGACATTTTTCAACGAATCTCGGCTATTTATGAACCGATCCTGAAATTCTTGGGTGGGTTCGTCAGGGCTCCAGACACTCAGCTGCCCCGCACCGAAAATTCAGGAAAAAGTTAGTATTTGGCCGAGATACCCTCGATTCTTGTCGGTTCTGACCGTTCTGACCAAGTTGCGGATGAGACCTCAAATTGCAATGCGCGTTCTTCCGAATCGCAGACATTCGGGTCAGACCAGCAGAAAAATTGAGGAATCTTGATTTAGAGACAAGATAGCCAGAAATTCGACATTTTTCAACGAATCTCGGCTATTTATGAACCGATCCTGGAATTCTTGGGTGGGTTGGTCAGGGCTCCAGACACTCAGCTGCCCCGCACCGAAATTTCAGGAAAAAGTGAGTATTTGGCCGAGATACCCTCGATTCTTGTCGGTTCTGACCGTTCTGACCAAGTTGCGGATGAGACCTCAAATTGCAATGGGCGTTCGTCGGAATCGCAGACATTCGGGTCAGACCAGCAGAAAAATTGAGGAATTTTGATTTAGAGACAAGATAGCCAAAAATTCGACATTTTTCAACGTATCTCGGCTATTTATGAACCGATCCTGAAATTCTTGGGTGGGTTCGTCAGGGCTCCAGACACTCAGCTGCCCCGCACCGAAAATTCAGGAAAAAGTTAGTATTTGGCCGAGATACCCTCGATTCTTGTCGGTTCTGACCGTTCTGACCAAGTTGCGGATGAGACCTCAAATTGCAATGCGCGTTCGTCGGAATCGCAGACATTCGGGTCAGACCAGCAGAAAAATTGAGGAATCTTGATTTAGAGACAAGATAGCCAAAAATTCGACATTTTTCAACGTATCTCGGCTATTTATGAACCGATCCTGAAATTCTTGGGTGGGTTCGTCAGGGCTTCAGACACTCAGCTGCCCCGCACCGAAAATTCAGAAAACAGTTAGTATTTGGCCGAGAAACCCTCGATTCTCGTCGGTTCTGACCGTTCTGACCAAGTTACGGATGAGACGTCAAATTGCAATGCGCGTTCTTCCGAATCGCAGACATTCGGGTCAGACTAGCAGAAAAATTGAGGAATCTTGATTTAGAGACAAGATAGCCAAAAATTCGACATTTTTCAACGTATCTCGGCTATTTATGAACCGATCCTGAAATTCTTGGGTGGGTTCGTCAGGGCTCCAGACACTCAGCTGCCCCGCACCGAAAATTCAGAAAAAAGTTAGTATTTGGCCGAGAAACCCTCGATTCTCGTCGGTTCTGACCGTTCTGACCAAGTTACGGATGAGACGTCGAATTGCAATGCGCGTTCTTCCGAATCGCAGACATTCGGGTCAGACTAGCAGAAAAATTGAGGAATCTTGATTTAGAGACAAGATAGCCAGAAATTCGACATTTTTCAACGAATCTCGGCTATTTATGAACCGATCCGGAAATTCTTGGGTGGGTTCGTCAGGGCTCCAGACACTCAGCTGCCCCGCACCGAAAATTCAGGAAAAAGTTAGTATTTGGCCGAGATACCCTCGATTCTTGTCGGTTCTGACCGTTCTGACCAAGTTGCGGATGAGACCTCAAATTGCAATGCGCGTTCGTCGGAATCGCAGACATTCGGGTCAGACCAGCAGAAAAATTGAGGAATCTTGATTTAGAGTCAAGATAGCCAGAAATTCGACATTTTTCAACGTATCTCGGCTATTTATGAACCGATCCTGAAATTCTTGGGTGGGTTCGTCAGGGCTCCAGACACTCAGCTGCCCCGCACCGAAAATTCAGAAAAAAGTAAGTATTTAGCCGAGAAACCCTCGATTCTCGTCGGTTCTGACCGTTCTGACCAAGTTACGGATGAGACGTCGAATTGCAATGCGCGTTCTTCGGAATCGCAGACATTCGGGTCAGACCAGCAGAAAAATTGAGGAATCTTGATTTAGAGACAAGATAGCCAAAAATTCGACATTTTTCAACGTATCTCGGCTATTTATGAACCGATCCTGAAATTCTTGGGTGGGTTCGTCAGGGCTCCAGACACTCAGCTGCCCCGCACCGAAAATTCAGGAAAAAGTTAGTATTTGGCCGAGATACCCTCGATTCTTGTCGGTTCTGACCGTTCTGACCAAGTTGCGGATGAGACCTCAAATTGCAATGCGCGTTCGTCGGAATCGCAGACATTCGGGTCAGACCAGCAGAAAAATTGAGGAATCTTGATTTAGAGACAAGATAGCCAAAAATTCGACATTTTTCAACGTATCTCGGCTATTTATGAACCGATCCTGAAATTTTCGGGTGGGTTCGTCAGGGCTCCAGACACTCAGCTGCCCCGCACCGAAAATTCAGAAAAAAGTCAGTATTTGGCCGAGAAACCCTCGATTCTCGTCGGTTCTGACCGTTCTGACCAAGTTACGGATGAGACGTCGAATTGCAATGCGCGTTCTTCGGAATCGCAGACATTCGGGTCAGACCAGCAGAAAAATTGAGGAATCTTGATTTAGAGACAAGATAGCCAAAAATTTGACATTTTTCAACGTATCTCGGCTATTTATGAACCGATCCTGAAATTCTTGGGTGGGTTCGTCAGGGCTCCAGACACTCAGCTGCCCCGCACCGAAAATTCAGAAAAAAGTTAGTATTTGGCCGAGAAACCCTCGATTCTCGTCGGTTCTGACCGTTCTGACCAAGTTACGGATGAGACGTCGAATTGCAATGCGCGTTCTTCCGAATCGCAGACATTCGGGTCAGACCAGCAGAAAAATTGAGGAATCTTGATTTAGAGACAAGATAGCCAGAAATTCGACATTTTTCAACGAATCTCGGCTATTTATGAACCGATCCTGAAATTCTTGGGTGGGTTCGTCAGGGCTCCAGACACTCAGCTGCCCCGCACCGAAAATTCAGGAAAAAGTTAGTATTTGGCCGAGATACCCTCGATTCTTGTCGGTTCTGACCGTTCTGACCAAGTTGCGGATGAGACCTCAAATTGCAATGCGCGTTCTTCCGAATCGCAGACATTCGGGTCAGACCAGCAGAAAAATTGAGGAATCTTGATTTAGAGACAAGATAGCCAGAAATTCGACATTTTTCAACGAATCTCGGCTATTTATGAACCGATCCTGGAATTCTTGGGTGGGTTGGTCAGGGCTCCAGACACTCAGCTGCCCCGCACCGAAATTTCAGGAAAAAGTGAGTATTTGGCCGAGATACCCTCGATTCTTGTCGGTTCTGACCGTTCTGACCAAGTTGCGGATGAGACCTCAAATTGCAATGGGCGTTCGTCGGAATCGCAGACATTCGGGTCAGACCAGCAGAAAAATTGAGGAATTTTGATTTAGAGACAAGATAGCCAAAAATTCGACATTTTTCAACGTATCTCGGCTATTTATGAACCGATCCTGAAATTCTTGGGTGGGTTCGTCAGGGCTCCAGACACTCAGCTGCCCCGCACCGAAAATTCAGGAAAAAGTTAGTATTTGGCCGAGATACCCTCGATTCTTGTCGGTCCTGACCGTTCTGACCAAGTTGCGGATGAGACCTCAAATTGCAATGCGCGTTCGTCGGAATCGCAGACATTCGGGTCAGACCAGCAGAAAAATTGAGGAATCTTGATTTAGAGACAAGATAGCCAAAAATTCGACATTTTTCAACGTATCTCGGCTATTTATGAACCGATCCTGAAATTCTTGGGTGGGTTCGTCAGGGCTCCAGACACTCAGCTGCCCCGCACCGAAAATTCAGAAAACAGTTAGTATTTGGCCGAGAAACCCTCGATTCTCGTCGGTTCTGACCGTTCTGACCAAGTTACGGATGAGACGTCAAATTGCAATGCGCGTTCTTCCGAATCGCAGACATTCGGGTCAGACTAGCAGAAAAATTGAGGAATCTTGATTTAGAGACAAGATAGCCAAAAATTCGACATTTTTCAACGTATCTCGGCTATTTATGAACCGATCCTGAAATTCTTGGGTGGGTTCGTCAGGGCTCCAGACACTCAGCTGCCCCGCACCGAAAATTCAGAAAAAAGTTAGTATTTGGCCGAGAAACCCTCGATTCTCGTCGGTTCTGACCGTTCTGACCAAGTTACGGATGAGACGTCGAATTGCAATGCGCGTTCTTCCGAATCGCAGACATTCGGGTCAGACTAGCAGAAAAATTGAGGAATCTTGATTTAGAGACAAGATAGCCAGAAATTCGACATTTTTCAACGAATCTCGGCTATTTATGAACCGATCCGGAAATTCTTGGGTGGGTTCGTCAGGGCTCCAGACACTCAGCTGCCCCGCACCGAAAATTCAGGAAAAAGTTAGTATTTGGCCGAGATACCCTCGATTCTTGTCGGTTCTGACCGTTCTGACCAAGTTGCGGATGAGACCTCAAATTGCAATGCGCGTTCGTCGGAATCGCAGACATTCGGGTCAGACCAGCAGAAAAATTGAGGAATCTTGATTTAGAGTCAAGATAGCCAGAAATTCGACATTTTTCAACGTATCTCGGCTATTTATGAACCGATCCTGAAATTCTTGGGTGGGTTCGTCAGGGCTCCAGACACTCAGCTGCCCCGCACCGAAAATTCAGAAAAAAGTAAGTATTTGGCCGAGAAACCCTCGATTCTCGTCGGTTCTGACCGTTCTGACCAAGTTACGGATGAGACGTCGAATTGCAATGCGCGTTCTTCGGAATCGCAGACATTCGGGTCAGACCAGCAGAAAAATTGAGGAATCTTGATTTAGAGACAAGATAGCCAAAAATTCGACATTTTTCAACGTATCTCGGCTATTTATGAACCGATCCTGAAATTCTTGGGTGGGTTCGTCAGGGCTCCAGACACTCAGCTGCCCCGCACCGAAAATTCAGAAAAAAGTTAGTATTTGGCCGAGAAACCCTTGATTCTCGTCGGTTCTGACCGTTCTGACCAAGTTACGGATGAGACGTCGAATTGCAATGCGCGTTCTTCCGAATCGCAGACATTCGGGTCAGACCAGCAGAAAAATTGAGGAATCTTGATTTAGAGACAAGATAGCCAGAAATTCGACATTTTTCAACGAATCTCGGCTATTTATGAACCGATCCTGAAATTCTTGGGTGGGTTCGTCAGGGCTCCAGACACTCAGCTGCCCCGCACTGAAATCCCAGGAAAAAGTTAGTATTTGGCCGAGATACCCTCGATTCTTGTCGGTTCTGACCGTTCTGACCAAGTTGCGGATGAGACCTCAAATTGCAATGCGCGTTTTTCCGAATCGCAGACATTCGGGTCAGACCAGCAGAAAAATTGAGGAATCTTGATTTAGAGACAAGATAGCCAGAAATTCGACATTTTTCAACGAATCTCGGCTATTTATGAACCGATCCGGAAATTCTTGGGTGGGTTCGTCAGGGCTCCAGACACTCAGCTGCCCCGCACCGAAAATTCAGGAAAAAGTTAGTATTTGGCCGAAATACCCTCGATTCTCGTCGGTTCTGACCGTTCTGACCAAGTTACGGATGAGACGTCGAATTGCAATGCGCGTTCTTCGGAATCGCAGACATTCGGGTCAGACCAGCAGAAAAATTGAGGAATCTTGATTTAGAGACAAGATAGCCAGAAATTCGACATTTTTCAACGAATCTCGGCTATTTATGAACCGATCCTGAAATTCTTGGGTGGGTTGGTCAGGGCTCCAGACACTCAGCTGCCCCGCACCGAAAATTCAGGAAAAAGTTAGTATTTGGCCGAGATACCCTCGATTCTTGTCGGTTCTGACCGTTCTGACCAAGTTGCGGATGAGACCTCAAATTGCAATGCGCGTTCGTCGGAATCGCAGACATTCGGGTCAGACCAGCAGAAAAATTGAGGAATCTTGATTTAGAGACAAGATAGCCAAAAATTCGACATTTTTCAACGTATCTCGGCTATTTATGAACCGATCCTGAAATTCTTGGGTGGGTTCGTCAGGGCTCCAGACACTCAGCTGCCCCGCACCGAAAATTCAGAAAACAGTTAGTATTTGGCCGAGAAACCCTCGATTCTCGTCGGTTCTGACCGTTCTGACCAAGTTACGGATGAGACGTCAAATTGCAATGCGCGTTCTTCCGAATCGCAGACATTCGGGTCAGACTAGCAGAAAAATTGAGGAATCTTGATTTAGAGACAAGATAGCCAAAAATTCGACATTTTTCAACGTATCTCGGCTATTTATGAACCGATCCTGAAATTCTTGGGTGGGTTCGTCAGGGCTCCAGACACTCAGCTGCCCCGCACCGAAAATTCAGAAAAAAGTTAGTATTTGGCCGAGAAACCCTCGATTCTCGTCGGTTCTGACCGTTCTGACCAAGTTACGGATGAGACGTCGAATTGCAATGCGCGTTCTTCCGAATCGCAGACATTCGGGTCAGACTAGCAGAAAAATTGAGGAATCTTGATTTAGAGACAAGATAGCCAGAAATTCGACATTTTTCAACGAATCTCGGCTATTTATGAACCGATCCTGAAATTCTTGGGTGGGTTCGTCAGGGCTCCAGACACTCAGCTGCCCCGCACCGAAAATTCAGGAAAAAGTTAGTATTTGGCCGAGATACCCTCGATTCTTGTCGGTTCTGACCGTTCTGACCAAGTTGCGGATGAGACCTCAAATTGCAATGCGCGTTCTTCCGAATCGCAGACATTCGGGTCAGACCAGCAGAAAAATTGAGGAATCT
This sequence comes from Diprion similis, assembly GCF_021155765.1. Lineage (NCBI taxonomy): Eukaryota > Metazoa > Arthropoda > Insecta > Hymenoptera > Diprionidae > Diprion > Diprion similis. The sequence goes on along the minus strand of NC_060105.1, from coordinate 14,855,955 downwards.
TGATTTAGAGACAAGATAGCCAGAAATTCGACATTTTTCAACGAATCTCGGCTATTTATGAACCGATCCGGAAATTCTTGGGTGGGTTTGTCAGGGCTCCAGACACTCAGCTGCCCCGCACCGAAAATTCAGGAAAAAGTTAGTATTTGGCCGAAATACCCTCGATTCTCGTCGGTTCTGACCGTTCTGACCAAGTTACGGATGAGACGTCGAATTGCAATGCGCGTTCTTCGGAATCGCAGACATTCGGGTCAGACCAGCAGAAAAATTGAGGAATCTTGATTTAGAGACAAGATAGCCAGAAATTCGACATTTTTCAACGAATCTCGGCTATTCATGAACCGATCCTGAAATTCTTGGGTGGGTTGGTCAGGGCTCCAGACACTCAGCTGCCCCGCACCGAAATTTCAGGAAAAAGTTAGTATTTGGCCGAGATACCCTCGATTCTTGTCGGTTCTGACCGTTCTGACCAAGTTGCGGGTGAGACCTCAAATTGCAATGCGCGTTCGTCGGAATCGCAGACATTCGGGTCAGACCAGCAGAAAAATTGAGGAATCTTGATTTAGAGACAAGATAGCCAAAAATTCGACATTTTTCAACGTATCTCGGCTATTTATGAACCGATCCTGAAATTCTTGGGTGGGTTCGTCAGGGCTCCAGACACTCAGCTGCTCCGCACCGAAAATTCAGGAAAAAGTTAGTATTTGGCTGAGATACCCTCGATTCTTGTCGGTTCTGACCGTTCTGACCAAGTTGCGGATGAGACCTCAAATTGCAATGCGCGTTCGTCGGAATCGCAGACATTCGGGTCGGACCAGCAGAAAAATTGAGGAATCTTGATTTAGAGACAAGATAGCCAAAAATTCGACATTTTTCAACGTATCTCGGCTATTTATGAACCGATCCTGAAATTCTTGGGTGGGTTCGTCAGGGCTCCAGACACTCAGCTGCCCCGCACCGAAAATTCAGAAAAAAGTTAGTATTTGGCCGAGAAACCCTCGATTCTCGTCGGTTCTGACCGTTCTGACCAAGTTACGGATGAGACGTCGAATTGCAATGCGCGTTCTTCCGAATCGCAGACATTCGGGTCAGACCAGCAGAAAAATTGAGGAATCTTGATTTAGAGACAAGATAGCCAGAAATTCGACATTTTTCAACGAATCTCGGCTATTTATGAACCGATCCTGAAATTCTTGGGTGGGTTCGTCAGGGCTCCAGACACTCAGCTGCCCCGCACTGAAATCCCAGGAAAAAGTTAGTATTTGGCCGAGATACCCTCGATTCTTGTCGGTTCTGACCGTTCTGACCAAGTTGCGGATGAGACCTCAAATTGCAATGCGCGTTTTTCCGAATCGCAGACATTCGGGTCAGACCAGCAGAAAAATTGAGGAATCTTGATTTAGAGACAAGATAGCCAGAAATTCGACATTTTTCAACGAATCTCGGCTATTTATGAACCGATCCGGAAATTCTTGGGTGGGTTCGTCAGGGCTCCAGACACTCAGCTGCCCCGCACCGAAAATTCAGGAAAAAGTTAGTATTTGGCCGAAATACCCTCGATTCTCGTCGGTTCTGACCGTTCTGACCAAGTTACGGATGAGACGTCGAATTGCAATGCGCGTTCTTCGGAATCGCAGACATTCGGGTCAGACCAGCAGAAAAATTGAGGAATCTTGATTTAGAGACAAGATAGCCAGAAATTCGACATTTTTCAACGAATCTCGGCTATTTATGAACCGATCCTGAAATTCTTGGGTGGGTTGGTCAGGGCTCCAGACACTCAGCTGCCCCGCACCGAAAATTCAGGAAAAAGTTAGTATTTGGCCGAGATACCCTCGATTCTTGTCGGTTCTGACCGTTCTGACCAAGTTGCGGATGAGACCTCAAATTGCAATGCGCGTTCGTCGGAATCGCAGACATTCGGGTCAGACCAGCAGAAAAATTGAGGAATCTTGATTTAGAGACAAGATAGCCAAAAATTCGACATTTTTCAACGTATCTCGGCTATTTATGAACCGATCCTGAAATTCTTGGGTGGGTTCGTCAGGGCTCCAGACACTCAGCTGCCCCGCACCGAAAATTCAGAAAACAGTTAGTATTTGGCCGAGAAACCCTCGATTCTCGTCGGTTCTGACCGTTCTGACCAAGTTACGGATGAGACGTCAAATTGCAATGCGCGTTCTTCCGAATCGCAGACATTCGGGTCAGACTAGCAGAAAAATTGAGGAATCTTGATTTAGAGACAAGATAGCCAAAAATTCGACATTTTTCAACGTATCTCGGCTATTTATGAACCGATCCTGAAATTCTTGGGTGGGTTCGTCAGGGCTCCAGACACTCAGCTGCCCCGCACCGAAAATTCAGAAAAAAGTTAGTATTTGGCCGAGAAACCCTCGATTCTCGTCGGTTCTGACCGTTCTGACCAAGTTACGGATGAGACGTCGAATTGCAATGCGCGTTCTTCCGAATCGCAGACATTCGGGTCAGACTAGCAGAAAAATTGAGGAATCTTGATTTAGAGACAAGATAGCCAGAAATTCGACATTTTTCAACGAATCTCGGCTATTTATGAACCGATCCTGAAATTCTTGGGTGGGTTCGTCAGGGCTCCAGACACTCAGCTGCCCCGCACCGAAAATTCAGGAAAAAGTTAGTATTTGGCCGAGATACCCTCGATTCTTGTCGGTTCTGACCGTTCTGACCAAGTTGCGGATGAGACCTCAAATTGCAATGCGCGTTCTTCCGAATCGCAGACATTCGGGTCAGACCAGCAGAAAAATTGAGGAATCTTGATTTAGAGACAAGATAGCCAGAAATTCGACATTTTTCAACGAATCTCGGCTATTTATGAACCGATCCGGAAATTCTTGGGTGGGTTTGTCAGGGCTCCAGACACTCAGCTGCCCCGCACCGAAAATTCAGGAAAAAGTTAGTATTTGGCCGAAATACCCTCGATTCTCGTCGGTTCTGACCGTTCTGACCAAGTTACGGATGAGACGTCGAATTGCAATGCGCGTTCTTCGGAATCGCAGACATTCGGGTCAGACCAGCAGAAAAATTGAGGAATCTTGATTTAGAGACAAGATAGCCAGAAATTCGACATTTTTCAACGAATCTCGGCTATTCATGAACCGATCCTGAAATTCTTGGGTGGGTTGGTCAGGGCTCCAGACACTCAGCTGCCCCGCACCGAAATTTCAGGAAAAAGTTAGTATTTGGCCGAGATACCCTCGATTCTTGTCGGTTCTGACCGTTCTGACCAAGTTGCGGGTGAGACCTCAAATTGCAATGCGCGTTCGTCGGAATCGCAGACATTCGGGTCAGACCAGCAGAAAAATTGAGGAATCTTGATTTAGAGACAAGATAGCCAAAAATTCGACATTTTTCAACGTATCTCGGCTATTTATGAACCGATCCTGAAATTCTTGGGTGGGTTCGTCAGGGCTCCAGACACTCAGCTGCCCCGCACCGAAAATTCAGGAAAAAGTTAGTATTTGGCTGAGATACCCTCGATTCTTGTCGGTTCTGACCGTTCTGACCAAGTTGCGGATGAGACCTCAAATTGCAATGCGCGTTCGTCGGAATCGCAGACATTCGGGTCGGACCAGCAGAAAAATTGAGGAATCTTGATTTAGAGACAAGATGGCCAAAAATTCGACATTTTTCAACGTATCTCGGCTATTTATGAACCGATCCTGAAATTCTTGGGTGGGTTCGTCAGGGCTCCAGACACTCAGCTGCCCCGCACCGAAAATTCAGAAAAAAGTTAGTATTTGGCCGAGAAACCCTCGATTCTCGTCGGTTCTGACCGTTCTGACCAAGTTACGGATGAGACGTCGAATTGCAATGCGCGTTCTTCCGAATCGCAGACATTCGGGTCAGACCAGCAGAAAAATTGAGGAATCTTGATTTAGAGACAAGATAGCCAGAAATTCGACATTTTTCAACGAATCTCGGCTATTTATGAACCGATCCGGAAATTTTTGGGTGGGTTCGTCAGGGCTCCAGACACTCAGCTGCCCCGCACCGAAAATTCAGGAAAAAGTTAGTATTTGGCCGAGATACCCTCGATTCTTGTCGGTTCTGACCGTTCTGACCAAGTTGCGGATGAGACCTCAAATTGCAATGCGCGTTCGTCGGAATCGCAGACATTCGGGTCAGACCAGCAGAAAAATTGAGGAATCTTGATTTAGAGTCAAGATAGCCAGAAATTCGACATTTTTCAACGAATCTCGGCTATTTATAAACCGATCCTGAAAATCTTCGGTGGGTTTGACAGGGCTCCAGACACTCAGCTGCCCCGCACCAAAAATTCAGAAAAAAGTTAGTATTTGGCCGAGAAACCCTCGATTTTTGTCGGTTCTGACCGTTCTGACCAAGTTACGGATGAGACGTCGAATTGCAACGCGCGTCCTTCGGAATCGCAGACATTCGAGTCAGACCAGCAGAAAAATTGAGGAATCTTGATTTAGAGACAAGATAGCCAAAAATTCGACATTTTTCAACGTATCTCGGCTATTTATGAACCGATCCTGAAATTCTTGGGTTGGTTCGTCAGGGCTCCAGACACTCAGCTGCCCCGCACCGAAAATTCAGAAAAAAGTTAGTATTTGGCCGAGAAACCCTCGATTCTCGTCGGTTCTGACCGTTCTGACCAAGTTACGGATGAGACGTCGAATTGCAATGCGCGTTCTTCGGAATCGCAGACATTCGGGTCAGACCAGCAGAAAAATTGAGGAATCTTGATTTAGAGACAAGATGGCCAAAAATTCGACATTTTTCAACGTATCTCGGCTATTTATGAACCGATCCTGAAATTCTTGGGTGGGTTCGTCAGGGCTCCAGACACTCAGCTGCCCCGCACCGAAAATTCAGAAAAAAGTTAGTATTTGGCCGAGAAACCCTTGATTCTCGTCGGTTCTGACCGTTCTGACCAAGTTACGGATGAGACGTCAAATTGCAATGCGCGTTCTTCCGAATCGCAGACATTCGGGTCAGACCAGCAGAAAAATTGAGGAATCTTGATTTAGAGACAAGATAGCCAGAAATTCGACATTTTTCAACGAATCTCGGCTATTTATGAACCGATCCGGAAATTCTTGGGTGGGTTCGTCAGGGCTCCAGACACTCAGCTGCCCCGCACCGAAAATTCAGGAAAAAGTTAGTATTTGGCCGAAATACCCTCGATTCTCGTCGGTTCTGACCGTTCTGACCAAGTTACGGATGAGACGTCGAATTGCAATGCGCGTTCTTCGGAATCGCAGACATTCGGGTCAGACCAGCAGAAAAATTGAGGAATCTTGATTTAGAGACAAGATAGCCAGAAATTCGACATTTTTCAACGAATCTCGGCTATTTATGAACCGATCCTGAAATTCTTGGGTGGGTTGGTCAGGGCTCCAGACACTCAGCTGCCCCGCACCGAAAATTCAGGAAAAAGTTAGTATTTGGCCGAGATACCCTCGATTCTCGTCGGTTCTGACCGTTCTGACCAAGTTGCGGATGAGACCTCAAATTGCAATGCGCGTTCTTCGGAATCGCAGACATTCGGGTCAGACCAGCAGAAAAATTGAGGAATCTTGATTTAGAGACAAGATAGCCAGAAATTCGACATTTTTCAACGAATCTCGGCTATTTATGAACCGATCCTGAAATTCTTGGGTGGGTTGGTCAGGGCTCCAGACACTCAGCTGCCCCGCACCGAAAATTCAGGAAAAAGTTAGTATTTGGCCGAGATACCCTCGATTCTCGTCGGTTCTGACCGTTCTGACCAAGTTGCGGATGAGACCTCAAATTGCAATGCGCGTTCGTCGGAATCGCAGACATTCGGGTCAGACCAGCAGAAAAATTGAGGAATCTTGATTTAGAGACAAGATAGCCAAAAATTCGACATTTTTCAACGTATCTCGGCTATTTATGAACCGATCCTGAAATTCTTGGGTGGGTTCGTCAGGGCTCCAGACACTCAGCTGCCCCGCACCGAAAATTCAGGAAAAAGTTAGTATTTGGCCGAGATACCCTCGATTCTTGTCGGTTCTGACCGTTCTGACCAAGTTGCGGATGAGACCTCAAATTGCAATGCGCGTTCGTCGGAATCGCAGACATTCGGGTCAGACCAGCAGAAAAATTGAGGAATCTTGATTTAGAGTCAAGATAGCCAGAAATTCGACATTTTTCAACGAATCTCGGCTATTTATAAACCGATCCTGAAAATCTTCGGTGGGTTTGACAGGGCTCCAGCCACTCAGCTGCCCCGCACCAAAAATTCAGAAAAAAGTTAGTATTTGGCCGAGAAACCCTCGATTTTTGTCGGTTCTGACCGTTCTGACCAAGTTACGGATGAGACGTCGAATTGCAATGCGCGTCCTTCGGAATCGCAGACATTCGAGTCAGACCAGCAGAAAAATTGAGGAATCTTGATTTAGAGACAAGATAGCCAAAAATTCGACATTTTTCAACGTATCTCGGCTATTTATGAACCAATCCTGAAATTCTTGGGTGGGTTCGTCAGGGCTCCAGACACTCAGCTGCCCCGCACTGAAATCCCAGGAAAAAGTTAGTATTTGGCCGAGATACCCTCGATTCTTGTCGGTTCTGACCGTTCTGACCAAGTTGCGGATGAGACCTCAAATTGCAATGCGCGTTCTTCCGAATCGCAGACATTCGGGTCAGACCAGCAGAAAAATTGAGGAATCTTGATTTAGAGACAAGATAGCCAGAAATTCGACATTTTTCAACGAATCTCGGCTATTTATGAACCGATCCTGAAATTCTTGGGTGGGTTCGTCGGGGCTCCAGACACTCAGCTGCCCCGCACTGGAATCCCAGGAAAAAGTTAGTATTTGGCCGAGATACCCTCGATTCTTGTCGGTTCTGACCGTTCTGACCAAGTTGCGGATGAGACCTCAAATTGCAATGCGCGTTCTTCCGAATCGCAGACATTCGGGTCAGACCAGCAGAAAAATTGAGGAATCTTGATTTAGAGACAAGATAGCCAGAAATTCGACATTTTTCAACGAATCTCGGCTATTTATGAACCGATCCGGAAATTCTTGGGTGGGTTCGTCAGGGCTCCAGACACTCAGTTGCCCCGCACCGAAAATTCAGGAAAAAGTTAGTATTTGGCCGAAATACCCTCGATTCTCGTCGGTTCTGACCGTTCTGACCAAGTTACGGATGAGACGTCGAATTGCAATGCGCGTTCTTCGGAATCGCAGACATTCGGGTCAGACCAGCAGAAAAATTGAGGAATCTTGATTTAGAGACAAGATAGCCAGAAATTCGACATTTTTCAACGAATCTCGGCTATTTATGAACCGATCCTGAAATTCTTGGGTGGGTTGGTCAGGGCTCCAGACACTCAGCTGCCCCGCACCGAAAATTCAGGAAAAAGTTAGTATTTGGCCGAGATACCCTCGATTCTTGTCGGTTCTGACCGTTCTGACCAAGTTGCGGATGAGACCTCAAATTGCAATGCGCGTTCGTCGGAATCGCAGACATTCGGGTCAGACCAGCAGAAAAATTGAGGAATCTTGATTTAGGGACAAGATAGCCAAAAATTCGACATTTTTCAACGTATCTCGGCTATTTATGAACCGATCCTGAAATTCTTGGGTGGGTTCGTCAGGGCTCCAGACACTCAGCTGCCCCGCACCGAAAATTCAGGAAAAAGTTAGTATTTGGCCGAGATACCCTCGATTCTTGTCGGTTCTGACCGTTCTGACCAAGTTGCGGATGAGACCTCAAATTGCAATGCGCGTTCGTCGGAATCGCAGACATTCGGGTCAGACCAGCAGAAAAATTGAGGAATCTTGATTTAGAGTCAAGATAGCCAGAAATTCGACATTTTTCAACGAATCTCGGCTATTTATAAACCGATCCTGAAAATCTTCGGTGGGTTTGACAGGGCTCCAGACACTCAGCTGCCCCGCACCAAAAATTCAGAAAAAAGTTAGTATTTGGCCGAGAAACCCTCGATTTTTGTCGGTTCTGACCGTTCTGACCAAGTTACGGATGAGACGTCGAATTGCAATGCGCGTCCTTCGGAATCGCAGACATTCGAGTCAGACCAGCAGAAAAATTGAGGAATCTTGATTTGGAGACAAGATAGCCAAAAATTCGACATTTTTCAACGTATCTCGGCTATTTATGAACCGATCCTGAAATTCTTGGGTGGGTTCGTCAGGGCTCCAGACACTCAGCTGCCCCGCACTGAAATCCCAGGAAAAAGTTAGTATTTGGCCGAGATACCCTCGATTCTTGTCGGTTCTGACCGTTCTGACCAAGTTGCGGATGAGACCTCAAATTGCAATGCGCGTTCTTCCGAATCGCAGACATTCGGGTCAGACCAGCAGAAAAATTGAGGAATCTTGATTTAGAGACAAGATAGCCAGAAATTCGACATTTTTCAACGAATCTCGGCTATTTATGAACCGATCCGGAAATTCTTGGGTGGGTTCGTCAGGGCTCCAGACACTCAGCTGCCCCGCACCGAAAATTCAGGAAAAAGTTAGTATTTGGCCGAAATACCCTCGATTCTCGTCGGTTCTGACCGTTCTGACCAAGTTACGGATGAGACGTCGAATTGCAATGCGCGTTCTTCGGAATCGCAGACATTCGGGTCAGACCAGCAGAAAAATTGAGGAATCTTGATTTACAGACAAGATAGCCAGAAATTCGACATTTTTCAACGAATCTCGGCTATTTATGAACCGATCCTGAAATTCTTGGGTGGGTTGGTCAGGGCTCCAGACACTCAGCTGCCCCGCACCGAAAATTCAGGAAAAAGTTAGTATTTGGCCGAGATACCCTCGATTCTCGTCGGTTCTGACCGTTCTGACCAAGTTGCGGATGAGACCTCAAATTGCAATGCGCGTTCTTCGGAATCGCAGACATTCGGGTCAGACCAGCAGAAAAATTGAGGAATCTTGATTTAGAGACAAGATAGCCAGAAATTCGACATTTTTCAACGAATCTCGGCTATTTATGAACCGATCCTGAAATTCTTGGGTGGGTTGGTCAGGGCTCCAGACACTCAGCTGCCCCGCACCGAAAATTCAGGAAAAAGTTAGTATTTGGCCGAGATACCCTCGATTCTCGTCGGTTCTGACCGTTCTGACCAAGTTGCGGATGAGACCTCAAATTGCAATGCGCGTTCGTCGGAATCGCAGACATTCGGGTCAGACCAGCAGAAAAATTGAGGAATCTTGATTTAGAGACAAGATAGCCAAAAATTCGACATTTTTCAACGTATCTCGGCTATTTATGAACCGATCCTGAAATTCTTGGGTGGGTTCGTCAGGGCTCCAGACACTCAGCTGCCCCGCACCGAAAATTCAGGAAAAAGTTAGTATTTGGCCGAGATACCCTCGATTCTTGTCGGTTCTGACCGTTCTGACCAAGTTGCGGATGAGACCTCAAATTGCAATGCGCGTTCGTCGGAATCGCAGACATTCGGGTCAGACCAGCAGAAAAATTGAGGAATCTTGATTTAGAGTCAAGATAGCCAGAAATTCGACATTTTTCAACGAATCTCGGCTATTTATAAACCGATCCTGAAAATCTTCGGTGGGTTTGACAGGGCTCCAGCCACTCAGCTGCCCCGCACCAAAAATTCAGAAAAAAGTTAGTATTTGGCCGAGAAACCCTCGATTTTTGTCGGTTCTGACCGTTCTGACCAAGTTACGGATGAGACGTCGAATTGCAATGCGCGTCCTTCGGAATCGCAGACATTCGAGTCAGACCAGCAGAAAAATTGAGGAATCTTGATTTAGAGACAAGATAGCCAAAAATTCGACATTTTTCAACGTATCTCGGCTATTTATGAACCGATCCTGAAATTCTTGGGTGGGTTCGTCAGGGCTCCAGACACTCAGCTGCCCCGCACTGAAATCCCAGGAAAAAGTTAGTATTTGGCCGAGATACCCTCGATTCTTGTCGGTTCTGACCGTTCTGACCAAGTTGCGGATGAGACCTCAAATTGCAATGCGCGTTCTTCCGAATCGCAGACATTCGGGTCAGACCAGCAGAAAAATTGAGGAATCTTGATTTAGAGACAAGATAGCCAGAAATTCGACATTTTTCAACGAATCTCGGCTATTTATGAACCGATCCGGAAATTCTTGGGTGGGTTCGTCAGGGCTCCAGACACTCAGCTGCCCCGCACCGAAAATTCAGGAAAAAGTTAGTATTTGGCCGAAATACCCTCGATTCTCGTCGGTTCTGACCGTTCTGACCAAGTTACGGATGAGACGTCGAATTGCAATGCGCGTTCTTCGGAATCGCAGACATTCGGGTCAGACCAGCAGAAAAATTGAGGAATCTTGATTTAGAGACAAGATAGCCAGAAATTCGACATTTTTCAACGAATCTCGGCTATTTATGAACCGATCCTGAAATTCTTGGGTGGGTTGGTCAGGGCTCCAGACACTCAGCTGCCCCGCACCGAAAATTCAGGAAAAAGTTAGTATTTGGCCGAGATACCCTCGATTCTTGTCGGTTCTGACCGTTCTGACCAAGTTGCGGATGAGACCTCAAATTGCAATGCGCGTTCGTCGGAATCGCAGACATTCGGGTCAGACCAGCAGAAAAATTGAGGAATCTTGATTTAGAGACAAGATGACCAAAAATTCGACATTTTTCAACGTATCTCGGCTATTTATGAACCGATCCTGAAATTCTTGGGTGGGTTCGTCAGGGCTCCAGACACTCAGCTGCCCCGCACCGAAAATTCAGGAAAAAGTTAGTATTTGGCCGAGATACCCTCGATTCTTGTCGGTTCTGACCGTTCTGACCAAGTTGCGGATGAGACCTCAAATTGCAATGCGCGTTCGTCGGAATCGCAGACATTCGGGTCAGACCAGCAGAAAAATTGAGGAATCTTGATTTAGAGTCAAGATAGCCAGAAATTCGACATTTTTCAACGAATCTCGGCTATTTATAAACCGATCCTGAAAATCTTCGGTGGGTTTGACAGGGCTTCAGACACTCAGCTGCCCCGCACCAAAAATTCAGAAAAAAGTTAGTATTTGGCCGAGAAACCCTCGATTTTTGTCGGTTCTGACCGTTCTGACCAAGTTACGGATGAGACGTCGAATTGCAATGCGCGTCCTTCGGAATCGCAGACATTCGAGTCAGACCAGCAGAAAAATTGAGGAATCTTGATTTAGAGACAAGATAGCCAAAAATTCGACATTTTTCAACGTATCTCGGCTATTTATGAACCGATCCTGAAATTCTTGGGTGGGTTCGTCAGGGCTCCAGACACTCAGCTGCCCCGCACTGAAATCCCAGGAAAAAGTTAGTATTTGGCCGAGATACCCTCGATTCTTGTCGGTTCTGACCGTTCTGACCAAGTTGCGGATGAGACCTCAAATTGCAATGCGCGTTCTTCCGAATCGCAGACATTCGGGTCAGACCAGCAGAAAAATTGAGGAATCTTGATTTAGAGACAAGATAGCCAGAAATTCGACATTTTTCAACGAATCTCGGCTATTTATGAACCGATCCGGAAATTCTTGGGTGGGTTCGTCAGGGCTCCAGACACTCAGCTGCCCCGCACCGAAAATTCAGGAAAAAGTTAGTATTTGGCCGAAATACCCTCGATTCTCGTCGGTTCTGACCGTTCTGACCAAGTTACGGATGAGACGTCGAATTGCAATGCGCGTTCTTCGGAATCGCAGACATTCGGGTCAGACCAGCAGAAAAATTGAGGAATCTTGATTTAGAGACAAGATAGCCAGAAATTCGACATTTTTCAACGAATCTCGGCTATTTATGAACCGATCCTGAAATTCTTGGGTGGGTTGGTCAGGGCTCCAGACACTCAGCTGCCCCGCACCGAAAATTCAGGAAAAAGTTAGTATTTGGCCGAGATACCCTCGATTCTCGTCGGTTCTGACCGTTCTGACCAAGTTGCGGATGAGACCTCAAATTGCAATGCGCGTTCGTCGGAATCGCAGACATTCGGGTCAGACCAGCAGAAAAATTGAGGAATCTTGATTTAGAGACAAGATAGCCAAAAATTCGACATTTTTCAACGTATCTCGGCTATTTATGAACCGATCCTGAAATTCTTGGGTGGGTTCGTCAGGGCTCCAGACACTCAGCTGCCCCGCACCGAAAATTCAGGAAAAAGTTAGTATTTGGCCGAGATACCCTCGATTCTTGTCGGTTCTGACCGTTCTGACCAAGTTGCGGATGAGACCTCAAATTGCAATGCGCGTTCGTCGGAATCGCAGACATTCGGGTCAGACCAGCAGAAAAATTGAGGAATCTTGATTTAGAGTCAAGATAGCCAGAAATTCGACATTTTTCAACGAATCTCGGCTATTTATAAACCGATCCTGAAAATCTTCGGTGGGTTTGACAGGGCTCCAGCCACTCAGCTGCCCCGCACCAAAAATTCAGAAAAAAGTTAGTATTCGGCCGAGAAACCCTCGATTTTTGTCGGTTCTGACCGTTCTGACCAAGTTACGGATGAGACGTCGAATTGCAATGCGCGTCCTTCGGAATCGCAGACATTCGAGTCAGACCAGCAGAAAAATTGAGGAATCTTGATTTAGAGACAAGATAGCCAAAAATTCGACATTTTTCAACGTATCTCGGCTATTTATGAACCGATCCTGAAATTCTTGGGTGGGTTCGTCAGGGCTCCAGACACTCAGCTGCCCCGCACTGAAATCCCAGGAAAAAGTTAGTATTTGGCCGAGATACCCTCGATTCTTGTCGGTTCTGACCGTTCTGACCAAGTTGCGGATGAGACCTCAAATTGCAATGCGCGTTCTTCCGAATCGCAGACATTCGGGTCAGACCAGCAGAAAAATTGAGGAATCTTGATTTAGAGACAAGATAGCCAGAAATTCGACATTTTTCAACGAATCTCGGCTATTTATGAACCGATCCGGAAATTCTTGGGTGGGTTCGTCAGGGCTCCAGACACTCAGCTGCCCCGCACCGAAAATTCAGGAAAAAGTGAGTATTTGGCCGGAATACCCTCGATTCTCGTCGGTTCTGACCGTTCTGACCAAGTTACGGATGAGACGTCGAATTGCAATGCGCGTTCTTCGGAATCGCAGACATTCGGGTCAGACCAGCAGAAAAATTGAGGAATCTTGATTTAGAGACAAGATAGCCAGAAATTCGACATTTTTCAACGAATCTCGGCTATTTATGAACCGATCCTGAAATTCTTGGGTGGGTTGGTCAGGGCTCCAGACACTCAGCTGCCCCGCACCGAAAATTCAGGAAAAAGTTAGTATTTGGCCGAGATACCCTCGATTCTTGTCGGTTCTGACCGTTCTGACCAAGTTGCGGATAAGACCTCAAATTGCAATGCGCGTTCGTCGGAATCGCAGACATTCGGGTCAGACCAGCGGAAAAATTGAGGAATCTTGATTTAGAGACAAGATAGCCAAAAATTCGACATTTTTCAACGTATCTCGGCTATTTATGAACCGATCCTGAAATTCTTGGGTGGGTTCGTCAGGGCTCCAGACACTCAGCTGCCCCGCACCGAAAATTCAGGAAAAAGTTAGTATTTGGCCGAGATACCCTCGATTCTTGTCGGTTCTGACCGTTCTGACCAAGTTGCGGATGAGACCTCAAATTGCAATGCGCGTTCGTCGGAATCGCAGACATTCGGGTCAGACCAGCAGAAAAATTGAGGAATCTTGATTTAGAGTCAAGATAGCCAGAAATTCGACATTTTTCAACGAATCTCGGCTATTTATAAACCGATCCTGAAAATCTTCGGTGGGTTTGACAGGGCTCCAGACACTCAGCTGCCCCGCACCAAAAATTCAGAAAAAAGTTAGTATTTGGCCGAGAAACCCTCGATTTTTGTCGGTTCTGACCGTTCTGACCAAGTTACGGATGAGACGTCGAATTGCAATGCGCGTCCTTCGGATTCGCAGACATTCGAGTCAGACCAGCAGAAAAATTGAGGAATCTTGATTTAGAGACAAGATAGCCAAAAATTCGACATTTTTCAACGTATCTCGGCTATTTATGAACCGATCCTGAAATTCTTGGGTGGGTTCGTCAGGGCTCCAGACACTCAGCTGCCCCGCACTGAAATCCCAGGAAAAAGTTAGTATTTGGCCGAGATACCCTCGATTCTTGTCGGTTCTGACCGTTCTGACCAAGTTGCGGATGAGACCTCAAATTGCAATGCGCGTTCTTCCGAATCGCAGACATTCGGGTCAGACCAGCAGAAAAATTGAGGAATCTTGATTTAGAGACAAGATAGCCAGAAATTCGACATTTTTCAACGAATCTCGGCTATTTATGAACCGATCCGGAAATTCTTGGGTGGGTTCGTCAGGGCTCCAGACACTCAGCTGCCCCGCACCGAAAATTCAGGAAAAAGTTAGTATTTGGCCGAAATACCCTCGATTCTCGTCGGTTCTGACCGTTCTGACCAAGTTACGGATGAGACGTCGAATTGCAATGCGCGTTCTTCGGAATCGCAGACATTCGGGTCAGACCAGCAGAAAAATTGAGGAATCTTGATTTAGAGACAAGATAGCCAGAAATTCGACATTTTTCAACGAATCTCGGCTATTTATGAACCGATCCTGAAATTCTTGGGTGGGTTGGTCAGGGCTCCAGACACTCAGCTGCCCCGCACCGAAAATTCAGGAAAAAGTTAGTATTTGGCCGAGATACCCTCGATTCTCGTCGGTTCTGACCGTTCTGACCAAGTTGCGGATGAGACCTCAAATTGCAATGCGCGTTCGTCGGAATCGCAGACATTCGGGTCAGACCAGCAGAAAAATTGAGGAATCTTGATTTAGAGACAAGATAGCCAAAAATTCGACATTTTTCAACGTATCTCGGCTATTTATGAACCGATCCTGAAATTCTTGGGTGGGTTCGTCAGGGCTCCAGACACTCAGCTGCCCCGCACCGAAAATTCAGGAAAAAGTTAGTATTTGGCCGAGATACCCTCGATTCTTGTCGGTTCTGACCGTTCTGACCAAGTTGCGGATGAGACCTCAAATTGCAATGCGCGTTCGTCGGAATCGCAGACATTCGGGTCAGACCAGCAGAAAAATTGAGGAATCTTGATTTAGAGTCAAGATAGCCAGAAATTCGACATTTTTCAACGAATCTCGGCTATTTATAAACCGATCCTGAAAATCTTCGGTGGGTTTGACAGGGCTCCAGACACTCAGCTGCCCCGCACCAAAAATTCAGAAAAAAGTTAGTATTTGGCCGAGAAACCCTCGATTTTTGTCGGTTCTGACCGTTCTGACCAAGTTACGGATGAGACGTCGAATTGCAATGCGCGTCCTTCGGATTCGCAGACATTCGAGTCAGACCAGCAGAAAAATTGAGGAATCTTGATTTAGAGACAAGATAGCCAAAAATTCGACATTTTTCAACGTATCTCGGCTATTTATGAACCGATCCTGAAATTCTTGGGTGGGTTCGTCAGGGCTCCAGACACTCAGCTGCCCCGCACTGAAATCCCAGGAAAAAGTTAGTATTTGGCCGAGATACCCTCGATTCTTGTCGGTTCTGACCGTTCTGACCAAGTTGCGGATGAGACCTCAAATTGCAATGCGCGTTCTTCCGAATCGCAGACATTCGGGTCAGACCAGCAGAAAAATTGAGGAATCTTGATTTAGAGACAAGATAGCCAGAAATTCGACATTTTTCAACGAATCTCGGCTATTTATGAACCGATCCGGAAATTCTTGGGTGGGTTCGTCAGGGCTCCAGACACTCAGCTGCCCCGCACCGAAAATTCAGGAAAAAGTTAGTATTTGGCCGAAATACCCTCGATTCTCGTCGGTTCTGACCGTTCTGACCAAGTTACGGATGAGACGTCGAATTGCAATGCGCGTTCTTCGGAATCGCAGACATTCGGGTCAGACCAGCAGAAAAATTGAGGAATCTTGATTTAGAGACAAGATAGCCAGAAATTCGACATTTTTCAACGAATCTCGGCTATTTATGAACCGATCCTGAAATTCTTGGGTGGGTTGGTCAGGGCTCCAGACACTCAGCTGCCCCGCACCGAAAATTCAGGAAAAAGTTAGTATTTGGCCGAGATACCCTCGATTCTCGTCGGTTCTGACCGTTCTGACCAAGTTGCGGATGAGACCTCAAATTGCAATGCGCGTTCGTCGGAATCGCAGACATTCGGGTCAGACCAGCAGAAAAATTGAGGAATCTTGATTTAGAGACAAGATAGCCAAAAATTCGACATTTTTCAACGTATCTCGGCTATTTATGAACCGATCCTGAAATTCTTGGGTGGGTTCGTCAGGGCTCCAGACACTCAGCTGCCCCGCACCGAAAATTCAGGAAAAAGTTAGTATTTGGCCGAGATACCCTCGATTCTTGTCGGTTCTGACCGTTCTGACCAAGTTGCGGATGAGACCTCAAATTGCAATGCGCGTTCGTCGGAATCGCAGACATTCGGGTCAGACCAGCAGAAAAATTGAGGAATCTTGATTTAGAGTCAAGATAGCCAGAAATTCGACATTTTTCAACGAATCTCGGCTATTTATAAACCGATCCTGAAAATCTTCGGTGGGTTTGACAGGGCTCCAGCCACTCAGCTGCCCCGCACCAAAAATTCAGAAAAAAGTTAGTATTTGGCCGAGAAACCCTCGATTTTTGTCGGTTCTGACCGTTCTGACCAAGTTACGGATGAGACGTCGAATTGCAATGCGCGTCCTTCGGAATCGCAGACATTCGAGTCAGACCAGCAGAAAAATTGAGGAATCTTGATTTAGAGACAAGATAGCCAAAAATTCGACATTTTTCAACGTATCTCGGCTATTTATGAACCGATCCTGAAATTCTTGGGTGGGTTCGTCAGGGCTCCAGACACTCAGCTGCCCCGCACTGAAATCCCAGGAAAAAGTTAGTATTTGGCCGAGATACCCTCGATTCTTGTCGGTTCTGACCGTTCTGACCAAGTTGCGGATGAGACCTCAAATTGCAATGCGCGTTCTTCCGAATCGCAGACATTCGGGTCAGACCAGCAGAAAAATTGAGGAATCTTGATTTAGAGACAAGATAGCCAGAAATTCGACATTTTTCAACGAATCTCGGCTATTTATGAACCGATCCGGAAATTCTTGGGTGGGTTCGTCAGGGCTCCAGACACTCAGCTGCCCCGCACCGAAAATTCAGGAAAAAGTTAGTATTTGGCCGAAATACCCTCGATTCTCGTCGGTTCTGACCGTTCTGACCAAGTTACGGATGAGACGTCGAATTGCAATGCGCGTTCTTCGGAATCGCAGACATTCGGGTCAGACCAGCAGAAAAATTGAGGAATCTTGATTTAGAGACAAGATAGCCAGAAATTCGACATTTTTCAACGAATCTCGGCTATTTATGAACCGATCCTGAAATTCTTGGGTGGGTTGGTCAGGGCTCCAGACACTCAGCTGCCCCGCACCGAAAATTCAGGAAAAAGTTAGTATTTGGCCGAGATACCCTCGATTCTTGTCGGTTCTGACCGTTCTGACCAAGTTGCGGATGAGACCTCAAATTGCAATGCGCGTTCGTCGGAATCGCAGACATTCGGGTCAGACCAGCAGAAAAATTGAGGAATCTTGATTTAGAGACAAGATAGCCAAAAATTCGACATTTTTCAACGTATCTCGGCTATTTATGAACCGATCCTGAAATTCTTGGGTGGGTTCGTCAGGGCTCCAGACACTCAGCTGCCCCGCACCGAAAATTCAGGAAAAAGTTAGTATTTGGCCGAGATACCCTCGATTCTTGTCGGTTCTGACCGTTCTGACCAAGTTGCGGATGAGACCTCAAATTGCAATGCGCGTTCGTCGGAATCGCAGACATTCGGGTCAGACCAGCAGAAAAATTGAGGAATCTTGATTTAGAGTCAAGATAGCCAGAAATTCGACATTTTTCAACGAATCTCGGCTATTTATAAACCGATCCTGAAAATCTTCGGTGGGTTTGACAGGGCTCCAGACACTCAGCTGCCCCGCACCAAAAATTCAGAAAAAAGTTAGTATTTGGCCGAGAAACCCTCGATTTTTGTCGGTTCTGACCGTTCTGACCAAGTTACGGATGAGACGTCGAATTGCAATGCGCGTCCTTCGGAATCGCAGACATTCGAGTCAGACCAGCAGAAAAATTGAGGAATCTTGATTTAGAGACAAGATAGCCAAAAATTCGACATTTTTCAACGTATCTCGGCTATTTATGAACCGATCCTGAAATTCTTGGGTGGGTTCGTCAGGGCTCCAGACACTCAGCTGCCCCGCACTGAAATCCCAGGAAAAAGTTAGTATTTGGCCGAGATACCCTCGATTCTTGTCGGTTCTGACCGTTCTGACCAAGTTGCGGATGAGACCTTAAATTGCAATGCGCGTTCTTCCGAATCGCAGACATTCGGGTCAGACCAGCAGAAAAATTAAGGAATCTTGATTGAGAGACAAGATAGCCAGAAATTCGACATTTTTCAACGAATCTCGGCTATTTATGAACCGATCCTGAAATTCTTGGGTTGGTTCGTCAGGGCTCCAGACACTCAGCTGCCCCGCACCGAAAATTCAGAAAAAAGTTAGTATTTGGCCGAGAAACCCTCGATTCTCGTCGGTTCTGACCGTTCTGACCAAGTTACGGATGAGACGTCGAATTGCAATGCGCGTTCTTCGGAATCGCAGACATTCGGGTCAGACCAGCAGAAAAATTGAGGAATCTTGATTTAGAGACAAGATGGCCAAAAATTCGACATTTTTCAACGTATCTCGGCTATTTATGAACCGATCCTGAAATTCTTGGGTGGGTTCGTCAGGGCTCCAGACACTCAGCTGCCCCGCACCGAAAATTCAGAAAAAAGTTAGTATTTGGCCGAGAAACCATTGATTCTCGTCGGTTCTGACCGTTCTGACCAAGTTACGGATGAGACGTCGAATTGCAATGCGCGTTCTTCCGAATCGCAGACATTCGGGTCAGACCAGCAGAAAAATTGAGGAATCTTGATTTAGAGACAAGATAGCCAGAAATTCGACATTTTTCAACGAATCTCGGCTATTTATGAACCGATCCTGAAATTCTTGGGTGGGTTCGTCGGGGCTCCAGACACTCAGCTGCCCCGCACTGAAATCCCAGGAAAAAGTTAGTATTTGGCCGAGATACCCTCGATTCTTGTCGGTTCTGACCGTTCTGACCAAGTTGCGGATGAGACCTCAAATTGCAATGCGCGTTCTTCCGAATCGCAGACATTCGGGTCAGACCAGCAGAAAAATTGAGGAATCTTGATTTAGAGACAAGATAGCCAGAAATTCGACATTTTTCAACGAATCTCGGCTATTTATAAACCGATCCTGAAAATCTTCGGTGGGTTTGACAGGGCTCCAGACACTCAGCTGCCCCGCACCAAAAATTCAGAAAAAAGTTAGTATTTGGCCGAGAAACCCTCGATTTTTGTCGGTTCTGACCGTTCTGACCAAGTTACGGATGAGACGTCGAATTGCAATGCGCGTCCTTCGGATTCGCAGACATTCGAGTCAGACCAGCAGAAAAATTGAGGAATCTTGATTTAGAGACAAGATAGCCAAAAATTCGACATTTTTCAACGTATCTCGGCTATTTATGAACCGATCCTGAAATTCTTGGGTGGGTTCGTCAGGGCTCCAGACACTCAGCTGCCCCGCACTGAAATCCCAGGAAAAAGTTAGTATTTGGCCGAGATACCCTCGATTCTTGTCGGTTCTGACCGTTCTGACCAAGTTGCGGATGAGACCTCAAATTGCAATGCGCGTTCTTCCGAATCGCAGACATTCGGGTCAGACCAGCAGAAAAATTGAGGAATCTTGATTTAGAGACAAGATAGCCAGAAATTCGACATTTTTCAACGAATCTCGGCTATTTATGAACCGATCCGGAAATTCTTGGGTGGGTTCGTCAGGGCTCCAGACACTCAGCTGCCCCGCACCGAAAATTCAGGAAAAAGTTAGTATTTGGCCGAAATACCCTCGATTCTCGTCGGTTCTGACCGTTCTGACCAAGTTACGGATGAGACGTCGAATTGCAATGCGCGTTCTTCGGAATCGCAGACATTCGGGTCAGACCAGCAGAAAAATTGAGGAATCTTGATTTAGAGACAAGATAGCCAGAAATTCGACATTTTTCAACGAATCTCGGCTATTTATGAACCGATCCTGAAATTCTTGGGTGGGTTGGTCAGGGCTCCAGACACTCAGCTGCCCCGCACCGAAAATTCAGGAAAAAGTTAGTATTTGGCCGAGATACCCTCGATTCTCGTCGGTTCTGACCGTTCTGACCAAGTTGCGGATGAGACCTCAAATTGCAATGCGCGTTCGTCGGAATCGCAGACATTCGGGTCAGACCAGCAGAAAAATTGAGGAATCTTGATTTAGAGACAAGATAGCCAAAAATTCGACATTTTTCAACGTATCTCGGCTATTTATGAACCGATCCTGAAATTCTTGGGTGGGTTCGTCAGGGCTCCAGACACTCAGCTGCCCCGCACCGAAAATTCAGGAAAAAGTTAGTATTTGGCCGAGATACCCTCGATTCTTGTCGGTTCTGACCGTTCTGACCAAGTTGCGGATGAGACCTCAAATTGCAATGCGCGTTCGTCGGAATCGCAGACATTCGGGTCAGACCAGCAGAAAAATTGAGGAATCTTGATTTAGAGTCAAGATAGCCAGAAATTCGACATTTTTCAACGAATCTCGGCTATTTATAAACCGATCCTGAAAATCTTCGGTGGGTTTGACAGGGCTCCAGCCACTCAGCTGCCCCGCACCAAAAATTCAGAAAAAAGTTAGTATTTGGCCGAGAAACCCTCGATTTTTGTCGGTTCTGACCGTTCTGACCAAGTTACGGATGAGACGTCGAATTGCAATGCGCGTCCTTCGGAATCGCAGACATTCGAGTCAGACCAGCAGAAAAATTGAGGAATCTTGATTTAGAGACAAGATAGCCAAAAATTCGACATTTTTCAACGTATCTCGGCTATTTATGAACCGATCCTGAAATTCTTGGGTGGGTTCGTCAGGGCTCCAGACACTCAGCTGCCCCGCACTGAAATCCCAGGAAAAAGTTAGTATTTGGCCGAGATACCCTCGATTCTTGTCGGTTCTGACCGTTCTGACCAAGTTGCGGATGAGACCTCAAATTGCAATGCGCGTTCTTCCGAATCGCAGACATTCGGGTCAGACCAGCAGAAAAATTGAGGAATCTTGATTTAGAGACAAGATAGCCAGAAATTCGACATTTTTCAACGAATCTCGGCTATTTATGAACCGATCCGGAAATTCTTGGGTGGGTTCGTCAGGGCTCCAGACACTCAGCTGCCCCGCACCGAAAATTCAGGAAAAAGTTAGTATTTGGCCGAAATACCCTCGATTCTCGTCGGTTCTGACCGTTCTGACCAAGTTACGGATGAGACGTCGAATTGCAATGCGCGTTCTTCGGAATCGCAGACATTCGGGTCAGACCAGCAGAAAAATTGAGGAATCTTGATTTAGAGACAAGATAGCCAGAAATTCGACATTTTTCAACGAATCTCGGCTATTTATGAACCGATCCTGAAATTCTTGGGTGGGTTGGTCAGGGCTCCAGACACTCAGCTGCCCCGCACCGAAAATTCAGGAAAAAGTTAGTATTTGGCCGAGATACCCTCGATTCTTGTCGGTTCTGACCGTTCTGACCAAGTTGCGGATGAGACCTCAAATTGCAATGCGCGTTCGTCGGAATCGCAGACATTCGGGTCAGACCAGCAGAAAAATTGAGGAATCTTGATTTAGAGACAAGATAGCCAAAAATTCGACATTTTTCAACGTATCTCGGCTATTTATGAACCGATCCTGAAATTCTTGGGTGGGTTCGTCAGGGCTCCAGACACTCAGCTGCCCCGCACCGAAAATTCAGGAAAAAGTTAGTATTTGGCCGAGATACCCTCGATTCTTGTCGGTTCTGACCGTTCTGACCAAGTTGCGGATGAGACCTCAAATTGCAATGCGCGTTCGTCGGAATCGCAGACATTCGGGTCAGACCAGCAGAAAAATTGAGGAATCTTGATTTAGAGTCAAGATAGCCAGAAATTCGACATTTTTCAACGAATCTCGGCTATTTATAAACCGATCCTGAAAATCTTCGGTGGGTTTGACAGGGCTCCAGACACTCAGCTGCCCCGCACCAAAAATTCAGAAAAAAGTTAGTATTTGGCCGAGAAACCCTCGATTTTTGTCGGTTCTGACCGTTCTGACCAAGTTACGGATGAGACGTCGAATTGCAATGCGCGTCCTTCGGAATCGCAGACATTCGAGTCAGACCAGCAGAAAAATTGAGGAATCTTGATTTAGAGACAAGATAGCCAAAAATTCGACATTTTTCAACGTATCTCGGCTATTTATGAACCGATCCTGAAATTCTTGGGTGGGTTCGTCAGGGCTCCAGACACTCAGCTGCCCCGCACTGAAATCCCAGGAAAAAGTTAGTATTTGGCCGAGATACCCTCGATTCTTGTCGGTTCTGACCGTTCTGACCAAGTTGCGGATGAGACCTTAAATTGCAATGCGCGTTCTTCCGAATCGCAGACATTCGGGTCAGACCAGCAGAAAAATTAAGGAATCTTGATTGAGAGACAAGATAGCCAGAAATTCGACATTTTTCAACGAATCTCGGCTATTTATGAACCGATCCTGAAATTCTTGGGTTGGTTCGTCAGGGCTCCAGACACTCAGCTGCCCCGCACCGAAAATTCAGAAAAAAGTTAGTATTTGGCCGAGAAACCCTCGATTCTCGTCGGTTCTGACCGTTCTGACCAAGTTACGGATGAGACGTCGAATTGCAATGCGCGTTCTTCGGAATCGCAGACATTCGGGTCAGACCAGCAGAAAAATTGAGGAATCTTGATTTAGAGACAAGATGGCCAAAAATTCGACATTTTTCAACGTATCTCGGCTATTTATGAACCGATCCTGAAATTCTTGGGTGGGTTCGTCAGGGCTCCAGACACTCAGCTGCCCCGCACCGAAAATTCAGAAAAAAGTTAGTATTTGGCCGAGAAACCATTGATTCTCGTCGGTTCTGACCGTTCTGACCAAGTTACGGATGAGACGTCGAATTGCAATGCGCGTTCTTCCGAATCGCAGACATTCGGGTCAGACCAGCAGAAAAATTGAGGAATCTTGATTTAGAGACAAGATAGCCAGAAATTCGACATTTTTCAACGAATCTCGGCTATTTATGAACCGATCCTGAAATTCTTGGGTGGGTTCGTCGGGGCTCCAGACACTCAGCTGCCCCGCACTGAAATCCCAGGAAAAAGTTAGTATTTGGCCGAGATACCCTCGATTCTTGTCGGTTCTGACCGTTCTGACCAAGTTGCGGATGAGACCTCAAATTGCAATGCGCGTTCTTCCGAATCGCAGACATTCGGGTCAGACCAGCAGAAAAATTGAGGAATCTTGATTTAGAGACAAGATAGCCAGAAATTCGACATTTTTCAACGAATCTCGGCTATTTATGAACCGATCCGGAAATTCTTGGGTGGGTTCGTCAGGGCTCCAGACACTCAGCTGCCCCGCACCGAAAATTCAGGAAAAAGTTAGTATTTGGCCGAAATACCCTCGATTCTCGTCGGTTCTGACCGTTCTGACCAAGTTACGGATGAGACGTCGAATTGCAATGCGCGTTCTTCGGAATCGCAGACATTCGGGTCAGACCAGCAGAAAAATTGAGGAATCTTGATTTAGAGACAAGATGGCCAAAAATTCGACATTTTTCAACGTATCTCGGCTATTTATGAACCGATCCTGAAATTCTTGGGTGGGTTCGTCAGGGCTCCAGACACTCAGCTGCCCCGCACCGAAAATTCAGAAAAAAGTTAGTATTTGGCCGAGAAACCCTTGATTCTCGTCGGTTCTGACCGTTCTGACCAAGTTACGGATGAGACGTCGAATTGCAATGCGCGTTCTTCCGAATCGCAGACATTCGGGTCAGACCAGCAGAAAAATTGAGGAATCTTGATTTAGAGACAAGATAGCCAGAAATTCGACATTTTTCAACGAATCTCGGCTATTTATGAACCGATCCTGAAATTCTTGGGTGGGTTCGTCGGGGCTCCAGACACTCAGCTGCCCCGCACTGAAATCCCAGGAAAAAGTTAGTATTTGGCCGAGATACCCTCGATTCTTGTCGGTTCTGACCGTTCTGACCAAGTTGCGGATGAGACCTCAAATTGCAATGCGCGTTCTTCCGAATCGCAGACATTCGGGTCAGACCAGCAGAAAAATTGAGGAATCTTGATTTAGAGACAAGATAGCCAGAAATTCGACATTTTTCAACGAATCTCGGCTATTTATGAACCGATCCGGAAATTCTTGGGTGGGTTCGTCAGGGCTCCAGACACTCAGCTGCCCCGCACCGAAAATTCAGGAAAAAGTTAGTATTTGGCCGAAATACCCTCGATTCTCGTCGGTTCTGACCGTTCTGACCAAGTTACGGATGAGACGTCGAATTGCAATGCGCGTTCTTCGGAATCGCAGACATTCGGGTCAGACCAGCAGAAAAATTGAGGAATCTTGATTTAGAGACAACATAGCCAGAAATTCGACATTTTTCAACGAATCTCGGCTATTTATGAACCGATCCTGAAATTCTTGGGTGGGTTGGTCAGGGCTCCAGACACTCAGCTGCCCCGCACCGAAAATTCAGGAAAAAGTTAGTATTTGGCCGAGATACCCTCGATTCTTGTCGGTTCTGACCGTTCTGACCAAGTTGCGGATGAGACCTCAAATTGCAATGCGCGTTCGTCGGAATCGCAGACATTCGGGTCAGACCAGCAGAAAAATTGAGGAATCTTGATTTAGGGACAAGATAGCCAAAAATTCGACATTTTTCAACGTATCTCGGCTATTTATGAACCGATCCTGAAATTCTTGGGTGGGTTCGTCAGGGCTCCAGACACTCAGCTGCCTCGCACCGAAAATTCAGGAAAAAGTTAGTATTTGGCCGAGATACCCTCGATTCTTGTCGGTTCTGACCGTTCTGACCAAGTTGCGGATGAGACCTCAAATTGCAATGCGCGTTCGTCGGAATCGCAGACATTCGGGTCAGACCAGCAGAAAAATTGAGGAATCTTGATTTAGAGTCAAGATAGCCAGAAATTCGACATTTTTCAACGAATCTCGGCTATTTATAAACCGATCCTGAAAATCTTCGGTGGGTTTGACAGGGCTCCAGACACTCAGCTGCCCCGCACCAAAAATTCAGAAAAAAGTTAGTATTTGGCCGAGAAACCCTCGATTTTTGTCGGTTCTGACCGTTCTGACCAAGTTACGGATGAGACGTCGAATTGCAATGCGCGTCCTTCGGAATCGCAGACATTCGAGTCAGACCAGCAGAAAAATTGAGGAATCTTGATTTAGAGACAAGATAGCCAAAAATTCGACATTTTTCAACGTATCTCGGCTATTTATGAACCGATCCTGAAATTCTTGGGTGGGTTCGTCAGGGCTCCAGACACTCAGCTGCCCCGCACTGAAATCCCAGGAAAAAGTTAGTATTTGGCCGAGATACCCTCGATTCTTGTCGGTTCTGACCGTTCTGACCAAGTTGCGGATGAGACCTCAAATTGCAATGCGCGTTCTTCCGAATCGCAGACATTCGGGTCAGACCAGCAGAAAAATTGAGGAATCTTGATTTAGAGACAAGATAGCCAGAAATTCGACATTTTTCAACGAATCTCGGCTATTTATGAACCGATCCGGAAATTCTTGGGTGGGTTCGTCAGGGCTCCAGACACTCAGCTGCCCCGCACCGAAAATTCAGGAAAAAGTTAGTATTTGGCCGAAATACCCTCGATTCTCGTCGGTTCTGACCGTTCTGACCAAGTTACGGATGAGACGTCGAATTGCAATGCGCGTTCTTCGGAATCGCAGACATTCGGGTCAGACCAGCAGAAAAATTGAGGAATCTTGATTCAGAGACAAGATAGCCAGAAATTCGACATTTTTCAACGAATCTCGGCTATTTATGAACCGATCCTGAAATTCTTGGGTGGGTTGGTCAGGGCTCCAGACACTCAGCTGCCCCGCACCGAAAATTCAGGAAAAAGTTAGTATTTGGCCGAGATACCCTCGATTCTCGTCGGTTCTGACCGTTCTGACCAAGTTGCGGATGAGACCTCAAATTGCAATGCGCGTTCGTCGGAATCGCAGACATTCGGGTCAGACCAGCAGAAAAATTGAGGAATCTTGATTTAGAGACAAGATAGCCAAAAATTCGACATTTTTCAACGTATCTCGGCTATTTATGAACCGATCCTGGAATTCTTGGGTGGGTTCGTCAGGGCTCCAGACACTCAGCTGCCCCGCACCGAAAATTCAGGAAAAAGTTAGTATTTGGCCGAGATACCCTCGATTCTTGTCGGTTCTGACCGTTCTGACCAAGTTGCGGATGAGACCTCAAATTGCAATGCGCGTTCGTCGGAATCGCAGACATTCGGGTCAGACCAGCAGAAAAATTGAGGAATCTTGATTTAGAGTCAAGATAGCCAGAAATTCGACATTTTTCAACGAATCTCGGCTATTTATAAACCGATCCTGAAAATCTTCGGTGGGTTTGACAGGGCTCCAGACACTCAGCTGCCCCACACCAAAAATTCAGAAAAAAGTTAGTATTTGGCCGAGAAACCCTCGATTTTTGTCGGTTCTGACCGTTCTGACCAAGTTACGGATGAGACGTCGAATTGCAATGCGCGTCCTTCGGAATCGCAGACATTCGAGTCAGACCAGCAGAAAAATTGAGGAATCTTGATTTAGAGACAAGATAGCCAAAAATTCGACATTTTTCAACGTATCTCGGCTATTTATGAACCGATCCTGAAATTCTTGGGTGGGTTCGTCAGGGCTCCAGACACTCAGCTGCCCCGCACTGAAATCCCAGGAAAAAGTTAGTATTTGGCCGAGATACCCTCGATTCTTGTCGGTTCTGACCGTTCTGACCAAGTTGCGGATGAGACCTCAAATTGCAATGCGCGTTCTTCCGAATCGCAGACATTCGGGTCAGACCAGCAGAAAAATTGAGGAATCTTGATTTAGAGACAAGATAGCCAGAAATTCGACATTTTTCAACGAATCTCGGCTATTTATGAACCGATCCGGAAATTCTTGGGTGGGTTCGTCAGGGCTCCAGACACTCAGCTGCCCCGCACCGAAAATTCAGGAAAAAGTTAGTATTTGGCCGAAATACCCTCGATTCTCGTCGGTTCTGACCGTTCTGACCAAGTTACGGATGAGACGTCGAATTGCAATGCGCGTTCTTCGGAATCGCAGACATTCGGGTCAGACCAGCAGAAAAATTGAGGAATCTTGATTTAGAGACAAGATAGCCAGAAATTCGACATTTTTCAACGAATCTCGGCTATTTATGAACCGATCCTGAAATTCTTGGGTGGGTTGGTCAGGGCTCCAGACACTCAGCTGCCCCGCACCGAAAATTCAGGAAAAAGTTAGTATTTGGCCGAGATACCCTCGATTCTTGTCGGTTCTGACCGTTCTGACCAAGTTGCGGATGAGACCTCAAATTGCAATGCGCGTTCGTCGGAATCGCAGACATTCGGGTCAGACCAGCAGAAAAATTGAGGAATCTTGATTTAGAGACAAGATAGCCAAAAATTCGACATTTTTCAACGTATCTCGGCTATTTATGAACCGATCCTGAAATTCTTGGGTGGGTTCGTCAGGGCTCCAGACACTCAGCTGCCCCGCACCGAAAATTCAGGAAAAAGTTAGTATTTGGCCGAGATACCCTCGATTCTTGTCGGTTCTGACCGTTCTGACCAAGTTGCGGATGAGACCTCAAATTGCAATGCGCGTTCGTCGGAATCGCAGACATTCGGGTCAGACCAGCAGAAAAATTGAGGAATCTTGATTTAGAGTCAAGATAGCCAGAAATTCGACATTTTTCAACGAATCTCGGCTATTTATAAACCGATCCTGAAAATCTTCGGTGGGTTTGACAGGGCTCCAGACACTCAGCTGCCCCGCACCAAAAATTCAGAAAAAAGTTAGTATTTGGCCGAGAAACCCTCGATTTTTGTCGGTTCTGACCGTTCTGACCAAGTTACGGATGAGACGTCGAATTGCAATGCGCGTCCTTCGGAATCGCAGACATTCGAGTCAGACCAGCAGAAAAATTGAGGAATCTTGATTTAGAGACAAGATAGCCAAAAATTCGACATTTTTCAACGTATCTCGGCTATTTATGAACCGATCCTGAAATTCTTGGGTGGGTTCGTCAGGGCTCCAGACACTCAGCTGCCCCGCACTGAAATCCCAGGAAAAAGTTAGTATTTGGCCGAGATACCCTCGATTCTTGTCGGTTCTGACCGTTCTGACCAAGTTGCGGATGAGACCTCAAATTGCAATGCGCGTTCTTCCGAATCGCAGACATTCGGGTCAGACCAGCAGAAAAATTGAGGAATCTTGATTTAGAGACAAGATAGCCAGAAATTCGACATTTTTCAACGAATCTCGGCTATTTATGAACCGATCCTGAAATTCTTGGGTGGGTTCGTCAGGGCTCCAGACACTCAGCTGCCCCGCACTGAAATCCCAGGAAAAAGTTAGTATTTGGCCGAGATACCCTCGATTCTTGTCGGTTCTGACCGTTCTGACCAAGTTGCGGATGAGACCTCAAATTGCAATGCGCGTTCTTCCGAATCGCAGACATTCGGGTCAGACCAGCAGAAAAATTGAGGAATCTTGATTTAGAGACAAGATAGCCAGAAATTCGACATTTTTCAACGAATCTCGGCTATTTATGAACCGATCCGGAAATTCTTGGGTGGGTTCGTCAGGGCTCCAGACACTCAGCTGCCCCGCACCGAAAATTCAGGAAAAAGTTAGTATTTGGCCGAGATACCCTCGATTCTTGTCGGTTCTGACCGTTCTGACCAAGTTGCGGATGAGACCTCAAATTGCAATGCGCGTTCGTCGGAATCGCAGACATTCGGGTCAGACCAGCAGAAAAATTGAGGAATCTTGATTTAGAGACAAGATAGCCAAAAATTCGACATTTTTCAACGAATCTCGGCTATTTATGAACCGATCCGGAAATTCTTGGGTGGGTTCGTCAGGGCTCCAGACACTCAGCTGCCCCGCACCGAAAATTCAGGAAAAAGTTAGTATTTGGCCGAAATACCCTCGATTCTCGTCGGTTCTGACCGTTCTGACCAAGTTACGGATGAGACGTCGAATTGCAATGCGCGTTCTTCGGAATCGCAGACATTCGGGTCAGACCAGCAGAAAAATTGAGGAATCTTGATTTAGAGACAAGATAGCCAGAAATTCGACATTTTTCAACGAATCTCGGCTATTTATGAACCGATCCTGAAATTCTTGGGTGGGTTGGTCAGGGCTCCAGACACTCAGCTGCCCCGCACCGAAAATTCAGGAAAAAGTTAGTATTTGGCCGAGATACCCTCGATTCTTGTCGGTTCTGACCGTTCTGACCAAGTTGCGGATGAGACCTCAAATTGCAATGCGCGTTCGTCGGAATCGCAGACATTCGGGTCAGACCAGCAGAAAAATTGAGGAATCTTGATTTAGAGACAAGATAGCCAAAAATTCGACATTTTTCAACGTATCTCGGCTATTTATGAACCGATCCTGAAATTCTTGGGTGGGTTCGTCAGGGCTCCAGACACTCAGCTGCCCCGCACCGAAAATTCAGGAAAAAGTTAGTATTTGGCCGAGATACCCTCGATTCTTGTCGGTTCTGACCGTTCTGACCAAGTTGCGGATGAGACCTCAAATTGCAATGCGCGTTCGTCGGAATCGCAGACATTCGGGTCAGACCAGCAGAAAAATTGAGGAATCTTGATTTAGAGTCAAGATAGCCAGAAA
Organism: Diprion similis; assembly: GCF_021155765.1. NCBI lineage: Eukaryota > Metazoa > Arthropoda > Insecta > Hymenoptera > Diprionidae > Diprion > Diprion similis. The sequence goes on along the minus strand of NC_060105.1, from coordinate 14,826,076 downwards.
TTCGACATTTTTCAACGAATCTCGGCTATTTATGAACCGATCCTGAAAATCTTCGGTGGGTTTGACAGGGCTCCAGACACTCAGCTGCCCCGCACCAAAAATTCAGAAAAAAGTTAGTATTTGGCCGAGAAACCCTCGATTTTTGTCGGTTCTGACCGTTCTGACCAAGTTACGGATGAGACGTCGAATTGCAATGCGCGTCCTTCGGAATCGCAGACATTCGAGTCAGACCAGCAGAAAAATTGAGGAATCTTGATTTAGAGACAAGATAGCCAAAAATTCGACATTTTTCAACGTATCTCGGCTATTTATGAACCGATCCTGAAATTCTTGGGTGGGTTCGTCAGGGCTCCAGACACTCAGCTGCCCCGCACTGAAATCCCAGGAAAAAGTTAGTATTTGGCCGAGATACCCTCGATTCTTGTCGGTTCTGACCGTTCTGACCAAGTTGCGGATGAGACCTCAAATTGCAATGCGCGTTCTTCCGAATCGCAGACATTCGGGTCAGACCAGCAGAAAAATTGAGGAATCTTGATTTAGAGACAAGATAGCCAGAAATTCGACATTTTTCAACGAATCTCGGCTATTTATGAACCGATCCTGAAATTCTTGGGTGGGTTCGTCAGGGCTCCAGACACTCAGCTGCCCCGCACTGAAATCCCAGGAAAAAGTTAGTATTTGGCCGAGATACCCTCGATTCTTGTCGGTTCTGACCGTTCTGACCAAGTTGCGGATGAGACCTCAAATTGCAATGCGCGTTCTTCCGAATCGCAGACATTCGGGTCAGACCAGCAGAAAAATTGAGGAATCTTGATTTAGAGACAAGATAGCCAGAAATTCGACATTTTTCAACGAATCTCGGCTATTTATGAACCGATCCGGAAATTCTTGGGTGGGTTCGTCAGGGCTCCAGACACTCAGCTGCCCCGCACCGAAAATTCAGGAAAAAGTTAGTATTTGGCCGAGATACCCTCGATTCTTGTCGGTTCTGACCGTTCTGACCAAGTTGCGGATGAGACCTCAAATTGCAATGCGCGTTCGTCGGAATCGCAGACATTCGGGTCAGACCAGCAGAAAAATTGAGGAATCTTGATTTAGAGACAAGATAGCCAAAAATTCGACATTTTTCAACGTATCTCGGCTATTTATGAACCGATCCTGAAATTCTTGGGTGGGTTCGTCAGGGCTCCAGACACTCAGCTGCCCCGCACCGAAAATTCAGGAAAAAGTTAGTATTTGGCCGAGATACCCTCGATTCTTGTCGGTTCTGACCGTTCTGACCAAGTTGCGGATGAGACCTCAAATTGCAATGCGCGTTCGTCGGAATCGCAGACATTCGGGTCAGACCAGCAGAAAAATTGAGGAATCTTGATTTAGAGTCAAGATAGCCAGAAATTCGACATTTTTCAACGAATCTCGGCTATTTATAAACCGATCCTGAAAATCTTCGGTGGGTTTGACAGGGCTCCAGACACTCAGCTGCCCCGCACCAAAAATTCAGAAAAAAGTTAGTATTTGGCCGAGAAACCCTCGATTTTTGTCGGTTCTGACCGTTCTGACCAAGTTACGGATGAGACGTCGAATTGCAATGCGCGTCCTTCGGAATCGCAGACATTCGAGTCAGACCAGCAGAAAAATTGAGGAATCTTGATTTAGAGACAAGATAGCCAAAAATTCGACATTTTTCAACGTATCTCGGCTATTTATGAACCGATCCTGAAATTCTTGGGTGGGTTCGTCAGGGCTCCAGACACTCAGCTGCCCCGCACTGAAATCCCAGGAAAAAGTTAGTATTTGGCCGAGATACCCTCGATTCTTGTCGGTTCTGACCGTTCTGACCAAGTTGCGGATGAGACCTTAAATTGCAATGCGCGTTCTTCCGAATCGCAGACATTCGGGTCAGACCAGCAGAAAAATTGAGGAATCTTGATTTAGAGACAAGATAGCCAGAAATTCGACATTTTTCAACGAATCTCGGCTATTTATGAACCGATCCTGAAATTCTTGGGTGGGTTGGTCAGGGCTCCAGACACTCAGCTGCCCCGCACCGAAAATTCAGGAAAAAGTTAGTATTTGGCCGAGATACCCTCGATTCTTGTCGGTTCTGACCGTTCTGACCAAGTTGCGGATGAGACCTCAAATTGCAATGCGCGTTCGTCGGAATCGCAGACATTCGGGTCAGACCAGCAGAAAAATTGAGGAATCTTGATTTAGGGACAAGATAGCCAAAAATTCGACATTTTTCAACGTATCTCGGCTATTTATGAACCGATCCTGAAATTCTTGGGTGGGTTCGTCAGGGCTCCAGACACTCAGCTGCCCCGCACCGAAAATTCAGGAAAAAGTTAGTATTTGGCCGAGATACCCTCGATTCTTGTCGGTTCTGACCGTTCTGACCAAGTTGCGGATGAGACCTCAAATTGCAATGCGCGTTCGTCGGAATCGCAGACATTCGGGTCAGACCAGCAGAAAAATCGAGGAATCTTGATTTAGAGTCAAGATAGCCAGAAATTCGACATTTTTCAACGAATCTCGGCTATTTATAAACCGATCCTGAAAATCTTCGGTGGGTTTGACAGGGCTCCAGACACTCAGCTGCCCCGCACCAAAAATTCAGAAAAAAGTTAGTATTTGGCCGAGAAACCCTCGATTTTTGTCGGTTCTGACCGTTCTGACCAAGTTACGGATGAGACGTCAAATTGCAATGCGCGTCCTTCGGAATCGCAGACATTCGAGTCAGACCAGCAGAAAAATTGAGGAATCTTGATTTAGAGACAAGATAGCCAAAAATTCGACATTTTTCAACGTATCTCGGCTATTTATGAACCGATCCTGAAATTCTTGGGTGGGTTCGTCAGGGCTCCAGACACTCAGCTGCCCCGCACTGAAATCCCAGGAAAAAGTTAGTATTTGGCCGAGATACCCTCGATTCTTGTCGGTTCTGACCGTTCTGACCAAGTTGCGGATGAGACCTCAAATTGCAATGCGCGTTCTTCCGAATCGCAGACATTCGGGTCAGACCAGCAGAAAAATTGAGGAATCTTGATTTAGAGACAAGATAGCCAGAAATTCGACATTTTTCAACGAATCTCGGCTATTTATAAACCGATCCGGAAATTCTTGGGTGGGTTCGTCAGGGCTCCAGACACTCAGCTGCCCCGCACCGAAAATTCAGGAAAAAGTTAGTATTTGGCCGAAATACCCTCGATTCTCGTCGGTTCTGACCGTTCTGACCAAGTTACGGATGAGACGTCGAATTGCAATGCGCGTTCTTCGGAATCGCAGACATTCGGGTCAGACCAGCAGAAAAATTGAGGAATCTTGATTTAGAGACAAGATAGCCAGAAATTCGACATTTTTCAACGAATCTCGGCTATTTATGAACCGATCCTGAAATTCTTGGGTGGGTTGGTCAGGGCTCCAGACACTCAGCTGCCCCGCACCGAAAATTCAGGAAAAAGTTAGTATTTGGCCGAGATACCCTCGATTCTCGTCGGTTCTGACCGTTCTGACCAAGTTGCGGATGAGACCTCAAATTGCAATGCGCGTTCTTCGGAATCGCAGACATTCGGGTCAGACCAGCAGAAAAATTGAGGAATCTTGATTTAGAGACAAGATAGCCAAAAATTCGACATTTTTCAACGTATCTCGGCTATTTATGAACCGATCCTGAAATTCTTGGGTGGGTTCGTCAGGGCTCCAGACACTCAGCTGCCCCGCACCGAAAATTCAGGAAAAAGTTAGTATTTGGCCAAGATACCCTCGATTCTTGTCGGTTCTGACCGTTCTGACCAAGTTGCGGATGAGACCTCAAATTGCAATGCGCGTTCGTCGGAATCGCAGACATTCGGGTCAGACCAGCAGAAAAATTGAGGAATCTTGATTTAGAGTCAAGATAGCCAGAAATTCGACATTTTTCAACGAATCTCGGCTATTTATAAACCGATCCTGAAAATCTTCGGTGGGTTTGACAGGGCTCCAGACACTCAGCTGCCCCGCACCAAAAATTCAGAAAAAAGTTAGTATTTGGCCGAGAAACCCTCGATTTTTGTCGGTTCTGACCGTTCTGACCAAGTTACGGATGAGACGTCGAATTGCAATGCGCGTCCTTCGGAATCGCAGACATTCGAGTCAGACCAGCAGAAAAATTGAGGAATCTTGATTTAGAGACAAGATAGCCAAAAATTCGACATTTTTCAACGTATCTCGGCTATTTATGAACCGATCCTGAAATTCTTGGGTGGGTTCGTCAGGGCTCCAGACACTCAGCTGCCCCGCACTGAAATCCCAGGAAAAAGTTAGTATTTGGCCGAGATACCCTCGATTCTTGTCGGTTCTGACCGTTCTGACCAAGTTGCGGATGAGACCTCAAATTGCAATGCGCGTTCTTCCGAATCGCAGACATTCGGGTCAGACCAGCAGAAAAATTGAGGAATCTTGATTTAGAGACAAGATAGCCAGAAATTCGACATTTTTCAACGAATCTCGGCTATTTATGAACCGATCCGGAAATTCTTGGGTGGGTTCGTCAGGGCTCCAGACACTCAGCTGCCCCGCACCGAAAATTCAGGAAAAAGTTAGTATTTGGCCGAAATACCCTCGATTCTCGTCGGTTCTGACCGTTCTGACCAAGTTACGGATGAGACGTCGAATTGCAATGCGCGTTCTTCGGAATCGCAGACATTCGGGTCAGACCAGCAGAAAAATTGAGGAATCTTGATTTAGAGACAAGATAGCCAGAAATTCGACATTTTTCAACGAATCTCGGCTATTTATGAACCGATCCTGAAATTCTTGGGTGGGTTGGTCAGGGCTCCAGACACTCAGCTGCCCCGCACCGAAAATTCAGGAAAAAGTTAGTATTTGGCCGAGATACCCTCGATTCTTGTCGGTTCTGACCGTTCTGACCAAGTTGCGGATGAGACCTCAAATTGCAATGCGCGTTCGTCGGAATCGCAGACATTCGGGTCAGACCAGCAGAAAAATTGAGGAATCTTGATTTAGAGACAAGATAGCCAAAAATTCGACATTCTTCAACGTATCTCGGCTATTTATGAACCGATCCTGAAATTCTTGGGTGGGTTCGTCAGGGCTCCAGACACTCAGCTGCCCCGCACCGAAAATTCAGGAAAAAGTTAGTATTTGGCCGAGATACCCTCGATTCTTGTCGGTTCTGACCGTTCTGACCAAGTTGCGGATGAGACCTCAAATTGCAATGCGCGTTCGTCGGAATCGCAGACATTCGGGTCAGACCAGCAGAAAAATTGAGGAATCTTGATTTAGAGTCAAGATAGCCAGAAATTCGACATTTTTCAACGAATCTCGGCTATTTATAAACCGATCCTGAAAATCTTCGGTGGGTTTGACAGGGCTCCAGACACTCAGCTGCCCCGCACCAAAAATTCAGAAAAAAGTTAGTATTTGGCCGAGAAACCCTCGATTTTTGTCGGTTCTGACCGTTCTGACCAAGTTACGGATGAGACGTCGAATTGCAATGCGCGTCCTTCGGAATCGCAGACATTCGAGTCAGACCAGCAGAAAAATTGAGGAATCTTGATTTAGAGACAAGATAGCCAAAAATTCGACATTTTTCAACGTATCTCGGCTATTTATGAACCGATCCTGAAATTCTTGGGTGGGTTCGTCAGGGCTCCAGACACTCAGCTGCCCCGCACTGAAATCCCAGGAAAAAGTTAGTATTTGGCCGAGATACCCTCGATTCTTGTCGGTTCTGACCGTTCTGACCAAGTTGCGGATAAGACCTCAAATTGCAATGCGCGTTCTTCCGAATCGCAGACATTCGGGTCAGACCAGCTGAAAAATTGAGGAATCTTGATTTAGAGACAAGATAGCCAGAAATTCGACATTTTTCAACGAATCTCGGCTATTTATAAACCGATCCGGAAATTCTTGGGTGGGTTCGTCAGGGCTCCAGACACTCAGCTGCCCCGCACCGAAAATTCAGGAAAAAGTTAGTATTTGGCCGAGATACCCTCGATTCTTGTCGGTTCTGACCGTTCTGACCAAGTTGCGGATGAGACCTCAAATTGCAATGCGCGTTCGTCGGAATCGCAGACATTCGGGTCAGACCAGCAGAAAAATTGAGGAATCTTGATTTAGAGACAAGATAGCCAAAAATTCGACATTTTTCAACGTATCTCGGCTATTTATGAACCGATCCTGAAATTCTTGGGTGGGTTCGTCAGGGCTCCAGACACTCAGCTGCCCCGCACCGAAAATTCAGGAAAAAGTTAGTATTTGGCCGAGATACCCTCGATTATTGTCGGTTCTGACCGTTCTGACCAAGTTGCGGATGAGACCTCAAATTGCAATGCGCGTTCGTCGGAATCGCAGACATTCGGGTCAGACCAGCAGAAAAATTGAGGAATCTTGATTTAGAGTCAAGATAGCCAGAAATTCGACATTTTTCAACGAATCTCGGCTTTTTATAAACCGATCCTGAAAATCTTCGGTGGGTTTGACAGGGCTCCAGACACTCAGCTGCCCCGCACCAAAAATTCAGAAAAAAGTTAGTATTTGGCCGAGAAACCCTCGATTTTTGTCGGTTCTGACCGTTCTGACCAAGTTACGGATGAGACGTCGAATTGCAATGCGCGTCCTTCGGAATCGCAGACATTCGAGTCAGACCAGCAGAAAAATTGAGGAATCTTGATTTAGAGACAAGATAGCCAAAAATTCGACATTTTTCAACGTATCTCGGCTATTTATGAACCGATCCTGAAATTCTTGGGTGGGTTCGTCAGGGCTCCAGACACTCAGCTGCCCCGCACTGAAATCCCAGGAAAAAGTTAGTATTTGGCCGAGATACCCTCGATTCTTGTCGGTTCTGACCGTTCTGACCAAGTTGCGGATGAGACCTCAAATTGCAATGCGCGTTCTTCCGAATCGCAGACATTCGGGTCAGACCAGCAGAAAAATTGAGGAATCTTGATTTAGAGACAAGATAGCCAGAAATTCGACATTTTTCAACGAATCTCGGCTATTTATGAACCGATCCGGAAATTCTTGGGTGGGTTCGTCAGGGCTCCAGACACTCAGCTGCCCCGCACCGAAACTTCAGGAAAAAGTTAGTATTTGGCCGAAATACCCTCGATTCTCGTCGGTTCTGACCGTTCTGACCAAGTTACGGATGAGACGTCGAATTGCAATGCGCGTTCTTCGGAATCGCAGACATTCGGGTCAGACCAGCAGAAAAATTGAGGAATCTTGATTTAGAGACAAGATGGCCAGAAATTCGACATTTTTCAACGAATCTCGGCTATTTATAAACCGATCCTGAAAATCTTCGGTGGGTTTGACAGGGCTCCAGACACTCAGCTGCCCCGCACCAAAAATTCAGAAAAAAGTTAGTATTTGGCCGAGAAACCCTCGATTTTTGTCGGTTCTGACCGTTCTGACCAAGTTACGGATGAGACGTCGAATTGCAATGCGCGTCCTTCGGAATCGCAGACATTCGAGTCAGACCAGCAGAAAAATTGAGGAATCTTGATTTAGAGACAAGATAGCCAAAAATTCGACATTTTTCAACGTATCTCGGCTATTTATGAACCGATCCTGAAATTCTTGGGTTGGTTCGTCAGGGCTCCAGACAATCAGCTGCCCCGCACCGAAAATTCAGAAAAAAGTTAGTATTTGGCCGAGAAACCCTCGATTCTCGTCGGTTCTGACCGTTCTGACCAAGTTACGGATGAGACGTCGAATTGCAATGCGCGTTCTTCGGAATCGCAGACATTCGGGTCAGACCAGCAGAAAAATTGAGGAATCTTGATTTAGAGACAAGATGGCCAAAAATTCGACATTTTTCAACGTATCTCGGCTATTTATGAACCGATCCTGAAATTCTTGGGTGGGTTCGTCAGGGCTCCAGACACTCAGCTGCCCCGCACCGAAAATTCAGAAAAAAGTTAGTATTTGGCCGAGAAACCCTCGATTCTCGTCGGTTCTGACCGTTCTGACCAAGTTACGGATGAGACGTCGAATTGCGATGCGCGTTCTTCCGAATCGCAGACATTCGGGTCAGACCAGCAGAAAAATTGAGGAATCTTGATTTAGAGACAAGATAGCCAGAAATTCGACATTTTTCAACGAATCTCGGCTATTTATGAACCGATCCGGAAATTCTTGGGTGGGTTCGTCAGGGCTCCAGACACTCAGCTGCCCCGCACCGAAAATTCAGGAAAAAGTTAGTATTTGGCCGAAATACCCTCGATTCTCGTCGGTTCTGACCGTTCTGACCAAGTTACGGATGAGACGTCGAATTGCAATGCGCGTTCTTCGGAATCGCAGACATTCGGTTCAGACCAGCAGAAAAATTGAGGAATCTTGATTTAGAGACAAGATAGCCAGAAATTCGACATTTTTCAACGAATCTCGGCTATTTATAAACCGATCCTGAAAATCTTCGGTGGGTTTGACAGGGCTCCAGACACTCAGCTGCCCCGCACCAAAAATTCAGAAAAAAGTTAGTATTTGGCCGAGAAACCCTCGATTTTTGTCGGTTCTGACCGTTCTGACCAAGTTACGGATGAGACGTCGAATTGCAATGCGCGTCCTTCGGAATCGCAGACATTCGAGTCAGACCAGCAGAAAAATTGAGGAATCTTGATTTAGAGACAAGATAGCCAAAAATTCGACATTTTTCAACGTTTCTCGGCTATTTATGAACCGATCCTGAAATTCTTGGGTTGGTTCGTCAGGGCTCCAGACACTCAGCTGCCCCGCACCGAAAATTCAGAAAAAAGTTAGTATTTGGCCGAGAAACCCTCGATTCTCGTCGGTTCTGACCGTTCTGACCAAGTTACGGATGAGACGTCGAATTGCAATGCGCGTTCTTCGGAATCGCAGACATTCGGGTCAGACCAGCAGAAAAATTGAGGAATCTTGATTTAGAGACAAGATGGCCAAAAATTCGACATTTTTCAACGTATCTCGGCTATTTATGAACCGATCCTGAAATTCTTGGGTGGGTTCGTCAGGGCTCCAGACACTCAGCTGCCCCGCACCGAAAATTCAGAAAAAAGTTAGTATTTGGCCGAGAAACCCTCGATTCTCGTCGGTTCTGACCGTTCTGACCAAGTTACGGATAAGACGTCGAATTGCGATGCGCGTTCTTCCGAATCGCAGACATTCGGGTCAGACCAGCAGAAAAATTGAGGAATCTTGATTTAGAGACAAGATAGCCAGAAATTCGACATTTTTCAACGAATCTCGGCTATTTATGAACCGATCCTGAAATTCTTGGGTGGGTTCGTCAGGGCTCCAGACACTCAGCTGCCCCGCACCGAAATTTCAGGAAAAAGTTAGTATTTGGCCGAGATACCCTCGATTCTTGTCGGTTCTGACCGTTCTGACCAAGTTGCGGATGAGACCTCAAATTGCAATGCGCGTTCGTCGGAATCGCAGACATTCGGGTCAGACCAGCAGAAAAATTGAGGAATCTTGATTTAGAGACAAGATAGCCAGAAATTCGACATTTTTCAACGAATCTCGGCTATTTATGAACCGATCCTGAAATTCTTGGGTGGGTTGGTCAGGGCTCCAGACACTCAGCTGCCCCGCACCGAAAATTCAGGAAAAAGTTAGTATTTGGCCGAGATACCCTCGATTCTCGTCGGTTCTGACCGTTCTGACCAAGTTGCGGATGAGACCTCAAATTGCAATGCGCGTTCTTCGGAATCGCAGACATTCGGGTCAGACCAGCAGAAAAATTGAGGAATCTTGATTTAGAGACAAGATAGCCAAAAATTCGACATTTTTCAACGTATCTCGGCTATTTATGAACCGATCCTGAAATTCTTGGGTGGGTTCGTCAGGGCTCCAGACACTCAGCTGCCCCGCACCGAAAATTCAGGAAAAAGTTAGTATTTGGCCGAGATACCCTCGATTCTTGTCGGTTCTGACCGTTCTGACCAAGTTGCGGATGAGACCTCAAATTGCAATGCGCGTTCGTCGGAATCGCAGACATTCGGGTCAGACCAGCAGAAAAATTGAGGAATCTTGATTTAGAGTCAAGATAGCCAGAAATTCGACATTTTTCAACGAATCTCGGCTATTTATAAACCGATCCTGAAAATCTTCGGTGGGTTTGACAGGGCTCCAGACACTCAGCTGCCCCGCACCAAAAATTCAGAAAAAAGTTAGTATTTGGCCGAGAAACCCTCGATTTTTGTCGGTTCTGACCGTTCTGACCAAGTTACGGATGAGACGTCGAATTGCAATGCGCGTCCTTCGGAATCGCAGACATTCGAGTCAGACCAGCAGAAAAATTGAGGAATCTTGATTTAGAGACAAGATAGCCAAAAATTCGACATTTTTCAACGTATCTCGGCTATTTATGAACCGATCCTGAAATTCTTGGGTGGGTTCGTCAGGGCTCCAGACACTCAGCTGCCCCGCACTGAAATCCCAGGAAAAAGTTAGTATTTGGCCGAGATACCCTCGATTCTTGTCGGTTCTGACCGTTCTGACCAAGTTGCGGATGAGACCTCAAATTGCAATGCGCGTTCTTCCGAATCGCAGACATTCGGGTCAGACCAGCAGAAAAATTGAGGAATCTTGATTTAGAGACAAGATAGCCAGAAATTCGACATTTTTCAACGAATCTCGGCTATTTATGAACCGATCCGGAAATTCTTGGGTGGGTTCGTCAGGGCTCCAGACACTCAGCTGCCCCGCACCGAAAATTCAGGAAAAAGTTAGTATTTGGCCGAAATACCCTCGATTCTCGTCGGTTCTGACCGTTCTGACCAAGTTACGGATGAGACGTCGAATTGCAATGCGCGTTCTTCGGAATCGCAGACATTCGGGTCAGACCAGCAGAAAAATTGAGGAATCTTGATTTAGAGACAAGATAGCCAGAAATTCGACATTTTTCAACGAATCTCGGCTATTTATGAACCGATCCTGAAATTCTTGGGTGGGTTGGTCAGGGCTCCAGACACTCAGCTGCCCCGCACCGAAAATTCAGGAAAAAGTTAGTATTTGGCCGAGATACCCTCGATTCTTGTCGGTTCTGACCGTTCTGACCAAGTTGCGGATGAGACCTCAAATTGCAATGCGCGTTCGTCGGAATCGCAGACATTCGGGTCAGACCAGCAGAAAAATTGAGGAATCTTGATTTAGAGACAAGATAGCCAAAAATTCGACATTTTTCAACGTATCTCGGCTATTTATGAACCGATCCTGAAATTCTTGGGTGGGTTCGTCAGGGCTCCAGACACTCAGCTGCCCCGCACCGAAAATTCAGGAAAAAGTTAGTATTTGGCCGAGATACCCTCGATTCTTGTCGGTTCTGACCGTTCTGACCAAGTTGCGGATGAGACCTCAAATTGCAATGCGCGTTCGTCGGAATCGCAGACATTCGGGTCAGACCAGCAGAAAAATTGAGGAATCTTGATTTAGAGTCAAGATAGCCAGAAATTCGACATTTTTCAACGAATCTCGGCTATTTATAAACCGATCCTGAAAATCTTCGGTGGGTTTGACAGGGCTCCAGACACTCAGCTGCCCCGCACCAAAAATTCAGAAAAAAGTTAGTATTTGGCCGAGAAACCCTCGATTTTTGTCGGTTCTGACCGTTCTGACCAAGTTACGGATGAGACGTCGAATTGCAATGCGCGTCCTTCGGAATCGCAGACATTCGAGTCAGACCAGCAGAAAAATTGAGGAATCTTGATTTAGAGACAAGATAGCCAAAAATTCGACATTTTTCAACGTATCTCGGCTATTTATGAACCGATCCTGAAATTCTTGGGTGGGTTCGTCAGGGCTCCAGACACTCAGCTGCCCCGCACTGAAATCCCAGGAAAAAGTTAGTATTTGGCCGAGATACCCTCGATTCTTGTCGGTTCTGACCGTTCTGACCAAGTTGCGTATGAGACCTCAAATTGCAATGCGCGTTCTTCCGAATCGCAGACATTCGGGTCAGACCAGCTGAAAAATTGAGGAATCTTGATTTAGAGACAAGATAGCCAGAAATTCGACATTTTTCAACGAATCTCGGCTATTTATAAACCGATCCGGAAATTCTTGGGTGGGTTCGTCAGGGCTCCAGACACTCAGCTGCCCCGCACCGAAAATTCAGGAAAAAGTTAGTATTTGGCCGAGATACCCTCGATTCTTGTCGGTTCTGACCGTTCTGACCAAGTTGCGGATGAGACCTCAAATTGCAATGCGCGTTCGTCGGAATCGCAGACATTCGGGTCAGACCAGCAGAAAAATTGAGGAATCTTGATTTAGAGACAAGATAGCCAAAAATTCGACATTTTTCAACGTATCTCGGCTATTTATGAACCGATCCTGAAATTCTTGGGTGGGTTCGTCAGGGCTCCAGACACTCAGCTGCCCCGCACCGAAAATTCAGGAAAAAGTTAGTATTTGGCCGAGATACCCTCGATTCTTGTCGGTTCTGACCGTTCTGACCAAGTTGCGGATGAGACCTCAAATTGCAATGCGCGTTCGTCGGAATCGCAGACATTCGGGTCAGACCAGCAGAAAAATTGAGGAATCTTGATTTAGAGTCAAGATAGCCAGAAATTCGACATTTTTCAACGAATCTCGGCTTTTTATAAACCGATCCTGAAAATCTTCGGTGGGTTTGACAGGGCTCCAGACACTCAGCTGCCCCGCACCAAAAATTCAGAAAAAAGTTAGTATTTGGCCGAGAAACCCTCGATTTTTGTCGGTTCTGACCGTTCTGACCAAGTTACGGATGAGACGTCGAATTGCAATGCGCGTCCTTCGGAATCGCAGACATTCGAGTCAGACCAGCAGAAAAATTGAGGAATCTTGATTTAGAGACAAGATAGCCAAAAATTCGACATTTTTCAACGTATCTCGGCTATTTATGAACCGATCCTGAAATTCTTGGGTGGGTTCGTCAGGGCTCCAGACACTCAGCTGCCCCGCACTGAAATCCCAGGAAAAAGTTAGTATTTGGCCGAGATACCCTCGATTCTTGTCGGTTCTGACCGTTCTGACCAAGTTACGGATGAGACGTCGAATTGCAATGCGCGTCCTTCGGAATCGCAGACATTCGAGTCAGACCAGCAGAAAAATTGAGGAATCTTGATTTAGAGACAAGATAGCCAAAAATTCGACATTTTTCAACGTATCTCGGCTATTTATGAACCGATCCTGAAATTCTTGGGTTGGTTCGTCAGGGCTCCAGACAATCAGCTGCCCCGCACCGAAAATTCAGAAAAAAGTTAGTATTTGGCCGAGAAACCCTCGATTCTCGTCGGTTCTGACCGTTCTGACCAAGTTACGGATGAGACGTCGAATTGCAATGCGCGTTCTTCGGAATCGCAGACATTCGGGTCAGACCAGCAGAAAAATTGAGGAATCTTGATTTAGAGACAAGATGGCCAAAAATTCGACATTTTTCAACGTATCTCGGCTATTTATGAACCGATCCTGAAATTCTTGGGTGGGTTCGTCAGGGCTCCAGACACTCAGCTGCCCCGCACCGAAAATTCAGTAAAAAGTTAGTATTTGGCCGAGAAACCCTCGATTCTCGTCGGTTCTGACCGTTCTGACCAAGTTACGGATGAGACGTCGAATTGCGATGCGCGTTCTTCCGAATCGCAGACATTCGGGTCAGACCAGCAGAAAAATTGAGGAATCTTGATTTAGAGACAAGATAGCCAGAAATTCGACATTTTTCAACGAATCTCGGCTATTTATGAACCGATCCGGAAATTCTTGGGTGGGTTCGTCAGGGCTCCAGACACTCAGCTGCCCCGCACCGAAAATTCAGGAAAAAGTTAGTATTTGGCCGAAATACCCTCGATTCTCGTCGGTTCTGACCGTTCTGACCAAGTTACGGATGAGACGTCGAATTGCAATGCGCGTTCTTCGGAATCGCAGACATTCGGTTCAGACCAGCAGAAAAATTGAGGAATCTTGATTTAGAGACAAGATAGCCAGAAATTCGACATTTTTCAACGAATCTCGGCTATTTATAAACCGATCCTGAAAATCTTCGGTGGGTTTGACAGGGCTCCAGACACTCAGCTGCCCCGCACCAAAAATTCAGAAAAAAGTTAGTATTTGGCCGAGAAACCCTCGATTTTTGTCGGTTCTGACCGTTCTGACCAAGTTACGGATGAGACGTCGAATTGCAATGCGCGTCCTTCGGAATCGCAGACATTCGAGTCAGACCAGCAGAAAAATTGAGGAATCTTGATTTAGAGACAAGATAGCCAAAAATTCGACATTTTTCAACGTTTCTCGGCTATTTATGAACCGATCCTGAAATTCTTGGGTTGGTTCGTCAGGGCTCCAGACACTCAGCTGCCCCGCACCGAAAATTCAGAAAAAAGTTAGTATTTGGCCGAGAAACCCTCGATTCTCGTCGGTTCTGACCGTTCTGACCAAGTTACGGATGAGACGTCGAATTGCAATGCGCGTTCTTCGGAATCGCAGACATTCGGGTCAGACCAGCAGAAAAATTGAGGAATCTTGATTTAGAGACAAGATGGCCAAAAATTCGACATTTTTCAACGTATCTCGGCTATTTATGAACCGATCCTGAAATTCTTGGGTGGGTTCGTCAGGGCTCCAGACACTCAGCTGCCCCGCACCGAAAATTCAGAAAAAAGTTAGTATTTGGCCGAGAAACCCTCGATTCTCGTCGGTTCTGACCGTTCTGACCAAGTTACGGATAAGACGTCGAATTGCGATGCGCGTTCTTCCGAATCGCAGACATTCGGGTCAGACCAGCAGAAAAATTGAGGAATCTTGATTTAGAGACAAGATAGCCAGAAATTCGACATTTTTCAACGAATCTCGGCTATTTATGAACCGATCCTGAAATTCTTGGGTGGGTTCGTCAGGGCTCCAGACACTCAGCTGCCCCGCACCGAAATTTCAGGAAAAAGTTAGTATTTGGCCGAGATACCCTCGATTCTTGTCGGTTCTGACCGTTCTGACCAAGTTGCGGATGAGACCTCGAATTGCAATGCGCGTTCTTCCGAATCGCAGACATTCGGGTCAGACCAGCAGAAAAATTGAGGAATCTTGATTTAGAGACAAGATAGCCAGAAATTCGACATTTTTCAACGAATCTCGGCTATTTATGAACCGATCCGGAAATTCTTGGGTGGGTTCGTCAGGGCTCCAGACACTCAGCTGCCCTGCACCGAAAATTCAGGAAAAAGTTAGTATTTGGCCGAAATACCCTCGATTCTCGTCGGTTCTGACCGTTCTGACCAAGTTACGGATGAGACGTCGAATTGCAATGCGCGTTCTTCGGAATCGCAGACATTTGGGTCAGACCAGCAGAAAAATTGAGGAATCTTGATTTAGAGACAAGATAGCCAGAAATTCGACATTTTTCAACGAATCTCGGCTATTTATGAACCGATCCGGAAATTTTCGGGTGGGTTTGTCAGGGCTCCAGACACTCAGCTGCCCCGCACCAAAAATTCAGAAAAAAGTTAGTATTTGGCCGAGAAACCCTCGATTTTTGTCGGTTCTGACCGTTCTGACCAAGTGACGGATGAGACGTCGAATTGCAATGCGCGTCCTTCGGAATCGCAGACATTCGAGTCAGACCAGCAGAAAAATTGAGGAATCTTGATTTAGAGACAAGATAGCCAAAAATTCGACATTTTTCAACGTATCTCGGCTATTTATGAACCGATCCTGAAATTCTTGGGTTGGTTCGTCAGGGCTCCAGACACTCAGCTGCCCCGCACCGAAAATTCAGAAAAAAGTTAGTATTTGGCCGAGAAACCCTCGATTCTCGTCGGTTCTGACCGTTCTGACCAAGTTACGGATGAGACGTCGAATTGCAATGCGCGTTCTTCGGAATCGCAGACATTCGGGTCAGACCAGCAGAAAAATTGAGGAATCTTGATTTAGAGACAAGATGGCCAAAAATTCGACATTTTTCAACGTATCTCGGCTATTTATGAACCGATCCTGAAATTCTTGGGTGGGTTCGTCAGGGCTCCAGACACTCAGCTGCCCCGCACCGAAATTTCAGGAAAAAGTTAGTATTTGGCCGAGATACCCTCGATTCTTGTCGGTTCTGACCGTTCTGACCAAGTTGCGGATGAGACCTCGAATTGCAATGCGCGTTCTTCCGAATCGCAGACATTCGGGTCAGACCAGCAGAAAAATTGAGGAATCTTGATTGAGAGACAAGATAGCCAGAAATTCGACATTTTTCAACGAATCTCGGCTATTTATGAACCGATCCGGAAATTCTTGGGTGGGTTCGTCAGGGCTCCAGACACTCAGCTGCCCCGCACCGAAAATTCAGGAAAAAGTTAGTATTTGGCCGAAATACCCTCGATTCTCGTCGGTTCTGACCGTTCTGACCAAGTTACGGATGAGACGTCGAATTGCAATGCGCGTTCTTCGGAATCGCAGACATTCGGGTCAGACCAGCAGAAAAATTGAGGAATCTTGATTTAGAGACAAGATAGCCAGAAATTCGACATTTTTCAACGAATCTCGGCTATTTATGAACCGATCCTGAAATTTTTGGGTGGGTTGGTCAGGGCTCCAGACACTCAGCTGCCCCGCACCGAAATTTCAGGAAAAAGTTAGTATTTGGCCGAGATACCCTCGATTCTTGTCGGTTCTGACCGTTCTGACCAAGTTGCGGATGAGACCTCAAATTGCAATGCGCGTTCGTCGGAATCGCAGACATTCGGGTCAGACCAGCAGAAAAATTGAGGAATCTTGATTTAGAGACAAGATAGCCAAAAATTCGACATTTTTCAACGTATCTCGGCTATTTATGAACCGATCCTGAAATTCTTGGGTGGGTTCGTCAGGGCTCCAGACACTCAGCTGCCCCGCACCGAAAATTCAGGAAAAAGTTAGTATTTGGACGAGATACCCTCGATTTTTGTCGGTTCTGACCGTTCTGACCAAGTTGCGGATGAGACCTCAAATTGCAATGCGCGTTCGTCGGAATCGCAGACATTCGGGTCAGACCAGCAGAAAAATTGAGGAATCTTGATTTAGAGACAAGATGGCCAAAAATTCGACATTTTTCAACGTATCTCGGCTATTTATGAACCGATCCTGAAATTCTTGGGTGGGTTCGTCAGGGCTCCAGACACTCAGCTGC
The DNA here is from genome assembly GCF_021155765.1 of Diprion similis. NCBI lineage: Eukaryota > Metazoa > Arthropoda > Insecta > Hymenoptera > Diprionidae > Diprion > Diprion similis. The sequence goes on along the minus strand of NC_060105.1, from coordinate 14,808,969 downwards.
CCCGCACCGAAATTTCAGGAAAAAGTTAGTATTTGGCCGAGATACCCTCGATTCTTGTCGGTTCTGACCGTTCTGACCAAGTTGCGGATGAGACCTCGAATTGCAATGCGCGTTCTTCCGAATCGCAGACATTCGGGTCAGACCAGCAGAAAAATTGAGGAATCTTGATTTAGAGACAAGATAGCCAGAAATTCGACATTTTTCAACGAATCTCGGCTATTTATGAACCGATCCGGAAATTCTTGGGTGGGTTCGTCAGGGCTCCAGACACTCAGCTGCCCCGCACCGAAAATTCAGGAAAAAGTTAGTATTTGGCCGAAATACCCTCGATTCTCGTCGGTTCTGACCGTTCTGACCAAGTTACGGATGAGACGTCGAATTGCAATGCGCGTTCTTCGGAATCGCAGACATTCGGGTCAGACCAGCAGAAAAATTGAGGAATCTTGATTTAGAGACAAGATAGCCAGAAATTCGACATTTTTCAACGAATCTCGGCTATTTATGAACCGATCCTGAAATTCTTGGGTGGGTTGGTCAGGGCTCCAGACACTCAGCTGCCCCGCACCGAAATTTCAGGAAAAAGTTAGTATTTGGCCGAGATACCCTCGATTCTTGTCGGTTCTGACCGTTCTGACCAAGTTGCGGATGAGACCTCAAATTGCAATGCGCGTTCGTCGGAATCGCAGACATTCGGGTCAGACCAGCAGAAAAATTGAGGAATCTTGATTTAGAGACAAGATAGCCAAAAATTCGACATTTTTCAACGTATCTCGGCTATTTATGAACCGATCCTGAAATTCTTGGGTGGGTTCGTCAGGGCTCCAGACACTCAGCTGCCCCGCACCGAAAATTCAGGAAAAAGTTAGTATTTGGACGAGATACCCTCGATTTTTGTCGGTTCTGACCGTTCTGACCAAGTTGCGGATGAGACCTCAAATTGCAATGCGCGTTCGTCGGAATCGCAGACATTCGGGTCAGACCAGCAGAAAAATTGAGGAATCTTGATTTAGAGACAAGATAGCCAAAAATTCGACATTTTTCAACGTATCTCGGCTATTTATGAACCGATTCTGAAATTCTTGGGTGGGTTCGTCAGAGCTCCAGACACTCAGCTGCCCCGCACCGAAAATTCAGAAAAAAGTTAGTATTTGGCCGAGAAACCCTCGATTCTCGTCGGTTCTGACCGTTCTGACCAAGTTACGGATGAGACGTCGAATTGCAATGCGCGTTCTTCCGAATCGCAGACATTCGGGTCAGACGAGCAGAAAAATTGAGGAATCTTGATTTAGAGACAAGATAGCCAGAAATTCGACATTTTTCAACGAATCTCGGCTATTTATGAACCGATCCGGAAATTCTTGGGTGGGTTCGTCAGGGCTCCAGACACTCAGCTGCCCCGCACCGAAAATTCAGGAAAAAGTTAGTATTTGGCCGAGATACCCTCGATTCTTGTCGGTTCTGACCGTTCTGACCAAGTTGCGGATGAGACCTCAAATTGCAATGCGCGTTCGTCGGAATCGCAGACATTCGGGTCAGACCAGCAGAAAAATTGAGGAATCTTGATTCAGAGTCAAGATAGCCAGAAATTCGACATTTTTCAACGAATCTCGGCTATTTATAAACCGATCCTGAAAATCTTAGGTGGGTTCGACAGGGCTCCAGACACTCAGCTGCCCCGCACCAAAAATTCAGAGAAAAGTTAGTATTTGGCCGAGAAACCCTCGATTTTTGTCGGTTCTGACCGTTCTGACCAAGTTACGGATGAGACGTCGAATTGCAATGCGCGTCCTTCGGAATCGCAGACATTCGAGTCAGACCAGCAGAAAAATTGAGGGATCTTGATTTAGAGACAAGATAGCCCAAAATTCGACATTTTTCAACGTATCTCGGCTATTTATGAACCGATCCGGAAATTCTTGGGTGGGTTCGTCAGGGCTCCAGACACTCAGCTGCCCCGCACCGAAAATTCAGGAAAGAGTTAGTATTTGGCCGAAATACCCTCGATTCTCGTCGGTTCTGACCGTTCTGACCAAGTTACGGATGAGACGTCAAATTGCAATGCGCGTTCTTCGGAATCGCAGACATTCGGGTCAGACCAGCAGAAAAATTGAGGAATCTTGATTTAGAGACAAGATAGCCAGAAATTCGACATTTTTCAACGAATCTCGGCTATTTATGAACCAATCCTGAAATTCTTGGGTGGGTTGGTCAGGGCTCCAGACACTCAGCTGCCCCGCACCGAAATTTCAGGAAAAAGTTAGTATTTGGCCGAGATACCCTCGATTCTTGTCGGTTCTGACCGTTCTGACCAAGTTGCGGATGAGACCTCAAATTGCAATGCGCGTTCGTCGGAATCGCAGACATTCGGGTCAGACCAGCAGAAAAATTGAGGAATCTTGATTTAGAGACAAGATAGCCAAAAATTCGACATTTTTCAACGTATCTCGGCTATTTATGAACCGATCCTGAAATTCTTGGGTGGGTTCGTCAGGGCTCCAGACACTCAGCTGCCCCGCACCGAAAATTCAGGAAAAAGTTAGTATTTGGCCGAGATACCCTCGATTCTTGTCGGTTCTGACCGTTCTGACCAAGTTGCGGATGAGACCTCAAATTGCAATGCGCGTTCTTCGGAATCGCAGACATTCGGGTCAGACCAGCAGAAAAATTGAGGAATCTTGATTTAGAGACAAGATAGCCAAAAATTCGACATTTTTTAACGTATCTCGGCTATTTATGAACCGATCCTGAAATTCTTGGGTGGGTTCGTCAGGGCTCCAGACACTCAGCTGCCCCGCACCGAAAATTCAGAAAAAAGTTAGTATTTGGCCGAGAAACCCTCGATTCTCGTCGGTTCTGACCGTTCTGACCAAGTTACGGATGAGACGTCGAATTGCAATGCGCGTTCTTCCGAATCGCAGACATTCGGGTCAGACTAGCAGAAAAATTGAGGAATCTTGATTTAGAGACAAGATAGCCAGAAATTCGACATTTTTCAACGAATCTCGGCTATTCATGAACCGATCCGGAAATTCTTGGGTGGGTTCGTCAGGGCTCCAGACACTCAGCTGCCCCGCACCGAAAATTCAGGAAAAAGTTAGTATTTGGCCGAGATACCCTCGATTCTTGTCGGTTCTGACCGTTCTGACCAAGTTGCGGATGAGACCTCGAATTGCAATGCGCGTTCGTCGGAATCGCAGACATTCGGGTCAGACCAGCAGAAAAATTGAGGAATCTTGATTTAGAGACAAGATAGCCAAAAATTCGACATTTTTCAACGTATCTCGGCTATTTATGAACCGATCCTGAAATTCTTGGGTGGGTTCGTCAGGGCTCCAGACACTCAGCTGCCCCGCACCGAAAATTCAGAAAAAAGTAAGTATTTGGCCGAGAAACCCTCGATTCTCGTCGGTTCTGACCGTTCTGACCAAGTTACGGATGAGACGTCGAATTGCAATGCGCGTTCTTCGGAATCGCAGACATTCGGGTCAGACCAGCAGAAAAATTGAGGAATCTTGATTTAGAGACAAGATAGCCAAAAATTCGACATTTTTCAACGTATCTCGGCTATTCATGAACCGATCCTGAAATTCTTGGGTGGGTTCGTCAGGGCTCCAGACACTCAGCTGCCCCGCACCGAAAATTCAGAAAAAAGTTAGTATTTGGCCGAGAAACCCTCGATTCTCGTCGGTTCTGACCGTTCTGACCAAGTTACGGCTGAGACGTCGAATTGCAATGCGCGTTCTTCCGAATCGCAGACATTCGGGTCAGACCAGCAGAAAAATTGAGGAATCTTGATTTAGAGACAAGATAGCCAAAAATTCGACATTTTTCAACGTATCTCGGCTATTTATGAACCGATCCTGAAATTCTTGGGTGGGTTCGTCAGGGCTCCAGACACTCAGCTGCCCCGCACCGAAAATTCAGAAAAAAGTTAGTATTTGGCCGAGAAACCCTCGATTCTCGTCGGTTCTGACCGTTCTGACCAAGTTACGGATGAGACGTCGAATTGCAATGCGCGTTCTTCGGAATCGCAGACATTCGGGTCAGACCAGCAGAAAAATTGAGGAATCTTGATTTAGAGACAAGATAGCCAAAAATTCGACATTTTTCAACGTATCTCGGCTATTTATGAACCGATCCTGAAATTCTTGGGTGGGTTCGTCAGGGCTCCAGACACTCAGCTGCCCCGCACCGAAAATTCAGAAAAAAGTTAGTATTTGGCCGAGAAACCCTCGATTCTCGTCGGTTCTGACCGTTCTGACCAAGTTACGGATGAGACGTCGAATTGCAATGCGCGTTCTTCCGAATCGCAGACATTCGGGTCAGACCAGCAGAAAAATTGAGGAATCTTGATTTAGAGACAAGATAGCCAGAAATTCGACATTTTTCAACGAATCTCGGCTATTTATGAACCGATCCGGAAATTCTTGGGTGGGTTTGTCAGGGCTCCAGACACTCAGCTGCCCCGCACCGAAAATTCAGGAAAAAGTTAGTATTTGGCCGAAATACCCTCGATTCTCGTCGGTTCTGACCGTTCTGACCAACTTACGGATGAGACGTCGAATTGCAATGCGCGTTCTTCGGAATCGCAGACATTCGGGTCAGACCAGCAGAAAAATTAAGGAATCTTGATTTAGAGACAAGATAGCCAGAAATTCGACATTTTTCAACGAGTCTCGGCTATTCATGAACCGATCCTGAAATTCTTGGGTGGGTTGGTCAGGACTCCAGACACTCAGCTGCCCCGCACCGAAATTTCAGGAAAAAGTTAGTATTTGGCCGAGATACCCTCGATTCTTGTCGGTTCCGACCGTTCTGACCAAGTTGCGGATGGGACCTCAAATTGCAATGCGCGTTCGTCGGAATCGCAGACATTCGGGTCAGACCAGCAGAAAAATTGAGGAATCTTGATTTAGAGACAAGATAGCCAAAAATTCGACATTTTTCAACGTATCTCGGCTATTTATGAACCGATCCTGAAATTCTTGGGTGGGTTCGTCAGGGCTCCAGACACTCAGCTGCCCCGCACCGAAAATTCAGGAAAAAGTTAGTATTTGGCTGAGATACCCTCGATTCTTGTCGGTTCTGACCGTTCTGACCAAGTTGCGGATGAGACCTCAAATTGCAATGCGCGTTCGTCCGAATCGCAGACATTCGGGTCAGACCAGCAGAAAAATTGAGGAATCTTGATTTAGAGACAAGATAGCCAAAAATTCGACATTTTTCAACGTATCTCGGCTATTTATGAACCGATCCTGAAATTCTTGGGTGGGTTCGTCAGGGCTCCAGACACTCAGCTGCCCCGGACCGAAAATTCAGAAAAAAGTTAGTATTTGGCCGAGAAACCCTCGATTCTCGTCGGTTCTGACCGTTCTGACCAAGTTACGGATGAGACGTCGAATTGCAATGCGCGTTCTTCCGAATCGCAGACATTCGGGTCAGACCAGCAGAAAAATTGAGGAATCTTGATTTAGAGACAAGATAGCCAGAAATTCGACATTTTTCAACGAATCTCGGCTATTTATGAACCGATCCGGAAATTTTCGGGTGGGTTTGTCAGGGCTCCAGACACTCAGCTGCCCCGCACCGAAAATTCAGGAAAAAGTTAGTATTTGGCCGAGATACCCTCGATTCTTGTCGGTTCTGACCGTTCTGACCAAGTTGCGGATGAGACCTCAAATTGCAATGCGCGTTCGTCGGAATCGCAGACATTCGGGTCAGACCAGCAGAAAAATTGAGGAATCTTGATTTAGAGTCAAGATAGCCAGAAATTCGACATTTTTCAACGAATCTCGGCTATTTATAAACCGATCCTGAAAATCTTCGGTGGGTTTGACAGGGCTCCAGACACTCAGCTGCCCCGCACCAAAAATTCAGAAAAAAGTTAGTATTTGGCCGAGAAACCCTCGATTTTTGTCGGTTCTGACCGTTCTGACCAAGTGACGGATGAGACGTCGAATTGCAATGCGCGTCCTTCGGAATCGCAGACATTCGAGTCAGACCAGCAGAAAAATTGAGGAATCTTGATTTAGAGACAAGATAGCCAAAAATTCGACATTTTTCAACGTATCTCGGCTATTTATGAACCGATCCTGAAATTCTTGGGTTGGTTCGTCAGGGCTCCAGACACTCAGCTGCCCCGCACCGAAAATTCAGAAAAAAGTTAGTATTTGGCCGAGAAACCCTCGATTCTCGTCGGTTCTGACCGTTCTGACCAAGTTACGGATGAGACGTCGAATTGCAATGCGCGTTCTTCGGAATCGCAGACATTCGGGTCAGACCAGCAGAAAAATTGAGGAATCTTGATTTAGAGACAAGATGGCCAAAAATTCGACATTTTTCAACGTATCTCGGCTATTTATGAACCGATCCTGAAATTCTTGGGTGGGTTCGTCAGGGCTCCAGACACTCAGCTGCCCCGCACCGAAAATTCAGAAAAAAGTTAGTATTTGGCCGAGAAACCCTCGATTCTCGTCGGTTCTGACCGTTCTGACCAAGTTACGGATGAGACGTCGAATTGCAATGCGCGTTCTTCCGAATCGCAGACATTCGGGTCAGACCAGCAGAAAAATTGAGGAATCTTGATTTAGAGACAAGATAGCCAGAAATTCGACATTTTTCAACGAATCTCGGCTATTTATGAACCGATCCTGAAATTCTTGGGTGGGTTCGTCAGGGCTCCAGACACTCAGCTGCCCCGCACCGAAATTTCAGGAAAATGTTAGTATTTGGCCGGGATACCCTCGATTCTTGTCGGTTCTGACCGTTCTGACCAAGTTGCGGATGAGACCTCAAATTGCAATGCGCGTTCTTCCGAATCGCAGACATTCGGGTCAGACCAGCAGAAAAATTGAGGAATCTTGATTTAGAGACAAGATAGCCAGAAATTCGACATTTTTCAACGAATCTCGGCTATTTATGAACCGATCCGGAAATTCTTGGGTGGGTTTGTCAGGGCTCCAGACACTCAGCTGCCCCGCACCGAAAATTCAGGAAAAAGTTAGTATTTGGCCGAAATACCCTCGATTCTCGTCGGTTCTGACCGTTCTGACCAAGTTACGGATGAGACGTCGAATTGCAATGCGCGTTCTTCGGAATCGCAGACATTCGGGTCAGACCAGCAGAAAAATTGAGGAATCTTGATTTAGAGACAAGATAGCCAGAAATTCGACATTTTTCAACGAATCTCGGCTATTTATGAACCGATCCTGAAATTCTTGGGTGGGTTGGTCAGGGCTCCAGACACTCAGCTGCCCCGCACCGAAAATTCAGGAAAGAGTTAGTATTTGGCCGAAATACCCTCGATTCTCGTCGGTTCTGACCGTTCTGACCAAGTTACGGATGAGACGTCAAATTGCAATGCGCGTTCTTCGGAATCGCAGACATTCGGGTCAGACCAGCAGAAAAATTGAGGAATCTTGATTTAGAGACAAGATAGCCAGAAATTCGACATTTTTCAACGAATCTCGGCTATTTATGAACCAATCCTGAAATTCTTGGGTGGGTTGGTCAGGGCTCCAGACACTCAGCTGCCCCGCACCGAAATTTCAGGAAAAAGTTAGTATTTGGCCGAGATACCCTCGATTCTTGTCGGTTCTGACCGTTCTGACCAAGTTGCGGATGAGACCTCAAATTGCAATGCGCGTTCGTCGGAATCGCAGACATTCGGGTCAGACCAGCAGAAAAATTGAGGAATCTTGATTTAGAGACAAGATAGCCAAAAATTCGACATTTTTCAACGTATCTCGGCTATTTATGAACCGATCCTGAAATTCTTGGGTGGGTTCGTCAGGGCTCCAGACACTCAGCTGCCCCGCACCGAAAATTCAGGAAAAAGTTAGTATTTGGCCGAGATACCCTCGATTCTTGTCGGTTCTGACCGTTCTGACCAAGTTGCGGATGAGACCTCAAATTGCAATGCGCGTTCTTCGGAATCGCAGACATTCGGGTCAGACCAGCAGAAAAATTGAGGAATCTTGATTTAGAGACAAGATAGCCAAAAATTCGACATTTTTCAACGTATCTCGGCTATTTATGAACCGATCCTGAAATTCTTGGGTGGGTTCGTCAGGGCTCCAGACACTCAGCTGCCCCGCACCGAAAATTCAGAAAAAAGTTAGTATTTGGCCGAGAAACCCTCGATTCTCGTCGGTTCTGACCGTTCTGACCAAGTTACGGATGAGACGTCGAATTGCAATGCGCGTTCTTCCGAATCGCAGACATTCGGGTCAGACTAGCAGAAAAATTGAGGAATCTTGATTTAGAGACAAGATAGCCAGAAATTCGACATTTTTCAACGAATCTCGGCTATTTATGAACCGATCCGGAAATTCTTGGGTGGGTTCGTCAGGGCTCCAGACACTCAGCTGCCCCGCACCGAAAATTCAGGAAAAAGTTAGTATTTGGCCGAGATACCCTCGATTCTTGTCGGTTCTGACCGTTCTGACCAAGTTGCGGATGAGACCTCGAATTGCAATGCGCGTTCGTCGGAATCGCAGACATTCGGGTCAGACCAGCAAAAAAATTGAGGAATCTTGATTTAGAGACAAGATAGCCAAAAATTCGACATTTTTCAACGTATCTCGGCTATTTATGAACCGATCCTGAAATTCTTGGGTGGGTTCGTCAGGGCTCCAGACACTCAGCTGCCCCGCACCGAAAATTCAGAAAAAAGTAAGTATTTGGCCGAGAAACCCTCGATTCTCGTCGGTTCTGACCGTTCTGACCAAGTTACGGATGAGACGTCGAATTGCAATGCGCGTTCTTCGGAATCGCAGACATTCGGGTCAGACCAGCAGAAAAATTGAGGAATCTTGATTTAGAGACAAGATAGCCAAAAATTCGACATTTTTCAACGTATCTCGGCTATTCATGAACCGATCCTGAAATTCTTGGGTGGGTTCGTCAGGGCTCCAGACACTCAGCTGCCCCGCACCGAAAATTCAGAAAAAAGTTAGTATTTGGCCGAGAAACCCTCGATTCTCGTCGGTTCTGACCGTTCTGACCAAGTTACGGATGAGACGTCGAATTGCAATGCGCGTTCTTCCGAATCGCAGACATTCGGGTCAGACCAGCAGAAAAATTGAGGAATCTTGATTTAGAGACAAGATAGCCAAAAATTCGACATTTTTCAACGTATCTCGGCTATTTATGAACCGATCCTGAAATTCTTGGGTGGGTTCGTCAGGGCTCCAGACACTCAGCTGCCCCGCACCGAAAATTCAGAAAAAAGTTAGTATTTGGCCGAGAAACCCTCGATTCTCGTCGGTTCTGACCGTTCTGACCAAGTTACGGATGAGACGTCGAATTGCAATGCGCGTTCTTCGGAATCGCAGACATTCGGGTCAGACCAGCAGAAAAATTGAGGAATCTTGATTTAGAGACAAGATAGCCAAAAATTCGACATTTTTCAACGTATCTCGGCCATTTATGAACCGATCCTGAAATTCTTGGGTGGGTTCGTCAGGGCTCCAGACACTCAGCTGCCCCGCACCGAAAATTCAGAAAAAAGTTAGTATTTGGCCGAGAAACCCTCGATTCTCGTCGGTTCTGACCGTTCTGACCAAGTTACGGATGAGACGTCGAATTGCAATGCGCGTTCTTCCGAATCGCAGACATTCGGGTCAGACCAGCAGAAAAATTGAGGAATCTTGATTTAGAGACAAGATAGCCAGAAATTCGACATTTTTCAACGAATCTCGGCTATTTATGAACCGATCCGGAAATTCTTGGGTGGGTTTGTCAGGGCTCCAGACACTCAGCTGCCCCGCACCGAAAATTCAGGAAAAAGTTAGTATTTGGCCGAAATACCCTCGATTCTCGTCGGTTCTGACCGTTCTGACCAACTTACGGATGAGACGTCGAATTGCAATGCGCGTTCTTCGGAATCGCAGACATTCGGGTCAGACCAGCAGAAAAATTGAGGAATCTTGATTTAGAGACAAGATAGCCAGAAATTCGACATTTTTCAACGAGTCTCGGCTATTCATGAACCGATCCTGAAATTCTTGGGTGGGTTGGTCAGGGCTCCAGACACTCAGCTGCCCCGCACCGAAATTTCAGGAAAAAGTTAGTATTTGGCCGAGATACCCTCGATTCTTGTCGGTTCCGACCGTTCTGACCAAGTTGCGGATGGGACCTCAAATTGCAATGCGCGTTCGTCGGAATCGCAGACATTCGGGTCAGACCAGCAGAAAAATTGAGGAATCTTGATTTAGAGACAAGATAGCCAAAAATTCGACATTTTTCAACGTATCTCGGCTATTTATGAACCGATCCTGAAATTCTTGGGTGGGTTCGTCAGGGCTCCAGACACTCAGCTGCCCCGCACCGAAAATTCAGGAAAAAGTTAGTATTTGGCTGAGATACCCTCGATTCTTGTCGGTTCTGACCGTTCTGACCAAGTTGCGAATGAGACCTCAAATTGCAATGCGCGTTCGTCCGAATCGCAGACATTCGGGTCAGACCAGCAGAAAAATTGAGGAATCTTGATTTAGAGACAAGATAGCCAAAAATTCGACATTTTTCAACGTATCTCGGCTATTTATGAACCGATCCTGAAATTCTTGGGTGGGTTCGTCAGGGCTCCAGACACTCAGCTGCCCCGCACCGAAAATTCAGAAAAAAGTTAGTATTTGGCCGAGAAACCCTCGATTCTCGTCGGTTCTGACCGTTCTGACCAAGTTACGGATGAGACGTCGAATTGCAATGCGCGTTCTTCCGAATCGCAGACATTCGGGTCAGACCAGCAGAAAAATTGAGGAATCTTGATTTAGAGACAAGATAGCCAGAAATTCGACATTTTTCAACGAATCTCGGCTATTTATGAACCGATCCGGAAATTTTCGGGTGGGTTTGTCAGGGCTCCAGACACTCAGCTGCCCCGCACCGAAAATTCAGGAAAAAGTTAGTATTTGGCCGAGATACCCTCGATTCTTGTCGGTTCTGACCGTTCTGACCAAGTTGCGGATGAGACCTCAAATTGCAATGCGCGTTCGTCGGAATCGCAGACATTCGGGTCAGACCAGCAGAAAAATTGAGGAATCTTGATTTAGAGTCAAGATAGCCAGAAATTCGACATTTTTCAACGAATCTCGGCTATTTATAAACCGATCCTGAAAATCTTCGGTGGGTTTGACAGGGCTCCAGACACTCAGCTGCCCCGCACCAAAAATTCAGAAAAAAGTTAGTATTTGGCCGAGAAACCCTCGATTTTTGTCGGTTCTGACCGTTCTGACCAAGTGACGGATGAGACGTCGAATTGCAATGCGCGTCCTTCGGAATCGCAGACATTCGAGTCAGACCAGCAGAAAAATTGAGGAATCTTGATTTAGAGACAAGATAGCCAAAAATTCGACATTTTTCAACGTATCTCGGCTATTTATGAACCGATCCTGAAATTCTTGGGTTGGTTCGTCAGGGCTCCAGACACTCAGCTGCCCCGCACCGAAAATTCAGAAAAAAGTTAGTATTTGGCCGAGAAACCCTCGATTCTCGTCGGTTCTGACCGTTCTGACCAAGTTACGGATGAGACGTCGAATTGCAATGCGCGTTCTTCGGAATCGCAGACATTCGGGTCAGACCAGCAGAAAAATTGAGGAATCTTGATTTAGAGACAAGATAGCCAAAAATTCGACATTTTTCAACGTATCTCGGCCATTTATGAACCGATCCTGAAATTCTTGGGTGGGTTCGTCAGGGCTCCAGACACTCAGCTGCCCCGCACCGAAAATTCAGAAAAAAGTTAGTATTTGGCCGAGAAACCCTCGATTCTCGTCGGTTCTGACCGTTCTGACCAAGTTACGGATGAGACGTCGAATTGCAATGCGCGTTCTTCCGAATCGCAGACATTCGGGTCAGACCAGCAGAAAAATTGAGGAATCTTGATTTAGAGACAAGATAGCCAGAAATTCGACATTTTTCAACGAATCTCGGCTATTTATGAACCGATCCGGAAATTCTTGGGTGGGTTTGTCAGGGCTCCAGACACTCAGCTGCCCCGCACCGAAAATTCAGGAAAAAGTTAGTATTTGGCCGAAATACCCTCGATTCTCGTCGGTTCTGACCGTTCTGACCAACTTACGGATGAGACGTCGAATTGCAATGCGCGTTCTTCGGAATCGCAGACATTCGGGTCAGACCAGCAGAAAAATTGAGGAATCTTGATTTAGAGACAAGATAGCCAGAAATTCGACATTTTTCAACGAGTCTCGGCTATTCATGAACCGATCCTGAAATTCTTGGGTGGGTTGGTCAGGGCTTCAGACACTCAGCTGCCCCGCACCGAAATTTCAGGAAAAAGTTAGTATTTGGCCGAGATACCCTCGATTCTTGTCGGTTCCGACCGTTCTGACCAAGTTGCGGATGGGACCTCAAATTGCAATGCGCGTTCGTCGGAATCGCAGACATTCGGGTCAGACCAGCAGAAAAATTGAGGAATCTTGATTTAGAGACAAGATAGCCAAAAATTCGACATTTTTCAACGTATCTCGGCTATTTATGAACCGATCCTGAAATTCTTGGGTGGGTTCGTCAGGGCTCCAGACACTCAGCTGCCCCGCACCGAAAATTCAGGAAAAAGTTAGTATTTGGCTGAGATACCCTCGATTCTTGTCGGTTCTGACCGTTCTGACCAAGTTGCGAATGAGACCTCAAATTGCAATGCGCGTTCGTCCGAATCGCAGACATTCGGGTCAGACCAGCAGAAAAATTGAGGAATCTTGATTTAGAGACAAGATAGCCAAAAATTCGACATTTTTCAACGTATCTCGGCTATTTATGAACCGATCCTGAAATTCTTGGGTGGGTTCGTCAGGGCTCCAGACACTCAGCTGCCCCGCACCGAAAATTCAGAAAAAAGTTAGTATTTGGCCGAGAAACCCTCGATTCTCGTCGGTTCTGACCGTTCTGACCAAGTTACGGATGAGACGTCGAATTGCAATGCGCGTTCTTCCGAATCGCAGACATTCGGGTCAGACCAGCAGAAAAATTGAGGAATCTTGATTTAGAGACAAGATAGCCAGAAATTCGACATTTTTCAACGAATCTCGGCTATTTATGAACCGATCCGGAAATTTTCGGGTGGGTTTGTCAGGGCTCCAGACACTCAGCTGCCCCGCACCGAAAATTCAGGAAAAAGTTAGTATTTGGCCGAGATACCCTCGATTCTTGTCGGTTCTGACCGTTCTGACCAAGTTGCGGATGAGACCTCAAATTGCAATGCGCGTTCGTCGGAATCGCAGACATTCGGGTCAGACCAGCAGAAAAATTGAGGAATCTTGATTTAGAGTCAAGATAGCCAGAAATTCGACATTTTTCAACGAATCTCGGCTATTTATAAACCGATCCTGAAAATCTTCGGTGGGTTTGACAGGGCTCCAGACACTCAGCTGCCCCGCACCAAAAATTCAGAAAAAAGTTAGTATTTGGCCGAGAAACCCTCGATTTTTGTCGGTTCTGACCGTTCTGACCAAGTGACGGATGAGACGTCGAATTGCAATGCGCGTCCTTCGGAATCGCAGACATTCGAGTCAGACCAGCAGAAAAATTGAGGAATCTTGATTTAGAGACAAGATAGCCAAAAATTCGACATTTTTCAACGTATCTCGGCTATTTATGAACCGATCCTGAAATTCTTGGGTTGGTTCGTCAGGGCTCCAGACACTCAGCTGCCCCGCACCGAAAATTCAGAAAAAAGTTAGTATTTGGCCGAGAAACCCTCGATTCTCGTCGGTTCTGACCGTTCTGACCAAGTTACGGATGAGACGTCGAATTGCAATGCGCGTTCTTCGGAATCGCAGACATTCGGGTCAGACCAGCAGAAAAATTGAGGAATCTTGATTTAGAGACAAGATGGCCAAAAATTCGACATTTTTCAACGTATCTCGGCTATTTATGAACCGATCCTGAAATTCTTGGGTGGGTTCGTCAGGGCTCCAGACACTCAGCTGCCCCGCACCGAAAATTCAGAAAAAAGTTAGTATTTGGCCGAGAAACCCTCGATTCTCGTCGGTTCTGACCGTTCTGACCAAGTTACGGATGAGACGTCGAATTGCAATGCGCGTTCTTCCGAATCGCAGACATTCGGGTCAGACCAGCAGAAAAATTGAGGAATCTTGATTTAGAGACAAGATAGCCAAAAATTCGACATTTTTCAACGTATCTCGGCTATTCATGAACCGATCCTGAAATTCTTGGGTGGGTTCGTCAGGGCTCCAGACACTCAGCTGCCCCGCACCGAAAATTCAGAAAAAAGTTAGTATTTGGCCGAGAAACCCTCGATTCTCGTCGGTTCTGACCGTTCTGACCAAGTTACGGATGAGACGTCGAATTGCAATGCGCGTTCTTCCGAATCGCAGACATTCGGGTCAGACCAGCAGAAAAATTGAGGAATCTTGATTTAGAGACAAGATAGCCAAAAATTCGACATTTTTCAACGTATCTCGGCTATTTATGAACCGATCCTGAAATTCTTGGGTGGGTTCGTCAGGGCTCCAGACACTCAGCTGCCCCGCACCGAAAATTCAGAAAAAAGTTAGTATTTGGCCGAGAAACCCTCGATTCTCGTCGGTTCTGACCGTTCTGACCAAGTTACGGATGAGACGTCGAATTGCAATGCGCGTTCTTCGGAATCGCAGACATTCGGGTCAGACCAGCAGAAAAATTGAGGAATCTTGATTTAGAGACAAGATAGCCAGAAATTCGACATTTTTCAACGAATCTCGGCTATTTATGAACCGATCCTGAAATTCTTGGGTGGGTTCGTCAGGGCTCCAGACACTCAGCTGCCCCGCACCGAAATTTCAGGAAAATGTTAGTATTTGGCCGGGATACCCTCGATTCTTGTCGGTTCTGACCGTTCTGACCAAGTTGCGGATGAGACCTCAAATTGCAATGCGCGTTCTTCCGAATCGCAGACATTCGGGTCAGACCAGCAGAAAAATTGAGGAATCTTGATTTAGAGACAAGATAGCCAGAAATTCGACATTTTTCAACGAATCTCGGCTATTTATGAACCGATCCGGAAATTCTTGGGTGGGTTTGTCAGGGCTCCAGACACTCAGCTGCCCCGCACCGAAAATTCAGGAAAAAGTTAGTATTTGGCCGAAATACCCTCGATTCTCGTCGGTTCTGACCGTTCTGACCAAGTTACGGATGAGACGTCGAATTGCAATGCGCGTTCTTCGGAATCGCAGACATTCGGGTCAGACCAGCAGAAAAATTGAGGAATCTTGATTTAGAGACAAGATAGCCAGAAATTCGACATTTTTCAACGAATCTCGGCTATTTATGAACCGATCCTGAAATTCTTGGGTGGGTTGGTCAGGGCTCCAGACACTCAGCTGCCCCGCACCGAAAATTCAGGAAAGAGTTAGTATTTGGCCGAAATACCCTCGATTCTCGTCGGTTCTGACCGTTCTGACCAAGTTACGGATGAGACGTCAAATTGCAATGCGCGTTCTTCGGAATCGCAGACATTCGGGTCAGACCAGCAGAAAAATTGAGGAATCTTGATTTAGAGACAAGATAGCCAGAAATTCGACATTTTTCAACGAATCTCGGCTATTTATGAACCAATCCTGAAATTCTTGGGTGGGTTGGTCAGGGCTCCAGACACTCAGCTGCCCCGCACCGAAATTTCAGGAAAAAGTTAGTATTTGGCCGAGATACCCTCGATTCTTGTCGGTTCTGACCGTTCTGACCAAGTTGCGGATGAGACCTCAAATTGCAATGCGCGTTCGTCGGAATCGCAGACATTCGGGTCAGACCAGCAGAAAAATTGAGGAATCTTGATTTAGAGACAAGATAGCCAAAAATTCGACATTTTTCAACGTATCTCGGCTATTTATGAACCGATCCTGAAATTCTTGGGTGGGTTCGTCAGGGCTCCAGACACTCAGCTGCCCCGCACCGAAAATTCAGGAAAAAGTTAGTATTTGGCCGAGATACCCTCGATTCTTGTCGGTTCTGACCGTTCTGACCAAGTTGCGGATGAGACCTCAAATTGCAATGCGCGTTCTTCGGAATCGCAGACATTCGGGTCAGACCAGCAGAAAAATTGAGGAATCTTGATTTAGAGACAAGATAGCCAAAAATTCGACATTTTTCAACGTATCTCGGCTATTTATGAACCGATCCTGAAATTCTTGGGTGGGTTCGTCAGGGCTCCAGACACTCAGCTGCCCCGCACCGAAAATTCAGAAAAAAGTTAGTATTTGGCCGAGAAACCCTCGATTCTCGTCGGTTCTGACCGTTCTGACCAAGTTACGGATGAGACGTCGAATTGCAATGCGCGTTCTTCCGAATCGCAGACATTCGGGTCAGACTAGCAGAAAAATTGAGGAATCTTGATTTAGAGACAAGATAGCCAGAAATTCGACATTTTTCAACGAATCTCGGCTATTTATGAACCGATCCGGAAATTCTTGGGTGGGTTCGTCAGGGCTCCAGACACTCAGCTGCCCCGCACCGAAAATTCAGGAAAAAGTTAGTATTTGGCCGAGATACCCTCGATTCTTGTCGGTTCTGACCGTTCTGACCAAGTTGCGGATGAGACCCCGAATTGCAATGCGCGTTCGTCGGAATCGCAGACATTCGGGTCAGACCAGCAAAAAAATTGAGGAATCTTGATTTAGAGACAAGATAGCCAAAAATTCGACATTTTTCAACGTATCTCGGCTATTTATGAACCGATCCTGAAATTCTTGGGTGGGTTCGTCAGGGCTCCAGACACTCAGCTGCCCCGCACCGAAAATTCAGAAAAAAGTAAGTATTTGGCCGAGAAACCCTCGATTCTCGTCGGTTCTGACCGTTCTGACCAAGTTACGGATGAGACGTCGAATTGCAATGCGCGTTCTTCGGAATCGCAGACATTCGGGTCAGACCAGCAGAAAAATTGAGGAATCTTGATTTAGAGACAAGATAGCCAAAAATTCGACATTTTTCAACGTATCTCGGCTATTCATGAACCGATCCTGAAATTCTTGGGTGGGTTCGTCAGGGCTCCAGACACTCAGCTGCCCCGCACCGAAAATTCAGAAAAAAGTTAGTATTTGGCCGAGAAACCCTCGATTCTCGTCGGTTCTGACCGTTCTGACCAAGTTACGGATGAGACGTCGAATTGCAATGCGCGTTCTTCCGAATCGCAGACATTCGGGTCAGACCAGCAGAAAAATTGAGGAATCTTGATTTAGAGACAAGATAGCCAAAAATTCGACATTTTTCAACGTATCTCGGCTATTTATGAACCGATCCTGAAATTCTTGGGTGGGTTCGTCAGGGCTCCAGACACTCAGCTGCCCCGCACCGAAAATTCAGAAAAAAGTTAGTATTTGGCCGAGAAACCCTCGATTCTCGTCGGTTCTGACCGTTCTGACCAAGTTACGGATGAGACGTCGAATTGCAATGCGCGTTCTTCGGAATCGCAGACATTCGGGTCAGACCAGCAGAAAAATTGAGGAATCTTGATTTAGAGACAAGATAGCCAAAAATTCGACATTTTTCAACGTATCTCGGCCATTTATAAACCGATCCTGAAATTCTTGGGTGGGTTCGTCAGGGCTCCAGACACTCAGCTGCCCCGCACCGAAAATTCAGAAAAAAGTTAGTATTTGGCCGAGAAACCCTCGATTCTCGTCGGTTCTGACCGTTCTGACCAAGTTACGGATGAGACGTCGAATTGCAATGCGCGTTCTTCCGAATCGCAGACATTCGGGTCAGACCAGCAGAAAAATTGAGGAATCTTGATTTAGAGACAAGATAGCCAGAAATTCGACATTTTTCAACGAATCTCGGCTATTTATGAACCGATCCGGAAATTCTTGGGTGGGTTTGTCAGGGCTCCAGACACTCAGCTGCCCCGCACCGAAAATTCAGGAAAAAGTTAGTATTTGGCCGAAATACCCTCGATTCTCGTCGGTTCTGACCGTTCTGACCAACTTACGGATGAGACGTCGAATTGCAATGCGCGTTCTTCGGAATCGCAGACATTCGGGTCAGACCAGCAGAAAAATTGAGGAATCTTGATTTAGAGACAAGATAGCCAGAAATTCGACATTTTTCAACGAGTCTCGGCTATTCATGAACCGATCCTGAAATTCTTGGGTGGGTTGGTCAGGGCTCCAGACACTCAGCTGCCCCGCACCGAAATTTCAGGAAAAAGTTAGTATTTGGCCGAGATACCCTCGATTCTTGTCGGTTCCGACCGTTCTGACCAAGTTGCGGATGGGACCTCAAATTGCAATGCGCGTTCGTCGGGAACGCAGACATTCGGGTCAGACCAGCAGAAAAATTGAGGAATCTTGATTTAGAGACAAGATAGCCAAAAATTCGACATTTTTCAACGTATCTCGGCTATTTATGAACCGATCCTGAAATTCTTGGGTGGGTTCGTCAGGGCTCCAGACACTCAGCTGCCCCGCACCGAAAATTCAGGAAAAAGTTAGTATTTGGCTGAGATACCCTCGATTCTTGTCGGTTCTGACCGTTCTGACCAAGTTGCGGATGAGACCTCAAATTGCAATGCGCGTTCGTCCGAATCGCAGACATTCGGGTCAGACCAGCAGAAAAATTGAGGAATCTTGATTTAGAGACAAGATAGCCAAAAATTCGACATTTTTCAACGTATCTCGGCTATTTATGAACCGATCCTGAAATTCTTGGGTGGGTTCGTCAGGGCTCCAGACACTCAGCTGCCCCGCACCGAAAATTCAGAAAAAAGTTAGTATTTGGCCGAGAAACCCTCGATTCTCGTCGGTTCTGACCGTTCTGACCAAGTTACGGATGAGACGTCGAATTGCAATGCGCGTTCTTCCGAATCGCAGACATTCGGGTCAGACCAGCAGAAAAATTGAGGAATCTTGATTTAGAGACAAGATAGCCAGAAATTCGACATTTTTCAACGAATCTCGGCTATTTATGAACCGATCCGGAAATTTTCGGGTGGGTTTGTCAGGGCTCCAGACACTCAGCTGCCCCGCACCGAAAATTCAGGAAAAAGTTAGTATTTGGCCGAGATACCCTCGATTCTTGTCGGTTCTGACCGTTCTGACCAAGTTGCGGATGAGACCTCAAATTGCAATGCGCGTTCGTCGGAATCGCAGACATTCGGGTCAGACCAGCAGAAAAATTGAGGAATCTTGATTTAGAGTCAAGATAGCCAGAAATTCGACATTTTTCAACGAATCTCGGCTATTTATAAACCGATCCTGAAAATCTTCGGTGGGTTTGACAGGGCTCCAGACACTCAGCTGCCCCGCACCAAAAATTCAGAAAAAAGTTAGTATTTGGCCGAGAAACCCTCGATTTTTGTCGGTTCTGACCGTTCTGACCAAGTGACGGATGAGACGTCGAATTGCAATGCGCGTCCTTCGGAATCGCAGACATTCGAGTCAGACCAGCAGAAAAATTGAGGAATCTTGATTTAGAGACAAGATAGCCAAAAATTCGACATTTTTCAACGTATCTCGGCTATTTATGAACCGATCCTGAAATTCTTGGGTTGGTTCGTCAGGGCTCCAGACACTCAGCTGCCCCGCACCGAAAATTCAGAAAAAAGTTAGTATTTGGCCGAGAAACCCTCGATTCTCGTCGGTTCTGACCGTTCTGACCAAGTTACGGATGAGACGTCGAATTGCAATGCGCGTTCTTCGGAATCGCAGACATTCGGGTCAGACCAGCAGAAAAATTGAGGAATCTTGATTTAGAGACAAGATGGCCAAAAATTCGACATTTTTCAACGTATCTCGGCTATTTATGAACCGATCCTGAAATTCTTGGGTGGGTTCGTCAGGGCTCCAGACACTCAGCTGCCCCGCACCGAAAATTCAGAAAAAAGTTAGTATTTGGCCGAGAAACCCTCGATTCTCGTCGGTTCTGACCGTTCTGACCAAGTTACGGATGAGACGTCGAATTGCAATGCGCGTTCTTCCGAATCGCAGACATTCGGGTCAGACCAGCAGAAAAATTGAGGAATCTTGATTTAGAGACAAGATAGCCAAAAATTCGACATTTTTCAACGTATCTCGGCTATTCATGAACCGATCCTGAAATTCTTGGGTGGGTTCGTCAGGGCTCCAGACACTCAGCTGCCCCGCACCGAAAATTCAGAAAAAAGTTAGTATTTGGCCGAGAAACCCTCGATTCTCGTCGGTTCTGACCGTTCTGACCAAGTTACGGATGAGACGTCGAATTGCAATGCGCGTCCTTCCGAATCGCAGACATTCGGGTCAGACCAGCAGAAAAATTGAGGAATCTTGATTTAGAGACAAGATAGCCAAAAATTCGACATTTTTCAACGTATCTCGGCTATTTATGAACCGATCCTGAAATTCTTGGGTGGGTTCGTCAGGGCTCCAGACACTCAGCTGCCCCGCACCGAAAATTCAGAAAAAAGTTAGTATTTGGCCGAGAAACCCTCGATTCTCGTCGGTTCTGACCGTTCTGACCAAGTTACGGATGAGACGTCGAATTGCAATGCGCGTTCTTCGGAATCGCAGACATTCGGGTCAGACCAGCAGAAAAATTGAGGAATCTTGATTTAGAGACAAGATAGCCAAAAATTCGACATTTTTCAACGTATCTCGGCCATTTATGAACCGATCCTGAAATTCTTGGGTGGGTTCGTCAGGGCTCCAGGCACTCAGCTGCCCCGCACCGAAAATTCAGAAAAAAGTTAGTATTTGGCCGAGAAACCCTCGATTCTCGTCGGTTCTGACCGTTCTGACCAAGTTACGGATGAGACGTCGAATTGCAATGCGCGTTCTTCCGAATCGCAGACATTCGGGTCAGACCAGCAGAAAAATTGAGGAATCTTGATTTAGAGACAAGATAGCCAGAAATTCGACATTTTTCAACGAATCTCGGCTATTTATGAACCGATCCGGAAATTCTTGGGTGGGTTTGTCAGGGCTCCAGACACTCAGCTGCCCCGCACCGAAAATTCAGGAAAAAGTTAGTATTTGGCCGAAATACCCTCGATTCTCGTCGGTTCTGACCGTTCTGACCAACTTACGGATGAGACGTCGAATTGCAATGCGCGTTCTTCGGAATCGCAGACATTCGGGTCAGACCAGCAGAAAAATTGAGGAATCTTGATTTAGAGACAAGATAGCCAGAAATTCGACATTTTTCAACGAGTCTCGGCTATTCATGAACCGATCCTGAAATTCTTGGGTGGGTTGGTCAGGGCTCCAGACACTCAGCTGCCCCGCACCGAAATTTCAGGAAAAAGTTAGTATTTGGCCGAGATACCCTCGATTCTTGTCGGTTCCGACCGTTCTGACCAAGTTGCGGATGGGACCTCAAATTGCAATGCGCGTTCGTCGGAATCGCAGACATTCGGGTCAGACCAGCAGAAAAATTGAGGAATCTTGATTTAGAGACAAGATAGCCAAAAATTCGACATTTTTCAACGTATCTCGGCTATTTATGAACCGATCCTGAAATTCTTGGGTGGGTTCGTCAGGGCTCCAGACACTCAGCTGCCCCGCACCGAAAATTCAGGAAAAAGTTAGTATTTGGCTGAGATACCCTCGATTCTTGTCGGTTCTGACCGTTCTGACCAAGTTGCGGATGAGACCTCAAATTGCAATGCGCGTTCGTCCGAATCGCAGACATTCGGGTCAGACCAGCAGAAAAATTGAGGAATCTTGATTTAGAGACAAGATAGCCAAAAATTCGACATTTTTCAACGTATCTCGGCTATTTATGAACCGATCCTGAAATTCTTGGGTGGGTTCGTCAGGGCTCCAGACACTCAGCTGCCCCGCACCGAAAATTCAGAAAAAAGTTAGTATTTGGCCGAGAAACCCTCGATTCTCGTCGGTTCTGACCGTTCTGACCAAGTTACGGATGAGACGTCGAATTGCAATGCGCGTTCTTCCGAATCGCAGACATTCGGGTCAGACCAGCAGAAAAATTGAGGAATCTTGATTTAGAGACAAGATAGCCAGAAATTCGACATTTTTCAACGAATCTCGGCTATTTATGAACCGATCCGGAAATTTTCGGGTGGGTTTGTCAGGGCTCCAGACACTCAGCTGCCCCGCACCGAAAATTCAGGAAAAAGTTAGTATTTGGCCGAGATACCCTCGATTCTTGTCGGTTCTGACCGTTCTGACCAAGTTGCGGATGAGACCTCAAATTGCAATGCGCGTTCGTCGGAATCGCAGACATTCGGGTCAGACCAGCAGAAAAATTGAGGAATCTTGATTTAGAGTCAAGATAGCCAGAAATTCGACATTTTTCAACGAATCTCGGCTATTTATAAACCGATCCTGAAAATCTTCGGTGGGTTTGACAGGGCTCCAGACACTCAGCTGCCCCGCACCAAAAATTCAGAAAAAAGTTAGTATTTGGCCGAGAAACCCTCGATTTTTGTCGGTTCTGACCGTTCTGACCAAGTGACGGATGAGACGTCGAATTGCAATGCGCGTCCTTCGGAATCGCAGACATTCGAGTCAGACCAGCAGAAAAATTGAGGAATCTTGATTTAGAGACAAGATAGCCAAAAATTCGACATTTTTCAACGTATCTCGGCTATTTATGAACCGATCCTGAAATTCTTGGGTTGGTTCGTCAGGGCTCCAGACACTCAGCTGCCCCGCACCGAAAATTCAGAAAAAAGTTAGTATTTGGCCGAGAAACCCTCGATTCTCGTCGGTTCTGACCGTTCTGACCAAGTTACGGATGAGACGTCGAATTGCAATGCGCGTTCTTCGGAATCGCAGACATTCGGGTCAGACCAGCAGAAAAATTGAGGAATCTTGATTTAGAGACAAGATGGCCAAAAATTCGACATTTTTCAACGTATCTCGGCTATTTATGAACCGATCCTGAAATTCTTGGGTGGGTTCGTCAGGGCTCCAGACACTCAGCTGCCCCGCATTGAAAATTCAGAAAAAAGTTAGTATTTGGCCGAGAAACCCTCGATTCTCGTCGGTTCTGACCGTTCTGACCAAGTTACGGATGAGACGTCGAATTGCAATGCGCGTTCTTCCGAATCGCAGACATTCGGGTCAGACCAGCAGAAAAATTGAGGAATCTTGATTTAGAGACAAGATAGCCAGAAATTCGACATTTTTCAACGAATCTCGGCTATTTATGAACCGATCCTGAAATTCTTGGGTGGGTTCGTCAGGGCTCCAGACACTCAGCTGCCCCGCACCGAAATTTCAGGAAAATGTTAGTATTTGGCCGGGATACCCTCGATTCTTGTCGGTTCTGACCGTTCTGACCAAGTTGCGGATGAGACCTCAAATTGCAATGCGCGTTCTTCCGAATCGCAGACATTCGGGTCAGACCAGCAGAAAAATTGAGGAATCTTGATTTAGAGACAAGATAGCCAGAAATTCGACATTTTTCAACGAATCTCGGCTATTTATGAACCGATCCGGAAATTCTTGGGTGGGTTTGTCAGGGCTCCAGACACTCAGCTGCCCCGCACCGAAAATTCAGGAAAAAGTTAGTATTTGGCCGAAATACCCTCGATTCTCGTCGGTTCTGACCGTTCTGACCAAGTTACGGATGAGACGTCGAATTGCAATGCGCGTTCTTCGGAATCGCAGACATTCGGGTCAGACCAGCAGAAAAATTGAGGAATCTTGATTTAGAGACAAGATAGCCAGAAATTCGACATTTTTCAACGAATGTCGGCTATTTATGAACCGATCCTGAAATTCTTGGGTGGGTTGGTCAGGGCTCCAGACACTCAGCTGCCCCGCACCGAAATTTCAGGAAAAAGTTAGTATTTGGCCGAGATACCCTCGATTCTTGTCGGTTCTGACCGTTCTGACCAAGTTGCGGATGAGACCTCAAATTGCAATGCGCGTTCGTCGGAATCGCAGACATTCGGGTCAGACCAGCAGAAAAATTGAGGAATCTTGATTTAGAGACAAGATAGCCAAAAATTCGACATTTTTCAACGTATCTCGGCTATTTATGAACCGATCCTGAAATTCTTGGGTGGGTTCGTCAGGGCTCCAGACACTCAGCTGCCCCGCACCGAAAATTCAGGAAAAAGTTAGTATTTGGCCGAGATACCCTCGATTTTTGTCGGTTCTGAACGTTCTGACCAAGTTGCGGATGAGACCTCAAATTGCAATGCGCGTTCGTCGGAATCGCAGACATTCGGGTCAGACCAGCAGAAAAATTGAGGAATCTTGATTTAGAGACAAGATAGCCAAAAATTCGACATTTTTCAACGTATCTCGGCTATTTATGAACCGATCCTGAAATTCTTGGGTGGGTTCGTCAGGGCTCCAGACACTCAGCTGCCCCGCACCGAAAATTCAGAAAAAAGTAAGTATTTGGCCGAGAAACCCTCGATTCTCGTCGGTTCTGACCGTTCTGACCAAGTTACGGATGAGACGTCGAATTGCAATGCGCGTTCTTCGGAATCGCAGACATTCGGGTCAGACCAGCAGAAAAATTGAGGAATCTTGATTTAGAGACAAGATAGCCAAAAATTCGACATTTTTCAACGTATCTCGGCTATTTATGAACCGATCCTGAAATTCTTGGGTGGGTTCGTCAGGGCTCCAGACACTCAGCTGCCCCGCACCGAAAATTCAGAAAAAAGTTAGTATTTGGCCGAGAAACCCTCGATTCTCGTCGGTTCTGACCGTTCTGACCAAGTTACGGATGAGACGTCGAATTGCAATGCGCGTTCTTCCGAATCGCAGACATTCGGGTCAGACCAGCAGAAAAATTGAGGAATCTTGATTTAGAGACAAGATAGCCAGAAATTCGACATTTTTCAACGAATCTCGGCTATTTATGAACCGATCCTGAAATTCTTGGGTGGGTTTGTCAGGGCTCCAGACACTCAGCTGCCCCGCACCGAAATTTCAGGAAAAAGTTAGTATTTGGCCGAGATACCCTCGATTCTTGTCGGTTCTGACCGTTCTGACCAAGTTGCGGATGAGACCTCAAATTGCAATGCGCGTTCTTCCGAATCGCAGACATTCGGGTCAGACCAGCAGAAAAATTGAGGAATCTTGATTTAGAGACAAGATAGCCAGAAATTCGACATTTTTCAACGAATCTCGGCTATTTATGAACCGATCCGGAAATTCTTGGGTGGGTTCGTCAGGGCTCCAGACACTCAGCTGCCCCGCACCGAAAATTCAGGAAAAAGTTAGTATTTGGCCGAAATACCCTCGATTCTCGTCGGTTCTGACCGTTCTGACCAAGTTACGGATGAGACGTCGAATTGCAATGCGCGTTCTTCGGAATCGCAGACATTCGGGTCAGACCAGCAGAAAAATTGAGGAATCTTGATTTAGAGACAAGATAGCCAGAAATTCGACATTTTTCAACGAATCTCGGCTATTTATGAACCGATCCTGAAATTCTTGGGTGGGTTGGTCAGAGCTCCAGACACTCAGCTGCCCCGCACCGAAATTTCAGGAAAAAGTTAGTATTTGGCCGAGATACCCTCGATTCTTGTCGGTTCTGACCGTTCTGACCAAGTTGCGGATGAGACCTCAAATTGCAATGCGCGTTCGTCGGAATCGCAGACATTCGGGTCAGACCAGCAGAAAAATTGAGGAATCTTGATTTAGAGACAAGATAGCCAAAAATTCGACATTTTTCAACGTATCTCGGCTATTTATGAACCGATCCTGAAATTCTTGGGTGGGTTCGTCAGGGCTCCAGACACTCAGCTGCCACGCACCGAAAATTCAGGAAAAAGTTAGTATTTGGCCGTGAAACCCTCGATTCTCGTCGGTTCTGACCGTTCTGACCAAGTTACGGATGAGACGTCGAATTGCAATGCGCGTTCTTCCGAATCGCAGACATTCGGGTCAGACCAGCAGAAAAATTGAGGAATCTTGATTTAGAGTCAAGATAGCCAGAAATTCGACATTTTTCAAAGAATCTCGGCTATTTATGAACCGATCCTGAAAATCTTGGGTGGGTTCGACAGGGCTCCAGACACTCAGCTGCCCCGCACCGAAAATTCAGAAAAAAGTTAGTATTCGGCCGAGAAACCCTCGATTTTTGTCGGTTCCGACCGTTCTGACCAAGTTACGGATGAGACGTCGAATTGCAATGCGCGTTCTTCCGAATCGCAGACATTCGGGTCAGACCAGCAGAAAAATTGAGGAATCTTGATTTAGAGACAAGATAGCCAGAAATTCGACATTTTTCAACGAATCTCGGCTATTTATGAACCGATCCGGAAATTCTTGGACGGGTTCGTCAGGGCTCCAGACACTCAGCTGCCCCGCACCGAAAATTCAGGAAAAAGTTAGTATTTGGCAGAAATACCCTCGATTCTCGTCGGTTCTGACCGTTCTGACCAAGTTACGGATGAGACGTCGAATTGCAATGCGCGTTCTTCGGAATCGCAGACATTCGGGTCAGACCAGCAGAAAAATTGAGGAATCTTGATTTAGAGACAAGATAGCCAGAAATTCGACATTTTTCAACGAATCTCGGGTATTTATGAACCGATCCTGAAATTCTTGGGTGGGTTGGTCGGGGCTCCAGACACTCAGCTGCCCCGCACCGAAATTTCAGGAAAAAGTTAGTATTTGGCCGAGATACCCTCGATTCTTGTCGGTTCTGACCGTTCTGACCAAGTTGCGGATGAGACCTCAAATTGCAATGCGCGTTCGTCGGAATCGCAGACATTCGGGTCAGACCAGCAGAAAAATTGAGGAATCTTGATTTAGAGACAAGATAGCCAAAAATTCGACATTTTTCAACGTATCTCGGCTATTTATGAACCGATCCTGAAATTCTTGGGTGGGTTCGTCAGGGCTCCAGACACTCAGCTGCCCCGCACCGAAAATTCAGGAAAAAGTTAGTATTTGGCCGAGATACCCTCGATTCTTGTCGGTTCTGACCGTTCTGACCAAGTTGCGGATGAGACCTCAAATTGCAATGCGCGTTCGTCGGAATCGCAGACATTCGGGTCAGACCAGCAGAAAAATTGAGGAATCTTGATTTAGAGACAAGATAGCCAAAAATTCGACATTTTTCAACGTATCTCGGCTATTTATGAACCGATCCTGAAATTCTTGGGTGGGTTCGTCAGGGCTCCAGACACTCAGCTGCCCCGCACCGAAAATTCAGAAAAAAGTTAGTATTTGGCCGAGAAACCCTTGATTCTCGTCGGTTCTGACCGTTCTGACCAAGTTACGGATGAGACGTCGAATTGCAATGCGCGTTCTTCCGAATCGCAGACATTCGGGTCAGACCAGCAGAAAAATTGAGGAATCTTGATTTAGAGACAAGATAGCCAGAAATTCGACATTTTTCAACGAATCTCGGCTATTTATGAACCGATCCGGAAATTCTTGGGTGGGTTCGTCAGGGCTCCAGACACTCAGCTGCCCCGCACCGAAAATTCAGGAAAAAGTTAGTATTTGGCCGAAATACCCTCGATTCTCGTCGGTTCTGACCGTTCTGACCAAGTTACGGATGAGACGTCGAATTGCAATGCGCGTTCTTCGGAATCGCAGACATTCGGGTCAGACCAGCAGAAAAATTGAGGAATCTTGATTTAGAGACAAGATAGCCAGAAATTCGACATTTTTCAACGAATCTCGGCTATTTATGAACCGATCCTGAAATTCTTGGGTGGGTTGGTCAGAGCTCCAGACACTCAGCTGCCCCGCACCGAAATTTCAGGAAAAAGTTAGTATTTGGCCGAGATACCCTCGATTCTTGTCGGTTCTGACCGTTCTGACCAAGTTGCGGATGAGACCTCAAATTGCAATGCGCGTTCGTCGGAATCGCAGACATTCGGGTCAGACCAGCAGAAAAATTGAGGAATCTTGATTTAGAGACAAGATAGCCAGAAATTCGACATTTTTCAACGAATCTCGGCTATTTATGAACCGATCCGGAAATTCTTGGACGGGTTCGTCAGGGCTCCAGACACTCAGCTGCCCCGCACCGAAAATTCAGGAAAAAGTTAGTATTTGGCAGAAATACCCTCGATTCTCGTCGGTTCTGACCGTTCTGACCAAGTTACGGATGAGACGTCGAATTGCAATGCGCGTTCTTCGGAATCGCAGACATTCGGGTCAGACCAGCAGAAAAATTGAGGAATCTTGATTTAGAGACAAGATAGCCAGAAATTCGACATTTTTCAACGTATCTCGGCTATTTATGAACCGATCCTGAAATTCTTGGGTGGGTTCGTCAGGGCTCTAGACACTCAGCTGCCCCGCACCGAAAATTCAGAAAAAAGTTAGTATTTGGCCGAGAAACCCTCGATTCTCGTCGGTTCTGACCGTTCTGACCAAGTTACGGATGAGACGTCGAATTGCAATGCGCGTTCTTCCGAATCGCAGACATTCGGGTCAGACCAGCAGAAAAATTGAGGAATCTTGATTTAGAGACAAGATAGCCAGAAATTCGACATTTTTCAACGAATCTCGGCTATTTATGAACCGATCCGGAAATTCTTGGACGGGTTCGTCAGGGCTCCAGACACTCAGCTGCCCCGCACCGAAAATTCAGAAAAAAGTTAGTATTTGGCAGAAATACCCTCGATTCTCGTCGGTTCTGACCGTTCTGACCAAGTTACGGATGAGACGTCGAATTGCAATGCGCGTTCTTCGGAATCGCAGACATTCGGGTCAGACCAGCAGAAAAATTGAGGAATCTTGATTTAGAGACAAGATAGCCAGAAATTCGACATTTTTCAACGAATCTCGGCTATTTATGAACCGATCCTGAAATTCTTGGGTGGGTTGGTCGGGGCTCCAGACACTCAGCTGCCCCGCACCGAAATTTCAGGAAAAAGTTAGTATTTGGCCGAGATACCCTCGATTCTTGTCGGTTCTGACCGTTCTGACCAAGTTGCGGATGAGACCTCAAATTGCAATGCGCGTTCGTCGGAATCGCAGACATTCGGGTCAGACCAGCAGAAAAATTGAGGAATCTTGATTTAGAGTCAAGATAGCCAGAAATTCGACATTTTTCAAAGAATCTCGGCTATTTATGAACCGATCCTGAAAATCTTGGGTGGGTTCGACAGGGCTCCAGACACTCAGCTGCCCCGCACCGAAAATTCAGAAAAAAGTTAGTATTCGGCCGAGAAACCCTCGATTTTTGTCGGTTCCGACCGTTCTGACCAAGTTACGGATGAGACGTCGAATTGCAATGCGCGTTCTTCGGAATCGCAGACATTCGGGTCAGACCAGCAGAAAAATTGAGGAATCTTGATTTAGAGACAAGATAGCCAAAAATTCGACATTTTTCAACGAATCTCGGCTATTTATGAACCGATCCTGAAATTCTTGGGTGGGTTCGTCAGGGCTCCAGACACTCAGCTGCCCCGCACCGAAAATTCAGGAAAAAGTTAGTATTTGGCCGAGATACCCTCGATTCTTGTCGGTTCTGACCGTTCTGACCAAGTTGCGGATGAGACCTCAAATTGCAATGCGCGTTCGTCGGAATCGCAGACATTCGGGTCAGACCAGCAGAAAAATTGAGGAATCTTGATTTAGAGACAAGATAGCCAAAAATTCGACATTTTTCAACGTATCTCGGCTATTTATGAACCGATCCTGAAATTCTTGGGTGGGTTCGTCAGGGCTCTAGACACTCAGCTGCCCCGCACCGAAAATTCAGAAAAAAGTTAGTATTTGGCCGAGAAACCCTCGATTCTCGTCGGTTCTGACCGTTCTGACCAAGTTACGGATGAGACGTCGAATTGCAATGCGCGTTCTTCCGAATCGCAGACATTCGGGTCAGACCAGCAGAAAAATTGAGGAATCTTGATTTAGAGACAAGATAGCCAGAAATTCGACATTTTTCAACGAATCTCGGCTATTTATGAACCGATCCGGAAATTCTTGGACGGGTTCGTCAGGGCTCCAGACACTCAGCTGCCCCGCACCGAAAATTCAGGAAAAAGTTAGTATTTGGCAGAAATACCCTCGATTCTCGTCGGTTCTGACCGTTCTGACCAAGTTACGGATGAGACGTCGAATTGCAATGCGCGTTCTTCGGAATCGCAGACATTCGGGTCAGACCAGCAGAAAAATTGAGGAATCTTGATTTAGAGACAAGATAGCCAGAAATTCGACATTTTTCAACGAATCTCGGCTATTTATGAACCGATCCTGAAATTCTTGGGTGGGTTGGTCGGGGCTCCAGACACTCAGCTGCCCCGCACCGAAATTTCAGGAAAAAGTTAGTATTTGGCCGAGATACCCTCGATTCTTGTCGGTTCTGACCGTTCTGACCAAGTTGCGGATGAGACCTCAAATTGCAATGCGCGTTCGTCGGAATCGCAGACATTCGGGTCAGACCAGCAGAAAAATTGAGGAATCTTGATTTAGAGACAAGATAGCCAAAAATTCGACATTTTTCAACGTATCTCGGCTATTTATGAACCGATCCTGGAATTCTTGGGTGGGTTCGTCAGGGCTCCAGACACTCAGCTGCCCCGCACCGAAAATTCAGGAAAAAGTTAGTATTTGGCCGAGATACCCTCGATTCTTGTCGGTTCTGACCGTTCTGACCAAGTTGCGGATGAGACCTCAAATTGCAATGCGCGTTCGTCGGAATCGCAGACATTCGGGTCAGACCAGCAGAAAAATTGAGGAATCTTGATTTAGAGACAAGATAGCCAAAAATTCGACATTTTTCAACGTATCTCGGCTATTTATGAACCGATCCTGAAATTCTTGGGTGGGTTCGTCAGGGCTCCAGACACTCAGCTGCCCCGCACCGAAAATTCAGAAAAAAGTTAGTATTTGGCCGAGAAACCCTTGATTCTCGTCGGTTCTGACCGTTCTGACCAAGTTACGGATGAGACGTCGAATTGCAATGCGCGTTCTTCCGAATCGCAGACATTCGGGTCAGACCAGCAGAAAAATTGAGGAATCTTGATTTAGAGACAAGATAGCCAGAAATTCGACATTTTTCAACGAATCTCGGCTATTTATGAACCGATCCGGAAATTCTTGGGTGGGTTCGTCAGGGCTCCAGACACTCAGCTGCCCCGCACCGAAAATTCAGGAAAAAGTTAGTATTTGGCCGAAATACCCTCGATTCTCGTCGGTTCTGACCGTTCTGACCAAGTTACGGATGAGACGTCGAATTGCAATGCGCGTTCTTTGGAATCGCAGACATTCGGGTCAGACCAGCAGAAAAATTAAGGAATCTTGATTTAGAGACAAGATAGCCAGAAATTCGACATTTTTCAACGAAACTCGGCTATTTATGAACCGATCCTGAAATTCTTGGGTGGGTTGGTCAGAGCTCCAGACACTCAGCTGCCCCGCACCGAAATTTCAGGAAAAAGTTAGTATTTGGCCGAGATACCCTCGATTCTTGTCGGTTCTGACCGTTCTGACCAAGTTGCGGATGAGACCTCAAATTGCAATGCGCGTTCGTCGGAATCGCAGACATTCGGGTCAGACCAGCAGAAAAATTGAGGAATCTTGATTTAGAGACAAGATAGCCAAAAATTCGACATTTTTCAACGTATCTCGGCTATTTATGAACCGATCCTGAAATTCTTGGGTGGGTTCGTCAGGGCTCCAGACACTCAGCTGCCACGCACCGAAAATTCAGAAAAAAGTTAGTATTTGGCCGTGAAACCCTCGATTCTCGTCGGTTCTGACCGTTCTGACCAAGTTACGGATGAGACGTCGAATTGCAATGCGCGTTCTTCCGAATCGCAGACATTCGGGTCAGACCAGCAGAAAAATTGAGGAATCTTGATTTAGAGTCAAGATAGCCAGAAATTCGACATTTTTCAAAGAATCTCGGCTATTTATGAACCGATCCTGAAAATCTTGGGTGGGTTCGACAGGGCTCCAGACACTCAGCTGCCCCGCACCGAAAATTCAGAAAAAAGTTAGTATTCGGCCGAGAAACCCTCGATTTTTGTCGGTTCCGACCGTTCTGACCAAGTTACGGATGAGACGTCGAATTGCAATGCGCGTTCTTCGGAATCGCAGACATTCGGGTCAGACCAGCAGAAAAATTGAGGAATCTTGATTTAGAGACAAGATAGCCAAAAATTCGACATTTTTCAACGAATCTCGGCTATTTATGAACCGATCCTGAAATTCTTGGGTGGGTTCGTCAGGGCTCCAGACACTCAGCTGCCCCGCACCGAAAATTCAGGAAAAAGTTAGTATTTGGCCGAGATACCCTCGATTCTTGTCGGTTCTGACCGTTCTGACCAAGTTGCGGATGAGACCTCAAATTGCAATGCGCGTTCGTCGGAATCGCAGACATTCGGGTCAGACCAGCAGAAAAATTGAGGAATCTTGATTTAGAGACAAGATAGCCAAAAATTCGACATTTTTCAACGTATCTCGGCTATTTATGAACCGATCCTGAAATTCTTGGGTGGGTTCGTCAGGGCTCTAGACACTCAGCTGCCCCGCACCGAAAATTCAGAAAAAAGTCAGTATTTGGCCGAGAAACCCTCGATTCTCGTCGGTTCTGACCGTTCTGACCAAGTTACGGATGAGACGTCGAATTGCAATGCGCGTTCTTCCGAATCGCAGACATTCGGGTCAGACCAGCAGAAAAATTGAGGAATCTTGATTTAGAGACAAGATAGCCAGAAATTCGACATTTTTCAACGAATCTCGGCTATTTATGAACCGATCCGGAAATTCTTGGACGGGTTCGTCAGGGCTCCAGACACTCAGCTGCCCCGCACCGAAAATTCAGGAAAAAGTTAGTATTTGGCAGAAATACCCTCGATTCTCGTCGGTTCTGACCGTTCTGACCAAGTTACGGATGAGACGTCGAATTGCAATGCGCGTTCTTCGGAATCGCAGACATTCGGGTCAGACCAGCAGAAAAATTGAGGAATCTTGATTTAGAGACAAGATAGCCAGAAATTCGACATTTTTCAACGAATCTCGGCTATTTATGAACCGATCCTGAAATTCTTGGGTGGGTTGGTCGGGGCTCCAGACACTCAGCTGCCCCGCACCGAAATTTCAGGAAAAAGTCAGTATTTGGCCGAGATACCCTCGATTCTTGTCGGTTCTGACCGTTCTGACCAAGTTGCGGATGAGACCTCAAATTGCAATGCGCGTTCGTCGGAATCGCAGACATTCGGGTCAGACCAGCAGAAAAATTGAGGAATCTTGATTTAGAGACAAGATAGCTAAAAATTCGACATTTTTCAACGTATCTCGGCTATTTATGAACCGATCCTGAAATTCTTGGGTGGGTTCGTCAGG
The DNA here is from genome assembly GCF_021155765.1 of Diprion similis. Classification (NCBI taxonomy): domain Eukaryota; kingdom Metazoa; phylum Arthropoda; class Insecta; order Hymenoptera; family Diprionidae; genus Diprion; species Diprion similis. The sequence continues at coordinate 14,775,787 of NC_060105.1, read as the reverse complement.
GCTCCAGACACTCAGCTGCCCCGCACCGAAAATTCAGGAAAAAGTTAGTATTTGGCCGAGATACCCTCGATTCTTGTCGGTTCTGACCGTTCTGACCAAGTTGCGGATGAGACCTCAAATTGCAATGCGCGTTCGTCGGAATCGCAGACATTCGGGTCAGACCAGCAGAAAAATTGAGGAATCTTGATTTAGAGACAAGATAGCCAAAAATTCGACATTTTTCAACGTATCTCGGCTATTTATGAACCGATCCTGAAATTCTTGGGTGGGTTCGTCAGGGCTCCAGACACTCAGCTGCCCCGCACCGAAAATTCAGAAAAAAGTTAGTATTTGGCCGAGAAACCCTTGATTCTCGTCGGTTCTGACCGTTCTGGCCAAGTTACGGATGAGACGTCGAATTGCAATGCGCGTTCTTCCGAATCGCAGACATTCGGGTCAGACCAGCAGAAAAATTGAGGAATCTTGATTTAGAGACAAGATAGCCAGAAATTCGACATTTTTCAACGAATCTCGGCTATTTATGAACCGATCCGGAAATTCTTGGGTGGGTTCGTCAGGGCTCCAGACACTCAGCTGCCCCGCACCGAAAATTCAGGAAAAAGTTAGTATTTGGCCGAAATACCCTCGATTCTCGTCGGTTCTGACCGTTCTGACCAAGTTACGGATGAGACGTCGAATTGCAATGCGCGTTCTTTGGAATCGCAGACATTCGGGTCAGACCAGCAGAAAAATTAAGGAATCTTGATTTAGAGACAAGATAGCCAGAAATTCGACATTTTTCAACGAAACTCGGCTATTTATGAACCGATCCTGAAATTCTTGGGTGGGTTGGTCAGAGCTCCAGACACTCAGCTGCCCCGCACCGAAATTTCAGGAAAAAGTTAGTATTTGGCCGAGATACCCTCGATTCTTGTCGGTTCTGACCGTTCTGACCAAGTTGCGGATGAGACCTCAAATTGCAATGCGCGTTCGTCGGAATCGCAGACATTCGGGTCAGACCAGCAGAAAAATTGAGGAATCTTGATTTAGAGACAAGATAGCCAAAAATTCGACATTTTTCAACGTATCTCGGCTATTTATGAACCGATCCTGAAATTCTTGGGTGGGTTCGTCAGGGCTCCAGACACTCTGCTGCCCCGCACCGAAAATTCAGGAAAAAGTCAGTATTTGGCCGAGAAACCCTCGATTCTCGTCGGTTCTGACCGTTCTGACCAAGTTACGGATGAGACGTCGAATTGCAATGCGCGTTCTTCCGAATCGCAGACATTCGGGTCAGACCAGCAGAAAAATTGAGGAATCTTGATTTAGAGACAAGATAGCCAGAAATTCGACATTTTTCAACGAATCTCGGCTATTTATGAACCGATCCTGAAATTCTTGGGTGGGTTCGTCAGGGCTCCAGACACTCAGCTGCCCCGCACCGAAATTTCAGGAAAAAGTTAGTATTTGGCCGAGATATCCTCGATTCTTGTCGGTTCTGACCGTTCTGACCAAGTTGCGGATGAGACCTCAAATTGCAATGCGCGTTCTTCCGAATCGCAGACATTCGGGTCAGACCAGCAGAAAAATTGAGGAATCTTGATTTAAAGACAAGATAGCCAGAAATTCGACATTTTTCAACGAATCTCGGCTATTCATGAACCGATCCGGAAATTCTTGGGTGGGTTCGTCAGGGCTCCAGACACTCAGCTGCCCCGCACCGAAAATTCAGGAAAAAGTTAGTATTTGGCCGAAATACCCTCGATTCTCGTCGGTTCTGACCGTTCTGACCAAGTTACGGATGAGACGTCGAATTGCAATGCGCGTTCTTCGGAATCGCGGACATTCGGGTCAGACCAGCAGAAAAATTGAGGAATCTTGATTTAGAGACAAGATAGCCAGAAATTCGACATTTTTCAACGAATCTCGGCTATTTATGAACCGATCCTGAAATTCTTGGGTGATTGGTCAGGGCTCCAGACACACAGCTGCCCCGCACCGAAATTTCAGGAAAAAGTTAGTATTTGGCCGAGATACCCTCGATTCTTGTCGGTTCTGACCGTTCTGACCAAGTTGCGGATGAGACCTCAAATTGCAATGCGCGTTCGTCGGAATCGCAGACATTCGGGTCAGACCAGCAGAAAAATTGAGGAATCTTGATTTAGAGACAAGATAGCCAAAAATTCGACATTTTTCAACGTATCTCGGCTATTTATGAACCGATCCTGAAATTCTTGGGTGGGTTCGTCAGGGCTCCAGACACTCAGCTGCCCCGCACCGAAAATTCAGGAAAAAGTTAGTATTTGGCCGAGATACCCTCGATTCTTGTCGGTTCTGACCGTTCTGACCAAGTTGCGGATGAGACCTCAAATTGCAATGCGCGTTCGTCGGAATCGCAGACATTCGGGTCAGACCAGCAGAAAAATTGAGGAATCTTGATTTAGAGACAAGATAGCCAAAAATTCGACATTTTTCAACGTATCTCGGCTATTTATGAACCGATCCTGAAATTCTTGGGTGGGTTCGTCAGGGCTCCAGACACTCAGCTGCCCCGCACCGAAAATTCAGAAAAAAGTTAGTATTTGGCCGAGAAACCCTCGATTCTCGTCGGTTCTGACCGTTCTGACCAAGTTACGGATGAGACGTCGAATTGCAATGCGCGTTCTTCCGAATCGCAGACATTCGGGTCAGACCAGCAGAAAAATTGAGGAATCTTGATTTAGAGACAAGATAGCCAGAAATTCGACATTTTTCAACGAATCTCAGCTATTTATGAACCGATCCGGAAATTCTTGGGTGGGTTCGTCAGGGCTCCAGACACTCAGCTGCCCCGCACCGAAAATTCAGGAAAAAGTTAGTATTTGGCCGAGATACCCTCGATTCTTGTCGGTTCTGACCGTTCTGACCAAGTTGCGGATGAGACCTCAAATTGCAATGCGCGTTTGTCGGAATCGCAGACATTCGGGTCAGACCAGCAGAAAAATTGAGGAATCTTGATTTAGAGACAAGATAGCCAAAAATTCGACATTTTTCAACGTATCTCGGCTATTTATGAACCGATCCTGAAATTCTTGGGTGGGTTCGTCAGGGCTCCAGACACTCAGCTGCCCCGCAACGAAAATTCAGAAAAAAGTTAGTATTTGGCCGAGAAACCCTTAATTCTCGTCGGTTCTGACCGTTCTGACCAAGTTACGGATGAGACGTCGAATTGCAATGCGCGTTCTTCCGAATCGCAGACATTCAGGTCAGACCAGCAGAAAAATTGAGGAATCTTGATTTAGAGACAAGATAGCCCGAAATTCGACATTTTTCAAGGAATCTCGGCTATTTATGAACCGATCCGGAAGTTCTTGGGTGGGTTCGTCAGGGCTCCAGACACTCAGCTGCCCCGCACCGAAAATTCAGGAAAAAATTAGTATTTGGCCGAAATACCCTCGATTCTCGTCGGTTCTGACCGTTCTGACCAAGTTACGGATGAGACGTCGAATTGCAATGCGCGTTCTTCGGAATCGCAGACATTCGGGTCAGACCAGCAGAAAAATTGAGGAATCTTGATTCAGAGACAAGATAGCCAGAAATTCGACATTTTTCAACGAATCTCGGCTATTTATGAACCGATCCTGAAATTCTTGGGTGGGTTGGTCAGGGCTCCAGACACTCAGCTGCCCCGCACCGAAATTTCAGGAAAAAGTTAGTATTTGGCCGAGATACCCTTGATTCTTGTCGGTTCTGACCGTTCTGACCAAGTTGCGGATGAGACCTCAAATTGCAATGCGCGTTCGTCGGGATCGCAGACATTCGGGTCAGACCAGCAGAAAAATTGAGGAATCTTGATTTAGAGACAAGATAGCCAGAAATTCGACATTTTTCAACGTATCTCGGCTATTTATGAACCGATCCTGAAATTCTTGGGTGGGTTCGTCAGGGCTCCAGACACTCAGCTGCCCCGCACCGAAAATTCAGGAAAAAGTTAGTATTTGGCCGAGATACCCTCGATTCTTGTCGGTTCTGACCGTTCTGACCAAGTTGCGGATGAGACCTCAGATTGCAATGCGCGTTCGTCGGAATCGCAGACATTCGGGTCAGACCAGCAGAAAAATTGAGGAATCTTGATTTAGAGACAAGATAGCCAAAAATTCGACATTTTTCAACGTATCTCGGCTATTTATGAACCGATCCTGAAATTCTTGGGTGGGTTCGTCAGGGCTCCAGACACTCAGCTGCCCCGCACCGAAAATTCAGAAAAAAGTTAGTATTTGGCCGAGAAACCCTCGATTCTCGTCGGTTCTGACCGTTCTGACCAAGTTACGGATGAGACGTCGAATTGCAATGCGCGTTCTTCCGAATCGCAGACATTCGGGTCAGACCAGCAGAAAAATTGAGGAATCTTGATTTAGAGACAAGATAGCCAGAAATTCGACATTTTTCAACGAATCTCGGCTATTTATAAACCGATCCGGAAATTCTTGGGTGGGTTCGTCAGGGCTCCAGACACTCAGCTGCCCCGCACCGAAAATTCAGGAAAAAGTTAGTATTTGGCCGAGATACCCTCGATTCTTGTCGGTTCTGACCGTTCTGACCAAGTTGCGGATGAGACCTCAAATTGCAATGCGCGTTTGTCGGAATCGCAGACATTCGGGTCAGACCAGCAGAAAAATTGAGGAATCTTGATTTAGAGACAAGATAGCCAAAAATTCGACATTTTTCAACGTATCTCGGCTATTTATGAACCGATCCTGAAATTCTTGGGTGGGTTCGTCAGGGCTCCAGACACTCAGCTGCCCCGCACCGAAAATTCAGAAAAAAGTTAGTATTTGGCCGAGAAACCCTTAATTCTCGTCGGTTCTGACCGTTCTGACCAAGTTACGGATGAGACGTCGAATTGCAATGCGCGTTCTTCCGAATCGCAGACATTCGGGTCAGACCAGCAGAAAAATTGAGGAATCTTGATTTAGAGACAAGATAGCCCGAAATTCGACATTTTTTAACGAATCTCGGCTATTTATGAACCGATCCGGAAATTCTTGGGTGGGTTCGTCAGGGCTCCAGACACTCAGCTGCCCCGCACCGAAAATTCAGGAAAAAATTAGTATTTGGCCGAAATACCCTCGATTCTCGTCGGTTCTGACCGTTCTGACCAAGTTACGGATGAGACGTCGAATTGCAATGCGCGTTCTTCGGAATCGCAGACATTCGGGTCAGACCAGCAGAAAAATTGAGGAATCTTGATTTAGAGACAAGATAGCCAGAAATTCGACATTTTTCAACGAATCTCGGCTATTTATGAACCGATCCTGAAATTCTTGGGTGGGTTGGTCAGGGCTCCAGACACTCAGCTGCCCCGCACCGAAATTTCAGGAAAAAGTTAGTATTTGGCCGAGATACCCTTGATTCTTGTCGGTTCTGACCGTTCTGACCAAGTTGCGGATGAGACCTCAAATTGCAATGCGCGTTCGTCGGGATCGCAGACATTCGGGTCAGACCAGCAGAAAAATTGAGGAATCTTGATTTAGAGACAAGATAGCCAGAAATTCGACATTTTTCAACGTATCTCGGCTATTTATGAACCGATCCTGAAATTCTTGGGTGGGTTCGTCAGGGCTCCAGACACTCAGCTGCCCCGCACCGAAAATTCAGGAAAAAGTTAGTATTTGGCCGAGATACCCTCGATTCTTGTCGGTTCTGACCGTTCTGACCAAGTTGCGGATGAGACCTCAAATTGCAATGCGCGTTCGTCGGAATCGCAGACATTCGGGTCAGACCAGCAGAAAAATTGAGGAATCTTGATTTAGAGACAAGATAGCCAAAAATTCGACATTTTTCAACGTATCTCGGCTATTTATGAACCGATCCTGAAATTCTTGGGTGGGTTCGTCAGGGCTCCAGACACTCAGCTGCCCCGCACCGAAAATTCAGAAAAAAGTTAGTATTTGGCCGAGAAACCCTCGATTCTCGTCGGTTCTGACCGTTCTGACCAAGTTACGGATGAGACGTCGAATTGCAATGCGCGTTCTTCCGAATCGCAGACATTCGGGTCAGACCAGCAGAAAAATTGAGGAATCTTGATTTAGAGACAAGATAGCCAGAAATTCGACATTTTTCAACGAATCTCGGCTATTTATGAACCGATCCGGAAATTCTTGGGTGGGTTCGTCAGGGCTCCAGACACTCAGCTGCCCCGCACCGAAAATTCAGGAAAAAGTTAGTATTTGGCCGAGATACCCTCGATTCTTGTCGGTTCTGACCGTTCTGACCAAGTTGCGGATGAGACCTCAAATTGCAATGCGCGTTCGTCGGAATCGCAGACATTCGGGTCAGACCAGCAGAAAAATTGAGGAATCTTGATTTAGAGACAAGATAGCCAAAAATTCGACATTTTTCAACGTATCTCGGCTATTTATGAACCGATCCTGAAATTCTTGGGTGGGTTCGTCAGGGCTCCAGACACTCAGCTGCCCCGCACCGAAAATTCAGGAAAAAGATAGTATTTGGCCGAGATACCCTCGATTCTTGTCGGTTCTGACCGTTCTGACCAAGTTGCGGATGAGACCCTCAATTGCAATGCGCGTTCGTCGGAATCGCAGACATTCGGGTCAGACCAGCAGAAAAATTGAGGAATCTTGATTTAGAGACAAGATAGCCAAAAATTCGACATTTTTCAACGTATCTCGGCTATTTATGAACCGATCCTGAAATTCTTGGGTGGGTTCGTCAGGGCTCCAGACACTCAGCTGCCCCGCACCGAAAATTCAGAAAAACGTTAGTATTTGGCCGAGAAACCCTCGATTCTCGTCGGTTCTGACCGTTCTGACCAAGTTACGGATGAGACGTCGAATTGCAATGCGCGTTCTTCCGAATCGCAGACATTCGGGTCAGACCAGCAGAAAAATTGAGGAATCATGATTTAGAGACAAGATAGCCAGAAATTCGACATTTTTCAACGAATCTCGGCTATTTATGAACCGATCCTGAAATTCTTGGGTGGGTTGGTCAGGGCTCCAGACACTCAGCTGCCCCGCACCGAAATTTCAGGAAAAAGTTAGTATTTGGCCGAGAAACCCTCGATTCTCGTCGGTTCTGACCGTTCTGACCAAGTTACGGATGAGACGTCGAATTGCAATGCGCGTTCTTCCGAATCGCAGACATTCGGGTCAGACCAGCAGAAAAATTGAGGAATCTTGATTTAGAGACAAGATAGCCAAAAATTCGACATTTTTCAACGTATCTCGGCTATTTATGAACCGATCCTGAAATTCTTGGGTGGGTTCGTCAGGGCTACAGACACTCAGCTGCCCCGCACCGAAAATTCAGAAAAAAGTTAGTATTTGGCCGAGAAACCCTCGATTCTCGTCGGTTCTGACCGTTCTGACCAAGTTACGGATGAGACGCCGAATTGCAATGCGCGTTCTTCCGAATCGCAGACATTCGGGTCAGACCAGCAGAAAAATTGAGGAATCTTGATTTAGAGACAAGATAGCCAGAAATTCGACATTTTTCAACGAATCTCGGCTATTTATGAACCGATCCTGAAATTCTTGGGTGGGTTCGTCAGGGCTCCAGACACTCAGCTGCCCCGCACCGAAATTTCAGGAAAAAGTTAGTATTTGGCCGAGATACCCTCGATTCTTGTCGGTTCTGACCGTTCTGACCAAGTTGCGGATGAGACCTCAAATTGCAATGCGCGTTCTTCCGAATCGCAGACATTCGGGTCAGACCAGCAGAAAAATTGAGGAATCTTGATTTAGAGACAAGATAGCCAGAAATTCGACATTTTTCAACGAATCTCGGCTATTTATGAACCGATCCTGAAATTCTTGGGTGGGTTGGTCAGGGCTCCAGACACTCAGCTGCCCCGCATCGAAATTTCAGGAAAAAGTTAGTATTTGGCCGAGATACCCTCGATTCTTGTCGGTTCTGACCGTTCTGACCAAGTTGCGGATGAGACCTCAAATTGCAATGCGCGTTCGTCGGAATCGCAGACATTCGGGTCAGACCAGCAGAAAAATTGAGGAATCTTGATTTAGAGACAAGATAGCCAAAAATTCGACATTTTTCAACGTATCTCGGCTATTTATGAACCGATCCTGAAATTCTTGGGTGGGTTCGTCAGGGCTCCAGACACTCAGCTGCCCCGCACCGAAAATTCAGGAAAAAGTTAGTATTTGGCCGAGATACCCTCGATTCTTGTCGGTTCTGACCGTTCTGACCAAGTTGCGGATGAGACCTCAAATTGCAATGCGCGTTCGTCGGAATCGCAGACATTCGGGTCAGACCAGCGGAAAAATTGAGGAATCTTGATTTAGAGACAAGATAGCCAAAAATTCGACATTTTTCAACGTATCTCGGCTATTTATGAACCGATCCTGAAATTCTTGGGTGGGTTCGGCAGGGCTCCAGACACTCAGCTGCCCCGCACCGAAAATTCAGAAAAAAGTTAGTATTTGGCCGAGAAACCCTCGATTCTCGTCGGTTCTGACCGTTCTGACCAAGTTACGGATGAGACGCCGAATTGCAATGCGCGTTCTTCCGAATCGCAGACATTCGGGTCAGACCAGCAGAAAAATTGAGGAATCTTGATTTAGAGACAAGATAGCCAGAAATTCGACATTTTTCAACGAATCTCGGCTATTTATGAACCGATCCTGAAATTCTTGGGTGGGTTCGTCAGGGCTCCAGACACTCAGCTGCCCCGCACCGAAATTTCAGGAAAAAGTTAGTATTTGGCCGAGATACCCTCGATTCTTGTCGGTTCTGACCGTTCTGACCAAGTTGCGGATGAGACCTCAAATTGCAATGCGCGTTCTTCCGAATCGCAGACATTCGGGTCAGACCAGCAGAAAAATTGAGGAATCTTGATTTAGAGACAAGATAGCCAGAAATTCGACATTTTTCAACGAATCTCGGCTATTTATGAACCGATCCTGAAATTCTTGGGTGGGTTCGTCAGGGCTCCAGACACTCAGCTGCCCCGCACCGAAATTTCAGGAAAAAGTTAGTATTTGGCCGAGATACCCTCGATTCTTGTCGGTTCTGACCGTTCTGACCAAGTTGCGGATGAGACCTCAAATTGCAATGCGCGTTCGTCGGAATCGCAGACATTCGGGTCAGACCAGCAGAAAAATTGAGGAATCTTGATTTAGAGACAAGATAGCCAAAAATTCGACATTTTTTAACGTATCTCGGCTATTTATGAACCGATCCTGAAATTCTTGGGTGGGTTCGTCAGGGCTCCAGACACTCAGCTGCCCCGCACCGAAAATTCAGAAAAAAGTTAGTATTTGGCCGAGAAACCCTCGATTCTCGTCGGTTCTGACCGTTCTGACCAAGTTACGGATGAGACGTCGAATTGCAATGCGCGTTCTTTCGAATCGCAGACATTCGGGTCAGACCAGCAGGAAAATTGAGGAATCATGATTTAGAGACAAGATAGCCAGAAATTCGACATTTTTCAACGAATCTCGGCTATTTATGAACCGATCCTGAAATTCTTGGGTGGGTTGGTCAGGGCTCCAGACACTCAGCTGCCCCGCACCGAAATTTCAGGAAAAAGTTAGTATTTGGCCGAGAAACCCTCGATTCTCGTCGGTTCTGACCGTTCTGACCAAGTTACGGATGAGACGTCGAATTGCAATGCGCGTTCTTCCGAATCGCAGACATTCGGGTCAGACCAGCAGAAAAATTGAGGAATCTTGATTTAGAGACAAGATAGCCAAAAATTCGACATTTTTCAACGTATCTCGGCTATTTATGAACCGATCCTGAAATTCTTGGGTGGGTTCGTCAGGGCTCCAGACACTCAGCTGCCCCGCACCGAAAATTCAGAAAAAAGTTAGTATTTGGCCGAGAAACCCTCGATTCTCGTCGGTTCTGACCGTTCTGACCAAGTTACGGATGAGACGCCGAATTGCAATGCGCGTTCTTCCGAATCGCAGACATTCGGGTCAGACCAGCAGAAAAATTGAGGAATCTTGATTTAGAGACAAGATAGCCAGAAATTCGACATTTTTCAACGAATCTCGGCTATTTATGAACCGATCCTGAAATTCTTGGGTGGGTTCGTCAGGGCTCCAGACACTCAGCTGCCCCGCACCGAAATTTCAGGAAAAAGTTAGTATTTGGCCGAGATACCCTCGATTCTTGTCGGTTCTGACCGTTCTGACCAAGTTGCGGATGAGACCTCAAATTGCAATGCGCGTTCTTCCGAATCGCAGACATTCGGGTCAGACCAGCAGAAAAATTGAGGAATCTTGATTTAGAGACAAGATAGCCAGAAATTCGACATTTTTCAACGAATCTCGGCTATTTATGAACCGATCCTGAAATTCTTGGGTGGGTTGGTCAGGGCTCCAGACACTCAGCTGCCCCGCATCGAAATTTCAGGAAAAAGTTAGTATTTGGCCGAGATACCCTCGATTCTTGTCGGTTCTGACCGTTCTGACCAAGTTGCGGATGAGACCTCAAATTGCAATGCGCGTTCGTCGGAATCGCAGACATTCGGGTCAGACCAGCTGAAAAATTGAGGAATCTTGATTTAGAGACAAGATAGCCAAAAATTCGACATTTTTCAACGTATCTCGGCTATTTATGAACCGATCCTGAAATTCTTGGGTGGGTTCGTCAGGGCTCCAGACACTCAGCTGCCCCGCACCGAAAATTCAGGAAAAAGTTAGTATTTGGCCGAGATACCCTCGATTCTTGTCGGTTCTGACCGTTCTGACCAAGTTGCGGATGAGACCTCAAATTGCAATGCGCGTTCGTCGGAATCGCAGACATTCGGGTCAGACCAGCGGAAAAATTGAGGAATCTTGATTTAGAGACAAGATAGCCAAAAATTCGACATTTTTCAACGTATCTCGGCTATTTATGAACCGATCCTGAAATTCTTGGGTGGGTTCGTCAGGGCTCCAGACACTCAGCTGCCCCGCACCGAAAATTCAGAAAAAAGTTAGTATTTGGCCGAGAAACCCTCGATTCTCGTCGGTTCTGACCGTTCTGACCAAGTTACGGATGAGACGCCGAATTGCAATGCGCGTTCTTCCGAATCGCAGACATTCGGGTCAGACCAGCAGAAAAATTGAGGAATCTTGATTTAGAGACAAGATAGCCAGAAATTCGACATTTTTCAACGAATCTCGGCTATTTATGAACCGATCCTGAAATTCTTGGGTGGGTTCGTCAGGGCTCCAGACACTCAGCTGCCCCGCACCGAAATTTCAGGAAAAAGTTAGTATTTGGCCGAGATACCCTCGATTCTTGTCGGTTCTGACCGTTCTGACCAAGTTGCGGATGAGACCTCAAATTGCAATGCGCGTTCTTCCGAATCGCAGACATTCGGGTCAGACCAGCAGAAAAATTGAGGAATCTTGATTTAGAGACAAGATAGCCAGAAATTCGACATTTTTCAACGAATCTCGGCTATTTATGAACCGATCCTGAAATTCTTGGGTGGGTTCGTCAGGGCTCCAGACACTCAGCTGCCCCGCACCGAAATTTCAGGAAAAAGTTAGTATTTGGCCGAGATACCCTCGATTCTTGTCGGTTCTGACCGTTCTGACCAAGTTGCGGATGAGACCTCAAATTGCAATGCGCGTTCGTCGGAATCGCAGACATTCGGGTCAGACCAGCAGAAAAATTGAGGAATCTTGATTTAGAGACAAGATAGCCAAAAATTCGACATTTTTTAACGTATCTCGGCTATTTATGAACCGATCCTGAAATTCTTGGGTGGGTTCGTCAGGGCTCCAGACACTCAGCTGCCCCGCACCGAAAATTCAGAAAAAAGTTAGTATTTGGCCGAGAAACCCTCGATTCTCGTCGGTTCTGACCGTTCTGACCAAGTTACGGATGAGACGTCGAATTGCAATGCGCGTTCTTCCGAATCGCAGACATTCGGGTCAGACCAGCAGAAAAATTGAGGAATCATGATTTAGAGACAAGATAGCCAGAAATTCGACATTTTTCAACGTATCTCGGCTATTTATGAACCGATCCTGAAATTCTTGGGTGGGTTCGTCAGGGCTACAGACACTCAGCTGCCCCGCACCGAAAATTCAGGAAAAAGTTAGTATTTGGCCGAGATACCCTCGATTCTTGTCGGTTCTGACCGTTCTGACCAAGTTGCGGATGAGACCTCAAATTGCAATGCGCGTCCGTCGGAATCGCAGACATTCGGGTCAGACCAGCAGAAAAATTGAGGAATCTTGATTTAGAGACAAGATAGCCAAAAATTCGACATTTTTCAACGTATCTCGGCTATTTATGAACCGATCCTGAAATTCTTGGGTGGGTTCGTCAGGGCTCCAGACACTCAGCTGCCCCGCACCGAAAATTCAGAAAAAAGTTGGTATTTGGCCGAGAAACCCTCGATTCTCGTCGGTTCTGACCGTTCTGACCAAGTTACGGATGAGACGTCGAATTGCAATGCGCGTTCTTCCGAATCGCAGACATTCGGGTCAGACCAGCAGAAAAATTGAGGAATCTTGATTTAGAGACAAGATAGCCAGAAATTCGACATTTTTCAACGAATCTCGGCTATTTATGAACCGATCCTGAAATTCTTGGGTGGGTTCGTCAGGGCTCCAGACACTCAGCTGCCCCGCACCGAAATTTCAGGAAAAAGTTAGTATTTGGCCGAGATACCCTCGATTCTTGTCGGTTCTGACCGTTCTGACCAAGTTGCGGATGAGACCTCAAATTGCAATGCGCGTTCTTCCGAATCGCAGACATTCGGGTCAGACCAGCAGAAAAATTGAGGAATCTTGATTTAGAGACAAGATAGCCAGAAATTCGACATTTTTCAACGAATCTCGGCTATTTATGAACCGATCCTGAAATTCTTGGGTGGGTTGGTCAGGGCTCCAGACACTCAGCTGCCCCGCATCGAAATTTCAGGAAAAAGTTAGTATTTGGCCGAGATACCCTCGATTCTTGTCGGTTCTGACCGTTCTGACCAAGTTGCGGATGAGACCTCAAATTGCAATGCGCGTTCGTCGGAATCGCAGACATTCGGGTCAGACCAGCAGAAAAATTGAGGAATCTTGATTTAGAGACAAGATAGCCAAAAATTCGACATTTTTCAACGTATCTCGGCTATTTATGAACCGATCCTGAAATTCTTGGGTGGGTTCGTCAGGGCTCCAGACACTCAGCTGCCCCGCACCGAAAATTCAGGAAAAAGTTAGTATTTGGCCGAGATACCCTCGATTCTTGTCGGTTCTGACCGTTCTGACCAAGTTGCGGATGAGACCTCAAATTGCAATGCGCGTTCGTCGGAATCGCAGACATTCGGGTCAGACCAGCAGAAAAATTGAGGAATCTTGATTTAGAGACAAGATAGCCAAAAATTCGACATTTTTCAACGTATCTCGGCTATTTATGAACCGATCCTGAAATTCTTGGGTGGGTTCGTCAGGGCTCCAGACACTCAGCTGCCCCGCACCGAAAATTCAGGAAAAAGTTAGTATTTGGCCGAGATACCCTCGATTCTTGTCGGTTCTGACCGTTCTGACCAAGTTGCGGATGAGACCTCAAATTGCAATGCGCGTTCGTCGGAATCGCAGACATTCGGGTCAGACCAGCAGAAAAATTGAGGAATCTTGATTTAGAGACAAGATAGCCAAAAATTCGACATTTTTCAACGTATCTCGGCTATTTATGAACCGATCCTGAAATTCTTGGGTGGGTTCGTCAGGGCTCCAGACACTCAGCTGCCCCGCACCGAAAATTCAGAAAAAAGTTAGTATTTGGCCGAGAAACCCTCGATTCTCGTCGGTTCTGACCGTTCTGACCAAGTTACGGATGAGACGCCGAATTGCAATGCGCGTTCTTCCGAATCGCAGACATTCGGGTCAGACCAGCAGAAAAATTGAGGAATCTTGATTTAGAGACAAGATAGCCAGAAATTCGACATTTTTCAACGAATCTCGGCTATTTATGAACCGATCCTGAAATTCTTGGGTGGGTTCGTCAGGGCTCCAGACACTCAGCTGCCCCGCACCGAAATTTCAGGAAAAAGTTAGTATTTGGCCGAGATACCCTCGATTCTTGTCGGTTCTGACCGTTCTGACCAAGTTGCGGATGAGACCTCAAATTGCAATGCGCGTTCTTCCGAATCGCAGACATTCGGGTCAGACCAGCAGAAAAATTGAGGAATCTTGATTTAGAGACAAGATAGCCAGAAATTCGACATTTTTCAACGAATCTCGGCTATTTATGAACCGATCCTGAAATTCTTGGGTGGGTTCGTCAGGGCTCCAGACACTCAGCTGCCCCGCACCGAAATTTCAGGAAAAAGTTAGTATTTGGCCGAGATACCCTCGATTCTTGTCGGTTCTGACCGTTCTGACCAAGTTGCGGATGAGACCTCAAATTGCAATGCGCGTTCGTCGGAATCGCAGACATTGGGGTCAGACCAGCAGAAAAATTGAGGAATCTTGATTTAGAGACAAGATAGCCAAAAATTCGACATTTTTCAACGTATCTCGGCTATTTATGAACCGATCCTGAAATTCTTGGGTGGGTTCGTCAGGGCTCCAGACACTCAGCTGCCCCGCACCGAAAATTCAGGAAAAAGTTAGTATTTGGCCGAGATACCCTCGATTCTTGTCGGTTCTGACCGTTCTGACCAAGTTGCGGATGAGACCTCAAATTGCAATGCGCGTTCGTCGGAATCGCAGACATTCGGGTCAGACCAGCAGAAAAATTGAGGAATCTTGATTTAGAGACAAGATAGCCAAAAATTCGACATTTTTCAACGTATCTCGGCTATTTATGAACCGATCCTGAAATTCTTGGGTGGGTTCGTCAGGGCTCCAGACACTCAGCTGCCCCGCACCGAAAATTCAGAAAAAAGTTAGTATTTGGCCGAGAAACCCTCGATTCTCGTCGGTTCTGACCGTTCTGACCAAGTTACGGATGAGACGCCGAATTGCAATGCGCGTTCTTCCGAATCGCAGACATTCGGGTCAGACCAGCAGAAAAATTGAGGAATCTTGATTTAGAGACAAGATAGCCAGAAATTCGACATTTTTCAACGAATCTCGGCTATTTATGAACCGATCCTGAAATTCTTGGGTGGGTTCGTCAGGGCTCCAGACACTCAGCTGCCCCGCACCGAAATTTCAGGAAAAAGTTAGTATTTGGCCGAGATACCCTCGATTCTTGTCGGTTCTGACCGTTCTGACCAAGTTGCGGATGAGACCTCAAATTGCAATGCGCGTTCTTCCGAATCGCAGACATTCGGGTCAGACCAGCAGAAAAATTGAGGAATCTTGATTTAGAGACAAGATAGCCAGAAATTCGACATTTTTCAACGAATCTCGGCTATTTATGAACCGATCCTGAAATTCTTGGGTGGGTTCGTCAGGGCTCCAGACACTCAGCTGCCCCGCACCGAAATTTCAGGAAAAAGTTAGTATTTGGCCGAGATACCCTCGATTCTTGTCGGTTCTGACCGTTCTGACCAAGTTGCGGATGAGACCTCAAATTGCAATGCGCGTTCGTCGGAATCGCAGACATTGGGGTCAGACCAGCAGAAAAATTGAGGAATCTTGATTTAGAGACAAGATAGCCAAAAATTCGACATTTTTCAACGTATCTCGGCTATTTATGAACCGATCCTGAAATTCTTGGGTGGGTTCGTCAGGGCTCCAGACACTCAGCTGCCCCGCACCGAAAATTCAGGAAAAAGTTAGTATTTGGCCGAGATACCCTCGATTCTTGTCGGTTCTGACCGTTCTGACCAAGTTGCGGATGAGACCTCAAATTGCAATGCGCGTTCGTCGGAATCGCAGACATTCGGGTCAGACCAGCGGAAAAATTGAGGAATCTTGATTTAGAGACAAGATAGCCAAAAATTCGACATTTTTCAACGTATCTCGGCTATTTATGAACCGATCCTGAAATTCTTGGGTGGGTTCGTCAGGGCTCCAGACACTCAGCTGCCCCGCACCGAAAATTCAGAAAAAAGTTAGTATTTGGCCGAGAAACCCTCGATTCTCGTCGGTTCTGACCGTTCTGACCAAGTTACGGATGAGACGCCGAATTGCAATGCGCGTTCTTCCGAATCGCAGACATTCGGGTCAGACCAGCAGAAAAATTGAGGAATCTTGATTTAGAGACAAGATAGCCAGAAATTCGACATTTTTCAACGAATCTCGGCTATTTATGAACCGATCCTGAAATTCTTGGGTGGGTTCGTCAGGGCTCCAGACACTCAGCTGCCCCGCACCGAAATTTCAGGAAAAAGTTAGTATTTGGCCGAGATACCCTCGATTCTTGTCGGTTCTGACCGTTCTGACCAAGTTGCGGATGAGACCTCAAATTGCAATGCGCGTTCTTCCGAATCGCAGACATTCGGGTCAGACCAGCAGAAAAATTGAGGAATCTTGATTTAGAGACAAGATAGCCAGAAATTCGACATTTTTCAACGAATCTCGGCTATTTATGAACCGATCCTGGAATTCTTGGGTGGGTTCGTCAGGGCTCCAGACACTCAGCTGCCCCGCACCGAAATTTCAGGAAAAAGTTAGTATTTGGCCGAGATACCCTCGATTCTTGTCGGTTCTGACCGTTCTGACCAAGTTGCGGATGAGACCTCAAATTGCAATGCGCGTTCGTCGGAATCGCAGACATTCGGGTCAGACCAGCAGAAAAATTGAGGAATCTTGATTCAGAGACAAGATAGCCAAAAATTCGACATTTTTTAACGTATCTCGGCTATTTATGAACCGATCCTGAAATTCTTGGGTGGGTTCGTCAGGGCTCCAGACACTCAGCTGCCCCGCACCAAAAATTCAGAAAAAAGTTAGTATTTGGCCGAGAAACCCTCGATTCTCGTCGGTTCTGACCGTTCTGACCAAGTTACGGATGAGACGTCGAATTGCAATGCGCGTTCTTCCGAATCGCAGACATTCGGGTCAGACCAGCAGAAAAATTGAGGAATCATGATTTAGAGACAAGATAGCCAGAAATTCGACATTTTTCAACGAATCTCGGCTATTTATGAACCGATCCTGAAATTCTTGGGTGGGTTGGTCAGGGCTCCAGACACTCAGCTGCCCCGCACCGAAATTTCAGGAAAAAGTTAGTATTTGGCCGAGATACCCTCGATTCTTGTCGGTTCTGACCGTTCTGACCAAGTTGCGGATGAGACCTCAAATTGCAATGCGCGTTCGTCGGAATCGCAGACATCCGGGTCAGACCAGCAGAAAAATTGAGGAATCTTGTTTTAGAGACAAGATAGCCAAAAATTCGACATTTTTCAACGTATCTCGGCTATTTATGAACCGATCCTGAAATTCTTGGGTGGGTTCGTCAGGGCTACAGACACTCAGCTGCCCCGCACCGAAAATTCAGGAAAAAGTTAGTATTTGGCCGAGATACCCTCGATTCTTGTCGGTTCTGACCGTTCTGACCAAGTTGCGGATGAGACCTCAAATTGCAATGCGCGTTCGTCGGAATCGCAGACATTCGGGTCAGACCAGCAGAAAAATTGAGGAATCTTGATTTAGAGACAAGATAGCCAAAAATTCGACATTTTTCAACGTATCTCGGCTATTTATGAACCGATCCTGAAATTCTTGGGTGGGTTCGTCAGGGCTCCAGACACTCAGCTGCCCCGCACCGAAAATTCAGAAAAAAGTTAGTATTTGGCCGAGAAACCCTCGATTCTCGTCGGTTCTGACCGTTCTGACCAAGTTACGGATGAGACGCCGAATTGCAATGCGCGTTCTTCCGAATCGCAGACATTCGGGTCAGACCAGCAGAAAAATTGAGGAATCTTGATTTAGAGACAAGATAGCCAGAAATTCGACATTTTTCAACGAATCTCGGCTATTTATGAACCGATCCTGAAATTCTTGGGTGGGTTCGTCAGGGCTCCAGACACTCAGCTGCCCCGCACCGAAATTTCAGGAAAAAGTTAGTATTTGGCCGAGATACCCTCGATTCTTGTCGGTTCTGACCGTTCTGACCAAGTTGCGGATGAGACCTCAAATTGCAATGCGCGTTCTTCCGAATCGCAGACATTCGGGTCAGACCAGCAGAAAAATTGAGGAATCTTGATTTAGAGACAAGATAGCCAGAAATTCGACATTTTTCAACGAATCTCGGCTATTTATGAACCGATCCTGAAATTCTTGGGTGGGTTCGTCAGGGCTCCAGACACTCAGCTGCCCCGCACCGAAATTTCAGGAAAAAGTTAGTATTTGGCCGAGATACCCTCGATTCTTGTCGGTTCTGACCGTTCTGACCAAGTTGCGGATGAGACCTCAAATTGCAATGCGCGTTCGTCGGAATCGCAGACATTCGGGTCAGACCAGCAGAAAAATTGAGGAATCTTGATTTAGAGACAAGATAGCCAAAAATTCGACATTTTTTAACGTATCTCGGCTATTTATGAACCGATCCTGAAATTCTTGGGTGGGTTCGTCAGGGCTCCAGACACTCAGCTGCCCCGCACCGAAAATTCAGAAAAAAGTTAGTATTTGGCCGAGAAACCCTCGATTCTCGTCGGTTCTGACCGTTCTGACCAAGTTACGGATGAGACGTCGAATTGCAATGCGCGTTCTTCCGAATCGCAGACATTCGGGTCAGACCAGCAGAAAAATTGAGGAATCATGATTTAGAGACAAGATAGCCAGAAATTCGACATTTTTCAACGAATCTCGGCTATTTATGAACCGATCCTGAAATTCTTGGGTGGGTTCGTCAGGGCTCCAGACACTCAGCTGCCCCGCACCGAAAATTCAGGAAAAAGTTAGTATTTGGCCGAGATACCCTCGATTCTTGTCGGTTCTGACCGTTCTGACCAAGTTGCGGATGAGACCTCAAATTGCAATGCGCGTTCGTCGGAATCGCAGACATTCGGGTCAGACCAGCAGAAAAATTGAGGAATCTTGATTTAGAGACAAGATAGCCAAAAATTTGACATTTTTCAACGTATCTCGGCTATTTATGAACCGATCCTGAAATTCTTGGGTGGGTTCGTCAGGGCTCCAGACACTCAGCTGCCCCGCACCGAAAATTCAGGAAAAAGTTAGTATTTGGCCGAGATACCCTCGATTCTTGTCGGTTCTGACCGTTCTGACCAAGTTGCGGATGAGACCTCAAATTGCAATGCGCGTTCGTCGGAATCGCAGACATTCGGGTCAGACCAGCAGAAAAATTGAGGAATCTTGATTTAGAGACAAGATAGCCAAAAATTCGACATTTTTCAACGTATCTCGGCGATTTATGAACCGATCCTGAAATTCTTGGGTGGGTTCGTCAGGGCTCCAGACACTCAGCTGCCCCGCACCGAAAATTCAGAAAAAAGTTAGTATTTGGCCGAGAAACCCTCGATTCTCGTCGGTTCTGACCGTTCTGACCAAGTTACGGATGAGACGCCGAATTGCAATGCGCGTTCTTCCGAATCGCAGACATTCGGGTCAGACCAGCAGAAAAATTGAGGAATCTTGATTTAGAGACAAGATAGCCAGAAATTCGACATTTTTCAACGGATCTCGGCTATTTATGAACCGATCCTGAAATTCTTGGGTGGGTTCGTCAGGGCTCCAGACACTCAGCTGCCCCGCACCGAAATTTCAGGAAAAAGTTAGTATTTGGCCGAGATACCCTCGATTCTTGTCGGTTCTGACCGTTCTGACCAAGTTGCGGATGAGACCTTAAATTGCAATGCGCGTTCTTCCGAATCGCAGACATTCGGGTCAGACCAGCAGAAAAATTGAGGAATCTTGATTTAGAGACAAGATAGCCAGAAATTCGACATTTTTCAACGAATCTCGGCTATTTATGAACCGATCCTGAAATTCTTGGGTGGGTTCGTCAGGGCTCCAGACACTCAGCTGCCCCGCACCGAAATTTCAGGAAAAAGTTAGTATTTGGCCGAGATACCCTCGATTCTTGTCGGTTCTGACCGTTCTGACCAAGTTGCGGATAAGACCTCAAATTGCAATGCGCGTTCGTCGGAATCGCAGACATTCGGGTCAGACCAGCAGAAAAATTGAGTAATCTTGATTTAGAGACAAGATAGCCAAAAATTCGACATTTTTTAACGTATCTCGGCTATTTATGAACCGATCCTGAAATTCTTGGGTGGGTTCGTCAGGGCTCCAGACACTCAGCTGCCTCGCACCGAAAATTCAGAAAAAAGTTAGTATTTGGCCGAGAAACCCTCGATTCTCGTCGGTTCTGACCGTTCTGACCAAGTTACGGATGAGACGTCGAATTGCAATGCGCGTTCTTCCGAATCGCAGACATTCGGGTCAGACCAGCAGAAAAATTGAGGAATCATGATTTAGAGACAAGATAGCCAGAAATTCGACATTTTTCAACGAATCTCGGCTATTTATGAACCGATCCTGAAATTCTTGGGTGGGTTCGTCAGGGCTCCAGACACTCAGCTGCCCCGCACCGAAAATTCAGGAAAAAGTTAGTATTTGGCCGAGATACCCTCGATTCTTGTCGGTTCTGACCGTTCTGACCAAGTTGCGGATGAGACCTCAAATTGCAATGCGCGTTCGTCGGAATCGCAGACATTCGGGTCAGACCAGCAGAAAAATTGAGGAATCTTGATTTAGAGACAAGATAGCCAAAAATTCGACATTTTTCAACGTATCTCGGCTATTTATGAACCGATCCTGAAATTCTTGGGTGGGTTCGTCAGGGCTCCAGACACTCAGCTGCCCCGCACCGAAAATTCAGAAAAAAGTTAGTATTTGGCCGAGAAACCCTCGATTCTCGTCGGTTCTGACCGTTCTGACCAAGTTACGGATGAGACGCCGAATTGCAATGCGCGTTCTTCCGAATCGCAGACATTCGGGTCAGACCAGCAGAAAAATTGAGGAATCTTGATTTAGAGACAAGATAGCCAGAAATTCGACATTTTTCAACGAATCTCGGCTATTTATGAACCGATCCTGAAATTCTTGGGTGGGTTCGTCAGGGCTCCAGACACTCAGCTGCCCCGCACCGAAATTTCAGGAAAAAGTTAGTATTTGGCCGAGATACCCTCGATTCTTGTCGGTTCTGACCGTTCTGACCAAGTTGCGGATGAGACCTCAAATTGCAATGCGCGTTCTTCCGAATTGCAGACATTCGGGTCAGACCAGCAGAAAAATTGAGGAATCTTGATTTAGAGAAAAGATAGCCAGAAATTCGACATTTTTCAACGAATCTCGGCTATTTATGAACCGATCCTGAAATTCTTGGGTGGGTTCGTCAGGGCTCCAGACACTCAGCTGCCCCGCACCGAAATTTCAGGAAAAAGTTAGTATTTGGCCGAGATACCCTCGATTCTTGTCGGTTCTGACCGTTCTGACCAAGTTGCGGATGAGACCTCAAATTGCAATGCGCGTTCGTCGGAATCGCAGACATTCGGGTCAGACCAGCAGAAAAATTGAGGAATCTTGATTTAGAGACAAGATAGCCAGAAATTCGACATTTTTCAACGAATCTCGGCTATTTATGAACCGATCCTGAAATTCTTGGGTGGGTTCGTCAGGGCTCCAGACACTCAGCTGCCCCGCACCGAAATTTCAGGAAAAAGTTAGTATTTGGCCGAGATACCCTCGATTCTTGTCGGTTCTGACCGTTCTGACCAAGTTGCGGATGAGACCTCAAATTGCAATGCGCGTTCTTCCGAATCGCAGACATTCGGGTCAGACCAGCAGAAAAATTGAGGAATCTTGATTTAGAGACAAGATAGCCAGAAATTCGACATTTTTCAACGAATCTCGGCTATTTATGAACCGATCCTGAAATTCTTGGGTGGGTTCGTCAGGGCTCCAGACACTCAGCTGCCCCGCACCGAAAATTCAGAAAAAAGTTAGTATTTGGCCGAGATACCCTCGATTCTTGTCGGTTCTGACCGTTCTGACCAAGTTGCGGATGAGACCTCAAATTGCAATGCGCGTTCGTCGGAATCGCAGACATTCGGGTCAGACCAGCAGAAAAATTGAGGAATCTTGATTTAGAGACAAGATAGCCAAAAATTCGACATTTTTCAACGTATCTCGGCTATTTATGAACCGATCCTGAAATTCTTGGGTGGGTTCGTCAGGGCTCCAGACACTCAGCTGCCCCGCACCGAAAATTCAGGAAAAAGTTAGTATTTGGCCGAGATACCCTCGATTCTTGTCGGTTCTGACCGTTCTGACCAAGTTGCGGATGAGACCTCAAATTGCAATGCGCGTTCGTCGGAATCGCAGACATTCGGGTCAGACCAGCGGAAAAATTGAGGAATCTTGATTTAGAGACAAGATAGCCAAAAATTCGACATTTTTCAACGTATCTCGGCTATTTATGAACCGATCCTGAAATTCTTGGGTGGGTTCGTCAGGGCTCCAGACACTCAGCTGCCCCGCACCGAAAATTCAGAAAAAAGTTAGTATTTGGCCGAGAAACCCTCGATTCTCGTCGGTTCTGACCGTTCTGACCAAGTTACGGATGAGACGCCGAATTGCAATGCGCGTTCTTCCGAATCGCAGACATTCGGGTCAGACCAGCAGAAAAATTGAGGAATCTTGATTTAGAGACAAGATAGCCAGAAATTCGACATTTTTCAACGAATCTCGGCTATTTATGAACCGATCCTGAAATTCTTGGGTGGGTTCGTCAGGGCTCCAGACACTCAGCTGCCCCGCACCGAAATTTCAGGAAAAAATTAGTATTTGGCCGAGATACCCTCGATTCTTGTCGGTTCTGACCGTTCTGACCAAGTTGCGGATGAGACCTCAAATTGCAATGCGCGTTCTTCCGAATCGCAGACATTCGGGTCAGACCAGCAGAAAAATTGAGGAATCTTGATTTAGAGACAAGATAGCCAGAAATTCGACATTTTTCAACGAATCTCGGCTATTTATGAACCGATCCTGAAATTCTTGGGTGGGTTCGTCAGGGCTCCAGACACTCAGCTGCCCCGCACCGAAATTTCAGGAAAAAGTTAGTATTTGGCCGAGATACCCTCGATTCTTGTCGGTTCTGACCGTTCTGACCAAGTTGCGGATGAGACCTCAAATTGCAATGCGCGTTCGTCGGAATCGCAGACATTCGGGTCAGACCAGCAGAAAAATTGAGGAATCTTGATTTAGAGACAAGATAGCCAAAAATTCGACATTTTTTAACGTATCTCGGCTATTTATGAACCGATCCTGAAATTCTTGGGTGGGTTCGTCAGGGCTCCAGACACTCAGCTGACCCGCACCGAAAATTCAGAAAAAAGTTAGTATTTGGCCGAGAAACCCTCGATTCTCGTCGGTTCTGACCGTTCTGACCAAGTTACGGATGAGACGTCGAATTGCAATGCGCGTTCTTCCGAATCGCAGACATTCGGGTCAGACCAGCAGAAAAATTGAGGAATCATGATTTAGAGACAAGATAGCCAGAAATTCGACATTTTTCAACGAATCTCGGCTATTTATGAACCGATCCTGAAATTCTTGGGTGGGTTGGTCAGGGCTCCGACACTCAGCTGCCCCGCACCGAAATTTCAGGAAAAAGTTAGTATTTGGCCGAGATACCCTCGATTCTTGTCGGTTCTGACCGTTCTGACCAAGTTGCGGATGAGACCTCAAATTGCAATGCGCGTTCGTCGGAATCGCAGACATTCGGGTCAGACCAGCAGAAAAATTGAGGAATCTTGTTTTAGAGACAAGATAGCCAAAAATTCGACATTTTTCAACGTATCTCGGCTATTTATGAACCGATCCTGAAATTCTTGGGTGGGTTCGTCAGGGCTACAGACACTCAGCTGCCCCGCACCGAAAATTCAGGAAAAAGTTAGTATTTGGCCGAGATACCCTCGATTCTTGTCGGTTCTGACCGTTCTGACCAAGTTGCGGATGAGACCTCAAATTGCAATGCGCGTTCGTCGGAATCGCAGACATTCGGGTCAGACCAGCAGAAAAATTGAGGAATCTTGATTTAGAGACAAGATAGCCAAAAATTCGACATTTTTCAACGTATCTCGGCTATTTATGAACCGATCCTGAAATTCTTGGGTGGGTTCGTCAGGGCTCCAGACACTCAGCTGCCCCGCACCGAAAATTCAGAAAAAAGTTAGTATTTGGCCGAGAAACCCTCGATTCTCGTCGGTTCTGACCGTTCTGACCAAGTTACGGATGAGACGCCGAATTGCAATGCGCGTTCTTCCGAATCGCAGACATTCGGGTCAGACCAGCAGAAAAATTGAGGAATCTTGATTTAGAGACAAGATAGCCAGAAATTCGACATTTTTCAACGAATCTCGGCTATTTATGAACCGATCCTGAAATTCTTGGGTGGGTTCGTCAGGGCTCCAGACACTCAGCTGCCCCGCACCGAAATTTCAGGAAAAAGTTAGTATTTGGCCGAGATACCCTCGATTCTTGTCGGTTCTGACCGTTCTGACCAAGTTGCGGATGAGACCTCAAATTGCAATGCGCGTTCTTCCGAATCGCAGACATTCGGGTCAGACCAGCAGAAAAATTGAGGAATCTTGATTTAGAGACAAGATAGCCAGAAATTCGACATTTTTCAACGAATCTCGGCTATTTATGAACCGATCCTGAAATTCTTGGGTGGGTTCGTCAGGGCTCCAGACACTCAGCTGCCCCGCACCGAAATTTCAGGAAAAAGTTAGTATTTGGCCGAGATACCCTCGATTCTTGTCGGTTCTGACCGTTCTGACCAAGTTGCGGATGAGACCTCAAATTGCAATGCGCGTTCGTCGGAATCGCAGACATTCGGGTCAGACCAGCAGAAAAATTGAGGAATCTTGATTTAGAGACAAGATAGCCAAAAATTCGACATTTTTTAACGTATCTCGGCTATTTATGAACCGATCCTGAAATTCTTGGGTGGGTTCGTCAGGGCTCCAGACACTCAGCTGCCCCGCACCGAAAATTCAGAAAAAAGTTAGTATTTGGCCGAGAAACCCTCGATTCTCGTCGGTTCTGACCGTTCTGACCAAGTTACGGATGAGACGTCGAATTGCAATGCGCGTTCTTCCGAATCGCAGACATTCGGGTCAGACCAGCAGAAAAATTGAGGAATCATGATTTAGAGACAAGATAGCCAGAAATTCGACATTTTTCAACGAATCTCGGCTATTTATGAACCGATCCTGAAATTCTTGGGTGGGTTCGTCAGGGCTCCAGACACTCAGCTGCCCCGCACCGAAAATTCAGGAAAAAGTTAGTATTTGGCCGAGATACCCTCGATTCTTGTCGGTTCTGACCGTTCTGACCAAGTTGCGGATGAGACCTCAAATTGCAATGCGCGTTCGTCGGAATCGCAGACATTCGGGTCAGACCAGCAGAAAAATTGAGGAATCTTGATTTAGAGACAAGATAGCCAAAAATTCGACATTTTTCAACGTATCTCGGCTATTTATGAACCGATCCTGAAATTCTTGGGTGGGTTCGTCAGGGCTCCAGACACTCAGCTGCCCCGCACCGAAAATTCAGGAAAAAGTTAGTATTTGGCCGAGATACCCTCGATTCTTGTCGGTTCTGACCGTTCTGACCAAGTTGCGGATGAGACCTCAAATTGCAATGCGCGTTCGTCGGAATCGCAGACATTCGGGTCAGACCAGCAGAAAAATTGAGGAATCTTGATTTAGAGACAAGATAGCCAAAAATTCGACATTTTTCAACGTATCTCGGCTATTTATGAACCGATCCTGAAATTCTTGGGTGGGTTCGTCAGGGCTCCAGACACTCAGCTGCCCCGCACCGAAAATTCAGAAAAAAGTTAGTATTTGGCCGAGAAACCCTCGATTCTCGTCGGTTCTGACCGTTCTGACCAAGTTACGGATGAGACGCCGAATTGCAATGCGCGTTCTTCCGAATCGCAGACATTCGGGTCAGACCAGCAGAAAAATTGAGGAATCTTGATTTAGAGACAAGATAGCCAGAAATTCGACATTTTTCAACGAATCTCGGCTATTTATGAACCGATCCTGAAATTCTTGGGTGGGTTCGTCAGGGCTCCAGACACTCAGCTGCCCCGCACCGAAATTTCAGGAAAAAGTTAGTATTTGGCCGAGATACCCTCGATTCTTGTCGGTTCTGACCGTTCTGACCAAGTTGCGGATGAGACCTTAAATTGCAATGCGCGTTCTTCCGAATCGCAGACATTCGGGTCAGACCAGCAGAAAAATTGAGGAATCTTGATTTAGAGACAAGATAGCCAGAAATTCGACATTTTTCAACGAATCTCGGCTATTTATA
This sequence comes from Diprion similis, assembly GCF_021155765.1. Lineage (NCBI taxonomy): Eukaryota > Metazoa > Arthropoda > Insecta > Hymenoptera > Diprionidae > Diprion > Diprion similis. The sequence goes on along the minus strand of NC_060105.1, from coordinate 14,749,598 downwards.
AACCGATCCTGAAATTCTTGGGTGGGTTCGTCAGGGCTCCAGACACTCAGCTGCCCCGCACCGAAATTTCAGGAAAAAGTTAGTATTTGGCCGAGATACCCTCGATTCTTGTCGGTTCTGACCGTTCTGACCAAGTTGCGGATAAGACCTCAAATTGCAATGCGCGTTCGTCGGAATCGCAGACATTCGGGTCAGACCAGCAGAAAAATTGAGGAATCTTGATTTAGAGACAAGATAGCCAAAAATTCGACATTTTTTAACGTATCTCGGCTATTTATGAACCGATCCTGAAATTCTTGGGTGGGTTCGTCAGGGCTCCAGACACTCAGCTGCCCCGCACCGAAAATTCAGAAAAAAGTTAGTATTTGGCCGAGAAACCCTCGATTCTCGTCGGTTCTGACCGTTCTGACCAAGTTACGGATGAGACGTCGAATTGCAATGCGCGTTCTTCCGAATCGCAGACATTCGGGTCAGACCAGCAGAAAAATTGAGGAATCATGATTTAGAGACAAGATAGCCAGAAATTCGACATTTTTCAACGAATCTCGGCTATTTATGAACCGATCCTGAAATTCTTGGGTGGGTTCGTCAGGGCTCCAGACACTCAGCTGCCCCGCACCGAAAATTCAGGAAAAAGTTAGTATTTGGCCGAGATACCCTCGATTCTTGTCGGTTCTGACCGTTCTGACCAAGTTGCGGATGAGACCTCAAATTGCAATGCGCGTTCGTCGGAATCGCAGACATTCGGGTCAGACCAGCAGAAAAATTGAGGAATCTTGATTTAGAGACAAGATAGCCAAAAATTCGACATTTTTCAACGTATCTCGGCTATTTATGAACCGATCCTGAAATTCTTGGGTGGGTTCGTCAGGGCTCCAGACACTCAGCTGCCCCGCACCGAAAATTCAGAAAAAAGTTAGTATTTGGCCGAGAAACCCTCGATTCTCGTCGGTTCTGACCGTTCTGACCAAGTTACGGATGAGACGCCGAATTGCAATGCGCGTTCTTCCGAATCGCAGACATTCGGGTCAGACCAGCAGAAAAATTGAGGAATCTTGATTTAGAGACAAGATAGCCAGAAATTCGACATTTTTCAACGAATCTCGGCTATTTATGAACCGATCCTGAAATTCTTGGGTGGGTTCGTCAGGGCTCCAGACACTCAGCTGCCCCGCACCGAAATTTCAGGAAAAAGTTAGTATTTGGCCGAGATACCCTCGATTCTTGTCGGTTCTGACCGTTCTGACCAAGTTGCGGATGAGACCTCAAATTGCAATGCGCGTTCTTCCGAATTGCAGACATTCGGGTCAGACCAGCAGAAAAATTGAGGAATCTTGATTTAGAGAAAAGATAGCCAGAAATTCGACATTTTTCAACGAATCTCGGCTATTTATGAACCGATCCTGAAATTCTTGGGTGGGTTCGTCAGGGCTCCAGACACTCAGCTGCCCCGCACCGAAATTTCAGGAAAAAGTTAGTATTTGGCCGAGATACCCTCGATTCTTGTCGGTTCTGACCGTTCTGACCAAGTTGCGGATGAGACCTCAAATTGCAATGCGCGTTCGTCGGAATCGCAGACATTCGGGTCAGACCAGCAGAAAAATTGAGGAATCTTGATTTAGAGACAAGATAGCCAAAAATTCGACATTTTTTAACGTATCTCGGCTATTTATGAACCGATCCTGAAATTCTTGGGTGGGTTCGTCAGGGCTCCAGACACTCAGCTGCCCCGCACCGAAAATTCAGAAAAAAGTTAGTATTTGGCCGAGAAACCCTCGATTCTCGTCGGTTCTGACCGTTCTGACCAAGTTACGGATGAGACGTCGAATTGCAATGCGCGTTCTTCCGAATCGCAGACATTCGGGTCAGACCAGCAGAAAAATTGAGGAATCTTGATTTAGAGACAAGATAGCCAGAAATTCGACATTTTTCAACGAATCTCGGCTATTTATGAACCGATCCTGAAATTCTTGGGTGGGTTCGTCAGGGCTCCAGACACTCAGCTGCCCCGCACCGAAATTTCAGGAAAAAGTTAGTATTTGGCCGAGATACCCTCGATTCTTGTCGGTTCTGACCGTTCTGACCAAGTTGCGGATGAGACCTCAAATTGCAATGCGCGTTCTTCCGAATTGCAGACATTCGGGTCAGACCAGCAGAAAAATTGAGGAATCTTGATTTAGAGAAAAGATAGCCAGAAATTCGACATTTTTCAACGAATCTCGGCTATTTATGAACCGATCCTGAAATTCTTGGGTGGGTTCGTCAGGGCTCCAGACACTCAGCTGCCCCGCACCGAAATTTCAGGAAAAAGTTAGTATTTGGCCGAGATACCCTCGATTCTTGTCGGTTCTGACCGTTCTGACCAAGTTGCGGATGAGACCTCAAATTGCAATGCGCGTTCGTCGGAATCGCAGACATTCGGGTCAGACCAGCAGAAAAATTGAGGAATCTTGATTTAGAGACAAGATAGCCAAAAATTCGACATTTTTTAACGTATCTCGGCTATTTATGAACCGATCCTGAAAGCCTTGGGTGGGTTCGTCAGGGCTCCAGACACTCAGCTGCCCCGCACCGAAAATTCAGAAAAACGTTAGTATTTGGCCGAGAAACCCTCGATTCTCGTCGGTTCTGACCGTTCTGACCAAGTTACGGATGAGACGTCGAATTGCAATGCGCGTTCTTCCGAATCGCAGACATTCGGGTCAGACCAGCAGAAAAATTGAGGAATCTTGATTTAGAGACAAGATAGCCAGAAATTCGACATTTTTCAACGAATCTCGGCTATTTATGAACCGATCCTGAAATTCTTGGGTGGGTTCGTCAGGGCTCCAGACACTCAGCTGCCCCGCACCGAAATTTCAGGAAAAAGTTAGTATTTGGCCGAGATACCCTCGATTCTTGTCGGTTCTGACCGTTCTGACCAAGTTGCGGATGAGACCTCAAATTGCAATGCGCGTTCTTCCGAATCGCAGACATTCGGGTCAGACCAGCAGAAAAATTGAGGAATCTTGATTTAGAGACAAGATAGCCAGAAATTCGACATTTTTCAACGAATCTCGGCTATTTATGAACCGATCCTGAAATTCTTGGGTGGGTTCGTCAGGGCTCCAGACACTCAGCTGCCCCGCACCGAAATTTCAGGAAAAAGTTAGTATTTGGCCGAGATACCCTCGATTCTTGTCGGTTCTGACCGTTCTGACCAAGTTGCGGATGAGACCTCAAATTGCAATGCGCGTTCGTCGGAATCGCAGACATTCGGGTCAGACCAGCAGAAAAATTGAGGAATCTTGATTTAGAGACAAGATAGCCAAAAATTCGACATTTTTTAACGTATCTCGGCTATTTATGAACCGATCCTGAAATTCTTGGGTGGGTTCGTCAGGGCTCCAGACACTCAGCTGCCCCGCACCGAAAATTCAGAAAAAAGTTAGTATTTGGCCGAGAAACCCTCGATTCTCGTCGGTTCTGACCGTTCTGACCAAGTTACGGATGAGACGTCGAATTGCAATGCGCGTTCTTCCGAATCGCAGACATTCGGGTCAGACCAGCAGAAAAATTGAGGAATCATGATTTAGAGACAAGATAGCCAGAAATTCGACATTTTTCAACGAATCTCGGCTATTTATGAACCGATCCTGAAATTCTTGGGTGGGTTGGTCAGGGCTCCAGACACTCAGCTGCCCCGCACCGAAATTTCAGGAAAAAGTTAGTATTTGGCCGAGATACCCTCGATTCTTGTCGGTTCTGACCGTTCTGACCAAGTTGCGGATGAGACCTCAAATTGCGATGCGCGTTCGTCGGAATCGCAGACATTCGGGTCAGACCAGCAGAAAAATTGAGGAATCTTGTTTTAGAGACAAGATAGCCAAAAATTCGACATTTTTCAACGTATCTCGGCTATTTATGAACCGATCCTGAAATACTTGGGTGGGTTCGTCAGGGCTACAGACACTCAGCTGCCCCGCACCGAAAATTCAGGAAAAAGTTAGTATTTGGCCGAGATACCCTCGATTCTTGTCGGTTCTGACCGTTCTGACCAAGTTGCGGATGAGACCTCAAATTGCAATGCGCGTTCGTCGGAATCGCAGACATTCGGGTCAGACCAGCAGAAAAATTGAGGAATCTTGATTTAGAGACAAGATAGCCAAAAATTCGACATTTTTCAACGTATCTCGGCTATTTATGAACCGATCCTGAAATTCTTGGGTGGGTTCGTCAGGGCTCCAGACACTCAGCTGCCCCGCACCGAAAATTCAGAAAAAAGTTAGTATTTGGCCGAGAAACCCTCGATTCTCGTCGGTTCTGACCGTTCTGACCAAGTTACGGATGAGACGTCGAATTGCAATGCGCGTTCTTCCGAATCGCAGACATTCGGGTCAGACCAGCGGAAAAATTGAGGAATCTTGATTTAGAGACAAGATAGCCAGAAATTCGACATTTTTCAACGAATCTCGGCTATTTATGAACCGATCCTGAAATTCTCGGGTGGGTTGGTCAGGGCTCCAGACACTCAGCTGCCCCGCACCGAAATTTCAGGAAAAAGTTAGTATTTGGCCGAGAAACCCTCGATTTTCGTCGGTTCTGACCGTTCTGACCAAGTTACGGATGAGACGTCGAATTGCAATGCGCGTTCTTCCGAATCGCAGACATTCGGGTCAGACCAGCGGAAAAATTGAGGAATCTTGATTTAGAGACAAGATAGCCAGAAATTCGACATTTTTCAACGAATCTCGGCTATTTATGAACCGATCCTGAAATTCTTGGGTGGGTTGGTCAGGGCTCCAGACACTCAGCTGCCCCGCACCGAAATTTCAGGAAAAAGTTAGTATTTGGACGAGATACCCTCGATTCTTGTCGGTTCTGACCGTTCTGACCAAGTTGCGGATGAGACCTCAAATTGCAATGCGCGTTCGTCGGAATCGCAGACATTCGGGTCAGACCAGCAGAAAAATTGAGGAATCTTGATTTAGAGACAAGATAGCCAAAAATTCGACATTTTTCAACGTATCTCGGCTATTTATGAACCGATCCTGAAATTCTTGGGTGGGTTCGTCAGGGCTCCAGACACTCAGCTGCCCCGCACCGAAAATTCAGGAAAAAGTTAGTATTTGGCCGAGATACCCTCGATTCTTGTCGGTTCTGACCGTTCTGACCAAGTTGCGGATGAGACCTCAAATTGCAATGCGCGTTCGTCGGAATCGCAGACATTCGGGTCAGACCAGCAGAAAAATTGAGGAATCTTGATTTAGAGACAAGATAGCCAAAAATTCGACATTTTTCAACGTATCTCGGCTATTTATGAACCGATCCTGAAATTCTTGGGTGGGTTCGTCAGGGCTCCAGACACTCAGCTGCCCTGCACCGAAAATTCAGAAAAAAGTTAGTATTTGGCCGAGAAACCCTCGATTCTCGTCGGTTCTGACCGTTCTGACCAAGTTACGGATGAGACGTCGAATTGCAATGCGCGTTCTTCCGAATCGCAGACATTCGGGTCAGACCAGCGGAAAAATTGAGGAATCTTGATTTAGAGACAAGATAGCCAGAAATTCGACATTTTTCAACGAATCTCGGCTATTTATGAACCGATCCTGAAATTCTTGGGTGGGTTCGTCAGGGCTCCAGACACTCAGCTGCCCCGCACCGAAAATTCAGGAAAAAGTTAGTATTTGGCCGAGATACCCTCGATTCTTGTCGGTTCTGACCGTTCTGACCAAGTTGCGGATGAGACCTCAAATTGCAATGCGCGTTCGTCGGAATCGCAGACATTCGGGTCAGACCAGCAGAAAAATTGAGGAATCTTGATTTAGAGACAAGATAGCCAAAAATTCGACATTTTTCAACGTATCTCGGCTATTTATGAACCGATCCTGAAATTCTTGGGTGGGTTCGTCAGGGCTCCAGACACTCAGCTGCCCTGCACCGAAAATTCAGAAAAAAGTTAGTATTTGGCCGAGAAACCCTCGATTCTCGTCGGTTCTGACCGTTCTGACCAAGTTACGGATGAGACGCCGAATTGCAATGCGCGTTCTTCCGAATCGCAGACATTCGGGTCAGACCAGCAGAAAAATTGAGGAATCTTGATTTAGAGACAAGATAGCCAAAAATTCGACATTTTTTAACGTATCTCGGCTATTTATGAACCGATCCTGAAATTCTTGGGTGGGTTCGTCAGGGCTCCAGACACTCAGCTGCCCCGCACCGAAAATTCAGAAAAAAGTTAGTATTTGGCCGAGAAACCCTCGATTCTCGTCGGTTCTGACCGTTCTGACCAAGTTACGGATGAGACGTCGAATTGCAATGCGCGTTCTTCCGAATCGCAGACATTCGGGTCAGACCAGCAGAAAAATTGAGGAATCATGATTTAGAGACAAGATAGCCAGAAATTCGACATTTTTCAACGAATCTCGGCTATTTATGAACCGATCCTGAAATTCTTGGGTGGGTTGGTCAGGGCTCCAGACACTCAGCTGCCCCGCACCGAAAATTCAGAAAAAAGTTAGTATTTGGCCGAGAAACCCTCGATTCTCGTCGGTTCTGACCGTTCTGACCAAGTTACGGATGAGACGCCGAATTGCAATGCGCGTTCTTCCGAATCGCAGACATTCGGGTCAGACCAGCAGAAAAATTGAGGAATCTTGATTTAGAGACAAGATAGCCAGAAATTCGACATTTTTCAACGAATCTCGGCTATTTATGAACCGATCCTGAAATTCTTGGGTGGGTTCGTCAGGGCTCCAGACACTCAGCTGCCCCGCACCGAAATTTCAGGAAAAAGTTAGTATTTGGCCGAGATACCCTCGATTCTTGTCGGTTCTGACCGTTCTGACCAAGTTGCGGATGAGACCTCAAATTGCAATGCGCGTTCGTCGGAATCGCAGACATTCGGGTCAGACCAGCAGAAAAATTGAGGAATCTTGATTTAGAGACAAGATAGCCAAAAATTCGACATTTTTCAACGTATCTCGGCTATTTATGAACCGATCCTGAAATTCTTGGGTGGGTTCGTCAGGGCTCCAGACACTCAGCTGCCCCGCACCGAAAATTCAGGAAAAAGTTAGTATTTGGCCAAGATACCCTCGATTCTTGTCGGTTCTGACCGTTCTGACCAAGTTGCGGATGAGACCTCAAATTGCAATGCGCGTTCGTCGGAATCGCAGACATTCGGGTCAGACCAGCAGAAAAATTGAGGAATCTTGATTTAGAGACAAGATAGCCAAAAATTCGACATTTTTCAACGAATCTCGGCTATTTATGAACCGATCCTGAAATTCTTGGGTGGGTTCGTCAGGGCTCCAGACACTCAGCTGCCCCGCACCGAAAATTCAGAAAAAAGTTAGTATTTGGCCGAGAAACCCTCGATTCTCGTCGGTTCTGACCGTTCTGACCAAGTTACGGATGAGACGCCGAATTGCAATGCGCGTTCTTCCGAATCGCAGACATTCGGGTCAGACCAGCAGAAAAATTGAGGAATCTTGATTTAGAGACAAGATAGCCAGAAATTCGACATTTTTCAACGAATCTCGGCTATTTATGAACCGATCCTGAAATTCTTGGGTGGGTTCGTCAGGGCTCCAGACACTCAGCTGCCCCGCACCGAAATTTCAGGAAAAAGTTAGTATTTGGCCGAGATACCCTCGATTCTTGTCGGTTCTGACCGTTCTGACCAAGTTGCGGATGAGACCTCAAATTGCAATGCGCGTTCTTCCGAATCGCAGACATTCGGGTCAGACCAGCAGAAAAATTGAGGAATCTTGATTTAGAGACAAGATAGCCAGAAATTCGACATTTTTCAACGAATCTCGGCTATTTATGAACCGATCCTGAAATTCTTGGGTGGGTTCGTCAGGGCTCCAGACACTCAGCTGCCCCGCACCGAAATTTCAGGAAAAAGTTAGTATTTGGCCGAGATACCCTCGATTCTTGTCGGTTCTGACCGTTCTGACCAAGTTGCGGATGAGACCTCAAATTGCAATGCGCGTTCGTCGGAATCGCAGACATTCGGGTCAGACCAGCAGAAAAATTGAGGAATCTTGTTTTAGAGACAAGATAGCCAAAAATTCGACATTTTTCAACGTATCTCGGCTATTTATGAACCGATCCTGAAATTCTTGGGTGGGTTCGTCAGGGCTACAGACACTCAGCTGCCCCGCACCGAAAATTCAGGAAAAAGTTAGTATTTGGCCGAGATACCCTCGATTCTTGTCGGTTCTGACCGTTCTGACCAAGTTGCGGATGAGACCTCAAATTGCAATGCGCGTCCGTCGGAATCGCAGACATTCGGGTCAGACCAGCAGAAAAATTGAGGAATCTTGATTTAGAGACAAGATAGCCAAAAATTCGACATTTTTCAACGTATCTCGGCTATTTATGAACCGATCCTGAAATTCTTGGGTGGGTTCGTCAGGGCTCCAGACACTCAGCTGCCCCGCACCGAAAATTCAGAAAAAAGTTGGTATTTGGCCGAGAAACCCTCGATTCTCGTCGGTTCTGACCGTTCTGACCAAGTTACGGATGAGACGTCGAATTGCAATGCGCGTTCTTCCGAATCGCAGACATTCGGGTCAGACCAGCAGAAAAATTGAGGAATCTTGTTTTAGAGACAAGATAGCCAAAAATTCGACATTTTTCAACGTATCTCGGCTATTTATGAACCGATCCTGAAATTCTTGGGTGGGTTCGTCAGGGCTACAGACACTCAGCTGCCCCGCACCGAAAATTCAGGAAAAAGTTAGTATTTGGCCGAGATACCCTCGATTCTTGTCGGTTCTGACCGTTCTGACCAAGTTGCGGATGAGACCTCAAATTGCAATGCGCGTCCGTCGGAATCGCAGACATTCGGGTCAGACCAGCAGAAAAATTGAGGAATCTTGATTTAGAGACAAGATAGCCAAAAATTCGACATTTTTCAACGTATCTCGGCTATTTATGAACCGATCCTGAAATTCTTGGGTGGGTTCGTCAGGGCTCCAGACACTCAGCTGCCCCGCACCGAAAATTCAGAAAAAAGTTGGTATTTGGCCGAGAAACCCTCGATTCTCGTCGGTTCTGACCGTTCTGACCAAGTTACGGATGAGACGTCGAATTGCAATGCGCGTTCTTCCGAATCGCAGACATTCGGGTCAGACCAGCAGAAAAATTGAGGAATCTTGATTTAGAGACAAGATAGCCAGAAATTCGACATTTTTCAACGAATCTCGGCTATTTATGAACCGATCCTGAAATTCTTGGGTGGGTTCGTCAGGGCTCCAGACACTCAGCTGCCCCGCACCGAAATTTCAGGAAAAAGTTAGTATTTGGCCGAGATACCCTCGATTCTTGTCGGTTCTGACCGTTCTGACCAAGTTGCGGATGAGACCTCAAATTGCAATGCGCGTTCTTCCGAATCGCAGACATTCGGGTCAGACCAGCAGAAAAATTGAGGAATCTTGATTTAGAGACAAGATAGCCAGAAATTCGACATTTTTCAACGAATCTCGGCTATTTATGAACCGATCCTGAAATTCTTGGGTGGGTTGGTCAGGGCTCCAGACACTCAGCTGCCCCGCATCGAAATTTCAGGAAAAAGTTAGTATTTGGCCGAGATACCCTCGATTCTTGTCGGTTCTGACCGTTCTGACCAAGTTGCGGATGAGACCTCAAATTGCAATGCGCGTTCGTCGGAATCGCAGACATTCGGGTCAGACCAGCAGAAAAATTGAGGAATCTTGATTTAGAGACAAGATAGCCAAAAATTCGACATTTTTCAACGTATCTCGGCTATTTATGAACCGATCCTGAAATTCTTGGGTGGGTTCGTCAGGGCTCCAGACACTCAGCTGCCCCGCACCGAAAATTCAGGAAAAAGTTAGTATTTGGCCGAGATACCCTCGATTCTTGTCGGTTCTGACCGTTCTGACCAAGTTGCGGATGAGACCTCAAATTGCAATGCGCGTTCGTCGGAATCGCAGACATTCGGGTCAGACCAGCAGAAAAATTGAGGAATCTTGATTTAGAGACAAGATAGCCAAAAATTCGACATTTTTCAACGTATCTCGGCTATTTATGAACCGATCCTGAAATTCTCGGGTGGGTTCGTCAGGGCTCCAGACACTCAGCTGCCCCGCACCGAAAATTCAGGAAAAAGTTAGTATTTGGCCGAGATACCCTCGATTCTTGTCGGTTCTGACCGTTCTGACCAAGTTGCGGATGAGACCTCAAATTGCAATGCGCGTTCGTCGGAATCGCAGACATTCGGGTCAGACCAGCAGAAAAATTGAGGAATCTTGATTTAGAGACAAGATAGCCAAAAATTCGACATTTTTCAACGTATCTCGGCTATTTATGAACCGATCCTGAAATTCTTGGGTGGGTTCGTCAGGGCTCCAGACACTCAGCTGCCCCGCACCGAAAATTCAGAAAAAAGTTAGTATTTGGCCGAGAAACCCTCGATTCTCGTCGGTTCTGACCGTTCTGACCAAGTTACGGATGAGACGCCGAATTGCAATGCGCGTTCTTCCGAATCGCAGACATTCGGGTCAGACCAGCAGAAAAATTGAGGAATCATGATTTAGAGACAAGATAGCCAGAAATTCGACATTTTTCAACGAATCTCGGCTATTTATGAACCGATCCTGAAATTCTTGGGTGGGTTCGTCAGGGCTCCAGACACTCAGCTGCCCCGCACCGAAATTTCAGGAAAAAGTTAGTATTTGGCCGAGATACCCTCGATTCTTGTCGGTTCTGACCGTTCTGACCAAGTTGCGGATGAGACCTCAAATTGCAATGCGCGTTCGTCGGAATCGCAGACATTCGGGTCAGACCAGCAGAAAAATTGAGGAATCTTGATTTAGAGACAAGATAGCCAAAAATTCGACATTTTTTAACGTATCTCGGCTATTTATGAACCGATCCTGAAATTCTTGGGTGGGTTCGTCAGGGCTCCAGACACTCAGCTGCCCCGCACCGAAAATTCAGAAAAAAGTTAGTATTTGGCCGAGAAACCCTCGATTCTCGTCGGTTCTGACCGTTCTGACCAAGTTACGGATGAGACGTCGAATTGCAATGCGCGTTCTTCCGAATCGCAGACATTCGGGTCAGACCAGCAGAAAAATTGAGGAATCATGATTTAGAGACAAGATAGCCAGAAATTCGACATTTTTCAACGAATCTCGGCTATTTATGAACCGATCCTGAAATTCTTGGGTGGGTTGGTCAGGGCTCCAGACACTCAGCTGCCCCGCACCGAAAATTCAGAAAAAAGTTAGTATTTGGCCGAGAAACCCTCGATTCTCGTCGGTTCTGACCGTTCTGACCAAGTTACGGATGAGACCTCAAATTGCAATGCGCGTTCGTCGGAATCGCAGACATTCGGGTCAGACCAGCAGAAAAATTGAGGAATCTTGATTTAGAGACAAGATAGCCAAAAATTCGACATTTTTCAACGTATCTCGGCTATTTATGAACCGATCCTGAAATTCTTGGGTGGGTTGGTCAGGGCTCCAGACACTCAGCTGCCCCGCACCGAAAATTCAGAAAAAAGTTAGTATTTGGCCGAGAAACCCTCGATTCTTGTCGGTTCTGACCGTTCTGACCAAGTTGCGGATGAGACCTCAAATTGCAATGCGCGTTCTTCCGAATCGCAGACATTCGGGTCAGACCAGCAGAAAAATTGAGGAATCTTGATTTAGAGACAAGATAGCCAGAAATTCGACATTTTTCAACGAATCTCGGCTATTTATGAACCGATCCTGAAATTCTTGGGTGGGTTCGTCAGGGCTCCAGACACTCAGCTGCCCCGCACCGAAATTTCAGGAAAAAGTTAGTATTTGGCCGAGATACCCTCGATTCTTGTCGGTTCTGACCGTTCTGACCAGGTTGCGGATGAGACCTCAAATTGCAATGCGCGTTCGTCGGAATCGCAGACATTCGGGTCAGACCAGCAGAAAAATTGAGGAATCTTGATTTAGAGACAAGATAGCCAAAAATTCGACATTTTTTAACGTATCTCGGCTATTTATGAACCGATCCTGAAATTCTTGGGTGGGTTCGTCAGGGCTCCAGACACTCAGCTGCCCCGCACCGAAAATTCAGAAAAAAGTTAGTATTTGGCCGAGAAACCCTCGATTCTCGTCGGTTCTGACCGTTCTGACCAAGTTACGGATGAGACGTCGAATTGCAATGCGCGTTCTTCCGAATCGCAGACATTCGGGTCAGACCAGCAGAAAAATTGAGGAATCATGATTTAGAGACAAGATAGCCAGAAATTCGACATTTTTCAACGAATCTCGGCTATTTATGAACCGATCCTGAAATTCTTGGGTGGGTTGGTCAGGGCTCCAGACACTCAGCTGCCCCGCACCGAAATTTCAGGAAAAAGTTAGTATTTGGCCGAGATACCCTCGATTCTTGTCGGTTCTGACCGTTCTGACCAAGTTGCGGATGAGACCTCAAATTGCAATGCGCGTTCGTCGGAATCGCAGACATTCGGGTCAGACCAGCAGAAAAATTGAGGAATCTTGTTTTAGAGACAAGATAGCCAAAAATTCGACATTTTTCAACGTATCTCGGCTATTTATGAACCGATCCTGAAATTCTTGGGTGGGTTCGTCAGGGCTACAGACACTCAGCTGCCCCGCACCGAAAATTCAGGAGAAAGTTAGTATTTGGCCAAGATACCCTCGATTCTTGTCGGTTCTGACCGTTCTGACCAAGTTGCGGATGAGACCTCAAATTGCAATGCGCGTTCGTCGGAATCGCAGACATTCGGGTCAGACCAGCAGAAAAATTGAGGAATCTTGATTTAGAGACAAGATAGCCAAAAATTCGACATTTTTCAACGTATCTCGGCTATTTATGAACCGATCCTGAAATTCTTGGGTGGGTTCGTCAGGGCTCCAGACACTCAGCTGCCCCGCACCGAAAATTCAGAAAAAAGTTAGTATTTGGCCGAGAAACCCTCGATTCTTGTCGGTTCTGACCGTTCTGACCAAGTTACGGATGAGACGTCGAATTGCAATGCGCGTTCTTCCGGATCGCAGACATTCGGGTCAGACCAGCAGAAAAATTGAGGAATCTTGATTTAGAGACAAGATAGCCAAAAATTCGACATTTTTCAACGTATCTCGGCTATTTATGAACCGATCCTGAAATTCTTGGGTGGGTTCGTCAGGGCTCCAGACACTCAGCTGCCCCGCACCGAAAATTCAGAAAAAAGTTAGTATTTGGCCGAGAAACCCTCGATTCTCGTCGGTTCTGACCGTTCTGACCAAGTTACGGATGAGACCTCAAATTGCAATGCGCGTTCGTCGGAATCGCAGACATTCGGGTCAGACCAGCAGAAAAATTGAGGAATCTTGATTTAGAGACAAGATAGCCAAAAATTCGACATTTTTCAACGTATCTCGGCTATTTATGAACCGATCCTGAAATTCTTGGGTGGGTTGGTCAGGGCTCCAGACACTCAGCTGCCCCGCACCGAAAATTCAGAAAAAAGTTAGTATTTGGCCGAGAAACCCTCGATTCTTGTCGGTTCTGACCGTTCTGACCAAGTTGCGGATGAGACCTCAAATTGCAATGCGCGTTCTTCCGAATCGCAGACATTCGGGTCAGACCAGCAGAAAAATTGAGGAATCTTGATTTAGAGACAAGATAGCCAGAAATTCGACATTTTTCAACGAATCTCGGCTATTTATGAACCGATCCTGAAATTCTTGGGTGGGTTCGTCAGGGCTCCAGACACTCAGCTGCCCCGCACCGAAATTTCAGGAAAAAGTTAGTATTTGGCCGAGATACCCTCGATTCTTGTCGGTTCTGACCGTTCTGACCAAGTTGCGGATGAGACCTCAAATTGCAATGCGCGTTCGTCGGAATCGCAGACATTCGGGTCAGACCAGCAGAAAAATTGAGGAATCTTGATTTAGAGACAAGATAGCCAAAAATTCGACATTTTTTAACGTATCTCGGCTATTTATGAACCGATCCTGAAATTCTTGGGTGGGTTCGTCAGGGCTCCAGACACTCAGCTGCCCCGCACCGAAAATTCAGAAAAAAGTTAGTATTTGGCCGAGAAACCCTCGATTCTCGTCGGTTCTGACCGTTCTGACCAAGTTACGGATGAGACGTCGAATTGCAATGCGCGTTCTTCCGAATCGCAGACATTCGGGTCAGACCAGCAGAAAAATTGAGGAATCATGATTTAGAGACAAGATAGCCAGAAATTCGACATTTTTCAACGAATCTCGGCTATTTATGAACCGATCCTGAAATTCTTGGGTGGGTTGGTCAGGGCTCCAGACACTCAGCTGCCCCGCACCGAAATTTCAGGAAAAAGTTAGTATTTGGCCGAGAAACCCTCGATTCTCGTCGGTTCTGACCGTTCTGACCAAGTTACGGATGAGACGTCGAATTGCAATGGGCGTTCTTCCGAATCGCAGACATTCGGGTCAGACCAGCAGAAAAATTGAGGAATCTTGATTTAGAGACAAGATAGCCAAAAATTCGACATTTTTCAACGTATCTCGGCTATTTATGAACCGATCCTGAAATTCTTGGGTGGGTTCGTCAGGGCTCCAGACACTCAGCTGCCCCGCACCGAAAATTCAGAAAAAAGTTAGTATTTGGCCGAGAAACCCTCGATTCTCGTCGGTTCTGACCGTTCTGACCAAGTTACGGATGAGACGCCGAATTGCAATGCGCGTTCTTCCGAATCGCAGACATTCGGGTCAGACCAGCAGAAAAATTGAGGAATCATGATTTAGAGACAAGATAGCCAGAAATTCGACATTTTTCAACGAATCTCGGCTATTTATGAACCGATCCTGAAATTCTTGGGTGGGTTCGTCAGGGCTCCAGACACTCAGCTGCCCCGCACCGAAATTTCAGGAAAAAGTTAGTATTTGGCCGAGATACCCTCGATTCTCGTCGGTTCTGACCGTTCTGACCAAGTTGCGGATGAGACCTCAAATTGCAATGCGCGTTCGTCGGAATCGCAGACATTCGGGTCAGACCAGCAGAAAAATTGAGGAATCTTGATTTAGAGACAAGATAGCCAAAAATTCGACATTTTTTAACGTATCTCGGCTATTTATGAACCGATCCTGAAATTCTTGGGTGGGTTCGTCAGGGCTCCAGACACTCAGCTGCCCCGCACCGAAAATTCAGAAAAAAGTTAGTATTTGGCCGAGAAACCCTCGATTCTCGTCGGTTCTGACCGTTCTGACCAAGTTACGGATGAGACGTCGAATTGCAATGCGCGTTCTTCCGAATCGCAGACATTCGGGTCAGACCAGCAGAAAAATTGAGGAATCATGATTTAGAGACAAGATAGCCAGAAATTCGACATTTTTCAACGAATCTCGGCTATTTATGAACCGATCCTGAAATTCTTGGGTGGGTTGGTCAGGGCTCCAGACACTCAGCTGCCCCGCACCGAAAATTCAGAAAAAAGTTAGTATTTGGCCGAGAAACCCTCGATTCTCGTCGGTTCTGACCGTTCTGACCAAGTTACGGATGAGACCTCAAATTGCAATGCGCGTTCGTCGGAATCGCAGACATTCGGGTCAGACCAGCAGAAAAATTGAGGAATCTTGATTTAGAGACAAGATAGCCAAAAATTCGACATTTTTCAACGTATCTCGGCTATTTATGAACCGATCCTGAAATTCTTGGGTGGGTTGGTCAGGGCTCCAGACACTCAGCTGCCCCGCACCGAAAATTCAGAAAAAAGTTAGTATTTGGCCGAGAAACCCTCGATTCTTGTCGGTTCTGACCGTTCTGACCAAGTTGCGGATGAGACCTCAAATTGCAATGCGCGTTCTTCCGAATCGCAGACATTCGGGTCAGACCAGCAGAAAAATTGAGGAATCTTGATTTAGAGACAAGATAGCCAGAAATTCGACATTTTTCAACGACTCTCGGCTATTTATGAACCGATCCTGAAATTCTTGGGTGGGTTCGTCAGGGCTCCAGACACTCAGCTGCCCCGCACCGAAATTTCAGGAAAAAGTTAGTATTTGGCCGAGATACCCTCGATTCTTGTCGGTTCTGACCGTTCTGACCAAGTTGCGGATGAGACCTCAAATTGCAATGCGCGTTCGTCGGAATCGCAGACATTCGGGTCAGACCAGCAGAAAAATTGAGGAATCTTGATTTAGAGACAAGATAGCCAAAAATTCGACATTTTTTAACGTATCTCGGCTATTTATGAACCGATCCTGAAATTCTTGGGTGGGTTCGTCAGGGCTCCAGACACTCAGCTGCCCCGCACCGAAAATTCAGAAAAAAGTTAGTATTTGGCCGAGAAACCCTCGATTCTCGTCGGTTCTGACCGTTCTGACCAAGTTACGGATGAGACGTCGAATTGCAATGCGCGTTCTTCCGAATCGCAGACATTCGGGTCAGACCAGCAGAAAAATTGAGGAATCATGATTTAGAGACAAGATAGCCAGAAATTCGACATTTTTCAACGAATCTCGGCTATTTATGAACCGATCCTGAAATTCTTGGGTGGGTTGGTCAGGGCTCCAGACACTCAGCTGCCCCGCACCGAAATTTCAGGAAAAAGTTAGTATTTGGCCGAGATACCCTCGATTCTTGTCGGTTCTGACCGTTCTGACCAAGTTGCGGATGAGACCTCAAATTGCAATGCGCGTTCGTCGGAATCGCAGACATTCGGGTCAGACCAGCAGAAAAATTGAGGAATCTTGTTTTAGAGACAAGATAGCCAAAAATTCGACATTTTTCAACGTATCTCGGCTATTTATGAACCGATCCTGAAATTCTTGGGTGGGTTCGTCAGGGCTACAGACACTCAGCTGCCCCGCACCGAAAATTCAGGAAAAAGTTAGTATTTGGCCAAGATACCCTCGATTCTTGTCGGTTCTGACCGTTCTGACCAAGTTGCGGATGAGACCTCAAATTGCAATGCGCGTTCGTCGGAATCGCAGACATTCGGGTCAGACCAGCAGAAAAATTGAGGAATCTTGATTTAGAGACAAGATAGCTAAAAATTCGACATTTTTCAACGTATCTCGGCTATTTATGAACCGATCCTGAAATTCTTGGGTGGGTTCGTCAGGGCTCCAGACACTCAGCTGCCCCGCACCGAAAATTCAGAAAAAAGTTAGTATTTGGCCGAGAAACCCTCGATTCTCGTCGGTTCTGACCGTTCTGACCAAGTTACGGATGAGACGTCGAATTGCAATGCGCGTTCTTCCGGATCGCAGACATTCGGGTCAGACCAGCAGAAAAATTGAGGAATCTTGATTTAGAGACAAGATAGCCAAAAATTCGACATTTTTCAACGTATCTCGGCTATTTATGAACCGATCCTGAAATTCTTGGGTGGGTTCGTCAGGGCTCCAGACACTCAGCTGCCCCGCACCGGAAATTCAGGATAAAGTTAGTATTTGGCCGAGATACCCTCGATTCTTGTCGGTTCTGACCGTTCTGACCAAGTTGCGGATGAGACCTCAAATTGCAATGCGCGTTCGTCGGAATCGCAGACATTCGGGTCAGACCAGCAGAAAAATTGAGGAATCTTGATTTAGAGACAAGATAGCCAAAAATTCGACATTTTTCAACGTATCTCGGCTATTTATGAACCGATCCTGAAATTCTTGGGTGGGTTCGTCAGGGCTCCAGACACTCCGCTGCCCCGCACCGAAAATTCAGAAAAAAGTTAGTATTTGGCCGAGAAACCCTCGATTCTCGTCGGTTCTGACCGTTCTGACCAAGTTACGGATGAGACGTCGAATTGCAATGGGCGTTCTTCCGAATCGCAGACATTCGGGTCAGACCAGCAGAAAAATTGAGGAATCTTGATTTAGAGACAAGATAGCCAAAAATTCGACATTTTTCAACGTATCTCGGCGATTTATGAACCGATCCTGAAATTCTTGGGTGGGTTCGTCAGGGCTCCAGACACTCAGCTGCCCCGCACCGAAAATTCAGAAAAAAGTTAGTATTTGGCCGAGAAACCCTCGATTCTCGTCGGTTCTGACCGTTCTGACCAAGTTACGGATGAGACGCCGAATTGCAATGCGCGTTCTTCCGAATCGCAGACATTCGGGTCAGACCAGCAGAAAAATTGAGGAATCATGATTTAGAGACAAGATAGCCAGAAATTCGACATTTTTCAACGAATCTCGGCTATTTATGAACCGATCCTGAAATTCTTGGGTGGGTTCGTCAGGGCTCCAGACACTCAGCTGCCCCGCACCGAAATTTCAGGAAAAAGTTAGTATTTGGCCGAGATACCCTCGATTCTTGTCGGTTCTGACCGTTCTGACCAAGTTGCGGATGAGACCTCAAATTGCAATGCGCGTTCGTCGGAATCGCAGACATTCGGGTCAGACCAGCAGAAAAATTGAGGAATCTTGATTTAGAGACAAGATAGCCAAAAATTCGACATTTTTTAACGTATCTCGGCTATTTATGAACCGATCCTGAAATTCTTGGGTGGGTTCGTCAGGGCTCCAGACACTCAGCTGCCCCGCACCGAAAATTCAGAAAAAAGTTAGTATTTGGCCGAGAAACCCTCGATTCTCGTCGGTTCTGACCGTTCTGACCAAGTTACGGATGAGACGTCGAATTGCAATGCGCGTTCTTCCGAATCGCAGACATTTGGGTCAGACCAGCAGAAAAATTGAGGAATCATGATTTAGAGACAAGATAGCCAGAAATTCGACATTTTTCAACGAATCTCGGCTATTTATGAACCGATCCTGAAATTCTTGGGTGGGTTGGTCAGGGCTCCAGACACTCAGCTGCCCCGCACCGAAAATTCAGAAAAAAGTTAGTATTTGGCCGAGAAACCCTCGATTCTCGTCGGTTCTGACCGTTCTGACCAAGTTACGGATGAGACCTCAAATTGCAATGCGCGTTCGTCGGAATCGCAGACATTCGGGTCAGACCAGCAGAAAAATTGAGGAATCTTGATTTAGAGACAAGATAGCCAAAAATTCGACATTTTTCAACGTATCTCGGCTATTTATGAACCGATCCTGAAATTCTTGGGTGGGTTGGTCAGGGCTCCAGACACTCAGCTGCCCCGCACCGAAAATTCAGAAAAAAGTTAGTATTTGGCCGAGAAACCCTCGATTCTTGTCGGTTCTGACCGTTCTGACCAAGTTGCGGATGAGACCTCAAATTGCAATGCGCGTTCTTCCGAATCGCAGACATTCGGGTCAGACCAGCAGAAAAATTGAGGAATCTTGATTTAGAGACAAGATAGCCAGAAATTCGACATTTTTCAACGAATCTCGGCTATCTATGAACCGATCCTGAAATTTTTGGGTGGGTTCGTCAGGGCTCCAGACACTCAGCTGCCCCGCACCGAAATTTCAGGAAAAAGTTAGTATTTGGCCGAGATACCCTCGATTCTTGTCGGTTCTGACCGTTCTGACCAAGTTGCGGATGAGACCTCAAATTGCAATGCGCGTTCGTCGGAATCGCAGACATTCGGGTCAGACCAGCAGAAAAATTGAGGAATCTTGATTTAGAGACAAGATAGCCAAAAATTCGACATTTTTTAACGTATCTCGGCTATTTATGAACCGATCCTGAAATTCTTGGGTGGGTTCGTCAGGGCTCCAGACACTCAGCTGCCCCGCACCGAAAATTCAGAAAAAAGTTAGTATTTGGCCGAGAAACCCTCGATTCTCGTCGGTTCTGACCGTTCTGACCAAGTTACGGATGAGACGTCGAATTGCAATGCGCGTTCTTCCGAATCGCAGACATTCGGGTCAGACCAGCAGAAAAATTGAGGAATCATGATTTAGAGACAAGATAGCCAGAAATTCGACATTTTTCAACGAATCTCGGCTATTTATGAACCGATCCTGAAATTCTTAGGTGGGTTGGTCAGGGCTCCAGACACTCAGCTGCCCCGCACCGAAATTTCAGGAAAAAGTTAGTATTTGGCCGAGATACCCTCGATTCTTGTCGGTTCTGACCGTTCTGACCAAGTTGCGGATGAGACCTCAAATTGCAATGCGCGTTCGTCGGAATCGCAGACATTCGGGTCAGACCAGCAGAAAAATTGAGGAATCTTGTTTTAGAGACAAGATAGCCAAAAATTCGACATTTTTCAACGTATCTCGGCTATTTATGAACCGATCCTGAAATTCTTGGGTGGGTTCGTCAGGGCTACAGACACTCAGCTGCCCCGCACCGAAAATTCAGGAAAAAGTTAGTATTTGGCCAAGATACCCTCGATTCTTGTCGGTTCTGACCGTTCTGACCAAGTTGCGGATGAGACCTCAAATTGCAATGCGCGTTCGTCGGAATCGCAGACATTCGGGTCAGACCAGCAGAAAAATTGAGGAATCTTGATTTAGAGACAAGATAGCCAAAAATTCGACATTTTTCAACGTATCTCGGCTATTTATGAACCGATCCTGAAATTCTTGGGTGGGTTCGTCAGGGCTCCAGACACTCAGCTGCCCCGCACCGAAAATTCAGAAAAAAGTTAGTATTTGGCCGAGAAACCCTCGATTCTCGTCGGTTCTGACCGTTCTGACCAAGTTACGGATGAGACGTCGAATTGCAATGCGCGTTCTTCCGGATCGCAGACATTCGGGTCAGACCAGCAGAAAAATTGAGGAATCTTGATTTAGAGACAAGATAGCCAAAAATTCGACATTTTTCAACGTATCTCGGCTATTTATGAACCGATCCTGAAATTCTTGGGTGGGTTGGTCAGGGCTCCAGACACTCAGCTGCCCCGCACCGAAATTTCAGGAAAAAGTTAGTATTTGGCCGAGATACCCTCGATTCTTGTCGGTTCTGACCGTTCTGACCAAGTTGCGGATGAGACCTCAAATTGCAATGCGCGTTCGTCGGAATCGCAGACATTCGGGTCAGACCAGCAGAAAAATTGAGGAATCTTGTTTTAGAGACAAGATAGCCAAAAATTCGACATTTTTCAACGTATCTCGGCTATTTATGAACCGATCCTGAAATTCTTGGGTGGGTTCGTCAGGGCTACAGACACTCAGCTGCCCCGCACCGAAAATTCAGGAAAAAGTTAGTATTTGGCCAAGATACCCTCGATTCTTGTCGGTTCTGACCGTTCTGACCAAGTTGCGGATGAGACCTCAAATTGCAATGCGCGTTCGTCGGAATCGCAGACATTCGGGTCAGACCAGCAGAAAAATTGAGGAATCTTGATTTAGAGACAAGATAGCCAAAAATTCGACATTTTTCAACGTATCTCGGCTATTTATGAACCGATCCTGAAATTCTTGGGTGGGTTCGTCAGGGCTCCAGACACTCAGCTGCCCCGCACCGAAAATTCAGAAAAAAGTTAGTATTTGGCCGAGAAACCCTCGATTCTCGTCGGTTCTGACCGTTCTGACCAAGTTACGGATGAGACGTCGAATTGCAATGCGCGTTCTTCCGGATCGCAGACATTCGGGTCAGACCAGCAGAAAAATTGAGGAATCTTGATTTAGAGACAAGATAGCCAAAAATTCGACATTTTTCAACGTATCTCGGCTATTTATGAACCGATCCTGAAATTCTTGGGTGGGTTCGTCAGGGCTCCAGACACTCAGCTGCCCCGCACCGGAAATTCAGGATAAAGTTAGTATTTGGCCGAGATACCCTCGATTCTTGTCGGTTCTGACCGTTCTGACCAAGTTGCGGATGAGACCTCAAATTGCAATGCGCGTTCGTCGGAATCGCAGACATTCGGGTCAGACCAGCAGAAAAATTGAGGAATCTTGATTTAGAGACAAGATAGCCAAAAATTCGACATTTTTCAACGTATCTCGGCTATTTATGAACCGATCCTGAAATTCTTGGGTGGGTTCGTCAGGGCTCCAGACACTCCGCTGCCCCGCACCGAAAATTCAGAAAAAAGTTAGTATTTGGCCGAGAAACCCTCGATTCTCGTCGGTTCTGACCGTTCTGACCAAGTTACGGATGAGACGCCGAATTGCAATGCGCGTTCTTCCGAATCGCAGACATTCGGGTCAGACCAGCAGAAAAATTGAGGAATCATGATTTAGAGACAAGATAGCCAGAAATTCGACATTTTTCAACGAATCTCGGCTATTTATGAACCGATCCTGAAATTCTTGGGTGGGTTCGTCAGGGCTCCAGACACTCAGCTGCCCCGCACCGAAAATTCAGAAAAAAGTTAGTATTTGGCCGAGAAACCCTCGATTCTCGTCGGTTCTGACCGTTCTGACCAAGTTACGGATGAGACGTCGAATTGCAATGCGCGTTCTTCCGAATCGCAGACATTCGGGTCAGACCAGCAGAAAAATTGAGGAATCATGATTTAGAGACAAGATAGCCAGAAATTCGACATTTTTCAACGAATCTCGGCTATTTATGAACCGATCCTGAAATTCTTGGGTGGGTTGGTCAGGGCTCCAGACACTCAGCTGCCCCGCACCGAAAATTCAGAAAAAAGTTAGTATTTGGCCGAGAAACCCTCGATTCTCGTCGGTTCTGACCGTTCTGACCAAGTTACGGATGAGACCTCAAATTGCAATGCGCGTTCGTCGGAATCGCAGACATTCGGGTCAGACCAGCAGAAAAATTGAGGAATCTTGATTTAGAGACAAGATAGCCAAAAATTCGACATTTTTCAACGTATCTCGGCTATTTATGAACCGATCCTGAAATTCTTGGGTGGGTTGGTCAGGGCTCCAGACACTCAGCTGCCCCGCACCGAAAATTCAGAAAAAAGTTAGTATTTGGCCGAGAAACCCTCGATTCTTGTCGGTTCTGACCGTTCTGACCAAGTTGCGGATGAGACCTCAAATTGCAATGCGCGTTCTTCCGAATCGCAGACATTCGGGTCAGACCAGCAGAAAAATTGAGGAATCTTGATTTAGAGACAAGATAGCCAGAAATTCGACATTTTTCAACGAATCTCGGCTATTTATGAACCGATCCTGAAATTCTTGGGTGGGTTCGTCAGGGCTCCAGACACTCAGCTGCCCCGCACCGAAATTTCAGGAAAAAGTTAGTATTTGGCCGAGATACCCTCGATTCTTGTCGGTTCTGACCGTTCTGACCAAGTTGCGGATGAGACCTCAAATTGCAATGCGCGTTCGTCGGAATCGCAGACATTCGGGTCAGACCAGCAGAAAAATTGAGGAATCTTGATTTAGAGACAAGATAGCCAAAAATTCGACATTTTTTAACGTATCTCGGCTATTTATGAACCGATCCTGAAATTCTTGGGTGGGTTCGTCAGGGCTCCAGACACTCAGCTGCCCCGCACCGAAAATTCAGAAAAAAGTTAGTATTTGGCCGAGAAACCCTCGATTCTCGTCGGTTCTGACCGTTCTGACCAAGTTACGGATGAGACGTCGAATTGCAATGCGCGTTCTTCCGAATCGCAGACATTCGGGTCAGACCAGCAGAAAAATTGAGGAATCATGATTTAGAGACAAGATAGCCAGAAATTCGACATTTTTCAACGAATCTCGGCTATTTATGAACCGATCCTGAAATTCTTGGGTGGGTTGGTCAGGGCTCCAGACACTCAGCTGCCCCGCACCGAAATTTCAGGAAAAAGTTAGTATTTGGCCGAGATACCCTCGATTCTTGTCGGTTCTGACCGTTTTGACCAAGTTGCGGATGAGACCTCAAATTGCAATGCGCGTTCGTCGGAATCGCAGACATTCGGGTCAGACCAGCAGAAAAATTGAGGAATCTTGTTTTAGAGACAAGATAGCCAAAAATTCGACATTTTTCAACGTATCTCGGCTATTTATGAACCGATCCTGAAATTCTTGGGTGGGTTCGTCAGGGCTACAGACACTCAGCTGCCCCGCACCGAAAATTCAGGAAAAAGTTAGTATTTGGCCAAGATACCCTCGATTCTTGTCGGTTCTGACCGTTCTGACCAAGTTGCGGATGAGACCTCAAATTGCAATGCGCGTTCGTCGGAATCGCAGACATTCGGGTCAGACCAGCAGAAAAATTGAGGAATCTTGATTTAGAGACAAGATAGCCAAAAATTCGACATTTTTCAACGTATCTCGGCTATTTATGAACCGATCCTGAAATTCTTGGGTGGGTTCGTCAGGGCTCCAGACACTCAGCTGCCCCGCACCGAAAATTCAGAAAAAAGTTAGTATTTGGCCGAGAAACCCTCGATTCTCGTCGGTTCTGACCGTTCTGACCAAGTTACGGATGAGACGTCGAATTGCAATGCGCGTTCTTCCGGATCGCAGACATTCGGGTCAGACCAGCAGAAAAATTGAGAAATCTTGATTTAGAGACAAGATAGCCAAAAATTCGACATTTTTCAACGTATCTCGGCTATTTATGAACCGATCCTGAAATTCTTGGGTGGGTTCGTCAGGGCTCCAGACACTCAGCTGCCCCGCACCGGAAATTCAGGATAAAGTTAGTATTTGGCCGAGATACCCTCGATTCTTGTCGGTTCTGACCGTTCTGACCAAGTTGCGGATGAGACCTCAAATTGCAATGCGCGTTCGTCGGAATCGCAGACATTCGGGTCAGACCAGCAGAAAAATTGAGGAATCTTGATTTAGAGACAAGATACCCAAAAATTCGACATTTTTCAACGTATCTCGGCTATTTATGAACCGATCCTGAAATTCTTGGGTGGGTTCGTCAGGGCTCCAGACACTCCGCTGCCCCGCACCGAAAATTCAGAAAAAAGTTAGTATTTGGCCGAGAAACCCTCGATTCTCGTCGGTTCTGACCGTTCTGACCAAGTTACGGATGAGACGTCAAATTGCAATGGGCGTTCTTCCGAATCGCAGACATTCGGGTCAGACCAGCAGAAAAATTGAGGAATCTTGATTTAGAGACAAGATAGCCAAAAATTCGACATTTTTCAACGTATCTCGGCTATTTATGAACCGATCCTGAAATTCTTGGGTGGGTTCGTCAGGGCTCCAGACACTCAGCTGCCCCGCACCGAAAATTCAGAAAAAAGTTAGTATTTGGCCGAGAAACCCTCGATTCTCGTCGGTTCTGACCGTTCTGACCAAGTTACGGATGAGACGCCGAATTGCAATGCGCGTTCTTCCGAATCGCAGACATTCGGGTCAGACCAGCAGAAAAATTGAGGAATCATGATTTAGAGACAAGATAGCCAGAAATTCGACATTTTTCAACGAATCTCGGCTATTCATGAACCGATCCTGAAATTCTTGGGTGGGTTGGTCAGGGCTCCAGACACTCAGCTGCCCCGCACCGAAAATTCAGAAAAAAGTTAGTATTTGGCCGAGAAACCCTCGATTCTCGTCGGTTCTGACCGTTCTGACCAAGTTACGGATGAGACCTCAAATTGCAATGCGCGTTCGTCGGAATCGCAGACATTCGGGTCAGACCAGCAGAAAAATTGAGGAATCTTGATTTAGAGACAAGATAGCCAAAAATTCGACATTTTTCAACGTATCTCGGCTATTTATGAACCGATCCTGAAATTCTTGGGTGGGTTCGTCAGGGCTCCAGACACTCAGCTGCCCCGCACCGAAAATTCAGAAAAAAGTTAGTATTTGGCCGAGAAACCCTCGATTCTCGTCGGTTCTGACCGTTCTGACCAAGTTACGGATGAGACGCCGAATTGCAATGCGCGTTCTTCCGAATCGCAGACATTCGGGTCAGACCAGCAGAAAAATTGAGGAATCTTGATTTAGAGACAAGATAGCCAGAAATTCGACATTTTTCAACGAATCTCGGCTATTTATGAACCGATCCTGAAATTCTTGGGTGGGTTCGTCAGGGCTCCAGACACTCAGCTGCCCCGCACCGAAATTTCAGGAAAAAGTTAGTATTTGGCCGAGATACCCTCGATTCTTGTCGGTTCTGACCGTTCTGACCAAGTTGCGGATGAGACCTCAAATTGCAATGCGCGTTCTTCCGAATCGCAGACATTCGGGTCAGACCAGCAGAAAAATTGAGGAATCTTGATTTAGAGACAAGATAGCCAGAAATTCGACATTTTTCAACGAATCTCGGCTATTTATGAACCGATCCTGAAATTCTTGGGTGGGTTCGTCAGGGCTCCAGACACTCAGCTGCCCCGCACCGAAATTTCAGGAAAAAGTTAGTATTTGGCCGAGATACCCTCGATTCTTGTCGGTTCTGACCGTTCTGACCAAGTTGCGAATGAGACCTCAAATTGCAATGCGCGTTCGTCGGAATCGCAGACATTCGGGTCAGACCAGCAGAAAAATTGAGGAATCTTGATTTAGAGACAAGATAGCCAAAAATTCGACATTTTTGAACGTATCTCGGCTATTTATGAACCGATCCTGAAATTCTTGGGTGGGTTCGTCAGGGCTCCAGACACTCAGCTGCCCCGCACCGAAAATTCAGAAAAAAGTTAGTATTTGGCCGAGAAACCCTCGATTCTCGTCGGTTCTGACCGTTCTGACCAAGTTACGGATGAGACGTCGAATTGCAATGCGCGTTCTTCCGAATCGCAGACATTCGGGTCAGACCAGCAGAAAAATTGAGGAATCATGATTTAGAGACAAGATAGCCAGAAATTCGACATTTTTCAACGAATCTCGGCTATTTATGAACCGATCCTGAAATTCTTGGGTGGGTTGGTCAGGGCTCCAGACACTCAGCTGCCCCGCACCGAAAATTCAGAAAAAAGTTAGTATTTGGCCGAGAAACCCTCGATTCTCGTCGGTTCTGACCGTTCTGACCAAGTTACGGATGAGACCTCAAATTGCAATGCGCGTTCGTCGGAATCGCAGACATTCGGGTCAGACCAGCAGAAAAATTGAGGAATCTTGATTTAGAGACAAGATAGCCAAAAATTCGACATTTTTCAACGTATCTCGGCTATTTATGAACCGATCCTGAAATTCTTGGGTGGGTTGGTCAGGGCTCCAGACACTCAGCTGCCCCGCACCGAAAATTCAGAAAAAAGTTAGTATTTGGCCGAGAAACCCTCGATTCTTGTCGGTTCTGACCGTTCTGACCAAGTTGCGGATGAGACCTCAAATTGCAATGCGCGTTCTTCCGAATCGCAGACATTCGGGTCAGACCAGCAGAAAAATTGAGGAATCTTGATTTAGAGACAAGATAGCCAGAAATTCGACATTTTTCAACGAATCTCGGCTATTTATGAACCGATCCTGAAATTCTTGGGTGGGTTCGTCAGGGCTCCAGACACTCAGCTGCCCCGCACCGAAATTTCAGGAAAAAGTTAGTATTTGGCCGAGATACCCTCGATTCTTGTCGGTTCTGACCGTTCTGACCAAGTTGCGGATGAGACCTCAAATTGCAATGCGCGTTCGTCGGAATCGCAGACATTCGGGTCAGACCAGCAGAAAAATTGAGGAATCTTGATTTAGAGACAAGATAGCCAGAAATTCGACATTTTTCAACGAATCTCGGCTATTTATGAACCGATCCTGAAATTCTTGGGTGGGTTCGTCAGGGCTCCAGACACTCAGCTGCCCCGCACCGAAATTTCAGGAAAAAGTTAGTATTTGGCCGAGATACCCTCGATTCTTGTCGGTTCTGACCGTTCTGACCAAGTTGCGGATGAGACCTCAAATTGCAATGCGCGTTCTTCCGAATCGCAGACATTCGGGTCAGACCAGCAGAAAAATTGAGGAATCTTGATTTAGAGACAAGATAGCCAGAAATTCGACATTTTTCAACGTATCTCGGCTATTTATGAACCGATCCTGAAATTCTTGGGTGGGTTCGTCAGGGCTACAGACACTCAGCTGCCCCGCACCGAAAATTCAGGAAAAAGTTAGTATTTGGCCAAGATACCCTCGATTCTTGTCGGTTCTGACCGTTCTGACCAAGTTGCGGATGAGACCTCAAATTGCAATGCGCGTTCGTCGGAATCGCAGACATTCGGGTCAGACCAGCAGAAAAATTGAGGAATCTTGATTTAGAGACAAGATAGCCAAAAATTCGACATTTTTCAACGTATCTCGGCTATTTATGAACCGATCCTGAAATTCTTGGGTGGGTTCGTCAGGGCTCCAGACACTCAGCTGCCCCGCACCGAAAATTCAGAAAAAAGTTAGTATTTGGCCGAGAAACCCTCGATTCTCGTCGGTTCTGACCGTTCTGACCAAGTTACGGATGAGACGTCGAATTGCAATGCGCGTTCTTCCGGATCGCAGACATTCGGGTCAGACCAGCAGAAAAATTGAGGAATCTTGATTTAGAGACAAGATAGCCAAAAATTCGACATTTTTCAACGTATCTCGGCTATTTATGAACCGATCCTGAAATTCTTGGGTGGGTTGGTCAGGGCTCCAGACACTCAGCTGCCCCGCACCGAAATTTCAGGAAAAAGTTAGTATTTGGCCGAGATACCCTCGATTCTTGTCGGTTCTGACCGTTCTGACCAAGTTGCGGATGAGACCTCAAATTGCAATGCGCGTTCGTCGGAATCGCAGACATTCGGGTCAGACCAGCAGAAAAATTGAGGAATCTTGTTTTAGAGACAAGATAGCCAAAAATTCGACATTTTTCAACGTATCTCGGCTATTTATGAACCGATCCTGAAATTCTTGGGTGGGTTCGTCAGGGCTACAGACACTCAGCTGCCCCGCACCGAAAATTCAGGAAAAAGTTAGTATTTGGCCAAGATACCCTCGATTCTTGTCGGTTCTGACCGTTCTGACCAAGTTGCGGATGAGACCTCAAATTGCAATGCGCGTTCGTCGGAATCGCAGACATTCGGGTCAGACCAGCAGAAAAATTGAGGAATCTTGATTTAGAGACAAGATAGCCAAAAATTCGACATTTTTCAACGTATCTCGGCTATTTATGAACCGATCCTGAAATTCTTGGGTGGGTTCGTCAGGGCTCCAGACACTCAGCTGCCCCGCACCGAAAATTCAGAAAAAAGTTAGTATTTGGCCGAGAAACCCTCGATTCTCGTCGGTTCTGACCGTTCTGACCAAGTTACGGATGAGACGTCGAATTGCAATGCGCGTTCTTCCGGATCGCAGACATTCGGGTCAGACCAGCAGAAAAATTGAGGAATCTTGATTTAGAGACAAGATAGCCAAAAATTCGACATTTTTCAACGTATCTCGGCTATTTATGAACCGATCCTGAAATTCTTGGGTGGGTTCGTCAGGGCTCCAGACACTCAGCTGCCCCGCACCGGAAATTCAGGATAAAGTTAGTATTTGGCCGAGATACCCTCGATTCTTGTCGGTTCTGACCGTTCTGACCAAGTTGCGGATGAGACCTCAAATTGCAATGCGCGTTCGTCGGAATCGCAGACATTCGGGTCAGACCAGCAGAAAAATTGAGGAATCTTGATTTAGAGACAAGATAGCCAAAAATTCGACATTTTTCAACGTATCTCGGCTATTTATGAACCGATCCTGAAATTCTTGGGTGGGTTCGTCAGGGCTCCAGACACTCCGCTGCCCCGCACCGAAAATTCAGAAAAAAGTTAGTATTTGGCCGAGAAACCCTCGATTCTCGTCGGTTCTGACCGTTCTGACCAAGTTACGGATGAGACGCCGAATTGCAATGCGCGTTCTTCCGAATCGCAGACATTCGGGTCAGACCAGCAGAAAAATTGAGGAATCATGATTTAGAGACAAGATAGCCAGAAATTCGACATTTTTCAACGAATCTCGGCTATTTATGAACCGATCCTGAAATTCTTGGGTGGGTTCGTCAGGGCTCCAGACACTCAGCTGCCCCGCACCGAAATTTCAGGAAAAAGTTAGTATTTGGCCGAGATACCCTCGATTCTTGTCGGTTCTGACCGTTCTGACCAAGTTGCGGATGAGACCTCAAATTGCAATGCGCGTTCGTCGGAATCGCAGACATTCGGGTCAGACCAGCAGAAAAATTGAGGAATCTTGATTTAGAGACAAGATAGCCAAAAATTCGACATTTTTTAACGTATCTCGGCTATTTATGAACCGATCCTGAAATTCTTGGGTGGGTTCGTCAGGGCTCCAGACACTCAGCTGCCCCGCACCGAAAATTCAGAAAAAAGTTAGTATTTGGCCGAGAAACCCTCGATTCTCGTCGGTTCTGACCGTTCTGACCAAGTTACGGATGAGACGTCGAATTGCAATGCGCGTTCTTCCGAATCGCAGACATTCGGGTCAGACCAGCAGAAAAATTGAGGAATCATGATTTAGAGACAAGATAGCCAGAAATTCGACATTTTTCAACGAATCTCGGCTATTCATGAACCGATCCTGAAATTCTTGGGTGGGTTGGTCAGGGCTCCAGACACTCAGCTGCCCCGCACCGAAAATTCAGAAAAAAGTTAGTATTTGGCCGAGAAACCCTCGATTCTCGTCGGTTCTGACCGTTCTGACCAAGTTACGGATGAGACCTCAAATTGCAATGCGCGTTCGTCGGAATCGCAGACATTCGGGTCAGACCAGCAGAAAAATTGAGGAATCTTGATTTAGAGACAAGATAGCCAAAAATTCGACATTTTTCAACGTATCTCGGCTATTTATGAACCGATCCTGAAATTCTTGGGTGGGTTCGTCAGGGCTCCAGACACTCAGCTGCCCCGCACCGAAAATTCAGAAAAAAGTTAGTATTTGGCCGAGAAACCCTCGATTCTCGTCGGTTCTGACCGTTCTGACCAAGTTACGGATGAGACGCCGAATTGCAATGCGCGTTCTTCCGAATCGCAGACATTCGGGTCAGACCAGCAGAAAAATTGAGGAATCTTGATTTAGAGACAAGATAGCCAGAAATTCGACATTTTTCAACGAATCTCGGCTATTTATGAACCGATCCTGAAATTCTTGGGTGGGTTCGTCAGGGCTCCAGACACTCAGCTGCCCCGCACCGAAATTTCAGGAAAAAGTTAGTATTTGGCCGAGATACCCTCGATTCTTGTCGGTTCTGACCGTTCTGACCAAGTTGCGGATGAGACCTCAAATTGCAATGCGCGTTCTTCCGAATCGCAGACATTCGGGTCAGACCAGCAGAAAAATTGAGGAATCTTGATTTAGAGACAAGATAGCCAGAAATTCGACATTTTTCAACGAATCTCGGCTATTTATGAACCGATCCTGAAATTCTTGGGTGGGTTCGTCAGGGCTCCAGACACTCAGCTGCCCCGCACCGAAATTTCAGGAAAAAGTTAGTATTTGGCCGAGATACCCTCGATTCTTGTCGGTTCTGACCGTTCTGACCAAGTTGCGGATGAGACCTCAAATTGCAATGCGCGTTCGTCGGAATCGCAGACATTCGGGTCAGACCAGCAGAAAAATTGAGGAATCTTGATTTAGAGACAAGATAGCCAAAAATTCGACATTTTTGAACGTATCTCGGCTATTTATGAACCGATCCTGAAATTCTTGGGTGGGTTCGTCAGGGCTCCAGACACTCAGCTGCCCCGCACCGAAAATTCAGAAAAAAGTTAGTATTTGGCCGAGAAACCCTCGATTCTCGTCGGTTCTGACCGTTCTGACCAAGTTACGGATGAGACGTCGAATTGCAATGCGCGTTCTTCCGAATCGCAGACATTCGGGTCAGACCAGCAGAAAAATTGAGGAATCATGATTTAGAGACAAGATAGCCAGAAATTCGACATTTTTCAACGAATCTCGGCTATTTATGAACCGATCCTGAAATTCTTGGGTGGGTTGGTCAGGGCTCCAGACACTCAGCTGCCCCGCACCGAAAATTCAGAAAAAAGTTAGTATTTGGCCGAGAAACCCTCGATTCTCGTCGGTTCTGACCGTTCTGACCAAGTTACGGATGAGACCTCAAATTGCAATGCGCGTTCGTCGGAATCGCAGACATTCGGGTCAGACCAGCAGAAAAATTGAGGAATCTTGATTTAGAGACAAGATAGCCAAAAATTCGACATTTTTCAACGTATCTCGGCTATTTATGAACCGATCCTGAAATTCTTGGGTGGGTTGGTCAGGGCTCCAGACACTCAGCTGCCCCGCACCGGAAATTCAGAAAAAAGTTAGTATTTGGCCGAGAAACCCTCGATTCTTGTCGGTTCTGACCGTTCTGACCAAGTTGCGGATGAGACCTCAAATTGCAATGCGCGTTCTTCCGAATCGCAGACATTCGGGTCAGACCAGCAGAAAAATTGAGGAATCTTGATTTAGAGACAAGATAGCCAGAAATTCGACATTTTTCAACGAATCTCGGCTATTTATGAACCGATCCTGAAATTCTTGGGTGGGTTCGTCAGGGCTCCAGACACTCAGCTGCCCCGCACCGAAATTTCAGGAAAAAGTTAGTATTTGGCCGAGATACCCTCGATTCTTGTCGGTTCTGACCGTTCTGACCAAGTTGCGGATGAGACCTCAAATTGCAATGCGCGTTCGTCGGAATCGCAGACATTCGGGTCAGACCAGCAGAAAAATTGAGGAATCTTGATTTAGAGACAAGATAGCCAGAAATTCGACATTTTTCAACGAATCTCGGCTATTTATGAACCGATCCTGAAATTCTTGGGTGGGTTCGTCAGGGCTCCAGACACTCAGCTGCCCCGCACCGAAATTTCAGGAAAAAGTTAGTATTTGGCCGAGATACCCTCGATTCTTGTCGGTTCTGACCGTTCTGACCAAGTTGCGGATGAGACCTCAAATTGCAATGCGCGTTCTTCCGAATCGCAGACATTCGGGTCAGACCAGCAGAAAAATTGAGGAATCTTGATTTAGAGACAAGATAGCCAGAAATTCGACATTTTTCAACGAATCTCGGCTATTTATGAACCGATCCTGAAATTCTTGGGTGGGTTCGTCAGGGCTCCAGACACTCAGCTGCCCCGCACCGAAATTTCAGGAAAAAGTTAGTATTTGGCCGAGATACCCTCGATTCTTGTCGGTTCTGA
This sequence comes from Diprion similis, assembly GCF_021155765.1. NCBI lineage: Eukaryota > Metazoa > Arthropoda > Insecta > Hymenoptera > Diprionidae > Diprion > Diprion similis. The sequence goes on along the minus strand of NC_060105.1, from coordinate 14,716,834 downwards.
CCGTTCTGACCAAGTTGCGGATGAGACCTCAAATTGCAATGCGCGTTCGTCGGAATCGCAGACATTCGGGTCAGACCAGCAGAAAAATTGAGGAATCTTGATTTAGAGACAAGATAGCCAAAAATTCGACATTTTTTAACGTATCTCGGCTATTTATGAACCGATCCTGAAATTCTTGGGTGGGTTCGTCAGGGCTCCAGACACTCAGCTGCCCCGCACCGAAAATTCAGAAAAAAGTTAGTATTTGGCCGAGAAACCCTCGATTCTCGTCGGTTCTGACCGTTCTGACCAAGTTACGGATGAGACGTCGAATTGCAATGCGCGTTCTTCCGAATCGCAGACATTCGGGTCAGACCAGCAGAAAAATTGAGGAATCATGATTTAGAGACAAGATAGCCAGAAATTCGACATTTTTCAACGAATCTCGGCTATTTATGAACCGATCCTGAAATTCTTGGGTGGGTTGGTCAGGGCTCCAGACACTCAGCTGCCCCGCACCGAAAATTCAGAAAAAAGTTAGTATTTGGCCGAGAAACCCTCGATTCTCGTCGGTTCTGACCGTTCTGACCAAGTTACGGATGAGACCTCAAATTGCAATGCGCGTTCGTCGGAATCGCAGACATTCGGGTCAGACCAGCAGAAAAATTGAGGAATCTTGATTTAGAGACAAGATAGCCAAAAATTCGACATTTTTCAACGTATCTCGGCTATTTATGAACCGATCCTGAAATTCTTGGGTGGGTTGGTCAGGGCTCCAGACACTCAGCTGCCCCGCACCGAAAATTCAGAAAAAAGTTAGTATTTGGCCGAGAAACCCTCGATTCTTGTCGGTTCTGACCGTTCTGACCAAGTTGCGGATGAGACCTCAAATTGCAATGCGCGTTCTTCCGAATCGCAGACATTCGGGTCAGACCAGCAGAAAAATTGAGGAATCTTGATTTAGAGACAAGATAGCCAGAAATTCGACATTTTTCAACGAATCTCGGCTATTTATGAACCGATCCTGAAATTCTTGGGTGGGTTCGTCAGGGCTCCAGACACTCAGCTGCCCCGCACCGAAATTTCAGGAAAAAGTTAGTATTTGGCCGAGATACCCTCGATTCTTGTCGGTTCTGACCGTTCTGACCAAGTTGCGGATGAGACCTCAAATTGCAATGCGCGTTCGTCGGAATCGCAGACATTCGGGTCAGACCAGCAGAAAAATTGAGGAATCTTGATTTAGAGACAAGATAGCCAAAAATTCGACATTTTTTAACGTATCTCGGCTATTTATGAACCGATCCTGAAATTCTTGGGTGGGTTCGTCAGGGCTCCAGACACTCAGCTGCCCCGCACCGAAAATTCAGAAAAAAGTTAGTATTTGGCCGAGAAACCCTCGATTCTCGTCGGTTCTGACCGTTCTGACCAAGTTACGGATGAGACGTCGAATTGCAATGCGCGTTCTTCCGAATCGCAGACATTCGGGTCAGACCAGCAGAAAAATTGAGGAATCATGATTTAGAGACAAGATAGCCAGAAATCCGACATTTTTCAACGAATCTCGGCTATTTATGAACCGATCCTGAAATTCTTGGGTGGGTTGGTCAGGGCTCCAGACACTCAGCTGCCCCGCACCGAAATTTCAGGAAAAAGTTAGTATTTGGCCGAGATACCCTCGATTCTTGTCGGTTCTGACCGTTCTGACCAAGTTGCGGATGAGACCTCAAATTGCAATGCGCGTTCGTCGGAATCGCAGACATTCGGGTCAGACCAGCAGAAAAATTGAGGAATCTTGTTTTAGAGACAAGATAGCCAAAAATTCGACATTTTTCAACGTATCTCGGCTATTTATGAACCGATCCTGAAATTCTTGGGTGGGTTCGTCAGGGCTACAGACACTCAGCTGCCCCGCACCGAAAATTCAGGAAAAAGTTAGTATTTAGCCGAGATACCCTCGATTCTTGTCGGTTCTGACCGTTCTGACCAAGTTGCGGATGAGACCTCAAATTGCAATGCGCGTTCGTCGGAATCGCAGACATTCGGGTCAGACCAGCAGAAAAATTGAGGAATCTTGATTTAGAGACAAGATAGCCAAAAATTCGACATTTTTCAACGTATCTCGGCTATTTATGAACCGATCCTGAAATTCTTGGGTGGGTTCGTCAGGGCTCCAGACACTCAGCTGCCCCGCACCGAAAATTCAGAAAAAAGTTAGTATTTGGCCGAGAAACCCTCGATTCTCGTCGGTTCTGACCGTTCTGACCAAGTTACGGATGAGACGTCGAATTGCAATGCGCGTTCTTCCGAATCGCAGACATTCGGGTCAGACCAGCAGAAAAATTGAGGAATCTTGATTTAGAGACAAGATAGCCAAAAATTCGACATTTTTCAACGTATCTCGGCTATTTATGAACCGATCCTGAAATTCTTGGGTGGGTTCGTCAGGGCTCCAGACACTCAGCTGCCCCGCACCGGAAATTCAGGAAAAAGTTAGTATTTGGCCGAGATACCCTCGATTCTTGTCGGTTCTGACCGTTCTGACCAAGTTGCGGATGAGACCTCAAATTGCAATGCGCGTTCGTCGGAATCGCAGACATTCGGGTCAGACCAGCAGAAAAATTGAGGAATCTTGATTTAGAGACAAGATAGCCAAAAATTCGACATTTTTCAACGTATCTCGGCTATTTATGAACCGATCCTGAAATTCTTGGGTGGGTTCGTCAGGGCTCCAGACACTCCGCTGCCCCGCACCGAAAATTCAGAAAAAAGTTAGTATTTGGCCGAGAAACCCTCGATTCTCGTCGGTTCTGACCGTTCTGACCAAGTTACGGATGAGACGTCGAATTGCAATGGGCGTTCTTCCGAATCGCAGACATTCGGGTCAGACCAGCAGAAAAATTGAGGAATCTTGATTTAGAGACAAGATAGCCAAAAATTCGACATTTTTCAACGAATCTCGGCTATTTATGAACCGATCCTGAAATTCTTGGGTGGGTTCGTCAGGGCTCCAGACACTCAGCTGCCCCGCACCGAAATTTCAGGAAAAAGTTAGTATTTGGCCGAGATACCCTCGATTCTTGTCGGTTCTGACCGTTCTGACCAAGTTGCGGATGAGACCTCAAATTGCAATGCGCGTTCTTCCGAATCGCAGACATTCGGGTCAGACCAGCAGAAAAATTGAGGAATCTTGATTTAGAGACAAGATAGCCAGAAATTCGACATTTTTCAACGAATCTCGGCTATTTATGAACCGATCCTGAAATTCTTGGGTGGGTTCGTCAGGGCTCCAGACACTCAGCTGCCCCGCACCGAAATTTCAGGAAAAAGTTAGTATTTGGCCGAGATACCCTCGATTCTTGTCGGTTCTGACCGTTCTGACCAAGTTGCGGATGAGACCTCAAATTGCAATGCGCGTTCGTCGGAATCGCAGACATTCGGGTCAGACCAGCAGAAAAATTGAGGAATCTTGATTTAGAGACAAGATAGCCAAAAATTCGACATTTTTTAACGTATCTCGGCTATTTATGAACCGATCCTGAAATTCTTGGGTGGGTTCGTCAGGGCTCCAGACACTCAGCTGCCCCGCACCGAAAATTCAGAAAAAAGTTAGTATTTGGCCGAGAAACCCTCGATTCTCGTCGGTTCTGACCGTTCTGACCAAGTTACGGATGAGACGTCGAATTGCAATGCGCGTTCTTCCGAATCGCAGACATTCGGGTCAGACCAGCAGAAAAATTGAGGAATCATGATTTAGAGACAAGATAGCCAGAAATTCGACATTTTTCAACGAATCTCGGCTATTTATGAACCGATCCTGAAATTCTTGGGTGGGTTGGTCAGGGCTCCAGACACTCAGCTGCCCCGCACCGAAAATTCAGAAAAAAGTTAGTATTTGGCCGAGAAACCCTCGATTCTCGTCGGTTCTGACCGTTCTGACCAAGTTACGGATGAGACCTCAAATTGCAATGCGCGTTCGTCGGAATCGCAGACATTCGGGTCAGACCAGCAGAAAAATTGAGGAATCTTGATTTAGAGACAAGATAGCCAAAAATTCGACATTTTTCAACGTATCTCGGCTATTTATGAACCGATCCTGAAATTCTTGGGTGGGTTCGTCAGGGCTCCAGACACTCAGCTGCCCCGCACCGAAAATTCAGAAAAAAGTTAGTATTTGGCCGAGAAACCCTCGATTCTCGTCGGTTCTGACCGTTCTGACCAAGTTACGGATGAGACGCCGAATTGCAATGCGCGTTCTTCCGAATCGCAGACATTCGGGTCAGACCAGCAGAAAAATTGAGGAATCATGATTTAGAGACAAGATAGCCAGAAATTCGACATTTTTCAACGAATCTCGGCTATTTATGAACCGATCCTGAAATTCTTGGGTGGGTTGGTCAGGGCTCCAGACACTCAGCTGCCCCGCACCGAAAATTCAGAAAAAAGTTAGTATTTGGCCGAGAAACCCTCGATTCTCGTCGGTTCTGACCGTTCTGACCAAGTTACGGATGAGACCTCAAATTGCAATGCGCGTTCGTCGGAATCGCAGACGTTCGGGTCAGACCAGCAGAAAAATTGAGGAATCTTGATTTAGAGACAAGATAGCCAAAAATTCGACATTTTTCAACGTATCTCGGCTATTTATGAACCGATCCTGAAATTCTTGGGTGGGTTCGTCAGGGCTCCAGACACTCAGCTGCCCCGCACCGAAAATTCAGAAAAAAGTTAGTATTTGGCCGAGAAACCCTCGATTCTCGTCGGTTCTGACCGTTCTGACCAAGTTACGGATGAGACGCCGAATTGCAATGCGCGTTTTTCCGAATCGCAGACATTCGGGTCAGACCAGCAGAAAAATTGAGGAATCTTGATTTAGAGACAAGATAGCCAAAAATTCGACATTTTTCAACGAATCTCGGCTATTTATGAACCGATCCTGAAATTCTTGGGTGGGTTCGTCAGGGCTCCAGACACTCAGCTGCCCCGCACCGAAATTTCAGGAAAAAGTTAGTATTTGGCCGAGATACCCTCGATTCTTGTCGGTTCTGACCGTTCTGACCAAGTTGCGGATGAGACCTCAAATTGCAATGCGCGTTCTTCCGAATCGCAGACATTCGGGTCAGACCAGCAGAAAAATTGAGGAATCTTGATTTAGAGACAAGATAGCCAGAAATTCGACATTTTTCAACGAATCTCGGCTATTTATGAACCGATCCTGAAATTCTTGGGTGGGTTCGTCAGGGCTCCAGACACTCAGCTGCCCCGCACCGAAATTTCAGGAAAAAGTTAGTATTTGGCCGAGATACCCTCGATTCTTGTCGGTTCTGACCGTTCTGACCAAGTTGCGGATGAGACCTCAAATTGCAATGCGCGTTCGTCGGAATCGCAGACATTCGGGTCAGACCAGCAGAAAAATTGAGGAATCTTGATTTAGAGACAAGATAGCCAAAAATTCGACATTTTTTAACGTATCTCGGCTATTTATGAACCGATCCTGAAATTCTTGGGTGGGTTCGTCAGGGCTCCAGACACTCAGCTGCCCCGCACCGAAAATTCAGAAAAAAGTTAGTATTTGGCCGAGAAACCCTCGATTCTCGTCGGTTCTGACCGTTCTGACCAAGTTACGGATGAGACGTCGAATTGCAATGCGCGTTCTTCCGAATCGCAGACATTCGGGTCAGACCAGCAGAAAAATTGAGGAATCATGATTTAGAGACAAGATAGCCAGAAATTCGACATTTTTCAACGAATCTCGGCTATTTATGAACCGATCCTGAAATTCTTGGGTGGGTTGGTAAGGGCTCCAGACACTCAGCTGCCCCGCACCGAAAATTCAGAAAAAAGTTAGTATTTGGCCGAGAAACCCTCGATTCTCGTCGGTTCTGACCGTTCTGACCAAGTTACGGATGAGACCTCAAATTGCAATGCGCGTTCGTCGGAATCGCAGACATTCGGGTCAGACCAGCAGAAAAATTGAGGAATCTTGATTTAGAGACAAGATAGCCAAAAATTCGACATTTTTCAACGTATCTCGGCTATTTATGAACCGATCCTGAAATTCTTGGGTGGGTTGGTCAGGGCTCCAGACACTCAGCTGCCCCGCACCGAAAATTCAGAAAAAAGTTAGTATTTGGCCGAGAAACCCTCGATTCTTGTCGGTTCTGACCGTTCTGACCAAGTTGCGGATGAGACCTCAAATTGCAATGCGCGTTCTTCCGAATCGCAGACATTCGGGTCAGACCAGCAGAAAAATTGAGGAATCTTGATTTAGAGACAAGATAGCCAGAAATTCGACATTTTTCAACGAATCTCGGCTATTTATGTACCGATCCTGAAATTCTTGGGTGGGTTCGTCAGGGCTCCAGACACTCAGCTGCCCCGCACCGAAATTTCAGGAAAAAGTTAGTATTTGGCCGAGATACCCTCGATTCTTGTCGGTTCTGACCGTTCTGACCAAGTTGCGGATGAGACCTCAAATTGCAATGCGCGTTCGTCGGAATCGCAGACATTCGGGTCAGACCAGCAGAAAAATTGAGGAATCTTGATTTAGAGACAAGATAGCCAAAAATTCGACATTTTTCAACGTATCTCGGCTATTTATGAACCGATCCTGAAATTCTTGGGTGGGTTGGTCAGGGCTCCAGACACTCAGCTGCCCCGCACCGAAAATTCAGAAAAAAGTTAGTATTTGGCCGAGAAACCCTCGATTCTTGTCGGTTCTGACCGTTCTGACCAAGTTGCGGATGAGACCTCAAATTGCAATGCGCGTTCTTCCGAATCGCAGACATTCGGGTCAGACCAGCAGAAAAATTGAGGAATCTTGATTTAGAGACAAGATAGCCAGAAATTCGACATTTTTCAACGAATCTCGGCTATTTATGTACCGATCCTGAAATTCTTGGGTGGGTTCGTCAGGGCTCCAGACACTCAGCTGCCCCGCACCGAAATTTCAGGAAAAAGTTAGTATTTGGCCGAGATACCCTCGATTCTTGTCGGTTCTGACCGTTCTGACCAAGTTGCGGATGAGACCTCAAATTGCAATGCGCGTTCGTCGGAATCGCAGACATTCGGGTCAGACCAGCAGAAAAATTGAGGAATCTTGATTTAGAGACAAGATAGCCAAAAATTCGACATTTTTTAACGTATCTCGGCTATTTATGAACCGATCCTGAAATTCTTGGGTGGGTTCGTCAGGGCTCCAGACACTCAGCTGCCCCGCACCGAAAATTCAGAAAAAAGTTAGTATTTGGCCGAGAAACCCTCGATTCTCGTCGGTTCTGACCGTTCTGACCAAGTTACGGATGAGACGTCGAATTGCAATGCGCGTTCTTCCGAATCGCAGACATTCGGGTCAGACCAGCAGAAAAATTGAGGAATCATGATTTAGAGACAAGATAGCCAGAAATTCGACATTTTTCAACGAATCTCGGCTATTTATGAACCGATCCTGAAATTCTTGGGTGGGTTGGTCAGGGCTCCAGACACTCAGCTGCCCCGCACCGAAATTTCAGGAAAAAGTTAGTATTTGGCCGAGATACCCTCGATTCTTGTCGGTTCTGACCGTTCTGACCAAGTTGCGGATGAGACCTCAAATTGCAATGCGCGTTCGTCGGAATCGCAGACATTCGGGTCAGACCAGCAGAAAAATTGAGGAATCTTGTTTTAGAGACAAGATAGCCAAAAATTCGACATTTTTCAACGTATCTCGGCTATTTATGAACCGATCCTGAAATTCTTGGGTGGGTTCGTCAGGGCTACAGACACTCAGCTGCCCCGCACCGAAAATTCAGGAAAAAGTTAGTATTTGGCCGAGATACCCTCGATTCTTGTCGGTTCTGACCGTTCTGACCAAGTTGCGGATGAGACCTCAAATTGCAATGCGCGTTCGTCGGAATCGCAGACATTCGGGTCAGACCAGCAGAAAAATTGAGGAATCTTGATTTAGAGACAAGATAGCCAAAAATTCGACATTTTTCAACGTATCTCGGCTATTTATGAACCGATCCTGAAATTCTTGGGTGGGTTCGTCGGGGCTCCAGACACTCAGCTGCCCCGCACCGAAAATTCAGAAAAAAGTTAGTATTTGGCCGAGAAACCCTCGATTCTCGTCGGTTCTGACCGTTCTGACCAAGTTACGGATGAGACGTCGAATTGCAATGCGCGTTCTTCCGAATCGCAGACATTCGGGTCAGACCAGCAGAAAAATTGAGGAATCTTGATTTCGAGACAAGATAGCCAAAAATTCGACATTTTTCAACGTATCTCGGCTATTTATGAACCGATCCTGAAATTCTTGGGTGGGTTCGTCAGGGCTCCAGACACTCAGCTGCCCCGCACCGGAAATTCAGGAAAAAGTTAGTATTTGGCCGAGATACCCTCGATTCTTGTCGGTTCTGACCGTTCTGACCAAGTTGCGGATGAGACCTCAAATTGCAATGCGCGTTCGTCGGAATCGCAGACATTCGGGTCAGACCAGCAGAAAAATTGAGGAATCTTGATTTAGAGACAAGATAGCCAAAAATTCGACATTTTTCAACGTATCTCGGCTATTTATGAACCGATCCTGAAATTCTTGGGTGGGTTCGTCAGGGCTCCAGACACTCCGCTGCCCCGCACCGAAAATTCAGAAAAAAGTTAGTATTTGGCCGAGAAACCCTCGATTCTCGTCGGTTCTGACCGTTCTGACCAAGTTACGGATGAGACGTCGAATTGCAATGGGCGTTCTTCCGAATCGCAGACATTCGGGTCAGACCAGCAGAAAAATTGAGGAATCTTGATTTAGAGACAAGATAGCCAAAAATTCGACATTTTTCAACGTATCTCGGCTATTTATGAACCGATCCTGAAATTCTTGGGTGGGTTCGTCAGGGCTCCAGACACTCAGCTGCCCCGCACCGAAAATTCAGAAAAAAGTTAGTATTTGGCCGAGAAACCCTCGATTCTCGTCGGTTCTGACCGTTCTGACCAAGTTACGGATGAGACGCCGAATTGCAATGCGCGTTCTTCCGAATCGCAGACATTCGGGTCAGACCAGCAGAAAAATTGAGGAATCATGATTTAGAGACAAGATAGCCAGAAATTCGACATTTTTCAACGAATCTCGGCTATTTATGAACCGATCCTGAAATTCTTGGGTGGGTTGGTCAGGGCTCCAGACACTCAGCTGCCCCGCACCGAAAATTCAGAAAAAAGTTAGTATTTGGCCGAGATACCCTCGATTCTTGTCGGTTCTGACCGTTCTGACCAAGTTGCGGATGAGACCTCAAATTGCAATGCGCGTTCGTCGGAATCGCAGACATTCGGGTCAGACCAGCAGAAAAATTGAGGAATCTTGATTTAGAGACAAGATAGCCAAAAATTCGACATTTTTCAACGTATCTCGGCTATTTATGAACCGATCCTGAAATTCTTGGGTGGGTTCGTCAGGGCTCCAGACACTCAGCTGCCCCGCACCGAAAATTCAGAAAAAAGTTAGTATTTGGCCGAGAAACCCTCGATTCTCGTCGGTTCTGACCGTTCTGACCAAGTTACGGATGAGACGTCGAATTGCAATGCGCGTTCTTCCGAATCGCAGACATTCGGGTCAGACCAGCAGAAAAATTGAGGAATCATGATTTAGAGACAAGATAGCCAGAAATTCGACATTTTTCAACGAATCTCGGCTATTTATGAACCGATCCTGAAATTCTTGGGTGGGTTGGTCAGGGCTCCAGACACTCAGCTGCCCCGCACCGAAATTTCAGGAAAAAGTTAGTATTTGGCCGAGATACCCTCGATTCTTGTCGGTTCTGACCGTTCTGACCAAGTTGCGGATGAGACCTCAAATTGCAATGCGCGTTCGTCGGAATCGCAGACATTCGGGTCAGACCAGCAGAAAAATTGAGGAATCTTGTTTTAGAGACAAGATAGCCAAAAATTCGACATTTTTCAACGTATCTCGGCTATTTATGAACCGATCCTGAAATTCTTGGGTGGGTTCGTCAGGGCTACAGACACTCAGCTGCCCCGCACCGAAAATTCAGGAAAAAGTTAGTATTTGGCCGAGATACCCTCGATTCTTGTCGGTTCTGACCGTTCTGACCAAGTTGCGGATGAGACCTCAAATTGCAATGCGCGTTCTTCCGAATCGCAGACATTCGGGTCAGACCAGCAGAAAAATTGAGGAATCTTGATTTAGAGACAAGATAGCCAAAAATTCGACATTTTTTAACGTATCTCGGCTATTTATGAACCGATCCTGAAATTCTTGGGTGGGTTCGTCAGGGCTCCAGACACTCAGCTGCCCCGCACCGAAAATTCAGAAAAAAGTTAGTATTTGGCCGAGAAACCCTCGATTCTCGTCGGTTCTGACCGTTCTGACCAAGTTACGGATGAGACGTCGAATTGCAATGCGCGTTCTTCCGAATCGCAGACATTCGGGTCAGACCAGCAGAAAAATTGAGGAATCATGATTTAGAGACAAGATAGCCAGAAATTCGACATTTTTCAACGAATCTCGGCTATTTATGAACCGATCCTGAAATTCTTGGGTGGGTTGGTCAGGGCTCCAGACACTCAGCTGCCCCGCACCGAAAATTCAGAAAAAAGTTAGTATTTGGCCGAGAAACCCTCGATTCTCGTCGGTTCTGACCGTTCTGACCAAGTTACGGATGAGACCTCAAATTGCAATGCGCGTTCGTCGGAATCGCAGACATTCGGGTCAGACCAGCAGAAAAATTGAGGAATCTTGATTTAGAGACAAGATAGCCAAAAATTCGACATTTTTCAACGTATCTCGGCTATTTATGAACCGATCCTGAAATTCTTGGGTGGGTTCGTCAGGGCTCCAGACACTCAGCTGCCCCGCACCGAAATTTCAAGAAAAAGTTAGTATTTGGCCGAGATACCCTCGATTCTTGTCGGTTCTGACCGTTCTGACCAAGTTGCGGATGAGACCTCAAATTGCAATGCGCGTTCTTCCGAATCGCAGACATTCGGGTCAGACCAGCAGAAAAATTGAGGAATCTTGATTTAGAGACAAGATAGCCAGAAATTCGACATTTTTCAACGAATCTCGGCTATTTATGAACCGATCCTGAAATTCTTGGGTGGGTTCGTCAGGGCTCCAGACACTCAGCTGCCCCGCACCGAAATTTCAGGAAAAAGTTAGTATTTGGCCGAGATACCCTCGATTCTTGTCGGTTCTGACCGTTCTGACCAAGTTGCGGATGAGACCTCAAATTGCAATGCGCGTTCGTCGGAATCGCAGACATTCGGGTCAGACCAGCAGAAAAATTGAGGAATCTTGATTTAGAGACAAGATAGCCAAAAATTCGACATTTTTTAACGTATCTCGGCTATTTATGAACCGATCCTGAAACTCTTGGGTGGGTTCGTCAGGGCTCCAGACACTCAGCTGCCCCGCACCGAAAATTCAGAAAAAAGTTAGTATTTGGCCGAGAAACCCTCGATTCTCGTCGGTTCTGACCGTTCTGACCAAGTTACGGATGAGACGTCGAATTGCAATGCGCGTTCTTCCGAATCGCAGACATTCGGGTCAGACCAGCAGAAAAATTGAGGAATCATGATTTAGAGACAAGATAGCCAGAAATTCGACATTTTTCAACGAATCTCGGCTATTTATGAACCGATCCTGAAATTCTTGGGTGGGTTGGTCAGGGCTCCAGACACTCAGCTGCCCCGCACCGAAATTTCAGGAAAAAGTTAGTATTTGGCCGAGATACCCTCGATTCTTGTCGGTTCTGACCGTTCTGACCAAGTTGCGGATGAGACCTCAAATTGCAATGCGCGTTCGTCGGAATCGCAGACATTCGGGTCAGACCAGCAGAAAAATTGAGGAATCTTGTTTTAGAGACAAGATAGCCAAAAATTCGACATTTTTCAACGTATCTCGGCTATTTATGAACCGATCCTGAAATTCTTGGGTGGGTTCGTCAGGGCTACAGACACTCAGCTGCCCCGCACCGAAAATTCAGGAAAAAGTTAGTATTTGGCCGAGATACCCTCGATTCTTGTCGGTTCTGACCGTTCTGACCAAGTTGCGGATGAGACCTCAAATTGCAATGCGCGTTCTTCCGAATCGCAGACATTCGGGTCAGACCAGCAGAAAAATTGAGGAATCTTGATTTAGAGACAAGATAGCCAAAAATTCGACATTTTTTAACGTATCTCGGCTATTTATGAACCGATCCTGAAATTCTTGGGTGGGTTCGTCAGGGCTCCAGACACTCAGCTGCCCCGCACCGTAAAATTCAGAAAAAAGTTAGTATTTGGCCGAGAAACCCTCGATTCTCGTCGGTTCTGACCGTTATGACCAAGTTACGGATGAGACGTCGAATTGCAATGCGCGTTCTTCCGAATCGCAGACATTCGGGTCAGACCAGCAGAAAAATTGAGGAATCATGATTTAGAGACAAGATAGCCAGAAATTCGACATTTTTCAACGAATCTCGGCTATTTATGAACCGATCCTGAAATTCTTGGGTGGGTTGGTCAGGGCTCCAGACACTCAGCTGCCCCGCACCGAAAATTCAGAAAAAAGTTAGTATTTGGCCGAGAAACCCTCGATTCTCGTCGGTTCTGACCGTTCTGACCAAGTTACGGATGAGACCTCAAATTGCAATGCGCGTTGGTCGGAATCGCAGACATTCGGGTCAGACCAGCAGAAAAATTGAGGAATCTTGATTTAGAGACAAGATAGCCAAAAATTCGACATTTTTCAACGTATCTCGGCTATTTATGAACCGATCCTGAAATTCTTGGGTGGGTTCGTCAGGGCTCCAGACACTCAGCTGCCCCGCACCGAAAATTCAGAAAAAAGTTAGTATTTGGCCGAGAAACCCTCGATTCTCGTCGGTTCTGACCGTTCTGACCAAGTTACGGATGAGACCTCAAATTGCAATGCGCGTTCGTCGGAATCGCAGACATTCGGGTCAGACCAGCAGAAAAATTGAGGAATCTTGATTTAGAGACAAGATAGCCAAAAATTCGACATTTTTCAACGTATCTCGGCTATTTATGAACCGATCCTGAAATTCTTGGGTGGGTTCGTCAGGGCTCCAGACACTCAGCTGCCCCGCACCGAAAATTCAGAAAAAAGTTAGTATTTGGCCGAGAAACCCTCGATTCTCGTCGGTTCTGACCGTTCTGACCAAGTTACGGATGAGACGCCGAATTGCAATGCGCGTTCTTCCGAATCGCAGACATTCGGGTCAGACCAGCAGAAAAATTGAGGAATCTTGATTTAGAGACAAGATAGCCAGAAATTCGACATTTTTCAACGAATCTCGGCTATTTATGAACCGATCCTGAAATTCTTGGGTGGGTTCGTCAGGGCTCCAGACACTCAGCTGCCCCGCACCGAAATTTCAGGAAAAAGTTAGTATTTGGCCGAGATACCCTCGATTCTTGTCGGTTCTGACCGTTCTGACCAAGTTGCGGATGAGACCTCAAATTGCAATGCGCGTTCTTCCGAATCGCAGACATTCGGGTCAGACCAGCAGAAAAATTGAGGAATCTTGATTTAGAGACAAGATAGCCAGAAATTCGACATTTTTCAACGAATCTCGGCTATTTATGAACCGATCCTGAAATTCTTGGGTGGGTTCGTCAGGGCTCCAGACACTCAGCTGCCCCGCACCGAAATTTCAGGAAAAAGTTAGTATTTGGCCGAGATACCCTCGATTCTTGTCGGTTCTGACCGTTCTGACCAAGTTGCGGATGAGACCTCAAATTGCAATGCGCGTTCGTCGGAATCGCAGACATTCGGGTCAGACCAGCAGAAAAATTGAGGAATCTTGATTTAGAGACAAGATAGCCAAAAATTCGACATTTTTTAACGTATCTCGGCTATTTATGAACCGATGCTGAAATTCTTGGGTGGGTTCGTCAGGGCTCCAGACACTCAGCTGCCCCGCACCGAAAATTCAGAAAAAAGTTAGTATTTGGCCGAGAAACCCTCGATTCTCGTCGGTTCTGACCGTTCTGACCAAGTTACGGATGAGACGTCGAATTGCAATGCGCGTTCTTCCGAATCGCAGACATTCGGGTCAGACCAGCAGAAAAATTGAGGAATCATGATTTAGAGACAAGATAGCCAGAAATTCGACATTTTTCAACGAATCTCGGCTATTTATGAACCGATCCTGAAATTCTTGGGTGGGTTGGTCAGGGCTCCAGACACTCAGCTGCCCCGCACCGAAATTTCAGGAAAAAGTTAGTATTTGGCCGAGATACCCTCGATTCTTGTCGGTTCTGACCGTTCTGACCAAGTTGCGGATGAGACCTCAAATTGCAATGCGCGTTCGTCGGAATCGCAGACATTCGGGTCAGACCAGCAGAAAAATTGAGGAATCTTGTTTTAGAGACAAGATAGCCAAAAATTCGACATTTTTCAACGTATCTCGGCTATTTATGAACTGATCCTGAAATTCTTGGGTGGGTTCGTCAGGGCTACAGACACTCAGCTGCCCCGCACCGAAAATTCAGAAAAAAGTTAGTATTTGGCCGAGATACCCTCGATTCTTGTCGGTTCTGACCGTTCTGACCAAGTTGCGGATGGGACCTCAAATTGCAATGCGCGTTCTTCCGAATCGCAGACATTCGGGTCAGACCAGCAGAAAAATTGAGGAATCTTGATTTAGAGACAAGATAGCCAAAAATTCGACATTTTTTAACGTATCTCGGCTATTTATGAACCGATCCTGAAATTCTTGGGTGGGTTCGTCAGGGCTCCAGACACTCAGCTGCCCCGCACCGAAAATTCAGAAAAAAGTTAGTATTTGGCGGAGAAACCCTCGATTCTCGTCGGTTCTGACCGTTCTGACCAAGTTACGGATGAGACGTCAAATTGCAATGCGCGTTCTTCCGAATCGCAGACATTCGGGTCAGACCAGCAGAAAAATTGAGGAATCATGATTTAGAGACAAGATAGCCAGAAATTCGACATTTTTCAACGAATCTCGGCTATTTATGAACCGATCCTGAAATTCTTGGGTGGGTTGGTCAGGGCTCCAGACACTCAGCTGCTTCGCACCGAAAATTCAGAAAAAAGTTAGTATTTGGCCGAGAAACCCTCGATTCTCGTCGGTTCTGACCGTTCTGACCAAGTTACGGATGAGACCTCAAATTGCAATGCGCGTTCGTCGGAATCGCAGACATTCGGGTCAGACCAGCAGAAAAATTGAGGAATCTTGATTTAGAGACAAGATAGCCAAAAATTCGACATTTTTCAACGTATCTCGGCTATTTATGAACCGATCCTGAAATTCTTGGGTGGGTTCGTCAGGGCTCCAGACACTCAGCTGCCCCGCACCGAAAATTCAGAAAAAAGTTAGTATTTGGCCGAGAAACCCTCGATTCTCGTCGGTTCTGACCGTTCTGACCAAGTTACGGATGAGACGCCGAATTGCAATGCGCGTTCTTCCGAATCGCAGACATTCGGGTCAGACCAGCAGAAAAATTGAGGAATCTTGATTTAGAGACAAGATAGCCAGAAATTCGACATTTTTCAACGAATCTCGGCTATTTATGAACCGATCCTGAAATTCTTGGGTGGGTTCGTCAGGGCTCCAGACACTCAGCTGCCCCGCACCGAAATTTCAGGAAAAAGTTAGTATTTGGCCGAGATACCCTCGATTCTTGTCGGTTCTGACCGTTCTGACCAAGTTGCGGATGAGACCTCAAATTGCAATGCGCGTTCTTCCGAATCGCAGACATTCGGGTCAGACCAGCAGAAAAATTGAGGAATCTTGATTTAGAGACAAGATAGCCAGAAATTCGACATTTTTCAACGAATCTCGGCTATTTATGAACCGATCCTGAAATTCTTGGGTGGGTTCGTCAGGGCTCCAGACACTCAGCTGCCCCGCACCGAAATTTCAGGAAAAAGTTAGTATTTGGCCGAGATACCCTCGATTCTTGTCGGTTCTGACCGTTCTGACCAAGTTGCGGATGAGACCTCGAATTGCAATGCGCGTTCGTCGGAATCGCAGACATTCGGGTCAGACCAGCAGAAAAATTGAGGAATCTTGATTTAGAGACAAGATAGCCAAAAATACGACATTTTTTAACGTATCTCGGCTATTTATGAACCGATCCTGAAATTCTTGGGTGGGTTCGTCAGGGCTCCAGACACTCAGCTGCCCCGCACCGAAAATTCAGAAAAAAGTTAGTATTTGGCCGAGAAACCCTCGATTCTCGTCGGTTCTGACCGTTCTGACCAAGTTACGGATGAGACGTCGAATTGCAATGCGCGTTCTTCCGAATCGCAGACATTCGGGTCAGACCAGCAGAAAAATTGAGGAATCATGATTTAGAGACAAGATAGCCAGAAATTCGACATTTTTCAACGAATCTCGGCTATTTATGAACCGATCCTGAAATTCTTGGGTGGGTTGGTCAGGGCTCCAGACACTCAGCTGCCCCGCACCGAAATTTCAGGAAAAAGTTAGTATTTGGCCGAGATACCCTCGATTCTTGTCGGTTCTGACCGTTCTGACCAAGTTGCGGATGAGACCTCAAATTGCAATGCGCGTTCGTCGGAATCGCAGACATTCGGGTCAGACCAGCAGAAAAATTGAGGAATCTTGTTTTAGAGACAAGATAGCCAAAAATTCGACATTTTTCAACGTATCTCGGCTATTTATGAACCGATCCTGAAATTCTTGGGTGGGTTCGTCAGGGCTACAGACACTCAGCTGCCCCGCACCGAAAATTCAGGAAAAAGTTAGTATTTGGCCGAGATACCCTCGATTCTTGTCGGTTCTGACCGTTCTGACCAAGTTGCGGATGAGACCTCAAATTGCAATGCGCGTTCGTCGGAATCGCAGACATTCGGGTCAGACCAGCAGAAAAATTGAGGAATCTTGATTTAGAGACAAGATAGCCAAAAATTCGACATTTTTCAACGTATCTCGGCTATTTATGAACCGATCCTGAAATTCTTGGGTGGGTTCGTCAGGGCTCCAGACACTCAGCTGCCCCGCACCGAAAATTCAGAAAAAAGTTAGTATTTGGCCGAGAAACCCTCGATTCTCGTCGGTTCTGACCGTTCTGACCAAGTTACGGATGAGACGTCGAATTGCAATGCGCGTTCTTCCGAATCGCAGACATTCGGGTCAGACCAGCAGAAAAATTGAGGAATCTTGATTTAGAGACAAGATAGCCAAAAATTCGACATTTTTCAACGTATCTCGGCTATTTATGAACCGATCCTGAAATTCTTGGGTGGGTTCGTCAGGGCTCCAGACACTCAGCTGCCCCGCACCGGAAATTCAGGAAAAAGTTAGTATTTGGCCGAGATACCCTCGATTCTTGTCGGTTCTGACCGTTCTGACCAAGTTGCGGATGAGACCTCAAATTGCAATGCGCGTTCGTCGGAATCGCAGACATTCGGGTCAGACCAGCAGAAAAATTGAGGAATCTTGATTTAGAGACAAGATAGCCAAAAATTCGACATTTTTCAACGTATCTCGGCTATTTATGAACCGATCCTGAAATTCTTGGGTGGGTTCGTCAGGGCTCCAGACACTCCGCTGCCCCGCACCGAAAATTCAGAAAAAAGTTAGTATTTGGCCGAGAAACCCTCGATTCTCGTCGGTTCTGACCGTTCTGACCAAGTTACGGATGAGACGTCGAATTGCAATGGGCGTTCTTCCGAATCGCAGACATTCGGGTCAGACCAGCAGAAAAATTGAGGAATCTTGATTTAGAGACAAGATAGCCAAAAATTCGACATTTTTCAACGAATCTCGGCTATTTATGAACCGATCCTGAAATTCTTGGGTGGGTTCGTCAGGGCTCCAGACACTCAGCCGCCCCGCACTGAAAATTCAGAAAAAAGTTAGTATTTGGCCGAGAAACCCTCGATTCTCGTCGGTTCTGACCGTTCTGACCAAGTTACGGATGAGACGCCGAATTGCAATGCGCGTTCTTCCGAATCGCAGACATTCGGGTCAGACCAGCAGAAAAATTGAGGAATCTTGATTTAGAGACAAGATAGCCAGAAATTCGACATTTTTCAACGAATCTCGGCTATTTATGAACCGATCCTGAAATTCTTGGGTGGGTTCGTCAGGGCTCCAGACACTCAGCTGCCCCGCACCGAAATTTCAGGAAAAAGTTAGTATTTGGCCGAGATACCCTCGATTCTTGTCGGTTCTGACCGTTCTGACCAAGTTGCGGATGAGACCTCAAATTGCAATGCGCGTTCGTCGGAATCGCAGACATTCGGGTCAGACCAGCAGAAAAATTGAGGAATCTTGATTTAGAGACAAGATAGCCAAAAATTCGACATTTTTCAACGTATCTCGGCTATTTATGAACCGATCCTGAAATTCTTGGGTGGGTTCGTCAGGGCTCCAGACACTCAGCTGCCCCGCACCGAAAATTCAGAAAAAAGTTAGTATTTGGCCGAGAAACCCTCGATTCTCGTCGGTTCTGACCGTTCTGACCAAGTTACGGATGAGACGTCGAATTGCAATGCGCGTTCTTCCGAATCGCAGACATTCGGGTCAGACCAGCAGAAAAATTGAGGAATCTTGATTTAGAGACAAGATAGCCAAAAATTCGACATTTTTCAACGTATCTCGGCTATTTATGAACCGATCCTGAAATTCTTGGGTGGGTTCGTCAGGGCTCCAGACACTCAGCTGCCCCGCACCGGAAATTCAGGAAAAAGTTAGTATTTGGCCGAGATACCCTCGATTCTTGTCGGTTCTGACCGTTCTGACCAAGTTGCGGATGAGACCTCAAATTGCAATGCGCGTTCGTCGGAATCGCAGACATTCGGGTCAGACCAGCAGAAAAATTGAGGAATCTTGATTTAGAGACAAGATAGCCAAAAATTCGACATTTTTCAACGTATCTCGGCTATTTATGAACCGATCCTGAAATTCTTGGGTGGGTTCGTCAGGGCTCCAGACACTCCGCTGCCCCGCACCGAAAATTCAGAAAAAAGTTAGTATTTGGCCGAGAAACCCTCGATTCTCGTCGGTTCTGACCGTTCTGACCAAGTTACGGATGAGACGTCGAATTGCAATGGGCGTTCTTCCGAATCGCAGACATTCGGGTCAGACCAGCAGAAAAATTGAGGAATCTTGATTTAGAGACAAGATAGCCAAAAATTCGACATTTTTCAACGAATCTCGGCTATTTATGAACCGATCCTGAAATTCTTGGGTGGGTTCGTCAGGGCTCCAGACACTCAGCCGCCCCGCACTGAAAATTCAGAAAAAAGTTAGTATTTGGCCGAGAAACCCTCGATTCTCGTCGGTTCTGACCGTTCTGACCAAGTTACGGATGAGACGCCGAATTGCAATGCGCGTTCTTCCGAATCGCAGACATTCGGGTCAGACCAGCAGAAAAATTGAGGAATCTTGATTTAGAGACAAGATAGCCAGAAATTCGACATTTTTCAACGAATCTCGGCTATTTATGAACCGATCCTGAAATTCTTGGGTGGGTTCGTCAGGGCTCCAGACACTCAGCTGCCCCGCACCGAAATTTCAGGAAAAAGTTAGTATTTGGCCGAGATACCCTCGATTCTTGTCGGTTCTGACCGTTCTGACCAAGTTGCGGATGAGACCTCAAATTGCAATGCGCGTTCGTCGGAATCGCAGACATTCGGGTCAGACCAGCAGAAAAATTGAGGAATCTTGATTTAGAGACAAGATAGCCAAAAATTCGACATTTTTTAACGTATCTCGGCTATTTATGAACCGATCCTGAAATTCTTGGGTGGGTTCGTCAGGGCTCCAGACACTCAGCTGCCCCGCACCGAAAATTCAGAAAAAAGTTAGTATTTGGCCGAGAAACCCTCGATTCTCGTCGGTTCTGACCGTTCTGACCAAGTTACGGATGAGACGTCGAATTGCAATGCGCGTTCTTCCGAATCGCAGACATTCGGGTCAGACCAGCAGAAAAATTGAGGAATCATGATTTAGAGACAAGATAGCCAGAAATTCGACATTTTTCAACGAATCTCGGCTATTTATGAACCGATCCTGAAATTCTTGGGTGGGTTGGTCAGGGCTCCAGACACTCAGCTGCCCCGCACCGAAATTTCAGGAAAAAGTTAGTATTTGGCCGAGATACCCTCGATTCTTGTTGGTTCTGACCGTTCTGACCAAGTTGCGGATGAGACCTCAAATTGCAATGCGCGTTCGTCGGAATCGCAGACATTCGGGTCAGACCAGCAGAAAAATTGAGGAATCTTGTTTTAGAGACAAGATAGCCAAAAATTCGACATTTTTCAACGTATCTCGGCTATTTATGAACCGATCCTGAAATTCTTGGGTGGGTTCGTCAGGGCTACAGACACTCAGCTGCCCCGCACCGAAAATTCAGGAAAAAGTTAGTATTTGGCCGAGATACCCTCGATTCTTGTCGGTTCTGACCGTTCTGACCAAGTTGCGGATGAGACCTCAAATTGCAATGCGCGTTCTTCCGAATCGCAGACATTCGGGTCAGACCAGCAGAAAAATTGAGGAATCTTGATTTAGAGACAAGATAGCCAAAAATTCGACATTTTTTAACGTATCTCGGCTATTTATGAACCGATCCTGAAATTCTTGGGTGGGTTCGTCAGGGCTCCAGACACTCAGCTGCCCCGCACCGAAAATTCAGAAAAAAGTTAGTATTTGGCCGAGAAACCCTCGATTCTCGTCGGTTCTGACCGTTATGACCAAGTTACGGATGAGACGTCGAATTGCAATGCGCGTTCTTCCGAATCGCAGACATTCGGGTCAGACCAGCAGAAAAATTGAGGAATCATGATTTAGAGACAAGATAGCCAGAAATTCGACATTTTTCAACGAATCTCGGCTATTTATGAACCGATCCTGAAATTCTTGGGTGGTTTGGTCAGGGCTCCAGACACTCAGCTGCCCCGCACCGAAAATTCAGAAAAAAGTTAGTATTTGGCCGAGAAACCCTCGATTCTCGTCGGTTCTGACCGTTCTGACCAAGTTACGGATGAGACCTCAAATTGCAATGCGCGTTGGTCGGAATCGCAGACATTCGGGTCAGACCAGCAGAAAAATTGAGGAATCTTGATTTAGAGACAAGATAGCCAAAAATTCGACATTTTTCAACGTATCTCGGCTATTTATGAACCGATCCTGAAATTCTTGGGTGGGTTCGTCAGGGCTCCAGACACTCAGCTGCCCCGCACCGAAAATTCAGAAAAAAGTTAGTATTTGGCCGAGAAACCCTCGATTCTCGTCGGTTCTGACCGTTCTGACCAAGTTACGGATGAGACCTCAAATTGCAATGCGCGTTCGTCGGAATCGCAGACATTCGGGTCAGACCAGCAGAAAAATTGAGGAATCTTGATTTAGAGACAAGATAGCCAAAAATTCGACATTTTTCAACGTATCTCGGCTATTTATGAACCGATCCTGAAATTCTTGGGTGGGTTCGTCAGGGCTCCAGACACTCAGCTGCCCCGCACCGAAAATTCAGAAAAAAGTTAGTATTTGGCCGAGAAACCCTCGATTCTCGTCGGTTCTGACCGTTCTGACCAAGTTACGGATGAGACGCCGAATTGCAATGCGCGTTCTTCCGAATCGCAGACATTCGGGTCAGACCAGCAGAAAAATTGAGGAATCTTGATTTAGAGACAAGATAGCCAGAAATTCGACATTTTTCAACGAATCTCGGCTATTTATGAACCGATCCTGAAATTCTTGGGTGGGTTCGTCAGGGCTCCAGACACTCAGCTGCCCCGCACCGAAATTTCAGGAAAAAGTTAGTATTTGGCCGAGATACCCTCGATTCTTGTCGGTTCTGACCGTTCTGACCAAGTTGCGGATGAGACCTCAAATTGCAATGCGCGTTCTTCCGAATCGCAGACATTCGGGTCAGACCAGCAGAAAAATTGAGGAATCTTGATTTAGAGACAAGATAGCCAGAAATTCGACATTTTTCAACGAATCTCGGCTATTTATGAACCGATCCTGAAATTCTTGGGTGGGTTCGTCAGGGCTCCAGACACTCAGCTGCCCCGCACCGAAATTTCAGGAAAAAGTTAGTATTTGGCCGAGATACCCTCGATTCTTGTCGGTTCTGACCGTTCTGACCAAGTTGCGGATGAGACCTCAAATTGCAATGCGCGTTCGTCGGAATCGAAGACATTCGGGTCAGACCAGCAGAAAAATTGAGGAATCTTGATTTAGAGACAAGATAGCCAAAAATTCGACATTTTTTAACGTATCTCGGCTATTTATGAACCGATCCTGAAATTCTTGGGTGGGTTCGTCAGGGCTCCAGACACTCAGCTGCCCCGCACCGAAAATTCAGAAAAAAGTTAGTATTTGGCCGAGAAACCCTCGATTCTCGTCGGTTCTGACCGTTCTGACCAAGTTACGGATGAGACCTCAAATTGCAATGCGCGTTGGTCGGAATCGCAGACATTCGGGTCAGACCAGCAGAAAAATTGAGGAATCTTGATTTAGAGACAAGATAGCCAAAAATTCGACATTTTTCAACGTATCTCGGCTATTTATGAACCGATCCTGAAATTCTTGGGTGGGTTCGTCAGGGCTCCAGACACTCAGCTGCCCCGCACCGAAAATTCAGAAAAAAGTTAGTATTTGGCCGAGAAACCCTCGATTCTCGTCGGTTCTGACCGTTCTGACCAAGTTACGGATGAGACCTCAAATTGCAATGCGCGTTCGTCGGAATCGCAGACATTCGGGTCAGACCAGCAGAAAAATTGAGGAATCTTGATTTAGAGACAAGATAGCCAAAAATTCGACATTTTTCAACGTATCTCGGCTATTTATGAACCGATCCTGAAATTCTTGGGTGGGTTCGTCAGGGCTCCAGACACTCAGCTGCCCCGCACCGAAAATTCAGAAAAAAGTTAGTATTTGGCCGAGAAACCCTCGATTCTCGTCGGTTCTGACCGTTCTGACCAAGTTACGGATGAGACGCCGAATTGCAATGCGCGTTCTTCCGAATCGCAGACATTCGGGTCAGACCAGCAGAAAAATTGAGGAATCTTGATTTAGAGACAAGATAGCCAGAAATTCGACATTTTTCAACGAATCTCGGCTATTTATGAACCGATCCTGAAATTCTTGGGTGGGTTCGTCAGGGCTCCAGACACTCAGCTGCCCCGCACCGAAATTTCAGGAAAAAGTTAGTATTTGGCCGAGATACCCTCGATTCTTGTCGGTTCTGACCGTTCTGACCAAGTTGCGGATGAGACCTCAAATTGCAATGCGCGTTCTTCCGAATCGCAGACATTCGGGTCAGACCAGCAGAAAAATTGAGGAATCTTGATTTAGAGACAAGATAGCCAGAAATTCGACATTTTTCAACGAATCTCGGCTATTTATGAACCGATCCTGAAATTCTTGGGTGGGTTCGTCAGGGCTCCAGACACTCAGCTGCCCCGCACCGAAATTTCAGGAAAAAGTTAGTATTTGGCCGAGATACCCTCGATTCTTGTCGGTTCTGACCGTTCTGACCAAGTTGCGGATGAGACCTCAAATTGCAATGCGCGTTCGTCGGAATCGAAGACATTCGGGTCAGACCAGCAGAAAAATTGAGGAATCTTGATTTAGAGACAAGATAGCCAAAAATTCGACATTTTTTAACGTATCTCGGCTATTTATGAACCGATCCTGAAATTCTTGGGTGGGTTCGTCAGGGCTCCAGACACTCAGCTGCCCCGCACCGAAAATTCAGAAAAAAGTTAGTATTTGGCCGAGAAACCCTCGATTCTCGTCGGTTCTGACCGTTCTGACCAAGTTACGGATGAGACGTCGAATTGCAATGCGCGTTCTTCCGAATCGCAGACATTCGGGTCAGACCAGCAGAAAAATTGAGGAATCATGATTTAGAGACAAGATAGCCAGAAATTCGACATTTTTCAACGAATCTCGGCTATTTATGAACCGATCCTGAAATTCTTGGGTGGGTTGGTCAGGGCTCCAGACACTCAGCTGCCCCGCACCGAAATTTCAGGAAAAAGTTAGTATTTGGCCGAGATACCCTCGATTCTTGTCGGTTCTGACCGTTCTGACCAAGTTGCGGATGAGACCTCAAATTGCAATGCGCGTTCGTCGGAATCGCAGACATTCGGGTCAGACCAGCAGAAAAATTGAGGAATCTTGTTTTAGAGACAAGATAGCCAAAAATTCGACATTTTTCAACGTATCTCGGCTATTTATGAACCGATCCTGAAATTCTTGGGTGGGTTCGTCAGGGCTACAGACACTCAGCTGCCCCGCACCGAAAATTCAGGAAAAAGTTAGTATTTGGCCGAGATACCCTCGATTCTTGTCGGTTCTGACCGTTCTGACCAAGTTGCGGATGAGACCTCAAATTGCAATGCGCGTTCTTCCGAATCGCAGACATTCGGGTCAGACCAGCAGAAAAATTGAGGAATCTTGATTTAGAGACAAGATAGCCAAAAATTCGACATTTTTTAACGTATC
Organism: Diprion similis; assembly: GCF_021155765.1. Lineage (NCBI taxonomy): Eukaryota > Metazoa > Arthropoda > Insecta > Hymenoptera > Diprionidae > Diprion > Diprion similis. The sequence continues at coordinate 14,692,415 of NC_060105.1, read as the reverse complement.
TCGGCTATTTATGAACCGATCCTGAAATTCTTGGGTGGGTTCGTCAGGGCTCCAGACACTCAGCTGCCCCGCACCGAAAATTCAGAAAAAAGTTAGTATTTGGCCGAGAAACCCTCGATTCTCGTCGGTTCTGACCGTTCTGACCAAGTTGCGGATGAGACCTCAAATTGCAATGCGCGTTCGTCGGAATCGCAGACATTCGGGTCAGACCAGCAGAAAAATTGAGGAATCTTGATTTAGAGACAAGATAGCCAAAAATTCGACATTTTTTAACGTATCTCGGCTATTTATGAACCGATCCTGAAATTCTTGGGTGGGTTCGTCAGGGCTCCAGACACTCAGCTGCCCCGCACCGAAAATTCAGAAAAAAGTTAGTATTTGGCCGAGAAACCCTCGATTCTCGTCGGTTCTGACCGTTCTGACCAAGTTACGGATGAGACGTCGAATTGCAATGCGCGTTCTTCCGAATCGCAGACATTCGGGTCAGACCAGCAGAAAAATTGAGGAATCATGATTTAGAGACAAGATAGCCAGAAATTCGACATTTTTCAACGAATCTCGGCTATTTATGAACCGATCCTGAAATTCTTGGGTGGGTTGGTCAGGGCTCCAGACACTCAGCTGCCCCGCACCGAAATTTCAGGAAAAAGTTAGTATTTGGCCGAGATACCCTCGATTCTTGTCGGTTCTGACCGTTCTGACCAAGTTGCGGATGAGACCTCAAATTGCAATGCGCGTTCGTCGGAATCGCAGACATTCGGGTCAGACCAGCAGAAAAATTGAGGAATCTTGTTTTAGAGACAAGATAGCCAAAAATTCGACATTTTTCAACGTATCTCGGCTATTTATGAACCGATCCTGAAATTCTTGGGTGGGTTCGTCAGGGCTCCAGACACTCAGCTGCCCCGCACCGAAATTTCAGGAAAAAGTTAATATTTGGCCGAGATACCCTCGATTCTTGTCGGTTCTGACCGTTCTGACCAAGTTGCGGATGAGACCTCAAATTGCAATGCGCGTTCTTCCGAATCGCAGACATTCGGGTCAGACCAGCAGAAAAATTGAGGAATCTTGATTTAGAGACAAGATAGCCAGAAATTCGACATTTTTCAACGAATCTCGGCTATTTATGAACCGATCCTGAAATTCTTGGGTGGGTTCGTCAGGGCTCCAGACACTCAGCTGCCCCGCACCGAAATTTCAGGAAAAAGTTAGTATTTGGCCGAGATACCCTCGATTCTTGTCGGTTCTGACCGTTCTGACCAAGTTGCGGATGAGACCTCAAATTGCAATGCGCGTTCGTCGGAATCGAAGACATTCGGGTCAGACCAGCAGAAAAATTGAGGAATCTTGATTTAGAGACAAGATAGCCAAAAATTCGACATTTTTTAACGTATCTCGGCTATTTATGAACCGATCCTGAAATTCTTGGGTGGGTTCGTCAGGGCTCCAGACACTCAGCTGCCCCGCACCGAAAATTCAGAAAAAAGTTAGTATTTGGCCGAGAAACCCTCGATTCTCGTCGGTTCTGACCGTTCTGACCAAGTTACGGATGAGACGTCGAATTGCAATGCGCGTTCTTCCGAATCGCAGACATTCGGGTCAGACCAGCAGAAAAATTGAGGAATCATGATTTAGAGACAAGATAGCCAGAAATTCGACATTTTTCAACGAATCTCGGCTATTTATGAACCGATCCTGAAATTCTTGGGTGGGTTGGTCAGGGCTCCAGACACTCAGCTGCCCCGCACCGAAATTTCAGGAAAAAGTTAGTATTTGGCCGAGATACCCTCGATTCTTGTCGGTTCTGACCGTTCTGACCAAGTTGCGGATGAGACCTCAAATTGCAATGCGCGTTCGTCGGAATCGCAGACATTCGGGTCAGACCAGCAGAAAAATTGAGGAATCTTGTTTTAGAGACAAGATAGCCAAAAATTCGACATTTTTCAACGTATCTCGGCTATTTATGAACCGATCCTGAAATTCTTGGGTGGGTTCGTCAGGGCTACAGACACTCAGCTGCCCCGCACCGAAAATTCAGGAAAAAGTTAGTATTTGGCCGAGATACCCTCGATTCTTGTCGGTTCTGACCGTTCTGACCAAGTTGCGGATGAGACCTCAAATTGCAATGCGCGTTCTTCCGAATCGCAGACATTCGGGTCAGACCAGCAGAAAAATTGAGGAATCTTGATTTAGAGACAAGATAGCCAAAAATTCGACATTTTTTAACGTATCTCGGCTATTTATGAACCGATCCTGAAATTCTTGGGTGGGTTCGTCAGGGCTCCAGACACTCAGCTGCCCCGCACCGAAAATTCAGAAAAAAGTTAGTATTTGGCCGAGAAACCCTCGATTCTCGTCGGTTCTGACCGTTCTGACCAAGTTGCGGATGAGACCTCAAATTGCAATGCGCGTTCGTCGGAATCGCAGACATTCGGGTCAGACCAGCAGAAAAATTGAGGAATCTTGATTTAGAGACAAGATAGCCAAAAATTCGACATTTTTTAACGTATCTCGGCTATTTATGAACCGATCCTGAAATTCTTGGGTGGGTTCGTCAGGGCTCCAGACACTCAGCTGCCCCGCACCGAAAATTCAGAAAAAAGTTAGTATTTGGCCGAGAAACCCTCGATTCTCGTCGGTTCTGACCGTTCTGACCAAGTTACGGATGAGACGTCGAATTGCAATGCGCGTTCTTCCGAATCGCAGACATTCGGGTCAGACCAGCAGAAAAATTGAGGAATCATGATTTAGAGACAAGATAGCCAGAAATTCGACATTTTTCAACGAATCTCGGCTATTTATGAACCGATCCTGAAATTCTTGGGTGGGTTCGTCAGGGCTCCAGACACTCAGCTGCCCCGCACCGAAAATTCAGAAAAAAGTTAGTATTTGGCCGAGAAACCCTCGATTCTCGTCGGTTCTGACCGTTCTGACCAAGTTGCGGATGAGACCTCAAATTGCAATGCGCGTTCGTCGGAATCGCAGACATTCGGGTCAGACCAGCAGAAAAATTGAGGAATCTTGATTTAGAGACAAGATAGCCAAAAATTCGACATTTTTTAACGTATCTCGGCTATTTATGAACCGATCCTGAAATTCTTGGGTGGGTTCGTCAGGGCTCCAGACACTCAGCTGCCCCGCACCGAAAATTCAGAAAAAAGTTAGTATTTGGCCGAGAAACCCTCGATTCTCGTCGGTTCTGACCGTTCTGACCAAGTTACGGATGAGACGTCGAATTGCAATGCGCGTTCTTCCGAATCGCAGACATTCGGGTCAGACCAGCAGAAAAATTGAGGAATCATGATTTAGAGACAAGATAGCCAGAAATTCGACATTTTTCAACGAATCTCGGCTATTTATGAACCGATCCTGAAATTCTTGGGTGGGTTGGTCAGGGCTCCAGACACTCAGCTGCCCCGCACCGAAATTTCAGGAAAAAGTTAGTATTTGGCCGAGATACCCTCGATTCTTGTCGGTTCTGACCGTTCTGACCAAGTTGCGGATGAGACCTCAAATTGCAATGCGCGTTCGTCGGAATCGCAGACATTCGGGTCAGACCAGCAGAAAAATTGAGGAATCTTGTTTTAGAGACAAGATAGCCAAAAATTCGACATTTTTCAACGTATCTCGGCTATTTATGAACCGATCCTGAAATTCTTGGGTGGGTTCGTCAGGGCTCCAGACACTCAGCTGCCCCGCACCGAAATTTCAGGAAAAAGTTAATATTTGGCCGAGATACCCTCGATTCTTGTCGGTTCTGACCGTTCTGACCAAGTTGCGGATGAGACCTCAAATTGCAATGCGCGTTCTTCCGAATCGCAGACATTCGGGTCAGACCAGCAGAAAAATTGAGGAATCTTGATTTAGAGACAAGATAGCCAGAAATTCGACATTTTTCAACGAATCTCGGCTATTTATGAACCGATCCTGAAATTCTTGGGTGGGTTCGTCAGGGCTCCAGACACTCAGCTGCCCCGCACCGAAATTTCAGGAAAAAGTTAGTATTTGGCCGAGATACCCTCGATTCTTGTCGGTTCTGACCGTTCTGACCAAGTTGCGGATGAGACCTCGAATTGCAATGCGCGTTCGTCGGAATCGCAGACATTCGGGTCAGACCAGCAGAAAAATTGAGGAATCTTGATTTAGAGACAAGATAGCCAAAAATACGACATTTTTTAACGTATCTCGGCTATTTATGAACCGATCCTGAAATTCTTGGGTGGGTTCGTCAGGGCTCCAGACACTCAGCTGCCCCGCACCGAAAATTCAGAAAAAAGTTAGTATTTGGCCGAGAAACCCTCGATTCTCGTCGGTTCTGACCGTTCTGACCAAGTTACGGATGAGACGTCGAATTGCAATGCGCGTTCTTCCGAATCGCAGACATTCGGGTCAGACCAGCAGAAAAATTGAGGAATCATGATTTAGAGACAAGATAGCCAGAAATTCGACATTTTTCAACGAATCTCGGCTATTTATGAACCGATCCTGAAATTCTTGGGTGGGTTGGTCAGGGCTCCAGACACTCAGCTGCCCCGCACCGAAATTTCAGGAAAAAGTTAGTATTTGGCCGAGATACCCTCGATTCTTGTCGGTTCTGACCGTTCTGACCAAGTTGCGGATGAGACCTCAAATTGCAATGCGCGTTCGTCGGAATCGCAGACATTCGGGTCAGACCAGCAGAAAAATTGAGGAATCTTGTTTTAGAGACAAGATAGCCAAAAATTCGACATTTTTCAACGTATCTCGGCTATTTATGAACCGATCCTGAAATTCTTGGGTGGGTTCGTCAGGGCTACAGACACTCAGCTGCCCCGCACCGAAAATTCAGGAAAAAGTTAGTATTTGGCCGAGATACCCTCGATTCTTGTCGGTTCTGACCGTTCTGACCAAGTTGCGGATGAGACCTCAAATTGCAATGCGCGTTCGTCGGAATCGCAGACATTCGGGTCAGACCAGCAGAAAAATTGAGGAATCTTGATTTAGAGACAAGATAGCCAAAAATTCGACATTTTTCAACGTATCTCGGCTATTTATGAACCGATCCTGAAATTCTTGGGTGGGTTCGTCAGGGCTCCAGACACTCAGCTGCCCCGCACCGAAAATTCAGAAAAAAGTTAGTATTTGGCCGAGAAACCCTCGATTCTCGTCGGTTCTGACCGTTCTGACCAAGTTACGGATGAGACGCCGAATTGCAATGCGCGTTCTTCCGAATCGCAGACATTCGGGTCAGACCAGCAGAAAAATTGAGGAATCTTGATTTAGAGACAAGATAGCCAAAAATTCGACATTTTTCAACGTATCTCGGCTATTTATGAACCGATCCTGAAATTCTTGGGTGGGTTCGTCAGGGCTCCAGACACTCAGCTGCCCCGCACCGGAAATTCAGGAAAAAGTTAGTATTTGGCCGAGATACCCTCGATTCTTGTCGGTTCTGACCGTTCTGACCAAGTTGCGGATGAGACCTCAAATTGCAATGCGCGTTCGTCGGAATCGCAGACATTCGGGTCAGACCAGCAGAAAAATTGAGGAATCTTGATTTAGAGACAAGATAGCCAAAAATTCGACATTTTTTAACGTATCTCGGCTATTTATGAACCGATCCTGAAATTCTTGGGTGGGTTCGTCAGGGCTCCAGACACTCAGCTGCCCCGCACCGAAAATTCAGAAAAAAGTTAGTATTTGGCCGAGAAACCCTCGATTCTCGTCGGTTCTGACCGTTGTGACCAAGTTACGGATGAGACGTCGAATTGCAATGCGCGTTCTTCCGAATCGCAGACATTCGGGTCAGACCAGCAGAAAAATTGAGGAATCATGATTTAGAGACAAGATAGCCAGAAATTCGACATTTTTCAACGAATCTCGGCTATTTATGAACCGATCCTGAAATTCTTGGGTGGGTTGGTCAGGGCTCCAGACACTCAGCTGCCCCGCACCGAAATTTCAGGAAAAAGTTAGTATTTGGCCGAGATACCCTCGATTCTTGTCGGTTCTGACCGTTCTGACCAAGTTGCGGATGAGACCTCAAATTGCAATGCGCGTTCGTCGGAATCGCAGACATTCGGGTCAGACCAGCAGAAAAATTGAGGAATCTTGTTTTAGAGACAAGATAGCCAAAAATTCGACATTTTTCAACGTATCTCGGCTATTTATGAACCGATCCTGAAATTCTTGGGTGGGTTCGTCAGGGCTACAGACACTCAGCTGCCCCGCACCGAAAATTCAGAAAAAAGTTAGTATTTGGCCGAGATACCCTCGATTCTTGTCGGTTCTGACCGTTCTGACCAAGTTGCGGATGAGACCTCAAATTGCAATGCGCGTTCTTCCGAATCGCAGACATTCGGGTCAGACCAGCAGAAAAATTGAGGAATCTTGATTTAGAGACAAGATAGCCAAAAATTCGACATTTTTTAACGTATCTCGGCTATTTATGAACCGATCCTGAAATTCTTGGGTGGGTTCGTCAGGGCTCCAGACACTCAGCTGCCCCGCACCGAAAATTCAGAAAAAAGTTAGTATTTGGCCGAGAAACCCTCGATTCTCGTCGGTTCTGACCGTTCTGACCAAGTTGCGGATGAGACCTCAAATTGCAATGCGCGTTCGTCGGAATCGCAGACATTCGGGTCAGACCAGCAGAAAAATTGAGGAATCTTGATTTAGAGACAAGATAGCCAAAAATTCGACATTTTTTAACGTATCTCGGCTATTTATGAACCGATCCTGAAATTCTTGGGTGGGTTCGTCAGGGCTCCAGACACTCAGCTGCCCCGCACCGAAAATTCAGAAAAAAGTTAGTATTTGGCCGAGAAACCCTCGATTCTCGTCGGTTCTGACCGTTCTGACCAAGTTACGGATGAGACGTCGAATTGCAATGCGCGTTCTTCCGAATCGCAGACATTCGGGTCAGACCAGCAGAAAAATTGAGGAATCATGATTTAGAGACAAGATAGCCAGAAATTCGACATTTTTCAACGAATCTCGGCTATTTATGAACCGATCCTGAAATTCTTGGGTGGGTTGGTCAGGGCTCCAGACACTCAGCTGCCCCGCACCGAAATTTCAGGAAAAAGTTAGTATTTGGCCGAGATACCCTCGATTCTTGTCGGTTCTGACCGTTCTGACCAAGTTGCGGATGAGACCTCAAATTGCAATGCGCGTTCGTCGGAATCGCAGACATTCGGGTCAGACCAGCAGAAAAATTGAGGAATCTTGTTTTAGAGACAAGATAGCCAAAAATTCGACATTTTTCAACGTATCTCGGCTATTTATGAACCGATCCTGAAATTCTTGGGTGGGTTCGTCAGGGCTACAGACACTCAGCTGCCCCGCACCGAAAATTCAGAAAAAAGTTAGTATTTGGCCGAGATACCCTCGATTCTTGTCGGTTCTGACCGTTCTGACCAAGTTGCGGATGAGACCTCAAATTGCAATGCGCGTTCTTCCGAATCGCAGACATTCGGGTCAGACCAGCAGAAAAATTGAGGAATCTTGATTTAGAGACAAGATAGCCAAAAATTCGACATTTTTTAACGTATCTCGGCTATTTATGAACCGATCCTGAAATTCTTGGGTGGGTTCGTCAGGGCTCCAGACACTCAGCTGCCCCGCACCGAAAATTCAGAAAAAAGTTAGTATTTGGCGGAGAAACCCTCGATTCTCGTCGGTTCTGACCGTTCTGACCAAGTTACGGATGAGACGTCAAATTGCAATGCGCGTTCTTCCGAATCGCAGACATTCGGGTCAGACCAGCAGAAAAATTGAGGAATCATGATTTAGAGACAAGATAGCCAGAAATTCGACATTTTTCAACGAATCTCGGCTATTTATGAACCGATCCTGAAATTCTTGGGTGGGTTGGTCAGGGCTCCAGACACTCAGCTGCCCCGCACCGAAAATTCAGAAAAAAGTTAGTATTTGGCCGAGAAACCCTCGATTCTCGTCGGTTCTGACCGTTCTGACCAAGTTACGGATGAGACCTCAAATTGCAATGCGCGTTCGTCGGAATCGCAGACATTCGGGTCAGACCAGCAGAAAAATTGAGGAATCTTGATTTAGAGACAAGATAGCCAAAAATTCGACATTTTTCAACGTATCTCGGCTATTTATGAACCGATCCTGAAATTCTTGGGTGGGTTCGTCAGGGCTCCAGACACTCAGCTGCCCCGCACCGAAAATTCAGAAAAAAGTTAGTATTTGGCCGAGAAACCCTCGATTCTCGTCGGTTCTGACCGTTCTGACCAAGTTACGGATGAGACGCCGAATTGCAATGCGCGTTCTTCCGAATCGCAGACATTCGGGTCAGACCAGCAGAAAAATTGAGGAATCTTGATTTAGAGACAAGATAGCCAGAAATTCGACATTTTTCAACGAATCTCGGCTATTTATGAACCGATCCTGAAATTCTTGGGTGGGTTCGTCAGGGCTCCAGACACTCAGCTGCCCCGCACCGAAATTTCAGGAAAAAGTTAGTATTTGGCCGAGATACCCTCGATTCTTGTCGGTTCTGACCGTTCTGACCAAGTTGCGGATGAGACCTCGAATTGCAATGCGCGTTCGTCGGAATCGCAGACATTCGGGTCAGACCAGCAGAAAAATTGAGGAATCTTGATTTAGAGACAAGATAGCCAAAAATACGACATTTTTTAACGTATCTCGGCTATTTATGAACCGATCCTGAAATTCTTGGGTGGGTTCGTCAGGGCTCCAGACACTCAGCTGCCCCGCACCGAAAATTCAGAAAAAAGTTAGTATTTGGCCGAGAAACCCTCGATTCTCGTCGGTTCTGACCGTTCTGACCAAGTTACGGATGAGACGTCGAATTGCAATGCGCGTTCTTCCGAATCGCAGACATTCGGGTCAGACCAGCAGAAAAATTGAGGAATCATGATTTAGAGACAAGATAGCCAGAAATTCGACATTTTTCAACGAATCTCGGCTATTTATGAACCGATCCTGAAATTCTTGGGTGGGTTGGTCAGGGCTCCAGACACTCAGCTGCCCCGCACCGAAATTTCAGGAAAAAGTTAGTATTTGGCCGAGATACCCTCGATTCTTGTCGGTTCTGACCGTTCTGACCAAGTTGCGGATGAGACCTCAAATTGCAATGCGCGTTCGTCGGAATCGCAGACATTCGGGTCAGACCAGCAGAAAAATTGAGGAATCTTGTTTTAGAGACAAGATAGCCATAAATTCGACATTTTTTAACGTATCTCGGCTATTTATGAACCGATCCTGAAATTCTTGGGTGGGTTCGTCAGGGCTACAGACACTCAGCTGCCCCGCACCGAAAATTCAGGAAAAAGTTAGTATTTGGCCGAGATACCCTCGATTCTTGTCGGTTCTGACCGTTCTGACCAAGTTGCGGATGAGACCTCAAATTGCAATGCGCGTTCGTCGGAATCGCAGACATTCGGGTCAGACCAGCAGAAAAATTGAGGAATCTTGATTTAGAGACAAGATAGCCAAAAATTCGACATTTTTTAACGTATCTCGGCTATTTATGAACCGATCCTGAAATTCTTGGGTGGGTTCGTCAGGGCTCCAGACACTCAGCTGCCCCGCACCGAAAATTCAGAAAAAAGTTAGTATTTGGCCGAGAAACCCTCGATTCTCGTCGGTTCTGACCGTTCTGACCAAGTTACGGATGAGACGTCGAATTGCAATGCGCGTTCTTCCGAATCGCAGACATTCGGGTCAGACCAGCAGAAAAATTGAGGAATCATGATTTAGAGACAAGATAGCCAGAAATTCGACATTTTTCAACGAATCTCGGTTATTTATGAACCGATCCTGAAATTCTTGGGTGGGTTGGTCAGGGCTCCAGACACTCAGCTGCCCCGCACCGAAAATTCAGAAAAAAGTTAGTATTTGGCCGAGAAACCCTCGATTCTCGTCGGTTCTGACCGTTCTGACCAAGTTACGGATGAGACCTCAAATTGCAATGCGCGTTCGTCGGAATCGCAGACATTCGGGTCAGACCAGCAGAAAAATTGAGGAATCTTGATTTAGAGACAAGATAGCCAAAAATTCGACATTTTTCAACGTATCTCGGCTATTTATGAACCGATCCTGAAATTCTTGGGTGGGTTCGTCAGGGCTCCAGACACTCCGCTGCCCCGCACCGAAAATTCAGAAAAAAGTTAGTATTTGGCCGAGAAACCCTCGATTCTCGTCGGTTCTGACCGTTCTGACCAAGTTACGGATGAGACGTCGAATTGCAATGGGCGTTCTTCCGAATCGCAGACATTCGGGTCAGACCAGCAGAAAAATTGAGGAATCTTGATTTAGAGACAAGATAGCCAAAAATTCGACATTTTTCAACGAATCTCGGCTATTTATGAACCGATCCTGAAATTCTTGGGTGGGTTCGTCAGGGCTCCAGACACTCAGCCGCCCCGCACTGAAAATTCAGAAAAAAGTTAGTATTTGGCCGAGAAACCCTCGATTCTCGTCGGTTCTGACCGTTCTGACCAAGTTACGGATGAGACGCCGAATTGCAATGCGCGTTCTTCCGAATCGCAGACATTCGGGTCAGACCAGCAGAAAAATTGAGGAATCTTGATTTAGAGACAAGATAGCCAGAAATTCGACATTTTTCAACGAATCTCGGCTATTTATGAACCGATCCTGAAATTCTTGGGTGGGTTCGTCAGGGCTCCAGACACTCAGCTGCCCCGCACCGAAATTTCAGGAAAAAGTTAGTATTTGGCCGAGATACCCTCGATTCTTGTCGGTTCTGACCGTTCTGACCAAGTTGCGGATGAGACCTCAAATTGCAATGCGCGTTCTTCCGAATCGCAGACATTCGGGTCAGACCAGCAGAAAAATTGAGGAATCTTGATTTAGAGACAAGATAGCCAGAAATTCGACATTTTTCAACGAATCTCGGCTATTTATGACCCGATCCTGAAATTCTTGGGTGGGTTCGTCAGGGCTCCAGACACTCAGCTGCCCCGCACCGAAATTTCAGGAAAAAGTTAGTATTTGGCCGAGATACCCTCGATTCTTGTCGGTTCTGACCGTTCTGACCAAGTTGCGGATGAGACCTCAAATTGCAATGCGCGTTCGTCGGAATCGCAGACATTCGGGTCAGACCAGCAGAAAAATTGAGGAATCTTGATTTAGAGACAAGATAGCCAAAAATTCGACATTTTTCAACGTATCTCGGCTATTTATGAACCGATCCTGAAATTCTTGGGTGGGTTCGTCAGGGCTCCAGACACTCAGCTGCCCCGCACCGAAAAATCAGAAAAAAGTTAGTATTTGGCCGAGAAACCCTCGATTCTCGTCGGTTCTGACCGTTCTGACCAAGTTACGGATGAGACGCCGAATTGCAATGCGCGTTCTTCCGAATCGCAGACATTCGGGTCAGACCAGCAGAAAAATTGAGGAATCTTGATTTAGAGACAAGATAGCCAGAAATTCGACATTTTTCAACGAATCTCGGCTATTTATGAACCGATCCTGAAATTCTTGGGTGGGTTCGTCAGGGCTCCAGACACTCAGCTGCCCCGCACCGAAATTTCAGGAAAAAGTTAGTATTTGGCCGAGATACCCTCGATTCTTGTCGGTTCTGACCGTTCTGACCAAGTTGCGGATGAGACCTCAAATTGCAATGCGCGTTCTTCCGAATCGCAGACATTCGGGTCAGACCAGCAGAAAAATTGAGGAATCTTGATTTAGAGACAAGATAGCCAGAAATTCGACATTTTTCAACGAATCTCGGCTATTTATGACCCGATCCTGAAATTCTTGGGTGGGTTCGTCAGGGCTCCAGACACTCAGCTGCCCCGCACCGAAATTTCAGGAAAAAGTTAGTATTTGGCCGAGATACCCTCGATTCTTGTCGGTTCTGACCGTTCTGACCAAGTTGCGGATGAGACCTCAAATTGCAATGCGCGTTCGTCGGAATCGCAGACATTCGGGTCAGACCAGCAGAAAAATTGAGGAATCTTGATTTAGAGACAAGATAGCCAAAAATTCGACATTTTTCAACGTATCTCGGCTATTTATGAACCGATCCTGAAATTCTTGGGTGGGTTCGTCAGGGCTCCAGACACTCAGCTGCCCCGCACCGAAAAATCAGAAAAAAGTTAGTATTTGGCCGAGAAACCCTCGATTCTCGTCGGTTCTGACCGTTCTGACCAAGTTACGGATGAGACGCCGAATTGCAATGCGCGTTCTTCCGAATCGCAGACATTCGGGTCAGACCAGCAGAAAAATTGAGGAATCTTGATTTAGAGACAAGATAGCCAGAAATTCGACATTTTTTAACGAATCTCGGCTATTTATGAACCGATCCTGAAATTCTTGGGTGGGTTCGTCAGGGCTCCAGACACTCAGCTGCCCCGCACCGAAATTTCAGGAAAAAGTTAGTATTTGGCCGAGATACCCTCGATTCTTGTCGGTTCTGACCGTTCTGACCAAGTTGCGGATGAGACCTCAAATTGCAATGCGCGTTCTTCCGAATCGCAGACATTCGGGTCAGACCAGCAGAAAAATTGAGGAATCTTGATTTAGAGACAAGATAGCCAGAAATTCGACATTTTTCAACGAATCTCGGCTATTTATGAACCGATCCTGAAATTCTTGGGTGGGTTCGTCAGGGCTCCAGACACTCAGCTGCCCCGCACCGAAATTTCAGGAAAAAGTTAGTATTTGGCCGAGATACCCTCGATTCTTGTCGGTTCTGACCGTTCTGACCAAGTTGCGGATGAGACCTCAAATTGCAATGCGCGTTCTTCCGAATCGCAGACATTCGGGTCAGACCAGCAGAAAAATTGAGGAATCTTGATTTAGAGACAAGATAGCCAGAAATTCGACATTTTTCAACGAATCTCGGCTATTTATGAACCGATCCTGAAATTCTTGGGTGGGTTCGTCAGGGCTCCAGACACTCAGCTGCCCCGCACCGAAATTTCAGGAAAAAGTTAGTATTTGGCCGAGATACCCTCGATTCTTGTCGGTTCTGACCGTTCTGACCAAGTTGCGGATGAGACCTCAAATTGCAATGCGCGTTCGTCGGAATCGCAGACATTCGGGTCAGACCAGCAGAAAAATTGAGGAATCTTGATTTAGAGACAAGATAGCCAAAAATTCGACATTTTTTAACGTATCTCGGCTATTTATGAACCGATCCTGAAATTCTTGGGTGGGTTCGTCAGGGCTCCAGACACTCAGCTGCCCCGCACCGAAAATTCAGAAAAAAGTTAGTATTTGGCCGAGAAACCCTCGATTCTCGTCGGTTCTGACCGTTCTGACCAAGTTACGGATGAGACGTCGAATTGCAATGCGCGTTCTTCCGAATCGCAGACATTCGGGTCAGACCAGCAGAAAAATTAAGGAATCATGATTTAGAGACAAGATAGCCAGAAATTCGACATTTTTCAACGAATCTCGGCTATTTATGAACCGATCCTGAAATTCTTGGGTGGGTTGGTCAGGGCTCCAGACACTCAGCTGCCCCGCACCGAAAATTCAGAAAAAAGTTAGTATTTGGCCGAGAAACCCTCGATTCTCGTCGGTTCTGACCGTTCTGACCAAGTTACGGATGAGACCTCAAATTGCAATGCGCGTTCGTCGGAATCGCAGACATTCGGGTCAGACCAGCAGAAAAATTGAGGAATCTTGATTTAGAGACAAGATAGCCAAAAATTCGACATTTTTCAACGTATCTCGGCTATTTATGAACCGATCCTGAAATTCTTGGGTGGGTTCGTCAGGGCTCCAGACACTCAGCTGCCCCGCACCGAAAATTCAGAAAAAAGTTAGTATTTGGCCGAGAAACCCTCGATTCTCGTCGGTTCTGACCGTTCTGACCAAGTTACGGATGAGACGCCGAATTGCAATGCGCGTTCTTCCGAATCGCAGACATTCGGGTCAGACCAGCAGAAAAATTGAGGAATCTTGATTTAGAGACAAGATAGCCAGAAATTCGACATTTTTCAACGAATCTCGGCTATTTATGAACCGATCCTGAAATTCTTGGGTGGGTTCGTCAGGGCTCCAGACACTCAGCTGCCCCGCACCGAAATTTCAGGAAAAAGTTAGTATTTGGCCGAGATACCCTCGATTCTTGTCGGTTCTGACCGTTCTGACCAAGTTGCGGATGAGACCTCAAATTGCAATGCGCGTTCTTCCGAATCGCAGACATTCGGGTCAGACCAGCAGAAAAATTGAGGAATCTTGATTTAGAGACAAGATAGCCAGAAATTCGACATTTTTCAACGAATCTCGGCTATTTATGAACCGATCCTGAAATTCTTGGGTGGGTTCGTCAGGGCTCCAGACACTCAGCTGCCCCGCACCGAAATTTCAGGAAAAAGTTAGTATTTGGCCGAGATACCCTCGATTCTTGTCGGTTCTGACCGTTCTGACCAAGTTGCGGATGAGACCTCAAATTGCAATGCGCGTTCTTCCGAATCGCAGACATTCGGGTCAGACCAGCAGAAAAATTGAGGAATCTTGATTTAGAGACAAGATAGCCAAAAATTCGACATTTTTTAACGTATCTCGGCTATTTATGAACCGATCCTGAAATTCTTGGGTGGGTTCGTCAGGGCTCCAGACACTCAGCTGCCCCGCACCGAAAATTCAGAAAAAAGTTAGTATTTGGCGGAGAAACCCTCGATTCTCGTCGGTTCTGACCGTTCTGACCAAGTTACGGATGAGACGTCAAATTGCAATGCGCGTTCTTCCGAATCGCAGACATTCGGGTCAGACCAGCAGAAAAATTGAGGAATCATGATTTAGAGACAAGATAGCCAGAAATTCGACATTTTTCAACGAATCTCGGCTATTTATGAACCGATCCTGAAATTCTTGGGTGGGTTGGTCAGGGCTCCAGACACTCAGCTGCCCCGCACCGAAAATTCAGAAAAAAGTTAGTATTTGGCCGAGAAACCCTCGATTCTCGTCGGTTCTGACCGTTCTGACCAAGTTACGGATGAGACCTCAAATTGCAATGCGCGTTCGTCGGAATCGCAGACATTCGGGTCAGACCAGCAGAAAAATTGAGGAATCTTGATTTAGAGACAAGATAGCCAAAAATTCGACATTTTTCAACGTATCTCGGCTATTTATGAACCGATCCTGAAATTCTTGGGTGGGTTCGTCAGGGCTCCAGACACTCAGCTGCCCCGCACCGAAAATTCAGAAAAAAGTTAGTATTTGGCCGAGAAACCCTCGATTCTCGTCGGTTCTGACCGTTCTGACCAAGTTACGGATGAGACGCCGAATTGCAATGCGCGTTCTTCCGAATCGCAGACATTCGGGTCAGACCAGCAGAAAAATTGAGGAATCTTGATTTAGAGACAAGATAGCCAGAAATTCGACATTTTTCAACGAATCTCGGCTATTTATG
This sequence comes from Diprion similis, assembly GCF_021155765.1. Lineage (NCBI taxonomy): Eukaryota > Metazoa > Arthropoda > Insecta > Hymenoptera > Diprionidae > Diprion > Diprion similis. Next base: position 14,677,057 of record NC_060105.1, on the reverse strand, counting down.
AACCGATCCTGAAATTCTTGGGTGGGTTCGTCAGGGCTCCAGACACTCAGCTGCCCCGCACCGAAATTTCAGGAAAAAGTTAGTATTTGGCCGAGATACCCTCGATTCTTGTCGGTTCTGACCGTTCTGACCAAGTTGCGGATGAGACCTCGAATTGCAATGCGCGTTCGTCGGAATCGCAGACATTCGGGTCAGACCAGCAGAAAAATTGAGGAATCTTGATTTAGAGACAAGATAGCCAAAAATACGACATTTTTTAACGTATCTCGGCTATTTATGAACCGATCCTGAAATTCTTGGGTGGGTTCGTCAGGGCTCCAGACACTCAGCTGCCCCGCACCGAAAATTCAGAAAAAAGTTAGTATTTGGCCGAGAAACCCTCGATTCTCGTCGGTTCTGACCGTTCTGACCAAGTTACGGATGAGACGTCGAATTGCAATGCGCGTTCTTCCGAATCGCAGACATTCGGGTCAGACCAGCAGAAAAATTGAGGAATCATGATTTAGAGACAAGATAGCCAGAAATTCGACATTTTTCAACGAATCTCGGCTATTTATGAACCGATCCTGAAATTCTTGGGTGGGTTGGTCAGGGCTCCAGACACTCAGCTGCCCCGCACCGAAATTTCAGGAAAAAGTTAGTATTTGGCCGAGATACCCTCGATTCTTGTCGGTTCTGACCGTTCTGACCAAGTTGCGGATGAGACCTCAAATTGCAATGCGCGTTCGTCGGAATCGCAGACATTCGGGTCAGACCAGCAGAAAAATTGAGGAATCTTGTTTTAGAGACAAGATAGCCATAAATTCGACATTTTTTAACGTATCTCGGCTATTTATGAACCGATCCTGAAATTCTTGGGTGGGTTCGTCAGGGCTACAGACACTCAGCTGCCCCGCACCGAAAATTCAGGAAAAAGTTAGTATTTGGCCGAGATACCCTCGATTCTTGTCGGTTCTGACCGTTCTGACCAAGTTGCGGATGAGACCTCAAATTGCAATGCGCGTTCGTCGGAATCGCAGACATTCGGGTCAGACCAGCAGAAAAATTGAGGAATCTTGATTTAGAGACAAGATAGCCAAAAATTCGACATTTTTTAACGTATCTCGGCTATTTATGAACCGATCCTGAAATTCTTGGGTGGGTTCGTCAGGGCTCCAGACACTCAGCTGCCCCGCACCGAAAATTCAGAAAAAAGTTAGTATTTGGCCGAGAAACCCTCGATTCTCGTCGGTTCTGACCGTTCTGACCAAGTTACGGATGAGACGTCGAATTGCAATGCGCGTTCTTCCGAATCGCAGACATTCGGGTCAGACCAGCAGAAAAATTGAGGAATCTTGATTTAGAGACAAGATAGCCAAAAATTCGACATTTTTCAACGTATCTCGGCTATTTATGAACCGATCCTGAAATTCTTGGGTGGGTTCGTCAGGGCTCCAGACACTCAGCTGCCCCGCACCGGAAATTCAGGAAGAAGTTAGTATTTGGCCGAGATACCCTCGATTCTTGTCGGTTCTGACCGTTCTGACCAAGTTGCGGATGAGACCTCAAATTGCAATGCGCGTTCGTCGGAATCGCAGACATTCGGGTCAGACCAGCAGAAAAATTGAGGAATCTTGATTTAGAGACAAGATAGCCAAAAATTCGACATTTTTCAACGTATCTCGGCTATTTATGAACCGATCCTGAAATTCTTGGGTGGGTTCGTCAGGGCTCCAGACACTCCGCTGCCCCGCACCGAAAATTCAGAAAAAAGTTAGTATTTGGCCGAGAAACCCTCGATTCTCGTCGGTTCTGACCGTTCTGACCAAGTTACGGATGAGACGTCGAATTGCAATGGGCGTTCTTCCGAATCGCAGACATTCGGGTCAGACCAGCAGAAAAATTGAGGAATCTTGATTTAGAGACAAGATAGCCAAAAATTCGACATTTTTCAACGAATCTCGGCTATTTATGAACCGATCCTGAAATTCTTGGGTGGGTTCGTCAGGGCTCCAGACACTCAGCCGCCCCGCACTGAAAATTCAGAAAAAAGTTAGTATTTGGCCGAGAAACCCTCGATTCTCGTCGGTTCTGACCGTTCTGACCAAGTTACGGATGAGACGCCGAATTGCAATGCGCGTTCTTCCGAATCGCAGACATTCGGGTCAGACCAGCAGAAAAATTGAGGAATCTTGATTTAGAGACAAGATAGCCAGAAATTCGACATTTTTCAACGAATCTCGGCTATTTATGAACCGATCCTGAAATTCTTGGGTGGGTTCGTCAGGGCTCCAGACACTCAGCTGCCCCGCACCGAAATTTCAGGAAAAAGTTAGTATTTGGCCGAGATACCCTCGATTCTTGTCGGTTCTGACCGTTCTGACCAAGTTGCGGATGAGACCTCAAATTGCAATGCGCGTTCTTCCGAATCGCAGACATTCGGGTCAGACCAGCAGAAAAATTGAGGAATCTTGATTTAGAGACAAGATAGCCAGAAATTCGACATTTTTCAACGAATCTCGGCTATTTATGACCCGATCCTGAAATTCTTGGGTGGGTTCGTCAGGGCTCCAGACACTCAGCTGCCCCGCACCGAAATTTCAGGAAAAAGTTAGTATTTGGCCGAGATACCCTCAATTCTTGTCGGTTCTGACCGTTCTGACCAAGTTGCGGATGAGACCTCAAATTGCAATGCGCGTTCGTCGGAATCGCAGACATTCGGGTCAGACCAGCAGAAAAATTGAGGAATCTTGATTTAGAGACAAGATAGCCAAAAATTCGACATTTTTCAACGTATCTCGGCTATTTATGAACCGATCCTGAAATTCTTGGGTGGGTTCGTCAGGGCTCCAGACACTCAGCTGCCCCGCACCGAAAAATCAGAAAAAAGTTAGTATTTGGCCGAGAAACCCTCGATTCTCGTCGGTTCTGACCGTTCTGACCAAGTTACGGATGAGACGCCGAATTGCAATGCGCGTTCTTCCGAATCGCAGACATTCGGGTCAGACCAGCAGAAAAATTGAGGAATCTTGATTTAGAGACAAGATAGCCAGAAATTCGACATTTTTTAACGAATCTCGGCTATTTATGAACCGATCCTGAAATTCTTGGGTGGGTTCGTCAGGGCTCCAGACACTCAGCTGCCCCGCACCGAAATTTCAGGAAAAAGTTAGTATTTGGCCGAGATACCCTCGATTCTTGTCGGTTCTGACCGTTCTGACCAAGTTGCGGATGAGACCTCAAATTGCAATGCGCGTTCTTCCGAATCGCAGACATTCGGGTCAGACCAGCAGAAAAATTGAGGAATCTTGATTTAGAGACAAGATAGCCAGAAATTCGACATTTTTCAACGAATCTCGGCTATTTATGAACCGATCCTGAAATTCTTGGGTGGGTTCGTCAGGGCTCCAGACACTCAGCTGCCCCGCACCGAAATTTCAGGAAAAAGTTAGTATTTGGCCGAGATACCCTCGATTCTTGTCGGTTCTAACCGTTCTGACCAAGTTGCGGATGAGACCTCAGATTGCAATGCGCGTTCGTCGGAATCGCAGACATTCGGGTCAGACCAGCAGAAAAATTGAGGAATCTTGATTTAGAGACAAGATAGCCAAAAATTCGACATTTTTCAACGTATCTCGGCTATTTATGAACCGATCCTGAAATTCTTGGGTGGGTTCGTCAGGGCTCCAGACACTCAGCTGCCCCGCACCGAAAATTCAGAAAAAAGTTAGTATTTGGCCGAGAAACCCTCGATTCTCGTCGGTTCTGACCGTTCTGACCAAGTTACGGATGAGACGTCGAATTGCAATGCGCGTTCTTCCGAATCGCAGACATTCGGGTCAGACCAGCAGAAAAATTGAGGAATCATGATTTAGAGACAAGATAGCCAGAAATTCGACATTTTTCAACGAATCTCGGTTATTTATGAACCGATCCTGAAATTCTTGGGTGGGTTGGTCAGGGCTCCAGACACTCAGCTGCCCCGCACCGAAAATTCAGAAAAAAGTTAGTATTTGGCCGAGAAACCCTCGATTCTCGTCGGTTCTGACCGTTCTGACCAAGTTACGGATGAGACCTCAAATTGCAATGCGCGTTCGTCGGAATCGCAGACATTCGGGTCAGACCAGCAGAAAAATTGAGGAATCTTGATTTAGAGACAAGATAGCCAAAAATTCGACATTTTTCAACGTATCTCGGCTATTTATGAACCGATCCTGAAATTCTTGGGTGGGTTCGTCAGGGCTCCAGACACTCAGCTGCCCCGCACCGAAAATTCAGAAAAAAGTTAGTATTTGGCCGAGAAACCCTCGATTCTCGTCGGTTCTGACCGTTCTGACCAAGTTACGGATGAGACGCCGAATTGCAATGCGCGTTCTTCCGAATCGCAGATATTCGGGTCAGACCAGCAGAAAAATTGAGGAATCTTGATTTAGAGACAAGATAGCCAGAAATTCGACATTTTTCAACGAATCTCGGCTATTTATGAACCGATCCTGAAATTCTTGGGTGGGTTCGTCAGGGCTCCAGACACTCAGCTGCCCCGCACCGAAATTTCAGGAAAAAGTTAGTATTTGGCCGAGATACCCTCGATTCTTGTCGGTTCTGACCGTTCTGACCAAGTTGCGGATGAGACCTCAAATTGCAATGCGCGTTCTTCCGAATCGCAGACATTCGGGTCAGACCAGCAGAAAAATTGAGGAATCTTGATTTAGAGACAAGATAGCCAGAAATTCGACATTTTTCAACGAATCTCGGCTATTTATGAACCGATCCTGAAATTCTTGGGTGGGTTCGTCAGGGCTCCAGACACTCAGCTGCCCCGCACCGAAATTTCAGGAAAAAGTTAGTATTTGGCCGAGATACCCTCGATTCTTGTCGGTTCTGACCGTTCTGACCAAGTTGCGGATGAGACCTCAAATTGCAATGCGCGTTCGTCGGAATCGCAGACATTCGGGTCAGACCAGCAGAAAAATTGAGGAATCTTGATTTAGAGACAAGATAGCCAAAAATTCGACATTTTTCAACGTATCTCGGCTATTTATGAACCGATCCTGAAATTCTTGGGTGGGTTCGTCAGGGCTCCAGACACTCAGCTGCCCCGCACCGAAAAATCAGAAAAAAGTTAGTATTTGGCCGAGAAACCCTCGATTCTCGTCGGTTCTGACCGTTCTGACCAAGTTACGGATGAGACGCCGAATTGCAATGCGCGTTCTTCCGAATCGCAGAAATTCGGGTCAGACCAGCAGAAAAATTGAGGAATCTTGATTTAGAGACAAGATAGCCAGAAATTCGACATTTTTTAACGAATCTCGGCTATTTATGAACCGATCCTGAAATTCTTGGGTGGGTTCGTCAGGGCTCCAGACACTCAGCTGCCCCGCACCGAAATTTCAGGAAAAAGTTAGTATTTGGCCGAGATACCCTCGATTCTTGTCGGTTCTGACCGTTCTGACCAAGTTGCGGATGAGACCTCAAATTGCAATGCGCGTTCTTCCGAATCGCAGACATTCGGGTCAGACCAGCAGAAAAATTGAGGAATCTTGATTTAGAGACAAGATAGCCAGAAATTCGACATTTTTCAACGAATCTCGGCTATTTATGAACCGATCCTGAAATTCTTGGGTGGGTTCGTCAGGGCTCCAGACACTCAGCTGCCCCGCACCGAAATTTCAGGAAAAAGTTAGTATTTGGCCGAGATACCCTCGATTCTTGTCGGTTCTAACCGTTCTGACCAAGTTGCGGATGAGACCTCAGATTGCAATGCGCGTTCGTCGGAATCGCAGACATTCGGGTCAGACCAGCAGAAAAATTGAGGAATCTTGATTTAGAGACAAGATAGCCAAAAATTCGACATTTTTCAACGTATCTCGGCTATTTATGAACCGATCCTGAAATTCTTGGGTGGGTTCGTCAGGGCTCCAGACACTCAGCTGCCCCGCACCGAAAATTCAGAAAAAAGTTAGTATTTGGCCGAGAAACCCTCGATTCTCGTCGGTTCTGACCGTTCTGACCAAGTTACGGATGAGACGTCAAATTGCAATGCGCGTTCTTCCGAATCGCAGACATTCGGGTCAGACCAGCAGAAAAATTGAGGAATCATGATTTAGAGACAAGATAGCCAGAAATTCGACATTTTTCAACGAATCTCGGTTATTTATGAACCGATCCTGAAATTCTTGGGTGGGTTGGTCAGGGCTCCAGACACTCAGCTGCCCCGCACCGAAAATTCAGAAAAAAGTTAGTATTTGGCCGAGAAACCCTCGATTCTCGTCGGTTCTGACCGTTCTGACCAAGTTACGGATGAGACCTCAAATTGCAATGCGCGTTCGTCGGAATCGCAGACATTCGGGTCAGACCAGCAGAAAAATTGAGGAATCTTGATTTAGAGACAAGATAGCCAAAAATTCGACATTTTTCAACGTATCTCGGCTATTTATGAACCGATCCTGAAATTCTTGGGTGGGTTCGTCAGGGCTCCAGACACTCAGCTGCCCCGCACCGAAAATTCAGAAAAAAGTTAGTATTTGGCCGAGAAACCCTCGATTCTCGTCGGTTCTGACCGTTCTGACCAAGTTACGGATGAGACGCCGAATTGCAATGCGCGTTCTTCCGAATCGCAGACATTCGGGTCAGACCAGCAGAAAAATTGAGGAATCTTGATTTAGAGACAAGATAGCCAGAAATTCGACATTTTTCAACGAATCTCGGCTATTTATGAACCGATCCTGAAATTCTTGGGTGGGTTCGTCAGGGCTCCAGACACTCAGCTGCCCCGCACCGAAATTTCAGGAAAAAGTTAGTATTTGGCCGAGATACCCTCGATTCTTGTCGGTTCTGACCGTTCTGACCAAGTTGCGGATGAGACCTCAAATTGCAATGCGCGTTCTTCCGAATCGCAGACATTCGGGTCAGACCAGCAGAAAAATTGAGGAATCTTGATTTAGAGACAAGATAGCCAGAAATTCGACATTTTTCAACGAATCTCGGCTATTTATGAACCGATCCTGAAATTCTTGGGTGGGTTCGTCAGGGCTCCAGACACTCAGCTGCCCCGCACCGAAATTTCAGGAAAAAGTTAGTATTTGGCCGAGATACCCTCGATTCTTGTCGGTTCTGACCGTTCTGACCAAGTTGCGGATGAGACCTCAAATTGCAATGCGCGTTCGTCGGAATCGCAGACATTCGGGTCAGACCAGCAGAAAAATTGAGGAATCTTGATTTAGAGACAAGATAGCCACAAATTCGACATTTTTTAACGTATCTCGGCTATTTATGAACCGATCCTGAAATTCTTGGGTGGGTTCGTCAGGGCTCCAGACACTCAGCTGCCCCGCACCGAAAATTCAGAAAAAAGTTAGTATTTGGCCGAGAAACCCTCGATTCTCGTCGGTTCTGACCGTTCTGACCAAGTTACGGATGAGACGTCGAATTGCAATGCGCGTTCTTCCGAATCGCAGACATTCGGGTCAGACCAGCAGAAAAATTAAGGAATCATGATTTAGAGACAAGATAGCCAGAAATTCGACATTTTTCAACGAATCTCGGCTATTTATGAACCGATCCTGAAATTCTTGGGTGGGTTGGTCAGGGCTCCAGACACTCAGCTGCCCCGCACCGAAAATTCAGAAAAAAGTTAGTATTTGGCCGAGAAACCCTCGATTCTCGTCGGTTCTGACCGTTCTGACCAAGTTACGGATGAGACCTCAAATTGCAATGCGCGTTCGTCGGAATCGCAGACATTCGGGTCAGACCAGCAGAAAAATTGAGGAATCTTGATTTAGAGACAAGATAGCCAAAAATTCGACATTTTTCAACGTATCTCGGCTATTTATGAACCGATCCTGAAATTCTTGGGTGGGTTCGTCAGGGCTCCAGACACTCAGCTGCCCCGCACCGAAAATTCAGAAAAAAGTTAGTATTTGGCCGAGAAACCCTCGATTCTCGTCGGTTCTGACCGTTCTGACCAAGTTACGGATGAGACGCCGAATTGCAATGCGCGTTCTTCCGAATCGCAGACATTCGGGTCAGACCAGCAGAAAAATTGAGGAATCTTGATTTAGAGACAAGATAGCCAGAAATTCGACATTTTTCAACGAATCTCGGCTATTTATGAACCGATCCTGAAATTCTTGGGTGGGTTCGTCAGGGCTCCAGACACTCAGCTGCCCCGCACCGAAATTTCAGGAAAAAGTTAGTATTTGGCCGAGATACCCTCGATTCTTGTCGGTTCTGACCGTTCTGACCAAGTTGCGGATGAGACCTCAAATTGCAATGCGCGTTCTTCCGAATCGCAGACATTCGGGTCAGACCAGCAGAAAAATTGAGGAATCTTGATTTAGAGACAAGATAGCCAGAAATTCGACATTTTTCAACGAATCTCGGCTATTTATGAACCGATCCTGAAATTCTTGGGTGGGTTCGTCAGGGCTCCAGACACTCAGCTGCCCCGCACCGAAATTTCAGGAAAAAGTTAGTATTTGGCCGAGATACCCTCGATTCTTGTCGGTTCTGACCGTTCTGACCAAGTTGCGGATGAGACCTCAAATTGCAATGCGCGTTCGTCGGAATCGCAGACATTCGGGTCAGACCAGCAGAAAAATTGAGGAATCCTGATTTAGAGACAAGATAGCCAAAAATTCGACATTTTTTAACGTATCTCGGCTATTTATGAACCGATCCTGAAATTCTTGGGTGGGTTCGTCAGGGCTCCAGACACTCAGCTGCCCCGCACCGAAAATTCAGAAAAAAGTTAGTATTTGGCCGAGAAACCCTCGATTCTCGTCGGTTCTGACCGTTCTGACCAAGTTACGGATGAGACGTCGAATTGCAATGCGCGTTCTTCCGAATCGCAGACATTCGGGTCAGACCAGCAGAAAAATTGAGGAATCATGATTTAGAGACAAGATAGCCAGAAATTCGACATTTTTCAACGAATCTCGGCTATTTATGAACCGATCCTGAAATTCTTGGGTGGGTTGGTCAGGGCTCCAGACACTCAGCTGCCCCGCACCGAAATTTCAGGAAAAAGTTAGTATTTGGCCGAGATACCCTCGATTCTTGTCGGTTCTGACCGTTCTGACCAAGTTGCGGATGAGACCTCAAATTGCAATGCGCGTTCGTCGGAATCGCAGACATTCGGGTCAGACCAGCAGAAAAATTGAGGAATCTTGTTTTAGAGACAAGATAGCCAAAAATTCGACATTTTTCAACGTATCTCGGCTATTTATGAACCGATCCTGAAATTCTTGGGTGGGTTCGTCAGGGCTACAGACACTCAGCTGCCCCGCACCGAAAATTCAGGAAAAAGTTAGTATTTGGCCGAGATACCCTCGATTCTTGTCGGTTCTGACCGTTCTGACCAAGTTGCGGATGAGACGTCAAATTGCAATGCGCGTTCGTCGGAATCGCAGACATTCGGGTCAGACCAGCAGAAAAATTGAGGAATCTTGATTTAGAGACAAGATAGCCAAAAATTCGACATTTTTCAACGTATCTCGGCTATTTATGAACCGATCCTGAAATTCTTGGGTGGGTTCGTCAGGGCTCCAGACACTCAGCTGCCCCGCACCGAAAATTCAGAAAAAAGTTAGTATTTGGCCGAGAAACCCTCGATTCTCGTCGGTTCTGACCGTTCTGACCAAGTTGCGGATGAGACCTCAAATTGCAATGCGCGTTCGTCGGAATCGCAGACATTCGGGTCAGACCAGCAGAAAAATTGAGGAATCTTGATTTAGAGACAAGATAGCCAAAAATTCGACATTTTTCAACGTATCTCGGCTATTTATGAACCGATCCTGAAATTCTTGGGTGGGTTCGTCAGGGCTCCAGACACTCAGCTGCCCCGCACCGAAAATTCAGAAAAAAGTTAGTATTTGGCCGAGAAACCCTCGATTCTCGTCGGTTCTGACCGTTCTGACCAAGTTACGGATGAGACGTCGAATTGCAATGCGCGTTCTTCCGGATCGCAGACATTCGGGTCAGACCAGCAGAAAAATTGAGGAATCTTGATTTAGAGACAAGATAGCCAAAAATTCGACATTTTTCAACGTATCTCGGCTATTTATGAACCGATCCTGAAATTCTTGGGTGGGTTCGTCAGGGCTCCAGACACTCAGCTGCCCCGCACCGGAAATTCAGGAAAAAGTTAGTATTTGGCCGAGATACCCTCGATTCTTGTCGGTTCTGACCGTTCTGACCAAGTTGCGGATGAGACCTCAAATTGCAATGCGCGTTCGTCGGAATCGCAGACATTCGGGTCAGACCAGCAGAAAAATTGAGGAATCTTGATTTAGAGACAAGATAGCCAAAAATTCGACATTTTTCAACGTATCTCGGCTATTTATGAACCGATCCTGAAATTCTTGGGTGGGTTCGTCAGGGCTCCAGACACTCCGCTGCCCCGCACCGAAAATTCAGAAAAAAGTTAGTATTTGGCCGAGAAACCCTCGATTCTCGTCGGTTCTGACCGTTCTGACCAAGTTACGGATGAGACGTCGAATTGCAATGGGCGTTCTTCCGAATCGCAGACATTCGGGTCAGACCAGCAGAAAAATTGAGGAATCTTGATTTAGAGACAAGATAGCCAAAAATTCGACATTTTTCAACGTATCTCGGCTATTTATGAACCGATCCTGAAATTCTTGGGTGGGTTCGTCAGGGCTCCAGACACTCAGCTGCCCCGCACCGAAAATTCAGAAAAAAGTTAGTATTTGGCCGAGAAACCCTCGATTCTCGTCGGTTCTGACCGTTCTGACCAAGTTACGGATGAGACGCCGAATTGCAATGCGCGTTCTTCCGAATCGCAGACATTCGGGTCAGACCAGCAGAAAAATTGAGGAATCTTGATTTAGAGACAAGATAGCCAGAAATTCGACATTTTTCAACGAATCTCGGCTATTTATGAACCGATCCTGAAATTCTTGGGTGGGTTCGTCAGGGCTCCAGACACTCAGCTGCCCCGCACCGAAATTTCAGGAAAAAGTTAGTATTTGGCCGAGATACCCTCGATTCTTGTCGGTTCTGACCGTTCTGACCAAGTTGCGGATGAAACCTCAAATTGCAATGCGCGTTCTTCCGAATCGCAGACATTCGGGTCAGACCAGCAGAAAAATTGAGGAATCTTGATTTAGAGACAAGATAGCCAGAAATTCGACATTTTTCAACGAATCTCGGCTATTTATGAACCGATCCTGAAATTCTTGGGTGGGTTCGTCAGGGCTCCAGACACTCAGCTGCCCCGCACCGAAATTTCAGGAAAAAGTTAGTATTTGGCCGAGATACCCTCGATTCTTGTCGGTTCTGACCGTTCTGACCAAGTTGCGGATGAGACCTCAAATTGCAATGCGCGTTCGTCGGAATCGCAGACATTCGGGTCAGACCAGCAGAAAAATTGAGGAATCTTGTTTTAAAGACAAGATAGCCAAAAATTCGACATTTTTCAACGTATCTCGGCTATTTATGAACCGATCCTGAAATTCTTGGGTGGGTTCGTCAGGGCTACAGACACTCAGCTGCCCCGCACCGAAATTTCAGGAAAAAGTTAGTATTTGGCCGAGATACCCTCGATTCTTGTCGGTTCTGACCGTTCTGACCAAGTTGCGGATGAGACCTCAAATTGCAATGCGCGTTCGTCGGAATCGCAGACATTCGGGTCAGACCAGCAGAAAAATTGAGGAATCTTGATTTAGAGACAAGATAGCCAAAAATTCGACATTTTTTAACGTATCTCGGCTATTTATGAACCGATCCTGAAATTCTTGGGTGGGTTCGTCAGGGCTCCAGACACTCAGCTGCCCCGCACCGAAAATTCAGAAAAAGTTAGTATTTGGCCGAGAAACCCTCGATTCTCGTCGGTTCTGACCGTTCTGACCAAGTTACGGATGAGACGTCGAATTGCAATGCGCGTTCTTCCGAATCGCAGACATTCGGGTCAGACCAGCAGAAAAATTGAGGAATCATGATTTAGAGACAAGATAGCCAGAAATTCGACATTTTTCAACGAATCTCGGCTATTTATGAACCGATCCTGAAATTCTTGGGTGGGTTCGTCAGGGCTCCAGACACTCAGCTGCCCCGCACCGAAATTTCAGGAAAAAGTTAGTATTTGGCCGAGATACCCTCGATTCTTGTCGGTTCTGACCGTTCTGACCAAGTTGCGGATGAGACCTCAAATTGCAATGCGCGTTCGTCGGAATCGCAGACATTCGGGTCAGACCAGCAGAAAAATTGAGGAATCCTGATTTAGAGACAAGATAGCCAAAAATTCGACATTTTTTAACGTATCTCGGCTATTTATGAACCGATCCTGAAATTCTTGGGTGGGTTCGTCAGGGCTCCAGACACTCAGCTGCCCCGCACCGAAAATTCAGAAAAAAGTTAGTATTTGGCCGAGAAACCCTCGATTCTCGTCGGTTCTGACCGTTCTGACCAAGTTACGGATGAGACGTCGAATTGCAATGCGCGTTCTTCCGAATCGCAGACATTCGGGTCAGACCAGCAGAAAAATTGAGGAATCATGATTTAGAGACAAGATAGCCAGAAATTCGACATTTTTCAACGAATCTCGGCTATTTATGAACCGATCCTGAAATTCTTGGGTGGGTTCGTCAGGGCTCCAGACACTCAGCTGCCCCGCACCGAAATTTCAGGAAAAAGTTAGTATTTGGCCGAGATACCCTCGATTCTTGTCGGTTCTGACCGTTCTGACCAAGTTGCGGATGAGACCTCAAATTGCAATGCGCGTTCGTCGGAATCGCAGACATTCGGGTCAGACCAGCAGAAAAATTGAGGAATCCTGATTTAGAGACAAGATAGCCAAAAATTCGACATTTTTTAACGTATCTCGGCTATTTATGAACCGATCCTGAAATTCTTGGGTGGGTTCGTCAGGGCTCCAGACACTCAGCTGCCCCGCACCGAAAATTCAGAAAAAAGTTAGTATTTGGCCGAGAAACCCTCGATTCTCGTCGGTTCTGACCGTTCTGACCAAGTTACGGATGAGACGTCGAATTGCAATGCGCGTTCTTCCGAATCGCAGACATTCGGGTCAGACCAGCAGAAAAATTGAGGAATCATGATTTAGAGACAAGATAGCCAGAAATTCGACATTTTTCAACGAATCTCGGCTATTTATGAACCGATCCTGAAATTCTTGGGTGGGTTGGTCAGGGCTCCAGACACTCAGCTGCCCCGCACCGAAATTTCAGGAAAAAGTTAGTATTTGGCCGAGATACCCTCGATTCTTGTCGGTTCTGACCGTTCTGACCAAGTTGCGGATGAGACCTCAAATTGCAATGCGCGTTCGTCGGAATCGCAGACATTCGGGTCAGACCAGCAGAAAAATTGAGGAATCTTGTTTTAGAGACAAGATAGCCAAAAATTCGACATTTTTCAACGTATCTCGGCTATTTATGAACCGATCCTGAAATTCTTGGGTGGGTTCGTCAGGGCTACAGACACTCAGCTGCCCCGCACCGAAAATTCAGGAAAAAGTTAGTATTTGGCCGAGATACCCTCGATTCTTGTCGGTTCTGACCGTTCTGACCAAGTTGCGGATGAGACGTCAAATTGCAATGCGCGTTCGTCGGAATCGCAGACATTCGGGTCAGACCAGCAGAAAAATTGAGGAATCTTGATTTAGAGACAAGATAGCCAAAAATTCGACATTTTTCAACGTATCTCGGCTATTTATGAACCGATCCTGAAATTCTTGGGTGGGTTCGTCAGGGCTCCAGACACTCAGCTGCCCCGCACCGAAAATTCAGAAAAAAGTTAGTATTTGGCCGAGAAACCCTCGATTCTCGTCGGTTCTGACCGTTCGAAATTCTTGGGTGGGTTCGTCAGGGCTCCAGACACTCAGCTGCCCCGCACCGAAATTTCAGGAAAAAGTTAGTATTTGGCCGAGATACCCTCGATTCTTGTCGGTTCTGACCGTTCTGACCAAGTTGCGGATGAAACCTCAAATTGCAATGCGCGTTCTTCCGAATCGCAGACATTCGGGTCAGACCAGCAGAAAAATTGAGGAATCTTGATTTAGAGACAAGATAGCCAGAAATTCGACATTTTTCAACGAATCTCGGCTATTTATGAACCGATCCTGAAATTCTTGGGTGGGTTCGTCAGGGCTCCAGACACTCAGCTGCCCCGCACCGAAATTTCAGGAAAAAGTTAGTATTTGGCCGAGATACCCTCGATTCTTGTCGGTTCTGACCGTTCTGACCAAGTTGCGGATGAGACCTCAAATTGCAATGCGCGTTCGTCGGAATCGCAGACATTCGGGTCAGACCAGCAGAAAAATTGAGGAATCTTGATTTAGAGACAAGATAGCCAAAAATTCGACATTTTTTAACGTATCTCGGCTATTTATGAACCGATCCTGAAATTCTTGGGTGGGTTCGTCAGGGCTCCAGACACTCAGCTGCCCCGCACCGAAAATTCAGAAAAAGTTAGTATTTGGCCGAGAAACCCTCGATTCTCGTCGGTTCTGACCGTTCTGACCAAGTTACGGATGAGACGTCGAATTGCAATGCGCGTTCTTCCGAATCGCAGACATTCGGGTCAGACCAGCAGAAAAATTGAGGAATCATGATTTAGAGACAAGATAGCCAGAAATTCGACATTTTTCAACGAATCTCGGCTATTTATGAACCGATCCTGAAATTCTTAGGTGGGTTGGTCAGGGCTCCAGACACTCAGCTGCCCCGCACCGAAATTTCAGGAAAAAGTTAGTATTTGGCCGAGATACCCTCGATTCTTGTCGGTTCTGACCGTTCTGACCAAGTTGCGGATGAGACCTCAAATTGCAATGCGCGTTCGTCGGAATCGCAGACATTCGGGTCAGACCAGCAGAAAAATTGAGGAATCTTGTTTTAAAGACAAGATAGCCAAAAATTCGACATTTTTCAACGTATCTCGGCTATTTATGAACCGATCCTGAAATTCTTGGGTGGGTTCGTCAGGGCTACAGACACTCAGCTGCCCCGCACCGAAAATTCAGGAAAAAGTTAGTATTTGGCCGAGATACCCTCGATTCTTGTCGGTTCTGACCGTTCTGACCAAGTTGCGGATGAGACCTCAAATTGCAATGCGCGTTCGTCGGAATCGCAGACATTCGGGTCAGACCAGCAGAAAAATTGAGGAATCTTGATTTAGAGACAAGATAGCCAAAAATTCGACATTTTTCAACGTATCTCGGCTATTTATGAACCGATCCTGAAATTCTTGGGTGGGTTCGTCAGGGCTCCAGACACTCAGCTGCCCCGCACCGAAAATTCAGAAAGAAGTTAGTATTTGGCCGAGAAACCCTCGATTCTCGTCGGTTCTGACCGTTCTGACCAAGTTACGGATGAGACGTCGAATTGCAATGCGCGTTCTTCCGAATCGCAGACATTCGGGTCAGACCAGCAGAAAAATTGAGGAATCTTGATTTAGAGACAAGATAGCCAAAAATTCGACATTTTTCAACGTATCTCGGCTATTTATGAACCGATCCTGAAATTCTTGGGTGGGTTCGTCAGGGCTCCAGACACTCAGCTGCCCCGCACCGGAAATTCAGGAAAAAGTTAGTATTTGGCCGAGATACCCTCGATTCTTGTCGGTTCTGACCGTTCTGACCAAGTTGCGGATGAGACCTCAAATTGCAATGCGCGTTCGTCGGAATCGCAGACATTCGGGTCAGACCAGCAGAAAAATTGAGGAATCTTGATTTAGAGACAAGATAGCCAAAAATTCGACATTTTTTAACGTATCTCGGCTATTTATGAACCGATCCTGAAATTCTTGGGTGGGTTCGTCAGGGCTCCAGACACTCAGCTGCCCCGCACCGAAAATTCAGAAAAAAGTTAGTATTTGGCCGAGAAACCCTCGATTCTCGTCGGTTCTGACCGTTCTGACCAAGTTACGGATGAGACGTCGAATTGCAATGCGCGTTCTTCCGAATCGCAGACATTCGGGTCAGACCAGCAGAAAAATTGAGGAATCATGATTTAGAGACAAGATAGCCAGAAATTCGACATTTTTCAACGAATCTCGGCTATTTATGAACCGATCCTGAAATTCTTGGGTGGGTTGGTCAGGGCTCCAGACACTCAGCTGCCCCGCACCGAAATTTCAGGAAAAAGTTAGTATTTGGCCGAGATACCCTCGATTCTTGTCGGTTCTGACCGTTCTGACCAAGTTGCGGATGAGACCTCAAATTGCAATGCGCGTTCGTCGGAATCGCAGACATTCGGGTCAGACCAGCAGAAAAATTGAGGAATCTTGTTTTAGAGACAAGATAGCCAAAAATTCGACATTTTTCAACGTATCTCGGCTATTTATGAACCGATCCTGAAATTCTTGGGTGGGTTCGTCAGGGCTACAGACACTCAGCTGCCCCGCACCGAAAATTCAGGAAAAAGTTAGTATTTGGCCGAGATACCCTCGATTCTTGTCGGTTCTGACCGTTCTGACCAAGTTGCGGATGAGACGTCAAATTGCAATGCGCGTTCGTCGGAATCGCAGACATTCGGGTCAGACCAGCAGAAAAATTGAGGAATCTTGATTTAGAGACAAGATAGCCAAAAATTCGACATTTTTCAACGTATCTCGGCTATTTATGAACCGATCCTGAAATTCTTGGGTGGGTTCGTCAGGGCTCCAGACACTCAGCTGCCCCGCACCGAAAATTCAGAAAAAAGTTAGTATTTGGCCGAGAAACCCTCGATTCTCGTCGGTTCTGACCGTTCTGACCAAGTTACGGATGAGACGTCGAATTGCAATGCGCGTTCTTCCGAATCGCAGACATTCGGGTCAGACCAGCAGAAAAATTGAGGAATCTTGATTTAGAGACAAGATAGCCAAAAATTCGACATTTTTCAACGTATCTCGGCTATTTATGAACCGATCCTGAAATTCTTGGGTGGGTTCGTCAGGGCTCCAGACACTCAGCTGCCCCGCACCGGAAATTCAGGAAAAAGTTAGTATTTGGCCGAGATACCCTCGATTCTTGTCGGTTCTGACCGTTCTGACCAAGTTGCGGATGAGACCTCAAATTGCAATGCGCGTTCGTCGGAATCGCAGACATTCGGGTCAGACCAGCAGAAAAATTGAGGAATCTTGATTTAGAGACAAGATAGCCAAAAATTCGACATTTTTCAACGTATCTCGGCTATTTATGAACCGATCCTGAAATTCTTGGGTGGGTTCGTCAGGGCTCCAGACACTCCGCTGCCCCGCACCGAAAATTCAGAAAAAAGTTAGTATTTGGCCGAGAAACCCTCGATTCTCGTCGGTTCTGACCGTTCTGACCAAGTTACGGATGAGACGTCGAATTGCAATGGGCGTTCTTCCGAATCGCAGACATTCGGGTCAGACCAGCAGAAAAATTGAGGAATCTTGATTTAGAGACAAGATAGCCAAAAATTCGACATTTTTCAACGTATCTCGGCTATTTATGAACCGATCCTGAAATTCTTGGGTGGGTTCGTCAGGGCTCCAGACACTCAGCTGCCCCGCACCGAAAATTCAGAAAAAAGTTAGTATTTGGCCGAGAAACCCTCGATTCTCGTCGGTTCTGACCGTTCTGACCAAGTTACGGATGAGACGCCGAATTGCAATGCGCGTTCTTCCGAATCGCAGACATTCGGGTCAGACCAGCAGAAAAATTGAGGAATCTTGATTTAGAGACAAGATAGCCAGAAATTCGACATTTTTCAACGAATCTCGGCTATTTATGAACCGATCCTGAAATTCTTGGGTGGGTTCGTCAGGGCTCCAGACACTCAGCTGCCCCGCACCGAAATTTCAGGAAAAAGTTAGTATTTGGCCGAGATACCCTCGATTCTTGTCGGTTCTGACCGTTCTGACCAAGTTGCGGATGAGACCTCAAATTGCAATGCGCGTTCTTCCGAATCGCAGACATTCGGGTCAGACCAGCAGAAAAATTGAGGAATCTTGATTTAGAGACAAGATAGCCAGAAATTCGACATTTTTCAACGAATCTCGGCTATTTATGAACCGATCCTGAAATTCTTGGGTGGGTTCGTCAGGGCTCCAGACACTCAGCTGCCCCGCACCGAAATTTCAGGAAAAAGTTAGTATTTGGCCGAGATACCCTCGATTCTTGTCGGTTCTGACCGTTCTGACCAAGTTGCGGATGAGACCTCAAATTGCAATGCGCGTTCGTCGGAATCGCAGACATTCGGGTCAGACCAGCAGAAAAATTGAGGAATCTTGTTTTAAAGACAAGATAGCCAAAAATTCGACATTTTTCAACGTATCTCGGCTATTTATGAACCGATCCTGAAATTCTTGGGTGGGTTCGTCAGGGCTACAGACACTCAGCTGCCCCGCACCGAAATTTCAGGAAAAAGTTAGTATTTGGCCGAGATACCCTCGATTCTTGTCGGTTCTGACCGTTCTGACCAAGTTGCGGATGAGACCTCAAATTGCAATGCGCGTTCGTCGGAATCGCAGACATTCGGGTCAGACCAGCAGAAAAATTGAGGAATCTTGATTTAGAGACAAGATAGCCAAAAATTCGACATTTTTTAACGTATCTCGGCTATTTATGAACCGATCCTGAAATTCTTGGGTGGGTTCGTCAGGGCTCCAGACACTCAGCTGCCCCGCACCGAAAATTCAGAAAAAGTTAGTATTTGGCCGAGAAACCCTCGATTCTCGTCGGTTCTGACCGTTCTGACCAAGTTACGGATGAGACGTCGAATTGCAATGCGCGTTCTTCCGAATCGCAGACATTCGGGTCAGACCAGCAGAAAAATTGAGGAATCATGATTTAGAGACAAGATAGCCAGAAATTCGACATTTTTCAACGAATCTCGGCTATTTATGAACCGATCCTGAAATTCTTAGGTGGGTTGGTCAGGGCTCCAGACACTCAGCTGCCCCGCACCGAAATTTCAGGAAAAAGTTAGTATTTGGCCGAGATACCCTCGATTCTTGTCGGTTCTGACCGTTCTGACCAAGTTGCGGATGAGACCTCAAATTGCAATGCGCGTTCGTCGGAATCGCAGACATTCGGGTCAGACCAGCAGAAAAATTGAGGAATCTTGTTTTAAAGACAAGATAGCCAAAAATTCGACATTTTTCAACGTATCTCGGCTATTTATGAACCGATCCTGAAATTCTTGGGTGGGTTCGTCAGGGCTACAGACACTCAGCTGCCCCGCACCGAAAATTCAGGAAAAAGTTAGTATTTGGCCGAGATACCCTCGATTCTTGTCGGTTCTGACCGTTCTGACCAAGTTGCGGATGAGACCTCAAATTGCAATGCGCGTTCGTCGGAATCGCAGACATTCGGGTCAGACCAGCAGAAAAATTGAGGAATCTTGATTTAGAGACAAGATAGCCAAAAATTCGACATTTTTCAACGTATCTCGGCTATTTATGAACCGATCCTGAAATTCTTGGGTGGGTTCGTCAGGGCTCCAGACACTCAGCTGCCCCGCACCGAAAATTCAGAAAGAAGTTAGTATTTGGCCGAGAAACCCTCGATTCTCGTCGGTTCTGACCGTTCTGACCAAGTTACGGATGAGACGTCGAATTGCAATGCGCGTTCTTCCGAATCGCAGACATTCGGGTCAGACCAGCAGAAAAATTGAGGAATCTTGATTTAGAGACAAGATAGCCAAAAATTCGACATTTTTCAACGTATCTCGGCTATTTATGAACCGATCCTGAAATTCTTGGGTGGGTTCGTCAGGGCTCCAGACACTCAGCTGCCCCGCACCGGAAATTCAGGAAAAAGTTAGTATTTGGCCGAGATACCCTCGATTCTTGTCGGTTCTGACCGTTCTGACCAAGTTGCGGATGAGACCTCAAATTGCAATGCGCGTTCGTCGGAATCGCAGACATTCGGGTCAGACCAGCAGAAAAATTGAGGAATCTTGATTTAGAGACAAGATAGCCAAAAATTCGACATTTTTTAACGTATCTCGGCTATTTATGAACCGATCCTGAAATTCTTGGGTGGGTTCGTCAGGGCTCCAGACACTCAGCTGCCCCGCACCGAAAATTCAGAAAAAAGTTAGTATTTGGCCGAGAAACCCTCGATTCTCGTCGGTTCTGACCGTTCTGACCAAGTTACGGATGAGACGTCGAATTGCAATGCGCGTTCTTCCGAATCGCAGACATTCGGGTCAGACCAGCAGAAAAATTGAGGAATCATGATTTAGAGACAAGATAGCCAGAAATTCGAAATTTTTCAACGAATCTCGGCTATTTATGAACCGATCCTGAAATTCTTGGGTGGGTTCGTCAGGGCTACAGACACTCAGCTGCCCCGCACCGAAAATTCAGGAAAAAGTTAGTATTTGGCCGAGATACCCTCGATTCTTGTCGGTTCTGACCGTTCTAACCAAGTTGCGGATGAGACCTCAAATTGCAATGCGCGTTCGTCGGAATCGCAGACATTCGGGTCAGACCAGCAGAAAAATTGAGGAATCTTGATTTAGAGACAAGATAGCCAAAAATTCGACATTTTTCAACGTATCTCGGCTATTTATGAACCGATCCTGAAATTCTTGGGTGGGTTCGTCAGGGCTCCAGACACTCAGCTGCCCCGCACCGAAAATTCAGAAAAAAGTTAGTATTTGGCCGAGAAACCCTCGATTCTCGTCGGTTCTGACCGTTCTGACCAAGTTACGGATGAGACGTCGAATTGCAATGCGCGTTCTTCCGAATCGCAGACATTCGGGTCAGACCAGCAGAAAAATTGAGGAATCTTGATTTAGAGACAAGATAGCCAAAAATTCGACATTTTTCAACGTATCTCGGCTATTTATGAACCGATCCTGAAATTCTTGGGTGGGTTCGTCAGGGCTCCAGACACTCAGCTGCCCCGCACCGAAATTTCAGGAAAAAAATAGTATTTGGCCGAGATACCTTCGATTCTTGTCGGTTCTGACCGTTCTGACCAAGTTGCGGATGAGACCTCAAATTGCAATGCGCGTTCTTCCGAATCGCAGACATTCGGGTCAGACCAGCAGAAAAATTGAGGAATCTTGATTTAGAGACAAGATAGCCAGAAATTCGACATTTTTCAAAGAATCTCGGCTATTTATGAATCGATCCTGAAATTCTTGGGTGGGTTCGTCAGGGCTCCAGACACTCAGCTGCCCCGCACCGAAATTTCAGGAAAAAGTTAGTATTTGGCCGAGATACCCTCGATTCTTGTCGGTTCTGACCGTTCTGACCAAGTTGCGGATGAGACCTCAAATTGCAATGCGCGTTCGTCGGAATCGCAGACATTCGGGTCAGACCAGCAGAAAAATTGAGGAATCTTGATTTAGAGACAAGATAGCCAAAAATTCGACATTTTTCAACGTATCTCGGCTATTTATGAACCGATCCTGAAATTCTTGGGTGGGTTCGTCAGGGCTCCAGACACTCAGCTGCCCCGCACCAAAATTTCAGGAAAAAGTTAGTATTTGGCCGAGATACCCTCGATTCTTGTCGGTTCTGACCGTTCTGACCAAGTTGCGGATGAGACCTCAAATTGCAATGCGCGTTCTTCCGAATCGCAGACATTCGGGTCAGACCAGCAGAAAAATTGAGGAATCTTGATTTAGAGACAAGATAGCCAGAAATTCGACATTTTTCAACGAATCTCGGCTATTTATGAACCGATCCTGAAATTCTTGGGTGGGTTCGTCAGGGCTACAGACACTCAGCTGCCCCGCACCGAAAATTCAGGAAAAAGTTGGTATTTGGCCGAGATACCCTCGATTCTTGTCGGTTCTGACCGTTCTAACCAAGTTGCGGATGAGACCTCAAATTGCAATGCGCGTTCGTCGGAATCGCAGACATTCGGGTCAGACCAGCAGAAAAATTGAGGAATCTTGATTTAGAGACAAGATAGCCAAAAGTTCGACATTTTTCAACGTATCTCGGCTATTTATGAACCGATCCTGAAATTCTTGGGTGGGTTCGTCAGGGCTCCAGACACTCAGCTGCCCCGCACCGAAAATTCAGAAAAAAGTTAGTATTTGGCCGAGAAACCCTCGATTCTCGTCGGTTCTGACCGTTCTGACCAAGTTACGGATGAGACGTCGAATTGCAATGCGCGTTCTTCCGAATCGCAGACATTCGGGTCAGACCAGCAGAAAAATTGAGGAATCTTGATTTAGAGACAAGATAGCCAAAAATTCGACATTTTTCAACGTATCTCGGCTATTTATGAACCGATCCTGAAATTCTTGGGTGGGTTCGTCAGGGCTCCAGACACTCAGCTGCCCCGCACCGGAAATTCAGGAAAAAGTTAGTATTTGGCCGAGATACCCTCGATTCTTGTCGGTTCTGACCGTTCTGACCAAGTTGCGGATGAGACCTCAAATTGCAATGCGCGTTCGTCGGAATCGCAGACATTCGGGTCAGACCAGCAGAAAAATTGAGGAATCTTGATTTAGAGACAAGATA
Source organism: Diprion similis (assembly GCF_021155765.1). Lineage (NCBI taxonomy): Eukaryota > Metazoa > Arthropoda > Insecta > Hymenoptera > Diprionidae > Diprion > Diprion similis. The sequence goes on along the minus strand of NC_060105.1, from coordinate 14,654,665 downwards.
GCCAAAAATTCGACATTTTTCAACGTATCTCGGCTATTTATGAACCGATCCTGAAATTCTTGGGTGGGTTCGTCAGGGCTCCAGACACTCCGCTGCCCCGCACCGAAAATTCAGAAAAAAGTTAGTATTTGGCCGAGAAACCCTCGATTCTCGTCGGTTCTGACCGTTCCGACCAAGTTACGGATGAGACGTCGAATTGCAATGGGCGTTCTTCCGAATCGCAGACATTCGGGTCAGACCAGCAGAAAAATTGAGGAATCTTGATTTAGAGACAAGATAGCCAAAAATTCGACATTTTTTAACGTATCTCGGCTATTTATGAACCGATCCTGAAATTCTTGGGTGGGTTCGTCAGGGCTCCAGACACTCAGCTGCCCCGCACCGAAAATTCAGAAAAAAGTTAGTATTTGGCCGAGAAACCCTCGATTCTCGTCGGTTCTGACCGTTCTGACCAAGTTACGGATGAGACGCCGAATTGCAATGCGCGTTCTTCCGAATCGCAGACATTCGGGTCAGACCAGCAGAAAAATTGAGGAATCTTGATTTAGAGACAAGATAGCCAGAAATTCGACATTTTTCAACGAATCTCGGCTATTTATGAACCGATCCTGAAATTCTTGGGTGGGTTCGTCAGGGCTCCAGACACTCAGCTGCCTTGCACCGAAATTTCAGGAAAAAAATAGTATTTGGCCGAGATACCTTCGATTCTTGTCGGTTCTGACCGTTCTGACCAAGTTGCGGATGAGACCTCAAATTGCAATGCGCGTTCTTCCGAATCGCAGACATTCGGGTCAGACCAGCAGAAAAATTGAGGAATCTTGATTTAGAGACAAGATAGCCAGAAATTCGACATTTTTCAACGAATCTCGGCTATTTATGAACCGATCCTGAAATTCTTGGGTGGGTTCGTCAGGGCTCCAGACACTCAGCTGCCCCGCACCGAAATTTCAGGAAAAAGTTAGTATTTGGCCGAGATACCCTCGATTCTTGTCGGTTCTGACCGTTCTGACCAAGTTGCGGATGAGACCTCAAATTGCAATGCGCGTTCGTCGGAATCGCAGACATTCGGGTCAGACCAGCAGAAAAATTGAGGAATCTTGATTTAGAGACAAGATAGCCAAAAATTCGACATTTTTCAACGTATCTCGGCTATTTATGAACCGATCCTGAAATTCTTGGGTGGGTTCGTCAGGGCTCCAGACACTCAGCTGCCCCGCACCAAAATTTCAGGAAAAAGTTAGTATTTGGCCGAGATACCCTCGATTCTTGTCGGTTCTGACCGTTCTGACCAAGTTGCGGATGAGACCTCAAATTGCAATGCGCGTTCTTCCGAATCGCAGACATTCGGGTCAGACCAGCAGAAAAATTGAGGAATCTTGATTTAGAGACAAGATAGCCAGAAATTCGACATTTTTCAACGAATCTCGGCTATTTATGAACCGATCCTGAAATTCTTGGGTGGGTTCGTCAGGGCTCCAGACACTCAGCTGCCCCGCACCGAAATTTCAGGAAAAAGTTAGTATTTGGCCGAGATACCCTCGATTCTTGTCGGTTCTGACCGTTCTGACCAAGTTGCGGATGAGACCTCAAATTGCAATGCGCGTTCGTCGGAATCGCAGACATTCGGGTCAGACCAGCAGAAAAATTGAGGAATCTTGATTTAGAGACAAGATAGCCAAAAATTCGACATTTTTTAACGTATCTCGGCTATTTATGAACCGATCCTGAAATTCTTGGGTGGGTTCGTCAGGGCTCCAGACACTCAGCTGCCCCGCACCGAAAATTCAGAAAAAAGTTAGTATTTGGCCGAGAAACCCTCGATTCTCGTCGGTTCTGACCGTTCTGACCAAGTTACGGATGAGACGTCGAATTGCAATGCGCGTTCTTCCGAATCGCAGACATTCGGGTCAGACCAGCAGAAAAATTGAGGAATCATGATTTAGAGACAAGATAGCCAGAAATTCGACATTTTTCAACGAATCTCGGCTATTTATGAACCGATCCTGAAATTCTTGGGTGGGTTGGTCAGGGCTCCAGACACTCAGCTGCCCCGCACCGAAATTTCAGGAAAAAGTTAGTATTTGGCCGAGATACCCTCGATTCTTGTCGGTTCTGACCGTTCTGACCAAGTTGCGGATGAGACCTCAAATTGCAATGCGCGTTCGTCGGAATCGCAGACATTCGGGTCAGACCAGCAGAAAAATTGAGGAATCTTGTTTTAAAGACAAGATAGCCAAAAATTCGACATTTTTCAACGTATCTCGGCTATTTATGAACCGATCCTGAAATTCTTGGGTGGGTTCGTCAGGGCTACAGACACTCAGCTGCCCCGCACCGAAAATTCAGGAAAAAGTTAGTATTTGGCCGAGATACCCTCGATTCTTGTCGGTTCTGACCGTTCTGACCAAGTTGCGGATGAGACCTCAAATTGCAATGCGCGTTCGTCGGAATCGCAGACATTCGGGTCAGACCAGCAGAAAAATTGAGGAATCTTGATTTAGAGACAAGATAGCCAGAAATTCGACATTTTTCAACGAATCTCGGCTATTTATGAACCGATCCTGAAATTCTTGGGTGGGTTGGTCAGGGCTCCAGACACTCAGCTGCCCCGCACCGAAAATTCAGAAAAAAGTTAGTATTTGGCCGAGAAACCCTCGATTCTCGTCGGTTCTGACCGTTCTGACCAAGTTCCGGATGAGACCTCAAATTGCAATGCGCGTTCGTCGGAATCGCAGACATTCGGGTCAGACCAGCAGAAAAATTGAGGAATCTTGATTTAGAGACAAGATAGCCAAAAATTCGACATTTTTCAACGTATCTCGGCTATTTATGAACCGATCCTGAAATTCTTGGGTGGGTTCGTCAGGGCTCCAGACACTCAGCTGCCCCGCACCGAAATTTCAGGAAAAAGTTAGTATTTGGCCGAGATACCCTCGATTCTTGTCGGTTCTGACCGTTCTGACCAAGTTGCGGATGAGACCTCAAATTGCAATGCGCGTTCGTCGGAATCGCAGACATTCGGGTCAGACCAGCAGAAAAATTGAGGAATCTTGATTTAGAGACAAGATAGCCAAAAATTCGACATTTTTCAACGTATCTCGGCTATTTATGAACCGATCCTGAAATTCTTGGGTGGGTTCGTCAGGGCTCCAGACACTCAGCTGCCCCGCACCGAAAATTCAGAAAAAAGTTAGTATTTGGCCGAGAAACCCTCGATTCTCGTCGGTTCTGACCGTTCTGACCAAGTTACGGATGAGACGTCGAATTGCAATGCGCGTTCTTCCGAATCGCAGACATTCGGGTCAGACCAGCAGAAAAATTGAGGAATCTTGATTTAGAGACAAGATAGCCAAAAATTCGACATTTTTCAACGTATCTCGGCTATTTATGAACCGATCCTGAAATTCTTGGGTGGGTTCGTCAGGGCTCCAGACACTCAGCTGCCCCGCACCGGAAATTCAGGAAAAAGTTAGTATTTGGCCGAGATACCCTCGATTCTTGTCGGTTCTGACCGTTCTGACCAAGTTGCGGATGAGACCTCAAATTGCAATGCGCGTTCGTCGGAATCGCAGACATTCGGGTCAGACCAGCAGAAAAATTGAGGAATCTTGATTTAGAGACAAGATAGCCAAAAATTCGACATTTTTCAACGTATCTCGGCTATTTATGAACCGATCCTGAAATTCTTGGGTGGGTTCGTCAGGGCTCCAGACACTCCGCTGCCCCGCACCGAAAATTCAGAAAAAAGTTAGTATTTGGCCGAGAAACCCTCGATTCTCGTCGGTTCTGACCGTTCCGACCAAGTTACGGATGAGACGTCGAATTGCAATGGGCGTTCTTCCGAATCGCAGACATTCGGGTCAGACCAGCAGAAAAATTGAGGAATCTTGATTTAGAGACAAGATAGCCAAAAATTCGACATTTTTTAACGTATCTCGGCTATTTATGAACCGATCCTGAAATTCTTGGGTGGGTTCGTCAGGGCTCCAGACACTCAGCTGCCCCGCACCGAAAATTCAGAAAAAAGTTAGTATTTGGCCGAGAAACCCTCGATTCTCGTCGGTTCTGACCGTTCTGACCAAGTTACGGATGAGACGCCGAATTGCAATGCGCGTTCTTCCGAATCGCAGACATTCGGGTCAGACCAGCAGAAAAATTGAGGAATCTTGATTTAGAGACAAGATAGCCAGAAATTCGACATTTTTCAACGAATCTCGGCTATTTATGAACCGATCCTGAAATTCTTGGGTGGGTTCGTCAGGGCTCCAGACACTCAGCTGCCTTGCACCGAAATTTCAGGAAAAAAATAGTATTTGGCCGAGATACCTTCGATTCTTGTCGGTTCTGACCGTTCTGACCAAGTTGCGGATGAGACCTCAAATTGCAATGCGCGTTCTTCCGAATCGCAGACATTCGGGTCAGACCAGCAGAAAAATTGAGGAATCTTGATTTAGAGACAAGATAGCCAGAAATTCGACATTTTTCAACGAATCTCGGCTATTTATGAACCGATCCTGAAATTCTTGGGTGGGTTCGTCAGGGCTCCAGACACTCAGCTGCCCCGCACCGAAATTTCAGGAAAAAGTTAGTATTTGGCCGAGATACCCTCGATTCTTGTCGGTTCTGACCGTTCTGACCAAGTTGCGGATGAGACCTCAAATTGCAATGCGCGTTCGTCGGAATCGCAGACATTCGGGTCAGACCAGCAGAAAAATTGAGGAATCTTGATTTAGAGACAAGATAGCCAAAAATTCGACATTTTTCAACGTATCTCGGCTATTTATGAACCGATCCTGAAATTCTTGGGTGGGTTCGTCAGGGCTCCAGACACTCAGCTGCCCCGCACCAAAATTTCAGGAAAAAGTTAGTATTTGGCCGAGATACCCTCGATTCTTGTCGGTTCTGACCGTTCTGACCAAGTTGCGGATGAGACCTCAAATTGCAATGCGCGTTCTTCCGAATCGCAGACATTCGGGTCAGACCAGCAGAAAAATTGAGGAATCTTGATTTAGAGACAAGATAGCCAGAAATTCGACATTTTTCAACGAATCTCGGCTATTTATGAACCGATCCTGAAATTCTTGGGTGGGTTCGTCAGGGCTCCAGACACTCAGCTGCCCCGCACCGAAATTTCAGGAAAAAGTTAGTATTTGGCCGAGATACCCTCGATTCTTGTCGGTTCTGACCGTTCTGACCAAGTTGCGGATGAGACCTCAAATTGCAATGCGCGTTCGTCGGAATCGCAGACATTCGGGTCAGACCAGCAGAAAAATTGAGGAATCTTGATTTAGAGACAAGATAGCCAAAAATTCGACATTTTTTAACGTATCTCGGCTATTTATGAACCGATCCTGAAATTCTTGGGTGGGTTCGTCAGGGCTCCAGACACTCAGCTGCCCCGCACCGAAAATTCAGAAAAAAGTTAGTATTTGGCCGAGAAACCCTCGATTCTCGTCGGTTCTGACCGTTCTGACCAAGTTACGGATGAGACGTCGAATTGCAATGCGCGTTCTTCCGAATCGCAGACATTCGGGTCAGACCAGCAGAAAAATTGAGGAATCATGATTTAGAGACAAGATAGCCAGAAATTCGACATTTTTCAACGAATCTCGGCTATTTATGAACCGATCCTGAAATTCTTGGGTGGGTTGGTCAGGGCTCCAGACACTCAGCTGCCCCGCACCGAAATTTCAGGAAAAAGTTAGTATTTGGCCGAGATACCCTCGATTCTTGTCGGTTCTGACCGTTCTGACCAAGTTGCGGATGAGACCTCAAATTGCAATGCGCGTTCGTCGGAATCGCAGACATTCGGGTCAGACCAGCAGAAAAATTGAGGAATCTTGTTTTAAAGACAAGATAGCCAAAAATTCGACATTTTTCAACGTATCTCGGCTATTTATGAACCGATCCTGAAATTCTTGGGTGGGTTCGTCAGGGCTACAGACACTCAGCTGCCCCGCACCGAAAATTCAGGAAAAAGTTAGTATTTGGCCGAGATACCCTCGATTCTTGTCGGTTCTGACCGTTCTGACCAAGTTGCGGATGAGACCTCAAATTGCAATGCGCGTTCGTCGGAATCGCAGACATTCGGGTCAGACCAGCAGAAAAATTGAGGAATCTTGATTTAGAGACAAGATAGCCAGAAATTCGACATTTTTCAACGAATCTCGGCTATTTATGAACCGATCCTGAAATTCTTGGGTGGGTTCGTCAGGGCTCCAGACACTCAGCTGCCCCGCACCGAAATTTCAGGAAAAAGTTAGTATTTGGCCGAGATACCCTCGATTCTTGTCGGTTCTGACCGTTCTGACCAAGTTGCGGATGAGACCTCAAATTGCAATGCGCGTTCGTCGGAATCGCAGACATTCGGGTCAGACCAGCAGAAAAATTGAGGAATCTTGATTTAGAGACAAGATAGCCAAAAATTCGACATTTTTCAACGTATCTCGGCTATTTATGAACCGATCCTGAAATTCTTGGGTGGGTTCGTCAGGGCTTCAGACACTCAGCTGCCCCGCACCGAAATTTCAGGAAAAAGTTAGTATTTGGCCGAGATACCCTCGATTCTTGTCGGTTCTGACCGTTCTGACCAAGTTGCGGATGAGACCTCAAATTGCAATGCGCGTTCGTCGGAATCGCAGACATTCGGGTCAGACCAGCAGAAAAATTGAGGAATCTTGTTTTAAAGACAAGATAGCCAAAAATTCGACATTTTTCAACGTATCTCGGCTATTTATGAACCGATCCTGAAATTCTTGGGTGGGTTCGTCAGGGCTACAGACACTCAGCTGCCCCGCACCGAAAATTCAGGAAAAAGTTAGTATTTGGCCGAGATACCCTCGATTCTTGTCGGTTCTGACCGTTCTGACCAAGTTGCGGATGAGACCTCAAATTGCAATGCGCGTTCGTCGGAATCGCAGACATTCGGGTCAGACCAGCAGAAAAATTGAGGAATCTTGATTTAGAGACAAGATAGCCAAAAATTCGACATTTTTCAACGTATCTCGGCTATTTATGAACCGATCCTGAAATTCTTGGGTGGGTTCGTCAGGGCTCCAGACACTCAGCTGCCCCGCACCGAAAATTCAGAAAAAAGTTAGTATTTGGCCGAGAAACCCTCGATTCTCGTCGGTTCTGACCGTTCTGACCAAGTTACGGATGAGACGTCGAATTGCAATGCGCGTTCTTCCGAATCGCAGACATTCGGGTCAGACCAGCAGAAAAATTGAGGAATCTTGATTTAGAGACAAGATAGCCAAAAATTCGACATTTTTCAACGTATCTCGGCTATTTATGAACCGATCCTGAAATTCTTGGGTGGGTTCGTCAGGGCTCCAGACACTCAGCTGCCCCGCACCGGAAATTCAGGAAAAAGTTAGTATTTGGCCGAGATACCCTCGATTCTTGTCGGTTCTGACCGTTCTGACCAAGTTGCGGATGAGACCTCAAATTGCAATGCGCGTTCGTCGGAATCGCAGACATTCGGGTCAGACCAGCAGAAAAATTGAGGAATCTTGATTTAGAGACAAGATAGCCAAAAATTCGACATTTTTCAACGTATCTCGGCTATTTATGAACCGATCCTGAAATTCTTGGGTGGGTTCGTCAGGGCTCCAGACACTCAGCTGCCCCGCACCGAAAATTCAGAAAAAAGTTAGTATTTGGCCGAGAAACCCTCGATTCTCGTCGGTTCTGACCGTTCTGACCAAGTTACGGATGAGACGCCGAATTGCAATGCGCGTTCTTCCGAATCGCAGACATTCGGGTCAGACCAGCCGAAAAATTGAGGAATCTTGATTTAGAGACAAGATAGCCAGAAATTCGACATTTTTCAACGAATCTCGGCTATTTATGAACCGATCCTGAAATTCTTGGGTGGGTTCGTCAGGGCTCCAGACACTCAGCTGCCTTGCACCGAAATTTCAGGAAAAAGTTAGTATTTGGCCGAGATACCCTCGATTCTTGTCGGTTCTGACCGTTCTGACCAAGTTGCGGATGAGACCTCAAATTGCAATGCGCGTTCTTCCGAATCGCAGACATTCGGGTCAGACCAGCAGAAAAATTGAGGAATCTTGATTTAGAGACAAGATAGCCAGAAATTCGACATTTCTCAACGAATCTCGGCTATTTATGAACCGATCCTGAAATTCTTGGGTGGGTTCGTCAGGGCTCCAGACACTCAGCTGCCCCGCACCGAAATTTCAGGAAAAAGTTAGTATTTGGCCGAGATACCCTCGATTCGTGTCGGTTCTGACCGTTCTGACCAAGTTGCGGATGAGACCTCAAATTGCAATGCGCGTTCGTCGGAATCGCAGACATTCGGGTCAGACCAGCAGAAAAATTGAGGAATCTTGATTTAGAGACAAGATAGCCAAAAATTCGACATTTTTCAACGTATCTCGGCTATTTATGAACCGATCCTGAAATTCTTGGGTGGGTTCGTCAGGGCTCCAGACACTCAGCTGCCCCGCACCGAAAATTCAGAAAAAAGTTAGTATTTGGCCGAGAAACCCTCGATTCTCGTCGGTTCTGACCGTTCTGACCAAGTTACGGATGAGACGCCGAATTGCAATGCGCGTTCTTCCGAATCGCAGACATTCGGGTCAGAGAAGCAGAAAAATTGAGGAATCTTGATTTAGAGACAAGATAGCCAGAAATTCGACATTTTTCAACGAATCTCGGCTATTTATGAACCGATCCTGAAATTCTTGGGTGGGTTCGTCAGGGCTCCAGACACTCAGCTGCCCCGCACCGAAATTTCAGGAAAAAGTTAGTATTTGGCCGAGATACCCTCGATTCTTGTCGGTTCTGACCGTTCTGACCAAGTTGCGGATGAGACCTCAAATTGCAATGCGCGTTCTTCCGAATCGCAGACATTCGGGTCAGACCAGCAGAAAAATTGAGGAATCTTGATTTAGAGACAAGATAGCCAGAAATTCGACATTTTTCAACGAATCTCGGCTATTTATGAACCGATCCTGAAATTCTTGGGTGGGTTCGTCAGGGCTCCAGACACTCAGCTGCCCCGCACCGAAATTTCAGGAAAAAGTTAGTATTTGGCCGAGATACCCTCGATTCTTGTCGGTTCTGACCGTTCTGACCAAGTTGCGGATGAGACCTCAAATTGCAATGCGCGTTCGTCGGAATCGCAGACATTCGGGTCAGACCAGCAGAAAAATTGAGGAATCTTGATTTAGAGACAAGATAGCCAAAAATTCGACATTTTTTAACGTATCTCGGCTATTTATGAACCGATCCTGAAATTCTTGGGTGGGTTCGTCAGGGCTCCAGACACTCAGCTGCCCCGCACCGAAAATTCAGAAAAAAGTTAGTATTTGGCCGAGAAACCCTCGATTCTCGTCGGTTCTGACCGTTCTGACCAAGTTACGGATGAGACGTCGAATTGCAATGCGCGTTCTTCCGAATCGCAGACATTCGGGTCAGACCAGCAGAAAAATTGAGGAATCATGATTTAGAGACAAGATAGCCAGAAATTCGACATTTTTCAACGAATCTCGGCTATTTATGAACCGATCCTGAAATTCTTGGGTGGGTTGGTCAGGGCTCCAGACACTCAGCTGCCCCGCACCGAAAATTCAGAAAAAAGTTAGTATTTGGCCGAGAAACCCTCGATTCTCGTCGGTTCTGACCGTTCTGACCAAGTTCCGGATGAGACCTCAAATTGCAATGCGCGTTCGTCGGAATCGCAGACATTCGGGTCAGACCAGCAGAAAAATTGAGGAATCTTGATTTAGAGACAAGATAGCCAAAAATTCGACATTTTTCAACGTATCTCGGCTATTTATGAACCGATCCTGAAATTCTTGGGTGGGTTCGTCAGGGCTCCAGACACTCAGCTGCCCCGCACCGAAAATTCAGAAAAAAGTTAGTATTTGGCCGAGAAACCCTCGATTCTCGTCGGTTCTGACCGTTCTGACCAAGTTACGGATGAGACGCCGAATTGCAATGCGCGTTCTTCCGAATCGCAGACATTCGGGTCAGACCAGCAGAAAAATTGAGGAATCTTGATTTAGAGACAAGATAGCCAGAAATTCGACATTTTTCAACGAATCTCGGCTATTTATGAACCGATCCTGAAATTCTTGGGTGGGTTCGTCAGGGCTCCAGACACTCAGCTGCCCCGCACCGAAATTTCAGGAAAAAGTTAGTATTTGGCCGAGATACCCTCGATTCTTGTCGGTTCTGACCGTTCTGACCAAGTTGCGGATGAGACCTCAAATTGCAATGCGCGTTCTTCCGAATCGCAGACATTCGGGTCAGACCAGCAGAAAAATTGAGGAATCTTGATTTAGAGACAAGATAGCCAGAAATTCGACATTTTTCAACGAATCTCGGCTATTTATGAACCGATCCTGAAATTCTTGGGTGGGTTCGTCAGGGCTCCAGACACTCAGCTGCCCCGCACCGAAATTTCAGGAAAAAGTTAGTATTTGGCCGAGATACCCTCGATTCTTGTCGGTTCTGACCGTTCTGACCAAGTTGCGGATGAGACCTCAAATTGCAATGCGCGTTCGTCGGAATCGCAGACATTCGGGTCAGACCAGCAGAAAAATTGAGGAATCTTGATTTAGAGACAAGATAGCCAAAAATTCGACATTTTTTAACGTATCTCGGCTATTTATGAACCGATCCTGAAATTCTTGGGTGGGTTCGTCAGGGCTCCAGACACTCAGCTGCCCCGCACCGAAAATTCAGAAAAAAGTTAGTATTTGGCCGAGAAACCCTCGATTCTCGTCGGTTCTGACCGTTCTGACCAAGTTACGGATGAGACGTCGAATTGCAATGCGCGTTCTTCCGAATCGCAGACATTCGGGTCAGACCAGCAGAAAAATTGAGGAATCATGATTTAGAGACAAGATAGCCAGAAATTCGACATTTTTCAACGAATCTCGGCTATTTATGAACCGATCCTGAAATTCTTGGGTGGGTTGGTCAGGGCTCCAGACACTCAGCTGCCCCGCACCGAAAATTCAGAAAAAAGTTAGTATTTGGCCGAGAAACCCTCGATTCTCGTCGGTTCTGACCGTTCTGACCAAGTTCCGGATGAGACCTCAAATTGCAATGCGCGTTCGTCGGAATCGCAGACATTCGGGTCAGACCAGCAGAAAAATTGAGGAATCTTGATTTAGAGACAAGATAGCCAAAAATTCGACATTTTTCAACGTATCTCGGCTATTTATGAACCGATCCTGAAATTCTTGGGTGGGTTCGTCAGGGCTCCAGACACTCAGCTGCCCCGCACCGAAAATTCAGAAAAAAGTTAGTATTTGGCCGAGAAACCCTCGATTCTCGTCGGTTCTGACCGTTCTGACCAAGTTACGGATGAGACGCCGAATTGCAATGCGCGTTCTTCCGAATCGCAGACATTCGGGTCAGACCAGCAGAAAAATTGAGGAATCTTGATTTAGAGACAAGATAGCCAGAAATTCGACATTTTTCAACGAATCTCGGCTATTTATGAACCGATCCTGAAATTCTTGGGTGGGTTCGTCAGGGCTCCAGACACTCAGCTGCCCCGCACCGAAATTTCAGGAAAAAGTTAGTATTTGGCCGAGATACCCTCGATTCTTGTCGGTTCTGACCGTTCTGACCAAGTTGCGGATGAGACCTCAAATTGCAATGCGCGTTCTTCCGAATCGCAGACATTCGGGTCAGACCAGCAGAAAAATTGAGGAATCTTGATTTAGAGACAAGATAGCCAGAAATTCGACATTTTTCAACGAATCTCGGCTATTTATGAACCGATCCTGAAATTCTTGGGTGGGTTCGTCAGGGCTCCAGACACTCAGCTGCCCCGCACCGAAATTTCAGGAAAAAGTTAGTATTTGGCCGAGATACCCTCGATTCTTGTCGGTTCTGACCGTTCTGACCAAGTTGCGGATGAGACCTCAAATTGCAATGCGCGTTCGTCGGAATCGCAGACATTCGGGTCAGACCAGCAGAAAAATTGAGGAATCTTGATTTAGAGACAAGATAGCCAAAAATTCGACATTTTTTAACGTATCTCGGCTATTTATGAACCGATCCTGAAATTCTTGGGTGGGTTCGTCAGGGCTCCAGACACTCAGCTGCCCCGCACCGAAAATTCAGAAAAAAGTTAGTATTTGGCCGAGAAACCCTCGATTCTCGTCGGTTCTGACCGTTCTGACCAAGTTACGGATGAGACGCCGAATTGCAATGCGCGTTCTTCCGAATCGCAGACATTCGGGTCAGACCAGCAGAAAAATTGAGGAATCTTGATTTAGAGACAAGATAGCCAGAAATTCGACATTTTTCAACGAATCTCGGCTATTTATGAACCGATCCTGAAATTCTTGGGTGGGTTCGTCAGGGCTCCAGACACTCAGCTGCCCCGCACCGAAATTTCAGGAAAAAGTTAGTATTTGGCCGAGATACCCTCGATTCTTGTCGGTTCTGACCGTTCTGACCAAGTTGCGGATGAGACCTCAAATTGCAATGCGCGTTCTTCCGAATCGCAGACATTCGGGTCAGACCAGCAGAAAAATTGAGGAATCTTGATTTAGAGACAAGATAGCCAGAAATTCGACATTTTTCAACGAATCTCGGCTATTTATGAACCGATCCTGAAATTCTTGGGTGGGTTCGTCAGGGCTCCAGACACTCAGCTGCCCCGCACCGAAATTTCAGGAAAAAGTTAGTATTTGGCCGAGATACCCTCGATTCTTGTCGGTTCTGACCGTTCTGACCAAGTTGCGGATGAGACCTCAAATTGCAATGCGCGTTCGTCGGAATCGCAGACATTCGGGTCAGACCAGCAGAAAAATTGAGGAATCTTGATTTAGAGACAAGATAGCCAAAAATTCGACATTTTTTAACGTATCTCGGCTATTTATGAACCGATCCTGAAATTCTTGGGTGGGTTCGTCAGGGCTCCAGACACTCAGCTGCCCCGCACCGAAAATTCAGAAAAAAGTTAGTATTTGGCCGAGAAACCCTCGATTCTCGTCGGTTCTGACCGTTCTGACCAAGTTACGGATGAGACGTCGAATTGCAATGCGCGTTCTTCCGAATCGCAGACATTCGGGTCAGACCAGCAGAAAAATTGAGGAATCATGATTTAGAGACAAGATAGCCAGAAATTCGACATTTTTCAACGAATCTCGGCTATTTATGAACCGATCCTGAAATTCTTGGGTGGGTTGGTCAGGGCTCCAGACACTCAGCTGCCCCGCACCGAAAATTCAGAAAAAAGTTAGTATTTGGCCGAGAAACCCTCGATTCTCGTCGGTTCTGACCGTTCTGACCAAGTTCCGGATGAGACCTCAAATTGCAATGCGCGTTCGTCGGAATCGCAGACATTCGGGTCAGACCAGCAGAAAAATTGAGGAATCTTGATTTAGAGACAAGATAGCCAAAAATTCGACATTTTTCAACGTATCTCGGCTATTTATGAACCGATCCTGAAATTCTTGGGTGGGTTCGTCAGGGCTCCAGACACTCAGCTGCCCCGCACCGAAAATTCAGAAAAAAGTTAGTATTTGGCCGAGAAACCCTCGATTCTCGTCGGTTCTGACCGTTCTGACCAAGTTACGGATGAGACGCCGAATTGCAATGCGCGTTCTTCCGAATCGCAGACATTCGGGTCAGACCAGCAGAAAAATTGAGGAATCTTGATTTAGAGACAAGATAGCCAGAAATTCGACATTTTTCAACGAATCTCGGCTATTTATGAACCGATCCTGAAATTCTTGGGTGGGTTCGTCAGGGCTCCAGACACTCAGCTGCCCCGCACCGAAATTTCAGGAAAAAGTTAGTATTTGGCCGAGATACCCTCGATTCTTGTCGGTTCTGACCGTTCTGACCAAGTTGCGGATGAGACCTCAAATTGCAATGCGCGTTCTTCCGAATCGCAGACATTCGGGTCAGACCAGCAGAAAAATTGAGGAATCTTGATTTAGAGACAAGATAGCCAGAAATTCGACATTTTTCAACGAATCTCGGCTATTTATGAACCGATCCTGAAATTCTTGGGTGGGTTCGTCAGGGCTCCAGACACTCAGCTGCCCCGCACCGAAATTTCAGGAAAAAGTTAGTATTTGGCCGAGATACCCTCGATTCTTGTCGGTTCTGACCGTTCTGACCAAGTTGCGGATGAGACCTCAAATTGCAATGCGCGTTCGTCGGAATCGCAGACATTCGGGTCAGACCAGCAGAAAAATTGAGGAATCTTGATTTAGAGACAAGATAGCCAAAAATTCGACATTTTTTAACGTATCTCGGCTATTTATGAACCGATCCTGAAATTCTTGGGTGGGTTCGTCAGGGCTCCAGACACTCAGCTGCCCCGCACCGAAAATTCAGGAAAAAGTTAGTATTTGGCCGAGATACCCTCGATTCTTGTCGGTTCTGACCGTTCTGACCAAGTTGCGGATGAGACCTCAAATTGCAATGCGCGTTCGTCGGAATCGCAGACATTCGGGTCAGACCAGCAGAAAAATTGAGGAATCTTGATTTAGAGACAAGATAGCCAAAAATTCGACATTTTTCAACGTATCTCGGCTATTTATGAACCGATCCTGAAATTCTTGGGTGGGTTCGTCAGGGCTCCAGACACTCCGCTGCCCCGCACCGAAAATTCAGAAAAAAGTTAGTATTTGGCCGAGAAACCCTCGATTCTCGTCGGTTCTGACCGTTCTGACCAAGTTACGGATGAGACGTCGAATTGCAATGAGCGTTCTTCCGAATCGCAGACATTCGGGTCAGACCAGCAGAAAAATTGAGGAATCTTGATTTAGAGACAAGATAGCCAAAAATTCGACATTTTTTAACGTATCTCGGCTATTTATGAACCGATCCTGAAATTCTTGGGTGGGTTCGTCAGGGCTCCAGACACTCAGCTGCCCCGCACCGAAAATTCAGAAAAAAGTTAGTATTTGGCCGAGAAACCCTCGATTCTCGTCGGTTCTGACCGTTCTGACCAAGTTACGGATGAGACGCCGAATTGCAATGCGCGTTCTTCCGAATCGCAGACATTCGGGTCAGACCAGCAGAAAAATTGAGGAATCTTGATTTAGAGACAAGATAGCCGGAAATTCGACATTTTTCAACGAATCTCGGCTATTTATGAACCGATCCTGAAATTCTTGGGTGGGTTCGTCAGGGCTCCAGACACTCAGCTGCCTTGTACCGAAATTTCAGGAAAAAAATAGTATTTGGCCGAGATACCTTCGATTCTTGTCGGTTCTGACCGTTCTGACCAAGTTGCGGATGAGACCTCAAATTGCAATGCGCGTTCTTCCGAATCGCAGACATTCGGGTCAGACCAGCAGAAAAATTGAGGAATCTTGATTTAGAGACAAGATAGCCAGAAATTCGACATTTTTCAACGAATCTCGGCTATTTATGAACCGATCCTGAAATTCTTGGGTGGGTTCGTCAGGGCTCCAGACACTCAGCTGCCCCGCACCGAAATTTCAGGAAAAAGTTAGTATTTGGCCGAGATACCCTCGATTCTTGTCGGTTCTGACCGTTCTGACCAAGTTGCGGATGAGACCTCAAATTGCAATGCGCGTTCGTCGGAATCGCAGACATTCGGGTCAGACCAGCAGAAAAATTGAGGAATCTTGATTTAGAGACAAGATAGCCAAAAATTCGACATTTTTCAACGTATCTCGGCTATTTATGAACCGATCCTGAAATTCTTGGGTGGGTTCGTCAGGGCTCCAGACACTCAGCTGCCCCGCACCGAAAATTCAGAAAAAAGTTAGTATTTGGCCGAGAAACCCTCGATTCTCGTCGGTTCTGACCGTTCTGACCAAGTTACGGATGAGACGTCGAATTGCAATGCGCGTTCTTCCGAATCGCAGACATTCGGGTCAGACCAGCAGAAAAATTGAGGAATCATGATTTAGAGACAAGATAGCCAGAAATTCGACATTTTTCAACGAATCTCGGCTATTTATGAACCGATCCTGAAATTCTTGGGTGGGTTGGTCAGGGCTCCAGACACTCAGCTGCCCCGCACCGAAAATTCAGAAAAAAGTTAGTATTTGGCCGAGAAACCCTCGATTCTCGTCGGTTCTGACCGTTCTGACCAAGTTCCGGATGAGACCTCAAATTGCAATGCGCGTTCGTCGGAATCGCAGACATTCGGGTCAGACCAGCAGAAAAATTGAGGAATCTTGATTTAGAGACAAGATAGCCAAAAATTCGACATTTTTCAACGTATCTCGGCTATTTATGAACCGATCCTGAAATTCTTGGGTGGGTTCGTCAGGGCTCCAGACACTCAGCTGCCCCGCACCGAAAATTCAGAAAAAAGTTAGTATTTGGCCGAGAAACCCTCGATTCTCGTCGGTTCTGACCGTTCTGACCAAGTTACGGATGAGACGCCGAATTGCAATGCGCGTTCTTCCGAATCGCAGACATTCGGGTCAGACCAGCAGAAAAATTGAGGAATCTTGATTTAGAGACAAGATAGCCAGAAATTCGACATTTTTCAACGAATCTCGGCTATTTATGAACCGATCCTGAAATTCTTGGGTGGGTTCGTCAGGGCTCCAGACACTCAGCTGCCCCGCACCGAAATTTCAGGAAAAAGTTAGTATTTGGCCGAGATACCCTCGATTCTTGTCGGTTCTGACCGTTCTGACCAAGTTGCGGATGAGACCTCAAATTGCAATGCGCGTTCTTCCGAATCGCAGACATTCGGGTCAGACCAGCAGAAAAATTGAGGAATCTTGATTTAGAGACAAGATAGCCAGAAATTCGACATTTTTCAACGAATCTCGGCTATTTATGAACCGATCCTGAAATTCTTGGGTGGGTTCGTCAGGGCTCCAGACACTCAGCTGCCCCGCACCGAAATTTCAGGAAAAAGTTAGTATTTGGCCGAGATACCCTCGATTCTTGTCGGTTCTGACCGTTCTGACCAAGTTGCGGATGAGACCTCAAATTGCAATGCGCGTTCGTCGGAATCGCAGACATTCGGGTCAGACCAGCAGAAAAATTGAGGAATCTTGATTTAGAGACAAGATAGCCAAAAATTCGACATTTTTTAACGTATCTCGGCTATTTATGAACCGATCCTGAAATTCTTGGGTGGGTTCGTCAGGGCTCCAGACACTCAGCTGCCCCGCACCGAAAATTCAGGAAAAAGTTAGTATTTGGCCGAGATACCCTCGATTCTTGTCGGTTCTGACCGTTCTGACCAAGTTGCGGATGAGACCTCAAATTGCAATGCGCGTTCGTCGGAATCGCAGACATTCGGGTCAGACCAGCAGAAAAATTGAGGAATCTTGATTTAGAGACAAGATAGCCAAAAATTCGACATTTTTCAACGTATCTCGGCTATTTATGAACCGATCCTGAAATTCTTGGGTGGGTTCGTCAGGGCTCCAGACACTCCGCTGCCCCGCACCGAAAATTCAGAAAAAAGTTAGTATTTGGCCGAGAAACCCTCGATTCTCGTCGGTTCTGACCGTTCTGACCAAGTTACGGATGAGACGTCGAATTGCAATGAGCGTTCTTCCGAATCGCAGACATTCGGGTCAGACCAGCAGAAAAATTGAGGAATCTTGATTTAGAGACAAGATAGCCAAAAATTCGACATTTTTTAACGTATCTCGGCTATTTATGAACCGATCCTGAAATTCTTGGGTGGGTTCGTCAGGGCTCCAGACACTCAGCTGCCCCGCACCGAAAATTCAGAAAAAAGTTAGTATTTGGCCGAGAAACCCTCGATTCTCGTCGGTTCTGACCGTTCTGACCAAGTTACGGATGAGACGCCGAATTGCAATGCGCGTTCTTCCGAATCGCAGACATTCGGGTCAGACCAGCAGAAAAATTGAGGAATCTTGATTTAGAGACAAGATAGCCAGAAATTCGACATTTTTCAACAAATCTCGGCTATTTATGAACCGATCCTGAAATTCTTGGGTGGGTTCGTCAGGGCTCCAGACACTCAGCTGCCTTGTACCGAAATTTCAGGAAAAAAATAGTATTTGGCCGAGATACCTTCGATTCTTGTCGGTTCTGACCGTTCTGACCAAGTTGCGGATGAGACCTCAAATTGCAATGCGCGTTCTTCCGAATCGCAGACATTCGGGTCAGACCAGCAGAAAAATTGAGGAATCTTGATTTAGAGACAAGATAGCCAGAAATTCGACATTTTTCAACGAATCTCGGCTATTTATGAACCGATCCTGAAATTCTTGGGTGGGTTCGTCAGGGCTCCAGACACTCAGCTGCCCCGCACCGAAATTTCAGGAAAAAGTTAGTATTTGGCCGAGATACCCTCGATTCTTGTCGGTTCTGACCGTTCTGACCAAGTTGCGGATGAGACCTCAAATTGCAATGCGCGTTCGTCGGAATCGCAGACATTCGGGTCAGACCAGCAGAAAAATTGAGGAATCTTGATTTAGAGACAAGATAGCCAAAAATTCGACATTTTTCAACGTATCTCGGCTATTTATGAACCGATCCTGAAATTCTTGGGTGGGTTCGTCAGGGCTCCAGACACTCAGCTGCCCCGCACCGAAATTTCAGGAAAAAGTTAGTATTTGGCCGAGATACCCTCGATTCTTGTCGGTTCTGACCGTTCTGACCAAGTTGCGGATGAGACCTCAAATTGCAATGCGCGTTCTTCCGAATCGCAGACATTCGGGTCAGACCAGCAGAAAAATTGAGGAATCTTGATTTAGAGACAAGATAGCCAGAAATTCGACATTTTTCAACGAATCTCGGCTATTTATGAACCGATCCTGAAATTCTTGGGTGGGTTCGTCAGGGCTCCAGACACTCAGCTGCCCCGCACCGAAATTTCAGGAAAAAGTTAGTATTTGGCCGAGATACCCTCGATTCTTGTCGGTTCTGACCGTTCTGACCAAGTTGCGGATGAGACCTCAAATTGCAATGCGCGTTCGTCGGAATCGCAGACATTCGGGTCAGACCAGCAGAAAAATTGAGGAATCTTGATTTAGAGACAAGATAGCCAAAAATTCGACATTTTTTAACGTATCTCGGCTATTTATGAACCGATCCTGAAATTCTTGGGTGGGTTCGTCAGGGCTCCAGACACTCAGCTGCCCCGCACCGAAAATTCAGAAAAAAGTTAGTATTTGGCCGAGAAACCCTCGATTCTCGTCGGTTCTGACCGTTCTGACCAAGTTACGGATGAGACGTCGAATTGCAATGCGCGTTCTTCCGAATCGCAGACATTCGGGTCAGACCAGCAGAAAAATTGAGGAATCATGATTTAGAGACAAGATAGCCAGAAATTCGACATTTTTCAACGAATCTCGGCTATTTATGAACCGATCCTGAAATTCTTGGGTGGGTTGGTCAGGGCTCCAGACACTCAGCTGCCCCGCACCGAAATTTCAGGAAAAAGTTAGTATTTGGCCGAGATACCCTCGATTCTTGTCGGTTCTGACCGTTCTGACCAAGTTGCGGATGAGACCTCAAATTGCAATGCGCGTTCGTCGGAATCGCAGACATTCGGGTCAGACCAGCAGAAAAATTGAGGAATCTTGTTTTAAAGACAAGATAGCCAAAAATTCGACATTTTTCAACGTATCTCGGCTATTTATGAACCGATCCTGAAATTCTTGGGTGGGTTCGTCAGGGCTACAGACACTCAGCTGCCCCGCACCGAAAATTCAGGAAAAAGTTAGTATTTGGCCGAGATACCCTCGATTCTTGTCGGTTCTGACCGTTCTGACCAAGTTGCGGATGAGACCTCAAATTGCAATGCGCGTTCGTCGGAATCGCAGACATTCGGGTCAGACCAGCAGAAAAATTGAGGAATCTTGATTTAGAGACAAGATAGCCAGAAATTCGACATTTTTCAACGAATCTCGGCTATTTATGAACCGATCCTGAAATTCTTGGGTGGGTTCGTCAGGGCTCCAGACACTCAGCTGCCCCGCACCGAAATTTCAGGAAAAAGTTAGTATTTGGCCGAGATACCCTCGATTCTTGTCGGTTCTGACCGTTCTGACCAAGTTGCGGATGAGACCTCAAATTGCAATGCGCGTTCGTCGGAATCGCAGACATTCGGGTCAGACCAGCAGAAAAATTGAGGAATCTTGATTTAGAGACAAGATAGCCAGAAATTCGACATTTTTCAACGAATCTCGGCTATTTATGAACCGATCCTGAAATTCTTGGGTGGGTTCGTCAGGGCTCCAGACACTCAGCTGCCCCGCACCGAAATTTCAGGAAAAAGTTAGTATTTGGCCGAGATACCCTCGATTCTTGTCGGTTCTGACCGTTCTGACCAAGTTGCGGATGAGACCTCAAATTGCAATGCGCGTTCGTCGGAATCGCAGACATTCGGGTCAGACCAGCAGAAAAATTGAGGAATCTTGATTTAGAGACAAGATAGCCAAAAATTCGACATTTTTCAACGTATCTCGGCTATTTATGAACCGATCCTGAAATTCTTGGGTGGGTTCGTCAGGGCTCCAGACACTCAGCTGCCCCGCACCGAAATTTCAGGAAAAAGTTAGTATTTGGCCGAGATACCCTCGATTCTCGTCGGTTCTGACCGTTCTGACCAAGTTGCGGATGAGACCTCAAATTGCAATGCGCGTTCTTCCGAATCGCAGACATTCGGGTCAGACCAGCAGAAAAATTGAGGAATCTTGATTTAGAGACAAGATAGCCAGAAATTCGACATTTTTCAACGAATCTCGGCTATTTATGAACCGATCCTGAAATTCTTGGGTGGGTTCGTCAGGGCTCCAGACACTCAGCTGCCCCGCACCGAAATTTCAGGAAAAAGTTAGTATTTGGCCGAGATACCCTCGATTCTTGTCGGTTCTGACCGTTCTGACCAAGTTGCGGATGAGACCTCAAATTGCAATGCGCGTTCGTCGGAATCGCAGACATTCGGGTCAGACCAGCAGAAAAATTGAGGAATCTTGATTTAGAGACAAGATAGCCAAAAATTCGACATTTTTTAACGTATCTCGGCTATTTATGAACCGATCCTGAAATTCTTGGGTGGGTTCGTCAGGGCTCCAGACACTCAGCTGCCCCGCACCGAAAATTCAGAAAAAAGTTAGTATTTGGCCGAGAAACCCTCGATTCTCGTCGGTTCTGACCGTTCTGACCAAGTTACGGATGAGACGCCGAATTGCAATGCGCGTTCTTCCGAATCGCAGACATTCGGGTCAGACCAGCAGAAAAATTGAGGAATCTTGATTTAGAGACAAGATAGCCAGAAATTCGACATTTTTCAACGAATCTCGGCTATTTATGAACCGATCCTGAAATTCTTGGGTGGGTTCGTCAGGGCTCCAGACACTCAGCTGCCTTGCACCGAAATTTCAGGAAAAAAATAGTATTTGGCCGAGATACCTTCGATTCTTGTCGGTTCTGACCGTTCTGACCAAGTTGCGGATGAGACCTCAAATTGCAATGCGCGTTCTTCCGAATCGCAGACATTCGGGTCAGACCAGCAGAAAAATTGAGGAATCTTGATTTAGAGACAAGATAGCCAGAAATTCGACATTTTTCAACGAATCTCGGCTATTTATGAACCGATCCTGAAATTCTTGGGTGGGTTCGTCAGGGCTCCAGACACTCAGCTGCCCCGCACCGAAATTTCAGGAAAAAGTTAGTATTTGGCCGAGATACCCTCGATTCTTGTCGGTTCTGACCGTTCTGACCAAGTTGCGGATGAGACCTCAAATTGCAATGCGCGTTCGTCGGAATCGCAGACATTCGGGTCAGACCAGCAGAAAAATTGAGGAATCTTGATTTAGAGACAAGATAGCCAAAAATTCGACATTTTTCAACGTATCTCGGCTATTTATGAACCGATCCTGAAATTCTTGGGTGGGTTCGTCAGGGCTCCAGACACTCAGCTGCCCCGCACCGAAATTTCAGGAAAAAGTTAGTATTTGGCCGAGATACCCTCGATTCTTGTCGGTTCTGACCGTTCTGACCAAGTTGCGGATGAGACCTCAAATTGCAATGCGCGTTCTTCCGAATCGCAGACATTCGGGTCAGACCAGCAGAAAAATTGAGGAATCTTGATTTAGAGACAAGATAGCCAGAAATTCGACATTTTTCAACGAATCTCGGCTATTTATGAACCGATCCTGAAATTCTTGGGTGGGTTCGTCAGGGCTCCAGACACTCAGCTGCCCCGCACCGAAATTTCAGGAAAAAGTTAGTATTTGGCCGAGATACCCTCGATTCTTGTCGGTTCTGACCGTTCTGACCAAGTTGCGGATGAGACCTCAAATTGCAATGCGCGTTCGTCGGAATCGCAGACATTCGGGTCAGACCAGCAGAAAAATTGAGGAATCTTGATTTAGAGACAAGATAGCCAAAAATTCGACATTTTTTAACGTATCTCGGCTATTTATGAACCGATCCTGAAATTCTTGGGTGGGTTCGTCAGGGCTCCAGACACTCAGCTGCCCCGCACCGAAAATTCAGAAAAAAGTTAGTATTTGGCCGAGAAACCCTCGATTCTCGTCGGTTCTGACCGTTCTGACCAAGTTACGGATGAGACGTCGAATTGCAATGCGCGTTCTTCCGAATCGCAGACATTCGGGTCAGACCAGCAGAAAAATTGAGGAATCATGATTTAGAGACAAGATAGCCAGAAATTCGACATTTTTCAACGAATCTCGGCTATTTATGAACCGATCCTGAAATTCTTGGGTGGGTTGGTCAGGGCTCCAGACACTCAGCTGCCCCGCACCGAAATTTCAGGAAAAAGTTAGTATTTGGCCGAGATACCCTCGATTCTTGTCGGTTCTGACCGTTCTGACCAAGTTGCGGATGAGACCTCAAATTGCAATGCGCGTTCGTCGGAATCGCAGACATTCGGGTCAGACCAGCAGAAAAATTGAGGAATCTTGTTTTAAAGACAAGATAGCCAAAAATTCGACATTTTTCAACGTATCTCGGCTATTTATGAACCGATCCTGAAATTCTTGGGTGGGTTCGTCAGGGCTACAGACACTCAGCTGCCCCGCACCGAAAATTCAGGAAAAAGTTAGTATTTGGCCGAGATACCCTCGATTCTTGTCGGTTCTGACCGTTCTGACCAAGTTGCGGATGAGACCTCAAATTGCAATGCGCGTTCGTCGGAATCGCAGACATTCGGGTCAGACCAGCAGAAAAATTGAGGAATCTTGATTTAGAGACAAGATAGCCAGAAATTCGACATTTTTCAACGAATCTCGGCTATTTATGAACCGATCCTGAAATTCTTGGGTGGGTTCGTCAGGGCTCCAGACACTCAGCTGCCCCGCACCGAAATTTCAGGAAAAAGTTAGTATTTGGCCGAGATACCCTCGATTCTTGTCGGTTCTGACCGTTCTGACCAAGTTGCGGATGAGACCTCAAATTGCAATGCGCGTTCGTCGGAATCGCAGACATTCGGGTCAGACCAGCAGAAAAATTGAGGAATCTTGATTTAGAGACAAGATAGCCAAAAATTCGACATTTTTCAACGTATCTCGGCTATTTATGAACCGATCCTGAAATTCTTGGGTGGGTTCGTCAGGGCTCCAGACACTCAGCTGCCCCGCACCGAAATTTCAGGAAAAAGTTAGTATTTGGCCGAGATACCCTCGATTCTCGTCGGTTCTGACCGTTCTGACCAAGTTGCGGATGAGACCTCAAATTGCAATGCGCGTTCTTCCGAATCGCAGACATTCGGGTCAGACCAGCAGAAAAATTGAGGAATCTTGATTTAGAGACAAGATAGCCAGAAATTCGACATTTTTCAACGAATCTCGGCTATTTATGAACCGATCCTGAAATTCTTGGGTGGGTTCGTCAGGGCTCCAGACACTCAGCTGCCCCGCACCGAAATTTCAGGAAAAAGTTAGTATTTGGCCGAGATACCCTCGATTCTTGTCGGTTCTGACCGTTCTGACCAAGTTGCGGATGAGACCTCAAATTGCAATGCGCGTTCGTCGGAATCGCAGACATTCGGGTCAGACCAGCAGAAAAATTGAGGAATCTTGATTTAGAGACAAGATAGCCAAAAATTCGACATTTTTTAACGTATCTCGGCTATTTATGAACCGATCCTGAAATTCTTGGGTGGGTTCGTCAGGGCTCCAGACACTCAGCTGCCCCGCACCGAAAATTCAGAAAAAAGTTAGTATTTGGCCGAGAAACCCTCGATTCTCGTCGGTTCTGACCGTTCTGACCAAGTTACGGATGAGACGCCGAATTGCAATGCGCGTTCTTCCGAATCGCAGACATTCGGGTCAGACCAGCAGAAAAATTGAGGAATCTTGATTTAGAGACAAGATAGCCAGAAATTCGACATTTTTCAACGAATCTCGGCTATTTATGAACCGATCCTGAAATTCTTGGGTGGGTTCGTCAGGGCTCCAGACACTCAGCTGCCTTGCACCGAAATTTCAGGAAAAAAATAGTATTTGGCCGAGATACCTTCGATTCTTGTCGGTTCTGACCGTTCTGACCAAGTTGCGGATGAGACCTCAAATTGCAATGCGCGTTCTTCCGAATCGCAGACATTCGGGTCAGACCAGCAGAAAAATTGAGGAATCTTGATTTAGAGACAAGATAGCCAGAAATTCGACATTTTTCAACGAATCTCGGCTATTTATGAACCGATCCTGAAATTCTTGGGTGGGTTCGTCAGGGCTCCAGACACTCAGCTGCCCCGCACCGAAATTTCAGGAAAAAGTTAGTATTTGGCCGAGATACCCTCGATTCTTGTCGGTTCTGACCGTTCTGACCAAGTTGCGGATGAGACCTCAAATTGCAATGCGCGTTCGTCGGAATCGCAGACATTCGGGTCAGACCAGCAGAAAAATTGAGGAATCTTGATTTAGAGACAAGATAGCCAAAAATTCGACATTTTTCAACGTATCTCGGCTATTTATGAACCGATCCTGAAATTCTTGGGTGGGTTCGTCAGGGCTCCAGACACTCAGCTGCCCCGCACCGAAATTTCAGGAAAAAGT
This sequence comes from Diprion similis, assembly GCF_021155765.1. Lineage (NCBI taxonomy): Eukaryota > Metazoa > Arthropoda > Insecta > Hymenoptera > Diprionidae > Diprion > Diprion similis. The sequence continues at coordinate 14,629,712 of NC_060105.1, read as the reverse complement.
TAGTATTTGGCCGAGATACCCTCGATTCTTGTCGGTTCTGACCGTTCTGACCAAGTTGCGGATGAGACCTCAAATTGCAATGCGCGTTCTTCCGAATCGCAGACATTCGGGTCAGACCAGCAGAAAAATTGAGGAATCTTGATTTAGAGACAAGATAGCCAGAAATTCGACATTTTTCAACGAATCTCGGCTATTTATGAACCGATCCTGAAATTCTTGGGTGGGTTCGTCAGGGCTCCAGACACTCAGCTGCCCCGCACCGAAATTTCAGGAAAAAGTTAGTATTTGGCCGAGATACCCTCGATTCTTGTCGGTTCTGACCGTTCTGACCAAGTTGCGGATGAGACCTCAAATTGCAATGCGCGTTCGTCGGAATCGCAGACATTCGGGTCAGACCAGCAGAAAAATTGAGGAATCTTGATTTAGAGACAAGATAGCCAAAAATTCGACATTTTTTAACGTATCTCGGCTATTTATGAACCGATCCTGAAATTCTTGGGTGGGTTCGTCAGGGCTCCAGACACTCAGCTGCCCCGCACCGAAAATTCAGAAAAAAGTTAGTATTTGGCCGAGAAACCCTCGATTCTCGTCGGTTCTGACCGTTCTGACCAAGTTACGGATGAGACGTCGAATTGCAATGCGCGTTCTTCCGAATCGCAGACATTCGGGTCAGACCAGCAGAAAAATTGAGGAATCATGATTTAGAGACAAGATAGCCAGAAATTCGACATTTTTCAACGAATCTCGGCTATTTATGAACCGATCCTGAAATTCTTGGGTGGGTTGGTCAGGGCTCCAGACACTCAGCTGCCCCGCACCGAAATTTCAGGAAAAAGTTAGTATTTGGCCGAGATACCCTCGATTCTTGTCGGTTCTGACCGTTCTGACCAAGTTGCGGATGAGACCTCAAATTGCAATGCGCGTTCGTCGGAATCGCAGACATTCGGGTCAGACCAGCAGAAAAATTGAGGAATCTTGTTTTAAAGACAAGATAGCCAAAAATTCGACATTTTTCAACGTATCTCGGCTATTTATGAACCGATCCTGAAATTCTTGGGTGGGTTCGTCAGGGCTACAGACACTCAGCTGCCCCGCACCGAAAATTCAGGAAAAAGTTAGTATTTGGCCGAGATACCCTCGATTCTTGTCGGTTCTGACCGTTCTGACCAAGTTGCGGATGAGACCTCAAATTGCAATGCGCGTTCGTCGGAATCGCAGACATTCGGGTCAGACCAGCAGAAAAATTGAGGAATCTTGATTTAGAGACAAGATAGCCAGAAATTCGACATTTTTCAACGAATCTCGGCTATTTATGAACCGATCCTGAAATTCTTGGGTGGGTTCGTCAGGGCTCCAGACACTCAGCTGCCCCGCACCGAAATTTCAGGAAAAAGTTAGTATTTGGCCGAGATACCCTCGATTCTTGTCGGTTCTGACCGTTCTGACCAAGTTGCGGATGAGACCTCAAATTGCAATGCGCGTTCGTCGGAATCGCAGACATTCGGGTCAGACCAGCAGAAAAATTGAGGAATCTTGATTTAGAGACAAGATAGCCAGAAATTCGACATTTTTCAACGAATCTCGGCTATTTATGAACCGATCCTGAAATTCTTGGGTGGGTTCGTCAGGGCTCCAGACACTCAGCTGCCCCGCACCGAAATTTCAGGAAAAAGTTAGTATTTGGCCGAGATACCCTCGATTCTTGTCGGTTCTGACCGTTCTGACCAAGTTGCGGATGAGACCTCAAATTGCAATGCGCGTTCGTCGGAATCGCAGACATTCGGGTCAGACCAGCAGAAAAATTGAGGAATCTTGATTTAGAGACAAGATAGCCAAAAATTCGACATTTTTCAACGTATCTCGGCTATTTATGAACCGATCCTGAAATTCTTGGGTGGGTTCGTCAGGGCTCCAGACACTCAGCTGCCCCGCACCGAAATTTCAGGAAAAAGTTAGTATTTGGCCGAGATACCCTCGATTCTCGTCGGTTCTGACCGTTCTGACCAAGTTGCGGATGAGACCTCAAATTGCAATGCGCGTTCTTCCGAATCGCAGACATTCGGGTCAGACCAGCAGAAAAATTGAGGAATCTTGATTTAGAGACAAGATAGCCAGAAATTCGACATTTTTCAACGAATCTCGGCTATTTATGAACCGATCCTGAAATTCTTGGGTGGGTTCGTCAGGGCTCCAGACACTCAGCTGCCCCGCACCGAAATTTCAGGAAAAAGTTAGTATTTGGCCGAGATACCCTCGATTCTTGTCGGTTCTGACCGTTCTGACCAAGTTGCGGATGAGACCTCAAATTGCAATGCGCGTTCGTCGGAATCGCAGACATTCGGGTCAGACCAGCAGAAAAATTGAGGAATCTTGATTTAGAGACAAGATAGCCAAAAATTCGACATTTTTTAACGTATCTCGGCTATTTATGAACCGATCCTGAAATTCTTGGGTGGGTTCGTCAGGGCTCCAGACACTCAGCTGCCCCGCACCGAAAATTCAGAAAAAAGTTAGTATTTGGCCGAGAAACCCTCGATTCTCGTCGGTTCTGACCGTTCTGACCAAGTTACGGATGAGACGTCGAATTGCAATGCGCGTTCTTCCGAATCGCAGACATTCGGGTCAGACCAGCAGAAAAATTGAGGAATCATGATTTAGAGACAAGATAGCCAGAAATTCGAAATTTTTCAACGAATCTCGGCTATTTATGAACTGATCCTGAAATTCTTGGGTGGGTTGGTCAGGGCTCCAGACACTCAGCTGCCCCGCACCGAAATTTCAGGAAAAAGTTAGTATTTGGCCGAGATACCCTCGATTCTTGTCGGTTCTGACCGTTCTGACCAAGTTGCGGATGAGACCTCAAATTGCAATGCGCGTTCGTCGGAATCGCAGACATTCGGGTCAGACCAGCAGAAAAATTGAGGAATCTTGTTTTAAAGACAAGATAGCCAAAAATTCGACATTTTTCAACGTATCTCGGCTATTTATGAACCGATCCTGAAATTCTTGGGTGGGTTCGTCAGGGCTACAGACACTCAGCTGCCCCGCACCGAAAATTCAGGAAAAAGTTAGTATTTGGCCGAGATACCCTCGATTCTTGTCGGTTCTGACCGTTCTGACCAAGTTGCGGATGAGACCTCAAATTGCAATGCGCGTTCGTCGGAATCGCAGACATTCGGGTCAGACCAGCAGAAAAATTGAGGAATCTTGATTTAGAGACAAGATAGCCAAAAATTCGACATTTTTCAACGTATCTCGGCTATTTATGAACCGATCCTGAAATTCTTGGGTGGGTTCGTCAGGGCTCCAGACACTCAGCTGCCCCGCACCGAAAATTCAGAAAAAAGTTAGTATTTGGCCGAGAAACCCTCGATTCTCGTCGGTTCTGACCGTTCTGACCAAGTTACGGATGAGACGTCGAATTGCAATGCGCGTTCTTCCGAATCGCAGACATTCGGGTCAGACCAGCAGAAAAATTGAGGAATCTTGATTTAGAGACAAGATAGCCAAAAATTCGACATTTTTCAACGTATCTCGGCTATTTATGAACCGATCCTGAAATTCTTGGGTGGGTTCGTCAGGGCTCCAGACACTCAGCTGCCCCGCACCGGAAATTCAGGAAAAAGTTAGTATTTGGCCGAGATACCCTCGATTCTTGTCGGTTCTGACCGTTCTGACCAAGTTGCGGATGAGACCTCAAATTGCAATGCGCGTTCGTCGGAATCGCAGACATTCGGGTCAGACCAGCAGAAAAATTGAGGAATCTTGATTTAGAGACAAGATAGCCAAAAATTCGACATTTTTCAACGTATCTCGGCCATTTATGAACCGATCCTGAAATTCTTGGGTGGGTTCGTCAGGGCTCCAGACACTCAGCTGCCCCGCACCGAAAATTCAGAAAAAAGTTAGTATTTGGCCGAGAAACCCTCGATTCTCGTCGGTTCTGACCGTTCTGACCAAGTTACGGATGAGACGCCGAATTGCAATGCGCGTTCTTCCGAATCGCAGACATTCGGGTCAGACCAGCCGAAAAATTGAGGAATCTTGATTTAGAGACAAGATAGCCAGAAATTCGACATTTTTCAACGAATCTCGGCTATTTATGAACCGATCCTGAAATTCTTGGGTGGGTTCGTCAGGGCTCCAGACACTCAGCTGCCTTGCACCGAAATTTCAGGAAAAAGTTAGTATTTGGCCGAGATACCCTCGATTCTTGTCGGTTCTGACCGTTCTGACCAAGTTGCGGATGAGACCTCAAATTGCAATGCGCGTTCTTCCGAATCGCAGACATTCGGGTCAGACCAGCAGAAAAATTGAGGAATCTTGATTTAGAGACAAGATAGCCAGAAATTCGACATTTCTCAACGAATCTCGGCTATTTATGAACCGATCCTGAAATTCTTGGGTGGGTTCGTCAGGGCTCCAGACACTCAGCTGCCCCGCACCGAAATTTCAGGAAAAAGTTAGTATTTGGCCGAGATACCCTCGATTCGTGTCGGTTCTGACCGTTCTGACCAAGTTGCGGATGAGACCTCAAATTGCAATGCGCGTTCGTCGGAATCGCAGACATTCGGGTCAGACCAGCAGAAAAATTGAGGAATCTTGATTTAGAGACAAGATAGCCAAAAATTCGACATTTTTCAACGTATCTCGGCTATTTATGAACCGATCCTGAAATTCTTGGGTGGGTTCGTCAGGGCTCCAGACACTCAGCTGCCCCGCACCGAAAATTCAGAAAAAAGTTAGTATTTGGCCGAGAAACCCTCGATTCTCGTCGGTTCTGACCGTTCTGAGCAAGTTACGGATGAGACGCCGAATTGCAATGCGCGTTCTTCCGAATCGCAGACATTCGGGTCAGACCAGCAGAAAAATTGAGGAATCTTGATTTAGAGACAAGATAGCCAGAATTTCGACATTTTTCAACGAATCTCGGCTATTTATGAACCGATCCTGAAATTCTTGGGTGGGTTCGTCAGGGCTCCAGACACTCAGCTGCCCCGCACCGAAATTTCAGGAAAAAGTTAGTATTTGGCCGAGATACCCTCGATTCTTGTCGGTTCTGACCGTTCTGACCAAGTTGCGGATGAGACCTCAAATTGCAATGCGCGTTCTTCCGAATCGCAGACATTCGGGTCAGACCAGCAGAAAAATTGAGGAATCTTGATTTAGAGACAAGATAGCCAGAAATTCGACATTTTTCAACGAATCTCGGCTATTTATGAACCGATCCTGAAATTCTTGGGTGGGTTCGTCAGGGCTCCAGACACTCAGCTGCCCCGCACCGAAATTTCAGGAAAAAGTTAGTATTTGGCCGAGATACCCTCGATTCTTGTCGGTTCTGACCGTTCTGACCAAGTTGCGGATGAGACCTCAAATTGCAATGCGCGTTCGTCGGAATCGCAGACATTCGGGTCAGACCAGCAGAAAAATTGAGGAATCTTGATTTAGAGACAAGATAGCCAAAAATTCGACATTTTTTAACGTATCTCGGCTATTTATGAACCGATCCTGAAATTCTTGGGTGGGTTCGTCAGGGCTCCAGACACTCAGCTGCCCCGCACCGAAAATTCAGAAAAAAGTTAGTATTTGGCCGAGAAACCCTCGATTCTCGTCGGTTCTGACCGTTCTGACCAAGTTACGGATGAGACGTCGAATTGCAATGCGCGTTCTTCCGAATCGCAGACATTCGGGTCAGACCAGCAGAAAAATTGAGGAATCATGATTTAGAGACAAGATAGCCAGAAATTCGACATTTTTCAACGAATCTCGGCTATTTATGAACCGATCCTGAAATTCTTGGGTGGGTTGGTCAGGGCTCCAGACACTCAGCTGCCCCGCACCGAAAATTCAGAAAAAAGTTAGTATTTGGCCGAGAAACCCTCGATTCTCGTCGGTTCTGACCGTTCTGACCAAGTTACGGATGAGACCTCAAATTGCAATGCGCGTTCGTCGGAATCGCAGACATTCGGGTCAGACCAGCAGAAAAATTGAGGAATCTTGATTTAGAGACAAGATAGCCAAAAATTCGACATTTTTCAACGTATCTCGGCTATTTATGAACCGATCCTGAAATTCTTGGGTGGGTTCGTCAGGGCTCCAGACACTCAGCTGCCCCGCACCGAAAATTCAGAAAAAAGTTAGTATTTGGCCGAGAAACCCTCGATTCTCGTCGGTTCTGACCGTTCTGACCAAGTTACGGATGAGACGCCGAATTGCAATGCGCGTTCTTCCGAATCGCAGACATTCGGGTCAGACCAGCAGAAAAATTGAGGAATCTTGATTTAGAGACAAGATAGCCAGAAATTCGACATTTTTCAACGAATCTCGGCTATTTATGAACCGATCCTGAAATTCTTGGGTGGGTTCGTCAGGGCTCCAGACACTCAGCTGCCCCGCACCGAAATTTCAGGAAAAAGTTAGTATTTGGCCGAGATACCCTCGATTCTTGTCGGTTCTGACCGTTCTGACCAAGTTGCGGATGAGACCTCAAATTGCAATGCGCGTTCTTCCGAATCGCAGACATTCGGGTCAGACCAGCAGAAAAATTGAGGAATCTTGATTTAGAGACAAGATAGCCAGAAATTCGACATTTTTCAACGAATCTCGGCTATTTATGAACCGATCCTGAAATTCTTGGGTGGGTTCGTCAGGGCTCCAGACACTCAGCTGCCCCGCACCGAAATTTCAGGAAAAAGTTAGTATTTGGCCGAGATACCCTCGATTCTTGTCGGTTCTGACCGTTCTGACCAAGTTGCGGATGAGACCTCAAATTGCAATGCGCGTTCTTCCGAATCGCAGACATTCGGGTCAGACCAGCAGAAAAATTGAGGAATCTTGATTTAGAGACAAGATAGCCAGAAATTCGACATTTTTCAACGAATCTCGGCTATTTATGAACCGATCCTGAAATTCTTGGGTGGGTTCGTCAGGGCTCCAGACACTCAGCTGCCCCGCACCGAAATTTCAGGAAAAAGTTAGTATTTGGCCGAGATACCCTCGATTCTTGTCGGTTCTGACCGTTCTGACCAAGTTGCGGATGAGACCTCAAATTGCAATGCGCGTTCGTCGGAATCGCAGACATTCGGGTCAGACCAGCAGAAAAATTGAGGAATCTTGATTTAGAGACAAGATAGCCAAAAATTCGACATTTTTTAACGTATCTCGGCTATTTATGAACCGATCCTGAAATTCTTGGGTGGGTTCGTCAGGGCTCCAGACACTCAGCTGCCCCGCACCGAAAATTCAGAAAAAAGTTAGTATTTGGCCGAGAAACCCTCGATTCTCGTCGGTTCTGACCGTTCTGACCAAGTTACGGATGAGACGTCGAATTGCAATGCGCGTTCTTCCGAATCGCAGACATTCGGGTCAGACCAGCAGAAAAATTGAGGAATCATGATTTAGAGACAAGATAGCCAGAAATTCGACATTTTTCAACGAATCTCGGCTATCTATGAACCGATCCTGAAATTCTTGGGTGGGTTGGTCAGGGCTCCAGACACTCAGCTGCCCCGCACCGAAAATTCAGAAAAAAGTTAGTATTTGGCCGAGAAACCCTCGATTCTCGTCGGTTCTGACCGTTCTGACCAAGTTACGGATGAGACCTCAAATTGCAATGCGCGTTCGTCGGAATCGCAGACATTCGGGTCAGACCAGCAGAAAAATTGAGGAATCTTGATTTAGAGACAAGATAGCCAAAAATTCGACATTTTTCAACGTATCTCGGCTATTTATGAACCGATCCTGAAATTCTTGGGTGGGTTCGTCAGGGCTCCAGACACTCAGCTGCCCCGCACCGAAAATTCAGAAAAAAGTTAGTATTTGGCCGAGAAACCCTCGATTCTCGTCGGTTCTGACCGTTCTGACCAAGTTACGGATGAGACGCCGAATTGCAATGCGCGTTCTTCCGAATCGCAGACATTCGGGTCAGACCAGCAGAAAAATTGAGGAATCTTGATTTAGAGACAAGATAGCCAGAAATTCGACATTTTTCAACGAATCTCGGCTATTTATGAACCGATCCTGAAATTCTTGGGTGGGTTCGTCAGGGCTCCAGACACTCAGCTGCCCCGCACCGAAATTTCAGGAAAAAGTTAGTATTTGGCCGAGATACCCTCGATTCTTGTCGGTTCTGACCGTTCTGACCAAGTTGCGGATGAGACCTCAAATTGCAATGCGCGTTCTTCCGAATCGCAGACATTCGGGTCAGACCAGCAGAAAAATTGAGGAATCTTGATTTAGAGACAAGATAGCCAGAAATTCGACATTTTTCAACGAATCTCAGCTATTTATGAACCGATCCTGAAATTCTTGGGTGGGTTCGTCAGGGCTCCAGACACTCAGCTGCCCCGCACCGAAATTTCAGGAAAAAGTTAGTATTTGGCCGAGATACCCTCGATTCTTGTCGGTTCTGACCGTTCTGACCAAGTTGCGGATGAGACCTCAAATTGCAATGCGCGTTCGTCGGAATCGCAGACATTCGGGTCAGACCAGCAGAAAAATTGAGGAATCTTGATTTAGAGACAAGATAGCCAAAAATTCGACATTTTTTAACGTATCTCGGCTATTTATGAACCGATCCTGAAATTCTTGGGTGGGTTCGTCAGGGCTCCAGACACTCAGCTGCCCCGCACCGAAAATTCAGAAAAAAGTTAGTATTTGGCCGAGAAACCCTCGATTCTCGTCGGTTCTGACCGTTCTGACCAAGTTACGGATGAGACGTCGAATTGCAATGCGCGTTCTTCCGAATCGCAGACATTCGGGTCAGACCAGCAGAAAAATTGAGGAATCATGATTTAGAGACAAGATAGCCAGAAATTCGACATTTTTCAACGAATCTCGGCTATTTATGAACCGATCCTGAAATTCTTGGGCGGGTTGGTCAGGGCTCCAGACACTCAGCTGCCCCGCACCGAAATTTCAGGAAAAAGTTACTATTTGGCCGAGATACCCTCGATTCTTGTCGGTTCTGACCGTTCTGACCAAGTTGCGGATGAGACCTCAAATTGCAATGCGCGTTCGTCGGAATCGCAGACATTCGGGTCAGACCAGCAGAAAAATTGAGGAATCTTGATTTAGAGACAAGATAGCCAAAAATTCGACATTTTTTAACGTATCTCGGCTATTTATGAACCGATCCTGAAATTCTTGGGTGGGTTCGTCAGGGCTCCAGACACTCAGCTGCCCCGCACCGAAAATTCAGAAAAAAGTTAGTATTTGGCCGAGAAACCCTCGATTCTCGTCGGTTCTGACCGTTCTGACCAAGTTACGGATGAGACGTCGAATTGCAATGCGCGTTCTTCCGAATCGCAGACATTCGGGTCAGACCAGCAGAAAAATTGAGGAATCATGATTTAGAGACAAGATAGCCAGAAATTCGACATTTTTCAACGAATCTCGGCTATTTATGAACCGATCCTGAAATTCTTGGGTGGGTTGGTCAGGGCTCCAGACACTCAGCTGCCCCGCACCGAAAATTCAGAAAAAAGTTAGTATTTGGCCGAGAAACCCTCGATTCTCGTCGGTTCTGACCGTTCTGACCAAGTTACGGATGAGACCTCAAATTGCAATGCGCGTTCGTCGGAATCGCAGACATTCGGGTCAGACCAGCAGAAAAATTGAGGAATCTTGATTTAGAGACAAGATAGCCAAAAATTCGACATTTTTCAACGTATCTCGGCTATTTATGAACCGATCCTGAAATTCTTGGGTGGGTTCGTCAGGGCTCCAGACACTCAGCTGCCCCGCACCGAAAATTCAGAAAAAAGTTAGTATTTGGCCGAGAAACCCTCGATTCTCGTCGGTTCTGACCGTTCTGACCAAGTTACGGATGAGACGTCGAATTGCAATGCGCGTTCTTCCGAATCGCAGACATTCGGGTCAGACCAGCAGAAAAATTGAGGAATCATGATTTAGAGACAAGATAGCCAGAAATTCGACATTTTTCAACGAATCTCGGCTATTTATGAACCGATCCTGAAATTCTTGGGTGGGTTGGTCAGGGCTCCAGACACTCAGCTGCCCCGCACCGAAAATTCAGAAAAAAGTTAGTATTTGGCCGAGAAACCCTCGATTCTCGTCGGTTCTGACCGTTCTGACCAAGTTACGGATGAGACCTCAAATTGCAATGCGCGTTCGTCGGAATCGCAGACATTCGGGTCAGACCAGCAGAAAAATTGAGGAATCTTGATTTAGAGACAAGATAGCCAAAAATTCGACATTTTTTAACGTATCTCGGCTATTTATGAACCGATCCTGAAATTCTTGGGTGGGTTCGTCAGGGCTCCAGACACTCAGCTGCCCCGCACCGAAAATTCAGAAAAAAGTTAGTATTTGGCCGAGAAACCCTCGATTCTCGTCGGTTCTGACCGTTCTGACCAAGTTACGGATGAGACGTCGAATTGCAATGCGCGTTCTTCCGAATCGCAGACATTCGGGTCAGACCAGCAGAAAAATTGAGGAATCATGATTTAGAGACAAGATAGCCAGGAATTCGACATTTTTCAACGAATCTCGGCTATTTATGAACCGATCCTGAAATTCTTGGGTAGGTTGGTCAGGGCTCCAGACACTCAGCTGCCCCGCACCGAAAATTCAGAAAAAAGTTAGTATTTGGCCGAGAAACCCTCGATTCTCGTCGGTTCTGACCGTTCTGACCAAGTTACGGATGAGACCTCAAATTGCAATGCGCGTTCGTCGGAATCGCAGACATTCGGGTCAGACCAGCAGAAAAATTGAGGAATCTTGATTTAGAGACAAGATAGCCAGAAATTCGACATTTTTCAACGAATCTCGGCTATTTATGAACCGATCCTGAAATTCTTGGGTGGGTTCGTCAGGGCTCCAGACACTCAGCTGCCCCGCACCGAAATTTCAGGAAAAAGTTAGTATTTGGCCGAGATACCCTCGATTCTTGTCGGTTCTGACCGTTCTGACCAAGTTGCGGATGAGACCTCAAATTGCAATGCGCGTTCTTCCGAATCGCAGACATTCGGGTCAGACCAGCAGAAAAATTGAGGAATCTTGATTTAGAGACAAGATAGCCAGAAATTCGACATTTTTCAACGAATCTCGGCTATTTATGAACCGATCCTGAAATTCTTGGGTGGGTTCGTCAGGGCTCCAGACACTCAGCTGCCCCGCACCGAAATTTCAGGAAAAAGTTAGTATTTGGCCGAGATACCCTCGATTCTTGTCGGTTCTGACCGTTCTGACCAAGTTGCGGATGAGACCTCAAATTGCAATGCGCGTTCGTCGGAATCGCAGACATTCGGGTCAGACCAGCAGAAAAATTGAGGAATCTTGATTCAGAGACAAGATAGCCAAAAATTCGACATTTTTTAACGTATCTCGGCTATTTATGAACCGATCCTGAAATTCTTGGGTGGGTTCGTCAGGGCTCCAGACACTCAGCTGCCCCGCACCGAAAATTCAGAAAAAAGTTAGTATTTGGCCGAGAAACCCTCGATTCTCGTCGGTTCTGACCGTTCTGACCAAGTTACGGATGAGACGTCGAATTGCAATGCGCGTTCTTCCGAATCGCAGACATTCGGGTCAGACCAGCAGAAAAATTGAGGAATCATGATTTAGAGACAAGATAGCCAGGAATTCGACATTTTTCAACGAATCTCGGCTATTTATGAACCGATCCTGAAATTCTTGGGTAGGTTGGTCAGGGCTCCAGACACTCAGCTGCCCCGCACCGAAAATTCAGAAAAAAGTTAGTATTTGGCCGAGAAACCCTCGATTCTCGTCGGTTCTGACCGTTCTGACCAAGTTACGGATGAGACCTCAAATTGCAATGCGCGTTCGTCGGAATCGCAGACATTCGGGTCAGACCAGCAGAAAAATTGAGGAATCTTGATTTAGAGACAAGATAGCCAGAAATTCGACATTTTTCAACGAATCTCGGCTATTTATGAACCGATCCTGAAATTCTTGGGTGGGTTCGTCAGGGCTCCAGACACTCAGCTGCCCCGCACCGAAATTTCAGGAAAAAGTTAGTATTTGGCCGAGATACCCTCGATTCTTGTCGGTTCTGACCGTTCTGACCAAGTTGCGGATGAGACCTCAAATTGCAATGCGCGTTCTTCCGAATCGCAGACATTCGGGTCAGACCAGCAGAAAAATTGAGGAATCTTGATTTAGAGACAAGATAGCCAGAAATTCGACATTTTTCAACGAATCTCGGCTATTTATGAACCGATCCTGAAATTCTTGGGTGGGTTCGTCAGGGCTCCAGACACTCAGCTGCCCCGCACCGAAATTTCAGGAAAAAGTTAGTATTTGGCCGAGATACCCTCGATTCTTGTCGGTTCTGACCGTTCTGACCAAGTTGCGGATGAGACCTCAAATTGCAATGCGCGTTCGTCGGAATCGCAGACATTCGGGTCAGACCAGCAGAAAAATTGAGGAATCTTGATTTAGAGACAAGATAGCCAAAAATTCGACATTTTTTAACGTATCTCGGCTATTTATGAACCGATCCTGAAATTCTTGGGTGGGTTCGTCAGGGCTCCAGACACTCAGCTGCCCCGCACCGAAAATTCAGAAAAAAGTTAGTATTTGGCCGAGAAACCCTCGATTCTCGTCGGTTCTGACCGTTCTGACCAAGTTACGGATGAGACGTCGAATTGCAATGCGCGTTCTTCCGAATCGCAGACATTCGGGTCAGACCAGCAGAAAAATTGAGGAATCATGATTTAGAGACAAGATAGCCAGAAATTCGACATTTTTCAACGAATCTCGGCTATTTATGAACCGATCCTGAAATTCTTGGGCGGGTTGGTCAGGGCTCCAGACACTCAGCTGCCCCGCACCGAAATTTCAGGAAAAAGTTACTATTTGGCCGAGATACCCTCGATTCTTGTCGGTTCTGACCGTTCTGACCAAGTTGCGGATGAGACCTCAAATTGCAATGCGCGTTCGTCGGAATCGCAGACATTCGGGTCAGACCAGCAGAAAAATTGAGGAATCTTGATTTAGAGACAAGATAGCCAAAAATTCGACATTTTTTAACGTATCTCGGCTATTTATGAACCGATCCTGAAATTCTTGGGTGGGTTCGTCAGGGCTCCAGACACTCAGCTGCCCCGCACCGAAAATTCAGAAAAAAGTTAGTATTTGGCCGAGAAACCCTCGATTCTCGTCGGTTCTGACCGTTCTGACCAAGTTACGGATGAGACGTCGAATTGCAATGCGCGTTCTTCCGAATCGCAGACATTCGGGTCAGACCAGCAGAAAAATTGAGGAATCATGATTTAGAGACAAGATAGCCAGAAATTCGACATTTTTCAACGAATCTCGGCTATTTATGAACCGATCCTGAAATTCTTGGGTGGGTTGGTCAGGGCTCCAGACACTCAGCTGCCCCGCACCGAAAATTCAGAAAAAAGTTAGTATTTGGCCGAGAAACCCTCGATTCTCGTCGGTTCTGACCGTTCTGACCAAGTTACGGATGAGACCTCAAATTGCAATGCGCGTTCGTCGGAATCGCAGACATTCGGGTCAGACCAGCAGAAAAATTGAGGAATCTTGATTTAGAGACAAGATAGCCAAAAATTCGACATTTTTCAACGTATCTCGGCTATTTATGAACCGATCCTGAAATTCTTGGGTGGGTTCGTCAGGGCTCCAGACACTCAGCTGCCCCGCACCGAAAATTCAGAAAAAAGTTAGTATTTGGCCGAGAAACCCTCGATTCTCGTCGGTTCTGACCGTTCTGACCAAGTTACGGATGAGACGTCGAATTGCAATGCGCGTTCTTCCGAATCGCAGACATTCGGGTCAGACCAGCAGAAAAATTGAGGAATCATGATTTAGAGACAAGATAGCCAGAAATTCGACATTTTTCAACGAATCTCGGCTATTTATGAACCGATCCTGAAATTCTTGGGTGGGTTGGTCAGGGCTCCAGACACTCAGCTGCCCCGCACCGAAAATTCAGAAAAAAGTTAGTATTTGGCCGAGAAACCCTCGATTCTCGTCGGTTCTGACCGTTCTGACCAAGTTACGGATGAGACCTCAAATTGCAATGCGCGTTCGTCGGAATCGCAGACATTCGGGTCAGACCAGCAGAAAAATTGAGGAATCTTGATTTAGAGACAAGATAGCCAAAAATTCGACATTTTTTAACGTATCTCGGCTATTTATGAACCGATCCTGAAATTCTTGGGTGGGTTCGTCAGGGCTCCAGACACTCAGCTGCCCCGCACCGAAAATTCAGAAAAAAGTTAGTATTTGGCCGAGAAACCCTCGATTCTCGTCGGTTCTGACCGTTCTGACCAAGTTACGGATGAGACGTCGAATTGCAATGCGCGTTCTTCCGAATCGCAGACATTCGGGTCAGACCAGCAGAAAAATTGAGGAATCATGATTTAGAGACAAGATAGCCAGGAATTCGACATTTTTCAACGAATCTCGGCTATTTATGAACCGATCCTGAAATTCTTGGGTAGGTTGGTCAGGGCTCCAGACACTCAGCTGCCCCGCACCGAAAATTCAGAAAAAAGTTAGTATTTGGCCGAGAAACCCTCGATTCTCGTCGGTTCTGACCGTTCTGACCAAGTTACGGATGAGACCTCAAATTGCAATGCGCGTTCGTCGGAATCGCAGACATTCGGGTCAGACCAGCAGAAAAATTGAGGAATCTTGATTTAGAGACAAGATAGCCAGAAATTCGACATTTTTCAACGAATCTCGGCTATTTATGAACCGATCCTGAAATTCTTGGGTGGGTTCGTCAGGGCTCCAGACACTCAGCTGCCCCGCACCGAAATTTCAGGAAAAAGTTAGTATTTGGCCGAGATACCCTCGATTCTTGTCGGTTCTGACCGTTCTGACCAAGTTGCGGATGAGACCTCAAATTGCAATGCGCGTTCTTCCGAATCGCAGACATTCGGGTCAGACCAGCAGAAAAATTGAGGAATCTTGATTTAGAGACAAGATAGCCAGAAATTCGACATTTTTCAACGAATCTCGGCTATTTATGAACCGATCCTGAAATTCTTGGGTGGGTTCGTCAGGGCTCCAGACACTCAGCTGCCCCGCACCGAAATTTCAGGAAAAAGTTAGTATTTGGCCGAGATACCCTCGATTCTTGTCGGTTCTGACCGTTCTGACCAAGTTGCGGATAAGACCTCAAATTGCAATGCGCGTTCGTCGGAATCGCAGACATTCGGGTCAGACCAGCAGAAAAATTGAGGAATCTTGATTTAGAGACAAGATAGCCAAAAATTCGACATTTTTTAACGTATCTCGGCTATTTATGAACCGATCCTGAAATTCTTGGGTGGGTTCGTCAGGGCTCCAGACACTCAGCTGCCCCGCACCGAAAATTCAGAAAAAAGTTAGTATTTGGCCGAGAAACCCTCGATTCTCGTCGGTTCTGACCGTTCTGACCAAGTTACGGATGAGACGTCGAATTGCAATGCGCGTTCTTCCGAATCGCAGACATTCGGGTCAGACCAGCAGAAAAATTGAGGAATCATGATTTAGAGACAAGATAGCCAGGAATTCGACATTTTTCAACGAATCTCGGCTATTTATGAACCGATCCTGAAATTCTTGGGTAGGTTGGTCAGGGCTCCAGACACTCAGCTGCCCCGCACCGAAAATTCAGAAAAAAGTTAGTATTTGGCCGAGAAACCCTCGATTCTCGTCGGTTCTGACCGTTCTGACCAAGTTACGGATGAGACCTCAAATTGCAATGCGCGTTCGTCGGAATCGCAGACATTCGGGTCAGACCAGCAGAAAAATTGAGGAATCTTGATTTAGAGACAAGATAGCCAGAAATTCGACATTTTTCAACGAATCTCGGCTATTTATGAACCGATCCTGAAATTCTTGGGTGGGTTCGTCAGGGCTCCAGACACTCAGCTGCCCCGCACCGAAATTTCAGGAAAAAGTTAGTATTTGGCCGAGATACCCTCGATTCTTGTCGGTTCTGACCGTTCTGACCAAGTTGCGGATGAGACCTCAAATTGCAATGCGCGTTCTTCCGAATCGCAGACATTCGGGTCAGACCAGCAGAAAAATTGAGGAATCTTGATTTAGAGACAAGATAGCCAGAAATTCGACATTTTTCAACGAATCTCGGCTATTTATGAACCGATCCTGAAATTCTTGGGTGGGTTCGTCAGGGCTCCAGACACTCAGCTGCCCCGCACCGAAATTTCAGGAAAAAGTTAGTATTTGGCCGAGATACCCTCGATTCTTGTCGGTTCTGACCGTTCTGACCAAGTTGCGGATGAGACCTCAAATTGCAATGCGCGTTCGTCGGAATCGCAGACATTCGGGTCAGACCAGCAGAAAAATTGAGGAATCTTGATTTAGAGACAAGATAGCCAAAAATTCGACATTTTTTAACGTATCTCGGCTATTTATGAACCGATCCTGAAATTCTTGGGTGGGTTCGTCAGGGCTCCAGACACTCAGCTGCCCCGCACCGAAAATTCAGAAAAAAGTTAGTATTTGGCCGAGAAACCCTCGATTCTCGTCGGTTCTGACCGTTCTGACCAAGTTACGGATGAGACGTCGAATTGCAATGCGCGTTCTTCCGAATCGCAGACATTCGGGTCAGACCAGCAGAAAAATTGAGGAATCATGATTTAGAGACAAGATAGCCAGAAATTCGACATTTTTCAACGAATCTCGGCTATTTATGAACCGATCCTGAAATTCTTGGGTGGGTTGGTCAGGGCTCCAGACACTCAGCTGCCCCGCACCGAAAATTCAGAAAAAAGTTAGTATTTGGCCGAGAAACCCTCGATTCTCGTCGGTTCTGACCGTTCTGACCAAGTTACGGATGAGACCTCAAATTGCAATGCGCGTTCGTCGGAATCGCAGACATTCGGGTCAGACCAGCAGAAAAATTGAGGAATCTTGATTTAGAGACAAGATAGCCAAAAATTCGACATTTTTCAACGTATCTCGGCTATTTATGAACCGATCCTGAAATTCTTGGGTGGGTTCGTCAGGGCTCCAGACACTCAGCTGCCCCGCACCGAAAATTCAGAAAAAAGTTAGTATTTGGCCGAGAAACCCTCGATTCTCGTCGGTTCTGACCGTTCTGACCAAGTTACGGATGAGACGCCGAATTGCAATGCGCGTTCTTCCGAATCGCAGACATTCGGGTCAGACCAGCAGAAAAATTGAGGAATCTTGATTTAGAGACAAGATAGCCAGAAATTCGACATTTTTCAACGAATCTCGGCTATTTATGAACCGATCCTGAAATTCTTGGGTGGGTTCGTCAGGGCTCCAGACACTCAGCTGCCCCGCACCGAAATTTCAGGAAAAAGTTAGTATTTGGCCGAGATACCCTCGATTCTTGTCGGTTCTGACCGTTCTGACCAAGTTGCGGATGAGACCTCAAATTGCAATGCGCGTTCGTCGGAATCGCAGACATTCGGGTCAGACCAGCAGAAAAATTGAGGAATCTTGATTTAGAGACAAGATAGCCAAAAATTCGACATTTTTTAACGTATCTCGGCTATTTATGAACCGATCCTGAAATTCTTGGGTGGGTTCGTCAGGGCTCCAGACACTCAGCTGCCCCGCACCGAAAATTCAGAAAAAAGTTAGTATTTGGCCGAGAAACCCTCGATTCTCGTCGGTTCTGACCGTTCTGACCAAGTTACGGATGAGACGTCGAATTGCAATGCGCGTTCTTCCGAATCGCAGACATTCGGGTCAGACCAGCAGAAAAATTGAGGAATCATGATTTAGAGACAAGATAGCCAGGAATTCGACATTGTTCAACGAATCTCGGCTATTTATGAACCGATCCTGAAATTCTTGGGTAGGTTGGTCAGGGCTCCAGACACTCAGCTGCCCCGCACCGAAAATTCAGAAAAAAGTTAGTATTTGGCCGAGAAACCCTCGATTCTCGTCGGTTCTGACCGTTCTGACCAAGTTACGGATGAGACCTCAAATTGCAATGCGCGTTCGTCGGAATCGCAGACATTCGGGTCAGACCAGCAGAAAAATTGAGGAATCTTGATTTAGAGACAAGATAGCCAGAAATTCGACATTTTTCAACGAATCTCGGCTATTTATGAACCGATCCTGAAATTCTTGGGTGGGTTCGTCAGGGCTCCAGACACTCAGCTGCCCCGCACCGAAATTTCAGGAAAAAGTTAGTATTTGGCCGAGATACCCTCGATTCTTGTCGGTTCTGACCGTTCTGACCAAGTTGCGGATGAGACCTCAAATTGCAATGCGCGTTCGTCGGAATCGCAGACATTCGGGTCAGACCAGCAGAAAAATTGAGGAATCTTGATTTAGAGACAAGATAGCCAAAAATTCGACATTTTTTAACGTATCTCGGCTATTTATGAACCGATCCTGAAATTCTTGGGTGGGTTCGTCAGGGCTCCAGACACTCAGCTGCCCCGCACCGAAAATTCAGAAAAAAGTTAGTATTTGGCCGAGAAACCCTCGATTCTCGTCGGTTCTGACCGTTCTGACCAAGTTACGGATGAGACGTCGAATTGCAATGCGCGTTCTTCCGAATCGCAGACATTCGGGTCAGACCAGCAGAAAAATTGAGGAATCATGATTTAGAGACAAGATAGCCAGGAATTCGACATTTTTCAACGAATCTCGGCTATTTATGAACCGATCCTGAAATTCTTGGGTAGGTTGGTCAGGGCTCCAGACACTCAGCTGCCCCGCACCGAAAATTCAGAAAAAAGTTAGTATTTGGCCGAGAAACCCTCGATTCTCGTCGGTTCTGACCGTTCTGACCAAGTTACGGATGAGACCTCAAATTGCAATGCGCGTTCGTCGGAATCGCAGACATTCGGGTCAGACCAGCAGAAAAATTGAGGAATCTTGATTTAGAGACAAGATAGCCAGAAATTCGACATTTTTCAACGAATCTCGGCTATTTATGAACCGATCCTGAAATTCTTGGGTGGGTTCGTCAGGGCTCCAGACACTCAGCTGCCCCGCACCGAAATTTCAGGAAAAAGTTAGTATTTGGCCGAGATACCCTCGATTCTTGTCGGTTCTGACCGTTCTGACCAAGTTGCGGATGAGACCTCAAATTGCAATGCGCGTTCTTCCGAATCGCAGACATTCGGGTCAGACCAGCAGAAAAATTGAGGAATCTTGATTTAGAGACAAGATAGCCAGAAATTCGACATTTTTCAACGAATCTCGGCTATTTATGAACCGATCCTGAAATTCTTGGGTGGGTTCGTCAGGGCTCCAGACACTCAGCTGCCCCGCACCGAAATTTCAGGAAAAAGTTAGTATTTGGCCGAGATACCCTCGATTCTTGTCGGTTCTGACCGTTCTGACCAAGTTGCGGATGAGACCTCAAATTGCAATGCGCGTTCGTCGGAATCGCAGACATTCGGGTCAGACCAGCAGAAAAATTGAGGAATCTTGATTTAGAGACAAGATAGCCAAAAATTCGACATTTTTTAACGTATCTCGGCTATTTATGAACCGATCCTGAAATTCTTGGGTGGGTTCGTCAGGGCTCCAGACACTCAGCTGCCCCGCACCGAAAATTCAGAAAAAAGTTAGTATTTGGCCGAGAAACCCTCGATTCTCGTCGGTTCTGACCGTTCTGACCAAGTTACGGATGAGACGTCGAATTGCAATGCGCGTTCTTCCGAATCGCAGACATTCGGGTCAGACCAGCAGAAAAATTGAGGAATCATGATTTAGAGACAAGATAGCCAGGAATTCGACATTTTTCAACGAATCTCGGCTATTTATGAACCGATCCTGAAATTCTTGGGTAGGTTGGTCAGGGCTCCAGACACTCAGCTGCCCCGCACCGAAAATTCAGAAAAAAGTTAGTATTTGGCCGAGAAACCCTCGATTCTCGTCGGTTCTGACCGTTCTGACCAAGTTACGGATGAGACCTCAAATTGCAATGCGCGTTCGTCGGAATCGCAGACATTCGGGTCAGACCAGCAGAAAAATTGAGGAATCTTGATTTAGAGACAAGATAGCCAGAAATTCGACATTTTTCAACGAATCTCGGCTATTTATGAACCGATCCTGAAATTCTTGGGTGGGTTCGTCAGGGCTCCAGACACTCAGCTGCCCCGCACCGAAATTTCAGGAAAAAGTTAGTATTTGGCCGAGATACCCTCGATTCTTGTCGGTTCTGACCGTTCTGACCAAGTTGCGGATGAGACCTCAAATTGCAATGCGCGTTCTTCCGAATCGCAGACATTCGGGTCAGACCAGCAGAAAAATTGAGGAATCTTGATTTAGAGACAAGATAGCCAGAAATTCGACATTTTTCAACGAATCTCGGCTATTTATGAACCGATCCTGAAATTCTTGGGTGGGTTCGTCAGGGCTCCAGACACTCAGCTGCCCCGCACCGAAATTTCAGGAAAAAGTTAGTATTTGGCCGAGATACCCTCGATTCTTGTCGGTTCTGACCGTTCTGACCAAGTTGCGGATGAGACCTCAAATTGCAATGCGCGTTCGTCGGAATCGCAGACATTCGGGTCAGACCAGCAGAAAAATTGAGGAATCTTGATTTAGAGACAAGATAGCCAAAAATTCGACATTTTTTAACGTATCTCGGCTATTTATGAACCGATCCTGAAATTCTTGGGTGGGTTCGTCAGGGCTCCAGACACTCAGCTGCCCCGCACCGAAAATTCAGAAAAAAGTTAGTATTTGGCCGAGAAACCCTCGATTCTCGTCGGTTCTGACCGTTCTGACCAAGTTACGGATGAGACGTCGAATTGCAATGCGCGTTCTTCCGAATCGCAGACATTCGGGTCAGACCAGCAGAAAAATTGAGGAATCATGATTTAGAGACAAGATAGCCAGAAATTCGACATTTTTCAACGAATCTCGGCTATTTATGAACCGATCCTGAAATTCTTGGGTGGGTTGGTCAGGGCTCCAGACACTCAGCTGCCCCGCACCGAAAATTCAGAAAAAAGTTAGTATTTGGCCGAGAAACCCTCGATTCTCGTCGGTTCTGACCGTTCTGACCAAGTTACGGATGAGACCTCAAATTGCAATGCGCGTTCGTCGGAATCGCAGACATTCGGGTCAGACCAGCAGAAAAATTGAGGAATCTTGATTTAGAGACAAGATAGCCAAAAATTCGACATTTTTCAACGTATCTCGGCTATTTATGAACCGATCCTGAAATTCTTGGGTGGGTTCGTCAGGGCTCCAGACACTCAGCTGCCCCGCACCGAAAATTCAGAAAAAAGTTAGTATTTGGCCGAGAAACCCTCGATTCTCGTCGGTTCTGACCGTTCTGACCAAGTTACGGATGAGACGCCGAATTGCAATGCGCGTTCTTCCGAATCGCAGACATTCGGGTCAGACCAGCAGAAAAATTGAGGAATCTTGATTTAGAGACAAGATAGCCAGAAATTCGACATTTTTCAACGAATCTCGGCTATTTATGAACCGATCCTGAAATTCTTGGGTGGGTTCGTCAGGGCTCCAGACACTCAGCTGCCCCGCACCGAAATTTCAGGAAAAAGTTAGTATTTGGCCGAGATACCCTCGATTCTTGTCGGTTCTGACCGTTCTGACCAAGTTGCGGATGAGACCTCAAATTGCAATGCGCGTTCGTCGGAATCGCAGACATTCGGGTCAGACCAGCAGAAAAATTGAGGAATCTTGATTTAGAGACAAGATAGCCAAAAATTCGACATTTTTTAACGTATCTCGGCTATTTATGAACCGATCCTGAAATTCTTGGGTGGGTTCGTCAGGGCTCCAGACACTCAGCTGCCCCGCACCGAAAATTCAGAAAAAAGTTAGTATTTGGCCGAGAAACCCTCGATTCTCGTCGGTTCTGACCGTTCTGACCAAGTTACGGATGAGACGTCGAATTGCAATGCGCGTTCTTCCGAATCGCAGACATTCGGGTCAGACCAGCAGAAAAATTGAGGAATCATGATTTAGAGACAAGATAGCCAGGAATTCGACATTTTTCAACGAATCTCGGCTATTTATGAACCGATCCTGAAATTCTTGGGTAGGTTGGTCAGGGCTCCAGACACTCAGCTGCCCCGCACCGAAAATTCAGAAAAAAGTTAGTATTTGGCCGAGAAACCCTCGATTCTCGTCGGTTCTGACCGTTCTGACCAAGTTACGGATGAGACCTCAAATTGCAATGCGCGTTCGTCGGAATCGCAGACATTCGGGTCAGACCAGCAGAAAAATTGAGGAATCTTGATTTAGAGACAAGATAGCCAGAAATTCGACATTTTTCAACGAATCTCGGCTATTTATGAACCGATCCTGAAATTCTTGGGTGGGTTCGTCAGGGCTCCAGACACTCAGCTGCCCCGCACCGAAATTTCAGGAAAAAGTTAGTATTTGGCCGAGATACCCTCGATTCTTGTCGGTTCTGACCGTTCTGACCAAGTTGCGGATGAGACCTCAAATTGCAATGCGCGTTCTTCCGAATCGCAGACATTCGGGTCAGACCAGCAGAAAAATTGAGGAATCTTGATTTAGAGACAAGATAGCCAGAAATTCGACATTTTTCAACGAATCTCGGCTATTTATGAACCGATCCTGAAATTCTTGGGTGGGTTCGTCAGGGCTCCAGACACTCAGCTGCCCCGCACCGAAATTTCAGGAAAAAGTTAGTATTTGGCCGAGATACCCTCGATTCTTGTCGGTTCTGACCGTTCTGACCAAGTTGCGGATGAGACCTCAAATTGCAATGCGCGTTCGTCGGAATCGCAGACATTCGGGTCAGACCAGCAGAAAAATTGAGGAATCTTGATTTAGAGACAAGATAGCCAAAAATTCGACATTTTTTAACGTATCTCGGCTATTTATGAACCGATCCTGAAATTCTTGGGTGGGTTCGTCAGGGCTCCAGACACTCAGCTGCCCCGCACCGAAAATTCAGAAAAAAGTTAGTATTTGGCCGAGAAACCCTCGATTCTCGTCGGTTCTGACCGTTCTGACCAAGTTACGGATGAGACGTCGAATTGCAATGCGCGTTCTTCCGAATCGCAGACATTCGGGTCAGACCAGCAGAAAAATTGAGGAATCATGATTTAGAGACAAGATAGCCAGAAATTCGACATTTTTCAACGAATCTCGGCTATTTATGAACCGATCCTGAAATTCTTGGGTGGGTTGGTCAGGGCTCCAGACACTCAGCTGCCCCGCACCGAAAATTCAGAAAAAAGTTAGTATTTGGCCGAGAAACCCTCGATTCTCGTCGGTTCTGACCGTTCTGACCAAGTTACGGATGAGACCTCAAATTGCAATGCGCGTTCGTCGGAATCGCAGACATTCGGGTCAGACCAGCAGAAAAATTGAGGAATCTTGATTTAGAGACAAGATAGCCAAAAATTCGACATTTTTCAACGTATCTCGGCTATTTATGAACCGATCCTGAAATTCTTGGGTGGGTTCGTCAGGGCTCCAGACACTCAGCTGCCCCGCACCGAAAATTCAGAAAAAAGTTAGTATTTGGCCGAGAAACCCTCGATTCTCGTCGGTTCTGACCGTTCTGACCAAGTTACGGATGAGACGCCGAATTGCAATGCGCGTTCTTCCGAATCGCAGACATTCGGGTCAGACCAGCAGAAAAATTGAGGAATCTTGATTTAGAGACAAGATAGCCAGAAATTCGACATTTTTCAACGAATCTCGGCTATTTATGAACCGATCCTGAAATTCTTGGGTGGGTTCGTCAGGGCTCCAGACACTCAGCTGCCCCGCACCGAAATTTCAGGAAAAAGTTAGTATTTGGCCGAGATACCCTCGATTCTTGTCGGTTCTGACCGTTCTGACCAAGTTGCGGATGAGACCTCAAATTGCAATGCGCGTTCTTCCGAATCGCAGACATTCGGGTCAGACCAGCAGAAAAATTGAGGAATCTTGATTTAGAGACAAGATAGCCAGAAATTCGACATTTTTCAACGAATCTCGGCTATTTATGAACCGATCCTGAAATTCTTGGGTGGGTTCGTCAGGGCTCCAGACACTCAGCTGCCCCGCACCGAAATTTCAGGAAAAAGTTAGTATTTGGCCGAGATACCCTCGATTCTTGTCGGTTCTGACCGTTCTGACCAAGTTGCGGATGAGACCTCAAATTGCAATGCGCGTTCGTCGGAATCGCAGACATTCGGGTCAGACCAGCAGAAAAATTGAGGAATCTTGATTTAGAGACAAGATAGCCAAAAATTCGACATTTTTTAACGTATCTCGGCTATTTATGAACCGATCCTGAAATTCTTGGGTGGGTTCGTCAGGGCTCCAGACACTCAGCTGCCCCGCACCGAAAATTCAGAAAAAAGTTAGTATTTGGCCGAGAAACCCTCGATTCTCGTCGGTTCTGACCGTTCTGACCAAGTTACGGATGAGACGTCGAATTGCAATGCGCGTTCTTCCGAATCGCAGACATTCGGGTCAGACCAGCAGAAAAATTGAGGAATCATGATTTAGAGACAAGATAGCCAGAAATTCGACATTTTTCAACGAATCTCGGCTATTTATGAACCGATCCTGAAATTCTTGGGTGGGTTGGTCAGGGCTCCAGACACTCAGCTGCCCCGCACCGAAATTTCAGGAAAAAGTTAGTATTTGGCCGAGATACCCTCGATTCTTGTCGGTTCTGACCGTTCTGACCAAGTTGCGGATGAGACCTCGAATTGCAATGCCCGTTCGTCGGAATCGCAGACATTCGGGTCAGACCAGCAGAAAAATTGAGGAATCTTGATTTAGAGACAAGATAGCCAGAAATTCGACATTTTTCAACGAATCTCGGCTATTTATGAACCGATCCTGAAATTCTTGGGTGGGTTCGTCAGGGCTCCAGACACTCAGCTGCCCCGCACCGAAATTTCAGGAAAAAGTTAGTATTTGGCCGAGATACCCTCGATTCTTGTCGGTTCTGACCGTTCTGACCAAGTTGCGGATGAGACCTCAAATTGCAATGCGCGTTCGTCGGAATCGCAGACATTCGGGTCAGACCAGCAGAAAAATTGAGGAATCTTGATTTAGAGACAAGATAGCCAAAAATTCGACATTTTTCAACGTATCTCGGCTATTTATGAACCGATCCTGAAATTCTTGGGTGGGTTCGTCAGGGCTCCAGACACTCAGCTACCCCGCACCGAAAATTCAGAAAAAAGTTAGTATTTGGCCGAGAAACCCTCGATTCTCGTCGGTTCTGCCCGTTCTGACCAAGTTACGGATGAGACGCCGAATTGCAATGCGCGTTCTTCCGAATCGCAGACATTCGGGACAGACCAGCAGAAAAATTGAGGAATCTTGATTTAGAGACAAGATAGCCAGAAATTCGACATTTTTCAACGAATCTCGGCTATTTATGAACCGATCCTGAAATTCTTGGGTGGGTTCGTCAGGGCTCCAGACACTCAGCTGCCCCGCACCGAAATTTCAGGAAAAAGTTAGTATTTGGCCGAGATACCCTCGATTCTTGTCGGTTCTGACCGTTCTGACCAAGTTGCGGATGAGACCTCAAATTGCAATGCGCGTTCTTCCGAATCGCAGACATTCGGGTCAGACCAGCAGAAAAATTGAGGAATCTTGATTTAGAGACAAGATAGCCAGAAATTCGACATTTTTCAACGAATCTCGGCTATTTATGAACCGATCCTGAAATTCTTGGGTGGGTTCGTCAGGGCTCCAGACACTCAGCTGCCCCGCACCGAAATTTCAGGAAAAAGTTAGTATTTGGCCGAGATACCCTCGATTCTTGTCGGTTCTGACCGTTCTGACCAAGTTGCGGATGAGACCTCAAATTGCAATGCGCGTTCGTCGGAATCGCAGACATTCGGGTCAGACCAGCAGAAAAATTGAGGAATCTTGATTTAGAGACAAGATAGCCAAAAATTCGACATTTTTCAACGTATCTCGGCTATTTATGAACCGATCCTGAAATTCTTGGGTGGGTTCGTCAGGGCTCCAGACACTCAGCTGCCCCGCACCGAAAATTCAGAAAAAAGTTAGTATTTGGCCGAGAAACCCTCGATTCTCGTCGGTTCTGACCGTTCTGACCAAGTTACGGATGAGACGTCGAATTGCAATGCGCGTTCTTCCGAATCGCAGACATTCGGGTCAGACCAGCAGAAAAATTGAGGAATCATGATTTAGAGACAAGATAGCCAGGAATTCGACATTTTTCAACGAATCTCGGCTATTTATGAACCGATCCTGAAATTCTTGGGTAGGTTGGTCAGGGCTCCAGACACTCAGCTGCCCCGCACCGAAAATTCAGAAAAAAGTTAGTATTTGGCCGAGAAACCCTCGATTCTCGTCGGTTCTGACCGTTCTGACCAAGTTACGGATGAGACCTCAAATTGCAATGCGCGTTCGTCGGAATCGCAGACATTCGGGTCAGACCAGCGGAAAAATTGAGGAATCTTGATTTAGAGACAAGATAGCCAGAAATTCGACATTTTTCAACGAATCTCGGCTATTTATGAACCGATCCTGAAATTCTTGGGTGGGTTCGTCAGGGCTCCAGACACTCAGCTGCCCCGCACCGAAATTTCAGGAAAAAGTTAGTATTTGGCCGAGATACCCTCGATTCTTGTCGGTTCTGACCGTTCTGACCAAGTTGCGGATGAGACCTCAAATTGCAATGCGCGTTCTTCCGAATCGCAGACATTCGGGTCAGACCAGCAGAAAAATTGAGGAATCTTGATTTAGAGACAAGATAGCCAGAAACTCGACATTTTTCAACGAATCTCGGCTATTTATGAACCGATCCTGAAATTCTTGGGTGGGTTCGTCAGGGCTCCAGACACTCAGCTGCCCCGCACCGAAATTTCAGGAAAAAGTTAGTATTTGGCCGAGATACCCTCGATTCTTGTCGGTTCTGACCGTTCTGACCAAGTTGCGGATGAGACCTCAAATTGCAATGCGCGTTCGTCGGAATCGCAGACATCCGGGTCAGACCAGCAGAAAAATTGAGGAATCTTGATTTAGAGACAAGATAGCCAAAAATTCGACATTTTTTAACGTATCTCGGCTATTTATGAACCGATCCTGAAATTCTTGGGTGGGTTCGTCAGGGCTCCAGACACTCAGCTGCCCCGCACCGAAAATTCAGAAAAAAGTTAGTATTTGGCCGAGAAACCCTCGATTCTCGTCGGTTCTGACCGTTCTGACCAAGTTACGGATGAGACGTCGAATTGCAATGCGCGTTCTTCCGAATCGCAGACATTCGGGTCAGACCAGCAGAAAAATTGAGGAATCATGATTTAGAGACAAGATAGCCAGAAATTCGACATTTTTCAACGAATCTCGGCTATTTATGAACCGATCCTGAAATTCTTGGGTGGGTTGGTCAGGGCTCCAGACACTCAGCTGCCCCGCACCGAAAATTCAGAAAAAAGTTAGTATTTGGCCGAGAAACCCTCGATTCTCGTCGGTTCTGACCGTTCTGACCAAGTTACGGATGAGACCTCAAATTGCAATGCGCGTTCGTCGGAATCGCAGACATTCGGGTCAGACCAGCAGAAAAATTGAGGAATCTTGATTTAGAGACAAGATAGCCAAAAATTCGACATTTTTCAACGTATCTCGGCTATTTATGAACCGATCCTGAAATTCTTGGGTGGGTTCGTCAGGGCTCCAGACACTCAGCTGCCCCGCACCGAAAATTCAGAAAAAAGTTAGTATTTGGCCGAGAAACCCTCGATTCTCGTCGGTTCTGACCGTTCTGACCAAGTTACGGATGAGACGCCGAATTGCAATGCGCGTTCTTCCGAATCGCAGACATTCGGGTCAGACCAGCAGAAAAATTGAGGAATCTTGATTTAGAGACAAGATAGCCAGAAATTCGACATTTTTCAACGAATCTCGGCTATTTATGAACCGATCCTGAAATTCTTGGGTGGGTTCGTCAGGGCTCCAGACACTCAGCTGCCCCGCACCGAAATTTCAGGAAAAAGTTAGTATTTGGCCGAGATACCCTCGATTCTTGTCGGTTCTGACCGTTCTGACCAAGTTGCGGATGAGACCTCAAATTGCAATGCGCGTTCTTCCGAATCGCAGACATTCGGGTCAGACCAGCAGAAAAATTGAGGAATCTTGATTTAGAGACAAGATAGCCAGAAATTCGACATTTTTCAACGAATCTCGGCTATTTATGAACCGATCCTGAAATTCTTGGGTGGGTTCGTCAGGGCTCCAGACACTCAGCTGCCCCGCACCGAAATTTCAGGAAAAAGTTAGTATTTGGCCGAGATACCCTCGATTCTTGTCGGTTCTGACCGTTCTGACCAAGTTGCGGATGAGACCTCAAATTGCAATGCGCGTTCTTCCGAATCGCAGACATTCGGGTCAGACCAGCAGAAAAATTGAGGAATCTTGATTTAGAGACAAGATAGCCAGAAATTCGACATTTTTCAACGAATCTCGGCTATTTATGAACCGATCCTGAAATTCTTGGGTGGGTTCGTCAGGGCTCCAGACACTCAGCTGCCCCGCACCGAAATTTCAGGAAAAAGTTAGTATTTGGCCGAGATACCCTCGATTCTTGTCGGTTCTGACCGTTCTGACCAAGTTGCGGATGAGACCTCAAATTGCAATGCGCGTTCGTCGGAATCGCAGACATTCGGGTCAGACCAGCAGAAAAATTGAGGAATCTTGATTTAGAGACAAGATAGCCAAAAATTCGACATTTTTCAACGTATCTCGGCTATTTATGAACCGATCCTGAAATTCTTGGGTGGGTTCGTCAGGGCTCCAGACACTCAGCTGCCCCGCACCGAAAATTCAGAAAAAAGTTAGTATTTGGCCGAGAAACCCTCGATTCTCGTCGGTTCTGACCGTTCTGACCAAGTTACGGATGAGACGTCGAATTGCAATGCGCGTTCTTCCGAATCGCAGACATTCGGGTCAGACCAGCAGAAAAATTGAGGAATCATGATTTAGAGACAAGATAGCCAGGAATTCGACATTTTTCAACGAATCTCGGCTATTTATGAACCGATCCTGAAATTCTTGGGTAGGTTGGTCAGGGCTCCAGACACTCAGCTGCCCCGCACCGAAAATTCAGAAAAAAGTTAGTATTTGGCCGAGAAACCCTCGATTCTCGTCGGTTCTGACCGTTCTGACCAAGTTACGG
Source organism: Diprion similis (assembly GCF_021155765.1). Taxonomy (NCBI): domain Eukaryota; kingdom Metazoa; phylum Arthropoda; class Insecta; order Hymenoptera; family Diprionidae; genus Diprion; species Diprion similis. The sequence goes on along the minus strand of NC_060105.1, from coordinate 14,600,635 downwards.
ATGAGACCTCAAATTGCAATGCGCGTTCGTCGGAATCGCAGACATTCGGGTCAGACCAGCGGAAAAATTGAGGAATCTTGATTTAGAGACAAGATAGCCAGAAATTCGACATTTTTCAACGAATCTCGGCTATTTATGAACCGATCCTGAAATTCTTGGGTGGGTTCGTCAGGGCTCCAGACACTCAGCTGCCCCGCACCGAAATTTCAGGAAAAAGTTAGTATTTGGCCGAGATACCCTCGATTCTTGTCGGTTCTGACCGTTCTGACCAAGTTGCGGATGAGACCTCAAATTGCAATGCGCGTTCTTCCGAATCGCAGACATTCGGGTCAGACCAGCAGAAAAATTGAGGAATCTTGATTTAGAGACAAGATAGCCAGAAACTCGACATTTTTCAACGAATCTCGGCTATTTATGAACCGATCCTGAAATTCTTGGGTGGGTTCGTCAGGGCTCCAGACACTCAGCTGCCCCGCACCGAAATTTCAGGAAAAAGTTAGTATTTGGCCGAGATACCCTCGATTCTTGTCGGTTCTGACCGTTCTGACCAAGTTGCGGATGAGACCTCAAATTGCAATGCGCGTTCGTCGGAATCGCAGACATCCGGGTCAGACCAGCAGAAAAATTGAGGAATCTTGATTTAGAGACAAGATAGCCAAAAATTCGACATTTTTTAACGTATCTCGGCTATTTATGAACCGATCCTGAAATTCTTGGGTGGGTTCGTCAGGGCTCCAGACACTCAGCTGCCCCGCACCGAAAATTCAGAAAAAAGTTAGTATTTGGCCGAGAAACCCTCGATTCTCGTCGGTTCTGACCGTTCTGACCAACTTACGGATGAGACGTCGAATTGCAATGCGCGTTCTTCCGAATCGCAGACATTCGGGTCAGACCAGCAGAAAAATTGAGGAATCATGATTTAGAGACAAGATAGCCAGAAATTCGACATTTTTCAACGAATCTCGGCTATTTATGAACCGATCCTGAAATTCTTGGGTGGGTTGGTCAGGGCTCCAGACACTCAGCTGCCCCGCACCGAAAATTCAGAAAAAAGTTAGTATTTGGCCGAGAAACCCTCGATTCTCGTCGGTTCTGACCGTTCTGACCAAGTTACGGATGAGACCTCAAATTGCAATGCGCGTTCGTCGGAATCGCAGACATTCGGGTCAGACCAGCAGAAAAATTGAGGAATCTTGATTTAGAGACAAGATAGCCAAAAATTCGACATTTTTCAACGTATCTCGGCTATTTATGAACCGATCCTGAAATTCTTGGGTGGGTTCGTCAGGGCTCCAGACACTCAGCTGCCCCGCACCGAAAATTCAGAAAAAAGTTAGTATTTGGCCGAGAAACCCTCGATTCTCGTCGGTTCTGACCGTTCTGACCAAGTTACGGATGAAACGCCGAATTGCAATGCGCGTTCTTCCGAATCGCAGACATTCGGGTCAGACCAGCAGAAAAATTGAGGAATCTTGATTTAGAGACAAGATAGCCAGAAATTCGACATTTTTCAACGAATCTCGGCTATTTATGAACCGATCCTGAAATTCTTGGGTGGGTTCGTCAGGGCTCCAGACACTCAGCTGCCCCGCACCGAAATTTCAGGAAAAAGTTAGTATTTGGCCGAGATACCCTCGATTCTTGTCGGTTCTGACCGTTCTGACCAAGTTGCGGATGAGACCTCAAATTGCAATGCGCGTTCTTCCGAATCGCAGACATTCGGGTCAGACCAGCAGAAAAATTGAGGAATCTTGATTTAGAGACAAGATAGCCAGAAATTCGACATTTTTCAACGAATCTCGGCTATTTATGAACCGATCCTGAAATTCTTGGGTGGGTTCGTCAGGGCTCCAGACACTCAGCTGCCCCGCACCGAAAATTCAGAAAAAAGTTAGTATTTGGCCGAGAAACCCTCGATTCTCGTCGGTTCTGACCGTTCTGACCAAGTTACGGATGAGACCTCAAATTGCAATGCGCGTTCGTCGGAATCGCAGACATTCGGGTCAGACCAGCAGAAAAATTGAGGAATCTTGATTTAGAGACAAGATAGCCAAAAATTCGACATTTTTCAACGTATCTCGGCTATTTATGAACCGATCCTGAAATTCTTGGGTGGGTTCGTCAGGGCTCCAGACACTCAGCTGCCCCGCACCGAAAATTCAGAAAAAAGTTAGTATTTGGCCGAGAAACCCTCGATTCTCGTCGGTTCTGACCGTTCTGACCAAGTTACGGATGAGACGCCGAATTGCAATGCGCGTTCTTCCGAATCGCAGACATTCGGGTCAGACCAGCAGAAAAATTGAGGAATCTTGATTTAGAGACAAGATAGCCAGAAATTCGACATTTTTCAACGAATCTCGGCTATTTATGAACCGATCCTGAAATTCTTGGGTGGGTTCGTCAGGGCTCCAGACACTCAGCTGCCCCGCACCGAAATTTCAGGAAAAAGTTAGTATTTGGCCGAGATACCCTCGATTCTTGTCGGTTCTGACCGTTCTGACCAAGTTGCGGATGAGACCTCAAATTGCAATGCGCGTTCTTCCGAATCGCAGACATTCGGGTCAGACCAGCAGAAAAATTGAGGAATCTTGATTTAGAGACAAGATAGCCAGAAATTCGACATTTTTCAACGAATCTCGGCTATTTATGAACCGATCCTGAAATTCTTGGGTGGGTTCGTCAGGGCTCCAGACACTCAGCTGCCCCGCACCGAAATTTCAGGAAAAAGTTAGTATTTGGCCGAGATACCCTCGATTCTTGTCGGTTCTGACCGTTCTGACCAAGTTGCGGATGAGACCTCAAATTGCAATGCGCGTTCTTCCGAATCGCAGACATTCGGGTCAGACCAGCAGAAAAATTGAGGAATCTTGATTTAGAGACAAGATAGCCAGAAATTCGACATTTTTCAACGAATCTCGGCTATTTATGAACCGATCCTGAAATTCTTGGGTGGGTTCGTCAGGGCTCCAGACACTCAGCTGCCCCGCACCGAAATTTCAGGAAAAAGTTAGTATTTGGCCGAGATACCCTCGATTCTTGTCGGTTCTGACCGTTCTGACCAAGTTGCGGATGAGACCTCAAATTGCAATGCGCGTTCGTCGGAATCGCAGACATTCGGGTCAGACCAGCAGAAAAATTGAGGAATCTTGATTTAGAGACAAGATAGCCAAAAATTCGACATTTTTCAACGTATCTCGGCTATTTATGAACCGATCCTGAAATTCTTGGGTGGGTTCGTCAGGGCTCCAGACACTCAGCTGCCCCGCACCGAAAATTCAGAAAAAAGTTAGTATTTGGCCGAGAAACCCTCGATTCTCGTCGGTTCTGACCGTTCTGACCAAGTTACGGATGAGACGTCGAATTGCAATGCGCGTTCTTCCGAATCGCAGACATTCGGGTCAGACCAGCAGAAAAATTGAGGAATCATGATTTAGAGACAAGATAGCCAGGAATTCGACATTTTTCAACGAATCTCGGCTATTTATGAACCGATCCTGAAATTCTTGGGTAGGTTGGTCAGGGCTCCAGACACTCAGCTGCCCCGCACCGAAAATTCAGAAAAAAGTTAGTATTTGGCCGAGAAACCCTCGATTCTCGTCGGTTCTGACCGTTCTGACCAAGTTACGGATGAGACCTCAAATTGCAATGCGCGTTCGTCGGAATCGCAGACATTCGGGTCAGACCAGCGGAAAAATTGAGGAATCTTGATTTAGAGACAAGATAGCCAGAAATTCGACATTTTTCAACGAATCTCGGCTATTTATGAACCGATCCTGAAATTCTTGGGTGGGTTCGTCAGGGCTCCAGACACTCAGCTGCCCCGCACCGAAATTTCAGGAAAAAGTTAGTATTTGGCCGAGATACCCTCGATTCTTGTCGGTTCTGACCGTTCTGACCAAGTTGCGGATGAGACCTCAAATTGCAATGCGCGTTCTTCCGAATCGCAGACATTCGGGTCAGACCAGCAGAAAAATTGAGGAATCTTGATTTAGAGACAAGATAGCCAGAAACTCGACATTTTTCAACGAATCTCGGCTATTTATGAACCGATCCTGAAATTCTTGGGTGGGTTCGTCAGGGCTCCAGACACTCAGCTGCCCCGCACCGAAATTTCAGGAAAAAGTTAGTATTTGGCCGAGATACCCTCGATTCTTGTCGGTTCTGACCGTTCTGACCAAGTTGCGGATGAGACCTCAAATTGCAATGCGCGTTCGTCGGAATCGCAGACATCCGGGTCAGACCAGCAGAAAAATTGAGGAATCTTGATTTAGAGACAAGATAGCCAAAAATTCGACATTTTTTAACGTATCTCGGCTATTTATGAACCGATCCTGAAATTCTTGGGTGGGTTCGTCAGGGCTCCAGACACTCAGCTGCCCCGCACCGAAAATTCAGAAAAAAGTTAGTATTTGGCCGAGAAACCCTCGATTCTCGTCGGTTCTGACCGTTCTGACCAACTTACGGATGAGACGTCGAATTGCAATGCGCGTTCTTCCGAATCGCAGACATTCGGGTCAGACCAGCAGAAAAATTGAGGAATCATGATTTAGAGACAAGATAGCCAGAAATTCGACATTTTTCAACGAATCTCGGCTATTTATGAACCGATCCTGAAATTCTTGGGTGGGTTGGTCAGGGCTCCAGACACTCAGCTGCCCCGCACCGAAAATTCAGAAAAAAGTTAGTATTTGGCCGAGAAACCCTCGATTCTCGTCGGTTCTGACCGTTCTGACCAAGTTACGGATGAGACCTCAAATTGCAATGCGCGTTCGTCGGAATCGCAGACATTCGGGTCAGACCAGCAGAAAAATTGAGGAATCTTGATTTAGAGACAAGATAGCCAGAAATTCGACATTTTTCAACGAATCTCGGCTATTTATGAACCGATCCTGAAATTCTTGGGTGGGTTCGTCAGGGCTCCAGACACTCAGCTGCCCCGCACCGAAATTTCAGGAAAAAGTTAGTATTTGGCCGAGATACCCTCGATTCTTGTCGGTTCTGACCGTTCTGACCAAGTTGCGGATGAGACCTCAAATTGCAATGCGCGTTCGTCGGAATCGCAGACATTCGGGTCAGACCAGCAGAAAAATTGAGGAATCTTGATTTAGAGACAAGATAGCCAAAAATTCGACATTTTTTAACGTATCTCGGCTATTTATGAACCGATCCTGAAATTCTTGGGTGGGTTCGTCAGGGCTCCAGACACTCAGCTGCCCCGCACCGAAAATTCAGAAAAAAGTTAGTATTTGGCCGAGAAACCCTCGATTCTCGTCGGTTCTGACCGTTCTGACCAAGTTACGGATGAGACGTCGAATTGCAATGCGCGTTCTTCCGAATCGCAGACATTCGGGTCAGACCAGCAGAAAAATTGAGGAATCATGATTTAGAGACAAGATAGCCAGAAATTCGACATTTTTCAACGAATCTCGGCTATTTATGAACCGATCCTGAAATTCTTGGGTGGGTTGGTCAGGGCTCCAGACACTCAGCTGCCCCGCACCGAAATTTCAGGAAAAAGTTAGTATTTGGCCGAGATACCCTCGATTCTTGTCGGTTCTGACCGTTCTGACCAAGTTGCGGATGAGACCTCAAATTGCAATGCGCGTTCGTCGGAATCGCAGACATTCGGGTCAGACCAGCAGAAAAATTGAGGAATCTTGTTTTAGAGACAAGATAGCCAAAAATTCGACATTTTTCAACGTATCTCGGCTATTTATGAACCGATCCTGAAATTCTTGGGTGGGTTCGTCAGGGCTACAGACACTCAGCTGCCCCGCACCGAAAATTCAGGAAAAAGTTAGTATTTGGCCGAGATACCCTCGATTCTTGTCGGTTCTGACCGTTCTGACCAAGTTGCGGATGAGACCTCAAATTGCAATGCGCGTTCGTCGGAATCGCAGACATTCGGGTCAGACCAGCAGAAAAATTGAGGAATCTTGATTTAGAGACAAGATAGCCAAAAATTCGACATTTTTCAACGTATCTCGGCTATTTATGAACCGATCCTGAAATTCTTGGGTGGGTTCGTCAGGGCTCCAGACACTCAGCTGCCCCGCACCGAAAATTCAGAAAAAAGTTAGTATTTGGCCGAGAAACCCTCGATTCTCGTCGGTTCTGACCGTTCTGACCAAGTTACGGATGAGACGTCGAATTGCAATGCGCGTTCTTCCGAATCGCAGACATTCGGGTCAGACCAGCAGAAAAATTGAGGAATCTTGATTTAGAGACAAGATAGCCAAAAATTCGACATTTTTCAACGTATCTCGGCTATTTATGAACCGATCCTGAAATTCTTGGGTGGGTTCGTCAGGGCTCCAGACACTCAGCTGCCCCGCACCGAAAATTCAGAAAAAAGTTAGTATTTGGCCGAGAAACCCTCGATTCTCGTCGGTTCTGACCGTTCTGACCAAGTTACGGATGAGACGCCGAATTGCAATGCGCGTTCTTCCGAATCGCAGACATTCGGGTCAGACCAGCAGAAAAATTGAGGAATCTTGATTTAGAGACAAGATAGCCAGAAATTCGACATTTTTCAACGAATCTCGGCTATTTATGAACCGATCCTGAAATTCTTGGGTGGGTTCGTCAGGGCTCCAGACACTCAGCTGCCCCGCACCGAAATTTCAGGAAAAAGTTAGTATTTGGCCGAGATACCCTCGATTCTTGTCGGTTCTGACCGTTCTGACCAAGTTGCGGATGAGACCTCAAATTGCAATGCGCGTTCGTCGGAATCGCAGACATTCGGGTCAGACCAGCAGAAAAATTGAGGAATCTTGATATAGAGACAAGATAGCCAAAAATTCGACATTTTTCAACGTATCTCGGCTATTTATGAACCGATCCTGAAATTCTTGGGTGGGTTCGTCAGGGCTCCAGACACTCAGCTGCCCCGCACCGAAAATTCAGAAAAAAGTTAGTATTTGGCCGAGAAACCCTCGATTCTCGTCGGTTCTGACCGTTCTGACCAAGTTACGGATGAGACGCCGAATTGCAATGCGCGTTCTTCCGAATCGCAGACATTCGGGTCAGACCAGCAGAAAAATTGAGGAATCTTGATTTAGAGACAAGATAGCCAGAAATTCGACATTTTTCAACGAATCTCGGCTATTTATGAACCGATCCTGAAATTCTTGGGTGGGTTCGTCAGGGCTCCAGACACTCAGCTGCCCCGCACCGAAATTTCAGGAAAAAGTTAGTATTTGGCCGAGATACCCTCGATTCTTGTCGGTTCTGACCGTTCTGACCAAGTTGCGGATGAGACCTCAAATTGCAATGCGCGTTCTTCCGAATCGCAGACATTCGGGTCAGACCAGCAGAAAAATTGAGGAATCTTGATTTAGAGACAAGATAGCCAGAAATTCGACATTTTTCAACGAATCTCGGCTATTTATGAACCGATCCTGAAATTCTTGGGTGGGTTCGTCAGGGCTCCAGACACTCAGCTGCCCCGCACCGAAATTTCAGGAAAAAGTTAGTATTTGGCCGAGATACCCTCGATTCTTGTCGGTTCTGACCGTTCTGACCAAGTTGCGGATGAGACCTCAAATTGCAATGCGCGTTCGTCGGAATCGCAGACATTCGGGTCAGACCAGCAGAAAAATTGAGGAATCTTGATTTAGAGACAAGATAGCCAAAAATTCGACATTTTTTAACGTATCTCGGCTATTTATGAACCGATCCTGAAATTCTTGGGTGGGTTCGTCAGGGCTCCAGACACTCAGCTGCCCCGCACCGAAAATTCAGAAAAAAGTTAGTATTTGGCCGAGAAACCCTCGATTCTCGTCGGTTCTGACCGTTCTGACCAAGTTACGGATGAGACGTCGAATTGCAATGCGCGTTCTTCCGAATCGCAGACATTCGGGTCAGACCAGCAGAAAAATTGAGGAATCATGATTTAGAGACAAGATAGCCAGGAATTCGACATTTTTCAACGAATCTCGGCTATTTATGAACCGATCCTGAAATTCTTGGGTAGGTTGGTCAGGGCTCCAGACACTCAGCTGCCCCGCACCGAAAATTCAGAAAAAAGTTAGTATTTGGCCGAGAAACCCTCGATTCTCGTCGGTTCTGACCGTTCTGACCAAGTTACGGATGAGACCTCAAATTGCAATGCGCGTTCGTCGGAATCGCAGACATTCGGGTCAGACCAGCGGAAAAATTGAGGAATCTTGATTTAGAGACAAGATAGCCAGAAATTCGACATTTTTCAACGAATCTCGGCTATTTATGAACCGATCCTGAAATTCTTGGGTGGGTTCGTCAGGGCTCCAGACACTCAGCTGCCCCGCACCGAAATTTCAGGAAAAAGTTAGTATTTGGCCGAGATACCCTCGATTCTTGTCGGTTCTGACCGTTCTGACCAAGTTGCGGATGAGACCTCAAATTGCAATGCGCGTTCTTCCGAATCGCAGACATTCGGGTCAGACCAGCAGAAAAATTGAGGAATCTTGATTTAGAGACAAGATAGCCAGAAATTCGACATTTTTCAACGAATCTCGGCTATTTATGAACCGATCCTGAAATTCTTGGGTGGGTTCGTCAGGGCTCCAGACACTCAGCTGCCCCGCACCGAAATTTCAGGAAAAAGTTAGTATTTGGCCGAGATACCCTCGATTCTTGTCGGTTCTGACCGTTCTGACCAAGTTGCGGATGAGACCTCAAATTGCAATGCGCGTTCGTCGGAATCGCAGACATCCGGGTCAGACCAGCAGAAAAATTGAGGAATCTTGATTTAGAGACAAGATAGCCAAAAATTCGACATTTTTTAACGTATCTCGGCTATTTATGAACCGATCCTGAAATTCTTGGGTGGGTTCGTCAGGGCTCCAGACACTCAGCTGCCCCGCACCGAAAATTCAGAAAAAAGTTAGTATTTGGCCGAGAAACCCTCGATTCTCGTCGGTTCTGACCGTTCTGACCAAGTTACGGATGAGACGTCGAATTGCAATGCGCGTTCTTCCGAATCGCAGACATTCGGGTCAGACCAGCAGAAAAATTGAGGAATCATGATTTAGAGACAAGATAGCCAGAAATTCGACATTTTTCAACGAATCTCGGCTATTTATGAACCGATCCTGAAATTCTTGGGTGGGTTGGTCAGGGCTCCAGACACTCAGCTGCCCCGCACCGAAAATTCAGAAAAAAGTTAGTATTTGGCCGAGAAACCCTCGATTCTCGTCGGTTCTGACCGTTCTGACCAAGTTACGGATGAGACCTCAAATTGCAATGCGCGTTCGTCGGAATCGCAGACATTCGGGTCAGACCAGCAGAAAAATTGAGGAATCTTGATTTAGAGACAAGATAGCCAAAAATTCGACATTTTTCAACGTATCTCGGCTATTTATGAACCGATCCTGAAATTCTTGGGTGGGTTCGTCAGGGCTCCAGACACTCAGCTGCCCCGCACCGAAAATTCAGAAAAAAGTTAGTATTTGGCCGAGAAACCCTTGATTCTCGTCGGTTCTGACCGTTCTGACCAAGTTACGGATGAGACGCCGAATTGCAATGCGCGTTCTTCCGAATCGCAGACATTCGGGTCAGACCAGCAGAAAAATTGAGGAATCTTGATTTAGAGACAAGATAGCCAGAAATTCGACATTTTTCAACGAATCTCGGCTATTTATGAACCGATCCTGAAATTCTTGGGTGGGTTCGTCAGGGCTCCAGACACTCAGCTGCCCCGCACCGAAATTTCAGGAAAAAGTTAGTATTTGGCCGAGATACCCTCGATTCTTGTCGGTTCTGACCGTTCTGACCAAGTTGCGGATGAGACCTCAAATTGCAATGCGCGTTCTTCCGAATCGCAGACATTCGGGTCAGACCAGCAGAAAAATTGAGGAATCTTGATTTAGTGACAAGATAGCCAGAAATTCGACATTTTTCAACGAATCTCGGCTATTTATGAACCGATCCTGAAATTCTTGGGTGGGTTCGTCAGGGCTCCAGACACTCAGCTGCCCCGCACCGAAATTTCAGGAAAAAGTTAGTATTTGGCCGAGATACCCTCGATTCTTGTCGGTTCTGACCGTTCTGACCAAGTTGCGGATGAGACCTCAAATTGCAATGCGCGTTCGTCGGAATCGCAGACATTCGGGTCAGACCAGCAGAAAAATTGAGGAATCTTGATTTAGAGACAAGATAGCCAAAAATTCGACATTTTTTAACGTATCTCGGCTATTTATGAACCGATCCTGAAATTCTTGGGTGGGTTCGTCAGGGCTCCAGACACTCAGCTGCCCCGCACCGAAAATTCAGAAAAAAGTTAGTATTTGGCCGAGAAACCCTCGATTCTCGTCGGTTCTGACCGTTCTGACCAAGTTACGGATGAGACGTCGAATTGCAATGCGCGTTCTTCCGAATCGCAGACATTCGGGTCAGACCAGCAGAAAAATTGAGGAATCATGATTTAGAGACAAGATAGCCAGAAATTCGACATTTTTCAACGAATCTCGGCTATTTATGAACCGATCCTGAAATTCTTGGGTGGGTTGGTCAGGGCTCCAGACACTCAGCTGCCCCGCACCAAAATTTCAGGAAAAAGTTAGTATTTGGCCGAGATACCCTCGATTCTTGTCGGTTCTGACCGTTCTGACCAAGTTGCGGATGAGACCTCAAATTGCAATGCGCGTTCGTCGGAATCGCAGACATTCGGGTCAGACCAGCAGAAAAATTGAGGAATCTTGTTTTAGAGACAAGATAGCCAAAAATTCGACATTTTTCAACGTATCTCGGCTATTTATGAACCGATCCTGAAATTCTTGGGTGGGTTCGTCAGGGCTACAGACACTCAGCTGCCCGGCACCGAAAATTCAGGAAAAAGTTAGTATTTGGCCGAGATACCCTCGATTCTTGTCGGTTCTGACCGTTCTGACCAAGTTGCGGATGAGACCTCAAATTGCAATGCGCGTTCGTCGGAATCGCAGACATTCGGGTCAGACCAGCAGAAAAATTGAGGAATCTTGATTTAGAGACAAGATAGCCAAAAATTCGACATTTTTCAACGTATCTCGGCTATTTATGAACCGATCCTGAAATTCTTGGGTGGGTTCGTCAGGGCTCCAGACACTCAGCTGCCCCGCACCGAAAATTCAGAAAAAAGTTAGTATTTGGCCGAGAAACCCTCGATTCTCGTCGGTTCTGACCGTTCTGACCAAGTTACGGATGAGACGTCGAATTGCAATGCGCGTTCTTCCGAATCGCAGACATTCGGGTCAGACCAGCAGAAAAATTGAGGAATCTTGATTTAGAGACAAGATAGCCAAAAATTCGACATTTTTCAACGTATCTCGGCTATTTATGAACCGATCCTGAAATTCTTGGGTGGGTTCGTCAGGGCTCCAGACACTCAGCTGCCCCGCCCCGAAAATTCAGAAAAAAGTTAGTATTTGGCCGAGAAACCCTCGATTCTCGTCGGTTCTGACCGTTCTGACCAAGTTACGGATGAGACGCCGAATTGCAATGCGCGTTCTTCCGAATCGCAGACATTCGGGTCAGACCAGCAGAAAAATTGAGGAATCTTGATTTAGAGACAAGATAGCCAGAAATTCGACATTTTTCAACGAATCTCGGCTATTTATGAACCGATCCTGAAATTCTTGGGTGGGTTCGTCAGGGCTCCAGACACTCAGCTGCCCCGCACCGAAATTTCAGGAAAAAGTTAGTATTTGGCCGAGATACCCTCGATTCTTGTCGGTTCTGACCGTTCTGACCAAGTTGCGGATGAGACCTCAAATTGCAATGCGCGTTCTTCCGAATCGCAGACATTCGGGTCAGACCAGCAGAAAAATTGAGGAATCTTGATTTAGAGACAAGATAGCCAGAAATTCGACATTTTTCAACGAATCTCGGCTATTTATGAACCGATCCTGAAATTCTTGGGTGGGTTCGTCAGGGCTCCAGACACTCAGCTGCCCCGCACCGAAATTTCAGGAAAAAGTTAGTATTTGGCCGAGATACCCTCGATTCTTGTCGGTTCTGACCGTTCTGACCAAGTTGCGGATGAGACCTCAAATTGCAATGCGCGTTCGTCGGAATCGCAGACATTCGGGTCAGACCAGCAGAAAAATTGAGGAATCTTGATTTAGAGACAAGATAGCCAAAAATTCGACATTTTTTAACGTATCTCGGCTATTTATGAACCGATCCTGAAATTCTTGGGTGGGTTCGTCAGGGCTCCAGACACTCAGCTGCCCCGCACCGAAAATTCAGAAAAAAGTTAGTATTTGGCCGAGAAACCCTCGATTCTCGTCGGTTCTGACCGTTCTGACCAAGTTACGGATGAGACGTCGAATTGCAATGCGCGTTCTTCCGAATCGCAGACATTCGGGTCAGACCAGCAGAAAAATTGAGGAATCATGATTTAGAGACAAGATAGCCAGGAATTCGACATTTTTCAACGAATCTCGGCTATTTATGAACCGATCCTGAAATTCTTGGGTAGGTTGGTCAGGGCTCCAGACACTCAGCTGCCCCGCACCGAAAATTCAGAAAAAAGTTAGTATTTGGCCGAGAAACCCTCGATTCTCGTCGGTTCTGACCGTTCTGACCAAGTTACGGATGAGACCTCAAATTGCAATGCGCGTTCGTCGGAATCGCAGACATTCGGGTCAGACCAGCGGAAAAATTGAGGAATCTTGATTTAGAGACAAGATAGCCAGAAATTCGACATTTTTCAACGAATCTCGGCTATTTATGAACCGATCCTGAAATTCTTGGGTGGGTTCGTCAGGGCTCCAGACACTCAGCTGCCCCGCACCGAAATTTCAGGAAAAAGTTAGTATTTGGCCGAGATACCCTCGATTCTTGTCGGTTCTGACCGTTCTGACCAAGTTGCGGATGAGACCTCAAATTGCAATGCGCGTTCTTCCGAATCGCAGACATTCGGGTCAGACCAGCAGAAAAATTGAGGAATCTTGATTTAGAGACAAGATAGCCAGAAATTCGACATTTTTCAACGAATCTCGGCTATTTATGAACCGATCCTGAAATTCTTGGGTGGGTTCGTCAGGGCTCCAGACACTCAGCTGCCCCGCACCGAAATTTCAGGAAAAAGTTAGTATTTGGCCGAGATACCCTCGATTCTTGTCGGTTCTGACCGTTCTGACCAAGTTGCGGATGAGACCTCAAATTGCAATGCGCGTTCGTCGGAATCGCAGACATCCGGGTCAGACCAGCAGAAAAATTGAGGAATCTTGATTTAGAGACAAGATAGCCAAAAATTCGACATTTTTTAACGTATCTCGGCTATTTATGAACCGATCCTGAAATTCTTGGGTGGGTTCGTCAGGGCTCCAGACACTCAGCTGCCCCGCACCGAAAATTCAGAAAAAAGTTAGTATTTGGCCGAGAAACCCTCGATTCTCGTCGGTTCTGACCGTTCTGACCAAGTTACGGATGAGACGTCGAATTGCAATGCGCGTTCTTCCGAATCGCAGACATTCGGGTCAGACCAGCAGAAAAATTGAGGAATCATGATTTAGAGACAAGATAGCCAGAAATTCGACATTTTTCAACGAATCTCGGCTATTTATGAACCGATCCTGAAATTCTTGGGTGGGTTGGTCAGGGCTCCAGACACTCAGCTGCCCCGCACCGAAAATTCAGAAAAAAGTTAGTATTTGGCCGAGAAACCCTCGATTCTCGTCGGTTCTGACCGTTCTGACCAAGTTACGGATGAGACCTCAAATTGCAATGCGCGTTCGTCGGAATCGCAGACATTCGGGTCAGACCAGCAGAAAAATTGAGGAATCTTGATTTAGAGACAAGATAGCCAAAAATTCGACATTTTTCAACGTATCTCGGCTATTTATGAACCGATCCTGAAATTCTTGGGTGGGTTCGTCAGGGCTCCAGACACTCAGCTGCCCCGCACCGAAAATTCAGAAAAAAGTTAGTATTTGGCCGAGAAACCCTTGATTCTCGTCGGTTCTGACCGTTCTGACCAAGTTACGGATGAGACGCCGAATTGCAATGCGCGTTCTTCCGAATCGCAGACATTCGGGTCAGACCAGCAGAAAAATTGAGGAATCTTGATTTAGAGACAAGATAGCCAGAAATTCTACATTTTTCAACGAATCTCGGCTATTTATGAACCGATCCTGAAATTCTTGGGTGGGTTCGTCAGGGCTCCAGACACTCAGCTGCCCCGCACCGAAATTTCAGGAAAAAGTTAGTATTTGGCCGAGATACCCTCGATTCTTGTCGGTTCTGACCGTTCTGACCAAGTTGCGGATGAGACCTCAAATTGCAATGCGCGTTCTTCCGAATCGCAGACATTCGGGTCAGACCAGCAGAAAAATTGAGGAATCTTGATTTAGTGACAAGATAGCCAGAAATTCGACATTTTTCAACGAATCTCGGCTATTTATGAACCGATCCTGAAATTCTTGGGTGGGTTGGTCAGGGCTCCAGACACTCAGCTGCCCCGCACCAAAATTTCAGGAAAAAGTTAGTATTTGGCCGAGATACCCTCGATTCTTGTCGGTTCTGACCGTTCTGACCAAGTTGCGGATGAGACCTCAAATTGCAATGCGCGTTCGTCGGAATCGCAGACATTCGGGTCAGACCAGCAGAAAAATTGAGGAATCTTGTTTTAGAGACAAGATAGCCAAAAATTCGACATTTTTCAACGTATCTCGGCTATTTATGAACCGATCCTGAAATTCTTGGGTGGGTTCGTCAGGGCTACAGACACTCAGCTGCCCGGCACCGAAAATTCAGGAAAAAGTTAGTATTTGGCCGAGATACCCTCGATTCTTGTCGGTTCTGACCGTTCTGACCAAGTTGCGGATGAGACCTCAAATTGCAATGCGCGTTCGTTGGAATCGCAGACATCCGGGTCAGACCAGCAGAAAAATTGAGGAATCTTGATTTAGAGACAAGATAGCCAAAAATTCGACATTTTTTAACGTATCTCGGCTATTTATGAACCGATCCTGAAATTCTTGGGTGGGTTCGTCAGGGCTCCAGACACTCAGCTGCCCCGCACCGAAAATTCAGAAAAAAGTTAGTATTTGGCCGAGAAACCCTCGATTCTCGTCGGTTCTGACCGTTCTGACCAAGTTACGGATGAGACGTCGAATTGCAATGCGCGTTCTTCCGAATCGCAGACATTCGGGTCAGACCAGCAGAAAAATTGAGGAATCATGATTTAGAGACAAGATAGCCAGAAATTCGACATTTTTCAACGAATCTCGGCTATTTATGAACCGATCCTGAAATTCTTGGGTGGGTTGGTCAGGGCTCCAGACACTCAGCTGCCCCGCACCGAAAATTCAGAAAAAAGTTAGTATTTGGCCGAGAAACCCTCGATTCTCGTCGGTTCTGACCGTTCTGACCAAGTTACGGATGAGACCTCAAATTGCAATGCGCGTTCGTCGGAATCGCAGACATTCGGGTCAGACCAGCAGAAAAATTGAGGAATCTTGATTTAGAGACAAGATAGCCAAAAATTCGACATTTTTCAACGTATCTCGGCTATTTATGAACCGATCCTGAAATTCTTGGGTGGGTTCGTCAGGGCTCCAGACACTCAGCTGCCCCGCACCGAAAATTCAGAAAAAAGTTAGTATTTGGCCGAGAAACCCTTGATTCTCGTCGGTTCTGACCGTTCTGACCAAGTTACGGATGAGACGCCGAATTGCAATGCGCGTTCTTCCGAATCGCAGACATTCGGGTCAGACCAGCAGAAAAATTGAGGAATCTTGATTTAGAGACAAGATAGCCAGAAATTCGACATTTTTCAACGAATCTCGGCTATTTATGAACCGATCCTGAAATTCTTGGGTGGGTTCGTCAGGGCTCCAGACACTCAGCTGCCCCGCACCGAAATTTCAGGAAAAAGTTAGTATTTGGCCGAGATACCCTCGATTCTTGTCGGTTCTGACCGTTCTGACCAAGTTGCGGATGAGACCTCAAATTGCAATGCGCGTTCTTCCGAATCGCAGACATTCGGGTCAGACCAGCAGAAAAATTGAGGAATCTTGATTTAGTGACAAGATAGCCAGAAATTCGACATTTTTCAACGAATCTCGGCTATTTATGAACCGATCCTGAAATTCTTGGGTGGGTTCGTCAGGGCTCCAGACACTCAGCTGCCCCGCACCGAAATTTCAGGAAAAAGTTAGTATTTGGCCGAGATACCCTCGATTCTTGTCGGTTCTGACCGTTCTGACCAAGTTGCGGATGAGACCTCAAATTGCAATGCGCGTTCGTCGGAATCGCAGACATTCGGGTCAGACCAGCAGAAAAATTGAGGAATCTTGATTTAGAGACAAGATAGCCAAAAATTCGACATTTTTTAACGTATCTCGGCTATTTATGAACCGATCCTGAAATTCTTGGGTGGGTTCGTCAGGGCTCCAGACACTCAGCTGCCCCGCACCGAAAATTCAGAAAAAAGTTAGTATTTGGCCGAGAAACCCTCGATTCTCGTCGGTTCTGACCGTTCTGACCAAGTTACGGATGAGACGTCGAATTGCAATGCGCGTTCTTCCGAATCGCAGACATTCGGGTCAGACCAGCAGAAAAATTGAGGAATCATGATTTAGAGACAAGATAGCCAGAAATTCGACATTTTTCAACGAATCTCGGCTATTTATGAACCGATCCTGAAATTCTTGGGTGGGTTGGTCAGGGCTCCAGACACTCAGCTGCCCCGCACCAAAATTTCAGGAAAAAGTTAGTATTTGGCCGAGATACCCTCGATTCTTGTCGGTTCTGACCGTTCTGACCAAGTTGCGGATGAGACCTCAAATTGCAATGCGCGTTCGTCGGAATCGCAGACATTCGGGTCAGACCAGCAGAAAAATTGAGGAATCTTGTTTTAGAGACAAGATAGCCAAAAATTCGACATTTTTCAACGTATCTCGGCTATTTATGAACCGATCCTGAAATTCTTGGGTGGGTTCGTCAGGGCTACAGACACTCAGCTGCCCGGCACCGAAAATTCAGGAAAAAGTTAGTATTTGGCCGAGATACCCTCGATTCTTGTCGGTTCTGACCGTTCTGACCAAGTTGCGGATGAGACCTCAAATTGCAATGCGCGTTCGTCGGAATCGCAGACATTCGGGTCAGACCAGCAGAAAAATTGAGGAATCTTGATTTAGAGACAAGATAGCCAAAAATTCGACATTTTTCAACGTATCTCGGCTATTTATGAACCGATCCTGAAATTCTTGGGTGGGTTCGTCAGGGCTCCAGACACTCAGCTGCCCCGCACCGAAAATTCAGAAAAAAGTTAGTATTTGGCCGAGAAACCCTCGATTCTCGTCGGTTCTGACCGTTCTGACCAAGTTACGGATGAGACGTCGAATTGCAATGCGCGTTCTTCCGAATCGCAGACATTCGGGTCAGACCAGCAGAAAAATTGAGGAATCTTGATTTAGAGACAAGATAGCCAAAAATTCGACATTTTTCAACGTATCTCGGCTATTTATGAACCGATCCTGAAATTCTTGGGTGGGTTCGTCAGGGCTCCAGACACTCAGCTGCCCCGCCCCGAAAATTCAGAAAAAAGTTAGTATTTGGCCGAGAAACCCTCGATTCTCGTCGGTTCTGACCGTTCTGACCAAGTTACGGATGAGACGCCGAATTGCAATGCGCGTTCTTCCGAATCGCAGACATTCGGGTCAGACCAGCAGAAAAATTGAGGAATCTTGATTTAGAGACAAGATAGCCAGAAATTCGACATTTTTCAACGAATCTCGGCTATTTATGAACCGATCCTGAAATTCTTGGGTGGGTTCGTCAGGGCTCCAGACACTCAGCTGCCCCGCACCGAAATTTCAGGAAAAAGTTAGTATTTGGCCGAGATACCCTCGATTCTTGTCGGTTCTGACCGTTCTGACCAAGTTGCGGATGAGACCTCAAATTGCAATGCGCGTTCTTCCGAATCGCAGACATTCGGGTCAGACCAGCAGAAAAATTGAGGAATCTTGATTTAGAGACAAGATAGCCAGAAATTCGACATTTTTCAACGAATCTCGGCTATTTATGAACCGATCCTGAAATTCTTGGGTGGGTTCGTCAGGGCTCCAGACACTCAGCTGCCCCGCACCGAAATTTCAGGAAAAAGTTAGTATTTGGCCGAGATACCCTCGATTCTTGTCGGTTCTGACCGTTCTGACCAAGTTGCGGATGAGACCTCAAATTGCAATGCGCGTTCGTCGGAATCGCAGACATTCGGGTCAGACCAGCAGAAAAATTGAGGAATCTTGATTTAGAGACAAGATAGCCAAAAATTCGACATTTTTCAACGTATCTCGGCTATTTATGAACCGATCCTGAAATTCTTGGGTGGGTTCGTCAGGGCTCCAGACACTCAGCTGCCCCGCACCGAAAATTCAGAAAAAAGTTAGTATTTGGCCGAGAAACCCTCGATTCTCGTCGGTTCTGACCGTTCTGACCAAGTTACGGATGAGACGCCGAATTGCAATGCGCGTTCTTCCGAATCGCAGACATTCGGGTCAGACCAGCAGAAAAATTGAGGAATCTTGATTTAGAGACAAGATAGCCAGAAATTCGACATTTTTCAACGAATCTCGGCTATTTATGAACCGATCCTGAAATTCTTGGGTGGGTTCGTCAGGGCTCCAGACACTCAGCTGCCCCGCACCGAAATTTCAGGAAAAAGTTAGTATTTGGCCGAGATACCCTCGATTCTTGTCGGTTCTGACCGTTCTGACCAAGTTGCGGATGAGACCTCAAATTGCAATGCGCGTTCTTCCGAATCGCAGACATTCGGGTCAGACCAGCAGAAAAATTGAGGAATCTTGATTTAGAGACAAGATAGCCAGAAATTCGACATTTTTCAACGAATCTCGGCTATTTATGAACCGATCCTGAAATTCTTGGGTGGGTTTGTCAGGGCTCCAGACACTCAGCTGCCCCGCACCGAAATTTCAGGAAAAAGTTAGTATTTGGCCGAGATACCCTCGATTCTTGTCGGTTCTGACCGTTCTGACCAAGTTGCGGATGAGACCTCAAATTGCAATGCGCGTTCGTCGGAATCGCAGACATTCGGGTCAGACCAGCAGAAAAATTGAGGAATCTTGATTTAGAGACAAGATAGCCAAAAATTCGACATTTTTTAACGTATCTCGGCTATTTATGAACCGATCCTGAAATTCTTGGGTGGGTTCGTCAGGGCTCCAGACACTCAGCTGCCCCGCACCGAAAATTCAGAAAAAAGTTAGTATTTGGCCGAGAAACCCTCGATTCTCGTCGGTTCTGACCGTTCTGACCAAGTTACGGATGAGACGTCGAATTGCAATGCGCGTTCTTCCGAATCGCAGACATTCGGGTCAGACCAGCAGAAAAATTGAGGAATCATGATTTAGAGACAAGATAGCCAGGAATTCGACATTTTTCAACGAATCTCGGCTATTTATGAACCGATCCTGAAATTCTTGGGTAGGTTGGTCAGGGCTCCAGACACTCAGCTGCCCCGCACCGAAAATTCAGAAAAAAGTTAGTATTTGGCCGAGAAACCCTCGATTCTCGTCGGTTCTGACCGTTCTGACCAAGTTACGGATGAGACCTCAAATTGCAATGCGCGTTCGTCGGAATCGCAGACATTCGGGTCAGACCAGCGGAAAAATTGAGGAATCTTGATTTAGAGACAAGATAGCCAGAAATTCGACATTTTTCAACGAATCTCGGCTATTTATGAACCGATCCTGAAATTCTTGGGTGGGTTCGTCAGGGCTCCAGACACTCAGCTGCCCCGCACCGAAATTTCAGGAAAAAGTTAGTATTTGGCCGAGATACCCTCGATTCTTGTCGGTTCTGACCGTTCTGACCAAGTTGCGGATGAGACCTCAAATTGCAATGCGCGTTCTTCCGAATCGCAGACATTCGGGTCAGACCAGCAGAAAAATTGAGGAATCTTGATTTAGAGACAAGATAGCCAGAAATTCGACATTTTTCAACGAATCTCGGCTATTTATGAACCGATCCTGAAATTCTTGGGTGGGTTCGTCAGGGCTCCAGACACTCAGCTGCCCCGCACCGAAATTTCAGGAAAAAGTTAGTATTTGGCCGAGATACCCTCGATTCTTGTCGGTTCTGACCGTTCTGACCAAGTTGCGGATGAGACCTCAAATTGCAATGCGCGTTCGTCGGAATCGCAGACATCCGGGTCAGACCAGCAGAAAAATTGAGGAATCTTGATTTAGAGACAAGATAGCCAAAAATTCGACATTTTTTAACGTATCTCGGCTATTTATGAACCGATCCTGAAATTCTTGGGTGGGTTCGTCAGGGCTCCAGACACTCAGCTGCCCCGCACCGAAAATTCAGAAAAAAGTTAGTATTTGGCCGAGAAACCCTCGATTCTCGTCGGTTCTGACCGTTCTGACCAAGTTACGGATGAGACGTCGAATTGCAATGCGCGTTCTTCCGAATCGCAGACATTCGGGTCAGACCAGCAGAAAAATTGAGGAAGTATGATTTAGAGACAAGATAGCCAGAAATTCGACATTTTTCAACGAATCTCGGCTATTTATGAACCGATCCTGAAATTCTTGGGTGGGTTGGTCAGGGCTCCAGACACTCAGCTGCCCCGCACCGAAAATTCAGAAAAAAGTTAGTATTTGGCCGAGAAACCCTCGATTCTCGTCGGTTCTGACCGTTCTGACCAAGTTACGGATGAGACCTCAAATTGCAATGCGCGTTCGTCGGAATCGCAGACATTCGGGTCAGACCAGCAGAAAAATTGAGGAATCTTGATTTAGAGACAAGATAGCCAAAAATTCGACATTTTTCAACGTATCTCGGCTATTTATGAACCGATCCTGAAATTCTTGGGTGGGTTCGTCAGGGCTCCAGACACTCAGCTGCCCCGCACCGAAAATTCAGAAAAAAGTTAGTATTTGGCCGAGAAACCCTCGATTCTCGTCGGTTCTGACCGTTCTGACCAAGTTACGGATGAGACGTCGAATTGCAATGCGCGTTCTTCCGAATCGCAGACATTCGGGTCAGACCAGCAGAAAAATTGAGGAATCTTGATTTAGAGACAAGATAGCCAAAAATTCGACATTTTTCAACGTATCTCGGCTATTTATGAACCGATCCTGAAATTCTTGGGTGGGTTCGTCAGGGCTCCAGACACTCAGCTGCCCCGCCCCGAAAATTCAGAAAAAAGTTAGTATTTGGCCGAGAAACCCTCGATTCTCGTCGGTTCTGACCGTTCTGACCAAGTTACGGATGAGACGCCGAATTGCAATGCGCGTTCTTCCGAATCGCAGACATTCGGGTCAGACCAGCAGAAAAATTGAGGAATCTTGATTTAGAGACAAGATAGCCAGAAATTCGACATTTTTCAACGAATCTCGGCTATTTATGAACCGATCCTGAAATTCTTGGGTGGGTTCGTCAGGGCTCCAGACACTCAGCTGCCCCGCACCGAAATTTCAGGAAAAAGTTAGTATTTGGCCGAGATACCCTCGATTCTTGTCGGTTCTGACCGTTCTGACCAAGTTGCGGATGAGACCTCAAATTGCAATGCGCGTTCTTCCGAATCGCAGACATTCGGGTCAGACCAGCAGAAAAATTGAGGAATCTTGATTTAGAGACAAGATAGCCAGAAATTCGACATTTTTCAACGAATCTCGGCTATTTATGAACCGATCCTGAAATTCTTGGGTGGGTTCGTCAGGGCTCCAGACACTCAGCTGCCCCGCACCGAAATTTCAGGAAAAAGTTAGTATTTGGCCGAGATACCCTCGATTCTTGTCGGTTCTGACCGTTCTGACCAAGTTGCGGATGAGACCTCAAATTGCAATGCGCGTTCGTCGGAATCGCAGACATTCGGGTCAGACCAGCAGAAAAATTGAGGAATCTTGATTTAGAGACAAGATAGCCAAAAATTCGACATTTTTCAACGTATCTCGGCTATTTATGAACCGATCCTGAAATTCTTGGGTGGGTTCGTCAGGGCTCCAGACACTCAGCTGCCCCGCACCGAAAATTCAGAAAAAAGTTAGTATTTGGCCGAGAAACCCTCGATTCTCGTCGGTTCTGACCGTTCTGACCAAGTTACGGATGAGACGCCGAATTGCAATGCGCGTTCTTCCGAATCGCAGACATTCGGGTCAGACCAGCAGAAAAATTGAGGAATCTTGATTTAGAGACAAGATAGCCAGAAATTCGACATTTTTCAACGAATCTCGGCTATTTATGAACCGATCCTGAAATTCTTGGGTGGGTTCGTCAGGGCTCCAGACACTCAGCTGCCCCGCACCGAAATTTCAGGAAAAAGTTAGTATTTGGCCGAGATACCCTCGATTCTTGTCGGTTCTGACCGTTCTGACCAAGTTGCGGATGAGACCTCAAATTGCAATGCGCGTTCTTCCGAATCGCAGACATTCGGGTCAGACCAGCAGAAAAATTGAGGAATCTTGATTTAGAGACAAGATAGCCAGAAATTCGACATTTTTCAACGAATCTCGGCTATTTATGAACCGATCCTGAAATTCTTGGGTGGGTTCGTCAGGGCTCCAGACACTCAGCTGCCCCGCACCGAAATTTCAGGAAAAAGTTAGTATTTGGCCGAGATACCCTCGATTCTTGTCGGTTCTGACCGTTCTGACCAAGTTGCGGATGAGACCTCAAATTGCAATGCGCGTTCGTCGGAATCGCAGACATTCGGGTCAGACCAGCAGAAAAATTGAGGAATCTTGATTTAGAGACAAGATAGCCAAAAATTCGACATTTTTTAACGTATCTCGGCTATTTATGAACCGATCCTGAAATTCTTGGGTGGGTTCGTCAGGGCTCCAGACACTCAGCTGCCCCGCACCGAAAATTCAGAAAAAAGTTAGTATTTGGCCGAGAAACCCTCGATTCTCGTCGGTTCTGACCGTTCTGACCAAGTTACGGATGAGACGTCGAATTGCAATGCGCGTTCTTCCGAATCGCAGACATTCGGGTCAGACCAGCAGAAAAATTGAGGAATCATGATTTAGAGACAAGATAGCCAGGAATTCGACATTTTTCAACGAATCTCGGCTATTTATGAACCGATCCTGAAATTCTTGGGTAGGTTGGTCAGGGCTCCAGACACTCAGCTGCCCCGCACCGAAAATTCAGAAAAAAGTTAGTATTTGGCCGAGAAACCCTCGATTCTCGTCGGTTCTGACCGTTCTGACCAAGTTACGGATGAGACCTCAAATTGCAATGCGCGTTCGTCGGAATCGCAGACATTTGGGTCAGACCAGCGGAAAAATTGAGGAATCTTGATTTAGAGACAAGATAGCCAGAAATTCGACATTTTTCAACGAATCTCGGCTATTTATGAACCGATCCTGAAATTCTTGGGTGGGTTCGTCAGGGCTCCAGACACTCAGCTGCCCCGCACCGAAATTTCAGGAAAAAGTTAGTATTTGGCCGAGATACCCTCGATTCTTGTCGGTTCTGACCGTTCTGACCAAGTTGCGGATGAGACCTCAAATTGCAATGCGCGTTCTTCCGAATCGCAGACATTCGGGTCAGACCAGCAGAAAAATTGAGGAATCTTGATTTAGAGACAAGATAGCCAGAAATTCGACATTTTTCAACGAATCTCGGCTATTTATGAACCGATCCTGAAATTCTTGGGTGGGTTCGTCAGGGCTCCAGACACTCAGCTGCCCCGCACCGAAATTTCAGGAAAAAGTTAGTATTTGGCCGAGATACCCTCGATTCTTGTCGGTTCTGACCGTTCTGACCAAGTTGCGGATGAGACCTCAAATTGCAATGCGCGTTCGTCGGAATCGCAGACATCCGGGTCAGACCAGCAGAAAAATTGAGGAATCTTGATTTAGAGACAAGATAGCCAAAAATTCGACATTTTTTAACGTATCTCGGCTATTTATGAACCGATCCTGAAATTCTTGGGTGGGTTCGTCAGGGCTCCAGACACTCAGCTGCCCCGCACCGAAAATTCAGAAAAAAGTTAGTATTTGGCCGAGAAACCCTCGATTCTCGTCGGTTCTGACCGTTCTGACCAAGTTACGGATGAGACGTCGAATTGCAATGCGCGTTCTTCCGAATCGCAGACATTCGGGTCAGACCAGCAGAAAAATTGAGGAAGTATGATTTAGAGACAAGATAGCCAGAAATTCGACATTTTTCAACGAATCTCGGCTATTTATGAACCGATCCTGAAATTCTTGGGTGGGTTGGTCAGGGCTCCAGACACTCAGCTGCCCCGCACCGAAAATTCAGAAAAAAGTTAGTATTTGGCCGAGAAACCCTCGATTCTCGTCGGTTCTGACCGTTCTGACCAAGTTACGGATGAGACCTCAAATTGCAATGCGCGTTCGTCGGAATCGCAGACATTCGGGTCAGACCAGCAGAAAAATTGAGGAATCTTGATTTAGAGACAAGATAGCCAAAAATTCGACATTTTTCAACGTATCTCGGCTATTTATGAACCGATCCTGAAATTCTTGGGTGGGTTCGTCAGGGCTCCAGACACTCAGCTGCCCCGCACCGAAAATTCAGAAAAAAGTTAGTATTTGGCCGAGAAACCCTTGATTCTCGTCGGTTCTGACCGTTCTGACCAAGTTACGGATGAGACGCCGAATTGCAATGCGCGTTCTTCCGAATCGCAGACATTCGGGTCAGACCAGCAGAAAAATTGAGGAATCTTGATTTAGAGACAAGATAGCCAGAAATTCGACATTTTTCAACGAATCTCGGCTATTTATGAACCGATCCTGAAATTCTTGGGTGGGTTCGTCAGGGCTCCAGACACTCAGCTGCCCCGCACCGAAATTTCAGGAAAAAGTTAGTATTTGGCCGAGATACCCTCGATTCTTGTCGGTTCTGACCGTTCTGACCAAGTTGCGGATGAGACCTCAAATTGCAATGCGCGTTCGTCGGAATCGCAGACATCCGGGTCAGACCAGCAGAAAAATTGAGGAATCTTGATTTAGAGACAAGATAGCCAAAAATTCGACATTTTTTAACGTATCTCGGCTATTTATGAACCGATCCTGAAATTCTTGGGTGGGTTCGTCAGGGCTCCAGACACTCAGCTGCCCCGCACCGAAAATTCAGAAAAAAGTTAGTATTTGGCCGAGAAACCCTCGATTCTCGTCGGTTCTGACCGTTCTGACCAAGTTACGGATGAGACGTCGAATTGCAATGCGCGTTCTTCCGAATCGCAGACATTCGGGTCAGACCAGCAGAAAAATTGAGGAATCATGATTTAGAGACAAGATAGCCAGAAATTCGACATTTTTCAACGAATCTCGGCTATTTATGAACCGATCCTGAAATTCTTGGGTGGGTTGGTCAGGGCTCCAGACACTCAGCTGCCCCGCACCGAAAATTCAGAAAAAAGTTAGTATTTGGCCGAGAAACCCTCGATTCTCGTCGGTTCTGACCGTTCTGACCAAGTTACGGATGAGACCTCAAATTGCAATGCGCGTTCGTCGGAATCGCAGACATTCGGGTCAGACCAGCAGAAAAATTGAGGAATCTTGATTTAGAGACAAGATAGCCAAAAATTCGACATTTTTCAACGTATCTCGGCTATTTATGAACCGATCCTGAAATTCTTGGGTGGGTTCGTCAGGGCTCCAGACACTCAGCTGCCCCGCACCGAAAATTCAGAAAAAAGTTAGTATTTGGCCGAGAAACCCTTGATTCTCGTCGGTTCTGACCGTTCTGACCAAGTTACGGATGAGACGCCGAATTGCAATGCGCGTTCTTCCGAATCGCAGACATTCGGGTCAGACCAGCAGAAAAATTGAGGAATCTTGATTTAGAGACAAGATAGCCAGAAATTCGACATTTTTCAACGAATCTCGGCTATTTATGAACCGATCCTGAAATTCTTGGGTGGGTTCGTCAGGGCTCCAGACACTCAGCTGCCCCGCACCGAAATTTCAGGAAAAAGTTAGTATTTGGCCGAGATACCCTCGATTCTTGTCGGTTCTGACCGTTCTGACCAAGTTGCGGATGAGACCTCAAATTGCAATGCGCGTTCTTCCGAATCGCAGACATTCGGGTCAGACCAGCAGAAAAATTGAGGAATCTTGATTTAGTGACAAGATAGCCAGAAATTCGACATTTTTCAACGAATCTCGGCTATTTATGAACCGATCCTGAAATTCTTGGGTGGGTTCGTCAGGGCTCCAGACACTCAGCTGCCCCGCACCGAAATTTCAGGAAAAAGTTAGTATTTGGCCGAGATACCCTCGATTCTTGTCGGTTCTGACCGTTCTGACCAAGTTGCGGATGAGACCTCAAATTGCAATGCGCGTTCGTCGGAATCGCAGACATTCGGGTCAGACCAGCAGAAAAATTGAGGAATCTTGATTTAGAGACAAGATAGCCAAAAATTCGACATTTTTTAACGTATCTCGGCTATTTATGAACCGATCCTGAAATTCTTGGGTGGGTTCGTCAGGGCTCCAGACACTCAGCTGCCCCGCACCGAAAATTCAGAAAAAAGTTAGTATTTGGCCGAGAAACCCTCGATTCTCGTCGGTTCTGACCGTTCTGACCAAGTTACGGATGAGACGTCGAATTGCAATGCGCGTTCTTCCGAATCGCAGACATTCGGGTCAGACCAGCAGAAAAATTGAGGAATCATGATTTAGAGACAAGATAGCCAGAAATTCGACATTTTTCAACGAATCTCGGCTATTTATGAACCGATCCTGAAATTCTTGGGTGGGTTGGTCAGGGCTCCAGACACTCAGCTGCCCCGCACCAAAATTTCAGGAAAAAGTTAGTATTTGGCCGAGATACCCTCGATTCTTGTCGGTTCTGACCGTTCTGACCAAGTTGCGGATGAGACCTCAAATTGCAATGCGCGTTCGTCGGAATCGCAGACATTCGGGTCAGACCAGCAGAAAAATTGAGGAATCTTGTTTTAGAGACAAGATAGCCAAAAATTCGACATTTTTCAACGTATCTCGGCTATTTATGAACCGATCCTGAAATTCTTGGGTGGGTTCGTCAGGGCTACAGACACTCAGCTGCCCGGCACCGAAAATTCAGGAAAAAGTTAGTATTTGGCCGAGATACCCTCGATTCTTGTCGGTTCTGACCGTTCTGACCAAGTTGCGGATGAGACCTCAAATTGCAATGCGCGTTCGTCGGAATCGCAGACATTCGGGTCAGACCAGCAGAAAAATTGAGGAATCTTGATTTAGAGACAAGATAGCCAAAAATTCGACATTTTTCAACGTATCTCGGCTATTTATGAACCGATCCTGAAATTCTTGGGTGGGTTCGTCAGGGCTCCAGACACTCAGCTGCCCCGCACCGAAAATTCAGAAAAAAGTTAGTATTTGGCCGAGAAACCCTCGATTCTCGGCGGTTCTGACCGTTCTGACCAAGTTACGGATGAGACGTCGAATTGCAATGCGCGTTCTTCCGAATCGCAGACATTCGGGTCAGACCAGCAGAAAAATTGAGGAATCTTGATTTAGAGACAAGATAGCCAAAAATTCGACATTTTTCAACGTATCTCGGCTATTTATGAACCGATCCTGAAATTCTTGGGTGGGTTCGTCAGGGCTCCAGACACTCAGCTGCCCCGCCCCGAAAATTCAGAAAAAAGTTAGTATTTGGCCGAGAAACCCTCGATTCTCGTCGGTTCTGACCGTTCTGACCAAGTTACGGATGAGACGCCGAATTGCAATGCGCGTTCTTCCGAATCGCAGACATTCGGGTCAGACCAGCAGAAAAATTGAGGAATCTTGATTTAGAGACAAGATAGCCAGAAATTCGACATTTTTCAACGAATCTCGGCTATTTATGAACCGATCCTGAAATTCTTGGGTGGGTTCGTCAGGGCTCCAGACACTCAGCTGCCCCGCACCGAAATTTCAGGAAAAAGTTAGTATTTGGCCGAGATACCCTCGATTCTTGTCGGTTCTGACCGTTCTGACCAAGTTGCGGATGAGACCTCAAATTGCAATGCGCGTTCTTCCGAATCGCAGACATTCGGGTCAGACCAGCAGAAAAATTGAGGAATCTTGATTTAGAGACAAGATAGCCAGAAATTCGACATTTTTCAACGAATCTCGGCTATTTATGAACCGATCCTGAAATTCTTGGGTGGGTTCGTCAGGGCTCCAGACACTCAGCTGCCCCGCACCGAAATTTCAGGAAAAAGTTAGTATTTGGCCGAGATACCCTCGATTCTTGTCGGTTCTGACCGTTCTGACCAAGTTGCGGATGAGACCTCAAATTGCAATGCGCGTTCTTCCGAATCGCAGACATTCGGGTCAGACCAGCAGAAAAATTGAGGAATCTTGATTTAGAGACAAGATAGCCAGAAATTCGACATTTTTCAACAAATCTCGGCTATTTATGAACCGATCCTGAAATTCTTGGGTGGGTTCGTCAGGGCTCCAGACACTCAGCTGCCCCGCACCGAAATTTCAGGAAAAAGTTAGTATTTGGCCGAGATACCCTCGATTCTTGTCGGTTCTGACCGTTCTGACCAAGTTGCGGATGAGACCTCAAATTGCAATGCGCGTTCTTCCGAATCGCAGACATTCGGGTCAGACCAGCAGAAAAATTGAGGAATCTTGATTTAGAGACAAGATAGCCAGAAATTCGACATTTTTCAACGAATCTCGGCTATTTATGAACCGATCCTGAAATTCTTGGGTGGGTTCGTCAGGGCTCCAGACACTCAGCTGCCCCGCACCGAAATTTCAGGAAAAAGTTAGTATTTGGCCGAGATACCCTCGATTCTTGTCGGTTCTGACCGTTCTGACCAAGTTGCGGATGAGACCTCAAATTGCAATGCGCGTTCGTCGGAATCGCAGACATTCGGGTCAGACCAGCAGAAAAATTGAGGAATCTTGATTTAGAGACAAGATAGCCAAAAATTCGACATTTTTTAACGTATCTCGGCTATTTATGAACCGATCCTGAAATTCTTGGGTGGGTTCGTCAGGGCTCCAGACACTCAGCTGCCCCGCACCGAAAATTCAGAAAAAAGTTAGTATTTGGCCGAGAAACCCTCGATTCTCGTCGGTTCTGACCGTTCTGACCAAGTTACGGATGAGACGTCGAATTGCAATGCGCGTTCTTCCGAATCGCAGACATTCGGGTCAGACCAGCAGAAAAATTGAGGAATCATGATTTAGAGACAAGATAGCCAGGAATTCGACATTTTTCAACGAATCTCGGCTATTTATGAACCGATCCTGAAATTCTTGGGTAGGTTGGTCAGGGCTCCAGACACTCAGCTGCCCCGCACCGAAAATTCAGAAAAAAGTTAGTATTTGGCCGAGAAACCCTCGATTCTCGTCGGTTCTGACCGTTCTGACCAAGTTACGGATGAGACCTCAAATTGCAATGCGCGTTCGTCGGAATCGCAGACATTCGGGTCAGACCAGCGGAAAAATTGAGGAATCTTGATTTAGAGACAAGATAGCCAGAAATTCGACATTTTTCAACGAATCTCGGCTATTTATGAACCGATCCTGAAATTCTTGGGTGGGTTCGTCAGGGCTCCAGACACTCAGCTGCCCCGCACCGAAATTTCAGGAAAAAGTTAGTATTTGGCCGAGATACCCTCGATTCTTGTCGGTTCTGACCGTTCTGACCAAGTTGCGGATGAGACCTCAAATTGCAATGCGCGTTCTTCCGAATCGCAGACATTCGGGTCAGACCAGCAGAAAAATTGAGGAATCTTGATTTAGAGACAAGATAGCCAGAAATTCGACATTTTTCAACGAATCTCGGCTATTTATGAACCGATCCTGAAATTCTTGGGTGGGTTCGTCAGGGCTCCAGACACTCAGCTGCCCCGCACCGAAATTTCAGGAAAAAGTTAGTATTTGGCCGAGATACCCTCGATTCTTGTCGGTTCTGACCGTTCTGACCAAGTTGCGGATGAGACCTCAAATTGCAATGCGCGTTCGTCGGAATCGCAGACATCCGGGTCAGACCAGCAGAAAAATTGAGGAATCTTGATTTAGAGACAAGATAGCCAAAAATTCGACATTTTTTAACGTATCTCGGCTATTTATGAACCGATCCTGAAATTCTTGGGTGGGTTCGTCAGGGCTCCAGACACTCAGCTGCCCCGCACCGAAAATTCAGAAAAAAGTTAGTATTTGGCCGAGAAACCCTCGATTCTCGTCGGTTCTGACCGTTCTGACCAAGTTACGGATGAGACGTCGAATTGCAATGCGCGTTCTTCCGAATCGCAGACATTCGGGTCAGACCAGCAGAAAAATTGAGGAAGTATGATTTAGAGACAAGATAGCCAGAAATTCGACATTTTTCAACGAATTTCGGCTATTTATGAACCGATCCTGAAATTCTTGGGTGGGTTGGTCAGGGCTCCAGACACTCAGCTGCCCCGCACCGAAAATTCAGAAAAAAGTTAGTATTTGGCCGAGAAACCCTCGATTCTCGTCGGTTCTGACCGTTCTGACCAAGTTACGGATGAGACCTCAAATTGCAATGCGCGTTCGTCGGAATCGCAGACATTCGGGTCAGACCAGCAGAAAAATTGAGGAATCTTGATTTAGAGACAAGATAGCCAAAAATTCGACATTTTTCAACGTATCTCGGCTATTTATGAACCGATCCTGAAATTCTTGGGTGGGTTCGTCAGGGCTCCAGACACTCAGCTGCCCCGCACCGAAAATTCAGAAAAAAGTTAGTATTTGGCCGAGAAACCCTTGATTCTCGTCGGTTCTGACCGTTCTGACCAAGTTACGGATGAGACGCCGAATTGCAATGCGCGTTCTTCCGAATCGCAGACATTCGGGTCAGACCAGCAGAAAAATTGAGGAATCTTGATTTAGAGACAAGATAGCCAGAAATTCGACATTTTTCAACGAATCTCGGCTATTTATGAACCGATCCTGAAATTCTTGGGTGGGTTCGTCAGGGCTCCAGACACTCAGCTGCCCCGCACCGAAATTTCAGGAAAAAGTTAGTATTTGGCCGAGATACCCTCGATTCTTGTCGGTTCTGACCGTTCTGACCAAGTTGCGGATGAGACCTCAAATTGCAATGCGCGTTCTTCCGAATCGCAGACATTCGGGTCAGACCAGCAGAAAAATTGAGGAATCTTGATTTAGTGACAAGATAGCCAGAAATTCGACATTTTTCAACGAATCTCGGCTATTTATGAACCGATCCTGAAATTCTTGGGTGGGTTCGTCAGGGCTCCAGACACTCAGCTGCCCCGCACCGAAATTTCAGGAAAAAGTTAGTATTTGGCCGAGATACCCTCGATTCTTGTCGGTTCTGACCGTTCTGACCAAGTTGCGGATGAGACCTCAAATTGCAATGCGCGTTCGTCGGAATCGCAGACATTCGGGTCAGACCAGCAGAAAAATTGAGGAATCTTGATTTAGAGACAAGATAGCCAAAAATTCGACATTTTTTAACGTATCTCGGCTATTTATGAACCGATCCTGAAATTCTTGGGTGGGTTCGTCAGGGCTCCAGACACTCAGCTGCCCCGCACCGAAAATTCAGAAAAAAGTTAGTATTTGGCCGAGAAACCCTCGATTCTCGTCGGTTCTGACCGTTCTGACCAAGTTACGGATGAGACGTCGAATTGCAATGCGCGTTCTTCCGAATCGCAGACATTCGGGTCAGACCAGCAGAAAAATTGAGGAATCATGATTTAGAGACAAGATAGCCAGAAATTCGACATTTTTCAACGAATCTCGGCTATTTATGAACCGATCCTGAAATTCTTGGGTGGGTTGGTCAGGGCTCCAGACACTCAGCTGCCCCGCACCAAAATTTCAGGAAAAAGTTAGTATTTGGCCGAGATACCCTCGATTCTTGTCGGTTCTGACCGTTCTGACCAAGTTGCGGATGAGACCTCAAATTGCAATGCGCGTTCGTCGGAATCGCAGACATTCGGGTCAGACCAGCAGAAAAATTGAGGAATCTTGTTTTAGAGACAAGATAGCCAAAAATTCGACATTTTTCAACGTATCTCGGCTATTTATGAACCGATCCTGAAATTCTTGGGTGGGTTCGTCAGGGCTACAGACACTCAGCTGCCCCGCACCGAAAATTCAGGAAAAAGTTAGTATTTGGCCGAGATACCCTCGATTCTTGTCGGTTCTGACCGTTCTGACCAAGTTGCGGATGAGACCTCAAATTGCAATGCGCGTTCGTCGGAATCGCAGACATTCGGGTCAGACCAGCAGAAAAATTGAGGAATCTTGATTTAGAGACAAGATAGCCAAAAATTCGACATTTTTCAACGTATCTCGGCTATTTATGAACCGATCCTGAAATTCTTGGGTGGGTTCGTCAGGGCTCCAGACACTCAGCTGCCCCGCACCGAAAATTCAGAAAAAAGTTAGTATTTGGCCGAGAAACCCTCGATTCTCGTCGGTTCTGACCGTTCTGACCAAGTTACGGATGAGACGTCGAATTGCAATGCGCGTTCTTCCGAATCGCAGACATTCGGGTCAGACCAGCAGAAAAATTGAGGAATCTTGATTTAGAGACAAGATAGCCAAAAATTCGACATTTTTCAACGTATCTCGGCTATTTATGAACCGATCCTGAAATTCTTGGGTGGGTTCGTCAGGGCTCCAGACACTCAGCTGCCCCGCCCCGAAAATTCAGAAAAAAGTTAGTATTTGGCCGAGAAACCCTCGATTCTCGTCGGTTCTGACCGTTCTGACCAAGTTACGGATGAGACGCCGAATTGCAATGCGCGTTCTTCCGAATCGCAGACATTCGGGTCAGACCAGCAGAAAAATTGAGGAATCTTGATTTAGAGACAAGATAGCCAGAAATTCGACATTTTTCAACGAATCTCGGCTATTTATGAACCGATCCTGAAATTCTTGGGTGGGTTCGTCAGGGCTCCAGACACTCAGCTGCCCCGCACCGAAATTTCAGGAAAAAGTTAGTATTTGGCCGAGATACCCTCGATTCTTGTCGGTTCTGACCGTTCTGACCAAGTTGCGGATGAGACCTCAAATTGCAATGCGCGTTCTTCCGAATCGCAGACATTCGGGTCAGACCAGCAGAAAAATTGAGGAATCTTGATTTAGAGACAAGATAGCCAGAAATTCGACATTTTTCAACGAATCTCGGCTATTTATGAACCGATCCTGAAATTCTTGGGTGGGTTCGTCAGGGCTCCAGACACTCAGCTGCCCCGCACCGAAATTTCAGGAAAAAGTTAGTATTTGGCCGAGATACCCTCGATTCTTGTCGGTTCTGACCGTTCTGACCAAGTTGCGGATGAGACCTCAAATTGCAATGCGCGTTCGTCGGAATCGCAGACATTCGGGTCAGACCAGCAGAAAAATTGAGGAATCTTGATTTAGAGACAAGATAGCCAAAAATTCGACATTTTTCAACGTATCTCGGCTATTTATGAACCGATCCTGAAATTCTTGGGTGGGTTCGTCAGGGCTCCAGACACTCAGCTGCCCCGCACCGAAAATTCAGAAAAAAGTTAGTATTTGGCCGAGAAACCCTCGATTCTCGTCGGTTCTGACCGTTCTGACCAAGTTACGGATGAGACGCCGAATTGCAATGCGCGTTCTTCCGAATCGCAGACATTCGGGTCAGACCAGCAGAAAAATTGAGGAATCTTGATTTAGAGACAAGATAGCCAGAAATTCGACATTTTTCAACGAATCTCGGCTATTTATGAACCGATCCTGAAATTCTTGGGTGGGTTCGTCAGGGCTCCAGACACTCAGCTGCCCCGCACCGAAATTTCAGGAAAAAGTTAGTATTTGGCCGAGATACCCTCGATTCTTGTCGGTTCTGACCGTTCTGACCAAGTTGCGGATGAGACCTCAAATTGCAATGCGCGTTCTTCCGAATCGCAGACATTCGGGTCAGACCAGCAGAAAAATTGAGGAATCTTGATTTAGAGACAAGATAGCCAGAAATTCGACATTTTTCAACGAATCTCGGCTATTTATGAACCGATCCTGAAATTCTTGGGTGGGTTCGTCAGGGCTCCAGACACTCAGCTGCCCCGCACCGAAATTTCAGGAAAAAGTTAGTATTTGGCCGAGATACCCTCGATTCTTGTCGGTTCTGACCGTTCTGACCAAGTTGCGGATGAGACCTCAAATTGCAATGCGCGTTCGTCGGAATCGCAGACATTCGGGTCAGACCAGCAGAAAAATTGAGGAATCTTGATTTAGAGACAAGATAGCCAAAAATTCGACATTTTTCAACGTATCTCGGCTATTTATGAACCGATCCTGAAATTCTTGGGTGGGTTCGTCAGGGCTCCAGACACTCAGCTGCCCCGCACCGAAAATTCAGAAAAAAGTTAGTATTTGGCCGAGAAACCCTCGATTCTCGTCGGTTCTGACCGTTCTGACCAAGTTACGGATGAGACGCCGAATTGCAATGCGCGTTCTTCCGAATCGCAGACATTCGGGTCAGACCAGCAGAAAAATTGAGGAATCTTGATTTAGAGACAAGATAGCCAGAAATTCGACATTTTTCAACGAATCTCGGCTATTTATGAACCGATCCTGAAATTCTTGGGTGGGTTCGTCAGGGCTCCAGACACTCAGCTGCCCCGCACTGAAATTTCAGGAAAAAGTTAGTATTTGGCCGAGATACCCTCGATTCTTGTCGGTTCTGACCGTTCTGACCAAGTTGCGGATGAGACCTCAAATTGCAATGCGCGTTCTTCCGAATCGCAGACATTCGGGTCAGACCAGCAGAAAAATTGAGGAATCTTGATTTAGAGACAAGATAGCCAGAAATTCGACATTTTTCAACGAATCTCGGCTATTTATGAACCGATCCTGAAATTCTTGGGTGGGTTCGTCAGGGCTCCAGACACTCAGCTGCCCCGCACCGAAATTTCAGGAAAAAGTTAGTATTTGGCCGAGATCCCCTCGATTCTTGTCGGTTCTGACCGTTCTTACCAAGTTGCGGATGAGACCTCAAATT
Organism: Diprion similis; assembly: GCF_021155765.1. Lineage (NCBI taxonomy): Eukaryota > Metazoa > Arthropoda > Insecta > Hymenoptera > Diprionidae > Diprion > Diprion similis. The sequence goes on along the minus strand of NC_060105.1, from coordinate 14,565,745 downwards.
GCAATGCGCGTTCGTCGGAATCGCAGACATTCGGGTCAGACCAGCAGATAAATTGAGGAATCTTGATTTAGAGACAAGATAGCCAAAAATTCGACATTTTTTAACGTATCTCGGCTATTTATGAACCGATCCTGAAATTCTTGGGTGGGTTCGTCAGGGCTCCAGACACTCAGCTGCCCCGCACCGAAAATTCAGAAAAAAGTTAGTATTTGGCCGAGAAACCCTCGATTCTCGTCGGTTCTGACCGTTCTGACCAAGTTACGGATGAGACGTCGAATTGCAATGCGCGTTCTTCCGAATCGCAGACATTCGGGTCAGACCAGCAGAAAAATTGAGGAATCATGATTTAGAGACAAGATAGCCAGAAATTCGACATTTTTCAACGAATCTCGGCTATTTATGAACCGATCCTGAAATTCTTGGGTGGGTTGGTCAGGGCTCCAGACACTCAGCTGCCCCGCACCGAAAATTCAGAAAAAAGTTAGTATTTGGCCGAGAAACCCTCGATTCTCGTCGGTTCCGACCGTTCTGACCAAGTTACGGATGAAACCTCAAATTGCAATGCGCGTTCGTCGGAATCGCAGACATTCGGGTCAGACCAGCAGAAAAATTGAGGAATCTTGATTTAGAGACAAGATAGCCAAAAATTCGACATTTTTCAACGTATCTCGGCTATTTATGAACCGATCCTGAAATTCTTGGGTGGGTTCGTCAGGGCTCCAGACACTCAGCTGCCCCGCACCGAAAATTCAGAAAAAAGTTAGTATTTGGCCGAGAAACCCTCGATTCTCGTCGGTTCTGACCGTTCTGACCAAGTTACGGATGAGACGCCGAATTGCAATGCGCGTTCTTCCGAATCGCAGACATTCGGGTCAGACCAGCAGAAAAATTGAGGAATCTTGATTTAGAGACAAGATAGCCAGAAATTCGACATTTTTCAACGAATCTCGGCTATTTATGAACCGATCTTGAAATTCTTGGGTGGGTTCGTCAGGGCTCCAGACACTCAGCTGCCCCGCACCGAAATTTCAGGAAAAAGTTAGTATTTGGCCGAGATACCCTCGATTCTTGTCGGTTCTGACCGTTCTGACCAAGTTGCGGATGAGACCTCAAATTGCAATGCGCGTTCTTCCGAATCGCAGACATTCGGGTCAGACCAGCAGAAAAATTGAGGAATCTTGATTTAGAGACAAGATAGCCAGAAATTCGACATTTTTCAACGAATCTCGGCTATTTATGAACCGATCCTGAAATTCTTGGGTGGGTTCGTCAGGGCTCCAGACACTCAGCTGCCCCGCACCGAAATTTCAGGAAAAAGTTAGTATTTGGCCGAGATACCCTCGATTCTTGTCGGTTCTGACCGTTCTGACCAAGTTGCGGATGAGACCTCAAATTGCAATGCGCGTTCGTCGGAATCGCAGACATTCGGGTCAGACCAGCAGAAAAATTGAGGAATCTTGATTTAGAGACAAGATAGCCAAAAATTCGACATTTTTTAACGTATCTCGGCTATTTATGAACCGATCCTGAAATTCTTGGGTGGGTTCGTCAGGGCTCCAGACACTCAGCTGCCCCGCACCGAAAATTCAGAAAAAAGTTAGTATTTGGCCGAGAAAACCTCGATTCTCGTCGGTTCTGACCGTTCTGACCAAGTTACGGATGAGACGTCGAATTGCAATGCGCGTTCTTCCGAATCGCAGACATTCGGGTCAGACCAGCAGAAAAATTGAGGAATCATGATTTAGAGACAAGATAGCCAGAAATTCGACATTTTTCAACGAATCTCGGCTATTTATGAACCGATCCTGAAATTCTTGGGTGGGTTGGTCAGGGCTCCAGACACTCAGCTGCCCGGCACCGAAAATTCAGAAAAAAGTTAGTATTTGGCCGAGAAACCCTCGATTCTCGTCGGTTCTGACCGTTCTGACCAAGTTACGGATGAGACCTCAAATTGCAATGCGCGTTCGTCGGAATCGCAGACATTCGGGTCAGACCAGCAGAAAAATTGAGGAATCTTGATTTAGAGACAAGATAGCCAAAAATTCGACATTTTTCAACGTATCTCGGCTATTTATGAACCGATCCTGAAATTCTTGGGTGGGTTCGTCAGGGCTCCAGACACTCAGCTGCCCCGCACCGAAAATTCAGAAAAAAGTTAGTATTTGGCCGAGAAACCCTCGATTCTCGTCGGTTCTGACCGTTCTGACCAAGTTACGGATGAGACGCCGAATTGCAATGCGCGTTCTTCCGAATCGCAGACATTCGGGTCAGACCAGCAGAAAAATTGAGGAATCTTGATTTAGAGACAAGATAGCCAGAAATTCGACATTTTTCAACGAATCTCGGCTATTTATGAACCGATCTTGAAATTCTTGGGTGGGTTCGTCAGGGCTCCAGACACTCAGCTGCCCCGCACCGAAATTTCAGGAAAAAGTTAGTATTTGGCCGAGATACCCTCGATTCTTGTCGGTTCTGACCGTTCTGACCAAGTTGCGGATGAGACCTCAAATTGCAATGCGCGTTCGTCGGAATCGCAGACATTCGGGTCAGACCAGCAGAAAAATTGAGGAATCTTGATTTAGAGACAAGATAGCCAAAAATTCGACATTTTTCAACGTATCTCGGCTATTTATGAACCGATCCTGAAATTCTTGGGTGGGTTCGTCAGGGCTCCAGACACTCAGCTGCCCCGCACCGAAAATTCAGAAAAAAGTTAGTATTTGGCCGAGAAACCCTCGATTCTCGTCGGTTCTGACCGTTCTGACCAAGTTACGGATGAGACGCCGAATTGCAATGCGCGTTCTTCCGAATCGCAGACATTCGGGTCAGACCAGCAGAAAAATTGAGGAATCTTGATTTAGAGACAAGATAGCCAGAAATTCGACATTTTTCAACGAATCTCGGCTATTTATGAACCGATCCTGAAATTCTTGGGTGGGTTCGTCGGGGCTCCAGACACTCAGCTGCCCCGCACCGAAATTTCAGGAAAAAGTTAGTATTTGGCCGAGATACCCTCGATTCTTGTCGGTTCTGACCGTTCTGACCAAGTTGCGGATGAGACCTTAAATTGCAATGCGCGTTCTTCCGAATCGCAGACATTCGGGTCAGACCAGCAGAAAAATTGAGGAATCTTGATTTAGAGACAAGATAGCCAGAAATTCGACATTTTTCAACGAATCTCGGCTATTTATGAACCGATCCTGAAATTCTTGGGTGGGTTCGTCAGGGCTCCAGACACTCAGCTGCCCCGCACCGAAATTTCAGGAAAAAGTTAGTATTTGGCCGAGATACCCTCGATTCTTGTCGGTTCTGACCGTTCTGACCAAGTTGCGGATGAGACCTCAAATTGCAATGCGCGTTCGTCGGAATCGCAGACATTCGGGTCAGACCAGCAGAAAAATTGAGGAATCTTGATTTAGAGACAAGATAGCCAAAAATTCGACATTTTTTAACGTATCTCGGCTATTTATGAACCGATCCTGAAATTCTTGGGTGGGTTCGTCAGGGCTCCAGACACTCAGCTGCCCCGCACCGAAAATTCAGAAAAAAGTTAGTATTTGGCCGAGAAACCCTCGATTCTCGTCGGTTCTGACCGTTCTGACCAAGTTACGGATGAGACGTCGAATTGCAATGCGCGTTCTTCCGAATCGCAGACATTCGGGTCAGACCAGCAGAAAAATTGAGGAATCATGATTTAGAGACAAGATAGCCAGAAATTCGACATTTTTCAACGAATCTCGGCTATTTATGAACCGATCCTGAAATTCTTGGGTGGGTTGGTCAGGGCTCCAGACACTCAGCTGCCCCGCACCGAAAATTCAGAAAAAAGTTAGTATTTGGCCGAGAAACCCTCGATTCTCGTCGGTTCTGACCGTTCTGACCAAGTTACGGATGAGACCTCAAATTGCAATGCGCGTTCGTCGGAATCGCAGACATTCGGGTCAGACCAGCAGAAAAATTGAGGAATCTTGATTTAGAGACAAGATAGCCAAAAATTCGACATTTTTCAACGTATCTCGGCTATTTATGAACCGATCCTGAAATTCTTGGGTGGGTTCGTCAGGGCTCCAGACACTCAGCTGCCCCGCACCGAAAATTCAGGAAAAAGTTAGTATTTGGCCGAGAAACCCTCGATTCTCGTCGGTTCTGACCGTTCTGACCAAGTTACGGATGAGACGCCGAATTGCAATGCGCGTTCTTCCGAATCGCAGACATTCGGGTCAGACCAGCAGAAAAATTGAGGAATCTTGATTTAGAGACAAGATAGCCAGAAATTCGACATTTTTCAACGAATCTCGGCTATTTATGAACCGATCCTGAAATTCTTGGGTGGGTTCGTCAGGGCTCCAGACACTCAGCTGCCCCGCACCGAAATTTCAGGAAAAAGTTAGTATTTGGCCGAGATACCCTCGATTCTTGTCGGTTCTGACCGTTCTGACCAAGTTGCGGATGAGACCTCAAATTGCAATGCGCGTTCTTCCGAATCGCAGACATTCGGGTCAGACCAGCAGAAAAATTGAGGAATCTTGATTTAGAGACAAGATAGCCAGAAATTCGACATTTTTCAACGAATCTCGGCTATTTATGAACCGATCCTGAAATTCCTGGGTGGGTTCGTCAGGGCTCCAGACACTCAGCTGCCCCGCACCGAAATTTCAGGAAAAAGTTAGTATTTGGCCGAGATACCCTCGATTCTTGTCGGTTCTGACCGTTCTGACCAAGTTGCGGATGAGACCTCAAATTGCAATGCGCGTTCGTCGGAATCGCAGACATTCGGGTCAGACCAGCAGAAAAATTGAGGAATCTTGATTTAGAGACAAGATAGCCAAAAATTCGACATTTTTTAACGTATCTCGGCTATTTATGAACCGATCCTGAAATTCTTGGGTGGGTTCGTCAGGGCTCCAGACACTCAGCTGCCCCGCACCGAAAATTCAGAAAAAAGTTAGTATTTGGCCGAGATACCCTCGATTCTTGTCGGTTCTGACCGTTCTGACCAAGTTACGGATGAGACGTCGAATTGCAATGGGCGTTCTTCCGAATCGCAGACATTCGGGTCAGACCAGCAGAAAAATTGAGGAATCTTGATTTAGAGACAAGATAGCCAAAAATTCGACAGTTTTCAACGTATCTCGGCTATTTATGAACCGATCCTGAAATTCTTCGGTGGGTTCGTCAGGGCTCCAGACACTCAGCTGCCCCGCACCGAAAATTCAGAAAAAAGTTAGTATTTGGCCGAGAAACCCTCGATTCTCGTCGGTTCTGACCGTTCTGACCAAGTTACGGATGAGACGCCGAATTGCAATGCGCGTTCTTCCGAATCGCAGACATTCGGGTCAGACCAGCAGAAAAATTGAGGAATCTTGATTTAGAGACAAGATAGCCAGAAATTCGACATTTTTCAACGAATCTCGGCTATTTATGAACCGATCCTGAAATTCTTGGGTGGGTTCGTCAGGGCTCCAGACACTCAGCTGCCCCGCACCGAAATTTCAGGAAAAAGTTAGTATTTGGCCGAGATACCCTCGATTCTTGTCGGTTCTGACCGTTCTGACCAAGTTGCGGATGAGACCTCAAATTGCAATGCGCGTTCTTCCGAATCGCAGACATTCGGGTCAGACCAGCAGAAAAATTGAGGAATCTTGATTTAGAGACAAGATAGCCAGAAATTCGACATTTTTCAACGAATCTCGGCTATTTATGAACCGATCCGGAAATTCTTGGGTGGGTTCGTCAGGGCTCCAGACACTCAGCTGCCCCGCACCGAAAATTCAGGAAAAAGTTAGTATTTGGCCGAAATACCCTCGATTCTCGTCGGTTCTGACCGTTCTGACCAAGTTGCGGATGAGACGTCGAATTGCAATGCGCGTTCTTCGGAATCGCAGACATTCGGGTCAGACCAGCAGAAAAATTGAGGAATCTTGATTTAGAGACAAGATAGCTAAAAATTCGACATTTTTCAACGTATCTCGGCTATTTATGAACCGATCCTGAAATTCTTGGGTGGGTTCGTCAGGGCTACAGACACTCAGCTGCCCCGCACCGAAAATTCAGGAAAAAGTTAGTATTTGGCCGAGATACCCTCGATTCTTGTCGGTTCTGACCGTTCTGACCAAGTTGCGGATGAGACCTCAAATTGCAATGCGCGTTCGTCGGAATCGCAGACATTCGGGTCAGACCAGCAGAAAAATTAAGGAATCTTGATTTAGAGACAAGATAGCCAAAAATTCGACATTTTTCAACGTATCTCGGCTATTTATGAACCGATCCCGAAATTCTTGGGTGGGTTCGTCAGGGCTCCAGACACTCAGCTGCCCCGCACCGAAAATTCAGAAAAAAGTTAGTATTCGGCCGAGAAACCCTCGATTCTCGTCGGTTCTGACCGTTCTGACCAAGTTACGGATAAGACGCCGAATTGCAATGCGCGTTCTTCCGAATCGCAGACATTCGGGTCAGACCAGCAGAAAAATTGAGGAATCTTGATTTAGAGACAAGATAGCCAGAAATTCGACATTTTTCAACGAATCTCGGCTATTTATGAACCGATCCTGAAATTCTTGGGTGGGTTCGTCAGGGCTCCAGACACTCAGCTGCCCCGCACCGAAATTTCAGGAAAAAGTTAGTATTTGGCCGAGATACCCTCGATTCTTGTCGGTTCTGACCGTTCTGACCAAGTTGCGGATGAGACCTCAAATTGCAATGCGCGTTCGTCGGAATCGCAGACATTCGGGTCAGACCAGCAGAAAAATTGAGGAATCTTGATTTAGAGACAAGATAGCCAAAAATTCGACATTTTTCAACGTATCTCGGCTATTTATGAACCGATCCTGAAATTCTTGGGTGGGTTCGTCAGGGCTCCAGACACTCAGCTGCCCCGCACCGAAAATTCAGAAAAAAGTTAGTATTTGGCCGAGAAACCCTCGATTCTCGTCGGTTCTGACCGTTCTGACCAAGTTACGGATGAGACGCCGAATTGCAATGCGCGTTCTTCCGAATCGCAGACATTCGGGTCAGACCAGCAGAAAAATTGAGGAATCTTGATTTAGAGACAAGATAGCCAGAAATTCGACATTTTTCAACGAATCTCGGCTATTTATGAACCGATCCTGAAATTCTTGGGTGGGTTCGTCGGGGCTCCAGACACTCAGCTGCCCCGCACCGAAATTTCAGGAAAAAGTTAGTATTTGGCCGAGATACCCTCGATTCTTGTCGGTTCTGACCGTTCTGACCAAGTTGCGGATGAGACCTTAAATTGCAATGCGCGTTCTTCCGAATCGCAGACATTCGGGTCAGACCAGCAGAAAAATTGAGGAATCTTGATTTAGAGACAAGATAGCCAGAAATTCGACATTTTTCAACGAATCTCGGCTATTTATGAACCGATCCTGAAATTCTTGGGTGGGTTCGTCAGGGCTCCAGACACTCAGCTGCCCCGCACCGAAATTTCAGGAAAAAGTTAGTATTTGGCCGAGATACCCTCGATTCTTGTCGGTTCTGACCGTTCTGACCAAGTTGCGGATGAGACCTCAAATTGCAATGCGCGTTCGTCGGAATCGCAGACATTCGGGTCAGACCAGCAGAAAAATTGAGGAATCTTGATTTAGAGACAAGATAGCCAAAAATTCGACATTTTTTAACGTATCTCGGCTATTTATGAACCGATCCTGAAATTCTTGGGTGGGTTCGTCAGGGCTCCAGACACTCAGCTGCCCCGCACCGAAAATTCAGAAAAAAGTTAGTATTTGGCCGAGAAACCCTCGATTCTCGTCGGTTCTGACCGTTCTGACCAAGTTACGGATGAGACGTCGAATTGCAATGCGCGTTCTTCCGAATCGCAGACATTCGGGTCAGACCAGCAGAAAAATTGAGGAATCATGATTTAGAGACAAGATAGCCAGAAATTCGACATTTTTCAACGAATCTCGGCTATTTATGAACCGATCCTGAAATTCTTGGGTGGGTTGGTCAGGGCTCCAGACACTCAGCTGCCCCGCACCGAAAATTCAGAAAAAAGTTAGTATTTGGCCGAGAAACCCTCGATTCTCGTCGGTTCTGACCGTTCTGACCAAGTTACGGATGAGACCTCAAATTGCAATGCGCGTTCGTCGGAATCGCAGACATTCGGGTCAGACCAGCAGAAAAATTGAGGAATCTTGATTTAGAGACAAGATAGCCAGAAATTCGACATTTTTCAACGAATCTCGGCTATTTATGAACCGATCCTGAAATTCCTGGGTGGGTTCGTCAGGGCTCCAGACACTCAGCTGCCCCGCACCGAAATTTCAGGAAAAAGTTAGTATTTGGCCGAGATACCCTCGATTCTTGTCGGTTCTGACCGTTCTGACCAAGTTGCGGATGAGACCTCAAATTGCAATGCGCGTTCGTCGGAATCGCAGACATTCGGGTCAGACCAGCAGAAAAATTGAGGAATCTTGATTTAGAGACAAGATAGCCAAAAATTCGACATTTTTTAACGTATCTCGGCTATTTATGAACCGATCCTGAAATTCTTGGGTGGGTTCGTCAGGGCTCCAGACACTCAGCTGCCCCGCACCGAAAATTCAGAAAAAAGTTAGTATTTGGCCGAGAAACCCTCGATTCTCGTCGGTTCTGACCGTTCTGACCAAGTTACGGATGAGACGTCGAATTGCAATGCGCGTTCTTCCGAATCGCAGACATTCGGGTCAGACCAGCAGAAAAATTGAGGAATCATGATTTAGAGACAAGATAGCCAGAAATTCGACATTTTTCAACGAATCTCGGCTATTTATGAACCGATCCTGAAATTCTTGGGTGGGTTGGTCAGGGCTCCAGACACTCAGCTGCCCCGCACCGAAATTTCAGGAAAAAGTTAGTATTTGGCCGAGATACCCTCGATTCTTGTCGGTTCTGACCGTTCTGACCAAGTTGCGGATGAGACCTCAAATTGCAATGCGCGTTCGTCGGAATCGCAGACATTCGGGTCAGACCAGCAGAAAAATTGAGGAATCTTGTTTTAGAGACAAGATAGCCAAAAATTCGACATTTTTCAACGTATCTCGGCTATTTATGAACCGATCCTGAAATTCTTGGGTGGGTTCGTCAGGGCTACAGACACTCAGCTGCCCCGCACCGAAAATTCAGGAAAAAGTTAGTATTTGGCCGAGATACCCTCGATTCTTGTCGGTTCTAACCGTTCTGACCAAGTTGCGGATGAGACCTCAAATTGCAATGCGCGTTCGTCGGAATCGCAGACATTCGGGTCAGACCAGCAGAAAAATTAAGGAATCTTGATTTAGAGACAAGATAGCCAAAAATTCGACATTTTTCAACGTATCTCGGCTATTTATGAACCGATCCCGAAATTCTTGGGTGGGTTCGTCAGGGCTCCAGACACTCAGCTGCCCCGCACCGAAAATTCAGAAAAAAGTTAGTATTCGGCCGAGAAACCCTCGATTCTCGTCGGTTCTGACCGTTCTGACCAAGTTACGGATAAGACGCCGAATTGCAATGCGCGTTCTTCCGAATCGCGGACATCCGGGTCAGACCAGCAGAAAAATTGAGGAATCTTGATTTAGAGACAAGATAGCCAGAAATTCGACATTTTTCAACGAATCTCGGCTATTTATGAACCGATCCTGAAATTCTTGGGTGGGTTCGTCAGGGCTCCAGACACTCAGCTGCCCCGCACCGAAATTTCAGGAAAAAGTTAGTATTTGGCCGAGATACCCTCGATTCTTGTCGGTTCTGACCGTTCTGACCAAGTTGCGGATGAGACCTCAAATTGCAATGCGCGTTCTTCCGAATCGCAGACATTCGGGTCAGACCAGCAGAAAAATTGAGGAATCTTGATTTAGAGACAAGATAGCCAGAAATTCGACATTTTTCAACGAATCTCGGCTATTTATGAACCGATCCTGAAATTCTTGGGTGGGTTGGTCAGGGCTCCAGACACTCAGCTGCCCCGCACCGAAAATTCAGGAAAAAGTTAGTATTTGGCCGAAATACCCTCGATTCTCGTCGGTTCTGACCGTTCTGACCAAGTTGCGGATGAGACGTCGAATTGCAATGCGCGTTCTTCGGAATCGCAGACATTCGGGTCAGACCAGCAGAAAAATTGAGGAATCTTGATTTAGAGACAAGATAGCCAGAAATTCGACATTTTTCAACGAATCTCGGCTATTTATGAACCGATCCTGAAATTCTTGGGTGGGTTGGTCAGGGCTCCAGACACTCAGCTGCCCCGCACCGAAATTTCAGGAAAAAGTTAGTATTTGGCCGAGATACCCTCGATTCTTGTCGGTTCTGACCGTTCTGACCAAGTTGCGGATGAGACCTCAAATTGCAATGCGCGTTCGTCGGAATCGCAGACATTCGGGTCAGACCAGCAGAAAAATTGAGGAATCTTGATTTAGAGACAAGATAGCCAAAAATTCGACATTTTTCAACGTATCTCGGCTATTTATGAACCGATCCTGAAATTCTTGGGTGGGTTCGTCAGGGCTCCAGACACTCAGCTGCCCCGCACCGAAAATTCAGGAAAAAGTTAGTATTTGGCCGAGATACCCTCGATTCTTGTCGGTTCTGACCGTTCTGACCAAGTTACGGATGAGACGTCGAATTGCAATGGGCGTTCTTCCGAATCGCAGACATTCGGGTCAGACCAGCAGAAAAATTGAGGAATCTTGATTTAGAGACAAGATAGCCAAAAATTCGACAGTTTTCAACGTATCTCGGCTATTTATGAACCGATCCTGAAATTCTTCGGTGGGTTCGTCAGGGCTCCAGACACTCAGCTGCCCCGCACCGAAAATTCAGAAAAAAGTTAGTATTTGGCCGAGAAACCCTCGATTCTCGTCGGTTCTGACCGTTCTGACCAAGTTACGGATGAGACGCCGAATTGCAATGCGCGTTCTTCCGAATCGCAGACATTCGGGTCAGACCAGCAGAAAAATTGAGGAATCTTGATTTAGAGACAAGATAGCCAGAAATTCGACATTTTTCAACGAATCTCGGCTATTTATGAACCGATCCTGAAATTCTTGGGTGGGTTCGTCAGGGCTCCAGACACTCAGCTGCCCCGCACCGAAATTTCAGGAAAAAGTTAGTATTTGGCCGAGATACCCTCGATTCTTGTCGGTTCTGACCGTTCTGACCAAGTTGCGGATGAGACCTCAAATTGCAATGCGCGTTCTTCCGAATCGCAGACATTCGGGTCAGACCAGCAGAAAAATTGAGGAATCTTGATTTAGAGACAAGATAGCCAGAAATTCGACATTTTTCAACGAATCTCGGCTATTTATGAACCGATCCGGAAATTCTTGGGTGGGTTCGTCAGGGCTCCAGACACTCAGCTGCCCCGCACCGAAAATTCAGGAAAAAGTTAGTATTTGGCCGAAATACCCTCGATTCTCGTCGGTTCTGACCGTTCTGACCAAGTTGCGGATGAGACGTCGAATTGCAATGCGCGTTCTTCGGAATCGCAGACATTCGGGTCAGACCAGCAGAAAAATTGAGGAATCTTGATTTAGAGACAAGATAGCCAAAAATTCGACATTTTTCAACGTATCTCGGCTATTTATGAACCGATCCTGAAATTCTTGGGTGGGTTCGTCAGGGCTACAGACACTCAGCTGCCCCGCACCGAAAATTCAGGAAAAAGTTAGTATTTGGCCGAGATACCCTCGATTCTTGTCGGTTCTGACCGTTCTGACCAAGTTGCGGATGAGACCTCAAATTGCAATGCGCGTTCGTCGGAATCGCAGACATTCGGGTCAGACCAGCAGAAAAATTAAGGAATCTTGATTTAGAGACAAGATAGCCAAAAATTCGACATTTTTCAACGTATCTCGGCTATTTATGAACCGATCCCGAAATTCTTGGGTGGGTTCGTCAGGGCTCCAGACACTCAGCTGCCCCGCACCGAAAATTCAGAAAAAAGTTAGTATTCGGCCGAGAAACCCTCGATTCTCGTCGGTTCTGACCGTTCTGACCAAGTTACGGATAAGACGCCGAATTGCAATGCGCGTTCTTCCGAATCGCAGACATTCGGGTCAGACCAGCAGAAAAATTGAGGAATCTTGATTTAGAGACAAGATAGCCAGAAATTCGACATTTTTCAACGAATCTCGGCTATTTATGAACCGATCCTGAAATTCTTGGGTGGGTTCGTCAGGGCTCCAGACACTCAGCTGCCCCGCACCGAAATTTCAGGAAAAAGTTAGTATTTGGCCGAGATACCCTCGATTCTTGTCGGTTCTGACCGTTCTGACCAAGTTGCGGATGAGACCTCAAATTGCAATGCGCGTTCGTCGGAATCGCAGACATTCGGGTCAGACCAGCAGAAAAATTGAGGAATCTTGATTTAGAGACAAGATAGCCAAAAATTCGACATTTTTCAACGTATCTCGGCTATTTATGAACCGATCCTGAAATTCTTGGGTGGGTTCGTCAGGGCTCCAGACACTCAGCTGCCCCGCACCGAAAATTCAGAAAAAAGTTAGTATTTGGCCGAGAAACCCTCGATTCTCGTCGGTTCTGACCGTTCTGACCAAGTTACGGATGAGACGCCGAATTGCAATGCGCGTTCTTCCGAATCGCAGACATTCGGGTCAGACCAGCAGAAAAATTGAGGAATCTTGATTTAGAGACAAGATAGCCAGAAATTCGACATTTTTCAACGAATCTCGGCTATTTATGAACCGATCCTGAAATTCTTGGGTGGGTTCGTCGGGGCTCCAGACACTCAGCTGCCCCGCACCGAAATTTCAGGAAAAAGTTAGTATTTGGCCGAGATACCCTCGATTCTTGTCGGTTCTGACCGTTCTGACCAAGTTGCGGATGAGACCTTAAATTGCAATGCGCGTTCTTCCGAATCGCAGACATTCGGGTCAGACCAGCAGAAAAATTGAGGAATCTTGATTTAGAGACAAGATAGCCAGAAATTCGACATTTTTCAACGAATCTCGGCTATTTATGAACCGATCCTGAAATTCTTGGGTGGGTTCGTCAGGGCTCCAGACACTCAGCTGCCCCGCACCGAAATTTCAGGAAAAAGTTAGTATTTGGCCGAGATACCCTCGATTCTTGTCGGTTCTGACCGTTCTGACCAAGTTGCGGATGAGACCTCAAATTGCAATGCGCGTTCGTCGGAATCGCAGACATTCGGGTCAGACCAGCAGAAAAATTGAGGAATCTTGATTTAGAGACAAGATAGCCAAAAATTCGACATTTTTTAACGTATCTCGGCTATTTATGAACCGATCCTGAAATTCTTGGGTGGGTTCGTCAGGGCTCCAGACACTCAGCTGCCCCGCACCGAAAATTCAGAAAAAAGTTAGTATTTGGCCGAGAAACCCTCGATTCTCGTCGGTTCTGACCGTTCTGACCAAGTTACGGATGAGACGTCGAATTGCAATGCGCGTTCTTCCGAATCGCAGACATTCGGGTCAGACCAGCAGAAAAATTGAGGAATCATGATTTAGAGACAAGATAGCCAGAAATTCGACATTTTTCAACGAATCTCGGCTATTTATGAACCGATCCTGAAATTCTTGGGTGGGTTGGTCAGGGCTCCAGACACTCAGCTGCCCCGCACCGAAAATTCAGAAAAAAGTTAGTATTTGGCCGAGATACCCTCGATTCTTGTCGGTTCTGACCGTTCTGACCAAGTTGCGGATGAGACCTCAAATTGCAATGCGCGTTCGTCGGAATCGCAGACATTCGGGTCAGACCAGCAGAAAAATTAAGGAATCTTGATTTAGAGACAAGATAGCCAAAAATTCGACATTTTTCAACGTATCTCGGCTATTTATGAACCGATCCCGAAATTCTTGGGTGGGTTCGTCAGGGCTCCAGACACTCAGCTGCCCCGCACCGAAAATTCAGAAAAAAGTTAGTATTCGGCCGAGAAACCCTCGATTCTCGTCGGTTCTGACCGTTCTGACCAAGTTACGGATAAGACGCCGAATTGCAATGCGCGTTCTTCCGAATCGCAGACATTCGGGTCAGACCAGCAGAAAAATTGAGGAATCTTGATTTAGAGACAAGATAGCCAGAAATTCGACATTTTTCAACGAATCTCGGCTATTTATGAACCGATCCTGAAATTCTTGGGTGGGTTCGTCAGGGCTCCAGACACTCAGCTGCCCCGCACCGAAATTTCAGGAAAAAGTTAGTATTTGGCCGAGATACCCTCGATTCTTGTCGGTTCTGACCGTTCTGACCAAGTTGCGGATGAGACCTCAAATTGCAATGCGCGTTCGTCGGAATCGCAGACATTCGGGTCAGACCAGCAGAAAAATTGAGGAATCTTGATTTAGAGACAAGATAGCCAAAAATTCGACATTTTTTAACGTATCTCGGCTATTTATGAACCGATCCTGAAATTCTTGGGTGGGTTCGTCAGGGCTCCAGACACTCAGCTGCCCCGCACCGAAAATTCAGAAAAAAGTTAGTATTTGGCCGAGAAACCCTCGATTCTCGTCGGTTCTGACCGTTCTGACCAAGTTACGGATGAGACGTCGAATTGCAATGCGCGTTCTTCCGAATCGCAGACATTCGGGTCAGACCAGCAGAAAAATTGAGGAATCATGATTTAGAGACAAGATAGCCAGAAATTCGACATTTTTCAACGAATCTCGGCTATTTATGAACCGATCCTGAAATTCTTGGGTGGGTTGGTCAGGGCTCCAGACACTCAGCTGCCCCGCACCGAAATTTCAGGAAAAAGTTAGTATTTGGCCGAGATACCCTCGATTCTTGTCGGTTCTGACCGTTCTGACCAAGTTGCGGATGAGACCTCAAATTGCAATGCGCGTTCGTCGGAATCGCAGACATTCGGGTCAGACCAGCAGAAAAATTGAGGAATCTTGTTTTAGAGACAAGATAGCCAAAAATTCGACATTTTTCAACGTATCTCGGCTATTTATGAACCGATCCTGAAATTCTTGGGTGGGTTCGTCAGGGCTACAGACACTCAGCTGCCCCGCACCGAAAATTCAGGAAAAAGTTAGTATTTGGCCGAGATACCCTCGATTCTTGTCGGTTCTAACCGTTCTGACCAAGTTGCGGATGAGACCTCAAATTGCAATGCGCGTTCGTCGGAATCGCAGACATTCGGGTCAGACCAGCAGAAAAATTAAGGAATCTTGATTTAGAGACAAGATAGCCAAAAATTCGACATTTTTCAACGTATCTCGGCTATTTATGAACCGATCCCGAAATTCTTGGGTGGGTTCGTCAGGGCTCCAGACACTCAGCTGCCCCGCACC
This sequence comes from Diprion similis, assembly GCF_021155765.1. Taxonomy (NCBI): domain Eukaryota; kingdom Metazoa; phylum Arthropoda; class Insecta; order Hymenoptera; family Diprionidae; genus Diprion; species Diprion similis. Next base: position 14,550,494 of record NC_060105.1, on the reverse strand, counting down.
GAAAATTCAGAAAAAAGTTAGTATTCGGCCGAGAAACCCTCGATTCTCGTCGGTTCTGACCGTTCTGACCAAGTTACGGATAAGACGCCGAATTGCAATGCGCGTTCTTCCGAATCGCGGACATTCGGGTCAGACCAGCAGAAAAATTGAGGAATCTTGATTTAGAGACAAGATAGCCAGAAATTCGACATTTTTCAACGAATCTCGGCTATTTATGAACCGATCCTGAAATTCTTGGGTGGGTTCGTCAGGGCTCCAGACACTCAGCTGCCCCGCACCGAAATTTCAGGAAAAAGTTAGTATTTGGCCGAGATACCCTCGATTCTTGTCGGTTCTGACCGTTCTGACCAAGTTGCGGATGAGACCTCAAATTGCAATGCGCGTTCTTCCGAATCGCAGACATTCGGGTCAGACCAGCAGAAAAATTGAGGAATCTTGATTTAGAGACAAGATAGCCAGAAATTCGACATTTTTCAACGAATCTCGGCTATTTATGAACCGATCCTGAAATTCTTGGGTGGGTTGGTCAGGGCTCCAGACACTCAGCTGCCCCGCACCGAAAATTCAGGAAAAAGTTAGTATTTGGCCGAAATACCCTCGATTCTCGTCGGTTCTGACCGTTCTGACCAAGTTGCGGATGAGACGTCGAATTGCAATGCGCGTTCTTCGGAATCGCAGACATTCGGGTCAGACCAGCAGAAAAATTGAGGAATCTTGATTTAGAGACAAGATAGCCAGAAATTCGACATTTTCCAACGAATCTCGGCTATTTATGAACCGATCCTGAAATTCTTGGGTGGGTTGGTCAGGGCTCCAGACACTCAGCTGCCCCGCACCGAAATTTCAGGAAAAAGTTAGTATTTGGCCGAGATACCCTCGATTCTTGTCGGTTCTGACCGTTCTGACCAAGTTGCGGATGAGACCTCAAATTGCAATGCGCGTTCGTCGGAATCGCAGACATTCGGGTCAGACCAGCAGAAAAATTGAGGAATCTTGATTTAGAGACAAGATAGCCAAAAATTCGACATTTTTCAACGTATCTCGGCTATTTATGAACCGATCCTGAAATTCTTGGGTGGGTTCGTCAGGGCTCCAGACACTCAGCTGCCCCGCACCGAAAATTCAGGAAAAAGTTAGTATTTGGCCGAGATACCCTCGATTCTTGTCGGTTCTGACCGTTCTGACCAAGTTACGGATGAGACGTCGAATTGCAATGGGCGTTCTTCCGAATCGCAGACATTCGGGTCAGACCAGCAGAAAAATTGAGGAATCTTGATTTAGAGACAAGATAGCCAAAAATTCGACAGTTTTCAACGTATCTCGGCTATTTATGAACCGATCCTGAAATTCTTCGGTGGGTTCGTCAGGGCTCCAGACACTCAGCTGCCCCGCACCGAAAATTCAGAAAAAAGTTAGTATTTGGCCGAGAAACCCTCGATTCTCGTCGGTTCTGACCGTTCTGACCAAGTTACGGATGAGACGCCGAATTGCAATGCGCGTTCTTCCGAATCGCAGACATTCGGGTCAGACCAGCAGAAAAATTGAGGAATCTTGATTTAGAGACAAGATAGCCAGAAATTCGACATTTTTCAACGAATCTCGGCTATTTATGAACCGATCCTGAAATTCTTGGGTGGGTTCGTCAGGGCTCCAGACACTCAGCTGCCCCGCACCGAAATTTCAGGAAAAAGTTAGTATTTGGCCGAGATACCCTCGATTCTTGTCGGTTCTGACCGTTCTGACCAAGTTGCGGATGAGACCTCAAATTGCAATGCGCGTTCTTCCGAATCGCAGACATTCGGGTCAGACCAGCAGAAAAATTGAGGAATCTTGATTTAGAGACAAGATAGCCAGAAATTCGACATTTTTCAACGAATCTCGGCTATTTATGAACCGATCCGGAAATTCTTGGGTGGGTTCGTCAGGGCTCCAGACACTCAGCTGCCCCGCACCGAAAATTCAGGAAAAAGTTAGTATTTGGCCGAAATACCCTCGATTCTCGTCGGTTCTGACCGTTCTGACCAAGTTGCGGATGAGACGTCGAATTGCAATGCGCGTTCTTCGGAATCGCAGACATTCGGGTCAGACCAGCAGAAAAATTGAGGAATCTTGATTTAGAGACAAGATAGCCAAAAATTCGACATTTTTCAACGTATCTCGGCTATTTATGAACCGATCCTGAAATTCTTGGGTGGGTTCGTCAGGGCTACAGACACTCAGCTGCCCCGCACCGAAAATTCAGGAAAAAGTTAGTATTTGGCCGAGATACCCTCGATTCTTGTCGGTTCTGACCGTTCTGACCAAGTTGCGGATGAGACCTCAAATTGCAATGCGCGTTCGTCGGAATCGCAGACATTCGGGTCAGACCAGCAGAAAAATTAAGGAATCTTGATTTAGAGACAAGATAGCCAAAAATTCGACATTTTTCAACGTATCTCGGCTATTTATGAACCGATCCCGAAATTCTTGGGTGGGTTCGTCAGGGCTCCAGACACTCAGCTGCCCCGCACCGAAAATTCAGAAAAAAGTTAGTATTCGGCCGAGAAACCCTCGATTCTCGTCGGTTCTGACCGTTCTGACCAAGTTACGGATAAGACGCCGAATTGCAATGCGCGTTCTTCCGAATCGCAGACATTCGGGTCAGACCAGCAGAAAAATTGAGGAATCTTGATTTAGAGACAAGATAGCCAGAAATTCGACATTTTTCAACGAATCTCGGCTATTTATGAACCGATCCTGAAATTCTTGGGTGGGTTCGTCAGGGCTCCAGACACTCAGCTGCCCCGCACCGAAATTTCAGGAAAAAGTTAGTATTTGGCCGAGATACCCTCGATTCTTGTCGGTTCTGACCGTTCTGACCAAGTTGCGGATGAGACCTCAAATTGCAATGCGCGTTCGTCGGAATCGCAGACATTCGGGTCAGACCAGCAGAAAAATTGAGGAATCTTGATTTAGAGACAAGATAGCCAAAAATTCGACATTTTTCAACGTATCTCGGCTATTTATGAACCGATCCTGAAATTCTTGGGTGGGTTCGTCAGGGCTCCAGACACTCAGCTGCCCCGCACCGAAAATTCAGAAAAAAGTTAGTATTTGGCCGAGAAACCCTCGATTCTCGTCGGTTCTGACCGTTCTGACCAAGTTACGGATGAGACGCCGAATTGCAATGCGCGTTCTTCCGAATCGCAGACATTCGGGTCAGACCAGCAGAAAAATTGAGGAATCTTGATTTAGAGACAAGATAGCCAGAAATTCGACATTTTTCAACGAATCTCGGCTATTTATGAACCGATCCTGAAATTCTTGGGTGGGTTCGTCGGGGCTCCAGACACTCAGCTGCCCCGCACCGAAATTTCAGGAAAAAGTTAGTATTTGGCCGAGATACCCTCGATTCTTGTCGGTTCTGACCGTTCTGACCAAGTTGCGGATGAGACCTTAAATTGCAATGCGCGTTCTTCCGAATCGCAGACATTCGGGTCAGACCAGCAGAAAAATTGAGGAATCTTGATTTAGAGACAAGATAGCCAGAAATTCGACATTTTTCAACGAATCTCGGCTATTTATGAACCGATCCTGAAATTCTTGGGTGGGTTCGTCAGGGCTCCAGACACTCAGCTGCCCCGCACCGAAATTTCAGGAAAAAGTTAGTATTTGGCCGAGATACCCTCGATTCTTGTCGGTTCTGACCGTTCTGACCAAGTTGCGGATGAGACCTCAAATTGCAATGCGCGTTCGTCGGAATCGCAGACATTCGGGTCAGACCAGCAGAAAAATTGAGGAATCTTGATTTAGAGACAAGATAGCCAAAAATTCGACATTTTTTAACGTATCTCGGCTATTTATGAACCGATCCTGAAATTCTTGGGTGGGTTCGTCAGGGCTCCAGACACTCAGCTGCCCCGCACCGAAAATTCAGAAAAAAGTTAGTATTTGGCCGAGAAACCCTCGATTCTCGTCGGTTCTGACCGTTCTGACCAAGTTACGGATGAGACGTCGAATTGCAATGCGCGTTCTTCCGAATCGCAGACATTCGGGTCAGACCAGCAGAAAAATTGAGGAATCATGATTTAGAGACAAGATAGCCAGAAATTCGACATTTTTCAACGAATCTCGGCTATTTATGAACCGATCCTGAAATTCTTGGGTGGGTTGGTCAGGGCTCCAGACACTCAGCTGCCCCGCACCGAAAATTCAGAAAAAAGTTAGTATTTGGCCGAGAAACCCTCGATTCTCGTCGGTTCTGACCGTTCTGACCAAGTTACGGATGAGACCTCAAATTGCAATGCGCGTTCGTCGGAATCGCAGACATTCGGGTCAGACCAGCAGAAAAATTGAGGAATCTTGATTTAGAGACAAGATAGCCAGAAATTCGACATTTTTCAACGAATCTCGGCTATTTATGAACCGATCCTGAAATTCCTGGGTGGGTTCGTCAGGGCTCCAGACACTCAGCTGCCCCGCACCGAAATTTCAGGAAAAAGTTAGTATTTGGCCGAGATACCCTCGATTCTTGTCGGTTCTGACCGTTCTGACCAAGTTGCGGATGAGACCTCAAATTGCAATGCGCGTTCGTCGGAATCGCAGACATTCGGGTCAGACCAGCAGAAAAATTGAGGAATCTTGATTTAGAGACAAGATAGCCAAAAATTCGACATTTTTTAACGTATCTCGGCTATTTATGAACCGATCCTGAAATTCTTGGGTGGGTTCGTCAGGGCTCCAGACACTCAGCTGCCCCGCACCGAAAATTCAGAAAAAAGTTAGTATTTGGCCGAGAAACCCTCGATTCTCGTCGGTTCTGACCGTTCTGACCAAGTTACGGATGAGACGTCGAATTGCAATGCGCGTTCTTCCGAATCGCAGACATTCGGGTCAGACCAGCAGAAAAATTGAGGAATCATGATTTAGAGACAAGATAGCCAGAAATTCGACATTTTTCAACGAATCTCGGCTATTTATGAACCGATCCTGAAATTCTTGGGTGGGTTGGTCAGGGCTCCAGACACTCAGCTGCCCCGCACCGAAATTTCAGGAAAAAGTTAGTATTTGGCCGAGATACCCTCGATTCTTGTCGGTTCTGACCGTTCTGACCAAGTTGCGGATGAGACCTCAAATTGCAATGCGCGTTCGTCGGAATCGCAGACATTCGGGTCAGACCAGCAGAAAAATTGAGGAATCTTGTTTTAGAGACAAGATAGCCAAAAATTCGACATTTTTCAACGTATCTCGGCTATTTATGAACCGATCCTGAAATTCTTGGGTGGGTTCGTCAGGGCTACAGACACTCAGCTGCCCCGCACCGAAAATTCAGGAAAAAGTTAGTATTTGGCCGAGATACCCTCGATTCTTGTCGGTTCTAACCGTTCTGACCAAGTTGCGGATGAGACCTCAAATTGCAATGCGCGTTCGTCGGAATCGCAGACATTCGGGTCAGACCAGCAGAAAAATTAAGGAATCTTGATTTAGAGACAAGATAGCCAAAAATTCGACATTTTTCAACGTATCTCGGCTATTTATGAACCGATCCCGAAATTCTTGGGTGGGTTCGTCAGGGCTCCAGACACTCAGCTGCCCCGCACCGAAAATTCAGAAAAAAGTTAGTATTCGGCCGAGAAACCCTCGATTCTCGTCGGTTCTGACCGTTCTGACCAAGTTACGGATAAGACGCCGAATTGCAATGCGCGTTCTTCCGAATCGCGGACATTCGGGTCAGACCAGCAGAAAAATTGAGGAATCTTGATTTAGAGACAAGATAGCCAGAAATTCGACATTTTTCAACGAATCTCGGCTATTTATGAACCGATCCTGAAATTCTTGGGTGGGTTCGTCAGGGCTCCAGACACTCAGCTGCCCCGCACCGAAATTTCAGGAAAAAGTTAGTATTTGGCCGAGATACCCTCGATTCTTGTCGGTTCTGACCGTTCTGACCAAGTTGCGGATGAGACCTCAAATTGCAATGCGCGTTCTTCCGAATCGCAGACATTCGGGTCAGACCAGCAGAAAAATTGAGGAATCTTGATTTAGAGACAAGATAGCCAGAAATTCGACATTTTTCAACGAATCTCGGCTATTTATGAACCGATCCTGAAATTCTTGGGTGGGTTGGTCAGGGCTCCAGACACTCAGCTGCCCCGCACCGAAAATTCAGGAAAAAGTTAGTATTTGGCCGAAATACCCTCGATTCTCGTCGGTTCTGACCGTTCTGACCAAGTTGCGGATGAGACGTCGAATTGCAATGCGCGTTCTTCGGAATCGCAGACATTCGGGTCAGACCAGCAGAAAAATTGAGGAATCTTGATTTAGAGACAAGATAGCCAGAAATTCGACATTTTTCAACGAATCTCGGCTATTTATGAACCGATCCTGAAATTCTTGGGTGGGTTGGTCAGGGCTCCAGACACTCAGCTGCCCCGCACCGAAATTTCAGGAAAAAGTTAGTATTTGGCCGAGATACCCTCGATTCTTGTCGGTTCTGACCGTTCTGACCAAGTTGCGGATGAGACCTCAAATTGCAATGCGCGTTCGTCGGAATCGCAGACATTCGGGTCAGACCAGCAGAAAAATTGAGGAATCTTGATTTAGAGACAAGATAGCCAAAAATTCGACATTTTTCAACGTATCTCGGCTATTTATGAACCGATCCTGAAATTCTTGGGTGGGTTCGTCAGGGCTCCAGACACTCAGCTGCCCCGCACCGAAAATTCAGGAAAAAGTTAGTATTTGGCCGAGATACCCTCGATTCTTGTCGGTTCTGACCGTTCTGACCAAGTTACGGATGAGACGTCGAATTGCAATGGGCGTTCTTCCGAATCGCAGACATTCGGGTCAGACCAGCAGAAAAATTGAGGAATCTTGATTTAGAGACAAGATAGCCAAAAATTCGACAGTTTTCAACGTATCTCGGCTATTTATGAACCGATCCTGAAATTCTTCGGTGGGTTCGTCAGGGCTCCAGACACTCAGCTGCCCCGCACCGAAAATTCAGAAAAAAGTTAGTATTTGGCCGAGAAACCCTCGATTCTCGTCGGTTCTGACCGTTCTGACCAAGTTACGGATGAGACGCCGAATTGCAATGCGCGTTCTTCCGAATCGCAGACATTCGGGTCAGACCAGCAGAAAAATTGAGGAATCTTGATTTAGAGACAAGATAGCCAGAAATTCGACATTTTTCAACGAATCTCGGCTATTTATGAACCGATCCTGAAATTCTTGGGTGGGTTCGTCAGGGCTCCAGACACTCAGCTGCCCCGCACCGAAATTTCAGGAAAAAGTTAGTATTTGGCCGAGATACCCTCGATTCTTGTCGGTTCTGACCGTTCTGACCAAGTTGCGGATGAGACCTCAAATTGCAATGCGCGTTCTTCCGAATCGCAGACATTCGGGTCAGACCAGCAGAAAAATTGAGGAATCTTGATTTAGAGACAAGATAGCCAGAAATTCGACATTTTTCAACGAATCTCGGCTATTTATGAACCGATCCGGAAATTCTTGGGTGGGTTCGTCAGGGCTCCAGACACTCAGCTGCCCCGCACCGAAAATTCAGGAAAAAGTTAGTATTTGGCCGAAATACCCTCGATTCTCGTCGGTTCTGACCGTTCTGACCAAGTTGCGGATGAGACGTCGAATTGCAATGCGCGTTCTTCGGAATCGCAGACATTCGGGTCAGACCAGCAGAAAAATTGAGGAATCTTGATTTAGAGACAAGATAGCCAAAAATTCGACATTTTTCAACGTATCTCGGCTATTTATGAACCGATCCTGAAATTCTTGGGTGGGTTCGTCAGGGCTACAGACACTCAGCTGCCCCGCACCGAAAATTCAGGAAAAAGTTAGTATTTGGCCGAGATACCCTCGATTCTTGTCGGTTCTGACCGTTCTGACCAAGTTGCGGATGAGACCTCAAATTGCAATGCGCGTTCGTCGGAATCGCAGACATTCGGGTCAGACCAGCAGAAAAATTAAGGAATCTTGATTTAGAGACAAGATAGCCAAAAATTCGACATTTTTCAACGTATCTCGGCTATTTATGAACCGATCCCGAAATTCTTGGGTGGGTTCGTCAGGGCTCCAGACACTCAGCTGCCCCGCACCGAAAATTCAGAAAAAAGTTAGTATTCGGCCGAGAAACCCTCGATTCTCGTCGGTTCTGACCGTTCTGACCAAGTTACGGATAAGACGCCGAATTGCAATGCGCGTTCTTCCGAATCGCAGACATTCGGGTCAGACCAGCAGAAAAATTGAGGAATCTTGATTTAGAGACAAGATAGCCAGAAATTCGACATTTTTCAACGAATCTCGGCTATTTATGAACCGATCCTGAAATTCTTGGGTGGGTTCGTCAGGGCTCCAGACACTCAGCTGCCCCGCACCGAAATTTCAGGAAAAAGTTAGTATTTGGCCGAGATACCCTCGATTCTTGTCGGTTCTGACCGTTCTGACCAAGTTGCGGATGAGACCTCAAATTGCAATGCGCGTTCGTCGGAATCGCAGACATTCGGGTCAGACCAGCAGAAAAATTGAGGAATCTTGATTTAGAGACAAGATAGCCAAAAATTCGACATTTTTCAACGTATCTCGGCTATTTATGAACCGATCCTGAAATTCTTGGGTGGGTTCGTCAGGGCTCCAGACACTCAGCTGCCCCGCACCGAAAATTCAGAAAAAAGTTAGTATTTGGCCGAGAAACCCTCGATTCTCGTCGGTTCTGACCGTTCTGACCAAGTTACGGATGAGACGCCGAATTGCAATGCGCGTTCTTCCGAATCGCAGACATTCGGGTCAGACCAGCAGAAAAATTGAGGAATCTTGATTTAGAGACAAGATAGCCAGAAATTCGACATTTTTCAACGAATCTCGGCTATTTATGAACCGATCCTGAAATTCTTGGGTGGGTTCGTCGGGGCTCCAGACACTCAGCTGCCCCGCACCGAAATTTCAGAAAAAAGTTAGTATTTGGCCGAGATACCCTCGATTCTTGTCGGTTCTGACCGTTCTGACCAAGTTGCGGATGAGACCTTAAATTGCAATGCGCGTTCTTCCGAATCGCAGACATTCGGGTCAGACCAGCAGAAAAATTGAGGAATCTTGATTTAGAGACAAGATAGCCAGAAATTCGACATTTTTCAACGAATCTCGGCTATTTATGAACCGATCCTGAAATTCTTGGGTGGGTTCGTCAGGGCTCCAGACACTCAGCTGCCCCGCACCGAAATTTCAGGAAAAAGTTAGTATTTGGCCGAGATACCCTCGATTCTTGTCGGTTCTGACCGTTCTGACCAAGTTGCGGATGAGACCTCAAATTGCAATGCGCGTTCGTCGGAATCGCAGACATTCGGGTCAGACCAGCAGAAAAATTGAGGAATCTTGATTTAGAGACAAGATAGCCAAAAATTCGACATTTTTTAACGTATCTCGGCTATTTATGAACCGATCCTGAAATTCTTGGGTGGGTTCGTCAGGGCTCCAGACACTCAGCTGCCCCGCACCGAAAATTCAGAAAAAAGTTAGTATTTGGCCGAGAAACCCTCGATTCTCGTCGGTTCTGACCGTTCTGACCAAGTTACGGATGAGACGTCGAATTGCAATGCGCGTTCTTCCGAATCGCAGACATTCGGGTCAGACCAGCAGAAAAATTGAGGAATCATGATTTAGAGACAAGATAGCCAGAAATTCGACATTTTTCAACGAATCTCGGCTATTTATGAACCGATCCTGAAATTCTTGGGTGGGTTGGTCAGGGCTCCAGACACTCAGCTGCCCCGCACCGAAAATTCAGAAAAAAGTTAGTATTTGGCCGAGAAACCCTCGATTCTCGTCGGTTCTGACCGTTCTGACCAAGTTACGGATGAGACCTCAAATTGCAATGCGCGTTCGTCGGAATCGCAGACATTCGGGTCAGACCAGCAGAAAAATTGAGGAATCTTGATTTAGAGACAAGATAGCCAGAAATTCGACATTTTTCAACGAATCTCGGCTATTTATGAACCGATCCTGAAATTCCTGGGTGGGTTCGTCAGGGCTCCAGACACTCAGCTGCCCCGCACCGAAATTTCAGGAAAAAGTTAGTATTTGGCCGAGATACCCTCGATTCTTGTCGGTTCTGACCGTTCTGACCAAGTTGCGGATGAGACCTCAAATTGCAATGCGCGTTCGTCGGAATCGCAGACATTCGGGTCAGACCAGCAGAAAAATTGAGGAATCTTGATTTAGAGACAAGATAGCCAAAAATTCGACATTTTTTAACGTATCTCGGCTATTTATGAACCGATCCTGAAATTCTTGGGTGGGTTCGTCAGGGCTCCAGACACTCAGCTGCCCCGCACCGAAAATTCAGAAAAAAGTTAGTATTTGGCCGAGAAACCCTCGATTCTCGTCGGTTCTGACCGTTCTGACCAAGTTACGGATGAGACGTCGAATTGCAATGCGCGTTCTTCCGAATCGCAGACATTCGGGTCAGACCGGCAGAAAAATTGAGGAATCATGATTTAGAGACAAGATAGCCAGAAATTCGACATTTTTCAACGAATCTCGGCTATTTATGAACCGATCCTGAAATTCTTGGGTGGGTTGGTCAGGGCTCCAGACACTCAGCTGCCCCGCACCGAAATTTCAGGAAAAAGTTAGTATTTGGCCGAGATACCCTCGATTCTTGTCGGTTCTGACCGTTCTGACCAAGTTGCGGATGAGACCTCAAATTGCAATGCGCGTTCGTCGGAATCGCAGACATTCGGGTCAGACCAGCAGAAAAATTGAGGAATCTTGATTTAGAGACAAGATAGCCAAAAATTCGACATTTTTCAACGTATCTCGGCTATTTATGAACCGATCCTGAAATTCTTGGGTGGGTTCGTCAGGGCTCCAGACACTCAGCTGCCCCGCACCGAAAATTCAGAAAAAAGTTAGTATTTGGCCGAGAAACCCTCGATTCTCGTCGGTTCTGACCGTTCTGACCAAGTTACGGATGAGACGTCGAATTGCAACGGGCGTTCTTCCGAATCGCAGACATTCGGGTCAGACCAGCAGAAAAATTGAGGAATCTTGATTTAGAGACAAGATAGCCAAAAATTCGACAGTTTTCAACGTATCTCGGCTATTTATGAACCGATCCTGAAATTCTTCGGTGGGTTCGTCAGGGCTCCAGACACTCAGCTGCCCCGCACCGAAAATTCAGAAAAAAGTTAGTATTTGGCCGAGAAACCCTCGATTCTCGTCGGTTCTGACCGTTCTGACCAAGTTACGGATGAGACGCCGAATTGCAATGCGCGTTCTTCCGAATCGCAGACATTCGGGTCAGACCAGCAGAAAAATTGAGGAATCTTGATTTAGAGACAAGATAGCCAGAAATTCGACATTTTTCAACGAATCTCGGCTATTTATGAACCGATCCTGAAATTCTTGGGTGGGTTCGTCAGGGCTCCAGACACTCAGCTGCCCCGCACCGAAATTTCAGGAAAAAGTTAGTATTTGGCCGAGATACCCTCGATTCTTGTCGGTTCTGACCGTTCTGACCAAGTTGCGGATGAGACCTCAAATTGCAATGCGCGTTCTTCCGAATCGCAGACATTCGGGTCAGACCAGCAGAAAAATTGAGGAATCTTGATTTAGAGACAAGATAGCCAGAAATTCGACATTTTTCAACGAATCTCGGCTATTTATGAACCGATCCGGAAATTCTTGGGTGGGTTCGTCAGGGCTCCAGACACTCAGCTGCCCCGCACCGAAAATTCAGGAAAAAGTTAGTATTTGGCCGAAATACCCTCGATTCTCGTCGGTTCTGACCGTTCTGACCAAGTTGCGGATGAGACGTCGAATTGCAATGCGCGTTCTTCGGAATCGCAGACATTCGGGTCAGACCAGCAGAAAAATTGAGGAATCTTGATTTAGAGACAAGATAGCCAGAAATTCGACATTTTTCAACGAATCTCGGCTATTTATCAACCGATCCTGAAATTCTTGGGTGGGTTGGTCAGGGCTCCAGACACTCAGCTGCCCCGCACCGAAATTTCAGGAAAAAGTTAGTATTTGGCCGAGATACCCTCGATTCTTGTCGGTTCTGACCGTTCTGACCAAGTTGCGGATGAGACCTCAAATTGCAATGCGCGTTCGTCGGAATCGCAGACATTCGGGTCAGACCAGCAGAAAAATTGAGGAATCTTGATTTAGAGACAAGATAGCCAAAAATTCGACATTTTTCAACGTATCTCGGCTATTTATGAACCGATCCTGAAATTCTTGGGTGGGTTCGTCAGGGCTCCAGACACTCAGCTGCCCCGCACCGAAAATTCAGGAAAAAGTTAGTATTTGGCCGAGATACCCTCGATTCTTGTCGGTTCTGACCGTTCTGACCAAGTTGCGGATGAGACCTCCAATTGCAATGCGCGTTCGTCGGAATCGCAGACATTCGGGTCAGACCAGCAGAAAAATTGAGGAATCTTGATTTAGAGACAAGATAGCCAAAAATTCGACATTTTTCAACGTATCTCGGCTATTTATGAACCGATCCTGAAATTCTTGGGTGGGTTCGTCAGGGCTCCAGACACTCAGCTGCCCCGCACCGTAAATTCAGAAAAAAGTTAGTATTTGGCCGAGAAACCCTCGATTCTCGTCGGTTCTGACCGTTCTGACCAAGTTACGGATGAGACGCCGAATTGCAATGCGCGTTCTTCCGAATCGCAGACATTCGGGTCAGACCAGCAGAAAAATTGAGGAATCTTGATTTAGAGACAAGATAGCCAGAAATTCGACATTTTTCAACGAATCTCGGCTATTTATGAACCGATCCTGAAATTCTTGGGTGGGTTCGTCAGGGCTCCAGACACTCAGCTGCCCCGCACCGTAAATTCAGAAAAAAGTTAGTATTTGGCCGAGAAACCCTCGATTCTCGTCGGTTCTGACCGTTCTGACCAAGTTACGGATGAGACGCCGAATTGCAATGCGCGTTCTTCCGAATCGCAGACATTCGGGTCAGACCAGCAGAAAAATTGAGGAATCTTGATTTAGAGACAAGATAGCCAGAAATTCGACATTTTTCAACGAATCTCGGCTATTTATGAACCGATCCTGAAATTCTTGGGTGGGTTCGTCAGGGCTCCAGACACTCAGCTGCCCCGCACCGAAATTTCAGGAAAAAGTTAGTATTTGGCCGAGATACCCTCGATTCTTGTCGGTTCTGACCGTTCTGACCAAGTTGCGGATGAGACCTCAAATTGCAATGCGCGTTCTTCCGAATCGCAGACATTCGGGTCAGACCAGCAGAAAAATTGAGGAATCTTGATTTAGAGACAAGATAGCCAGAAATTCGACATTTTTCAACGAATCTCGGCTATTTATGAACCGATCCGGAAATTCTTGGGTGGGTTCGTCAGGGCTCCAGACACTCAGCTGCCCCGCACCGAAAATTCAGGAAAAAGTTAGTATTTGGCCGAAATACCCTCGATTCTCGTCGGTTCTGACCGTTCTGACCAAGTTGCGGATGAGACGTCGAATTGCAATGCGCGTTCTTCGGAATCGCAGACATTCGGGTCAGACCAGCAGAAAAATCGAGGAATCTTGATTTAGAGACAAGATAGCCAGAAATTCGACATTTTTCAACGAATCTCGGCTATTTATCAACCGATCCTGAAATTCTTGGGTGGGTTGGTCAGGGCTCCAGACACTCAGCTGCCCCGCACCGAAATTTCAGGAAAAAGTTAGTATTTGGTCGAGATACCCTCGATTCTTGTCGGTTCTGACCGTTCTGACCAAGTTGCGGATGAGACCTCAAATTGCAATGCGCGTTCGTCGGAATCGCAGACATTCGGGTCAGACCAGCAGAAAAATTGAGGAATCTTGATTTAGAGACAAGATAGCCAAAAATTCGACATTCTTCGACGTATCTCGGCTATTTATGAACCGATCCTGAAATTCTTGGGTGGGTTCGTCAGGGCTCCAGACACTTAGCTGCCCCGCACCGAAAATTCAGGAAAAAGTTAGTATTTGGCCGAGATGGCCTCGATTCTTGTCGGTTCTGACCGTTCTGACCAAGTTGCGGATGAGACCTCAAATTGCAATGCGCGTTCGTCGGAATCGCAGACATTCGGGTCAGACCAGCAGAAAAATTGAGGAATCTTGATTTAGAGACAAGATAGCCAAAAATTCGACATTTTTCAACGTATCTCGGCTATTTATGAACCGATCCTGAAATTCTTGGGTGGGTTCGTCAGGGCTCCAGACACTCAGCTGCCCCGCACCGAAAATTCAGAAAAAAGTTAGTATTTGGCCGAGAAACCCTCGATTCTCGTCGGTTCTGACCGTTCTGACCAAGTTACGGATGAGACGTCGAATTGCAATGGGCGTTCTTCCGAATCGCAGACATTCGGGTCAGACCAGCAGAAAAATTGAGGAATCTTGATTTAGAGACAAGATAGCCAAAAATTCGACATTTTTCAACGTATCTCGGCTATTTATGAACCGATCCTGAAATTCTTCGGTGGGTTCGTCAGGGCTCCAGACACTCAGCTGCCCCGCACCGAAAATTCAGAAAAAAGTTAGTATTTGGCCGAGAAACCCTCGATTCTCGTCGGTTCTGACCGTTCTGACCAAGTTACGGATGAGACGCCGAATTGCAATGCGCGTTCTTTCGAATCGCAGACATTCGGGTCAGACCAGCAGAAAAATTGAGGAATCTTGATTTAGAGACAAGATAGCCAGAAATTCGACATTTTTCAACGAATCTCGGCTATTTATGAACCGATCCTGAAATTCTCGGGTGGGTTCGTCAGGGCTCCAGACACTCAGCTGCCCCGCACCGAAATTTCAGGAAAAAGTTAGTATTTGGCCGAGATACCCTCGATTCTTGTCGGTTCTGACCGTTCTGACCAAGTTGCGGATGAGACCTCAAATTGCAATGCGCGTTCTTCCGAATCGCAGACATTCGGGTCAGACCAGCAGAAAAATTGAGGAATCTTGATTTAGAGACAAGATAGCCAGAAATTCGACATTTTTCAACGAATCTCGGCTATTTATGAACCGATCCGGAAATTCTTGGGTGGGTTCGTCAGGGCTCCAGACACTCAGCTGCCCCGCACCGAAAATTCAGAAAAAAGTTAGTATTTGGCCGAGAAACCCTCGATTCTCGTCGGTTCTGACCGTTCTGACCAAGTTACGGATGAGACGCCGAATTGCAATGCGCGTTCTTCCGAATCGCAGACATTCGGGTCAGACCAGCAGAAAAATTGAGGAATCTTGATTTAGAGACAAGATAGCCAGAAATTCGACATTTTTCAACGAATCTCGGCTATTTATGAACCGATCCTGAAATTCTTGGGTGGGTTCGTCAGGGCTCCAGACACTCAGCTGCCCCGCACCGAAATTTCAGGAAAAAGTTAGTATTTGGCCGAGATACCCTCGATTCTTGTCGGTTCTGACCGTTCTGACCAAGTTGCGGATGAGACCTCAAATTGCAATGCGCGTTCTTCCGAATCGCAGACATTCGGGTCAGACCAGCAGAAAAATTGAGGAATCTTGATTTAGAGACAAGATAGCCAGAAATTCGACATTTTTCAACGAATCTCGGCTATTTATGAACCGATCCGGAAATTCTTGGGTGGGTTCGTCAGGGCTCCAGACACTCAGCTGCCCCGCACCGAAAATTCAGGAAAAAGTTAGTATTTGGCCGAAATACCCTCGATTCTCGTCGGTTCTGACCGTTCTGACCAAGTTGCGGATGAGACGTCGAATTGCAATGCGCGTTCTTCGGAATCGCAGACATTCGGGTCAGACCAGCAGAAAAATTGAGGAATCTTGATTTAGAGACACGATAGCCAGAAATTCGACATTTTTCAACGAATCTCGGCTATTTATGAACCGATCCTGAAATTCTTGGGTGGGTTGGTCAGGGCTCCAGACACTCAGCTGCCCCGCACCGAAATTTCAGGAAAAAGTTAGTATTTGGCCGAGATACCCTCGATTCTTGTCGGTTCTGACCGTTCTGACCAAGTTGCGGATGAGACCTCAAATTGCAATGCGCGTTCGTCGGAATCGCAGACATTCGGGTCAGACCAGCAGAAAAATTGAGGAATCTTGATTTAGAGACAAGATAGCCAAAAATTCGACATTTTTCAACGTATCTCGGCTATTTATGAACCGATCCTGAAATTCTTGGGTGGGTTCGTCAGGGCTCCAGACACTCAGCTGCCCCGCACCGAAAATTCAGGAAAAAGTTAGTATTTGGCCGAGATACCCTCGATTCTTGTCGGTTCTGACCGTTCTGACCAAGTTGCGGATGAGACTTCCAATTGCAATGCGCGTTCGTCGGAATCGCAGACATTCGGGTCAGACCAGCAGAAAAATTGAGGAATCTTGATTTAGAGACAAGATAGCCAAAAATTCGACATTTTTCAACGTATCTCGGCTATTTATGAACCGATCCTGAAATTCTTGGGTGGGTTCGTCAGGGCTCCAGACACTCAGCTGCCCCGCACCGTAAATTCAGAAAAAAGTTAGTATTTGGCCGAGAAACCCTCGATTCTCGTCGGTTCTGACCGTTCTGACCAAGTTACGGATGAGACGCCGAATTGCAATGCGCGTTCTTCCGAATCGCAGACATTCGGGTCAGACCAGCAGAAAAATTGAGGAATCTTGATTTAGAGACAAGATAGCCAGAAATTCGACATTTTTCAACGAATCTCGGCTATTTATGAACCGATCCTGAAATTCTTGGGTGGGTTCGTCAGGGCTCCAGACACTCAGCTGCCCCGCACCGTAAATTCAGAAAAAAGTTAGTATTTGGCCGAGAAACCCTCGATTCTCGTCGGTTCTGACCGTTCTGACCAAGTTACGGATGAGACGCCGAATTGCAATGCGCGTTCTTCCGAATCGCAGACATTCGGGTCAGACCAGCAGAAAAATTGAGGAATCTTGATTTAGAGACAAGATAGCCAGAAATTCGACATTTTTCAACGAATCTCGGCTATTTATGAACCGATCCTGAAATTCTTGGGTGGGTTCGTCAGGGCTCCAGACACTCAGCTGCCCCGCACCGAAATTTCAGGAAAAAGTTAGTATTTGGCCGAGATACCCTCGATTCTTGTCGGTTCTGACCGTTCTGACCAAGTTGCGGATGAGACCTCAAATTGCAATGCGCGTTCTTCCGAATCGCAGACATTCGGGTCAGACCAGCAGAAAAATTGAGGAATCTTGATTTAGAGACAAGATAGCCAGAAATTCGACATTTTTCAACGAATCTCGGCTATTTATGAACCGATCCTGAAATTCTTGGGTGGGTTCGTCAGGGCTCCAGACACTCAGCTGCCCCGCACCGTAAATTCAGAAAAAAGTTAGTATTTGGCCGAGAAACCCTCGATTCTCGTCGGTTCTGACCGTTCTGACCAAGTTACGGATGAGACGCCGAATTGCAATGCGCGTTCTTCCGAATCGCAGACATTCGGGTCAGACCAGCAGAAAAATTGAGGAATCTTGATTTAGAGACAAGATAGCCAGAAATTCGACATTTTTCAACGAATCTCGGCTATTTATGAACCGATCCTGAAATTCTTGGGTGGGTTCGTCAGGGCTCCAGACACTCAGCTGCCCCGCACCGTAAATTCAGAAAAAAGTTAGTATTTGGCCGAGAAACCCTCGATTCTCGTCGGTTCTGACCGTTCTGACCAAGTTACGGATGAGACGCCGAATTGCAATGCGCGTTCTTCCGAATCGCAGACATTCGGGTCAGACCAGCAGAAAAATTGAGGAATCTTGATTTAGAGACAAGATAGCCAGAAATTCGACATTTTTCAACGAATCTCGGCTATTTATGAACCGATCCTGAAATTCTTGGGTGGGTTCGTCAGGGCTCCCGACACTCAGCTGCCCCGCACCGAAATTTCAGGAAAAAGTTAGTATTTGGCCGAGATACCCTCGATTCTTGTCGGTTCTGACCGTTCTGACCAAGTTGCGGATGAGACCTCAAATTGCAATGCGCGTTCTTCCGAATCGCAGACATTCGGGTCAGACCAGCAGAAAAATTGAGGAATCTTGATTTAGAGACAAGATAGCCAGAAATTCGACATTTTTCAACGAATCTCGGCTATTTATGAACCGATCCGGAAATTCTTGGGTGGGTTCGTCAGGGCTCCAGACACTCAGCTGCCCCGCACCGAAAATTCAGGAAAAAGTTAGTATTTGGCCGAAATACCCTCGATTCTCGTCGGTTCTGACCGTTCTGACCAAGTTGCGGATGAGACCTCAAATTGCAATGCGCGTTCGTCGGAATCGCAGACATTCGGGTCAGACCAGCAGAAAAATTGAGGAATCTTGATTTAGAGACAAGATAGCCAAAAATTCGACATTTTTCAACGTATCTCGGCTATTTATGAACCGATCCTGAAATTCTTGGGTGGGTTCGTCAGGGCTCCAGACACTCAGCTGCCCCGCACCGAAAATTCAGAAAAAAGTTAGTATTTGGCCGAGAAACCCTCGATTCTCGTCGGTTCTGACCGTTCTGACCAAGTTACGGATGAGACGTCGAATTGCAATGGGCGTTCTTCCGAATCGCAGACATTCGGGTCAGACCAGCAGAAAAATTGAGGAATCTTGATTTAGAGACAAGATAGCCAAAAATTCGACATTTTTCAACGTATCTCGGCTATTTATGAACCGATCCTGAAATTCTTCGGTGGGTTCGTCAGGGCTCCAGACACTCAGCTGCCCCGCACCGAAAATTCAGAAAAAAGTTAGTATTTGGCCGAGAAACCCTCGATTCTCGTCGGTTCTGACCGTTCTGACCAAGTTACGGATGAGACGCCGAATTGCAATGCGCGTTCTTCCGAATCGCAGACATTCGGGTCAGACCAGCAGAAAAATTGAGGAATCTTGATTTAGAGACAAGATAGCCAGAAATTCGACATTTTTCAACGAATCTCGGCTATTTATGAACCGATCCTGAAATTCTTGGGTGGGTTCGTCAGGGCTCCAGACACTCAGCTGCCCCGCACCGAAATTTCAGGAAAAAGTTAGTATTTGGCCGAGATACCCTCGATTCTTGTCGGTTCTGACCGTTCTGACCAAGTTGCGGATGAGACCTCAAATTGCAATGCGCGTTCTTCCGAATCGCAGACATTCGGGTCAGACCAGCAGAAAAATTGAGGAATCTTGATTTAGAGACAAGATAGCCAGAAATTCGACATTTTTCAACGAATCTCGGCTATTTATGAACCGATCCTGAAATTCTTGGGTGGGTTCGTCAGGGCTCCAGACACTCAGCTGCCCCGCACCGAAATTTCAGGAAAAAGTTAGTATTTGGCCGAGATACCCTCGATTCTTGTCGGTTCTGACCGTTCTGACCAAGTTGCGGATGAGACCTCAAATTGCAATGCGCGTTCTTCCGAATCGCAGACATTCGGGTCAGACCTGCAGAAAAATTGAGGAATCTTGATTTAGAGACAAGATAGCCAGAAATTCGACATTTTTCAACGAATCTCGGCTATTTATGAACCGATCCGGAAATTCTTGGGTGGGTTCGTCAGGGCTCCAGACACTCAGCTGCCCCGCACCGAAAATTCAGGAAAAAGTTAGTATTTGGCCGAAATACCCTCGATTCTCGTCGGTTCTGACCGTTCTGACCAAGTTGCGGATGAGACGTCGAATTGCAATGCGCGTTCTTCGGAATCGCAGACATTCGGGTCAGACCAGCAGAAAAATTGAGGAATCTTGATTTAGAGACAAGATAGCCAGAAATTCGACATTTTTCAACGAATCTCGGCTATTTATGAACCGATCCTGAAATTCTTGGGTGGGTTGGTCAGGGCTCCAGACACTCAGCTGCCCCGCACCGAAATTTCAGGAAAAAGTTAGTATTTGGCCGAGATACCCTCGATTCTTGTCGGTTCTGACCGTTCTGACCAAGTTGCGGATGAGACCTCAAATTGCAATGCGCGTTCGTCGGAATCGCAGACATTCGGGTCAGACCAGCAGAAAAATTGAGGAATCTTGATTTAGAGACAAGATAGCCAAAAATTCGACATTTTTCAACGTATCTCGGCTATTTATGAACCGATCCTGAAATTCTTGGGTGGGTTCGTCAGGGCTCCAGACACTCAGCTGCCCCGCACCGAAAATTCAGGAAAAAGTTAGTATTTGGCCGAGATACCCTCGATTCTTGTCGGTTCTGACCGTTCTGACCAAGTTGCGGATGAGACCTCCAATTGCAATGCGCGTTCGTCGGAATCGCAGACATTCGGGTCAGACCAGCAGAAAAATTGAGGAATCTTGATTTAGAGACAAGATAGCCAAAAATTCGACATTTTTCAACGTATCTCGGCTATTTATGAACCGATCCTGAAATTCTTGGGTGGGTTCGTCAGGGCTCCAGACACTCAGCTGCCCCGCACCGAAAATTCAGAAAAAAGTTAGTATTTGGCCGAGAAACCCTCGATTCTCGTCGGTTCTGACCGTTCTGACCAAGTTACGGATGAGACGTCGAATTGCAATGGGCGTTCTTCCGAATCGCAGACATTCGGGTCAGACCAGCAGAAAAATTGAGGAATCTTGATTTAGAGACAAGATAGCCAAAAATTCGACATTTTTCAACGTATCTCGGCTATTTATGAACCGATCCTGAAATTCTTGGGTGGGTTCGTCAGGGCTCCAGACACTCAGCTGCCCCGCACCGTAAATTCAGAAAAAAGTTAGTATTTGGCCGAGAAACCCTCGATTCTCGTCGGTTCTGACCGTTCTGACCAAGTTACGGATGAGACGCCGAATTGCAATGCGCGTTCTTCCGAATCGCAGACATTCGGGTCAGACCAGCAGAAAAATTGAGGAATCTCGATTTAGAGACAAGATAGCCAGAAATTCGACATTTTTCAACGAATCTCGGCTATTTATGAACCGATCCTGAAATTCTTGGGTGGGTTCGTCAGGGCTCCAGACACTCAGCTGCCCCGCACCGAAATTTCAGGAAAAAGTTAGTATTTGGCCGAGATACCCTCGATTCTTGTCGGTTCTGACCGTTCTGACCAAGTTGCGGATGAGACCTCAAATTGCAATGCGCGTTCTTCCGAATCGCAGACATTCGGGTCAGACCAGCAGAAAAATTGAGGAATCTTGATTTAGAGACAAGATAGCCAGAAATTCGACATTTTTCAACGAATCTCGGCTATTTATGAACCGATCCGGAAATTCTTGGGTGGGTTCGTCAGGGCTCCAGACACTCAGCTGCCCCGCACCGAAAATTCAGGAAAAAGTTAGTATTTGGCCGAAATACCCTCGATTCTCGTCGGTTCTGACCGTTCTGACCAAGTTGCGGATGAGACGTCGAATTGCAATGCGCGTTCTTCGGAATCGCAGACATTCGGGTCAGACCAGCAGAAAAATTGAGGAATCTTGATTTAGAGACAAGATAGCCAGAAATTCGACATTTTTCAACGAATCTCGGCTATTTATGAACCGATCCTGAAATTCTTGGGTGGGTTGGTCAGGGCTCCAGACACTCAGCTGCCCCGCACCGAAATTTCAGGAAAAAGTTAGTATTTGGCCGAGATACCCTCGATTCTTGTCGGTTCTGACCGTTCTGACCAAGTTGCGGATGAGACCTCAAATTGCAATGCGCGTTCGTCGGAATCGCAGACATTCGGGTCAGACCAGCAGAAAAATTGAGGAATCTTGATTTAGAGACAAGATAGCCAAAAATTCGACATTTTCCAACGTATCTCGGCTATTTATGAACCGATCCTGAAATTCTTGGGTGGGTTCGTCAGGGCTCCAGACACTCAGCTGCCCCGCACCGAAAATTCAGAAAAAAGTTAGTATTTGGCCGAGAAACCCTCGATTCTCGTCGGTTCTGACCGTTCTGACCAAGTTACGGATGAGACGTCGAATTGCAATGCGCGTTCTTCCGAATCGCAGACATTCGGGTCAGACCAGCAGAAAAATTGAGGAATCTTGATTTAGAGACAAGATAGCCAGAAATTCGACATTTTTCAACGAATCTCGGCTATTTATGAACCGATCCTGAAATTCTTGGGTGGGTTGGTCAAGGCTCCAGACACTCAGCTGCCCCGCACCGAAATTTCAGAAAAAAGTTAGTATTTGGCCGAGATACCCTCGATTCTTGTCGGTTCTGACCGTTCTGACCAAGTTGCGGATGAGACCTCAAATTGCAATGCGCGTTCGTCGGAATCGCAGACATTCGGGTCAGACCAGCAGAAAAATTGAGGAATCTTGATTTAGAGACAAGATAGCCAAAAATTCGACATTTTTCAACGTATCTCGGCTATTTATGAACCGATCCTGAAATTCTTGGGTGGGTTCGTCAGGGCTCCAGACACTCAGCTGCCCCGCACCGAAAATTCAGGAAAAAGTTAGTATTTGGCCGAGATACCCTCGATTCTCGTCGGTTCTGACCGTTCTGACCAAGTTGCGGATGAGACCTCAAATTGCAATGCGCGTTCGTCGGAATCGCAGACATTCGGGTCAGACCAGCAGAAAAATTGAGGAATCTTGATTTAGAGACAAGATAGCCAGAAATTCGACATTTTTCAACGAATCTCGGCTATTTATGAACCGATCCTGAAATTCTTGGGTGGGTTCGTCAGGGCTCCAGACACTCAGCTGCCCCGCACCGAAATTTCAGGAAAAAGTTAGTATTTGGCCGAGATACCCTCGATTCTTGTCGGTTCTGACCGTTCTGACCAAGTTGCGGATGAGACCTCAAATTGCAATGCGCGTTCGTCGGAATCGCAGACATTCGGGTCAGACCAGCAGAAAAATTGAGGAATCTTGATTTAGAATCAAGATAGCCAGAAATTCGACATTTTTCAACGAATCTCGGCTATTTATGAACCGATCCTGAAATTCTTGGGTGGGTTCGTCAGGGCTCCAGACACTCAGCTGCCCCGCACCGAAAATTCAGGAAAATGTTAGTATTTGGCCGAGATACCCTCGATTCTTGTCGGTTCTGACCGTTCTGACCAAGTTGCGGATGAGACCTCAAATTGCAATGCGCGTTCGTCGGAATCGCAGACATTCGGGTCAGACCAGCAGGAAAATTGAGGAATCTTGATTTAGAGACAAGATAGCCAAAAATTCGACATTTTTCAACGTATCTCGGCTATTTATGAACCGATCCTGAAATTCTTGGGTGGGTTCGTCAGGGCTCCAGACACTCAGCTGCCCCGCACCGAAAATTCAGAAAAAAGTTAGTATTTGGCCGAGAAACCCTCGATTTTTGTCGGTTCTGACCGTTCTGACCAAGTTACGGATGAGACGTCGAATTGCAATGCGCGTTCTTCGGAATCGCAGACATTCGGGTCAGACCAGCAGAAAAATTGAGGAATCTTGATTTAGAGACAAGATAGCCAGAAATTCGACATTTTTCAACGAATCTCGGCTATTTATGAACCGATCCTGAAATTCTTGGGTGGGTTCGTCAGGGCTCCAGACACTCAGCTGCCCCGCACCGAAATTTCAGGAAAAAGTTAGTATTTGGCCGAGATACCCTCGATTCTTGTCGGTTCTGACCGTTCTGACCAAGTTGCGGATGAGACCTCAAATTGCAATGCGCGTTCGTCAGAATCGCAGACATTCGGGTCAGACCAGCAGAAAAATTGAGGAATCTTGATTTAGAGACAAGATGGCCAAAAATTCGACATTTTTCAACGTATCTCGGCTATTTATGAACCGATCCTGAAATTCTTGGGTGGGTTCGTCAGGGCTCCAGACACTCAGCTGCCCCGCACCGAAAATTCAGGAAAAAGTTAGTATTTGGCCGAGATACCCTCGATTCTTGTCGGTTCTGACCGTTCTGACCAAGTTGCGGATGAGACCTCAAATTGCAATGCGCGTTCGTCGGAATCGCAGACATTCGGGTCAGACCAGCAGAAAAATTGAGGAATCTTGATTTAGAGACAAGATAGCCAGAAATTCGACATTTTTCAACGTATCTCGGCTATTTATGAACCGATCCTAAAATTCTTGGGTGGGTTCGTCAGGGCTCCAGACACTCAGCTGCCCCGCACCGAAAATTCAGAAAAAAGTTAGTATTTGGCCGAGAAACCCTCGATTCTCGTCGGTTCTGACCGTTCTGACCAAGTTGAGGATGAGACGTCGAATTGCAATGCGCGTTCTTCCGAATCGCAGACATTCGGGTCAGACCAGCAGAAAAATTGAGGAATCTTGATTTAGAGACAAGATAGCCAGAAATTCGACATTTTTCAACGAATCTCGGCTATTTATGAACCGATCCGGAAATTCTTGGGTGGGTTCGTCAGGACTCCAGACACTCAGCTGCCCCGCACCGAAAATTCAGGAAAAAGTTAGTATTTGGCCGAGATACCCTCGATTCTCGTCGGTTCTGACCGTTCTGACCAAGTTGCGGATGAGACCTCAAATTGCAATGTGCGTTCGTCGGAATCGCAGACATTCGGGTCGGACCAGCAGAAAAATTAAGGAATCTTGATTTAGAGACAAGATAGCCAGAAATTCGACATTTTTCAACGAATCTCGGCTATTTATGAACCGATCCTGAAATTCTTGGGTGGGTTCGTCAGGGCTCCAGACACTCAGCTGCCCCGCACCGGAATTTCAGGAAAAAGTTAGTATTTGGCCGAGATACCCTCGATTCTTGTCGGTTCTGACCGTTCTGACCAAGTTGCGGATGAGACCTCAAATTGCAATGCGCGTTCGTCGGAATCGCAGACATTCGGGTCAGACCAGCAGAAAAATTGAGGAATCTTGATTTAGAATCAAGATAGCCAGAAATTCGACATTTTTCAACGAATCTCGGCTATTTATGAACCGATCCTGGAAATCTTGGGTGGGTTCGACAGGGCTCCAGACACTCAGCTGCCCCGCACCGAAAATTCAGAAAAAAGTTAGTATTTGGCCGAGAAACCCTCGATTTTTGTCGGTTCTGACCGTTCTGACCAAGTTACGGATGAGACGTCGAATTGCAATGCGCGTTCTTCGGAATCGCAGACATTCGGGTCAGACCAGCAGAAAAATTGAGGAATCTTGATTTAGAGACAAGATAGCCAGAAATTCGACATTTTTCAACGAATCTCGGCTATTTATGAACCGATCCTGAAATTCTTGGGTGGGTTCGTCAGGGCTCCAGACACTCAGCTGCCCCGCACCGAAATTTCAGGAAAAAGTTAGTATTTGGCCGAGATACCCTCGATTCTTGTCGGTTCTGACCGTTCTGACCAAGTTGCGGATGAGACCTCAAATTGCAATGCGCGTTCGTCGGAATCGCAGACATTCGGGTCAGACCAGCAGAAAAATTGAGGAATCTTGTCTTAGAGACAAGATGGCCAAAAATTCGACATTTTTCAACGTATCTCGGCTATTTATGAACCGATCCTGAAATTCTTGGGTGGGTTCGTCAGGGCTCCAGACACTCAGCTGCCCCGCACCGAAAATTCAGGAAAAAGTTAGTATTTGGCCGAGATACCCTCGATTCTTGTCGGTTCTGACCGTTCTGACCAAGTTACGGATGAGACGTCGAATTGCAATGCGCGTTCTTCGGAATCGCAGACATTCGGGTCAGACCAGCAGAAAAATTATGGAATCTTGATTTAGAATCAAGATAGCCAGAAATTCGACATTTTTCAACGAATCTCGGCTATTTATGAACCGATCCTGAAAATCTTGGGTGGGTTCGACAGGGCTCCAGACACTCAGCTGCCCCGCACCGAAAATTCAGAAAAAAGTTAG
Organism: Diprion similis; assembly: GCF_021155765.1. NCBI lineage: Eukaryota > Metazoa > Arthropoda > Insecta > Hymenoptera > Diprionidae > Diprion > Diprion similis. The sequence goes on along the minus strand of NC_060105.1, from coordinate 14,524,805 downwards.
TATTTGGCCGAGAAACCCTCGATTTTTGTCGGTTCTGACCGTTCTGACCAAGTTACGGATGAGACGTCAAATTGCAATGCGCGTTCTTCGGAATCGCAGACATTCGGGTCAGACCGGCAGAAAAATTGAGGAATCTTGATTTAGAGACAAGATAGCCAAAAATTCGACATTTTTCAAGGTATCTCGGCTATTCATGAACCGATCCTGAAATTCTTGGGTGGGTTCGTCAGGGCTCCAGACACTCAGCTGCCCCGCACCGAAAATTCAGAAAAAAGTTAGTATTTGGCCGAGAAACCCTCGATTCTCGTCGGTTCTGACCGTTCTGACCAAGTTACGGATGAGACGTCGAATTGCTATGCGCGTTCTTCCGAATCGCAGACATTCGGGTCAGACCAGCAGAAAAATTGAGGAATCTTGATTTAGAGACAAGATAGCCAGAAATTCGACATTTTTCAACGAATCTTGGCTATTTATGAACCGATCCTGAAGTTCTTGGGTGGGTTCGTCAGGGCTCCAGACACTCAGCTGCCCCGCACCGAAAATTCAGGAAAAAGTTAGTATTTGGCCGAGATACCCTCGATTCTTGTCGGTTCTGACCGTTCTGACCAAGTTGCGGATGAGACCTCAAATTGCAATGCGCGTTCGTCGGAATCGCAGACATTCGGGTCAGACCAGCAGGAAAATTGAGGAATCTTGATTTAGAGACAAGATGGCCAAAAATTCGACATTTTTCAACGTATCTCGGCTATTTATGAACCGATCCTGAAATTCTTGGGTGGGTTCGTCAGGGCTCCAGACACTCAGCTGCCCCGCACCGAAAATTCAGGAAAATGTTAGTATTTGGCCGAGATACCCTCGATTCTTGTCGGTTCTGACCGTTCTGACCAAGTTGCGGATGAGACCTCAAATTGCAATGCGCGTTCGTCGGAATCGCAGACATTCGGGTCAGACCAGCAGGAAAATTGAGGAATCTTGATTTAGAGACAAGATAGCCAAAAATTCGACATTTTTCAACGTATCTCGGCTATTTATGAACCGATCCTGAAATTCTTGGGTGGGTTCGTCAGGGCTCCAGACACTCAGCTGCCCCGCACCGAAAATTCAGAAAAAAGTTAGTATTTGGCCGAGAAACCCTCGATTTTTGTCGGTTCTGACCGTTCTGACCAAGTTACGGATGAGACGTCGAATTGCAATGCGCGTTCTTCGGAATCGCAGACATTCGGGTCAGACCAGCAGAAAAATTGAGGAATCTTGATTTAGAGACAAGATAGCCAGAAATTCGACATTTTTCAACGAATCTCGGCTATTTATGAACCGATCCTGAAATTCTTGGGTGGGTTCGTCAGGGCTCCAGACACTCAGCTGCCCCGCACCGAAATTTCAGGAAAAAGTTAGTATTTGGCCGAGATACCCTCGATTCTTGTCGGTTCTGACCGTTCTGACCAAGTTGCGGATGAGACCTCAAATTGCAATGCGCGTTCGTCAGAATCGCAGACATTCGGGTCAGACCAGCAGAAAAATTGAGGAATCTTGATTTAGAGACAAGATGGCCAAAAATTCGACATTTTTCAACGTATCTCGGCTATTTATGAACCGATCCTGAAATTCTTGGGTGGGTTCGTCAGGGCTCCAGACACTCAGCTGCCCCGCACCGAAAATTCAGGAAAAAGTTAGTATTTGGCCGAGATACCCTCGATTCTTGTCGGTTCTGACCGTTCTGACCAAGTTGCGGATGAGACTTCAAATTGCAATGCGCGTTCGTCGGAATCGCAGACATTCGGGTCAGACCAGCAGAAAAATTGAGGAATCTTGATTTAGAGACAAGATAGCCAAAAATTCGACATTTTTCAACGTATCTCGGCTATTTATGAACCGATCCTGAAATTCTTGGGTGGGTTCGTCAGGGCTCCAGACACTCAGCTGCCCCGCACCGAAAATTCAGAAAAAAGTTAGTATTTGGCCGAGAAACCCTCGATTCTCGTCGGTTCTGACCGTTCTGACCAAGTTACGGATGAGACGTCGAATTGCAATGCGCGTTCTTCCGAATCGCAGACATTCGGGTCAGACCAGCAGAAAAATTGAGGAATCTTGATTTAGAGACAAGATAGCCAGAAATTCGACATTTTTCAACGAATCTCGGCTATTTATGAACCGATCCGGAAATTCTTGGGTGGGTTCGTCAGGACTCCAGACACTCAGCTGCCCCGCACCGAAAATTCAGGAAAAAGTTAGTATTTATCCGAGATACCCTCGATTCTCGTCGGTTCTGACCGTTCTGACCAAGTTGCGGATGAGACCTCAAATTGCAATGTGCGTTCGTCGGAATCGCAGACATTCGGGTCAGACCAGCAGAAAAATTGAGGAATCTTGATTTAGAGACAAGATAGCCAGAAATTCGACATTTTTTAACGAATCTCGGCTATTTATGAACCGATCCTGAAATTCTTGGGTGGGTTCGTCAGGGCTCCAGACACTCAGCTGCCCCGCACCGAAATTTCAGGAAAAAGTTAGTATTTGGCCGAGATACCCTCGATTCTTGTCGGTTCTGACCGTTCTGACCAAGTTGCGGATGAGACCTCAAATTGCAATGCGCGTTCGTCGGAATCGCAGACATTCGGGTCAGACCAGCAGAAAAATTGAGGAATCTTGATTTAGAATCAAGATAGCCAGAAATTCGACATTTTTCAACGAATCTCGGCTATTTATAAACCGATCCTGAAAATCTTGTGTGGGTTCGACAGGGCTCCAGACACTCAGCTGCCCCGCACCGAAAATTCAGAAAAAAGTTAGTATTTGGCCGAGAAACCCTCGATTTTTGTCGGTTCTGACCGTTCTGACCAAGTTACGGATGAGACGTCGAATTGCAATGCGCGTTCTTCGGAATCGCAGACATTCGGGTCAGACCAGCAGAAAAATTATGGAATCTTGATTTAGAATCAAGATAGCCAGAAATTCGACATTTTTCAACGAATCTCGGCTATTTATGAACCGATCCTGAAAATCTTGGGTGGGTTCGACAGGGCTCCAGACACTCAGCTGCCCCGCACCGAAAATTCAGAAAAAAGTTAGTATTTGGCCGAGAAACCCTCGATTTTTGTCGGTTCTGACCGTTCTGACCAAGTTACGGATGAGACGTCGAATTGCAATGCGCGTTCTTCGGAATCGCAGACATTCGGGTCAGACCGGCAGAAAAATTGAGGAATCTTGATTTAGAGACAAGATAGCCAAAAATTCGACATTTTTCAAGGTATCTCGGCTATTTATGAACCGATCCTGAAATTCTTGGGTGGGTTCGTCAGGGCTCCAGACACTCAGCTGCCCCGCACCGAAAATTCAGAAAAAGTTAGTATTTGGCCGAGAAACCCTCGATTCTCGTCGGTTCTGACCGTTCTGACCAAGTTACGGATGAGACGTCGAATTGCAATGCGCGTTCTTCTGAATCGCAGACATTCGGGTCAGACCAGCAGAAAAATTGAGGAATCTTGATTTAGAGACAAGATAGCCAGAAATTTGACATTTTTCAACGAATCTCGGCTATTTATGAACCGATCCTGAAGTTCTTGGGTGGGTTCGTCAGGGCTCCAGACACTCAGCTGCCCCGCACCGAAATTTCAGGAAAAAGTTAGTATTTGGCCGAGATACCCTCGATTCTTGTCGGTTCTGACCGTTCTGACCAAGTTGCGGATGAGACCTCAAATTGCAATGCGCGTTCGTCGGAATCGCAGACATTCGGGTCAGACCAGCAGAAAAATTGAGGAATCTTGATTTAGAGACAAGATGGCCAAAAATTCGACATTTTTCAACGTATCTCGGCTATTTATGAACCGATCCTGAAATTCTTGGGTGGGTTCGTCAGGGCTCCAGACACTCAGCTGCCCCGCACCGAAAATTCAGGAAAAAGTTAGTATTTGGCCGAGATACCCTCGATTCTTGTCGGTTCTGACCGTTCTGACCAAGTTGCGGATGAGACCTCAAATTGCAATGCGCGTTCGTCGGAATCGCAGACATTCGGGTCAGACCAGCAGGAAAATTGAGGAATCTTGATTTAGAGACAAGATAGCCAAAAATTCGACATTTTTCAACGTATCTCGGCTATTTATGAACCGATCCTGAAATTCTTGGGTGGGTTCGTCAGGGCTCCAGACACTCAGCTGCCCCGCACCGAAAATTCAGAAAAAAGTTAGTATTTGGCCGAGAAACCCTCGATTCTCGTCGGTTCTGACCGTTCTGACCAAGTTGAGGATGAGACGTCGAATTGCAATGCGCGTTCTTCCGAATCGCAGACATTCGGGTCAGACCAGCAGAAAAATTGAGGAATCTTGATTTAGAGACAAGATAGCCAGAAATTCGACATTTTTCAACGAATCTCGGCTATTTATGAACCGATCCGGAAATTCTTGGGTGGGTTTGTCAGGACTCCAGACACTCAGCTGCTTCGCACCGAAAATTCAGGAAAAAGTTAGTATTTGGCCGAGATACCCTCGATTCTCGTCGGTTCTGACCGTTCTGACCAAGTTGCGGATGAGACCTCAAATTGCAATGTGCGTTCGTCGGAATCGCAGACATTCGGGTCGGACCAGCAGAAAAATTAAGGAATCTTGATTTAGAGACAAGATAGCCAGAAATTCGACATTTTTCAACGAATCTCGGCTATTTATGAACCGATCCTGAAATTCTTGGGTGGGTTCGTCAGGGCTCCAGACACTCAGCTGCCCCGCACCGAAAATTCAGAAAAAAGTTGGTATTTGGCTGAGAAACCCTCGATTCTCGTCGGTTCTGACCGTTCTGACCAAGTTACGGATGAGACCTCAAATTGCAATGCGCGTTTGTCAAAATCGCAGACATTCGGGTCAGACCAGCAGAAAAATTGAGGAATCTTGATTTGGAGACAAGATAGCCAGAAATTCGACATATTTCAACGGATCTCGGCTATTTATGAACCGATCCTGAAATTCTTGGGTGGGTTCGTCAGGGCTCCAGACACTCAGCTGCCCCGCACTGAAAATTCAGGAAAAAGTTAGTATTTGGCCGAGATACCCTCGATTCTCGTCGGTTCTGACCGTTCTGACCAAGTTACGGATGAGACGTCGAATTGCAATGCGCGTTCTTCGGAATCGCAGACATTCGGGTCAGACCAGCAGAAAAATTGAGGAATCTTGATTTAGAGACAAGATAGCCAAAAATTCGACATTTTTCAACGTATCTCGGCTATTTATGAACCGATCCTGAAATTCTTGGGTGGGTTCGTCAGGGCTCCAGACACTTAGCTGCCCCGCACCGAAAATTCAGAAAAAAGTTAGTATTTGGCCGAGATACCCTCGATTCTCGTCGGTTCTGACCGTTCTGACCAAGTTACGGATGAGACGTCGAATTGCAATGCGCGTTCTTCGGAATCGCAGACATTCGGGTCAGACCAGCAGAAAAATTGAGGAATCTTGGTTTAGAGCCAAGATAGCCAAAAATTCGACATTTTTCAAGGTATCTCGGCTATTCATGAACCGATCCTGAAATTCTTGGGTGGGTTCGTCAGGGCTCCAGACACTCAGCTGCCCCGCACCGAAATTTCAGGAAAAAGTTAGTATTTGGCCAAGATACCCTCGATTCTTGTCGGTTCTGACCGTTCTGACCAAGTTGCGGATGAGACCTCAAATTGCAATGCGCGTTCGTCGGAATCGCAGACATTCGGGTCAGACCAGCAGAAAAATTGAGGAATCTTGATTTAGAGACAAGATGGCCAAAAATTCGACATTTTTCAACGTATCTCGGCTATTTATGAACCGATCCTGAAATTCTTGGGTGGGTTCGTCAGGGCTCCAGACACTCAGCTGCCCCGCACCGAAAATTCAGGAAAATGTTAGTATTTGGCCGAGATACCCTCGATTCTTGTCGGTTCTGACCGTTCTGACCAAGTTGCGGATGAGACCTCAAATTGCAATGCGCGTTCGTCGGAATCGCAGACATTCGGGTCAGACCAGCAGGAAAATTGAGGAATCTTGATTTAGAGACAAGATAGCCAAAAATTCGACATTTTTCAACGTATCTCGGCTATTTATGAACCGATCCTGAAATTCTTGGGTGGGTTCGTCAGGGCTCCAGACACTCAGCTGCCCCGCACCGAAAATTCAGAAAAAAGTTAGTATTTGGCCGAGAAACCCTCGATTTTTGTCGGTTCTGACCGTTCTGACCAAGTTACGGATGAGACGTCGAATTGCAATGCGCGTTCTTCGGAATCGCAGACATTCGGGTCAGACCAGCAGAAAAATTGAGGAATCTTGATTTAGAGACAAGATAGCCAGAAATTCGACATTTTTCAACGAATCTCGGCTATTTATGAACCGATCCTGAAATTCTTGGGTGGGTTCGTCAGGGCTCCAGACACTCAGCTGCCCCGCACCGAAATTTCAGGAAAAAGTTAGTATTTGGCCGAGATACCCTCGATTCTTGTCGGTTCTGACCGTTCTGACCAAGTTGCGGATAAGACCTCAAATTGCAATGCGCGTTCGTCAGAATCGCAGACATTCGGGTCAGACCAGCAGAAAAATTGAGGAATCTTGATTTAGAGACAAGATGGCCAAAAATTCGACATTTTTCAACGTATCTCGGCTATTTATGAACCGATCCTGAAATTCTTGGGTGGGTTCGTCAGGGCTCCAGACACTCAGCTGCCCCGCACCGAAAATTCAGGAAAAAGTTAGTATTTGGCCGAGATACCCTCGATTCTTGTCGGTTCTGACCGTTCTGACCAAGTTGCGGATGAGACTTCAAATTGCAATGCGCGTTCGTCGGAATCGCAGACATTCGGGTCAGACCAGCAGAAAAATTGAGGAATCTTGATTTAGAGACAAGATAGCCAAAAATTCGACATTTTTCAACGTATCTCGGCTATTTATGAACCGATTCTGAAATTCTTGGGTGGGTTCGTCAGGGCTCCAGACACTCAGCTGCCCCGCACCGAAAATTCAGAAAAAAGTTAGTATTTGGCCGAGAAACCCTCGATTCTCGTCGGTTCTGACCGTTCTGACCAAGTTACGGATGAGACGTCGAATTGCAATGCGCGTTCTTCCGAATCGCAGACATTCGGGTCAGACCAGCAGAAAAATTGAGGAATCTTGATTTAGAGACAAGATAGCCAGAAATTCGACATTTTTCAACGAATCTCGGCTATTTATGAACCGATCCGGAAATTCTTGGGTGGGTTCGTCAGGACTCCAGACACTCAGCTGCCCCGCACCGAAAATTCAGGAAAAAGTTAGTATTTATCCGAGATACCCTCGATTCTCGTCGGTTCTGACCGTTCTGACCAAGTTGCGGATGAGACCTCAAATTGCAATGTGCGTTCGTCGGAATCGCAGACATTCGGGTCAGACCAGCAGAAAAATTGAGGAATCTTGATTTAGAGACAAGATAGCCAGAAATTCGACATTTTTCAACGAATCTCGGCTATTTATGAACCGATCCTGAAATTCTTGGGTGGGTTCGTCAGGGCTCCAGACACTCAGCTGCCCCGCACCGAAATTTCAGGAAAAAGTTAGTATTTGGCCGAGATACCCTCGATTCTTGTCGGTTCTGACCGTTCTGACCAAGTTGCGGATGAGACCTCAAATTGCAATGCGCGTTCGTCGGAATCGCAGACATTCGGGTCAGACCAGCAGAAAAATTGAGGAATCTTGATTTAAAATCAAGATAGCCAGAAATTCGACATTTTTCAACGAATCTCGGCTATTTATAAACCGATCCTGAAAATCTTGGGTGGGTTCGACAGGGCTCCAGACACTCAGCTGCCCCGCACCGAAAATTCAGAAAAAAGTTAGTATTTGGCCGAGAAACCCTCGATTTTTGTCGGTTCTGACCGTTCTGACCAAGTTACGGATGAGACGTCGAATTGCAATGCGCGTTCTTCGGAATCGCAGACATTCGGGTCAGACCAGCAGAAAAATTATGGAATCTTGATTTAGAATCAAGATAGCCAGAAATTCGACATTTTTCAACGAATCTCGGCTATTTATGAACCGATCCTGAAAATCTTGGGTGGGTTCGACAGGGCTCCAGACACTCAGCTGCCCCGCACCGAAAATTCAGAAAAAAGTTAGTATTTGGCCGAGAAACCCTCGATTTTTGTCGGTTCTGACCGTTCTGACCAAGTTACGGATGAGACGTCGAATTGCAATGCGCGTTCTTCGGAATCGCAGACATTCGGGTCAGACCGGCAGAAAAATTGAGGAATCTTGATTTAGAGACAAGATAGCCAAAAATTCGACATTTTTCAAGGTATCTCGGCTATTTATGAACCGATCCTGAAATTCTTGGGTGGGTTCGTCAGGGCTCCAGACACTCAGCTGCCCCGCACCGAAAATTCAGAAAAAGTTAGTATTTGGCCGAGAAACCCTCGATTCTCGTCGGTTCTGACCGTTCTGACCAAGTTACGGATGAGACGTCGAATTGCAATGCGCGTTCTTCTGAATCGCAGACATTCGGGTCAGACCAGCAGAAAAATTGAGGAATCTTGATTTAGAGACAAGATAGCCAGAAATTTGACATTTTTCAACGAATCTCGGCTATTTATGAACCGATCCTGAAGTTCTTGGGTGGGTTCGTCAGGGCTCCAGACACTCAGCTGCCCCGCACCGAAATTTCAGGAAAAAGTTAGTATTTGGCCGAGATACCCTCGATTCTTGTCGGTTCTGACCGTTCTGACCAAGTTGCGGATGAGACCTCAAATTGCAATGCGCGTTCGTAGGAATCGCAGACATTCGGGTCAGACCAGCAGAAAAATTGAGGAATCTTGATTTAGAGACAAGATGGCCAAAAATTCGACATTTTTCAACGTATCTCGGCTATTTATGAACCGATCCTGAAATTCTTGGGTGGGTTCGTCAGGGCTCCAGACACTCAGCTGCCCCGCACCGAAAATTCAGGAAAAAGTTAGTATTTGGCCGAGATACCCTCGATTCTTGTCGGTTCTGACCGTTCTGACCAAGTTGCGGATGAGACCTCAAATTGCAATGCGCGTTCGTCGAAATCGCAGACATTCGGGTCAGACCAGCAGGAAAATTGAGGAATCTTGATTTAGAGACAAGATAGCCAAAAATTCGACATTTTTCAACGTATCTCGGCTATTTATGAACCGATCCTGAAATTCTTGGGTGGGTTCGTCAGGGCTCCAGACACTCAGCTGCCCCGCACCGAAAATTCAGAAAAAAGTTAGTATTTGGCCGAGAAACCCTCGATTCTCGTCGGTTCTGACCGTTCTGACCAAGTTGAGGATGAGACGTCGAATTGCAATGCGCGTTCTTCCGAATCGCAGACATTCGGGTCAGACCAGCAGAAAAATTGAGGAATCTTGATTTAGAGACAAGATAGCCAGAAATTCGACATTTTTCAACGAATCTCGGCTATTTATGAACCGATCGGGAAATTCTTGGGTGGGTTCGTCAGGACTCCAGACACTCAGCTGCCCCGCACCGAAAATTCAGGAAAAAGTTAGTATTTGGCCGAGATACCCTCGATTCTCGTCGGTTCTGACCGTTCTGACCAAGTTGCGGATGAGACCTCAAATTGCAATGTGCGTTCGTCGGAATCGCAGACATTCGGGTCGGACCAGCAGAAAAATTAAGGAATCTTGATTTAGAGACAAGATAGCCAGAAATTCGACATTTTTCAACGAATCTCGGCTATTTATGAACCGATCCTGAAATTCTTGGGTGGGTTCGTCAGGGCTCCAGACACTCAGCTGCCCCGCACCGAAAATTCAGAAAAAAGTTGGTATTTGGCTGAGAAACCCTCGATTCTCGTCGGTTCTGACCGTTCTGACCAAGTTACGGATGAGACCTCAAATTGCAATGCGCGTTTGTCAAAATCGCAGACATTCGGGTCAGACCAGCAGAAAAATTGAGGAATCTTGATTTGGAGACAAGATAGCCAGAAATTCGACATATTTCAACGGATCTCGGCTATTTATGAACCGATCCTGAAATTCTTGGGTGGGTTCGTCAGGGCTCCAGACACTCAGCTGCCCCGCACTGAAAATTCAGGAAAAAGTTAGTATTTGGCCGAGATACCCTCGATTCTCGTCGGTTCTGACCGTTCTGACCAAGTTACGGATGAGACGTCGAATTGCAATGCGCGTTCTTCGGAATCGCAGACATTCGGGTCAGACCAGCAGAAAAATTGAGGAATCTTGATTTAGAGACAAGATAGCCAAAAATTCGACATTTTTCAACGTATCTCGGCTATTTATGAACCGATCCTGAAATTCTTGGGTGGGTTCGTCAGGGCTCCAGACACTTAGCTGCCCCGCACCGAAAATTCAGAAAAAAGTTAGTATTTGGCCGAGATACCCTCGATTCTCGTCGGTTCTGACCGTTCTGACCAAGTTACGGATGAGACGTCGAATTGCAATGCGCGTTCTTCGGAATCGCAGACATTCGGGTCAGACCAGCAGAAAAATTGAGGAATCTTGGTTTAGAGCCAAGATAGCCAAAAATTCGACATTTTTCAAGGTATCTCGGCTATTCATGAACCGATCCTGAAATTCTTGGGTGGGTTCGTCAGGGCTCCAGACACTCAGCTGCCCCGCACCGAAAATTCAGAAAAAAGTTAGTATTTGGCCGAGAAACCCTCGATTCTCGTCGGTTCTGACCGTTCTGACCAAGTTACGGATGAGACGTCGAATTGCTATGCGCGTTCTTCCGAATCGCAGACATTCGGGTCAGACCAGCAGAAAAATTGAGGAATCTTGATTTAGAGACAAGATAGCCAGAAATTCGACATTTTTCAACGAATCTCGGCTATTTATGAACCGATCCTGAAGTTCTTGGGTGGGTTCGTCAGGGCTCCAGACACTCAGCTGCCCCGCACCGAAATTTCAGGAAAAAGTTAGTATTTGGCCGAGATACCCTCGATTCTTGTCGGTTCTGACCGTTCTGACCAAGTTGCGGATGAGACCTCAAATTGCAATGCGCGTTCGTCGGAATCGCAGACATTCGGGTCAGACCAGCAGAAAAATTGAGGAATCTTGATTTAGAGACAAGATGGCCAAAAATTCGACATTTTTCAACGTATCTCGGCTATTTATGAACCGATCCTGAAATTCTTGGGTGGGTTCGTCAGGGCTCCAGACACTCAGCTGCCCCGCACCGAAAATTCAGGAAAAAGTTAGTATTTGGCCGAGATACCCTCGATTCTTGTCGGTTCTGACCGTTCTGACCAAGTTGCGGATGAGACCTCAAATTGCAATGCGCGTTCGTCGGAATCGCAGACATTCGGGTCAGACCAGCAGGAAAATTGAGGAATCTTGATTTAGAGACAAGATAGCCAAAAATTCGACATTTTTCAACGTATCTCGGCTATTTATGAACCGATCCTGAAATTCTTGGGTGGGTTCGTCAGGGCTCCAGACACTCAGCTGCCCCGCACCGAAAATTCAGAAAAAAGTTAGTATTTGGCCGAGAAACCCTCGATTCTCGTCGGTTCTGACCGTTCTGACCAAGTTACGGACGAGACGTCGAATTGCAATGCGCGTTCTTCGGAATCGCAGACATTCGGGTCAGACCAGCAGAAAAATTGAGGAATCTTGATTTAGAGACAAGATAGCCAGAAATTCGACATTTTTCAACGAATCTCGGCTATTTATGAACCGATCCGGAAATTCTTGGGTTGGTTCGTTAGGACTCCAGACACTCAGCTGCCCCGCACCGAAAATTCAGGAAAAAGTTAGTATTTGGCCGAGATACCCTCGATTCTCGTCGGTTCTGACTGTTCTGACCAAGTTGCGGATGAGACCTCAAATTGCAATGTGCGTTCGTCGGAATCGCAGACATTCGGGTCAGACCAGCAGAAAAATTAAGGAATCTTGATTTAGAGACAAGATAGCCAGAAATTCGACATTTTTCAACGAATCTCGGCTATTTATGAACCGATCCTGAAATTCTTGGGTGGGTTCGTCAGGGCTCCAGACACTCAGCTGCCCCGCACCGAAATTTCAGGAAAAAGTTAGTATTTGGCCGAGATACCCTCGATTCTTGTCGGTTCTGACCGTTCTGACCAAGTTGCGGATGAGACCTCAAATTGCAATGCGCGTTCGTCGGAATCGCAGACATTCGGGTCAGACCAGCAGAAAAATTGAGGAATCTTGATTTAGAATCAAGATAGCCAGAAATTCGACATTTTTCAACGAATCTCGGCTATTTATGAACCGATCCTGAAAATCTTGGGTGGGTTCGACAGGGCTCCAGACACTCAGCTGCCCCGCACCGAAAATTCAGAAAAAAGTTAGTATTTGGCCGAGAAACCCTCGATTTTTGTCGGTTCTGACCGTTCTGACCAAGTTACGGATGAGACGTCGAATTGCAATGCGCGTTCTTCGGAATCGCAGACATTCGGGTCAGACCAGCAGAAAAATTGAGGAATCTTGATTCAGAATCAAGATAGCCAGAAATTCGACATTTTTCAACGAATCTCGGCTATTTATGAACCGATCCTGAAAATCTTGGGTGGGTTCGACAGGGCTCCAGACACTCAGCTGCCCCGCACCGAAAATTCAGAAAAAAGTTAGTATTTGGCCGAGAAACCCTCGATTTTTGTCGGTTCTGACCGTTCTGACCAAGTTACGGATGAGACGTCGAATTGCAATGCGCGTTCTTCGGAATCGCAGACATTCGGGTCAGACCAACAGAAAAATTGAGGAATCTTGATTTAGAGTCAAGATAGCCAGAAATTCGACATTTTTCAACGAATCTCGGCTATTTATGAACCGATCCTGAAAATCTTGGGTGGGTTCGACAGGGCTCCAGACACTTAGCTGCCCCGCACCGAAAATTCAGAAAAAAGTTAGTATTTGGCCGAGAAACCCTCGATTTTCGTCGGTTTTGACCGTTCTGACCAAGTTACGGATGGGACGTCGAATTGCAATGCGCGTTCTTCGGAATCGCAGACATTCGGGTCAGACCAGCAGAAAAATTGAGGAATCTTGATTTAGAGACAAGATAGCCAAGAATTCGACATTTTTCAACGTATCTCGGCTATTGATGAACCGATCCTGAAATTCTTGGGTGGGTTCGTCAGGGCTCCAGACACTCAGCTGCCCCGCACCGAAAATTCAGAAAAAAGTTAGTATTTGGCCGAGAAACCCTCGATTCTCGTCGGTTCTGACCGTTCTGACCAAGTTACGGATGAGACGTCGAATTGCAATGCGCGTTCTTCCGAATCGCAGACATTCGGGTCAGACCAGCAGAAAAATTGAGGAATCTTGATTTAGAGACAAGATAGCCAGAAATTCGACATTTTTCAACGAATCTCGGCTATTTATGAACCGATCCTGAAAATCTTGGGTGGGTTCGACAGGGCTCCAGACACTCAGCTGCCCCGCACCGAAAATTCAGAAAAAAGTTAGTATTTGGCCGAGAAACCTTCGATTTTTGTCGGTTCTGACCGTTCTGACCAAGTTACGGATGAGACGTCGAATTGCAATGCGCGTTCTTCGGAATCGCAGACATTCGGGTCAGACCGGCAGAAAAATTGAGGAATCTTGATTTAGAGACAAGATAGCCAAAAATTCGACATTTTTCAACGTATCTCGGCTATTTATGAACCGATCCTGAAATTCTTGGGTGGGTTCGTCAGGGCTCCAGACACTCAGCTGCCCCGCACCGGAAATTCAGAAAAAAGTTAGTATTTGGCCGAGAAACCCTCGATTCTCGTCGGTTCTGACCGTTCTGACCAAGTTACGGATGAGACGTCGAATTGCAATGCGCGTTCTTCCGAATCGCAGACATTCGGGTCAGACCAGCAGAAAAATTGAGGAATCTTGATTTAGAGACAAGATAGCCAGAAATTCGACATTTTTCAACGAATCTCGGCTATTTATGAACCGATCCTGAAATTCTTGGGTGGGTTCGTCAGGGCTCCAGACACTCAGCTGCCCCGCACCGAAAATTCAGGAAAAAGTTAGTATTTGGCCGAGAAACCCTCGATTCTCGTCGGTTCTGACCGTTCTGACCAAGTTACGGGTGAGACGTCGAATTGCAATGCGCGTTCTTCGGAATCGCAGACATTCGGGTCAGACCAACAGAAAAATTGAGGAATCTTGATTTAGAGTCAAGATAGCCAGAAATTCGACATTTTTCAACGAATCTCGGCTATTTATGAACCGATCCTGAAAATCTTGGGTGGGTTCGACAGGGCTCCAGACACTCAGCTGCCCCGCACCGAAAATTCAGAAAAAAGTTAGTATTTGGCCGAGAAACCCTCGATTTTCGTCGGTTTTGACCGTTCTGACCAAGTTACGGATGGGACGTCGAATTGCAATGCGCGTTCTTCGGAATCGCAGACATTCGGGTCAGACCAGCAGAAAAATTGAGGAATCTTGATTTAGAGACAAGATAGCCAAGAATTCGACATTTTTCAACGGATCTCGGCTATTTATGAACCGATCCTGAAATTCTTGGGTGGGTTCGACAGAAATCCAGACACTCAGCTGCCCCGCACCGAAAATTCAGAAAAAAGTTGGTATTTGGCTGAGAAACCCTCGATTCTCGTCGGTTCTGACCGTTCTGACCAAGTTACGGATGAGACCTCAAATTGCAATGCGCGTTTGTCAAAATCGCAGACATTCGGGTCAGACCAGCAGAAAAATTGAGGAATCTTGATTTGGAGACAAGATAGCCAGAAATTCGACATATTTCAACGGATCTCGGCTATTTATGAACCGATCCTGAAATTCTTGGGTGGGTTCGTCAGGGCTCCAGACACTCAGCTGCCCCGCACTGAAAATTCAGGAAAAAGTTAGTATTTGGCCGAGATACCCTCGATTCTCGTCGGTTCTGACCGTTCTGACCAAGTTACGGATGAAACGTCGAATTGCAATGCGCGTTCTTCGGAATCGCAGACATTCGGGTCAGACCAGCAGAAAAATTGAGGAATCTTGATTTAGAGACAAGATAGCCAAAAATTCGACATTTTTCAACGTATCTCGGCTATTTATGAACCGATCCTGAAATTCTTGGGTGGGTTCGTCAGGGCTCCAGACACTTAGCTGCCCCGCACCGAAAATTCAGAAAAAAGTTAGTATTTGGCCGAGATACCCTCGATTCTCGTCGGTTCTGACCGTTCTGACCAAGTTACGGATGAGACGTCGAATTGCAATGCGCGTTCTTCGGAATCGCAGACATTCGGGTCAGACCAGCAGAAAAATTGAGGAATCTTGGTTTAGAGCCAAGATCGCCAGAAATTCGACATTTTTCAACGAATCTTGGCTATTTATGAACCGATCCTGAAATTCTTGGGTGGGTTCGTCAGGGCTCCAGACACTCAGCTGCCCCGCACCGAAAATTCAGAAAAAAGTTAGTATTTGGCCGAGAAACCCTCGATTCTCGTCGGTTCTGACCGTTCTGACCAAGTTACGGATGAGACGTCGAATTGCAATGCGCGTTCTTCGGAATCGCAGACATTCGGGTCAGACCAGCAGAAAAATTGAGGAATCTTGATTCAGAGTCAAGATAGCCAGAAATTCGACATTTTTCAACGAATCTCGGCTATTTATGAACCGATCCTGAAAATCTTGGGTGGGTTCGACAGGGCTCCAGACACTCAGCTGCCCCGCACCGAAAATTTAGAAAAAAGTTAGTATTTGGCCGAGAAACCCTCGATTTTCGTCGGTTTTGACCGTTCTGACCAAGTTACGGATGGGACGTCGAATTGCAATGCGCGTTCTTCGGAATCGCAGACATTCGGGTCAGACCAGCAGAAAAATTGAGGAATCTTGATTTAGAGACAAGATAGCCAAAAATACGACATTTTTCAACGTATCTCGGCTATTTATGAACCGATCCTGAAATTCTTGGGTGGGTTCGACAGAGCTCCAGACACTCAGCTGCCCCGCACCGAAAATTCAGAAAAAAGTTGGTATTTGTTTGAGAAACCCTCGATTCTCGTCGGTTCTGACCGTTCTGACCAAGTTACGGATGAGACCTCAAATTGCAATGCGCGTTCGTCAAAATCGCAGACATTCGGGTCAGACCAGCAGAAAAATTGAGAAATCTTTATTTGGGGTCAAGATAGCCAAGAATTCGACATTTTTCAACGGATCTCGGCTATTTATGAACCGATCCTGAAATTCTTGGGTGGGTTCGACGTAGCTCCAGACACTCAGCTGCCCCGCATCGGAAATTCAGAAAAAAGTTGGTATTTGGCCGAGAAACCCTCGATTCTCGTCGGTTCTGACCGTTCTGACCAAGTTACGGATGAAACCTCAAATTGCAATGCGCGTTCGTCAAAATCGCAGACATTCGGGTCAGACCAGCAGAAAAATTGAGGAATCTTTATTCGGGGTCAAGAAAGCCAAGAATTCGACATTTTGCAACGGATCTCGGCTATTTATGAACCGATCCTGAAATTCTTGGGTGGGTTCGACAGAAATCCAGACACTCAGCTGCCCCGCACCGAAAATTCAGAAAAAAGTTGGTATTTGGCTGAGAAACCCTCGATTCTCGTCGGTTCTGACCGTTCTGACCAAGTTACGGATGAGACCTCAAATTGCAATGCGCGTTTGTCAAAATCGCAGACATTCGGGTCAGACCAGCAGAAAAATTGAGGAATCTTGATTTGGAGACAAGATAGCCAGAAATTCGACATATTTCAACGGATCTCGGCTATTTATGAACCGATCCTGAAATTCTTGGGTGGGTTCGTCAGGGCTCCAGACACTCAGCTGCCCTGCACTGAAAATTCAGGAAAAAGTTAGTGTTTGGCCGAGATACCCTCGATTCTCGTCGGTTCTGACCGTTCTGACCAAGTTACGGATGAGACGTCGAATTGCAATGCGCGTTCTTCGGAATCGCAGACATTCGGGTCAGACCAGCAGAAAAATTGAGGAATCTTGATTTAGAGACAAGATGGCCAAAAATTCGACATTTTTCAACGTATCTCGGCTATTTATGAACCGATCCTGAAATTCTTGGGTGGGTTCGTCAGGGCTCCAGACACTCAGCTGCCCCGCACTGAAAATTCAGGAAAAAGTTAGTATTTGGCCGAGATACCCTCGATTCTCGTCGGTTCTGACCGTTCTGACCAAGTTACGGATGAGACGTCGAATTGCAATGCGCGTTCTTCGGAATCGCAGACATTCGGGTCAGACCAGCAGAAAAATTGAGGAATCTGGATTTGGAGACAAGATAGCCAGAAATTCGACATATTTCAACGGATCTCGGCTATTTATGAACCGATCCTGAAATTCTTGGGTGGGTTCGTCAGGGCTCCAGACACTCAGCTGCCCCGCACCGAAAATTCAGGAAAAAGTTAGTATTTGGCCGAGAAACCCTCGATTCTCGTCGGTTCTGACCGTTCTGACAAAGTTACGGGTGAGACGTCGAATTGCAATGCGCGTTCTTCGGAATCGCAGACATTCGGGTCAGACCAACAGAAAAATTGAGGAATCTTGATTTAGAGTCAAGATAGCCAGAAATTCGACATTTTTCAACGAATCTCGGCTATTTATGAACCGATCCTGAAAATCTTGGGTGGGTTCGACAGGGCTCCAGACACTCAGCTGCCCCGCACCGAAAATTCAGAAAAAAGTTAGTATTTGGCCGAGAAACCCTCGATTTTCGTCGGTTTTGACCGTTCTGACCAAGTTACGGATGGGACGTCGAATTGCAATGCGCGTTCTTCGGAATCGCAGACATTCGGGTCAGACCAGCAGAAAAATTGAGGAATCTTGATTTAGAGACAAGATAGCCAAAAATTCGACATTTTTCAACGTATCTCGGCTATTTATGAACCGATCCTGAAATTCTTGGGTGGGTTCGACAGAGCTCCAGACACTCAGCTGCCCCGCACCGAAAGTTCAGAAAAAAGTTGGTATTTGGCTGAGAAACCCTCGATTCTCGTCGGTTCTGACCGTTCCGACCAAGTTACGGATGAAACCTCAAATTGCAATGCGCGTTCGTCAGAATCGCAGACATTCGGGTCAGACCAGCAGAAAAATTGAGGAATCTTCATTCGGGGTCAAGATAGCCAAGAATTCGACATTTTTCAACGGATCTCGGCTATTTATGAACCGATCCTGAAATTCTTGGGTGGGTTCGACAGAAATCCAGACACTCAGCTGCCCCGCACCGAAAATTCAGAAAAAAGTTGGTATTTGGCTGAGAAACCCTCGATTCTCGTCGGTTCTGACCGTTCTGACCAAGTTACGGATGAGACCTCAAATTGCAATGCGCGTTTGTCAAAATCGCAGACATTCGGGTCAGACCAGCAGAAAAATTGAGGAATCTTGATTTGGAGACAAGATAGCCAGAAATTCGACATATTTCAACGGATCTCGGCTATTTATGAACCGATCCTGAAATTCTTGGGTGGGTTCGTCAGGGCTCCAGACACTCAGCTGCCCCGCACTGAAAATTCAGGAAAAAGTTAGTATTTGGCCGAGATACCCTCGATTCTCGTCGGTTCTGACCGTTCTGACCAAGTTACGGATGAGACGTCGAATTGCAATGCGCGTTCTTCGGAATCGCAGACATTCGGGTCAGACCAGCAGAAAAATTGAGGAATCTTGATTTAGAGACAAGATAGCCAAAAATTCGACATTTTTCAACGTATCTCGGCTATTTATGAACCGATCCTGAAATTCTTGGGTGGGTTCGTCAGGGCTCCAGACACTTAGCTGCCCCGCACCGAAAATTCAGAGAAAAGTTAGTATTTGGCCGAGATACCCTCGATTCTCGTCGGTTCTGATTGTTCTGACCAAGTTACGGATGAGACGTCGAATTGCAATGCGCGTTCTTCGGAATCGCAGACATTCGGGTCAGACCAGCAGAAAAATTGAGGAATCTTGGTTTAGAGCCAAGATAGCCAGAAATTCGACATTTTTCAACGAATCTCGGCTATTTATGAACCGATCCTGAAAATCTTGGGTGGGTTCGACAGGGCTCCAGACACTCAGCTGCCCCGCACCGAAAATTCAGAAAAAAGTTAGTATTTGGCCGAGAAACCCTCGATTTTCGTCGGTTTTGACCGTTCTGACCAAGTTACGGATGGGACGTCGAATTGCAATGCGCGTTCTTCGGAATCGCAGACATTCGGGTCAGACCAGCAGAAAAATTGAGGAATCTTGATTTAGAGACAAGATAGCCAAAAATTCGACATTTTTCAACGTATCTCGGCTATTTATGAACCGATCCTGAAATTCTTGGGTGGGTTCGACAGAGCTCCAGACACTCAGCTGCCCCGCACCGAAAATTCAGAAAAAAGTTGGTATTTGGCTGAGAAACCCTCGATTCTCGTCGGTTCTGACCGTTCTGACCAAGTTACGGATGAGACGTCGAATTGCAATGCGCGTTCTTCGGAATCGCAGACATTCGGGTCAGACCAGCAGAAAAATTGAGGAATCTTGATTTAGAGTCAAGATAGCCAGAAATTCGACATTTTTCAACGAATCTCGGCTATTTATGAACCGATCCTGAAAATCTTGGGTGGGTTCGACAGGGCTCCAGACACTCAGCTGCCCCGCACCGAAAATTCAGAAAAAAGTTAGTATTTGGCCGAGAAACCCTCGATTTTCGTCGGTTTTGACCGTTCTGACCAAGTTACGGATGGGACGTCGAATTGCAATGCGCGTTCTTCGGAATCGCAGACATTCGGGTCAGACCAGCAGAAAAATTGAGGAATCTTGATTTAGAGACAAGATAGCCAAAAATTCGACATTTTTCAACGTATCTCGGCTATTTATGAACCGATCCTGAAATTCTTGGGTGGGTTCGACAGAGCTCCAGACACTCAGCTGCCCCGCACCGAAAATTCAGAAAAAAGTTGGTATTTGGCTGAGAAACCCTCGATTCTCGTCGGTTCTGACCGTTCTGACCAAGTTACGGATGAGACCTCAAATTGCAATGCGCGTTTGTCAAAATCGCAGACATTCGGGTCAGACCAGCAGAAAAATTGAGGAATCTTGATTTGGAGACAAGATAGCCAGAAATTCGACATATTTCAACGGATCTCGGCTATTTATGAACCGATCCTGAAATTCTTGGGTGGGTTCGTCAGGGCTCCAGACACTCAGCTGCCCCGCACTGAAAATTCAGGAAAAAGTTAGTATTTGGCCGAGATACCCTCGATTCTCGTCGGTTCTGACCGTTCTGACCAAGTTACGGATGAGACGTCGAATTGCAATGCGCGTTCTTCGGAATCGCAGACATTCGGGTCAGACCAGCAGAAAAATTGAGGAATCTTGATTTAGAGACAAGATAGCCAAAAATTCGACATTTTTCAACGTATCTCGGCTATTTATGAACCGATCCTGAAATTCTTGGGTGGGTTCGTCAGGGCTCCAGACACTTAGCTGCCCCGCACCGAAAATTCAGAGAAAAGTTAGTATTTGGCCGAGATACCCTCGATTCTCGTCGGTTCTGATTGTTCTGACCAAGTTACGGATGAGACGTCGAATTGCAATGCGCGTTCTTCGGAATCGCAGACATTCGGGTCAGACCAGCAGAAAAATTGAGGAATCTTGGTTTAGAGCCAAGATAGCCAGAAATTCGACATTTTTCAACGAATCTCGGCTATTTATGAACCGATCCTGAAAATCTTGGGTGGGTTCGACAGGGCTCCAGACACTCAGCTGCCCCGCACCGAAAATTCAGAAAAAAGTTAGTATTTGGCCGAGAAACCCTCGATTTTCGTCGGTTTTGACCGTTCTGACCAAGTTACGGATGGGACGTCGAATTGCAATGCGCGTTCTTCGGAATCGCAGACATTCGGGTCAGACCAGCAGAAAAATTGAGGAATCTTGATTTAGAGACAAGATAGCCAAAAATTCGACATTTTTCAACGTATCTCGGCTATTTATGAACCGATCCTGAAATTCTTGGGTGGGTTCGACAGAGCTCCAGACACTCAGCTGCCCCGCACCGAAAATTCAGAAAAAAGTTGGTATTTGGCTGAGAAACCCTCGATTCTCGTCGGTTCTGACCGTTCTGACCAAGTTACGGATGAGACGTCGAATTGCAATGCGCGTTCTTCGGAATCGCAGACATTCGGGTCAGACCAGCAGAAAAATTGAGGAATCTTGATTTAGAGTCAAGATAGCCAGAAATTCGACATTTTTCAACGAATCTCGGCTATTTATGAACCGATCCTGAAAATCTTGGGTGGGTTCGACAGGGCTCCAGACACTCAGCTGCCCCGCACCGAAAATTCAGAAAAAAGTTAGTATTTGGCCGAGAAACCCTCGATTTTCGTCGGTTTTGACCGTTCTGACCAAGTTACGGATGGGACGTCGAATTGCAATGCGCGTTCTTCGGAATCGCAGACATTCGGGTCAGACCAGCAGAAAAATTGAGGAATCTTGATTTAGAGACAAGATAGCCAAAAATTCGACATTTTTCAACGTATCTCGGCTATTTATGAACCGATCCTGAAATTCTTGGGTGGGTTCGACAGAGCTCCAGACACTCAGCTGCCCCGCACCGAAAATTCAGAAAAAAGTTGGTATTTGGCTGAGAAACCCTCGATTCTCGTCGGTTCTGACCGTTCTGACCAAGTTACGGATGAGACCTCAAATTGCAATGCGCGTTCGTCAAAATCGCAGACATTCGGGTCAGACCAGCAGAAAAATTGAGAAATCTTTATTTGGGGTCAAGATAGCCAAGAATTCGACATTTTTCAACGGATCTCGGCTATTTATGAACCGATCCTGAAATTCTTGGGTGGGTTCGACGTAGCTCCAGACACTCAGCTGCCCCGCATCGGAAATTCAGAAAAAAGTTGGTATTTGGCCGAGAAACCCTCGATTCTCGTCGGTTCTGACCGTTCTGACCAAGTTACGGATGAAACCTCAAATTGCAATGCGCGTTCGTCAAAATCGCAGACATTCGGGTCAGACCAGCAGAAAAATTGAGGAATCTTTATTCGGGGTCAAGATAGCCAAGAATTCGACATTTTTCAACGGATCTCGGCTATTTATGAACCGATCCTGAAATTCTTGGGTGGGTTCGACAGAAATCCAGACACTCAGCTGCCCCGCACCGAAAATTCAGAAAAAAGTCGGTATTTGGCTGAGAAACCCTCGATTCTCGTCGGTTCTGACCGTTCTGACCAAGTTACGGATGAGACCTCAAATTGCAATGCGCGTTTGTCAAAATCGCAGACATTCGGGTCAGACCAGCAGAAAAATTGAGGAATCTTGATTTGGAGACAAGATAGCCAAAAATTCGACATTTTTCAACGTATCTCGGCTATTTATGAACCGATCCTGAAATTCTTGGGTGGGTTCGTCAGGGCTCCAGACACTTAGCTGCCCCGCACCGAAAATTCAGAAAAAAGTTAGTATTTGGCCGAGATACCCTCGATTCTCGTCGGTTCTGACCGTTCTGACCAAGTTACGGATGAGACGTCGAATTGCAATGCGCGTTCTTCGGAATCGCAGACATTCGGGTCAGACCAGCAGAAAAATTGAGAAATCTTTATTTGGGGTCAAGATAGCCAAGAATTCGACATTTTTCAACGGATCTCGGCTATTTATGAACCGATCCTGAAATTCTTGGATGGGTTCGTCAGGGCTCCAGACACTCAGCTGCCCCGCACCGAAAATTCAGGAAAAAGTTAGTATTTGGCCGAGAAACCCTCGATTCTCGTCGGTTCTGACCGTTCTGACCAAGTTACGGGTGAGACGTCGAATTGCAATGCGCGTTCTTCGGAATCGCAGACATTCGGGTCAGACCAACAGAAAAATTGAGGAATCTTGATTTAGAGTCAAGATAGCCAGAAATTCGACATTTTTCAACGAATCTCGGCTATTTATGAACCGATCCTGAAAATCT
This sequence comes from Diprion similis, assembly GCF_021155765.1. Classification (NCBI taxonomy): domain Eukaryota; kingdom Metazoa; phylum Arthropoda; class Insecta; order Hymenoptera; family Diprionidae; genus Diprion; species Diprion similis. The sequence goes on along the minus strand of NC_060105.1, from coordinate 14,501,994 downwards.
TGGGTGGGTTCGACAGGGCTCCAGACACTCAGCTGCCCCGCACCGAAAATTCAGAAAAAAGTTAGTATTTGGCCGAGAAACCCTCGATTTTCGTCGGTTTTGACCGTTCTGACCAAGTTACGGATGGGACGTCGAATTGCAATGCGCGTTCTTCGGAATCGCAGACATTCGGGTCAGACCAGCAGAAAAATTGAGGAATCTTGATTTAGAGACAAGATAGCCAAAAATTCGACATTTTTCAACGTATCTCGGCTATTTATGAACCGATCCTGAAATTCTTGGGTGGGTTCGACAGAGCTCCAGACACTCAGCTGCCCCGCACCGAAAATTCAGAAAAAAGTTGGTATTTGGCTGAGAAACCCTCGATTCTCGTCGGTTCTGACCGTTCTGACCAAGTTACGGATGAAACCTCAAATTGCAATGCGCGTTCGTCAAAATCGCAGACATTCGGGTCAGACCAGCAGAAAAATTGAGGAATCTTCATTCGGGGTCAAGATAGCCAAGGATTCGACATTTTTCAACGGATCTCGGCTATTTATGAACCGATCCTGAAATTCTTGGGTGGGTTCGACAGAAATCCAGACACTCAGCTGCCCCGCACCGAAAATTCAGAAAAAAGTTGGTATTTGGCTGAGAAACCCTCGATTCTCGTCGGTTCTGACCGTTCTGACCAAGTTACGGATGAGACCTCAAATTGCAATGCGCGTTTGTCAAAATCGCAGACATTCGGGTCAGACCAGCAGAAAAATTGAGGAATCTTGATTTGGAGACAAGATAGCCAGAAATTCGACATATTTCAACGGATCTCGGCTATTTATGAACCGATCCTGAAATTCTTGGGTGGGTTCGTCAGGGCTCCAGACACTCAGCTGCCCCGCACTGAAAATTCAGGAAAAAGTTAGTATTTGGCCGAGATACCCTCGATTCTCGTCGGTTCTGACCGTTCTGACCAAGTTACGGATGAGACGTCGAATTGCAATGCGCGTTCTTCGGAATCGCAGACATTCGGGTCAGACCAGCAGAAAAATTGAGGAATCTTGATTTAGAGACAAGATAGCCAAAAATTCGACATTTTTCAACGTATCTCGGCTATTTATGAACCGATCCTGAAATTCTTGGGTGGGTTCGACAGAGCTCCAGACACTCAGCTGCCCCGCACCGAAAATTCAGAAAAAAGTTGGTATTTGGCTGAGAAACCCTCGATTCTCGTCGGTTCTGACCGTTCTGACCAAGTTACGGATGAGACCTTAAATTGCAATGCGCGTTCGTCAAAATCGCAGACATTCGGGTCAGACCAGCAGAAAAATTGAGAAATCTTTATTTGGGGTCAAGATAGCCAAGAATTCGACATTTTTCAACGGATCTCGGCTATTTATGAACCGATCCTGAAATTCTTGGGTGGGTTCGACGTAGCTCCAGACACTCAGCTGCCCCGCATCGGAAATTCAGAAAAAAGTTGGTATTTGGCCGAGAAACCCTCGATTCTCGTCGGTTCTGACCGTTCTGACCAAGTTACGGATGAAACCTCAAATTGCAATGCGCGTTCGTCAAAATCGCAGACATTCGGGTCAGACCAGCAAAAAAATTGAGGAATCTTTATTCGGGGTCAAGATAGCCAAGAATTCGACATTTTTCAACGGATCTCGGCTATTTATGAACCGATCCTGAAATTCTTGGGTGGGTTCGACGTAGCTCCAGACACTCAGCTGCCCCGCATCGGAAATTCAGAAAAAAGTTGGTATTTGGCCGAGAAACCCTCGATTCTCGTCGGTTCTGACCGTTCTGACCAAGTTACGGATGAGACCTCAAATTGCAATGCGCGTTTGTCAAAATCGCAGACATTCGGGTCAGACCAGCAGAAAAATTGAGGAATCTTGATTTGGAGACAAGATAGCCAGAAATTCGACATATTTCAACGGATCTCGGCTATTTATAAACCGATCCTGAAATTCTTGGGTGGGTTCGACAGAAATCCAGACACTTAGCTGCCCCGCACCGAAAATTCAGAAAAAAGTTGGTATTTGGCTGAGAAACCCTCGATTCTCGTCGGTTCTGACCGTTCTGACCAAGTTACGGATGAGACCTCAAATTGCAATGCGCGTTTGTCAAAATCGCAGACATTCGGGTCAGACCAGCAGAAAAATTGAGGAATCTTGATTTGGAGACAAGATAGCCAGAAATTCGACATATTTCAACGGATCTCGGCTATTTATGAACCGATCCTGAAATTCTTGGGTGGGTTCGTCAGGGCTCCAGACACTCAGCTGCCCCGCTCTGAAAATTCAGGAAAAAGTTAGTATTTGGCCGAGATACCCTTGATTCTCGTCGGTTCTGACCGTTCTGACCAAGTTACGGATGAGACGTCGAATTGCAATGCGCGTTCTTCGGAATCGCAGACATTCGGGTCAGACCAGCAGAAAAATTGAGGAATCTTGATTTAGAGACAAGATAGCCAAAAATTCGACATTTTTCAACGTATCTCGGCTATTTATGAACCGATCCTGAAATTCTTGGGTGGGTTCGTCAGGGCTCCAGACACTTAGCTGCCCCGCACCGAAAATTCAGAAAAAAGTTAGTATTTGGCCGAGATACCCTCGATTCTCGTCGGTTCTGATTGTTCTGACCAAGTTACGGATGAGACGTCGGATTGCAATGCGCGTTCTTCGGAATCGCAGACATTCGGGTCAGACCAGCAGAAAAATTGAGGAATCTTGGTTTAGAGCCAAGATAGCCAGAAATTCGACATTTTTCAACGAATTTTGGCTATTTATGAACCGATCCTGAAATTTTTGGGTGGGTTCGTCAGGGCTCCAGACACTCAGCTGCCCCGCACCGAAAATTCAGAAAAAAGTTAGTATTTGGCCGAGAAACCCTCGATTCTCGTCGGTTCTGACCGTTCTGACCAAGTTACGGATGAGACGTCGAATTGCAATGCGCGTTCTTCGGAATCGCAGACATTCGGGTCAGACCAGCAGAAAAATTGAGGAATCTTGATTTAGAGTCAAGATAGCCAAGAATTCGACATTTTTCAACGGATCTCGGCTATTTATGAACCGATCCTGAAATTCTTGGATGGGTTCGTCAGGGCTCCAGACACTCAGCTGCCCCGCACCGAAAATTCAGGAAAAAGTTAGTATTTGGCCGAGAAACCCTCGATTCTCGTCGGTTCTGACCGTTCTGACCAAGTTACGGGTGAGACGTCGAATTGCAATGCGCGTTCTTCGGAATCGCAGACATTCGGGTCAGACCAACAGAAAAATTGAGGAATCTTGATTTAGAGTCAAGATAGCCAGAAATTCGACATTTTTCAACGAATCTCGGCTATTTATGAACCGATCCTGAAAATCTTGGGTGGGTTCGACAGGGCTCCAGACACTCAGCTGCCCCGCACCGAAAATTCATAAAAAAGTTAGTATTTGGCCGAGAAACCCTCGATTTTCGTCGGTTTTGACCGTTCTGACCAAGTTACGGATGGGACGTCGAATTGCAATGCGCGTTCTTCGGAATCGCAGACATTCGGGTCAGACCAGCAGAAAAATTGAGGAATCTTGATTTAGAGACAAGATAGCCAAAAATTCGACATTTTTCAACGTATCTCGGCTATTTATGAACCGATCCTGAAATTCTTGGGTGGGTTCGACAGAGCTCCAGACACTCAGCTGCCCCGCACCGAAAATTCAGAAAAAAGTTGGTATTTGGCTGAGAAACCCTCGATTCTCGTCGGTTCTGACCGTTCTGACCAAGTTACGGATGAAACCTCAAATTGCAATGCGCGTTCGTCAAAATCGCAGACATTCGGGTCAGACCAGCAGAAAAATTGAGGAATCTTCATTCGGGGTCAAGATAGCCAAGAATTCGACATTTTTCAACGGATCTCGGCTATTTATGAACCGATCCTGAAATTCTTGGGTGGGTTCGACAGAAATCCAGACACTCAGCTGCCCCGCACCGAAAATTCAGAAAAAAGTTGGTATTTGGCTGAGAAACCCTCGATTCTCGTCGGTTCTGACCGTTCTGACCAAGTTACGGATGAGACCTCAAATTGCAATGCGCGTTTGTCAAAATCGCAGACATTCGGGTCAGACCAGCAGAAAAATTGAGGAATCTTGATTTGGAGACAAGATAGCCAGAAATTCGACATATTTCAACGGATCTCGGCTATTTATGAACCGATCCTGAAATTCTTGGGTGGGTTCGTCAGGGCTCCAGACACTCAGCTGCCCCGCACTGAAAATTCAGGAAAAAGTTAGTATTTGGCCGAGATACCCTCGATTCTCGTCGGTTCTGACCGTTCTGACCAAGTTACGGATGAGACGTCGAATTGCAATGCGCGTTCTTCGGAATCGCAGACATTCGGGTCAGACCAGCAGAAAAATTGAGGAATCTTGATTTAGAGACAAGATAGCCAAAAATTCGACATTTTTCAACGTATCTCGGCTATTTATGAACCGATCCTGAAATTCTTGGGTGGGTTCGACAGAGCTCCAGACACTCAGCTGCCCCGCACCGAAAATTCAGAAAAAAGTTGGTATTTGGCTGAGAAACCCTCGATTCTCGTCGGTTCTGACCGTTCTGACCAAGTTACGGATGAGACCTTAAATTGCAATGCGCGTTCGTCAAAATCGCAGACATTCGGGTCAGACCAGCAGAAAAATTGAGAAATCTTTATTTGGGGTCAAGATAGCCAAGAATTCGACATTTTTCAACGGATCTCGGCTATTTATGAACCGATCCTGAAATTCTTGGGTGGGTTCGACGTAGCTCCAGACACTCAGCTGCCCCGCATCGGAAATTCAGAAAAAAGTTGGTATTTGGCCGAGAAACCCTCGATTCTCGTCGGTTCTGACCGTTCTGACCAAGTTACGGATGAAACCTCAAATTGCAATGCGCGTTCGTCAAAATCGCAGACATTCGGGTCAGACCAGCAAAAAAATTGAGGAATCTTTATTCGGGGTCAAGATAGCCAAGAATTCGACATTTTTCAACGGATCTCGGCTATTTATGAACCGATCCTGAAATTCTTGGGTGGGTTCGACGTAGCTCCAGACACTCAGCTGCCCCGCATCGGAAATTCAGAAAAAAGTTGGTATTTGGCCGAGAAACCCTCGATTCTCGTCGGTTCTGACCGTTCTGACCAAGTTACGGATGAAACCTCAAATTGCAATGCGCGTTCGTCAAAATCGCAGACATTCGGGTCAGACCAGCAGAAAAATTGAGGAATCTTTATTCGGGGTCAAGATAGCCAAGAATTCGACATTTTTCAACGGATCTCGGCTATTTATGAACCGATCCTGAAATTCTTGGGTGGGTTCGACAGAAATCCAGACACTCAGCTGCCCCGCACCGAAAATTCAGAAAAAAGTTGGTATTTGGCTGAGAAACCCTCGATTCTCGTCGGTTCTGACCGTTCTGACCAAGTTACGGATGAGACCTCAAATTGCAATGCGCGTTTGTCAAAATCGCAGACATTCGGGTCAGACCAGCAGAAAAATTGAGGAATCTTGATTTGGAGACAAGATAGCCAGAAATTCGACATATTTCAACGGATCTCGGCTATTTATGAACCGATCCTGAAATTCTTGGGTGGGTTCGACAGAAATCCAGACACTTAGCTGCCCCGCACCGAAAATTCAGAAAAAAGTTGGTATTTGGCTGAGAAACCCTCGATTCTCGTCGGTTCTGACCGTTCTGACCAAGTTACGGATGAGACCTCAAATTGCAATGCGCGTTTGTCAAAATCGCAGACATTCGGGTCAGACCAGCAGAAAAATTGAGGAATCTTGATTTGGAGACAAGATAGCCAGAAATTCGACATATTTCAACGGATCTCGGCTATTTATGAACCGATCCTGAAATTCTTGGGTGGGTTCGTCAGGGCTCCAGACACTCAGCTGCCCCGCTCTGAAAATTCAGGAAAAAGTTAGTATTTGGCCGAGATACCCTCGATTCTCGTCGGTTCTGACCGTTCTGACCAAGTTACGGATGAGACGTCGAATTGCAATGCGCGTTCTTCGGAATCGCAGACATTCGGGTCAGACCAGCAGAAAAATTGAGGAATCTTGATTTAGAGACAAGATAGCCAAAAATTCGACATTTTTCAACGTATCTCGGCTATTTATGAACCGATCCTGAAATTCTTGGGTGGGTTCGTCAGGGCTCCAGACACTTAGCTGCCCCGCACCGAAAATTCAGAAAAAAGTTAGTATTTGGCCGAGATACCCTCGATTCTCGTCGGTTCTGATTGTTCTGACCAAGTTACGGATGAGACGTCGGATTGCAATGCGCGTTCTTCGGAATCGCAGACATTCGGGTCAGACCAGCAGAAAAATTGAGGAATCTTGGTTTAGAGCCAAGATAGCCAGAAATTCGACATTTTTCAACGAATTTTGGCTATTCATGAACCGATCCTGAAATTTTTGGGTGGGTTCGTCAGGGCTCCAGACACTCAGCTGCCCCGCACCGAAAATTCAGAAAAAAGTTAGTATTTGGCCGAGAAACCCTCGATTCTCGTCGGTTCTGACCGTTCTGACCAAGTTACGGATGAGACGTCGAATTGCAATGCGCGTTCTTCGGAATCGCAGACATTCGGGTCAGACCAGCAGAAAAATTGAGGAATCTTGATTTAGAGTCAAGATAGCCAGAAATTCGACATTTTTCAACGAATCTCGGCTATTTATGAACCGATCCTGAAAATCTTGGGTGGGTTCGACAGGGCTCCAGACACTCAGCTGCCCCGCACCGAAAATTCAGAAAAAAGTTAGTATTTGGCCGAGAAACCCTCGATTTTCGTCGGTTTTGACCGTTCTGACCAAGTTACGGATGGGACGTCGAATTGCAATGCGCGTTCTTCGGAATCGCAGACATTCGGGTCAGACCAGCAGAAAAATTGAGGAATCTTGATTTAGAGACAAGATAGCCAAAAATTCGACATTTTTCAACGTATCTCGGCTATTTATGAACCGATCCTGAAATTCTTGGGTGGGTTCGACAGAGCTCCAGACACTCAGCTGCCCCGCACCGAGAATTCAGAAAAAAGTTGGTATTTGGCTGAGAAACCCTCGATTCTCGTCGGTTCTGACCGTTCTGACCAAGTTACGGATGAGACCTTAAATTGCAATGCGCGTTCGTCAAAATCGCAGACATTCGGGTCAGACCAGCAGAAAAATTGAGAAATCTTTATTTGGGGTCAAGATAGCCAAGAATTCGACATTTTTCAACGGATCTCGGCTATTTATGAACCGATCCTGAAATTCTTGGGTGGGTTCGACGTAGCTCCAGACACTCAGCTGCCCCGCATCGGAAATTCAGAAAAAGGTTGGTATTTGGCCGAGAAACCCTCGATTCTCGTCGGTTCTGACCGTTCTGACCAAGTTACGGATGAAACCTCAAATTGCAATGCGCGTTCGTCAAAATCGCAGACATTCGGGTCAGACCAGCAGAAAAATTGAGGAATCTTTATTCGGGGTCAAGATAGCCAAGAATTCGACATTTTTCAACGGATCTCGGCTATTTATGAACCGATCCTGAAATTCTTGGGTGGGTTCGACAGAAATCCAGACACTCAGCTGCCCCGCACCGAAAATTCAGAAAAAAGTTGGTATTTGGCTGAGAAACCCTCGATTCTCGTCGGTTCTGACCGTTCTGACCAAGTTACGGATGAGACCTCAAATTGCAATGCGCGTTTGTCAAAATCGCAGACATTCGGGTCAGACCAGCAGAAAAATTGAGGAATCTTGATTTGGAGACAAGATAGCCAAAAATTCGACATTTTTCAACGTATCTCGGCTATTTATGAACCGATCCTGAAATTCTTGGGTGGGTTCGTCAGGGCTCCAGACACTTAGCTGCCCCGCACCGAAAATTCAGAAAAAAGTTAGTATTTGGCCGAGATACCCTCGATTCTCGTCGGTTCTGACCGTTCTGACCAAGTTACGGATGAGACGTCGAATTGCAATGCGCGTTCTTCGGAATCGCAGACATTCGGGTCAGACCAGCAGAAAAATTGAGAAATCTTTATTTGGGGTCAAGATAGCCAAGAATTCGACATTTTTCAACGGATCTCGGCTATTTATGAACCGATCCTGAAATTCTTGGATGGGTTCGTCAGGGCTCCAGACACTCAGCTGCCCCGCACCGAAAATTCAGGAAAAAGTTAGTATTTGGCCGAGAAACCCTCGATTCTCGTCGGTTCTGACCGTTCTGACCAAGTTACGGGTGAGACGTCGAATTGCAATGCGCGTTCTTCGGAATCGCAGACATTCGGGTCAGACCAACAGAAAAATTGAGGAATCTTGATTTAGAGTCAAGATAGCCAGAAATTCGACATTTTTCAACGAATCTCGGCTATTTATGAACCGATCCTGAAAATCTTGGGTGGGTTCGACAGGGCTCCAGACACTCAGCTGCCCCGCACCGAAAATTCAGAAAAAAGTTAGTATTTGGCCGAGAAACCCTCGATTTTCGTCGGTTTTGACCGTTCTGACCAAGTTACGGATGGGACGTCGAATTGCAATGCGCGTTCTTCGGAATCGCAGACATTCGGGTCAGACCAGCAGAAAAATTGAGGAATCTTGATTTAGAGACAAGATAGCCAAAAATTCGACATTTTTCAACGTATCTCGGCTATTTATGAACCGATCCTGAAATTCTTGGGTGGGTTCGACAGAGCTCCAGACACTCAGCTGCCCCGCACCGAAAATTCAGAAAAAAGTTGGTATTTGGCTGAGAAACCCTCGATTCTCGTCGGTTCTGACCGTTCTGACCAAGTTACGGATGAAACCTCAAATTGCAATGCGCGTTCGTCAAAATCGCAGACATTCGGGTCAGACCAGCAGAAAAATTGAGGAATCTTCATTCGGGGTCAAGATAGCCAAGAATTCGACATTTTTCAACGGATCTCGGCTATTTATGAACCGATCCTGAAATTCTTGGGTGGGTTCGACAGAAATCCAGACACTCAGCTGCCCCGCACCGAAAATTCAGAAAAAAGTTGGTATTTGGCTGAGAAACCCTCGATTCTCGTCGGTTCTGACCGTTCTGACCAAGTTACGGATGAGACCTCAAATTGCAATGCGCGTTTGTCAAAATCGCAGACATTCGGGTCAGACCAGCAGAAAAATTGAGGAATCTTGATTTGGAGACAAGATAGCCAGAAATTCGACATATTTCAACGGATCTCGGCTATTTATGAACCGATCCTGAAATTCTTGGGTGGGTTCGTCAGGGCTCCAGACACTCAGCTGCCCCGCACTGAAAATTCAGGAAAAAGTTAGTATTTGGCCGAGATACCCTCGATTCTCGTCGGTTCTGACCGTTCTGACCAAGTTACGGATGAGACGTCGAATTGCAATGCGCGTTCTTCGGAATCGCAGACATTCGGGTCAGACCAGCAGAAAAATTGAGGAATCTTGATTTAGAGACAAGATAGCCAAAAATTCGACATTTTTCAACGTATCTCGGCTATTTATGAACCGATCCTGAAATTCTTGGGTGGGTTCGACAGAGCTCCAGACACTCAGCTGCCCCGCACCGAAAATTCAGAAAAAAGTTGGTATTTGGCTGAGAAACCCTCGATTCTCGTCGGTTCTGACCGTTCTGACCAAGTTACGGATGAGACCTTAAATTGCAATGCGCGTTCGTCAAAATCGCAGACATTCGGGTCAGACCAGCAGAAAAATTGAGAAATCTTTATTTGGGGTCAAGATAGCCAAGAATTCGACATTTTTCAACGGATCTCGGCTATTTATGAACCGATCCTGAAATTCTTGGGTGGGTTCGACGTAGCTCCAGACACTCAGCTGCCCCGCATCGGAAATTCAGAAAAAAGTTGGTATTTGGCCGAGAAACCCTCGATTCTCGTCGGTTCTGACCGTTCTGACCAAGTTACGGATGAAACCTCAAATTGCAATGCGCGTTCGTCAAAATCGCAGACATTCGGGTCAGACCAGCAAAAAAATTGAGGAATCTTTATTCGGGGTCAAGATAGCCAAGAATTCGACATTTTTCAACGGATCTCGGCTATTTATCTACCGATCCTGGAATTCTTGGGTGGGTTCGACGTAGCTCCAGACACTCAGCTGCCCCGCATCGGAAATTCAGAAAAAAGTTGGTATTTGGCCGAGAAACCCTCGATTCTCGTCGGTTCTGACCGTTCTGACCAAGTTACGGATGAAACCTCAAATTGCAATGCGCGTTCGTCAAAATCGCAGACATTCGGGTCAGACCAGCAGAAAAATTGAGGAATCTTCATTCGGGGTCAAGATAGCCAAGAATTCGACATTTTTCAACGGATCTCGGCTATTTATGAACCGATCCTGAAATTCTTGGGTGGGTTCGACAGAAATCCAGACACTCAGCTGCCCCGCACCGAAAATTCAGAAAAAAGTTGGTATTTGGCTGAGAAACCCTCGATTCTCGTCGGTTCTGACCGTTCTGACCAAGTTACGGATGAGACCTCAAATTGCAATGCGCGTTTGTCAAAATCGCAGACATTCGGGTCAGACCAGCAGAAAAATTGAGGAATCTTGATTTGGAGACAAGATAGCCAAAAATTCGACATTTTTCAACGTATCTCGGCTATTTATGAACCGATCCTGAAATTCTTGGGTGGGTTCGTCAGGGCTCCAGACACTTAGCTGCCCCGCACCGAAAATTCAGAAAAAAGTTAGTATTTGGCCGAGATACCCTCGATTCTCGTCGGTTCTGACCGTTCTGACCAAGTTACGGATGAGACGTCGAATTGCAATGCGCGTTCTTCGGAATCGCAGACATTCGGGTCAGACCAGCAGAAAAATTGAGAAATCTTTATTTGGGGTCAAGATAGCCAAGAATTCGACATTTTTCAACGGATCTCGGCTATTTATGAACCGATCCTGAAATTCTTGGATGGGTTCGTCAGGGCTCCAGACACTCAGCTGCCCCGCACCGAAAATTCAGGAAAAAGTTAGTATTTGGCCGAGAAACCCTCGATTCTCGTCGGTTCTGACCGTTCTGACCAAGTTACGGGTGAGACGTCGAATTGCAATGCGCGTTCTTCGGAATCGCAGACATTCGGGTCAGACCAACAGAAAAATTGAGGAATCTTGATTTAGAGTCAAGATAGCCAGAAATTCGACATTTTTCAACGAATCTCGGCTATTTATGAACCGATCCTGAAAATCTTGGGTGGGTTCGACAGGGCTCCAGACACTCAGCTGCCCCGCACCGAAAATTCAGAAAAAAGTTAGTATTTGGCCGAGAAACCCTCGATTTTCGTCGGTTTTGACCGTTCTGACCAAGTTACGGATGAAACCTCAAATTGCAATGCGCGTTCGTCAAAATCGCAGACATTCGGGTCAGACCAGCAAAAAAATTGAGGAATCTTTATTCGGGGTCAAGATAGCCAAGAATTCGACATTTTTCAACGGATCTCGGCTATTTATCTACCGATCCTGAAATTCTTGGGTGGGTTCGACGTAGCTCCAGACACTCAGCTGCCCCGCATCGGAAATTCAGAAAAAAGTTGGTATTTGGCCGAGAAACCCTCGATTCTCGTCGGTTCTGACCGTTCTGACCAAGTTACGGATGAAACCTCAAATTGCAATGCGCGTTCGTCAAAATCGCAGACATTCGGGTCAGACCAGCAGAAAAATTGAGGAATCTTCATTCGGGGTCAAGATAGCCAAGAATTCGACATTTTTCAACGGATCTCGGCTATTTATGAACCGATCCTGAAATTCTTGGGTGGGTTCGACAGAAATCCAGACACTCAGCTGCCCCGCACCGAAAATTCAGAAAAAAGTTGGTATTTGGCTGAGAAACCCTCGATTCTCGTCGGTTCTGACCGTTCTGACCAAGTTACGGATGAGACCTCAAATTGCAATGCGCGTTTGTCAAAATCGCAGACATTCGGGTCAGACCAGCAGAAAAATTGAGGAATCTTGATTTGGAGACAAGATAGCCAAAAATTCGACATTTTTCAACGTATCTCGGCTATTTATGAACCGATCCTGAAATTCTTGGGTGGGTTCGTCAGGGCTCCAGACACTTAGCTGCCCCGCACCGAAAATTCAGAAAAAAGTTAGTATTTGGCCGAGATACCCTCGATTCTCGTCGGTTCTGACCGTTCTGACCAAGTTACGGATGAGACGTCGAATTGCAATGCGCGTTCTTCGGAATCGCAGACATTCGGGTCAGACCAGCAGAAAAATTGAGAAATCTTTATTTGGGGTCAAGATAGCCAAGAATTCGACATTTTTCAACGGATCTCGGCTATTTATGAACCGATCCTGAAATTCTTGGATGGGTTCGTCAGGGCTCCAGACACTCAGCTGCCCCGCACCGAAAATTCAGGAAAAAGTTAGTATTTGGCCGAGAAACCCTCGATTCTCGTCGGTTCTGACCGTTCTGACCAAGTTACGGGTGAGACGTCGAATTGCAATGCGCGTTCTTCGGAATCGCAGACATTCGGGTCAGACCAACAGAAAAATTGAGGAATCTTGATTTAGAGTCAAGATAGCCAGAAATTCGACATTTTTCAACGAATCTCGGCTATTTATGAACCGATCCTGAAAATCTTGGGTGGGTTCGACAGGGCTCCAGACACTCAGCTGCCCCGCACCGAAAATTCAGAAAAAAGTTAGTATTTGGCCGAGAAACCCTCGATTTTCGTCGGTTTTGACCGTTCTGACCAAGTTACGGATGGGACGTCGAATTGCAATGCGCGTTCTTCGGAATCGCAGACATTCGGGTCAGACCAGCAGAAAAATTGAGGAATCTTGATTTAGAGACAAGATAGCCAAAAATTCGACATTTTTCAACGTATCTCGGCTATTTATGAACCGATCCTGAAATTCTTGGGTGGGTTCGACAGAGCTCCAGACACTCAGCTGCCCCGCACCGAAAATTCAGAAAAAAGTTGGTATTTGGCTGAGAAACCCTCGATTCTCGTCGGTTCTGACCGTTCTGACCAAGTTACGGATGAAACCTCAAATTGCAATGCGCGTTCGTCAAAATCGCAGACATTCGGGTCAGACCAGCAGAAAAATTGAGGAATCTTCATTCGGGGTCAAGATAGCCAAGAATTCGACATTTTTCAACGGATCTCGGCTATTTATGAACCGATCCTGAAATTCTTGGGTGGGTTCGACAGAAATCCAGACACTCAGCTGCCCCGCACCGAAAATTCAGAAAAAAGTTGGTATTTGGCTGAGAAACCCTCGATTCTCGTCGGTTCTGACCGTTCTGACCAAGTTACGGATGAGACCTCAAATTGCAATGCGCGTTTGTCAAAATCGCAGACATTCGGGTCAGACCAGCAGAAAAATTGAGGAATCTTGATTTGGAGACAAGATAGCCAGAAATTCGACATATTTCAACGGATCTCGGCTATTTATGAACCGATCCTGAAATTCTTGGGTGGGTTCGTCAGGGCTCCAGACACTCAGCTGCCCCGCACTGAAAATTCGGGAAAAAGTTAGTATTTGGCCGAGATACCCTCGATTCTCGTCGGTTCTGATTGTTCTGACCAAGTTACGGATGAGACGTCGGATTGCAATGCGCGTTCTTCGGAATCGCAGACATTCGGGTCAGACCAGCAGAAAAATTGAGGAATCTTGGTTTAGAGCCAAGATAGCCAGAAATTCGACATTTTTCAACGAATTTTGGCTATTTATGAACCGATCCTGAAATTCTTGGGTGGGTTCGTCAGGGCTCCAGACACTCAGCTGCCCCGCACCGAAAATTCAGAAAAAAGTTAGTATTTGGCCGAGAAACCCTCGATTCTCGTCGGTTCTGACCGTTCTGACCAAGTTACGGATGAGACGTCGAATTGCAATGCGCGTTCTTCGGAATCGCAGACATTCGGGTCAGACCAGCAGAAAAATTGAGGAATCTTGATTTAGAGTCAAGATAGCCAGAAATTCGACATTTTTCAACGAATCTCGGCTATTTATAAACCGATCCTGAAAATCTTGGGTGGGTTCGACAGGGCTCCAGACACTCAGCTGCCCCGCACCGAAAATTCAGAAAAAAGTTAGTATTTGGCCGAGAAACCCTCGATTTTCGTCGGTTTTGACCGTTCTGACCAAGTTACGGATGGGACGTCGAATTGCAATGCGCGTTCTTCGGAATCGCAGACATTCGGGTCAGACCAGCAGAAAAATTGAGGAATCTTGATTTAGAGACAAGATAGCCAAAAATTCGACATTTTTCAACGTATCTCGGCTATTTATGAACCGATCCTGAAATTCTTGGGTGGGTTCGACAGAGCTCCAGACACTCAGCTGCCCCGCACCGAAAATTCAGAAAAAAGTTGGTATTCGGCTGAGAAACCCTCGATTCTCGTCGGTTCTGACCGTTCTGACCAAGTTACGGATGAGACCTCAAATTGCAATGCGCGTTCGTCAAAATCGCAGACATTCGGGTCAGACCAGCAGAAAAATTGAGAAATCTTTATTTGGGGTCAAGATAGCCAAGAATTCGACATTTTTCAACGGATCTCGGCTATTTATGAACCGATCCTGAAATTCTTGGGTGGGTTCGACGTAGCTCCAGACACTCAGCTGCCCCGCATCGGAAATTCAGAAAAAAGTTGGTATTTGGCCGAGAAACCCTCGATTCTCGTCGGTTCTGACCGTTCTGACCAAGTTACGGATGAAACCTCAAATTGCAATGCGCGTTCGTCAAAATCGCAGACATTCGGGTCAGACCAGCAGAAAAATTGAGGAATCTTTATTCGGGGTCAAGATAGCCAAGAATTCGACATTTTTCAACGGATCTCGGCTATTTATGAACCGATCCTGAAATTCTTGGGTGGGTTCGACAGAAATCCAGACACTCAGCTGCCCCGCACCGAAAATTCAGAAAAAAGTTGGTATTTGGCTGAGAAACCCTCGATTCTCGTCGGTTCTGACCGTTTTGACCAAGTTACGGATGAGAACTCAAATTGCAATGCGCGTTTGTCAAAATCGCAGACATTCGGGTCAGACCAGCAGAAAAATTGAGGAATCTTGATTTGGAGACAAGATAGCCAAAAATTCGACATTTTTCAACGTATCTCGGCTATTTATGAACCGATCCTGAAATTCTTGGGTGGGTTCGTCAGGGCTCCAGACACTTAGCTGCCCCGCACCGAAAATTCAGAAAAAAGTTAGTATTTGGCCGAGATACCCTCGATTCTCGTCGGTTCTGACCGTTCTGACCAAGTTACGGATAAGACGTCGAATTGCAATGCGCGTTCTTCGGAATCGCAGACATTCGGGTCAGACCAGCAGAAAAATTGAGAAATCTTTATTTGGGGTCAAGATAGCCAAGAATTCGACATTTTTCAACGGATCTCGGCTATTTATGAACCGATCCTGAAATTCTTGGGTGGGTTCGTCAGGGCTCCAGACACTCAGCTGCCCCGCACCGAAAATTCAGGAAAAAGTTAGTATTTGGCCGAGAAACCCTCGATTCTCGTCGGTTCTGACCGTTCTGACCAAGTTACGGGTGAGACGTCGAATTGCAATGCGCGTTCTTCGGAATCGCAGACATTCGGGTCAGACCAACAGAAAAATTGAGGAATCTTGATTTAGAGTCAAGATAGCCAGAAATTCGACATTTTTCAACGAATCTCGGCTATTTATGAACCGATCCTGAGAATCTTGGGTGGGTTCGACAGGGCTCCAGACACTCAGCTGCCCCGCACCGAAAATTCAGAAAAAAGTTAGTATTTGGCCGAGAAACCCTCGATTTTCGTCGGTTTTGACCGTTCTGACCAAGTTACGGATGGGACGTCGAATTGCAATGCGCGTTCTTCGGAATCGCAGACATTCGGGTCAGACCAGCAGAAAAATTGAGGAATTTTGATTTAGAGACAAGATAGCCAAAAATTCGTCATTTTTCAACGTATCTCGGCTATTTATGAACCGATCCTGAAATTCTTGGGTGGGTTCGACAGAGCTCCAGACACTCAGCTGCCCCGCACCGAAAATTCAGAAAAAAGTTGGTATTTGGCTGAGAAACCCTCGATTCTCGTCGGTTCTGACCGTTCTGACCAAGTTACGGATGAAACCTCAAATTGCAATGCGCGTTCGTCAAAATCGCAGACGTTCGGGTCAGACCAGCAGAAAAATTGAGGAATCTTCATTCGGGGTCAAGATAGCCAAGAATTCGACATTTTCCAACGGATCTCGGCTATTTATGAACCGATCCTGAAATTCTTGGGTGGGTTCGACAGAAATCCAGACACTCAGCTGCCCCGCACCGAAAATTCAGAAAAAAGTTGGTATTTGGCTGAGAAACCCTCGATTCTCGTCGGTTCTGACCGTTCTGACCAAGTTACGGATGAGACCTCAAATTGCAATGCGCGTTAGTCAAAATCGCAGACATCCGGGTCAGACCAGCAGAAAAATTGAGGAATCTTGATTTGGAGACAAGATAGCCAGAAATTCGACATATTTCAACGGATCTCGGCTATTTATGAACCGATCCTGAAATTCTTAGGTGGGTTCGTCAGGGCTCCAGACACTCAGCTGCCCCGCACTGAAAATTCAGGAAAAAGTTAGTATTTGGCCGAGATACCCTCGATTCTCGTCGGTTCTGACCGTTCTGACCAAGTTACGGATGAGACGTCGAATTGCAATGCGCGTTCTTCGGAATCGCAGACATTCGGGTCAGACCAGCAGAAAAATTGAGGAATCTTGATTTAGAGACAAGATAGCCAAAAATTCGACATTTTTCAACGTATCTCGGCTATTTATGAACCGATCCTGAAATTCTTGGGTGGGTTCGTCAGGGCTCCAGACACTTAGCTGCCCCGCACCGAAAATTCAGAAAAAAGTTAGTATTTGGCCGAGATACCCTCGATTCTCGTCGGTTCTGATTGTTCTGACCAAGTTACGGATGAGACGTCGAATTGCAATGCGCGTTCTTCGGAATCGCAGACATTCGGGTCAGACCAGCAGAAAAATTGAGGAATCTTGGTTTAGAGCCAAGATAGCCAGAAATTCGACATTTTTCAACGAATTTTGGCTATTTATGAACCGATCCTGAAATTCTTGGGTGGGTTCGTCAGGGCTCCAGACACTCAGCTGCCCCGCACCGAAAATTCAGAAAAAAGTTAGTATTTGGCCGAGAAACCCTCGATTCTCGTCGGTTCTGACCGTTCTGACCAAGTTACGGATGAGACGTCGAATTGCAATGCGCGTTCTTCGGAATCGCAGACATTCGGGTCAGACCAGCAGAAAAATTGAGGAATCTTGATTTAGAGTCAAGATAGCCAGAAATTCGACATTTTTCAACGAATCTCGGCTATTTATCAACCGATCCTGAAAATCTTGGGTGGGTTCGACAGGGCTCCAGACACTCAGCTGCCCCGCACCGAAAATTCAGAAAAAAGTTAGTATTTGGCCGAGAAACCCTCGATTTTCGTCGGTTTTGACCGTTCTGACCAAGTTACGGATGGGACGTCGAATTGCAATGCGCGTTCTTCGGAATCGCAGACATTCGGGTCAGACCAGCAGAAAAATTAAGGAATCTTGATTTAGAGACAAGATAGCCAAAAATTCGACATTTTTCAACGTATCTCGGCTATTTATGAACCGATCCTGAAATTCTTGGGTGGGTTCGACAGAGCTCCAGACACTCAGCTGCCCCGCACCGAAAATTCAGAAAAAAGTTGGTATTTGGCTGAGAAACCCTCGATTCTCGTCGGTTCTGACCGTTCTGACCAAGTTACGGATGAGACCTCAAATTGCAATGCGCGTTCGTCAAAATCGCAGACATTCGGGTCAGACCAGCAGAAAAATTGAGAAATCTTTATTTGGGGTCAAGATAGCCAAGAATTCGACATTTTTCAACGGATCTCGGCTATTTATGAACCGATCCTGAAATTCTTGGGTGGGTTCGACGTAGCTCCAGACACTCAGCTGCCCCGCATCGGAAATTCAGAAAAAAGTTGGTATTTGGCCGAGAAACCCTCGATTCTCGTCGGTTCTGACCGTTCTGACCAAGTTACGGATGAAACCTCAAATTGCAATGCGCGTTCGTCAAAATCGCAGACATTCGGGTCAGACCAGCAGAAAAATTGAGGAATCTTTATTCGGGGTCAAGATAGCCAAGAATTTGACATTTTTCAACGGATCTCGGCTATTTATGAACCGATCCTGAAATTCTTGGGTGGGTTCGACAGAAATCCAGACACTCAGCTGCCCCGCACCGAAAATTCAGAAAAAAGTTGGTATTTGGCTGAGAAACCCTCGATTCTCGTCGGTTCTGACCGTTCTGACCAAGTTACGGATGAGACCTCAAATTGCAATGCGCGTTCGTCAAAATCGCAGACATTCGGGTCAGACCAGCAGAAAAATTGAGAAATTTTTATTTGGGGTCAAGATAGCCAAGAGTTCGACATTTTTCAACGGATCTCGGCTATTTATGAACCGATCCTGAAATTCTTGGGTGGGTTCGTCAGGGCTCCAAACACTCAGCTGCCCCGCACCGAAAATTCAGGAAGAAGTTAGTATTCGGCCGAGAAACCCTCGATTCTCGTCGGTTCTGACCGTTCTGACCAAGTTACGGATCAGACGTCGAATTGCAATGCGCGTTCTTCGGAATCGCAGACATTCGGGTCAGACCAACAGAAAAATTGAGGAATCTTGATTTAGAGTCAAGATAGCCAGAAATTCGACATTTTTCAACGAATCTCGGCTATTTATGAACCGATCCTGAAAATCTTGGGTGGGTTCGACAGGGCTCCAGACACTCAGCTGCCCCGCACCGAAAATTCAGAAAAAAGTTAGTATTTGGCCGAGAAACCCTCGATTTTCGTCGGTTTTGACCGTTCTGACCAAGTTACGGATGGGACGTCGAATTGCAATGCGCGTTCTTCGGAATCGCAGACATTCGGGTCAGACCAGCAGAAAAATTGAGGAATCTTGATTGAGAGACAAGATAGCCAAAAATTCGACATTTTTCAACGTATCTCGGCTATTTATGAACCGATCCTGAAATTCTTGGGTGGGTTCGACAGAGCTCCAGACACTCAGCTGCCCCGCACCGAAAATTCAGAAAAAAGTTGGTATTTGGCTGAGAAACCCTCGATTCTCGTCGGTTCTGACCGTTCTGACCAAGTTACGGATGAAACCTCAAATTGCAATGCGCGTTTGTCAAAATCGCAGACATTCGGGTCAGACCAGCAGAAAAATTGAGGAATCTTCATTCGGGGTCAAGATAGCCAAGAATTCGACATTTTTCAACGGATCTCGGCTATTTATGAACCGATCCTGAAATTCTTGGGTGGGTTCGACAGAAATCCAGACACTCAGCTGCCCCGCACCGAAAATTCAGAAAAAAGTTGGTATTTGGCTGAGAAACCCTCGATTCTCGTCGGTTCTGACCGTTCTGACCAAGTTACGGATGAGACCTCAAATTGCAATGCGCGTTCGTCAAAATCGCAGACATTCGGGTCAGACCAGCAGAAAAATTGAGAAATCTTTATTTGGGGTCAAGATAGCCAAGAATTCGACATTTTTCAACGGATCTCGGCTATTTATGAACCGATCCTGAAATTCTTGGGTGGGTTCGACGTAGCTCCAGACACTCAGCTGCCCCGCATCGGAAATTCAGAAAAAAGTTGGTATTTGGCCGAGAAACCCTCGATTCTCGTCGGTTCTGACCGTTCTGACCAAGTTACGGATGAAACCTCAAATTGCAATGCGCGTTCGTCAAAATCGCAGACATTCGGGTCAGACCAGCAGAAAAATTGAGGAATCTTTATTCGGGGTCAAGATAGCCAAGAATTCGACATTTTTCAACGGATCTCGGCTATTTATGAACCGATCCTGAAATTCTTGGGTGGGTTCGACAGAAATCCAGACACTCAGCTGCCCCGCACCGAAAATTCAGAAAAAAGTTGGTATTTGGCTGAGAAACCCTCGATTCTCGTCGGTTCTGACCGTTCTGACCAAGTTACGGATGAGACCTCAAATTGCAATGCGCGTTTGTCAAAATCGCAGACATTCGGGTCAGACCAGCAGAAAAATTGAGGAATCTTGATTTGGAGACAAGATAGCCAGAAATTCGACATATTTCAACGGATCTCGGCTATTTATGAACCGATCCTGGAATTCTTGGGTGGGTTCGTCAGGGCTCCAGACACTCAGCTGCCCTGCACTGAAAATTCAGGAAAAAGTTAGTATTTGGCCGAGATACCCTCGATTCTCGTCGGTTCTGACCGTTCTGACCAAGTTACGGATGAGACGTCGAATTGCAATGCGCATTCTTCGGAATCGCAGACATTCGGGTCAGACCAGCAGAAAAATTGAGGAATCTTGGTTTAGAGCCAAGATAGCCAGAAATTCGACATTTTTCAACGAATCTTGGCTATTTATGAACCGATCCTGAAATTCTTGGGTGGGTTCGTCAGGGCTCCAGACACTCAGCTGCCCCGCACCGAAAATTCAGAAAAAAGTTAGTATTTGGCCGAGAAACCCTCGATTCTCGTCGGTTCTGACCGTTCTGACCAAGTTACGGATGAGACGTCGAATTGCAATGCGCGTTCTTCGGAATCGCAGACATTCGGGTCAGACCAGCAGAAAAATTGAGGAATCTTGATTTAGAGTCAAGATAGCCAGAAATTCGACATTTTTCAACGAATCTCGGCTATTTATGAACCGATCCTGAAAATCTTGGGTGGGTTCGACAGGGCTCCAGACACTCAGCTGCCCCGCACCGAAAATTCAAAAAAAAGTTAGTATTTGGCCGAGAAACCCTCGATTTTCGTCGGTTTTGACCGTTCTGACCAAGTTACGGATGGGACGTCGAATTGCAATGCGCGTTCTTCGGAATCGCAGACATTCGGGTCAGACCAGCAGAAAAATTGAGGAATCTTGATTTAGAGACAAGATAGACAAAAATTCGACATTTTTCAATGTATCTCGGCTATTTATGAACCGATCCTGAAATTCTTGGGTGGGTTCGTCAGGGCTCCAGACACTCAGCTGCCCTGCACTGAAAATTCAGAAAAAAGTTAGTATTTGGCCGAGATACCCTCGATTCTCGTCGGTTCTGACCGTTCTGACCAAGTTACGGATGAGACGTCGAATTGCAATGCGCGTTCTTCGGAATCGCAGACATTCGGGTCAGACCAGCAGAAAAATTGAGGAATCTTGATTTAGAGACAAGATAGCCAAAAATTCGACATTTTTCAACGTATCTCGGCTATTTATAAACCGATCCTGAAATTCTTGGGTGGGTTCGTCAGGGCTCCAGACACTTAGCTGCCCCGCACCAAAAATTCAGAAAAAAGTTAGTATTTGGCCGAGATACCCTCGATTCTCGTCGGTTCTGACCGTTCTGACCAAGTTACGGATGAGACGTCGAATTGCAATGCGCGTTCTTCGGAATCGCAGACATTCGGGTCAGACCAGCAGAAAAATTGAGGAATCTTGGTTTAGAGCCAAGATAGCCAGAAATTCGACATTTTTCAACGAATCTTGGCTATTTATGAACCGATCCTGAAATTCTTGGGTGGGTTCGTCAGGGCTCCAGACACTCAGCTGCCCCGCACCGAAAATTCAGAAAAAAGTTAGTATTTGGCCGAGAAACCCTCGATTCTCGTCGGTTCTGACCGTTCTGACCAAGTTACGGATGAGACGTCGAATTGCAATGCGCGTTCTTCGGAATCGCAGACATTCGGGTCAGACCAGCAGAAAAATTGAGGAATCTTGATTTAGAGTCAAGATAGCCAGAAATTCGACATTTTTCAACGAATCTCGGCTATTTATGAACCGATCCTGAAAATCTTGGGTGGGTTCGACAGGGCTTCAGACACTCAGCTGCCCCGCACCGAAAATTCAGAAAAAAGTTAGTATTTGGCCGAGAAACCCTCGATTTCGTCGGTTTTGACCGTTCTGACCAAGTTACGGATGGGACGTCGAATTGCAATGCGCGTTCTTCGGAATCGCAGACATTCGGGTCAGACCAGCAGAAAAATTGAGGAATCTTGATTTAGAGACAAGATAGCCAAAAATTCGACATTTTTCAACGTATCTCGGCTATTTATGAACCGATCCTGAAATTCTTGGGTGGGTTCGACAGAGCTCCAGACACTCAGCTGCCCCGCACCGAAAATTCAGGAAAAAGTTGGTATTTGGCTGAGAAACCCTCGATTCTCGTCGGTTCTGACCGTTCTGACCAAGTTTCGGATGAGACCTCAAATTGCAATGCGCGTTCGTCAAAATCGCAGACATTCGGGTCAGACCAGCAGAAAAATTGAGAAATCTTTGTTTGGGGTCAAGATAGCCAAGAATTCGACATTTTTCAACGGATCTCGGCTATTTATGAACCGATCCTGAAATTCTTGGGTGGGTTCGACAGAGCTCCAGACACTCAGCTGCCCCGCACCGAAAATTCAGAAAAAAGTTGGTATTTGGCTGAGAAACCCTCGATTCTCGTCGGTTCTGACCGTTCTGACCAAGTTACGGATGAGACCTCAAATTGCAATGCGCGTTCGTCAAAATTGCAGACATTCGGGTCAGACCAGCAGAAAAATTGAGAAATCTTTATTTGGGGTCAAGATAGCCAAGAATTCGACATTTTTCAACGGATCTCGGCTATTTATGAACCGATCCTGAAATTCTTGGGTGGGTTCGACATAGCTCCAGACACTCAGCTGCCCCGCATCGGAAATTCAGAAAGAAGTTGGTATTTGGCCGAGAAACCCTCGATTCTCGTCGGTTCTGACCGTTCTGACCAAGTTACGGATGAGACCTCAAATTGCAATGCGCGTTCGTCAAAATCGCAGACATTCGGGTCAGACCAGCAGAAAAATTGAGGAATCTTGATTTAGAGACAAGATAGCCAGAAATTCGACATTTTTCAACGAATCTCGGCTATTTATGAACCGATCCTGAAATTCTTGGGTGGGTTCGTCAGGGCTCCAGACACTCAGCTGCCCCGCACCGAAATTTCAGAAAAAAGTTAGTATTTGGCCGAGATACCCTCGATTCTTGTCGGTTCTGACCGTTCTGACCAAGTTGCGGATGAGACTTCAAATTGCAATGCGCGTTCGTCGGAATCGCAGACATTCGGGTCAGACCAGCAGAAAAATTGAGGAATCTTGATTTAGAGACAAGATAGCCAAAAATTCGACATTTTTCAACGTATCTCGGCTATTTATGAACCGATCCTGAAATTCTTGGGTGGGTTCGTCAGGGCTCCAGACACTCAGCTGCCCCGCACCGAAAATTCAGGAAAAAGTTAGTATTTGGCCGAGATACCCTCGATTCTTGTCGGTTCTGACTGTTCTGACCAAGTTGCGGATGAGACCTCAAATTGCAATGCGCGTTCGTCGGAATCGCAGACATTCGGGTCAGACCAGCAGAAAAATTGAGGAATCTTGATTTAGAGACAAGATAGCCAAAAATTCGACATTTTTCAACGTATCTCGGCTATTTATGAACCGAACCTGAAATTCTTGGGTGGGTTCGTCAGGGCTCAAGACACTCAGCTGCCCCGCACCGAAAATTCAGAAAAAAGTTAGTATTTGGCCGAGAAACCCTGGATTCTCGTCGGTTCTGACCGTTCTGACCAAGTTACGGATGAGACGTCGAATTGCAATGCGCGTTCTTCCGAATCGCAGACATTCGGGTCAGACCAGCAGAAAAATTGAGGAATCTTGATTTAGAGACAAGATAGCCAGAAATTCGACATTTTTCAACGAATCTCGGCTATTTATGAACCGATCCGGAAATTCTTGGGTGGGTTCGTCAGGGCTCCAGACACTCAGCTGCCCCGCACCGAAAATTCAGGAAAAAGTTAGTATTTGGCCGAAATACCCTCGATTCTCGTCGGTTCTGACCGTTCTGACCAAGTTGCGGATGAGACCTCAAATTGCAATGTGCGTTCGTCGGAATCGCAGACATTCGGGTCAGACCAGCAGAAAAATTGAGAAATCTTGATTTAGAGTCAAGATAGCCAGATATTCGACATTTTTTAACGAATCTCGGCTATTTATGAACTGATCCTGAAAATCTTGGGTGGGTTCGACAGGGCTCCAGACACTCAGCTGCCCCGCACCAGAAATTCAGAAAAAAGTTAGTATTTGGCCGAGAAACCCTCGATTTTCGTCGGTTCTGACCGTTCTGACCAAGTTACGGATGAGACGTCGAATTGCAATGCGCGTTCTTCGGAATCGCAGACATTCGGGTCAGACCAGCAGAAAAATTGAGGAATCTTGATTTAGAGACAAGATAGCCAGAAATTCGACATTTTTCAACGAATCTCGGCTATTTATGAACCGATCCTGAAATTCTTGGGTGGGTTGGTCAGGGCTCCAGACACTCAGCTGCCCCGCACCGAAATTTCAGGAAAAAGTTAGTATTTGGCCGAGATACCCTCGATTCTTGTCGGTTCTGACCGTTCTGACCAAGTTGCGGATGAGACCTCAAATTGCAATGCGCGTTCGTCGGAATCGCAGACATTCGGGTCAGACCAGCAGAAAAATTGAGGAATCTTGATTTAGAGACAAGATAGCCAAAAATTCGACATTTTTCAACGTATCTCGGCTATCTATGAACCGATCCTGAAATTCTTGGGTGGGTTCGTCAGGGCTCCAGACACTCAGCTGCCCCGCACCAAAATTTCAGAAAACAGTTAGTATTTGGCCGAGAAATCCTCGATTCTCGTCGGTTCTGACCGTTCTGACCAAGTTACGGATGAGACGTCGAATTGCAATGCGCGTTCTTCGGAATCGCAGACATTCGGGTCAGACCAGCAGAAAAATTGAGGAATCTTGATTTAGAGACAAGATAGCCAGAAATTCGACATTTTTCAACGAATCTCGGCTATTTATGAACCGATCCTGAAATTCTTGGGTGGGTTCGTCAGGGCTCCAGACACTCAGCTGCCCCGCACCGAAATTTCAGGAAAAAGTTAGTATTTGGCCGAGATACCCTCGATTCTTGTCGGTTCTGACCGTTCTGACCAAGTTGCGGATGAGACTTCAAATTGCAATGCGCGTTCGTCGGAATCGCAGACATTCGGGTCAGACCAGCAGAAAAATTGAGGAATCTTGATTTAGAGACAAGATAGCCAAAAATTCGACATTTTTCAACGTATCTCGGCTATTTATGAACCGATCCTGAAATTCTTGGGTGGGTTCGTCAGGGCTCCAGACACTTAGCTGCCCCGCACCGAAAATTCAGAAAAAAGTTAGTATTTGGCCGAGATACCCTCGATTCTCGTCGGTTCTGACCGTTCTGACCAAGTTACGGATGAGACGTCGAATTGCAATGCGCGTTCTTCGGAATCGCAGACATTCGGGTCAGACCAGCAGAAAAATTGAGGAATCTTGGTTTAGAGCCAAGATAGCCAGAAATTCGACATTTTTCAACGAATCTTGGCTATTTATGAACCGATCCTGAAATTCTTGGGTGGGTTCGTCAGGGCTCCAGACACTCAGCTGCCCCGCACCGAAAATTCAGAAAAAAGTTAGTATTTGGCCGAGAAACCCTCGATTCTCGTCGGTTCTGACCGTTCTGACCAAGTTACGGATGAGACGTCGAATTGCAATGCGCGTTCTTCGGAATCGCAGACATTCGGGTCAGACCAGCAGAAAAATTGAGGAATCTTGATTTAGAGTCAAGATAGCCAGAAATTCGACATTTTTCAACGAATCTCGGCTATTTATGAACCGATCCTGAAAATCTTGGGTGGGTTCGACAGGGCTTCAGACACTCAGCTGCCCCGCACCGAAAATTCAGAAAAAAGTTAGTATTTGGCCGAGAAACCCTCGATTTTCGTCGGTTTTGACCGTTCTGACCAAGTTACGGATGGGACGTCGAATTGCAATGCGCGTTCTTCGGAATCGCAGACATTCGGGTCAGACCAGCAGAAAAATTGAGGAATCTTGATTTAGAGACAAGATAGCCAGAAATTCGACATTTTTCAACGAATCTCGGCTATTTATGAACCGATCCTGAAATTCTTGGGTGGGTTCGTCAGGGCTCCAGACACTCAGCTGCCCCGCACCGAAATTTTAGGAAAAAGTTAGTATTTGGCCGAGATACCCTCGATTCTTGTCGGTTCTGACCGTTCTGACCAAGTTGCGGATGAGACCTCAAATTGCAATGCGCGTTCGTCGGAATCGCAGACATTCGGGTCAGACCAGCAGAAAAATTGAGGAATCTTGATTTAGAGACAAGATAGCCAAAAATTCGACATTTTTCAACGTATCTCGGCTATTTATGAACCGATCCTGAAATTCTTGGGTGGGTTCGTCAGGGCTCCAGACACTCAGCTGCCCCGCACCGAAAATTCAGAAAAAAGTTAGTATTTGGCCAAGAAACCCTCGATTCTCGTCGGTTCTGACCGTTCTGACCAAGTTACGGATGAGACGTCGAATTGCAATGCGCGTTCTTCCGAATCGCAGACATTCGGGTCAGACCAGCAGAAAAATTGAGGAATCTTGATTTAGAGACAAGATAGCCAGAAATTCGAAATTTTTCAACGAATCTCGGCTATTTATGAACCGATTCGGAAATTCTTGGGTGGGTTCGTCAGGGCTCCAGACACTCAGCTGCCCCGCACCGAAAATTCAGGAAAAAGTTAGTATTTGGACGAGATACCCTCGATTCTTGTCGGTTCTGACCGTTCTGACCAAGTTGCGGATGAGACCTCAAATTGCAATGCGCGTTCGTCAAAATTGCAGACATTCGGGTCAGACCAGCAGAAAAATTGAGAAATCTTTATTTGGGGTCAAGATAGCCAAGAAT
This sequence comes from Diprion similis, assembly GCF_021155765.1. NCBI lineage: Eukaryota > Metazoa > Arthropoda > Insecta > Hymenoptera > Diprionidae > Diprion > Diprion similis. The sequence continues at coordinate 14,475,262 of NC_060105.1, read as the reverse complement.
TCGACATTTTTCAACGGATCTCGGCTATTTATGAACCGATCCTGAAATTCTTGGGTGGGTTCGACATAGCTCCAGACACTCAGCTGCCCCGCATCGGAAATTCAGAAAGAAGTTGGTATTTGGCCGAGAAACCCTCGATTCTCGTCGGTTCTGACCGTTCTGACCAAGTTACGGATGAGACCTCAAATTGCAATGCGCGTTCGTCAAAATCGCAGACATTCGGGTCAGACCAGCAGAAAAATTGAGGAATCTTGATTTAGAGACAAGATAGCCAGAAATTCGACATTTTTCAACGAATCTCGGCTATTTATGAACCGATCCTGAAAATCTTGGGTGGGTTCGACAGGGCTCCAGACACTCAGCTGCCCCGCACCGAAAATTCAAAAAAAAGTTAGTATTTGGCCGAGAAACCCTCGATTTTCGTCGGTTTTGACCGTTCTGACCAAGTTACGGATGGGACGTCGAATTGCAATGCGCGTTCTTCGGAATCGCAGACATTCGGGTCAGACCAGCAGAAAAATTGAGGAATCTTGATTTAGAGACAAGATAGCCAAAAATTCGACATTTTTCAATGTATCTCGGCTATTTATGAACCGATCCTGAAATTCTTGGGTGGGTTCGTCAGGGCTCCAGACACTCAGCTGCCCCGCACCGAAAATTCAGAAAAAAGTTAGTATTTGGCCAAGAAACCCTCGATTCTCGTCGGTTCTGACCGTTCTGACCAAGTTACGGATGAGACGTCGAATTGCAATGCGCGTTCTTCCGAATCGCAGACATTCGGGTCAGACCAGCAGAAAAATTGAGGAATCTTGATTTAGAGACAAGATAGCCAGAAATTCGAAATTTTTCAACGAATCTCGGCTATTTATGAACCGATTCGGAAATTCTTGGGTGGGTTCGTCAGGGCTCCAGACACTCAGCTGCCCCGCACCGAAAATTCAGGAAAAAGTTAGTATTTGGACGAGATACCCTCGATTCTTGTCGGTTCTGACCGTTCTGACCAAGTTGCGGATGAGACCTCAAATTGCAATGCGCGTTCGTCAAAATTGCAGACATTCGGGTCAGACCAGCAGAAAAATTGAGAAATCTTTATTTGGGGTCAAGATAGCCAAGAATTCGACATTTTTCAACGGATCTCGGCTATTTATGAACCGATCCTGAAATTCTTGGGTGGGTTCGACATAGCTCCAGACACTCAGCTGCCCCGCATCGGAAATTCAGAAAGAAGTTGGTATTTGGCCGAGAAACCCTCGATTCTCGTCGGTTCTGACCGTTCTGACCAAGTTACGGATGAGACCTCAAATTGCAATGCGCGTTCGTCAAAATCGCAGACATTCGGGTCAGACCAGCAGAAAAATTGAGGAATCTTGATTTAGAGACAAGATAGCCAGAAATTCGACATTTTTCAACGAATCTCGGCTATTTATGAACCGATCCTGAAAATCTTGGGTGGGTTCGACAGGGCTCCAGACACTCAGCTGCCCCGCACCGAAAATTCAAAAAAAAGTTAGTATTTGGCCGAGAAACCCTCGATTTTCGTCGGTTTTGACCGTTCTGACCAAGTTACGGATGGGACGTCGAATTGCAATGCGCGTTCTTCGGAATCGCAGACATTCGGGTCAGACCAGCAGAAAAATTGAGGAATCTTGATTTAGAGACAAGATAGACAAAAATTCGACATTTTTCAATGTATCTCGGCTATTTATGAACCGATCCTGAAATTCTTGGGTGGGTTCGTCAGGGCTCCAGACACTCAGCTGCCCTGCACTGAAAATTCAGAAAAAAGTTAGTATTTGGCCGAGATACCCTCGATTCTCGTCGGTTCTGACCGTTCTGACCAAGTTACGGATGAGACGTCGAATTGCAATGCGCGTTCTTCGGAATCGCAGACATTCGGGTCAGACCAGCAGAAAAATTGAGGAATCTTGATTTAGAGACAAGATAGCCAAAAATTCGACATTTTTCAACGTATCTCGGCTATTTATAAACCGATCCTGAAATTCTTGGGTGGGTTCGTCAGGGCTCCAGACACTTAGCTGCCCCGCACCAAAAATTCAGAAAAAAGTTAGTATTTGGCCGAGATACCCTCGATTCTCGTCGGTTCTGACCGTTCTGACCAAGTTACGGATGAGACGTCGAATTGCAATGCGCGTTCTTCGGAATCGCAGACATTCGGGTCAGACCAGCAGAAAAATTGAGGAATCTTGGTTTAGAGCCAAGATAGCCAGAAATTCGACATTTTTCAACGAATCTTGGCTATTTATGAACCGATCCTGAAATTCTTGGGTGGGTTCGTCAGGGCTCCAGACACTCAGCTGCCCCGCACCGAAAATTCAGAAAAAAGTTAGTATTTGGCCGAGAAACCCTCGATTCTCGTCGGTTCTGACCGTTCTGACCAAGTTACGGATGAGACCTCAAATTGCAATGCGCGTTCGTCAAAATTGCAGACATTCGGGTCAGACCAGCAGAAAAATTGAGAAATCTTTATTTGGGGTCAAGATAGCCAAGAATTCGACATTTTTCAACGGATCTCGGCTATTTATGAACCGATCCTGAAATTCTTGGGTGGGTTCGACATAGCTCCAGACACTCAGCTGCCCCGCATCGGAAATTCAGAAAGAAGTTGGTATTTGGCCGAGAAACCCTCGATTCTCGTCGGTTCTGACCGTTCTGACCAAGTTACGGATGAGACCTCAAATTGCAATGCGCGTTCGTCAAAATCGCAGACATTCGGGTCAGACCAGCAGAAAAATTGAGGAATCTTGATTTAGAGACAAGATAGCCAGAAATTCGACATTTTTCAACGAATCTCGGCTATTTATGAACCGATCCTGAAATTCTTGGGTGGGTTCGTCAGGGCTCCAGACACTCAGCTGCCCCGCACCGAAATTTCAGAAAAAAGTTAGTATTTGGCCGAGATACCCTCGATTCTTGTCGGTTCTGACCGTTCTGACCAAGTTGCGGATGAGACTTCAAATTGCAATGCGCGTTCGTCGGAATCGCAGACATTCGGGTCAGACCAGCAGAAAAATTGAGGAATCTTGATTTAGAGACAAGATAGCCAAAAATTCGACATTTTTCAACGTATCTCGGCTATTTATGAACCGATCCTGAAATTCTTGGGTGGGTTCGTCAGGGCTCCAGACACTCAGCTGCCCCGCACCGAAAATTCAGGAAAAAGTTAGTATTTGGCCGAGATACCCTCGATTCTTGTCGGTTCTGACTGTTCTGACCAAGTTGCGGATGAGACCTCAAATTGCAATGCGCGTTCGTCGGAATCGCAGACATTCGGGTCAGACCAGCAGAAAAATTGAGGAATCTTGATTTAGAGACAAGATAGCCAAAAATTCGACATTTTTCAACGTATCTCGGCTATTTATGAACCGAACCTGAAATTCTTGGGTGGGTTCGTCAGGGCTCAAGACACTCAGCTGCCCCGCACCGAAAATTCAGAAAAAAGTTAGTATTTGGCCGAGAAACCCTGGATTCTCGTCGGTTCTGACCGTTCTGACCAAGTTACGGATGAGACGTCGAATTGCAATGCGCGTTCTTCCGAATCGCAGACATTCGGGTCAGACCAGCAGAAAAATTGAGGAATCTTGATTTAGAGACAAGATAGCCAGAAATTCGACATTTTTCAACGAATCTCGGCTATTTATGAACCGATCCGGAAATTCTTGGGTGGGTTCGTCAGGGCTCCAGACACTCAGCTGCCCCGCACCGAAAATTCAGGAAAAAGTTAGTATTTGGCCGAAATACCCTCGATTCTCGTCGGTTCTGACCGTTCTGACCAAGTTGCGGATGAGACCTCAAATTGCAATGTGCGTTCGTCGGAATCGCAGACATTCGGGTCAGACCAGCAGAAAAATTGAGAAATCTTGATTTAGAGTCAAGATAGCCAGATATTCGACATTTTTTAACGAATCTCGGCTATTTATGAACTGATCCTGAAAATCTTGGGTGGGTTCGACAGGGCTCCAGACACTCAGCTGCCCCGCACCAGAAATTCAGAAAAAAGTTAGTATTTGGCCGAGAAACCCTCGATTTTCGTCGGTTCTGACCGTTCTGACCAAGTTACGGATGAGACGTCGAATTGCAATGCGCGTTCTTCGGAATCGCAGACATTCGGGTCAGACCAGCAGAAAAATTGAGGAATCTTGATTTAGAGACAAGATAGCCAGAAATTCGACATTTTTCAACGAATCTCGGCTATTTATGAACCGATCCTGAAATTCTTGGGTGGGTTGGTCAGGGCTCCAGACACTCAGCTGCCCCGCACCGAAATTTCAGGAAAAAGTTAGTATTTGGCCGAGATACCCTCGATTCTTGTCGGTTCTGACCGTTCTGACCAAGTTGCGGATGAGACCTCAAATTGCAATGCGCGTTCGTCGGAATCGCAGACATTCGGGTCAGACCAGCAGAAAAATTGAGGAATCTTGATTTAGAGACAAGATAGCCAAAAATTCGACATTTTTCAACGTATCTCGGCTATCTATGAACCGATCCTGAAATTCTTGGGTGGGTTCGTCAGGGCTCCAGACACTCAGCTGCCCCGCACCAAAATTTCAGAAAACAGTTAGTATTTGGCCGAGAAACCCTCGATTCTCGTCGGTTCTGACCGTTCTGACCAAGTTACGGATGAGACGTCGAATTGCAATGCGCGTTCTTCGGAATCGCAGACATTCGGGTCAGACCAGCAGAAAAATTGAGGAATCTTGATTTAGAGACAAGATAGCCAGAAATTCGACATTTTTCAACGAATCTCGGCTATTTATGAACCGATCCTGAAATTCTTGGGTGGGTTCGTCAGGGCTCCAGACACTCAGCTGCCCCGCACCGAAATTTCAGGAAAAAGTTAGTATTTGGCCGAGATACCCTCGATTCTTGTCGGTTCTGACCGTTCTGACCAAGTTGCGGATGAGACTTCAAATTGCAATGCGCGTTCGTCGGAATCGCAGACATTCGGGTCAGACCAGCAGAAAAATTGAGGAATCTTGATTTAGAGACAAGATAGCCAAAAATTCGACATTTTTCAACGTATCTCGGCTATTTATGAACCGATCCTGAAATTCTTGGGTGGGTTCGTCAGGGCTCCAGACACTTAGCTGCCCCGCACCGAAAATTCAGAAAAAAGTTAGTATTTGGCCGAGATACCCTCGATTCTCGTCGGTTCTGACCGTTCTGACCAAGTTACGGATGAGACGTCGAATTGCAATGCGCGTTCTTCGGAATCGCAGACATTCGGGTCAGACCAGCAGAAAAATTGAGGAATCTTGGTTTAGAGCCAAGATAGCCAGAAATTCGACATTTTTCAACGAATCTTGGCTATTTATGAACCGATCCTGAAATTCTTGGGTGGGTTCGTCAGGGCTCCAGACACTCAGCTGCCCCGCACCGAAAATTCAGAAAAAAGTTAGTATTTGGCCGAGAAACCCTCGATTCTCGTCGGTTCTGACCGTTCTGACCAAGTTACGGATGAGACGTCGAATTGCAATGCGCGTTCTTCGGAATCGCAGACATTCGGGTCAGACCAGCAGAAAAATTGAGGAATCTTGATTTAGAGTCAAGATAGCCAGAAATTCGACATTTTTCAACGAATCTCGGCTATTTATGAACCGATCCTGAAAATCTTGGGTGGGTTCGACAGGGCTTCAGACACTCAGCTGCCCCGCACCGAAAATTCAGAAAAAAGTTAGTATTTGGCCGAGAAACCCTCGATTTTCGTCGGTTTTGACCGTTCTGACCAAGTTACGGATGGGACGTCGAATTGCAATGCGCGTTCTTCGGAATCGCAGACATTCGGGTCAGACCAGCAGAAAAATTGAGGAATCTTGATTTAGAGACAAGATAGCCAGAAATTCGACATTTTTCAACGAATCTCGGCTATTTATGAACCGATCCTGAAATTCTTGGGTGGGTTCGTCAGGGCTCCAGACACTCAGCTGCCCCGCACCGAAATTTCAGGAAAAAGTTAGTATTTGGCCGAGATACCCTCGATTCTTGTCGGTTCTGACCGTTCTGACCAAGTTGCGGATGAGACCTCAAATTGCAATGCGCGTTCGTCGGAATCGCAGACATTCGGGTCAGACCAGCAGAAAAATTGAGGAATCTTGATTTAGAGACAAGATAGCCAAAAATTCGACATTTTTCAACGTATCTCGGCTATTTATGAACCGATCCTGAAATTCTTGGGTGGGTTCGTCAGGGCTCCAGACACTCAGCTGCCCCGCACCGAAAATTCAGAAAAAAGTTAGTATTTGGCCAAGAAACCCTCGATTCTCGTCGGTTCTGACCGTTCTGACCAAGTTACGGATGAGACGTCGAATTGCAATGCGCGTTCTTCCGAATCGCAGACATTCGGGTCAGACCAGCAGAAAAATTGAGGAATCTTGATTTAGAGACAAGATAGCCAGAAATTCGAAATTTTTCAACGAATCTCGGCTATTTATGAACCGATTCGGAAATTCTTGGGTGGGTTCGTCAGGGCTCCAGACACTCAGCTGCCCCGCACCGAAAATTCAGGAAAAAGTTAGTATTTGGACGAGATACCCTCGATTCTTGTCGGTTCTGACCGTTCTGACCAAGTTGCGGATGAGACCTCAAATTGCAATGCGCGTTCGTCAAAATTGCAGACATTCGGGTCAGACCAGCAGAAAAATTGAGAAATCTTTATTTGGGGTCAAGATAGCCAAGAATTCGACATTTTTCAACGGATCTCGGCTATTTATGAACCGATCCTGAAATTCTTGGGTGGGTTCGACATAGCTCCAGACACTCAGCTGCCCCGCATCGGAAATTCAGAAAGAAGTTGGTATTTGGCCGAGAAACCCTCGATTCTCGTCGGTTCTGACCGTTCTGACCAAGTTACGGATGAGACCTCAAATTGCAATGCGCGTTCGTCAAAATCGCAGACATTCGGGTCAGACCAGCAGAAAAATTGAGGAATCTTGATTTAGAGACAAGATAGCCAGAAATTCGACATTTTTCAACGAATCTCGGCTATTTATGAACCGATCCTGAAATTCTTGGGTGGGTTCGTCAGGGCTCCAGACACTCAGCTGCCCCGCACCGAAATTTCAGAAAAAAGTTAGTATTTGGCCGAGATACCCTCGATTCTTGTCGGTTCTGACCGTTCTGACCAAGTTGCGGATGAGACTTCAAATTGCAATGCGCGTTCGTCGGAATCGCAGACATTCGGGTCAGACCAGCAGAAAAATTGAGGAATCTTGATTTAGAGACAAGATAGCCAAAAATTCGACATTTTTCAACGTATCTCGGCTATTTATGAACCGATCCTGAAATTCTTGGGTGGGTTCGTCAGGGCTCCAGACACTCAGCTGCCCCGCACCGAAAATTCAGGAAAAAGTTAGTATTTGGCCGAGATACCCTCGATTCTTGTCGGTTCTGACTGTTCTGACCAAGTTGCGGATGAGACCTCAAATTGCAATGCGCGTTCGTCGGAATCGCAGACATTCGGGTCAGACCAGCAGAAAAATTGAGGAATCTTGATTTAGAGACAAGATAGCCAAAAATTCGACATTTTTCAACGTATCTCGGCTATTTATGAACCGAACCTGAAATTCTTGGGTGGGTTCGTCAGGGCTCAAGACACTCAGCTGCCCCGCACCGAAAATTCAGAAAAAAGTTAGTATTTGGCCGAGAAACCCTGGATTCTCGTCGGTTCTGACCGTTCTGACCAAGTTACGGATGAGACGTCGAATTGCAATGCGCGTTCTTCCGAATCGCAGACATTCGGGTCAGACCAGCAGAAAAATTGAGGAATCTTGATTTAGAGACAAGATAGCCAGAAATTCGACATTTTTCAACGAATCTCGGCTATTTATGAACCGATCCGGAAATTCTTGGGTGGGTTCGTCAGGGCTCCAGACACTCAGCTGCCCCGCACCGAAAATTCAGGAAAAAGTTAGTATTTGGCCGAAATACCCTCGATTCTCGTCGGTTCTGACCGTTCTGACCAAGTTGCGGATGAGACCTCAAATTGCAATGTGCGTTCGTCGGAATCGCAGACATTCGGGTCAGACCAGCAGAAAAATTGAGAAATCTTGATTTAGAGTCAAGATAGCCAGATATTCGACATTTTTTAACGAATCTCGGCTATTTATGAACTGATCCTGAAAATCTTGGGTGGGTTCGACAGGGCTCCAGACACTCAGCTGCCCCGCACCAGAAATTCAGAAAAAAGTTAGTATTTGGCCGAGAAACCCTCGATTTTCGTCGGTTCTGACCGTTCTGACCAAGTTACGGATGAGACGTCGAATTGCAATGCGCGTTCTTCGGAATCGCAGACATTCGGGTCAGACCAGCAGAAAAATTGAGGAATCTTGATTTAGAGACAAGATAGCCAGAAATTCGACATTTTTCAACGAATCTCGGCTATTTATGAACCGATCCTGAAATTCTTGGGTGGGTTGGTCAGGGCTCCAGACACTCAGCTGCCCCGCACCGAAATTTCAGGAAAAAGTTAGTATTTGGCCGAGATACCCTCGATTCTTGTCGGTTCTGACCGTTCTGACCAAGTTGCGGATGAGACCTCAAATTGCAATGCGCGTTCGTCGGAATCGCAGACATTCGGGTCAGACCAGCAGAAAAATTGAGGAATCTTGATTTAGAGACAAGATAGCCAAAAATTCGACATTTTTCAACGTATCTCGGCTATCTATGAACCGATCCTGAAATTCTTGGGTGGGTTCGTCAGGGCTCCAGACACTCAGCTGCCCCGCACCAAAATTTCAGAAAACAGTTAGTATTTGGCCGAGAAACCCTCGATTCTCGTCGGTTCTGACCGTTCTGACCAAGTTACGGATGAGACGTCGAATTGCAATGCGCGTTCTTCGGAATCGCAGACATTCGGGTCAGACCAGCAGAAAAATTGAGGAATCTTGATTTAGAGACAAGATAGCCAGAAATTCGACATTTTTCAACGAATCTCGGCTATTTATGAACCGATCCTGAAATTCTTGGGTGGGTTCGTCAGGGCTCCAGACACTCAGCTGCCCCGCACCGAAATTTCAGGAAAAAGTTAGTATTTGGCCGAGATACCCTCGATTCTTGTCGGTTCTGACCGTTCTGACCAAGTTGCGGATGAGACTTCAAATTGCAATGCGCGTTCGTCGGAATCGCAGACATTCGGGTCAGACCAGCAGAAAAATTGAGGAATCTTGATTTAGAGACAAGATAGCCAAAAATTCGACATTTTTCAACGTATCTCGGCTATTTATGAACCGATCCTGAAATTCTTGGGTGGGTTCGTCAGGGCTCCAGACACTTAGCTGCCCCGCACCGAAAATTCAGAAAAAAGTTAGTATTTGGCCGAGATACCCTCGATTCTCGTCGGTTCTGACCGTTCTGACCAAGTTACGGATGAGACGTCGAATTGCAATGCGCGTTCTTCGGAATCGCAGACATTCGGGTCAGACCAGCAGAAAAATTGAGGAATCTTGGTTTAGAGCCAAGATAGCCAGAAATTCGACATTTTTCAACGAATCTTGGCTATTTATGAACCGATCCTGAAATTCTTGGGTGGGTTCGTCAGGGCTCCAGACACTCAGCTGCCCCGCACCGAAAATTCAGAAAAAAGTTAGTATTTGGCCGAGAAACCCTCGATTCTCGTCGGTTCTGACCGTTCTGACCAAGTTACGGATGAGACGTCGAATTGCAATGCGCGTTCTTCGGAATCGCAGACATTCGGGTCAGACCAGCAGAAAAATTGAGGAATCTTGATTTAGAGTCAAGATAGCCAGAAATTCGACATTTTTCAACGAATCTCGGCTATTTATGAACCGATCCTGAAAATCTTGGGTGGGTTCGACAGGGCTTCAGACACTCAGCTGCCCCGCACCGAAAATTCAGAAAAAAGTTAGTATTTGGCCGAGAAACCCTCGATTTTCGTCGGTTTTGACCGTTCTGACCAAGTTACGGATGGGACGTCGAATTGCAATGCGCGTTCTTCGGAATCGCAGACATTCGGGTCAGACCAGCAGAAAAATTGAGGAATCTTGATTTAGAGACAAGATAGCCAGAAATTCGACATTTTTCAACGAATCTCGGCTATTTATGAACCGATCCTGAAATTCTTGGGTGGGTTCGTCAGGGCTCCAGACACTCAGCTGCCCCGCACCGAAATTTCAGGAAAAAGTTAGTATTTGGCCGAGATACCCTCGATTCTTGTCGGTTCTGACCGTTCTGACCAAGTTGCGGATGAGACCTCAAATTGCAATGCGCGTTCGTCGGAATCGCAGACATTCGGGTCAGACCAGCAGAAAAATTGAGGAATCTTGATTTAGAGACAAGATAGCCAAAAATTCGACATTTTTCAACGTATCTCGGCTATTTATGAACCGATCCTGAAATTCTTGGGTGGGTTCGTCAGGGCTCCAGACACTCAGCTGCCCCGCACCGAAAATTCAGAAAAAAGTTAGTATTTGGCCAAGAAATCCTCGATTCTCGTCGGTTCTGACCGTTCTGACCAAGTTACGGATGAGACGTCGAATTGCAATGCGCGTTCTTCCGAATCGCAGACATTCGGGTCAGACCAGCAGAAAAATTGAGGAATCTTGATTTAGAGACAAGATAGCCAGAAATTCGAAATTTTTCAACGAATCTCGGCTATTTATGAACCGATTCGGAAATTCTTGGGTGGGTTCGTCAGGGCTCCAGACACTCAGCTGCCCCGCACCGAAAATTCAGGAAAAAGTTAGTATTTGGACGAGATACCCTCGATTCTTGTCGGTTCTGACCGTTCTGACCAAGTTGCGGATGAGACCTCAAATTGCAATGCGCGTTCGTCGGAATCGCAGACATTCGGGTCAGACCAGCAGAAAAATTGAGGAATCTTGATTTAGAGACAAGATAGCCAAAAATTCGACATTTGTCAACGTATCTCGGCTATTTATGAACCGATCCTGAAATTCTTGGGTGGGTTCGTCAGGGCTCCAGACACTCAGCTGCCCCGCACCGAAAATTCAGAAAAAAGTTAGTATTTGGCCGAGAAACCCTCGATTCTCGTCGGTTCTGACCGTTCTGACCAAGTTACGGATGAGACGTCGAATTGCAATGCGCGTTCTTCCGAATCGCAGACATTCGGGTCAGACCAGCAGAAAAATTGAGGAATCTTGATTTAGAGACAAGATAGCCAGAAATTCGACATTTTTCAACGAATCTCGGCTATTTATGAACCGATCCGGAAATTCTTGGGTGGGTTCGTCAGGGCTCCAGACACTCAGCTGCCCCGCACCGAAAATTCAGGAAAAAGTTAGTATTTGGCCGAGATACCCTCGATTCTTGTCGGTTCTGACCGTTCTGACCAAGTTGCGGATGAGACCTCGAATTGCAATGCGCGTTCGTCGAAATCGCAGACATTCGGGTCAGACCAGCAGAAAAATTGAGGAATCTTGATTTAGAGACAAGATTGCCAAAAATTCGACATTTTTCAACGTATCTCGGCTATTTATGAACCGATCCTGAAATTCTTGGGTGGGTTCGTCAGGGCTCCAGACACTCAGCTGCCCCGCATCGGAAATTCAGAAAGAAGTTGGTATTTGGCCGAGAAACCCTCGATTCTCGTCGGTTCTGACCGTTCTGACCAAGTTACGGATGAGACCTCAAATTGCAATGCGCGTTCGTCAAAATCGCAGACATTCGGGTCAGACCAGCAGAAAAATTGAGGAATCTTGATTTAGAGACAAGATAGCCAGAAATTCGACATTTTTCAACGAATCTCGGCTATTTATGAACCGATCCTGAAATTCTTGGGTGGGTTCGTCAGGGCTCCAGACACTCAGCTGCCCCGCACCGAAATTTCAGAAAAAAGTTAGTATTTGGCCGAGATACCCTCGATTCTTGTCGGTTCTGACCGTTCTGACCAAGTTGCGGATGAGACTTCAAATTGCAATGCGCGTTCGTCGGAATCGCAGACATTCGGGTCAGACCAGCAGAAAAATTGAGGAATCTTGATTTAGAGACAAGATAGCCAAAAATTCGACATTTTTCAACGTATCTCGGCTATTTATGAACCGATCCTGAAATTCTTGGGTGGGTTCGTCAGGGCTCCAGACACTCAGCTGCCCCGCACCGAAAATTCAGGAAAAAGTTAGTATTTGGCCGAGATACCCTCGATTCTTGTCGGTTCTGACTGTTCTGACCAAGTTGCGGATGAGACCTCAAATTGCAATGCGCGTTCGTCGGAATCGCAGACATTCGGGTCAGACCAGCAGAAAAATTGAGGAATCTTGATTTAGAGACAAGATAGCCAAAAATTCGACATTTTTCAACGTATCTCGGCTATTTATGAACCGAACCTGAAATTCTTGGGTGGGTTCGTCAGGGCTCAAGACACTCAGCTGCCCCGCACCGAAAATTCAGAAAAAAGTTAGTATTTGGCCGAGAAACCCTGGATTCTCGTCGGTTCTGACCGTTCTGACCAAGTTACGGATGAGACGTCGAATTGCAATGCGCGTTCTTCCGAATCGCAGACATTCGGGTCAGACCAGCAGAAAAATTGAGGAATCTTGATTTAGAGACAAGATAGCCAGAAATTCGACATTTTTCAACGAATCTCGGCTATTTATGAACCGATCCGGAAATTCTTGGGTGGGTTCGTCAGGGCTCCAGACACTCAGCTGCCCCGCACCGAAAATTCAGGAAAAAGTTAGTATTTGGCCGAAATACCCTCGATTCTCGTCGGTTCTGACCGTTCTGACCAAGTTGCGGATGAGACCTCAAATTGCAATGTGCGTTCGTCGGAATCGCAGACATTCGGGTCAGACCAGCAGAAAAATTGAGAAATCTTGATTTAGAGTCAAGATAGCCAGATATTCGACATTTTTTAACGAATCTCGGCTATTTATGAACTGATCCTGAAAATCTTGGGTGGGTTCGACAGGGCTCCAGACACTCAGCTGCCCCGCACCAGAAATTCAGAAAAAAGTTAGTATTTGGCCGAGAAACCCTCGATTTTCGTCGGTTCTGACCGTTCTGACCAAGTTACGGATGAGACGTCGAATTGCAATGCGCGTTCTTCGGAATCGCAGACATTCGGGTCAGACCAGCAGAAAAATTGAGGAATCTTGATTTAGAGACAAGATAGCCAGAAATTCGACATTTTTCAACGAATCTCGGCTATTTATGAACCGATCCTGAAATTCTTGGGTGGGTTGGTCAGGGCTCCAGACACTCAGCTGCCCCGCACCGAAATTTCAGGAAAAAGTTAGTATTTGGCCGAGATACCCTCGATTCTTGTCGGTTCTGACCGTTCTGACCAAGTTGCGGATGAGACCTCAAATTGCAATGCGCGTTCGTCGGAATCGCAGACATTCGGGTCAGACCAGCAGAAAAATTGAGGAATCTTGATTTAGAGACAAGATAGCCAAAAATTCGACATTTTTCAACGTATCTCGGCTATCTATGAACCGATCCTGAAATTCTTGGGTGGGTTCGTCAGGGCTCCAGACACTCAGCTGCCCCGCACCAAAATTTCAGAAAACAGTTAGTATTTGGCCGAGAAACCCTCGATTCTCGTCGGTTCTGACCGTTCTGACCAAGTTACGGATGAGACGTCGAATTGCAATGCGCGTTCTTCGGAATCGCAGACATTCGGGTCAGACCAGCAGAAAAATTGAGGAATCTTGATTTAGAGACAAGATAGCCAGAAATTCGACATTTTTCAACGAATCTCGGCTATTTATGAACCGATCCTGAAATTCTTGGGTGGGTTCGTCAGGGCTCCAGACACTCAGCTGCCCCGCACCGAAATTTCAGGAAAAAGTTAGTATTTGGCCGAGATACCCTCGATTCTTGTCGGTTCTGACCGTTCTGACCAAGTTGCGGATGAGACTTCAAATTGCAATGCGCGTTCGTCGGAATCGCAGACATTCGGGTCAGACCAGCAGAAAAATTGAGGAATCTTGATTTCGAGACAAGATAGCCAAAAATTCGACATTTTTCAACGTATCTCGGCTATTTATGAACCGATCCTGAAATTCTTGGGTGGGTTCGTCAGGGCTCCAGACACTTAGCTGCCCCGCACCGAAAATTCAGAAAAAAGTTAGTATTTGGCCGAGATACCCTCGATTCTCGTCGGTTCTGACCGTTCTGACCAAGTTACGGATGAGACGTCGAATTGCAATGCGCGTTCTTCGGAATCGCAGACATTCGGGTCAGACCAGCAGAAAAATTGAGGAATCTTGGTTTAGAGCCAAGATAGCCAGAAATTCGACATTTTTCAACGAATCTTGGCTATTTATGAACCGATCCTGAAATTCTTGGGTGGGTTCGTCAGGGCTCCAGACACTCAGCTGCCCCGCACCGAAAATTCAGAAAAAAGTTAGTATTTGGCCGAGAAACCCTCGATTCTCGTCGGTTCTGACCGTTCTGACCAAGTTACGGATGAGACGTCGAATTGCAATGCGCGTTCTTCGGAATCGCAGACATTCGGGTCAGACCAGCAGAAAAATTGAGGAATCTTGATTTAGAGTCAAGATAGCCAGAAATTCGACATTTTTCAACGAATCTCGGCTATTTATGAACCGATCCTGAAAATCTTGGGTGGGTTCGACAGGGCTTCAGACACTCAGCTGCCCCGCACCGAAAATTCAGAAAAAAGTTAGTATTTGGCCGAGAAACCCTCGATTTTCGTCGGTTTTGACCGTTCTGACCAAGTTACGGATGGGACGTCGAATTGCAATGCGCGTTCTTCGGAATCGCAGACATTCGGGTCAGACCAGCAGAAAAATTGAGGAATCTTGATTTAGAGACAAGATAGCCAGAAATTCGACATTTTTCAACGAATCTCGGCTATTTATGAACCGATCCTGAAATTCTTGGGTGGGTTCGTCAGGGCTCCAGACACTCAGCTGCCCCGCACCGAAATTTCAGGAAAAAGTTAGTATTTGGCCGAGATACCCTCGATTCTTGTCGGTTCTGACCGTTCTGACCAAGTTGCGGATGAGACCTCAAATTGCAATGCGCGTTCGTCGGAATCGCAGACATTCGGGTCAGACCAGCAGAAAAATTGAGGAATCTTGATTTAGAGACAAGATAGCCAAAAATTCGACATTTTTCAACGTATCTCGGCTATTTATGAACCGATCCTGAAATTCTTGGGTGGGTTCGTCAGGGCTCCAGACACTCAGCTGCCCCGCACCGAAAATTCAGAAAAAAGTTAGTATTTGGCCAAGAAACCCTCGATTCTCGTCGGTTCTGACCGTTCTGACCAAGTTACGGATGAGACGTCGAATTGCAATGCGCGTTCTTCCGAATCGCAGACATTCGGGTCAGACCAGCAGAAAAATTGAGGAATCTTGATTTAGAGACAAGATAGCCAGAAATTCGAAATTTTTCAACGAATCTCGGCTATTTATGAACCGATTCGGAAATTCTTGGGTGGGTTCGTCAGGGCTCCAGACACTCAGCTGCCCCGCACCGAAAATTCAGGAAAAAGTTAGTATTTGGACGAGATACCCTCGATTCTTGTCGGTTCTGACCGTTCTGACCAAGTTGCGGATGAGACCTCAAATTGCAATGCGCGTTCGTCGGAATCGCAGACATTCGGGTCAGACCAGCAGAAAAATTGAGGAATCTTGATTTAGAGACAAGATAGCCAAAAATTCGACATTTTTCAACGTATCTCGGCTATCTATGAACCGATCCTGAAATTCTTGGGTGGGTTCGTCAGGGCTCCAGACACTCAGCTGCCCCGCACCAAAATTTCAGAAAACAGTTAGTATTTGGCCGAGAAACCCTCGATTCTCGTCGGTTCTGACCGTTCTGACCAAGTTACGGATGAGACGTCGAATTGCAATGCGCGTTCTTCGGAATCGCAGACATTCGGGTCAGACCAGCAGAAAAATTGAGGAATCTTGATTTAGAGACAAGATAGCCAGAAATTCGACATTTTTCAACGAATCTCGGCTATTTATGAACCGATCCTGAAATTCTTGGGTGGGTTCGTCAGGGCTCCAGACACTCAGCTGCCCCGCACCGAAATTTCAGGAAAAAGTTAGTATTTGGCCGAGATACCCTCGATTCTTGTCGGTTCTGACCGTTCTGACCAAGTTGCGGATGAGACTTCAAATTGCAATGCGCGTTCGTCGGAATCGCAGACATTCGGGTCAGACCAGCAGAAAAATTGAGGAATCTTGATTTAGAGACAAGATAGCCAAAAATTCGACATTTTTCAACGTATCTCGGCTATTTATGAACCGATCCTGAAATTCTTGGGTGGGTTCGTCAGGGCTCCAGACACTTAGCTGCCCCGCACCGAAAATTCAGAAAAAAGTTAGTATTTGGCCGAGATACCCTCGATTCTCGTCGGTTCTGACCGTTCTGACCAAGTTACGGATGAGACGTCGAATTGCAATGCGCGTTCTTCGGAATCGCAGACATTCGGGTCAGACCAGCAGAAAAATTGAGGAATCTTGGTTTAGAGCCAAGATAGCCAGAAATTCGACATTTTTCAACGAATCTTGGCTATTTATGAACCGATCCTGAAATTCTTGGGTGGGTTCGTCAGGGCTCCAGACACTCAGCTGCCCCGCACCGAAAATTCAGAAAAAAGTTAGTATTTGGCCGAGAAACCCTCGATTCTCGTCGGTTCTGACCGTTCTGACCAAGTTACGGATGAGACGTCGAATTGCAATGCGCGTTCTTCGGAATCGCAGACATTCGGGTCAGACCAGCAGAAAAATTGAGGAATCTTGATTTAGAGTCAAGATAGCCAGAAATTCGACATTTTTCAACGAATCTCGGCTATTTATGAACCGATCCTGAAAATCTTGGGTGGGTTCGACAGGGCTTCAGACACTCAGCTGCCCCGCACCGAAAATTCAGAAAAAAGTTAGTATTTGGCCGAGAAACCCTCGATTTTCGTCGGTTTTGACCGTTCTGACCAAGTTACGGATGGGACGTCGAATTGCAATGCGCGTTCTTCGGAATCGCAGACATTCGGGTCAGACCAGCAGAAAAATTGAGGAATCTTGATTTAGAGACAAGATAGCCAGAAATTCGACATTTTTCAACGAATCTCGGCTATTTATGAACCGATCCGGAAATTCTTGGGTGGGTTCGTCAGGGCTCCAGACACTCAGCTGCCCCGCACCGAAATTTCAGGAAAAAGTTAGTATTTGGCCGAGATACCCTCGATTCTTGTCGGTTCTGACCGTTCTGACCAAGTTGCGGATGAGACCTCAAATTGCAATGCGCGTTCGTCGGAATCGCAGACATTCGGGTCAGACCAGCAGAAAAATTGAGGAATCTTGATTTAGAGACAAGATAGCCAAAAATTCGACATTTTTCAACGTATCTCGGCTATTTATGAACCGATCCTGAAATTCTTGGGTGGGTTCGTCAGGGCTCCAGACACTCAGCTGCCCCGCACCGAAAATTCAGAAAAAAGTTAGTATTTGGCCAAGAAACCCTCGATTCTCGTCGGTTCTGACCGTTCTGACCAAGTTACGGATGAGACGTCGAATTGCAATGCGCGTTCTTCCGAATCGCAGACATTCGGGTCAGACCAGCAGAAAAATTGAGGAATCTTGATTTAGAGACAAGATAGCCAGAAATTCGAAATTTTTCAACGAATCTCGGCTATTTATGAACCGATTCGGAAATTCTTGGGTGGGTTCGTCAGGGCTCCAGACACTCAGCTGCCCCGCACCGAAAATTCAGGAAAAAGTTAGTATTTGGACGAGATACCCTCGATTCTTGTCGGTTCTGACCGTTCTGACCAAGTTGCGGATGAGACCTCAAATTGCAATGCGCGTTCGTCGGAATCGCAGACATTCGGGTCAGACCAGCAGAAAAATTGAGGAATCTTGATTTAGAGACAAGATAGCCAAAAATTCGACATTTGTCAACGTATCTCGGCTATTTATGAACCGATCCTGAAATTCTTGGGTGGGTTCGTCAGGGCTCCAGACACTCAGCTGCCCCGCACCGAAAATTCAGAAAAAAGTTAGTATTTGGCCGAGAAACCCTCGATTCTCGTCGGTTCTGACCGTTCTGACCAAGTTACGGATGAGACGTCGAATTGCAATGCGCGTTCTTCCGAATCGCAGACATTCGGGTCAGACCAGCAGAAAAATTGAGGAATCTTGATTTAGAGACAAGATAGCCAGAAATTCGACATTTTTCAACGAATCTCGGCTATTTATGAACCGATCCGGAAATTCTTGGGTGGGTTCGTCAGGGCTCCAGACACTCAGCTGCCCCGCACCGAAAATTCAGGAAAAAGTTAGTATTTGGCCGAGATACCCTCGATTCTTGTCGGTTCTGACCGTTCTGACCAAGTTGCGGATGAGACCTCGAATTGCAATGCGCGTTCGTCGAAATCGCAGACATTCGGGTCAGACCAGCAGAAAAATTGAGGAATCTTGATTTAGAGACAAGATTGCCAAAAATTCGACATTTTTCAACGTATCTCGGCTATTTATGAACCGATCCTGAAATTCTTGGGTGGGTTCGTCAGGGCTCCAGACACTCAGCTGCCCCGCACCGAAAATTCAGAAAAAAGTTTGTATTTGGCCGAGAAACCCTCGATTCTCGTCGGTTCTGACCGTTCTGACCAAGTTACGGATGAGACGTCGAATTGCAATGCGCGTTCTTCCGAATCGCAGACATTCGGGTCAGACCAGCAGAAAAATTGAGGAATCTTGATTTAGAGACAAGATAGCCAGAAATTCGACATTTTTCAACGAATCTCGGCTATTTATGAACCGATCCGGAAATTCAAGGGTGGCTTCGTCAGGGCTCCAGACACTCAGCTGCCCCGCACCGAAAATTCAGGAAAAAGTTAGTATTTGGCCGAAATACCCTCGATTCTCGTCGGTTCTGACCGTTCTGACCAAGTTGCGGATGAGACCTCAAATTGCAATGTGCGTTCGTCGGAATCGCAGACATTCGGGTCAGACCAGCAGAAAAATTGAGGAATCTTGATTTAGAGTCAAGATAGCCAGAAATTCGACATTTTTCAACGAATCTCGGCTATTTATGAACTGATCCTGAAAATCTTGGGTGGGTTCGACAGGGCTTCAGACACTCAGCTGCCCCGCACCAAAAATTCAGAAAAAAGTTAGTATTTGGCCGAGAAACCCTCGATTTTCGTCGGTTCTGACCGTTCTGACCAAGTTACGGATGAGACGTCGAATTGCAATGCGCGTTCTTCGGAATCGCAGACATTCGGGTCAGACCAGCAGAAAAATTTAGGAATCTTGATTTAGAGACAAGATAGCCAGAAATTCGACATTTTTCAACGAATCTCGGCTATTTATGAACCGATCCTGAAATTCTTGAGTGGGTTGGTCAGGGCTCCAGACACTCAGCTGCCCCGCACCGAAATTTCAGGAAAATGTTGGTATTTGGCCGAGATACCCTCGATTCTTGTCGGTTCTGACCGTTCTGACCAAGTTGCGGATGAGACCTCAAATTGCAATGCGCGTTCGTCGGAATCGCAGACATTCGGGTCAGACCAGCAGAAAAATTGAGGAATCATGATTTAGAGACAAGATAGCCAAAAATTCGACATTTTTCAACGTATCTCGGCTATTTATGAACCGATCCTGAAATTCTTGGGTGGGTTCGTCAGGGCTCCAGACACTCAGCTGCCCTGCACCGAAAATTCAGAAAAAATATAGTATTTGGCCAAGAAACCCTCGATTCTCGTCGGTTCTGACCGTTCTGACCAAGTTACGGATGAGACGTCGAATTGCAATGCGCGTTCTTCCGAATCGCAGACATTCGGGTCAGACCAGCAGAAAAATTGAGGAATCTTGATTTAGAGACAAGATAGCCAGAAATTCGACATTTTTCAACGAATCTCGGCTATTTATGAACCGATCCGGAAATTCTTGGGTGGGTTCGTCAGGGCTCCAGACACTCAGCTGCCCCGCACCGAAAATTCAGAAAAAAGTTAGTATTTGGCCAAGAAACCCTCGATTCTCGTCGGTTCTGACCGTTCTGACCAAGTTACGGATGAGACGTCGAATTGCAATGCGCGTTCTTCCGAATCGCAGACATTCGGGTCAGACCAGCAGAAAAATTGAGGAATCTTGATTTAGAGACAAGATAGCCAGAAATTCGAAATTTTTCAACGAATCTCGGCTATTTATGAACCGATTCGGAAATTCTTGGGTGGGTTCGTCAGGGCTCCAGACACTCAGCTGCCCCGCACCGAAAATTCAGAAAAAAGTTAGTATTTGGCCGAGAAACCCTCGATTCTCGTCGGTTCTGACCGTTCTGACCAAGTTACGGATGAGACGTCGAATTGCAATGCGCGTTCTTCCGAATCGCAGACATTCGGGTCAGACCAGCAGAAAAATTGAGGAATCTTGATTTAGAGACAAGATAGCCAGAAATTCGACATTTTTCAACGAATCTCGGCTATATATGAACCGATCCGGAAATTCTTGGGTGGGTTCGTCAGGGCTCCAGACACTCAGCTGCCCCGCACCGAAAATTCAGGAAAAAGTTAGTATTTGGCCGAGATACCCTCGATTCTTGTCGGTTCTGACCGTTCTGACCAAGTTGCGGATGAGACCTCGAATTGCAATGCGCGTTCGTCGAAATCGCAGACATTCGGGTCAGACCAGCAGAAAAATTGAGGAATCTTGATTTAGAGACAAGATAGCCAGAAATTCGAAATTTTTCAACGAATCTCGGCTATTTATGAACCGATCCTGAAATTCTTGAGTGGGTTGGTCAGGGCTCCAGACACTCAGCTGCCCCGCACCGAAATTTCAGGAAAAAGTTAGTATTTGGCCGAGATACCCTCGATTCTTGTCGGTTCTGACCGTTCTGACCAAGTTGCGGATGAGACCTCAAATTGCAATGCGCGTTCGTCGGAATCGCAGACATTCGGGTCAGACCAGCAGAAAAATTGAGGAATCTTGATTTAGAGACAAGATAGCCAAAAATTCGACATTTTTCAACGTATCTCGGCTATTTATGAACCGATCCTGAAATTCTTGGGTGGGTTCGTCAGGGCCCCAGACACTCAGCTGCCCCGCACCGAAAATTCAGAAAAAAGTTAGTATTTGGCCAAGAAACCCTCGATTCTCGTCGGTTCTGACCGTTCTGACCAAGTTACGGATGAGACGTCGAATTGCAATGCGCGTTCTTCCGAATCGCAGACATTCGGGTCAGACCAGCAGAAAAATTGAGGAATCTTGATTTAGAGACAAGATAGCCAGAAATTCGACATTTTTCAACGAATCTCGGCTATTTATGAACCGATCCGAAAATTCTTGGGTGGGTTCGTCAGGGCTCCAGACACTCAGCTGCCCCGCACCGAAAATTCAGAAAAAAGTTAGTATTTGGCCAAGAAACCCTCGATTCTCGTCGGTTCTGACCGTTCTGACCAAGTTACGGATGAGACGTCGAATTGCAATGCGCGTTCTTCCGAATCGCAGACATTCGGGTCAGACCAGCAGAAAAATTGAGGAATCTTGATTTAGAGACAAGATAGCCAGAAATTCGACATTTTTCAACGAATCTCGGCTATTTATGAACCGATCCGGAAATTCTTGGGTGGGTTCGTCAGGGCTCCAGACACTCAGCTGCCCCGCACCGAAAATTCAGGAAAAAGTTAGTATTTGGCCGAGATACCCTCGATTCTTGTCGGTTCTGACCGTTCTGACCAAGTTGCGGATGAGACCTCGAATTGCAATGCGCGTTCGTCGAAATCGCAGACATTCGGGTCAGACCAGCAGAAAAATTGAGGAATCTTGATTTAGAGACAAGATAGCCAAAAATTCGACATTTTTCAACGTATCTCGGCTATTTATGAACCGATCCTGAAATTCTTGGGTGGGTTCGTCAGGGCTCCAGACACTCAGCTGCCCCGCACCGAAAATTCAGAAAAAAGTTAGTATTTGGCCGAGAAACCCTCGATTCTCGTCGGTTCTGACCGTTCTGACCAAGTTACGGATGAGACGTCGAATTGCAATGCGCGTTCTTCCGAATCGCAGACATTCGGGTCAGACCAGCAGAAAAATTGAGGAATCTTGATTTAGAGACAAGATAGCCAGAAATTCGACATTTTTCAACGAATCTCGGCTATTTATGAACCGATCCGGAAATTCAAGGGTGGCTTCGTCAGGGCTCCAGACACTCAGCTGCCCCGCACCGAAAATTCAGGAAAAAGTTAGTATTTGGCCGAAATACCCTCGATTCTCGTCGGTTCTGACCGTTCTGACCAAGTTGCGGATGAGACCTCAAATTGCAATGCGCGTTCGTCGGAATCGCAGACATTCGGGTCAGACCAGCAGAAAAATTGAGGAATCATGATTTAGAGACAAGATAGCCAAAAATTCGACATTTTTCAACGTATCTCGGCTATTTATGAACCGATCCTGAAATTCTTGGGTGGGTTCGTCAGGGCTCCAGACACTCAGCTGCCCCGCACCGAAAATTCAGAAAAAAGTTAGTATTTGGCCAAGAAACCCTCAATTCTCGTCGGTTCTGACCGTTCTGACCAAGTTACGGATGAGACGTCGAATTGCAATGCGCGTTCTTCCGAATCGCAGACATTCGGGTCAGACCAGCAGAAAAATTGAGGAATCTTGATTTAGAGACAAGATAGCCAGAAATTCGACATTTTTCAACGAATCTCGGCTATTTATGAACCGATCCGGAAATTCTTGGGTGGGTTCGTCAGGGCTCCAGACACTCAGCTGCCCCGCACCGAAAATTCAGAAAAAAGTTAGTATTTGGCCAAGAAACCCTCGATTCTCGTCGGTTCTGACCGTTCTGGCCAAGTTACGGATGAGACGTCGAATTGCAATGCGCGTTCTTCCGAATCGCAGACATTCGGGTCAGACCAGCAGAAAAATTGAGGAATCTTGATTTAGAGACAAGATAGCCAGAAATTCGAAATTTTTCAACGAATCTCGGCTATTTATGAACCGATCCTGAAATTCTTGAGTGGGTTGGTCAGGGCTCCAGACACTCAGCTGCCCCGCACCGAAATTTCAGGAAAAAGTTAGTATTTGGCCGAGATACCCTCGATTCTTGTCGGTTCTGACCGTTCTGACCAAGTTGCGGATGAGACCTCAAATTGCAATGCGCGTTCGTCGGAATCGCAGACATTCGGGTCAGACCAGCAGAAAAATTGAGGAATCTTGATTTAGAGACAAGATAGCCAAAAATTCGACATTTTTCAACGTATCTCGGCTATTTATGAACCGATCCTGAAATTCTTGGGTGGGTTCGTCAGGGCTCCAGACACTCAGCTGCCCCGCACCGAAAATTCAGAAAAAAGTTAGTATTTGGCCAAGAAACCCTCGATTCTCGTCGGTTCTGACCGTTCTGACCAAGTTACGGATGAGACGTCGAATTGCAATGCGCGTTCTTCCGAATCGCAGACATTCGGGTCAGACCAGCAGAAAAATTGAGGAATCTTGATTTAGAGACAAGATAGCCAGAAATTCGACATTTTTCAACGAATCTCGGCTATTTATGAACCGATCCGAAAATTCTTGGGTGGGTTCGTCAGGGCTCCAGACACTCAGCTGCCCCGCACCGAAAATTCAGAAAAAAGTTAGTATTTGGCCAAGAAACCCTCGATTCTCGTCGGTTCTGACCGTTCTGACCAAGTTACGGATGAGACGTCGAATTGCAATGCGCGTTCTTCCGAATCGCAGACATTCGGGTCAGACCAGCAGAAAAATTGAGGAATCTTGATTTAGAGACAAGATAGCCAGAAATTCGAAATTTTTCAACGAATCTCGGCTATTTATGAACCGATCCTGAAATTCTTGAGTGGGTTGGTCAGGGCTCCAGACACTCAGCTGCCCCGCACCGAAATTTCAGGAAAAAGTTAGTATTTGGCCGAGATACCCTCGATTCTTGTCGGTTCTGACCGTTCTGACCAAGTTGCGGATGAGACCTCAAATTGCAATGCGCGTTCGTCGGAATCGCAGACATTCGGGTCAGACCAGCAGAAAAATTGAGGAATCTTGATTTAGAGACAAGATAGCCAAAAATTCGACATTTTTCAACGTATCTCGGCTATTTATGAACCGATCCTGAAATTCTTGGGTGGGTTCGTCAGGGCCCCAGACACTCAGCTGCCCCGCACCGAAAATTCAGAAAAAAGTTAGTATTTGGCCAAGAAACCCTCGATTCTCGTCGGTTCTGACCGTTCTGACCAAGTTACGGATGAGACGTCGAATTGCAATGCGCGTTCTTCCGAATCGCAGACATTCGGGTCAGACCAGCAGAAAAATTGAGGAATCTTGATTTAGAGACAAGATAGCCAGAAATTCGACATTTTTCAACGAATCTCGGCTATTTATGAACCGATCCGAAAATTCTTGGGTGGGTTCGTCAGGGCTCCAGACACTCAGCTGCCCCGCACCGAAAATTCAGAAAAAAGTTAGTATTTGGCCAAGAAACCCTCGATTCTCGTCGGTTCTGACCGTTCTGACCAAGTTACGGATGAGACGTCGAATTGCAATGCGCGTTCTTCCGAATCGCAGACATTCGGGTCAGACCAGCAGAAAAATTGAGGAATCTTGATTTAGAGACAAGATAGCCAGAAATTCGACATTTTTCAACGAATCTCGGCTATTTATGAACCGATCCGGAAATTCTTGGGTGGGTTCGTCAGGGCTCCAGACACTCAGCTGCCCCGCACCGAAAATTCAGGAAAAAGTTAGTATTTGGCCGAGATACCCTCGATTCTTGTCGGTTCTGACCGTTCTGACCAAGTTGCGGATGAGACCTCGAATTGCAATGCGCGTTCGTCGAAATCGCAGACATTCGGGTCAGACCAGCAGAAAAATTGAGGAATCTTGATTTAGAGACAAGATAGCCAAAAATTCGACATTTTTCAACGTATCTCGGCTATTTATGAACCGATCCTGAAATTCTTGGGTGGGTTCGTCAGGGCTCCAGACACTCAGCTGCCCCGCACCGAAAATTCAGAAAAAAGTTAGTATTTGGCCGAGAAACCCTCGATTCTCGTCGGTTCTGACCGTTCTGACCAAGTTACGGATGAGACGTCGAATTGCAATGCGCGTTCTTCCGAATCGCAGACATTCGGGTCAGACCAGCAGAAAAATTGAGGAATCTTGATTTAGAGACAAGATAGCCAGAAATTCGACATTTTTCAACGAATCTCGGCTATTTATGAACCGATCCGGAAATTCAAGGGTGGCTTCGTCAGGGCTCCAGACACTCAGCTGCCCCGCACCGAAAATTCAGGAAAAAGTTAGTATTTGGCCGAAATACCCTCGATTCTCGTCGGTTCTGACCGTTCTGACCAAGTTGCGGATGAGACCTCAAATTGCAATGCGCGTTCGTCGGAATCGCAGACATTCGGGTCAGACCAGCAGAAAAATTGAGGAATCATGATTTAGAGACAAGATAGCCAAAAATTCGACATTTTTCAACGTATCTCGGCTATTTATGAACCGATCCTGAAATTCTTGGGTGGGTTCGTCAGGGCTCCAGACACTCAGCTGCCCCGCACCGAAAATTCAGAAAAAAGTTAGTATTTGGCCAAGAAACCCTCGATTCTCGTCGGTTCTGACCGTTCTGACCAAGTTACGGATGAGACGTCGAATTGCAATGCGCGTTCTTCCGAATCGCAGACATTCGGGTCAGACCAGCAGAAAAATTGAGGAATCTTGATTTAGAGACAAGATAGCCAGAAATTCGACATTTTTCAACGAATCTCGGCTATTTATGAACCGATCCGGAAATTCTTGGGTGGGTTCGTCAGGGCTCCAGACACTCAGCTGCCCCGCACCGAAAATTCAGAAAAAAGTTAGTATTTGGCCAAGAAACCCTCGATTCTCGTCGGTTCTGACCGTTCTGACCAAGTTACGGATGAGACGTCGAATTGCAATGCGCGTTCTTCCGAATCGCAGACATTCGGGTCAGACCAGCAGAAAAATTGAGGAATCTTGATTTAGAGACAAGATAGCCAGAAATTCGAAATTTTTCAACGAATCTCGGCTATTTATGAACCGATCCTGAAATTCTTGAGTGGGTTGGTCAGGGCTCCAGACACTCAGCTGCCCCGCACCGAAATTTCAGGAAAAAGTTAGTATTTGGCCGAGATACCCTCGATTCTTGTCGGTTCTGACCGTTCTGACCAAGTTGCGGATGAGACCTCAAATTGCAATGCGCGTTCGTCGGAATCGCAGACATTCGGGTCAGACCAGCAGAAAAATTGAGGAATCTTGATTTAGAGACAAGATAGCCAAAAATTCGACATTTTTCAACGTATCTCGGCTATTTATGAACCGATCCTGAAATTCTTGGGTGGGTTCGTCAGGGCTCCAGACACTCAGCTGCCCCGCACCGAAAATTCAGAAAAAAGTTAGTATTTGGCCAAGAAACCCTCGATTCTCGTCGGTTCTGACCGTTCTGACCAAGTTACGGATGAGACGTCGAATTGCAATGCGCGTTCTTCCGAATCGCAGACATTCGGGTCAGACCAGCAGAAAAATTGAGGAATCTTGATTTAGAGACAAGATAGCCAGAAATTCGACATTTTTCAACGAATCTCGGCTATTTATGAACCGATCCGAAAATTCTTGGGTGGGTTCGTCAGGGCTCCAGACACTCAGCTGCCCCGCACCGAAAATTCAGAAAAAAGTTAGTATTTGGCCAAGAAACCCTCGATTCTCGTCGGTTCTGACCGTTCTGACCAAGTTACGGATGAGACGTCGAATTGCAATGCGCGTTCTTCCGAATCGCAGACATTCGGGTCAGACCAGCAGAAAAATTGAGGAATCTTGATTTAGAGACAAGATAGCCAGAAATTCGACATTTTTGGACGAATCTCGGCTATTTATGAACCGATCCGGAAATTCTTGGGTGGGTTCGTCAGGGCTCCAGACACTCAGCTGCCCCGCACCGAAAATTCAGGAAAAAGTTAGTATTTGGCCGAGATACCCTCGATTCTTGTCGGTTCTGACCGTTCTGACCAAGTTGCGGATGAGACCTCGAATTGCAATGCGCGTTCGTCGAAATCGCAGACATTCGGGTCAGACCAGCAGAAAAATTGAGGAATCTTGATTTAGAGACAAGATAGCCAAAAATTCGACATTTTTCAACGTATCTCGGCTATTTATGAACCGATCCTGAAATTCTTGGGTGGGTTCGTCAGGGCTCCAGACACTCAGCTGCCCCGCACCGAAAATTCAGAAAAAAGTTAGTATTTGGCCGAGAAACCCTCGATTCTCGTCGGTTCTGACCGTTCTGACCAAGTTACGGATGAGACGTCGAATTGCAATGCGCGTTCTTCCGAATCGCAGACATTCGGGTCAGACCAGCAGAAAAATTGAGGAATCTTGATTTAGAGACAAGATAGCCAGAAATTCGACATTTTTCAACGAATCTCGGCTATTTATGAACCGATCCGGAAATTCAAGGGTGGCTTCGTCAGGGCTCCAGACACTCAGCTGCCCCGCACCGAAAATTCAGGAAAAAGTTAGTATTTGGCCGAAATACCCTCGATTCTCGTCGGTTCTGACCGTTCTGACCAAGTTGCGGATGAGACCTCAAATTGCAATGCGCGTTCGTCGGAATCGCAGACATTCGGGTCAGACCAGCAGAAAAATTGAGGAATCATGATTTAGAGACAAGATAGCCAAAAATTCGACATTTTTCAACGTATCTCGGCTATTTATGAACCGATCCTGAAATTCTTGGGTGGGTTCGTCAGGGCTCCAGACACTCAGCTGCCCCGCACCGAAAATTCAGAAAAAAGTTAGTATTTGGCCAAGAAACCCTCGATTCTCGTCGGTTCTGACCGTTCTGACCAAGTTACGGATGAGATGTCGAATTGCAATGCGCGTTCTTCCGAATCGCAGACATTCGGGTCAGACCAGCAGAAAAATTGAGGAATCTTGATTTAGAGACAAGATAGCCAGAAATTCGACATTTTTCAACGAATCTCGGCTATTTATGAACCGATCCGGAAATTCTTGGGTGGGTTCGTCAGGGCTCCAGACACTCAGCTGCCCCGCACCGAAAATTCAGAAAAAAGTTAGTATTTGGCCAAGAAACCCTCGATTCTCGTCGGTTCTTACCGTTCTGACCAAGTTACGGATGAGACGTCGAATTGCAATGCGCGTTCTTCCGAATCGCAGACATTCGGGTCAGACCAGCAGAAAAATTGAGGAATCTTGATTTAGAGACAAGATAGCCAGAAATTCGAAATTTTTCAACGAATCTCGGCTATTTATGAACCGATTCGGAAATTCTTGGGTGGGTTCGTCAGGGCTCCAGACACTCAGCTGCCCCGCACCGAAAATTCAGAAAAAAGTTAGTATTTGGCCGAGAAACCCTCGATTCTCGTCGGTTCTGACCGTTCTGACCAAGTTACGGATGAGACGTCGAATTGCAATGCGCGTTCTTCCGAATCGCAGACATTCGGGTCAGACCAGCAGAAAAATTGAGGAATCTTGATTTAGAGACAAGATAGCCAGAAATTCGACATTTTTCAACGAATCTCGGCTATATATGAACCGATCCGGAAATTCTTGGGTGGGTTCGTCAGGGCTCCAGACACTCAGCTGCCCCGCACCGAAAATTCAGGAAAAAGTTAGTATTTGGCCGAGATACCCTCGATTCTTGTCGGTTCTGACCGTTCTGACCAAGTTGCGGATGAGACCTCGAATTGCAATGCGCGTTCGTCGAAATCGCAGACATTCGGGTCAGACCAGCAGAAAAATTGAGGAATCTTGATTTAGAGACAAGATAGCCAAAAATTCGACATTTTTCAACGTATCTCGGCTATTTATGAACCGATCCTGAAATTCTTGGGTGGGTTCGTCAGGGCTCCAGACACTCAGCTGCCCCGCACCGAAAATTCAGAAAAAAGTTAGTATTTGGCCGAGAAACCCTCGATTCTCGTCGGTTCTGACCGTTCTGACCAAGTTACGGATGAGACGTCGAATTGCAATGCGCGTTCTTCCGAATCGCAGACATTCGGGTCAGACCAGCAGAAAAATTTAGGAATCTTGATTTAGAGACAAGATAGCCAGAAATTCGACATTTTTCAACGAATCTCGGCTATTTATGAACCGATCCTGAAATTCCTGAGTGGGTTGGTCAGGGCTCCAGACACTCAGCTGCCCCGCACCGAAATTTCAGGAAAAAGTTAGTATTTGGCCGAGATACCCTCGATTCTTGTCGGTTCTGACCGTTCTGACCAAGTTGCGGATGAGACCTCAAATTGCAATGCGCGTTCGTCGGAATCGCAGACATTCGGGTCAGACCAGCAGAAAAATTGAGGAATCTTGATTTAGAGACAAGATAGCCAAAAATTCGACATTTTTCAACGTATCTCGGCTATTTATGAACCGATCCTGAAATTCTTGGGTGGGTTCGTCAGGGCTCCAGACACTCAGCTGCCCCGCACCGAAAATTCAGAAAAAAGTTAGTATTTGGCCAAGAAACCCTCGATTCTCGTCGGTTCTGACCGTTCTGACCAAGTTACGGATAAGACGTCGAATTGCAATGCGCGTTCTTCCGAATCGCAGACATTCGGGTCAGACCAGCAGAAAAATTGAGGAATCTTGATTTAGAGACAAGATAGCCAGAAATTCGACATTTTTCAACGAATCTCGGCTATTTATGAACCGATCCGAAAATTCTTGGGTGGGTTCGTCAGGGCTCCAGACACTCAGCTGCCCCGCACCGAAAATTCAGAAAAAAGTTAGTATTTGGCCAAGAAACCCTCGATTCTCGTCGGTTCTGACCGTTCTGACCAAGTTACGGATGAGACGTCGAATTGCAATGCGCGTTCTTCCGAATCGCAGACATTCGGGTCAGACCAGCAGAAAAATTGAGGAATCTTGATTTAGAGACAAGATAGCCAGAAATTCGACATTTTTCAACGAATCTCGGCTATTTATGAACCGATCCGGAAATTCTTGGGTGGGTTCGTCAGGGCTCCAGACACTCAGCTGCCCCGCACCGAAAATTCAGGAAAAAGTTAGTATTTGGCCGAGATACCCTCGATTCTTGTCGGTTCTGACCGTTCTGACCAAGTTGCGGATGAGACCTCGAATTGCAATGCGCGTTCGTCGAAATCGCAGACATTCGGGTCAGACCAGCAGAAAAATTGAGGAATCTTGATTTAGAGACAAGATAGCCAAAAATTCGACATTTTTCAACGTATCTCGGCTATTTATGAACCGATCCTGAAATTCTTGGGTGGGTTCGTCAGGGCTCCAGACACTCAGCTGCCCCGCACCGAAAATTCAGAAAAAAGTTAGTATTTGGCCGAGAAACCCTCGATTCTCGTCGGTTCTGACCGTTCTGACCAAGTTACGGATGAGACGTCGAATTGCAATGCGCGTTCTTCCGAATCGCAGACATTCGGGTCAGACCAGCAGAAAAATTGAGGAATCTTGATTTAGAGACAAGATAGCCAGAAATTCGACATTTTTCAACGAATCTCGGCTATTTATGAACCGATCCGGAAATTCAAGGGTGGCTTCGTCAGGGCTCCAGACACTCAGCTGCCCCGCACCGAAAATTCAGGAAAAAGTTAGTATTTGGCCGAAATACCCTCGATTCTCGTCGGTTCTGACCGTTCTGACCAAGTTGCGGATGAGACCTCAAATTGCAATGCGCGTTCGTCGGAATCGCAGACATTCGGGTCAGACCAGCAGAAAAATTGAGGAATCATGATTTAGAGACAAGATAGCCAAAAATTCGACATTTTTCAACGTATCTCGGCTATTTATGAACCGATCCTGAAATTCTTGGGTGGGTTCGTCAGGGCTCCAGACACTCAGCTGCCCCGCACCGAAAATTCAGAAAAAAGTTAGTATTTGGCCAAGAAACCCTCGATTCTCGTCGGTTCTGACCGTTCTGACCAAGTTACGGATGAGACGTCGAATTGCAATGCGCGTTCTTCCGAATCGCAGACATTCGGGTCAGACCAGCAGAAAAATTGAGGAATCTTGATTTAGAGACAAGATAGCCAGAAATTCGACATTTTTCAACGAATCTCGGCTATTTATGAACCGATCCGGAAATTCTTGGGTGGGTTCGTCAGGGCTCCAGACACTCAGCTGCCCCGCACCGAAAATTCAGAAAAAAGTTAGTATTTGGCCAAGAAACCCTCGATTCTCGTCGGTTCTGACCGTTCTGACCAAGTTACGGATGAGACGTCGAATTGCAATGCGCGTTCTTCCGAATCGCAGACATTCGGGTCAGACCAGCAGAAAAATTGAGGAATCTTGATTTAGAGACAAGATAGCCAGAAATTCGAAATTTTTCAACGAATCTCGGCTATTTATGAACCGATTCGGAAATTCTTGGGTGGGTTCGTCAGGGCTCCAGACACTCAGCTGCCCCGCACCGAAAATTCAGAAAAAAGTTAGTATTTGGCCGAGAAACCCTCGATTCTCGTCGGTTCTGACCGTTCTGACCAAGTTGCGGATGAGACCTCGAATTGCAATGCGCGTTCGTCGAAATCGCAGACATTCGGGTCAGACCAGCAGAAAAATTGAGGAATCTTGATTTAGAGACAAGATAGCCAAAAATTCGACATTTTTCAACGTATCTCGGCTATTTATGAACCGATCCTGAAATTCTTGGGTGGGTTCGTCAGGGCTCCAGACACTCAGCTGCCCCGCACCGAAAATTCAGAAAAAAGTTAGTATTTGGCCGAGAAACCCTCGATTCTCGTCGGTTCTGACCGTTCTGACCAAGTTACGGATGAGACGTCGAATT
The DNA here is from genome assembly GCF_021155765.1 of Diprion similis. Lineage (NCBI taxonomy): Eukaryota > Metazoa > Arthropoda > Insecta > Hymenoptera > Diprionidae > Diprion > Diprion similis. The sequence continues at coordinate 14,443,546 of NC_060105.1, read as the reverse complement.
GCAATGCGCGTTCTTCCGAATCGCAGACATTCGGGTCAGACCAGCAGAAAAATTTAGGAATCTTGATTTAGAGACAAGATAGCCAGAAATTCGACATTTTTCAACGAATCTCGGCTATTTATGAACCGATCCGGAAATTCTTGGGTGGGTTCGTCAGGGCTCCAGACACTCAGCTGCCCCGCACCGAAAATTCAGAAAAAAGTTAGTATTTGGCCAAGAAACCCTCGATTCTCGTCGGTTCTGACCGTTCTGACCAAGTTACGGATGAGACGTCGAATTGCAATGCGCGTTCTTCCGAATCGCAGACATTCGGGTCAGACCAGCAGAAAAATTGAGGAATCTTGATTTAGAGACAAGATAGCCAGAAATTCGAAATTTTTCAACGAATCTCGGCTATTTATGAACCGATTCGGAAATTCTTGGGTGGGTTCGTCAGGGCTCCAGACACTCAGCTGCCCCGCACCGAAAATTCAGAAAAAAGTTAGTATTTGGCCGAGAAACCCTCGATTCTCGTCGGTTCTGACCGTTCTGACCAAGTTACGGATGAGACGTCGAATTGCTATGCGCGTTCTTCCGAATCGCAGACATTCGGGTCAGACCAGCAGAAAAATTGAGGAATCTTGATTTAGAGACAAGATAGCCAGAAATTCGACATTTTTCAACGAATCTCGGCTATTTATGAACCGATCCGGAAATTCTTGGGTGGGTTTGTCAGGGCTCCAGACACTCAGCTGCCCCGCACCGAAAATTCAGGAAAAAGTTAGTATTTGGCCGAGATACCCTCGATTCTTGTCGGTTCTGACCGTTCTGACCAAGTTGCGGATGAGACCTCGAATTGCAATGCGCGTTCGTCGAAATCGCAGACATTCGGGTCAGACCAGCAGAAAAATTGAGGAATCTTGATTTAGAGACAAGATAGCCAAAAATTCGACATTTTTCAACGTATCTCGGCTATTTATGAACCGATCCTGAAATTCTTGGGTGGGTTCGTCAGGGCTCCAGACACTCAGCTGCCCCGCACCGAAAATTCAGAAAAAAGTTAGTATTTGGCCGAGAAACCCTCGATTCTCGTCGGTTCTGACCGTTCTGACCAAGTTACGGATGAGACGTCGAATTGCAATGCGCGTTCTTCCGAATCGCAGACATTCGGGTCAGACCAGCAGAAAAATTGAGGAATCTTGATTTAGAGACAAGATAGCCAGAAATTCGACATTTTTCAACGAATCTCGGCTATTTATGAACCGATCCGGAAATTCAAGGGTGGCTTCGTCAGGGCTCCAGACACTCAGCTGCCCCGCACCGAAAATTCAGGAAAAAGTTAGTATTTGGCCGAAATACCCTCGATTCTCGTCGGTTCTGACCGTTCTGACCAAGTTGCGGATGAGACCTCAAATTGCAATGTGCGTTCGTCGGAATCGCAGACATTCGGGTCAGACCAGCAGAAAAATTGAGAAATCTTGATTTAGAGTCAAGATAGCCAGATATTCGACATTTTTCAACGAATCTCGGCTATTTATGAACTGATCCTGAAAATCTTGGGTGGGTTCGACAGGGCTCCAGACACTCAGCTGCCCCGCACCAAAAATTCGGAAAAAAGTTAGTATTTGGCCGAGAAACCCTCGATTTTCGTCGGTTCTGACCGTTCTGACCAAGTTACGGATGAGACGTCGAATTGCAATGCGCGTTCTTCGGAATCGCAGACATTCGGGTCAGACCAGCAGAAAAATTGAGGAATCTTGATTTAGAGACAAGATAGCCAGAAATTCGACATTTTTCAACGAATCTCGGCTATTTATGAACCGATCCTGAAATTCTTGGGTGGGTTGGTCAGGGCTCCAGACACTCAGCTGCCCCGCACCGAAATTTCAGGAAAAAGTTAGTATTTGGCCGAGATACCCTCGATTCTTGTCGGTTCTGACCGTTCTGACCAAGTTGCGGATGAGACCTCAAATTGCAATGCGCGTTCGTCGGAATCGCAGACATTCGGGTCAGACCAGCAGAAAAATTGAGGAATCTTGATTTAGAGACAAGATAGCCAAAAATTCGACATTTTTCAACGTATCTCGGCTATTTATGAACCGATCCTGAAATTCTTGGGTGGGTTCGTCAGGGCTCCAGACACTCAGCTGCCCCGCACCAAAATTTCAGAAAAAAGTTAGTATTTGGCCGAGAAACCCTCGATTTTCGTCGGTTCTGACCGTTCTGACCAAGTTACGGATGAGACGTCGAATTGCAATGCGCGTTCTTCGGAATCGCAGACATTCGGGTCAGACCAGCAGAAAAATTGAGGAATCTTGATTTAGAGACAAGATAGCCAGAAATTCGACATTTTTCAACGAATCTCGGCTATTTATGAACCGATCCTGAAATTCTTGGGTGGGTTCGTCAGGGCTCCAGACACTCAGCTGCCCCGCACCGAAATTTCAGGAAAAAGTTAGTATTTGGCCGAGATACCCTCGATTCTTGTCGGTTCTGACCGTTCTGACCAAGTTGCGGATGAGACTTCGAATTGCAATGCGCGTTCTTCGGAATCGCAGACATTCGGGTCAGACCAGCAGAAAAATTGAGGAATCTTGATTTAGAGACAAGATAGCCAGAAATTCGACATTTTTCAACGAATCTCGGCTATTTATGAACCGATCCTGAAATTCTTGGGTGGGTTGGTCAGGGCTCCAGACACTCAGCTGCCCCGCACCGAAATTTCAGGAAAAAGTTAGTATTTGGCCGAGATACCCTCGATTCTTGTCGGTTCTGACCGTTCTGACCAAGTTGCGGATGAGACCTCAAATTGCAATGCGCGTTCGTCGGAATCGCAGACATTCGGGTCAGACCAGCAGAAAAATTGAGGAATCTTGATTTAGAGACAAGATAGCCAAAAATTCGACATTTTTCAACGTATCTCGGCTATTTATGAACCGATCCTGAAATTCTTGGGTGGGTTCGTCAGGGCTCCAGACACTCAGCTGCCCCGCACCAAAATTTCAGAAAAAAGTTAGTATTTGGCCGAGAAACCCTCGATTTTCGTCGGTTCTGACCGTTCTGACCAAGTTACGGATGAGACGTCGAATTGCAATGCGCGTTCTTCGGAATCGCAGACATTCGGGTCAGACCAGCAGAAAAATTGAGGAATCTTGATTTAGAGACAAGATAGCCAGAAATTCGAAATTTTTCAACGAATCTCGGCTATTTATGAACCGATTCGGAAATTCTTGGGTGGGTTCGTCAGGGCTCCAGACACTCAGCTGCCCCGCACCGAAAATTCAGAAAAAAGTTAGTATTTGGCCGAGAAACCCTCGATTCTCGTCGGTTCTGACCGTTCTGACCAAGTTACGGATGAGACGTCGAATTGCTATGCGCGTTCTTCCGAATCGCAGACATTCGGGTCAGACCAGCAGAAAAATTGAGGAATCTTGATTTAGAGACAAGATAGCCAGAAATTCGACATTTTTCAACGAATCTCGGCTATTTATGAACCGATCCGGAAATTCTTGGGTGGGTTTGTCAGGGCTCCAGACACTCAGCTGCCCCGCACCGAAAATTCAGGAAAAAGTTAGTATTTGGCCGAGATACCCTCGATTCTTGTCGGTTCTGACCGTTCTGACCAAGTTGCGGATGAGACCTCGAATTGCAATGCGCGTTCGTCGAAATCGCAGACATTCGGGTCAGACCAGCAGAAAAATTGAGGAATCTTGATTTAGAGACAAGATAGCCAAAAATTCGACATTTTTCAACGTATCTCGGCTATTTATGAACCGATCCTGAAATTCTTGGGTGGGTTCGTCAGGGCTCCAGACACTCAGCTGCCCCGCACCGAAAATTCAGAAAAAAGTTAGTATTTGGCCGAGAAACCCTCGATTCTCGTCGGTTCTGACCGTTCTGACCAAGTTACGGATGAGACGTCGAATTGCAATGCGCGTTCTTCCGAATCGCAGACATTCGGGTCAGACCAGCAGAAAAATTGAGGAATCTTGATTTAGAGACAAGATAGCCAGAAATTCGACATTTTTCAACGAATCTCGGCTATTTATGAACCGATCCGGAAATTCAAGGGTGGCTTCGTCAGGGCTCCAGACACTCAGCTGCCCCGCACCGAAAATTCAGGAAAAAGTTAGTATTTGGCCGAAATACCCTCGATTCTCGTCGGTTCTGACCGTTCTGACCAAGTTGCGGATGAGACCTCAAATTGCAATGTGCGTTCGTCGGAATCGCAGACATTCGGGTCAGACCAGCAGAAAAATTGAGAAATCTTGATTTAGAGTCAAGATAGCCAGATATTCGACATTTTTCAACGAATCTCGGCTATTTATGAACTGATCCTGAAAATCTTGGGTGGGTTCGACAGGGCTCCAGACACTCAGCTGCCCCGCACCAAAAATTCGGAAAAAAGTTAGTATTTGGCCGAGAAACCCTCGATTTTCGTCGGTTCTGACCGTTCTGACCAAGTTACGGATGAGACGTCGAATTGCAATGCGCGTTCTTCGGAATCGCAGACATTCGGGTCAGACCAGCAGAAAAATTGAGGAATCTTGATTTAGAGACAAGATAGCCAGAAATTCGACATTTTTCAACGAATCTCGGCTATTTATGAACCGATCCTGAAATTCTTGGGTGGGTTGGTCAGGGCTCCAGACACTCAGCTGCCCCGCACCGAAATTTCAGGAAAAAGTTAGTATTTGGCCGAGATACCCTCGATTCTTGTCGGTTCTGACCGTTCTGACCAAGTTGCGGATGAGACCTCAAATTGCAATGCGCGTTCGTCGGAATCGCAGACATTCGGGTCAGACCAGCAGAAAAATTGAGGAATCTTGATTTAGAGACAAGATAGCCAAAAATTCGACATTTTTCAACGTATCTCGGCTATTTATGAACCGATCCTGAAATTCTTGGGTGGGTTCGTCAGGGCTCCAGACACTCAGCTGCCCCGCACCAAAATTTCAGAAAAAAGTTAGTATTTGGCCGAGAAACCCTCGATTTTCGTCGGTTCTGACCGTTCTGACCAAGTTACGGATGAGACGTCGAATTGCAATGCGCGTTCTTCGGAATCGCAGACATTCGGGTCAGACCAGCAGAAAAATTGAGGAATCTTGATTTAGAGACAAGATAGCCAGAAATTCGACATTTTTCAACGAATCTCGGCTATTTATGAACCGATCCTGAAATTCTTGGGTGGGTTCGTCAGGGCTCCAGACACTCAGCTGCCCCGCACCGAAATTTCAGGAAAAAGTTAGTATTTGGCCGAGATACCCTCGATTCTTGTCGGTTCTGACCGTTCTGACCAAGTTGCGGATGAGACTTCGAATTGCAATGCGCGTTCTTCCGAATCGCAGACATTCGGGTCAGACCAGCAGAAAAATTGAGGAATCTTGATTTAGAGACAAGATAGCCAGAAATTCGACATTTTTCAACGAATCTCGGCTATTTATGAACCGATCCGGAAATTCAAGGGTGGCTTCGTCAGGGCTCCAGACACTCAGCTGCCCCGCACCGAAAATTCAGGAAAAAGTTAGTATTTGGCCGAAATACCCTCGATTCTCGTCGGTTCTGACCGTTCTGACCAAGTTGCGGATGAGACCTCAAATTGCAATGCGCGTTCGTCGGAATCGCAGACATTCGGGTCAGACCAGCAGAAAAATTGAGGAATCATGATTTAGAGACAAGATAGCCAAAAATTCGACATTTTTCAACGTATCTCGGCTATTTATGAACCGATCCTGAAATTCTTGGGTGGGTTCGTCAGGGCTCCAGACACTCAGCTGCCCCGCACCGAAAATTCAGAAAAAAGTTAGTATTTGGCCAAGAAACCCTCGATTCTCGTCGGTTCTGACCGTTCTGACCAAGTTACGGATGAGATGTCGAATTGCAATGCGCGTTCTTCCGAATCGCAGACATTCGGGTCAGACCAGCAGAAAAATTGAGGAATCTTGATTTAGAGACAAGATAGCCAGAAATTCGACATTTTTCAACGAATCTCGGCTATTTATGAACCGATCCGGAAATTCTTGGGTGGGTTCGTCAGGGCTCCAGACACTCAGCTGCCCCGCACCGAAAATTCAGAAAAAAGTTAGTATTTGGCCAAGAAACCCTCGATTCTCGTCGGTTCTTACCGTTCTGACCAAGTTACGGATGAGACGTCGAATTGCAATGCGCGTTCTTCCGAATCGCAGACATTCGGGTCAGACCAGCAGAAAAATTGAGGAATCTTGATTTAGAGACAAGATAGCCAGAAATTCGAAATTTTTCAACGAATCTCGGCTATTTATGAACCGATTCGGAAATTCTTGGGTGGGTTCGTCAGGGCTCCAGACACTCAGCTGCCCCGCACCGAAAATTCAGAAAAAAGTTAGTATTTGGCCGAGAAACCCTCGATTCTCGTCGGTTCTGACCGTTCTGACCAAGTTACGGATGAGACGTCGAATTGCAATGCGCGTTCTTCCGAATCGCAGACATTCGGGTCAGACCAGCAGAAAAATTGAGGAATCTTGATTTAGAGACAAGATAGCCAGAAATTCGACATTTTTCAACGAATCTCGGCTATATATGAACCGATCCGGAAATTCTTGGGTGGGTTCGTCAGGGCTCCAGACACTCAGCTGCCCCGCACCGAAAATTCAGGAAAAAGTTAGTATTTGGCCGAGATACCCTCGATTCTTGTCGGTTCTGACCGTTCTGACCAAGTTGCGGATGAGACCTCGAATTGCAATGCGCGTTCGTCGAAATCGCAGACATTCGGGTCAGACCAGCAGAAAAATTGAGGAATCTTGATTTAGAGACAAGATAGCCAAAAATTCGACATTTTTCAACGTATCTCGGCTATTTATGAACCGATCCTGAAATTCTTGGGTGGGTTCGTCAGGGCTCCAGACACTCAGCTGCCCCGCACCGAAAATTCAGAAAAAAGTTAGTATTTGGCCGAGAAACCCTCGATTCTCGTCGGTTCTGACCGTTCTGACCAAGTTACGGATGAGACGTCGAATTGCAATGCGCGTTCTTCCGAATCGCAGACATTCGGGTCAGACCAGCAGAAAAATTTAGGAATCTTGATTTAGAGACAAGATAGCCAGAAATTCGACATTTTTCAACGAATCTCGGCTATTTATGAACCGATCCTGAAATTCCTGAGTGGGTTGGTCAGGGCTCCAGACACTCAGCTGCCCCGCACCGAAATTTCAGGAAAAAGTTAGTATTTGGCCGAGATACCCTCGATTCTTGTCGGTTCTGACCGTTCTGACCAAGTTGCGGATGAGACCTCAAATTGCAATGCGCGTTCGTCGGAATCGCAGACATTCGGGTCAGACCAGCAGAAAAATTGAGGAATCTTGATTTAGAGACAAGATAGCCAAAAATTCGACATTTTTCAACGTATCTCGGCTATTTATGAACCGATCCTGAAATTCTTGGGTGGGTTCGTCAGGGCTCCAGACACTCAGCTGCCCCGCACCGAAAATTCAGAAAAAAGTTAGTATTTGGCCAAGAAACCCTCGATTCTCGTCGGTTCTGACCGTTCTGACCAAGTTACGGATAAGACGTCGAATTGCAATGCGCGTTCTTCCGAATCGCAGACATTCGGGTCAGACCAGCAGAAAAATTGAGGAATCTTGATTTAGAGACAAGATAGCCAGAAATTCGACATTTTTCAACGAATCTCGGCTATTTATGAACCGATCCGAAAATTCTTGGGTGGGTTCGTCAGGGCTCCAGACACTCAGCTGCCCCGCACCGAAAATTCAGAAAAAAGTTAGTATTTGGCCAAGAAACCCTCGATTCTCGTCGGTTCTGACCGTTCTGACCAAGTTACGGATGAGACGTCGAATTGCAATGCGCGTTCTTCCGAATCGCAGACATTCGGGTCAGACCAGCAGAAAAATTGAGGAATCTTGATTTAGAGACAAGATAGCCAGAAATTCGACATTTTTCAACGAATCTCGGCTATTTATGAACCGATCCGGAAATTCTTGGGTGGGTTCGTCAGGGCTCCAGACACTCAGCTGCCCCGCACCGAAAATTCAGGAAAAAGTTAGTATTTGGCCGAGATACCCTCGATTCTTGTCGGTTCTGACCGTTCTGACCAAGTTGCGGATGAGACCTCGAATTGCAATGCGCGTTCGTCGAAATCGCAGACATTCGGGTCAGACCAGCAGAAAAATTGAGGAATCTTGATTTAGAGACAAGATAGCCAAAAATTCGACATTTTTCAACGTATCTCGGCTATTTATGAACCGATCCTGAAATTCTTGGGTGGGTTCGTCAGGGCTCCAGACACTCAGCTGCCCCGCACCGAAAATTCAGAAAAAAGTTAGTATTTGGCCGAGAAACCCTCGATTCTCGTCGGTTCTGACCGTTCTGACCAAGTTACGGATGAGACGTCGAATTGCAATGCGCGTTCTTCCGAATCGCAGACATTCGGGTCAGACCAGCAGAAAAATTGAGGAATCTTGATTTAGAGACAAGATAGCCAGAAATTCGACATTTTTCAACGAATCTCGGCTATTTATGAACCGATCCGGAAATTCAAGGGTGGCTTCGTCAGGGCTCCAGACACTCAGCTGCCCCGCACCGAAAATTCAGGAAAAAGTTAGTATTTGGCCGAAATACCCTCGATTCTCGTCGGTTCTGACCGTTCTGACCAAGTTGCGGATGAGACCTCAAATTGCAATGCGCGTTCGTCGGAATCGCAGACATTCGGGTCAGACCAGCAGAAAAATTGAGGAATCATGATTTAGAGACAAGATAGCCAAAAATTCGACATTTTTCAACGTATCTCGGCTATTTATGAACCGATCCTGAAATTCTTGGGTGGGTTCGTCAGGGCTCCAGACACTCAGCTGCCCCGCACCGAAAATTCAGAAAAAAGTTAGTATTTGGCCAAGAAACCCTCGATTCTCGTCGGTTCTGACCGTTCTGACCAAGTTACGGATGAGACGTCGAATTGCAATGCGCGTTCTTCCGAATCGCAGACATTCGGGTCAGACCAGCAGAAAAATTGAGGAATCTTGATTTAGAGACAAGATAGCCAGAAATTCGACATTTTTCAACGAATCTCGGCTATTTATGAACCGATCCGGAAATTCTTGGGTGGGTTCGTCAGGGCTCCAGACACTCAGCTGCCCCGCACCGAAAATTCAGAAAAAAGTTAGTATTTGGCCAAGAAACCCTCGATTCTCGTCGGTTCTGACCGTTCTGACCAAGTTACGGATGAGACGTCGAATTGCAATGCGCGTTCTTCCGAATCGCAGACATTCGGGTCAGACCAGCAGAAAAATTGAGGAATCTTGATTTAGAGACAAGATAGCCAGAAATTCGAAATTTTTCAACGAATCTCGGCTATTTATGAACCGATTCGGAAATTCTTGGGTGGGTTCGTCAGGGCTCCAGACACTCAGCTGCCCCGCACCGAAAATTCAGAAAAAAGTTAGTATTTGGCCGAGAAACCCTCGATTCTCGTCGGTTCTGACCGTTCTGACCAAGTTGCGGATGAGACCTCGAATTGCAATGCGCGTTCGTCGAAATCGCAGACATTCGGGTCAGACCAGCAGAAAAATTGAGGAATCTTGATTTAGAGACAAGATAGCCAAAAATTCGACATTTTTCAACGTATCTCGGCTATTTATGAACCGATCCTGAAATTCTTGGGTGGGTTCGTCAGGGCTCCAGACACTCAGCTGCCCCGCACCGAAAATTCAGAAAAAAGTTAGTATTTGGCCGAGAAACCCTCGATTCTCGTCGGTTCTGACCGTTCTGACCAAGTTACGGATGAGACGTCGAATTGCAATGCGCGTTCTTCCGAATCGCAGACATTCGGGTCAGACCAGCAGAAAAATTTAGGAATCTTGATTTAGAGACAAGATAGCCAGAAATTCGACATTTTTCAACGAATCTCGGCTATTTATGAACCGATCCGGAAATTCTTGGGTGGGTTCGTCAGGGCTCCAGACACTCAGCTGCCCCGCACCGAAAATTCAGAAAAAAGTTAGTATTTGGCCAAGAAACCCTCGATTCTCGTCGGTTCTGACCGTTCTGACCAAGTTACGGATGAGACGTCGAATTGCAATGCGCGTTCTTCCGAATCGCAGACATTCGGGTCAGACCAGCAGAAAAATTGAGGAATCTTGATTTAGAGACAAGATAGCCAGAAATTCGAAATTTTTCAACGAATCTCGGCTATTTATGAACCGATTCGGAAATTCTTGGGTGGGTTCGTCAGGGCTCCAGACACTCAGCTGCCCCGCACCGAAAATTCAGAAAAAAGTTAGTATTTGGCCGAGAAACCCTCGATTCTCGTCGGTTCTGACCGTTCTGACCAAGTTACGGATGAGACGTCGAATTGCTATGCGCGTTCTTCCGAATCGCAGACATTCGGGTCAGACCAGCAGAAAAATTGAGGAATCTTGATTTAGAGACAAGATAGCCAGAAATTCGACATTTTTCAACGAATCTCGGCTATTTATGAACCGATCCGGAAATTCTTGGGTGGGTTTGTCAGGGCTCCAGACACTCAGCTGCCCCGCACCGAAAATTCAGGAAAAAGTTAGTATTTGGCCGAGATACCCTCGATTCTTGTCGGTTCTGACCGTTCTGACCAAGTTGCGGATGAGACCTCGAATTGCAATGCGCGTTCGTCGAAATCGCAGACATTCGGGTCAGACCAGCAGAAAAATTGAGGAATCTTGATTTAGAGACAAGATAGCCAAAAATTCGACATTTTTCAACGTATCTCGGCTATTTATGAACCGATCCTGAAATTCTTGGGTGGGTTCGTCAGGGCTCCAGACACTCAGCTGCCCCGCACCGAAAATTCAGAAAAAAGTTAGTATTTGGCCGAGAAACCCTCGATTCTCGTCGGTTCTGACCGTTCTGACCAAGTTACGGATGAGACGTCGAATTGCAATGCGCGTTCTTCCGAATCGCAGACATTCGGGTCAGACCAGCAGAAAAATTGAGGAATCTTGATTTAGAGACAAGATAGCCAGAAATTCGACATTTTTCAACGAATCTCGGCTATTTATGAACCGATCCGGAAATTCAAGGGTGGCTTCGTCAGGGCTCCAGACACTCAGCTGCCCCGCACCGAAAATTCAGGAAAAAGTTAGTATTTGGCCGAAATACCCTCGATTCTCGTCGGTTCTGACCGTTCTGACCAAGTTGCGGATGAGACCTCAAATTGCAATGTGCGTTCGTCGGAATCGCAGACATTCGGGTCAGACCAGCAGAAAAATTGAGAAATCTTGATTTAGAGTCAAGATAGCCAGATATTCGACATTTTTCAACGAATCTCGGCTATTTATGAACTGATCCTGAAAATCTTGGGTGGGTTCGACAGGGCTCCAGACACTCAGCTGCCCCGCACCAAAAATTCGGAAAAAAGTTAGTATTTGGCCGAGAAACCCTCGATTTTCGTCGGTTCTGACCGTTCTGACCAAGTTACGGATGAGACGTCGAATTGCAATGCGCGTTCTTCGGAATCGCAGACATTCGGGTCAGACCAGCAGAAAAATTGAGGAATCTTGATTTAGAGACAAGATAGCCAGAAATTCGACATTTTTCAACGAATCTCGGCTATTTATGAACCGATCCTGAAATTCTTGGGTGGGTTGGTCAGGGCTCCAGACACTCAGCTGCCCCGCACCGAAATTTCAGGAAAAAGTTAGTATTTGGCCGAGATACCCTCGATTCTTGTCGGTTCTGACCGTTCTGACCAAGTTGCGGATGAGACCTCAAATTGCAATGCGCGTTCGTCGGAATCGCAGACATTCGGGTCAGACCAGCAGAAAAATTGAGGAATCTTGATTTAGAGACAAGATAGCCAAAAATTCGACATTTTTCAACGTATCTCGGCTATTTATGAACCGATCCTGAAATTCTTGGGTGGGTTCGTCAGGGCTCCAGACACTCAGCTGCCCCGCACCAAAATTTCAGAAAAAAGTTAGTATTTGGCCGAGAAACCCTCGATTTTCGTCGGTTCTGACCGTTCTGACCAAGTTACGGATGAGACGTCGAATTGCAATGCGCGTTCTTCGGAATCGCAGACATTCGGGTCAGACCAGCAGAAAAATTGAGGAATCTTGATTTAGAGACAAGATAGCCAGAAATTCGACATTTTTCAACGAATCTCGGCTATTTATGAACCGATCCTGAAATTCTTGGGTGGGTTCGTCAGGGCTCCAGACACTCAGCTGCCCCGCACCGAAATTTCAGGAAAAAGTTAGTATTTGGCCGAGATACCCTCGATTCTTGTCGGTTCTGACCGTTCTGACCAAGTTGCGGATGAGACTTCGAATTGCAATGCGCGTTCTTCGGAATCGCAGACATTCGGGTCAGACCAGCAGAAAAATTGAGGAATCTTGATTTAGAGACAAGATAGCCAGAAATTCGACATTTTTCAACGAATCTCGGCTATTTATGAACCGATCCTGAAATTCTTGGGTGGGTTGGTCAGGGCTCCAGACACTCAGCTGCCCCGCACCGAAATTTCAGGAAAAAGTTAGTATTTGGCCGAGATACCCTCGATTCTTGTCGGTTCTGACCGTTCTGACCAAGTTGCGGATGAGACCTCAAATTGCAATGCGCGTTCGTCGGAATCGCAGACATTCGGGTCAGACCAGCAGAAAAATTGAGGAATCTTGATTTAGAGACAAGATAGCCAAAAATTCGACATTTTTCAACGTATCTCGGCTATTTATGAACCGATCCTGAAATTCTTGGGTGGGTTCGTCAGGGCTCCAGACACTCAGCTGCCCCGCACCAAAATTTCAGAAAAAAGTTAGTATTTGGCCGAGAAACCCTCGATTTTCGTCGGTTCTGACCGTTCTGACCAAGTTACGGATGAGACGTCGAATTGCAATGCGCGTTCTTCGGAATCGCAGACATTCGGGTCAGACCAGCAGAAAAATTGAGGAATCTTGATTTAGAGACAAGATAGCCAGAAATTCGAAATTTTTCAACGAATCTCGGCTATTTATGAACCGATTCGGAAATTCTTGGGTGGGTTCGTCAGGGCTCCAGACACTCAGCTGCCCCGCACCGAAAATTCAGAAAAAAGTTAGTATTTGGCCGAGAAACCCTCGATTCTCGTCGGTTCTGACCGTTCTGACCAAGTTACGGATGAGACGTCGAATTGCTATGCGCGTTCTTCCGAATCGCAGACATTCGGGTCAGACCAGCAGAAAAATTGAGGAATCTTGATTTAGAGACAAGATAGCCAGAAATTCGACATTTTTCAACGAATCTCGGCTATTTATGAACCGATCCGGAAATTCTTGGGTGGGTTTGTCAGGGCTCCAGACACTCAGCTGCCCCGCACCGAAAATTCAGGAAAAAGTTAGTATTTGGCCGAGATACCCTCGATTCTTGTCGGTTCTGACCGTTCTGACCAAGTTGCGGATGAGACCTCGAATTGCAATGCGCGTTCGTCGAAATCGCAGACATTCGGGTCAGACCAGCAGAAAAATTGAGGAATCTTGATTTAGAGACAAGATAGCCAAAAATTCGACATTTTTCAACGTATCTCGGCTATTTATGAACCGATCCTGAAATTCTTGGGTGGGTTCGTCAGGGCTCCAGACACTCAGCTGCCCCGCACCGAAAATTCAGAAAAAAGTTAGTATTTGGCCGAGAAACCCTCGATTCTCGTCGGTTCTGACCGTTCTGACCAAGTTACGGATGAGACGTCGAATTGCAATGCGCGTTCTTCCGAATCGCAGACATTCGGGTCAGACCAGCAGAAAAATTGAGGAATCTTGATTTAGAGACAAGATAGCCAGAAATTCGACATTTTTCAACGAATCTCGGCTATTTATGAACCGATCCGGAAATTCAAGGGTGGCTTCGTCAGGGCTCCAGACACTCAGCTGCCCCGCACCGAAAATTCAGGAAAAAGTTAGTATTTGGCCGAAATACCCTCGATTCTCGTCGGTTCTGACCGTTCTGACCAAGTTGCGGATGAGACCTCAAATTGCAATGTGCGTTCGTCGGAATCGCAGACATTCGGGTCAGACCAGCAGAAAAATTGAGAAATCTTGATTTAGAGTCAAGATAGCCAGATATTCGACATTTTTCAACGAATCTCGGCTATTTATGAACTGATCCTGAAAATCTTGGGTGGGTTCGACAGGGCTCCAGACACTCAGCTGCCCCGCACCAAAAATTCGGAAAAAAGTTAGTATTTGGCCGAGAAACCCTCGATTTTCGTCGGTTCTGACCGTTCTGACCAAGTTACGGATGAGACGTCGAATTGCAATGCGCGTTCTTCGGAATCGCAGACATTCGGGTCAGACCAGCAGAAAAATTGAGGAATCTTGATTTAGAGACAAGATAGCCAGAAATTCGACATTTTTCAACGAATCTCGGCTATTTATGAACCGATCCTGAAATTCTTGGGTGGGTTGGTCAGGGCTCCAGACACTCAGCTGCCCCGCACCGAAATTTCAGGAAAAAGTTAGTATTTGGCCGAGATACCCTCGATTCTTGTCGGTTCTGACCGTTCTGACCAAGTTGCGGATGAGACCTCAAATTGCAATGCGCGTTCGTCGGAATCGCAGACATTCGGGTCAGACCAGCAGAAAAATTGAGGAATCTTGATTTAGAGACAAGATAGCCAAAAATTCGACATTTTTCAACGTATCTCGGCTATTTATGAACCGATCCTGAAATTCTTGGGTGGGTTCGTCAGGGCTCCAGACACTCAGCTGCCCCGCACCAAAATTTCAGAAAAAAGTTAGTATTTGGCCGAGAAACCCTCGATTTTCGTCGGTTCTGACCGTTCTGACCAAGTTACGGATGAGACGTCGAATTGCAATGCGCGTTCTTCGGAATCGCAGACATTCGGGTCAGACCAGCAGAAAAATTGAGGAATCTTGATTTAGAGACAAGATAGCCAGAAATTCGACATTTTTCAACGAATCTCGGCTATTTATGAACCGATCCTGAAATTCTTGGGTGGGTTCGTCAGGGCTCCAGACACTCAGCTGCCCCGCACCGAAATTTCAGGAAAAAGTTAGTATTTGGCCGAGATACCCTCGATTCTTGTCGGTTCTGACCGTTCTGACCAAGTTGCGGATGAGACTTCGAATTGCAATGCGCGTTCTTCGGAATCGCAGACATTCGGGTCAGACCAGCAGAAAAATTGAGGAATCTTGATTTAGAGACAAGATAGCCAGAAATTCGACATTTTTCAACGAATCTCGGCTATTTATGAACCGATCCTGAAATTCTTGGGTGGGTTGGTCAGGGCTCCAGACACTCAGCTGCCCCGCACCGAAATTTCAGGAAAAAGTTAGTATTTGGCCGAGATACCCTCGATTCTTGTCGGTTCTGACCGTTCTGACCAAGTTGCGGATGAGACCTCAAATTGCAATGCGCGTTCGTCGGAATCGCAGACATTCGGGTCAGACCAGCAGAAAAATTGAGGAATCTTGATTTAGAGACAAGATAGCCAAAAATTCGACATTTTTCAACGTATCTCGGCTATTTATGAACCGATCCTGAAATTCTTGGGTGGGTTCGTCAGGGCTCCAGACACTCAGCTGCCCCGCACCAAAATTTCAGAAAAAAGTTAGTATTTGGCCGAGAAACCCTCGATTTTCGTCGGTTCTGACCGTTCTGACCAAGTTACGGATGAGACGTCGAATTGCAATGCGCGTTCTTCGGAATCGCAGACATTCGGGTCAGACCAGCAGAAAAATTGAGGAATCTTGATTTAGAGACAAGATAGCCAGAAATTCGACATTTTTCAACGAATCTCGGCTATTTATGAACCGATCCTGAAATTCTTGGGTGGGTTCGTCAGGGCTCCAGACACTCAGCTGCCCCGCACCGAAATTTCAGGAAAAAGTTAGTATTTGGCCGAGATACCCTCGATTCTTGTCGGTTCTGACCGTTCTGACCAAGTTGCGGATGAGACTTCAAATTGCAATGCGCGTTCGTCGGAATCGCAGACATTCGGGTCAGACCAGCAGAAAAATTGAGGAATCTTGATTTAGAGACAAGATAGCCAAAAATTCGACATTTTTCAACGTATCTCGGCTATTTATGAACCGATCCTGAAATTCTTGCGTGGGTTCGTCAGGGCTCCAGACACTCAGCTGCCCCGCACCGAAAATTCAGGAAAAAGTTAGTATTTGGCCGAGATACCCTCGATTCTTGTCGGTTCTGACCGTTCTGACCAAGTTGCGGATGAGACCTCGAATTGCAATGCGCGTTCGTCGAAATCGCAGACATTCGGGTCAGACCAGCAGAAAAATTGAGGAATCTTGATTTAGAGACAAGATAGCCAAAAATTCGACATTTTTCAACGTATCTCGGCTATTTATGAACCGATCCTGAAATTCTTGGGTGGGTTCGTCAGGGCTCCAGACACTCAGCTGCCCCGCACCGAAAATTCAGAAAAAAGTTAGTATTTGGCCGAGAAACCCTCGATTCTCGTCGGTTCTGACCGTTCTGACCAAGTTACGGATGAGACGTCGAATTGCAATGCGCGTTCTTCCGAATCGCAGACATTCGGGTCAGACCAGCAGAAAAATTGAGGAATCTTGATTTAGAGACAAGATAGCCAGAAATTCGACATTTTTCAACGAATCTCGGCTATTTATGAACCGATCCGGAAATTCAAGGGTGGCTTCGTCAGGGCTCCAGACACTCAGCTGCCCCGCACCGAAAATTCAGGAAAAAGTTAGTATTTGGACGAAATACCCTCGATTCTCGTCGGTTCTGACCGTTCTGACCAAGTTGCGGATGAGACCTCAAATTGCAATGTGCGTTCGTCGGAATCGCAGACATTCGGGTCAGACCAGCAGAAAAATTGAGGAATCTTGATTTAGAGTCAAGATAGCCAGAAATTCGACATTTTTCAACGAATCTCGGCTATTTATGAACTGATCCTAAAAATCTTGGGTAGGTTCGACAGGGCTTCAGACACTCAGCTGCCCCGCACCAAAAATTCAGAAAAAAGTTAGTATTTGGCCGAGAAACCCTCGATTTTCGTCGGTTCTGACCGTTCTGACCAAGTTACGGATGAGACGTCGAATTGCAATGCGCGTTCTTCGGAATCGCAGACATTCGGGTCAGACCAGCAGAAAAATTTAGGAATCTTGATTTAGAGACAAGATAGCCAGAAATTCGACATTTTTCAACGAATCTCGGCTATTTATGAACCGATCCTGAAATTCTTGGGTGGGTTGGTCAGGGCTCCAGACACTCAGCTGCCCCGCACCGAAATTTCAGGAAAAAGTTAGTATTTGGCCGAGATACCCTCGATTCTTGTCGGTTCTGACCGTTCTGACCAAGTTGCGGATGAGACCTCAAATTGCAATGCGCGTTCGTCGGAATCGCAGACATTCGGGTCAGACCAGCAGAAAAATTGAGGAATCTTGATTTAGAGACAAGATAGCCAAAAATTCGACATTTTTCAACGTATCTCGGCTATTTATGAACCGATCCTGAAATTCTTGGGTGGGTTCGTCAGGGCTCCAGACACTCAGCTGCCCCGCACCAAAATTTCAGAAAAAAGTTAGTATTTGGCCGAGAAACCCTCGATTTTCGTCGGTTCTGACCGTTCTGACCAAGTTACGGATGAGACGTCGAATTGCAATGCGCGTTCTTCGGAATCGCAGACATTCGGGTCAGACCAGCAGAAAAATTGAGGAATCTTGATTTAGAGACAAGATAGCCAGAAATTCGACATTTTTCAACGAATCTCGGCTATTTATGAACCGATCCTGAAATTCTTGGGTGGGTTCGTCAGGGCTCCAGACACTCAGCTGCCCCGCACCGAAATTTCAGGAAAAAGTTAGTATTTGGCCGAGATACCCTCGATTCTTGTCGGTTCTGACCGTTCTGACCAAGTTGCGGATGAGACTTCAAATTGCAATGCGCGTTCGTCGGAATCGCAGACATTCGGGTCAGACCAGCAGAAAAATTGAGGAATCTTGATTTAGAGACAAGATAGCCAAAAATTCGACATTTTTCAACGTATCTCGGCTATTTATGAACCGATCCTGAAATTCTTGCGTGGGTTCGTCAGGGCTCCAGACACTCAGCTGCCCCGCACCGAAAATTCAGGAAAAAGTTAGTATTTGGCCGAGATACCCTCGATTCTTGTCGGTTCTGACCGTTCTGACCAAGTTGCGGATGAGACCTCGAATTGCAATGCGCGTTCGTCGAAATCGCAGACATTCGGGTCAGACCAGCAGAAAAATTGAGGAATCTTGATTTAGAGACAAGATAGCCAAAAATTCGACATTTTTCAACGTATCTCGGCTATTTATGAACCGATCCTGGAATTCTTGGGTGGGTTCGTCAGGGCTCCAGACACTCAGCTGCCCCGCACCGAAAATTCAGAAAAAAGTTAGTATTTGGCCGAGAAACCCTCGATTCTCGTCGGTTCTGACCGTTCTGACCAAGTTACGGATGAGACGTCGAATTGCAATGCGCGTTCTTCCGAATCGCAGACATTCGGGTCAGACCAGCAGAAAAATTGAGGAATCTTGATTTAGAGACAAGATAGCCAGAAATTCGACATTTTTCAACGAATCTCGGCTATTTATGAACCGATCCGGAAATTCAAGGGTGGCTTCGTCAGGGCTCCAGACACTCAGCTGCCCCGCACCGAAAATTCAGGAAAAAGTTAGTATTTGGCCGAAATACCCTCGATTCTCGTCGGTTCTGACCGTTCTGACCAAGTTGCGGATGAGACCTCAAATTGCAATGTGCGTTCGTCGGAATCGCAGACATTCGGGTCAGACCAGCAGAAAAATTGAGGAATCTTGATTTAGAGTCAAGATAGCCAGAAATTCGACATTTTTCAACGAATCTCGGCTATTTATGAACTGATCCTGAAAATCTTGGGTAGGTTCGACAGGGCTTCAGACACTCAGCTGCCCCGCACCAAAAATTCAGAAAAAAGTTAGTATTTGGCCGAGAAACCCTCGATTTTCGTCGGTTCTGACCGTTCTGACCAAGTTACGGATGAGACGTCGAATTGCAATGCGCGTTCTTCGGAATCGCAGACATTCGGGTCAGACCAGCAGAAAAATTTAGGAATCTTGATTTAGAGACAAGATAGCCAGAAATTCGACATTTTTCAACGAATCTCGGCTATTTATGAACCGATCCTGAAATTCTTGAGTGGGTTGGTCAGGGCTCCAGACACTCAGCTGCCCCGCACCGAAATTTCAGGAAAAAGTTAGTATTTGGCCGAGATACCCTCGATTCTTGTCGGTTCTGACCGTTCTGACCAAGTTGCGGATGAGACCTCAAATTGCAATGCGCGTTCGTCGGAATCGCAGACATTCGGGTCAGACCAGCAGAAAAATTGAGGAATCTTGATTTAGAGACAAGATAGCCAAAAATTCGACATTTTTCAACGTATCTCGGCTATTTATGAACCGATCCTGAAATTCTTGGGTGGGTTCGTCAGGGCTCCAGACACTCAGCTGCCCCGCACCAAAATTTCAGAAAAAAGTTAGTATTTGGCCGAGAAACCCTCGATTTTCGTCGGTTCTGACCGTTCTGACCAAGTTACGGATGAGACGTCGAATTGCAATGCGCGTTCTTCGGAATCGCAGACATTCGGGTCAGACCAGCAGAAAAATTGAGGAATCTTGATTTAGAGACAAGATAGCCAGAAATTCGACATTTTTCAACGAATCTCGGCTATTTATGAACCGATCCTGAAATTCTTGGGTGGGTTCGTCAGGGCTCCAGACACTCAGCTGCCCCGCACCGAAATTTCAGGAAAAAGTTAGTATTTGGCCGAGATACCCTCGATTCTTGTCGGTTCTGACCGTTCTGACCAAGTTGCGGATGAGACTTCAAATTGCAATGCGCGTTCGTCGGAATCGCAGACATTCGGGTCAGACCAGCAGAAAAATTGAGGAATCTTGATTTAGAGACAAGATAGCCAAAAATTCGACATTTTTCAACGTATCTCGGCTATTTATGAACCGATCCTGAAATTCTTGCGTGGGTTCGTCAGGGCTCCAGACACTCAGCTGCCCCGCACCGAAAATTCAGGAAAAAGTTAGTATTTGGCCGAGATACCCTCGATTCTTGTCGGTTCTGACCGTTCTGACCAAGTTGCGGATGAGACCTCGAATTGCAATGCGCGTTCGTCGAAATCGCAGACATTCGGGTCAGACCAGCAGAAAAATTGAGGAATCTTGATTTAGAGACAAGATAGCCAAAAATTCGACATTTTTCAACGTATCTCGGCTATTTATGAACCGATCCTGGAATTCTTGGGTGGGTTCGTCAGGGCTCCAGACACTCAGCTGCCCCGCACCGAAAATTCAGAAAAAAGTTAGTATTTGGCCGAGAAACCCTCGATTCTCGTCGGTTCTGACCGTTCTGACCAAGTTACGGATGAGACGTCGAATTGCAATGCGCGTTCTTCCGAATCGCAGACATTCGGGTCAGACCAGCAGAAAAATTGAGGAATCTTGATTTAGAGACAAGATAGCCAGAAATTCGACATTTTTCAACGAATCTCGGCTATTTATGAACCGATCCGGAAATTCAAGGGTGGCTTCGTCAGGGCTCCAGACACTCAGCTGCCCCGCACCGAAAATTCAGGAAAAAGTTAGTATTTGGCCGAAATACCCTCGATTCTCGTCGGTTCTGACCGTTCTGACCAAGTTGCGGATGAGACCTCAAATTGCAATGTGCGTTCGTCGGAATCGCAGACATTCGGGTCAGACCAGCAGAAAAATTGAGGAATCTTGATTTAGAGTCAAGATAGCCAGAAATTCGACATTTTTCAACGAATCTCGGCTATTTATGAACTGATCCTGAAAATCTTGGGTAGGTTCGACAGGGCTTCAGACACTCAGCTGCCCCGCACCAAAAATTCAGAAAAAAGTTAGTATTTGGCCGAGAAACCCTCGATTTTCGTCGGTTCTGACCGTTCTGACCAAGTTACGGATGAGACGTCGAATTGCAATGCGCGTTCTTCGGAATCGCAGACATTCGGGTCAGACCAGCAGAAAAATTTAGGAATCTTGATTTAGAGACAAGATAGCCAGAAATTCGACATTTTTCAACGAATCTCGGCTATTTATGAACCGATCCTGAAATTCTTGAGTGGGTTGGTCAGGGCTCCAGACACTCAGCTGCCCCGCACCGAAATTTCAGGAAAAAGTTAGTATTTGGCCGAGATACCCTCGATTCTTGTCGGTTCTGACCGTTCTGACCAAGTTGCGGATGAGACCTCAAATTGCAATGCGCGTTCGTCGGAATCGCAGACATTCGGGTCAGACCAGCAGAAAAATTGAGGAATCTTGATTTAGAGACAAGATAGCCAAAAATTCGACATTTTTCAACGTATCTCGGCTATTTATGAACCGATCCTGAAATTCTTGCGTGGGTTCGTCAGGGCTCCAGACACTCAGCTGCCCCGCACCGAAAATTCAGGAAAAAGTTAGTATTTGGCCGAGATACCCTCGATTCTTGTCGGTTCTGACCGTTCTGACCAAGTTGCGGATGAGACCTCGAATTGCAATGCGCGTTCGTCGAAATCGCAGACATTCGGGTCAGACCAGCAGAAAAATTGAGGAATCTTGATTTAGAGACAAGATAGCCAAAAATTCGACATTTTTCAACGTATCTCGGCTATTTATGAACCGATCCTGAAATTCTTGGGTGGGTTCGTCAGGGCTCCAGACACTCAGCTGCCCCGCACCGAAAATTCAGAAAAAAGTTAGTATTTGGCCGAGAAACCCTCGATTCTCGTCGGTTCTGACCGTTCTGACCAAGTTACGGATGAGACGTCGAATTGCAATGCGCGTTCTTCCGAATCGCAGACATTCGGGTCAGACCAGCAGAAAAATTGAGGAATCTTGATTTAGAGACAAGATAGCCAGAAATTCGACATTTTTCAACGAATCTCGGCTATTTATGAACCGATCCGGAAATTCAAGGGTGGCTTCGTCAGGGCTCCAGACACTCAGCTGCCCCGCACCGAAAATTCAGGAAAAAGTTAGTATTTGGCCGAAATACCCTCGATTCTCGTCGGTTCTGACCGTTCTGACCAAGTTGCGGATGAGACCTCAAATTGCAATGTGCGTTCGTCGGAATCGCAGACATTCGGGTCAGACCAGCAGAAAAATTGAGGAATCTTGATTTAGAGTCAAGATAGCCAGAAATTCGACATTTTTCAACGAATCTCGGCTATTTATGAACTGATCCTAAAAATCTTGGGTAGGTTCGACAGGGCTTCAGACACTCAGCTGCCCCGCACCAAAAATTCAGAAAAAAGTTAGTATTTGGCCGAGAAACCCTCGATTTTCGTCGGTTCTGACCGTTCTGACCAAGTTACGGATGAGACGTCGAATTGCAATGCGCGTTCTTCGGAATCGCAGACATTCGGGTCAGACCAGCAGAAAAATTGAGGAATCTTGATTTAGAGACAAGATAGCCAGAAATTCGACATTTTTCAACGAATCTCGGCTATTTATGAACCGATCCTGAAATTCTTGGGTGGGTTGGTCAGGGCTCCAGACACTCAGCTGCCCCGCACCGAAATTTCAGGAAAAAGTTAGTATTTGGCCGAGATACCCTCGATTCTTGTCGGTTCTGACCGTTCTGACCAAGTTGCGGATGAGACCTCAAATTGCAATGCGCGTTCGTCGGAATCGCAGACATTCGGGTCAGACCAGCAGAAAAATTGAGGAATCTTGATTTAGAGACAAGATAGCCAAAAATTCGACATTTTTCAACGTATCTCGGCTATTTATGAACCGATCCTGAAATTCTTGGGTGGGTTCGTCAGGGCTCCAGACACTCAGCTGCCCCGCACCAAAATTTCAGAAAAAAGTTAGTATTTGGCCGAGAAACCCTCGATTTTCGTCGGTTCTGACCGTTCTGACCAAGTTACGGATGAGACGTCGAATTGCAATGCGCGTTCTTCGGAATCGCAGACATTCGGGTCAGACCAGCAGAAAAATTGAGGAATCTTGATTTAGAGACAAGATAGCCAGAAATTCGACATTTTTCAACGAATCTCGGCTATTTATGAACCGATCCTGAAATTCTTGGGTGGGTTCGTCAGGGCTCCAGACACTCAGCTGCCCCGCACCGAAATTTCAGGAAAAAGTTAGTATTTGGCCGAGATACCCTCGATTCTTGTCGGTTCTGACCGTTCTGACCAAGTTGCGGATGAGACTTCAAATTGCAATGCGCGTTCGTCGGAATCGCAGACATTCGGGTCAGACCAGCAGAAAAATTGAGGAATCTTGATTTAGAGACAAGATAGCCAAAAATTCGACATTTTTCAACGTATCTCGGCTATTTATGAACCGATCCTGAAATTCTTGCGTGGGTTCGTCAGGGCTCCAGACACTCAGCTGCCCCGCACCGAAAATTCAGGAAAAAGTTAGTATTTGGCCGAGATACCCTCGATTCTTGTCGGTTCTGACCGTTCTGACCAAGTTGCGGATGAGACCTCGAATTGCAATGCGCGTTCGTCGAAATCGCAGACATTCGGGTCAGACCAGCAGAAAAATTGAGGAATCTTGATTTAGAGACAAGATAGCCAAAAATTCGACATTTTTCAACGTATCTCGGCTATTTATGAACCGATCCTGAAATTCTTGGGTGGGTTCGTCAGGGCTCCAGACACTCAGCTGCCCCGCACCGAAAATTCAGAAAAAAGTTAGTATTTGGCCGAGAAACCCTCGATTCTCGTCGGTTCTGACCGTTCTGACCAAGTTACGGATGAGACGTCGAATTGCAATGCGCGTTCTTCCGAATCGCAGACATTCGGGTCAGACCAGCAGAAAAATTGAGGAATCTTGATTTAGAGACAAGATAGCCAGAAATTCGACATTTTTCAACGAATCTCGGCTATTTATGAACCGATCCGGAAATTCAAGGGTGGCTTCGTCAGGGCTCCAGACACTCAGCTGCCCCGCACCGAAAATTCAGGAAAAAGTTAGTATTTGGACGAAATACCCTCGATTCTCGTCGGTTCTGACCGTTCTGACCAAGTTGCGGATGAGACCTCAAATTGCAATGTGCGTTCGTCGGAATCGCAGACATTCGGGTCAGACCAGCAGAAAAATTGAGGAATCTTGATTTAGAGTCAAGATAGCCAGAAATTCGACATTTTTCAACGAATCTCGGCTATTTATGAACTGATCCTAAAAATCTTGGGTAGGTTCGACAGGGCTTCAGACACTCAGCTGCCCCGCACCAAAAATTCAGAAAAAAGTTAGTATTTGGCCGAGAAACCCTCGATTTTCGTCGGTTCTGACCGTTCTGACCAAGTTACGGATGAGACGTCGAATTGCAATGCGCGTTCTTCGGAATCGCAGACATTCGGGTCAGACCAGCAGAAAAATTTAGGAATCTTGATTTAGAGACAAGATAGCCAGAAATTCGACATTTTTCAACGAATCTCGGCTATTTATGAACCGATCCTGAAATTCTTGGGTGGGTTGGTCAGGGCTCCAGACACTCAGCTGCCCCGCACCGAAATTTCAGGAAAAAGTTAGTATTTGGCCGAGATACCCTCGATTCTTGTCGGTTCTGACCGTTCTGACCAAGTTGCGGATGAGACCTCAAATTGCAATGCGCGTTCGTCGGAATCGCAGACATTCGGGTCAGACCAGCAGAAAAATTGAGGAATCTTGATTTAGAGACAAGATAGCCAAAAATTCGACATTTTTCAACGTATCTCGGCTATTTATGAACCGATCCTGAAATTCTTGGGTGGGTTCGTCAGGGCTCCAGACACTCAGCTGCCCCGCACCAAAATTTCAGAAAAAAGTTAGTATTTGGCCGAGAAACCCTCGATTTTCGTCGGTTCTGACCGTTCTGACCAAGTTACGGATGAGACGTCGAATTGCAATGCGCGTTCTTCGGAATCGCAGACATTCGGGTCAGACCAGCAGAAAAATTGAGGAATCTTGATTTAGAGACAAGATAGCCAGAAATTCGACATTTTTCAACGAATCTCGGCTATTTATGAACCGATCCTGAAATTCTTGGGTGGGTTCGTCAGGGCTCCAGACACTCAGCTGCCCCGCACCGAAATTTCAGGAAAAAGTTAGTATTTGGCCGAGATACCCTCGATTCTTGTCGGTTCTGACCGTTCTGACCAAGTTGCGGATGAGACTTCAAATTGCAATGCGCGTTCGTCGGAATCGCAGACATTCGGGTCAGACCAGCAGAAAAATTGAGGAATCTTGATTTAGAGACAAGATAGCCAAAAATTCGACATTTTTCAACGTATCTCGGCTATTTATGAACCGATCCTGAAATTCTTGCGTGGGTTCGTCAGGGCTCCAGACACTCAGCTGCCCCGCACCGAAAATTCAGGAAAAAGTTAGTATTTGGCCGAGATACCCTCGATTCTTGTCGGTTCTGACCGTTCTGACCAAGTTGCGGATGAGACCTCGAATTGCAATGCGCGTTCGTCGAAATCGCAGACATTCGGGTCAGACCAGCAGAAAAATTGAGGAATCTTGATTTAGAGACAAGATAGCCAAAAATTCGACATTTTTCAACGTATCTCGGCTATTTATGAACCGATCCTGGAATTCTTGGGTGGGTTCGTCAGGGCTCCAGACACTCAGCTGCCCCGCACCGAAAATTCAGAAAAAAGTTAGTATTTGGCCGAGAAACCCTCGATTCTCGTCGGTTCTGACCGTTCTGACCAAGTTACGGATGAGACGTCGAATTGCAATGCGCGTTCTTCCGAATCGCAGACATTCGGGTCAGACCAGCAGAAAAATTGAGGAATCTTGATTTAGAGACAAGATAGCCAGAAATTCGACATTTTTCAACGAATCTCGGCTATTTATGAACCGATCCGGAAATTCAAGGGTGGCTTCGTCAGGGCTCCAGACACTCAGCTGCCCCGCACCGAAAATTCAGGAAAAAGTTAGTATTTGGCCGAAATACCCTCGATTCTCGTCGGTTCTGACCGTTCTGACCAAGTTGCGGATGAGACCTCAAATTGCAATGTGCGTTCGTCGGAATCGCAGACATTCGGGTCAGACCAGCAGAAAAATTGAGGAATCTTGATTTAGAGTCAAGATAGCCAGAAATTCGACATTTTTCAACGAATCTCGGCTATTTATGAACTGATCCTGAAAATCTTGGGTAGGTTCGACAGGGCTTCAGACACTCAGCTGCCCCGCACCAAAAATTCAGAAAAAAGTTAGTATTTGGCCGAGAAACCCTCGATTTTCGTCGGTTCTGACCGTTCTGACCAAGTTACGGATGAGACGTCGAATTGCAATGCGCGTTCTTCGGAATCGCAGACATTCGGGTCAGACCAGCAGAAAAATTTAGGAATCTTGATTTAGAGACAAGATAGCCAGAAATTCGACATTTTTCAACGAATCTCGGCTATTTATGAACCGATCCTGAAATTCTTGAGTGGGTTGGTCAGGGCTCCAGACACTCAGCTGCCCCGCACCGAAATTTCAGGAAAAAGTTAGTATTTGGCCGAGATACCCTCGATTCTTGTCGGTTCTGACCGTTCTGACCAAGTTGCGGATGAGACCTCAAATTGCAATGCGCGTTCGTCGGAATCGCAGACATTCGGGTCAGACCAGCAGAAAAATTGAGGAATCTTGATTTAGAGACAAGATAGCCAAAAATTCGACATTTTTCAACGTATCTCGGCTATTTATGAACCGATCCTGAAATTCTTGCGTGGGTTCGTCAGGGCTCCAGACACTCAGCTGCCCCGCACCGAAAATTCAGGAAAAAGTTAGTATTTGGCCGAGATACCCTCGATTCTTGTCGGTTCTGACCGTTCTGACCAAGTTGCGGATGAGACCTCGAATTGCAATGCGCGTTCGTCGAAATCGCAGACATTCGGGTCAGACCAGCAGAAAAATTGAGGAATCTTGATTTAGAGACAAGATAGCCAAAAATTCGACATTTTTCAACGTATCTCGGCTATTTATGAACCGATCCTGAAATTCTTGGGTGGGTTCGTCAGGGCTCCAGACACTCAGCTGCCCCGCACCGAAAATTCAGAAAAAAGTTAGTATTTGGCCGAGAAACCCTCGATTCTCGTCGGTTCTGACCGTTCTGACCAAGTTACGGATGAGACGTCGAATTGCAATGCGCGTTCTTCCGAATCGCAGACATTCGGGTCAGACCAGCAGAAAAATTGAGGAATCTTGATTTAGAGACAAGATAGCCAGAAATTCGACATTTTTCAACGAATCTCGGCTATTTATGAACCGATCCGGAAATTCAAGGGTGGCTTCGTCAGGGCTCCAGACACTCAGCTGCCCCGCACCGAAAATTCAGGAAAAAGTTAGTATTTGGCCGAAATACCCTCGATTCTCGTCGGTTCTGACCGTTCTGACCAAGTTGCGGATGAGACCTCAAATTGCAATGTGCGTTCGTCGGAATCGCAGACATTCGGGTCAGACCAGCAGAAAAATTGAGGAATCTTGATTTAGAGTCAAGATAGCCAGAAATTCGACATTTTTCAACGAATCTCGGCTATTTATGAACTGATCCTAAAAATCTTGGGTAGGTTCGACAGGGCTTCAGACACTCAGCTGCCCCGCACCAAAAATTCAGAAAAAAGTTAGTATTTGGCCGAGAAACCCTCGATTTTCGTCGGTTCTGACCGTTCTGACCAAGTTACGGATGAGACGTCGAATTGCAATGCGCGTTCTTCGGAATCGCAGACATTCGGGTCAGACCAGCAGAAAAATTGAGGAATCTTGATTTAGAGACAAGATAGCCAGAAATTCGACATTTTTCAACGAATCTCGGCTATTTATGAACCGATCCTGAAATTCTTGGGTGGGTTGGTCAGGGCTCCAGACACTCAGCTGCCCCGCACCGAAATTTCAGGAAAAAGTTAGTATTTGGCCGAGATACCCTCGATTCTTGTCGGTTCTGACCGTTCTGACCAAGTTGCGGATGAGACCTCAAATTGCAATGCGCGTTCGTCGGAATCGCAGACATTCGGGTCAGACCAGCAGAAAAATTGAGGAATCTTGATTTAGAGACAAGATAGCCAAAAATTCGACATTTTTCAACGTATCTCGGCTATTTATGAACCGATCCTGAAATTCTTGGGTGGGTTCGTCAGGGCTCCAGACACTCAGCTGCCCCGCACCAAAATTTCAGAAAAAAGTTAGTATTTGGCCGAGAAACCCTCGATTTTCGTCGGTTCTGACCGTTCTGACCAAGTTACGGATGAGACGTCGAATTGCAATGCGCGTTCTTCGGAATCGCAGACATTCGGGTCAGACCAGCAGAAAAATTGAGGAATCTTGATTTAGAGACAAGATAGCCAGAAATTCGACATTTTTCAACGAATCTCGGCTATTTATGAACCGATCCTGAAATTCTTGGGTGGGTTCGTCAGGGCTCCAGACACTCAGCTGCCCCGCACCGAAATTTCAGGAAAAAGTTAGTATTTGGCCGAGATACCCTCGATTCTTGTCGGTTCTGACCGTTCTGACCAAGTTGCGGATGAGACTTCAAATTGCAATGCGCGTTCGTCGGAATCGCAGACATTCGGGTCAGACCAGCAGAAAAATTGAGGAATCTTGATTTAGAGACAAGATAGCCAAAAATTCGACATTTTTCAACGTATCTCGGCTATTTATGAACCGATCCTGAAATTCTTGCGTGGGTTCGTCAGGGCTCCAGACACTCAGCTGCCCCGCACCGAAAATTCAGGAAAAAGTTAGTATTTGGCCGAGATACCCTCGATTCTTGTCGGTTCTGACCGTTCTGACCAAGTTGCGGATGAGACCTCGAATTGCAATGCGCGTTCGTCGAAATCGCAGACATTCGGGTCAGACCAGCAGAAAAATTGAGGAATCTTGATTTAGAGACAAGATAGCCAAAAATTCGACATTTTTCAACGTATCTCGGCTATTTATGAACCGATCCTGAAATTCTTGGGTGGGTTCGTCAGGGCTCCAGACACTCAGCTGCCCCGCACCGAAAATTCAGAAAAAAGTTAGTATTTGGCCGAGAAACCCTCGATTCTCGTCGGTTCTGACCGTTCTGACCAAGTTACGGATGAGACGTCGAATTGCAATGCGCGTTCTTCCGAATCGCAGACATTCGGGTCAGACCAGCAGAAAAATTGAGGAATCTTGATTTAGAGACAAGATAGCCAGAAATTCGACATTTTTCAACGAATCTCGGCTATT
Organism: Diprion similis; assembly: GCF_021155765.1. Classification (NCBI taxonomy): domain Eukaryota; kingdom Metazoa; phylum Arthropoda; class Insecta; order Hymenoptera; family Diprionidae; genus Diprion; species Diprion similis. Next base: position 14,414,411 of record NC_060105.1, on the reverse strand, counting down.
TATGAACCGATCCGGAAATTCAAGGGTGGCTTCGTCAGGGCTCCAGACACTCAGCTGCCCCGCACCGAAAATTCAGGAAAAAGTTAGTATTTGGCCGAAATACCCTCGATTCTCGTCGGTTCTGACCGTTCTGACCAAGTTGCGGATGAGACCTCAAATTGCAATGTGCGTTCGTCGGAATCGCAGACATTCGGGTCAGACCAGCAGAAAAATTGAGGAATCTTGATTTAGAGTCAAGATAGCCAGAAATTCGACATTTTTCAACGAATCTCGGCTATTTATGAACTGATCCTAAAAATCTTGGGTAGGTTCGACAGGGCTTCAGACACTCAGCTGCCCCGCACCAAAAATTCAGAAAAAAGTTAGTATTTGGCCGAGAAACCCTCGATTTTCGTCGGTTCTGACCGTTCTGACCAAGTTACGGATGAGACGTCGAATTGCAATGCGCGTTTTTCGGAATCGCAGACATTCGGGTCAGACCAGCAGAAAAATTTAGGAATCTTGATTTAGAGACAAGATAGCCAGAAATTCGACATTTTTCAACGAATCTCGGCTATTTATGAACCGATCCTGAAATTCTTGGGTGGGTTGGTCAGGGCTCCAGACACTCAGCTGCCCCGCACCGAAATTTCAGGAAAAAGTTAGTATTTGGCCGAGATACCCTCGATTCTTGTCGGTTCTGACCGTTCTGACCAAGTTGCGGATGAGACCTCAAATTGCAATGCGCGTTCGTCGGAATCGCAGACATTCGGGTCAGACCAGCAGAAAAATTGAGGAATCTTGATTTAGAGACAAGATAGCCAAAAATTCGACATTTTTCAACGTATCTCGGCTATTTATGAACCGATCCTGAAATTCTTGGGTGGGTTCGTCAGGGCTCCAGACACTCAGCTGCCCCGCACCGAAAATTCAGAAAAAAGTTAGTATTTGGCCAAGAAACCCTCGATTCTCGTCGGTTCTGACCGTTCTGACCAAGTTACGGATGAGACGTCGAATTGCAATGCGCGTTCTTCCGAATCGCAGACATTCGGGTCAGACCAGCAGAAAAATTGAGGAATCTTGATTTAGAAACAAGATAGCCTGAAATTCGAAATTTTTCAACGAATCTCGGCTATTTATGAACCGATTCGGAAATTCTTGGGTGGGTTCGTCAGGGCTCCAGACACTCAGCTGCCCCGCACCGAAAATTCAGGAAAAAGTTAGTATTTGGACGAGATACCCTCGATTCTCGTCGGTTCTGACCGTTCTGACCAAGTTGCGGATGAGACCTCAAATTGCAATGCGCGTTCGTCGGAATCGCAGACATTCGGGTCAGACCAGCAGAAAAATTGAGGAATCTTGATTTAGAGACAAGATAGCCAAAAATTCGACATTTGTCAACGTATCTCGGCTATTTATGAACCGATACTGAAATTCTTGGGTGGGTTCGTCAGGGCTCCAGACACTCAGCTGCCCCGCACCGAAAATTCAAAAAAAAGTTAGTATTTGGCCGAGAAACCCTCGATTCTCGTCGGTTCTGACCGTTCTGACCAAGTTACGGATGAGACGTCGAATTGCAATGCGCGTTCTTCCGAATCGCAGACATTCGGGTCAGACCAGCAGAAAAATTGAGGAATCTTGATTTAGAGACAAGATAGCCAGAAATTCGACATTTTTCAACGAATCTCGGCTATTTATGAACCGATCCTGAAATTCTTGAGTGGGTTGGTCAGGGCTCCAGACACTCAGCTGCCCCGCACCGAAATTTCAGGAAAAAGTTAGTATTTGGCCGAGATACCCTCGATTCTTGTCGGTTCTGACCGTTCTGACCAAGTTGCGGATGAGACCTCAAATTGCAATGCGCGTTCGTCGGAATCGCAGACATTCGGGTCAGACCAGCAGAAAAATTGAGGAATCTTGATTTAGAGACAAGATAGCCAAAAATTCGACATTTTTCAACGTATCTCGGCTATTTATGAACCGATCCTGAAATTCTTGGGTGGGTTCGTCAGGGCTCCAGACACTCAGCTGCCCCGCACCGAAAATTCAGAAAAAAGTTAGTATTTGGCCAAGAAACCCTCGATTCTCGTCGGTTCTGACCGTTCTGACCAAGTTACGGATGAGACGTCGAATTGCAATGCGCGTTCTTCCGAATCGCAGACATTCGGGTCAGACCAGCAGAAAAATTGAGGAATCTTGATTTAGAAACAAGATAGCCAGAAATTCGAAATTTTTCAACGAATCTCGGCTATTTATGAACCGATTCGGAAATTCTTGGGTGGGTTCGTCAGGGCTCCAGACACTCAGCTGCCCCGCACCGAAAATTCAGGAAAAAGTTAGTATTTGGACGAGATACCCTCGATTCTTGTCGGTTCTGACCGTTCTGACCAAGTTGCGGATGAGACCTCAAATTGCAATGCGCGTTCGTCGGAATCGCAGACATTCGGGTCAGACCAGCAGAAAAATTGAGGAATCTTGATTTAGAGACAAGATAGCCAAAAATTCGACATTTGTCAACGTATCTCGGCTATTTATGAACCGATACTGAAATTCTTGGGTGGGTTCGTCAGGGCTCCAGACACTCAGCTGCCCCGCACCGAAAATTCAAAAAAAAGTTAGTATTTGGCCGAGAAACCCTCGATTCTCGTCGGTTCTGACCGTTCTGACCAAGTTACGGATGAGACGTCGAATTGCAATGCGCGTTCTTCCGAATCGCAGACATTCGGGTCAGACCAGCAGAAAAATTAAGGAATCTTGATTTAGAGACAAGATAGCCAGAAATTCGACATTTTTCAACGAATCTCGGCTATTTATGAACCGATCCGGAAATTCTTGGGTGGGTTCGTCAGGGCTCCAGACACTCAGCTGCCCCGCACCGAAAATTCAGGAAAAAGTTAGTATTTGGCCGAGATACCCTCGATTCTTGTCGGTTCTGACCGTTCTGACCAAGTTGCGGATGAGACCTCAAATTGCAATGCGCGTTCGTCGGAATCGCAGACATTCGGGTCAGACCAGCAGAAAAATTGAGGAATCTTGATTTAGAGACAAGATAGCCAAAAATTCGACATTTTTCAACGTATCTCGGCTATTTATGAACCGATCCTGAAATTCTTGGGTGGGTTCGTCAGGGCTCCAGACACTCAGCTGCCCCGCACCGAAAATTCAGAAAAAAGTTAGTATTTGGCCAAGAAACCCTCGATTCTCGTCGGTTCTGACCGTTCTGACCAAGTTACGGATGAGACGTCGAATTGCAATGCGCGTTCTTCCGAATCGCAGACATTCGGGTCAGACCAGCAGAAAAATTGAGGAATCTTGATTTAGAAACAAGATAGCCAGAAATTCGAAATTTTTCAACGAATCTCGGCTATTTATGAACCGATTCGGAAATTCTTGGGTGGGTTCGTCAGGGCTCCAGACACTCAGCTGCCCCGCACCGAAAATTCAGGAAAAAGTTAGTATTTGGACGAGATACCCTCGATTCTTGTCGGTTCTGACCGTTCTGACCAAGTTGCGGATGAGACCTCAAATTGCAATGCGCGTTCGTCGGAATCGCAGACATTCGGGTCAGACCAGCAGAAAAATTGAGGAATCTTGATTTAGAGACAAGATAGCCAAAAATTCGACATTTGTCAACGTATCTCGGCTATTTATGAACCGATACTGAAATTCTTGGGTGGGTTCGTCAGGGCTCCAGACACTCAGCTGCCCCGCACCAAAAATTCAAAAAAAAGTTAGTATTTGGCCGAGAAACCCTCGATTCTCGTCGGTTCTGACCGTTCTGACCAAGTTACGGATGAGACGTCGAATTGCAATGCGCGTTCTTCCGAATCGCAGACATTCGGGTCAGACCAGCAGAAAAATTAAGGAATCTTGATTTAGAGACAAGATAGCCAGAAATTCGACATTTTTCAACGAATCTCGGCTATTTATGAACCGATCCGGAAATTCTTGGGTGGGTTCGTCAGGGCTCCAGACACTCAGCTGCCCCGCACCGAAAATTCAGGAAAAAGTTAGTATTTGGCCGAGATACCCTCGATTCTTGTCGGTTCTGACCGTTCTGACCAAGTTGCGGATGAGACCTCGAATTGCAATGCGCGTTCGTCGAAATCGCAGACATTCGGGTCAGACCAGCAGAAAAATTGAGGAATCTTGATTTAGAGACAAGATAGCCAAAAATTCGACATTTTTCAACGTATCTCGGCTATTTATGAACCGATCCTGAAATTCTTGGGTGGGTTCGTCAGGGCTCCAGACACTCAGCTGCCCCGCACCGAAAATTCAGAAAAAAGTTAGTATTTGGCCGAGAAACCCTCGATTCTCGTCGGTTCTGACCGTTCTGACCAAGTTACGGATGAGACGTCGAATTGCAATGCGCGTTCTTCCGAATCGCAGACATTCGGGTCAGACCAGCAGAAAAATTGAGGAATCTTGATTTAGAGACAAGATAGCCAGAAATTCGACATTTTTCAACGAATCTCGGCTATTTATGAACCGATCCGGAAATTGAAGGGTGGCTTCGTCAGGGCTCCAGACACTCAGCTGCCCCGCACCGAAAATTCAGGAAAAAGTTAGTATTTGGCCGAAATACCCTCGATTCTCGTCGGTTCTGACCGTTCTGACCAAGTTGCGGATGAGACCTCAAATTGCAATGTGCGTTCGTCGGAATCGCAGACATTCGGGTCAGACCAGCAGAAAAATTGAGGAATCTTGATTTAGAGTCAAGATAGCCAGAAATTCGACATTTTTCAACGAATCTCGGCTATTTATGAACTGATCCTGAAAATCTTGGGTGGGTTCGACAGGGCTTCAGACACTCAGCTGCCCCGCACCAAAAATTCAGAAAAAAGTTAGTATTTGGCCGAGAAACCCTCGATTTTCGTCGGTTCTGACCGTTCTGACCAAGTTACGGATGAGACGTCGAATTGCAATGCGCGTTCTTCGGAATCGCAGACATTCGGGTCAGACCAGCAGAAAAATTTAGGAATCTTGATTTAGAGACAAGATAGCCAGAAATTCGACATTTTTCAACGAATCTCGGCTATTTATGAACCGATCCTGAAATTCTTGAGTGGGTTGGTCAGGGCTCCAGACACTCAGCTGCCCCGCACCGAAATTTCAGGAAAAAGTTAGTATTTGGCCGAGATACCCTCGATTCTTGTCGGTTCTGACCGTTCTGACCAAGTTGCGGATGAGACCTCAAATTGCAATGCGCGTTCGTCGGAATCGCAGATATTCAGGTCAGACCAGCAGAAAAATTGAGGAATCTTGATTTAGAGACAAGATAGCCAAAAATTCGACATTTTTCAACGTATCTCGGCTATTTATGAACCGATCCTGAAATTCTTGGGTGGGTTCGTCAGGGCTCCAGACACTCAGCTGCCCCGCACCGAAAATTCAGAAAAAAGTTAGTATTTGGCCAAGAAACCCTCGATTCTCGTCGGTTCTGACCGTTCTGACCAAGTTACGGATGAGACGTCGAATTGCAATGCGCGTTCCTCCGAATCGCAGACATTCGGGTCAGACCAGCAGAAAAATTGAGGAATCTTGATTTAGAGACAAGATAGCCAGAAATTCGAAATTTTTCAACGAATCTCGGCTATTTATGAACCGATTCGGAAATTCTTGGGTGGGTTCGTCAGGGCTCCAGACACTCAGCTGCCCCGCACCGAAAATTCAGGAAAAAGTTAGTATTTGGACGAGATACCCTCGATTCTTGTCGGTTCTGACCGTTCTGACCAAGTTGCGGATGAGACCTCAAATTGCAATGCGCGTTCGTCGGAATCGCAGACATTCGGGTCAGACCAGCAGAAAAATTGAGGAATCTTGATTTAGAGACAAGATAGCCAAAAATTCGACATTTGTCAACGTATCTCGGCTATTTATGAACCGATCCTGAAATTCTTGGGTGGGTTCGTCAGGGCTCCAGACACTCAGCTGCCCCGCACCGAAAATTCAGAAAAAAGTTAGTATTTAGCCGAGAAACCCTCGATTCTCGTCGGTTCTGACCGTTCTGACCAAGTTACGGATGAGACGTCGAATTGCAATGCGCGTTCTTCCGAATCGCAGACATTCGGGTCAGACCAGCAGAAAAATTGAGGAATCTTGATTTAGAGACAAGATAGCCAGAAATTCGACATTTTTCAACGAATCTCGGCTATTTATGAACCGATCCGGAAATTCTTGGGTGGGTTCGTCAGGGCTCCAGACACTCAGCTGCCCCGCACCGAAAATTCAGGAAAAAGTTAGTATTTGGCCGAGATACCCTCGATTCTCGTCGGTTCTGACCGTTCTGACCAAGTTGCGGATGAGACCTCAAATTGCAATGTGCGTTCGTCGGAATCGCAGACATTCGGGTCAGACCAGCAGAAAAATTGAGGAATCTTGATTTAGAGTCAAGATAGCCAGAAATTCGACATTTTTTGACGAATCTCGGCTATTTATGAACCGATCCTGAAAATCTTGGGTGGGTTCGACAGGGCTCCAGACACTCAGCTGCCCCGCACCAAAATTTCAGAAAAAAGTTAGTATTTGGCCGAGAAACCCTCGATTTTCGTCGGTTCTGACCGTTCTGACCAAGTTACGGATGAGACGTCGAATTGCAATGCGCGTTCTTCGGAATCGCAGACATTCGGGTCAGACCAGCAGAAAAATTGAGGAATCTTGATTTAGAGACAAGATAGCCAGAAATTCGACATTTTTCAACGAATCTCGGCTATTTATGAACCGATCCTGAAATTCTTGGGTGGGTTCGTCAGGGCTCCAGACACTCAGCTGCCCCGCACCGAAATTTCAGGAAAAAGTTAGTATTTGGCCGAGATACCCTCGATTCTTGTCGGTTCTGACCGTTCTGACCAAGTTCCGGATGAGACCTCAAATTGCAATGCGCGTTCTCCCGAATCGCAGACATTCGGGTCAGACCAGCAGAAAAATTGAGGAATCTTGATTTAGAGACAAGATAGCCAGAAATTCGACATTTTTCAACGAATCTCGGCTATTTATGAACCGATCCGGAAATTCTTGGGTGGGTTCGTCAGGGCTCCAGACACTCAGCTGCCCCGCACCGAAAATTCAGGAAAAAGTTAGTATTTGGCCGAGATACCCTCGATTCTCGTCGGTTCTGACCGTTCTGACCAAGTTGCGGATGAGACCTCAAATTGCAATGTGCGTTCGTCGGAATCGCAGACATTCGGGTCAGACCAGCAGAAAAATTGAGGAATCTTGATTTAGAGTCAAGATAGCCAGAAATTCGACATTTTTTGACGAATCTCGGCTATTTATGAACCGATCCTGAAAATCTTGGGTGGGTTCGACAGGGCTCCAGACACTCAGCTGCCCCGCGCTAAAATTTCAGAAAAAAGTTAGTATTTGGCCGAGAAACCCTCGATTTTCGTCGGTTCTGACCGTTCTGACCAAGTTACGGATGAGACGTCGAATTGCAATGCGCGTTCTTCGGAATCGCAGACATTCGGGTCAGACCAGCAGAAAAATTTAGGAATCTTGATTTAGAGACAAGATAGCCAGAAATTCGACATTTTTCAACGAATTTCGGCTATTTATGAACCGATCCTGAAATTCTTGAGTGGGTTGGTCAGGGCTCCAGACACTCAGCTGCCCCGCACCGAAATTTCAGGAAAAAGTTAGTATTTGGCCGAGATACCCTCGATTCTTGTCGGTTCTGACCGTTCTGACCAAGTTGCGGATGAGACCTCAAATTGCAATGCGCGTTCGTCGGAATCGCAGACATTCGGGTCAGACCAGCAGAAAAATTGAGGAATCTTGATTTAGAGACAAGATAGCCAAAAATTCGACATTTTTCAACGTATCTCGGCTATTTATGAACCGATCCTGAAATTCTTGGGTGGGTTCGTCAGGGCTCCAGACACTCAGCTGCCCCGCACCGAAAATTCAGAAAAAAGTTAGTATTTGGCCAAGAAACCCTCGATTCTCGTCGGTTCTGACCGTTCTGACCCATTTACGGATGAGACGTCGAATTGCAATGCGCGTTCTTCCGAATCGCAGACATTCGGGTCAGACCAGCAGAAAAATTGAGGAATCTTGATTTAGAGACAAGATAGCCAGAAATTCGAAATTTTTCAACGAATCTCGGCTATTTATGAACCGATCCGGAAATTCTTGGGTGGGTTCGTCAGGGCTCCAGACACTCAGCTGCCCCGCACCGAAAATTCAGGAAAAAGTTAGTATTTGGACGAGATACCCTCGATTCTTGTCGGTTCTGACCGTTCTGACCAAGTTGCGGATGAGACCTCAAATTGCAATGCGCGTTCGTCGGAATCGCAGACATTCGGGTCAGACCAGCAGAAAAATTGAGGAATCTTGATTTAGAGACAAGATAGCCAAAAATTCGACATTTGTCAACGTATCTCGGCTATTTATGAACCGATCCTGAAATTCTTGGGTGGGTTCGTCAGGGCTCCAGACACTCAGCTGCCCCGCACCGAAAATTCAAAAAAAAGTTAGTATTTGGCCGAGAAACCCTCGATTCTCGTCGGTTCTGACCGTTCTGACCAAGTTACGGATGAGACGTCGAATTGCAATGCGCGTTCTTCCGAATCGCAGACATTCGGGTCAGACCAGCAGAAAAATTGAGGAATCTTGATTTAGAGACAAGATAGCCAGAAATTCGACATTTTTCAACGAATCTCGGCTATTTATGAACCGATCCGGAAATTCTTGGGTGGGTTCGTCAGGGCTCCAGACACTCAGCTGCCCCGCACCGAAAATTCAGGAAAAAGTTAGTATTTGGCCGAGATACCCTCGATTCTTGTCGGTTCTGACCGTTCTGACCAAGTTGCGGATGAGACCTCGAATTGCAATGCGCGTTCGTCGAAATCGCAGACATTCGGGTCAGACCAGCAGAAAAATTGAGGAATCTTGATTTAGAGACAAGATAGCCAAAAATTCGACATTTTTCAACGTATCTCGGCTATTTATGAACCGATCCTGAAATTCTTGGGTGGGTTCGTCAGGGCTCCAGACACTCAGCTGCCCCGCACCGAAAATTCAGAAAAAAGTTAGTATTTGGCCGAGAAACCCTCGATTCTCGTCGGTTCTGACCGTTCTGACCAAGTTACGGATGAGACGTCGAATTGCAATGCGCGTTCTTCCGAATCGCAGACATTCGGGTCAGACCAGCAGAAAAATTGAGGAATCTTGATTTAGAGACAAGATAGCCAGAAATTCGACATTTTTCAACGAATCTCGGCTATTTATGAACCGATCCGGAAATTCAAGGGTGGCTTCGTCAGGGCTCCAGACACTCAGCTGCCCCGCACCGAAAATTCAGGAAAAAGTTAGTATTTGGCCGAAATACCCTCGATTCTCGTCGGTTCTGACCGTTCTGACCAAGTTGCGGATGAGACCTCAAATTGCAATGTGCGTTCGTCGGAATCGCAGACATTCGGGTCAGACCAGCAGAAAAATTGAGGAATCTTGATTTAGAGTCAAGATAGCCAGAAATTCGACATTTTTCAACGAATCTCGGCTATTGATGAACTGATCCTGAAAATCTTGGGTGGGTTCGACAGGGCTTCAGACACTCAGCTGCCCCGCACCAAAAATTCAGAAAAAAGTTAGTATTTGGCCGAGAAACCCTCGATTTTCGTCGGTTCTGACCGTTCTGACCAAGTTACGGATGAGACGTCGAATTGCAATGCGCGTTCTTCGGAATCGCGGACATTCGGGTCAGACCAGCAGAAAAATTTAGGAATCTTGATTTAGAGACAAGATAGCCAGAAATTCGACATTTTTCAACGAATCTCGGCTATTTATGAACCGATCCTGAAATTCTTGAGTGGGTTGGTCAGGGCTCCAGACACTCAGCTGCCCCGCACCGAAATTTCAGGAAAAAGTTAGTATTTGGCCGAGATACCCTCGATTCTTGTCGGTTCTGACCGTTCTGACCAAGTTGCGGATGAGACCTCAAATTGCAATGCGCGTTCGTCGGAATCGCAGATATTCAGGTCAAACCAGCAGAAAAATTGAGGAATCTTGATTTAGAGACAAGATAGCCAAAAATTCGACATTTTTCAACGTATCTCGGCTATTTATGAACCGATCCTGAAATTCTTGGGTGGGTTCGTCAGGGCTCCAGACACTCAGCTGCCCCGCACCGAAAATTCAGAAAAAAGTTAGTATTTGGCCAAGAAACCCTCGATTCTCGTCGGTTCTGACCGTTCTGACCAAGTTACGGATGAGACGTCGAATTGCAATGCGCGTTCTTCCGAATCGCAGACATTCGGGTCAGACCAGCAGAAAAATTGAGGAATCTTGATTTAGAGACAAGATAGCCAGAAATTCGAAATTTTTCAACGAATCTCGGCTATTTATGAACCGATTCGGAAATTCTTGGGTGGGTTCGTCAGGGCTCCAGACACTCAGCTGCCCCGCACCGAAAATTCAGGAAAAAGTTAGTATTTGGACGAGATACCCTCGATTCTTGTCGGTTCTGACCGTTCTGACCAAGTTGCGGATGAGACCTCAAATTGCAATGCGCGTTCGTCGGAATCGCAGACATTCGGGTCAGACCAGCAGAAAAATTGAGGAATCTTGATTTAGAGACAAGATAGCCAAAAATTCGACATTTGTCAACGTATCTCGGCTATTTATGAACCGATCCTGAAATTCTTGGGTGGGTTCGTCAGGGCTCCAGACACTCAGCTGCCCCGCACCGAAAATTCAGAAAAAAGTTAGTATTTGGCCGAGAAACCCTCGATTCTCGTCGGTTCTGACCGTTCTGACCAAGTTACGGATGAGACGTCGAATTGCAATGCGCGTTCTCCCGAATCGCAGACATTCGGGTCAGACCAGCAGAAAAATTGAGGAATCTTGATTTAGAGACAAGATAGCCAGAAATTCGACATTTTTCAACGAATCTCGGCTATTTATGAACCGATCCGGAAATTCTTGGGTGGGTTCGTCAGGGCTCCAGACACTCAGCTGCCCTGCACCGAAAATTCAGGAAAAAGTTAGTATTTGGCCGAGATACCCTCGATTCTCGTCGGTTCTGACCGTTCTGACCAAGTTGCGGATGAGACCTCAAATTGCAATGTGCGTTCGTCGGAATCGCAGACATTCGGGTCAGACCAGCAGAAAAATTGAGGAATCTTGATTTAGAGTCAAGATAGCCAGAAATTCGACATTTTTCAACGAATCTCGGCTATTGATGAACTGATCCTGAAAATCTTGGGTGGGTTCGACAGGGCTTCAGACACTCAGCTGCCCCGCACCAAAAATTCAGAAAAAAGTTAGTATTTGGCCGAGAAACCCTCGATTTTCGTCGGTTCTGACCGTTCTGACCAAGTTACGGATGAGACGTCGAATTGCAATGCGCGTTCTTCGGAATCGCGGACATTCGGGTCAGACCAGCAGAAAAATTTAGGAATCTTGATTTAGAGACAAGATAGCCAGAAATTCGACATTTTTCAACGAATCTCGGCTATTTATGAACCGATCCTGAAATTCTTGAGTGGGTTGGTCAGGGCTCCAGACACTCAGCTGCCCCGCACCGAAATTTCAGGAAAAAGTTAGTATTTGGCCGAGATACCCTCGATTCTTGTCGGTTCTGACCGTTCTGACCAAGTTGCGGATGAGACCTCAAATTGCAATGCGCGTTCGTCGGAATCGCAGATATTCAGGTCAGACCAGCAGAAAAATTGAGGAATCTTGATTTAGAGACAAGATAGCCAAAAATTCGACATTTTTCAACGTATCTCGGCTATTTATGAACCGATCCTGAAATTCTTGGGTGGGTTCGTCAGGGCTCCAGACACTCAGCTGCCCCGCACCGAAAATTCAGAAAAAAGTTAGTATTTGGCCAAGAAACCCTCGATTCTCGTCGGTTCTGACCGTTCTGACCAAGTTACGGATGAGACGTCGAATTGCAATGCGCGTTCTTCCGAATCGCAGACATTCGGGTCAGACCAGCAGAAAAATTGAGGAATCTTGATTTAGAGACAAGATAGCCAGAAATTCGAAATTTTTCAACGAATCTCGGCTATTTATGAACCGATTCGGAAATTCTTGGGTGGGTTCGTCAGGGCTCCAGACACTCAGCTGCCCCGCACCGAAAATTCAGGAAAAAGTTAGTATTTGGACGAGATACCCTCGATTCTTGTCGGTTCTGACCGTTCTGACCAAGTTGCGGATGAGACCTCAAATTGCAATGCGCGTTCGTCGGAATCGCAGACATTCGGGTCAGACCAGCAGAAAAATTGAGGAATCTTGATTTAGAGACAAGATAGCCAAAAATTCGACATTTGTCAACGTATCTCGGCTATTTATGAACCGATCCTGAAATTCTTGGGTGGGTTCGTCAGGGCTCCAGACACTCAGCTGCCCCGCACCGAAAATTCAGAAAAAAGTTAGTATTTGGCCGAGAAACCCTCGATTCTCGTCGGTTCTGACCGTTCTGACCAAGTTACGGATGAGACGTCGAATTGCAATGCGCGTTCTTCCGAATCGCAGACATTCGGGTCAGACCAGCAGAAAAATTGAGGAATCTTGATTTAGAGACAAGATAGCCAGAAATTCGACATTTTTCAACGAATCTCGGCTATTTATGAACCGATCCGGAAATTCTTGGGTGGGTTCGTCAGGGCTCCAGACACTCAGCTGCCCTGCACCGAAAATTCAGGAAAAAGTTAGTATTTGGCCGAGATACCCTCGATTCTCGTCGGTTCTGACCGTTCTGACCAAGTTGCGGATGAGACCTCAAATTGCAATGTGCGTTCGTCGGAATCGCAGACATTCGGGTCAGACCAGCAGAAAAATTAAGGAATCTTGATTTAGAGTCAAGATAGCCAGAAATTCGACATTTTTCGACGAATCTCGGCTATTTATGAACCGATCCTGAAAATCTTGGGTGGGTTCGACAGGGCTCCAGACACTCAGCTGCCCCGCACCAAAATTTCAGAAAAAAGTTAGTATTTGGCCGAGAAACCCTCGATTTTCGTCGGTTCTGACCGTTCTGACCAAGTTACGGATGAGACGTCGAATTGCAATGCGCGTTCTTCGGAATCGCAGACATTCGGGTCAGACCAGCAGAAAAATTGAGGAATCTTGATTTAGAGACAAGATAGCCAGAAATTCGACATTTTTCAACGAATCTCGGCTATTTATGAACTGATCCTGAAATTCTTGGGTGGGTTCGTCAGGGCTCCAGACACTCAGCTGCCCCGCACCGAAATTTCAGGAAAAAGTTAGTATTTGGCCGAGATACCCTCGATTCTTGTCGGTTCTGACCGTTCTGACCAAGTTCCGGATGAGACCTCAAATTGCAATGCGCGTTCTCCCGAATCGCAGACATTCGGGTCAGACCAGCAGAAAAATTGAGGAATCTTGATTTAGAGACAAGATAGCCAGAAATTCGACATTTTTCAACGAATCTCGGCTATTTATGAACCGATCCGGAAATTCTTGGGTGGGTTCGTCAGGGCTCCAGACACTCAGCTGCCCCGCACCGAAAATTCAGGAAAAAGTTAGTATTTGGCCGAGATACCCTCGATTCTCGTCGGTTCTGACCGTTCTGACCAAGTTGCGGATGAGACCTCAAATTGCAATGTGCGTTCGTCGGAATCGCAGACATTCGGGTCAGACCAGCAGAAAAATTGAGGAATCTTGATTTAGAGTCAAGATAGCCAGAAATTCGACATTTTTTGACGAATCTCGGCTATTTATGAACCGATCCTGAAAATCTTGGGTGGGTTCGACAGGGCTCCAGACACTCAGCTGCCCCGCACTAAAATTTCAGAAAAAAGTTAGTATTTGGCCGAGAAACCCTCGATTTTCGTCGGTTCTGACCGTTCTGACCAAGTTACGGATGAGACGTCGAATTGCAATGCGCGTTCTTCGGAATCGCAGACATTCGGGTCAGACCAGCAGAAAAATTTAGGAATCTTGATTTAGAGACAAGATAGCCAGAAATTCGACATTTTTCAACGAATCTCGGCTATTTATGAACCGATCCTGAAATTCTTGAGTGGGTTGGTCAGGGCTCCAGACACTCAGCTGCCCCGCACCGAAATTTCAGGAAAAAGTTAGTATTTGGCCGAGATACCCTCGATTCTTGTCGGTTCTGACCGTTCTGACCAAGTTGCGGATGAGACCTCAAATTGCAATGCGCGTTCGTCGGAATCGCAGACATTCGGGTCAGACCAGCAGAAAAATTGAGGAATCTTGATTTAGAGACAAGATAGCCAAAAATTCGACATTTTTCAACGTATCTCGGCTATTTATGAACCGATCCTGAAATTCTTGGGTGGGTTCGTCAGGGCTCCAGACACTCAGCTGCCCCGCACCGAAAATTCAGAAAAAAGTTAGTATTTGGCCAAGAAACCCTCGATTCTCGTCGGTTCTGACCGTTCTGACCAAGTTACGGATGAGACGTCGAATTGCAATGCGCGTTCTTCCGAATCGCAGACATTCGGGTCAGACCAGCAGAAAAATTGAGGAATCTTGATTTAGAGACAAGATAGCCAGAAATTCGAAATTTTTCAACGAATCTCGGCTATTTATGAACCGATCCGGAGATTCTTGGGTGGGTTCGTCAGGGCTCCAGACACTCAGCTGCCCCGCACCGAAAATTCAGGAAAAAGTTAGTATTTGGACGAGATACCCTCGATTCTTGTCGGTTCTGACCGTTCTGACCAAGTTGCGGATGAGACCTCAAATTGCAATGCGCGTTCGTCGGAATCGCAGACATTCGGGTCAGACCAGCAGAAAAATTGAGGAATCTTGATTTAGAGACAAGATAGCCAAAAATTCGACATTTGTCAACGTATCTCGGCTATTTATGAACCGATCCTGAAATTCTTGGGTGGGTTCGTCAGGGCTCCAGACACTCAGCTGCCCCGCACCGAAAATTCAGAAAAAAGTCAGTATTTGGCCGAGAAACCCTCGATTCTCGTCGGTTCTGACCGTTCTGACCAAGTTACGGATGAGACGTCGAATTGCAATGCGCGTTCTTCCGAATCGCAGACATTCGGGTCAGACCAGCAGAAAAATTGAGGAATCTTGATTTAGAGACAAGATAGCCAGAAATTTGACATTTTTCAACGAATCTCGGCTATTTATGAACCGATCCGGAAATTCTTGGGTGGGTTCGTCAGGGCTCCAGACACTCAGCTGCCCCGCACCGAAAATTCAGAAAAAAGTTAGTATTTGGCCAAGAAACCCTCGATTCTCGTCGGTTCTGACCGTTCTGACCAAGTTACGGATGAGACGTCGAATTGCAATGCGCGTTCTTCCGAATCGCAGACATTCGGGTCAGACCAGCAGAAAAATTGAGGAATCTTGATTTAGAGACAAGATAGCCAGAAATTCGAAATTTTTCAACGAATCTCGGCTATTTATGAACCGATTCGGAAATTCTTGGGTGGGTTCGTCAGGGCTCCAGACACTCAGCTGCCCCGCACCGAAAATTCAGGAAAAAGTTAGTATTTGGACGAGATACCCTCGATTCTTGTCGGTTCTGACCGTTCTGACCAAGTTGCGGATGAGACCTCAAATTGCAATGCGCGTTCGTCGGAATCGCAGACATTCGGGTCAGACCAGCAGAAAAATTGAGGAATCTTGATTCAGAGACAAGATAGCCAGAAATTCGACATTTTTCAACGAATCTCGGCTATTTATGAACCGATCCGGAAATTCTTGGGTGGGTTCGTCAGGGCTCCAGACACTCAGCTGCCCCGCACCGAAAATTCAGGAAAAAGTTAGTATTTGGCCGAGATACCCTCGATTCTCGTCGGTTCTGACCGTTCTGACCAAGTTGCGGATGAGACCTCAAATTGCAATGCGCGTTCGTCGGAATCGCAGACATTCGGGTCAGACCAGCAGAAAAATTGAGGAATCTTGATTTAGAGACAAGATAGCCAAAAATTCGACATTTTTCAACGTATCTCGGCTATTTATGAACCGATCCTGAAATTCTTGGGTGGGTTCGTCAGGGCTCCAGACACTCAGCTGCCCCGCACCGAAAATTCAGAAAAAAGTTAGTATTTGGCCAAGAAACCCTCGATTCTCGTCGGTTCTGACCGTTCTGACCAAGTTACGGATGAGACGTCGAATTGCAATGCGCGTTCTTCCGAATCGCAGACATTCGGGTCAGACCAGCAGAAAAATTGAGGAATCTTGATTTAGAGACAAGATAGCCAGAAATTCGAAATTTTTCAACGAATCTCGGCTATTTATGAACCGATCCGGAAATTCTTGGGTGGGTTCGTCAGGGCTCTAGACACTCAGCTGCCCCGCACCGAAAATTCAGGAAAAAGTTAGTATTTGGACGAGATACCCTCGATTCTTGTCGGTTCTGACCGTTCTGACCAAGTTGCGGATGAGACCTCAAATTGCAATGCGCGTTCGTCGGAATCGCAGACATTCGGGTCAGACCAGCAGAAAAATTGAGGAATCTTGATTTAGAGACAAGATAGCCAAAAATTCGACATTTGTCAACGTATCTCGGCTATTTATGAACCGATCCTGAAATTCTTGGGTGGGTTCGTCAGGGCTCCAGACACTCAGCTGCCCCGCACCGAAAATTCAGAAAAAAGTCAGTATTTGGCCGAGAAACCCTCGATTCTCGTCGGTTCTGACCGTTCTGACCAAGTTACGGATGAGACGTCGAATTGCAATGCGCGTTCTTCCGAATCGCAGACATTCGGGTCAGACCAGCAGAAAAATTGAGGAATCTTGATTTAGAGACAAGATAGCCAGAAATTTGACATTTTTCAACGAATCTCGGCTATTTATGAACCGATCCGGAAATTCTTGGGTGGTTTCGTCAGGGCTCCAGACACTCAGCTGCCCCGCACCGAAAATTCAGAAAAAAGTTAGTATTTGGCCAAGAAACCCTCGATTCTCGTCGGTTCTGACCGTTCTGACCAAGTTACGGATGAGACGTCGAATTGCAATGCGCGTTCTTCCGAATCGCAGACATTCGGGTCAGACCAGCAGAAAAATTGAGGAATCTTGATTTAGAGACAAGATAGCCAGAAATTCGAAATTTTTCAACGAATCTCGGCTATTTATGAACCGATTCGGAAATTCTTGGGTGGGTTCGTCAGGGCTCCAGACACTCAGCTGCCCCGCACCGAAAATTCAGGAAAAAGTTAGTATTTGGACGAGATACCCTCGATTCTTGTCGGTTCTGACCGTTCTGACCAAGTTGCGGATGAGACCTCAAATTGCAATGCGCGTTCGTCGGAATCGCAGACATTCGGTTCAGACCAGCAGAAAAATTGAGGAATCTTGATTTAGAGACAAGATAGCCAAAAATTCGACATTTGTCAACGTATCTCGGCTATTTATGAACCGATCCTGAAATTCTTGGGTGGGTTCGTCAGGGCTCCAGACACTCAGCTGCCCCGCACCGAAAATTCAGAAAAAAGTTAGTATTTGGCCGAGAAACCCTCGATTCTCGTCGGTTCTGACCGTTCTGACCAAGTTACGGATGAGACGTCGAATTGCAATGCGCGTTCTTCCGAATCGCAGACATTCGGGTCAGACCAGCAGAAAAATTGAGGAATCTTGATTTAGAGACAAGATAGCCAGAAATTCGACATTTTTCAACGAATCTCGGCTATTTATGAACCGATCCGGAAATTCTTGGGTGGGTTCGTCAGGGCTCCAGACACTCAGCTGCCCCGCACCGAAAATTCAGGAAAAAGTTAGTATTTGGCCGAGATACCCTCGATTCTCGTCGGTTCTGACCGTTCTGACCAAGTTGCGGATGAGACCTCAAATTGCAATGTGCGTTCGTCGGAATCGCAGACATTCGGGTCAGACCAGCAGAAAAATTGAGGAATCTTGATTTAGAGTCAAGATAGCCAGAAATTCGACATTTTTTGACGAATCTCGGCTATTTATGAACCGATCCTGAAAATCTTGGGTGGGTTCGACAGGGCTCCAGACACTCAGCTGCCCCGCACCAAAATTTCAGAAAAAAGTTAGTATTTGGCCGAGAAACCCTCGATTCTCGTCGGTTCTGACCGTTCTGACCAAGTTACGGATGAGACGTCGAATTGCAATGCGCGTTCTTCCGAATCGCAGACATTCGGGTCAGACCAGCAGAAAAATTGAGGAATCTTGATTTAGAGACAAGATAGCCAGAAATTCGACATTTTTCAACGAATCTCGGCTATTTATGAACCGATCCGGAAATTCTTGGGTGGGTTCGTCAGGGCTCCAGACACTCAGCTGCCCCGCACCGAAAATTCAGAAAAAAGTTAGTGTTTGGCCAAGAAACCCTCGATTCTCGTCGGTTCTGACCGTTCTGACCAAGTTACGGATGAGACGTCGAATTGCAATGCGCGTTCTTCCGAATCGCAGACATTCGGGTCAGACCAGCAGAAAAATTGAGGAATCTTGATTTAGAGACAAGATAGCCAGAAATTCGAAATTTTTCAACGAATCTCGGCTATTTATGAACCGATCCTGAAAATCTTGGGTGGGTTCGACAGGGCTCCAGACACTCAGCTGCCCCGCACCAAAATTTCAGAAAAAAGTTAGTATTTGGCCGAGAAACCCTCGATTTTCGTCGGTTCTGACCGTTCTGACCAAGTTACGGATGAGACGTCGAATTGCAATGCGCGTTCTTCGGAATCGCAGACATTCGGGTCAGACCAGCAGAAAAATTGAGGAATCTTGATTTAGAGACAAGATAGCCAAAAATTCGACATTTGTCAACGTATCTCGGCTATTTATGAACCGATCCTGAAATTCTTGGGTGGGTTCGTCAGGGCTCCAGACACTCAGCTGCCCCGCACCGAAAATTCAGAAAAAAGTTAGTATTTGGCCGAGAAACCCTCGATTCTCGTCGGTTCTGACCGTTCTGACCAAGTTACGGATGAGACGTCGAATTGCAATGCGCGTTCTTCCGAATCGCAGACATTCGGGTCAGACCAGCAGAAAAATTGAGGAATCTTGATTTAGAGACAAGATAGCCAGAAATTCGACATTTTTCAACGAATCTCGGCTATTTATGAACCGATCCGGAAATTCTTGGGTGGGTTCGTCAGGGCTCCAGACACTCAGCTGCCCCGCACCGAAAATTCAGGAAAAAGTTAGTATTTGGCCGAGATACCCTCGATTCTCGTCGGTTCTGACCGTTCTGACCAAGTTGCGGATGAGACCTCAAATTGCAATGTGCGTTCGTCGGAATCGCAGACATTCGGGTCAGACCAGCAGAAAAATTGAGGAATCTTGATTTAGAGTCAAGATAGCCAGAAATTCGACATTTTTTGACGAATCTCGGCTATTTATGAACCGATCCTGAAAATCTTGGGTGGGTTCGACAGGGCTCCAGACACTCAGCTGCCCCGCACCAAAATTTCAGAAAAAAGTTAGTATTTGGCCGAGAAACCCTCGATTTTCGTCGGTTCTGACCGTTCTGACCAAGTTACGGATGAGACGTCGAATTGCAATGCGCGTTCTTCGGAATCGCAGACATTCGGGTCAGACCAGCAGAAAAATTGAGGAATCTTGATTTAGAGACAAGATAGCCAGAAATTCGACATTTTTCAACGAATCTCGGCTATTTATGAACCGATCCTGAAATTCTTGGGTGGGTTCGTCAGGGCTCCAGACACTCAGCTGCCCCGCACCGAAATTTCAGGAAAAAGTTAGTATTTGGCCGAGATACCCTCGATTCTTGTCGGTTCTGACCGTTCTGACCAAGTTCCGGATGAGACCTCAAATTGCAATGCGCGTTCTTCCGAATCGCAGACATTCGGGTCAGACCAGCAGAAAAATTGAGGAATCTTGATTCAGAGACAAGATAGCCAGAAATTCGACATTTTTCAACGAATCTCGGCTATTTATGAACCGATCCGGAAATTCAAGGGTGGCTTCGTCAGGGCTCCAGACACTCAGCTGCCCCGCACCGAAAATTCAGGAAAAAGTTAGTATTTGGCCGAAATACCCTCGATTCTCGTCGGTTCTGACCGTTCTGACCAAGTTGCGGATGAGACCTCAAATTGCAATGTGCGTTCGTCGGAATCGCAGACATTCGGGTCAGACCAGCAGAAAAATTGAGGAATCTTGATTTAGAGTCAAGATAGCCAGAAATTCGACATTTTTCAACGAATCTCGGCTATTTATGAACTGATCCTGAAAATCTTGGGTGGGTTCGACAGGGCTTCAGACACTCAGCTGCCCCGCACCAAAAATTCAGAAAAAAGTTAGTATTTGGCCGAGAAACCCTCGATTTTCGTCGGTTCTGACCGTTCTGACCAAGTTACGGATGAGACGTCGAATTGCAATGCGCGTTCTTCCGAATCGCAGACATTCGGGTCAGACCAGCAGAAAAATTGAGGAATCTTGATTTAGAGACAACATAGCCAGAAATTCGACATTTTTCAACGAATCTCGGCTATTTATGAACCGATCCGGAAATTCTTGGGTGGGTTCGTCAGGGCTCCAGACACTCAGCTGCCCCGCACCGAAAATTCAGGAAAAAGTTAGTATTTGGCCGAAATACCCTCGATTCTCGTCGGTTCTGACCGTTCTGACCAAGTTGCGGATGAGACCTCAAATTGCAATGTGCGTTCGTCGGAATCGCAGACATTCGGGTCAGACCAGCAGAAAAATTGAGGAATCTTGATTTAGAGTCAAGATAGCCAGAAATTCGACATTTTTCAACGAATCTCGGCTATTTATGAACTGATCCTGAAAATCTTGGGTGGGTTCGACAGGGCTCCAGACACTCAGCTGCCCCGCACCAAAAATTCAGAAAAAAGTTAGTATTTGGCCGAGAAACCCTCGATTTTCGTCGGTTCTGACCGTTCTGACCAAGTTACGGATGAGACGTCGAATTCCAATGCGCGTTCTTCGGAATCGCAGACATTCGGGTCAGACCAGCAGAAAAATTGAGGAATCTTGATTTAGAGTCAAGATAGCCAGAAATTCGACATTTTTCAACGAATCTCGGCTATTTATGAACTGATCCTGAAAATCTTGGGTGGGTTCGACAGGGCTCCAGACACTCAGCTGCCCCGCACCAAAAATTCAGAAAAAAGTTAGTATTTGGCCGAGAAACCCTCGATTTTCGTCGGTTCTGACCGTTCTGACCAAGTTACGGATGAGACGTCGAATTGCAATGCGCGTTCTTCCGAATCGCAGACATTCGGGTCAGACCAGCAGAAAAATTGAGGAATCTTGATTTAGAGACAACATAGCCAGAAATTCGACATTTTTCAACGAATCTCGGCTATTTATGAACCGATCCGGAAATTCTTGGGTGGGTTTGTCAGGGCTCCAGACACTCAGCTGCCCCGCACCAAAAATTCAGAAAAAAGTTAGTATTTGGCCGAGAAACCCTCGATTTTCGTCGGTTCTGACCGTTCTGACCAAGTTGCGGATGAGACCTCAAATTGCAATGTGCGTTCGTCGGAATCGCAGACATTCGGGTCAGACCAGCAGAAAAATTGAGGAATCTTGATTTAGAGTCAAGATAGCCAGAAATTTGACATTTTTCAACGAATCTCGGCTATTTATGAACTGATCCTGAAAATCTTGGGTGGGTTCGACAGGGCTCCAGACACTCAGCTGCCCCGCACCAAAAATTCAGAAAAAAGTTAGTATTTGGCCGAGAAACCCTCGATTTTCGTCGGTTCTGACCGTTCTGACCAAGTTACGGATGAGACGTCGAATTCCAATGCGCGTTCTTCGGAATCGCAGACATTCGGGTCAGACCAGCAGAAAAATTGAGGAATCTTGATTTAGAGACAAGATAGCCAGAAATTCGACATTTTTCAACGAATCTCGGCTATTTATGAACCGATCCTGAAATTCTTGGGTGGGTTGGTCAGGGCTCCAGACACTCAGCTGCCCCGCACCGAAATTTCAGGAAAAAGTTAGTATTTGGCCAAGAAACCCTCGATTCTCGTCGGTTCTGACCGTTCTGACCAAGTTACGGATGAGACGTCGAATTGCAATGCGCGTTCTTCGGAATCGCAGACATTCGGGTCAGACCAGCAGAAAAATTGAGGAATCTTGATTTAGAGACAAGATAGCCAGAAATTCGACATTTTTCAACGAATCTCGGCTTTTTATGAACCGATCCTGAAATTCTTGGGTGGGTTCGTCAGGGCTCCAGACACTCAGCTGCCCCGCACCGAAATTTCAGGAAAAAGTTAGTATTTGGCCGAGAAACCCTCGATTCTCGTCGGTTCTGACCGTTCTGACCAAGTTACGGATGAGACGTCGAATTGCAATGCGCGTTCTTCCGAATCGCAGACATTCGGGTCAGACCAGCAGAAAAATTGAGGAATCTTGATTTAGAGACAAGATAGCCAGAAATTCGACATTTTTCAACGAATCTCGGCTATTTATGAACCGATCCGGAAATTCTTGGGTGGGTTCGTCAGGGCTCCAGACACTCAGCTGCCCCGCACCGAAAATTCAGGAAAAAGTTAGTATTTGGCCGAGATACCCTCGATTCTTGTCGGTTCTGACCGTTCTGACCAAGTTGCGGATGAGACCTCGAATTGCAATGCGCGTTCGTCGAAATCGCAGACATTCGGGTCAGACCAGCAGAAAAATTGAGGAATCTTGATTTAGAGACGAGATAGCCAGAAATTCGACATTTTTCAACGAATCTCGGCTATTTATGAACCGATCCAGAAATTCTTGGGTGGGTTCGTCAGGGCTTCAGACACTCAGCTGCCCCGCACCGAAAATTCAGGAAAAAGTTAGTATTTGGCCGAAATACCCTCGATTCTCGTCGGTTCTGACCGTTCTGACCAAGTTGCGGATGAGACCTCAAATTGCAATGTGCGTTTGTCGGAATCGCAGACATTCGGGTCAGACCAGCAGAAAAATTGAGGAATCTTGATTTAGAGTCAAGATAGCCAGAAATTCGACATTTTTCAACGAATCTCGGCTATTCATGAACTGATCCTGAAAATCTTGGGTGGGTTCGACAGGGCTCCAGACACTCAGCTGCCCCGCACCAAAAATTCAGAAAAAAGTTAGTATTTGGCCGAGAAACCCTCGATTTTCGTCGGTTCTGACCGTTCTGACCAAGTTACGGATGAGACGTCGAATTCCAATGCGCGTTCTTCGGAATCGCAGACATTCGGGTCAGACCAGCAGAAAAATTGAGGAATCTTGATTTAGAGACAAGATAGCCAGAAATTCGACATTTTTCAACGAATCTCGGCTATTTATGAACCGATCCTGAAATTCTTGGGTGGGTTGGTCAGGGCTCCAGACACTCAGCTGCCCCGCACCGAAATTTCAGGAAAAAGTTAGTATTTGGCCGAGATACCCTCGATTCTTGTCGGTTCTGACTGTTCTGACCAAGTTGCGGATGAGACCTCAAATTGCAATGCGCGTTCGTCGGAATCGCAGACATTCGCGTCAGACCAGCAGAAAAATTGAGGAATCTTGATTTAGAGACAAGATAGCCAAAAATTCGACATTTTTCAACGTATCTCGGCTATTTATGAACCGATCCTGAAATTCTTGGGTGGGTTTGTCAGGGCTCCAGACACTCAGCTGCCCCGCTCCGAAAATTCAGAAAAAAGTTAGTATTTGGCCGAGATACCCTCGATTCTCGTCGGTTCTGACCGTTCTGACCAAGTTACGGATGAGACGTCGAATTGCAATGCGCGTTCTTCGGAATCGCAGACATTCGGGTCAGACCAGCAGAAAAATTGAGGAATCTTGATTTAGAGACAAGATAGCCAGAAATTCGACATTTTTCAACGAATCTCGGCTATTTATGAACCGATCCTGAAATTCTTGGGTGGGTTGGTCAGGGCTCCAGACACTCAGCTGCCCCGCACCGAAATTTCAGGAAAAAGTTAGTATTTGGCCGAGATACCCTCGATTCTTGTCGGTTCTGACCGTTCTGACCAAGTTGCGGATGAGACCTCAAATTGCAATGCGCGTTCGTCGGAATCGCAGACATTCGGGTCAGACCAGCAGAAAAATTGAGGAATCTTGATTTAGAGACAAGATAGCCAAAAATTCGACATTTTTCAACGTATCTCGGCTATTTATGAACCGATCCTGAAATTCTTGGGTGGGTTCGTCAGGGCTCCAGACACTCAGCTGCCCCGCACCGAAAATTCAGAAAAAAGTTAGTATTTGGCCAAGAAACCCTCGATTCTCGTCGGTTCTGACCGTTCTGACCAAGTTACGGATGAGACGTCGAATTGCAATGCGCGTTCTTCGGAATCGCAGACATTCGGGTCAGACCAGCAGAAAAATTGAGGAATCTTGATTTAGAGACAAGATAGCCAGAAATTCGACATTTTTCAACGAATCTCGGCTACTTATGAACCGATCCTGAAATTCTTGGGTGGGTTCGTCAGGGCTCCAGACACTCAGCTGCCCCGCACCGAAATTTCAGGAAAAAGTTAGTATTTGGCCGAGATACCCTCGATTCTTGTCGGTTCTGACCGTTCTGACCAAGTTGCGGATGAGACTTCAAATTGCAATGCGCGTTTGTCGGAATCGCAGACATTCGAGTCAGACCAGCAGAAAAATTGAGGAATCTTGATTTAGAGTCAAGATAGCCAGAAATTCGACATTTTTCAACGAATCTCGGCTATTTATGAACTGATCCTGAAAATCTTGGGTGGGTTCGACAGGGCTCCAGACACTCAGCTGCCCCGCACCAAAAATTCAGAAAAAAGTTAGTATTTGGCCGAGAAACCCTCGATTTTCGTCGGTTCTGACCGTTCTGACCAAGTTACGGATGAGACGTCGAATTCCAATGCGCGTTCTTCGGAATCGCAGACATTCGGGTCAGACCAGCAGAAAAATTGAGGAATCTTGATTTAGAGACAAGATAGCCAGAAATTCGACATTTTTCAACGAATCTCGGCTATTTATGAACCGATCCCGAAATTCTTGGGTGGGTTGGTCAGGGCTCCAGACACTCAGCTGCCCCGCACCGAAATTTCAGGAAAAAGTTAGTATTTGGCCGAGATACCCTCGATTCTTGTCGGTTCTGACCGTTCTGACCAAGTTGCGGATGAGACCTCAAATTGCAATGCGCGTTCGTCGGAATCGCAGACATTCGGGTCAGACCGGCAGAAAAATTGAGGAATCTTGATTTAGAGACAAGATAGCCAAAAATTCGACATTTTTCAACGTATCTCGGCTATTTATGAACCGATCCTGAAATTCTTGGGTGGGTTCGTCAGGGCTCCAGACACTCAGCTGCCCCGCACCGAAAATTCAGAAAAAAGTTAGTATTTGGCCAAGAAACCCTCGATTCTCGTCGGTTCTGACCGTTCTGACCAAGTTACGGATGAGACGTCGAATTGCAATGCGCGTTCTTCGGAATCGCAGACATTCGGGTCAGACCAGCAGAAAAATTGAGGAATCTTGATTTAGAGACAAGATAGCCAGAAATTCGACATTTTTCAACGAATCTCGGCTATTTATGAACCGATCCTGAAATTCTTGGGTGGGTTGGTCAGGGCTCCAGACACTCAGCTGCCCCGCACCGAAATTTCAGGAAAAAGTTAGTATTTGGCCGAGATACCCTCGATTCTTGTCGGTTCTGACCGTTCTGACCAAGTTGCGGATGAGACCTCAAATTGCAATGCGCGTTCGTCGGAATCGCAGACATTCGGGTCAGACCAGCAGAAAAATTGAGGAATCTTGATTTAGAGACAAGATAGCCAAAAATTCGACATTTTTCAACGTATCTCGGCTATTTATGAACCGATCCTGAAATTCTTGGGTGGGTTCGTCAGGGCTCCAGACACTCAGCTGCCCCGCACCGAAAATTCAGAAAAAAGTTAGTATTTGGCCAAGAAACCCTCGATTCTCGTCGGTTCTGACCGTTCTGACCAAGTTACGGATGAGACGTCGAATTGCAATGCGCGTTCTTCGGAATCGCAGACATTCGGGTCAGACCAGCAGAAAAATTGAGGAATCTTGATTTAGAGACAAGATAGCCAGAAATTCGACATTTTTCAACGAATCTCGGCTATTTATGAACCGATCCTGAAATTCTTGGGTGGGTTGGTCAGGGCTCCAGACACTCAGCTGCCCCGCACCGAAATTTCAGGAAAAAGTTAGTATTTGGCCGAGATACCCTCGATTCTTGTCGGTTCTGACTGTTCTGACCAAGTTGCGGATGAGACCTCAAATTGCAATGCGCGTTCGTCGGAATCGCAGACATTCGCGTCAGACCAGCAGAAAAATTGAGGAATCTTGATTTAGAGACAAGATAGCCAAAAATTCGACATTTTTCAACGTATCTCGGCTATTTATGAACCGATCCTGAAATTCTTGGGTGGGTTTGTCAGGGCTCCAGACACTCAGCTGCCCCGCTCCGAAAATTCAGAAAAAAGTTAGTATTTGGCCGAGATACCCTCGATTCTCGTCGGTTCTGACCGTTCTGACCAAGTTACGGATGAGACGTCGAATTGCAATGCGCGTTCTTCGGAATCGCAGACATTCGGGTCAGACCAGCAGAAAAATTGAGGAATCTTGATTTAGAGACAAGATAGCCAGAAATTCGACATTTTTCAACGAATCTCGGCTATTTATGAACCGATCCTGAAATTCTTGGGTGGGTTGGTCAGGGCTCCAGACACTCAGCTGCCCCGCACCGAAATTTCAGGAAAAAGTTAGTATTTGGCCGAGATACCCTCGATTCTTGTCGGTTCTGACCGTTCTGACCAAGTTGCGGATGAGACCTCAAATTGCAATGCGCGTTCGTCGGAATCGCAGACATTCGGGTCAGACCAGCAGAAAAATTGAGGAATCTTGATTTAGAGACAAGATAGCCAGAAATTCGACATTTTTCAACGAATCTCGGCTATTTATGAACCGATCCCGAAATTCTTGGGTGGGTTGGTCAGGGCTCCAGACACTCAGCTGCCCCGCACCGAAATTTCAGGAAAAAGTTAGTATTTGGCCGAGATACCCTCGATTCTTGTCGGTTCTGACCGTTCTGACCAAGTTGCGGATGAGACCTCAAATTGCAATGCGCGTTCGTCGGAATCGCAGACATTCGGGTCAGACCGGCAGAAAAATTGAGGAATCTTGATTTAGAGACAAGATAGCCAAAAATTCGACATTTTTCAACGTATCTCGGCTATTTATGAACCGATCCTGAAATTCTTGGGTGGGTTCGTCAGGGCTCCAGACACTCAGCTGCCCCGCACCGAAAATTCAGAAAAAAGTTAGTATTTGGCCAAGAAACCCTCGATTCTCGTCGGTTCTGACCGTTCTGACCAAGTTACGGATGAGACGTCGAATTGCAATGCGCGTTCTTCGGAATCGCAGACATTCGGGTCAGACCAGCAGAAAAATTGAGGAATCTTGATTTAGAGACAAGATAGCCAGAAATTCGACATTTTTCAACGAATCTCGGCTATTTATGAACCGATCCTGAAATTCTTGGGTGGGTTGGTCAGGGCTCCAGACACTCAGCTGCCCCGCACCGAAATTTCAGGAAAAAGATAGTATTTGGCCGAGATACCCTCGATTCTTGTCGGTTCTGACCGTTCTGACCAAGTTGCGGATGAGACCTCAAATTGCAATGCGCGTTCGTCGGAATCGCAGACATTCGGGTCAGACCAGCAGAAAAATTGAGGAATCTTGATTTAGAGACAAGATAGCCAAAAATTCGACATTTTTCAACGTATCTCGGCTATTCATGAACCGATCCTGAAATTCTTGGGTGGGTTCGTCAGGGCTCCAGACACTCAGCTGCCCCGCACCGAAAATTCAGAAAAAAGTTAGTATTTGGCCAAGAAACCCTCGATTCTCGTCGGTTCTGACCGTTCTGACCAAGTTACGGATGAGACGTCGAATTGCAATGCGCGTTCTTCGGAATCGCAGACATTCGGGTCAGACCAGCAGAAAAATTGAGGAATCTTGATTTAGAGACAAGATAGCCAGAAATTCGACATTTTTCAACGAATCTCGGCTATTTATGAACCGATCCTGAAATTCTTGGGTGGGTTCGTCAGGGCTCCAGACACTCAGCTGCCCCGCACCGAAATTTCAGGAAAAAGTTAGTATTTGGCCGAGATACCCTCGATTCTTGTCGGTTCTGACCGTTCTGACCAAGTTGCGGATGAGACCTCAAATTGCAATGCGCGTTCGTCGGAATCGCAGACATTCGGGTCAGACCAGCAGAAAAATTGAGGAATCTTGATTTAGAGACAAGATAGCCAAAAATTCGACATTTTTCAACGTATCTCGGCTATTTATGAACCGATCCTGAAATTCTTGGGTGGGTTCGTCAGGGCTCCAGACACTCAGCTGCCCCGCACCGAAAATTCAGAAAAAAGTTAGTATTTGGCCAAGAAACCCTCGATTCTCGTCGGTTCTGACCGTTCTGACCAAGTTACGGATGAGACGTCGAATTGCAATGCGCGTTCTTCGGAATCGCAGACATTCGGGTCAGACCAGCAGAAAAATTGAGGAATCTTGATTTAGAGACAAGATAGCCAGAAATTCGACATTTTTCAACGAATCTCGGCTATTTATGAACCGATCCGGAAATTCTTGGGTGGGTTCGTCAGGGCTCCAGACACTCAGCTGCCCCGCACCGAAATTTCAGGAAAAAGTTAGTATTTGGCCGAGATACCCTCGATTCTTGTCGGTTCTGACCGTTCTGACCAAGTTGCGGATGAGACTTCAAATTGCAATGCGCGTTTGTCGGAATCGCAGACATTCGGGTCAGACCAGCAGAAAAATTGAGGAATCTTGATTTAGAGACAAGATAGCCAAAAATTCGACATTTTTCAACGTATCTCGGCTATTTATGAACCGATCCTGAAATTCTTGGGTGGGTTCGTCAGGGCTCCAGACACTCAGCTGCCCCGCACCGAAAATTCAGGAAAAAGTTAGTATTTGGCCGAGATACCCTCGATTCTTGTCGGTTCTGACCGTTCTGACCAAGTTGCGGATGAGACCTCTAATTGCAATGTGCGTTCGTCGGAATCGCAGACATTCGGGTCAGACCAGCAGAAAAATTGAGGAATCTTGATTTAGAGTCAAGATAGCCAGAAATTCGACATTTTTCAACGAATCTCGGCTATTTATGAACTGATCCTGAAAATCTTGGGTGGGTTCGACAGGGCTCCAGACACTCAGCTGCCCCGCACCAAAAATTCAGAAAAAAGTTAGTATTTGGCCGAGAAACCCTCGATTTTCGTCGGTTCTGACCGTTCTGACCAAGTTACGGATGAGACGTCGAATTCCAATGCGCGATCTTCGGAATCGCAGACATTCGGGTCAGACCAGCAGAAAAATTGAGGAATCTTGATTTAGAGACAAGATAGCCAGAAATTCGACATTTTTCAACGAATCTCGGCTATTTATGAACCGATCCTGAAATTCTTGGGTGGGTTGGTCAGGGCTCCAGACACTCAGCTGCCCCGCACCGAAATTTCAGGAAAAAGTTAGTATTTGGCCGAGATACCCTCGATTCTTGTCGGTTCTGACCGTTCTGACCAAGTTGCGGATGAGACCTCAAATTGCAATGCGCGTTCGTCGGAATCGCAGACATTCGGGTCAGACCGGCAGAAAAATTGAGGAATCTTGATTTAGAGACAAGATAGCCAAAAATTCGACATTTTTCAACGAATCTCGGCTATT
The DNA here is from genome assembly GCF_021155765.1 of Diprion similis. Classification (NCBI taxonomy): domain Eukaryota; kingdom Metazoa; phylum Arthropoda; class Insecta; order Hymenoptera; family Diprionidae; genus Diprion; species Diprion similis. The sequence goes on along the minus strand of NC_060105.1, from coordinate 14,384,837 downwards.
TATGAACCGATCCTGAAATTCTTGGGTGGGTTGGTCAGGGCTCCAGACACTCAGCTGCCCCGCACCGAAATTTCAGGAAAAAGTTAGTATTTGGCCGAGATACCCTCGATTCTTGTCGGTTCTGACCGTTCTGACCAAGTTGCGGATGAGACCTCAAATTGCAATGCGCGTTCGTCGGAATCGCAGACATTCGGGTCAGACCAGCAGAAAAATTGAGGAATCTTGATTTAGAGACAAGATAGCCAAAAATTCGACATTTTTCAACGTATCTCGGCTATTTATGAACCGATCCTGAAATTCTTGGGTGGGTTCGTCAGGGCTCCAGACACTCAGCTGCCCCGCACCGAAAATTCAGAAAAAAGTTAGTATTTGGCCGAGAAACCCTCGATTCTCGTCGGTTCTGACCGTTCTGACCAAGTTACGGATGAGACGTCGAATTGCAATGCGCGTTCTTCCGAATCGCAGACATTCGGGTCAGACCAGCGGAAAAATTGAGGAATCTTGATTTAGAGACAAGATAGCCAGAAATTCGACATTTTTCAACGAATCTCGGCTATTTATGAACCGATCCTGAAATTCTTGGGTGGGTTGGTCAGGGCTCCAGACACTCAGCTGCCCCGCACCGAAATTTCAGGAAAAAGTTAGTATTTGGCCGAGATACCCTCGATTCTTGTCGGTTCTGACCGTTCTGACCAAGTTGCGGATGAGACCTCAAATTGCAATGCGCGTTCGTCGGAATCGCAGACATTCGGGTCAGACCAGCAGAAAAATTGAGGAATCTTGATTTAGAGACAAGATAGCCAAAAATTCGACATTTTTCAACGTATCTCGGCTATTTATGAACCGATCCTGAAATTCTTGGGTGGGTTCGTCAGGGCTCCAGACACTCAGCTGCCCCGCACCGAAAATTCAGGAAAAAGTTAGTATTTGGCCGAGATACCCTCGATTCTTGTCGGTTCTGACCGTTCTGACCAAGTTGCGGATGAGACCTCAAATTGCAATGCGCGTTCGTCGGAATCGCAGACATTCGGGTCAGACCGGCAGAAAAATTGAGGAATCTTGATTTAGAGACAAGATAGCCAAAAATTCGACATTTTTCAACGTATCTCGGCTATTTATGAACCGATCCTGAAATTCGTGGGTGGGTTCGTCAGGGCTCCAGACACTCAGCTGCCCCGCACCGAAAATTCAGAAAAAAGTTAGTATTTGGCCAAGAAACCCTCGATTCTCGTCGGTTCTGACCGTTCTGACCAAGTTACGGATGAGACGTCGAATTGCAATGCGCGTTCTTCGGAATCGCAGACATTCGGGTCAGACCAGCAGAAAAATTGAGGAATCTTGATTTAGAGACAAGATAGCCAGAAATTCGACATTTTTCAACGAATCTCGGCTATTTATGAACCGATCCTGAAATTCTTGGGTGGGTTGGTCAGGGCTCCAGACACTCAGCTGCCCCGCACCGAAATTTCAGGAAAAAGTTAGTATTTGGCCGAGATACCCTCGATTCTTGTCGGTTCTGACCGTTCTGACCAAGTTGCGGATGAGACCTCAAATTGCAATGCGCGTTCGTCGGAATCGCAGACATTCGGGTCAGACCGGCAGAAAAATTGAGGAATCTTGATTTAGAGACAAGATAGCCAAAAATTCGACATTTTTCAACGTATCTCGGCTATTTATGAACCGATCCTGAAATTCTTGGGTGGGTTCGTCAGGGCTCCAGACACTCAGCTGCCCCGCACCGAAAATTCAGAAAAAAGTTAGTATTTGGCCAAGAAACCCTCGATTCTCGTCGGTTCTGACCGTTCTGACCAAGTTACGGATGAGACGTCGAATTGCAATGCGCGTTCTTCGGAATCGCAGACATTCGGGTCAGACCAGCAGAAAAATTGAGGGATCTTGATTTAGAGACAAGATAGCCAGAAATTCGACATTTTTCAACGAATCTCGGCTATTTATGAACCGATCCTGAAATTCTTGGGTGGGTTGGTCAGGGCTCCAGACACTCAGCTGCCCCGCACCGAAATTTCAGGAAAAAGTTAGTATTTGGCCGAGATACCCTCGATTCTTGTCGGTTCTGACCGTTCTGACCAAGTTGCGGATGAGACCTCAAATTGCAATGCGCGTTCGTCGGAATCGCAGACATTCGGGTCAGACCAGCAGAAAAATTGAGGAATCTTGATTTAGAGACAAGATAGCCAAAAATTCGACATTTTTCAACGTATCTCGGCTATTTATGAACCGATCCTGAAATTCTTGGGTGGGTTCGTCAGGGCTCCAGACACTCAGCTGCCCCGCACCGAAAATTCAGAAAAAAGTTAGTATTTGGCCGAGAAACCCTCGATTCTCGTCGGTTCTGACCGTTCTGACCAAGTTACGGATGAGACGTCGAATTGCAATGCGCGTTCTTCCGAATCGCAGACATTCGGGTCAGACCAGCAGAAAAATTGAGGAATCTTGATTTAGAGACAAGATAGCCAGAAATTCGACATTTTTCAACGAATCTCGGCTATTTATGAACCGATCCGGAAATTCTTGGGTGGGTTCGTCAGGGCTCCAGACACTCAGCTGCCCCGCACCGAAAATTCAGGAAAAAGTTAGTATTTGGCCGAGATACCCTCGATTCTTGTCGGTTCTGACCGTTCTGACCAAGTTGCGGATGAGACCTCGAATTGCAATGCGCGTTCGTCGAAATCGCAGACATTCGGGTCAGACCAGCAGAAAAATTGAGGAATCTTGATTTAGAGACAAGATAGCCAGAAATTCGACATTTTTCAACGAATCTCGGCTATTTATGAACCGATCCAGAAATTCTTGGGTGGGTTCGTCAGGGCTCCAGACACTCAGCTGCCCCGCACCGAAAATTCAGGAAAAAGTTAGTATTTGGCCGAAATACCCTCGATTCTCGTCGGTTCTGACCGTTCTGACCAAGTTGCGGATGAGACCTCAAATTGCAATGTGCGTTTGTCGGAATCGCAGACATTCGGGTCAGACCAGCAGAAAAATTGAGGAATCTTGATTTAGAGTCAAGATAGCCAGAAATTCGACATTTTTCAACGAATCTCGGCTATTCATGAACTGATCCTGAAAATCTTGGGTGGGTTCGACAGGGCTCCAGACACTCAGCTGCCCCGCACCAAAAATTCAGAAAAAAGTTAGTATTTGGCCGAGAAACCCTCGATTTTCGTCGGTTCTGACCGTTCTGACCAAGTTACGGATGAGACGTCGAATTCCAATGCGCGTTCTTCGGAATCGCAGACATTCGGGTCAGACCAGCAGAAAAATTGAGGAATCTTGATTTAGAGACAAGATAGCCAGAAATTCGACATTTTTCAACGAATCTCGGCTATTTATGAACCGATCCTGAAATTCTTGGGTGGGTTGGTCAGGGCTCCAGACACTCAGCTGCCCCGCACCGAAATTTCAGGAAAAAGTTAGTATTTGGCCGAGATACCCTCGATTCTTGTCGGTTCTGACTGTTCTGACCAAGTTGCGGATGAGACCTCAAATTGCAATGCGCGTTCGTCGGAATCGCAGACATTCGCGTCAGACCAGCAGAAAAATTGAGGAATCTTGATTTAGAGACAAGATAGCCAAAAATTCGACATTTTTCAACGTATCTCGGCTATTTATGAACCGATCCTGAAATTCTTGGGTGGGTTTGTCAGGGCTCCAGACACTCAGCTGCCCCGCTCCGAAAATTCAGAAAAAAGTTAGTATTTGGCCGAGATACCCTCGATTCTCGTCGGTTCTGACCGTTCTGACCAAGTTACGGATGAGACGTCGAATTGCAATGCGCGTTCTTCGGAATCGCAGACATTCGGGTCAGACCAGCAGAAAAATTGAGGAATCTTGATTTAGAGACAAGATAGCCAGAAATTCGACATTTTTCAACGAATCTCGGCTATTTATGAACCGATCCTGAAATTCTTGGGTGGGTTGGTCAGGGCTCCAGACACTCAGCTGCCCCGCACCGAAATTTCAGGAAAAAGTTAGTATTTGGCCGAGATACCCTCGATTCTTGTCGGTTCTGACCGTTCTGACCAAGTTGCGGATGAGACCTCAAATTGCAATGCGCGTTCGTCGGAATCGCAGACATTCGGGTCAGACCAGCAGAAAAATTGAGGAATCTTGATTTAGAGACAAGATAGCCAAAAATTCGACATTTTTCAACGTATCTCGGCTATTTATGAACCGATCCTGAAATTCTTGGGTGGGTTCGTCAGGGCTCCAGACACTCAGCTGCCCCGCACCGAAAATTCAGAAAAAAGTTAGTATTTGGCCAAGAAACCCTCGATTCTCGTCGGTTCTGACCGTTCTGACCAAGTTACGGATGAGACGTCGAATTGCAATGCGCGTTCTTCGGAATCGCAGACATTCGGGTCAGACCAGCAGAAAAATTGAGGAATCTTGATTTAGAGACAAGATAGCCAGAAATTCGACATTTTTCAACGAATCTCGGCTACTTATGAACCGATCCTGAAATTCTTGGGTGGGTTCGTCAGGGCTCCAGACACTCAGCTGCCCCGCACCGAAATTTCAGGAAAAAGTTAGTATTTGGCCGAGATACCCTCGATTCTTGTCGGTTCTGACCGTTCTGACCAAGTTGCGGATGAGACTTCAAATTGCAATGCGCGTTTGTCGGAATCGCAGACATTCGGGTCAGACCAGCAGAAAAATTGAGGAATCTTGATTTAGAGTCAAGATAGCCAGAAATTCGACATTTTTCAACGAATCTCGGCTATTCATGAACTGATCCTGAAAATCTTGGGTGGGTTCGACAGGGCTCCAGACACTCAGCTGCCCCGCACCAAAAATTCAGAAAAAAGTTAGTATTTGGCCGAGAAACCCTCGATTTTCGTCGGTTCTGACCGTTCTGACCAAGTTACGGATGAGACGTCGAATTCCAATGCGCGTTCTTCGGAATCGCAGACATTCGGGTCAGACCAGCAGAAAAATTGAGGAATCTTGATTTAGAGACAAGATAGCCAGAAATTCGACATTTTTCAACGAATCTCGGCTATTTATGAACCGATCCTGAAATTCTTGGGTGGGTTGGTCAGGGCTCCAGACACTCAGCTGCCCCGCACCGAAATTTCAGGAAAAAGTTAGTATTTGGCCGAGATACCCTCGATTCTTGTCGGTTCTGACCGTTCTGACCAAGTTGCGGATGAGACCTCAAATTGCAATGCGCGTTCGTCGGAATCGCAGACATTCGCGTCAGACCAGCAGAAAAATTGAGGAATCTTGATTTAGAGACAAGATAGCCAAAAATTCGACATTTTTCAACGTATCTCGGCTATTTATAAACCGATCCTGAAATTCTTGGGTGGGTTTGTCAGGGCTCCAGACACTCAGCTGCCCCGCACCGAAAATTCAGAAAAAAGTTAGTATTTGGCCGAGATACCCTCGATTCTCGTCGGTTCTGACCGTTCTGACCAAGTTACGGATGAGACGTCGAATTGCAATGCGCGTTCTTCGGAATCGCAGACATTCGGGTCAGACCAGCAGAAAAATTGAGGAATCTTGATTTAGAGACAAGATAGCCAGAAATTCGACATTTTCCAACGAATCTCGGCTATTTATGAACCGATCCTGAAATTCTTGGGTGGGTTGGTCAGGGCTCCAGACACTCAGCTGCCCCGCACCGAAATTTCAGGAAAAAGTTAGTATTTGGCCGAGATACCCTCGATTCTTGTCGGTTCTGACCGTTCTGACCAAGTTGCGGATGAGACCTCAAATTGCAATGCGCGTTCGTCGGAATCGCAGACATTCGGGTCAGACCAGCAGAAAAATTGAGGAATCTTGATTTAGAGACAAGATAGCCAAAAATTCGACATTTTTCAACGTATCTCGGCTATTTATGAACCGATCCTGAAATTCTTGGGTGGGTTCGTCAGGGCTCCAGACACTCAGCTGCCCCGCACCGAAAATTCAGAAAAAAGTTAGTATTTGGCCAAGAAACCCTCGATTCTCGTCGGTTCTGACCGTTCTGACCAAGTTACGGATGAGACGTCGAATTGCAATGCGCGTTCTTCGGAATCGCAGACATTCGGGTCGGACCAGCGGAAAAATTGAGGAATCTTGATTTAGAGACAAGATAGCCAGAAATTCGACATTTTTCAACGAATCTCGGCTATTTATGAACCGATCCTGAAATTCTTGGGTGGGTTGGTCAGGGCTCCAGACACTCAGCTGCCCCGCACCGAAATTTCAGGAAAAAGTTAGTATTTGGCCGAGATACCCTCGATTCTTGTCGGTTCTGACCGTTCTGACCAAGTTGCGGATGAGACTTCAAATTGCAATGCGCGTTTGTCGGAATCGCAGACATTCGGGTCAGACCAGCAGAAAAATTGAGGAATCTTGATTTAGAGTCAAGATAGCCAGGAATTCGACATTTTTCAACGAATCTCGGCTATTTATGAACTGATCCTGAAAATCTTGGGTGGGTTCGACAGGGCTCCAGACACTCAGCTGCCCCGCACCAAAAATTCAGAAAAAAGTTAGTATTTGGCCGAGAAACCCTCGATTTTCGTCGGTTCTGACCGTTCTGACCAAGTTACGGATGAGACGTCGAATTCCAATGCGCGTTCTTCGGAATCGCAGACATTCGGGTCAGACCAGCAGAAAAATTGAGGAATCTTGATTTAGAGACAAGATAGCCAGAAATTCGACATTTTTCAACGAATCTCGGCTATTTATGAACCGATCCTGAAATTCTTGGGTGGGTTGGTCAGGGCTCCAGACACTCAGCTGCCCCGCACCGAAATTTCAGGAAAAAGTTAGTATTTGGCCGAGATACCCTCGATTCTTGTCGGTTCTGACCGTTCTGACCAAGTTGCGGATGAGACCTCAAATTGCAATGCGCGTTCGTCGGAATCGCAGACATTCGGGTCAGACCGGCAGAAAAATTGAGGAATCTTGATTTAGAGACAAGATAGCCAAAAATTCGACATTTTTCAACGAATCTCGGCTATTTATGAACCGATCCTGAAATTCTTGGGTGGGTTGGTCAGGGCTCCAGACACTCAGCTGCCCCGCACCGAAATTTCAGGAAAAAGTTAGTATTTGGCCGAGATACCCTCGATTCTTGTCGGTTCTGACCGTTCTGACCAAGTTGCGGATGAGACCTCAAATTGCAATGCGCGTTCGTCGGAATCGCAGACATTCGGGTCAGACCAGCAGAAAAATTGAGGAATCTTGATTTAGAGACAAGATAGCTAAAAATTCGACATTTTTCAACGTATCTCGGCTATTTATGAACCGATCCTGAAATTCTTGGGTGGGTTCGTCAGGGCTCCAGACACTCAGCTGCCCCGCACCGAAAATTCAGAAAAAAGTTAGTATTTGGCCGAGAAACCCTCGATTCTCGTCGGTTCTGACCGTTCTGACCAAGTTACGGATGAGACGTCGAATTGCAATGCGCGTTCTTCCGAATCGCAGACATTCGGGTCAGACCAGCGGAAAAATTGAGGAATCTTGATTTAGAGACAAGATAGCCAGAAATTCGACATTTTTCAACGAATCTCGGCTATTTATGAACCGATCCTGAAATTCTTGGGTGGGTTGGTCAGGGCTCCAGACACTCAGCTGCCCCGCACCGAAATTTCAGGAAAAAGTTAGTATTTGGCCGAGATACCCTCGATTCTTGTCGGTTCTGACCGTTCTGACCAAGTTGCGGATGAGACCTCAAATTGCAATGCGCGTTCGTCGGAATCGCAGACATTCGGGTCAGACCAGCAGAAAAATTGAGGAATCTTGATTTAGAGACAAGATAGCCAAAAATTCGACATTTTTCAACGTATCTCGGCTATTTATGAACCGATCCTGAAATTCTTGGGTGGGTTCGTCAGGGCTCCAGACACTCAGCTGCCCCGCACCGAAAATTCAGGAAAAAGTTAGTATTTGGCCGAGATACCCTCGATTCTTGTCGGTTCTGACCGTTCTGACCAAGTTGCGGATGAGACCTCAAATTGCAATGCGCGTTCGTCGGAATCGCAGACATTCGGGTCAGACCGGCAGAAAAATTGAGGAATCTTGATTTAGAGACAAGATAGCCAAAAATTCGACATTTTTCAACGTATCTCGGCTATTTATGAACCGATCCTGAAATTCTTGGGTGGGTTCGTCAGGGCTCCAGACACTCAGCTGCCCCGCACCGAAAATTCAGAAAAAAGTTAGTATTTGGCCAAGAAACCCTCGATTCTCGTCGGTTCTGACCGTTCTGACCAAGTTACGGATGAGACGTCGAATTGCAATGCGCGTTCTTCGGAATCGCAGACATTCGGGTCAGACCAGCAGAAAAATTGAGGAATCTTGATTTAGAGACAAGATAGCCAGAAATTCGACATTTTTCAACGAATCTCGGCTATTTATGAACCGATCCTGAAATTCTTGGGTGGGTTGGTCAGGGCTCCAGACACTCAGCTGCCCCGCACCGAAATTTCAGGAAAAAGTTAGTATTTGGCCGAGATACCCTCGATTCTTGTCGGTTCTGACCGTTCTGACCAAGTTGCGGATGAGACCTCAAATTGCAATGCGCGTTCGTCGGAATCGCAGACATTCGGGTCAGACCGGCAGAAAAATTGAGGAATCTTGATTTAGAGACAAGATAGCCAAAAATTCGACATTTTTCAACGTATCTCGGCTATTTATGAACCGATCCTGAAATTCTTGGGTGGGTTCGTCAGGGCTCCAGACACTCAGCTGCCCCGCACCGAAAATTCAGAAAAAAGTTAGTATTTGGCCGAGAAACCCTCGATTCTCGTCGGTTCTGACCGTTCTGACCAAGTTACGGATGAGACGTCGAATTGCAATGCGCGTTCTTCGGAATCGCAGACATTCGGGTCAGACCAGCAGAAAAATTGAGGAATCTTGATTTAGAGACAAGATAGCCAGAAATTCGACATTTTTCAACGAATCTCGGCTATTCATGAACCGATCCTGAAATTCTTGGGTGGGTTGGTCAGGGCTCCAGACACTCAGCTGCCCCGCACCGAAATTTCAGGAAAAAGTTAGTATTTGGCCGAGATACCCTCGATTCTTGTCGGTTCTGACCGTTCTGACCAAGTTGCGGATGAGACCTCAAATTGCAATGCGCGTTCGTCGGAATCGCAGACATTCGGGTCAGACCAGCAGAAAAATTGAGGAATCTTGATTTAGAGACAAGATAGCCAAAAATTCGACATTTTTCAACGTATCTCGGCTATTTATGAACCGATCCTGAAATTCTTGGGTGGGTTCGTCAGGGCTCCAGACACTCAGCTGCCCCGCACCGAAAATTCAGAAAAAAGTTAGTATTTGGCCAAGAAACCCTCGATTCTCGTCGGTTCTGACCGTTCTGACCAAGTTACGGATGAGACGTCGAATTGCAATGCGCGTTCTTCGGAATCGCAGACATTCGGGTCAGACCAGCAGAAAAATTGAGGAATCTTGATTTAGAGACAAGATAGCCAGAAATTCGACATTTTTCAACGAATCTCGGCTATTTATGAACCGATCCTGAAATTCTTGGGTGGGTTCGTCAGGGCTCCAGACACTCAGCTGCCCCGCACCGAAATTTCAGGAAAAAGTTAGTATTTGGCCGAGATACCCTCGATTCTTGTCGGTTCTGACCGTTCTGACCAAGTTGCGGATGAGACTTCAAATTGCAATGCGCGTTCGTCGGAATCGCAGACATTCGGGTCAGACCAGCAGAAAAATTGAGGAATCTTGATTTAGAGACAAGATAGCCAAAAATTCGACATTTTTCAACGTATCTCGGCTATTTATGAACCGATCCTGAAATGCTTGGGTGGGTTCGTCAGGGCTCCAGACACTCAGCTGCCCCGCACCGAAAATTCAGGAAAAAGTTAGTATTTGGCCGAGATACCCTCGATTCTTGTCGGTTCTGACCGTTCTGACCAAGTTGCGGATGAGACCTCAAATTGCAATGCGCGTTCGTCGGAATCGCAGACATTCGGGTCAGACCAGCAGAAAAATTGAGGAATCTTGATTTAGAGACAAGATAGCCAAAAATCCGACATTTTTCAACGTATCTCGGCTATTTATGAACCGATCCTGAAATTCTTGGGTGGGTTCGTCAGGGCTCCAGACACTCAGCTGCCCCGCACCGAAAATTCAGAAAAAAGTTAGTATTTGGCCGAGAAACCCTCGATTCTCGTCGGTTCTGACCGTTCTGACCAAGTTACGGATGAGAGGTCGAATTGCAATGCGCGTTCTTCCGAATCGCAGACATTCGGGTCAGACCAGCAGAAAAATTGAGGAATCTTGATTTAGAGACAAGATAGCCAGAAATTCGACATTTTTCAACGAATCTCGGCTATTTATGAACCGATCCGGAAATTCTTGGGTGGGTTCGTCAGGGCTCCAGACACTCAGCTGCCCCGCACCGAAAATTCAGGAAAAAGTTAGTATTTGGCCGAAATACCCTCGATTCTCGTCGGTTCTGACCGTTCTGACCAAGTTGCGGATGAGACCTCAAATTGCAATGTGCGTTCGTCGGAATCGCAGACATTCGGGTCAGACCAGCAGAAAAATTGAGGAATCTTGATTTAGAGTCAAGATAGCCAGAAATTCGACATTTTTCAACGAATCTCGGCTATTTATGAACTGATCCTGAAAATCTTGGGTGGGTTCGACAGGGCTCCAGACACTCAGCTGCCCCGCACCAAAAATTCAGAAAAAAGTTAGTATTTGGCCGAGAAACCCTCGATTTTCGTCGGTTCTGACCGTTCTGACCAAGTTACGGATGAGACGTCGAATTCCAATGCGCGTTCTTCGGAATCGCAGACATTCGGGTCGGACCAGCAAAAAAATTGAGGAATCTTGATTTAGAGACAAGATAGCCAGAAATTCGACATTTTTCAACGAATCTCGGCTATTTATGCACCGATCCTGAAATTCTTGGGTGGGTTGGTCAGGGCTCCAGACACTCAGCTGCCCCGCACCGAAATTTCAGGAAAAAGTTAGTATTTGGCCGAGATACCCTCGATTCTTGTCGGTTCTGACCGTTCTGACCAAGTTGCGGATGAGACCTCAAATTGCAATGCGCGTTCGTCGGAATCGCAGACATTCGGGTCAGACCAGCAGAAAAATTGAGAAATCTTGATTTAGAGACAAGATAGCCAAAAATTCGACATTTTTCAACGTATCTCGGCTATTTATGAACCGATCCTGAAATTCTTGGGTGGGTTCGTCAGGGCTCCAGACACTCAGCTGCCCCGCACCGAAAATTCAGAAAAAAGTTAGTATTTGGCCAAGAAACCCTCGATTCTCGTCGGTTCTGACCGTTCTGACCAAGTTACGGATGAGACGTCGAATTGCAATGCGCGTTCTTCCGAATCGCAGACATTCGGGTCAGACCAGCAGAAAAATTGAGGAATCTTGATTTAGAGACAAGATAGCCAGAAATTCGACATTTTTCAACGAATCTCGGCTATTCATGAACCGATCCTGAAATTCTTGGGTGGGTTGGTCAGGGCTCCAGACACTCAGCTGCCCCGCACCGAAATTTCAGGAAAAAGTTAGTATTTGGCCGAGATACCCTCGATTCTTGTCGGTTCTGACCGTTCTGACCAAGTTGCGGATGAGACCTCAAATTGCAATGCGCGTTCGTCGGAATCGCAGACATTCGGGTCAGACCAGCAGAAAAATTGAGGAATCTTGATTTAGAGACAAGATAGCCAAAAATTCGACATTTTTCAACGTATCTCGGCTATTTATGAACCGATCCTGAAATTCTTGGGTGGGTTCGTCAGGGCTCCAGACACTCAGCTGCCCCGCACCGAAAATTCAGAAAAAAGTTAGTATTTGGCCAAGAAACCCTCGATTCTCGTCGGTTCTGACCGTTCTGACCAAGTTACGGATGAGACGTCGAATTGCAATGCGCGTTCTTCGGAATCGCAGACATTCGGGTCAGACCAGCAGAAAAATTGAGGAATCTTGATTTAGAGACAAGATAGCCAGAAATTCGACATTTTTCAACGAATCTCGGCTATTTATGAACCGATCCTGAAATTCTTGGGTGGGTTCGTCAGGGCTCCAGACACTCAGCTGCCCCGCACCGAAATTTCAGGAAAAAGTTAGTATTTGGCCGAGATACCCTCGATTCTTGTCGGTTCTGACCGTTCTGACCAAGTTGCGGATGAGACTTCAAATTGCAATGCGCGTTCGTCGGAATCGCAGACATTCGGGTCAGACCGGCAGAAAAATTGAGGAATCTTGATTTAGAGACAAGATAGCCAAAAATTCGACATTTTTCAACGTATCTCGGCTATTTATGAACCGATCCTGAAATGCTTGGGTGGGTTCGTCAGGGCTCCAGACACTCAGCTGCCCCGCACCGAAAATTCAGGAAAAAGTTAGTATTTGGCCGAGATACCCTCGATTCTTGTCGGTTCTGACCGTTCTGACCAAGTTGCGGATGAGACCTCAAATTGCAATGCGCGTTCGTCGGAATCGCAGACATTCGGGTCAGACCAGCAGAAAAATTGAGGAATCTTGATTTAGAGACAAGATAGCCAAAAATCCGACATTTTTCAACGTATCTCGGCTATTTATGAACCGATCCTGAAATTCTTGGGTGGGTTCGTCAGGGCTCCAGACACTCAGCTGCCCCGCACCGAAAATTCAGAAAAAAGTTAGTATTTGGCCGAGAAACCCTCGATTCTCGTCGGTTCTGACCGTTCTGACCAAGTTACGGATGAGAGGTCGAATTGCAATGCGCGTTCTTCCGAATCGCAGACATTCGGGTCAGACCAGCAGAAAAATTGAGGAATCTTGATTTAGAGACAAGATAGCCAGAAATTCGACATTTTTCAACGAATCTCGGCTATTTATGAACCGATCCGGAAATTCTTGGGTGGGTTCGTCAGGGCTCCAGACACTCAGCTGCCCCGCACCGAAAATTCAGGAAAAAGTTAGTATTTGGCCGAAATACCCTCGATTCTCGTCGGTTCTGACCGTTCTGACCAAGTTGCGGATGAGACCTCAAATTGCAATGTGCGTTCGTCGGAATCGCAGACATTCGGGTCAGACCAGCAGAAAAATTGAGGAATCTTGATTTAGAGTCAAGATAGCCAGAAATTCGACATTTTTCAACGAATCTCGGCTATTTATGAACTGATCCTGAAAATCTTGGGTGGGTTCGACAGGGCTCCAGACACTCAGCTGCCCCGCACCAAAAATTCAGAAAAAAGTTAGTATTTGGCCGAGAAACCCTCGATTTTCGTCGGTTCCGACCGTTCTGACCAAGTTACGGATGAGACGTCGAATTCCAATGCGCGTTCTTCGGAATCGCAGACATTCGGGTCGGACCAGCAGAAAAATTGAGGAATCTTGATTTAGAGACAAGATAGCCAGAAATTCGACATTTTTCAACGAATCTCGGCTATTTATGCACCGATCCTGAAATTCTTGGGTGGGTTGGTCAGGGCTCCAGACACTCAGCTGCCCCGCACCGAAATTTCAGGAAAAAGTTAGTATTTGGCCGAGATACCCTCGATTCTTGTCGGTTCTGACCGTTCTGACCAAGTTGCGGATGAGACCTCAAATTGCAATGCGCGTTCGTCGGAATCGCAGACATTCGGGTCAGACCAGCAGAAAAATTGAGAAATCTTGATTTAGAGACAAGATAGCCAAAAATTCGACATTTTTCAACGTATCTCGGCTATTTATGAACCGATCCTGAAATTCTTGGGTGGGTTCGTCAGGGCTCCAGACACTCAGCTGCCCCGCACCGAAAATTCAGAAAAAAGTTAGTATTTGGCCAAGAAACCCTCGATTCTCGTCGGTTCTGACCGTTCTGACCAAGTTACGGATGAGACGTCGAATTGCAATGCGCGTTCTTCCGAATCGCAGACATTCGGGTCAGACCAGCAGAAAAATTGAGGAATCTTGATTTAGAGACAAGATAGCCAGAAATTCGACATTTTTCAACGAATCTCGGCTATTCATGAACCGATCCTGAAATTCTTGGGTGGGTTGGTCAGGGCTCCAGACACTCAGCTGCCCCGCACCGAAATTTCAGGAAAAAGTTAGTATTTGGCCGAGATACCCTCGATTCTTGTCGGTTCTGACCGTTCTGACCAAGTTGCGGATGAGACCTCAAATTGCAATGCGCGTTCGTCGGAATCGCAGACATTCGGGTCAGACCAGCAGAAAAATTGAGGAATCTTGATTTAGAGACAAGATAGCCAAAAATTCGACATTTTTCAACGTATCTCGGCTATTTATGAACCGATCCTGAAATTCTTGGGTGGGTTCGTCAGGGCTCCAGACACTCAGCTGCCCCGCACCGAAAATTCAGAAAAAAGTTAGTATTTGGCCAAGAAACCCTCGATTCTCGTCGGTTCTGACCGTTCTGACCAAGTTACGGATGAGACGTCGAATTGCAATGCGCGTTCTTCGGAATCGCAGACATTCGGGTCAGACCAGCAGAAAAATTGAGGAATCTTGATTTAGAGACAAGATAGCCAGAAATTCGACATTTTTCAACGAATCTCGGCTATTTATGAACCGATCCGGAAATTCTTGGGTGGGTTCGTCAGGGCTCCAGACACTCAGCTGCCCCGCACCGAAATTTCAGGAAAAAGTTAGTATTTGGCCGAGATACCCTCGATTCTTGTCGGTTCTGACCGTTCTGACCAAGTTGCGGATGGGACCTCAAATTGCAATGCGCGTTCGTCGGAATCGCAGACATTCGGGTCAGACCAGCAGAAAAATTGAGGAATCTTGATTTAGAGACAAGATAGCCAAAAATTCGACATTTTTCAACGTATCTCGGCTATTTATGAACCGATCCTGAAATTCTTGGGTGGGTTCGTCAGGGCTCCAGACACTCAGCTGCCCCGCACCGAAAATTCAGAAAAAAGTTAGTATTTGGCCAAGAAACCCTCGATTCTCGTCGGTTCTGACCGTTCTGACCAAGTTACGGATGAGACGTCGAATTGCAATGCGCGTTCTTCGGAATCGCAGACATTCGGGTCAGACCAGCAGAAAAATTGAGGAATCTTGATTTAGAGACAAGATAGCCAGAAATTCGACATTTTTCAACGAATCTCGGCTATTTATGAACCGATCCTGAAATTCTTGGGTGGGTTCGTCAGGGCTCCAGACACTCAGCTGCCCCGCACCGAAATTTCAGGAAAAAGTTAGTATTTGGCCGAGATACCCTCGATTCTTGTCGGTTCTGACCGTTCTGACCAAGTTGCGGATGAGACTTCAAATTGCAATGCGCGTTCGTCGGAATCGCAGACATTCGGGTCAGACCAGCAGAAAAATTGAGGAATCTTGATTTAGAGACAAGATAGCCAAAAATTCTACATTTTTCAACGTATCTCGGCTATTTATGAACCGATCCTGAAATGCTTGGGTGGGTTCGTCAGGGCTCCAGACACTCAGCTGCCCCGCACCGAAAATTCAGGAAAAAGTTAGTATTTGGCCGAGATACCCTCGATTCTTGTCGGTTCTGACCGTTCTGACCAAGTTGCGGATGAGACCTCAAATTGCAATGCGCGTTCGTCGGAATCGCAGACATTCGGGTCAGACCAGCAGAAAAATTGAGGAATCTTGATTTAGAGACAAGATAGCCAAAAATCCGACATTTTTCAACGTATCTCGGCTATTTATGAACCGATCCTGAAATTCTTGGGTGGGTTCGTCAGGGCTCCAGACACTCAGCTGCCCCGCACCGAAAATTCAGAAAAAAGTTAGTATTTGGCCGAGAAACCCTCGATTCTCGTCGGTTCTGACCGTTCTGACCAAGTTACGGATGAGAGGTCGAATTGCAATGCGCGTTCTTCCGAATCGCAGACATTCGGGTCAGACCAGCAGAAAAATTGAGGAATCTTGATTTAGAGACAAGATAGCCAGAAATTCGACATTTTTCAACGAATCTCGGCTATTTATGAACCGATCCGGAAATTCTTGGGTGGGTTCGTCAGGGCTCCAGACACTCAGCTGCCCCGCACCGGAAATTCAGGAAAAAGTTAGTATTTGGCCGAAATACCCTCGATTCTCGTCGGTTCTGACCGTTCTGACCAAGTTGCGGATGAGACCTCAAATTGCAATGTGCGTTCGTCGGAATCGCAGACATTCGGGTCAGACCAGCAGAAAAATTGAGGAATCTTGATTTAGAGTCAAGATAGCCAGAAATTCGACATTTTTCAACGAATCTCGGCTATTTATGAACTGATCCTGAAAATCTTGGGTGGGTTCGACAGGGCTCCAGACACTCAGCTGCCCCGCACCAAAAATTCAGAAAAAAGTTAGTATTTGGCCGAGAAACCCTCGATTTTCGTCGGTTCCGACCGTTCTGACCAAGTTACGGATGAGACGTCGAATTGCAATGCGCGTTCTTCCGAATCGCAGACATTCGGGTCAGACCAGCGGAAAAATTGAGGAATCTTGATTTAGAGACAAGATAGCCAGAAATTCGACATTTTTCAACGAATCTCGGCTATTTATGAACCGATCCTGAAATTCTTGGGTGGGTTGGTCAGGGCTCCAGACACTCAGCTGCCCCGCACCGAAATTTCAGGAAAAAGTTAGTATTTGGCCGAGATACCCTCGATTCTTGTCGGTTCTGACCGTTCTGACCAAGTTGCGGATGAGACCTCAAATTGCAATGCGCGTTCGTCGGAATCGCAGACATTCGGGTCAGACCAGCAGAAAAATTGAGGAATCTTGATTTAGAGACAAGATAGCCAAAAATTCGACATTTTTCAACGTATCTCGGCTATTTATGAACCGATCCTGAAATTCTTGGGTGGGTTCGTCAGGGCTCCAGACACTCAGCTGCCCCGCACCGAAAATTCAGGAAAAAGTTAGTATTTGGCCGAGATACCCTCGATTCTTGTCGGTTCTGACCGTTCTGACCAAGTTGCGGATGAGACCTCAAATTGCAATGCGCGTTCGTCGGAATCGCAGACATTCGGGTCAGACCGGCAGAAAAATTGAGGAATCTTGATTTAGAGACAAGATAGCCAAAAATTCGACATTTTTCAACGTATCTCGGCTATTTATGAACCGATCCTGAAATTCTTGGGTGGGTTCGTCAGGGCTCCAGACACTCAGCTGCCCCGCACCGAAAATTCAGAAAAAAGTTAGTATTTGGCCAAGAAACCCTCGATTCTCGTCGGTTCTGACCGTTCTGACCAAGTTACGGATGAGACGTCGAATTGCAATGCGCGTTCTTCGGAATCGCAGACATTCGGGTCAGACCAGCAGAAAAATTGAGGAATCTTGATTTAGAGACAAGATAGCCAGAAATTCGACATTTTTCAACGAATCTCGGCTATTTATGAACCGATCCTGAAATTCTTGGGTGGGTTGGTCAGGGCTCCAGACACTCAGCTGCCCCGCACCGAAATTTCAGGAAAAAGTTAGTATTTGGCCGAGATACCCTCGATTCTTGTCGGTTCTGACCGTTCTGACCAAGTTGCGGATGAGACCTCAAATTGCAATGCGCGTTCGTCGGAATCGCAGACATTCGGGTCAGACCGGCAGAAAAATTGAGGAATCTTGATTTAGAGACAAGATAGCCAAAAATTCGACATTTTTCAACGTATCTCGGCTATTTATGAACCGATCCTGAAATTCTTGGGTGGGTTCGTCAGGGCTCCAGACACTCAGCTGCCCCGCACCGAAAATTCAGAAAAAAGTTAGTATTTGGCCGAGAAACCCTCGATTCTCGTCGGTTCTGACCGTTCTGACCAAGTTACGGATGAGACGTCGAATTGCAATGCGCGTTCTTCGGAATCGCAGACATTCGGGTCAGACCAGCAGAAAAATTGAGGAATCTTGATTTAGAGACAAGATAGCCAGAAATTCGACATTTTTCAACGAATCTCGGCTATTCATGAACCGATCCTGAAATTCTTGGGTGGGTTGGTCAGGGCTCCAGACACTCAGCTGCCCCGCACCGAAATTTCAGGAAAAAGTTAGTATTTGGCCGAGATACCCTCGATTCTTGTCGGTTCTGACCGTTCTGACCAAGTTGCGGATGAGACCTCAAATTGCAATGCGCGTTCGTCGGAATCGCAGACATTCGGGTCAGACCAGCAGAAAAATTGAGGAATCTTGATTTAGAGACAAGATAGCCAAAAATTCGACATTTTTCAACGTATCTCGGCTATTTATGAACCGATCCTGAAATTCTTGGGTGGGTTCGTCAGGGCTCCAGACACTCAGCTGCCCCGCACCGAAAATTCAGAAAAAAGTTAGTATTTGGCCAAGAAACCCTCGATTCTCGTCGGTTCTGACCGTTCTGACCAAGTTACGGATGAGACGTCGAATTGCAATGCGCGTTCTTCGGAATCGCAGACATTCGGGTCAGACCAGCAGAAAAATTGAGGAATCTTGATTTAGAGACAAGATAGCCAGAAATTCGACATTTTTCAACGAATCTCGGCTATTTATGAACCGATCCTGAAATTCTTGGGTGGGTTCGTCAGGGCTCCAGACACTCAGCTGCCCCGCACCGAAATTTCAGGAAAAAGTTAGTATTTGGCCGAGATACCCTCGATTCTTGTCGGTTCTGACCGTTCTGACCAAGTTGCGGATGAGACTTCAAATTGCAATGCGCGTTCGTCGGAATCGCAGACATTCGGGTCAGACCAGCAGAAAAATTGAGGAATCTTGATTTAGAGACAAGATAGCCAAAAATTCGACATTTTTCAACGTATCTCGGCTATTTATGAACCGATCCTGAAATGCTTGGGTGGGTTCGTCAGGGCTCCAGACACTCAGCTGCCCCGCACCGAAAATTCAGGAAAAAGTTAGTATTTGGCCGAGATACCCTCGATTCTTGTCGGTTCTGACCGTTCTGACCAAGTTGCGGATGAGACCTCAAATTGCAATGCGCGTTCGTCGGAATCGCAGACATTCGGGTCAGACCAGCAGAAAAATTGAGGAATCTTGATTTAGAGACAAGATAGCCAAAAATCCGACATTTTTCAACGTATCTCGGCTATTTATGAACCGATCCTGAAATTCTTGGGTGGGTTCGTCAGGGCTCCAGACACTCAGCTGCCCCGCACCGAAAATTCAGAAAAAAGTTAGTATTTGGCCGAGAAACCCTCGATTCTCGTCGGTTCTGACCGTTCTGACCAAGTTACGGATGAGAGGTCGAATTGCAATGCGCGTTCTTCCGAATCGCAGACATTCGGGTCAGACCAGCAGAAAAATTGAGGAATCTTGATTTAGAGACAAGATAGCCAGAAATTCGACATTTTTCAACGAATCTCGGCTATTTATGAACCGATCCGGAAATTCTTGGGTGGGTTCGTCAGGGCTCCAGACACTCAGCTGCCCCGCACCGAAAATTCAGGAAAAAGTTAGTATTTGGCCGAAATACCCTCGATTCTCGTCGGTTCTGACCGTTCTGACCAAGTTGCGGATGAGACCTCAAATTGCAATGTGCGTTCGTCGGAATCGCAGACATTCGGGTCAGACCAGCAGAAAAATTGAGGAATCTTGATTTAGAGTCAAGATAGCCAGAAATTCGACATTTTTCAACGAATCTCGGCTATTTATGAACTGATCCTGAAAATCTTGGGTGGGTTCGACAGGGCTCCAGACACTCAGCTGCCCCGCACCAAAAATTCAGAAAAAAGTTAGTATTTGGCCGAGAAACCCTCGATTTTCGTCGGTTCCGACCGTTCTGACCAAGTTACGGATGAGACGTCGAATTCCAATGCGCGTTCTTCGGAATCGCAGACATTCGGGTCGGACCAGCAGAAAAATTGAGGAATCTTGATTTAGAGACAAGATAGCCAGAAATTCGACATTTTTCAACGAATCTCGGCTATTTATGCACCGATCCTGAAATTCTTGGGTGGGTTGGTCAGGGCTCCAGACACTCAGCTGCCCCGCACCGAAATTTCAGGAAAAAGTTAGTATTTGGCCGAGATACCCTCGATTCTTGTCGGTTCTGACCGTTCTGACCAAGTTGCGGATGAGACCTCAAATTGCAATGCGCGTTCGTCGGAATCGCAGACATTCGGGTCAGACCAGCAGAAAAATTGAGAAATCTTGATTTAGAGACAAGATAGCCAAAAATTCGACATTTTTCAACGTATCTCGGCTATTTATGAACCGATCCTGAAATTCTTGGGTGGGTTCGTCAGGGCTCCAGACACTCAGCTGCCCCGCACCGAAAATTCAGAAAAAAGTTAGTATTTGGCCAAGAAACCCTCGATTCTCGTCGGTTCTGACCGTTCTGACCAAGTTACGGATGAGACGTCGAATTGCAATGCGCGTTCTTCCGAATCGCAGACATTCGGGTCAGACCAGCAGAAAAATTGAGGAATCTTGATTTAGAGACAAGATAGCCAGAAATTCGAAATTTTTCAACGAATCTCGGCTATTCATGAACCGATTCGGAAATTCTTGGGTGGGTTCGTCAGGGCTCCAGACACTCAGCTGCCCCGCACCGAAAATTCAGGAAAAAGTTAGTATTTGGCCGAGATACCCTCGATTCTTGTCGGTTCTGACCGTTCTGACCAAGTTGCGGATGAGACCTCAAATTGCAATGCGCGTTCGTCGGAATCGCAGACATTCGGGTCAGACCAGCAGAAAAATTGAGGAATCTTGATTTAGAGTCAAGATAGCCAGAAATTCGACATTTTTCAACGAATCTCGGCTATTTATGAACTGATCCTGAAAATCTTGGGTGGGTTCGACAGGGCTCCAGACACTCAGCTGCCCCGCACCAAAAAT
This sequence comes from Diprion similis, assembly GCF_021155765.1. NCBI lineage: Eukaryota > Metazoa > Arthropoda > Insecta > Hymenoptera > Diprionidae > Diprion > Diprion similis. The sequence goes on along the minus strand of NC_060105.1, from coordinate 14,364,119 downwards.
TCAGAAAAAAGTTAGTATTTGGCCGAGAAACCCTCGATTTTCGTCGGTTCTGACCGTTCTGACCAAGTTACGGATGAGACGTCGAATTCCAATGCGCGTTCTTCGGAATCGCAGACATTCGGGTCAGACCAGCAGAAAAATTGAGGAATCTTGATTTAGAGACAAGATAGCCAGAAATTCGACATTTTTCAACGAATCTCGGCTATTTATGAACCGATCCTGAAATTCTTGGGTGGGTTGGTCAGGGCTCCAGACACTCAGCTGCCCCGCACCGAAATTTCAGGAAAAAGTGAGTATTTGGCCGAGATACCCTCGATTCTTGTCGGTTCTGACCGTTCTGACCAAGTTGCGGATGAGACCTCAAATTGCAATGCGCGTTCGTCGGAATCGCAGACATTCGGGTCAGACCAGCAGAAAATCTGAGGAATCTTGATTTAGAGACAAGATAGCCAAAAATTCGACATTTTTCAACGTATCTCGGCTATTTATGAACCGATCCTGAAATTCTTGGGTGGGTTCGTCAGGGCTCCAGACACTCAGCTGCCCCGCACCGAAAATTCAGAAAAAAGTTAGTATTTGGCCAAGAAACCCTCGATTCTCGTCGGTTCTGACCGTTCTGACCAAGTTACGGATGAGACGTCGAATTGCAATGCGCGTTCTTCGGAATCGCAGACATTCGGGTCAGACCAGCAGAAAAATTGAGGAATCTTGATTTAGAGACAAGATAGCCAGAAATTCGACATTTTTCAACGAATCTCGGCTATTTATGAACCGATCCTGAAATTCTTGGGTGGGTTCGTCAGGGCTCCAGACACTCAGCTGCCCCGCACCGAAATTTCAGGAAAAAGTTAGTATTTGGCCGAGATACCCTCGATTCTTGTCGGTTCTGACCGTTCTGACCAAGTTGCGGATGAGACTTCAAATTGCAATGCGCGTTCGTCGGAATCGCAGACATTCGGGTCAGACCAGCAGAAAAATTGAGGAATCTTGATTTAGAGACAAGATAGCCAAAAATTCGACATTTTTCAACGTATCTCGGCTATTTATGAACCGATCCTGAAATGCTTGGGTGGGTTCGTCAGGGCTCCAGACACTCAGCTGCCCCGCACCGAAAATTCAGGAAAAAGTTAGTATTTGGCCGAGATACCCTCGATTCTTGTCGGTTCTGACCGTTCTGACCAAGTTGCGGATGAGACCTCAAATTGCAATGCGCGTTCGTCGGAATCGCAGACATTCGGGTCAGACCAGCAGAAAAATTGAGGAATCTTGATTTAGAGACAAGATAGCCAAAAATCCGACATTTTTCAACGTATCTCGGCTATTTATGAACCGATCCTGAAATTCTTGGGTGGGTTCGTCAGGGCTCCAGACACTCAGCTGCCCCGCACCGAAAATTCAGAAAAAAGTTAGTATTTGGCCGAGAAACCCTCGATTCTCGTCGGTTCTGACCGTTCTGACCAAGTTACGGATGAGAGGTCGAATTGCAATGCGCGTTCTTCCGAATCGCAGACATTCGGGTCAGACCAGCAGAAAAATTGAGGAATCTTGATTTAGAGACAAGATAGCCAGAAATTCGACATTTTTCAACGAATCTCGGCTATTTATGAACCGATCCGGAAATTCTTGGGTGGGTTCGTCAGGGCTCCAGACACTCAGCTGCCCCGCACCGAAAATTCAGGAAAAAGTTAGTATTTGGCCGAAATACCCTCGATTCTCGTCGGTTCTGACCGTTCTGACCAAGTTGCGGATGAGACCTCAAATTGCAATGTGCGTTCGTCGGAATCGCAGACATTCGGGTCAGACCAGCAGAAAAATTGAGGAATCTTGATTTAGAGTCAAGATAGCCAGAAATTCGACATTTTTCAACGAATCTCGGCTATTTATGAACTGATCCTGAAAATCTTGGGTGGGTTCGACAGGGCTCCAGACACTCAGCTGCCCCGCACCAAAAATTCAGAAAAAAGTTAGTATTTGGCCGAGAAACCCTCGATTTTCGTCGGTTCCGACCGTTCTGACCAAGTTACGGATGAGACGTCGAATTCCAATGCGCGTTCTTCGGAATCGCAGACATTCGGGTCGGACCAGCAGAAAAATTGAGGAATCTTGATTTAGAGACAAGATAGCCAGAAATTCGACATTTTTCAACGAATCTCGGCTATTTATGCACCGATCCTGAAATTCTTGGGTGGGTTGGTCAGGGCTCCAGACACTCAGCTGCCCCGCACCGAAATTTCAGGAAAAAGTTAGTATTTGGCCGAGATACCCTCGATTCTTGTCGGTTCTGACCGTTCTGACCAAGTTGCGGATGAGACCTCAAATTGCAATGCGCGTTCGTCGGAATCGCAGACATTCGGGTCAGACCAGCAGAAAAATTGAGAAATCTTGATTTAGAGACAAGATAGCCAAAAATTCGACATTTTTCAACGTATCTCGGCTATTTATGAACCGATCCTGAAATTCTTGGGTGGGTTCGTCAGGGCTCCAGACACTCAGCTGCCCCGCACCGAAAATTCAGAAAAAAGTTAGTATTTGGCCAAGAAACCCTCGATTCTCGTCGGTTCTGACCGTTCTGACCAAGTTACGGATGAGACGTCGAATTGCAATGCGCGTTCTTCCGAATCGCAGACATTCGGGTCAGACCAGCAGAAAAATTGAGGAATCTTGATTTAGAGACAAGATAGCCAGAAATTCGAAATTTTTCAACGAATCTCGGCTATTCATGAACCGATTCGGAAATTCTTGGGTGGGTTCGTCAGGGCTCCAGACACTCAGCTGCCCCGCACCGAAAATTCAGGAAAAAGTTAGTATTTGGCCGAGATACCCTCGATTCTTGTCGGTTCTGACCGTTCTGACCAAGTTGCGGATAAGACCTCAAATTGCAATGCGCGTTCGTCGGAATCGCAGACATTCGGGTCAGACCAGCAGAAAAATTGAGGAATCTTGATTTAGAGTCAAGATAGCCAGAAATTCGACATTTTTCAACGAATCTCGGCTATTTATGAACTGATCCTGAAAATCTTGGGTGGGTTCGACAGGGCTCCAGACACTCAGCTGCCCCGCACCAAAAATTCAGAAAAAAGTTAGTATTTGGCCGAGAAACCCTCGATTTTCGTCGGTTCTGACCGTTCTGACCAAGTTACGGATGAGACGTCGAATTCCAATGCGCGTTCTTCGGAATCGCAGACATTCGGGTCAGACCAGCAGAAAAATTGAGGAATCTTGATTTAGAGACAAGATAGCCAGAAATTCGACATTTTTCAACGAATCTCGGCTATTTATGAACCGATCCTGAAATTCTTGGGTGGGTTGGTCAGGGCTCCAGACACTCAGCTGCCCCGCACCGAAATTTCAGGAAAAAGTGAGTATTTGGCCGAGATACCCTCGATTCTTGTCGGTTCTGACCGTTCTGACCAAGTTGCGGATGAGACCTCAAATTGCAATGCGCGTTCGTCGGAATCGCAGACATTCGGGTCAGACCAGCAGAAAATCTGAGGAATCTTGATTTAGAGACAAGATAGCCAAAAATTCGACATTTTTCAACGTATCTCGGCTATTTATGAACCGATCCTGAAATTCTTGGGTGGGTTCGTCAGGGCTCCAGACACTCAGCTGCCCCGCACCGAAAATTCAGAAAAAAGTTAGTATTTGGCCAAGAAACCCTCGATTCTCGTCGGTTCTGACCGTTCTGACCAAGTTACGGATGAGACGTCGAATTGCAATGCGCGTTCTTCGGAATCGCAGACATTCGGGTCAGACCAGCAGAAAAATTGAGGAATCTTGATTTAGAGACAAGATAGCCAGAAATTCGACATTTTTCAACGAATCTCGGCTATTTATGAACCGATCCTGAAATTCTTGGGTGGGTTGGTCAGGGCTCCAGACACTCAGCTGCCCCGCACCGAAATTTCAGGAAAAAGTGAGTATTTGGCCGAGATACCCTCAATTCTTGTCGGTTCTGACCGTTCTGACCAAGTTGCGGATGAGACCTCAAATTGCAATGCGCGTTCGTCGGAATCGCAGACATTCGAGTCAGACCAGCAGAAAATCTGAGGAATCTTGATTTAGAGACAAGATAGCCAAAAATTCGACATTTTTCAACGTATCTCGGCTATTTATGAACCGATCCTGAAATTCTTGGGTGGGTTCGTCAGGGCTCCAGACACTCAGCTGCCCCGCACCGAAATTTCAGGAAAAAGTTAGTATTTGGCCGAGATACCCTCGATTCTTGTCGGTTCTGACCGTTCTGACCAAGTTGCGGATGAGACTTCAAATTGCAATGCGCGTTCGTCGGAATCGCAGACATTCGGGTCAGACCAGCAGAAAAATTGAGGAATCTTGATTTAGAGACAAGATAGCCAAAAATTCGACATTTTTCAACGTATCTCGGCTATTTATGAACCGATCCTGAAATTCTTGGGTGGGTTCGTCAGGGCTCCAGACACTCAGCTGCCCCGCACCGAAAATTCAGGAAGAAGTTAGTATTTGGCCAGATACCCTCGATTCTTGTCGGTTCTGACCGTTCTGACCAAGTTGCGGATGAGACCTCAAATTGCAATGTGCGTTCGTCGGAATCGCAGACATTCGGGTCAGACCAGCAGGAAAATTGAGGAATCTTGATTTAGAGTCAAGATAGCCAGAAATTCGACATTTTTCAACGAATCTCGGCTATTTATGAACTGATCCTGAAAATCTTGGGTGGGTTCGACAGGGCTCCAGACACTCAGCTGCCCCGCACCAAAAATTCAGAAAAAAGTTAGTATTTGGCCGAGAAACCCTCGATTTTCGTCGGTTCTGACCGTTCTGACCAAGTTACGGATGAGACGTCGAATTCCAATGCGCGTTCTTCGGAATCGCAGACATTCGGGTCAGACCAGCAGAAAAATTGAGGAATCTTGATTTAGAGACAAGATAGCCAGAAATTCGACATTTTTCAACGAATCTCGGCTATTTATGAACCGATCCTGAAATTCTTGGGTGGGTTGGTCAGGGCTCCAGACACTCAGCTGCCCCGCACCGAAATTTCAGGAAAAAGTTAGTATTTGGCCGAGATACCCTCGATTCTTGTCGGTTCTGACCGTTCTGACCAAGTTGCGGATGAGACCTCAAATTGCAATGCGCGTTCGTCGGAATCGCAGACATTCGCGTCAGACCAGCAGAAAAATTGAGGAATCTTGATTTAGAGACAAGATAGCCAAAAATTCGACATTTTTCAACGTATCTCGGCTATTTATGAACCGATCCTGAAATTCTTGGGTGGGTTCGTCAGGGCTCCAGACACTCAGCTGCCCCGCACCGAAAATTCAGAAAAAAGTTAGTATTTGGCCGAGATACCCTCGATTCTCGTCGGTTCTGACCGTTCTGACCAAGTTACGGATGAGACGTCGAATTGCAATGCGCGTTCTTCGAAATCGCAGACATTCGGGTCAGACCAGCAGAAAAATTGAGGAATCTTGATTCAGAGACAAGATAGCCAGAAATTCGACATTTTTCAACGAATCTCGGCTATTTATGAACCGATCCTGAAATTCTTGGGTGGGTTCGTCAGGGCTCCAGACACTCAGCTGCCCCGCACCGAAAGTTCAGGAAAAAGTTAGTATTTGGCCGAGATACCCTCGATTCTTGTCGGTTCTGACCGTTCTGACCAAGTTGCGGATGAGACTTCAAATTGCAATGCGCGTTCGTCGGAATCGCAGACATTCGGGTCAGACCAGCAGAAAAATTGAGGAATCTTGATTTAGAGACAAGATAGCCAAAAATTCGACATTTTTCAACGTATCTCGGCTATTTATGAACCGATCCTGAAATGCTTGGGTGGGTTCGTCAGGGCTCCAGACACTCAGCTGCCCCGCACCGAAAATTCAGGAAAAAGTTAGTATTTGGCCGAGATACCCTCGATTCTTGTCGGTTCTGACCGTTCTGACCAAGTTGCGGATGAGACCTCAAATTGCAATGCGCGTTCGTCGGAATCGCAGACATTCGGGTCAGACCAGCAGAAAAATTGAGGAATCTTGATTTAGAGACAAGATAGCCAAAAATCCGACATTTTTCAACGTATCTCGGCTATTTATGAACCGATCCTGAAATTCTTGGGTGGGTTCGTCAGGGCTCCAGACACTCAGCTGCCCCGCACCGAAAATTCAGAAAAAAGTTAGTATTTGGCCGAGAAACCCTCGATTCTCGTCGGTTCTGACCGTTCTGACCAAGTTACGGATGAGAGGTCGAATTGCAATGCGCGTTCTTCCGAATCGCAGACATTCGGGTCAGACCAGCAGAAAAATTGAGGAATCTTGATTTAGAGACAAGATAGCCAGAAATTCGACATTTTTCAACGAATCTCGGCTATTTATGAACCGATCCGGAAATTCTTGGGTGGGTTCGTCAGGGCTCCAGACACTCAGCTGCCCCGCACCGAAAATTCAGGAAAAAGTTAGTATTTGGCCGAAATACCCTCGATTCTCGTCGGTTCTGACCGTTCTGACCAAGTTGCGGATGAGACCTCAAATTGCAATGTGCGTTCGTCGGAATCGCAGACATTCGGGTCAGACCAGCAGAAAAATTGAGGAATCTTGATTTAGAGTCAAGATAGCCAGAAATTCGACATTTTTCAACGAATCTCGGCTATTTATGAACTGATCCTGAAAATCTTGGGTGGGTTCGACAGGGCTCCAGACACTCAGCTGCCCCGCACCAAAAATTCAGAAAAAAGTTAGTATTTGGCCGAGAAACCCTCGATTTTCGTCGGTTCTGACCGTTCTGACCAAGTTACGGATGAGACGTCGAATTCCAATGCGCGTTCTTCGGAATCGCAGACATTCGGGTCGGACCAGCAGAAAAATTGAGGAATCTTGATTTAGAGACAAGATAGCCAGAAATTCGACATTTTTCAACGAATCTCGGCTATTTATGCACCGATCCTGAAATTCTTGGGTGGGTTGGTCAGGGCTCCAGACACTCAGCTGCCCCGCACCGAAATTTCAGGAAAAAGTTAGTATTTGGCCGAGATACCCTCGATTCTTGTCGGTTCTGACCGTTCTGACCAAGTTGCGGATGAGACCTCAAATTGCAATGCGCGTTCGTCGGAATCGCAGACATTCGGGTCAGACCAGCAGAAAAATTGAGAAATCTTGATTTAGAGACAAGATAGCCAAAAATTCGACATTTTTCAACGTATCTCGGCTATTTATGAACCGATCCTGAAATTCTTGGGTGGGTTCGTCAGGGCTCCAGACACTCAGCTGCCCCGCACCGAAAATTCAGAAAAAAGTTAGTATTTGGCCAAGAAACCCTCGATTCTCGTCGGTTCTGACCGTTCTGACCAAGTTACGGATGAGACGTCGAATTGCAATGCGCGTTCTTCCGAATCGCAGACATTCGGGTCAGACCAGCAGAAAAATTGAGGAATCTTGATTTAGAGACAAGATAGCCAGAAATTCGAAATTTTTCAACGAATCTCGGCTATTCATGAACCGATTCGGAAATTCTTGGGTGGGTTCGTCAGGGCTCCAGACACTCAGCTGCCCCGCACCGAAAATTCAGGAAAAAGTTAGTATTTGGCCGAGATACCCTCGATTCTTGTCGGTTCTGACCGTTCTGACCAAGTTGCGGATGAGACCTCAAATTGCAATGCGCGTTCGTCGGAATCGCAGACATTCGGGTCAGACCAGCAGAAAAATTGAGGAATCTTGATTTAGAGTCAAGATAGCCAGAAATTCGACATTTTTCAACGAATCTCGGCTATTTATGAACTGATCCTGAAAATCTTGGGTGGGTTCGACAGGGCTCCAGACACTCAGCTGCCCCGCACCAAAAATTCAGAAAAAAGTTAGTATTTGGCCGAGAAACCCTCGATTTTCGTCGGTTCTGACCGTTCTGACCAAGTTACGGATGAGACGTCGAATTCCAATGCGCGTTCTTCGGAATCGCAGACATTCGGGTCAGACCAGCAGAAAAATTGAGGAATCTTGATTTAGAGACAAGATAGCCAGAAATTCGACATTTTTCAACGAATCTCGGCTATTTATGAACCGATCCTGAAATTCTTGGGTGGGTTGGTCAGGGCTCCAGACACTCAGCTGCCCCGCACCGAAATTTCAGGAAAAAGTGAGTATTTGGCCGAGATACCCTCGATTCTTGTCGGTTCTGACCGTTCTGACCAAGTTGCGGATGAGACCTCAAATTGCAATGCGCGTTCGTCGGAATCGCAGACATTCGGGTCAGACCAGCAGAAAATCTGAGGAATCTTGATTTAGAGACAAGATAGCCAAAAATTCGACATTTTTCAACGTATCTCGGCTATTTATGAACCGATCCTGAAATTCTTGGGTGGGTTCGTCAGGGCTCCAGACACTCAGCTGCCCCGCACCGAAAATTCAGAAAAAAGTTAGTATTTGGCCAAGAAACCCTCGATTCTCGTCGGTTCTGACCGTTCTGACCAAGTTACGGATGAGACGTCGAATTGCAATGCGCGTTCTTCGGAATCGCAGACATTCGGGTCAGACCAGCAGAAAAATTGAGGAATCTTGATTTAGAGACAAGATAGCCAGAAATTCGACATTTTTCAACGAATCTCGGCTATTTATGAACCGATCCTGAAATTCTTGGGTGGGTTGGTCAGGGCTCCAGACACTCAGCTGCCCCGCTTCGAAATTTCAGGAAAAAGTGAGTATTTGGCCGAGATACCCTCAATTCTTGTCGGTTCTGACCGTTCTGACCAAGTTGCGGATGAGACCTCAAATTGCAATGCGCGTTCGTCGGAATCGCAGACATTCGAGTCAGACCAGCAGAAAATCTGAGGAATCTTGATTTAGAGACAAGATAGCCAAAAATTCGACATTTTTCAACGTATCTCGGCTATTTATGAACCGATCCTGAAATTCTTGGGTGGGTTCGTCAGGGCTCCAGACACTCAGCTGCCCCGCACCGAAATTTCAGGAAAAAGTTAGTATTTGGCCGAGATACCCTCGATTCTTGTCGGTTCTGACCGTTCTGACCAAGTTGCGGATGAGACTTCAAATTGCAATGCGCGTTCGTCGGAATCGCAGACATTCGGGTCAGACCAGCAGAAAAATTGAGGAATCTTGATTTAGAGACAAGATAGCCAAAAATTCGACATTTTTCAACGTATCTCGGCTATTTATGAACCGATCCTGAAATTCTTGGGTGGGTTCGTCAGGGCTCCAGACACTCAGCTGCCCCGCACCGAAAATTCAGGAAAAAGTTAGTATTTGGCCAGATACCCTCGATTCTTGTCGGTTCTGACCGTTCTGACCAAGTTGCGGATGAGACCTCAAATTGCAATGTGCGTTCGTCGGAATCGCAGACATTCGGGTCAGACCAGCAGGAAAATTGAGGAATCTTGATTTAGAGTCAAGATAGCCAGAAATTCGACATTTTTCAACGAATCTCGGCTATTTATGAACTGATCCTGAAAATCTTGGGTGGGTTCGACAGGGCTCCAGACACTCAGCTGCCCCGCACCAAAAATTCAGAAAAAAGTTAGTATTTGGCCGAGAAACCCTCGATTTTCGTCGGTTCTGACCGTTCTGACCAAGTTACGGATGAGACGTCGAATTCCAATGCGCGTTCTTCGGAATCGCAGACATTCGGGTCAGACCAGCAGAAAAATTGAGGAATCTTGATTTAGAGACAAGATAGCCAGAAATTCGACATTTTTCAACGAATCTCGGCTATTTATGAACCGATCCTGAAATTCTTGGGTGGGTTGGTCAGGGCTCCAGACACTCAGCTGCCCCGCACCGAAATTTCAGGAAAAAGTTAGTATTTGGCCGAGATACCCTCGATTCTTGTCGGTTCTGACCGTTCTGACCAAGTTGCGGATGAGACCTCAAATTGCAATGCGCGTTCGTCGGAATCGCAGACATTCGCGTCAGACCAGCAGAAAAATTGAGGAATCTTGATTTAGAGACAAGATAGCCAAAAATTCGACATTTTTCAACGTATCTCGGCTATTTATGAACCGATCCTGAAATTCTTGGGTGGGTTGGTCAGGGCTCCAGACACTCAGCTGCCCCGCACCGAAATTTCAGGAAAAAGTTAGTATTTGGCCGAGATACCCTCGATTCTTGTCGGTTCTGACCGTTCTGACCAAGTTGCGGATGAGACCTCAAATTGCAATGCGCGTTCGTCGGAATCGCAGACATTCGCGTCAGACCAGCAGAAAAATTGAGGAATCTTGATTTAGAGACAAGATAGCCAAAAATTCGACATTTTTCAACGTATCTCGGCTATTTATGAACCGATCCTGAAATTCTTGGGTGGGTTCGTCAGGGCTCCAGACACTCAGCTGCCCCGCACCGAAAATTCAGAAAAAAGTTAGTATTTGGCCGAGATACCCTCGATTCTCGTCGGTTCTGACCGTTCTGACCAAGTTACGGATGAGACGTCGAATTGCAATGCGCGTTCTTCGAAATCGCAGACATTCGGGTCAGACCAGCAGAAAAATTGAGGAATCTTGATTCAGAGACAAGATAGCCAGAAATTCGACATTTTTCAACGAATCTCGGCTATTTATGAACCGATCCTGAAATTCTTGGGTGGGTTGGTCAGGGCTCCAGACACTCAGCTGCCCCGCACCGAAATTTCAGGAAAAAGTGAGTATTTGGCCGAGATACCCTCGATTCTTGTCGGTTCTGACCGTTCTGACCAAGTTGCGGATGAGACCTCAAATTGCAATGCGCGTTCGTCGGAATCGCAGACATTCGGGTCAGACCAGCAGAAAATCTGAGGAATCTTGATTTAGAGACAAGATAGCCAAAAATTCGACATTTTTCAACGTATCTCGGCTATTTATGAACCGATCCTGAAATTCTTGGGTGGGTTCGTCAGGGCTCCAGACACTCAGCTGCCCCGCACCGAAAATTCAGAAAAAAGTTAGTATTTGGCCAAGAAACCCTCGATTCTCGTCGGTTCTGACCGTTCTGACCAAGTTACGGATGAGACGTCGAATTGCAATGCGCGTTCTTCGGAATCGCAGACATTCGGGTCAGACCAGCAGAAAAATTGAGGAATCTTGATTTAGAGACAAGATAGCCAGAAATTCGACATTTTTCAACGAATCTCGGCTATTTATGAACCGATCCTGAAATTCTTGGGTGGGTTGGTCAGGGCTCCAGACACTCAGCTGCCCCGCACCGAAATTTCAGGAAAAAGTGAGTATTTGGCCGAGATACCCTCAATTCTTGTCGGTTCTGACCGTTCTGACCAAGTTGCGGATGAGACCTCAAATTGCAATGCGCGTTCGTCGGAATCGCAGACATTCGAGTCAGACCAGCAGAAAATCTGAGGAATCTTGATTTAGAGACAAGATAGCCAAAAATTCGACATTTTTCAACGTATCTCGGCTATTTATGAACCGATCCTGAAATTCTTGGGTGGGTTCGTCAGGGCTCCAGACACTCAGCTGCCCCGCACCGAAATTTCAGGAAAAAGTTAGTATTTGGCCGAGATACCCTCGATTCTTGTCGGTTCTGACCGTTCTGACCAAGTTGCGGATGAGACTTCAAATTGCAATGCGCGTTCGTCGGAATCGCAGACATTCGGGTCAGACCAGCAGAAAAATTGAGGAATCTTGATTTAGAGACAAGATAGCCAAAAATTCGACATTTTTCAACGTATCTCGGCTATTTATGAACCGATCCTGAAATTCTTGGGTGGGTTCGTCAGGGCTCCAGACACTCAGCTGCCCCGCACCGAAAATTCAGGAAAAAGTTAGTATTTGGCCAGATACCCTCGATTCTTGTCGGTTCTGACCGTTCTGACCAAGTTGCGGATGAGACCTCAAATTGCAATGTGCGTTCGTCGGAATCGCAGACATTCGGGTCAGACCAGCAGGAAAATTGAGGAATCTTGATTTAGAGTCAAGATAGCCAGAAATTCGACATCTTCAACGAATCTCGGCTATTTATGAACTGATCCTGAAAATCTTGGGTGGGTTCGACAGGGCTCCAGACACTCAGCTGCCCCGCACCAAAAATTCAGAAAAAAGTTAGTATTTGGCCGAGAAACCCTCGATTTTCGTCGGTTCTGACCGTTCTGACCAAGTTACGGATGAGACGTCGAATTCCAATGCGCGTTCTTCGGAATCGCAGACATTCGGGTCAGACCAGCAGAAAAATTGAGGAATCTTGATTTAGAGACAAGATAGCCAGAAATTCGACATTTTTCAACGAATCTCGGCTATTTATGAACCGATCCTGAAATTCTTGGGTGGGTTGGTCAGGGCTCCAGACACTCAGCTGCCCCGCACCGAAATTTCAGGAAAAAGTTAGTATTTGGCCGAGATACCCTCGATTCTTGTCGGTTCTGACCGTTCTGACCAAGTTGCGGATGAGACCTCAAATTGCAATGCGCGTTCGTCGGAATCGCAGACATTCGCGTCAGACCAGCAGAAAAATTGAGGAATCTTGATTTAGAGACAAGATAGCCAAAAATTCGACATTTTTCAACGTATCTCGGCTATTTATGAACCGATCCTGAAATTCTTGGGTGGGTTGGTCAGGGCTCCAGACACTCAGCTGCCCCGCACCGAAATTTCAGGAAAAAGTTAGTATTTGGCCGAGATACCCTCGATTCTTGTCGGTTCTGACCGTTCTGACCAAGTTGCGGATGAGACCTCAAATTGCAATGCGCGTTCGTCGGAATCGCAGACATTCGCGTCAGACCAGCAGAAAAATTGAGGAATCTTGATTTAGAGACAAGATAGCCAAAAATTCGACATTTTTCAACGTATCTCGGCTATTTATGAACCGATCCTGAAATTCTTGGGTGGGTTCGTCAGGGCTCCAGACACTCAGCTGCCCCGCACCGAAAATTCAGAAAAAAGTTAGTATTTGGCCGAGATACCCTCGATTCTCGTCGGTTCTGACCGTTCTGACCAAGTTACGGATGAGACGTCGAATTGCAATGCGCGTTCTTCGAAATCGCAGACATTCGGGTCAGACCAGCAGAAAAATTGAGGAATCTTGATTCAGAGACAAGATAGCCAGAAATTCGACATTTTTCAACGAATCTCGGCTATTTATGAACCGATCCTGAAATTCTTGGGTGGGTTCGTCAGGGCTCCAGACACTCAGCTGCCCCGCACCGAAATTTCAGGAAAAAGTTAGTATTTGGCCGAGATACCCTCGATTCTTGTCGGTTCTGACCGTTCTGACCAAGTTGCGGATGAGACTTCAAATTGCAATGCGCGTTCGTCGGAATCGCAGACATTCGGGTCAGACCAGCAGAAAAATTGAGGAATCTTGATTTAGAGACAAGATAGCCAAAAATTCGACATTTTTCAACGTATCTCGGCTATTTATGAACCGATCCTGAAATGCTTGGGTGGGTTCGTCAGGGCTCCAGACACTCAGCTGCCCCGCACCGAAAATTCAGGAAAAAGTTAGTATTTGGCCGAGATACCCTCGATTCTTGTCGGTTCTGACCGTTCTGACCAAGTTGCGGATGAGACCTCAAATTGCAATGCGCGTTCGTCGGAATCGCAGACATTCGGGTCAGACCAGCAGAAAAATTGAGGAATCTTGATTTAGAGTCAAGATAGCCAGAAATTCGACATTTTTCAACGAATCTCGGCTATTTATGAACTGATCCTGAAAATCTTGGGTGGGTTCGACAGGGCTCCAGACACTCAGCTGCCCCGCACCAAAAATTCAGAAAAAAGTTAGTATTTGGCCGAGAAACCCTCGATTTTCGTCGGTTCTGACCGTTCTGACCAAGTTACGGATGAGACGTCGAATTCCAATGCGCGTTCTTCGGAATCGCAGACATTCGGGTCAGACCAGCAGAAAAATTGAGGAATCTTGATTTAGAGACAAGATAGCCAGAAATTCGACATTTTTCAACGAATCTCGGCTATTCATGAACCGATCCTGAAATTCTTGGGTGGGTTGGTCAGGGCTCCAGACACTCAGCTGCCCCGCACCGAAATTTCAGGAAAAAGTTAGTATTTGGCCGAGATACCCTCGATTCTTGTCGGTTCTGACCGTTCTGACCAAGTCGCGGATGAGACCTCAAATTGCAATGCGCGTTCGTCGGAATCGCAGACATTCGGGTCAGACCAGCAGAAAATCTGAGGAATCTTGATTTAGAGACAAGATAGCCAAAAATTCGACATTTTTCAACGTATCTCGGCTATTTATGAACCGATCCTGAAATTCTTGGGTGGGTTCGTCAGGGCTCCAGACACTCAGCTGCCCCGCACCGAAAATTCAGAAAAAAGTTAGTATTTGGGCAAGAAACCCTCGATTCTCGTCGGTTCTGACCGTTCTGACCAAGTTACGGATGAGACGTCGAATTGCAATGCGCGTTCTTCGGAATCGCAGACATTCGGGTCAGACCAGCAGAAAAATTGAGGAATCTTGATTTAGAGACAAGATAGCCAGAAATTCGACATTTTTCAACGAATCTCGGCTATTTATGAACCGATCCTGAAATTCTTGGGTGGGTTCGTCAGGGCTCCAGACACTCAGCTGCCCCGCACCGAAATTTCAGGAAAAAGTTAGTATTTGGCCGAGATACCCTCGATTCTTGTCGGTTCTGACCGTTCTGACCAAGTTGCGGATGAGACTTCAAATTGCAATGCGCGTTCGTCGGAATCGCAGACATTCGGGTCAGACCAGCAGAAAAATTGAGGAATCTTGATTTAGAGACAAGATAGCCAAAAATTCGACATTTTTCAACGTATCTCGGCTATTTATGAACCGATCCTGAAATTCTTGGGTGGGTTCGTCAGGGCTCCAGACACTCAGCTGCCCCGCACCGAAAATTCAGGAAAAAGTTAGTATTTGGCCGAGATACCCTCGATTCTTGTCGGTTCTGACCGTTCTGACCAAGTTGCGGATGAGACCTCAAATTGCAATGTGCGTTCGTCGGAATCGCAGACATTCGGGTCAGACCAGCAGGAAAATTGAGGAATCTTGATTTAGAGTCAAGATAGCCAGAAATTCGACATTTTTCAACGAATCTCGGCTATTTATGAACTGATCCTGAAAATCTTGGGTGGGTTCGACAGGGCTCCAGACACTCAGCTGCCCCGCACCAAAAATTCAGAAAAAAGTTAGTATTTGGCCGAGAAACCCTCGATTTTCGTCGGTTCTGACCGTTCTGACCAAGTTACGGATGAGACGTCGAATTCCAATGCGCGTTCTTCGGAATCGCAGACATTCGGGTCAGACCAGCAGAAAAATTGAGGAATCTTGATTTAGAGACAAGATAGCCAGAAATTCGACATTTTTCAACGAATCTCGGCTATTTATGAACCGATCCTGAAATTCTTGGGTGGGTTGGTCAGGGCTCCAGACACTCAGCTGCCCCGCACCGAAATTTCAGGAAAAAGTTAGTATTTGGCCGAGATACCCTCGATTCTTGTCGGTTCTGACCGTTCTGACCAAGTTGCGGATGAGACCTCAAATTGCAATGCGCGTTCGTCGGAATCGCAGACATTCGCGTCAGACCAGCAGAAAAATTGAGGAATCTTGATTTAGAGACAAGATAGCCAAAAATTCGACATTTTTCAACGTATCTCGGCTATTTATGAACCGATCCTGAAATTCTTGGGTGGGTTCGGCAGGGCTCCAGACACTCAGCTGCCCCGCACCGAAAATTCAGAAAAAAGTTAGTATTTGGCCGAGATACCCTCGATTCTCGTCGGTTCTGACCGTTCTGACCAAGTTACGGATGAGACGTCGAATTGCAATGCGCGTTCTTCGGAATCGCAGACATTCGGGTCAGACCAGCAGAAAAATTGAGGAATCTTGATTCAGAGACAAGATAGCCAGAAATTCGACATTTTTCAACGAATCTCGGCTATTTATGAACCGATCCTGAAATTCTTGGGTGGGTTCGTCAGGGCTCCAGACACTCAGCTGCCCCGCACCGAAATTTCAGGAAAAAGTTAGTATTTGGCCGAGATACCCTCGATTCTTGTCGGTTCTGACCGTTCTGACCAAGTTGCGGATGAGACTTCAAATTGCAATGCGCGTTCGTCGGAATCGCAGACATTCGGGTCAGACCAGCAGAAAAATTGAGGAATCTTGATTTAGAGACAAGATAGCCAAAAATTCGACATTTTTCAACGTATCTCGGCTATTTATGAACCGATCCTGAAATGCTTGGGTGGGTTCGTCAGGGCTCCAGACACTCAGCTGCCCCGCACCGAAAATTCAGGAAAAAGTTAGTATTTGGCCGAGATACCCTCGATTCTTGTCGGTTCTGACCGTTCTGACCAACTTGCGGATGAGACCTCAAATTGCAATGCGCGTTCGTCGGAATCGCAGACATTCGGGTCAGACCAGCAGAAAAATTGAGGAATCTTGATTTAGAGACAAGATAGCCAAAAATCCGACATTTTTCAACGTATCTCGGCTATTTATGAACCGATCCTGAAATTCTTGGGTGGGTTCGTCAGGGCTCCAGACACTCAGCTGCCCCGCACCGAAAATTCAGAAAAAAGTTAGTATTTGGCCGAGAAACCCTCGATTCTCGTCGGTTCTGACCGTTCTGACCAAGTTACGGATGAGAGGTCGAATTGCAATGCGCGTTCTTCCGAATCGCAGACATTCGGGTCAGACCAGCAGAAAAGTTGAGGAATCTTGATTTAGAGACAAGATAGCCAGAAATTCGACATTTTTCAACGAATCTCGGCTATTTATGAACCGATCCGGAAATTCTTGGGTGGGTTCGTCAGGGCTCCAGACACTCAGCTGCCCCGCACCGAAAATTCAGGAAAAAGTTAGTATTTGGCCGAAATACCCTCGATTCTCGTCGGTTCTGACCGTTCTGACCAAGTTGCGGATGAGACCTCAAATTGCAATGTGCGTTCGTCGGAATCGCAGACATTCGGGTCAGACCAGCAGAAAAATTGAGGAATCTTGATTTAGAGTCAAGATAGCCAGAAATTCGACATTTTTCAACGAATCTCGGCTATTTATGAACTGATCCTGAAAATCTTGGGTGGGTTCGACAGGGCTCCAGACACTCAGCTGCCCCGCACCAAAAATTCAGAAAAAAGTTAGTATTTGGCCGAGAAACCCTCGATTTTCGTCGGTTCTGACCGTTCTGACCAAGTTACGGATGAGACGTCGAATTCCAATGCGCGTTCTTCGGAATCGCAGACATTCGGGTCAGACCAGCAGAAAAATTGAGGAATCTTGATTTAGAGACAAGATAGCCAGAAATTCGACATTTTTCAACGAATCTCGGCTATTTATGAACCGATCCTGAAATTCTTGGGTGGGTTGGTCAGGGCTCCAGACACTCAGCTGCCCCGCACCGAAATTTCAGGAAAAAGTGAGTATTTGGCCGAGATACCCTCGATTCTTGTCGGTTCTGACCGTTCTGACCAAGTCGCGGATGAGACCTCAAATTGCAATGCGCGTTCGTCGGAATCGCAGACATTCGGGTCAGACCAGCAGAAAATCTGAGGAATCTTGATTTAGAGACAAGATAGCCAAAAATTCGACATTTTTCAACGTATCTCGGCTATTTATGAACCGATCCTGAAATTCTTGGGTGGGTTCGTCAGGGCTCCAGACACTCAGCTGCCCCGCACCGAAAATTCAGAAAAAAGTTAGTATTTGGCCAAGAAACCCTCGATTCTCGTCGGTTCTGACCGTTCTGACCAAGTTACGGATGAGACGTCGAATTGCAATGCGCGTTCTTCGGAATCGCAGACATTCGGGTCAGACCAGCAGAAAAATTGAGGAATCTTGATTTAGAGACAAGATAGCCAGAAATTCGACATTTTTCAACGAATCTCGGCTATTTATGAACCGATCCTGAAATTCTTGGGTGGGTTCGTCAGGGCTCCAGACACTCAGCTGCCCCGCACCGAAATTTCAGGAAAAAGTTAGTATTTGGCCGAGATACCCTCGATTCTTGTCGGTTCTGACCGTTCTGACCAAGTTGCGGATGAGACTTCAAATTGCAATGCGCGTTCGTCGGAATCGCAGACATTCGGGTCAGACCAGCAGAAAAATTGAGGAATCTTGATTTAGAGACAAGATAGCCAAAAATTCGACATTTTTCAACGTATCTCGGCTATTTATGAACCGATCCTGAAGTTCTTGGGTGGGTTCGTCAGGGCTCCAGACACTCAGCTGCCCCGCACCGAAAATTCAGGAAAAAGTTAGTATTTGGCCAGATACCCTCGATTCTTGTCGGTTCTGACCGTTCTGACCAAGTTGCGGATGAGACCTCAAATTGCAATGTGCGTTCGTCGGAATCGCAGACATTCGGGTCAGACCAGCAGGAAAATTGAGGAATCTTGATTCAGAGTCAAGATAGCCAGAAATTCGACATTTTTCAACGAATCTCGGCTATTTATGAACTGATCCTGAAAATCTTGGGTGGGTTCGACAGGGCTCCAGACACTCAGCTGCCCCGCACCAAAAATTCAGAAAAAAGTTAGTATTTGGCCGAGAAACCCTCGATTTTCGTCGGTTCTGACCGTTCTGACCAAGTTACGGATGAGACGTCGAATTCCAATGCGCGTTCTTCGGAATCGCAGACATTCGGGTCAGACCAGCAGAAAAATTGAGGAATCTTGATTTAGAGACAAGATAGCCAGAAATTCGACATTTTTCAACGAATCTCGGCTATTTATGAACCGATCCTGAAATTCTTGGGTGGGTTGGTCAGGGCTCCAGACACTCAGCTGCCCCGCACCGAAATTTCAGGAAAAAGTTAGTATTTGGCCGAGATACCCTCGATTCTTGTCGGTTCTGACCGTTCTGACCAAGTTGCGGATGAGACCTCAAATTGCAATGCGCGTTCGTCGGAATCGCAGACATTCGCGTCAGACCAGCAGAAAAATTGAGGAATCTTGATTTAGAGACAAGATAGCCAAAAATTCGACATTTTTCAACGTATCTCGGCTATTTATGAACCGATCCTGAAATTCTTGGGTGGGTTCGTCAGGGCTCCAGACACTCAGCTGCCCCGCACCGAAAATTCAGAAAAAAGTTAGTATTTGGCCGAGATACCCTCGATTCTCGTCGGTTCTGACCGTTCTGACCAAGTTACGGATGAGACGTCGAATTGCAATGCGCGTTCTTCGGAATCGCAGACATTCGGGTCAGACCAGCAGAAAAATTGAGGAATCTTGATTCAGAGACAAGATAGCCAGAAATTCGACATTTTTCAACGAATCTCGGCTATTTATGAACCGATCCTGAAATTCTTGGGTGGGTTCGTCAGGGCTCCAGACACTCAGCTGCCCCGCACCGAAATTTCAGGAAAAAGTTAGTATTTGGCCGAGATACCCTCGATTCTTGTCGGTTCTGACCGTTCTGACCAAGTTGCGGATGAGACTTCAAATTGCAATGCGCGTTCGTCGGAATCGCAGACATTCGGGTCAGACCAGCAGAAAAATTGAGGAATCTTGATTTAGAGACAAGATAGCCAAAAATTCGACATTTTTCAACGTATCTCGGCTATTTATGAACCGATCCTGAAATGCTTGGGTGGGTTCGTCAGGGCTCCAGACACTCAGCTGCCCCGCACCGAAAATTCAGGAAAAAGTTAGTATTTGGCCGAGATACCCTCGATTCTTGTCGGTTCTGACCGTTCTGACCAAGTTGCGGATGAGACCTCAAATTGCAATGCGCGTTCGTCGGAATCGCAGACATTCGGGTCAGACCAGCAGAAAAATTGAGGAATCTTGATTTAGAGACAAGATAGCCAAAAATCCGACATTTTTCAACGTATCTCGGCTATTTATGAACCGATCCTGAAATTCTTGGGTGGGTTCGTCAGGGCTCCAGACACTCAGCTGCCCCGCACCGAAAATTCAGAAAAAAGTTAGTATTTGGCCGAGAAACCCTCGATTCTCGTCGGTTCTGACCGTTCTGACCAAGTTACGGATGAGAGGTCGAATTGCAATGCGCGTTCTTCCGAATCGCAGACATTCGGGTCAGACCAGCAGAAAAGTTGAGGAATCTTGATTTAGAGACAAGATAGCCAGAAATTCGACATTTTTCAACGAATCTCGGCTATTTATGAACCGATCCGGAAATTCTTGGGTGGGTTCGTCAGGGCTCCAGACACTCAGCTGCCCCGCACCGAAAATTCAGGAAAAAGTTAGTATTTGGCCGAAATACCCTCGATTCTCGTCGGTTCTGACCGTTCTGACCAAGTTGCGGATGAGACCTCAAATTGCAATGTGCGTTCGTCGGAATCGCAGACATTCGGGTCAGACCAGCAGAAAAATTGAGGAATCTTGATTTAGAGTCAAGATAGCCAGAAATTCGACATTTTTCAACGAATCTCGGCTATTTATGAACTGATCCTGAAAATCTTGGGTGGGTTCGACAGGGCTCCAGACACTCAGCTGCCCCGCACCAAAAATTCAGAAAAAAGTTAGTATTTGGCCGAGAAACCCTCGATTTTCGTCGGTTCTGACCGTTCTGACCAAGTTACGGATGAGACGTCGAATTCCAATGCGCGTTCTTCGGAATCGCAGACATTCGGGTCAGACCAGCAGAAAAATTGAGGAATCTTGATTTAGAGACAAGATAGCCAGAAATTCGACATTTTTCAACGAATCTCGGCTATTTATGAACCGATCCTGAAATTCTTGGGTGGGTTGGTCAGGGCTCCAGACACTCAGCTGCCCCGCACCGAAATTTCAGGAAAAAGTGAGTATTTGGCCGAGATACCCTCGATTCTTGTCGGTTCTGACCGTTCTGACCAAGTCGCGGATGAGACCTCAAATTGCAATGCGCGTTCGTCGGAATCGCAGACATTCGGGTCAGACCAGCAGAAAATCTGAGGAATCTTGATTTAGAGACAAGATAGCCAAAAATTCGACATTTTTCAACGTATCTCGGCTATTTATGAACCGATCCTGAAATTCTTGGGTGGGTTCGTCAGGGCTCCAGACACTCAGCTGCCCCGCACCGAAAATTCAGAAAAAAGTTAGTATTTGGCCAAGAAACCCTCGATTCTCGTCGGTTCTGACCGTTCTGACCAAGTTACGGATGAGACGTCGAATTGCAATGCGCGTTCTTCGGAATCGCAGACATTCGGGTCAGACCAGCAGAAAAATTGAGGAATCTTGATTTAGAGACAAGATAGCCAGAAATTCGACATTTTTCAACGAATCTCGGCTATTTATGAACCGATCCTGAAATTCTTGGGTGGGTTCGTCAGGGCTCCAGACACTCAGCTGCCCCGCACCGAAATTTCAGGAAAAAGTTAGTATTTGGCCGAGATACCCTCGATTCTTGTCGGTTCTGACCGTTCTGACCAAGTTGCGGATGAGACTTCAAATTGCAATGCGCGTTCGTCGGAATCGCAGACATTCGGGTCAGACCAGCAGAAAAATTGAGGAATCTTGATTTAGAGACAAGATAGCCAAAAATTCGACATTTTTCAACGTATCTCGGCTATTTATGAACCGATCCTGAAGTTCTTGGGTGGGTTCGTCAGGGCTCCAGACACTCAGCTGCCCCGCACCGAAAATTCAGGAAAAAGTTAGTATTTGGCCAGATACCCTCGATTCTTGTCGGTTCTGACCGTTCTGACCAAGTTGCGGATGAGACCTCAAATTGCAATGTGCGTTCGTCGGAATCGCAGACATTCGGGTCAGACCAGCAGGAAAATTGAGGAATCTTGATTCAGAGTCAAGATAGCCAGAAATTCGACATTTTTCAACGAATCTCGGCTATTTATGAACTGATCCTGAAAATCTTGGGTGGGTTCGACAGGGCTCCAGACACTCAGCTGCCCCGCACCAAAAATTCAGAAAAAAGTTAGTATTTGGCCGAGAAACCCTCGATTTTCGTCGGTTCTGACCGTTCTGACCAAGTTACGGATGAGACGTCGAATTCCAATGCGCGTTCTTCGGAATCGCAGACATTCGGGTCAGACCAGCAGAAAAATTGAGGAATCTTGATTTAGAGACAAGATAGCCAGAAATTCGACATTTTTCAACGAATCTCGGCTATTTATGAACCGATCCTGAAATTCTTGGGTGGGTTGGTCAGGGCTCCAGACACTCAGCTGCCCCGCACCGAAATTTCAGGAAAAAGTTAGTATTTGGCCGAGATACCCTCGATTCTTGTCGGTTCTGACCGTTCTGACCAAGTTGCGGATGAGACCTCAAATTGCAATGCGCGTTCGTCGGAATCGCAGACATTCGCGTCAGACCAGCAGAAAAATTGAGGAATCTTGATTTAGAGACAAGATAGCCAAAAATTCGACATTTTTCAACGTATCTCGGCTATTTATGAACCGATCCTGAAATTCTTGGGTGGGTTCGTCAGGGCTCCAGACACTCAGCTGCCCCGCACCGAAAATTCAGAAAAAAGTTAGTATTTGGCCGAGATACCCTCGATTCTCGTCGGTTCTGACCGTTCTGACCAAGTTACGGATGAGACGTCGAATTGCAATGCGCGTTCTTCGGAATCGCAGACATTCGGGTCAGACCAGCAGAAAAATTGAGGAATCTTGATTCAGAGACAAGATAGCCAGAAATTCGACATTTTTCAACGAATCTCGGCTATTTATGAACCGATCCTGAAATTCTTGGGTGGGTTCGTCAGGGCTCCAGACACTCAGCTGCCCCGCACCGAAATTTCAGGAAAAAGTTAGTATTTGGCCGAGATACCCTCGATTCTTGTCGGTTCTGACCGTTCTGACCAAGTTGCGGATGAGACTTCAAATTGCAATGCGCGTTCGTCGGAATCGCAGACATTCGGGTCAGACCAGCAGAAAAATTGAGGAATCTTGATTTAGAGACAAGATAGCCAAAAATTCGACATTTTTCAACGTATCTCGGCTATTTATGAACCGATCCTGAAATGCTTGGGTGGGTTCGTCAGGGCTCCAGACACTCAGCTGCCCCGCACCGAAAATTCAGGAAAAAGTTAGTATTTGGCCGAGATACCCTCGATTCTTGTCGGTTCTGACCGTTCTGACCAAGTTGCGGATGAGACCTCAAATTGCAATGCGCGTTCGTCGGAATCGCAGACATTCGGGTCAGACCAGCAGAAAAATTGAGGAATCTTGATTTAGAGACAAGATAGCCAAAAATCCGACATTTTTCAACGTATCTCGGCTATTTATGAACCGATCCTGAAATTCTTGGGTGGGTTCGTCAGGGCTCCAGACACTCAGCTGCCCCGCACCGAAAATTCAGAAAAAAGTTAGTATTTGGCCGAGAAACCCTCGATTCTCGTCGGTTCTGACCGTTCTGACCAAGTTACGGATGAGAGGTCGAATTGCAATGCGCGTTCTTCCGAATCGCAGACATTCGGGTCAGACCAGCAGAAAAATTGAGGAATCTTGATTTAGAGACAAGATAGCCAGAAATTCGACATTTTTCAACGAATCTCGGCTATTTATGAACCGATCCGGAAATTCTTGGGTGGGTTCGTCAGGGCTCCAGACACTCAGCTGCCCCGCACCGAAAATTCAGGAAAAAGTTAGTATTCGGCCGAAATACCCTCGATTCTCGTCGGTTCTGACCGTTCTGACCAAGTTGCGGATGAGACCTCAAATTGCAATGTGCGTTCGTCGGAATCGCAGACATTCGGGTCAGACCAGCAGAAAAATTGAGGAATCTTGATTTAGAGTCAAGATAGCCAGAAATTCGACATTTTTCAACGAATCTCGGCTATTTATGAACTGATCCTGAAAATCTTGGGTGGGTTCGACAGGGCTCCAGACACTCAGCTGCCCCGCACCAAAAATTCAGAAAAAAGTTAGTATTTGGCCGAGAAACCCTCGATTTTCGTCGGTTCTGACCGTTCTGACCAAGTTACGGATGAGACGTCGAATTCCAATGCGCGTTCTTCGGAATCGCAGACATTCGGGTCGGACCAGCAGAAAAATTAAGGAATCTTGATTTAGAGACAAGATAGCCAGAAATTCGACATTTTTCAACGAATCTCGGCTATTTATGCACCGATCCTGAAATTCTTGGGTGGGTTGGTCAGGGCTCCAGACAATCAGCTGCCCCGCACCGAAATTTCAGGAAAAAGTTAGTATTTGGCCGAGATACCCTCGATTCTTGTCGGTTCTGACCGTTCTGACCAAGTTGCGGATGAGACCTCAAATTGCAATGCGCGTTCGTCGGAATCGCAGACATTCGGGTCAGACCAGCAGAAAAATTGAGGAATCTTGATTTAGAGACAAGATAGCCAAAAATTCGACATTTTTCAACGTATCTCGGCTATTTATGAACCGATCCTGAAATTCTTGGGTGGGTTCGTCAGGGCTCGAGACACTCAGCTGCCCCGCACCGAAAATTCAGAAAAAAGTTAGTATTTGGCCAAGAAACCCTCGATTCTCGTCGGTTCTGACCGTTCTGACCAAGTTACGGATGAGACGTCGAATTGCAATGCGCGTTCTTCCGAATCGCAGACATTCGGGTCAGACCAGCAGAAAAATTGAGGAATCTTGATTTAGAGACAAGATAGCCAGAAATTCGAAATTTTTCAACGAATCTCGGCTATTCATGAACCGATTCGGAAATTCTTGGGTGGGTTCGTCAGGGCTCCAGACACTCAGCTGCCCCGCACCGAAAATTCAGGAAAAAGTTAGTATTTGGCCGAGATACCCTCGATTCTTGTCGGTTCTGACCGTTCTGACCAAGTTGCGGATGAGACCTCAAATTGCAATGCGCGTTCGTCGGAATCGCAGACATTCGGGTCAGACCAGCAGAAAAATTGAGGAATCTTGATTTAGAGTCAAGATAGCCAGAAATTCGACATTTTTCAACGAATCTCGGCTATTTATGAACTGATCCTGAAAATCTTGGGTGGGTTCGACAGGGCTCCAGACACTCAGCTGCCCCGCACCAAAAATTCAGAAAAAAGTTAGTATTTGGCCGAGAAACCCTCGATTTTCGTCGGTTCTGACCGTTCTGACCAAGTTACGGATGAGACGTCAAATTCCAATGCGCGTTCTTCGGAATCGCAGACATTCGGGTCAGACCAGCAGAAAAATTGAGGAATCTTGATTTAGAGACAAGATAGCCAGAAATTCGACATTTTTCAACGAATCTCGGCTATTCATGCACCGATCCTGAAATTCTTGGGTGGGTTGGTCAGGGCTCCAGACACTCAGCTGCCCCGCACCGAAATTTCAGGAAAAAGTTAGTATTTGGCCGAGATACCCTCGATTCTTGTCGGTTCGGACCGTTCTGACCAAGTTGCGGATGAGACCTCAAATTGCAATGCGCGTTCGTCGGAATCGCAGACATTCGGGTCAGACCAGCAGAAAAATTGAGGAATCTTGATTTAGAGACAAGATAGCCAAAAATTCGACATTTTTCAACGTATCTCGGCTATTTATGAACCGATCCTGAAATTCTTGGGTGGGTTCGTCAGGGCTCCAGACACTCAGCTGCCCCGCACCGAAAATTCAGAAAAAAGTTAGTATTTGGCCAAGAAACCCTCGATTCTCGTCGGTTCTGACCGTTCTGACCAAGTTACGGATGAGACGTCGAATTGCAATGCGCGTTCTTCCGAATCGCAGACATTCGGGTCAGACCAGCAGAAAAATTGAGGAATCTTGATTTAGAGACAAGATAGCCAGAAATTCGAAATTTTTCAACGAATCTCGGCTATTCATGAACCGATTCGGAAATTCTTGGGTGGGTTCGTCAGGGCTCCAGACACTCAGCTGCCCCGCACCGAAAATTCAGGAAAAAGTTAGTATTTGGCCGAGATACCCTCGATTCTTGTCGGTTCTGACCGTTCTGACCAAGTTGCGGATGAGACCTCAAATTGCAATGCGCGTTCGTCGGAATCGCAGACATTCGGGTCAGACCAGCAGAAAAATTGAGGAATCTTGATTTAGAGACAAGATAGCCAAAAATTCGACATTTTTCAACGTATCTCGGCTATTTATGAACCGATCCTGAAATTCTTGGGTGGGTTCGTCAGGGCTCCAGACACTCAGCTGCCCCGCACCGAAAATTCAGAAAAAAGTTAGTATTTGGCCAAGAAACCCTCGATTCTCGTCGGTTCTGACCGTTCTGACCAAGTTACGGATGAGACGTCGAATTGCAATGCGCGTTCTTCCGAATCGCAGACATTCGGGTCAGACCAGCAGAAAAATTGAGGAATCTTGATTTAGAGACAAGATAGCCAGAAATTCGAAATTTTTCAACGAATCTCGGCTATTCATGAACCGATTCGGAAATTCTTGGGTGGGTTCGTCAGGGCTCCAGACACTCAGCTGCCCCGCACCGAAAATTCAGGAAAAAGTTAGTATTTGGCCGAGATACCCTCGATTCTTGTCGGTTCTGACCGTTCTGACCAAGTTGCGGATGAGACCTCAAATTGCAATGCGCGTTCTTCGGAATCGCAGACATTCGGGTCAGACCAGCAGAAAAATTGAGGAATCTTGATTTAGAGACAAGATAGCCAAAAATTCGACATTTTTCAACGTATCTCGGCTATTTATGAACCGATCCGGAAATTCTTGGGTGGGTTCGTCAGGGCTCCAGACACTCAGCTGCCCCGCACCGAAAATTCAGAAAAAAGTTGGTATTTGGCCGAGAAACCCTCGATTCTCGTCGGTTCTGACCGTTCTGACCAAGTTATGGATGAGACGTCGAATTGCAATGCGCGTTCTTCCGAATCGCAGACATTCGGGTCAGACCAGCAGAAAAATTGAGGAATCTTGATTTAGAGACAAGATAGCCAAAAATTCGACATTTTTCAACGTATCTCGGCTATTTATGAACCGATCCTGAAATTCTTGGGTGGGTTCGTCAGGGCTCCAGACACTCAGCTGCCCCGCACCGAAAATTCAGAAAAAAGTTAGTATTTGGCCAAGAAACCCTCGATTCTCGTCGGTTCTGACCGTTCTGACCAAGTAACGGATGAGACGTCGAATTGCAATGCGCGTTCTTCGGAATCGCAGACATTCGGGTCAGACCAGCAAAAAAATTGAGGAATCTTGATTTAGAGACAAGATAGCCAGAAATTCGACATTTTTCAACGAATCTCGGCTATTTATGAACCGATCCTGAAATTCTTGGGTGGGTTCGTCAGGGCTCCAGACACTCAGCTGCCCCGCACCGAAATTTCAGGAAAAAGTTAGTATTTGGCCGAGATACCCTCGATTCTTGTCGGTTCTGACCGTTCTGACCAAGTTGCGGATGAGACTTCAAATTGCAATGCGCGTTCGTCGGAATCGCAGACATTCGGGTCAGACCAGCAGAAAAATTGAGGAATCTTGATTTAGAGACAAGATAGCCAAAAATTCGACATTTTTCAACGTATCTCGGCTATTTATGAACCGATCCTGAAGTTCTTGGGTGGGTTCGTCAGGGCTCCAGACACTCAGCTGCCCCGCACCGAAAATTCAGGAAAAAGTTAGTATTTGGCCAGATACCCTCGATTCTTGTCGGTTCTGACCGTTCTGACCAAGTTGCGGATGAGACCTCAAATTGCAATGTGCGTTCGTCGGAATCGCAGACATTCGGGTCAGACCAGCAGGAAAATTGAGGAATCTTGATTTAGAGTCAAGATAGCCAGAAATTCGACATTTTTCAACGAATCTCGGCTATTTATGAACTGATCCTGAAAATCTTGGGTGGGTTCGACAGGGCTCCAGACACTCAGCTGCCCCGCACCAAAAATTCAGAAAAAAGTTAGTATTTGGCCGAGAAACCCTCGATTTTCGTCGGTTCTGACCGTTCTGACCAAGTTACGGATGAGACGTCGAATTCCAATGCGCGTTCTTCGGAATCGCAGACATTCGGGTCAGACCAGCAGAAAAATTGAGGAATCTTGATTTAGAGACAAGATAGCCAGAAATTCGACATTTTTCAACGAATCTCGGCTATTTATGAACCGATCCTGAAATTCTTGGGTGGGTTGGTCAGGGCTCCAGACACTCAGCTGCCCCGCACCGAAATTTCAGGAAAAAGTTAGTATTTGGCCGAGATACCCTCGATTCTTGTCGGTTCTGACCGTTCTGACCAAGTTGCGGATGAGACCTCAAATTGCAATGCGCGTTCGTCGGAATCGCAGACATTCGCGTCAGACCAGCAGAAAAATTGAGGAATCTTGATTTAGAGACAAGATAGCCAAAAATTCGACATTTTTCAACGTATCTCGGCTATTTATGAACCGATCCTGAAATTCTTGGGTGGGTTCGTCAGGGCTCCAGACACTCAGCTGCCCCGCACCGAAAATTCAGAAAAAAGTTAGTATTTGGCCGAGATACCCTCGATTCTCGTCGGTTCTGACCGTTCTGACCAAGTTACGGATGAGACGTCGAATTGCAATGCGCGTTCTTCGGAATCGCAGACATTCGGGTCAGACCAGCAGAAAAATTGAGGAATCTTGATTCAGAGACAAGATAGCCAGAAATTCGACATTTTTCAACGAATCTCGGCTATTTATGAACCGATCCTGAAATTCTTGGGTGGGTTCGTCAGGGCTCCAGACACTCAGCTGCCCCGCACCGAAATTTCAGGAAAAAGTTAGTATTTGGCCGAGATACCCTCGATTCTTGTCGGTTCTGACCGTTCTGACCAAGTTGCGGATGAGACTTCAAATTGCAATGCGCGTTCGTCGGAATCGCAGACATTCGGGTCAGACCAGCAGAAAAATTGAGGAATCTTGATTTAGAGACAAGATAGCCAAAAATTCGACATTTTTCAACGTATCTCGGCTATTTATGAACCGATCCTGAAATGCTTGGGTGGGTTCGTCAGGGCTCCAGACACTCAGCTGCCCCGCACCGAAAATTCAGGAAAAAGTTAGTATTTGGCCGAGATACCCTCGATTCTTGTCGGTTCTGACCGTTCTGACCAAGTTGCGGATGAGACCTCAAATTGCAATGCGCGTTCGTCGGAATCGCAGACATTCGGGTCAGACCAGCAGAAAAATTGAGGAATCTTGATTTAGAGACAAGATAGCCAAAAATCCGACATTTTTCAACGTATCTCGGCTATTTATGAACCGATCCTGAAATTCTTGGGTGGGTTCGTCAGGGCTCCAGACACTCAGCTGCCCCGCACCGAAAATTCAGAAAAAAGTTAGTATTTGGCCGAGAAACCCTCGATTCTCGTCGGTTCTGACCGTTCTGACCAAGTTACGGATGAGAGGTCGAATTGCAATGCGCGTTCTTCCGAATCGCAGACATTCGGGTCAGACCAGCAGAAAAATTGAGGAATCTTGATTTAGAGACAAGATAGCCAGAAATTCGACATTTTTCAACGAATCTCGGCTATTTATGAACCGATCCGGAAATTCTTGGGTGGGTTCGTCAGGGCTCCAGACACTCAGCTGCCCCGCACCGAAAATTCAGGAAAAAGTTAGTATTTGGCCGAAATACCCTCGATTCTCGTCGGTTCTGACCGTTCTGACCAAGTTGCGGATGAGACCTCAAATTGCAATGTGCGTTCGTCGGAATCGCAGACATTCGGGTCAGACCAGCAGAAAAATTGAGGAATCTTGATTTAGAGTCAAGATAGCCAGAAATTCGACATTTTTCAACGAATCTCGGCTATTTATGAACTGATCCTGAAAATCTTGGGTGGGTTCGACAGGGCTCCAGACACTCAGCTGCCCCGCACCAAAAATTCAGAAAAAAGTTAGTATTTGGCCGAGAAACCCTCGATTTTCGTCGGTTCTGACCGTTCTGACCAAGTTACGGATGAGACGTCGAATTCCAATGCGCGTTCTTCGGAATCGCAGACATTCGGGTCGGACCAGCAGAAAAATTGAGGAATCTTGATTTAGAGACAAGATAGCCAGAAATTCGACATTTTTCAACGAATCTCGGCTATTTATGCACCGATCCTGAAATTCTTGGGTGGGTTCGTCAGGGCTCCAGACACTCAGCTGCCCCGCACCGAAAATTCAGGAAAAAGTTAGTATTTGGACGAGATACCCTCGATTCTTGTCGGTTCTGACCGTTCTGACCAAGTTGCGGATGAGACCTCAAATTGCAATGCGCGTTCGTCGGAATCGCAGACATTCGGGTCAGACCAGCAGAAAAATTGAGGAATCTTGATTTAGAGACAAGATAGCCAGAAATTCGACATTTTTCAACGAATCTCGGCTATTTATGAACCGATCCGGAAATTCTTGGGTGGGTTCGTCAGGGCTCCAGACACTCAGCTGCCCCGCACCGAAAATTCAGGAAAAAGTTAGTATTTGGCCGAAATACCCTCGATTCTCGTCGGTTCTGACCGTTCTGACCAAGTTGCGGATGAGACCTCAAATTGCAATGTGCGTTCGTCGGAATCGCAGACATTCGGGTCAGACCAGCAGAAAAATTGAGGAATCTTGATTTAGAGTCAAGATAGCCAGAAATTCGACATTTTTCAACGAATCTCGGCTATTTATGAACTGATCCTGAAAATCTTGGGTGGGTTCGACAGGGCTCCAGACACTCAGCTGCCCCGCACCAAAAATTCAGAAAAAAGTTAGTATTTGGCCGAGAAACTCTCGATTTTCGTCGGTTCTGACCGTTCTGACCAAGTTACGGATGAGACGTCGAATTCCAATGCGCGTTCTTCGGAATCGCAGACATTCGGGTCAGACCAGCAGAAAAATTGAGGAATCTTGATTTAGAGACAAGATAGCCAGAAATTCGACATTTTTCAACGAATCTCGGCTATTTATGCACCGATCCTGAAATTCTTGGGTGGGTTGGTCAGGGCTCCAGACATTCAGCTGCCCCGCACCGAAATTTCAGGAAAAAGTTAGTATTTGGCCGAGATACTCTCGATTCTTGTCGGTTCTGACCGTTCTGACCAAGTTGCGGATGAGACCTCAAATTGCAATGCGCGTTCGTCGGAATCGCAGACATTCGGGTCAGACCAGCAGAAAAATTGAGGAATCTTGATTTAGAGACAAGATAGCCAAAAATTCGACATTTTTCAACGTATCTCGGCTATTTATGAACCGATCCTGAAATTCTTGGGTGGGTTCGTCAGGGCTCCAGACACTCAGCTGCCCCGCACCGAAAATTCAGAAAAAAGTTAGTATTTGGCCAAGAAACCCTCGATTCTCGTCGGTTCTGACCGTTCTGACCAAGTTACGGATGAGACGTCGAATTGCAATGCGCGTTCTTCCGAATCGCAGACATTCGGGTCAGACCAGCAGAAAAATTGAGGAATCTTGATTTAGAGACAAGATAGCCAGAAATTCGACATTTTTCAACGAATCTCGGCTATTTATGAACCGATCCGGAAATTCTTGGGTGGGTTCGTCAGGGCTCCAGACACTCAGCTGCCCCGCACCGAAAATTCAGGAAAAAGTTAGTATTTGGCCGAAATACCCTCGATTCTCGTCGGTTCTGACCGTTCTGACCAAGTTGC
Organism: Diprion similis; assembly: GCF_021155765.1. Taxonomy (NCBI): domain Eukaryota; kingdom Metazoa; phylum Arthropoda; class Insecta; order Hymenoptera; family Diprionidae; genus Diprion; species Diprion similis. The sequence continues at coordinate 14,332,807 of NC_060105.1, read as the reverse complement.
GGATGAGACCTCAAATTGCAATGTGCGTTCGTCGGAATCGCAGACATTCGGGTCAGACCAGCAGAAAAATTGAGGAATCTTGATTTAGAGTCAAGATAGCCAGAAATTCGACATTTTTCAACGAATCTCGGCTATTTATGAACTGATCCTGAAAATCTTGGGTGGGTTCGACAGGGCTCCAGACACTCAGCTGCCCCGCACCAAAAATTCAGAAAAAAGTTAGTATTTGGCCGAGAAACTCTCGATTTTCGTCGGTTCTGACCGTTCTGACCAAGTTACGGATGAGACGTCGAATTCCAATGCGCGTTCTTCGGAATCGCAGACATTCGGGTCAGACCAGCAGAAAAATTGAGGAATCTTGATTTAGAGACAAGATAGCCAGAAATTCGACATTTTTCAACGAATCTCGGCTATTTATGCACCGATCCTGAAATTCTTGGGTGGGTTGGTCAGGGCTCCAGACACTCAGCTGCCCCGCACCGAAATTTCAGGAAAAAGTTAGTATTTGGCCGAGATACTCTCGATTCTTGTCGGTTCTGACCGTTCTGACCAAGTTGCGGATGAGACCTCAAATTGCAATGCGCGTTCGTCGGAATCGCAGACATTCGGGTCAGACCAGCAGAAAAATTGAGGAATCTTGATTTAGAGACAAGATAGCCAAAAATTCGACATTTTTCAACGTATCTCGGCTATTTATGAACCGATCCTGAAATTCTTGGGTGGGTTCGTCAGGGCTCCAGACACTTAGCTGCCCCGCACCGAAAATTCAGAAAAAAGTTAGTATTTGGCCAAGAAACCCTCGATTCTCGTCGGTTCTGACCGTTCTGACCAAGTTACGGATGAGACGTCGAATTGCAATGCGCGTTCTTCCGAATCGCAGACATTCGGGTCAGACCAGCAGAAAAATTGAGGAATCTTGGTTTAGAGCCAAGATAGCCAGAAATTCGACATTTTTCAACGAATCTTGGCTATTTATGAACCGATCCTGAAATTCTTGTGTGGGTTCGTCAGGGCTCCAGACACTCAGCTGCCCCGCACCGAAAATTCAGAAAAAAGTTAGTATTTGGCCGAGAAACCCTCGATTCTCGTCGGTTCTGACCGTTCTGACCAAGTGACGGATGAGACGTCGAATTGCAATGCGCGTTCTTCGGAATCGCAGACATTCGGGTCAGACCAGCAGAAAAATTGAGGAATCTTGATTCAAAGTCAAGATAGCCAGAAATTCGACATTTTTCAACGAATCTCGGCTATTTATGAACCGATCCTGAAAATCTTAGGTGGGTTCGACAGGGCTCCAGACACTCAGCTGCCCCGCACCGAAAATTCAGAAAAAAGTTAGTATTTGGCCGAGAAACCCTCGATTTTCGTCGGTTTTGACCGTTCTGACCAAGTTACGGATGAGACGTCGAATTGCATTGCGCGTTCTTCGGAATCGCAGACATTCGGGTCAGACCAGCAGAAAAATTGAGGAATCTTGATTTAGAGACAAGATAGCCAGAAATTCGACATTTTTCAACGAATCTCGGCTATTTATGCACCGATCCTGAAATTCTTGGGTGGGTTGGTCATGGCTCCAGACACTCAGCTGCCCCGCACCGAAATTTCAGGAAAAAGTTAGTATTTGGCCGAGATACTCTCGATTCTTGTCGGTTCTGACCGTTCTGACCAAGTTGCGGATGAGACCTCAAATTGCAATGCGCGTTCGTCGGAATCGCAGACATTCGGGTCAGACCAGCAGGAAAATTGAGGAATCTTGATTTAGAGTCAAGATAGCCAGAAATTCGACATTTTTCAACGAATCTCGGCTATTTATGAACTGATCCTGAAAATCTTGGGTGGGTTCGACAGGGCTCCAGACACTCAGCTGCCCCGCACCAAAAATTCAGAAAAAAGTTAGTATTTGGCCGAGAAACCCTCGATTTTCGTCGGTTCTGACCGTTCTGACCAAGTTACGGATGAGACGTCGAATTCCAATGCGCGTTCTTCGGAATCGCAGACATTCGGGTCAGACCAGCAGAAAAATTGAGGAATCTTGATTTAGAGACAAGATAGCCAGAAATTCGACATTTTTCAACGAATCTCGGCTATTTATGAACCGATCCTGAAATTCTTGGGTGGGTTGGTCAGGGCTCCAGACACTCAGCTGCCCCGCACCGAAATTTCAGGAAAAAGTTAGTATTTGGCCGAGATACCCTCGATTCTTGTCGGTTCTGACCGTTCTGACCAAGTTGCGGATGAGACCTCAAATTGCAATGCGCGTTCGTCGGAATCGCAGACATTCGCGTCAGACCAGCAGAAAAATTGAGGAATCTTGATTTAGAGACAAGATAGCCAAAAATTCGACATTTTTCAACGTATCTCGGCTATTTATGAACCGATCCTGAAATTCTTGGGTGGGTTCGTCAGGGCTCCAGACACTCAGCTGCCCCGCACCGAAAATTCAGAAAAAAGTTAGTATTTGGCCGAGATACCCTCGATTCTCGTCGGTTCTGACCGTTCTGACCAAGTTACGGATGAGACGTCGAATTGCAATGCGCGTTCTTCGGAATCGCAGACATTCGGGTCAGACCAGCAGAAAAATTGAGGAATCTTGATTCAGAGACAAGATAGCCAGAAATTCGACATTTTTCAACGAATCTCGGCTATTTATGAACCGATCCTGAAATTCTTGGGTGGGTTCGTCAGGGCTCCAGACACTCAGCTGCCCCGCACCGAAATTTCAGGAAAAAGTTAGTATTTGGCCGAGATACCCTCGATTCTTGTCGGTTCTGACCGTTCTGACCAAGTTGCGGATGAGACTTCAAATTGCAATGCGCGTTCGTCGGAATCGCAGACATTCGGGTCAGACCAGCAGAAAAATTGAGGAATCTTGATTTAGAGACAAGATAGCCAAAAATTCGACATTTTTCAACGTATCTCGGCTATTTATGAACCGATCCTGAAATGCTTGGGTGGGTTCGTCAGGGCTCCAGACACTCAGCTGCCCCGCACCGAAAATTCAGGAAAAAGTTAGTATTTGGCCGAGATACCCTCGATTCTTGTCGGTTCTGACCGTTCTGACCAAGTTGCGGATGAGACCTTAAATTGCAATGCGCGTTCGTCGGAATCGCAGACATTCGGGTCAGACCAGCAGAAAAATTGAGGAATCTTGATTTAGAGACAAGATAGCCAAAAATCCGACATTTTTCAACGTATCTCGGCTATTTATGAACCGATCCTGAAATTCTTGGGTGGGTTCGTCAGGGCTCCAGACACTCAGCTGCCCCGCACCGAAAATTCAGAAAAAAGTTAGTATTTGGCCGAGAAACCCTCGATTCTCGTCGGTTCTGACCGTTCTGACCAAGTTACGGATGAGAGGTCGAATTGCAATGCGCGTTCTTCCGAATCGCAGACATTCGGGTCAGACCAGCAGAAAAATTGAGGAATCTTGATTTAGAGACAAGATAGCCAGAAATTCGACATTTTTCAACGAATCTCGGCTATTTATGAACCGATCCGGAAATTCTTGGGTGGGTTCGTCAGGGCTCCAGACACTCAGCTGCCCCGCACCGAAAATTCAGGAAAAAGTTAGTATTTGGCCGAAATACCCTCGATTCTCGTCGGTTCTGACCGTTCTGACCAAGTTGCGGATGAGACCTCAAATTGCAATGTGCGTTCGTCGGAATCGCAGACATTCGGGTCAGACCAGCAGAAAAATTGAGGAATCTTGATTTAGAGTCAAGATAGCCAGAAATTCAACATTTTTCAACGAATCTCGGCTATTTATGAACTGATCCTGAAAATCTTGGGTGGGTTCGACAGGGCTCCAGACACTCAGCTGCCCCGCACCAAAAATTCAGAAAAAAGTTAGTATTTGGCCGAGAAACCCTCGATTTTCGTCGGTTCTGACCGTTCTGACCAAGTTACGGATGAGACGTCGAATTCCAATGCGCGTTCTTCGGAATCGCAGACATTCGGGTCGGACCAGCAGAAAAATTGAGGAATCTTGATTTAGAGACAAGATAGCCAGAAATTCGACATTTTTCAACGAATCTCGGCTATTTATGCACCGATCCTGAAATTCTTGGGTGGGTTGGTCAGGGCTCCAGACAATCAGCTGCCCCGCACCGAAATTTCAGGAAAAAGTTAGTATTTGGCCGAGATACCCTCGATTCTTGTCGGTTCTGACCGTTCTGACCAAGTTGCGGATGAGACCTCAAATTGCAATGCGCGTTCGTCGGAATCGCAGACATTCGGGTCAGACCAGCAGAAAAATTGAGGAATCTTGATTTAGAGACAAGATAGCCAAAAATTCGACATTTTTCAACGTATCTCGGCTATTTATGAACCGATCCTGAAATTCTTGGGTGGGTTCGTCAGGGCTCCAGACACTCAGCTGCCCCGCACCGAAAATTCAGAAAAAAGTTAGTATTTGGCCAAGAAACTCTCGATTCTCGTCGGTTCTGACCGTTCTGACCAAGTTACGGATGAGACGTCGAATTGCAATGCGCGTTCTTCCGAATCGCAGACATTCGGGTCAGACCAGCAGAAAAATTGAGGAATCTTGATTTAGAGACAAGATAGCCAGAAATTCGAAATTTTTCAACGAATCTCGGCTATTCATGAACCGATTCGGAAATTCTTGGGTGGGTTCGTCAGGGCTCCAGACACTCAGCTGCCCCGCACCGAAAATTCAGGAAAAAGTTAGTATTTGGCCGAGATACCCTCGATTCTTGTCGGTTCTGACCGTTCTGACCAAGTTGCGGATGAGACCTCAAATTGCAATGCGCGTTCGTCGGAATCGCAGACATTCGGGTCAGACCAGCAGAAAAATTGAGGAATCTTGATTTAGAGTCAAGATAGCCAGAAATTCAACATTTTTCAACGAATCTCGGCTATTTATGAACTGATCCTGAAAATCTTGGGTGGGTTCGACAGGGCTCCAGACACTCAGCTGCCCCGCACCAAAAATTCAGAAAAAAGTTAGTATTTGGCCGAGAAACCCTCGATTTTCGTCGGTTCTGACCGTTCTGACCAAGTTACGGATGAGACGTCGAATTCCAATGCGCGTTCTTCGGAATCGCAGACATTCGGGTCGGACCAGCAGAAAAATTGAGGAATCTTGATTTAGAGACAAGATAGCCAGAAATTCGACATTTTTCAACGAATCTCGGCTATTTATGCACCGATCCTGAAATTCTTGGGTGGGTTGGTCAGGGCTCCAGACAATCAGCTGCCCCGCACTGAAATTTCAGGAAAAAGTTAGTATTTGGCCGAGATACCCTCGATTCTTGTCGGTTCTGACCGTTCTGACCAAGTTGCGGATGAGACCTCAAATTGCAATGCGCGTTCGTCGGAATCGCAGACATTCGGGTCAGACCAGCAGAAAAATTGAGGAATCTTGATTTAGAGACAAGATAGCCAAAAATTCGACATTTTTCAACGTATCTCGGCTATTTATGAACCGATCCTGAAATTCTTGGGTGGGTTCGTCAGGGCTCCAGACACTCAGCTGCCCCGCACCGAAAATTCAGAAAAAAGTTAGTATTTGGCCAAGAAACCCTCGATTCTCGTCGGTTCTGACCGTTCTGACCAAGTTACGGATGAGACGTCGAATTGCAATGCGCGTTCTTCCGAATCGCAGACATTCGGGTCAGACCAGCAGAAAAATTGAGGAATCTTGATTTAGAGACAAGATAGCCAGAAATTCGAAATTTTTCAACGAATCTCGGCTATTCATGAACCGATTCGGAAATTCTTGGGTGGGTTCGTCAGGGCTCCAGACACTCAGCTGCCCCGCACCGAAAATTCAGGAAAAAGTTAGTATTTGGCCGAGATACCCTCGATTCTTGTCGGTTCTGACCGTTCTGACCAAGTTGCGGATGAGACCTCAAATTGCAATGCGCGTTCGTCGGAATCGCAGACATTCGGGTCAGACCAGCAGAAAAATTGAGGAATCTTGATTTAGAGTCAAGATAGCCAGAAATTCGACATTTTTCAACGAATCTCGGCTATTTATGAACTGATCCTGAAAATCTTGGGTGGGTTCGACAGGGCTCCAGACACTCAGCTGCCGCGCACCAAAAATTCAGAAAAAAGTTAGTATTTGGCCGAGAAACCCTCGATTTTCGTCGGTTCTGACCGTTCTGACCAAGTTACGGATGAGACGTCAAATTCCAATGCGCGTTCTTCGGAATCGCAGACATTCGGGTCAGACCAGCAGAAAAATTGAGGAATCTTGATTTAGAGACAAGATAGCCAGAAATTCGACATTTTTCAACGAATCTCGGCTATTCATGCACCGATCCTGAAATTCTTGGGTGGGTTGGTCAGGGCTCCAGACACTCAGCTGCCCCGCACCGAAATTTCAGGAAAAAGTTAGTATTTGGCCGAGATACCCTCGATTCTTGTCGGTTCGGACCGTTCTGACCAAGTTGCGGATGAGACCTCAAATTGCAATGCGCGTTCGTCGGAATCGCAGACATTCGGGTCAGACCAGCAGAAAAATTGAGGAATCTTGATTTAGAGACAAGATAGCCAAAAATTCGACATTTTTCAACGTATCTCGGCTATTTATGAACCGATCCTGAAATTCTTGGGTGGGTTCGTCAGGGCTCCAGACACTCAGCTGCCCCGCACCGAAAATTCAGAAAAAAGTTAGTATTTGGCCAAGAAACCCTCGATTCTCGTCGGTTCTGACCGTTCTGACCAAGTTACGGATGAGACGTCGAATTGCAATGCGCGTTCTTCCGAATCGCAGACATTCGGGTCAGACCAGCAGAAAAATTGAGGAATCTTGATTTAGAGACAAGATAGCCAGAAATTCGAAATTTTTCAACGAATCTCGGCTATTCATGAACCGATTCGGAAATTCTTGGGTGGGTTCGTCAGGGCTCCAGACACTCAGCTGCCCCGCACCGAAAATTCAGGAAAAAGTTAGTATTTGGCCGAGATACCCTCGATTCTTGTCGGTTCTGACCGTTCTGACCAAGTTGCGGATGAGACCTCAAATTGCAATGCGCGTTCGTCGGAATCGCAGACATTCGGGTCAGACCAGCAGAAAAATTGAGGAATCTTGATTTAGAGACAAGATAGCCAAAAATTCGACATTTTTCAACGTATCTCGGCTATTTATGAACCGATCCTGAAATTCTTGGGTGGGTTCGTCAGGGCTCCAGACACTCAGCTGCCCCGCACCGAAAATTCAGAAAAAAGTTAGTATTTGGCCAAGAAACCCTCGATTCTCGTCGGTTCTGACCGTTCTGACCAAGTTACGGATGAGACGTCGAATTGCAATGCGCGTTCTTCCGAATCGCAGACATTCGGGTCAGACCAGCAGAAAAATTGAGGAATCTTGATTTAGAGACAAGATAGCCAGAAATTCGAAATTTTTCAACGAATCTCGGCTATTCATGAACCGATTCGGAAATTCTTGGGTGGGTTCGTCAGGGCTCCAGACACTCAGCTGCCCCGCACCGAAAATTCAGGAAAAAGTTAGTATTTGGCCGAGATACCCTCGATTCTTGTCGGTTCTGACCGTTCTGACCAAGTTGCGGATGAGACCTCAAATTGCAATGCGCGTTCGTCGGAATCGCAGACATTCGGGTCAGACCAGCAGAAAAATTGAGGAATCTTGATTGAGAGTCAAGATAGCCAGAAATTCAACATTTTTCAACGAATCTCGGCTATTTATGAACTGATCCTGAAAATCTTGGGTGGGTTCGACAGGGCTCCAGACACTCAGCTGCCCCGCACCAAAAATTCAGAAAAAAGTTAGTATTTGGCCGAGAAACCCTCGATTTTCGTCGGTTCTGACCGTTCTGACCAAGTTACGGATGAGACGTCGAATTCCAATGCGCGTTCTTCGGAATCGCAGACATTCGGGTCGGACCAGCAGAAAACTTGAGGAATCTTGATTTAGAGACAAGATAGCCAGAAATTCGACATTTTTCAACGAATCTCGGCTATTTATGCACCGATCCTGAAATTCTTGGGTGGGTTGGTCAGGGCTCCAGACAATCAGCTGCCCCGCACCGAAATTTCAGGAAAAAGTTAGTATTTGGCCGAGATACCCTCGATTCTTGTCGGTTCTGACCGTTCTGACCAAGTTGCGGATGAGACCTCAAATTGCAATGCGCGTTCGTCGGAATCGCAGACATTCGGGTCAGACCAGCAGAAAAATTGAGGAATCTTGATTTAGAGACAAGATAGCCAAAAATTCGACATTTTTCAACGTATCTCGGCTATTTATGAACCGATCCTGAAATTCTTGGGTGGGTTCGTCAGGGCTCCAGACACTCAGCTGCCCCGCACCGAAAATTCAGAAAAAAGTTAGTATTTGGCCAAGAAACCCTCGATTCTCGTCGGTTCTGACCGTTCTGACCAAGTTACGGATGAGACGTCGAATTGCAATGCGCGTTCTTCCGAATCGCAGACATTCGGGTCAGACCAGCAGAAAAATTGAGGAATCTTGATTTAGAGACAAGATAGCCAGAAATTCGAAATTTTTCAACGAATCTCGGCTATTCATGAACCGATTCGGAAATTCTTGGGTGGGTTCGTCAGGGCTCCAGACACTCAGCTGCCCCGCACCGAAAATTCAGGAAAAAGTTAGTATTTGGCCGAGATACCCTCGATTCTTGTCGGTTCTGACCGTTCTGACCAAGTTGCGGATGAGACCTCAAATTGCAATGCGCGTTCGTCGGAATCGCAGACATTCGGGTCAGACCAGCAGAAAAATTGAGGAATCTTGATTTAGAGTCAAGATAGCCAGAAATTCGACATTTTTCAACGAATCTCGGCTATTTATGAACTGATCCTGAAAATCTTGGGTGGGTTCGACAGGGCTCCAGACACTCAGCTGCCGCGCACCAAAAATTCAGAAAAAAGTTAGTATTTGGCCGAGAAACCCTCGATTTTCGTCGGTTCTGACCGTTCTGACCAAGTTACGGATGAGACGTCAAATTCCAATGCGCGTTCTTCGGAATCGCAGACATTCGGGTCAGACCAGCAGAAAAATTGAGGAATCTTGATTTAGAGACAAGATAGCCAGAAATTCGACATTTTTCAACGAATCTCGGCTATTCATGCACCGATCCTGAAATTCTTGGGTGGGTTGGTCAGGGCTCCAGACACTCAGCTGCCCCGCACCGAAATTTCAGGAAAAAGTTAGTATTTGGCCGAGATACCCTCGATTCTTGTCGGTTCGGACCGTTCTGACCAAGTTGCGGATGAGACCTCAAATTGCAATGCGCGTTCGTCGGAATCGCAGACATTCGGGTCAGACCAGCAGAAAAATTGAGGAATCTTGATTTAGAGACAAGATAGCCAAAAATTCGACATTTTTCAACGTATCTCGGCTATTTATGAACCGATCCTGAAATTCTTGGGTGGGTTCGTCAGGGCTCCAGACACTCAGCTGCCCCGCACCGAAAATTCAGAAAAAAGTTAGTATTTGGCCAAGAAACCCTCGATTCCCGTCGGTTCTGACCGTTCTGACCAAGTTACGGATGAGACGTCGAATTGCAATGCGCGTTCTTCCGAATCGCAGACATTCGGGTCAGACCAGCAGAAAAATTGAGGAATCTTGATTTAGAGACAAGATAGCCAGAAATTCGAAATTTTTCAACGAATCTCGGCTATTCATGAACCGATTCGGAAATTCTTGGGTGGGTTCGTCAGGGCTCCAGACACTCAGCTGCCCCGCACCGAAAATTCAGGAAAAAGTTAGTATTTGGCCGAGATACCCTCGATTCTTGTCGGTTCTGACCGTTCTGACCAAGTTGCGGATGAGACCTCAAATTGCAATGCGCGTTCGTCGGAATCGCAGACATTCGGGTCAGACCAGCAGAAAAATTGAGGAATCTTGATTTAGAGACAAGATAGCCAAAAATTCGACATTTTTCAACGTATCTCGGCTATTTATGAACCGATCCTGAAATTCTTGGGTGGGTTCGTCAGGGCTCCAGACACTCAGCTGCCCCGCACCGAAAATTCAGAAAAAAGTTAGTATTTGGCCAAGAAACCCTCGATTCTCGTCGGTTCTGACCGTTCTGACCAAGTTACGGATGAGACGTCGAATTGCAATGCGCGTTCTTCCGAATCGCAGACATTCGGGTCAGACCAGCAGAAAAATTGAGGAATCTTGATTTAGAGACAAGATAGCCAGAAATTCGAAATTTTTCAACGAATCTCGGCTATTCATGAACCGATTCGGAAATTCTTGGGTGGGTTCGTCAGGGCTCCAGACACTCAGCTGCCCCGCACCGAAAATTCAGGAAAAAGTTAGTATTTGGCCGAGATACCCTCGATTCTTGTCGGTTCTGACCGTTCTGACCAAGTTGCGGATGAGACCTCAAATTGCAATGCGCGTTCGTCGGAATCGCAGACATTCGGGTCAGACCAGCAGAAAAATTGAGGAATCTTGATTTAGAGACAAGATAGCCAAAAATTCGACATTTTTCAACGTATCTCGGCTATTTATGAACCGATCCTGAAATTCTTGGGTGGGTTCGTCAGGGCTCCAGACACTCAGCTGCCTCGCACCGAAAATTCAGAAAAAAGTTAGTATTTGGCCAAGAAACCCTCGATTCTCGTCGGTTCTGACCGTTCTGACCAAGTTACGGATGAGACGTCGAATTGCAATGCGCGTTCTTCCGAATCGCAGACATTCGGGTCAGACCAGCAGAAAAATTGAGGAATCTTGATTTAGAGACAAGATAGCCAGAAATTCGAAATTTTTCAACGAATCTCGGCTATTCATGAACCGATTCGGAAATTCTTGGGTGGGTTCGTCAGGGCTCCAGACACTCAGCTGCCCCGCACCGAAAATTCAGGAAAAAGTTAGTATTTGGCCGAGATACCCTCGATTCTTGTCGGTTCTGACCGTTCTGACCAAGTTGCGGATGAGACCTCAAATTGCAATGCGCGTTCTTCGGAATCGCAGACATTCGGGTCAGACCAGCAGAAAAATTGAGGAATCTCGATTTAGAGACAAGATAGCCAAAAATTCGACATTTTTCAACGTATCTCGGCTATTTATGAACCGATCCTGAAATTCTTGGGTGGGTTCGTCAGGGCTCCAGACACTCAGCTGCCCCGCACCGAAAATTCAGAAAAAAGTTGGTATTTGGCCGAGAAACCCTCGATTCTCGTCGGTTCTGACCGTTCTGACCAAGTTACGGATGAGACGTCGAATTGCAATGCGCGTTCTTCCGAATCGCAGACATTCGGGTCAGACCAGCAGAAAAATTGAGGAATCTTGATTTAGAGACAAGATAGCCAAAAATTCGACATTTTTCAACGTATCTCGGCTATTTATGAACCGATCCTGAAATTCTTGGGTGGGTTCGTCAGGGCTCCAGACACTCAGCTGCCCCGCACCGAAAATTCAGAAAAAAGTTAGTATTTGGCCAAGAAACCCTCGATTCCCGTCGGTTCTGACCGTTCTGACCAAGTTACGGATGAGACGTCGAATTGCAATGCGCGTTCTTCCGAATCGCAGACATTCGGGTCAGACCAGCAGAAAAATTGAGGAATCTTGATTTAGAGACAAGATAGCCAGAAATTCGAAATTTTTCAACGAATCTCGGCTATTCATGAACCGATTCGGAAATTCTTGGGTGGGTTCGTCAGGGCTCCAGACACTCAGCTGCCCCGCACCGAAAATTCAGGAAAAAGTTAGTATTTGGCCGAGATACCCTCGATTCTTGTCGGTTCTGACCGTTCTGACCAAGTTGCGGATGAGACCTCAAATTGCAATGCGCGTTCGTCGGAATCGCAGACATTCGGGTCAGACCAGCAGAAAAATTGAGGAATCTTGATTTAGAGACAAGATAGCCAAAAATTCGACATTTTTCAACGTATCTCGGCTATTTATGAACCGATCCTGAAATTCTTGGGTGGGTTCGTCAGGGCTCCAGACACTCAGCTGCCCCGCACCGAAAATTCAGAAAAAAGTAAGTATTTGGCCAAGAAACCCTCGATTCTCGTCGGTTCTGACCGTTCTGACCAAGTTACGGATGAGACGTCGAATTGCAATGCGCGTTCTTCCGAATCGCAGACATTCGGGTCAGACCAGCAGAAAAATTGAGGAATCTTGATTTAGAGACAAGATAGCCAGAAATTCGAAATTTTTCAACGAATCTCGGCTATTCATGAACCGATTCGGAAATTCTTGGGTGGGTTCGTCAGGGCTCCAGACACTCAGCTGCCCCGCACCGAAAATTCAGGAAAAAGTTAGTATTTGGCCGAGATACCCTCGATTCTTGTCGGTTCTGACCGTTCTGACCAAGTTGCGGATGAGACCTCAAATTGCAATGCGCGTTCGTCGGAATCGCAGACATTCGGGTCAGACCAGCAGAAAAATTGAGGAATCTTGATTTAGAGACAAGATAGCCAAAAATTCGACATTTTTCAACGTATCTCGGCTATTTATGAACCGATCCTGAAATTCTTGGGTGGGTTCGTCAGGGCTCCAGACACTCAGCTGCCCCGCACCGAAAATTCAGAAAAAAGTTAGTATTTGGCCAAGAAACCCTCGATTCTCGTCGGTTCTGACCGTTCTGACCAAGTTACGGATGAGACGTCGAATTGCAATGCGCGTTCTTCCGAATCGCAGACATTCGGGTCAGACCAGCAGAAAAATTGAGGAATCTTGATTTAGAGACAAGATAGCCAGAAATTCGAAATTTTTCAACGAATCTCGGCTATTCATGAACCGATTCGGAAATTCTTGGGTGGGTTCGTCAGGGCTCCAGACACTCAGCTGCCCCGCACCGAAAATTCAGGAAAAAGTTAGTATTTGGCCGAGATACCCTCGATTCTTGTCGGTTCTGACCGTTCTGACCAAGTTGCGGATGAGACCTCAAATTGCAATGCGCGTTCTTCGGAATCGCAGACATTCGGGTCAGACCAGCAGAAAAATTGAGGAATCTTGATTTAGAGACAAGATAGCCAAAAATTCGACATTTTTCAACGTATCTCGGCTATTTATGGACCGATCCTGAAATTCTTGGGTGGGTTCGTCAGGGCTCCAGACACTCAGCTGCCCCGCACCGAAAATTCAGAAAAAAGTTGGTATTTGGCCGAGAAACCCTCGATTCTCGTCGGTTCTGACCGTTCTGACCAAGTTACGGATGAGACGTCGAATTGCAATGCGCGTTCTTCCGAATCGCAGACATTCGGGTCAGACCAGCAGAAAAATTGAGGAATCTTGATTTAGAGACAAGATAGCCAAAAATTCGACATTTTTCAACGTATCTCGGCTATTTATGAACCGATCCTGAAATTCTTGGGTGGGTTCGTCAGGGCTCCAGACACTCAGCTGCCCCGCACCGAAAATTCAGAAAAAAGTTAGTATTTGGCCAAGAAACCCTCGATTCTCGTCGGTTCTGACCGTTCTGACCAAGTAACGGATGAGACGTCGAATTGCAATGCGCGTTCTTCGGAATCGCAGACATTCGGGTCAGACCAGCAGAAAAATTAAGAAATCTTAATTTAGAGACAAGATAGCCAGAAATTCGACATTTTTCAACGAATCTCGGCTATTTATGAACCGATCCTGAAATTCTTGGGTGGGTTCGTCAGGGCTCCAGACACTCAGCTGCCCCGCACCGAAATTTCAGGAAAAAGTTAGTATTTGGCCGAGATACCCTCGATTCTTGTCGGTTCTGACCGTTCTGACCAAGTTGCGGATGAGACTTCAAATTGCAATGCGCGTTCGTCGGAATCGCAGACATTCGGGTCAGACCAGCAGAAAAATTGAGGAATCTTGATTTAGAGACAAGATAGCCAAAAATTCGACATTTTTCAACGTATCTCGGCTATTTATGAACCGATCCTGAAATTCTTGGGTGGGTTCGTCAGGGCTCCAGACACTCAGCTGCCCCGCACCGAAAATTCAGGAAAAAGTTAGTATTTGGCCGAGATACCCTCGATTCTTGTCGGTTCTGACCGTTCTGACCAAGTTGCGGATGAGACCTCAAATTGCAATGCGCGTTCGTCGGAATCGCAGACATTCGGGTCAGACCAGCAGAAAAATTGAGGAATCTTGATTTAGAGACAAGATAGCCAGAAATTCGACATTTTTCAACGAATCTCGGCTATTTATGAACCGATCCGGAAATTCTTGGGTGGGTTCGTCAGGGCTCCAGACACTCAGCTGCCCCGCACCGAAAATTCAGGAAAAAGTTAGTATTTGGCCGAGATACCCTCGATTCTTGTCGGTTCTGACCGTTCTGACCAAGTTGCGGATGAGACCTCAAATTGCAATGCGCGTTCGTCGGAATCGCAGACATTCGGGTCAGACCAGCAGAAAAATTGAGGAATCTTGATTTAGAGACAAGATAGCCAGAAATTCGACATTTTTCAACGAATCTCGGCTATTTATGAACCGATCCGGAAATTCTTGGGTGGGTTCGTCAGGGCTCCAGACACTCAGCTGCCCCGCACCGAAAATTCAGGAAAAAGTTAGTATTTGGCCGAAATACCCTCGATTCTCGTCGGTTCTGACCGTTCTGACCAAGTTGCGGATGAGACCTCAAATTGCAATGTGCGTTCGTCGGAATCGCAGACATTCGGGTCAGACCAGCAGAAAAATTGAGGAATCTTGATTTAGAGTCAAGATAGCCAGAAATTCGACATTTTTCAACGAATCTCGGCTATTTATGAACTGATCCTGAAAATCTTGGGTGGGTTCGACAGGGCTCCAGACACTCAGCTGCCCCGCACCAAAAATTCAGAAAAAAGTTAGTATTTGGCCGAGAAACTCTTGATTTTCGTCGGTTCTGACCGTTCTGACCAAGTTACGGATGAGACGTCGAATTCCAATGCGCGTTCTTCGGAATCGCAGACATTCGGGTCAGACCAGCAGAAAAATTGAGGAATCTTGATTTAGAGACAAGATAGCCAGAAATTCGACATTTTTCAACGAATCTCGGCTATTTATGCACCGATCCTGAAATTCTTGGGTGGGTTCGTCAGGGCTCCAGACACTCAGCTGCCCCGCACCGAAATTTCAGGAAAAAGTTAGTATTTGGCCGAGATACCCTCGATTCTTGTCGGTTCTGACCGTTCTGACCAAGTTGCGGATGAGACTTCAAATTGCAATGCGCGTTCGTCGGAATCGCAGACATTCGGGTCAGACCAGCAGAAAAATTGAGGAATCTTGATTTAGAGACAAGATAGCCAAAAATTCGACATTTTTCAACGTATCTCGGCTATTTATGAACCGATCCTGAAATTCTTGGGTGGGTTCGTCAGGGCTCCAGACACTCAGCTGCCCCGCACCGAAAATTCAGGAAAAAGTTAGTATTTGGCCGAGATACCCTCGATTCTTGTCGGTTCTGACCGTTCTGACCAAGTTGCGGATGAGACCTCAAATTGCAATGCGCGTTCGTCGGAATCGCAGACATTCGGGTCAGACCAGCAGAAAAATTGAGGAATCTTGATTTAGAGACAAGATAGCCAGAAATTCGACATTTTTCAACGAATCTCGGCTATTTATGAACCGATCCGGAAATTCTTGGGTGGGTTCGTCAGGGCTCCAGACACTCAGCTGCCCCGCACCGAAAATTCAGGAAAACGTTAGTATTTGGCCGAGATACCCTCGATTCTTGTCGGTTCTGACCGTTCTGACCAAGTTGCGGATGAGACCTCAAATTGCAATGCGCGTTCGTCGGAATCGCAGACATTCGGGTCAGACCAGCAGAAAAATTGAGGAATCTTGATTTAGAGACAAGATAGCCAGAAATTCGACATTTTTCAACGAATCTCGGCTATTTATGAACCGATCCGGAAATTCTTGGGTGGGTTCGTCAGGGCTCCAGACACTCAGCTGCCCCGCGCCGAAAATTCAGGAAAAAGTTAGTATTTGGCCGAAATACCCTCGATTCTCGTCGGTTCTGACCGTTCTGACCAAGTTGCGGATGAGACCTCAAATTGCAATGTGCGTTCGTCGGAATCGCAGACATTCGGGTCAGACCAGCAGAAAAATTGAGGAATCTTGATTTAGAGTCAAGATAGCCAGAAATTCGACATTTTTCAACGAATCTCGGCTATTTATGAACTGATCCTGAAAATCTTGGGTGGGTTCGACAGGGCTCCAGACACTCAGCTGCCCCGCACCAAAAATTCAGAAAAAAGTTAGTATTTGGCCGAGAAACTCTTGATTTTCGTCGGTTCTGACCGTTCTGACCAAGTTACGGATGAGACGTCGAATTCCAATGCGCGTTCTTCGGAATCGCAGACATTCGGGTCAGACCAGCAGAAAAATTGAGGAATCTTGATTTAGAGACAAGATAGCCAGAAATTCGACATTTTTCAACGAATCTCGGCTATTTATGCACCGATCCTGAAATTCTTGGGTGGGTTCGTCAGGGCTCCAGACACTCAGCTGCCCCGCACCGAAATTTCAGGAAAAAGTTAGTATTTGGCCGAGATACCCTCGATTCTTGTCGGTTCTGACCGTTCTGACCAAGTTGCGGATGAGACTTCAAATTGCAATGCGCGTTCGTCGGAATCGCAGACATTCGGGTCAGACCAGCAGAAAAATTGAGGAATCTTGATTTAGAGACAAGATAGCCAAAAATTCGACATTTTTCAACGTATCTCGGCTATTTATGAACCGATCCTGAAATTCTTGGGTGGGTTCGTCAGGGCTCCAGACACTCAGCTGCCCCGCACCGAAAATTCAGGAAAAAGTTAGTATTTGGCCGAGATACCCTCGATTCTTGTCGGTTCTGACCGTTCTGACCAAGTTGCGGATGAGACCTCAAATTGCAATGCGCGTTCGTCGGAATCGCAGACATTCGGGTCAGACCAGCAGAAAAATTGAGGAATCTTGATTTAGAGACAAGATAGCCAGAAATTCGACATTTTTCAACGAATCTCGGCTATTTATGAACCGATCCGGAAATTCTTGGGTGGGTTCGTCAGGGCTCCAGACACTCAGCTGCCCCGCACCGAAAATTCAGGAAAAAGTTAGTATTTGGCCGAAATACCCTCGATTCTCGTCGGTTCTGACCGTTCTGACCAAGTTGCGGATGAGACCTCAAATTGCAATGTGCGTTCGTCGGAATCGCAGACATTCGGGTCAGACCAGCAGAAAAATTGAGGAATCTTGATTTAGAGTCAAGATAGCCAGAAATTCGACATTTTTCAACGAATCTCGGCTATTTATGAACTGATCCTGAAAATCTTGGGTGGGTTCGACAGGGCTCCAGACACTCAGCTGCCCCGCACCAAAAATTCAGAAAAAAGTTAGTATTTGGCCGAGAAACTCTCGATTTTCGTCGGTTCTGACCGTTCTGACCAAGTTACGGATGAGACGTCGAATTCCAATGCGCGTTCTTCGGAATCGCAGACATTCGGGTCAGACCAGCAGAAAAATTGAGGAATCTTGATTTAGAGACAAGATAGCCAGAAATTCGACATTTTTCAACGAATCTCGGCTATTTATGCACCGATCCTGAAATTCTTGGGTGGGTTGGTCAGGGCTCCAGACACTCAGCTGCCCCGCACCGAAAATTCAGAAAAAAGTTAGTATTTGGCCAAGAAACCCTCGATTCTCGTCGGTTCTGACCGTTCTGACCAAGTAACGGATGAGACGTCGAATTGCAATGCGCGTTCTTCGGAATCGCAGACATTCGGGTCAGACCAGCAGAAAAATTAAGAAATCTTAATTTAGAGACAAGATAGCCAGAAATTCGACATTTTTCAACGAATCTCGGCTATTTATGAACCGATCCTGAAATTCTTGGGTGGGTTCGTCAGGGCTCCAGACACTCAGCTGCCCCGCACCGAAATTTCAGGAAAAAGTTAGTATTTGGCCGAGATACCCTCGATTCTTGTCGGTTCTGACCGTTCTGACCAAGTTGCGGATGAGACTTCAAATTGCAATGCGCGTTCGTCGGAATCGCAGACATTCGGGTCAGACCAGCAGAAAAATTGAGGAATCTTGATTTAGAGACAAGATAGCCAAAAATTCGACATTTTTCAACGTATCTCGGCTATTTATGAACCGATCCTGAAATTCTTGGGTGGGTTCGTCAGGGCTCCAGACACTCAGCTGCCCCGCACCGAAAATTCAGGAAAAAGTTAGTATTTGGCCGAGATACCCTCGATTCTTGTCGGTTCTGACCGTTCTGACCAAGTTGCGGATGAGACCTCAAATTGCAATGCGCGTTCGTCGGAATCGCAGACATTCGGGTCAGACCAGCAGAAAAATTGAGGAATCTTGATTTAGAGACAAGATAGCCAGAAATTCGACATTTTTCAACGAATCTCGGCTATTTATGAACCGATCCGGAAATTCTTGGGTGGGTTCGTCAGGGCTCCAGACACTCAGCTGCCCCGCACCGAAAATTCAGGAAAAAGTTAGTATTTGGCCGAAATACCCTCGATTCTCGTCGGTTCTGACCGTTCTGACCAAGTTGCGGATGAGACCTCAAATTGCAATGTGCGTTCGTCGGAATCGCAGACATTCGGGTCAGACCAGCAGAAAAATTGAGGAATCTTGATTTAGAGTCAAGATAGCCAGAAATTCGACATTTTTCAACGAATCTCGGCTATTTATGAACTGATCCTGAAAATCTTGGGTGGGTTCGACAGGGCTCCAGACACTCAGCTGCCCCGCACCAAAAATTCAGAAAAAAGTTAGTATTTGGCCGAGAAACTCTCGATTTTCGTCGGTTCTGACCGTTCTGACCAAGTTACGGATGAGACGTCGAATTCCAATGCGCGTTCTTCGGAATCGCAGACATTCGGGTCAGACCAGCAGAAAAATTGAGGAATCTTGATTTAGAGACAAGATAGCCAGAAATTCGACATTTTTCAACGAATCTCGGCTATTTATGCACCGATCCTGAAATTCTTGGGTGGGTTGGTCAGGGCTCCAGACACTCAGCTGCCCCGCACCGAAATTTCAGGAAAAAGTTAGTATTTGGCCGAGATACTCTCGATTCTTGTCGGTTCTGACCGTTCTGACCAAGTTGCGGATGAGACCTCAAATTGCAATGCGCGTTCGTCGGAATCGCAGACATTCGGGTCAGACCAGCAGAAAAATTGAGGAATCTTGATTTAGAGACAAGATAGCCAAAAATTCGACATTTTTCAACGTATCTCGGCTATTTATGAACCGATCCTGAAATTCTTGGGTGGGTTCGTCAGGGCTCCAGACACTTAGCTGCCCCGCACCGAAAATTCAGAAAAAAGTTAGTATTTGGCCAAGAAACCCTCGATTCTCGTCGGTTCTGACCGTTCTGACCAAGTTACGGATGAGACGTCGAATTGCAATGCGCGTTCTTCCGAATCGCAGACATTCGGGTCAAACCAGCAGAAAAATTGAGGAATCTTGGTTTAGAGCCAAGATAGCCAGAAATTCGACATTTTTCAACGAATCTTGGCTATTTATGAACCGATCCTGAAATTCTTGTGTGGGTTCGTCAGGGCTCCAGACACTCAGCTGCCCCGCACCGAAAATTCAGAAAAAAGTTAGTATTTGGCCGAGAAACCCTCGATTCTCGTCGGTTCTGACCGTTCTGACCAAGTGACGGATGAGACGTCGAATTGCAATGCGCGTTCTTCGGAATCGCAGACATTCGGGTCAGACCAGCAGAAAAATTGAGGAATCTTGATTTAGAGTCAAGATAGCCAGAAATTCGACATTTTTCAACGAATCTCGGCTATTTATGAACCGATCCTGAAAATCTTGGGTGGGTTCGACAGGGCTCCAGACACTCAGCTGCCCCGCACCGAAAATTCAGAAAAAAGTTAGTATTTGGCCGAGAAACCCTCGATTTTCGTCGGTTTTGACCGTTCTGACCAAGTTACGGATGAGACGTCGAATTGCATTGCGCGTTCTTCGGAATCGCAGACATTCGGGTCAGACCAGCAGAAAAATTGAGGAATCTTGATTTAGAGACAAGATAGCCAGAAATTCGACATTTTTCAACGAATCTCGGCTATTTATGCACCGATCCTGAAATTCTTGGGTGGGTTGGTCAGGGCTCCAGACACTCAGCTGCCCCGCACCGAAATTTCAGGAAAAAGTTAGTATTTGGCCGAGATACTCTCGATTCTTGTCGGTTCTGACCGTTCTGAACAAGTTGCGGATGAGACCTCAAATTGCAATGCGCGTTCGTCGGAATCGCAGACAATCGGGTCAGACCAGCAGAAAAATTGAGGAATCTTGATTTAGAGACAAGATAGCCAAAAATTCGACATTTTTCAACGTATCTCGGCTATTTATGAACCGATCCTGAAATTCTTGGGTGGGTTCGTCAGGGCTCCAGACACTTAGCTGCCCCGCACCGAAAATTCAGAAAAAAGTTAGTATTTGGCCAAGAAACCCTCGATTCTCGTCGGTTCTGACCGTTCTGACCAAGTTACGGATGAGACGTCGAATTGCAATGCGCGTTCTTCCGAATCGCAGACATTCGGGTCAGACCAGCAGAAAAATTGAGGAATCTTGGTTTAGAGCCAAGATAGCCAGAAATTCGACATTTTTCAACGAATCTTGGCTATTTATGAACCGATCCTGAAATTCTTGTGTGGGTTCGTCAGGGCTCCAGACACTCAGCTGCCCCGCACCGAAAATTCAGAAAAAAGTTAGTATTTGGCCGAGAAACCCTCGATTCTCGTCGGTTCTGACCGTTCTGACCAAGTGACGGATGAGACGTCGAATTGCAATGCGCGTTCTTCGGAATCGCAGACATTCGGGTCAGACCAGCAGAAAAATTGAGGAATCTTGATTTAGAGTCAAGATAGCCAGAAATTCGACATTTTTCAACGAATCTCGGCTATTTATGAACCGATCCTGAAAATCTTGGGTGGGTTCGACAGGGCTCCAGACACTCAGCTGCCCCGCACCGAAAATTCAGAAAAAAGTTAGTATTTGGCCGAGAAACCCTCGATTTTCGTCGGTTTTGACCGTTCTGACCAAGTTACGGATGAGACGTCGAATTGCATTGCGCGTTCTTCGGAATCGCAGACATTCGGGTCAGACCAGCAGAAAAATTGAGGAATCTTGATTTAGAGACAAGATAGCCAAAAATTCGACATTTTTCAACGTATCTCGGCTATTTATGAACCGATCCTGAAATTCTTGGGTGGGTTCGACAGAGCTCCAGACACTCAGCTGCCCCGCACCGAAAATTCAGAAAAAAGTTGGTATTTGGCTGAAAAACCTCGATTCTCGTCGGTTCTGACCGTTCTGACCAAGTTACGGATGAGACCTCAAATTGCAATGCGCGTTCGTCAAAATCGCAGACATTCGGGTCAGACCAGCAGAAAAATTGAGAAATCTTTATTTGGGGTCAAAATAGCCAAGAATTCGACATTTTTCAACGGATCTCGGCTATTTATGAACCGATCCTGAAATTCTTGGGTGGGTTCGACAGAAATCCAGACACTCAGCTGCCCCGCACCGAAAATTCAGAAAAAAGTTGGTATTTGGCTGAGAAACCCTTGATTCTCGTCGGTTCTGACCGTTCTGACCAAGTTACGGATCAGACCTCAAATTGCAATGCGCGTTTGTCAGAATCGCAGACATTCAGGTCAGACCAGCAGAAAAATTGAGGAATCTTGATTTGGAGACAAGGTAGCCAGAAATTCGACATTTTTTGACGGATCTCGGCTATTCATGAACAGATCCTGAAATTTTTGGGTGGGTTCGACAGAGCTCCAGACACTCAGCTGCCTCGCACCGAAAATTCAGAAAAAAGTTGGTATTTGGCTGAGAAACCCTCGATTCTCGTCGGTTCTGACCGTTCTGACCAAGTTACGGATGAGACCCCAAATTGCAATGCGCGTTCGTCAAAATCGCAGACATTCGGGTCAGACCAGCAGAAAAATTGAGGAATCTTTATTTGGGGTCAAGATAGCCAAGAATTCGACATTTTTCAACGGATCTCGGCTATTTATGAACCGATCCTGAAATTCTTGGGTGGGTTCGACAGAGCTCCAGACACTCAGCTGCCCCGCACCGAAAATTCAGAAAAAAGTTGGTATTTGGCTGAGAAACCCTCGATTCTCGTCGGTTCTGACCGTTCTGACCAAGTTACGGATGAGACCTCAAATTGCAATGCGCGTTTGTCAAAATCGCAGACATTCGGGTCAGACCAGCAGAAAAATTGAGGAATCTTGATTTGGAGACAAGATAGCCAGAAATTCGACATATTTCAACGGATCTCGGCTATTTATGAACCGATCCTGAAATTCTTGGGTGGGTTCGTCAGGGCTCCAGACACTCAGCTGCCCCGCACTGAAAATTCAGGAAAAAGTTAGTATTTGGCCAAGAAACCCTCGATTCTCGTCGGTTCTGACCGTTCTGACCAAGTTACGGATGAGACGTGGAATTGCAATGCGCGTTCTTCCGAATCGCAGACATTCGGGTCAGACCAGCAGAAAAATTGAGGAATCTTGGTTTAGAGCCAAGATAGCCAGAAATTCGACATTTTTCAACGAATCTTGGCTATTTATGAACCGATCCTGAAATTCTTGTGTGGGTTCGTCAGGGCTCCAGACACTCAGCTGCCCCGCACCGAAAATTCAGAAAAAAGTTAGTATTTGGCCGAGAAACCCTCGATTCTCGTCGGTTCTGACCGTTCTGACCAAGTGACGGATGAGACGTCGAATTGCAATGCGCGTTCTTCGGAATCGCAGACATTCGGGTCAGACCAGCAGAAAAATTGAGGAATCTTGATTTAGAGTCAAGATAGCCAGAAATTCGACATTTTTCAACGAATCTCGGCTATTTATGAACCGATCCTGAAAATCTTGGGTGGGTTCGACAGGGCTCCAGACACTCAGCTGCCCCGCACCGAAAATTCAGAAAAAAGTTAGTATTTGGCCGAGAAACCCTCGATTTTCGTCGGTTTTGACCGTTCTGACCAAGTTACGGATGAGACGTCGAATTGCATTGCGCGTTCTTCGGAATCGCAGACATTCGGGTCAGACCAGCAGAAAAATTGAGGAATCTTGATTTAGAGACAAGATAGCCAAAAATTCGACATTTTTCAACGTATCTCGGCTATTTATGAACCGATCCTGAAATTCTTGGGTGGGTTCGACAGAGCTCCAGACACTCAGCTGCCCCGCACCGAAAATTCAGAAAAAAGTTGGTATTTGGCTGAAAAACCTCGATTCTCGTCGGTTCTGACCGTTCTGACCAAGTTACGGATGAGACCTCAAATTGCAATGCGCGTTCGTCAAAATCGCAGACATTCGGGTCAGACCAGCAGAAAAATTGAGAAATCTTTATTTGGGGTCAAAATAGCCAAGAATTCGACATTTTTCAACGGATCTCGGCTATTTATGAACCGATCCTGAAATTCTTGGGTGGGTTCGACAGAAATCCAGACACTCAGCTGCCCCGCACCGAAAATTCAGAAAAAAGTTGGTATTTGGCTGAGAAACCCTTGATTCTCGTCGGTTCTGACCGTTCTGACCAAGTTACGGATCAGACCTCAAATTGCAATGCGCGTTTGTCAGAATCGCAGACATTCAGGTCAGACCAGCAGAAAAATTGAGGAATCTTGATTTGGAGACAAGGTAGCCAGAAATTCGACATTTTTTGACGGATCTCGGCTATTCATGAACAGATCCTGAAATTTTTGGGTGGGTTCGACAGAGCTGCAGACACTCAGCTGCCTCGCACCGAAAATTCAGAAAAAAGTTGGTATTTGGCTGAGAAACCCTCGATTCTCGTCGGTTCTGACCGTTCTGACCAAGTTACGGATGAGACCTCAAATTGCAATGCGCGTTTGTCAAAATCGCAGACATTCGGGTCAGACCAGCAGAAAAATTGAGGAATCTTGATTTGGAGACAAGATAGCCAGAAATTCGACATATTTCAACGGATCTCGGCTATTTATGAACCGATCCTGAAATTCTTGGGTGGGTTCGTCAGGGCTCCAGACACTCAGCTGCCCCGCACTGAAAATTCAGGAAAAAGTTAGTATTTGGCCAAGAAACCCTCGATTCTCGTCGGTTCTGACCGTTCTGACCAAGTTACGGATGAGACGTCGAATTGCAATGCGCGTTCTTCCGAATCGCAGACATTCGGGTCAGACCAGCAGAAAAATTGAGGAATCTTGGTTTAGAGCCAAGATAGCCAGAAATTCGACATTTTTCAACGAATCTTGGCTATTTATGAACCGATCCTGAAATTCTTGTGTGGGTTCGTCAGGGCTCCAGACACTCAGCTGCCCCGCACCGAAAATTCAGAAAAAAGTTAGTATTTGGCCGAGAAACCCTCGATTCTCGTCGGTTCTGACCGTTCTGACCAAGTGACGGATGAGACGTCGAATTGCAATGCGCGTTCTTCGGAATCGCAGACATTCGGGTCAGACCAGCAGAAAAATTGAGGAATCTTGATTTAGAGTCAAGATAGCCAGAAATTCGACATTTTTCAACGAATCTCGGCTATTTATGAACCGATCCTGAAAATCTTGGGTGGGTTCGACAGGGCTCCAGACACTCAGCTGCCCCGCACCGAAAATTCAGAAAAAAGTTAGTATTTGGCCGAGAAACCCTCGATTTTCGTCGGTTTTGACCGTTCTGACCAAGTTACGGATGAGACGTCGAATTGCATTGCGCGTTCTTCGGAATCGCAGACATTCGGGTCAGACCAGCAGAAAAATTGAGGAATCTTGATTTAGAGACAAGATAGCCAGAAATTCGACATTTTTCAACGAATCTCGGCTATTTATGCACCGATCCTGAAATTCTTGGGTGGGTTGGTCAGGGCTCCAGACACTCAGCTGCCCCGCACCGAAATTTCAGGAAAAAGTTAGTATTTGGCCGAGATACTCTCGATTCTTGTCGGTTCTGACCGTTCTGACCAAGTTGCGGATGAGACCTCAAATTGCAATGCGCGTTCGTCGGAATCGCAGACAATCGGGTCAGACCAGCAGAAAAATTGAGGAATCTTGATTTAGAGACAAGATAGCCAAAAATTCGACATTTTTCAACGTATCTCGGCTATTTATGAACCGATCCTGAAATTCTTGGGTGGGTTCGTCAGGGCTCCAGACACTTAGCTGCCCCGCACCGAAAATTCAGAAAAAAGTTAGTATTTGGCCAAGAAACCCTCGATTCTCGTCGGTTCTGACCGTTCTGACCAAGTTACGGATGAGACGTCGAATTGCAATGCGCGTTCTTCCGAATCGCAGACATTCGGGTCAGACCAGCAGAAAAATTGAGGAATCTTGGTTTAGAGCCAAGATAGCCAGAAATTCGACATTTTTCAACGAATCTTGGCTATTTATGAACCGATCCTGAAATTCTTGTGTGGGTTCGTCAGGGCTCCAGACACTCAGCTGCCCCGCACCGAAAATTCAGAAAAAAGTTAGTATTTGGCCGAGAAACCCTCGATTCTCGTCGGTTCTGACCGTTCTGACCAAGTTACGGATGAGACGTCGAATTGCAATGCGCGTTCTTCGGAATCGCAGACATTCGGGTCAGACCAGCAGAAAAATTGAGGAATCTTGATTTAGAGTCAAGATAGCCAGAAATTCGACATTTTTCAACGAATCTCGGCTATTTATGAACCGATCCTGAAAATCTTGGGTGGGTTCGACAGGGCTCCAGACACTCAGCTGCCCCGCACCGAAAATTCAGAAAAAAGTTAGTATTTGGCCGAGAAACCCTCGATTTTCGTCGGTTTTGACCGTTCTGACCAAGTTACGGATGAGACGTCGAATTGCATTGCGCGTTCTTCGGAATCGCAGACATTCGGGTCAGACCAGCAGAAAAATTGAGGAATCTTGATTTAGAGACAAGATAGCCAAAAATTCGACATTTTTCAACGTATCTCGGCTATTTATGAACCGATCCTGAAATTCTTGGGTGGGTTCGACAGAGCTCCAGACACTCAGCTGCCCCGCACCGAAAATTCAGAAAAAAGTTGGTATTTGGCTGAAAAACCTCGATTCTCGTCGGTTCTGACCGTTCTGACCAAGTTACGGATGAGACCTCAAATTGCAATGCGCGTTCGTCAAAATCGCAGACATTCGGGTCAGACCAGCAGAAAAATTGAGAAATCTTTATTTGGGGTCAAAATAGCCAAGAATTCGACATTTTTCAACGGATCTCGGCTATTTATGAACCGATCCTGAAATTCTTGGGTGGGTTCGACAGAAATCCAGACACTCAGCTGCCCCGCACCGAAAATTCAGAAAAAAGTTGGTATTTGGCTGAGAAACCCTTGATTCTCGTCGGTTCTGACCGTTCTGACCAAGTTACGGATCAGACCTCAAATTGCAATGCGCGTTTGTCAGAATCGCAGACATTCAGGTCAGACCAGCAGAAAAATTGAGGAATCTTGATTTGGAGACAAGGTAGCCAGAAATTCGACATTTTTTGACGGATCTCGGCTATTCATGAACAGATCCTGAAATTTTTGGGTGGGTTCGACAGAGCTCCAGACACTCAGCTGCCTCGCACCGAAAATTCAGAAAAAAGTTGGTATTTGGCTGAGAAACCCTCGATTCTCGTCGGTTCTGACCGTTCTGACCAAGTTACGGATGAGACCCCAAATTGCAATGCGCGTTCGTCAAAATCGCAGACATTCGGGTCAGACCAGCAGAAAAATTGAGGAATCTTTATTTGGGGTCAAGATAGCCAAGAATTCGACATTTTTCAACGGATCTCGGCTATTTATGAACCGATCCTGAAATTCTTGGGTGGGTTCGACAGGGCTCCAGACACTCAGCTGCCCCGCACCGAAAATTCAGAAAAAAGTTAGTATTTGGCCGAGAAACCCTCGATTCTCGTCGGTTCTGACCGTTCTGACCAAGTGACGGATGAGACGTCGAATTGCAATGCGCGTTCTTCGGAATCGCAGACATTCGGGTCAGACCAGCAGAAAAATTGAGGAATCTTGATTTAGAGTCAAGATAGCCAGAAATTCGACATTTTTCAACGAATCTCGGCTATTTATGAACCGATCCTGAAAATCTTGGGTGGGTTCGACAGGGCTCCAGACACTCAGCTGCCCCGCACCGAAAATTCAGAAAAAAGTTAGTATTTGGCCGAGAAACCCTCGATTTTCGTCGGTTTTGACCGTTCTGACCAAGTTACGGATGAGACGTCGAATTGCATTGCGCGTTCTTCGGAATCGCAGACATTCGGGTCAGACCAGCAGAAAAATTGAGGAATCTTGATTTAGAGACAAGATAGCCAAAAATTCGACATTTTTCAACGTATCTCGGCTATTTATGAACCGATCCTGAAATTCTTGGGTGGGTTCGACAGAGCTCCAGACACTCAGCTGCCCCGCACCGAAAATTCAGAAAAAAGTTGGTATTTGGCTGAAAAACCTCGATTCTCGTCGGTTCTGACCGTTCTGACCAAGTTACGGATGAGACCTCAAATTGCAATGCGCGTTCGTCAAAATCGCAGACATTCGGGTCAGACCAGCAGAAAAATTGAGAAATCTTTATTTGGGGTCAAAATAGCCAAGAATTCGACATTTTTCAACGGATCTCGGCTATTTATGAACCGATCCTGAAATTCTTGGGTGGGTTCGACAGAAATCCAGACACTCAGCTGCCCCGCACCGAAAATTCAGAAAAAAGTTGGTATTTGGCTGAGAAACCCTTGATTCTCGTCGGTTCTGACCGTTCTGACCAAGTTACGGATCAGACCTCAAATTGCAATGCGCGTTTGTCAGAATCGCAGACATTCAGGTCAGACCAGCAGAAAAATTGAGGAATCTTGATTTGGAGACAAGGTAGCCAGAAATTCGACATTTTTTGACGGATCTCGGCTATTCATGAACAGATCCTGAAATTTTTGGGTGGGTTCGACAGAGCTCCAGACACTCAGCTGCCTCGCACCGAAAATTCAGAAAAAAGTTGGTATTTGGCTGAGAAACCCTCGATTCTCGTCGGTTCTGACCGTTCTGACCAAGTTACGGATGAGACCCCAAATTGCAATGCGCGTTCGTCAAAATCGCAGACATTCGGGTCAGACCAGCAGAAAAATTGAGGAATCTTTATTTGGGGTCAAGATAGCCAAGAATTCGACATTTTTCAACGGATCTCGGCTATTTATGAACCGATCCTGAAATTCTTGGGTGGGTTCGACAGAGCTCCAGACACTCAGCTGCCCCGCACCGAAAATTCAGAAAAAAGTTGGTATTTGGCTGAGAAACCCTCGATTCTCGTCGGTTCTGACCGTTCTGACCAAGTTACGGATGAGACCTCAAATTGCAATGCGCGTTTGTCAAAATCGCAGACATTCGGGTCAGACCAGCAGAAAAATTGAGGAATCTTGATTTGGAGACAAGATAGCCAGAAATTCGACATATTTCAACGGATCTCGGCTATTTATGAACCGATCCTGAAATTCTTGGGTGGGTTCGTCAGGGCTCCAGACACTCAGCTGCCCCGCACTGAAAATTCAGGAAAAAGTTAGTATTTGGCCAAGAAACCCTCGATTCTCGTCGGTTCTGACCGTTCTGACCAAGTTACGGATGAGACGTCGAATTGCAATGCGCGTTCTTCCGAATCGCAGACATTCGGGTCAGACCAGCAGAAAAATTGAGGAATCTTGGTTTAGAGCCAAGATAGCCAGAAATTCGACATTTTTCAACGAATCTTGGCTATTTATGAACCGATCCTGAAATTCTTGTGTGGGTTCGTCAGGGCTCCAGACACTCAGCTGCCCCGCACCGAAAATTCAGAAAAAAGTTAGTATTTGGCCGAGAAACCCTCGATTCTCGTCGGTTCTGACCGTTCTGACCAAGTGACGGATGAGACGTCGAATTGCAATGCGCGTTCTTCGGAATCGCAGACATTCGGGTCAGACCAGCAGAAAAATTGAGGAATCTTGATTTAGAGTCAAGATAGCCAGAAATTCGACATTTTTCAACGAATCTCGGCTATTTATGAACCGATCCTGAAAATCTTGGGTGGGTTCGACAGGGCTCCAGACACTCAGCTGCCCCGCACCGAAAATTCAGAAAAAAGTTAGTATTTGGCCGAGAAACCCTCGATTTTCGTCGGTTTTGACCGTTCTGACCAAGTTACGGATGAGACGTCGAATTGCATTGCGCGTTCTTCGGAATCGCAGACATTCGGGTCAGACCAGCAGAAAAATTGAGGAATCTTGATTTAGAGACAAGATAGCCAAAAATTCGACATTTTTCAACGTATCTCGGCTATTTATGAACCGATCCTGAAATTCTTGGGTGGGTTCGACAGAGCTCCAGACACTCAGCTGCCCCGCACCGAAAATTCAGAAAAAAGTTGGTATTTGGCTGAAAAACCTCGATTCTCGTCGGTTCTGACCGTTCTGACCAAGTTACGGATGAGACCTCAAATTGCAATGCGCGTTCGTCAAAATCGCAGACATTCGGGTCAGACCAGCAGAAAAATTGAGAAATCTTTATTTGGGGTCAAAATAGCCAAGAATTCGACATTTTTCAACGGATCTCGGCTATTTATGAACCGATCCTGAAATTCTTGGGTGGGTTCGACAGAAATCCAGACACTCAGCTGCCCCGCACCGAAAATTCAGAAAAAAGTTGGTATTTGGCTGAGAAACCCTTGATTCTCGTCGGTTCTGACCGTTCTGACCAAGTTACGGATCAGACCTCAAATTGCAATGCGCGTTTGTCAGAATCGCAGACATTCAGGTCAGACCAGCAGAAAAATTGAGGAATCTTGATTTGGAGACAAGGTAGCCAGAAATTCGACATTTTTTGACGGATCTCGGCTATTCATGAACAGATCCTGAAATTTTTGGGTGGGTTCGACAGAGCTCCAGACACTCAGCTGCCTCGCACCGAAAATTCAGAAAAAAGTTGGTATTTGGCTGAGAAACCCTCGATTCTCGTCGGTTCTGACCGTTCTGACCAAGTTACGGATGAGACCTCAAATTGCAATGCGCGTTTGTCAAAATCGCAGACATTCGGGTCAGACCAGCAGAAAAATTGAGGAATCTTGATTTGGAGACAAGATAGCCAGAAATTCGACATATTTCAACGGATCTCGGCTATTTATGAACCGATCCTGAAATTCTTGGGTGGGTTCGTCAGGGCTCCAGACACTCAGCTGCCCCGCACTGAAAATTCAGGAAAAAGTTAGTATTTGGCCAAGAAACCCTCGATTCTCGTCGGTTCTGACCGTTCTGACCAAGTTACGGATGAGACGTCGAATTGCAATGCGCGTTCTTCCGAATCGCAGACATTCGGGTCAGACCAGCAGAAAAATTGAGGAATCTTGGTTTAGAGCCAAGATAGCCAGAAATTCGACATTTTTCAACGAATCTTGGCTATTTATGAACCGATCCTGAAATTCTTGTGTGGGTTCGTCAGGGCTCCAGACACTCAGCTGCCCCGCACCGAAAATTCAGAAAAAAGTTAGTATTTGGCCGAGAAACCCTCGATTCTCGTCGGTTCTGACCGTTCTGACCAAGTGACGGATGAGACGTCGAATTGCAATGCGCGTTCTTCGGAATCGCAGACATTCGGGTCAGACCAGCAGAAAAATTGAGGAATCTTGATTTAGAGTCAAGATAGCCAGAAATTCGACATTTTTCAACGAATCTCGGCTATTTATGAACCGATCCTGAAAATCTTGGGTGGGTTCGACAGGGCTCCAGACACTCAGCTGCCCCGCACCGAAAATTCAGAAAAAAGTTAGTATTTGGCCGAGAAACCCTCGATTTTCGTCGGTTTTGACCGTTCTGACCAAGTTACGGATGAGACGTCGAATTGCATTGCGCGTTCTTCGGAATCGCAGACATTCGGGTCAGACCAGCAGAAAAATTGAGGAATCTTGATTTAGAGACAAGATAGCCAGAAATTCGACATTTTTCAACGAATCTCGGCTATTTATGCACCGATCCTGAAATTCTTGGGTGGGTTGGTCAGGGCTCCAGACACTCAGCTGCCCCGCACCGAAATTTCAGGAAAAAGTTAGTATTTGGCCGAGATACTCTCGATTCTCGTCGGTTCTGACCGTTCTGACCAAGTTGCGGATGAGACCTCAAATTGCAATGCGCGTTCGTCGGAATCGCAGACAATCGGGTCAGACCAGCAGAAAAATTGAGGAATCTTGATTTAGAGACAAGATAGCCAAAAATTCGACATTTTTCAACGTATCTCGGCTATTTATGAACCGATCCTGAAATTCTTGGGTGGGTTCGTCAGGGCTCCAGACACTTAGCTGCCCCGCACCGAAAATTCAGAAAAAAGTTAGTATTTGGCCAAGAAACCCTCGATTCTCGTCGGTTCTGACCGTTCTGACCAAGTTACGGATGAGACGTCGAATTGCAATGCGCGTTCTTCCGAATCGCAGACATTCGGGTCAGACCAGCAGAAAAATTGAGGAATCTTGATTTAGAGACAAGATAGCCAAAAATTCGACATTTTTCAACGTATCTCGGCTATTTATGAACCGATCCTGAAATTCTTGGGTGGGTTCGACAGAGCTCCAGACACTCAGCTGCCCCGCACCGAAAATTCAGAAAAAAGTTGGTATTTGGCT
Organism: Diprion similis; assembly: GCF_021155765.1. Classification (NCBI taxonomy): domain Eukaryota; kingdom Metazoa; phylum Arthropoda; class Insecta; order Hymenoptera; family Diprionidae; genus Diprion; species Diprion similis. The sequence goes on along the minus strand of NC_060105.1, from coordinate 14,301,332 downwards.
GAAAAACCTCGATTCTCGTCGGTTCTGACCGTTCTGACCAAGTTACGGATGAGACCTCAAATTGCAATGCGCGTTCGTCAAAATCGCAGACATTCGGGTCAGACCAGCAGAAAAATTGAGAAATCTTTATTTGGGGTCAAAATAGCCAAGAATTCGACATTTTTCAACGGATCTCGGCTATTTATGAACCGATCCTGAAATTCTTGGGTGGGTTCGACAGAAATCCAGACACTCAGCTGCCCCGCACCGAAAATTCAGAAAAAAGTTGGTATTTGGCTGAGAAACCCTTGATTCTCGTCGGTTCTGACCGTTCTGACCAAGTTACGGATCAGACCTCAAATTGCAATGCGCGTTTGTCAGAATCGCAGACATTCAGGTCAGACCAGCAGAAAAATTGAGGAATCTTGATTTGGAGACAAGGTAGCCAGAAATTCGACATTTTTTGACGGATCTCGGCTATTCATGAACAGATCCTGAAATTTTTGGGTGGGTTCGACAGAGCTCCAGACACTCAGCTGCCTCGCACCGAAAATTCAGAAAAAAGTTGGTATTTGGCTGAGAAACCCTCGATTCTCGTCGGTTCTGACCGTTCTGACCAAGTTACGGATCAGACCTCAAATTGCAATGCGCGTTTGTCAGAATCGCAGACATTCAGGTCAGACCAGCAGAAAAATTGAGGAATCTTGATTTGGAGACAAGGTAGCCAGAAATTCGACATTTTTTGACGGATCTCGGCTATTCATGAACAGATCCTGAAATTTTTGGGTGGGTTCGACAGAGCTCCAGACACTCAGCTGCCTCGCACCGAAAATTCAGAAAAAAGTTGGTATTTGGCTGAGAAACCCTCGATTCTCGTCGGTTCTGACCGTTCTGACCAAGTTACGGATGAGACCTCAAATTGCAATGCGCGTTTGTCAAAATCGCAGACATTCGGGTCAGACCAGCAGAAAAATTGAGGAATCTTGATTTGGAGACAAGATAGCCAGAAATTCGACATATTTCAACGGATCTCGGCTATTTATGAACCGATCCTGAAATTCTTGGGTGGGTTCGTCAGGGCTCCAGACACTCAGCTGCCCCGCACTGAAAATTCAGGAAAAAGTTAGTATTTGGCCAAGAAACCCTCGATTCTCGTCGGTTCTGACCGTTCTGACCAAGTTACGGATGAGACGTCGAATTGCAATGCGCGTTCTTCCGAATCGCAGACATTCGGGTCAGACCAGCAGAAAAATTGAGGAATCTTGGTTTAGAGCCAAGATAGCCAGAAATTCGACATTTTTCAACGAATCTTGGCTATTTATGAACCGATCCTGAAATTCTTGTGTGGGTTCGTCAGGGCTCCAGACACTCAGCTGCCCCGCACCGAAAATTCAGAAAAAAGTTAGTATTTGGCCGAGAAACCCTCGATTCTCGTCGGTTCTGACCGTTCTGACCAAGTGACGGATGAGACGTCGAATTGCAATGCGCGTTCTTCGGAATCGCAGACATTCGGGTCAGACCAGCAGAAAAATTGAGGAATCTTGATTTAGAGTCAAGATAGCCAGAAATTCGACATTTTTCAACGAATCTCGGCTATTTATGAACCGATCCTGAAAATCTTGGGTGGGTTCGACAGGGCTCCAGACACTCAGCTGCCCCGCACCGAAAATTCAGAAAAAAGTTAGTATTTGGCCGAGAAACCCTCGATTTTCGTCGGTTTTGACCGTTCTGACCAAGTTACGGATGAGACGTCGAATTGCATTGCGCGTTCTTCGGAATCGCAGACATTCGGGTCAGACCAGCAGAAAAATTGAGGAATCTTGATTTAGAGACAAGATAGCCAGAAATTCGACATTTTTCAACGAATCTCGGCTATTTATGCACCGATCCTGAAATTCTTGGGTGGGTTGGTCAGGGCTCCAGACACTCAGCTGCCCCGCACCGAAATTTCAGGAAAAAGTTAGTATTTGGCCGAGATACTCTCGATTCTCGTCGGTTCTGACCGTTCTGACCAAGTTGCGGATGAGACCTCAAATTGCAATGCGCGTTCGTCGGAATCGCAGACAATCGGGTCAGACCAGCAGAAAAATTGAGGAATCTTGATTTAGAGACAAGATAGCCAAAAATTCGACATTTTTCAACGTATCTCGGCTATTTATGAACCGATCCTGAAATTCTTGGGTGGGTTCGTCAGGGCTCCAGACACTTAGCTGCCCCGCACCGAAAATTCAGAAAAAAGTTAGTATTTGGCCAAGAAACCCTCGATTCTCGTCGGTTCTGACCGTTCTGACCAAGTTACGGATGAGACGTCGAATTGCAATGCGCGTTCTTCCGAATCGCAGACATTCGGGTCAGACCAGCAGAAAAATTGAGGAATCTTGATTTAGAGACAAGATAGCCAAAAATTCGACATTTTTCAACGTATCTCGGCTATTTATGAACCGATCCTGAAATTCTTGGGTGGGTTCGACAGAGCTCCAGACACTCAGCTGCCCCGCACCGAAAATTCAGAAAAAAGTTGGTATTTGGCTGAAAAACCTCGATTCTCGTCGGTTCTGACCGTTCTGACCAAGTTACGGATGAGACCTCAAATTGCAATGCGCGTTCGTCAAAATCGCAGACATTCGGGTCAGACCAGCAGAAAAATTGAGAAATCTTTATTTGGGGTCAAAATAGCCAAGAATTCGACATTTTTCAACGGATCTCGGCTATTTATGAACCGATCCTGAAATTCTTGGGTGGGTTCGACAGAAATCCAGACACTCAGCTGCCCCGCACCGAAAATTCAGAAAAAAGTTGGTATTTGGCTGAGAAACCCTTGATTCTCGTCGGTTCTGACCGTTCTGACCAAGTTACGGATCAGACCTCAAATTGCAATGCGCGTTTGTCAGAATCGCAGACATTCAGGTCAGACCAGCAGAAAAATTGAGGAATCTTGATTTGGAGACAAGGTAGCCAGAAATTCGACATTTTTTGACGGATCTCGGCTATTCATGAACAGATCCTGAAATTTTTGGGTGGGTTCGACAGAGCTCCAGACACTCAGCTGCCTCGCACCGAAAATTCAGAAAAAAGTTGGTATTTGGCTGAGAAACCCTCGATTCTCGTCGGTTCTGACCGTTCTGACCAAGTTACGGATGAGACCTCAAATTGCAATGCGCGTTTGTCAAAATCGCAGACATTCGGGTCAGACCAGCAGAAAAATTGAGGAATCTTGATTTGGAGACAAGATAGCCAGAAATTCGACATATTTCAACGGATCTCGGCTATTTATGAACCGATCCTGAAATTCTTGGGTGGGTTCGTCAGGGCTCCAGACACTCAGCTGCCCCGCACTGAAAATTCAGGAAAAAGTTAGTATTTGGCCAAGAAACCCTCGATTCTCGTCGGTTCTGACCGTTCTGACCAAGTTACGGATGAGACGTCGAATTGCAATGCGCGTTCTTCCGAATCGCAGACATTCGGGTCAGACCAGCAGAAAAATTGAGGAATCTTGGTTTAGAGCCAAGATAGCCAGAAATTCGACATTTTTCAACGAATCTTGGCTATTTATGAACCGATCCTGAAATTCTTGTGTGGGTTCGTCAGGGCTCCAGACACTCAGCTGCCCCGCACCGAAAATTCAGAAAAAAGTTAGTATTTGGCCGAGAAACCCTCGATTCTCGTCGGTTCTGACCGTTCTGACCAAGTGACGGATGAGACGTCGAATTGCAATGCGCGTTCTTCGGAATCGCAGACATTCGGGTCAGACCAGCAGAAAAATTGAGGAATCTTGATTTAGAGTCAAGATAGCCAGAAATTCGACATTTTTCAACGAATCTCGGCTATTTATGAACCGATCCTGAAAATCTTGGGTGGGTTCGACAGGGCTCCAGACACTCAGCTGCCCCGCACCGAAAATTCAGAAAAAAGTTAGTATTTGGCCGAGAAACCCTCGATTTTCGTCGGTTTTGACCGTTCTGACCAAGTTACGGATGAGACGTCGAATTGCATTGCGCGTTCTTCGGAATCGCAGACATTCGGGTCAGACCAGCAGAAAAATTGAGGAATCTTGATTTAGAGACAAGATAGCCAGAAATTCGACATTTTTCAACGAATCTCGGCTATTTATGCACCGATCCTGAAATTCTTGGGTGGGTTGGTCAGGGCTCCAGACACTCAGCTGCCCCGCACCGAAATTTCAGGAAAAAGTTAGTATTTGGCCGAGATACTCTCGATTCTCGTCGGTTCTGACCGTTCTGACCAAGTTGCGGATGAGACCTCAAATTGCAATGCGCGTTCGTCGGAATCGCAGACAATCGGGTCAGACCAGCAGAAAAATTGAGGAATCTTGATTTAGAGACAAGATAGCCAAAAATTCGACATTTTTCAACGTATCTCGGCTATTTATGAACCGATCCTGAAATTCTTGGGTGGGTTCGTCAGGGCTCCAGACACTTAGCTGCCCCGCACCGAAAATTCAGAAAAAAGTTAGTATTTGGCCAAGAAACCCTCGATTCTCGTCGGTTCTGACCGTTCTGACCAAGTTACGGATGAGACGTCGAATTGCAATGCGCGTTCTTCCGAATCGCAGACATTCGGGTCAGACCAGCAGAAAAATTGAGGAATCTTGGTTTAGAGCCAAGATAGCCAGAAATTCGACATTTTCCAACGAATCTTGGCTATTTATGAACCGATCCTGAAATTCTTGTGTGGGTTCGTCAGGGCTCCAGACACTCAGCTGCCCCGCACCGAAAATTCAGAAAAAAGTTAGTATTTGGCCGAGAAACCCTCGATTCTCGTCGGTTCTGACCGTTCTGACCAAGTGACGGATGAGACGTCGAATTGCAATGCGCGTTCTTCGGAATCGCAGACATTCGGGTCAGACCAGCAGAAAAATTGAGGAATCTTGATTTAGAGTCAAGATAGCCAGAAATTCGACATTTTTCAACGAATCTCGGCTATTTATGAACCGATCCTGAAAATCTTGGGTGGGTTCGACAGGGCTCCAGACACTCAGCTGCCCCGCACCGAAAATTCAGAAAAAAGTTAGTATTTGGCCGAGAAACCCTCGATTTTCGTCGGTTTTGACCGTTCTGACCAAGTTACGGATGAGACGTCGAATTGCATTGCGCGTTCTTCGGAATCGCAGACATTCGGGTCAGACCAGCAGAAAAATTGAGGAATCTTGATTTAGAGACAAGATAGCCAAAAATTCGACATTTTTCAACGTATCTCGGCTATTTATGAACCGATCCTGAAATTCTTCGGTGGGTTCGACAGAGCTCCAGACACTCAGCTGCCCCGCACCGAAAATTCAGAAAAAAGTTGGTATTTGGCTGAAAAACCTCGATTCTCGTCGGTTCTGACCGTTCTGACCAAGTTACGGATGAGACCTCAAATTGCAATGCGCGTTCGTCAAAATCGCAGACATTCGGGTCAGACCAGCAGAAAAATTGAGAAATCTTTATTTGGGGTCAAAATAGCCAAGAATTCGACATTTTTCAACGGATCTCGGCTATTTATGAACCGATCCTGAAATTCTTGGGTGGGTTCGACAGAAATCCAGACACTCAGCTGCCCCGCACCGAAAATTCAGAAAAAAGTTGGTATTTGGCTGAGAAACCCTTGATTCTCGTCGGTTCTGACCGTTCTGACCAAGTTACGGATCAGACCTCAAATTGCAATGCGCGTTTGTCAGAATCGCAGACATTCAGGTCAGACCAGCAGAAAAATTGAGGAATCTTGATTTGGAGACAAGGTAGCCAGAAATTCGACATTTTTTGACGGATCTCGGCTATTCATGAACAGATCCTGAAATTTTTGGGTGGGTTCGACAGAGCTCCAGACACTCAGCTGCCTCGCACCGAAAATTCAGAAAAAAGTTGGTATTTGGCTGAGAAACCCTCGATTCTCGTCGGTTCTGACCGTTCTGACCAAGTTACGGATGAGACCCCAAATTGCAATGCGCGTTCGTCAAAATCGCAGACATTCGGGTCAGACCAGCAGAAAAATTGAGGAATCTTTATTTGGGGTCGAGATAGCCAAGAATTCGACATTTTTCAACGGATCTCGGCTATTTATGAACCGATCCTGAAATTCTTGGGTGGGTTCGACAGAGCTCCAGACACTCAGCTGCCCCGCACCGAAAATTCAGAAAAAAGTTGGTATTTGGCTGAGAAACCCTCGATTCTCGTCGGTTCTGACCGTTCTGACCAAGTTACGGATGAGACCTCAAATTGCAATGCGCGTTTGTCAAAATCGCAGACATTCGGGTCAGACCAGCAGAAAAATTGAGGAATCTTGATTTGGAGACAAGATAGCCAGAAATTCGACATATTTCAACGGATCTCGGCTATTTATGAACCGATCCTGAAATTCTTGGGTGGGTTCGTCAGGGCTCCAGACACTCAGCTGCCCCGCACTGAAAATTCAGGAAAAAGTTAGTATTTGGCCAAGAAACCCTCGATTCTCGTCGGTTCTGACCGTTCTGACCAAGTTACGGATGAGACGTCGAATTGCAATGCGCGTTCTTCCGAATCGCAGACATTCGGGTCAGACCAGCAGAAAAATTGAGGAATCTTGGTTTAGAGCCAAGATAGCCAGAAATTCGACATTTTTCAACGAATCTTGGCTATTTATGAACCGATCCTGAAATTCTTGTGTGGGTTCGTCAGGGCTCCAGACACTCAGCTGCCCCGCACCGAAAATTCAGAAAAAAGTTAGTATTTGGCCGAGAAACCCTCGATTCTCGTCGGTTCTGACCGTTCTGACCAAGTGACGGATGAGACGTCGAATTGCAATGCGCGTTCTTCGGAATCGCAGACATTCGGGTCAGACCAGCAGAAAAATTGAGGAATCTTGATTTAGAGTCAAGATAGCCAGAAATTCGACATTTTTCAACGAATCTCGGCTATTTATGAACCGATCCTGAAAATCTTGGGTGGGTTCGACAGAGCTCCAGACACTCAGCTGCCTCGCACCGAAAATTCAGAAAAAAGTTGGTATTTGGCTGAGAAACCCTCGATTCTCGTCGGTTCTGACCGTTCTGACCAAGTTACGGATGAGACCTCAAATTGCAATGCGCGTTTGTCAAAATCGCAGACATTCGGGTCAGACCAGCAGAAAAATTGAGGAATCTTGATTTGGAGACAAGATAGCCAGAAATTCGACATATTTCAACGGATCTCGGCTATTTATGAACCGATCCTGAAATTCTTGGGTGGGTTCGTCAGGGCTCCAGACACTCAGCTGCCCCGCACTGAAAATTCAGGAAAAAGTTAGTATTTGGCCAAGAAACCCTCGATTCTCGTCGGTTCTGACCGTTCTGACCAAGTTACGGATGAGACGTCGAATTGCAATGCGCGTTCTTCCGAATCGCAGACATTCGGGTCAGACCAGCAGAAAAATTGAGGAATCTTGGTTTAGAGCCAAGATAGCCAGAAATTCGACATTTTTCAACGAATCTTGGCTATTTATGAACCGATCCTGAAATTCTTGTGTGGGTTCGTCAGGGCTCCAGACACTCAGCTGCCCCGCACCGAAAATTCAGAAAAAAGTTAGTATTTGGCCGAGAAACCCTCGATTCTCGTCGGTTCTGACCGTTCTGACCAAGTGACGGATGAGACGTCGAATTGCAATGCGCGTTCTTCGGAATCGCAGACATTCGGGTCAGACCAGCAGAAAAATTGAGGAATCTTGATTTAGAGTCAAGATAGCCAGAAATTCGACATTTTTCAACGAATCTCGGCTATTTATGAACCGATCCTGAAAATCTTGGGTGGGTTCGACAGGGCTCCAGACACTCAGCTGCCCCGCACCGAAAATTCAGAAAAAAGTTAGTATTTGGCCGAGAAACCCTCGATTTTCGTCGGTTTTGACCGTTCTGACCAAGTTACGGATGAGACGTCGAATTGCATTGCGCGTTCTTCGGAATCGCAGACATTCGGGTCAGACCAGCAGAAAAATTGAGGAATCTTGATTTAGAGACAAGATAGCCAGAAATTCGACATTTTTCAACGAATCTCGGCTATTTATGCACCGATCCTGAAATTCTTGGGTGGGTTGGTCAGGGCTCCAGACACTCAGCTGCCCCGCACCGAAATTTCAGGAAAAAGTTAGTATTTGGCCGAGATACTCTCGATTCTCGTCGGTTCTGACCGTTCTGACCAAGTTGCGGATGAGACCTCAAATTGCAATGCGCGTTCGTCGGAATCGCAGACAATCGGGTCAGACCAGCAGAAAAATTGAGGAATCTTGATTTAGAGACAAGATAGCCAAAAATTCGACATTTTTCAACGTATCTCGGCTATTTATGAACCGATCCTGAAATTCTTGGGTGGGTTCGTCAGGGCTCCAGACACTTAGCTGCCCCGCACCGAAAATTCAGAAAAAAGTTAGTATTTGGCCAAGAAACCCTCGATTCTCGTCGGTTCTGACCGTTCTGACCAAGTTACGGATGAGACGTCGAATTGCAATGCGCGTTCTTCCGAATCGCAGACATTCGGGTCAGACCAGCAGAAAAATTGAGGAATCTTGGTTTAGAGCCAAGATAGCCAGAAATTCGACATTTTTCAACGAATCTTGGCTATTTATGAACCGATCCTGAAATTCTTGTGTGGGTTCGTCAGGGCTCCAGACACTCAGCTGCCCCGCACCGAAAATTCAGAAAAAAGTTAGTATTTGGCCGAGAAACCCTCGATTCTCGTCGGTTCTGACCGTTCTGACCAAGTGACGGATGAGACGTCGAATTGCAATGCGCGTTCTTCGGAATCGCAGACATTCGGGTCAGACCAGCAGAAAAATTGAGGAATCTTGATTTAGAGTCAAGATAGCCAGAAATTCGACATTTTTCAACGAATCTCGGCTATTTATGAACCGATCCTGAAAATCTTGGGTGGGTTCGACAGGGCTCCAGACACTCAGCTGCCCCGCACCGAAAATTCAGAAAAAAGTTAGTATTTGGCCGAGAAACCCTCGATTTTCGTCGGTTTTGACCGTTCTGACCAAGTTACGGATGAGACGTCGAATTGCATTGCGCGTTCTTCGGAATCGCAGACATTCGGGTCAGACCAGCAGAAAAATTGAGGAATCTTGATTTAGAGACAAGATAGCCAAAAATTCGACATTTTTCAACGTATCTCGGCTATTTATGAACCGATCCTGAAATTCTTGGGTGGGTTCGACAGAGCTCCAGACACTCAGCTGCCCCGCACCGAAAATTCAGAAAAAAGTTGGTATTTGGCTGAAAAACCTCGATTCTCGTCGGTTCTGACCGTTCTGACCAAGTTACGGATGAGACCTCAAATTGCAATGCGCGTTCGTCAAAATCGCAGACATTCGGGTCAGACCAGCAGAAAAATTGAGAAATCTTTATTTGGGGTCAAAATAGCCAAGAATTCGACATTTTTCAACGGATCTCGGCTATTTATGAACCGATCCTGAAATTCTTGGGTGGGTTCGACAGAAATCCAGACACTCAGCTGCCCCGCACCGAAAATTCAGAAAAAAGTTGGTATTTGGCTGAGAAACCCTTGATTCTCGTCGGTTCTGACCGTTCTGACCAAGTTACGGATCAGACCTCAAATTGCAATGCGCGTTTGTCAGAATCGCAGACATTCAGGTCAGACCAGCAGAAAAATTGAGGAATCTTGATTTGGAGACAAGGTAGCCAGAAATTCGACATTTTTTGACGGATCTCGGCTATTCATGAACCGATCCTGAAATTCTTGGGTGGGTTCGACAGAGCTCCAGACACTCAGCTGCCCCGCACCGAAAATTCAGAAAAAAGTTGGTATTTGGCTGAAAAACCTCGATTCTCGTCGGTTCTGACCGTTCTGACCAAGTTACGGATGAGACCTCAAATTGCAATGCGCGTTCGTCAAAATCGCAGACATTCGGGTCAGACCAGCAGAAAAATTGAGAAATCTTTATTTGGGGTCAAAATAGCCAAGAATTCGACATTTTTCAACGGATCTCGGCTATTTATGAACCGATCCTGAAATTCTTGGGTGGGTTCGACAGAAATCCAGACACTCAGCTGCCCCGCACCGAAAATTCAGAAAAAAGTTGGTATTTGGCTGAGAAACCCTTGATTCTCGTCGGTTCTGACCGTTCTGACCAAGTTACGGATCAGACCTCAAATTGCAATGCGCGTTTGTCAGAATCGCAGACATTCAGGTCAGACCAGCAGAAAAATTGAGGAATCTTGATTTGGAGACAAGGTAGCCAGAAATTCGACATTTTTTGACGGATCTCGGCTATTCATGAACAGATCCTGAAATTTTTGGGTGGGTTCGACAGAGCTCCAGACACTCAGCTGCCTCGCACCGAAAATTCAGAAAAAAGTTGGTATTTGGCTGAGAAACCCTCGATTCTCGTCGGTTCTGACCGTTCTGACCAAGTTACGGATGAGACCTCAAATTGCAATGCGCGTTTGTCAAAATCGCAGACATTCGGGTCAGACCAGCAGAAAAATTGAGGAATCTTGATTTGGAGACAAGATAGCCAGAAATTCGACATATTTCAACGGATCTCGGCTATTTATGAACCGATCCTGAAATTCTTGGGTGGGTTCGTCAGGGCTCCAGACACTCAGCTGCCCCGCACTGAAAATTCAGGAAAAAGTTAGTATTTGGCCAAGAAACCCTCGATTCTCGTCGGTTCTGACCGTTCTGACCAAGTTACGGATGAGACGTCGAATTGCAATGCGCGTTCTTCCGAATCGCAGACATTCGGGTCAGACCAGCAGAAAAATTGAGGAATCTTGGTTTAGAGCCAAGATAGCCAGAAATTCGACATTTTTCAACGAATCTTGGCTATTTATGAACCGATCCTGAAATTCTTGTGTGGGTTCGTCAGGGCTCCAGACACTCAGCTGCCCCGCACCGAAAATTCAGAAAAAAGTTAGTATTTGGCCGAGAAACCCTCGATTCTCGTCGGTTCTGACCGTTCTGACCAAGTGACGGATGAGACGTCGAATTGCAATGCGCGTTCTTCGGAATCGCAGACATTCGGGTCAGACCAGCAGAAAAATTGAGGAATCTTGATTTAGAGTCAAGATAGCCAGAAATTCGACATTTTTCAACGAATCTCGGCTATTTATGAACCGATCCTGAAAATCTTGGGTGGGTTCGACAGGGCTCCAGACACTCAGCTGCCCCGCACCGAAAATTCAGAAAAAAGTTAGTATTTGGCCGAGAAACCCTCGATTTTCGTCGGTTTTGACCGTTCTGACCAAGTTACGGATGAGACGTCGAATTGCATTGCGCGTTCTTCGGAATCGCAGACATTCGGGTCAGACCAGCAGAAAAATTGAGGAATCTTGATTTAGAGACAAGATAGCCAGAAATTCGACATTTTTCAACGAATCTTGGCTATTTATGAACCGATCCTGAAATTCTTGTGTGGGTTCGTCAGGGCTCCAGACACTCAGCTGCCCCGCACCGAAAATTCAGAAAAAAGTTAGTATTTGGCCGAGAAACCCTCGATTCTCGTCGGTTCTGACCGTTCTGACCAAGTGACGGATGAGACGTCGAATTGCAATGCGCGTTCTTCGGAATCGCAGACATTCGGGTCAGACCAGCAGAAAAATTGAGGAATCTTGATTTAGAGTCAAGATAGCCAGAAATTCGACATTTTTCAACGAATCTCGGCTATTTATGAACCGATCCTGAAAATCTTGGGTGGGTTCGACAGGGCTCCAGACACTCAGCTGCCCCGCACCGAAAATTCAGAAAAAAGTTAGTATTTGGCCGAGAAACCCTCGATTTTCGTCGGTTTTGACCGTTCTGACCAAGTTACGGATGAGACGTCGAATTGCATTGCGCGTTCTTCGGAATCGCAGACATTCGGGTCAGACCAGCAGAAAAATTGAGGAATCTTGATTTAGAGACAAGATAGCCAGAAATTCGACATTTTTCAACGAATCTCGGCTATTTATGCACCGATCCTGAAATTCTTGGGTGGGTTGGTCAGGGCTCCAGACACTCAGCTGCCCCGCACCGAAATTTCAGGAAAAAGTTAGTATTTGGCCGAGATACTCTCGATTCTTGTCGGTTCTGACCGTTCTGACCAAGTTGCGGATGAGACCTCAAATTGCAATGCGCGTTCGTCGGAATCGCAGACAATCGGGTCAGACCAGCAGAAAAATTGAGGAATCTTGATTTAGAGACAAGATAGCCAAAAATTCGACATTTTTCAACGTATCTCGGCTATTTATGAACCGATCCTGAAATTCTTGGGTGGGTTCGTCAGGGCTCCAGACACTTAGCTGCCCCGCACCGAAAATTCAGAAAAAAGTTAGTATTTGGCCAAGAAACCCTCGATTCTCGTCGGTTCTGACCGTTCTGACCAAGTTACGGATGAGACGTCGAATTGCAATGCGCGTTCTTCCGAATCGCAGACATTCGGGTCAGACCAGCAGAAAAATTGAGGAATCTTGGTTTAGAGCCAAGATAGCCAGAAATTCGACATTTTTCAACGAATCTTGGCTATTTATGAACCGATCCTGAAATTCTTGTGTGGGTTCGTCAGGGCTCCAGACACTCAGCTGCCCCGCACCGAAAATTCAGAAAAAAGTTAGTATTTGGCCGAGAAACCCTCGATTCTCGTCGGTTCTGACCGTTCTGACCAAGTGACGGATGAGACGTCGAATTGCAATGCGCGTTCTTCGGAATCGCAGACATTCGGGTCAGACCAGCAGAAAAATTGAGGAATCTTGATTTAGAGTCAAGATAGCCAGAAATTCGACATTTTTCAACGAATCTCGGCTATTTATGAACCGATCCTGAAAATCTTGGGTGGGTTCGACAGGGCTCCAGACACTCAGCTGCCCCGCACCGAAAATTCAGAAAAAAGTTAGTATTTGGCCGAGAAACCCTCGATTTTCGTCGGTTTTGACCGTTCTGACCAAGTTACGGATGAGACGTCGAATTGCATTGCGCGTTCTTCGGAATCGCAGACATTCGGGTCAGACCAGCAGAAAAATTGAGGAATCTTGATTTAGAGACAAGATAGCCAGAAATTCGACATTTTTCAACGAATCTCGGCTATTTATGAACCGATCCTGAAATTCTTGGGTGGGTTCGACAGAGCTCCAGACACTCAGCTGCCCCGCACCGAAAATTCAGAAAAAAGTTGGTATTTGGCTGAAAAACCTCGATTCTCGTCGGTTCTGACCGTTCTGACCAAGTTACGGATGAGACCTCAAATTGCAATGCGCGTTCGTCAAAATCGCAGACATTCGGGTCAGACCAGCAGAAAAATTGAGAAATCTTTATTTGGGGTCAAAATAGCCAAGAATTCGACATTTTTCAACGGATCTCGGCTATTTATGAACCGATCCTGAAATTCTTGGGTGGGTTCGACAGAAATCCAGACACTCAGCTGCCCCGCACCGAAAATTCAGAAAAAAGTTGGTATTTGGCTGAGAAACCCTTGATTCTCGTCGGTTCTGACCGTTCTGACCAAGTTACGGATCAGACCTCAAATTGCAATGCGCGTTTGTCAGAATCGCAGACATTCAGGTCAGACCAGCAGAAAAATTGAGGAATCTTGATTTGGAGACAAGGTAGCCAGAAATTCGACATTTTTTGACGGATCTCGGCTATTCATGAACAGATCCTGAAATTTTTGGGTGGGTTCGACAGAGCTCCAGACACTCAGCTGCCTCGCACCGAAAATTCAGAAAAAAGTTGGTATTTGGCTGAGAAACCCTCGATTCTCGTCGGTTCTGACCGTTCTGACCAAGTTACGGATGAGACCTCAAATTGCAATGCGCGTTTGTCAAAATCGCAGACATTCGGGTCAGACCAGCAGAAAAATTGAGGAATCTTGATTTGGAGACAAGATAGCCAGAAATTCGACATATTTCAACGGATCTCGGCTATTTATGAACCGATCCTGAAATTCTTGGGTGGGTTCGTCAGGGCTCCAGACACTCAGCTGCCCCGCACTGAAAATTCAGGAAAAAGTTAGTATTTGGCCAAGAAACCCTCGATTCTCGTCGGTTCTGACCGTTCTGACCAAGTTACGGATGAGACGTCGAATTGCAATGCGCGTTCTTCCGAATCGCAGACATTCGGGTCAGACCAGCAGAAAAATTGAGGAATCTTGGTTTAGAGCCAAGATAGCCAGAAATTCGACATTTTTCAACGAATCTTGGCTATTTATGAACCGATCCTGAAATTCTTGTGTGGGTTCGTCAGGGCTCCAGACACTCAGCTGCCCCGCACCGAAAATTCAGAAAAAAGTTAGTATTTGGCCGAGAAACCCTCGATTCTCGTCGGTTCTGACCGTTCTGACCAAGTGACGGATGAGACGTCGAATTGCAATGCGCGTTCTTCGGAATCGCAGACATTCGGGTCAGACCAGCAGAAAAATTGAGGAATCTTGATTTAGAGTCAAGATAGCCAGAAATTCGACATTTTTCAACGAATCTCGGCTATTTATGAACCGATCCTGAAAATCTTGGGTGGGTTCGACAGGGCTCCAGACACTCAGCTGCCCCGCACCGAAAATTCAGAAAAAAGTTAGTATTTGGCCGAGAAACCCTCGATTTTCGTCGGTTTTGACCGTTCTGACCAAGTTACGGATGAGACGTCGAATTGCATTGCGCGTTCTTCGGAATCGCAGACATTCGGGTCAGACCAGCAGAAAAATTGAGGAATCTTGATTTAGAGACAAGATAGCCAGAAATTCGACATTTTTCAACGAATCTCGGCTATTTATGAACCGATCCTGAAATTCTTGGGTGGGTTGGTCAGGGCTCCAGACACTCAGCTGCCCCGCACCGAAATTTCAGGAAAAAGTTAGTATTTGGCCGAGATACCCTCGATTCTTGTCGGTTCTGACCGTTCTGACCAAGTTGCGGATGAGACCTCAAATTGCAATGCGCGTTCGTCGGAATCGCAGACATTCGCGTCAGACCAGCAGAAAAATTGAGGAATCTTGATTTAGAGACAAGATAGCCAAAAATTCGACATTTTTCAACGTATCTCGGCTATTTATGAACCGATCCTGAAATTCTTGGGTGGGTTCGGCAGGGCTCCAGACACTCAGCTGCCCCGCACCGAAAATTCAGAAAAAAGTTAGTATTTGGCCGAGATACCCTCGATTCTCGTCGGTTCTGACCGTTCTGACCAAGTTACGGATGAGACGTCGAATTGCAATGCGCGTTCTTCGGAATCGCAGACATTCGGGTCAGACCAGCAGAAAAATTGAGGAATCTTGATTCAGAGACAAGATAGCCAGAAATTCGACATTTTTCAACGAATCTCGGCTATTTATGAACCGATCCTGAAAATCTTGGGTGGGTTCGACAGGGCTCCAGACACTCAGCTGCCCCGCACCGAAAATTCAGAAAAAAGTTAGTATTTGGCCGAGAAACCCTCGATTTTCGTCGGTTTTGACCGTTCTGACCAAGTTACGGATGAGACGTCGAATTGCATTGCGCGTTCTTCGGAATCGCAGACATTCGGGTCAGACCAGCAGAAAAATTGAGGAATCTTGATTTAGAGACAAGATAGCCAGAAATTCGACATTTTTCAACGAATCTTGGCTATTTATGAACCGATCCTGAAATTCTTGTGTGGGTTCGTCAGGGCTCCAGACACTCAGCTGCCCCGCACCGAAAATTCAGAAAAAAGTTAGTATTTGGCCGAGAAACCCTCGATTCTCGTCGGTTCTGACCGTTCTGACCAAGTGACGGATGAGACGTCGAATTGCAATGCGCGTTCTTCGGAATCGCAGACATTCGGGTCAGACCAGCAGAAAAATTGAGGAATCTTGATTTAGAGTCAAGATAGCCAGAAATTCGACATTTTTCAACGAATCTCGGCTATTTATGAACCGATCCTGAAAATCTTGGGTGGGTTCGACAGGGCTCCAGACACTCAGCTGCCCCGCACCGAAAATTCAGAAAAAAGTTAGTATTTGGCCGAGAAACCCTCGATTTTCGTCGGTTTTGACCGTTCTGACCAAGTTACGGATGAGACGTCGAATTGCATTGCGCGTTCTTCGGAATCGCAGACATTCGGGTCAGACCAGCAGAAAAATTGAGGAATCTTGATTTAGAGACAAGATAGCCAGAAATTCGACATTTTTCAACGAATCTCGGCTATTTATGCACCGATCCTGAAATTCTTGGGTGGGTTGGTCAGGGCTCCAGACACTCAGCTGCCCCGCACCGAAATTTCAGGAAAAAGTTAGTATTTGGCCGAGATACTCTCGATTCTTGTCGGTTCTGACCGTTCTGACCAAGTTGCGGATGAGACCTCAAATTGCAATGCGCGTTCGTCGGAATCGCAGACAATCGGGTCAGACCAGCAGAAAAATTGAGGAATCTTGATTTAGAGACAAGATAGCCAAAAATTCGACATTTTTCAACGTATCTCGGCTATTTATGAACCGATCCTGAAATTCTTGGGTGGGTTCGTCAGGGCTCCAGACACTTAGCTGCCCCGCACCGAAAATTCAGAAAAAAGTTAGTATTTGGCCAAGAAACCCTCGATTCTCGTCGGTTCTGACCGTTCTGACCAAGTTACGGATGAGACGTCGAATTGCAATGCGCGTTCTTCCGAATCGCAGACATTCGGGTCAGACCAGCAGAAAAATTGAGGAATCTTGGTTTAGAGCCAAGATAGCCAGAAATTCGACATTTTTCAACGAATCTTGGCTATTTATGAACCGATCCTGAAATTCTTGTGTGGGTTCGTCAGGGCTCCAGACACTCAGCTGCCCCGCACCGAAAATTCAGAAAAAAGTTAGTATTTGGCCGAGAAACCCTCGATTCTCGTCGGTTCTGACCGTTCTGACCAAGTGACGGATGAGACGTCGAATTGCAATGCGCGTTCTTCGGAATCGCAGACATTCGGGTCAGACCAGCAGAAAAATTGAGGAATCTTGATTTAGAGTCAAGATAGCCAGAAATTCGACATTTTTCAACGAATCTCGGCTATTTATGAACCGATCCTGAAAATCTTGGGTGGGTTCGACAGGGCTCCAGACACTCAGCTGCCCCGCACCGAAAATTCAGAAAAAAGTTAGTATTTGGCCGAGAAACCCTCGATTTTCGTCGGTTTTGACCGTTCTGACCAAGTTACGGATGAGACGTCGAATTGCATTGCGCGTTCTTCGGAATCGCAGACATTCGGGTCAGACCAGCAGAAAAATTGAGGAATCTTGATTTAGAGACAAGATAGCCAGAAATTCGACATTTTTCAACGAATCTCGGCTATTTATGAACCGATCCTGAAATTCTTGGGTGGGTTCGACAGAGCTCCAGACACTCAGCTGCCCCGCACCGAAAATTCAGAAAAAAGTTGGTATTTGGCTGAAAAACCTCGATTCTCGTCGGTTCTGACCGTTCTGACCAAGTTACGGATGAGACCTCAAATTGCAATGCGCGTTCGTCAAAATCGCAGACATTCGGGTCAGACCAGCAGAAAAATTGAGAAATCTTTATTTGGGGTCAAAATAGCCAAGAATTCGACATTTTTCAACGGATCTCGGCTATTTATGAACCGATCCTGAAATTCTTGGGTGGGTTCGACAGAAATCCAGACACTCAGCTGCCCCGCACCGAAAATTCAGAAAAAAGTTGGTATTTGGCTGAGAAACCCTTGATTCTCGTCGGTTCTGACCGTTCTGACCAAGTTACGGATCAGACCTCAAATTGCAATGCGCGTTTGTCAGAATCGCAGACATTCAGGTCAGACCAGCAGAAAAATTGAGGAATCTTGATTTGGAGACAAGGTAGCCAGAAATTCGACATTTTTTGACGGATCTCGGCTATTCATGAACAGATCCTGAAATTTTTGGGTGGGTTCGACAGAGCTCCAGACACTCAGCTGCCTCGCACCGAAAATTCAGAAAAAAGTTGGTATTTGGCTGAGAAACCCTCGATTCTCGTCGGTTCTGACCGTTCTGACCAAGTTACGGATGAGACCTCAAATTGCAATGCGCGTTTGTCAAAATCGCAGACATTCGGGTCAGACCAGCAGAAAAATTGAGGAATCTTGATTTGGAGACAAGATAGCCAGAAATTCGACATATTTCAACGGATCTCGGCTATTTATGAACCGATCCTGAAATTCTTGGGTGGGTTCGTCAGGGCTCCAGACACTCAGCTGCCCCGCACTGAAAATTCAGGAAAAAGTTAGTATTTGGCCAAGAAACCCTCGATTCTCGTCGGTTCTGACCGTTCTGACCAAGTTACGGATGAGACGTCGAATTGCAATGCGCGTTCTTCCGAATCGCAGACATTCGGGTCAGACCAGCAGAAAAATTGAGGAATCTTGGTTTAGAGCCAAGATAGCCAGAAATTCGACATTTTTCAACGAATCTTGGCTATTTATGAACCGATCCTGAAATTCTTGTGTGGGTTCGTCAGGGCTCCAGACACTCAGCTGCCCCGCACCGAAAATTCAGAAAAAAGTTAGTATTTGGCCGAGAAACCCTCGATTCTCGTCGGTTCTGACCGTTCTGACCAAGTGACGGATGAGACGTCGAATTGCAATGCGCGTTCTTCGGAATCGCAGACATTCGGGTCAGACCAGCAGAAAAATTGAGGAATCTTGATTTAGAGTCAAGATAGCCAGAAATTCGACATTTTTCAACGAATCTCGGCTATTTATGAACCGATCCTGAAAATCTTGGGTGGGTTCGACAGGGCTCCAGACACTCAGCTGCCCCGCACCGAAAATTCAGAAAAAAGTTAGTATTTGGCCGAGAAACCCTCGATTTTCGTCGGTTTTGACCGTTCTGACCAAGTTACGGATGAGACGTCGAATTGCATTGCGCGTTCTTCGGAATCGCAGACATTCGGGTCAGACCAGCAGAAAAATTGAGGAATCTTGATTTAGAGACAAGATAGCCAGAAATTCGACATTTTTCAACGAATCTCGGCTATTTATGAACCGATCCTGAAATTCTTGGGTGGGTTGGTCAGGGCTCCAGACACTCAGCTGCCCCGCACCGAAATTTCAGGAAAAAGTTAGTATTTGGCCGAGATACCCTCGATTCTTGTCGGTTCTGACCGTTCTGACCAAGTTGCGGATGAGACCTCAAATTGCAATGCGCGTTCGTCGGAATCGCAGACATTCGCGTCAGACCAGCAGAAAAATTGAGGAATCTTGATTTAGAGACAAGATAGCCAAAAATTCGACATTTTTCAACGTATCTCGGCTATTTATGAACCGATCCTGAAATTCTTGGGTGGGTTCGGCAGGGCTCCAGACACTCAGCTGCCCCGCACCGAAAATTCAGAAAAAAGTTAGTATTTGGCCGAGATACCCTCGATTCTCGTCGGTTCTGACCGTTCTGACCAAGTTACGGATGAGACGTCGAATTGCAATGCGCGTTCTTCGGAATCGCAGACATTCGGGTCAGACCAGCAGAAAAATTGAGGAATCTTGATTCAGAGACAAGATAGCCAGAAATTCGACATTTTTCAACGAATCTCGGCTATTTATGAACCGATCCTGAAATTCTTGGGTGGGTTCGTCAGGGCTCCAGACACTCAGCTGCCCCGCACCGAAATTTCAGGAAAAAGTTAGTATTTGGCCGAGATACCCTCGATTCTTGTCGGTTCTGACCGTTCTGACCAAGTTGCGGATGAGACTTCGAATTGCAATGCGCGTTCGTCGGAATCGCAGACATTCGGGTCAGACCAGCAGAAAAATTGAGGAATCTTGATTTAGAGACAAGATAGCCAAAAATTCGACATTTTTCAACGTATCTCGGCTATTTATGAACCGATCCTGAAATGCTTGGGTGGGTTCGTCAGGGCTCCAGACACTCAGCTGCCCCGCACCGAAAATTCAGGAAAAAGTTAGTATTTGGCCGAGATACCCTCGATTCTTGTCGGTTCTGACCGTTCTGACCAACTTGCGGATGAGACCTCAAATTGCAATGCGCGTTCGTCGGAATCGCAGACATTCGGGTCAGACCAGCAGAAAAATTGAGGAATCTTGATTTAGAGACAAGATAGCCAAAAATCCGACATTTTTCAACGTATCTCGGCTATTTATGAACCGATCCTGAAATTCTTGGGTGGGTTCGTCAGGGCTCCAGACACTCAGCTGCCCCGCACCGAAAATTCAGAAAAAAGTTAGTATTTGGCCGAGAAACCCTCGATCCTCGTCGGTTCTGACCGTTCTGACCAAGTTACGGATGAGAGGTCGAATTGCAATGCGCGTTCTTCCGAATCGCAGACATTCGGGTCAGACCAGCAGAAAAGTTGAGGAATCTTGATTTAGAGACAAGATAGCCAGAAATTCGACATTTTTCAACGAATCTCGGCTATTTATGAACCGATCCGGAAATTCTTGGGTGGGTTCGTCAGGGCTCCAGACACTCAGCTGCCCCGCACCGAAAATTCAGGAAAAAGTTAGTATTTGGCCGAAATACCCTCGATTCTCGTCGGTTCTGACCGTTCTGACCAAGTTGCGGATGAGACCTCAAATTGCAATGTGCGTTCGTCGGAATCGCAGACATTCGGGTCAGACCAGCAGAAAAATTGAGGAATCTTGATTTAGAGTCAAGATAGCCAGAAATTCGACATTTTTCAACGAATCTCGGCTATTTATGAACTGATCCTGAAAATCTTGGGTGGGTTCGACAGGGCTCCAGACACTCAGCTGCCCCGCACCAAAAATTCAGAAAAAAGTTAGTATTTGGCCGAGAAACCCTCGATTTTCGTCGGTTCTGACCGTTCTGACCAAGTTACGGATGAGACGTCGAATTCCAATGCGCGTTCTTCGGAATCGCAGACATTCGGGTCAGACCAGCAGAAAAATTGAGGAATCTTGATTTAGAGACAAGATAGCCAGAAATTCGACATTTTTCAACGAATCTCGGCTATTTATGAACCGATCCTGAAATTCTTGGGTGGGTTGGTCAGGGCTCCAGACACTCAGCTGCCCCGCACCGAAATTTCAGGAAAAAGTGAGTATTTGGCCGAGATACCCTCGATTCTTGTCGGTTCTGACCGTTCTGACCAAGTCGCGGATGAGACCTCAAATTGCAATGCGCGTTCGTCGGAATCGCAGACATTCGGGTCAGACCAGCAGAAAATCTGAGGAATCTTGATTTAGAGACAAGATAGCCAAAAATTCGACATTTTTCAACGTATCTCGGCTATTTATGAACCGATCCTGAAATTCTTGGGTGGGTTCGTCAGGGCTCCAGACACTCAGCTGCCCCGCACCGAAAATTCAGAAAAAAGTTAGTATTTGGCCAAGAAACCCTCGATTCTCGTCGGTTCTGACCGTTCTGACCAAGTTACGGATGAGACGTCGAATTGCAATGCGCGTTCTTCCGAATCGCAGACATTCGGGTCAGACCAGCAGAAAAATTGAGGAATCTTGGTTTAGAGCCAAGATAGCCAGAAATTCGACATTTTTCAACGAATCTTGGCTATTTATGAACCGATCCTGAAATTCTTGTGTGGGTTCGTCAGGGCTCCAGACACTCAGCTGCCCCGCACCGAAAATTCAGAAAAAAGTTAGTATTTGGCCGAGAAACCCTCGATTCTCGTCGGTTCTGACCGTTCTGACCAAGTGACGGATGAGACGTCGAATTGCAATGCGCGTTCTTCGGAATCGCAGACATTCGGGTCAGACCAGCAGAAAAATTGAGGAATCTTGATTTAGAGTCAAGATAGCCAGAAATTCGACATTTTTCAACGAATCTCGGCTATTTATGAACCGATCCTGAAAATCTTGGGTGGGTTCGACAGGGCTCCAGACACTCAGCTGCCCCGCACCGAAAATTCAGAAAAAAGTTAGTATTTGGCCGAGAAACCCTCGATTTTCGTCGGTTTTGACCGTTCTGACCAAGTTACGGATGAGACGTCGAATTGCATTGCGCGTTCTTCGGAATCGCAGACATTCGGGTCAGACCAGCAGAAAAATTGAGGAATCTTGATTTAGAGACAAGATAGCCAGAAATTCGACATTTTTCAACGAATCTTGGCTATTTATGAACCGATCCTGAAATTCTTGTGTGGGTTCGTCAGGGCTCCAGACACTCAGCTGCCCCGCACCGAAAATTCAGAAAAAAGTTAGTATTTGGCCGAGAAACCCTCGATTCTCGTCGGTTCTGACCGTTCTGACCAAGTGACGGATGAGACGTCGAATTGCAATGCGCGTTCTTCGGAATCGCAGACATTCGGGTCAGACCAGCAGAAAAATTGAGGAATCTTGATTTAGAGTCAAGATAGCCAGAAATTCGACATTTTTCAACGAATCTCGGCTATTTATGAACCGATCCTGAAAATCTTGGGTGGGTTCGACAGGGCTCCAGACACTCAGCTGCCCCGCACCGAAAATTCAGAAAAAAGTTAGTATTTGGCCGAGAAACCCTCGATTTTCGTCGGTTTTGACCGTTCTGACCAAGTTACGGATGAGACGTCGAATTGCATTGCGCGTTCTTCGGAATCGCAGACATTCGGGTCAGACCAGCAGAAAAATTGAGGAATCTTGATTTAGAGACAAGATAGCCAGAAATTCGACATTTTTCAACGAATCTCGGCTATTTATGCACCGATCCTGAAATTCTTGGGTGGGTTGGTCAGGGCTCCAGACACTCAGCTGCCCCGCACCGAAATTTCAGGAAAAAGTTAGTATTTGGCCGAGATACTCTCGATTCTTGTCGGTTCTGACCGTTCTGACCAAGTTGCGGATGAGACCTCAAATTGCAATGCGCGTTCGTCGGAATCGCAGACAATCGGGTCAGACCAGCAGAAAAATTGAGGAATCTTGATTTAGAGACAAGATAGCCAAAAATTCGACATTTTTCAACGTATCTCGGCTATTTATGAACCGATCCTGAAATTCTTGGGTGGGTTCGTCAGGGCTCCAGACACTTAGCTGCCCCGCACCGAAAATTCAGAAAAAAGTTAGTATTTGGCCAAGAAACCCTCGATTCTCGTCGGTTCTGACCGTTCTGACCAAGTTACGGATGAGACGTCGAATTGCAATGCGCGTTCTTCCGAATCGCAGACATTCGGGTCAGACCAGCAGAAAAATTGAGGAATCTTGGTTTAGAGCCAAGATAGCCAGAAATTCGACATTTTTCAACGAATCTTGGCTATTTATGAACCGATCCTGAAATTCTTGTGTGGGTTCGTCAGGGCTCCAGACACTCAGCTGCCCCGCACCGAAAATTCAGAAAAAAGTTAGTATTTGGCCGAGAAACCCTCGATTCTCGTCGGTTCTGACCGTTCTGACCAAGTGACGGATGAGACGTCGAATTGCAATGCGCGTTCTTCGGAATCGCAGACATTCGGGTCAGACCAGCAGAAAAATTGAGGAATCTTGATTTAGAGTCAAGATAGCCAGAAATTCGACATTTTTCAACGAATCTCGGCTATTTATGAACCGATCCTGAAAATCTTGGGTGGGTTCGACAGGGCTCCAGACACTCAGCTGCCCCGCACCGAAAATTCAGAAAAAAGTTAGTATTTGGCCGAGAAACCCTCGATTTTCGTCGGTTTTGACCGTTCTGACCAAGTTACGGATGAGACGTCGAATTGCATTGCGCGTTCTTCGGAATCGCAGACATTCGGGTCAGACCAGCAGAAAAATTGAGGAATCTTGATTTAGAGACAAGATAGCCAGAAATTCGACATTTTTCAACGAATCTCGGCTATTTATGCACCGATCCTGAAATTCTTGGGTGGGTTGGTCAGGGCTCCAGACACTCAGCTGCCCCGCACCGAAATTTCAGGAAAAAGTTAGTATTTGGCCGAGATACTCTCGATTCTTGTCGGTTCTGACCGTTCTGACCAAGTTGCGGATGAGACCTCAAATTGCAATGCGCGTTCGTCGGAATCGCAGACAATCGGGTCAGACCAGCAGAAAAATTGAGGAATCTTGATTTAGAGACAAGATAGCCAAAAATTCGACATTTTTCAACGTATCTCGGCTATTTATGAACCGATCCTGAAATTCTTGGGTGGGTTCGTCAGGGCTCCAGACACTTAGCTGCCCCGCACCGAAAATTCAGAAAAAAGTTAGTATTTGGCCAAGAAACCCTCGATTCTCGTCGGTTCTGACCGTTCTGACCAAGTTACGGATGAGACGTCGAATTGCAATGCGCGTTCTTCCGAATCGCAGACATTCGGGTCAGACCAGCAGAAAAATTGAGGAATCTTGGTTTAGAGCCAAGATAGCCAGAAATTCGACATTTTTCAACGAATCTTGGCTATTTATGAACCGATCCTGAAATTCTTGTGTGGGTTCGTCAGGGCTCCAGACACTCAGCTGCCCCGCACCGAAAATTCAGAAAAAAGTTAGTATTTGGCCGAGAAACCCTCGATTCTCGTCGGTTCTGACCGTTCTGACCAAGTGACGGATGAGACGTCGAATTGCAATGCGCGTTCTTCGGAATCGCAGACATTCGGGTCAGACCAGCAGAAAAATTGAGGAATCTTGATTTAGAGTCAAGATAGCCAGAAATTCGACATTTTTCAACGAATCTCGGCTATTTATGAACCGATCCTGAAAATCTTGGGTGGGTTCGACAGGGCTCCAGACACTCAGCTGCCCCGCACCGAAAATTCAGAAAAAAGTTAGTATTTGGCCGAGAAACCCTCGATTTTCGTCGGTTTTGACCGTTCTGACCAAGTTACGGATGAGACGTCGAATTGCATTGCGCGTTCTTCGGAATCGCAGACATTCGGGTCAGACCAGCAGAAAAATTGAGGAATCTTGATTTAGAGACAAGATAGCCAGAAATTCGACATTTTTCAACGAATCTCGGCTATTTATGAACCGATCCTGAAATTCTTGGGTGGGTTCGACAGAGCTCCAGACACTCAGCTGCCCCGCACCGAAAATTCAGAAAAAAGTTGGTATTTGGCTGAAAAACCTCGATTCTCGTCGGTTCTGACCGTTCTGACCAAGTTACGGATGAGACCTCAAATTGCAATGCGCGTTCGTCAAAATCGCAGACATTCGGGTCAGACCAGCAGAAAAATTGAGAAATCTTTATTTGGGGTCAAAATAGCCAAGAATTCGACATTTTTCAACGGATCTCGGCTATTTATGAACCGATCCTGAAATTCTTGGGTGGGTTCGACAGAAATCCAGACACTCAGCTGCCCCGCACCGAAAATTCAGAAAAAAGTTGGTATTTGGCTGAGAAACCCTTGATTCTCGTCGGTTCTGACCGTTCTGACCAAGTTACGGATCAGACCTCAAATTGCAATGCGCGTTTGTCAGAATCGCAGACATTCAGGTCAGACCA
Source organism: Diprion similis (assembly GCF_021155765.1). Classification (NCBI taxonomy): domain Eukaryota; kingdom Metazoa; phylum Arthropoda; class Insecta; order Hymenoptera; family Diprionidae; genus Diprion; species Diprion similis. The sequence goes on along the minus strand of NC_060105.1, from coordinate 14,276,123 downwards.
GCAGAAAAATTGAGGAATCTTGATTTGGAGACAAGGTAGCCAGAAATTCGACATTTTTTGACGGATCTCGGCTATTCATGAACAGATCCTGAAATTTTTGGGTGGGTTCGACAGAGCTCCAGACACTCAGCTGCCTCGCACCGAAAATTCAGAAAAAAGTTGGTATTTGGCTGAGAAACCCTCGATTCTCGTCGGTTCTGACCGTTCTGACCAAGTTACGGATGAGACCTCAAATTGCAATGCGCGTTTGTCAAAATCGCAGACATTCGGGTCAGACCAGCAGAAAAATTGAGGAATCTTGATTTGGAGACAAGATAGCCAGAAATTCGACATATTTCAACGGATCTCGGCTATTTATGAACCGATCCTGAAATTCTTGGGTGGGTTCGTCAGGGCTCCAGACACTCAGCTGCCCCGCACTGAAAATTCAGGAAAAAGTTAGTATTTGGCCAAGAAACCCTCGATTCTCGTCGGTTCTGACCGTTCTGACCAAGTTACGGATGAGACGTCGAATTGCAATGCGCGTTCTTCCGAATCGCAGACATTCGGGTCAGACCAGCAGAAAAATTGAGGAATCTTGGTTTAGAGCCAAGATAGCCAGAAATTCGACATTTTTCAACGAATCTTGGCTATTTATGAACCGATCCTGAAATTCTTGTGTGGGTTCGTCAGGGCTCCAGACACTCAGCTGCCCCGCACCGAAAATTCAGAAAAAAGTTAGTATTTGGCCGAGAAACCCTCGATTCTCGTCGGTTCTGACCGTTCTGACCAAGTGACGGATGAGACGTCGAATTGCAATGCGCGTTCTTCGGAATCGCAGACATTCGGGTCAGACCAGCAGAAAAATTGAGGAATCTTGATTTAGAGTCAAGATAGCCAGAAATTCGACATTTTTCAACGAATCTCGGCTATTTATGAACCGATCCTGAAAATCTTGGGTGGGTTCGACAGGGCTCCAGACACTCAGCTGCCCCGCACCGAAAATTCAGAAAAAAGTTAGTATTTGGCCGAGAAACCCTCGATTTTCGTCGGTTTTGACCGTTCTGACCAAGTTACGGATGAGACGTCGAATTGCATTGCGCGTTCTTCGGAATCGCAGACATTCGGGTCAGACCAGCAGAAAAATTGAGGAATCTTGATTTAGAGACAAGATAGCCAGAAATTCGACATTTTTCAACGAATCTCGGCTATTTATGAACCGATCCTGAAATTCTTGGGTGGGTTGGTCAGGGCTCCAGACACTCAGCTGCCCCGCACCGAAATTTCAGGAAAAAGTTAGTATTTGGCCGAGATACCCTCGATTCTTGTCGGTTCTGACCGTTCTGACCAAGTTGCGGATGAGACCTCAAATTGCAATGCGCGTTCGTCGGAATCGCAGACATTCGCGTCAGACCAGCAGAAAAATTGAGGAATCTTGATTTAGAGACAAGATAGCCAAAAATTCGACATTTTTCAACGTATCTCGGCTATTTATGAACCGATCCTGAAATTCTTGGGTGGGTTCGGCAGGGCTCCAGACACTCAGCTGCCCCGCACCGAAAATTCAGAAAAAAGTTAGTATTTGGCCGAGATACCCTCGATTCTCGTCGGTTCTGACCGTTCTGACCAAGTTACGGATGAGACGTCGAATTGCAATGCGCGTTCTTCGGAATCGCAGACATTCGGGTCAGACCAGCAGAAAAATTGAGGAATCTTGATTCAGAGACAAGATAGCCAGAAATTCGACATTTTTCAACGAATCTCGGCTATTTATGAACCGATCCTGAAATTCTTGGGTGGGTTCGTCAGGGCTCCAGACACTCAGCTGCCCCGCACCGAAATTTCAGGAAAAAGTTAGTATTTGGCCGAGATACCCTCGATTCTTGTCGGTTCTGACCGTTCTGACCAAGTTGCGGATGAGACTTCGAATTGCAATGCGCGTTCGTCGGAATCGCAGACATTCGGGTCAGACCAGCAGAAAAATTGAGGAATCTTGATTTAGAGACAAGATAGCCAAAAATTCGACATTTTTCAACGTATCTCGGCTATTTATGAACCGATCCTGAAATGCTTGGGTGGGTTCGTCAGGGCTCCAGACACTCAGCTGCCCCGCACCGAAAATTCAGGAAAAAGTTAGTATTTGGCCGAGATACCCTCGATTCTTGTCGGTTCTGACCGTTCTGACCAACTTGCGGATGAGACCTCAAATTGCAATGCGCGTTCGTCGGAATCGCAGACATTCGGGTCAGACCAGCAGAAAAATTGAGGAATCTTGATTTAGAGACAAGATAGCCAAAAATCCGACATTTTTCAACGTATCTCGGCTATTTATGAACCGATCCTGAAATTCTTGGGTGGGTTCGTCAGGGCTCCAGACACTCAGCTGCCCCGCACCGAAAATTCAGAAAAAAGTTAGTATTTGGCCGAGAAACCCTCGATCCTCGTCGGTTCTGACCGTTCTGACCAAGTTACGGATGAGAGGTCGAATTGCAATGCGCGTTCTTCCGAATCGCAGACATTCGGGTCAGACCAGCAGAAAAGTTGAGGAATCTTGATTTAGAGACAAGATAGCCAGAAATTCGACATTTTTCAACGAATCTCGGCTATTTATGAACCGATCCGGAAATTCTTGGGTGGGTTCGTCAGGGCTCCAGACACTCAGCTGCCCCGCACCGAAAATTCAGGAAAAAGTTAGTATTTGGCCGAAATACCCTCGATTCTCGTCGGTTCTGACCGTTCTGACCAAGTTGCGGATGAGACCTCAAATTGCAATGTGCGTTCGTCGGAATCGCAGACATTCGGGTCAGACCAGCAGAAAAATTGAGGAATCTTGATTTAGAGTCAAGATAGCCAGAAATTCGACATTTTTCAACGAATCTCGGCTATTTATGAACTGATCCTGAAAATCTTGGGTGGGTTCGACAGGGCTCCAGACACTCAGCTGCCCCGCACCAAAAATTCAGAAAAAAGTTAGTATTTGGCCGAGAAACCCTCGATTTTCGTCGGTTCTGACCGTTCTGACCAAGTTACGGATGAGACGTCGAATTCCAATGCGCGTTCTTCGGAATCGCAGACATTCGGGTCAGACCAGCAGAAAAATTGAGGAATCTTGATTTAGAGACAAGATAGCCAGAAATTCGACATTTTTCAACGAATCTCGGCTATTTATGAACCGATCCTGAAATTCTTGGGTGGGTTGGTCAGGGCTCCAGACACTCAGCTGCCCCGCACCGAAATTTCAGGAAAAAGTGAGTATTTGGCCGAGATACCCTCGATTCTTGTCGGTTCTGACCGTTCTGACCAAGTCGCGGATGAGACCTCAAATTGCAATGCGCGTTCGTCGGAATCGCAGACATTCGGGTCAGACCAGCAGAAAATCTGAGGAATCTTGATTTAGAGACAAGATAGCCAAAAATTCGACATTTTTCAACGTATCTCGGCTATTTATGAACCGATCCTGAAATTCTTGGGTGGGTTCGTCAGGGCTCCAGACACTCAGCTGCCCCGCACCGAAAATTCAGAAAAAAGTTAGTATTTGGCCAAGAAACCCTCGATTCTCGTCGGTTCTGACCGTTCTGACCAAGTTACGGATGAGACGTCGAATTGCAATGCGCGTTCTTCCGAATCGCAGACATTCGGGTCAGACCAGCAGAAAAATTGAGGAATCTTGGTTTAGAGCCAAGATAGCCAGAAATTCGACATTTTTCAACGAATCTTGGCTATTTATGAACCGATCCTGAAATTCTTGTGTGGGTTCGTCAGGGCTCCAGACACTCAGCTGCCCCGCACCGAAAATTCAGAAAAAAGTTAGTATTTGGCCGAGAAACCCTCGATTCTCGTCGGTTCTGACCGTTCTGACCAAGTGACGGATGAGACGTCGAATTGCAATGCGCGTTCTTCGGAATCGCAGACATTCGGGTCAGACCAGCAGAAAAATTGAGGAATCTTGATTTAGAGTCAAGATAGCCAGAAATTCGACATTTTTCAACGAATCTCGGCTATTTATGAACCGATCCTGAAAATCTTGGGTGGGTTCGACAGGGCTCCAGACACTCAGCTGCCCCGCACCGAAAATTCAGAAAAAAGTTAGTATTTGGCCGAGAAACCCTCGATTTTCGTCGGTTTTGACCGTTCTGACCAAGTTACGGATGAGACGTCGAATTGCATTGCGCGTTCTTCGGAATCGCAGACATTCGGGTCAGACCAGCAGAAAAATTGAGGAATCTTGATTTAGAGACAAGATAGCCAGAAATTCGACATTTTTCAACGAATCTTGGCTATTTATGAACCGATCCTGAAATTCTTGTGTGGGTTCGTCAGGGCTCCAGACACTCAGCTGCCCCGCACCGAAAATTCAGAAAAAAGTTAGTATTTGGCCGAGAAACCCTCGATTCTCGTCGGTTCTGACCGTTCTGACCAAGTGACGGATGAGACGTCGAATTGCAATGCGCGTTCTTCGGAATCGCAGACATTCGGGTCAGACCAGCAGAAAAATTGAGGAATCTTGATTTAGAGTCAAGATAGCCAGAAATTCGACATTTTTCAACGAATCTCGGCTATTTATGAACCGATCCTGAAAATCTTGGGTGGGTTCGACAGGGCTCCAGACACTCAGCTGCCCCGCACCGAAAATTCAGAAAAAAGTTAGTATTTGGCCGAGAAACCCTCGATTTTCGTCGGTTTTGACCGTTCTGACCAAGTTACGGATGAGACGTCGAATTGCATTGCGCGTTCTTCGGAATCGCAGACATTCGGGTCAGACCAGCAGAAAAATTGAGGAATCTTGATTTAGAGACAAGATAGCCAGAAATTCGACATTTTTCAACGAATCTCGGCTATTTATGCACCGATCCTGGAATTCTTGGGTGGGTTGGTCAGGGCTCCAGACACTCAGCTGCCCCGCACCGAAATTTCAGGAAAAAGTTAGTATTTGGCCGAGATACTCTCGATTCTTGTCGGTTCTGACCGTTCTGACCAAGTTGCGGATGAGACCTCAAATTGCAATGCGCGTTCGTCGGAATCGCAGACAATCGGGTCAGACCAGCAGAAAAATTGAGGAATCTTGATTTAGAGACAAGATAGCCAAAAATTCGACATTTTTCAACGTATCTCGGCTATTTATGAACCGATCCTGAAATTCTTGGGTGGGTTCGTCAGGGCTCCAGACACTTAGCTGCCCCGCACCGAAAATTCAGAAAAAAGTTAGTATTTGGCCAAGAAACCCTCGATTCTCGTCGGTTCTGACCGTTCTGACCAAGTTACGGATGAGACGTCGAATTGCAATGCGCGTTCTTCCGAATCGCAGACATTCGGGTCAGACCAGCAGAAAAATTGAGGAATCTTGGTTTAGAGCCAAGATAGCCAGAAATTCGACATTTTTCAACGAATCTTGGCTATTTATGAACCGATCCTGAAATTCTTGTGTGGGTTCGTCAGGGCTCCAGACACTCAGCTGCCCCGCACCGAAAATTCAGAAAAAAGTTAGTATTTGGCCGAGAAACCCTCGATTCTCGTCGGTTCTGACCGTTCTGACCAAGTGACGGATGAGACGTCGAATTGCAATGCGCGTTCTTCGGAATCGCAGACATTCGGGTCAGACCAGCAGAAAAATTGAGGAATCTTGATTTAGAGTCAAGATAGCCAGAAATTCGACATTTTTCAACGAATCTCGGCTATTTATGAACCGATCCTGAAAATCTTGGGTGGGTTCGACAGGGCTCCAGACACTCAGCTGCCCCGCACCGAAAATTCAGAAAAAAGTTAGTATTTGGCCGAGAAACCCTCGATTTTCGTCGGTTTTGACCGTTCTGACCAAGTTACGGATGAGACGTCGAATTGCATTGCGCGTTCTTCGGAATCGCAGACATTCGGGTCAGACCAGCAGAAAAATTGAGGAATCTTGATTTAGAGACAAGATAGCCAGAAATTCGACATTTTTCAACGAATCTCGGCTATTTATGAACCGATCCGGAAATTCTTGGGTGGGTTCGTCAGGGCTCCAGACACTCAGCTGCCCCGCACCGAAAATTCAGGAAAAAGTTAGTATTTGGCCGAAATACCCTCGATTCTCGTCGGTTCTGACCGTTCTGACCAAGTTGCGGATGAGACCTCAAATTGCAATGTGCGTTCGTCGGAATCGCAGACATTCGGGTCAGACCAGCAGAAAAATTGAGGAATCTTGATTTAGAGTCAAGATAGCCAGAAATTCGACATTTTTCAACGAATCTCGGCTATTTATGAACTGATCCTGAAAATCTTGGGTGGGTTCGACAGGGCTCCAGACACTCAGCTGCCCCGCACCAAAAATTCAGAAAAAAGTTAGTATTTGGCCGAGAAACCCTCGATTTTCGTCGGTTCTGACCGTTCTGACCAAGTTACGGATGAGACGTCGAATTCCAATGCGCGTTCTTCGGAATCGCAGACATTCGGGTCAGACCAGCAGAAAAATTGAGGAATCTTGATTTAGAGACAAGATAGCCAGAAATTCGACATTTTTCAACGAATCTCGGCTATTTATGAACCGATCCTGAAATTCTTGGGTGGGTTGGTCAGGGCTCCAGACACTCAGCTGCCCCGCACCGAAATTTCAGGAAAAAGTGAGTATTTGGCCGAGATACCCTCGATTCTTGTCGGTTCTGACCGTTCTGACCAAGTCGCGGATGAGACCTCAAATTGCAATGCGCGTTCGTCGGAATCGCAGACATTCGGGTCAGACCAGCAGAAAATCTGAGGAATCTTGATTTAGAGACAAGATAGCCAAAAATTCGACATTTTTCAACGTATCTCGGCTATTTATGAACCGATCCTGAAATTCTTGGGTGGGTTCGTCAGGGCTCCAGACACTCAGCTGCCCCGCACCGAAAATTCAGAAAAAAGTTAGTATTTGGCCAAGAAACCCTCGATTCTCGTCGGTTCTGACCGTTCTGACCAAGTTACGGATGAGACGTCGAATTGCAATGCGCGTTCTTCCGAATCGCAGACATTCGGGTCAGACCAGCAGAAAAATTGAGGAATCTTGGTTTAGAGCCAAGATAGCCAGAAATTCGACATTTTTCAACGAATCTTGGCTATTTATGAACCGATCCTGAAATTCTTGTGTGGGTTCGTCAGGGCTCCAGACACTCAGCTGCCCCGCACCGAAAATTCAGAAAAAAGTTAGTATTTGGCCGAGAAACCCTCGATTCTCGTCGGTTCTGACCGTTCTGACCAAGTGACGGATGAGACGTCGAATTGCAATGCGCGTTCTTCGGAATCGCAGACATTCGGGTCAGACCAGCAGAAAAATTGAGGAATCTTGATTTAGAGTCAAGATAGCCAGAAATTCGACATTTTTCAACGAATCTCGGCTATTTATGAACCGATCCTGAAAATCTTGGGTGGGTTCGACAGGGCTCCAGACACTCAGCTGCCCCGCACCGAAAATTCAGAAAAAAGTTAGTATTTGGCCGAGAAACCCTCGATTTTCGTCGGTTTTGACCGTTCTGACCAAGTTACGGATGAGACGTCGAATTGCATTGCGCGTTCTTCGGAATCGCAGACATTCGGGTCAGACCAGCAGAAAAATTGAGGAATCTTGATTTAGAGACAAGATAGCCAGAAATTCGACATTTTTCAACGAATCTTGGCTATTTATGAACCGATCCTGAAATTCTTGTGTGGGTTCGTCAGGGCTCCAGACACTCAGCTGCCCCGCACCGAAAATTCAGAAAAAAGTTAGTATTTGGCCGAGAAACCCTCGATTCTCGTCGGTTCTGACCGTTCTGACCAAGTGACGGATGAGACGTCGAATTGCAATGCGCGTTCTTCGGAATCGCAGACATTCGGGTCAGACCAGCAGAAAAATTGAGGAATCTTGATTTAGAGTCAAGATAGCCAGAAATTCGACATTTTTCAACGAATCTCGGCTATTTATGAACCGATCCTGAAAATCTTGGGTGGGTTCGACAGGGCTCCAGACACTCAGCTGCCCCGCACCGAAAATTCAGAAAAAAGTTAGTATTTGGCCGAGAAACCCTCGATTTTCGTCGGTTTTGACCGTTCTGACCAAGTTACGGATGAGACGTCGAATTGCATTGCGCGTTCTTCGGAATCGCAGACATTCGGGTCAGACCAGCAGAAAAATTGAGGAATCTTGATTTAGAGACAAGATAGCCAGAAATTCGACATTTTTCAACGAATCTCGGCTATTTATGCACCGATCCTGAAATTCTTGGGTGGGTTGGTCAGGGCTCCAGACACTCAGCTGCCCCGCACCGAAATTTCAGGAAAAAGTTAGTATTTGGCCGAGATACTCTCGATTCTTGTCGGTTCTGACCGTTCTGACCAAGTTGCGGATGAGACCTCAAATTGCAATGCGCGTTCGTCGGAATCGCAGACAATCGGGTCAGACCAGCAGAAAAATTGAGGAATCTTGATTTAGAGACAAGATAGCCAAAAATTCGACATTTTTCAACGTATCTCGGCTATTTATGAACCGATCCTGAAATTCTTGGGTGGGTTCGTCAGGGCTCCAGACACTTAGCTGCCCCGCACCGAAAATTCAGAAAAAAGTTAGTATTTGGCCAAGAAACCCTCGATTCTCGTCGGTTCTGACCGTTCTGACCAAGTTACGGATGAGACGTCGAATTGCAATGCGCGTTCTTCCGAATCGCAGACATTCGGGTCAGACCAGCAGAAAAATTGAGGAATCTTGGTTTAGAGCCAAGATAGCCAGAAATTCGACATTTTTCAACGAATCTTGGCTATTTATGAACCGATCCTGAAATTCTTGTGTGGGTTCGTCAGGGCTCCAGACACTCAGCTGCCCCGCACCGAAAATTCAGAAAAAAGTTAGTATTTGGCCGAGAAACCCTCGATTCTCGTCGGTTCTGACCGTTCTGACCAAGTGACGGATGAGACGTCGAATTGCAATGCGCGTTCTTCGGAATCGCAGACATTCGGGTCAGACCAGCAGAAAAATTGAGGAATCTTGATTTAGAGTCAAGATAGCCAGAAATTCGACATTTTTCAACGAATCTCGGCTATTTATGAACCGATCCTGAAAATCTTGGGTGGGTTCGACAGGGCTCCAGACACTCAGCTGCCCCGCACCGAAAATTCAGAAAAAAGTTAGTATTTGGCCGAGAAACCCTCGATTTTCGTCGGTTTTGACCGTTCTGACCAAGTTACGGATGAGACGTCGAATTGCATTGCGCGTTCTTCGGAATCGCAGACATTCGGGTCAGACCAGCAGAAAAATTGAGGAATCTTGATTTAGAGACAAGATAGCCAGAAATTCGACATTTTTCAACGAATCTTGGCTATTTATGAACCGATCCTGAAATTCTTGTGTGGGTTCGTCAGGGCTCCAGACACTCAGCTGCCCCGCACCGAAAATTCAGAAAAAAGTTAGTATTTGGCCGAGAAACCCTCGATTCTCGTCGGTTCTGACCGTTCTGACCAAGTGACGGATGAGACGTCGAATTGCAATGCGCGTTCTTCGGAATCGCAGACATTCGGGTCAGACCAGCAGAAAAATTGAGGAATCTTGATTTAGAGTCAAGATAGCCAGAAATTCGACATTTTTCAACGAATCTCGGCTATTTATGAACCGATCCTGAAAATCTTGGGTGGGTTCGACAGGGCTCCAGACACTCAGCTGCCCCGCACCGAAAATTCAGAAAAAAGTTAGTATTTGGCCGAGAAACCCTCGATTTTCGTCGGTTTTGACCGTTCTGACCAAGTTACGGATGAGACGTCGAATTGCATTGCGCGTTCTTCGGAATCGCAGACATTCGGGTCAGACCAGCAGAAAAATTGAGGAATCTTGATTTAGAGACAAGATAGCCAGAAATTCGACATTTTTCAACGAATCTCGGCTATTTATGCACCGATCCTGAAATTCTTGGGTGGGTTGGTCAGGGCTCCAGACACTCAGCTGCCCCGCACCGAAATTTCAGGAAAAAGTTAGTATTTGGCCGAGATACTCTCGATTCTTGTCGGTTCTGACCGTTCTGACCAAGTTGCGGATGAGACCTCAAATTGCAATGCGCGTTCGTCGGAATCGCAGACAATCGGGTCAGACCAGCAGAAAAATTGAGGAATCTTGATTTAGAGACAAGATAGCCAAAAATTCGACATTTTTCAACGTATCTCGGCTATTTATGAACCGATCCTGAAATTCTTGGGTGGGTTCGTCAGGGCTCCAGACACTTAGCTGCCCCGCACCGAAAATTCAGAAAAAAGTTAGTATTTGGCCAAGAAACCCTCGATTCTCGTCGGTTCTGACCGTTCTGACCAAGTTACGGATGAGACGTCGAATTGCAATGCGCGTTCTTCCGAATCGCAGACATTCGGGTCAGACCAGCAGAAAAATTGAGGAATCTTGGTTTAGAGCCAAGATAGCCAGAAATTCGACATTTTTCAACGAATCTTGGCTATTTATGAACCGATCCTGAAATTCTTGTGTGGGTTCGTCAGGGCTCCAGACACTCAGCTGCCCCGCACCGAAAATTCAGAAAAAAGTTAGTATTTGGCCGAGAAACCCTCGATTCTCGTCGGTTCTGACCGTTCTGACCAAGTGACGGATGAGACGTCGAATTGCAATGCGCGTTCTTCGGAATCGCAGACATTCGGGTCAGACCAGCAGAAAAATTGAGGAATCTTGATTTAGAGTCAAGATAGCCAGAAATTCGACATTTTTCAACGAATCTCGGCTATTTATGAACCGATCCTGAAAATCTTGGGTGGGTTCGACAGGGCTCCAGACACTCAGCTGCCCCGCACCGAAAATTCAGAAAAAAGTTAGTATTTGGCCGAGAAACCCTCGATTTTCGTCGGTTTTGACCGTTCTGACCAAGTTACGGATGAGACGTCGAATTGCATTGCGCGTTCTTCGGAATCGCAGACATTCGGGTCAGACCAGCAGAAAAATTGAGGAATCTTGATTTAGAGACAAGATAGCCAGAAATTCGACATTTTTCAACGAATCTCGGCTATTTATGAACCGATCCTGAAATTCTTGGGTGGGTTCGACAGAGCTCCAGACACTCAGCTGCCCCGCACCGAAAATTCAGAAAAAAGTTGGTATTTGGCTGAAAAACCTCGATTCTCGTCGGTTCTGACCGTTCTGACCAAGTTACGGATGAGACCTCAAATTGCAATGCGCGTTCGTCAAAATCGCAGACATTCGGGTCAGACCAGCAGAAAAATTGAGAAATCTTTATTTGGGGTCAAAATAGCCAAGAATTCGACATTTTTCAACGGATCTCGGCTATTTATGAACCGATCCTGAAATTCTTGGGTGGGTTCGACAGAAATCCAGACACTCAGCTGCCCCGCACCGAAAATTCAGAAAAAAGTTGGTATTTGGCTGAGAAACCCTTGATTCTCGTCGGTTCTGACCGTTCTGACCAAGTTACGGATCAGACCTCAAATTGCAATGCGCGTTTGTCAGAATCGCAGACATTCAGGTCAGACCAGCAGAAAAATTGAGGAATCTTGATTTGGAGACAAGGTAGCCAGAAATTCGACATTTTTTGACGGATCTCGGCTATTCATGAACAGATCCTGAAATTTTTGGGTGGGTTCGACAGAGCTCCAGACACTCAGCTGCCTCGCACCGAAAATTCAGAAAAAAGTTGGTATTTGGCTGAGAAACCCTCGATTCTCGTCGGTTCTGACCGTTCTGACCAAGTTACGGATGAGACCTCAAATTGCAATGCGCGTTTGTCAAAATCGCAGACATTCGGGTCAGACCAGCAGAAAAATTGAGGAATCTTGATTTGGAGACAAGATAGCCAGAAATTCGACATATTTCAACGGATCTCGGCTATTTATGAACCGATCCTGAAATTCTTGGGTGGGTTCGTCAGGGCTCCAGACACTCAGCTGCCCCGCACTGAAAATTCAGGAAAAAGTTAGTATTTGGCCAAGAAACCCTCGATTCTCGTCGGTTCTGACCGTTCTGACCAAGTTACGGATGAGACGTCGAATTGCAATGCGCGTTCTTCCGAATCGCAGACATTCGGGTCAGACCAGCAGAAAAATTGAGGAATCTTGGTTTAGAGCCAAGATAGCCAGAAATTCGACATTTTTCAACGAATCTTGGCTATTTATGAACCGATCCTGAAATTCTTGTGTGGGTTCGTCAGGGCTCCAGACACTCAGCTGCCCCGCACCGAAAATTCAGAAAAAAGTTAGTATTTGGCCGAGAAACCCTCGATTCTCGTCGGTTCTGACCGTTCTGACCAAGTGACGGATGAGACGTCGAATTGCAATGCGCGTTCTTCGGAATCGCAGACATTCGGGTCAGACCAGCAGAAAAATTGAGGAATCTTGATTTAGAGTCAAGATAGCCAGAAATTCGACATTTTTCAACGAATCTCGGCTATTTATGAACCGATCCTGAAAATCTTGGGTGGGTTCGACAGGGCTCCAGACACTCAGCTGCCCCGCACCGAAAATTCAGAAAAAAGTTAGTATTTGGCCGAGAAACCCTCGATTTTCGTCGGTTTTGACCGTTCTGACCAAGTTACGGATGAGACGTCGAATTGCATTGCGCGTTCTTCGGAATCGCAGACATTCGGGTCAGACCAGCAGAAAAATTGAGGAATCTTGATTTAGAGACAAGATAGCCAGAAATTCGACATTTTTCAACGAATCTTGGCTATTTATGAACCGATCCTGAAATTCTTGTGTGGGTTCGTCAGGGCTCCAGACACTCAGCTGCCCCGCACCGAAAATTCAGAAAAAAGTTAGTATTTGGCCGAGAAACCCTCGATTCTCGTCGGTTCTGACCGTTCTGACCAAGTGACGGATGAGACGTCGAATTGCAATGCGCGTTCTTCGGAATCGCAGACATTCGGGTCAGACCAGCAGAAAAATTGAGGAATCTTGATTTAGAGTCAAGATAGCCAGAAATTCGACATTTTTCAACGAATCTCGGCTATTTATGAACCGATCCTGAAAATCTTGGGTGGGTTCGACAGGGCTCCAGACACTCAGCTGCCCCGCACCGAAAATTCAGAAAAAAGTTAGTATTTGGCCGAGAAACCCTCGATTTTCGTCGGTTTTGACCGTTCTGACCAAGTTACGGATGAGACGTCGAATTGCATTGCGCGTTCTTCGGAATCGCAGACATTCGGGTCAGACCAGCAGAAAAATTGAGGAATCTTGATTTAGAGACAAGATAGCCAGAAATTCGACATTTTTCAACGAATCTCGGCTATTTATGCACCGATCCTGAAATTCTTGGGTGGGTTGGTCAGGGCTCCAGACACTCAGCTGCCCCGCACCGAAATTTCAGGAAAAAGTTAGTATTTGGCCGAGATACTCTCGATTCTTGTCGGTTCTGACCGTTCTGACCAAGTTGCGGATGAGACCTCAAATTGCAATGCGCGTTCGTCGGAATCGCAGACAATCGGGTCAGACCAGCAGAAAAATTGAGGAATCTTGATTTAGAGACAAGATAGCCAAAAATTCGACATTTTTCAACGTATCTCGGCTATTTATGAACCGATCCTGAAATTCTTGGGTGGGTTCGTCAGGGCTCCAGACACTTAGCTGCCCCGCACCGAAAATTCAGAAAAAAGTTAGTATTTGGCCAAGAAACCCTCGATTCTCGTCGGTTCTGACCGTTCTGACCAAGTTACGGATGAGACGTCGAATTGCAATGCGCGTTCTTCCGAATCGCAGACATTCGGGTCAGACCAGCAGAAAAATTGAGGAATCTTGGTTTAGAGCCAAGATAGCCAGAAATTCGACATTTTTCAACGAATCTTGGCTATTTATGAACCGATCCTGAAATTCTTGTGTGGGTTCGTCAGGGCTCCAGACACTCAGCTGCCCCGCACCGAAAATTCAGAAAAAAGTTAGTATTTGGCCGAGAAACCCTCGATTCTCGTCGGTTCTGACCGTTCTGACCAAGTGACGGATGAGACGTCGAATTGCAATGCGCGTTCTTCGGAATCGCAGACATTCGGGTCAGACCAGCAGAAAAATTGAGGAATCTTGATTTAGAGTCAAGATAGCCAGAAATTCGACATTTTTCAACGAATCTCGGCTATTTATGAACCGATCCTGAAAATCTTGGGTGGGTTCGACAGGGCTCCAGACACTCAGCTGCCCCGCACCGAAAATTCAGAAAAAAGTTAGTATTTGGCCGAGAAACCCTCGATTTTCGTCGGTTTTGACCGTTCTGACCAAGTTACGGATGAGACGTCGAATTGCATTGCGCGTTCTTCGGAATCGCAGACATTCGGGTCAGACCAGCAGAAAAATTGAGGAATCTTGATTTAGAGCCAAGATAGCCAGAAATTCGACATTTTTCAACGAATCTTGGCTATTTATGAACCGATCCTGAAATTCTTGTGTGGGTTCGTCAGGGCTCCAGACACTCAGCTGCCCCGCACCGAAAATTCAGAAAAAAGTTAGTATTTGGCCGAGAAACCCTCGATTCTCGTCGGTTCTGACCGTTCTGACCAAGTGACGGATGAGACGTCGAATTGCAATGCGCGTTCTTCGGAATCGCAGACATTCGGGTCAGACCAGCAGAAAAATTGAGGAATCTTGATTTAGAGTCAAGATAGCCAGAAATTCGACATTTTTCAACGAATCTCGGCTATTTATGAACCGATCCTGAAAATCTTGGGTGGGTTCGACAGGGCTCCAGACACTCAGCTGCCCCGCACCGAAAATTCAGAAAAAAGTTAGTATTTGGCCGAGAAACCCTCGATTTTCGTCGGTTTTGACCGTTCTGACCAAGTTACGGATGAGACGTCGAATTGCATTGCGCGTTCTTCGGAATCGCAGACATTCGGGTCAGACCAGCAGAAAAATTGAGGAATCTTGATTTAGAGACAAGATAGCCAGAAATTCGACATTTTTCAACGAATCTTGGCTATTTATGAACCGATCCTGAAATTCTTGTGTGGGTTCGTCAGGGCTCCAGACACTCAGCTGCCCCGCACCGAAAATTCAGAAAAAAGTTAGTATTTGGCCGAGAAACCCTCGATTCTCGTCGGTTCTGACCGTTCTGACCAAGTGACGGATGAGACGTCGAATTGCAATGCGCGTTCTTCGGAATCGCAGACATTCGGGTCAGACCAGCAGAAAAATTGAGGAATCTTGATTTAGAGTCAAGATAGCCAGAAATTCGACATTTTTCAACGAATCTCGGCTATTTATGAACCGATCCTGAAAATCTTGGGTGGGTTCGACAGGGCTCCAGACACTCAGCTGCCCCGCACCGAAAATTCAGAAAAAAGTTAGTATTTGGCCGAGAAACCCTCGATTTTCGTCGGTTTTGACCGTTCTGACCAAGTTACGGATGAGACGTCGAATTGCATTGCGCGTTCTTCGGAATCGCAGACATTCGGGTCAGACCAGCAGAAAAATTGAGGAATCTTGATTTAGAGACAAGATAGCCAGAAATTCGACATTTTTCAACGAATCTCGGCTATTTATGCACCGATCCTGAAATTCTTGGGTGGGTTGGTCAGGGCTCCAGACACTCAGCTGCCCCGCACCGAAATTTCAGGAAAAAGTTAGTATTTGGCCGAGATACTCTCGATTCTTGTCGGTTCTGACCGTTCTGACCAAGTTGCGGATGAGACCTCAAATTGCAATGCGCGTTCGTCGGAATCGCAGACAATCGGGTCAGACCAGCAGAAAAATTGAGGAATCTTGATTTAGAGACAAGATAGCCAAAAATTCGACATTTTTCAACGTATCTCGGCTATTTATGAACCGATCCTGAAATTCTTGGGTGGGTTCGTCAGGGCTCCAGACACTTAGCTGCCCCGCACCGAAAATTCAGAAAAAAGTTAGTATTTGGCCAAGAAACCCTCGATTCTCGTCGGTTCTGACCGTTCTGACCAAGTTACGGATGAGACGTCGAATTGCAATGCGCGTTCTTCCGAATCGCAGACATTCGGGTCAGACCAGCAGAAAAATTGAGGAATCTTGGTTTAGAGCCAAGATAGCCAGAAATTCGACATTTTTCAACGAATCTTGGCTATTTATGAACCGATCCTGAAATTCTTGTGTGGGTTCGTCAGGGCTCCAGACACTCAGCTGCCCCGCACCGAAAATTCAGAAAAAAGTTAGTATTTGGCCGAGAAACCCTCGATTCTCGTCGGTTCTGACCGTTCTGACCAAGTGACGGATGAGACGTCGAATTGCAATGCGCGTTCTTCGGAATCGCAGACATTCGGGTCAGACCAGCAGAAAAATTGAGGAATCTTGATTTAGAGTCAAGATAGCCAGAAATTCGACATTTTTCAACGAATCTCGGCTATTTATGAACCGATCCTGAAAATCTTGGGTGGGTTCGACAGGGCTCCAGACACTCAGCTGCCCCGCACCGAAAATTCAGAAAAAAGTTAGTATTTGGCCGAGAAACCCTCGATTTTCGTCGGTTTTGACCGTTCTGACCAAGTTACGGATGAGACGTCGAATTGCATTGCGCGTTCTTCGGAATCGCAGACATTCGGGTCAGACCAGCAGAAAAATTGAGGAATCTTGATTTAGAGACAAGATAGCCAGAAATTCGACATTTTTCAACGAATCTCGGCTATTTATGAACCGATCCTGAAATTCTTGGGTGGGTTCGACAGAGCTCCAGACACTCAGCTGCCCCGCACCGAAAATTCAGAAAAAAGTTGGTATTTGGCTGAAAAACCTCGATTCTCGTCGGTTCTGACCGTTCTGACCAAGTTACGGATGAGACCTCAAATTGCAATGCGCGTTCGTCAAAATCGCAGACATTCGGGTCAGACCAGCAGAAAAATTGAGAAATCTTTATTTGGGGTCAAAATAGCCAAGAATTCGACATTTTTCAACGGATCTCGGCTATTTATGAACCGATCCTGAAATTCTTGGGTGGGTTCGACAGAAATCCAGACACTCAGCTGCCCCGCACCGAAAATTCAGAAAAAAGTTGGTATTTGGCTGAGAAACCCTTGATTCTCGTCGGTTCTGACCGTTCTGACCAAGTTACGGATCAGACCTCAAATTGCAATGCGCGTTTGTCAGAATCGCAGACATTCAGGTCAGACCAGCAGAAAAATTGAGGAATCTTGATTTGGAGACAAGGTAGCCAGAAATTCGACATTTTTTGACGGATCTCGGCTATTCATGAACAGATCCTGAAATTTTTGGGTGGGTTCGACAGAGCTCCAGACACTCAGCTGCCTCGCACCGAAAATTCAGAAAAAAGTTGGTATTTGGCTGAGAAACCCTCGATTCTCGTCGGTTCTGACCGTTCTGACCAAGTTACGGATGAGACCTCAAATTGCAATGCGCGTTTGTCAAAATCGCAGACATTCGGGTCAGACCAGCAGAAAAATTGAGGAATCTTGATTTGGAGACAAGATAGCCAGAAATTCGACATATTTCAACGGATCTCGGCTATTTATGAACCGATCCTGAAATTCTTGGGTGGGTTCGTCAGGGCTCCAGACACTCAGCTGCCCCGCACTGAAAATTCAGGAAAAAGTTAGTATTTGGCCAAGAAACCCTCGATTCTCGTCGGTTCTGACCGTTCTGACCAAGTTACGGATGAGACGTCGAATTGCAATGCGCGTTCTTCCGAATCGCAGACATTCGGGTCAGACCAGCAGAAAAATTGAGGAATCTTGGTTTAGAGCCAAGATAGCCAGAAATTCGACATTTTTCAACGAATCTTGGCTATTTATGAACCGATCCTGAAATTCTTGTGTGGGTTCGTCAGGGCTCCAGACACTCAGCTGCCCCGCACCGAAAATTCAGAAAAAAGTTAGTATTTGGCCGAGAAACCCTCGATTCTCGTCGGTTCTGACCGTTCTGACCAAGTGACGGATGAGACGTCGAATTGCAATGCGCGTTCTTCGGAATCGCAGACATTCGGGTCAGACCAGCAGAAAAATTGAGGAATCTTGATTTAGAGTCAAGATAGCCAGAAATTCGACATTTTTCAACGAATCTCGGCTATTTATGAACCGATCCTGAAAATCTTGGGTGGGTTCGACAGGGCTCCAGACACTCAGCTGCCCCGCACCGAAAATTCAGAAAAAAGTTAGTATTTGGCCGAGAAACCCTCGATTTTCGTCGGTTTTGACCGTTCTGACCAAGTTACGGATGAGACGTCGAATTGCATTGCGCGTTCTTCGGAATCGCAGACATTCGGGTCAGACCAGCAGAAAAATTGAGGAATCTTGATTTAGAGACAAGATAGCCAGAAATTCGACATTTTTCAACGAATCTTGGCTATTTATGAACCGATCCTGAAATTCTTGTGTGGGTTCGTCAGGGCTCCAGACACTCAGCTGCCCCGCACCGAAAATTCAGAAAAAAGTTAGTATTTGGCCGAGAAACCCTCGATTCTCGTCGGTTCTGACCGTTCTGACCAAGTGACGGATGAGACGTCGAATTGCAATGCGCGTTCTTCGGAATCGCAGACATTCGGGTCAGACCAGCAGAAAAATTGAGGAATCTTGATTTAGAGTCAAGATAGCCAGAAATTCGACATTTTTCAACGAATCTCGGCTATTTATGAACCGATCCTGAAAATCTTGGGTGGGTTCGACAGGGCTCCAGACACTCAGCTGCCCCGCACCGAAAATTCAGAAAAAAGTTAGTATTTGGCCGAGAAACCCTCGATTTTCGTCGGTTTTGACCGTTCTGACCAAGTTACGGATGAGACGTCGAATTGCATTGCGCGTTCTTCGGAATCGCAGACATTCGGGTCAGACCAGCAGAAAAATTGAGGAATCTTGATTTAGAGACAAGATAGCCAGAAATTCGACATTTTTCAACGAATCTCGGCTATTTATGCACCGATCCTGAAATTCTTGGGTGGGTTGGTCAGGGCTCCAGACACTCAGCTGCCCCGCACCGAAATTTCAGGAAAAAGTTAGTATTTGGCCGAGATACTCTCGATTCTTGTCGGTTCTGACCGTTCTGACCAAGTTGCGGATGAGACCTCAAATTGCAATGCGCGTTCGTCGGAATCGCAGACAATCGGGTCAGACCAGCAGAAAAATTGAGGAATCTTGATTTAGAGACAAGATAGCCAAAAATTCGACATTTTTCAACGTATCTCGGCTATTTATGAACCGATCCTGAAATTCTTGGGTGGGTTCGTCAGGGCTCCAGACACTTAGCTGCCCCGCACCGAAAATTCAGAAAAAAGTTAGTATTTGGCCAAGAAACCCTCGATTCTCGTCGGTTCTGACCGTTCTGACCAAGTTACGGATGAGACGTCGAATTGCAATGCGCGTTCTTCCGAATCGCAGACATTCGGGTCAGACCAGCAGAAAAATTGAGGAATCTTGGTTTAGAGCCAAGATAGCCAGAAATTCGACATTTTTCAACGAATCTTGGCTATTTATGAACCGATCCTGAAATTCTTGTGTGGGTTCGTCAGGGCTCCAGACACTCAGCTGCCCCGCACCGAAAATTCAGAAAAAAGTTAGTATTTGGCCGAGAAACCCTCGATTCTCGTCGGTTCTGACCGTTCTGACCAAGTGACGGATGAGACGTCGAATTGCAATGCGCGTTCTTCGGAATCGCAGACATTCGGGTCAGACCAGCAGAAAAATTGAGGAATCTTGATTTAGAGTCAAGATAGCCAGAAATTCGACATTTTTCAACGAATCTCGGCTATTTATGAACCGATCCTGAAAATCTTGGGTGGGTTCGACAGGGCTCCAGACACTCAGCTGCCCCGCACCGAAAATTCAGAAAAAAGTTAGTATTTGGCCGAGAAACCCTCGATTTTCGTCGGTTTTGACCGTTCTGACCAAGTTACGGATGAGACGTCGAATTGCATTGCGCGTTCTTCGGAATCGCAGACATTCGGGTCAGACCAGCAGAAAAATTGAGGAATCTTGATTTAGAGACAAGATAGCCAGAAATTCGACATTTTTCAACGAATCTTGGCTATTTATGAACCGATCCTGAAATTCTTGTGTGGGTTCGTCAGGGCTCCAGACACTCAGCTGCCCCGCACCGAAGATTCAGAAAAAAGTTAGTATTTGGCCGAGAAACCCTCGATTCTCGTCGGTTCTGACCGTTCTGACCAAGTGACGGATGAGACGTCGAATTGCAATGCGCGTTCTTCGGAATCGCAGACATTCGGGTCAGACCAGCAGAAAAATTGAGGAATCTTGATTTAGAGTCAAGATAGCCAGAAATTCGACATTTTTCAACGAATCTCGGCTATTTATGAACCGATCCTGAAAATCTTGGGTGGGTTCGACAGGGCTCCAGACACTCAGCTGCCCCGCACCGAAAATTCAGAAAAAAGTTAGTATTTGGCCGAGAAACCCTCGATTTTCGTCGGTTTTGACCGTTCTGACCAAGTTACGGATGAGACGTCGAATTGCATTGCGCGTTCTTCGGAATCGCAGACATTCGGGTCAGACCAGCAGAAAAATTGAGGAATCTTGATTTAGAGACAAGATAGCCAGAAATTCGACATTTTTCAACGAATCTCGGCTATTTATGCACCGATCCTGAAATTCTTGGGTGGGTTGGTCAGGGCTCCAGACACTCAGCTGCCCCGCACCGAAATTTCAGGAAAAAGTTAGTATTTGGCCGAGATACTCTCGATTCTTGTCGGTTCTGACCGTTCTGACCAAGTTGCGGATGAGACCTCAAATTGCAATGCGCGTTCGTCGGAATCGCAGACAATCGGGTCAGACCAGCAGAAAAATTGAGGAATCTTGATTTAGAGACAAGATAGCCAAAAATTCGACATTTTTCAACGTATCTCGGCTATTTATGAACCGATCCTGAAATTCTTGGGTGGGTTCGTCAGGGCTCCAGACACTTAGCTGCCCCGCACCGAAAATTCAGAAAAAAGTTAGTATTTGGCCAAGAAACCCTCGATTCTCGTCGGTTCTGACCGTTCTGACCAAGTTACGGATGAGACGTCGAATTGCAATGCGCGTTCTTCCGAATCGCAGACATTCGGGTCAGACCAGCAGAAAAATTGAGGAATCTTGGTTTAGAGCCAAGATAGCCAGAAATTCGACATTTTTCAACGAATCTTGGCTATTTATGAACCGATCCTGAAATTCTTGTGTGGGTTCGTCAGGGCTCCAGACACTCAGCTGCCCCGCACCGAAAATTCAGAAAAAAGTTAGTATTTGGCCGAGAAACCCTCGATTCTCGTCGGTTCTGACCGTTCTGACCAAGTGACGGATGAGACGTCGAATTGCAATGCGCGTTCTTCGGAATCGCAGACATTCGGGTCAGACCAGCAGAAAAATTGAGGAATCTTGATTTAGAGTCAAGATAGCCAGAAATTCGACATTTTTCAACGAATCTCGGCTATTTATGAACCGATCCTGAAAATCTTGGGTGGGTTCGACAGGGCTCCAGACACTCAGCTGCCCCGCACCGAAAATTCAGAAAAAAGTTAGTATTTGGCCGAGAAACCCTCGATTTTCGTCGGTTTTGACCGTTCTGACCAAGTTACGGATGAGACGTCGAATTGCATTGCGCGTTCTTCGGAATCGCAGACATTCGGGTCAGACCAGCAGAAAAATTGAGGAATCTTGATTTAGAGACAAGATAGCCAGAAATTCGACATTTTTCAACGAATCTCGGCTATTTATGAACCGATCCGGAAATTCTTGGGTGGGTTCGTCAGGGCTCCAGACACTCAGCTGCCCCGCACCGAAAATTCAGGAAAAAGTTAGTATTTGGCCGAAATACCCTCGATTCTCGTCGGTTCTGACCGTTCTGACCAAGTTGCGGATGAGACCTCAAATTGCAATGTGCGTTCGTCGGAATCGCAGACATTCGGGTCAGACCAGCAGAAAAATTGAGGAATCTTGATTTAGAGTCAAGATAGCCAGAAATTCGACATTTTTCAACGAATCTCGGCTATTTATGAACTGATCCTGAAAATCTTGGGTGGGTTCGACAGGGCTCCAGACACTCAGCTGCCCCGCACCAAAAATTCAGAAAAAAGTTAGTATTTGGCCGAGAAACCCTCGATTTTCGTCGGTTCTGACCGTTCTGACCAAGTTACGGATGAGACGTCGAATTCCAATGCGCGTTCTTCGGAATCGCAGACATTCGGGTCAGACCAGCAGAAAAATTGAGGAATCTTGATTTAGAGACAAGATAGCCAGAAATTCGACATTTTTCAACGAATCTCGGCTATTTATGAACCGATCCTGAAATTCTTGGGTGGGTTGGTCAGGGCTCCAGACACTCAGCTGCCCCGCACCGAAATTTCAGGAAAAAGTGAGTATTTGGCCGAGATACCCTCGATTCTTGTCGGTTCTGACCGTTCTGACCAAGTCGCGGATGAGACCTCAAATTGCAATGCGCGTTCGTCGGAATCGCAGACATTCGGGTCAGACCAGCAGAAAATCTGAGGAATCTTGATTTAGAGACAAGATAGCCAAAAATTCGACATTTTTCAACGTATCTCGGCTATTTATGAACCGATCCTGAAATTCTTGGGTGGGTTCGTCAGGGCTCCAGACACTCAGCTGCCCCGCACCGAAAATTCAGAAAAAAGTTAGTATTTGGCCAAGAAACCCTCGATTCTCGTCGGTTCTGACCGTTCTGACCAAGTTACGGATGAGACGTCGAATTGCAATGCGCGTTCTTCCGAATCGCAGACATTCGGGTCAGACCAGCAGAAAAATTGAGGAATCTTGGTTTAGAGCCAAGATAGCCAGAAATTCGACATTTTTCAACGAATCTTGGCTATTTATGAACCGATCCTGAAATTCTTGTGTGGGTTCGTCAGGGCTCCAGACACTCAGCTGCCCCGCACCGAAAATTCAGAAAAAAGTTAGTATTTGGCCGAGAAACCCTCGATTCTCGTCGGTTCTGACCGTTCTGACCAAGTGACGGATGAGACGTCGAATTGCAATGCGCGTTCTTCGGAATCGCAGACATTCGGGTCAGACCAGCAGAAAAATTGAGGAATCTTGATTTAGAGTCAAGATAGCCAGAAATTCGACATTTTTCAACGAATCTCGGCTATTTATGAACCGATCCTGAAAATCTTGGGTGGGTTCGACAGGGCTCCAGACACTCAGCTGCCCCGCACCGAAAATTCAGAAAAAAGTTAGTATTTGGCCGAGAAACCCTCGATTTTCGTCGGTTTTGACCGTTCTGACCAAGTTACGGATGAGACGTCGAATTGCATTGCGCGTTCTTCGGAATCGCAGACATTCGGGTCAGACCAGCAGAAAAATTGAGGAATCTTGATTTAGAGACAAGATAGCCAGAAATTCGACATTTTTCAACGAATCTCGGCTATTTATGCACCGATCCTGAAATTCTTGGGTGGGTTGGTCAGGGCTCCAGACACTCAGCTGCCCCGCACCGAAATTTCAGGAAAAAGTTAGTATTTGGCCGAGATACTCTCGATTCTTGTCGGTTCTGACCGTTCTGACCAAGTTGCGGATGAGACCTCAAATTGCAATGCGCGTTCGTCGGAATCGCAGACAATCGGGTCAGACCAGCAGAAAAATTGAGGAATCTTGATTTAGAGACAAGATAGCCAAAAATTCGACATTTTTCAACGTATCTCGGCTATTTATGAACCGATCCTGAAATTCTTGGGTGGGTTCGTCAGGGCTCCAGACACTTAGCTGCCCCGCACCGAAAATTCAGAAAAAAGTTAGTATTTGGCCAAGAAACCCTCGATTCTCGTCGGTTCTGACCGTTCTGACCAAGTTACGGATGAGACGTCGAATTGCAATGCGCGTTCTTCCGAATCGCAGACATTCGGGTCAGACCAGCAGAAAAATTGAGGAATCTTGGTTTAGAGCCAAGATAGCCAGAAATTCGACATTTTTCAACGAATCTTGGCTATTTATGAACCGATCCTGAAATTCTTGTGTGGGTTCGTCAGGGCTCCAGACACTCAGCTGCCCCGCACCGAAAATTCAGAAAAAAGTTAGTATTTGGCCGAGAAACCCTCGATTCTCGTCGGTTCTGACCGTTCTGACCAAGTGACGGATGAGACGTCGAATTGCAATGCGCGTTCTTCGGAATCGCAGACATTCGGGTCAGACCAGCAGAAAAATTGAGGAATCTTGATTTAGAGTCAAGATAGCCAGAAATTCGACATTTTTCAACGAATCTCGGCTATTTATGAACCGATCCTGAAAATCTTGGGTGGGTTCGACAGGGCTCCAGACACTCAGCTGCCCCGCACCGAAAATTCAGAAAAAAGTTAGTATTTGGCCGAGAAACCCTCGATTTTCGTCGGTTTTGACCGTTCTGACCAAGTTACGGATGAGACGTCGAATTGCATTGCGCGTTCTTCGGAATCGCAGACATTCGGGTCAGACCAGCAGAAAAATTGAGGAATCTTGATTTAGAGACAAGATAGCCAGAAATTCGACATTTTTCAACGAATCTCGGCTATTTATGAACCGATCCTGAAATTCTTGGGTGGGTTCGACAGAGCTCCAGACACTCAGCTGCCCCGCACCGAAAATTCAGAAAAAAGTTGGTATTTGGCTGAAAAACCTCGATTCTCGTCGGTTCTGACCGTTCTGACCAAGTTACGGATGAGACCTCAAATTGCAATGCGCGTTCGTCAAAATCGCAGACATTCGGGTCAGACCAGCAGAAAAATTGAGAAATCTTTATTTGGGGTCAAAATAGCCAAGAATTCGACATTTTTCAACGGATCTCGGCTATTTATGAACCGATCCTGAAATTCTTGGGTGGGTTCGACAGAAATCCAGACACTCAGCTGCCCCGCACCGAAAATTCAGAAAAAAGTTGGTATTTGGCTGAGAAACCCTTGATTCTCGTCGGTTCTGACCGTTCTGACCAAGTTACGGATCAGACCTCAAATTGCAATGCGCGTTTGTCAGAATCGCAGACATTCAGGTCAGACCAGCAGAAAAATTGAGGAATCTTGATTTGGAGACAAGGTAGCCAGAAATTCGACATTTTTTGACGGATCTCGGCTATTCATGAACAGATCCTGAAATTTTTGGGTGGGTTCGACAGAGCTCCAGACACTCAGCTGCCTCGCACCGAAAATTCAGAAAAAAGTTGGTATTTGGCTGAGAAACCCTCGATTCTCGTCGGTTCTGACCGTTCTGACCAAGTTACGGATGAGACCTCAAATTGCAATGCGCGTTTGTCAAAATCGCAGACATTCGGGTCAGACCAGCAGAAAAATTGAGGAATCTTGATTTGGAGACAAGATAGCCAGAAATTCGACATATTTCAACGGATCTCGGCTATTTATGAACCGATCCTGAAATTCTTGGGTGGGTTCGTCAGGGCTCCAGACACTCAGCTGCCCCGCACTGAAAATTCAGGAAAAAGTTAGTATTTGGCCAAGAAACCCTCGATTCTCGTCGGTTCTGACCGTTCTGACCAAGTTACGGATGAGACGTCGAATTGCAATGCGCGTTCTTCCGAATCGCAGACATTCGGGTCAGACCAGCAGAAAAATTGAGGAATCTTGGTTTAGAGCCAAGATAGCCAGAAATTCGACATTTTTCAACGAATCTTGGCTATTTATGAACCGATCCTGAAATTCTTGTGTGGGTTCGTCAGGGCTCCAGACACTCAGCTGCCCCGCACCGAAAATTCAGAAAAAAGTTAGTATTTGGCCGAGAAACCCTCGATTCTCGTCGGTTCTGACCGTTCTGACCAAGTGACGGATGAGACGTCGAATTGCAATGCGCGTTCTTCGGAATCGCAGACATTCGGGTCAGACCAGCAGAAAAATTGAGGAATCTTGATTTAGAGTCAAGATAGCCAGAAATTCGACATTTTTCAACGAATCTCGGCTATTTATGAACCGATCCTGAAAATCTTGGGTGGGTTCGACAGGGCTCCAGACACTCAGCTGCCCCGCACCGAAAATTCAGAAAAAAGTTAGTATTTGGCCGAGAAACCCTCGATTTTCGTCGGTTTTGACCGTTCTGACCAAGTTACGGATGAGACGTCGAATTGCATTGCGCGTTCTTCGGAATCGCAGACATTCGGGTCAGACCAGCAGAAAAATTGAGGAATCTTGATTTAGAGACAAGATAGCCAGAAATTCGACATTTTTCAACGAATCTTGGCTATTTATGAACCGATCCTGAAATTCTTGTGTGGGTTCGTCAGGGCTCCAGACACTCAGCTGCCCCGCACCGAAAATTCAGAAAAAAGTTAGTATTTGGCCGAGAAACCCTCGATTCTCGTCGGTTCTGACCGTTCTGACCAAGTGACGGATGAGACGTCGAATTGCAATGCGCGTTCTTCGGAATCGCAGACATTCGGGTCAGACCAGCAGAAAAATTGAGGAATCTTGATTTAGAGTCAAGATAGCCAGAAATTCGACATTTTTCAACGAATCTCGGCTATTTATGAACCGATCCTGAAAATCTTGGGTGGGTTCGACAGGGCTCCAGACACTCAGCTGCCCCGCACCGAAAATTCAGAAAAAAGTTAGTATTTGGCCGAGAAACCCTCGATTTTCGTCGGTTTTGACCGTTCTGACCAAGTTACGGATGAGACGTCGAATTGCATTGCGCGTTCTTCGGAATCGCAGACATTCGGGTCAGACCAGCAGAAAAATTGAGGAATCTTGATTTAGAGACAAGATAGCCAGAAATTCGACATTTTTCAACGAATCTCGGCTATTTATGCACCGATCCTGAAATTCTTGGGTGGGTTGGTCAGGGCTCCAGACACTCAGCTGCCCCGCACCGAAATTTCAGGAAAAAGTTAGTATTTGGCCGAGATACTCTCGATTCTTGTCGGTTCTGACCGTTCTGACCAAGTTGCGGATGAGACCTCAAATTGCAATGCGCGTTCGTCGGAATCGCAGACAATCGGGTCAGACCAGCAGAAAAATTGAGGAATCTTGATTTAGAGACAAGATAGCCAAAAATTCGACATTTTTCAACGTATCTCGGCTATTTATGAACCGATCCTGAAATTCTTGGGTGGGTTCGTCAGGGCTCCAGACACTTAGCTGCCCCGCACCGAAAATTCAGAAAAAAGTTAGTATTTGGCCAAGAAACCCTCGATTCTCGTCGGTTCTGACCGTTCTGACCAAGTTACGGATGAGACGTCGAATTGCAATGCGCGTTCTTCCGAATCGCAGACATTCGGGTCAGACCAGCAGAAAAATTGAGGAATCTTGGTTTAGAGCCAAGATAGCCAGAAATTCGACATTTTTCAACGAATCTTGGCTATTTATGAACCGATCCTGAAATTCTTGTGTGGGTTCGTCAGGGCTCCAGACACTCAGCTGCCCCGCACCGAAAATTCAGAAAAAAGTTAGTATTTGGCCGAGAAACCCTCGATTCTCGTCGGTTCTGACCGTTCTGACCAAGTGACGGATGAGACGTCGAATTGCAATGCGCGTTCTTCGGAATCGCAGACATTCGGGTCAGACCAGCAGAAAAATTGAGGAATCTTGATTTAGAGTCAAGATAGCCAGAAATTCGACATTTTTCAACGAATCTCGGCTATTTATGAACCGATCCTGAAAATCTTGGGTGGGTTCGACAGGGCTCCAGACACTCAGCTGCCCCGCACCGAAAATTCAGAAAAAAGTTAGTATTTGGCCGAGAAACCCTCGATTTTCGTCGGTTTTGACCGTTCTGACCAAGTTACGGATGAGACGTCGAATTGCATTGCGCGTTCTTCGGAATCGCAGACATTCGGGTCAGACCAGCAGAAAAATTGAGGAATCTTGATTTAGAGACAAGATAGCCAGAAATTCGACATTTTTCAACGAATCTTGGCTATTTATGAACCGATCCTGAAATTCTTGTGTGGGTTCGTCAGGGCTCCAGACACTCAGCTGCCCCGCACCGAAAATTCAGAAAAAAGTTAGTATTTGGCCGAGAAACCCTCGATTCTCGTCGGTTCTGACCGTTCTGACCAAGTGACGGATGAGACGTCGAATTGCAATGCGCGTTCTTCGGAATCGCAGACATTCGGGTCAGACCAGCAGAAAAATTGAGGAATCTTGATTTAGAGTCAAGATAGCCAGAAATTCGACATTTTTCAACGAATCTCGGCTATTTATGAACCGATCCTGAAAATCTTGGGTGGGTTCGACAGGGCTCCAGACACTCAGCTGCCCCGCACCGAAAATTCAGAAAAAAGTTAGTATTTGGCCGAGAAACCCTCGATTTTCGTCGGTTTTGACCGTTCTGACCAAGTTACGGATGAGACGTCGAATTGCATTGCGCGTTCTTCGGAATCGCAGACATTCGGGTCAGACCAGCAGAAAAATTGAGGAATCTTGATTTAGAGACAAGATAGCCAGAAATTCGACATTTTTCAACGAATCTCGGCTATTTATGCACCGATCCTGAAATTCTTGGGTGGGTTGGTCAGGGCTCCAGACACTCAGCTGCCCCGCACCGAAATTTCAGGAAAAAGTTAGTATTTGGCCGAGATACTCTCGATTCTTGTCGGTTCTGACCGTTCTGACCAAGTTGCGGATGAGACCTCAAATTGCAATGCGCGTTCGTCGGAATCGCAGACAATCGGGTCAGACCAGCAGAAAAATTGAGGAATCTTGATTTAGAGACAAGATAGCCAAAAATTCGACATTTTTCAACGTATCTCGGCTATTTATGAACCGATCCTGAAATTCTTGGGTGGGTTCGTCAGGGCTCCAGACACTTAGCTGCCCCGCACCGAAAATTCAGAAAAAAGTTAGTATTTGGCCAAGAAACCCTCGATTCTCGTCGGTTCTGACCGTTCTGACCAAGTTACGGATGAGACGTCGAATTGCAATGCGCGTTCTTCCGAATCGCAGACATTCGGGTCAGACCAGCAGAAAAATTGAGGAATCTTGGTTTAGAGCCAAGATAGCCAGAAATTCGACATTTTTCAACGAATCTTGGCTATTTATGAACCGATCCTGAAATTCTTGTGTGGGTTCGTCAGGGCTCCAGACACTCAGCTGCCCCGCACCGAAAATTCAGAAAAAAGTTAGTATTTGGCCGAGAAACCCTCGATTCTCGTCGGTTCTGACCGTTCTGACCAAGTGACGGATGAGACGTCGAATTGCAATGCGCGTTCTTCGGAATCGCAGACATTCGGGTCAGACCAGCAGAAAAATTGAGGAATCTTGATTTAGAGTCAAGATAGCCAGAAATTCGACATTTTTCAACGAATCTCGGCTATTTATGAACCGATCCTGAAAATCTTGGGTGGGTTCGACAGGGCTCCAGACACTCAGCTGCCCCGCACCGAAAATTCAGAAAAAAGTTAGTATTTGGCCGAGAAACCCTCGATTTTCGTCGGTTTTGACCGTTCTGACCAAGTTACGGATGAGACGTCGAATTGCATTGCGCGTTCTTCGGAATCGCAGACATTCGGGTCAGACCAGCAGAAAAATTGAGGAATCTTGATTTAGAGACAAGATAGCCAGAAATTCGACATTTTTCAACGAATCTCGGCTATTTATGAACCGATCCGGAAATTCTTGGGTGGGTTCGTCAGGGCTCCAGACACTCAGCTGCCCCGCACCGAAAATTCAGGAAAAAGTTAGTATTTGGCCGAAATACCCTCGATTCTCGTCGGTTCTGACCGTTCTGACCAAGTTGCGGATGAGACCTCAAATTGCAATGTGCGTTCGTCGGAATCGCAGACATTCGGGTCAGACCAGCAGAAAAATTGAGGAATCTTGATTTAGAGTCAAGATAGCCAGAAATTCGACATTTTTCAACGAATCTCGGCTATTTATGAACTGATCCTGAAAATCTTGGGTGGGTTCGACAGGGCTCCAGACACTCAGCTGCCCCGCACCAAAAATTCAGAAAAAAGTTAGTATTTGGCCGAGAAACCCTCGATTTTCGTCGGTTCTGACCGTTCTGACCAAGTTACGGATGAGACGTCGAATTCCAATGCGCGTTCTTCGGAATCGCAGACATTCGGGTCAGACCAGCAGAAAAATTGAGGAATCTTGATTTAGAGACAAGATAGCCAGAAATTCGACATTTTTCAACGAATCTCGGCTATTTATGAACCGATCCTGAAATTCTTGGGTGGGTTGGTCAGGGCTCCAGACACTCAGCTGCCCCGCACCGAAATTTCAGGAAAAAGTGAGTATTTGGCCGAGATACCCTCGATTCTTGTCGGTTCTGACCGTTCTGACCAAGTCGCGGATGAGACCTCAAATTGCAATGCGCGTTCGTCGGAATCGCAGACATTCGGGTCAGACCAGCAGAAAATCTGAGGAATCTTGATTTAGAGACAAGATAGCCAAAAATTCGACATTTTTCAACGTATCTCGGCTATTTATGAACCGATCCTGAAATTCTTGGGTGGGTTCGTCAGGGCTCCAGACACTCAGCTGCCCCGCACCGAAAATTCAGAAAAAAGTTAGTATTTGGCCAAGAAACCCTCGATTCTCGTCGGTTCTGACCGTTCTGACCAAGTTACGGATGAGACGTCGAATTGCAATGCGCGTTCTTCCGAATCGCAGACATTCGGGTCAGACCAGCAGAAAAATTGAGGAATCTTGGTTTAGAGCCAAGATAGCCAGAAATTCGACATTTTTCAACGAATCTTGGCTATTTATGAACCGATCCTGAAATTCTTGTGTGGGTTCGTCAGGGCTCCAGACACTCAGCTGCCCCGCACCGAAAATTCAGAAAAAAGTTAGTATTTGGCCGAGAAACCCTCGATTCTCGTCGGTTCTGACCGTTCTGACCAAGTGACGGATGAGACGTCGAATTGCAATGCGCGTTCTTCGGAATCGCAGACATTCGGGTCAGACCAGCAGAAAAATTGAGGAATCTTGATTTAGAGTCAAGATAGCCAGAAATTCGACATTTTTCAACGAATCTCGGCTATTTATGAACCGATCCTGAAAATCTTGGGTGGGTTCGACAGGGCTCCAGACACTCAGCTGCCCCGCACCGAAAATTCAGAAAAAAGTTAGTATTTGGCCGAGAAACCCTCGATTTTCGTCGGTTTTGACCGTTCTGACCAAGTTACGGATGAGACGTCGAATTGCATTGCGCGTTCTTCGGAATCGCAGACATTCGGGTCAGACCAGCAGAAAAATTGAGGAATCTTGATTTAGAGACAAGATAGCCAGAAATTCGACATTTTTCAACGAATCTTGGCTATTTATGAACCGATCCTGAAATTCTTGTGTGGGTTCGTCAGGGCTCCAGACACTCAGCTGCCCCGCACCGAAAATTCAGAAAAAAGTTAGTATTTGGCCGAGAAACCCTCGATTCTCGTCGGTTCTGACCGTTCTGACCAAGTGACGGATGAGACGTCGAATTGCAATGCGCGTTCTTCGGAATCGCAGACATTCGGGTCAGACCAGCAGAAAAATTGAGGAATCTTGATTTAGAGTCAAGATAGCCAGAAATTCGACATTTTTCAACGAATCTCGGCTATTTATGAACCGATCCTGAAAATCTTGGGTGGGTTCGACAGGGCTCCAGACACTCAGCTGCCCCGCACCGAAAATTCAGAAAAAAGTTAGTATTTGGCCGAGAAACCCTCGATTTTCGTCGGTTTTGACCGTTCTGACCAAGTTACGGATGAGACGTCGAATTGCATTGCGCGTTCTTCGGAATCGCAGACATTCGGGTCAGACCAGCAGAAAAATTGAGGAATCTTGATTTAGAGACAAGATAGCCAGAAATTCGACATTTTTCAACGAATCTCGGCTATTTATGCACCGATCCTGAAATTCTTGGGTGGGTTGGTCAGGGCTCCAGACACTCAGCTGCCCCGCACCGAAATTTCAGGAAAAAGTTAGTATTTGGCCGAGATACTCTCGATTCTTGTCGGTTCTGACCGTTCTGACCAAGTTGCGGATGAGACCTCAAATTGCAATGCGCGTTCGTCGGAATCGCAGACAATCGGGTCAGACCAGCAGAAAAATTGAGGAATCTTGATTTAGAGACAAGATAGCCAAAAATTCGACATTTTTCAACGTATCTCGGCTATTTATGAACCGATCCTGAAATTCTTGGGTGGGTTCGTCAGGGCTCCAGACACTTAGCTGCCCCGCACCGAAAATTCAGAAAAAAGTTAGTATTTGGCCAAGAAACCCTCGATTCTCGTCGGTTCTGACCGTTCTGACCAAGTTACGGATGAGACGTCGAATTGCAATGCGCGTTCTTCCGAATCGCAGACATTCGGGTCAGACCAGCAGAAAAATTGAGGAATCTTGGTTTAGAGCCAAGATAGCCAGAAATTCGACATTTTTCAACGAATCTTGGCTATTTATGAACCGATCCTGAAATTCTTGTGTGGGTTCGTCAGGGCTCCAGACACTCAGCTGCCCCGCACCGAAAATTCAGAAAAAAGTTAGTATTTGGCCGAGAAACCCTCGATTCTCGTCGGTTCTGACCGTTCTGACCAAGTGACGGATGAGACGTCGAATTGCAATGCGCGTTCTTCGGAATCGCAGACATTCGGGTCAGACCAGCAGAAAAATTGAGGAATCTTGATTTAGAGTCAAGATAGCCAGAAATTCGACATTTTTCAACGAATCTCGGCTATTTATGAACCGATCCTGAAAATCTTGGGTGGGTTCGACAGGGCTCCAGACACTCAGCTGCCCCGCACCGAAAATTCAGAAAAAAGTTAGTATTTGGCCGAGAAACCCTCGATTTTCGTCGGTTTTGACCGTTCTGACCAAGTTACGGATGAGACGTCGAATTGCATTGCGCGTTCTTCGGAATCGCAGACATTCGGGTCAGACCAGCAGAAAAATTGAGGAATCTTGATTTAGAGACAAGATAGCCAGAAATTCGACATTTTTCAACGAATCTCGGCTATTTATGAACCGATCCTGAAATTCTTGGGTGGGTTCGACAGAGCTCCAGACACTCAGCTGCCCCGCACCGAAAATTCAGAAAAAAGTTGGTATTTGGCTGAAAAACCTCGATTCTCGTCGGTTCTGACCGTTCTGACCAAGTTACGGATGAGACCTCAAATTGCAATGCGCGTTCGTCAAAATCGCAGACATTCGGGTCAGACCAGCAGAAAAATTGAGAAATCTTTATTTGGGGTCAAAATAGCCAAGAATTCGACATTTTTCAACGGATCTCGGCTATTTATGAACCGATCCTGAAATTCTTGGGTGGGTTCGACAGAAATCCAGACACTCAGCTGCCCCGCACCGAAAATTCAGAAAAAAGTTGGTATTTGGCTGAGAAACCCTTGATTCTCGTCGGTTCTGACCGTTCTGACCAAGTTACGGATCAGACCTCAAATTGCAATGCGCGTTTGTCAGAATCGCAGACATTCAGGTCAGACCAGCAGAAAAATTGAGGAATCTTGATTTGGAGACAAGGTAGCCAGAAATTCGACATTTTTTGACGGATCTCGGCTATTCATGAACAGATCCTGAAATTTTTGGGTGGGTTCGACAGAGCTCCAGACACTCAGCTGCCTCGCACCGAAAATTCAGAAAAAAGTTGGTATTTGGCTGAGAAACCCTCGATTCTCGTCGGTTCTGACCGTTCTGACCAAGTTACGGATGAGACCTCAAATTGCAATGCGCGTTTGTCAAAATCGCAGACATTCGGGTCAGACCAGCAGAAAAATTGAGGAATCTTGATTTGGAGACAAGATAGCCAGAAATTCGACATATTTCAACGGATCTCGGCTATTTATGAACCGATCCTGAAATTCTTGGGTGGGTTCGTCAGGGCTCCAGACACTCAGCTGCCCCGCACTGAAAATTCAGGAAAAAGTTAGTATTTGGCCAAGAAACCCTCGATTCTCGTCGGTTCTGACCGTTCTGACCAAGTTACGGATGAGACGTCGAATTGCAATGCGCGTTCTTCCGAATCGCAGACATTCGGGTCAGACCAGCAGAAAAATTGAGGAATCTTGGTTTAGAGCCAAGATAGCCAGAAATTCGACATTTTTCAACGAATCTTGGCTATTTATGAACCGATCCTGAAATTCTTGTGTGGGTTCGTCAGGGCTCCAGACACTCAGCTGCCCCGCACCGAAAATTCAGAAAAAAGTTAGTATTTGGCCGAGAAACCCTCGATTCTCGTCGGTTCTGACCGTTCTGACCAAGTGACGGATGAGACGTCGAATTGCAATGCGCGTTCTTCGGAATCGCAGACATTCGGGTCAGACCAGCAGAAAAATTGAGGAATCTTGATTTAGAGTCAAGATAGCCAGAAATTCGACATTTTTCAACGAATCTCGGCTATTTATGAACCGATCCTGAAAATCTTGGGTGGGTTCGACAGGGCTCCAGACACTCAGCTGCCCCGCACCGAAAATTCAGAAAAAAGTTAGTATTTGGCCGAGAAACCCTCGATTTTCGTCGGTTTTGACCGTTCTGACCAAGTTACGGATGAGACGTCGAATTGCATTGCGCGTTCTTCGGAATCGCAGACATTCGGGTCAGACCAGCAGAAAAATTGAGGAATCTTGATTTAGAGACAAGATAGCCAGAAATTCGACATTTTTCAACGAATCTTGGCTATTTATGAACCGATCCTGAAATTCTTGTGTGGGTTCGTCAGGGCTCCAGACACTCAGCTGCCCCGCACCGAAAATTCAGAAAAAAGTTAGTATTTGGCCGAGAAACCCTCGATTCTCGTCGGTTCTGACCGTTCTGACCAAGTGACGGATGAGACGTCGAATTGCAATGCGCGTTCTTCGGAATCGCAGACATTCGGGTCAGACCAGCAGAAAAATTGAGGAATCTTGATTTAGAGTCAAGATAGCCAGAAATTCGACATTTTTCAACGAATCTCGGCTATTTATGAACCGATCCTGAAAATCTTGGGTGGGTTCGACAGGGCTCCAGACACTCAGCTGCCCCGCACCGAAAATTCAGAAAAAAGTTAGTATTTGGCCGAGAAACCCTCGATTTTCGTCGGTTTTGACCGTTCTGACCAAGTTACGGATGAGACGTCGAATTGCATTGCGCGTTCTTCGGAATCGCAGACATTCGGGTCAGACCAGCAGAAAAATTGAGGAATCTTGATTTAGAGACAAGATAGCCAGAAATTCGACATTTTTCAACGAATCTCGGCTATTTATGCACCGATCCTGAAATTCTTGGGTGGGTTGGTCAGGGCTCCAGACACTCAGCTGCCCCGCACCGAAATTTCAGGAAAAAGTTAGTATTTGGCCGAGATACTCTCGATTCTTGTCGGTTCTGACCGTTCTGACCAAGTTGCGGATGAGACCTCAAATTGCAATGCGCGTTCGTCGGAATCGCAGACAATCGGGTCAGACCAGCAGAAAAATTGAGGAATCTTGATTTAGAGACAAGATAGCCAAAAATTCGACATTTTTCAACGTATCTCGGCTATTTATGAACCGATCCTGAAATTCTTGGGTGGGTTCGTCAGGGCTCCAGACACTTAGCTGCCCCGCACCGAAAATTCAGAAAAAAGTTAGTATTTGGCCAAGAAACCCTCGATTCTCGTCGGTTCTGACCGTTCTGACCAAGTTACGGATGAGACGTCGAATTGCAATGCGCGTTCTTCCGAATCGCAGACATTCGGGTCAGACCAGCAGAAAAATTGAGGAATCTTGGTTTAGAGCCAAGATAGCCAGAAATTCGACATTTTTCAACGAATCTTGGCTATTTATGAACCGATCCTGAAATTCTTGTGTGGGTTCGTCAGGGCTCCAGACACTCAGCTGCCCCGCACCGAAAATTCAGAAAAAAGTTAGTATTTGGCCGAGAAACCCTCGATTCTCGTCGGTTCTGACCGTTCTGACCAAGTGACGGATGAGACGTCGAATTGCAATGCGCGTTCTTCGGAATCGCAGACATTCGGGTCAGACCAGCAGAAAAATTGAGGAATCTTGATTTAGAGTCAAGATAGCCAGAAATTCGACATTTTTCAACGAATCTCGGCTATTTATGAACCGATCCTGAAAATCTTGGGTGGGTTCGACAGGGCTCCAGACACTCAGCTGCCCCGCACCGAAAATTCAGAAAAAAGTTAGTATTTGGCCGAGAAACCCTCGATTTTCGTCGGTTTTGACCGTTCTGACCAAGTTACGGATGAGACGTCGAATTGCATTGCGCGTTCTTCGGAATCGCAGACATTCGGGTCAGACCAGCAGAAAAATTGAGGAATCTTGATTTAGAGACAAGATAGCCAGAAATTCGACATTTTTCAACGAATCTCGGCTATTTATGCACCGATCCTGAAATTCTTGGGTGGGTTGGTCAGGGCTCCAGACACTCAGCTGCCCCGCACCGAAATTTCAGGAAAAAGTTAGTATTTGGCCGAGATACTCTCGATTCTTGTCGGTTCTGACCGTTCTGACCAAGTTGCGGATGAGACCTCAAATTGCAATGCGCGTTCGTCGGAATCGCAGACAATCGGGTCAGACCAGCAGAAAAATTGAGGAATCTTGATTTAGAGACAAGATAGCCAAAAATTCGACATTTTTCAACGTATCTCGGCTATTTATGAACCGATCCTGAAATTCTTGGGTGGGTTCGTCAGGGCTCCAGACACTTAGCTGCCCCGCACCGAAAATTCAGAAAAAAGTTAGTATTTGGCCAAGAAACCCTCGATTCTCGTCGGTTCTGACCGTTCTGACCAAGTTACGGATGAGACGTCGAATTGCAATGCGCGTTCTTCCGAATCGCAGACATTCGGGTCAGACCAGCAGAAAAATTGAGGAATCTTGGTTTAGAGCCAAGATAGCCAGAAATTCGACATTTTTCAACGAATCTTGGCTATTTATGAACCGATCCTGAAATTCTTGTGTGGGTTCGTCAGGGCTCCAGACACTCAGCTGCCCCGCACCGAAAATTCAGAAAAAAGTTAGTATTTGGCCGAGAAACCCTCGATTCTCGTCGGTTCTGACCGTTCTGACCAAGTGACGGATGAGACGTCGAATTGCAATGCGCGTTCTTCGGAATCGCAGACATTCGGGTCAGACCAGCAGAAAAATTGAGGAATCTTGATTTAGAGTCAAGATAGCCAGAAATTCGACATTTTTCAACGAATCTCGGCTATTTATGAACCGATCCTGAAAATCTTGGGTGGGTTCGACAGGGCTCCAGACACTCAGCTGCCCCGCACCGAAAATTCAGAAAAAAGTTAGTATTTGGCCGAGAAACCCTCGATTTTCGTCGGTTTTGACCGTTCTGACCAAGTTACGGATGAGACGTCGAATTGCATTGCGCGTTCTTCGGAATCGCAGACATTCGGGTCAGACCAGCAGAAAAATTGAGGAATCTTGATTTAGAGACAAGATAGCCAAAAATTCGACATTTTTCAACGTATCTCGGCTATTTATGAACCGATCCTGAAATTCTTGGGTGGGTTCGACAGAGCTCCAGACACTCAGCTGCCCCGCACCGAAAATTCAGAAAAAAGTTGGTATTTGGCTGAAAAACCTCGATTCTCGTCGGTTCTGACCGTTCTGACCAAGTTACGGATGAGACCTCAAATTGCAATGCGCGTTCGTCAAAATCGCAGACATTCGGGTCAGACCAGCAGAAAAATTGAGAAATCTTTATTTGGGGTCAAAATAGCCAAGAATTCGACATTTTTCAACGGATCTCGGCTATTTATGAACCGATCCTGAAATTCTTGGGTGGGTTCGACAGAAATCCAGACACTCAGCTGCCCCGCACCGAAAATTCAGAAAAAAGTTGGTATTTGGCTGAGAAACCCTTGATTCTCGTCGGTTCTGACCGTTCTGACCAAGTTACGGATCAGACCTCAAATTGCAATGCGCGTTTGTCAGAATCGCAGACATTCAGGTCAGACCAGCAGAAAAATTGAGGAATCTTGATTTGGAGACAAGGTAGCCAGAAATTCGACATTTTTTGACGGATCTCGGCTATTCATGAACAGATCCTGAAATTTTTGGGTGGGTTCGACAGAGCTCCAGACACTCAGCTGCCTCGCACCGAAAATTCAGAAAAAAGTTGGTATTTGGCTGAGAAACCCTCGATTCTCGTCGGTTCTGACCGTTCTGACCAAGTTACGGATGAGACCCCAAATTGCAATGCGCGTTCGTCAAAATCGCAGACATTCGGGTCAGACCAGCAGAAAAATTGAGGAATCTTTATTTGGGGTTAAGATAGCCAAGAATTCGACATTTTTCAACGGATCTCGGCTATTTATGAACCGATCCTGAAATTCTTGGGTGGGTTCGACAGAGCTCCAGACACTCAGCTGCCCCGCACCGAAAATTCAGAAAAAAGTTGGTATTTGGCTGAGAAACCCTCGATTCTCGTCGGTTCTGACCGTTCTGACCAAGTTACGGATGAGACCTCAAATTGCAATGCGCGTTTGTCAAAATCGCAGACATTCGGGTCAGACCAGCAGAAAAATTGAGGAATCTTGATTTGGAGACAAGATAGCCAGAAATTCGACATATTTCAACGGATCTCGGCTATTTATGAACCGATCCTGAAATTCTTGGGTGGGTTCGTCAGGGCTCCAGACACTCAGCTGCCCCGCACTGAAAATTCAGGAAAAAGTTAGTATTTGGCCAAGAAACCCTCGATTCTCGTCGGTTCTGACCGTTCTGACCAAGTTACGGATGAGACGTCGAATTGCAATGCGCGTTCTTCCGAATCGCAGACATTCGGGTCAGACCAGCAGAAAAATTGAGGAATCTTGGTTTAGAGCCAAGATAGCCAGAAATTCGACATTTTTCAACGAATCTCGGCTATTTATGAACCGATCCTGAAAATCTTGGGTGGGTTCGACAGGGCTCCAGACACTCAGCTGCCCCGCACCGAAAATTCAGAAAAAAGTTAGTATTTGGCCGAGAAACCCTCGATTTTCGTCGGTTTTGACCGTTCTGACCAAGTTACGGATGAGACGTCGAATTGCATTGCGCGTTCTTCGGAATCGCAGACATTCGGGTCAGACCAGCAGAAAAATTGAGGAATCTTGATTTAGAGACAAGATAGCCAAAAATTCGACATTTTTCAACGTATCTCGGCTATTTATGAACCGATCCTGAAATTCTTGGGTGGGTTCGACAGAGCTCCAGACACTCAGCTGCCCCGCACCGAAAATTCAGAAAAAAGTTGGTATTTGGCTGAAAAACCTCGATTCTCGTCGGTTCTGACCGTTCTGACCAAGTTACGGATGAGACCTCAAATTGCAATGCGCGTTCGTCAAAATCGCAGACATTCGGGTCAGACCAGCAGAAAAATTGAGAAATCTTTATTTGGGGTCAAAATAGCCAAGAATTCGACATTTTTCAACGGATCTCGGCTATTTATGAACCGATCCTGAAATTCTTGGGTGGGTTCGACAGAAATCCAGACACTCAGCTGCCCCGCACCGAAAATTCAGAAAAAAGTTGGTATTTGGCTGAGAAACCCTTGATTCTCGTCGGTTCTGACCGTTCTGACCAAGTTACGGATCAGACCTCAAATTGCAATGCGCGTTTGTCAGAATCGCAGACATTCAGGTCAGACCAGCAGAAAAATTGAGGAATCTTGATTTGGAGACAAGGTAGCCAGAAATTCGACATTTTTTGACGGATCTCGGCTATTCATGAACAGATCCTGAAATTTTTGGGTGGGTTCGACAGAGCTCCAGACACTCAGCTGCCTCGCACCGAAAATTCAGAAAAAAGTTGGTATTTGGCTGAGAAACCCTCGATTCTCGTCGGTTCTGACCGTTCTGACCAAGTTACGGATGAGACCCCAAATTGCAATGCGCGTTCGTCAAAATCGCAGACATTCGGGTCAGACCAGCAGAAAAATTGAGGAATCTTTATTTGGGGTCAAGATAGCCAAGAATTCGACATTTTTCAACGGATCTCGGCTATTTATGAACCGATCCTGAAATTCTTGGGTGGGTTCGACAGAGCTCCAGACACTCAGCTGCCCCGCACCGAAAATTCAGAAAAAAGTTGGTATTTGGCTGAGAAACCCTCGATTCTCGTCGGTTCTGACCGTTCTGACCAAGTTACGGATGAGACCTCAAATTGCAATGCGCGTTTGTCAAAATCGCAGACATTCGGGTCAGACCAGCAGAAAAATTGAGGAATCTTGATTTGGAGACAAGATAGCCAGAAATTCGACATATTTCAACGGATCTCGGCTATTTATGAACCGATCCTGAAATTCTTGGGTGGGTTCGTCAGGGCTCCAGACACTCAGCTGCCCCGCACTGAAAATTCAGGAAAAAGTTAGTATTTGGCCGAGATACCCTCGATTCTCGTCGGTTCCGACCGTTCTGACCAAGTTACGGATGAGACGTCGAATTGCAATGCGCGTTCTTCGGAATCGCAGACATTCGGGTCAGACCAGCAGAAAAATTGAGGAATCTTGATTTAGAGACAAGATAGCCAAAAATTCGACATTTTTCAACGTATCTCGGCTATTTATGAACCGATCCTGAAATTCTTGGGTGGGTTCGTCAGGGCTCCAGACACTCAGCTGCCCCGCACCGAAAATTCAGAAAAAAGTTAGTATTTGGCCGAGATACCCTCGATTCTCGTCGGTTCTGACCGTTCTGACCAAGTTACGGATGAGACGTCGAATTGCAATGCGCGGTCTTCGGAATCGCAGACATTCGGGTCAGACCAGCAGAAAAATTGAGGAATCTTGGTTTAGAGCCAAGATAGCCAGAAATTCGACATTTTTCAACGAATCTTGGCTATTTATGAACCGATCCTGAAATTCTTGGGTGGGTTCGTCAGGGCTCCAGACACTCAACTGCCCCGCACCGAAAATTCAGAAAAAAGTTGGTATTTTCCCGAGAAACCCTCGATTCTCGTCGGTTCTGACCGTTCTGACCAAGTTACGGATCAGACCTCAAATTGCAATGCGCGTTTGTCAGAATCGCAGACATTCAGGTCAGACCCTCAGAAAAATTGAGGAATCTTGATTTGGAGACAAGGTAGCCAGAAATTCGACATTTTTTGACGGATCTCGGCTATTCATGAACCGATCCTGAAATTCTTGGGTGGGTTCGACAGAGCTCTAGACACTCAGCTGCCTCGCACCGAAATTTCAGCAAAAAGTTGGTATTTTCCCGAGAAACCCTAGATTCTCGTCGGTTCTGACCGTTCTGACCGAGGTACGGATGGGACCTCGAAATGTAATGCGTGTTTGTCCGAATCGCAGACAGTCAGGTCAGACCAGCAGAAAAATTGAAGATATCTCGATTTAGAGCCGAGATCTCCACGAATACTACATTTCTCAACGGATCTTGGCTATTTATGAACCGATCCTGAAATTCTGGGGCGGGTTCGACAGAGCTCCAGACACTCAGCTACCCCGCAGCGAAAATTCAGAAAAAGGTAGCATTCGGCTGAGGAACCCTAGATTCTCGTCGGTTCTGATCGTTCTGACCAAGTTACGAATGGAACCTGGAATTGTCATGCGCGTTTTTCAGAATCGCAGACATTCAGCTCAGACCAGCAGAAAAATTGAAGATATTTCGATTTTAGGACAAGATAGCCAGGAATTCTACCCTTTCCGACGAAATTCGGCTATTTATGAACTGATCCCGGAATTCTTGGGTGGGTTTGGCAGAGTTCCAGATACTCAGCTGCCTTGCACCAAAAATTCAGATATAAGTTGGTATTTGGCTGAGAAACCCCAGATTCTCGTCGGTTCTGACAGTTCTGACCGAGTTCCGAATGAAACCTGGAACTGTCATGCGCGTCCGTCAGAATCGCAGACATTTAGCTCAGATCAGCAGAAAAAGTGAAGACATCTCGATTTAGTGACGAGCTAGCCAGGAATTCTACATTTTTCAACGGATTCCGGCTATTTATGAACCAATCCTGAAAATCTTGGGTGGGTTTGACAGAGCATGAGACACTCAGAAAAGTTAGAAGACTAAGCCGTCGACAAAACCTTCATTTTCAAAAGCCTTTTGTAGATGTCTGAGCTTCTCTAACATGTGCATAACAGGGAGGTTTAACACTTAAACAAATTTTGGCTAGAGCCCTTTGATCACGCTCTGAATCAGTATCTGTTCCAATAACACAGTTCCACGTCCCGTCTATAATTAGCGCCATTCGCATCGTAAATTTTCAATCATTATAGTTTGATGCACCTTCTAATTTTTCGATTATATGCCCACTGCCACTGACGACAACTGACCCTTGAGTAACCGGATTTGTGTTAAGAGGGGCTTGATCAGTCATTTTTGAACTTTGTAATCTACCAGACACTTAAAACAGTCACTGAAAAAAGAGTCCACGCCAAGTCTATGCCACGCGGCCGGCTAACCTTGAAAAAATTGCGAAAGATAAAACAAATACACTAGAACATCGAACTTCGTTCCGTTTTACGATTTTTACTTTGCAGAATTATTCTGGGCCCATAACCTGATGGGTTTTTATTCATTTAGACACAACATTGTGATATAATATTATTTATTGGAGTGAACTTAGAGAACGTGTATGCAAACAGGTACATGAAGCAACTTGAAGAAGTCCCTTTTTTGGTAAGAAGCGTCGTAACTAAAAATATAGAGTCACAACCAAAGACTTCCAGTGTCTATCAGCAGATGTCGCTACCTATACGAGATTATACCATTCATATGTTTTAACAGCTATCTCGTCTCCCAATTGAGATATTTTCAATTTTCCCGCTGGGCTGACCCAAGTGTTCGCAAGTCTGACGAACGGATTTATGAATTTCTGGTTCCAATCGTAACTTGGTTAGATCGATCAGAAACGACGAAAATTGTGGTTTTCTCGGCTAATTACCAACATTTCTCTGATTTTTTGGTGCGGGCTAACTGAGTGTCTGCAAGTCTATCTAACCCACGTCCAAATTTTAAGTTCGACTCATAACTGAAGAAATCCTGTCGAAAATGTAGAATTCTTGGATATCTCGTCTCCCAATCTAGATATTTCCAATTTTTCTGCTGATGTGACCCAAGTGTTCGCAAGTCTGACGAGCGCATTCACAAATTTTTGGTTTTATTCGACTCTTGGTCAGATCGGTCAAGAAAGGACGAAAATTGTGGTTTTCTTGGCTAATTACCAACATTTCTTCGCTTTTTCGGTGCGGGCTGGCTGAGTGTCCACAAGTCTGTCGAACCCACGTCAGAATTTTAGGTTTGACTCACAACTGAAGAAATCCCGTCGCAAAATGTAGAATTTTTGGCTATCTCGTCTTCCAATTGAAATATTTTCAATTTTTCCGCTAGGCTGATCCAAGTGCTTGCAAGTCTGACGAACGCAGTCATGAATTTCTGGTTTCAATCGTAACTTGGCCAGATCGGTTCGAAAACGAGGAAAATTGTGGTTTTCCTCGGCTAGTTACCAACATTTCTCTGATTTTTTGGTGCGGGCTGGCTGAATGTCTGCAAGTCTGTCGAACCCACGTCAGAATTTC
This sequence comes from Diprion similis, assembly GCF_021155765.1. Classification (NCBI taxonomy): domain Eukaryota; kingdom Metazoa; phylum Arthropoda; class Insecta; order Hymenoptera; family Diprionidae; genus Diprion; species Diprion similis. The sequence goes on along the minus strand of NC_060105.1, from coordinate 14,232,901 downwards.
AGGTTCGACTCATAACTGAAGAATTCCCGTCGCAAAATGTAGAATCCTTGGCTCTACCGTCTTCAAATCAAGATATGTTCAATTTTTCTGCTGGGCTGACCCAAGTGTTCGCAAGTGTGACGAACGCATTTATGAATTCCTGGTTTCAATCCTAACTTGGTGTAAGAGGATGGCTTCACAAATAAATGAACTCACAGAGCTTTAATGTAAAAGCGTTCATTATTCATACGGACCGAAACGGAGCGGTTATACGTCCCGATTCCGACGCGGTTCCCTCGGGCGTTGACTGAATATCCTCAGTCAACGCCTCTGAAGACTGAGGATGGAGGGGCGCAGCTAGCGCTAGCAGTTCCCGCGTCCCAAATTTAGTTTCGCTAAAGGTTGTGACATCTCGTGGGGCAAAGGGGAACTACATGGTAATATCTTCGAACGAGACTTCATATAATTACGATCGAACTTCACGTACAGGTAAGTTCGTTTGATCGTTCAATTATCTTTATTGACTGTCAAGTTTAAGAATTTTAGTGCAAGTGTTTATTACCTGAGGTATTGCAGCTGAGAATCGTAAATTATAGTTTAATGTGAAAGCTAATGTTAAGAGATATAATGGTAAAAATGTGAAAATATATGTACCCTATATGTTTGAGCCTTATTATTGAAATAATGGTGAATATTAGAATTATTGATCTAAGGGTAATGCATATGTAAGTTTGACGCCCTTTTCAAACCTAGCCGCCTAGCCCGCTTGTCATATGACTAACGGGCAGGCGACTGAGGCGCTCGTTACTGACGGCACACCATCCTCGGACAGTCGTTGATAAGCTGTGCTACGACACAGTCACGCCGCTACTATTCTTAATATCAATCATCTTTGCTGTACCGACAATTTGTGTCGTTTCAGGTACGTCAAATGATAGATGACGGATACTTGCATTTAAGAGATATTTCTATAACATATTGTTAATTACACAGATATTACTGCAACCACACGTGTCGGTATATTGAACCTGCTTCCAAATCCCAAGTCTCTGAATCGAGACACTTACAAAACGACACAAATATGGCTATCAAGGCAAAATTCTGCTTCGCATCAGAGGCATTGGACTCCAGGACTACGGTGGTTAAGGTCAAGACTATCCAGCTGATCGACCAACTGGAAATTTTCCAATTTCCACCTGAGTTTCAAACGGCCACGCATCACCGAAAACTCTTCGAGCATCCTGTGACAAAAGGAGTCGTGAAGAGTTTGAAAACGAGAAACAAATTCCGCAACGTAATAATAACCCTGGCCGAAGACGAGCTGAAAGAAATCTACCTGGACGAGGAGGGTAATGTTGTCTTTAATGAGTATTACTTAGAGGTCGTTCAGGCTTACGCTCACCCTTCCCTCTCCCAAGAAATCCCAACGCTTGGAAAATCGACTCACTCTATAGCCAAAGATATGGTATTAGAGAAATTCAATGGAAAAAACGTTAACGCGGAACCTTGGTTACAAAACTTCGTTTCCGAATGCAGGCGTCTTAATGTACAAGAGAATAAATATTCTGAATTTTTGAGGCTATTTTTGGAAGGTATCGCACTAGAGTGGTATTCGATTTTTTTGAAAACAAACTCGTTAGATCATCCTTGGGAATTCTGGAATAACTCGTTAATAGACACATTCGGACAGAAATCGTGGTCTGATATTGAATACGCATACACATACAAATACTTGAACGGATCGTTTCTAGATTTCGCACTCAGAAAGAGAAACTTATTGATTGATGTGGACCCAGATTTGACGATAAAATCGCAAATAAATTTAATAGTAATTGCCCTTCCGAAATATGTCAACAGGCGGTTAGAGAAGAAAAATTTGATTCAGATAGACGACTTAATGTCAACACTCGGACAAATGGAACACTCAGTAAATAAACATAGCACGAACACGGGTGATAAGAGTGGGGATAATCGAAGGCCAAGCGGGTCCGCTGATAAACAAGGAAACCAAAACACGCGTGAACCTTGTTCGTACTGCGAAAACATTGGCTTCCCCAACAGATTTCATCCGGAAAGATTATGTCGCACAAAAATTGCTAACCAAAAGGGGAATAAAAATGATAAAATTAAAGTAGCTAATAACGTACAAATTCAAGATGCCATCTCCCTCTCAGAAGAGGCAAAAAACGAGTAGTGACCCCGCTGATAAGATTAAAAATTCTCGTAAACAACGAGATAGCCATTGGTCTCTATGATTCGGGAGCCAACGTTTCGCTAATAAATTATAATTTCTGGATGAAACTGAAATTGAATAAAATTATGAGCGGGGATAAAAACATAGAAACCATTTCAGGGACAACAAAAACAGAAGGTATAATCTCTTTACCAGTCAAAATTCTGAAAATAAAAAAACAATTTTCCTTCTTCATAATAAAAAGTGATTCATGTAAGGATGACGTATTACTAGGTTTGGACTGCATAAAGGAATTCAAATTGTGCCAAAACGAAAACCTAATAATAAGTCAGAACAATTCAAATGAAAAAGAAAGAAACTTAGTACAAAATATTATTGAAAAAAAAATATATAATTCTGTTAAAGATCCTGATACAAATGGAGAGATTACACAGATTTTAACTAGTTATGCCGATGTATTTGCAAAGGGAAAATTTGATGTCGGTAAATTAAAAGATTATGAGGCTAGAATAAAACTCACAGAGAGCAAATATATAGCAAGGAAACCATACAAATGCTCAATTCAAGACAGGGCCGAAATAGAAGGCCAAATAAAAGAATTGTTAAAATATGGCTTAATTGAAGAATCAAGTAGCCCATATGCCGCGCCTATCACCCTAGCATATAAAAAGGAGGAGGGAAAAAAGTCTCGTCTATGTATTGACTACAGAGAATTAAATAAAATGGTTATTCCGGAAAGTCAACCATTCCCACGAATTGACGAACTGACTTTACGCGCCCGAAACTGTAAATTTTTTACAAAACTTGATGTTAATTCGGCGTTTTGGTCGATACCTTTACGTGAAAAAGACAGGTATAAGACGGCGTTTGTGACGCATCATGGGAACTGTCTGCCGTTTGGCTTAAAGTCCTCTCCGGCAATTTTCCAAAGAACCTTATCTAGCATAATAAGAAAAAATAATTTAGACGCATTCGCGGTAAATTATATCGATGATGTTTTGATCTATTCGACTAGCTATGATGAACATTTGAAACACATTAGGTTGACATTAGAGACTTTACGGGCTTACAATATTAAACTGAATCGATTGAAGTGTACATTTGCGTGTAAAAAAATAACATACTTGGGTCACGAGATAGATAACAATAACATAAAACCTTTAAATAATAATGTAACGGCAATAAAGAATTTTCCGATTCCTCAAACGAGGAAAAATATTAGACAATTTCTGGGGAAACTAAATTTCTACCTCCAATACATCCCGAAATCAGCCACAACATTAGAACCATTTCATAACCTGTTGCGGAAGAACGTAGATTTCATCTGGTCAAAAAAGTGCCAAGACAATTTTGAAAAGGTAAAAAACTACTTATGCTCAGATCCGGTGCTTGCAATTTTTGACCCGTGCGCCCCGATTTACATTTTCACGGACGCAAGTATAGAAGGAGTTGGGGCAGTATTGAAACAACCCCAGCAAGATAAATCACTGAAACCAGTGTTCTATTTTTCACGTAAATTAAATAACTTTCAGAAAATGAAAAAAGCAATTTATATTGAATGTCTCGCCATTAAAGAAGCCATTTTGTACTGGCAATACTACTTAATCGGGCAAAAATTCACCATTCTTAGTGATCACAAACCGCTGGAAGGTTTGAACATAAAGAATAGCAAGGATCCGGACCTGAGACATATTCTTAATTACATATCTCAATTTGATTTCAAAATAAAATACAATCCCGGAAAAGAAAATTTAGAAGCTGACTGCTTGTCCCGAAATCCGGTTCTAGACGAGAAAGACAATGTTTGGGAGAATTCGGTGATAAAAATAGTAAATTTGTTAAAAATAGAGGACATAACTAATGATCAAAAACGATTAACACCAGACGGCAATTGCGAGATTGAAGAAAATATTATCTACAAAATATTGAATAATAAGAAGAAAATTTGGTTGTCTGAAGAATTTGGTAGGGATTTAATTAAAAACATACACAATAAACAGGGTCACATCGGCACTAAACAGCTAACCTTAACGATTTGCACTAAAGTCTACTTTAAAAATATGCACAAGCATATAAAGCTGCTGTGCCGTTCATGTGAAACATGCATAAAAAATAAATCAAGGATCGCTAATCACAAAGCTCCACTATCACAATTTGGACCAGCGAAAAAACCGTTTCAGATAATCTCCTTAGACACAATAGGTGGTTTTGTGGGTAATAAAAGTACAAAGAAATACTTACACTTAATCATAGATCACTTCACTAGATTTGCATTTATCTCAACGTCAAAAACTCAGACAGCGAGCGACTTTACAAAATTAATACAACCAATACAAAATAACAATCAAATAGATACACTATTCACAGACCAATACTCGGGTATTAACTCGAACGAGTTCAAACAATACTTGAAATCGAACAAAATAAAATTAGTTTTCACTGCTGGAGACTGCGCGTTTTCAAACGGCCTAAATGAAAGAACAAATCAAACATTGGTCAATAGAATAAGGTGCAAAATTTACAATAACAAAAATCGTCCTTGGTCCACAATAGCACAAGAATGCTTAAATGAGTATAATAATACAATCCATAGTTCAACTGGGTTCACACCAACATATCTATTGACCGGAAAAGACACATCATTTTTACCAGACTCATTAAATTCAAATAATAAAGAAAACCTAGAAAACAATCGAGAAATAGCGTACAAAAATTCAGAAAAAGTACACAAACAAAACAAATATTATTACGATAAAAATAAAACCCATATAACATATAACGAAGGAGACTTAGTGTACATTCAAAACAGTAACAAATTGAACAGAAGAAAATTGGATCCAATTAGAATTGGACCATACAAAATAAAAAATAAAATATCGGATTTAATCTTTGTCATCGACAGCGGCTTTAAAAAGAAAGAGTCAAACCTATTTCACGCAAGCAAACTAGTTCCTTACACCCGACCCTAAAAATCCGATCCCGCAGCCAAAATGGGGGGATGTAAGTTTGACGCCCTTTTCAAACCTAGCCGCCTAGCCCGCTTGTCATATGACTAACGGGCAGGCGACTGAGGCGCTCGTTACTGACGGCACACCATCCTCGGACAGTCGTTGATAAGCTGTGCTACGACACAGTCACGCCGCTACTATTCTTAATATCAATCATCTTTGCTGTACCGACAATTTGTGTCGTTTCAGGTACGTCAAATGATAGATGACGGATACTTGCATTTAAGAGATATTTCTATAACATATTGTTAATTACACAGATATTACTGCAACCACACGTGTCGGTATATTGAACCTGCTTCCAAATCCCAAGTCTCTGAATCGAGACACTTACACATATTATGATCGTAATTGTGTATGTAGGTATTAGCTAAGACATATGGTAAGAGCGCGTAAAGCTCTCTTGTAGTAACTACGCGTCGATAAAGATGGGATGCAGGGAGGCCGCCGCCGTAGTTACCGGCAGGGACGTAACAATACATTTCTTCACAATCCCCAAAAGACGTAATGTCTGGCGTAATGATGGATGAGACCAGCTAGTCGGAAGTTTGAAATTTTTACATAATAATGAACATTTAATATTGCAATTTGAAAAATTAAAGACATTTACAAGTAAACTCAATCCGAATCAAAAACATCTGAAATGTAAAAATAGCCGCCAAGTACCATAGTTACATTATAATGAAAAACTTATCGTCAATCTTTGCCGTGAAATCAGGAAAAATGCCAAGCGACGACCTCCCCGCACGTACAGTATCAGACCTCGCTTTTCGTGTAGTGATATCGAAACATCATTCCAAGAGCTACGTACTTGGGGGGCACATTAAAATTCTGCACTTTGCTGTCAATATATTTGTTTTTTACACGGCTTGATAATTAAACAGAGAAAAGTATCTATGTGTCGACAATTTTTTTGCACTAAGTATCTCGAGGTTTGAGCAACGACAGTAGCGATACTGCACACATCAAGTAATTGGTGACATCTTTTCTTTAAAGAAATGTTTCTGCGTATTTAGTAGGATATAAGTCAAATTACTGATAATATGACTCTTGTTATTTAAACCCCCGGTCAGTGGCTGTTTGGAACTGGTTGTTGTGTATCGGGAAAGGCAAAATCGCTGAGGACGGCGCTCGATAGCGACGTATTATTCTTGATAGTCTAAGCAGGAAACTTTGAGAAAACAATACGGGAGTAAAATTTTATCTGATCCATAGTATGTAGTGACACTGCAGATTCAAAGCTAGTACTTATTATTATCTCCAGAGCGGCAATATTAAAAGGTGTATTTGCTGTGCATGAGCATAATAAATATTACACAACAATTTCCAGTCAGTTCTGGAACTTGCTCGATACGGCTTACACTAAGCAGCTACGAAGGATTTTTAATTTCTCTAATTAAAATAAAGTTATGCTAGATTGTTTTACTTCGATATTTAAATCTTATCACACGAATTAGCCCAGAAAAATTGATTTAAGGTGTTCGCGTGACCAGTCATTATAATACAGAAAACATTGTATTATTACTATGAACATAACTCTGATCGTTATTACAATTATTCGATTCAGAGCTTATAGTATTATCATCGCTTGTACAATTTCGATGAAGTCACAAAGGCGTAAGAAAAGAGTACCGGTAGGACAGAAAAAATGTGCCCGCCAAGTACGTAGCTCTTGGAATGATGTTTCGATATCACTACACGAAAAGCGAGGTCCGACTTCATACGACGTGTACGTGCGACAAGTTTTTCATTATAATGTAACTATGGTACTTGGCGGCTATTTTTACATTTCAGATGTTTTTGATTCGGATTTCACTACTTTTTGCAAGTCTCTAACAGCAACAATGATGTATCTTGTAACCAATCATACGTGATAAACACAATCCTTCCACCGGTTAAGACATAAAACATCTAGTCAGAAAACCATGGAGCGGACTACCCGGGTTCGTCAGACCGCGGTGCTCAGAACCTAGACACTGAAAACCATGGAGCGGACGACCCGGGTTCGTCAGACCGCGGTGCACAGGACCTAGACACTGAAAACCATGGAGCGAACGACCCGGGTGCGTCAGACCGCGGTGCACAGGACCTAGACAGCGAAAACCATGGAGCGGACGACCCGAGTGCGTCTCACCGCGGTGCATAGGACCTAGACACCGAAACCGTGGAGCACACGACCCGAAGGCGTCTATCCACGGAGCGGAGGATCACGTTAAGGTAGGCAATGACCGATAGTGGTGCTACCTCAACGTTCATGGGTGGCCATCTTTGTATCTCGTGCGGCTATTTTCATGCAATTTTCCAAATTTTTCTTTCGGTTGTAGCGTCTGATTACGCGTTCTGATTCACTTCAAAATCAATAGGGGGCAAGATTTAAATGGCTTTTACTACTTTTTCAAATTCAGAGTTGAATATGCATAGCGGTTCAATACATAATGAGGTCCCAAGCAGCGTTCCGTGCCTCAAGATTTCGGTAATTTTTTCCTTATGAGTGCATGTTCGGATTTACTTCAAAATCAATAGGGGGCGAGATTTCAATAGCAGTGACCCCCCTTTTAAATTTTAACTTAATGCGTGGAGCCGTTCTTCGCTTATTGAGGTCCCAAGACTAGGGTCGGAGAAGAAGAAGAAGAAGAAGAAGATTTTTCATTTTACATGAACTTTGGAAGTTAATAACTTTGAAACTGGCGGACACATGTCAATCAAATTTATAGAGCCAGGTCAGATGGACAAGATCTTTTGGTCCTGTGAGTTTTGTTGAAAATCACTCACACATTCCGGAGATATCACACCCTGGTTTTGGGCTTCGATTGGTCCGGGTAAATGATTCTCGGCTAGCGCTCGCCGCCTATAGGTACTTGGCGGCGATTCGCTACCGCGAATCTTGATTTACCGGTATTTGTTATCTAACTCGAACGAAATGTGAAAATCTTTTAAGCAGCATTCCATTGTTTCTTTCAGGTAGGAAGACTGCCCCACATCCAGTTCTATGCACGCATGAATGTTCAATTGACTTTTCTCTTTGGTAAGTTCGGTGCACCTTGACTGTCGACATTTTATATTGAAAACATGAGCTTTATGATTTTCTCATTGATCGAAAGAAATTATAGGTCTTCTGTTGTTTTTGTCAATACAGTGGACATTGCCACACTAACTAGTTTTATATCGACTAGGCTCGTCAGTGAATAGAGTTTTTCATATACTTGTAAAAATATCTTTTGAGTCTACTTCATAGGGAGCCAAAGGTGCCAAGTTATTCCTCACGATTGGGTAGAATTCACTGAGAATCTTGAAACGTTCATAACAAATTTGTTCACTAAGTAGTTTTTCAAAAAATTTGTGGACTAGATTTTGTTTCGTTCAGATTCTTCTAGATCGAAGTTCCATGAAAATTGAGAATAATTTATTCTGATTGAATTGCTGATTAGTCCATTACCTAACAGAAATCACTGTCTTGTCGACGATTTCCTTTTATTCAATATCCCAATTTCTGGAAGTGTGTGAAATTAAAATCCTTTCGGTTAAACTTTTACAATATATTTCACTTCGTTTTCACTGTTACCGTTTGTTTTTTCTTACAAGGAGAGGACTAGATCTGTAAATGATGGATTTTGATGAGACTCAGGTATGTTGTAGAGATATTTGTCCTATGTACCACACTAATGAGGATTTTGGTACCCCGGCTTTGTTTCGCGCAGTATCTATATTCTATACCGGTAACTGTGATCTCTTACAAGCAAGCGACCGCAACGCGGTAGGTAAGGTTTCTGCTTGGCACGCTACTGGCCCGTGCTCAAGACCTTACGGTAAGCAACTCTTCTTGTTATAATTTTCTTTTTCCAATACTTTTTTTGTTCACGTATCGTATCTTACTGAATATTAATAACAAACATTACATTAGAAAGTTGCAGGGGAAAGATTGCTATACAACGTACAGTTGTTGTTAAGGTTTTTTACAGTTTAATAATGAGCTGTTATTATTAGAATTAATTATTGGGCCTTTTGTCGAAATTCACCATATTTCAGTATCATACGCTACCTGCGTTTACCGTTAGAATCAACGATTCGCCACCTTGTCGAAATTCCAAGTATTTCGGCATCGTTTGATGCCTGCATTTACCATGTATGACCCTCCGCTTTCCTATGGGTAAGGAGCCGTTCGTTAATTCCATAAGGGTACCGAGAAGGCAGGGGGGGGGGGGGGCAAGAAATCTTTACATGACCTTACCTCAGCGGGGAAGAGGGTGTAAAAGTAATTGTTACGTAATATTTTACTACGACTGAAAATTCGCGTGGAAGCGAACCCGTTTAGCCCGTACAACGATTGATAACAGAATGAACCGGATTTCACTCTGACTGATTTCCTTTAAAATTGTTTCAAATCGAGTCGTTCATTATGTTATGCAAAGTATTCCTCGTTCGAATTTTTTTGACTGATTTTTTTCCTTGTTTTAAGATTGTTTCAAATCTTACCTTTAATTATAATACGCATTTTCCGAAGACTAAACAATTTTAAAAAGAAACAGAAATCTTTGATGTATGTCAAATAATAACGTGTTTTAATGTAACTGAACCTTTTCCGCTTTTTAGGGAAACTCTAGGTAAAATGCTACCTAAGAAGGGGGCGGGAAGGTCCGAGAAATTTTATATGTCCTTACATGGTGGGGGGGAGGGGGAGGTCAAAAATGGCCAAAAACGCTGGTCTCCTCTGACATAATCACCTCCCTCGTGGTACATGTATCTGTAGGACGGGATTCGAGGCCCCCAGCCATTAGCAGCCTGTCCGTTGCAGAGCGTGTATCAAATAACGCAAGTAATACGGTTCGCTATATTATAAAATATTTATTAGTGAAATTTGATATATTAAAATAGTGTAATATGGAGAAAGCTGCTGCTCTAGAAAAAATACCAACACAATCAGGTTCGTCGCAAGAAAACATATCAGGCACAGAAGAAAGAGATGAGCAATCGAATGGGGAATTGACAAACGCCCACGAATATTCCGAATCGTTGTTCCGGAATTTGAATCTGCTCACGGATGCACCTCCAACCGTGATTTCCGCTGCTTCTGTTGCAATAAGAGAGGCGATATCCGAAGAAATTATTGCTTTGCTGGCCGAAGGAAAAATCATCGACGACAAGGAACTGATCGGCATTAATCAGTTAGACGAATCACAAGAATATTCAGCGGTAAGTGAAGTTTCTATACGTACGATTTGTTCATTTTGTGTGAATATGTTGAAGTATACAACAATATTTTTGTAATCCAAGAATGTAGCGGAAAATGGTGACGAATACATTCCTGAAGTGATAGCCTTATGGGACTTTGCGTAACCGAATATGAACGAGAAAAATTCATCGTCAAGCGGCGCCCTCTGCGTTTACCCCTGCACACGCAACTCAGGTCGGTACGCAGAGGCGACAAGAACTGATGTTGCCATCGCTCACCGCGCGTACCCAGATAATGCAGAGTCGAATATTATTATGCCTATGGAATGACGAACGAGAACGGACTGAAATTTTAATTTAACCCCGTATGGACGCCGCATGCTTTTCATCTATGCAAATTCATTTGAGCCAAATTCAGCAATGATAATCCAACTCCATCGGAACGATAAAAAATAATATTATCTAAGTAGATGCACAATAAACACACACCGGGTTTAAAAGGAATAGAGTTAGAAACCTTTTCTTGATGCAAATAATGGGAGAATGAGTCGATGAAGTTAATCAAAGGATAAAAATGTATAGTTGTTCCTATATGTATCTTATGTAATTTGTGTACATATGTTTATTACATAACCCATACCGTTGACTGAAGATATAGTCTTCAGTCAAGGCTAATAACTTCATTGCAAACGAAGATGCAGCTGACGTATGGAACTAATTTTTTAACTTACGCCAGATTTACATGGTTTTTTAAAAATTTGCAGCGGAAAACGCAGATCAATCTACACAAAAATACTACTTGTCAATATTTTTTCGAATAAGTGAAATTGATAAGTTATTATGGATACAAGTTAATGAAAATCATTCATTGACCAATTCGGTAGAAAATTGCTGGTTACATGCTGCAAGTCTGAGAGAAAGTAATTGCAGCATCAATCCAATTGCTGGAACATGCAATCCAAGTATGCACAGACAAAAGGTGATAATGATAAATAGTATTCAAATATATAAGGTTTTGCCGAAGTAGAGAACAGCAATTGAACGTAATTTAATGTTCGTCAATCCCTCTTTTCACTCATAAAACTTTTTTGAAACGTCATATAAATTAATTACAATTTTAAATTGGACATAAAAACTAAATACTGATATTACGTAGAGATGATTTTTCCGAATTATTTGTAATCGAATTCTTATCGATGATCGCCAATTATATATGGATGGTTTCAAGCTAAACAGTCTATCGCTCGAATGAATGCGTCAAAGGTCGATGCAAAAAGTTTAGTCACGTGCAGTCTTTGAAGTACGATATCTCTGTCAAAAACGGATACAGAAAATGTCGTAAGACCTTTCGGAAGCCTCAAGAGTCTTCTACTTCCAACAAATCATTGACCTTGTCTGACAAGGGGAATATACGGTCGACGGATTTTTGTAATTTTTTATACTTATAGTTCAGAAAGGTCTAGACGCAAATAACAAATCCCCAAAGCCACAGGGCTAGATGTCCAGAAGTTTTCGAGAAAATGAATTTTGAAAAATGTAGGAAAATTACGAGCCAGGGATATATACGCTGAAATTAAAACACATGAAAAGGAGACTCGCGTGACTCACCGGGTAGCGCACGAGTCTAGTATTCCGTAGATCGTTGAATAGAGTCCCACTGATGAACTTTTTTTTAACTGATTAACTCTTTAACGTCTATAACCACATCACTTACATGAGAATGTTTATAGTGAATGAACTTTTGTGTACAAAAATAAAAAATATGTAAGACAGCTGTTTATTTTATATTTTTCCTTAATTCTAACTAAATTACAGTACAAAAATAATCATTACATTATATGATGTGCATTCTTTTTTATTACATTATAGTTTTCCTTACAATCACGTAACCTTTAATCTTGCTCCAAAGTTTCACAAGAGTCCGAATGATATTCGTCGTAAAAGCAAGGAAAGCAAAACGTTTTACGGCACTTTGCACACTGTATGAAGGATGAATTTTTGCAACGACATTTTTTTTCAAACTCTCCATCTGGAAACAAACTTCATTCACGTCTCTAAAAATTTCCTTGTCGTCGATGATTAGACTGGCATGCCATGCGTACCGGATCATGTTGCCAAAGATTGGGGAGGACAACTGGTGAGTAATGTTCATCGATGCATGCACTGTGGCTAACTTTATTTTTTCAACTTTTGTTTCTTTTCTACTCGTATTTTATGTGCCTATGGCCGGTGAAACAGTGCACAGAGGAAATGGGAGAAATCATAACGACAGCCTCTCGGCGCTGTCATCCATATAACCTCTAAGATCGCGAGGGCACGAATAAACTCTTTCGCAAAGTGCATAAACCGTCATTTTAAGTATAAATGTTAAATTTTATCATATTTATATATTCGTCGAGTCTTAAATAGACGGCTTATGCACTTTGTGAAAGAGGTTATTCGTGCCCTCGCGATCTTAGAGGTTATATGGATGACAGCGCTGAGAGGCTGTCGTCCTGGTTTCTCCCATTTCTCCTGTGCAACTGTTTCACCGGCCATAGGCACATAAAATACGAGTAGAAAAGAAACAAAAGTTGAAAAAATAAATTTAGCCACAGTGCATGCATCGATGAACATTGTAAAACGTTTTGCTTTCCTTGCTTTTACGACGAATATCATTCGGGCTCTCGTGAAACTTTGGAGCAAGATTAAAGGTTACGTGATTGTAAGAAAAACTAGAATGTAATAAAAAAGAATGCACATCATATCATTTAATGATTATTTTTGTACTGTAAGTTAGTTAGAATTAAGGAAAAATATAAAATAAACAGCTTTTTTTGATCAAATTTTTGATTTTGGTACACAAAAGTTCATAGATTATAAACATTCTCATGTAAGTGATGTGGTCATAGGCGTTAAAAGAGTTAATCAGTTAAAAAAAAGTTCATCAGTGGGACTCTATCCAACGATCTATGGAATACTAGACTCGTGCGCTACCCGGTGAGTCACAAGTCTCCTTTTCATGTGTTTTAATTTCATCGTATATATCCCTCGCTCGTAATTTTCCTACATTTTTTCAAAATTAATTTTTTGATTTGTTATTTGCGTCTAGACCTTTCTGAACAATAAGTATAAAAATTACAAAAATCCGTCGACCGTATATTCCCCTTGTGAGATAAGATTCCGACGTTAGCATATCACCAGCTATAGGTTGGAAATTGTGGTTTTCAATTTTTTCATTTTATTTTGCAGACCGTTACACTAAGTACAATTCGTTTCGTCGCCACTCGTTGGAGTATACATGGAAACCCAAATAAGAATCAGAGGCTTGCTCTAGAAAATACTCGTTGTTGAAATAATATTCATAATGAAAGAGGTTCGGTCTTACGAACGAATGAAGCCATCAGACGAAGCTGAATATTTGAAAGAATAGAATAAAAATTAACACTATTTAGTTCATAGCGATTTTACTGAAAAACACTGCGCATGTGAAATACTTGTCTCCTTCGGAAGATATGTTCGTATTGAATAACGGAAGGGCGCTCGAGTGCAAATATCGCGAAAATCGATTCAAGAATAAGGTATTTGGCCTCCGTTCAAAAGAAATTGAATCGGGCTGGTATAATAAGCCAAATAACTTACTTTGTGCACACTCGGCCATTCTCCCCGATCTGATACACGCGCGCTCGAGATGCGCCTCACAGAAAAGGCGAAGAGAGGCGTACTTAGCACCCATCGCTGTGCCGCTTACCCCGTCACTCACAATCAGTCTGGCCGCCGCCGTGTAGAACTTTCGCCCAGCCGCTGCCCTCGAACCACTCACTATACTTGGGCCGGCAAACGCACCGGCTTGCAACTCGTTACCCACTGCCTGTACGTTTTTGACACAACTATATAATAAAACTTGACAGTGTCCGGTTATTCTTTAGTTTCAAACTAGAAATTACAGGTAACACCGTTCAATCTTAATTACGCAAATAAAACCAAAAATTTCAAAAAAAATTCCTACGTAAAGTTTTTGAATCAAAAAATTAAAAGTAATTGTAATAATACGAATTTGTTCATTGAAGAAGAAGAAAATTTAATTCTCAATTAAATTTTAGGTAAAGAGAAGAACTGATTTATTATTTAATGTTCCGCATAAAGAGAATGAAAATAAATTCCCATTAGAATTTTTTGAAATAAAGAGTGAGAAATAATTCTGAAAAATAGAAAAAATTCCTACTTCAATTTCTTGGAGTACAAAAAAATAATCACGTCAAATTTTTTGGATCAAGAAATAAAAAACATCTCAAAATTGAGACTTTGCTTCTACATTCAAGTAGGTACTGGCATACTTATCAACGTTAATCTGTACAATTTACAAATAAAAAAATTCATAATTCGATATGTGTTTTAGGGGTAGCGTTGACTGAGGATATGTCCTCAGTCAATGGGGGTAGTCAACCAGTTCCAACGAGCGGCTGTTGAACTCACGGGTTGAACTAGACCTTTTGAACTAGACAAACTCGTCACCTACGCGTAATTACACGTCTCTACTCTCTAATTCTCTACGCAGGGAATGAGCGGTAAAAAAAATAAGTAGTATCAACGGACAAAATTACTTTAAATTGACATCAAGCACTGTTGAGTTTGGAATTCTTATTCGTAGAAAGTTGATTCGGAAGATTGATAAATGTTGGAATCGATACCAACCAGAGTAATTAAAACTTAGAGAATAAAAGGAGTAGAACTCAATGAAGAAGAAGTTATAAATTGGATTGTCGGAGTATGGAATAAAAGCATATTTTTGACAGGTGGAATAGATCTACATACTCGTAGAGAACGTTGATGAAGATATATATCTTCAGTCAGGGATTTATACCCATTGCGTAAATGCATACATTGTATGTGACGATACCATGGTGTCAGCTGATGCGCCCGCCGGCACGACTTTACTGGGTGCAGGGGCTAATTACATAGTTTCAATTTCATTGCAAATTTCGGGCTATAGTTTTGCTTTCACCCGTTTCCGAAATCCTGTATTTGCACATCTAAACTCCTGAAAGTTGAGTCTTTCGAGATTTATCAAAATTTTAAATTGCATTAGTTTGAGTCGAGGTTTGAGTAATATCTAGGGTGCAGGTTTCTGATGTTTCTCCGATTATTCGGATAGCTCTGCGAACAAAAACACGTCTCCGACATATCGATGGTAATAGCCAGCGTTGATAATTTTTTTCAAAGATCAGCAAGGGATTATTGGACGTAGAAGACTCAAGGCTTTCGGAAGATTTTACAACCAATCATCAACTTTTTTCGACTCGTAAATCAAATTCCAAAGCCACGTGTGTGTACTTTTTGGGCTGACACGCTTTTCACTTAACAATAATAAAAACTTATCATGCGCACTTGTAAGTCTTAATATTCCAGAAAAAATATTTTCGTATGAGAAGAAAGATTATGGTCTGCGACAAAGTGATCTTTATGTCAAATTCTTGGGTTATCCTTTTGCTATACCGTTGACTGAGGATATATAGTCCTCAGTCAACGGCTATACTACTTTCGATTGCCGTTTTCGGTACTCTTTTTATTCTAGGCGCCTACAAACCTGGTATTTCCTTTTGAACAGTCTCTTCAACTTTTTCAACTCCACCTTTCGAACACGTAACGATTTAGTCAAATTTCACTTCTTGAAATTAAATAAATGTGCAACAGAGCAAAGTGTAAATATACTCTCTTCAACTTTCTTTGATGCGGAATAGCAGATTGCAACTATGAGTAATTTTTGGTTAGGGTAGTACGTATATAGCGGACAGGATAAAAATTGACTTTACGGATAATGTTGCATTGGGAATAGAATTTAATGATTTGAGAGCTATCGGATTACCCCCCTTGAAAATCAGTTAATGAAAAACAACCGTTGATTTTTCAGTAATGTTATTTATGTATTTCTGAACATTTCAAAATTGTCCCTCTGAGGAAAAGATTTTTTCGCGTCTCTTCTTGGTACTTTATGAACTAATAATAATCAATATTTAGCACCTCAACATTCGAGAAGAAAAAGATGGTTTGATAAGTACTTTAATACTATGCAGAAGGTAAAATAATTTTTTTTAGCTATTGCTCGTCTCATTTCCAAAAAGTTGTATTACTGAAAGACAGTGTTAAGATCTTACAAAAATTTTCAGTAAATACACAAGACTTTTGTTCTAGATTTCAGTTAATTTGCAACGAACCTCATCGTAGATCCATTTTCATTATTCATTTTCATATTTATTGAAGAACTTGCATAATTTTTCACAATTAAAACATAATGAGCGCTTCCAAATTATGGGAAAAAAATCATGAAATAGGTTCAGCCTTCGAGATATCTTCATAAAGATTCTGGCAAAGAGAGAGAGTCTTTCAGAATTTTTTGGATGTTTTCAAAACTTGAAACATTGAATTTGTTCAATTCACAATTTTAAAAGTGCACAACAAAGCCAAAAAACTCTTCGTAGGGACATTTTTGAAACGATTAGAATTGAAAATGAAGTAGTGTCAAATTTTTCCAAATTGTTTGTATCTCAAAGTTGACTTCCTAAAACAACTTTGAAAAAGTAAATTAAACATCTTAGAGATGCCACTGTCGCCTATAAAATATTTGATATATTCAGGTACATATAAACGATACTCGTTCGTGCAAGATTGACTTTTATTTCTCAGTTGTATAATTCCGGCGTACATATTTCTCGTACAGGACTTTCTCAACTTATCAATTTCACGATGACGACGGTATGTTACCAACGTTTTGCACGTAATAGTTGTTGATTATGAAGAACTTCTTTTACCGGCCTGGTCAGTTACTTGGTCGATAATACGTGAAACTGCTAATACCCCCAAACCCGCCCAGACCCGCCCAGACCCGCCCAGACCCGCCCAGACCCGCCGAACTGTTACGAAAAATAACCCAGGGTTATAAGTCTTTACCACGGTCTTACATACAGGTCTGGAGACTTGTCACAAAATCAAGTGGTGGGGGTGGACGCTTATGGAAGCACTGGAGTAGTTTGGAATCCCGTCACTACTCGTCTCTGCGATCTATCCGCCTACTGCGTATTCTCAAACCTAACCTCAAAATCCCCGTGTCGTGCCATCGTAATCGCGCCGGAGTTTAGATCGCAGCGATCACAGTGGGCAATACATGAACTACACGTCTGGCATCAATAAGCGACCTACCCCCTCCAATGGAGTTTCCAGACCTGTATGTAGGACCGTTGTCTTTACATATCCTCAGCGCTGACTGTTACGGAAAATAACCCAGGGTTATAAGTCTTTACATATCTTCAGCGTTGACTGAGGATGCTACCGCTATACCGACCCCCACGCTCTCTATTGGCCTTCTCTCACGACTAATGTACCAAAGAGTATAGGATAGAGTGGAAGGTACCCGTATCGCCCTATTACAGCGCCCCTAGCAGCTCTGAGGAAAAGTATAACGTGTATGTGTAGCGTCAGTGAACATGCGATTTAGTATTATTTGTTGGTGTGATGACGCGGTCGCCATATTCTTTGAGTAAGAATCAGTGGTAAGAATACATGGTAAGAATTGAGTAACAAACGAACTTTTTCCAAAGATGCCAATTTCTTGTGACATCAAATTATGTGACAATAACAAATATATAAAAAATCAAAGCATAAATAACGGGAAACAAGTGACGTTTTTCTCGTTACCAAATAAACAGCAACTGTAAGTAAATATGAATATATAACCTCACTTTCGCGGGAATGCTGTGGCTCCTCACGTATCTTCATATACTGTGAAAATAAATGTAATGATTTTCGTGTATGGTTGTTTTGGTAGAAGCTAATAAAAAATACAAGAGGTTTTTGAGTTGATATAATATTTTATGTAACCATTCTTTATGATACAGTATTATGTACAGATATATATTTTTATTAAGATTTGACATTACTGTTTACGTTTTTTAAATATAAGTACTTTTTTGGTGTTATATATTGAAGATTACCTATATAAATATATAATTTCGATACAATATGTTTGATGTGTTGCCATTTATTTCATTACTTTTGTCTTATACTAAATTCACATCACATTCATAGAAGAAATGTGTATGTACGATGCTTACGTTATGTTCTGTATCCATGCAAACATATTTATAGGCTGCCAGATATGGAGAAAAATATGAGATCGTTCTGTAATAACAGCGTTGACGGAAGAATTCATTGCAAAAAATTTACTATCAGAAGTTTTAAGAATTCTTCACTGTATTCCCCGGTTTAAAGGGAGCGTCAAAATCGTAGTGGGGGTACTTTACTTTTCCTCAGAGCTACCAGAGCGTACTGAAAATCGAGGTACGCTTTTATACATTGGCTCTTATGGGACCTTCCACTCTATCCTATACTCTTTGTAATGTACCTTTTGTCTTATGTGTAAAATATACCAAACGTGCTCACAACCACCTTTTTTAATAATCGATCCCCATCAGGTTATGGGCCCAGATATGGAAAAAAATACTCGGTTATTAGAAAAGGATTATCGACACTAAATCAGGGCGGTGCATATTTTTCGGATTGTTAATCAACCGAATAAATCAAACGAGGTTAAAAGAACTTAACCTAGAAACATTTTACCGGCACGTTCATTGATCGCGAACCATTTCTAAAAATGGGCTCAAACTCAAACAGTTTGCCACAAATTGAAAAATTGAAGGGCACGAGTGATTATAATGACTGGAAATTTGCTATGCAGTCATATTTGGAGCACGAAGACTTGTGGGATTGCGTGACAGGGGTCGAAACGGCAGTTGCTAACGTCAGAAACATGGCAAGAGCAAAGGCAAAATTGGTGCTAGCCATAGACCCAATAAATTATCCCCACGTGAGAGACGCGACTACACCGAAAGAAGTTTGACAAAAACTCAAGACAGTTTTTGAAGACTCGGGACTCACACGAAAAGTCGGACTGCTGAGGACATTAATAACTACGCAGTTACAAAATTGTTCTTCAACAGAGGAGTACGTCAACAGGATCTTCATAACGGCACAAAAGTTGGATGGTCTAGGATTCAAAGTTGGAGCTGAGTGGATAGGCGCATTGTTGCTGGCTGGTTTGCCCGAGGAGTATATTATGGGGTTGGAGAGCTCCGGCACACCGATCACAGGCGAGGCTATCAAAACAAAATTATTACAAGATGTGCGCATTGAATGTAACCAGTCAGATTCAGCATTCTACGTCAAAAAGTTCCATAAAAACACACAAAAACCTAGTCAAACCCAGAGACAGCTTCCGCGATGCTACAATTGCAATAAAATTGGACATTTGTCAAAGTACTGTAGAGCACCAAGAAAAAACGGAGCTGTGCAAAAGAATTTGAACAAAAATAGCCAAGGTAATTACAAAGCCTTCATGGCAGAATACTCATCCGAAAGGACCGACGACGGAGCCTGGTATCTGGATTCCGGAGCGACTGACCATATGTCGCAGAACAAATCCTATTTCGATAATTTTAAGCAAATTACACCAAAGAAAGTAAAAGTCGCAAACAAAGGTTTTTTAATGGCTACAGGAACTGGAAATGTCAAAATAAACCTGTCAACAAACAACAATTTGGAGACTGTGATAGCGCAGGATGTTCTCTACGTAGATGGACTCGCAGCAAACTTGTTAAAATAGTTAGCTATAACACTAACATTAATTAGCCATAACGCTGCTCACTATTATCGAGGGCCAATCGAGCTGCTCTACTATCACGTTGTGAGTACTCCATGTTCTTCTTCACGCGCAAATAAAACGTGGCTTATACCAAAAGAAACCGACTCAACTCAATCCACCTTTTACTCAATCAATCAAAAACTCATCAGGTTATGGGCCCAGTCTATGCGGTGCATGCTGGATTGATCGAATAAAGTATCGCGAAAAATCAAGCCACCGAGTCTGGGAAAAACGTGATAGCAGCGAGTAAAAAAATTTGTTTCCGTAGCGTCGGTTTTTCTTTTTTTCCTTCATCAAGCACGCGTAAAATGAATTTGGCAAGAATCGGCGAGAATATGACGACAATCCATCGGTTCAACGGAGAAAACTACCAGCTCTGGAAATTTCACGTTGAAGCTGTATTGCGGAGTCATCTTCTCAACATAGTCAACGGAGTTGACGGAAGACCAGTACAAGATGCAAGCGACTGGGTCAAACGAGATGGAAAGGCCATGGCAATCTTGATTTCTACACTGGAGCCAGAACAAGCCCAGCTGGTGATAACCAGCAAAACTGCAAAAGATATTTGGGATGCTCTAATATCTGTACATGGTAAGCGAAGTGAGGTTAGTGCAATGACCTTATACGAAGAATATTTTGCTTTGCAAATGAAGGAGACAGACACAGTCGCCGCACATGTGTCCCATGTCATGAAGCTCGCAGCTGAAATCGAAGATCAAGGTGAAGCTCTATAGTATTGCAACACTGTTATATCACGTCACAGCTGTTATCAATACATACGACGGACCAGACACCCGAAGGTACGCGACGATAAACACAGCGCAACGACGAGACCAGACAGGGCAAAAACACCCAAAACACCACGCACACAGACAGACAACCGAAAGAGGGACGAACGCCACACAGACGACAGAAGCGACAGCATCGCAGCGTGAGCAAGTGACGTCCAGCAGGTATAAAAGGAGGAGCGCGGAAGGACTCAGGCAGCAGAATACCGGCGCACGCCGTCTGAGTCACGATATTGAAGGGGTGTCACTCGCCTAGAGGGCACTACCTAATTCAGACTCATTTAGCGAAAGAATTAGAGAAAAGATAGCAGGTTAGGAGATAACCATAAAATTTGAGCAGGAAAAGTGATTTAGGAGCTGAACCGATAAATTCAAGCGTTACTATTTTATTGTTTTCTTTTGTTTGCTTTATATATATATTTTTGATTTAGATGTTAAGTTTTTTGTATTATTGGATTGATTGCATTTGATAAAAATTTAGAAAATCAATTAATGTTTGCAGACTCGTATTCGTTTCCTTGACAGCCACTTTCCTGAGCAATAAATTTGACAGACAGCCACCGCTATCCCTGGTCTGTACGTCACAGCTGATACGGGTCATTCACCCAAAACATAAACCAAAGGCAGACAGCTCTTGTACAACACGAGTCTGTAATTAGAAGGGTACACTGGAAATCCCGTGTTACCGAACAGGTGTCAACGATCTAGCTGCGTGTCTCCAAACGGTCGCATTGGCTTGAACAAGCTGTTGTCGACAAAACGGGAGCACTTCAGTGAAATCCTTGTACACGAGAAATGCGGCTTACCCCAAGGTATCACCCAAGTCCGGAAAGTTAACAAATTGGTTTTAAGGGCGAGTACCATTAAGCCTAAAGTTTTCCCAATACAAAGAGGAGGTCCAAAAATTTATTATTAAAACTTAGAATTCAAACTCACTTCACTCGGAAGAACCCAGACGGTGCACTTTTCTACAGGCTAAAGGCCCAGAAAAGGCGTACACGTTACAACACATATGTCTCTTTGTAACGGAGGATCTCCATCTTCAGCACCGAACACCACTGCCACTTCATTGCATGTTGGTATGTTGAAACGATTTTTATCAACTGTGTCATCTCTCTTTAACCACATTCGAACTTCACGGGCTGGACAACCGATTGCATTGGACAACAATATTTCGTTTTTTTCCACCTCATACATCATATTAAACGCTTTCGCATATGGATTGACCCTGCGTATAACGTCATCTAATACGCTCAATACCTCTGGTAAGCAGCCGCTATTGCCGGGATGTTGCATACGTACTCTAGTAGCAATCTCGTTATCAACAATATATAATTGTCCATACTTACGGGATTCGTTGACATCTGGATGAAGCGCATATGTATTATGATAGGTTTGTCCACATATACGGAATACAAATGGACCTCGAGCTTTGAAGGCATCTATTTTTGCACCCAAACTTGCGAATGCCAATGAATTGTTATAACTTCCAAAACTTTTCCTAAAACTTCTACTATATGCATCATTACCGTTGATCAATGCTTGAATCTCTTTCGGATAGGAGCTATCTTCCAGAATACGAAGTTTACCTTTGTGACAGCAAGTACTATACTTCTTATCACCGGGCAGTTCTGAAATGAAGTGTTTAGCATGATAAAACTGACACGAATGATTCATTTTTCCCAAATAATGTAATTCCACTTCACTTTCTATAAAATCTAAACTTTCCAATAACCCCTTCCTATTGAAATGACGGAAGGATTAGTTCTCCTTTTTTAATCGCAGGTAACACCAAACCTTCTTTCCCATCACATTTTTTTTCCTTGAACTTTTCCGCCGAATAGACTCCCTAATTTCCATTTTATACGTTGCAGCAGCCTTAAGTCTGTTGACCCGTTGTTCCTGAGATTCCTTTGCACGGCTTTTTTTCATTCTATCTGCATCCTTTTTACTTACCACGGATTCCTTTGTGTTTTCCACATTTTTGTTGGTTTCCCTTCTTTGCTTCTGACGTATTGCGTCGGCCTTGAGTCTGTTGGCCCGTTGTTCCTCCGATACTTTTGCACGACTGCCTTTTTTTCTATCTGCATATTTGCGGCGTAATTTAGCCGCTCGTATGTCATGTACCTTTCCTAGAGCTGATGTGATTTTCGTGGCATTTGGATCTGTACGTTTAATATCAACTCCAGTTTTGGTATTCAGGGGTCGATTCGGATGTTTCTGCTCCCTATTGTACGTAACAAAGTTTTTTTCGGACAAACCTTTTTGTGCGATCGATTCACTTACTTGAATATTCACCTTATCGACTCCTTTCATACCCTTACCTTCATTATGTTTTCTACAAACACCTGTGGAAAACGTTTCGCTCGGCGTATCACTATGCGAGGTTACTTGTATAAATGGAAAGTGTATTAAATGATTCGAATTAAACATACTGAATAAATGTGGTCTCATCCGTATTCCGTGATATATCATATTGTACCTCACACGGATTCAAACCAAAAACCATCGAAGTTGTAAAGCTATGGAAAACACCCCGCAATCCCAGTAGTTACTTTGTTGCTGTACTTTTTCAAACACAACACGTATATTGTTATAAGGTAGCAATTTGCTCGAAACATCTTATGATCATCGTGCAATACTCTTTTGTTAGCGCTATCATATACATGTAATACTTCAGTATCGTAGTAGACACAAATCCAATGTCCCAAATGTCTCGGACCATAGAACAATATTTGTATGTATGCTTCATCCTCTGAAACACTTTGAATTGATCCTGGTATTTGTACCAATAAAGTACTCTGCATGCTATAAGATGTGTGTTGCTCCAATAGATCGCTAAATTTGTTCATATGCGTATCCAACAACATACCTGATTGTCCAGTTTTCTGCAAGACCGCCAAATCATCCGGGGATAATTCCACATACCTGCGCCGATTCATGGTAATATTACTTTATACCCTCTTCTCCACTTAGTTTTACAATCACTCACAAATCAGCCACAAAATTGTCCAATTATACTTTGGACGCAGATGTAACTGGTTTTATCACGCATCACTTGTAAACTCGTGAGACTGAATTTATTATGGACGTACATAACAACACGCTCTGGTATTCGCGCCTGAACTGACGAACGCGTACAATGAACGGATCGCGATATCAATACAAGGCGTTCATATGCTTACACTCATTGAATTCAATCAATGTAGAGGTCATTCGAGTCTTTATCTACGACGGATACCCAAACAAACGTTTCCTACTCACTATTACACGATAATACACATAAGATATACCGTAAATACCTCCATATGTGAAACAGCTGTGCGCCCAACACACTGAGGCAGGCAACCAGAATTACTATCGAGTCCACGTACCTCATTTGCGAATTCCATACGCAATTTCTATTAAGAACTCACAATCAAGGATGCGCTTCCCCTGATTGTCAAAATTCACTAAGTAGTCGACCTGGAGCTCAGAAATTACAAAATGTTAATCCTGAAGGTCCAACGTCACCAGATAGATGACCTGGGGCGCAGGAAATACGGTACGCTACTTCTGAAAATCGTAATTTACCAGATAAAGGTCCTGGAGCGCCAGAACCACAAAGCGCTAGTTCTGAAAATCGTAATTTACCAGCTAAAGAACCTGGAGCGCAGGAACTACGGAACGCTGGTACTGGAAGTGGGTATTCTCCAGGTAATGGACCTGGAGCGCCAGAACCCCGGAGCGCTGGTCCTGGAGGTCAGAATTCACCAGGTACAGGACCTGGAGCGCAGGAACTACGAAGCGCTGATCCTGCAAGTCGAAGTTCACCAGGTCAATGACCCGGAGCAGAGGAACTACGGGGCGCTTGTCCCGGAGGTCAAGTTTCACCAGGTAGTGGATGTGGGGTGCAGAAACTACGGAGCGCTTGTTCTGGACGTCGAAATTCACCAGGTAGTAGACCTGGAGCACAGGAACTACGGTGCGCTGGTCCTAGAAGTCGGAATTACCAGGTCAAGTACCTGGAGCGGAGCGCGATTTTCATACGTCCTCTCGACTGCGCGGTCGTTTCCGGACTGAGCATTTCGGTTCGCTAAATTTTGTCCCCGCCAATTACTATAGCTCGACGATGACGTAAATAGAAAAAAAAATCTCGTGACGTCACTTTCTGAACATCCAAACATCCAAAATTTGGTTTCGAACTTTAATACTATATAAGATATAAGATAAGATATAAGATGTTACAAACTTATCGCTGTGAAAAAAGGAGGACACACCCGTGGCAAATGGTACACTATTAACAGTCAAATATACGAACTATTCCTGGAACCACGGCTAAATTTCGAACAGTATTTATTCAGGTGACAACACGGACTTTAACAGCAGTGGGCAATGAATGCTGCGTTTCCTTTTCTATCGTATTCCTTTTAATTCAACGCCAGCTTGAGTTGGGTTAAGCAATTCAAAAATCACTATAAAATCAGACAGCGCAAGATCACCAAATTCATCAGCTCCAAAGAGTTCGCTACAATGGAAGAAGTTATTGGCAGTCGCTGAAAACTTCCAGAAGAAAACAAAAAGGCTCATCTTTAATTTCGACCTTGATCATGTTATCAATACTGACGAAACCGGCTGTCAGTACCAACCCACATACAATAGATCGCTTGCGGAACAAGGGTCGAAAACTGTTCTTGTAAGAAAGATATGAACAAAATAAGCCATTCCTACACGGCATAGCATACATTAACTGCACCGGCAAGACATTTCCTTTCGTTTTTTTTTTTTTTGGTACATGCAGGAACTGTCTGAGGTCCGATTGTAAAAAAATGTCGACGACCTTACGGATAACTTCGAAAACGTTTGGCAAATTTACCAAATTAATCGGTGAAGAATTTTAGAAATCTTTCGTTCTGCCGTACGTTAACCAAGACAAAATTTCTATTCATAATCGATTCGTGGGGAGGGCAGATATGTCAGACACACTATGATAATATCTTTGTAAACGACAAACGCGAATGCACGTGTACTGTTGAAGTAATTCCATCGAAAGTTACTCCACTCTGCTAACCACGCACAGATTGCAGACAACGCACGATTGTGCGATGTCTGTTTTTACCACCACCTCAAAATTTTCATCAAAAAACTGCAGGATGCGCCTGAATAGTTGAAGGCAAATTGGGAAATCGCGTCGAGAGAGGATTCCATTAAAATCCATTCTTTGCTATTGCATCAATTGATAGACATTGTGGTCGAGTCAATTCTTTGTAAGCCAACGGACATCGCTTATAATCGTCAAACGTAACGGTGTTCAAGGTTGAACTTTTGACACCCTTGGCGTGGTTGCTCTCTTTCATACCATTGACGTGTTTTTTCTCATCCTCATCAATCGTGGTGAATGTGTATTGTTTTCGTCCTTCGTCAGACCCAGACGTTTCTTGTTTTCGAGCGGAATACCGACACATTGTCGGGACGATAGTCAGAAGTGTTAAACATTGTCTCAATAACACGTTTGATGGTATCATAGATGTTAGATACTTCAATTTTTAAATAAGACTGTCGGTATTGGTGTACAACAATTTGGGCTCATTGACTGAAGATATATATCTTATATTGATGAAGATATTTATGAAGATAAACCGTAGGTATATCTTATAATTATGAAGATATTTATGAAGACTCTCCGTAAACTAGACCGTCAAGAGTAAACTAGATACTCTCAAATATGAGGCCAAATACTATATCAAAGGTGCTAAAATTCTCCGATTTTCCCGTATTTGAGTAGTCCCTGAACTTTTTTGCCACCGAACTTTTTGACCGCTCTCTACGATCAACGGTGCCTTAAATTATGTGCCAGAGGGGGGGAGACGTGAAAATAGAACATTATTTTTAAAAGCAAATTTTACCAAATTTAATACCTAATTCAGAACCTCTAACTATGCGTCGCAAATTTGGTAAAATTTACTTTTAGAAATATTGTTCTATTTTCATATCCCCCCCCTCCCCCTCCTCTGCCACTTAATTTAATAAGAAATACATTTCTCACGACGAAACAATGAAGTAAACATTACTGTTTATCCCAACGACAATCCTACTAATCGTAAAACGTGCAACGTAACTTTTTACTCACGACCAGACGTCTCAGTTTTACGATATAACCACGTACTACATGACTAGCTTGAAAAAAAAATTGCTTTAATAAATCTAAAAAGCTTTACGATTTATCCATATGTATACATGAAGAATATAATATGTGAAATTATTTCTAATTTGAACTTTTATGAACAAATATTGTTGTTAGTCGATGTTAAGTTTGTGATTGTACAGAAAAAAATATGCATTGAGAGTATAAGGTAAGGGAGAAATAGATGAATGAAAATATTTGACGGTGATCTGTATTATGTGAGCACTGAGCAGCCTCTTAATATCAAAATATTGAAATACTTTCAAATGATATAACGTGTCAAGTCTAGGTCCAAACTTTGTCAAAGGTGCTTCTCAGATTAATGGCTTCAGTCACATAAAACTATTGTAGAGCAAAGCTATTAAGATCACGTAAGTATAGAATTTATAGATAATCTAATAACTTGAAATTATTCACAAATACTCGGTAGGTACTTTTAACGTACCATGAGAATTATGAATATGTGAATACACATCAAAAAACAATAATTTTTCTGCGCCCGAATCCAAAGAAAATGCGCATTCGAAAATAGGTGCGATATATTCAAATTCAGATTGAAATTAAGCCAAGATTTTTTAACATCATAATGATTTTATACCACATCAGAAACTAAGAATATACAGCGAAGTTCCAACCGAGGCAATTATTGTATGCATGTTAAATATGTGGTTCTGTATAGTGGGGTAATAATTTAATAATTGCGATTGTCATCACGATTGCGATCACGATCACGCCTTTGGCGACCCCAATCTTGACCTTGGCGATTGTAATTCTGACGATCACGGAAGTTCCCTTGGTTGCCGCCTCTTGAGAAGAAGTTTCCTGTAACATGAATCAAGCACATTAAGAATGAATTCGCCGGAGCATCTTAATCACTAATACAATTTAGTATGATGTAGAATTTTTCGCATAAACTGTAATGACGTGACCGATTCTTTTTTCATACATGAAATTTTGAACATAAATAGTACTTTCATGACGAATAATTTGTGGACCTAGAAACTTTTAATCTTATTTGATTTCCGAGTTAAATAATGATGCTTGGGTGATAGATTGAACAGACTTTGTATCTGTGAAAAATTTTGGCATTATTATTGGTATAATACTGGGTATAAGAAACTACACAACGATCAGATGATTTCAGCTTTCCGACATGTTAGCATAAAAGGCAGCGGCACATCATTACGCTGCATGAGTCCTAAATCTTGGGACATACAGTCAGGTCAAAAAGCTTAAAAAAAGAGCAAAAATCCGCAGCAATATTATTTACGCCAATGATGACAAACGCGAATGAAACAATATTCCGATTATGTCACAGTGAATCCGAGCAAATTCGAACAACACCAGCTAAAATGTCAACAATTTGAGAAAATATTTTCTAATTAGAATGTTCAAAATGATCAACCTGATGTATTCTTACTGATGTAACGGACTCATCTACACTGCACAAAGTTCAAGAAACTTTACATTATGGTATAATTACAAACTGCAACTGTAATTATTGACAAACATCTATTTCAGCATACTTATACAAATCTATTTTCATCCACTCTGGTAGTAACCATTTGTAAAATATTTTTAGTCGATATCTGGGGATCTCTCTGGTGCACAAAACTTTAGAATCAGATCAAAAACAAACGAGATTATGCATTTTGTATGTTCTAATTATAAAATCCTTTCTCAAACTATTTATAGCTTAGCTCGTGTTAGTGAGATTGGTTCAGATTCATTTCACTTATATAGCAGAGTAGTTGTTTCATTCGTGTTTACCAACATTGATACAAATAACATTGCTGGAAATTTTTTAAACAGTCTTTTCCCATTTTCCGACTCATCATTTCTTTTTACCGCAAACATGTGTAATACAACGAATAAAATTTTTTATTGATAGACATAAATGATCTAAATTATGGAGACATTACCTTGTTTCAATTCGAATATCCTGTCATTAGAATCAACGAAATTGTTGACTTTGTCGGTGAGCTGCAAAGCCAGGGATTGCAAACGGCTGGGTTCACTACGATGCATTACAACGGTCTCTGTCGGGTCGTCAAGTGATGCCATCAATTCTTCATTAATTATCATCTTACTGATAATCGAGTGAACTACGGGGCGTTTCAGCTGGAACATCTCTGCCAGTGTGGGCATTGAAATCGAGTCATAAACATGCGAGTAAGTGAACAAATAAGTTCGCAAAGCTTCCTCCTGTATCAGCCTTGTCAACATGGCCCGAACCTTATCGGTTTGATAGAAGAGATCCCAAACCTTGGCATTCATTTTCTCATTAATGATAAAATTGTTACAGGCGGCCCAGTTGCCGTTCCGCATTGCTTTTGCAGCAGCAACAACATGTTCCCTCATCGATTCTGGTGGACCAACCAAAGACTGTCTTTCACTAGATCGCAATTGCTGGTAGAACGTTTTGGAGATCATTCTTCGCCTGGCGTCAAATTCGTGCGCAGCCATGTAAGGAATTTCAATAAGCATAGCAGACACAAGGTAAACGCATTCCAGCAATTCGAGATTGATATGCATGTGGAATGGCATTTGACGCTGCTTCTCAATCTTTTCCTGTTCTTTGCTTCGTTCGTGTTGCCGCTGCGGCAATAAGCCTTGAGCGAGGAGCTCTTTAACTTTACCGGTCATCATCAAATCAACCAAACAATTATGAGCATCTTTGATGTTTGCATGTCTAAACGCACAGAGCCCAAGATGAGCCATCGTTCTGTTGTACAATATTTGCGTAGCTGGATCTGAATGCTGAATAGTCTCCTGCAAATGGGACATCAGTATCAGATCTCGAGCTTGGAACCAATTGTCGTGAAGCGCATGATGGTAAATGTGCGAGAGAATAGCTCTGGTCCGAAGACGATCTGTACCATCTTTTGCGTAGACAAATTTGCAAAGTTTTTCCATAACTTGGACCGACGTTACGACATCAGAGGCAATTTCTCCATCTTTCTGCTTCAGAACAGTTGGATCAAACTTGTAGTAAAGATGTTCAATCTTGCGCAGGTAAATCCGGCACAATTCTGACACTACGCTCTGCCTTTCAAGGTACTCCTGCACCTTGTCTATAATCGTAGCTACGCGTTTTTCGTCCTTTAGTCTCTCGACGTACTCGTTGCTGTGTGGATCACACTCTTTAAGGAGCTTGGTGAACTCCTCATCCAATCTCTCAACCAGAGTCAGCACACAACCGTGCAGTTTGTATGGCGGTGTTTCGTATTCCTCGGAGTCTTCGGAGACTGTTTCTGCGATTACCATATCGGGAGTGCTCAGAAGCATGTCTAACATCTCTGATATACGCTCAAGGAGTTTCGACCAGTATTCGGGTTTCATCGCGTCGGAAACTTTTGGGTTATAATCAAATATTGAAGAGATTATGGAGAACTTTATCTTGACGGTGACGGCTGGTCCAAGATTATGAGTTTCAGCAATGGACTGCAGCTCATGAAGTAGTTCAATCTGCTCTCGTCTGTCTGTTCGCTTTTTACCACGTGCAGCTATCACCTCAGTTAGTTTCTTCAAAACAGCCTGTACATTTATCTCAGCATCCTTGGCAAACATTTTAGGTTTTTCCGATGGTATCGCCACTCCTCCTTTAACAGTCTCCCATTCACCTTCGCCATCGTCCTCATCACGTCTCTTCTTTCTTTCTTTATCTTTACGCTCTTTGCGCTGTTCTTTCTTCTTTGCCTTATCTTCGTCGTCATCTTTGTCTGTTGTTTTCTTTATAAACCTCTCGCGAATATTTGTGTACTGGCCATCATCATCGCTAGATGTGCTGTCGCTATCAGAATCGCTTCCCCAGTCTTCATCACTGTCGCTGGCTTCCTCACCGTCGATCGCTGGACCTTTCTACAAATAGGAAATTGATGTGAAGACAGAATAAAAGATATTGAGGTGGTCATGTGGTTTGAATACTGACACTTTTTATGAATTTTATTAAAAGATTGTCGTAGGTTGCGTATTAATCAAATTTTTATGTTCACAAACTGTGAAGGTCTCTTTCAAAATTCCAGAATACAAAATACTGGAATTTTAAATAAAAGCTTGAATATTGCTGTTTTATTTCAAATCGCTTCCAAATTACCTAATAGAAATCTAGTAGACTATTTTGATTTCACAATATAGTAACTCATTTTAATCAGAAGGTGATGAATAATACTGGTACGATGTAAAACTAAATATTTAATGGTGCCAGCATGATATAAAAAATATTTCAGTGACTTTACAGACAATACTTTTCTAAATGAAATTATCAATTGTAGAATGAAATCAAACGAATCTACCAGATTTTTTACTATTTCAAAGCAATTCAGAATGGAGTATGGATATCTATGCTTCCGTTCATAATTTACGTATATTCTATTTTTGTATTTTTGAAGAGACCTTCGCAGCTAAAAATATAATGATTTCATAAATATTCAATTAGAACAACTATTTTATAGTATAATTATTGAAAAGTATCGATTTTTGGCCAACCAACAGTCTTAATTGATACGATGACGTGACAAAGATCAAACCTTGAATTTTGAAACATCAGGAGCACTTGCTTCTGCTGAATTAGCTTTCTTGAACGCATTGGCACGATCTTCTTCTCCATCCGACTCCTCAGCCTCTTCAGCTATGTAATCATGTTAAATATTTAATAATATGTGACATTAACTTCAATTAGTCCAGGTAACTAAATTTTATCTTTATCTTCCACTGCATTGACACTGCAATTTTCAAAACTGATAATCAAAACTGCACCTTTTTCTTCCTCGTCTTCGTCTTCTTGATCAGGATTCTCTTTAAACTTAGTAATATCCTCCTCAAAGTCTTTGATATATTTTCGTATCTTCTGGCGTAGAGAGGTGAGTGATTTGGAATTATTTTTAGACATATTCTTACGATCTTCCCAAACATCAGTAATAAAATTCTCCAGTTCGACCAAACATCGTAAGTAAAAATGTGGTGTCTGACCATTTTCCTCCTTAGCAATAACCGGCAGTGCTTTTGCATAAGCTCGTGTCAACTGTTCGAAACCTGGAACCCACAACACCAAGGTTAATTTGATCAATACAATCACGAACTACAAGATCACATAATACTAATACTTACTTGTAAGCATGCTGCTCATATCCTTAATTTTTTTGTAATTCCTAATCAGTTTAATCAGGTTTGTGATTTCCTCATACCGCTTCTCTTTCGTCGAGCGCACAACACGCTTCGTTTCTTCCTCATCATCACTGAACTGTAAAGAAATTTTATTCGTTCATAAAGGTAAGATGCGTGATGACGAAAGCCAGGCACTCAGTCTGTTTATGTCGTACAGCAGTGGTGACTTCAACGCAGTTTAAGGTTAGATTAACGCAGGCGTGAAAATTACTCACCGTATAAACTGCCCCTGTGGGCCTCTGGATCTGTTCCTCCTCAGACGAGCTGTCAGACTCGGAGTCCGATCCGGTGGCAAAAAATCGGCTCATGATTACACTGAATCTGTGAAATCAAACGGTACAAACGTGTGATTGCTGATGTGCAATTGTGCACGGTTTACAATGAGTTGTCAAACACATGGCACAGTAGAATAGACCAGTTTGGCTTGTTTTCAAGTCCTAACTACAATCGGGGGCTGTATTATTGAGGAGAAATTTAACCAGCCTACGTGGAAAGTGTTTTCTTTATTCCACAAGCCGTGATAACTCGTTAATCGATTTACCTGTGATCTCCTACCAAGAAATCCCCTTACACGTACCCGTTCAATGCGAAAAGGCGGATCGAAACGAAATAGGCCTGGCGTCGACAATTATAACCTGAAAAGAAGCAAATACACATAGACGCGGATGCGTACGTAAATATTGGATCATATCAAATTTTGAGACAGCCTGCACTACCTAGCGGGTTTTGTTTATAAGCTGTTACAATGGCGATTTTTACGCGATCTTTGACCTAACAACACATTAGCCTTAGAGCATATACATAAGACATGAGTATAAACAACGCTCGTTGACTGAGGATATATAAAGACTTATAACCCTGGGTTATTTTTCGTAACAGTTCAGCGGCGTTGACTGAGGATAACGCTTCGCGTGTCGAAAACTCTTATTTTGTTTTTTCTGATTTATCCGAAAACTACGCTGAAGGTATTCACAAAAATGATAGAAGAATTGGGAACAATTAAGAAGCAATTACTCGGTGCAAGAATTTTTCGAAAATTCCATGGTTTTTAGAATCCGCTAATCACCAGAAATCCAGACCAATTCGGAAGCAATTTTTTGGTATAAAATTCTTTAAGAAATGTGAAGGTCGCAGGACAACTCCGATGTCAGCTCCCAGAGTGCTGTCAACAATCTTTTATCTTTTTTACGCTGCCGAATTCGTGACTAGGTCTCCCTCTGTCCTAGGGAATTTTTAGCGCTAATAACTAATTTCGGAACGCACCCTTATAGACAACTTGTATGTATGTACAGTAATGTTCATCGATGCATGCACTGTGGCTAACTTTATTTTTTCAGTTTTTGTTTCTTTTCTACTCGTATTTTATGTGCCTATGGCCGGTGAAACAGTTGCACAGGAGAAATGGGAGAAACTACGACGACAGCCTCTCAGTGCTGTCATCCATGTAACCTCTGAGATCGCGAGGGCACGAATAACCTCTTTCACAAAGTGCATAAGCCGTCAATTTAAGACTCGACGAATGTATAAATATGATAAAATTGAATATTTATACTTAAAATGACGGGTTATGCACTTTGTGAAAGAGGTTATTCGTGCCCTCGCGATCTCAGAGGTTACATGGATGACAGCGCTGAGAGGCTGTCGTCGTGGTTTCTCCCATTTCTCCTGTGCAACTGTTTCACCGGCCATAGGCACATAAAATACGAGTACAAAAGAAACAAAAACTGAAAAAATAAAGTTAGCCACAGTGCATGCATCGATGAACATTACTGTACATACATACAATGTCAGTATAACGTATACAAGGTAACTCCAAATTATATTGAAATATATATAACATATTGTATATGATACACGATAATAGTTATATACGTAATTACCATACATAATATATACTATAATGAAAGCGACATACACTCTTCAAAATGTCGTACAAAATCTTAATTAAGTGCGTATCATTGACGCGAGCACTAAATTGATAACGCTATGCTCCTGGCTTAGAAAAGAAAAGTACTTGTGTTACTCTTTCCCTCTCTGCCTTCCCACTTTATGGCCAGAAGGCTCTCTCCATGGATTACATGCTCTAAGGTGGGGGTGGCAGTGACTAATCCATTGTGAACGTTCCAACTGAACGTTCGCATGGAGCTCATGCTCTAAGCCCCTCATCCACCCCGATTGGAATGGGTCTTTCAGAAATCGTTTGTTGGTCGTTTGTTGGCGTTTGATAGTCAATAGTTTATTTATAATAATTAAAACAAATTTGCCTAGGAAATTTAAGTGAGGTTGGGCCCTCATTAACCTTATTTTTGATAAAACGCAATGTTATCAATATGCAATCTTTTGTTGGTCGTTTGTTGGTGTTAAATATCATAGCATCAAAGTTTGGAATCCAGCCGTTTATTCGTAAAAAAATAAACAATTTTGTTACGATAATGTTTCTGGGGAATTTTATCGATTACGAGAAATTTACCCAGATTTAGGGAATTTCCCTAGGCTAATTTTAGTGAATTTCTATTTTTCATAAATTTTAATTTATTTCAAACACAATCGTTTGTTGCTGTTTGATAGTGTAATCCCGACGTCTAATAGTCAATGGTTTATTACAATGATTAAAACAAATTTACCTAGGGAATTTAAGTGAGGATGGCCGTTCATTAATCGTATTTTTGATGAAACGCAATTTTATCAATATGCAATCGTTTGTTGGTCGTTTGTTGGTGTTAGATATCATATCATCAAAGTTTGGAATTCAGCCGTTTATTCGAAAACGATCGAGTTATATAGTAGGGTGAAAGTATCAATGTTTCTGAAATGTTTGCATTTCTATAACGTTGGGAATACACTATCAAACGCCAACAAACGACCAACAAACGATTTCTGAAAGACCTATTCCAATCGGGGTGGATGAGGGGCTAAGTATATGGAGCTCTCGCATTCGTATTCCCAAATTTCCGCACCGCACTACCTCTGCCCCTACCACTGCACTGCCATTGCACTGAGTCGATAGTGAATGATACGGTATATATATATATAAAGAGAAGATGACGTGAGTGGATTGATTCCACAGACTTGAATGATTCTAAAGGAATTTTTGACTCATTATCTTCGATTCTAAAATGTCCCAATATGCACTCATTAGCTGTATGTTGATATTTTTATTGTAATATATTCGTATAATATAAGTTTCATTTAAAAATGTAGTACGGTGTACAAGTTTTTTTTCGTATTTTTTTGTACATAAATATTGACAATGGAGCATGTATTGATAACAACAATAATAATAATAATAATAATAATAATACATTATAACAAAATACTTTGTTTTTATATTAATTAATATGATATACCTATAAAAGAAATATTGTGCTTGTTTTGTATTATCAACAATCGTAATAACAATGTGAATAGAACAAAGGTACTAAGTATGAAATTTATCTACTGTGGGAATGTGCATAAGACACCGTGTTTTCATTTTCAACATAGATTATAATAATTAATAACATAATAATAATAATAATAATAATATGAATATTTCTATTGTCTATACTCATACACTTCACATTATGTGCATTGCATATATGTGCATACCTATATGATATACTTATGGAAAAGGCACATCGTATTTCAGTGAATATGTTCAAGAACTTTTCTTGATAGCTGTTATTTCCTTTTTTTTTCTTTCTTTTTTTAATCAGTCAGTTCCATTCATCGTAGTCTGCGGAGGTGCTTGGTCTTTCGATTTTCTACGGACCACTTGCCTCTGGTGCTCATATTCAAAGTCTTCTTCACTCAATTTCAGTCTATGAATCTGTATTGGAATAAAAATATGCTTATCATTATACTAACTGTTCATTCCAATCTGAATAGTTTTTTTCTTATTGGAAACTCATTTTATTACCCAATCTGTGGGTGTCTCTAAAGGTAGTATTACCACTTGAGCACGATCAACTGAAATCTACATCGAGATGCTAGGTTGAAAAAAAGTTGGCATCGACATAAGTAAAAAATGAAAACAAAAATAAAATAAAAATGGTATTTTTAGTTACTCTGCAAAATTCGACCCCACGATATTGTAGCTCAGCTGCAGTTGGTCAAAAACTATCCCTAGATTCTGAAAAAAGTATGAAATCACGCAAGATATCCTTCGTTTCGCATTTTTATCACACCAGTAATGGTTTTCAACCACATATACGTAAGCAACAGAATGGCGCAGTAGAGTTTTACAGAGCAACTAATTCTAGAAATAGATATAGGTCTTGTAATTGCTGAAATTGTGGATATTTATCATACTATGGGTGGTTTGCGGCCAACTGCAGCTAAGCTAAAAAATCGTGGGACCGAGTATTACAGAGCAACTACAGTTCGACATCTCAATAAGACCTCCCTGAATATGTCCGCTTCCCCCAGTTCTCCCTTGCAGCGTTACCCCACTCAAGCGGCAGGTCCTATTGAGATGTAGCAGCGAGATAAAAGAGACGGAAAACAAATAGTGCAACTGGCGAAGATGGCAAAGTTGGGGTACCTCATTTCCTGAAAAAATTCTTCCCCTTAGAGGCCTGGGCAGAATTATTGAGACGTCCGACTGTAATTCTGAAACTAAATTTCGATCGCGTAATTGCTGAAATGAGGGATATTTCGAATAATTTCGTATTTTCACTACACCAGAGATAGTTTTCCAAGCCGGAGTTACTTATTGCAAATGCATTGTCACGTGAAATTTCAGCAACTAAACATGCCTTTTTTATTTTATTTTTATTTTCGGTTTTTACTTATGGCGATGCCAACTTTTTTTCAACCTAACACCGCCATTGAATTCTCCGAAATGGCAAGAGTGACAAAATCGGAATTTTAACAACAAATTAGCAACAAAAGAGCACTCAATCTCTATAATGATTTTAATCAACTATGTTCAAGTGGCCGCGCCACCTTTAGAGTCATAATCTGTGGAATAATGTTAATATTTTACCTGATTCACGAGGACCTCCTCCTCCATGAGCTGGTGAGGAGGATTCCGCAATTGTTGAAGAGTTTCGTACATGGTTGGACAGTGTTTTGTGAGAGTTGAGTGACCCAGACAACCCTTGAGCAAAACTAGTCCAACTTTGAAGATAATCTTTACTCCTTCGCAAAGAAACATGTCCCAAACGCGTAGAATACTCTCCCAAGGTAATGTTCGTGTATAAACGCAAAGAAACCATTCAGTCATGTACAAAATTGGTTCCATCTTCTGTTTCTTCTGTAATAACAAGCGACGAGTATCCATGAGAATTTTATAGTTTAAAACCAGAAAAAACGAAGAAAGCAGTATTATAGCTAATGTGTATAATAAAGATCTGACTGACCAAATGTTTGTAAGCAACTGGAGACACCCTCTTCAGAAGTGCAAACAAAATGTCTCCGTCACGCTGCAGTGTTTCCATTCCTTGACTGTAGTAACCGACTAAATACTTATCGCAAACGGCAACGAGACACCAAAAAGCCTGCACGGCTGGCATATGCATGAGCAAGAATGCTGCGATGGGTGCCTGAGCCTGACAGTAGCCGACTTTGCTGTTGAGAATGGAGTAGGCCTTAAGAACTTGGAACAATTCTTGTTGGCCAGGCGCATTCTCAACAAACATTTCATGCTGAGGAAACTGCCGGTGAAGATCCTTCCGTATATCTTCGATGTACTTTGGATCTCCGGGTCTGGCAACCAGCTCTGCATATAAATGTGGGTTTTCATCCATCAGTAGTTTTCCTCCGCAGAGGTAGAGCCATGCGCGAGGCCTTACAGATGGCGGTATTCCTTTTCGACATCTCTCTCTGACCTTACGATAGTTCACTGACATAAAATTGTTCCATTTTCCCAACATTCGTAGCCATTTTCGCTCCCTTCGAAGTATGACCTCTGGTGGCACGATCTGTCTTCTTTTCAGAAAATAATAATCAGTAGTTATTAGACAGCTATTGAGTATCTGATGATATAAAGTTCACATTTTGATTTACAAGGCCTTAGAATAAAGTTAAGGTTAAAGTTCTAAGCAGACTTTTGAATGACAGTTCATTTATTCCTGGCTTTGGAAAATGAATGCCAAATAATTGACGTCACTGGATAAATTCCGTGATAATTGCGAGAAAGAAGTTGTCAATTAAACTCAGGTAAAAATGTTCGGTTAGTGCTTTTCTCCTAGATAATGAATATTTCGAGTACAAATTATACTTTAATCGATTTCCTGCAAAAAAAGGATTATGATCACAGTAAAAGGCCAGATTCTATGATAGAAATTTTCATCACAGGTCAGTTTTTTTCAGGATCCAGCTAGAATTTATTGTTCGTATCAATATCAAGACTGGTAATTTGATCATCTAGCTTGAGGATAGGTTTCAACAGGATATAAAAAAAAGTAGGTCTGAAGAGAAGTCTGTGAAATGGATCTTAAGCCACCTTTATTTACCATATGAAGTGGCAGAATTATATATGTATATATCGGGATTAGTCATTCTTTTTATGAAATACCAAACTAACGATCACTTTATCTTATCTTGTTTCGCAATAGGCGTTTCCCCCACTTTCAATCATGTAGGCATTGTAATAATAACCCAACATGTGTCAGCATAACAAGAATATTTCCACCAATTTTACAATTACCAAAATTAGTGGCAAGAGATGAATGGAATTGATCAAACTTTTGCAGATTATTGAGAGTGGAAATCTTACGGTTCAGGACTATACTGTGCTCCTCCCAAAAAGCCATGCCTGTCAGGTACAGTTGAAATAACAGATCCAGACTGA
This sequence comes from Diprion similis, assembly GCF_021155765.1. NCBI lineage: Eukaryota > Metazoa > Arthropoda > Insecta > Hymenoptera > Diprionidae > Diprion > Diprion similis. The sequence continues at coordinate 14,193,986 of NC_060105.1, read as the reverse complement.
AAGATGCTGCTCGCTTCGGACCCTGAGTCTCCGTTTAGGTCCTCCTCGTTTTCCCGTGATCCCGAGGCAGCCATAGCATGTTTTTAGACTGAATATAGATAGCTAGATATAAAAAGGCGAAAGTAGTGAGCCTAGTGAATGATGAAACGTATTATTCATGCTCAAAAAAGAACTTTCCAATACCTAGCGAACTGATTTTCAAGGTTCACCGCTGCTCTTATTGAACATAGAAATTGAAATTCATCTGCTCGATAAACGCCATACAATATTCAATTTCAAGACCCCATAGAGAGGCGGAAAGGATTTACCTGTACAATATTCATTACTGTTATGACAAGTCTCTGTGTTCGTTCATAAATGTCTAACATGCAGAGACGAAGACAGAATTAAAGTATGCAGCAAAAAATGGGGAATGAAAACACCTTATTTCGTTGCAACTGATGAATGTAGGTGGTGCAAGCTACAGCTATCACGGTTTAAGTACCTTATCACGGATGACAATAAACACAGCAAGAAATCAATTGACGATATTTAACTTGATTGAACAATCGCTGGGAAATCACGTAATTCACCAAATGAATATCCATTTCCACTTCACAGACACTAAAGTAGACGAAAGAAGCGAAGGAACCGCCTTGATTTGACAGCAGCCGTCGCGTTTGTGCGTACGGCTCTGCTGTATTTACTAACACCGAACACGCGTATGCGAACGATTGGTTTTTTTTCCTCCTTTTCCGCCTCTTATTATTTGCTGCTTCGTCTCCGTTATTAGATTACAAATGTTGAATATACTTGCCTCGTCGATGATTTTCACCACGAAACAATATATAGTGATTTTCACTAAAATCATTCACATTTGCAAAAACAGGCGAACATCACAGCACAATGCGATATAACCTGGATACGTTGACTGAAGAAACACTGGATATAACTAATCATCGCTGACTAGACGAATTGCGAATTTATTACCAGGGTTGCATTGAATTAACCTAAAAATTTATTATCTCCGAATGTTTTTTCCTTGGATAATAGTGTAATGCCTAAATTCGACATGTATGCCAACTTGGGTTTAACTCGACGATGATGTCACGGTGTAATTTATTATTTATGCAATTATTTAATCGTTTGAATTCTTGAAATCGAATCGATACGAGTCCGCGGCTAGATCGTCACTCGAGAAATGGACGAAGGAAACTTTTTTCCTCGGACAATACTAAATGGATGGGTAATTTTAACATGGTCGATTATGACGATCATACATACAATGGGACGTGATGCAAATTCCGATGACGTTATGACGTTAAGCTTCTGCAATACGTGTTTGAAATATATTACCGTATAAATTTATTACTTACACTTCGAAGCTACCGGAACTTCGTCGTATAATTATATAGATCTAAAAGTCAATCTTACCGATCGAGTAACTTTAGTGTGACATGCATAAATTTTTCATTATCGGATTCATCAACGTATAATCAGATTTCGCCGTGATGGCGTTAAATAAAAATTCGTATGGTAAAAAAAATGACTCGGTCAGTATGGGTAATGAACAGAATTTAATTATGTAAGTAGTTCTCTTTTGTTTCCCTTGTATCACAATTTTTTTGCTCTAGAGTTATTGGCAGATAATTAATATCTGCCCACTTGACACATTGTATTATTGGAAAAAACAATTGTGATTTCTTTTTCACTATATCATTGAACAAGTTTTTTTTTTACGCCTTTCCCAATTTCTTTTCATTCGTACTCGAGAGTTTTTTCAAAAGAATAACATTAAATTATAATTCTCACAAAAGAAGACGTACAAATGTTCGTGTATTTACATTATTAATAATAACAATAATAATAATCGTAGGATTTTGAACAAAACAAAAAGGCCGAGTAATTGTAAAAATTATTCCTTAATTTTATTGTACCACTGTTACCTACAAACTAGTTTAAAATAAGTCTACAATAGTCAGTAAAAAATAGTTACTACCTAGAACACAATTAGCTCTATTTTACGAATTAAAAATCAGGCTCTAGCAAGCATCAGTATAATAATATACCCTTTAACAGTATGTAAAAACTGATAATTACTTTTACTGTTTATTAAATGAAGTGGTAGGCGTATTATTACAATGACGGATAAATTCAATATTGAACAGAGATATTAGTTGACATGTGACTGGGGAATTGACATTGCAATCAATTTTATCACTAGACAGACTTTCAAGTTTGGTTCATTGATCTCACAACAACTGTTATTCGATAAACGGTATGTATGTATGTATGTAACGCAATTTTAAAATGACCCATTTGAATAAATCTTCCGGAATATATTGGATTTGTACAAACTTTCTGACCGATTACATAAATTGGGTGTAATGCGGAGAATGAAAGTTTAAAATCACATTAACATTCCATTTAAATGCTTCAAATTTAGATACACCATGATCCTGTCTGATCGGGTTCACAATCAATATATTTTCACATCAGACATTCTTAATATGATACATTTATTATCCAATACTAAGTCCTAGAACAATGGACATTGAATCATCATAGATTTTAAGTCAAAACCATTCCTCGCTGTAAATCGTAAACTCACCACAGCTTCACAAGCAGATGGTGTGCTTTTGCAGATAAATGAGCTATAGAGGCTGCATTAAATATTGGCAGAGATGAAAACATTCAAAAAAATCCGGCAACGTTAGTTGCACCAATGATTGTGAACTTGAAACACTATTAATACCTATATCATGGAAATCAATATGAGCAAATCCGAATAACACAATCTAAAATATCAAAAATTCAAGATAAGATTTTGTAATAGGAATGTCGAAAGAGATTAAACTGAGTTGCTTTTAATCCGATTCTCATGTTTTTGGGCTTATTTTTTCATCATAGAGATTTCTAGGTTGTCTGGAAAAAATGTTACTATAAGTTATCCTCACAGTGAATAAAAATAGTTTTATATGAATACGGTATAACATATGTTCGTCAACAATTACATTTGTGCATTATAACTATACTAGAATGTGAAATTTCTGGAATGTTTTTCACACAATTTGTGGGGTTCTGGACAGCAAGCACAATGAGCACAAACACATTAGAATTCCATGAAAAACAATACAGTACATTGTTTCGAACACTATACTGAGACAATCCTTTCTCAAATTATTTATGACTTTAGCTTATGTAATTCGAATTTGCTTATAATCTCTATTACATACTAGAGATGATTTATTCGCGTTTGTCATCATTGGCGCAAATATCATTGCTGAAGATTTTTTGAACGAGTTTTCCTCTTTGAATACTTTTTTACTTAAACTCTAAGGCTCCTTGATCCGACAACAAACGTTTAATCGTTTCCTTTCGCAAGATTTAGGGACATTTTGCCCACAAAATGGAGAAACCTTTTACAGACAGGAAAAATTTGATAGAACAAATGCCAAGATTTGTTTGAAGCCGTGAAATCCAATGCGGAATAACATGGCGAATTAGAAACTGCAAGATTCTGCTTGGAAATACGTTACTCACATTGGATTAATTAAGACTACTTTTTCCCCACTGAGATGCTGTATACAATTAAACTTTCACCGTGTCGCACTAAGCCAATGTGTTCGAAATTAGTACAATTTCAGCGGACGTAAAAGTACGAGCTGGCTTCGAGTCAATGTTTAACTGCAGTGAAACACGTTGCTTGCCAAATAAGTCAATCTCACAGAAAGTAATCGGCTTGAGGCTTCTTGCTGGGAATCCCTCGACTCTCTTGTGGCGCTGCTTCAAATATGGTAAAATCTCTTTGGAGGTGTTCATTCAGTTCTAATATCGCTGCTACGTTACCACATCTGTATGAAGTAAAAATGCAAAATTTAAAATTGATCAGTATTTAAATACAAAAATTCCATCTGTCCTGTTTATCAGTGTGTTTACTTAGTCTTAGATTTGAAGGTTCTTATATTCCATATATTTATTTTCAAAATAAACAATTAAGCTATTTAATAGAAATATCTCATTACTATATTGTGACGTGGCAATATTGCATTTCATTCAACATGGATGGCACAATGCTCACCGCACAATGAGATTCGCTAGGCAAGCAAGTAACGCTAGTAACGACAGGTTAAAGTGGAAAGGTGATATAAAAAAAAATTAAATGTCAGTTATCAAAAGCTTCTATGAAAGATAAGATTTGTCCCTTAATAAATATTTTTTAAACCCATTTCCAATGTTTTGATACTCTTGGTTGAATACTGTTGTTAAATTGTATAGAAGTGTATTGTAGTGACTCGATGATTAATTAAACAAGAAAAATTACCTGTAGCAATAGTTTGGTGCTGACCAAACTGTAAGGACTGTTTCGTTAAAATGCCACTTATACCCTTCCATGACTAATTGATGGGCTCGACAAATCATATCTATATCATTAGCAGAGTTGAACTGTGCAACAACGTCGCTGCCAAACAAATATCCAGCGCCTCGAGGAGAAACGCCCCATCCTTGCGTGTCCTCAGGATCTGACCAGAGTAAATCACACATTGGACCGTCGTGTGGTACCTGAAATTATTGTGAAAGAATGGAAGTAAAGTACTCTGTGTTTTACTTTTTCTTTACTACCTCGTGGTGGCGATAAAATCTCAAGGTGGGATTTCGTGATATGAGGAAAAAGGAAAATTTATTTTAGTGACTTTGTAGAAAATGGTCTTCTCAATAATATGACCTTTTATAGAATGAAATTGCATGAAGCAACTAAATCAATAATTTTTATATAATTTAAAATAAACCATCATTATCTAGCTTTAGTTTATAGGTAATTGCAGAATTTTTTATTCTTGTATTTTCAAAGAAATCTTTGTAGCTCATGAATATAGTAATTTGATAAATACTCAATAAATAATCATTATCTGATAAAATCGATGAAAAAGCAGATTTGTGGCTAACCCTCTTCTTTCAATTTCATATTCTCTTACTTGTCGAGCATGTATCGCCACTATTTTTTATATGAAGCATAATATAAAGTTAGTAAAAAATAGAGCATAATCTGTATTAGACAACATACCTCTTGTTTCCTATCTATTGTTCTAATTTGGTCCAGTGTTTGAATACTGGGCGACAGACCACCATGAACACAGAATATCTTCCCATCGATTATTGCAGAAAGGGACAGGTAATCAAATATCTCTGTGCAGTATCGCCACACTGTTATGCTTCCATACTTACGCAAGCATTCATCATAGAAACCATAAACCTGCGTTATCTGTCTCGATTCGTGATTACCACGGATCAGGGTTATTCTGTCCGGATAGCGAACCTGCAAACATTATGATTCACGAATTTAAACGAAGAAACGTCATAATTGTGTATTGTACACTGAATAACTTGCACAAAATTTTTAAGTCTGATATTTCACTTGATATGTTTAATATATAATTTTTTTAATACTTATTTCTAATAGATTTTAACGTATAGTGTGTAATCAATATAGCTGAACTGTCTTGTAAGAATACCATCGTACTTTTAAAGCAAGAAGAAGCAAGAATGTTTCAACGCTGTAAAACCCTCTGTCAACAAAATCACCCATGAAAAGGTAGTTTGTTTCAGGAACATCGCCACCCACTTTGAACAATTCTTTCAGATCATAAAATTGACCATGTATATCACCGCAAACCTAAAAAATATAAATTTGTGGTTAATCTTGCTGGAATGAGTTGCTAACAAATTTAAAAGATCAGAGTGGAAAAAATAAAACTTTTTTATCATCAATGCGTAATCTGTTGATTTGTAAAAAATCAGCTTGAGTTATGTTTTTAAAGTAATTTTTAGACTGGGAAGTAGATCCTGGGGAACGATAGTTCTTTGGAAGTTGTACAAAAATGAAATTATAAAACTTTAAGATTGACTATCAATTGGTAAAATCAATTTAATGTTCTTCAGCTGGACTGATAAAAAGTTTTCGCGAAATTTTGAAAATTTAACTGATTTACATGCTAAATTATATGAAAATTATAATTAATATCAGTTAGTGAAATTAAAAACTCATGCTGTGTATGACATCTCCATTTTGTAACTGTATTTCATGAAATATTAGAATTTTCTGATGATTTTTTATTCAAAGATTAGCGATCATATAATGAAAAAAGAAATGACCCGAACAGCTAAAACTGGCTTGGTTTAAGAGAAAACAGTCAATTTTGCCATTTACTGCGAGAAAACCCGTGAAATTAGTGTTCTTAACTTTTCTTCAGGGGATAGAAGAAACACTAAGTGTTTTCTGTTATAATTTGAGGACCAATATACAGCCGACAATAGTTTTCTCAATCTTGCCATCAATATCCAAATGAAATACATTCTGAGAATTACTAGTAGTATTTACATGGTAATCAGGCCTTTACTTTGAAGAATAAATATATAATATTTTAAACAGATTTCTGGCAGACTTCCCGCATTTATAGTGACTTGGGAATTTATTTAAGGTTGGCACATTTACGGGTACATTGACCAACTTACAGTAACAGGTGAGTCGACTCGCTGTACATTACTTTCTTCGATCAGGATTTCCCTGGCTTTGGCACACAGAGCCTTAACTTCGGCTTCTTTTATAATCTCGCATTTTTTCAGCTGTTCAATTTGCCGATCCAAATCACTGGAATCGGACATTGCTCTGCTAGTTTACTGCTCCTAAACTGTAAATATATAAGAATATAAATAAAATAATATACAAATATTTGTACTTGGTTGAAAATTTTGGTTTCTAAGCGGTTCAACTTTACGCAGTCCAAATGGGTAAGCGCAGCGCATGATACACTCTAACCTGGAATATTGAATTCGGTATTCCAAATTCAGTTAAATTGCGGGTTGAATAATCATGACGGGCCAGTTTAGGCGGGTATATTTAGGTTAGGTGAATTGCAAGAAAGGTCTGAGGTCTGGTTGAGGCGTTTGGTCTGAAAACGACCTGAGGTAAAGCGCTATAATTACATCGAATGCAAAAGCAGGTTAGTCAAGGAAGAAATGAATGGACACAAGTCGCGTAAAAATATCGAGCAATTTTTGAAACAGAAATAAGATTACATAAATAACAGAATGGAAAAATGTTTCACAGCGTGATAAATAGCGGCCAAAATACGGTAAGAGCGTTTCGTTCAAATAAACTGCGAGGTTCTAAGTTGAAAATAGTTTATAAATCTGCTAATTATGTACGATGTACGAGAAGGTGCATTTTTAGTGTAATATCGAAGCGAAGTCAGGCAAAACACGAAGGAATAGAAGCACTGAGTGCCCGGCATATAGGTCATGGATGGATTGTACAATACCAATTTCCTTACCGTCTAGATGAGGAACGTAATATTCTTCGACGAGACTATTCACTAAAAGAAGCTGGCTTTTCTCACCGCAATCTTTCGCCGGTCTCCATTTATTTCCGACAATGCATTGCGTGGTGCGCGCGTCGTTTGTTGGTAATGCTAAAGAGTGGTAATGCTGTTGCTACTGTGTCTGGCGCGTTGCCTATTCAGTAGGTGTCGCGATGTGGTGTGACGAGATGAGTAGGGCGGCACTCCACGAAAATTCCCCAAGTTTATTACTAGCAATTATCGCGAAAGTTTTGCTAGACTTCACATCAGTAGTTGTGGGTCGCCAATACCGATTAATCACTAAAGTGACATGGACAACGTAGACAAATTCGCGCACATTCGCGACAAATTGGGTAAAAACCGGGAAAAGGGAAATTTGTTGTAATTTATTGGAATAAAGCTTTCCTTACCTTTTATGAAGTACTTCTTTCGTGACCGTTGAATCAATGCGATCGCTGACTGAGGATATCCTCATTCAACGATGCGATGAAGGAAATTAGTTTCAAGGTGCTTATAAAGACGCGTTGTACACCTCGACAACGCGGGGATGCAAAATTCCTATACCGCTCAAGCGATCAGAGTGAAACTTGGGCAGTTAATGCCTTATTTTGGCAAAAAGTGGAGCGTCTTTTTACTTTTTCAAAACTTGGAAAAAAGTTTTACAGATTGGTTACCACCCACAGAAATTGGCCAAATTTTCACAGTTGCACTGAATGGATCGAACAACCCGGTATGATGCCACTTGGTGGTGATAAAACACACATTTTGAGTCCAGTCCATGAGATTTGTTGGTGAAATGATGAAATGGCAGCTGATTTGGCTTTCGATTACGAAGAACACCGAAATCTCATTTTGGCGACATTTGTTACCGACATTATGCGCATGCCGGTAATGTATGCGTGTAATGTCAGTAAGAAGTTACCGGCATGCATGAAAGGTCGGTAACAAATGTAGTTATAAGCAATAAAACATACGGACGTTCCGCTCGGATGTATGTACAGTGGAGTGCCCTGATTATGGAGGGTAGAGAGAAGGAGGCTGAACTCGGCGCTGCTGGTAATGCAAAAACTCAAAAAAATAGTAACTCTTCATTTCGCCGCTACGTGGCGCCCACAACGCTATTTCTCATATATATTGTAACGTGGCATTTCAGAATGGCCCGTTACAAGGCTAAAAATCTGAAGGAAACTACCGAAAACGCGTCCCTGGCGGGCTACTCCAAGCAAGCTTGATACGATAGAGGCGAAAAATACTAGATACTAACATTTTCTGTATAAATTTTGTAATCCCGCGCTTCGGCGCAAGCTAAACAGGTACCGCAACCACGATCATCGATAGATCAACACATTTCTTTGATTCACCGAGGGATCGACAACTACCGAAAACTACAGTTCCAGCTACCGACGAATTCAACTACCGTTCCGTAAACATGAATCTCCCGTACAACTTTGAATGCATACTTTTTCGGATGCCGTAAGTTCGACATTAAAGGCAGACCGCAGCCTGTCGTCCACCGACTTACCGGCCAGGAGCCGGACCGAACCCAAAACACTACGTCCAAAGTTGATAAAGCCCTCGTTCTGAGGATGGACGCAGTCTTCCTGTCAGTAAGGGCTACAATCATTGTGAGTCATGGTCCACGGACGATGAGGTGCTGTAAGCCGCCGTGTGATTGCATGGTCTTCGTGATATATCGTGGGCAGTTGGCCACTGCCTATACGACGAAGCCGGTGGAGGCAAACAATGAGGAGTTGCACTCCATCCGGTAACCTTCCGGAGGTAGCCTACGTACCTGCCTTCGTGGAGGGAACTCCCAATGACAGGCAACCTGGACAGTACAACGCAGCAGCCGAAGAAAAGTACGTGTGATGTCAACTACGCTTATCTAGCGGTAATCGTCGACAACGCGTAGCCGATATTTGCCAGAGGGATGACCCAATTATGGTGGGGATTGAATGATCACCGAAGGGGAAGAAGGACCACCTGACGACACCGGCGAGGTCGCTGATCCGGACTCCGAACTCTGCCTATTCTACGCTCAACCCGCCAGGAGACAGCTTCGAATATCTTGCTCTCGTTACTTTAGAAATCCTTCAACTTTCCTTATTCTTCCTCTATCTCCTATTCCTTTTTTATCGCTATCGCTATCGTTACCTTTTCTCACCCACTATCGTTTTGATCTTTTAGCTTCACTCCTTCCTGCAGAGTCAATTCCTTCCTTCTCTCGCTTTAGCTTTCTTTAAGTTTATTTTAATTTAAACTCAGTGTTACTTACTACCGCGGCCGACTAAGGTAAGGCTTTCGCCTATGTATCGTACCGTTATGAAGTTGCTCTAATTTCGGTTTCTCTTATCGTATCTTAATTATCGTTTTGGTTGCATCGAATGATGCCAGTATCTTTGTGAATCATGGTCCACGGACTTGAGGTGCTGTAAGCCGCCGTGCGACTGCATGATTTCGTTTCGTAATTAATTTCCGAAAACCTACCGTGAGCGACCTCGTAACTACCGAATAAACTATCTTTTGTATCTTTGATTTTCTTTGCTTCTCGTAACTTTATGCTAGAAATGGTTGTGTAATTTCTACTGTCTATTGCTATCGCTATCTTTACTTTTCTTTACTAGTATTGCCTATCGCATTGTATCGTATCGCTTGTTTTATATTATTTGCTTTGTGCATGAAATCTCGTATCGTATATCGAGCTACTTGGAGTACAGCTGAGTGTAGATTAAGCCGCTAAATCCTACTGCACCTTTTTTTCTATCGCTTATTATTTGATTTACATTTCTCATTGTCTTGTAATATTTTCTTGTTCCCGAATATCGTATCTTTGTGCTATCTTAAGTTGCTTATTGTAACCAGGTGTATTTAGTGTATTATTTTTACTTTGCAATCCCTTATCTAAATCTCTCAATCTAGTATAATTTTTGTATTTTCTCTCGTTACTATAATTTCGAATTTCCTTGTTAATTTAATATCGTAATTTTGACTGTTGTTAATTATCGATTCACTTGCCGTGAATAATTCTCTCGTATAAGCTACCGATATTTGTGAATTATATCTCATTGTCAATCTCTCTCGCTAATTACCGTTTGTCGTAATTTAAATATTATTTTCTTGTCACTATCGTTCTAAGCTATCGTCAATTCCGTCAACTACCGATTTTCGCTAAAGTTTCACTCTTGCTTTAATTTAACGAATTAACAATTCTCGTAGTGTTGCTTTTGAAATTTGGGTAAAATCACGTCGCCCAGTGACGTCTAGTTTAAGGCGCCGCTGACGACTTGAAAATATCAAATCGTGACGTCATGAATACGTGCAGCGCCTCTGAACGTTGAACGGCGAACTAAGGCCGCTGATTTCGTTGGCTTGTTCCGTTAGATCCAACCAATGATGTCAGTTACAGACATAGAACTGATACTACTGGAAGGGGAATACGGTTGTTGGGCTGTCGCCAACATGTTGAGACAGAGATATATTTCTATCTGCGTTCGTAACGTCCATCCCCCCTCTCAGCTCACCACCCCGCGACGATCCACTCATAGCTTATAAGAGTAACCAAGGGTTACCGGCGTGTGTTTTTCAGTGATTTTAGAGTGTGTAGACAAATTTGAAATATAATGAAAAGAGTGATGACACGTAAGTGCATTTTGTGCGGACAAACAACAGCAACTGTATCGTATCATGCGTAAGTAAATCAATAGTAATGTTTTTGATAAGACCAATGAACTTTTTAGGTTATAGTGTTATTTTTATACTCGGGAAAGCTAATTTTGTTTGCCATACGAATTAGTACTTTTTCTGTTGTCATTCTTGTCGACCATCTCAATTGAATTATAAAAAACAACCATACTCTTTTACCCCTTTATTCATATTATTTATACAAAATTATTCTTGCGATACATAATAAATTAAAATTTTATCCTAACCCTAACTTCAAATTGCGCGCGTGACTATACAGGTGAGGGGTACGCGCTGGAAGGGGAACTGGACGTTACGAACGGAGATAGAGATATATCTTTGTCTCAACATGTTGGCGTCAGTTTCCACTCATTGCCGAGATGGGCTATTCCCCTTCCAGTAGTATAAGTTCTATGGTTACAGATCGAGACATACTTCTTGTGGACCATGAACGGGCTGCTGTCACATGAAAAACGCCGTTACGAATCGTGCCATATTTACAAAAAAATAACTGATAGTATAAGTTTTCCCGAATAAAGTTAGTGCTTTTGTACGTGGCTAACCGTCTGGCGAGAGTGAAAGAAATTGTGAAACAGTGCAATCAGCGAATATTCAACATGCGGTAGCTCCGATCGGCCATGTTTGTTTTGGCGTGATTTTATTCACTTCATTATTCTTTATTATAAACATTATCAGCGATTTGCATGACCAGTGACTGAGTTAGCCACGTACACTTTTATTCAAGCTTCAATTTAAAAATTTCCCGAGTAAGATTCGTGCTTCCGTTCTCGCAGGATTCGTAATGACGTTTTCCCCGCTTCTGACGTCACGAAATATATATATGACATGCCAGGTCAGCGGGGCCTTAAGTAGACTTTTCGTATTACATCGCTTCTCCCGACCTGCGACTAATTTCTCTTGTTAACTATTATTTTTGTGCGAATTATCGCTTAGCTTCTTTCATCGAAAATCTTGTAAATCCCTCTCGTTGACTAATTATCTTTTGTTAACTTTCTGTAACAATCTGACTAATCTACCGCTTGTGAACTGATTAATAATACACGACTGATTGACTTGTTAATTTACTTGATTCGAGCTTATTTTCTTGATTTCTTTACTTCCTTATTTCCGTAATTGTTGTAACTGCCTTTGGATACCGCCACTCTACCAATTCGTGTGAGTACCTGAGCCTAGCCAGCCATACAACGGGTTCTCTAATAATTGTTATCGTATCGTATTTTTCCTTTTCTCGAAAAATCGACGCTGAAGCGTCTGGCGCCCAACGAGTGTCTTTTCGTATCTTAAAATATCGTACCGAATAATTGGAGAATCGCGCCAAAGTACTAACGGTAAGTCCTCGTCAGAGGGTAACAGAATTTAGCGTTACAATATATACGCATTTTTTTTAACATTACAATATCAGAATATTCATACTTAGATATTATCAATTCATATCTCAATATCTCAAAGTATCTGAATTAGAACATCATTGCTAATTGTTCAATTCTTATCTTACTTGCGTTATTTCTAATATCATTATATTTGAATTATTACCATTAATCCACTATTATTATAATACCTAAGTATCTGGAAAATTATTACGCTTATTCCCATATTAAACAGATATCATAAGCTAAACCTAAGTTGATAAAATAAATTTGAATCTAAGTAATATTATAAGATTCGTTATCCTCAGTCAACGAATCCCATTACCCGAAGTTATCAACGTTGTCTATTTCACTTCAGTGATTAATAATATTAATAATAATATTGATAACAATGACAAATAATATTGCCAACCCACAACTACTGATTGTAGTTCATTTTCGCAACTCAATTTCGAGTCTAACTCTTAATTTGTCCGAGATTTACTGTTAGGACGTCATAATGTTAGCCCCACTTCTGATTACAAATCCGAGAATAACCTGCGCCAGCGCAGCCGTTGACAAGAATTAGAACTATTATTTGCCGAAATTTCTGCCGCAACTGGCTTCATGTAAAAAGCGCCGAGTTCAGCCTCTTTCTCTCTTCCCTCCATAGCCCTGATATCCCTTGTTGTATTCCATGTGTCCATGAGGAAAGTGCGCAGCTTATGCTGAGTGAGTCAACTCGTGAATCAACTCGTTCGAATTTTATTGGCCGACAGTTACCACCTGATTGAGCAGCCGACGCAATACTAATCGCGACTGTCAGAAAATGTCCCTAGTAGTCCACAGCTAAAGGTCGGCTCTATGGAGGGTAGAGAGAAGTAGGTTCAACGCGGCGCTGAAGTTCTATGCGGCGCTGTTGTAACGTTGCGTAACATCCGACCGCCCCACCACAATTTTTTCCTTTCTATTCCATGAACTAACCAACCACGCCTAACTTCAGTACAAGAATCTTGCGATAAACTTAAAAGTTACTAGATATTACCTAGTTACATACATCTAACTACCTTTTATTAATCGAAGGGATATACTTACCACAAAGGTCGCGAGATCCTTTTACACAACCTCAGTAATACTACAGCTATCATTTAAACCGTTAAAAGTGTTATTTGGCATTAATCAAGTCTACAAAAACCCCTAGAGTAAAACTACCAGGAGAGCAAAGACTAAACGCCGTATTATAGGCAGGCATGTTTTACACGGAGTAGTTCCGTCGGTAACGATACCATAGATACAACCAACATATATCCCCGACAATGCTACGCTTACATCTATACTTATATCCAATGCTTGCATACACGTATAAATACATACATATATACTTGTTTCTTTATATTATCAGAATATTGAATTTTATCAATATACATATATATATATATATATATATATATATATATATATATATATATATATATATATATATATCTCAAAATATCTAAACAAAAACATTCTTCTTAAATGATCAAATTATTATATTACTTGCGTTATTACTAATATTATTATATTTGAATTGTTACTATTAATCTAAATCACAATTATATTTGAATTGTTACTATTAATCCACTATTCTCACAAACCTAAGTATCTGGGAAATTATTACGCTTATTCTCGTATCAAAGAAATACCATAAGCCAAACCTAAGTTGATAAAACAATTTTGATTCCAAATAATATTATAAGCTTGTACTACAGGCGAATCTAGTTCATACCATGTCGCACCACCGTCAACCTAAGGCTAGGTGACGCAACGTAAATTCTCAGAATCAGTGCGCTGCACTAGCAACGTTGCAGAGCCTTGAGGGTTATATTCAATCGTAGATGAAAAGCCTATCAGCCGATATGACTTTATCTTCAATATTAAATATTAAACATTATGAATAAGCCCTGGAGGTGAAGCAGCCCCGCAAACGTTACTATACATACTTAAACGCAACACACCCCCAAACACCTGTTCAATCTTGCACACCTGTGCGTTCCTTTTACACAATTATTATAATTCAATAATCAACAAAACAGTTATTGTTTACCTAATATTAAAAGACATTTCTGAGTCCTTACATGAAGCCACCAGCGAAAAACATCCAAAATTCAAATTATTAAATATTATAAAACCGAACAAAGAGAGCTTTGGTAGCCAGCTAGAAGCTAGCCAGGCTACGCAAGCCAAACCATACATATAAGGTAACAACCAAGACGCTAATTGGGTCACCTTGATCGGGACCAATCACAGTCCAGCTACCCCCCAAATCTTCACTGGTGACTCAATGTAATAAATCTGTCACCCAAAAATTGTACATGAGCATAGGAGATTTTGCCCTATATAAACGGGTGCAGATTGGACTCGTAGAGCATTAATTTCCATAAGTTTGTAACCGTCACTCTGTCGCTCCGCCCGAGAGTATTACTATTCTACACTTTTAAACTGTTACCCTGTCGCTCTGCCCCAGAGCATTGTTTTAACTTTATAATTGATACTTTGTCGCTCCATCCGAGAGAACTATCTTGTGTATTTGTACTCTTAACTATAACGTAAACTAATAAACATTTAAGTGCATTAAAAATCAAAATCATTCAATTTAATTAAAACACCTCAACTACCTGGTCCTTTGCCGCTCCACGAAGCTACCTGTTGTGCAGTACCACCAAGTTCGAACAACAAGGGTAAATTGACTTAAATTTCCATTATATTGAATTCCTTTCAAATCATCCAAGACCCCATTACGCGAATTTATCAATGTTGCCCATTTCACTTTAGTGATTAGTCGGTATTGGCGACCCACAACTACTGATTGTAAGTTGAGCCTTCTTCTCTCTACCCTCCATAGTCGGCTCCTGTAAATTTCAATAACAAAGTCTCCAGGGAAAATGAAATTTTTCGCTTTTCTTAAAAAAATTCTCATTTTTTAACAAGTTAATGAAATTGAACGGGGTCAGTGGCAAAGTGAAGTTGAATAATTACATTTTCATGAAAAAAATATGTGCAGTTGAGAAAATTAAATTCAACGCATAAATTTTCACCCTCAAAATGGGCTATTCATAATTTTTTAATTAATTTTACAAAATTTACACAAAACAATTAATGCAACCATATAACCTGTATGCTAATCACAAACTGAGTTTTTGCATTTCTAAACATTCCTGAGTGAAATTTCATTCAGATACATAATTTCTTGTTTACAAAATATACCCATAAAATCACGCGAGCACGGAGCACACTCAGCTCACCTACTAATTTTGAGAGTTTGCTATTTTGAGCTCGTGCCAACCATCACTATGCGTGACTGGAATAATTAATTACTGACGACAACACTTGGTTTTTATACACATTTATTTGCACAAACTTCACAAGTTTCAATAGTGAAGTTTACAGTGGTTA
Source organism: Diprion similis (assembly GCF_021155765.1). NCBI lineage: Eukaryota > Metazoa > Arthropoda > Insecta > Hymenoptera > Diprionidae > Diprion > Diprion similis. Next base: position 14,178,166 of record NC_060105.1, on the reverse strand, counting down.
ATAACTGTTGATGTTCGCTTATAACAATGATAAACTGTTTTAAGCTACTGATGATTGAATTAGTTGTTCGGTAACTTGATTCTGTGATATTCGTTTGAGTTCTGATTTGATTGAAAGTTCGATAGATTCTCACTGAGTCTAAACTTCTCTATGATATCTGGATTAATTCTGTTCTCTATGATATCTGAAGTTGTTCTGCTTTCTATGATGTCTAAAGTTATTCTGCTTTCTATGACGTCTGAAGTTATTCTGCTCTAATTTGAATCAGGATTGAGAAAAGGGGTGTAAAAAGTAGGAGGAGCTGAAAAGAATCGCGGGTTCTCGCGGGTCTAGGATGATTGGATGAGGATGTTAATTAATATGCGGGTAAGGTTTCTGATCAGTACGTAGGATCTTGGCGGGGAATTAGCGTGAGGTGGTTGGTTTAGAAAGCAAGCGACGATGCGCTAATCGGCCGCATGATCATTAAATGAGGGCGCTATCCCTAATTCTGAGAATGAGGTTTTATCTATTTCTGAGTCATGTATGATTTCTCTTCCCACGTTTCCAATGTTTAGTCTACTCGATTATATTTATTGAGTGTTAAGTTTTGATTTTTTAGTGCAAGTGTTTATTACCTGAGGTATTACAGCTGAGAATCGTAAATTATAGTTTAATGTGAAAGCCAATGTGGAAAGATATAAATATATATACCATATATCTTTGAGCCTTATTGATGAAATAATGATGAATATTAGAATTATTGATCTAAGGGTAATGCATATTATGATGGTAATTGTATAAATTGAACTCGCTGTAACTTTTGAACCCGGTGTCGGCCCAACTTCCGCATGGTCTCAAAAGTTTCGTTTTTTTATGCAGAATTTTGTGTCCAAAAATGAATAAAATCGAGAGCGGCGTATTTTTGCAATTCAAGATTTTAACTTTTTGGAGGACATATTTCATCGTTCCGGGATCCAGAAAAATCAACAAATATTTTTATTTCAAAGCACATTCAGATACTGACAAATTTTGTAGGAAACATTTTTTTGTAGAATACCTTGATGTTGATTCCGAACTCTATGAAACAGTGGAGATTTTATTATTTGGAGATTTTCAAAAAATCCTATCTTCCAAATCGTAGCTTGAAAAAATCTAAAATAAATCACCAATGTTCCTTAGGTCTAGGACTACAAGAGAAAAAATTGATTCAAAAATCGAAGAGGGTGAGGGTTCGCGACCGTTCGAAATATCTTGGATTTCCCCATATGTAAGTATTAGCTAAGACATATGGTAAGAGCGCGTAAGCTCTCTTGAGTGCTCTTGAGGTAACTACGCGTCGATAAAGATAGGATGCAGGGAGGGCGCCGTCGTAGTTACCGGCAGGGATGTAACACATGATCCAGCTAGTATATATATCAGTGGATTTCAGCCTCTGCGCAAACTTGAATCCAGAAACTAGATACGATTTTTGTTCCGTAGACCCTGGCTTAACGTTCCCCTGATTGGGTGAAGGGGTGAAGGGAGGACTCTGTTAATACTTGCGGTTAAGAGCATATAACATATATATATCAGTGCATATAACCTATTCAGAAGCAGGAAATCAGTTGAATAATGTCGTTCAAAAAGGATCTTTTTTTGTTAATAAAGCCGTATTACCTAGTCAATATAATCATCAGTCTTTCTTACATCGTTGCTAAGCGCTTACCGGTCTTGTGTAATTATTTATTTCTACAATCCGAGTGTGAATTAAGCGGGGTATGTGCCGTAAATTGATTGAAATTGGCCTAACGTGAATAATACGAGTTTTAAGTTATTCATTTTGCAATCTCGCAAGTTATCCAAAAAACATGGAAGTTAAAAAGCAATTTTAGTATATGTTCTATTAATAAGATGATTAAGAGTATCCTTTGCTTAACCAGCGGTAGTTAAACCCATTTCCTGTTGTGTAGGCAAAGTATATGAACCAACACTGAAAGACGTGTTTGTGCGATAATCTGTTCTCGACTCATGGAATTAATGTCTTTTAAAACAAAGATATGGTTAACTCTGTAAATACTAGGGGCCTTAAATGTTTCTATTTACTTAATACTCGGTAATGAAAAGCTAGCCCAGCTTTACGACTTTTAATGTTTCAGCGAGAAACTGAGATCTTGTTTTTTCTGATGATCGTAATAATGATCAGAACACGCAAGGCAGGCAGTGTTACCATGATAAATTATCTATCAGCCAGTTTTATCTACACAAAAATCGCTAATTTGATTCTCTGGCTCCATGCCGATGTGCGAATGGGAATAATCTTTGGAATAATATTCATTCGTACGTATTTATTGATACAAAACCTCTTTCGATTACTTTCCCAACTTATGAACTTGGCAGAAAAATTTTGGTATAAAAGTTGATCAAACTAAACAAGGATAAATAACACTCAAAGATTTTACTGCCCAGAAATATTTAATGTATTAATAATATTATCCACATTCTATCTAATATTGTCCACAAAATTCTCTGTTGAATTAATTTGCTATAAAGTTTGAAATGAGATACCTTGTATACACTAGAATATATTCTGCTTGACATATAATCTTTTTGTTTAAGTGTGCGGACTTGTATTACCAGAACCAACTTACCAAGGTCCTGAAAACGTTGTATATTTGCGTGCAGCTTCTGGACTCCAAGATGAACTTCAAAGAGATAACAGAATCATTTGGCTGGTTGCATTTTACACAGTGTGGAATCCGGCTTGCGTGAACTTTGCTCCAACATTTGCACAATTATCTGCAGAGTTGGTATTTTCCTAATATCACTTTTTCCTAGTCTCAGTCGGTTCTATAATACGAAATTTATATCACAGGTATGCTTTGGACAATTTGAAATTTGGTAAAGTTGATATCGGTAGATATCCGGATGCTGGAGCAAAATATAACATCAGTGACTCTAGCATGAGTCGGCAGCTGCCCACTCTAATACTTTTTAAAGAAGGAAAAGAAGTACAAAGACGTCCTCATGCTGATCACAGGGGGAAACTACAAAAGTTTCTTTTTTCTGCTGTAAGTATAATTTTTCTTTAGTTTCTTTCATATTTGATAACATGTAAAATTGATGCTTATCTAATTGTCAGGACAACATCAAAGCAGCGTTTGATCTGAACAATATTTACAAAGAATGTAAAAATAATCCGTTGAAAAGAAGAGACAAGAAGCCACTGAAAGAAGAATAATTTATTATTTTCAATCCATTTAGACAGCTATTTATAACAGCTTAATATCAATTGATTAATTTCTTGATATGCACAAGCTGCATTATACAAGTTGATTTTGTGTATGCACTTTGTAGGATTTTCTTTTTTTTATGTAATTTAATACTGTATTTGTTACTGTATAATACTGTATGTGAGATAATATGTTGTGACGAAAAACCCATAATTGAACGAATGTTTAGAGTATTTTGATTGATTGTCCTTTTTGCGACACTGGCATTCTACAAACGTGTGTACCCCACAAATAAAATATTTACATAGCGTTACGCAGAAAAATAGAAGAAACAGGCAATACCTCTCAACAAATAGCATCTACATTACTTTGCTAAGAATCTACTGAGCTTTACGAAATTATTAGAACCTGTTCTAATAATTATGGTTTTGGATAAGAGTATGTTATATGAATTTAGCTACGACACTGCCGATTCACAACTTATTATTATTATTATTATTATTATTGGATAGTGTCGGGATGAAGCCCGAAAAATAGAATTTAGGTGAATTAGTTTTAATAAATTTATTGCTTGATTATTATATCAAAGAATGATAAATACAGAGAAACAGTGTAGTCATTAGGATTATTTAAGTTCATTGACGGAAAATTTCGTAGTATACACATTACTATGAAATTGAATTAGTTTGTAGAAAGTGAATAGTAATTCACTACATCTGATTCTAAAATTGTGATTACATACAATAAATAATTACTTACGGAATAATTTTTAGTGTATCTTACAAATAATCTTCTGTATCTATCATATTATTATGATAGCACCCTGCATCTGCACCAGATTCCAGTTATAACAATGACAATAGTTACAATCATTTCGATTTCATATCTCCACAACATATCCTATAATGGTGGCCAAAGTATTTGAACCTCATTCTGCGCCGATTCCGGTAACCACTTTTGGTATGCATTCAAAAGAACTGAAACACATTTCGAAAATTTGATTTCGATGGTTGAATTCACAGACATAGCGATCGTTGAGGGATTAATCACACGTGAAATTTGGTGTACACCTTTCCGTGAATCTATTAAAGTCTCTTGAAATCTTCAAAATCTTCAGAAATCTGTTGAAATCATTTGCAATCTTTTAAAATCTTTCAAAATCTTCTAAAATTATCTTTTGTAATCGTCTGCAGTCTTTTGAAATTCTCTGAAGTCTTTTGCAATATTTTAAAATCATCTGAAATTTCTTGAAATTTTCTGAAATCATCTGAAGTTTTTTCAATTTTTTGAAATATTTTGTAATCCCTAAGATCTCTGAGATCTTTTGAGATCACTGTAACTTTAAAATCAAGTATACATCAAATTGATGAGTAATTAACCCTTCGGCAGTCGGCTTTTGGTCAATACATAATAACAATCTCTTTATTAAAGGTTTAATTTTTGTGATAAGTCAGGAATATCTCGCCTGATTTTGCTTAAAACCTAACGAGTTTTGAACAAAATCAAGCCGAATCAATAGCCTAAATCCAATCTAAATCAGGTCATCTATGTTCAAGTTATGGTCAAACAGAAAAAAATTTATATTCGCAAATAATTTCAAAAGTAGCTTGGCCAATTGAAATCAAATGGTCAACTTATGATGTCATTCAACATATGCTTGATACAGAAAGAAGTTCTACAATTAAGGACATAGAATAGTCCTACTCTTACCCATTGAGTACATTTCGTAGTTTACTTTTCTAATATGATAATAATAATAATTATTGCTGTACATTGCTGCAAAAAAATTATTTCGTGAAAATTTTTGGTAAAAACGCAACAACACTTGCAACAAACGAAGCAAACTTTCTACACAGACACGTTTCATTATATGAGACTATAGAAAATGAAGGTAGGATTGTTACATACTGTAGATTGCATAATTACGATAATTGAAGATTATTTGCTTAAGTTCGTAAAATTTCTGTACCAAACTATACATGTTCAAAGATTCTCAGAGAGATGTGAGAAGATGAAGAGAAATCCAGAAAATGTGGTGAAAATGAGGAAGTTTTAAAAAAATTGTAACTCGAATGTAAAAACATTCTTTCAATTTTCCTGCACTCCTGGCACAAATTTCTCAAAATACTTTTGAAATTCTGTCGATTTTGACAAAAATTCGCTAAACACCCTGAACTTTGCTAAAGTAAATTCATACTGCAAGAATGCGATTCTCTACCAGTTGCTACAATAGCTGTAAATGGTTTGCCTTATTTTTTTTTTACAACTTTTTAATTTTTCTCGAGAAATGATTAATGTTACTGAGAAACTAATAGACACACTCTGAATAAGCTCATATCTCGCTAAGTTTCTCTTAATTTTGCTGAATCTTATAGTACTCTTTCACACAATTGTCTAATAGTTGCTGCAAATTGTATCACGATATTGAGATTCTGATGGACTATCTAGGTATGACCCAAATATGCACATTGCTCTGTCGAATTTCCGCGGGTTTATCTGAATTTTTTCACATTATTCTTCAAGTTTCCGAAAACTTGTGCACTTTTCTGATGCAATTGCATAACGAGTAAACAAATTCGCTCAACCAATCGAAGTGTTATTTTCAGTTTGTTTTTAGTTAGAAGAGCGTGTGGGACACACGACTATGGGATTTTATCAGTCAATCTCCTGTGTTCGTACAGTTCGCATGAGCGATAAATTTGCAGGAATGTCCATGAAAATGATATACATATTTTTAAGTGAAAAATAAATAGATTTCGAGTTGAACACTTGCAGAAACTTTCAGAGAAACTTTAAAAAGTACAAAAATATTCAGCAAAATTTAACATTTTTTATATAAGAGCAGTCGATCTGAAGAATAAAATTTGGAGTCTATAAGAAAAACTCGACGAATTCTAGTAATATTCATCAATTTTCAGCACGAAGCTCGGAAAAATTTCTCTGAAAAATCTCATAAAATTTATCTGCAAAACTCCACACGTGTTCGATAATAATGAAATTTCCGGAGAATTTTTTGTAAGGGTGGAGAGAATGGAAAAAAAAGTGCAAAACGGGAACAGTTCCGATTAACAATCTCCTCGAGGCTGTCTGGATGATTTACACAAAAGTTGCAAATCGGGGTTTTCATTACGTTGATTTCAATAAAAAAAAATCAGCTGGCAAACAATCATTCACAGTCATTAAAAGATGATTACAACGATGGAAGCTGAGATATGGGATGCAGCTCAGTAATCGTGACAAACGACCAGCATCGGCTGACGAATCCAGTAAACATGATCACGTGAAAAAATACCCGGCGACTATCGAAAGCCAGTAATTAACAGAAGAACAGATTTGTATCTGTACCAAAACTGCGTTTTGTTTTAAAACTTTCCCAATGACGAAACCATTTGTCGAACTTCGAGATTATGATTAAAAAAAAAATTGAGTAACGGTTTTAGTTTATTGCAACGTATTTGCGACATGAAAACGTTTCGTTACTGTATACAGAGAATCATTCAGCAAAAAATATTTCTCAACAATACCACAAAGAGTACTTACACTTTGGATCCGTTTTCCAAATGTGATTCAGTTGATCTTTTGATGAAACTTGATTAGCCATTAGCGCTTTTGTGATCGCCTCAGTTCGCGGCAGTAATCTATTAATAATTGATAAATTAATCTTCTACATTCATTTTCCAAAACAGAAATTATACTTATTCAATTGTTAGGGTTCCGATTACAAGAGAGAAAACTAATTTAATGAGCTAAACAATTTTTGCCACATTGAATCGAAATATTAACTCACTTTGCCCACGTCTTGTTCATTGTGCTAGGTGTAGAAAGTAGTGAGGAAGCGAATCGTTTCAATGTCGGGCAAACTTGACCTTCCAAAAAAAACCGGGCAAACCACTTGATGCCTTCCAAGGAATTTGGATACTCTACTTCAATCAGCGGTAGCTGCCATCCACCTCGACCAAAGGTCCCTGTTACACGGCACATCACCTTTCCCGTTGCCGGATCGTACCTGAAATTGCGGAATGAAAAATTTGAGAAACTGAATGGAAGTTGAAAGTTTAGTCTGCCAAGTGGATACGAAACCAAATTTACCTAGGAGGTGGGTCACTCAGAGGTTCGCTCAGCTGACATAAGGATGTGGCGAATTTTGGTAACCACTCTGGCTGAATGGCAGTGATGCCTCGCATATATATTTTATTAGTTTCATAAACCTCCTGGTAAACTACCCATTCAGGGCAAGTTTTTTTTAGAACAGACGAAGAGTGCATGAATACTGGATCTTCCATTTCCAAACATCTGAAACAAGGTTTTAACATTTTTCAGCTTGCATTAAGTTTCATTATACCTATATTGTATAGATTGTTATTGACACCAGACTAATGTTCTTTCCTTTATGTAAGAACTTGTGTTTTACGGTTCTAACTCGTGGACTTTTATGAATAAATAATTAAATAAATAAATTTCTCATTAAATTCTATCCAAATATAATATCTAATAGAATATTATGCTGTCTCGTTTGAAGGGAACATATTTTTTTTCGTCCTGACCTGAAGAACTTGCTGTACAAAGGAACAAAAATCAAGAAGGATGTCTTTTAAATGAAAAGGTCGCTCTTGGAATTCGAAGTTTTTTTTCAATAATGTGGGGGAGACGTAATGGTTTTTCAATTCATTATCACTCAACCGCATTTAATAATACAAGTTTGATCCTGTAGGCATTGTAAAGAGAATAAATTCTCTATCAAATTATTCATTCAGTAAAATCCGTAGTTCGAATGGTTTAATAGTTATAAGCCTTGCAAATCAATTGTGAGTAAAAATTCATTTTTGAACATTATTAGTGGTTCAACTATAGACTTGATGATAAAAAGTGAAATTAAGAATTGGAAGGCAATGCAATTCTTCGTAATAATATTTGCAAAGCAAAGTACATAGCTGCAACAATTAACAAGTTATTTTAGTTTTGCAAGTCAGTTTTGTGTGAATATTCATCTTTGAATGTTGATAGTGGCTGGACTGTTGATCTTACGACAAAAATTCGAATAACAATTTCGTGAGGACTGTAATTCTTTATAAAATGCTTTTGAAACGTATCATTAATTAAATATGGCTGGATAAGAACTTTGAAAAAAAAAATATATATATACAATCTACCTCGTTTTATTTAAATCATCAACTTCGAATTTCAAAAGGCACCTTTAAACATTGGATTAAAGAGAAATTGCGCGAGGTTTTTTTTTTATTGTAAAGTTTTCCAGATGGGTGCAAATATAAACACCCAAATGGAATATAATATCACAAGTCGAGCAAAGGAGTATACCTGTATGCATATTTCCATTTTGCTTTGTCCTGATCTTCCTCAACTTCATCTGGAGAAACTTTGCGTGCGACTTGATCTGCCATACCAGAGAGTAGAATTTGCCTAAGCAGTTTTGCTTGTGTATCCGTTGGAGGATTCATTCTATTTCAAACGTTAAAATAAGTTGAATTTTGAGTTCAACAGTCGCATTTGAGTTCAACTGTAACATATTTTTGATTAATTTTTAGACCAACGTGAATTTTCACCTTGGATTGACATTCAAATCCAAATCCGGTATGTTTAGGAGTATTTCATTGGTCAGTTGTTGCCTAAGTTTTCTAATTTCTGTCACAGCCTTGTATCGTAGTCCATTTTCCTCACAAAACTTGACTATCGTCCCTTTTGATCCAGCATATTCTGCAGCACCAACGGCTCGAACTAAGACCATTGCATCCCCTAAGCAAGAATGTTACAATAAAACTACGAGTAATATTCGATGCCAGATTTTTGAACCTGTTTTTAAATGAAACGTTTTTATTTTAAACCAACCCAGAAGCAAACTGTTCCCAGATCCTGCCCAAGCTCGACGCGTTTGAGTCCACTGATTCTTAGTAGTACCTTGCATCGGATTAGATTCAATCAACACTTCCTGCACAGACAAAGCAGCCACTAAGCAAACTGTGTATTGTAACAGATCGTGCTGCTGCGATAATGCCAGCATTTTACCAAATCGAGGTGCCACTGGAAATGCTGCTATGCTATAGCCAAGTGGTGTTACTTTGGCGCAATATTCGTCTGTGAAATAGATATCGAAGATTTATTTAGATTCCAATACACAAATCGCATCCTCTTGCATAGCCACTTACTCTCTTTGCCAGGTTTGGATTGATCTAGAGCTCCGAGGATGCAGAGACGTTTCTCAGCACATTTCAATTGCAACACATCTGGTGACGATGGGAATGGAAAATTGACGACTTTATCAATATTCATGACTTTCATTTGCAACAATAAGTCATCTACCGGTTTCCTCTGTATTTCAGGCATAGAAAACTGCTCAAACTGGTCATTGAAAACTGCCGATGAGTATAATCTACAACAAAACACATTATTTACACATTAATTGAACAGCGCTTGTCTCTGTTGAATGACTCTTCTATTCATAATTCATGAGATGAAAATTTAGAAAAAAAAGGAAACTGAAACTTTTCAGCAATGTTATATGCACCTAACGGTAGTAAAAACGACTAAAACGACATCCCTAATATGGAATAGCAATGAGTCAGATCAAATTCGCATACACAAGCTAAAATATCAACAATTTGAGAAAAGCTTTGGTAATGAGAACGTTCAAAATGATTTTCAGATTTAGGTATAATCTATCCTATTTTACTCGTTAATGAAATCCCCAAAGTTTACCTGCAAATTAACTCTGAAGATAACTGTTTGCGAAAATTTTTATAGGCGATCTCTGAATATCTCTATGGCAAACAAAATATGTCTGAAAACGTTAGAAACAAATATTAAATACCGAAGATCTATTCGACCATTATTGACGCAAAGATATTCTTAGAACTTTTTAGGCAGGTTTTTCTTTGACTTTTGAATCCCACATTACAGCTAATTCATCGAAAATTTTATTGTTAATTTTCAACCTGTAACAATGTCCCGGTCCAGTTCTACCTGCTCGTCCGGCCCTCTGGTTAGCAGCAGCTTTGCTAGTGTAACATACTTGGAATGCATTAACACCTGTCACTTTGTCATATAATCTGGTCTTGCAGCGACCGCTATCCACAACGTATTTTACATTTGGAATTGTGAGGGAAGTTTCTGCAACATTTGTCGATACAACGCATAATCGACAGCCTTCAGGTGGTGAATCAAATACCTAATAAAAGAAAACCCTTTTAGGTTGTCGTGCGAAAAATGTTGAGAAATTCAAATTGGAATTAGCATCTCGCAGCTTGTACACACATTTTCAGCCAGTCTTTCACAAACAAAATTTCGTCTGAATCCAATTTAGATACGTTATAGTGTGCACTTAGATATGAAAATGCTCTAACTTTCAGGGTTTCAGGTTTTCCAGTTTATGAGAGACGTATTGATCAATTTTATTATAGTATCGAATTGAAGTTTTGTTTCCGAATATCTCAGCGTTTTTGTCATCTAATGCATGTTTTGTGTAAAAAAATTCTGATCTTCCCAATTATGGAATAAGTATATTTTCAGATATAGCCGTAGGAACTGCGAAAGAAACACGTTTTTTCAACATATTCAGTCTCCTGTATGCGGAGGCCTAACAAATAGATTGTTTTTAATCTTATGTGAAAAAGTCAACATTTAGTAGTAGGTCGTCCCGAAATTTTCAGAGTGGGATAAGAAGGCTCATAACAGAATCGTTATAAATATTACAGAGATGTAGAATATATTCATAAATCTTCAGATCTCTGGAATATTCATACCGATTTGATTATGATAGAATATACATGATATTCCTACTTTCATCTCACTATCAGAAATTCTGGATACACTTCATGTCTACTTTTGGATACGGGAAAAAATAAAAATCATCTATTTTCGGCCGGTATAATACACTGGCGACAGCATGTACTAAAAATTTGAATTTTGAAGACAACGGTTCATTTCAAGAACGTGATGAAATTGGTCAATGTGTTTCCTGTAACTAAGAAAACCAAAATATTTGAAAACTGAAAGCCTGAAAATTAGTTTACCTTATGACAAATTCAAATTCATGTAAACCGAAATTTTTACCCTAAAAGGCTGACTGAAAGTTAGTGGATTGGCCCACATGGAACAAAGACTCGAAATATATCTACACACCCTTGCTTGTTTGTGACTCGGAAGAAGTGAATACAGTGGTAACACCCACATTGGCTGTGTGCAAGACAGCCCCATGAGATGCTTTAAATCTTCTTCATCGTCTTCTTCTTCTGCTTCTTCTTCTTCTTCTTTGTCGTCTGTATCCCGACTTTCTACTGTATCGAGTAGATCGCCCTCTGTATCATCTGGAGGCATTACAGCATAACTGAAATATGGTTCAGAAGAAATATGAATCGAAGCAGTGAAGCAATTAGGCAATTGGAATTGTATTGCATTTTCTTTCACTAGACTATGAAAATAGATTTAGAAGATTTTTAGCACGTTTATAGGATACCATTACGATAATTATATCAATAAGCAGATAGAAAAAAAATTGTTTGAAGCCAATAAGTGAATTTAGCTGAAAAACGTCTTTGGCAACAAAATTTTGTTTCCAAAGAAATTACATGACTGGTCAAACAATTGGGTATTTGCCAGGCATGTGATTAGTTATTTTTTTAATCTTATGACTGTCTTTAATGACCAAGAGGCCAAGTACCTAAATTTTAAAAGAAAAATTGATTATTATTATACAACTATTTTCCAATTTACGTGAAATATTTTTTTAGAAATGGCTGATTGTATTCCCGTCCTTGTCTTATAAACTTTTCGAGTTTTTTATCATTACCTGCCATTTTTTATCACCTAAACTTCAAACAATACAATAACTTCACTGATCTAAATGAATTGCGCAGAGAAATCAAGTTGGAGATAAATATATGACATAAAATTTTTCAATCGACACTACAAAAAACAGTCGCAAATCTACTAATGACTTCATTCAGTTAATCCAAATCATTCAAGTTCATAGATATCTTAGCTTCTTCATGCAAAATCTAATCTTTAATCGTGTAGCGAACTTATGATTCTTTCAAATTTTACGAAATTATAGGACATTGGTAGGAGAAAATATGCAGTTTCAATAAATTTTTAGGCCTGCTTCAGACAGTCTAAAAGTGCATCAGTCTTATTGCCTAGTAATGCACTTACTTATCAAGATTAAGTTCAGGAAGTTTGACTTCCTTCAGCATTTTTTTATTTTTCCTGGCATTTCTTATCACTCGATCCATATCCAAACCATCGTCTGATTCGCTGTTGTTGCTGCCAGTTTCTTCGTCTTGTTGTATTTTTTTTACTTCTTGTTGTTTAATCGAGAATTTTTTGTTTCTCAAAGGAAATGCTTTACGTAGTTTACGCACTATTGTGTTTACTTCCTGTTGCCCTAAAAAAGCAAAGCAAATGTTTTCCAGATAAGTAAATAGATGAAATTTGTCAAGTGGGAAAAAATTTTGAACAAAATCGCACCTGTTAAGAATATAAGAATACCGCCATCCGGCAGCTGAGTATGAATCTTGACTGCCTTGTACAACGCATCCTTCACGTAATTTTGACTAGTCCTTTTATTGAAATGTATAGTAACGGGAAACTGCCTTGATTCAACTTTGATGACTGGTGGTTTGACTTTGAAGAGTTTAGGATTTTCTGTGAAGTCTTCGATGCGCAATGTTGCTGACATTACAATTAATTTCAATGGAGATTTTCTTTTATTTCGCAAAGGAACGATTCGCGACAATAAACCGATCAAGATATCTGTATAGACGCTTCGTTCGTGCGCTTCGTCCAAAATAATAACCGAATACTTGTTGAGAAGAAAGTCCTAAATGATATTAAAAAACAAGATTATCTCAAGCCCACTCAATTGCTTGTATCAAGAAAAATACCTACGTACACTTTGAATTTCCTTTAGCAATACACCGTCGGTCATGAATTTAATTTTTGTATCAGAAGTAGTATTGCCTTCGAATCTAATAAGAAAGGACACTTCTTTAGATGAAAGATTCATTTCCTCTGCCACGCGCTTACTCATAGAAATCGCTGCAACTCTTCTCGGCTCTGTGATACCGATCATTTTCTCTTTAGCATAGCCAGCTTCATATAAGAATTGTGGCACTTGGGTCGTTTTACCACTTCCAGTTTCACCAGCTACAATCACCACAGGATTGTCATTGATCATTTCCATGATTGACTGCTCCTCCGCTAAGATAGGGAGCTTCATTCGTGCAGCCTGAATTTCTGGCTTACGATCCAACATTACAAAAACGGTTGGTTTTCGCTGCACTGGGTCAACATTGTTAAATGCAACTTTATTCATAGTAATTTTATCTTGGTTTTTATCTGATGCTGTATGTGGTTTATCTCCTATAACATCATCTTTTACTTGTTGAAGTTTATCACTTGCAGTTTCTTTGGCAGGTTTAGTCGTGCTGTTCGGATGCTCAGTCTCATCTTCACTTTCGATTTCATTATCACTAGATTCCTGAAAAAGTAATCGATACATTAAGAGGCAAAAGTCTCATTACAGTTCTGAAAATTTCTATCAGTTCTACTTTCAAGCTGTTTCAGCAATTCAGTCACATGTATAAAAGTTTTAAGCATGAATTAGTTTGAATCAGAAGGTAGGTAACAATATAAAACCATTTGAAGATGTTCCAGCTGCGTTATTTTTGCAAATGATTGGAAACACAAAAAATAGTAAACGCGAAAAAAAAACATTCCTGTTTTTTAATTAGAATAATTCTGGACAAATTTGAATAACAGAAGGCAACATAGTAATAATTTGAGAAAAGGTTTTGTAAGTAGAACAAGCAAAATAATTCAACTATAGATTTTGTTATTTGGTTTTAATAGTTTTGGGCTTGTTTTGTTTTCTTCAGAGTACATAAAAATAGGTTTGTATAACTAAGATTCAAAAATTCTTCACCAATAATTGGATGCGTGCATAAGAACAGTAATATAATATAAGGTTTTTGAATTTCTGACAGATGATCGATGAAAAATTTGAACCAAGAACATTTGAATTTGATGAAAACCCAGAAGTTTGAGTATTTTGAAGCCTCCAATTACAAAATCTTCTCTTAGATGCTGATATTTTGCTGCTTCTAATACACAGTAGGGATGTTATTTCGTTTCTGTTCACTATCATTAGCACAAATAACACTGCTTGAGATTTTTTCAACAGTTCTTCCATTTTTCTTAACTTTTGATTCAAACAGTGTAGCCTATTTATCTTTAAAGGTATATTAATGAGTGGGTAGCAACAAATTTATCTCTACATCAAAGCCGACGACGTTAGGATCAAACTGCGTATTTTGTTTTCCATCTGCACCAAAAATAGAAAGTCTGGTTTGTTTAGCTCCTCTGATGGCATTCACAATTACTTGATCCTCTTCAGGCTCAGACGTGGATGGTTTTGGCTTGAGCACTTTGTTCACTTCATTGAAGTGGCGCTTTAAGCCTCTCGTCTGTACAGCGGCAAGCGTTGTGTACTGTTTGAGCTCTTCTTCTGACACTTGAACTTTAGCTAACTTGTCCAAAAGCGTTGCCCTCTGATGAAATTAATCAGTTATATTGTGATTATACCAAAAGAATATAAATGAATGATTTATATCTTACATTGGCTTTTTTTCTTTTACGATCAACAACTTTTTCCAATTCCTTACGACGTTTTTGAGAGAGCAAACGAGTTGTGGTAATTTTTTTATCTTTGGATTTAGTTTTCCTCTTCTCGCTTGGGATAACCAAAGCATTACATTGGTCATAATTCTCACATTTAGATCCAATGTCAACTGCTATCTGTCAATGAGAGATTGTCCGATTTAAAGGGGTGATAAACAACAAGGATCGTTTATAAACAAAAACTGTATTACTCTTAAGCTGGTTTTTACTTGTACGTACCTTTTTGGTTATGGTATCGTCAATTTCAATTTGTGTCACCTTCCGTGCCTTCCAATTGTATCCTTTTTTACCCATGATTATTCAAAATCTGATTTAAAAAAATTCCAGCGTGATAGAATAGGTAACGTTCGTAAAATCAGGTTAACTCACACATGATTTTAGGTTATATTATTGGTCGTTCTTCGGTCAAGCAACCACGTGGGCAACCCATAGCTGACTAGCGTCCTCCACGGTGCGTAGATAACACTAGGTTTTCATGCACGCGGAATGCGGTACGGTGCAGCAGGGCACGTGTGACGTCCAACAGTCAATTACGGACAAATTAGGAGTTAGACCCAACATTGGATAGCATGGCGACAATGAACTGGGACGTATACCCACTAAACTCTATATGTTTTACATACAATCAGCGCTACGCTCGCAGCTAGCCGGCCAAAATTAGCTGATCAGATAATTTCAACCAGCTACACGGAGAGAAAAATCAAGCTTTGAAACGATGAACCTTCATGCTTTCGGATCTTGTAATTTTTACATGCTTTCAAAGCATGAATTTCACGAGTTTAACCGGTGAATTCATCGTTTAAAAGCAAGACTCTATTCACGGGCTAGAAGGAGGAGATCCATTTCTATGCTTTAGCCGCATGGACTTCGTGGTCCGAAAGCATGGAGTCTATCGTTTAAACGCTAAACTGTGAATCTCGAGCGTTCCCCCTCACTGCTCTAGCGGCTTATTAACACTCGAGGCCAAAAGATTCACAGTTTAGAACCGTGAAAGTCTTGCTTTCGGACCGTGAGCTACTGCAAGCTTCTACCCGGTGGTATTCATGGTCCTAAACGACGAGGTTCTTGCTGCAAAAGCATGAATTTCATGCGTTTCGAGCAGAACACCTTCCAAGCTTCAGAAGGTTGAATTCATCCTTTAAAAGGATGGTCTTTCTAAGCCTTCAAAGCTTGAGATGTTTCCATCGTTTCAAAGCTTGATTTTTCTCTTCATGTAGACTTAAAAATGGACAAAATCGACAACTAATTAATTTATCTCCATTCACATTGAAACTCTCTACTGAAATAAGTTCTGGAATGTTATCTTTAGATAGTT
The DNA here is from genome assembly GCF_021155765.1 of Diprion similis. Lineage (NCBI taxonomy): Eukaryota > Metazoa > Arthropoda > Insecta > Hymenoptera > Diprionidae > Diprion > Diprion similis. The sequence goes on along the minus strand of NC_060105.1, from coordinate 14,161,972 downwards.
ATTTGCATTTAATAGCCTAAGATGCCCAAAGAGTCAATTAGTCATTAATAATCAGCTAAGTTGAGAATGAAAATCAACGTCACTCAAATCACGATATTTGTCTATGTAATTTTCTCGAAGTGCTACGTATCAAATCAATCGAACATATCCTGAACCTACCAAGTTACGTTGAGGAACTCACCCAAATAAATATCACTATTTGACTGACCTTGATTTTCATTATTTGCTTCGCTGATTATTAAAGACAGATCAATTAAGTTTTCAGGCGCCTTGGGCAATTAATTGATAATGATTTTTGAAAGATGATATACCCATGTACCCACCAAGAGTCATTTCAGTAGCAAGTTCGAATGCGAACCAGCGAACGTTGACTGAAGAATCTTCAGTCAACGCAACGAACAAGCAAACCATTTTTGCTAGCTTATTGTTAAAGTTGACTTACTTCCAGCAATCGAGCCAAGTTGACTGCACTGGCCGGCCAAATCGTACAGCACTAGTCTTTACCCAGTTTCATTTCCTCATTCAACCCCTACGGAAATATAGTGCCGTCATTTCGGTTTCATCAAAGGGTTGACGCAATGAAAATATCGAAGTCTCTGGTTATTCAATATTTTCAACGCGGTTCGTCTTATAATTACGTTAAATAAATCATCATATTTTCGTAGATTTTTTAAGATGATCAGACCTTAGCAGTTTTTTTCACTTTTTGAAATACGTCATTCTGAAAAACTCCGTGAAGTCTGATAATATGCGATTATCTGTGAAGATATTTTGATTTCTTTCACGTTATCGAGACACCTATATGAAGTTTGCCCTTGCACCTCGGGTTCTCAAAGTTGTTACACTTTTTTGAAGTGGCCAGGTGAAGGTATTTATACGATAGAGAGCCGCACTTCTAGAAAAAAATTCAAAAGAATATTTCTTCATGATATCCGAAAAAGTAAATGTCTTCGAAATCCCACGATTGCAAACTCACGCATCGCACTTTTAGCTGACTTGGGACCCAGGTATTTTCACCGACGACCCACTACAGATTTCTGTTTAAGCTTCCATGTTGACTCGTTACCTTCCAATTTCGAAATTTCGATATACCAAAAAATCTGTCATATATCAGTGAGTATTCAGCTGGCCTTAAAAAAAACTAAATTTTTTTTTCAATCTGGCATAAAAATATGTTTATTTGACATGTTTTGAAAACGCTTGCCAAGAGTCAGCTCCATTGGAAAATTTTGAAAAGTCGCTCAAGGTTTTTAGGAATGTTCAAAATGGTTTAAGATTAAATGAATTTGTTCAGAATTAAAAAATTTCGTAAATAGATAAAAGTTCAATTTTATTCTACTTTTTTCGAATCTTTATCTTTATTTTATTATTTTCTACCTGTCAAATTGTGAATATTTTGGAAATTTCAACTCAGAATGTGAATTTATAGACGTCGCTGAAAATGTTTTTCATTCTTAAAGTAGTGTACTAAAGACGTTTTCAAGTGATCTGTAAACATAAATATTAACCAACTGTATTTTTCCCCTTCAAGTTGATATCCTGAAGAACACAAATGAGACACGAAGAAAAATCCCAATGACAAATATTACTACTGTACCTTAATGAATAAATATTCAATAATTTCGAAAAAAAATCTTTTTTCACGTCATGTTATCATTTTCTACATTAGATATTGTGGGTATTCTGAAATTTCAACTTAAGGTACGAATTTATAGAGGTTCAGTGACTTGAAAACGTGTTAAGTGCCTACTTGGACAGTTGAAAAAATCTTGGTTGACCTCTATAAATTAATACATCAATTTGAAATTTTTAGCAAATTGATAACTTCAAACGTAGAAAATAACAGAATGAAGGGAAAAATTCAAAAGAAGAAAAAAAAAAATTGAGCTTCTACCAATTCAAGAAATTCTTTAAAATCGTTACTGACCTCTTAGAATCATTTTATTTGAGCTGATTTTTGGTAAGCATTCTCATAATATGTTAAATTGACATGTTTTCATGCGAGATGGAGAAAATATTTTGGTGACGTCACCAAAATGTATATTTAATACAGGAGAAAGTTATAAGGCCAATATCTAATGGTTTAAAAAAAAACGACCCCAAAACACTACGTTCAGGATTGATAAAGCCCTCGTTTCGAGGATCGACCTTCCCATCAGTTAGGACTACAATCATTGTGAGTAACGGTTCACGAACAATGAGTTGCTGTAAGCCATCGCCGCCTATTATATCCTTGGTATATCGTGGGCAGACGGCCACTGTTTATACGACGCAGCCGGTGGAGGCCATAAGGGTGGAGGCAAACATTGAGGTGTTCCACTCCATTCGGTAACCTTGCAGAGGTAGCCTACGTACCTGCCTCTGTCAAGGGAATCCCTAATGATAGGCAACCTGGATCGTATGCCGGAGCAGCCAAAGAAAAATACTAGTTGATGTCAACCACGGTCTTACAGTCTTAACATACAGGTCTGGGGACTCTGGTGGTGGGGGAAGTACGCTTACGCTGCAGTTTTTGTTTTTCAGCGCTACCGCTAATTGGCACTAATGGTAAAGTAATGTTCGCAAACATAACCTCAAATTTCTTAAACTTTGCAAATGACGTGGTCCAAATGTACGTAAAAATAGTGAAAATCGCATAAATCGTACATGGTTATATATTTTTAAGAATAACGTGTGTCATTATCACTTCATCATCGCACACCACTTATTGTTTGAAAAATTTGAGTTTATGTTTGCGCAAATTACTTTACCATTAGTGCCAACTAGCGGTAGCGCTGAAAAACAAAAACTACAGCGTAAGCGTACTTCCCCCACCACGCAAATTTCGACGAGTCCCCAGACCTGTATGTAAGACCGTGGTGTCAACGAAACATTACGCATCATCTAGCGGTGATCGTAGAAAACGCGTAACCGATATTCGCCACAGGGGGATGAACCAATTATAGTGGGGAGCAAACGAACAATCAAAAGGGAAGAAGAATCACCCGTCGACAACGGCGGGATCGGTGAACCGGACACCTCAGCTTTCCTTCTTCTTCCTCTATCGTTGCTCTATCGCTATCGCTACCGTTTCTATCGTTTCCGCACCTACTACCCAATAGATATCTTTAGTACCTCTGATTTTCTCTGATATTCTTGTAATTTTATGCCAGAATGGCTTTTGTAATTTCTACCGTCTTTTGCTATCGTCATCTTTTCTTTCTGAGCTGGTATTGCCTATCACTTTTGTATCTTACTGCCTATTATATCCTATTAGCTTTGTGCATGGTTTTGTATCGTAAACCGAGTTACTTGGAGTACCGTCAAAAGCAGACTGAGTCACTAAGTACTACCGAACTTTTTCAATCGCTTAGGACTGCTTTTGACATTTATTTACACAAACTTCACAGGTTTCAATAGTAAAGTTTACAGTGGTTAATAACTGTTAATGTTCACTTATAACAATGATAAACTGTTTTAAGCTACTGATTATTGAATTAGTTATTCGATAACTTGGTTCTGCGATTTTCGTTTGAGTTCTGCTTTGATTAAAGTTCGATTGATTCTCACTGAGTCTAAACTTCTCTATAATATCTGGATTATTTCTGTACTCTACGAAGTCTGATTTTATTCTCTCTGATGTTCTGTTTTCTAAGATGTCTAAAGTTATTCTCTAACTCTTCTGATCTAATTTGAATCAGGATTGAGAATGGGGTGGAAAAAGTATAGGAGGAGCTGAAAAGAGTCGCGAGATCTCGCGGGTCTAGGATGATTGGATGAGGATGTTAATTAATACGGGAGTAAGGTTTCTGATTAGTACGTAGGATCTTGGCGGGGAATTAGCGTGAGGTGGTTGGTTTAGAAACCAAGCGGCGATGCGGTGGTTCACCAAATGATCATTAAATAAGGGTGCTATCCCTAATTCTGAGAATGAGGTTTTATCTATTTCTGAGTTATGTGTGATCTCTCTTCCCACGTTTCCAATGTTTAGTCTACTCGATTATCTTTATTGAGTGTTAAGTTTTGAAATTTTAGTGCAAGTGTTTATTACTTGAGATATTGCAGCTGAGAATCGTAAATGTGAAAGCTATAACGGTCAAAATGTGAAAATATATGTACCATATATGTTTGCGCCTTATTAATGAAATAATGGTGAATATTAGAATTATTGATTTAAGGGTAGAGCATATTATGATAGTAATTGTGTATGTAGGTATTAGCTAAGACATATGGTAAGAGCGCGTAAGGCTCCCTTGTGGTACCGGCAGAGACGCAACAGCTCACGGTCCGTGCAACAGCTCCACCAAGTCACCTACTGCTGATCGAAAACATCATTCTTAGGGTGCATTCCGAAACTAGCTGGCAGCGCTGAAAACTCCCTAGGACAGAGACAGAGCTAGTTACATACTCGGCAGCGCAAAAGAGATAAGAGATTGCCGATAGCACTGGGAGCTAATTTCGGAACGTAGCCTTAATCGAGTTCCCCTTCTTATTCAATACTTATAACAATTGAACTATAATTCCATTACGTGGGTTCTTATGTTTGTTCATTACACGTTAGTGTTCGATAAATCGATAGTGGCGATCCAAACTACTGATTGTTACGTCCCAGTTCATTTTTGCGACTCAATCTCGAGTCTAACTCTTAATTTGTCCGGAATTGACCGTTAGATGTCACAATATGACGCGCAGACAGACCACTTACACTAGAGATTCTGATGTAGTCGTGGCCCTAGATCACTGATATATATAGACACTAGATCTGTGTATAAGACATCACATAGCCTCATCATTATTAGTGGTTATATAAGCAATAAAACATACAGCCGTTCCGGTCGCATGTTGAAAAAGACCGTGGTTACAGCGCTGTCAGCAATCAGTCGTTCCGTTTATGTCTTTGGTCCCTCGAATAGTTTCACCGGTTTCACCGAGCTTCAAAACACCTCATTTTGCTGGCTGTCTTTAGCAATCTCCAGACAACGACATAATTAACGATAACCTCAATGCACGTATTAATCTACGGGAATGAAATCTCACAACACGATGACTAATGAGTACTAGTAGAATATAAAGTTAGCGAAGTTCAGTAATCAATAACTGAAATTCAAATTGTATTTCAAAGATGAATTATCTTTTTATTATTTCTACTGCTAGCTGCGTTTTGGAACTCGTTATTCCGGCAATAGCTAAGTTTGTGAGTTTACTTTTAATATTTTAGGCAATTGTTAATTTCAAATGGCTTTCCATATTCTTCCTAAACATGTAACGTAAAATGAATTGGTATTCAGCAAGGATTCACACATCTAGTTTGTCATTTTGGTTTTGCTACCAACGGTATTTATTTCAAGTATGGTTTTTTTGTTTACTTTTCCTAGTATTGATTTATTTGCACATACCGTATTGATAGAATATTTCACATCTATTCAAATATTGAGAGAATGATAAGGATTTTTGTTCTCACAATCCCTAATCATTCCATTATAATCGAGGAATCAATATCTCCTTTCACATTTGTAAAAGATGTACTTCAAAATGATTGCAAATTCAATATACATTTAAAATTTATCATCAAGGAAGAAACCTATCGTCACAGAAATAAGACCTTGAACATTCTCAGTATTGTGTGCACATCAAAGTACATTCGGTTTTGTAGACTCAGTAATGTAAGGCTGTTGATTTTCTCATCAACTCTTCAAGCCAGTCTTAATGCAATATTCAACACATAATACTTCAAGTTCAATTATGAGGATTCCCTCAACACTGCAATATTCAAACAATAATTTTACTATCAGCTCACAGGTTGTATAACTAAAGAAGCTGAATCAGACCAACCCCTACATAGAGATCTGATTGAGCTCAATCGTCAAATGGAACAAATTTCAATGGTTGATGAATTTGCCAAGTATGCAAGGCTTCAACGTCAGTGTAACAAGTTGGAAGCCAAATTATCCACCAGAGGTATGACTCCACATTGAGCATTGTTACCATTGGTAAACACAATTTATTCAGACTACAATATAGATATAGGTAAATGAATTTCTGGATAAAATACACATTTCAAATTAATTATTAATGAAAGAAGTATCCCGACACTGTACATAGTTGAGTTACATTGCAACTGTTGCTTATGTCATATGAAACAGAATATGAAACCAAAGGATTATTCGAGGAACAAAAAACCAATGCTAGTGATGCTCTATAGTCCTCACTTTCATTATTGCCATGATAATATCTTGAAGTAGTTATTTATTATACAAGATGTCTCAGGACTATAGTACCATAAGCTACCTACGTATTCCAGACGAAAATCTGCTACTAAAACGTATTTGAGTTTTGATGGGAAGTATGTTTTTTGTGAATTACAGCCGTATGAAATTGACAAATGTAATAGCATCTTATGGCCCAGGACAGCTGCAGAGTAGGGTGGTCCTTATTGAGGGTATTGACGATTTTTTCGGGACACCCCCCCAAATCAACTTTAAATTAGTTAAAAATATTTCTCTAATTTCTTTGGATTTTTATCAACTCTAACCCATGCAGGTGAGAGGGTGGATGTCCCTATTTGAAATACACGTATTTCTGTCACATTCTCAGCATACATTTTATTGTAAGAATGATAATATTCAAAAAAATCTGTAATTGCAAGGTTTTAGTGGGCATTAGTGTTACTATCTGAGAAAATTCACATCATCATATCAGGTAATCTAGACAAATTGCACTTCCTCTAAATGGAAAACAAATCAGGTTTCGAGGGTGTGAAATTCAATAAGATTGCATGGTATAATCATGTGAATTTCTTCTCAGATAGTACTTCTAATGGTACTAAAACCTTGCGGTTACAGATTTTTTCGAATATTATCATTCTTACAATAAAATATATGCCAAGAATAAGGACCACCCTACTGCTGAGCGTATGACAACCTGCCAGCCCCGTACTGAGCCCTCATCAGATGCTATTGCATTGACCATTTCCAAACGGCTGTAATTCAAACACGGCAAATTTTCTGTAAGAAGTAAGACAGTTTTAATTACAGATTTTCACAAAGAATACATAGGTAGGCTGCGGGGTGATAGTTCTAGGTCATCCTGTATACCAATAAATCGTATGTACATTTTTCAGTCGAGACATTAATGATGTCGAGAATGAAGCTGAGACTATTGCTTACATACAGCATGAGAATTTTGAATGCAAGTATTCAATGCAATTTATATATGAAGCAATCTCTATCAATGCCTGCAATAATGATTGGTCAATATTTTCAGGGTATCATTGCTGCAATTTTGTTGTACCTTTACCGCTTGGAACCTATTGCTGTTCTACCAAAAGATGCATTATGGCCCCTACAAAATATTCTCAGTTGGCCGTGCCCTCTTGAAAATTCTATTTCATTAACAATGTGGTTAGTGATATCAAGACTGGCAATTTCAAGCTTAAAATAGTTGCAGGTTACACAAATTGTACCACAGATGGATCATAAATGCAATCTCTGTTACCAATGTTACCACAAGCCATGTTACCTTATCCAATATTACATAGCGTAATACTGTGACTAATGTGGTTATTTCTATGCATTTTTCACACAGATATATCTTTTTGACACGAGGAAATTATTCTGTACTACTTTGAATGTATGTATTGCAAAGCAACATACTTTGCCCAATTCTACAAAATTTTTCTGATGTGAAAATATTTGCTGAAATAAAAGGAATAATGGAAAAAAAAAACGAATGAAAGTTGCGACATAAAAATAATTTGACATGAAGAAATTCATTGTTAGTGAACAAAATTTCATATGCTGCTTAGAGAAAATAGTGACAATTTTTTAGGTTGTATCATTTACTTTGTGCTACTTGTACATCTTGCACAAGCAATGTAATTTAACAGTTTTATCGAGTTTTTAATATAGTATTGATATCTCAGTTTAAAAAAAAAATTAAAACAGGCCGGTGGCTGAATCAAGTTGCTGATCTTCGTAAATGTCAAACATTATTTAGCTAGGCTTGGTCCTTACAATTAGTGGGATGTAAGAATCGCAGTAATCGGATAGCTTACCGTGCAGTACTCTGGTCTTGTGATCATAAAATCAGTTTATGAGAGGTTTTTTTCTGGTTTTTGGTGAGAGAAATCTGTTTATCGATATCAGTATTTTACAGTGCACACAAATCTGTTAAGATCCGATAAATAGCAAAAAGATGGTGTGTTTCGTGGAAACATGAGGCAGAATACATAAATTTCACTGCCAATGACACTACGTTTTCATCGAATAATAATAACAATAACAAGTAATGTTTTTCGTTTTGTGATGGAAATCACAGATTCCTGTAAACAGTTCATGTTGGTTTGATTGTGAAAATGAAATAAAAATGCACCATGTAATACTTTATTGCATCAAATTGATAATGCATGTAAACACATGCATGTGCTATACACCTGTGCAATAACAGTAAAACTGAAATTGTATTAGGACGATTGAAAATGAAAATTATGGTAAAATAAAATGTTATTTTTATCTGTTCTTTTGGACACATAATTTTTTAGATTTTTTAGAGCAATGGTTCGGTCCATTGATCAGGGCTATACAAATAACAATCCTTAACGTGTGCAAATAATGTTAGTTAGTATAAAAAAATCTATCAACTAATTTTATGTTTTGAATATACATTACAGAACCTGTCAAAATTATAATAATAGTAATAGTAATAATAAGTGGGCAACACCCCTCATCGACAAATTTTTTTCAAATAGGAACGGAATAAATAAGAGATTGTGAGTCTCATCGTACATTCAAGAACACAACCTAAGCTTATTTCACTAATATAAATCGAATAGAAAGTTAAAAATATTATCCATCAATCTTGTTTATTGTTCAAGCGCCAAAACAAGTTTAACAGAAAAAAATAATATTTTTACAGATCTAAATTCCAAAGTTTAGTTATTTCTTCTCTCGGTTAGCTTTCCTTTACTTTGAAAGGTGCGAATAAACTCTGTTACTTTTATTATATTATAAATCGATGACCATCAAAGCGACATCTCAATTGGCGTATTATTATTTATATTATTATTATTATCAAAACTGACCAAGACCGTGGTGAAGCTGATTTCAACACTCTTAATGGGACGGCCAAAATCGATTTGAATACGAGCAAAGATAATTTAGGAGGATTCTTCAGTGCATGGTTTACATAATCAAGTTAATACTTCTCACTTGAAAGATAGCCCTTAAGCAGAGTTTTAGGTGAATAACACTTGAGATAATGTTTTTCATTGATCTTATTTCTTGAATAATGACATATATTAGTAAATCACCTTTAAGTGCAAGTTCACCAGTTGATCAAGTTGATCACTTATTACATAATAGTTATATTAAATAACGAGTCATTATCAAGGTAATAATATTTTAAACGTATGTTTAGCGAGTGTTGCGTATATCGACCATGAACTGCTGATATCTTATATTTAGGCAATGACATGATTTTATTTGAATACTAAAAACAAAATTACGAAACCGAGACTTGGAGGTAATTTGCAAATTAGTTTCAAGGCTATAAAAATAGCGCCGAAGACTACGATGACGACGACGACGATATAATATTAATTTGAAAATGATAAAGATACGGAAAGAGCATCTATTTCGTCGAAATATGCTTAATCCATCTAATATTAGAAAGAAAAAGTGTTATTTGTAGCTACTAAGTAACATCCAGTAATCACAGTTCAAAAAATAAGAGATACTGGCAGTTCGAAGGCCATATCTATTAGTATATATCTATCAGATAATCATCCTGAAACGCGGATTCAGGTGAATTGCTGGTTTACTGCCAAAGTACCTGCTCCCAGGCGAAGCATTAATGGTCATCGTAAGCACAAGAATACACATTCCGTTAATTAATGGTTGTTGCATATAGGCATGACTAAATATATTGAAAAAAGTTAAAAATAGACAAACGTACGATTTCTCAGCAAATTTTGAAATATTGAAAGCAAAAATTGACAGTAAACCAGCCAGATAACAATCCTTATATTCCTAAAACATCAATTATTTAACTCCTATCGATTACATTTAGGCATGTTGAATACACGAAAGAAAAAAAATATGTATGATCTGATATTAAAAACTTCAAAGATTTATTGTCACATCCTAAATACGTGGCAGGTATAATTATAGTATATTATGGAGAGCGCCGTGCAAAATATTTTCGTTTTAGGTGTGAGTGAGGAAAACAAAATTGAATAATAATCAGTGGAGCCTCGGGTAAGTAATGAAAAGCTCACACTCTTCGTTAATTCCAATATCCCTAGGCGTTATACATCATGTCATGTAAGGGTCGGTATTTTTTGTCGATATTCGAAATTGTGTGTTATAGTTATAAACGAAGTAATAGATCATTACAACCTACAATACTTCACACAGTGTATGGGTTATTTATAAAGATTACAAGAGTTCGTATCCTACTCTTCAATTAAAACAAATGTTCATTCAGTTATAAATTATGTATAGGAAATTCGTGGAAGGCGTAAACATTGCATGGTTTTTTAATTTTTATCACTTACAGTTGTTTCATGCAGTTCTTCTTTAAAACAACATAAAGTTGAAAAATGCAGCTACATTTGGAATAATTGAAATTGATTGTTAAAAACCTTTTAGGTACTATCAATTTTTGCAGCAAGTGTTATGTGAATTCATTGGAATTTTGATACGCAATTTTTCGAAATCAAATGCTTCGCGTGTTTCTTATTTGTTATTCCTGAATTAGTTTTTTTTTTTTTTTTTCTATTTGATAAACTGCAAGCTCGTTTGAAAGTTGATTAGTCGCATCAAGATATGACAGAGATTGCAAAGAATAAAAGCCACTTTTATAATAATAACAGATGTCTCTTTTCAAAAGCAGTAGTAGTAGTAGTATTAATACTTCATTCATTTTCATTCAGCAAGAAAATATCAAGATAGAGACATTAATTTAAAAAATATAAATACTGATTCATATTATGTTGTAAAACACCCTAAGCAGTTGAATGTGGCAATAAATTGTATAAGATACTCTAGTCTCATTTTATATCGCACAAGTCCATTACAAGAGACTAAAGCTGATGGAAGGACAATATACACATTCAATAGATTCGTTCAGAAGAACTCACACTGATCCAAACCAGATCTATCTGCTTAAACAGAACGGTAGATAAAATCTGCGATGATGCCTTCCTAGAAGTAGTGCTAAACTTTACAGAGACATGGCAAATGATAGGGTCTAACTGTAACCCTGAGTCAGAAGCCTTTCTTGCTCAAGTAAATAACAAGGACTTCTTCAGGATATTCTGAAGATAACCATCAATTCTACCAAGATTACCAAACATCCTCAGCAACAGGCTTTAATCAGCGCTGAAAATTTATGCTTTGGCTTTGAAGAGAATTAGTTCGCTGCTAAAGTAACTTGGAATGAAGAAGTTGGATGTCAAATAATTGTAAAGGAGGATCTTGTTGTGATAAACTACGAGAAAATTATACATGCCAAGTGATCATTTGATCAAAATCCTATCATCTCCGATGTCAGATCTAAAGAGATCATGACAAGAGCAGGAAAAATGTACACGACTCCAATAGAAAAGAACGGATCACTCACATGCATTATGTTACCGGCTACTCCAAAGAAAAATATCGGCGGGATGACTTGTGATAAGGAAACACAAGTCAAAGAAAAAAAACAAATAGTAGATTTTGAGCTTAATATAGATCAGTATCTATCAATCTTTGAAAAAGATTTCGCTTATATGTTTAACCGGTTCTCAAGACAAACAAAGGGGTCATAAAGTGTAAAAGAGATAGTAGAAGAACTATTAATTGAGCCTGAGAACGTATGTATGGAAATTGCAGATAGGTGAGATGGAGCAAGCATTCACTTACAAGATGGATAAAAGAAGATTCTTCCATACATACGATTCTTGCTTAGCTCAATAAAGCATCGGAAGTCATAATGGAAAACATCATCCAACATAAGAAACTGTGACTGTTGTAACAGTTCAATAAGATGTCCTAGGCCATTTATTGAAACCTCTATCAGTCAGTGATCGATCATCAGTTTACGGGCAAATGAGTCCGTATACACATGTCATAGCTAGCATAGAAAGGTTTTGAAGCTACTGCTAAGGATATTTAACTGTCACTTTCATATGAAGATCATTAAAAAAAGACATTTGGTTATAAGATTCCAGAGATGCCGATGTGGCAACCGTTAATTCAACCTTTGACAAAACATAAGAAAAATTGAATTGCAAGAGTTTTGTTAATATTATTTCTCAAGTTTGACAGGATTAAAAGTAATTCATATATTCTTATGAAAAGGAAAATACGGAACAGATTCAAAAATTATGATCAAAATTGTCCAATGTGAATTCTTCTCATATTCAATAGTGATGTGTGTTACTTAGTAAAAACATCATCGAAGTATAACTTTTAGATCCGAAATACGAGACTTTTGCCACATGATTTTTCAAAAAATTTGCAATACATCAATAAAAACCCAAGTCGATCATCTATATTTGGTGATATTTTGAGCTTAAGATACACGTACTTGCTAATTTGTGCTGTAAATTAGCTACTGAGAAAAAATTGAAATTATATCAATACCTTGAAGATTCTACCTTTCCTTTAACGATTTTAAAAACAGTTTCGTACCTCTTCCAAAGATCTACTCTAAGTTAACTGAAAGACAATGATGTTGACATGAGTTTTTGCGAAGAGTTTTAATACGTTGTTTTCAAGATCGGTTGTTCATCCGCTTATTTCTCATGTAACGTACAATACTCAAAAATTAAAAACGAAAAAAACTTCAATGCTGAGCTGTGCACGTTCCTGCACAGTGCACTATGTGCACCAAGATATAAAATTGAATAACCAGTTCTGTATATTAGGATTGTTTAAATTATGCTTTAGAGATATCCATCGGCGAGCCAGCAGATGTGTTTGTTGCTGGACATGAAATTGGAGTGCCACCAGCATTTATAATTGTTGGCGGTATTGCTGGTTTCACGAAACGATCTGATGTGCGTCTACCGGTTGGTGCAACAATATGACCCTAGAATTAATTATCCACTTATTCATATGTCATTCACTTTTAACGACTTATTTAAAAACTTCATCTGGAAATATAAGCCCGAGTACACTGAATGGTACGTTATTGGAATGGAGAAACGATTTTTGCCATTTGTTCCAATGAAAGTTTTTTAGAGGTTTATTTGCAGTCCATAAACAACACAATATTCGAGTAAACAAGGGATTAAAAAATAAATAACTGAACTTCAAAAAGAAATATACTCAAATGTCATTAATATTGTGAAGTAATTGCAAACATATCGGTTTAACCCGAGAGCTGCACATTGGATTATTTTTGTGCATACAATGAAACGTATTTTTTGCATTTCCATCTAAAAATAGCGGAAGACAAGTATTAGAAAATGATTGTTTAGACCAGATCAACATTGAATCCCTCAGTAAAGAATTCAAATAATGAGTTTAAAATTTTTCAGATTTGTTACAGCACGGACCCAGTGTCCAGTTTGTTTCACGAACAACATATTGTGCAATTTTAGGGTTAATTCCGATAAAATTTCACTTACCCCTGATGGTGGAGATGAACTGGCAAACGGCAATACAGTGGGCTGGCCACAAGCGTAACATCGATTTGCATTGAAACTGTCACGTGATGTTGATCCCACTATATTGATACCTACAAAGTTTTGGTTGTGAGTCAAAAAAGAATTGAAATTAACTAATCATCAAGGTTTGACAAAAAGTCAACTACAGTGCACTCTCTCGATAGTGCTGCGACAATAAAAGAGGGCAAGCGATTTTCCGCGAATTGGCGGCTCTCCACCAGTCACCCACGAGCGAGCAAGACGTTGCATTTGCTGAGAGGTACTATTGAGAATTGTGGTTGACAGAAGACCTTGGACTAGGCAGTGTGGAACAACAACCGAGTATGAAAGTGGGAAAGCGGCACTACTAAGAATGGGCACTGTAATGAGACAAACATTTGCTTGATTTTCAATTTAATAAAATAATAATCAAGGGGTATTCAAGGAATCATAGTGTCAATACCATTCGAATGGTTTCGGAATATCCAAAATCACAATCAAGTCAGTAAAGTTAAAATAAGATTCTGCATTGTTAATCAGTGGTAGACACGAGTGATCTAGAATCTAAATTTGACACAGAAGGTAGGGCTTATTCATCCTGAACTGTTAGAGGTTAATGATGATGTATTCTGAATTTCTGTGGTTGATCAACATGTTTCAATAGCAGATCAAATTATAGATGAATGCTATATTCAGCCATAACTTCACTATTGTCTACACTTAAATAACTAATTAGGTTCCATTCTTTCCGCAGAAGTCTATTGCTGGAGCTCAGAAATGGAAACTTCAGTTTTGAATCCAACTCGACCGATCAGAACTTCACGTACATTCATGGGGAATTGTATTTTTTTTTAAACTTTACCTGGGCTCAAAGGTCGAGAAGAGCTGGGTGAAGGGTTGTATGGAATTGGACTAGAAACTGTGCGATTTCTGATGTTTCCTCCAGACATCACTATCTCATTATAATGTCGTTCTTCTTCCATCTCAAGACTGTAATGAATAAAATATATAATTCCTTTGCAATGGATTTCGATCTTTTCTATTGATCACAAAAATGTTCTTTCTGACTATACTATTCGATGAACATTTTTTAACTCACAATCATATATTTTAGTGCAAAAGGAGTAGTTACAAGAATAGCACAATTAAAACACGTAATTTTGATTGAAAGAGGTAGATAACAGTTTTTTCACCCTGAATTTTTTAAAAGTCTTCTTAGATATTTATGAGCAATTAATGGTTCGTCTCTTGAGCGCAATTTTTAACTCGTTGCCAAGTCGTGTATAAACAATGAACTACATATGCCAGTATAGACATGCATGGCTGTTTGCTTTAATACATACATGACACATCTTTTTCACGAAATAAATAATATTCAGTAGTGAATTCAAAAAGTTCAGATGACTTATAGAATAGTTCTGGTGATGTTACTGACTTTCTGAGTCTCATTTTGACTAGACCGTATGTTTGGTTAACCTATTCAAGTCTGAAAGGCTATATTTATTTGGAGGACGTAATGTTACCCAGTTCACCAAATCAAGAAAAAAAATATACACAAATTTCATGTTTTATGAAGTTACTACACCCTGGAGAGCTCACAGTATCTTTTTTTTTGTAAGCTTTACCAACGAGTTGAATAAGTCAAATTTGGAGAACACAGAAAACTTTACAATATTGAAGCAAAATGACAGTCATGTAAACCCGCATATTTCGAAGCTAATGAAATTTTCTTTTATGATATGTATCATTCCATGCCAATTCAACTTGGGTTTGACCCTTGACCTCTTAGATTTGGCGCGCGATTTCTTCTACGATTACTCTGAATTTCAAAGGTACTCAGCTTTTTTTTTTCTTCAACTCAATTAGAATTTTCTACAATTTTTAGAAATGCTTTTATCGACCCTACAAAGTTAAAAATTTGAAAAAAATTCTGAAAAAACCTGCGTCAGATATCAAAATTGTAGAAAATTCAAATTGAGTAGAAAAAAAACCGGGTACTTTTCAAAGTGAGAACATTCATAGAAAAAATCGCGTGCCAAATCTAAGAGGTCAAGGGTAAAACCCATGTCGAATTGGCGTGGAATGTCCTGTATATAAATTTTACTTCCCTCAGGATAAAGCGAGATTTTTTATTGGTGAAAATATTCAAATGGATTTTGCACCATAATCTACATGACCTGAAATTCTAAATAAAATACAAGCGTGTTCCTTACTTAATATCCAATGAAGTTTGAAATCTTCATCATAGAAAAATAATGGATGTATGTAAAAAATTAGCACGACTATTCTGTGGATTTCTTTAAAGTAACGGCCCCATTGAACTCCGAAAATAGGGCGATTCTCTCGAGTCAAGGACAATATATTCACAACCTTTCGTAAAATTAGGAAATAGAATCGTTTCGAGGGTGTGAGGTTTGACGTGCAATGACGCATGTGTGGTTCTATGTGCAGTTGCTTTGAATTTCATAAGTAGCACTGAATGAATGTATAAAATTGGTAATGGCTTTGAATACAATAAATCAAATATTTACCTTGACTCAGACTCAGAAAGATGTCTGCACAGAGCTTCACGTCTTTCAACTTCTAATTGCAGTTTCCTCTGAAGCCTTAAATTCTCTTCGCGAACTTGTTTTTCTTCATTCACATAACGCTTCATCTTTTCAGTATCTGTTGGTTAAGAATGTGGACATGAACACTATGAATTTTATTGACACGTATGAGTGTATAATAATGTCTTTTTGGAAAGTGAGAATATTGATGATTCATTTTGAAAAGTCACCAAATATTAAAAATCACTGTACAGAAACGAAGATAACGATTTAAAATACAGCTTTGTGTATTGAGAGATCATTGAGTGTGAGGAAGTCATCATTTCACAGTCAATCTTTCAGTTAAAAATCTTACGTAGGATTCATAGCACAAGGGCAGTAAATTTGCTGCAAAATGGACGTATGTAATTTATGAACAGTCTCGAAAATCAAATTAGTTAAAAATTGACTTCAGTGTTACAATGTGAGCAACTATATCAAATTTTATGCAATATGGTTGCCTCTACTTTATCATCAAAGTAATGAAGTTTTCTATTATTTTTCAAAATTTTAAACAAGTTCAGCAAGATGAAAACACTTTAATAAAAATTGATCCTATACTTTCAAATTTGAAGTTTAATTCTAAATGCTACAAAAGTTCTAAAAAAATTCAACAAAAATAAGGAAAGTAACTCGCTGTCAGCTGTAATATTAATTAAATTAAATTAAATTAAAAGTTGAACAAAAATAATAACGTTATCAGTTTTGAAGTTAACTTTTAATATCTTATTAATGCAAGCAAGAGTGGTTTCAAGCAAAAGCAAAAATGAGCGACTTACGTTCTTGCTGTGATATTAAAAGCGTGTGTCTTAGTCTAGCCACCTCACTTCTCAAAGTTTGAATATGTGTACTCAAGTTGGTAGCAGTGTCACCGTTGTTGATATCCCTAGGTGAAGTTGGGTCCGATACAGGCTGATCTAATTTAATTTGCAGCATTCTCTTTTCAGCCTCTAGCTTGTCCATTCGTTTCCATAATTTGTTAACTAAGGCCTCTTGTTCCTGTTCCAATGTATTTTCCAATTCAACTTTCTCCCTACGCAGTTGTTCCAAATTACTCTGCTTGGCCAAAGTCTCAGCTTCCAGTTTTTCTATTTTACGCATTAGTTTGTTCACCAGGCATTCTTGTTCCTGTTCCAATGTTTGCTCAAGACGGCACTTTTCTTGGCGTAGCTGATTCAACTTCCGGGACAGATCGTTCGTCAGACATTCTTCTTCCTGCTCATAGTGATGGGCCAATGTTTCTTTCTCCTTCTTCAAGGCCTGTATCTTCTTCAATAATGTATTGCTAATAAATTCCTCCTCTTGTTCAGCCTTGGCTTGCTAAAATCACAAAGACCCATTAAGGTGAGAATTGATCGGATTTCAAGAGCTTTACAAACATGGCGGTGACACTTTTGCTCAAATAAAATGCCTTAGGTGACTTTTACCATAAAAAAATTCAGCCTTCCCTTATCTTTCTATGAAATTCCATAAAACTTCGGTAATGTTGGGTGGCTTTGATGACTAAAAGCTCCAGAAATTTGAACCTTCCATATACAAATTTGGATTTAGAAATCATAATATTTCTTTGTTTCACACAAACGATTAGAAATTAAACAATACTATTTTCAAAAGCTAGTGTAGCTAAATTTACAAAGCATAGCATATGAAGTTTGAAATTAATTTATAAAAAAATGACATTTTTCCACCTAAATATAACAATTCAAGAGGAAACAGGTGACAGAATCTGCCGTCGAAGCAATCCCAGGTACAGCTTGACCGTAGTCATCAAAATCAAACAACTTCAATGAGCACTGATAATGAAGATTTTTAGGTTTTCCAAGTACAGAAGATAATAAACACATTAAAAACATCGATCCTACAAATGTAATAAACCCAAGCGGCGCACAATTAGATTCGAATTCTGACGATCACAAAAAAACGAAAAAGAAAATTATGGATAACGATAGGCCAGTACAACTCATTACCCGTTGGCTCGGTTGAACTGTTAGAAAAAAATAAATAAAATTCAGAAAAACCGCGAATATTGTTCCAAATGACGAAAAAAAGATGCTGTCTATGTTTTGGATCTCAATATTATTATGTAGAGGTACCTCATGGTGACTTGCTAGTTCCCATTATAATAATATTGAAAATTGTTTTTTCAACTTTGGAATTTCATAACTCGGTAACGTGTAAGTATACTGATAAAACCAGGAAATATTTTTGTAGGGGATTCTAGGCTCTACGAAATAGGTTTGTTATCATTTTATGATATATTTACTCTTTCAAAAGTTATTTAAGGTCGGCTTTTCACCTTTGACCGTAAATAACTTTTGAAAGAGCAGATTTATTGATGATAGCATGATTGTAGAGCCGTCAATTCCCCACAAAAAAACGTTCTAGTCTTATCAGTATACCAATGCGTTGCCGAGTTACAAAATTCGAAAAAATGAAACAAATTTTTCCCATGTTATTTTAATGGGAAATAGAAAATCGCGATGAGGCTCCTCTAAATCTGCTGAAACTTGGCCAGCAGCTTTTTTTCGTCATTTGGAACAATATTTTCGACTTGAATTTAGAAAAAATGTACTTGAGTTTTGTACATAGGTAGTCTAGGTTAGTCAGTCTTGTTGTAAGTCACTTTATATTTTAGAAGGACATTTTTCTCAGGTATTCTTTGCTAGCCCAATGGCTTTGTGCACTTAGTAGTCAAGAGGTAACCTGTCCCCACAAGTATGGAGATATTCGAAGACCCGACTACCCTATGGTCTCCTTGTAAGTGTATATATATATAACATTTTTGTCTGCAAAAGAATAGTCATTGTTACCTGACAAATTTGACTTTCCCTTCAATTGACCTTCGACACTGAGAATTTTTACACGTATTGCTCAAGGTAAGGTTAAGAAATCATTCAACATTAATATCATCATATTAATTTTAAAAAAAACTGCTCAATTTCAAATGTTTTGCTAAATCTGAACATAAAATCGTGATGCGTAAAATCTCAATTACCTATCTACACTTTTTTACCCAAACCATAACTTACTTTACCCGAAGGTTCTATTATTTGGTCAATGGATAAATAAAAATGAGAATCAAATAATCAAATAAAACAAGGCATAGGTCGGATAACTAACGGTTTGGGAAAAAAGGCTCAAATAATGGAGTTTCTACCGATTTTCCTGACTTGTATCACTCTCTGTCTTCGCTGTTGACTGAAGATTACTAGGGACAGCTAGTTATAGATACTTTTATGTTCTATAAAAATAGTTGTATATATAGTGCAAGGTTTACCGGCTCTCTTATAGAGCTTAAAATGTTCATAAAGTCAGTAAGGGTAGGAAATTTCTGTACCAAAGCTTCCCTTACCGTTCCTTGCCCACTTTGCACCAAGTTTCAAAATAACCCATTTAGCTGGCTCTTTTTAACAACCTTCAGTCAGTACCTCTATTGGGTAACATCCCAGCGAATGGTTGAAAGATTTATAAATTTCTATACATATCTTTAGTCTTCATCAAACACAATATGTTCAATTATATCACCACTATTGCTGAATTTTTCACAGCAATTTTCGAGCATGATATTGAAAATGGAAGTCGATCAAATTTTCAAAATATAACTGCTTCGGAAATTTACTGAAATGTTAACAATTCCTCAACATATTGTCTCAGTTCACAGGTGCAGAAGGTAAAAAAAAAACTCTTGAATAAAAAATATCTAGCAGTGTCAAGTTTATAGCCAACACTTATGAGTCTTGTTATTATTTATTGAAAAAGTAATTCTTTAGGTTAAAGGTTATAGTTTTCTTGGACTACCACAATTTCTATATTTTTATCGAATTTGTTGTTTTATTTTACAGTCACTGAGTTGACAACTTTTCGGTAACTTAAACTGTCATTGCTTATAGTAAATACTAACGAATGAGGTGTTGCTGATAAGAATAACAGTAGTGAAAAAAAACTACAGGTTCTTACAGAACAGCGGACAAGCAGTCTGTTTTAGCGGTAAAAACAATTGTTAGTTGCCAATCAGTGATAAAATGTGATAGTTCATTCCAATGATAGAAATGTTTGATATTTATAATTACTGCAAATATGATTTATGCAGGTATTGTCAGATCATGATTCTGCCTACAGTATATCTTTAATTTCAGACAGGTATAATGGTGAATTTGACGCAACACAGTGGCGTGCACATGGGTAAATACATGGGTGACTTCTAGATGGATCAGGGTTCGTACACTTTTTAAAATCTTAAGTTTCCCAACTTTTAACATTTTAACGAGGTTAGTAACATCAATGTATCGAAACGTTGAAACAAAAATTACTATTTTTTACCTTTGGAACATCAGAAAGAAGTTAAATTTACAACATCTCAGTTTGTTGATGCTGTATTAACAGTTGACTAAATTTCAATTAGTCCTAAAGTTGCAGAATAACGACTCTTTCCAAAGATGCATCATTACGTTCAGTTGCAAACTTCAGCCTGATAACTTTTATAGGTATTTCAGCCTCAAAATAAGATTTTTTCAGTAACCTTTCAAGAAATGGATGCTGACTAATGAAAATTTTTTATACACATTAATAGTGATATCTTTTGCAAAGATTAATTATGATTAATTTGCAAACAATAGCTGGTGATTTTCCATAAGAAAAAAGAAGAAAAAAAGGATCTTTATCAAGTAATATATATAGAATGTATGAAGTGGTGCAAGAAACAAAATTTTAAGTATAATTTTTTTTACAAGATTGATAGTACTTTATACAAGAATGAGTTTATTTCTTCGTCAGACTCAAAATTCCAGTCTTATTTTTGAAATTCCCTAACTTTTCCCTGCCGTAAGAAATTCCCTGAGTTTTCCTGGTTTCCAGGTTTTCTCTATATGTACGAACCCTGCAAACATAGGATAGAAAAGGACAAAAGTCAATAGAATTTGCAAGATGAGACAGATAAGCACTAAGTGTCCATGGATGTATAGTCATGAAAGAATAATGGGATCACGGTTACTCCGTGATATACTTGAAAGATTCAGATGACAAGACAAGTAGTTTCAGGATTTGAAAAGTAAAAATCGAGATATAGCTTGTGCAAATTTTCACTGGAGGTACACCGAAGGGACCAAATTTGAGGATGAGAGTGTGAATTGCGACTCAGCATAAATGCGACGCATTTGTGTCCGATAACTGCAATCGGTGTCATTGAGAGCTAAGAAACTCACGATGATGACAGACGCTTGCCGAAGTCCACGATTCTCCTCCTGCAGCGCCTTCACTCTCAGCTTGTACGTCTCAAGCTCAACTTTCAGGACGCGATTATGTTGCTGAAGGGACTCTATCCTTTTTTGAAGTTGTTCCCGCGTTACTGGCGATGGGGGCATCATTATCGGCCCACCGTCAATCGAGCTGCTATCGCTCTCGGATGCACTGTCGCGGTCAGCCATTTTTTCCAGACAATGGTAAGACCGAGTATATTATAGCGGCTAGCAGGTATCTAACATGTCCCGGGTAGGCAAAACTGGTTATATATTAACCGAAACAACGTTTTACGCTTCGCACTGCCCTAAAACTTCATTATTTTTCTGATAAAACAACGATATTCAAGAGCCACTTTAATGCGTAAGCATGTGCTACTTCGGAGGACAGATCAGCTGTTGCCTTCTTTTTCTCCTTTCTTCTTATTGGCTATGCGAAACTCAGACCGGTACCCATGTGCTAATGTCGAAACTTTCTGGGCCGAACCGAACCTTTTCTTGTCACAGTCAACGTTTTTCGCTAGGCACTGGGATTACAATAAAATAAAGTTGGACACACAACCGGCGTAAATGGCGTTCCGGGGTATTTCAAGTGATTGATCTACTTATGGAAGGAAGAGACGTTGACTGAAGACACGGTGCAAGATAGACAGGTGGGTCGACGGTGGCGTTTTCTCATGACGTCGTAACAGTCAATTCCGGACAAATTAAGAGTTAGGTTGGAGTTTCATGAGCAGTAAAAGTAGCAGCAGCGGCATTTCCCACTATCTAAGCATTCTGATTGTTTGATGAAGGTTAGGTTGGTCAACCAATCAGAATGCTTGGATAATGGGAAATGCTACTACAGCTGCTACGCTTGGTTGCTCATGAAGGTTCAACCTTCAACCTTTACGTCTGGTCTACACATACACTTCAAGTGGGGGTCTTAAAGCCAGTATGTTCCAAGTCTGTTGGGACAAGGTGTGTACTCAGTTACACACAGTACTTTAATGACAAAAATTTATTTCGAGTTGGTAAACCTGGAACTTTGTTGCGTTCAAAATGACAATTGTGTGGCACTTGGAAGTTAGAAAGCCTTGTAGCTATCTAACCACGGTGTAAGAATAACTGTGCATCAAGTGGAGTAACGAGAAAAACTTACGAATTGTTATCATTAATACAATATATGAAGCAGTATAATGCAATGTTTTCCGTAATTTTATTCATTAATCAATAATTACCTATCTATCTTTTGTTTTCCTTTCTTTGAATAGCTTGTAATCAACATATCTCTCATTTGTAATTTGAAACGCACTTTTTTGTACCACACCCTGGTGATAGTTACACATGGATTATATTGACACACCCGACTGCCCCACTACAATTTTTTCCTTTTCTATTTCATAACCTAACTAACCACACCTAACTTCAGTACGAGAATCTTGCGACTAACCTAAAAGTTACTAGATATTACCTAGTTAGACACATCTAACTACTTTTCATTAATTGAAAGGATATACTTACCTCAAAGGTCGCGAGATCCTCTTACAGAACCTTAGTAATACTGCAGCTATTGTTTGAACCTTTAAAAGTATTATTTAGCATTAATCAAGTCCACGAGAAATCCCTAGAGTAAAACTACCAGAAGAGCAAAGACTAAACGCCGTATTATAGGCAGTCATGTCTAACACGGAGTAGTTCCATCGGTAATGATACCGTACACCAACCAGCATCTATGCCCGACTGTATGACGCTTGCATCCAATACTTACACGTTGCAATATACACATATGGATACATATATGCGCATTTCTTTTACAATATCAGAATATTGATACTTAGATATCATCAATTCGTATCTCAATGTCTCAAAGTATCTAAATCAGAACAGCATTGCTAATTGTTCAATTATTATCTTATTTGCGTTATTACCAATATCATTATCTTGAATATTGAATTATTACCATTAATCCACTATTATTAGAATACCTAAGTATCTGGGAAATTATTACGCTTATTCCTGTATTAAAGAGATATCATAAGCTAAACCTAAGTTGATGAAACAGTTTTGATTTCAAATAATATTACAAGCTTGTACTGCGGGCGAATCTAGTTCATGAGATGTCGCACCACCGTCTAAGTAATGCTAGGTGACGCAAGCCAAATTCTCAGAATCAGTGCGCTGCACTGGCAACGTTGCGGAGCCTTGAGGGGTATATTCAATCGTAGATGAATAAGCCTATCGGCAAATATTACATTACCTTAAATACTAAATAATAAATATTAAGAATAAACCTTAAAGATGAAGCAGCCCCGCAAAACATTGCCATTCATATTGCTATACACAATACACCCCAAACACCTGTTCAATCTCACACACCTGTGCGACCCTTTCACACAATTACTAAATTTAGGTAATCCTTATAATAATTGACTACTTATCTAATATTAAGAATATTCTTAACTGTAGGATAATTTAGAGTCTTTATATGGAGCCACCAGCGAAGACACCCAAATTCAAAATTATTAAATATTACAAATCCTAACAAAGGGAGCTTTGGTAGCAAGCTAGAAGTTGGCCGTGCTACGCAAAGCATGCCACATAAGGTAACAACCAAGAAGCTAATTAGGTCACCTTGATCGGAACCAATCATAGTCCAGCTACCCCCAAAATCTTCACTGGTGACTCAATGTAATAAATCTGTCACCCAAAATTGTACAGGAGCCTAGGAGCTCGAGCCCTATATAAACGGGTGCAGATTGGACTCGGAGAGCATTATTTTATGTAAGTTTTTGTATAAGTCTGTAACTGTTACCCTAAACTCCGCCCAAGAGCATTATTTTTTATAAGTTAGTAAGTGTTATCCTGTAGCTCCGCCTGAGAGCATTATTTCAAATAAGTTTACCGCTCTTATTTTGGGCATTTTTATACTTTTAACTAACAATTAGACGAGGAGAAAAATTCACTAAAATTAACGAAGCCAAGGTTAACGATACCTAATTACAATTTCAAACTTGCGCTATCTGCGAAGCCGAAGAGCATGACGAATATGATTGTCAATGCAATTGCGATGTAAGCTATTATGTCCATCGTCCAACCCCCAGCCAAGTACTGTATCTTCAAGGAATGGCAAACGGCTGCGGAAATCATCCTAACTGTCCAGAAGAACCGTATACTCGCCCGCCGCGAAATAACTATAACCCAAGATCGGAATACCGAAATCAACAACGCTATCAAATGAATTACCCAGCGCGAAATGATTACCAATATTCAAATCAACAACGCGGACATGCGACATGAATTAGCAACAACGCGTAAAATATTATCCCCAAAATCAAAATCCAGAGCGAAACTCGAGCAACCAATATTCAAAAAATCGAAATTCCAACGCTTCTCGTGAACACAGTCACAGTCATTAAGTCGCAGAATTAAGGAGACCGTTGTACGCAATGAAATTTTGCCACTCCCAGATGCAGAATCTAACACTTATGTAGGATATACTAATCCTGAATTAAAAAGAGAAAATTCTGAATCCCCTAGGGACATAGAAAATATTGTAGATTCAGGCAAGGTAATCGTAATCCGTACGAGAACACGGCTTGGCATCTGTGTAGACTTCGTAGAGACTGATTTGACTGAAGGATATTTACCCCTGCTAGATGTAGGCCCAAATGTCTATATAGGGAACGCAATCGTGGCAAACCGTAATAAGAAGGCATAACACTACGCGATTAATGCCTCAAATTCAGAAGCAAATTTGAGAATCCCGCCGCTTGAACTGGAAAAAATAGACGATGATAAGGAATTCATGGAAATAAAAGTGAACTATCTGGTAATGAAGAGAAATTGAATGGAGGCTATAAATTTACAAACAATGAATCTATGATAAAAGTGAATAAATCTATGAAAAATGTTACGATAAATGAATTAATGGAAAATAAAAATGAATCTACGAAAAATGAACATACGATAAATAATGGTGAATCTATGAAAAATACTGCGAAAGATCAATCTTATAAATCTACGAAAGATGTGTCTACAGTAAATGAAAATGAAGCAATTAAATCTATGAAAAATACTGCGAAAGATCAATCTTATAAATCTACGAAAGATGTGTCTACAGTAAATGAAAATGAAGCAATTAAATCTATGAAAAATACTCAGATAAATGAAAATGAATCGAATAATAAAAATGAATCAAACGAATCTATGAAGAATATTACGATAAATGAAAATGAATTAAATAAATCTACGAAGAATACTACGATAAATGAAGATGAATCAAATAAATCTATGAAGAGTATTATGATAAAGGAAAACGAACCCTGTAAATCTGAGAAAAATGAAGCTATGAAAAATGAATCTTATAAAATTATGAAAAACGGATCTACGGAAAATGAATCTGCAAAGCCTGCAAATTGTAAAAGGAAGTCTTATAATAAAAGTTTATCTACGAAGAATGAACCAATTCAAATATGCCTGTGTGAACCGTGAACAAGTTACGAGTTCACCAATCTTAACAAATCAACTGGAGACGTAGAAATCTCCAGAATGGAAAGCGCCAGGAAGTCTATACAATATACCACGATTCGGCAACAATACTACGACCACGAGAGATCAACGCCGTAAACGAAAATCTAATCGAAGAAGGAAAAATTCCAGGAGATCATACAAATAACGATATTCAAATACGAACAATAGATAAAAATCAGCCAAATCCAAAGAAAATCACAATGAGGTCAATTTAAATAAAAAGAACATTTTTGCTATCAACGAATGAACTAAAAATAGATCAGAAATTTTAGAATTACTTTTACGCCTGGACCACTTAAACGCTGAAGAAAAGTGGAATATAGAGAATTTTATACACAGAAACTTAGATATATTTCATACACCGGGAGACCCCTTAGGAAATACTATTGTCGTGAAACATAAAATAGTTACTACAGACGATTTACCAATAAACACTAAACAATATCGCTATCCACCAATACATAAAGAAGAGATTCAACGACAAGTGGGAGAACTACTAGACTCCGACATTATCCAACCATCAGCATCACCATATAACTCTCCATTGTGGATAGTACCGAAAAAGGCAGATTCTAAGGGAAACAAACGATGGCGCATGGTAGTAGGCTACAAAAACTTTAGGCGATGCTTATCCGCTACCCAACATCACAGATATTTTGGACCAACTTGGAGGAGCGAAATATTTCTCTGTATTTGATTTAGCTTAGGGTTTTCACTAAATCCAAATGGACTAGAATGATAACGGAAAAACAGCGTTTACGACGCCCTATAGACACTACGAATTTAATAAAATGCCTTTCGGCCTTGATGAACCAAGTGTTAACAGAATTACAAGGGATTGAGATGTTCGTGTATCTTGACGATATTGTACTATGTGCTGAATCTTTGGAGGAACACGAAAAAAGATTTCTAAAATTGGCCACTAGATTAAAACAAGCGAATTTAAAGCTCCAGCCGGATAACTGTGAATTTTTAAAAAGAATAGTCGGATACCTCGGACACATCATAGGAGAACATGATGTGCGACTGGACCCCAAAAAATTAGAAGCAGTTGAATTATTTCCGAGACCTAAAACCCTCTTCATTTTAAGATATTAGAAAGCTTAGTCTTCTGGCGGCACAAGCCGACTACTAGATCAACCGGTAGGGGGGTCAAACGGCTGATTGCACCCTTTGTAACAGTATTATTTAGCATTAATCAAGTCGTGATCAAGTCCACGAAAAACTCCTAGAGTAAAACTACCAGAAGCGCGAAGACTAAACGCCGTATTATAGGGAGTCATGTCCAACACGGAGTAGTTCCGTCGGTAATGATGTTACGTACTGAGAAGGACGTCGTGAGGAGGTTTGATTCGCTGCGTGATTTAAGTTGCGTTCTTGACTTGTGTAGTGGTTGATTATGAGTCTGGGAAATTTTCTGATCTGCGTTTCGGGCTTTCACACTCAGCTCACCTACCAATTCTGAGAGTTTGTTATTTTGAGCTCGTGCCAACCATAACTATGCTTGACTGGAATAATTAATTATTGACGACAACACTTGGTTTTTATACACATTTAGTTACACAAACTTCACAGGTTTCAATAGTAAAGTTTACAGTGGTTAATAACTGTTGATTTTTACTTATAACAATGATAAACTGTTTTAAGCTACTGATGATTGAATTAGTTATTCGATAACTTGGTTCTACGATTTTCGTTTGAGTTCTGCTTTGATTAAAAGTTCGATTGATTCTCACTGAGTCTAAACTTCTCTATAATATCTGGATTAATTCTGTTCTCTACGAAGTCTGATTTTGTTCTCTCTGATGTTTTGTTATCCCTGTCGGTAACTACGGTGGCGCCCTCTCTGCATCCTATCTTTATCGACGCATAGTTACCACAAGAGAGCTTTACGCGCTCTTGTCATATGTCTTAGCTAATACTTACATACACAATTACCATCATAATATGCATTACCCTTAGATCAATAATTCTAATATTCACCATTATTTCATTAATAAGGCTCAAATATATATGGTACATATATTTTCACATTTTTACCGTTATGTCTTTTAACATTAGCTTTCACATTAAACTATAATTTACGATTCTCAGCTGCAATACCTCAGGTAATAAACACTTGCACTAAAATTTCAAAACTTGACACTCAATAAAGATAATCTAGTAGACTAAACATTGGAAGCGTGGGAAGAGAGATCATACATAACTCAGAAATAGATAAAACCTCATTCTCAGAATCAGAGATAGCACCCTTATTTAATGATCATGCGGCCAATTAGCGCATCGCCGCTTGTTTTCTAAACCAACCACCTCACGCTAATTCCCCACCAAGATCCTACGTACTAATCAGAAACCTTACCCCCATGTTAATTAACATCCTCATCCAATCATCCTAGACCCGTGAGATCCCGCGACTCTTTCAAGCTCGTCCTACTTTTTCCACCCCTTTTCTCAATCCTGATTCAAATTAGATCAGAAGAGTTTCAAACATCGTTTTGAAACCTTTGAAGAACCTTTGCGTCTTCTAGAAATCTCTTCACATCTTTATGTTTCAAATTGACAATGGAACCGATTCGAATTCATTCCTCAAAATCAGACTCCAAATCTTCCCAGTGTACTCTATCGCTTCTTCGCTTGCGCGTACCGTCACCCGTTTTTTAAAGACGTTTAAATTTTTCCGGCTAGCGATTTCAAGAGTTTGATCGTTGTGATAATTCTTGTTTTTTCACCAATCGTTGAAGCCTTTCGCAGAATTTTGTTGAGAAGCCCGATATTTTGCGGTCCAAATTGAATCCATTTCTGAATTTCTGTTGTTGGCGAAGATTTTGTACGCAGATTCCATGATGTTAATAAATTTCAAACATTTCGCGGATTCCATCTTTCTGACTTCTCACGTGAGCTTTATGAGTTGAAATTTGAATGATCGATTGCCGTGATGGTAATCCTTTTTATAGGGCGAGCTGTACGTGTGTCTGTGCCCATGGTGTAGTAATATTCAGTGAACATGGGGACCACCCTACGATATCACATATATTTGCTTGCAAAACATCAACACTGGGGTTGGTTATATAAGAGTCAAGCATTTGGTGGAGGAAAACGAAGGTCATGTGGTTGATATCACATCGGACTTTGGACTTTTAAGTAGTTCTTTTGCTAAGAATATCACTCGGTTGACATCGTGGGAACGGAATGTCACGTAATTCACACCAGCAATTCTCGGATTTAATAATTGTCGAATGCCACGTGGTTAATATCGTGGGAATAGAATGTGGGGTGATTGATATCACCGCAGACATCTCGGTTAATGAAAACAATTCTAGAAACTATTAATTGTGGAATGTAGGGTGTCAAATATCACACCGCGAGCCGCTCAAGATTAACCGGAACATTCCTGAGATGGGTACGCTGATCGCACGAGGAACAGAAGGGTTTACGTCTCCGCTACACCTCGATCGTCGGTAGGGGGGGATAACAGCGAAACTGATGGTAAGGCTGCGTGATTTTGACCGTCGGTCGATAAAATTGGCGGTAAAGCAGCAAGATTTTGACCTTCGGCTGATAAAACTGTCGGTAAGGTTGAAACTTCGGTCGATGAACAGGTAGCGCGATTTTGATCTTCGGTCGGTACAGCGGACTGTAACGTCATCGCAGAGAAGGGTTTGAGTCTAGGGAAGATATCGGTAACAGGAATCTGTAAGTAGAACCGGCATTGCTACACTACTTATTAAACATCTTCGCATACGAATTGACCCTTCGTATCATATCATCCAATACGCTTAATACCTCTGGTAAGCAATCGCTTTTACCGGGATGCTGCAGTCGTCCTGTATTAGCGATTTCGTTGTCAATAATATAAAATTGACCATGTTTACGGGCTACATTGACGTCTGAATGAAGCACATATGTATTGCGATACGTTTGTCCACATATACAGAACACGAATGGACCTCGTCCCCTGAAGGTGGGTCGGTATTCCGGAGGATCAAAAAAAAGCTCTATTATCAAAATTCCCGACGCCAAAAAATTTTCAACTCTCTCGTGCTCCACAGATAAATAAGGAAATGCAACCGTCCTTACTATCATCAAGAAAGATAGTCCAGTCGGAATGTACATGACTTCTTTTCTCGAATAACATAGAGCTGGCGATTTTTTGATGGATAGATCTGATCCCCAGGAAAGTAACACTGAGTTTGCGTCTAGAAATAGGTCCGGGCTTCTATTTTTTTTTCTCTCGAGTTTATCAAAAAAAGTTTCAAACAAAAGTTGTTTGTCGTACCGTTCTCTGCTAAATAAGTCCTATTAACAAATCACGTATCATTCTTAGTTTAACTGTAAATCGCCGCGGAAGGCGGAAATTCATCTTTTTGTTTATTGCAAGTATCTCTGCGTCGTCCAGACACACTGGAGTTTTGTACAGAATCTTGAGGATGCTGTGATGAGTAATGCGCGTGTGATAATAGTGCGATTAAGTACTTTCGTAAATGACTACTGTAAATGTGCGTGAAAAATAAACATAAACACTCACTGGATTCGTTAATTCATGCGGTATGCTATTTCTGTTTTACTTATATAGCTTTGCTGTGTAAACGTACTCTGAGCTGACGAAAGCTGACCGTGCTACATGTTAAGCCGCCGCACCGCACGGTACCACTCTTCTGGAGTAATGAAAAAAATAGACCCCATTCGAACTCCATTTTAAAATTTTTACTGTTTTCTCAAAACTGAAGTGGGAACGTGATGATATTCTTTCAACATTTTAAGTTGGTGAGTTGATGATCAAAATAGCAAATGAAATTTATAAACAAAATAATAATTATTTAATAATGTCAAATGCGAATTTGAATTATATCAGTGCATAGAATGATTCAAGATCTTCATAATCGATATGTTGCATTTTTTTGTACGACCAATGGATTCGAAAATACAGCAGTTTGAATGTTCGCATGCACGACGTTTTTTGTGATTTCCTGCAATTTTCAACCATGCATATCTTCTTTAAGAGAAATCGCAATTTTTTTTTGCGAAACATGTGTTTCATTATTTCATTAGTAGAATGCATTTGTAAAATTTAAAAAAAAATCGGAGTCATTGATTGAAATTTAGTGTACGGTTTGACGTGGAACGAGCGACATACGTAATGAATTTGGGTCAATAAAATAAAAATAAATACAATAACTCGCAATTTGTGCTTCTAGTATGGATTGTAAGAATTATATGTATATTATTTTTCGAATTACAGTAAATTAATTCGGACCTTATGTT
Source organism: Diprion similis (assembly GCF_021155765.1). Classification (NCBI taxonomy): domain Eukaryota; kingdom Metazoa; phylum Arthropoda; class Insecta; order Hymenoptera; family Diprionidae; genus Diprion; species Diprion similis. The sequence continues at coordinate 14,130,767 of NC_060105.1, read as the reverse complement.
TTGTTAAATACATATTATCTTACACATTTTAGTAAATTAATACAGTGTTTATGCTTTGTTGAATGGATATTACTTTGCGGATTTTACCAAAATGTTTTAGTTCTTATTTTTTGGTTAAGGGTATGACATGGCTGTAACTTCGATTGTCTGCCATAGGCGCACGATTGTTTCGCTAATGGAAAAATTCACGGTATGTATAATATTTGATGTTTGATAAAGGATTTTGTATATATATAGATAATTAACGCATGCCTCAATCACTTGTGTAAATTATTTGTATACTAGAGGTTGGTAATCTTAATTATGTTAATGATGTTGATAACGTTAATTTTGAAAATATCGTGATCCTTGAAAAATTCTTGAGAAGTAGAGAGAAAGAAGGTTTTTTCTTCGTGCCCTACGCTTGGGGGGGAGGGGGAGGGGTATGTATAGATGTGTGATATTCCCTATTGTACGTAGTACATGATTTATTAGTACTAATGTATTACGTAGTACATTCTCCGGATGTCAACAGCTCTAGTCTCAGTTGACCAAGAAAGTTTGCATAAGCTGCATTACTTGCGCCAAGATAATGGAAATGTATATTCACAAACAGGCAATTGAATCGATTATTGGGTATCTTAATTATTTTGCGAATATTATGTCATAACGAAGCAATATCTACATTTCAGAAACAACAAAATCACTTAAAAGGACAATGGACTTGGATATGGAAGTGGAGACTTCTATTGGTGAGTAGATAATCTAGCGAACAGACGGATAAATGGTGTGTTGTCGATACAGTGAACATCCGCCTTTCGTTTAGGTCGAATTTAAGAAACGTAAAAATAGTGTCCCACTTGCACATGGTTTGCTATCCGACATACTGAAAGTCATCTCGATAGTTTGAGAAAAACCTGTTATGCGTTTTATTACAGAATAGTCAGTAGTTTGCTGATTGTCGTGTATGATTTCACGGGGTCAAAATAAAGATATACGCCAATTGCATATTATCGGATTAATCGGTCAAGTTTCAGAAATCGTGATAAAATCTAACTAAAGCGACTATCGAAATGAATTCAAAATACTAAAATAAAATACTTGGAAATCATGGAATATATTCGGTTTTGTAAATGCTCTATACACAATCAGTTGAAACGCATGGACAGATTGAAAGTTCTGCATGTGACTGCGATTCTGCGTATAGCGCGGAATTTCTGTACAACTTCGGTGCTGATAGTTACTTTTTTATTTGTTATATGCGTTGTGAGGCTTATATTTATATATTATTTTATACTACTAATCGTAAACACCACAAATGACGACAAAAAAAACAATCATTTTGAACAGGTCATTTTGTCCATGTGAAATAAAATTGTTTGGATTCACAAAGTATAATAGTGAAACAGTACACAATTATTTTAATGTCAAGAATGTCAAGAATGTATACGAATATTCTTTACAGCACGAGTAGGTACTGTATTGTAAACTTGCTGATTGTTAATCAGCAAATAATAGTATCACGTATCGCAGTAATATCTGCTCTCTTGTTTATCGTACTATTATCTATTTTATTGAATTGTCTAAATTTCCTGTCTCTGATTGTCAGTGTATCGCATTTTCTGCCATCTTGTCAATATACGATACTATTAACGCAATACTTACTTTTAATTTCGTGTTATACTTGGCTAAACACAGTCCCTCTACCAGTATCTTTTCTATCTGAGTTAGTTGTGCAAAACTATCGTAACGTTTGTTTCATCTTTTCTCAAAATTGATGCAGTTGCATCTGGCGCTCAGCAATTTTCTTTCTCTTACCAAAACCAAGCTACGCCTTATCGTTACAACATATATGTATATTTTATAAATCAAATTCATCAAATCAAATGGCATACATCTTAATACAATTGGAAAGGAAAAAATATTATAAGGCACGAGCCGTATTTGATCTTATAAAGAAATAATGCATAAAATACAACTATGTAACGGATTTAAATGCCCCTTAAAGGTATCTCTTAGTATCTCTCCCTCAGAGTTTATTTCTTTATAGAGATATTTTTATCTATAGCTAGAGTTTAGTATAACTAGAGTTTCTCTTCTTTGTGCGCTCTTGTATAATTACATCACGATCCTCAATCGTGGCAGATTTAGATGAAACTGCCTTAGTACCGGACCATTGTGTTTACACCAGCTTGTCAATCATTAAATAATATACCTATACAAATAGACCGTTTGAATTCACACATTGCAAGTATTGGCATCGCATAATTCATCTTGCCGAAAGGGGTAAGCTAACGTTATCCTATATCTTCTGCACAATTAGCATTCTCTTTTAGACAAATCCTCTTTTTTGTTTCATTAGAATGAGCATTCCTTCCAATTCAATTGCTGCGCTTCACTTTGATTCGGCCTTTTTGTATACGAAGACCCTTCTACCACAATCAAATTTGTTATATTGCAATCAACTTTCTTATACCATGAAATGGAGTAAGACGCCCACCTCAACAGTCATCGTCCGCAATTTATAAAAAATATACCACTACTACGATAGTCAATTACTACTACGATAGGAATAAACTCTTGCTCTGTGTGAATTAGAACCCACTACGATATTTTTAAGCCATTATATACGAATATTGTATGAGGCTATAAGACATCTGCACTTATTGTTAGTTTAAACATTGTGGTCTATCCTGTCATCGCTGAGCTGTTAAACCTGATAGACTGGGAGATGGTGACAGTTTTCGGACAACAACTAGATACAGTATGGCGACCATACAGGGGTCTCATTAGGTAATTGAGGAATCGAAAAAGCATGGTCATTGCAATTGGAGTGGGGCCGTTATCGCAGGATAATTGATTAAAATTGTTCTGTAAATTAAGGGTTCGAAACACTTTATTGCACAGAAATTTTTTCATTTCTCTGTAGTCGATGAAAAATAAATTCTGTGCTAGCGTAATGCCATACTTGTGGGGTGGGGCTTATAGCCCGCCATACCAATGGGAACACTTTTTTGTTGTTTCTTTTTTTGAAACTATTTTTTGCAGGCCAATTCGCTTCTCAACTCATTATTTTCGAGTAATCATCATCGCGAAATTCACCATGCCATACTGTTCCGTCGATTCCAAATAGCCGCCATACCACCGCAAAGAAGCAGATTCATTTGTTGATGCAAAACGATTCTATACACCCTAAAATTTTGTTCACCAGTTATTTTTAAGATCAGAAATGTAAATTTGACTATGCCATACCCGTGGGATGGGTCAATCCGTATATTGTTATTACAAAATTGTGAAATTTTATGCAGAGTTAAAATATTTTTTTGCAGTATGGCACAAATTTTTAAATAAATTTCAAGGTGCAAAGAATGCAAATATCAAATTTCAAACACATATGTGGCGCCGATCTTGTTTTATAAAAAGATACGTTACATTGCAAAATATTGTGCGTTCGACGTCTTCCTCGAGTTATAAAGCAGGCATCCAGCAGCTATTGGTCACAATAATAATAGGGTGAATCAAAAATACTAAAAATTGTTGGCTACCCTCAAAAATCAAAGATATCGCTGAAATAAAGGTCTCCGTGGAACGATTCGATTTTTTGACAGTTTATAGGGGGCGCGCGAGACGCTCAAAAACGCCATTTTTAGCATTTTGCAAAATTCAAATGCCATACTGAAAACATTCGCTTCGACATATTTTTTTTTGTTACATCGCAGCGAGAGTGCGACAGCCTTCAGCCCCACGGCCATGCTATTTCGATTCCTCAATTACGTAATGAAACCCCTGTATGGTCGCCATACTGTATCCAGTTGTTGCCCGAAAACTGTCACCATCTCCCGGTCTAAGAATCATGTCGCCTATTTTTTTGTAATTTTTGTCTTGCTTCGTGTATCTTGTTTTTATAGAATTTAAAATTTACACGTTTTTGTCAGCATATTGCTCGCGATCTATTTATTATTTAAAATCTGTACGAATGATCTGTTGTAAGTTTATATTGAGGTACCATTGACACAAATATAAGAAATATTACACATGGTAACGCTTTCTTTTAATAATTCCACCCCGGAGAACTCTTAGCTTTAATAAAACAAATTTTACATCATAAGTCATGTGCTTAATTATTACAAAATTTGATCTTTCGCGAAATTAAAGAAATAGACATTACAAATGGGACAAACACTCCATTGTAAAATTCTTTGTATATTATACTGATCTAAGCAAATAAATATATACTATGCTACACTGCATTATAAAATCTTTGTTGTAGTCTAATTTTAGATTTTATAAGTTATAATTTAATTTATTGAAAAAAAACCAAGTAAGCAAAAAATTATGAAATTTGCTAATTGTTGGATAGTTATTGTGACATACATTTCAACTCCCTAATAAGATTCCCCGACTTCTTCAGCAGTATACTGAAAATCACTAATTTTTTTCAAATCTACAGTTATGTAACTAGGTTGTTAATAAATACTTTATTGATAAGGAGTTGCGGTCCCTAAATTGACTGATGAAAAATATTTTCATAAAATTTAATCTAGCCTCAAACCGCCTGCATTTGTTTTGAGGAGATTAATGATTCATTGTCAGATGCATCAGTTGTTACAACTTTTGGATGTGTATTTTGCACTGGATTTTGAGAGTACAAGAATACGGAATAACTCACAACTGCGATGGCTACAACAGTGTTGACATGAATCGGAATATTAAATAAGATCCAGCAGAGGATAGCAGTGAATACGAGTTCCAATGCACTGGCAAAGGTCTTCAAAATCGAGTTCAAAGATTGCAAGAAGAAGCTCGTTATTATACCCACAGCCGCGTTATTCACTATGATTAAGATAACTTTCGGCTGAGTCAAAATACTGAGATCGGTGTGTTCAAAAACGTCCGTCAGAATACCTTGGCCTATAAGAACTATTGCATTGCAAAAAATACTGTCAATGTACATGAACACATTTTGTACAAAAATGTTTATTCGAGCTCCATGGCCCTTGAGTAAATATTCATTGTATACTCCGGCCAGGCACGAACACAGCACCTGAAATATGTGTAAATTAGTATTGAGTTTCAAAGCGAAAATCATGTTTTCAAAGGATCCAAAAATCAACTATCCGACGGCATACGAATCACAGTTATCTTAATTGTATTTCAACGGATGAGTATAGAAATTACATCAATCGCCAATTTCTGGCCGGCGCACCGGTTTACCACATATTCTAATCAGGATGTTTTTTAGTCAGGGTATATGATATTCATGTATTTTCTTGGTGGATGAATTTTTACAAAATTTTGTTTCTGTCTTTGTCTAATTTTAGAAACCATTGCAATCCCTCTACCGATCAGTTACACGGTTGTTCAGCTCCCTCCATGGATCAAATAGTAAAATACTCTAATACGTAATAAACGCCATTGCACGGATCGTTTTTAGAACTAAAATAATGTACAAAGTTTGTCATTAAATAAATCTAAATCCACTGACAATCTCGCCAATTATTAGATTTCAAATACTTTTCCCTTCGAAGCATCAGTATCATATACGCTGCCGGTTCATTGTAAAAATATTAGAATTAGAAGGGCGTAACTTAAGCATACCTGGATCAATATAAACAGGGCATTCACACTGAAATGGAAGCCCTTGAAAATGCTGGAACCATATCCTATGTTGACGTGTTTGATCATACAACCGAATGTTAAAAGCATCAGTGAAATCCACTGTTTGGTTGATAACTGCTGTTTGAAGATCACCTAAATTGACATTCAATCTAACGACGGTATTTTATGGAATCATTGTTGAGAATAACAGTTTACGAAAAAGTCTTTCAATTCATTTATCTCAAAATTATTATAATAAAAGCATATAGCTTGCAATTTCTTCTAGAAATTTTTGTTCTGTTTTATTAAGGCATCCGTAATCATTAACCCTTCATTACACACGCCAGCTTTCGGAGCGCCCATAGAGCGTGGGGTCTTCGGAAACCCCATTTTGTTAAAGCAGTATTTTCATCTGCAATACAAATAAAAGGTTTCATACTGGAAATTTTTTATATTGAAATTTCACGTCCCTAGCATCAAGATTGTCGTCTCATCCGCGTCCTCGAGAAATCTCGAAACAGATTTCTCGACTTCTCTCGAGTCTCGTCGAGAATGTCGAGAATTTTTAGACGGATTTGGAATTAGATTTATTAGGAACATTCGGAAACCTAGGGACACACCCACATATGTACGGGGTATTTCAGCCTAACTCACGGGGTCATCGGTCAGACCCCTCTCGATTTTGACCAAGAACTATTTTTGGGTAGTTTCAGGCTCAGAATGGAAGTTCAATTATTTAAAATTTTTTTTAAAAGAGCCATTTTAAAATTGATGAAACTTTTTTTCACAAAAACCAGCACATACAGAGTGGCCAGAGATCAACTAGTATTGTTCCGATTAAAAAAAAAAATGCAAAATTATAAAGAATGAATATAAAACAATCATTTCTTGTAGATAAAAAAAATGTTCTAGGTAAATTTTGAGTTTCTCTTTAGTAGAAAAGTAAAATTTAACGATTGCGAAATCATCCTTTATTGATCCTATTATTATTAAATAACTTTTGAAAAAGTTGATTCGTCGTAAAATAATAATAATAAATATTTATACATTCCCAACTTTATATTATTGATATGATCGTCAACTTGTGTTAAAATTTAAAATGACATAAACAACGAAATAGATGTATGTTTAATTCTGTACCACAGATAATATTTGAAGAAATACTTAATACAGACGATGTTTAACAACTTATAGCTATGGAATAAATAGCGAAAACAGCACGCCAACATAGAGAATGGCTATATCAGATGGTTCGTAGGAGATACTGAAAATGGCAGCGCCAGAAAAAAATATTGTAGCAACGGAAAAAAAAAATTTAAGATCTGGGGTCTCTACGGCCCGTACGCGCATAATGAAGGGTTAACAGTTACAGAGATATTTCTCTTAGTAAATACTTATAAGTACCTGAAAAATAATCCCAGTGATGACAACACGAAATTGGAGTAAAAGATAATATGTTGTTGGATCAAAAGCAGCCAAATTTACAAAGGCCAAATTGTTGTAGAGGCAATATAAAAATGATGGAACCATATACAGCAGAAGTACTGAAACATGAAAACAATAATCAATGAGTATATATAATTTTTAAACTTTGATTTATTGTTTTATGAGCTGCTTACCTCTCTTATGTTTCCTGATTTCTTGGACAAGTGAGATAACAGAGTGACTGAAACACATAATTAAAAAAACAGATCTTTACAGCTACATGATTTAATGTTATATGTGCAGACGATTGAAGTAGCATATAAATATTATTTCTATTGAAATTTGAACACAGACAAACATGTACACATCTTTTTATTTACAAACAAATGAAATCTTCCAATTACGGTATTATTCCGTTCTTTGTTAGAGTATTCTATCCTTTTTATTTTCTGAATCCAAAATCAACTCCGGAGCATGAGATTTTTATCTTTTGTGTGATATTGATGAATTGTGTGAATTGATACTATATGGGGCAGGATAGGTTGATTCTAAACATAAAATTGTAATTGCTAATATTCGAGATAATTGCAAAATTATAATATGTAACGAAAAGTTAGTTTCCTATTGTCTGAACAATTCATCCATTGAAAAGCATTTTAGTTCTATTTCGATCCAATTTTTCTCAGTCACCTCGAGAATGACTTTTTACATATATTATGAGGTAAAAAAGTCACATGTTCACAAGACACCTCTATGACATGGGCAAGGAATGTATTCGAAATTTTGGAATGATATTAAAATGAACGTTTAAGCATTGCACGCGTAAAAAAATGGATTACTTTCTTTAGCAACAGTCTACTACACGTAACATATTAATTCGATCTTTCGCTTTTGCCGCTGCGTCACGCTCTTAGTAGCTTCACGAACGTAAAATGCACATGAACGCACTAAGATTTGAATTATTAATTTTAATTTTTAATTTTGATTATTAATCAATTGATAATTCATTTAATTTATTTCTCAAAAATGGTTGAGAAGCAAACCTTACTACTTGCACCTGTTACTCTTCTGGTCACGACCTACCCGTTTAATAAAGATGGGTCGAATCGATGATGCACGCATCTTACCCTCCCCTTATTGGAACATTTAATTGTTCTAATGCTTGTTGTTTTAATTGTTATTGATTAATTCTTTTGGACTTATCTGAATTACCACTGGATGATGACACAGTAAATGGTAGTATGGATTCAATGAATCAAATCAAAATTGATAATAATATGGTGTTGTAACTAATTAATAAAGTATCCTAATTTAGTAAAGTAATATAGTATAATTCTGAACAATAATGATTGGTAGATCACATTTGTATGTGAATAAGAAACTTGAAAAATTTGTGTGACAACAAAAAATTAATTTGTTCGGTTCTCTATGCATATTTTTCCAAATTTATCCCCATATTTCGTGAGATAATCCCACTCTTCGTCTTCTCATGAATTTCAAGTTCGTACTGTTCATATAACGTTTCATTTTTACGAAAAATTATTCGCAATTTATAAATTATCTGAAATTCAGTGAACCGTAATAAAAGTGAAATGTACTTATACTTCGGTAAATCTATTACTTCAGTCATCCCAAGGTTGCAAAATAGTCATTTTTGTTCAATGTTTCATTGAGTTGACATCACTTACTTCAACCCTCAAGCTAATCAAAACATGGTAAAATATGTTTCTACCGACTGAAAAACTGGATGACGATTTTACATGGCATTTCGCAATAAAAACCTAAAATGAATTTCTGACCGGGTTTTCGGTATTCCATGCCGCGTAGTATAATTGTAAACAGAAAGACGGGGTAAAATCGGAGAAGAGAAAATTTTAGTGAGTTATAAAGACCCGTTGTACACCTCGAAAACGCGGGGATTTCATCACCACCGACTGGCATCATACGGGAGAGTTCGATCCATTCAGTGCAACTGTGAAAATTTGGCCAATTTCTGTGGGTGGTACCCAATCTGTGAATTTGTTTTCAAAATTTTGAAAAAGTAAAAAGAGGCTCCACTTTTTGCCAAAATAAGGCATTAATCTTCCAAGTTTCACTCTGATCGCCTGAGCGGTATAGGAGTTTTGCTTCCCCGCGTTTTCGAGGTGTACAACGCTTCCTTATAAGCACAATAAAAGGCATGATTCGGAATCTCCTGACAGAGACGATGACGCCCACGAGGCTCGACACGTTGTAGTCGAAGGCAAACATCAGTAAGCTCATCTAGCAAAGAATCCAGAAAATCGAGCAGCCATAATCTAGCCGAGACTCTAGTCTTGGCTACCAGAGAGCACCCCGAAGCCCAAGCCACGGACACGTAAACTATAACTGTCAGGGCGAAACACCTCGTAGCAGCAGCCGGCAGAGTGATACGCCACAAGCGCTCGAAGACAAAGAAAACTAGGAAGAACAACTAAATGGATTCGTACTGGAACTGCTGGATGAGAATCCGTCAAATGATAACCTCACCGATCCTCCAATTCACGCCACACTAGCTCAGCGATGGACGAATATAATGAAATAAAGCCTATCGAAGGAAATAAAACAGGACCTTTTGAAAAAATACCCGATAATCCGAAACTATCAGCTGCTGAGGGTATGGGTGCGGTGACAAGTTAATCCAGAGGTCAGATCAGCAATAAACGGTATCTCGTTGAAAAAAGGCAGCTACCAGATGTTAGCGCAAAATACGCTTGGTACAGGACTTTCAGCAATAAGAGTTGTCCTGACTGAAATTTTATTCTGGGAGATGAACAGAAATCCACCGGCTGAAACATCAAATTAATTTTCTTACTGGGAGATGCTTCCAGAATCCTGACAAATCTGCACCACTTCTGTTTAATCACTCAACGTTTCTTGATAACTCCGGGATTGAACCCGCTGGTAAAAACAATAGCAGCCGGAAGCACAGTGGACTTCCTACTTTTTAGTGATAATTTTGCGGAAAAAATAAAGTCGGCAAAGACCATGGAAAGTTCCAGTAAGGATCTGGCCAAGACGTCTACAACATTGGTGTAATTAGGACTTTTGTCAGGGTGGCGGGGCCCTATTCTTTACTTCGCTTGACACAAATATTGAGAGAAAAATCACCACACTTTGGACAAATATTTTAATTTTTTTAGTAATTGTTTATCAAATGATACAGCAGATTACCGTCATTTCATTTTTAAGGTTTTTTTTCCAAAAATCGGTAAAACATCGTGTGCTGTAATTTCTTTTTCAACAATTTCATTCTCTACATTAAGCAGAGACAGATTTGAAAGTCGCTGCTGGCACATTGTCGTTCGTATCCATTTTTTAATGTGACGCATGGTGGAAGAGTTTTGCCCACAGCCAGCCGCGCTTACCGGAAGAACTCCAGCTGCTTGCAATAATTCATAAAAATTGGGACAGAAGTCTTTCTTCACCTCCGTCTTCAAATTTCCCAGATTAATTTCGGTTTTTTCATTTTCCATCATGCTCTGAACAATTGAAGATCCAGCTTGTAATGAAGTTATTGGATTGTTAGGATGTCTTTGAAATTTTGGATGAAAGCTTCTCCGTGTATCAAGTCCAACTTTAAGAATGAGTCAACGATATGATACCATTACAATGGAACGATTCAATTGTATGACGGGCAAGTTGTCAAATCCCTTCCTCCAGTTACTTATAATATTATCCATGATGTGGTTATAAATTTTGATTTCCCAATATTCACATGCGTTGGTATCGGATGGCAAATCTATGAAGCTACTTTTCCCCAGTGTTAACTCTATTATAAGGTGTTTTTTAGAGGCTCTGTAGTTTTTTTCCAATTTCTGAATGCGCTTTTGGGAAACGTTTAATTCTAATCCCGTATATTACCCGTCGAGAACTGCCTTCATCCAAAACAGTAGATTTTATCTTCTTTTACGCTATACTCGATCCAGCTATAATTTCCGTAATATTTGACTGAAAATGAGCGTCACTTGTCACGAAATTTTGTTTGCGGAAAATGTAAGCGAGGTTGAGATGGTCCCGTCGAAAGTGCGCCAAGATCGTTTCCGATTTTTGCGTCTACTACGGTATTTTGCGTTCACTACCAATTTTTACAACTGAGATTACGTTATCTACGGTCGACGATGTTGTTGGCAAGGAAAATTTTATTGGTGAATCATGTTGTTCTTCAGTAGCCTCTGCTTCAATAATTTCATTTGAGCTAGACACAGTTTTCTTCCGTTACTTATCTCATTGTCTTCAATGTGTCTTTAGAAGTTTTAAAAAACCTCCTGATGTCCTTAAACTTATTCATGTTTTGCCTTGAAATTAAAGACACAAACGTCGACTAAAAAAATTGTCGTCAAATTGATAAGTAAGATACGTTCATTGCCGTCTTTCCAATTCCAATAATTCCATCCAATGCAGAATAAATGCATTCAAAAATTAATTTGCTATGTCATAAACATTTTATTATATCCCACTTTTATTTATGTGCAAATACCTGTCGAAATTGTCTTTCCCAAACTCGTAGTTTATTCATATTCTAACATGTACTTTAAATAAAAAGTAATTTGTACAATATCGTAATCCTAACATTCATGAATAAGCTTATCGAAATTGAAAAAAAAACATAGTATTGCATATAATTGAAAATGGGTTGGATGACAGGTATATGTTATACCTATACGATATATAGACTGATCGTAAAATAAAAATTAATTTTGTTAACTTACCTACACTGATTGTGAGACTCAATACCATTACATAGATATATCACAATACACAATACGGGACTAGTCAAGTAGCCAAAAAATTTGTAACCAAACGAATCGTTTCAAGTTGAAACTGGATTGCTGCTTGCCGTTACGCTTGACACCTCCCGAATAGTCCACGTATCCACCTTATGGTTATCAGAATCTGACATAGACTTTCGTTTCTCCACGCAAGTCCTTACTCGCAGCGTGCCTGACAGTAGCGCATACTTATACATATATCGCATATACATATTTTATTATATTGTAGCGAGCGCGTATGTATTAATTTATTGGTTTACGTAGGTCTATATGTCCACAGAACAATGTAAACGTTTTTCGGTCTACTCTATGATTCGAACACGTTTCTACGTTTCTAGCGAAGGATTGTTTTGGCTTGTCTTCCACTACCTATTATAGATTGCTAATTTCGACACTCCATGTTCTTTGAAATTTCAAAAAGAAAACATCCAAAATTATTCAATTTTTTCAATGACTATATTATCTCATGTTATATTGAAAAGTTTTATTTTCAAAAGAACACTGTTAAAATTACTTGGCGTTCTTTTTTTTAGCTTTTTAAAATTATTTTTCGGGGATATTTTGTAATCGCTGTGTAAGAGAATTTTTCAATCTCTAATTTTTTGTATTTCTGGGGTGGGCACTCAACATCCTGGGCGGTCGGTTCCAGGTTCCCCATAGTTACGGCAATGGTCCACCACAACCTCTCGTCGCTTCTCCGATTATAACGGCTCAAAAATCAACACTGCATCTCATCCCAAAGGTAACGACAGTTCCAGTCATTTATACTGAAAAGGCCTTCCCAAAAACAATTAGAAGATGCCACAACGCAGAAGGGTCAACCTGAAAGGCAGGTAGTCGTGCGAGAGGAGCAGCCGTCAACCTCGTCGATAAATGTCAAGATGCTGACTGGTCGATTAAAAGATTATGTCGACGTATGGAAGGGCATAATTTCAGACCAAGAAGTTTTGAACTGGCTACTCGAATATCAAATTCCTCTGGCCTGTAAGGTCAGAAAAACTTGAATTCGAGAGGAACCTAAGCTGTCTAAGCAGGATTTAAAAAATTATTCAATAGCAATTAAAAAGTTATTAGATAAAGGAGCCGTCTCGAAGTGCAAATCTACGAAAGGTCAATATGTTTCAGCTTACTTTGTAGTTGATTAACCAGACAGTGAAAAAAGGTTTATACTTAATTTGAAAAAATTCAATGAGCATATAATTCCTTCTCATTTGAAAATGGAGAATCACAGAACAACTACAGATCTAATGCTTGAGGATTGTTTCACAGTTTATTTGGATTTAAAAGACGCGTATCTTCTACTTCCTGTCGACAAGAATCATAGGAAATACCTCAGATTATACTTCAACGGTGATTTGTAAGAACTTACGTGTCTACCATTCGGACTTTGCGCCGCTCCATTCGTCTCCACGGAACTAACAAAACCAGCTGTGCATAAATTAAGATTGAAGAATCTTATATCGACGATATACCTAGATGATCTCCTGTTAGTTGGTAGATCAGGAAAATAATGCCTAATTAACCTCCAAGAGACACTAGATCTCTATTAGAATCACTAGGTTTCTTATTGAACTTTGAAAAATATCAATTAAATATCAATGAAATATGGACCCTTGTACACTAAGGGACTAGAGAGGCAAAAGTGTTCGACATTACGAAATTCAAACAACGACTTTGGTCAAACAATGGAACTACCAAACTCCCTTCACTGGGATCTTGACTGTTGGATTAAGCAAATTCCAGTTACATCAAACCCCGCAACCTCGATGCTATCAAAGAATCAGAAGATATAATTCACATTATGATTACAGAAAGAATAAAAACTTCTAGAGTGAACTGTTTCCAACCTCTGCTAAATTTATCTTACTTCAGAAACAAACCACAGCTCTGTACAGCGACAACTCTAAAGCAATACCTAACAGTAACAAAGAGTATCCGTCCTAAAGATGAAAAAAGATTATTTCTTACTGTTAAAAATAGTGGATGGATCAAAGAAATACTAGAGCAGGATGGGGTAGACACGAGCTTATTTATAACTCATAGTACACCTTCTGAGGTGGAAACTGCCCGATTGAATGCCACCGGTGTCGTCTGCTACCATCTATTCAACCTGCGTAACAAACGACACCGGTGGCCTTGAATCGGTCAGAATCCACCTCGAGAGATGTACAAGACATGCATCAACGTCAACTGCTATGAGAAAAGGAGTCAATATCGAAATGATTAGAAGAGCAGCTGGATGGAGTAAAGAGTATGTAGTTTTTGCTCGTTTCTAGAATTGTGCTATAATAGAAACAGCAAATTTGGCAAATTATTTAATTTATCCTATCGCAGAGCTATAAATTTATTGGATTAACTAAATAAACATGGAAAAAAAAGAATATTGAATCTAATAGATCAAAGTTTGTAATAAATATATATACGCCACTTCGTAAACATATGGGCCAATCCATCAATGATCAACGAATGATCTGGACGTCAAAAAATTGATTTTTTCTGAAAACTTATTTTCATCTAGTCTATCCAATACACACACTGTTATAGTTTGTGCAAGGAATCTTATAAACAACATTTGAAAATTTATCCTAGGGAAGCATATCTTCAATAGTTATTATTAGTTCCAACAAACTGGATGCTATATATTGTGACAATTCTATTCAATGCCTTCAATGGCTCAAAAAGGCCTGCAACAAAGGGTAATACGACCAATTTTTCAACAGTTTCCAAATCATTGGATACACAGGTATTGTTAGTATCGCTATATGTAATTGAATTGTCTTCTAATTTTCTGTGTTTCGTGAGCAAGAATTGGGGACGTAAACGTAAAAGAAATTTGTTTCGTATTTTTACCTTCATTTCCAAGAAAACAAACCTGTTTGTCATACTGATACCAAGAATCAACTTTTGATATCTAATGCAATGTGATCCGTCAAACTTTAGTTTCTCTCGTGCCATAACGTGTGAGTAATTTTGCGAAAGCAATATATCGAACTAAAGCTAACTTTCCTGTGAAATGTTATGACGCATCGACTGCACAACATTTCAGAAAAAGCTCATGTGATAATTCTGAATTACAACTATTTTTTTAACTGAACATAATGATTCGACGCTTCAGTTTTATTGCTGCTTACGATTAATCCTGATCGTTTCGTGACATCTGTATCTTGTACATACTTGTATCTCCCAAGCAGTCAAAAAATGCAAGCATGTGTGGCAAGGTAATTGGCAGCCGGGCCGGTAACTAGTATACAGATTCCGGAAACCGCGGGAAACCAAAAACCGACCCGTTGCTGCCACCTCGTCGCTAATGCCCGAACCCTTCGGCCCTAAGCCTTAGTGCCGTAAATGTCGGGCAGGCACCTGCCACCTAAGATACCGACATCTCCGATCGGTCGATATATCCTAGCCATCTAGCGTCCGGCCAATCGACAGTCAATCTCATAGTACGATGAGAACCAAAACCCTCGGTCATCGTTTCCCGGATAAAACTATATAGAATCGATAGATTAGATCACCCTGAAACAGATTTCCACTATGACCAACCCTCAGAAATGTAGCAGAGTCGCGGGGGGTGATTACTGCTATGCAAAAGAAAAAAAAAATGCCGACCTTGGTCAACGTTTCCCGTCTGATATTGAAAATGTATGTACATAGATTTTGTTATTTTATTACTAAAAATGCTGTTTTCAGACATTTTGCGTGTAGCGTTTGACCTGAGCGCATTTTCAAAAATGTCAAAAAAAAAGCCAACCTCGGTCATCGTTTCCCAGTTCAATTTCTTTTTTTAAATCGTTCGTGTTGCTACCAATAATACCGAAATGCAGTTTTCAGACGGAAAACGATGACCGAGGTCAGCTAAATTTTTTACATTTTTGAAATGCTCTCAAAATGGCCGGTCATAAGATTTTTTTCTGAAAACCGTGTTTCCGGTATCTCAGGGCTCTCATTTAACTACATTCCGAATATCAGACGGGAAACGATGACCGAGGTTGGCTTTTTTTTGCATTTTTGAAAATGGGCTTAGGTCAGCAGCTATGCACAAAATGTCTGAAAATCGGTTTTTTGAGTTCACGGTGGTGTTTTCTATCGATCTTATATGGTTTTATCTGGGAAACGATGACCGAAAAATCTTGATCGTCATCTCTCGTACTATCAGGTACCGCGGACCCAGAGAAGACCTTCGGGTTCTAGCCTAGACCCATCCGGACAACGGTATTCAACCATAGCTATGATATTGAGGCTTCGCTAACATGTTGTTATTTCTGTTTCTCTTATGTTATTGATCTCCTAGAAAGTGGAGAATAAAGTATTATTATTGAACTAATCAAGTGTCCGATTATTTCTATACTCTACTCAACTCCCTTCTAAAACTGACCTTGGTCGGTTCTGAGCATCCGGCTGAAGAGGGTTCGAATCAACCAAGACGATACACTGTTACACATGTTTATGCACTGCTTTTGACGTAAATTTTGATGGGAATAATGAATGGGGCAAACAGTGTTCGGGGTTGTAGAGAAATAGAATTGCGATGCACAGTACACAGAAGTTTGCGGACTGTCAAATATTGCGTTTTGGTTGTTTTCCTTTTTTACTTCGACATAATTGAAGCTACGGTACTAAAAAAATCACAAACGCGGAACTAGTCAGAATACGTAAAAAAAAAGTATTTTTTAACCCATGTTGGTTAATTCCGAGTAGAAAAAAAATCAAGTTTTCTTTTCCTGTTTTCACTATGATATAATAGACTTGTAACCATCATTATCTTTTATAAAGAGTATGTCATCAAAGTACAAAACCTCTAATTTTATCAGATTATTCGCATTGGTGCGCCATTGTCTAAAAGAAAAGAAAAACCGCTGTTTTTAATTGTTTTCCGGAATTTTTCAGTATCTGGGTATTCTATGGTCGATTCATTTCACTTCCAGGCACGCTCCTACAACTATATATACAGACACATTGTTCCAAAACGAAATTCGAGATTCCACCTCGAGTTAGCTAGCTAGATAGCCTTTAATGTGACCCAATATCAAATCAGAAGGCACGGTAAATGAATTTTTTTTAGTATCAATGTGTCACATTTACACTGGAAGTCACTCAAATTCACGTTCTGATATTAATGTTACGTGGTAGGTTGGAAACAAATAGTCCTATATGTATTTGAAAATTTCATTTCTTTATAAAATGTGTACCATACAATTTCAATCTTTGTCTTCGCCTAAGTTAATCCGGTAATTAACCATGACAGTGACGACGATTGAAACTGTTTGGTACGCATATTATAAATAAATTATTACTTTCTTTTCTGTCACTATTTCTTCGATCATCTTGCTTCTGTAATTTTTCAATTCAATTTTGTCCTGACAGAATTGTTCAATTTCCTGGATTTTTTCATCGCTGATACTACCTTGATGTTTTAACTACTTAACTTAACTTTAACTGCTGTTTTACCTTGCTCGTAATATTACTATTCTCTTGATATTCCAACTCGGTCTTACTCAAATTGTTAGCATTTACTTTAATTGTTCTTATATTGTTCTTGCATGATAGTCAATCTATAATCGATTGTTGTAAGCCTTGCTGATTGTTACGAATTCAAAGTAATGGTATCTCAAACCACAACTGTATCTATTTGTTGCTTATCACGCAAATATCTGGCTCTTTTCCCTGGCTGTATCTAATTTTCTTGATCTTTTGTTAATACACTTGATTTTATTACCTCATTATCTGCATTTTTTGTGTTATCTATTGGATACGTTCCCTCCCCTCGACCATTATCTTGTCTATACTGAGACAGTCGTGCATACCGTCGTAGAACCTGATTGTATCTCATCTTTCCTTTGCAACTTGACTTATGAACTATCTAAATACAAATTCTCATAAGAAATTTCACGCTGTATAAAAAAGTATAGACATAGAATTTTCCTAGTTCTATCCGATTACGAGATATTCGACTATAAACATTAAGTCATCTTAAATATCTCTTAACCGATTAGAGTTAGGAAAATTCCATCTTCTTTCACTTTATATAGGCGTGAAATTTCCTGTAGGAATCTGTATTTAGATAATCCACCTTAATGGCGATAAATTACCGAATATTAAATCATGCGAATATCGAATGCAACATCATTTTTAAAAATACGCAACTTCACTAATAGTGATGAAAAAATTGATCTTAACTCTATGTCACTCAGAAAATACAAGTGATTTTTATTATTGCAGCTCATGGATGTTCGGTGTTACGCACCCATAACAATTGAAGCTTTAATTCTAATATCTAATTTGAATAAACTCCCAAACGCTATACATAAATGCACACATACTTGAACTATTGCACATTTATATACACAATGTGAGAGAAATAAAGAGGACTCTTCTTAAAACTAACAGGTACATCGAGTTAAGGAAAAGGAATCTTCTTAAAGCTAACAGGTACGCATTAAGGTCCCTTTTAAATGTTGGTCTAACTCATAAAGTTTGTTTTCACGGACTACATACTATTAAATGCACTTTTTCAGGGAAATTGTTTGATACGTTTTTCCCATTTTTTCGGTATCGTCATATCGTACCCACGTTTCATGTGGTCACAAGCAAATCGGCGAATAATATCCTATATCCTTGCGCTCAGGAATCGATGTTCTTGTTCGTGCCCCGGGTAGTTTCCAGTCTAGACACCCCTCAATCGAAATGACCTTCGAATCTTACAGAGCTGAGTTGTGAACTGTGCTGTCTTCCAAATCGTACACATCGCAAATGAGGAACATTCCTGTAAACGATATTTACTTACTGATTATTTGAAAATCATCGTTTTTATTAATTTATGTTAATTTTTATGTTAATTTATGTTAATTTGTTCATTCGTGCTTATGAGATATTCCACGCAACCCAACAAATGATTGTCCCTTACCATCTTTGATTTCGCTCATAATTTTTTATACGATTGTCCTGATTCTGGATGACACTCCTAAATTATTTCGGATTTTTTTCACCAACCATAATTTTTTTATAAATTTTTGAGGGTCGACACAGAACGCTATTTTTTAATATTTGGAACAATTCTTAAAAGCGATTTCATCAAAGACGATCGTTCTGCCCAAAACTGAAAGTGGGAACTAATTTTGTACATATGACTAATTTCAAAAAATAAAAATTCCTAATCTTGCCCAATTTGGTGTTTTTACTGATAATTGTTCATTTTTGTAAATGTGTTTCGTCGTAATCCGCTTGGTTCATGAAAATGAATGATTATCTTTAAAATTGCTTGAAACATTTATAAAAAAATAACGGTTGGCGAGAAAAATGTGAAATAACTCATGAAAGCTATTCAGAGTCAGGAAAATCGTATGCAAAATTATGAACTACATCAAAAATGGGGAAGGAAAATTCGTTTGTTGAGTTAGCGTGGAATACTTCAAAATTTTTTTCTTTTTTTTTTAGAGACTTATCTACTCATCTGTCTGCTGACTTACATATTCGTTATTTTACGTGTGATTATACTTCATGATTATCGTACAAGAAACCAGGCAGTAAACGACTGAAAAAGTAGGTGGATTTTCGGAATTTATATCCCGACAATCAAATATTCAATTCGGTTGGGATTTGTTTTTATATAAAGTATGTAGATTAAGGTTCATTTATGTTTTTGTTTCGTTAGAATCAAAAAATACAAAACATTGTTAATAACGATATAGTGAACCATTTTACTCGGTGACATATTTAGCGGTGCTTACGATTATGAATTATCAAATGATCTGAAATAAAAAATATGAATGGATTGTTAAAACACAATACATAATTTTTTTTTGCCACGATTATGTTGAAAAAAATGGTAACCGTTTGAAATTGAAATCGAGTCCCTGGATAAGGAATTTACGACTTTTTTTATTACGTAGATCGTCGTAAAGAACATCACGTATTGTGTTTTAAGAATCCGCTCGTATTTTTCGTTTCAAATCAACTGACAACTCGAAATCGTGGGGTACTGCAAAACATGTAAATTCAATAATTGGTTACCGAGATTTCATTTCCAAAATGCAACCACATTTTCAGCCGTCGCGTCGCCTCGTATATACCCTCTCAAAATAGAGTTTCTAATAATAATATCTTTATTGGCGTTATTATAACTAATAGCTGGGAATATGTATTGAATATATTCAAGTTTAATATGTTGAAAAATATGTGAAAAATATTAAGAAACGTTGTTTGGTATGTGCAAACTGCATGTTTTTAAAGAATTTTCTTATAATTTCAGCAACGAGTTTCTTTGTATGCACCAAAAATGTTTCGGATGTTCAAATATGAAGAAAATTTTGTTAGTAAAAACTATTTCCTTACCAGTTGTTGGTGGGGCAGTGGTTTCAATTCCACGAGTTTTTTTTGGCAGCGGAGCTGGGGACCAGCAGTAAGAAATTGTCTTCGATGATTTTATTGAAGTCGTCTTCCAGCGAATACTTGGAATGAACAGGCGTCGTAGCAAACCCTTTAATCCTCGGTGGACATTTCTCGTCGCAGGAAGATACTTCCGTGACACACGATGTACTTTTGAATAATCGGGAACATAAGTACTCTACATTTGCTTCGTACATTACACTCAGGGTATTATGAAACCTGGGTTCCGTCGAAAATATGGCAACTAGGCTTTCGGTCCTCAAATGGTAGGTATTTTTATTTTTGTGATACCTGTTTCTGCTCTGTTCGTAATCATTTTGAAAAAGATATTCATTCGCGTTAACCTGTTCCATTTAGGTTAAAAGTCAGCACCGTCAAAAATTGTCGTGAGGAAAATTCGGAATATACTATCAAACGCCTAAGTGTGTGATAAGGTGACCTTGTTTCTTCAAAGTTGGTCGCTCGTAGAGTCAATGAACTACCATTTTTTTTAAATAGGTACCTGCTTTATCTTCTCATGTAAGAGAAACTGGTTTTAAGTCAAGTTCTTTTCTTTTGCTAGTATCTAGATTTCTTCTTTCAAGGCTCGCTGCTAGTCCGCTCCAATTTTCTGCGTTGCTGGAATCGATCATGTGATCCGCTTTCTTCTTCGGTAACGTCTCATTTGAAAGGAGTCTGGTTTTGACGTTATTGAATTCTACCTCAATGGCTGCACTGGATGCAGGAACTCTACCGTAACCGAACTGATCGCGGCAAACGCAGAAGCATAGCAGAAACCATTTCATGTCCTTCAGTAAGCGATCTGCGAATCGTGGAAGATAGTGCGCGTTCACACTATTTCCCGCGTCGAGACATTCAGTGAAGACCTTATCGGAAATTTTTAAAGCCCAATTACTCCACATATTATTCACATTTTCTGTATCCGCGATTTCAGGTTCTCCAACGATATCATGTGCAACTACTTCAGGAATTATGCAATCAGGATTATCATCAAGCAGGAGATCACCCCACTTTCGAGAAACCCTTTTGGTCTTCCTTCGAGCTATCTATAAGCATGGCGATTAAAATATTTTCCGCATCGCAGATTGTACGCGTAAGTATTAATTGCCCGATTGATGCCATATAAAATATTTTAATTTTCGGATTGATGGCTACTTTCAAAAGGTTTGCATAAGCCGTGATAAAGTGAGCTACATCCATGCGGATATAGCACACGGACATATAAGATTGTCTCCAATACCTGTAGGCATATTCGTCAACGAAATTGCAATTGGTGAACACTCGTCACGGTTAATAACAACCTCTTTTAGAGGTGGAGCTCCGGTTCTCATCCACTCTATTAGCCAATAGCATATTGAATTTTTATTGGGTGATTTACTAAGCATCTGTGTGTTTGGAACTTTCTCTGCATTGGGTGATTGGTGACACATGTGTACAAAAAAACATGTTTCGATTTGAATCCAACGGTTCGAATAATTTTGCGGCAAATGACATCTATTGCTACAGAGGACATCTCAGAAAGTGAATATTGCTTGTAAACATTTTTCTGCAAGTTTAACCAGTAATGCACAAAAAACGGATTCGAACCGACACAATGGATGAAATATTTGAGTGCTGACAACTGTGCAAGAAGAATGGATGTTACGGGATATTTGTCCAACGTGAGTGACGTCTGGTACTCTCCTTTTGCCTTCCTTAATGCCTCATCCTTGTACAAGTGTGCAGGTTCTGGGTCATCAAGAGACATCATTCGGTCTGCCTCTGCTGCTCGATGAATTTCGGTAGTTTTGTTTGTCTCGTACAATATTTTTCCAGCATTGGACGTAATGGATCTCGCAAGTATAGTTTTCCGCACTCATCCTCACCAGTACTTGTTATACGCGTCATCGCATTTGTTTCAGCATTTAGGTTTAAGCGTTCGATCAACTCTTTTATGACTGAACCACAATTACACTTACCTAATACTTCGAGTTCATCATTATAAATTTTATTAGGTTTAAAATGGAAACCGCATTTGTTTTTGCAGGTCTTCCAGTGTGGTTTTGTGACAGCCTCCTGCCACTTGCCAAGATGGAGAACTAAATATTCTCGGAAGGAAATCTGTGGTCTTTTCTGATCGACAACATTGTTTCTTTAACAGCAACGCTTCCAGTTCTGCTCTCTCAAACGTGATATTAACCATTCGCTGAACGTTTTCATTATTTGCAGATACTGCTGATGTATCCAAAGTAGATTGGTCACCGAGGATAGATGTTTCGGAAAATTTTATCACTATCGCTTCCGGAACCGGATCAGAAGATCTTTGACATTGTATCTATTATTTACAACAAAGGTGAACAAGGCATGTTGTTGATTGATTGAGATTGTCAAGTTTGTCCGATAGCACTCGCATCACTCTGTCTTGTTTGGAAATAATTTTATTTAAATCGGAGACCACATCCGATTTGTGCGCCAACACAGTCGAAATAATACGGTGAGTGTCCAACTTACGAGGCCGTCCGCATTTCATTGTTGAAACAGTTCAATGACACACTGCCCAAAACGCACATGCACACGCGTTCTCTAAAAAAATGTAAATCAATAACCGTTAATATAATCGAAAGATCGCAAATTGTTATTTTCATGGAACTACAATCAATTCTAGAGCTAATTTTCTCTTGACGTGGATGTTTTCGCTGCGAGAACCCGGAGGTGACTGAATATTTGACGCTATTCTTCAACCGCTTTTTCTGCTTCGGACGCATCAAAAGCTTAAAATAATCATCAGAAACGAAACGGCCTATGACACGTCTCTGGTACACCTTGTTGAATGCAACAATGTGGAACGCAACTTCGGTGTATCCGTATAGTCCAAGCGTCGCGTCAGAGTACCAAAATGAGTTCTACAAAACGTAAAATCTGGATACGGTTTTTTCAATTAGAATGTGTTAGTGTTAGCCTCCATCTTGAAAAACGCATTTTTATCAATATCTCGTGAACGGTGTACCGAGCATGGAAATGGTAACGACTTTTTTTGTAGAAAATTGAATTTCCTATTACTTTTTCTGATAATTTTTTTATCTTCAAATATTTATGATGATATAAATGATATTTGTCGAGATATAATCACTTTGAAAATTCAAAATCTGGTTTTTGCTAAATATCTCGTTGACGGTTGAAGATACACAAAAAATGATAATAACTAAACTTGTAGAAGATAAAATTCTCAATAAATTTCATTCAAATATTTTTCGTAATATTAATACATAATTAGATATAGTCTGCTGAACCGTCAATTGGCACACATATCACAAGGAATATCCGAACGTTATTTCTATACACCATATTCCTTCTTTAGATAAAAATTATTATTAGTATCAATATCAAATATTGCGATTAGCACGATTTCTAATTCTCATAAATCAAGTAGGTAATATCGTTATCCATCTCGTAACAACAAATTTCGATTATGTTTTTATTCGTATACTCCAACCAACATTTTCGCTGAATAGTAATTTCGCATAGGTACATAACGGCGACATTTATTACACTATATCTCATTACATATTAATTTTACGGAAAAAAACTTAAACGATGGAATTTGTTGAGGATTTTATGTTTTACAAGTTTAGTTTTAATCATTTTTTAAGTATCTTCAACCGCAACGAGACATTTAACAAAAATCAGAATTTAAATTTTTAAAGTAACTATATCTCGAAAAATATCAACTATATATGAAAAGGTTATTGGAAAAAGTGATAGGAAATGCAATTTTGCTACAAAAAAATTTCTTGCCACACCCATCGTCCGGCGGACCGTTCACCAGATATCGATAAAAACGTGTCTTTCAAGATGGCGGCAAAAACTTGCGATCTAAGATTACGAAAACTTGGTTTTACACTTAGGTCTCACCCACTAACACATCTAATTAAAAATTGCGTTATCTAAATTTGATTCTGTGCCAAAACATCTAGCGCTTGGCATGCTATGATAATTAGATTGGTTACGGAGTAGTTTATATTGTATTTGTCAATTCGATAAAAATGAATAAAAAAACGCATCGTAAAATTTTTTGAAATATTCTCGAAGTACGAGTCTCGATAACAGAAGCATTTTTAAGCACAATGAACATTCAATGATTCTGAATTATCACTGTATTAACAAAAAAAATTAGCATATACGAAACACTTGTGATTTAGTAATTTTTCAACCATTTCTAGTGCATGTATCTTACCAGTTTTTGTTGGTATTATCCACATGACTTATAAATATTCAGGGAGCACAAGGCATGAATAAAAAATTCATCTGTATCTTGAGAAGTTTTTATTTCTTGGAAAAAAAATTATTTTACAATTGAACTGTGTTTCTTTGATTCTCATTTCGAAATCTAGGTCTATGATATGCAAATATGTATAGGATGAACAAATATAACGATGCCTTTTCTGTCTGACATCCGCTAGCAGGGAGAGAAAGTACCGATATTACCGATAATATGAGTATTTTGCATTACATTAGATCTGTAGAGCTGGCAGAGCCATGTCAGCAGACCATCACAAAGACGATTCATCTATTTCTTGCTTTTTAATTGCTAATTAATCACTCTAAAATCGATTTTATTGCTCCAGCTGATTTCCGAAAAATCGGGGTCAGCTATCGTAACGTGAAGCTGGTAGACCCATAGGTGAAAAAAGAAGTTAATAAATATTTGAAAATTGCTACTATTTATTGCTACTTAATTGCTATCAAACTACTGACACCGCTGTTGTTTATCCTTTGTGAATACCTAATTATTTGGCTAAGAATTAATTTTTTTTACACCATACGAGCTCATTTGTAGGAGATCGGAGCCAGCAGCCTCACATGACGCCAGCACATTCGTAAAAAGTATATGGAACAGGAAATTAACGGAATTTAACGCAAACAAATCGCTTTCGAATACTAGGCATTGAAACTATTTATTTCCTATTCATTGCGAATCACTCACCTACTGATTACCATGGTCAATACAAATTCGAATGCAAAATTCGCAAAATGATGACTGAAACATTCGCCCGCGAGTAGAATCGCTTAGAACACCTCGACGCACTTCCGGTTTACTTCGCGAAGCCCCTCGAATTTATTTACGAATTTTTTCGACACGCAATAGTGGAATTTTGGTATTCGATCTTGGGGCTTCGTAATATAAACCTGAAGTGCATCGAGTTGTTCTCGCGCGATTCTGCTCCTGGCCGAGTGTTTCAGTCGTCATTCTGCGAATTTTGTATTCGGATTTGTACTGATCGTGGTAGCCAGTAGGTGAGTGATTCGCAATGAATAAGAAATAAATACTTTCAATGTCTAATAATCCACATACTAATTAAGAATTTTCCAGAAATCGGTTGGAACAATAAAATCCATTTTAGAGTAATTAATTAGCAATTAAAGAGCAACAAATAGATGAATCATGTTTGTGATGGTGTACTGACATGGCTCTGCTAGTTCTACAGATCTAATTAAGATCATACCTGTTTTCGTATTACACTCATATTCATCGTAAAAATGTTTTTTTTTTAATACATGCACAAAAATTATATTATAATATAACAAACTTATTACATTTTTGGATCAGCGAATATCCAGTTTAACGTGGCATTTTAGAACCGCCCGTTACAAGGACGCACAACTGACGAGAATCTTGAAAATCGCGTTCCTGACGGAGTACTCCAAGCGAACTCTATACAAATCAGACGATAAGCTACTTGTCGCTAATTTTTTCTTTGCAAACTCTGTATTCCGCACTTCAGTGCAAGCAAACAAGGTACCAAGAATCACGACGATCATAACTATCTGGGGACAAAGATTTATCCTGATGACTATGAATTGTTCTCCCGATAACCTCATCTACCGGTTATCTGATGTGAATTTCTTTCAAATTTTTTTATTAACCCATTTATATTTTATACATATTTGAAGTCAACTGCGAATGTCCAGTTGTGAAATTCTGAAAAAATTCTCAAAAATCCAGTGAATTACAAAAAACACCCCCGTTAAAGAAAACGTAGGTAAAATGTTTTTCTATTTTTTTTATCACCTAATTCGGAATTTAAAAAATTTTAAACCCAAAATTAAGACAGGATCAAATCGTTAGCGTCAAATAAGGGTCAATTTACTTGTAAATGTTCGGTTTCACCAATTCGATCATGCGCCACTTCGGTTAGTAAAAGACATCTACTATTACACCAAGAGAGTTTAACGAATTTAATAATTTCATGATAATGTTCGATATTTGTTTGGTGCATGGACGTTGAGCTTGGTGGCGTCCTTGTTCCTAATTCTCAAGATTATTAATCACGGTGCCATATTCAAACTGTCCCACTCCGATTCAGCAGGACCAGGAATTCGCTTCACTCTCTCGGTATAATAGTAGATATCTTCAACCAACTAGAGTGGCACATCATCGTATTTGTGAAACCGAACATTTACAAGTAAATTGACCCTTATTTGACGCTTACTTTTTCATCCTGTGTTGAATTCTGGGTTTAAAAATGAAAAAATTTCGAATTAGGTGATAAAAAAAAAGATAAAAAAAAATTCGGCCCACGTTTTCCTTAACGGAGGGTGTTTTGCGAGATTCACTGGATTTTTGAGAATTTTTCCACATTTTTAAAATGGGCATTCGCAATCAAATTCAAATATTTATAAAAAATGAACAGTTTAGTTAAAAAAATTTGAAAAAAATTCAGGTCACGTTTTTTACCGAGTAGAATGTTAAGAAAAAACATGAAATGATTTTAAGATGGTCGGGGTTTAACACTGGTCGAGTTGGCGTGGAATACCCCATATACGAGTGAAAGTTATAATTGACTGGTTGTAATTCCTAGTGTATTTCTCTAGTTTGGATCACCACGAGACGGCTTCACAAATCGCTAAACAAGATCTGATGTACAGCGACTAAGTTGAAAAAATGATCAAAAATTGAATTACAAAACTAAATTCTTAAGATTATAAATCATAAAAATCACAAAAACATTCAAATTATAATAAATACAAAGATCACTCTGGCACATCCAACTATAAGATAGCCGTTGAAAGAAAGAGTAATAAATTTAAGTAATTTATTACAAAATTAAAAAATACAAATATAATTAGAAAAATGAAGATGGCTAAATGATAAACATAATTTTTTATCTTTAACACAAAAACTTAACCAACATAGAGTCCTTCGCTCTTCGATTTTAGCGGTAATTTACTTAATAAGCAATTTTCATAACTTGATTAATTTAAAATTTATATAACGTAAATTCCTTTTAATTTGAATCGATTTTCAAATTTTTATGTAAATCTTGATTTTAATATAAATTTGATTTTAGCAATAATTGACTTGATAAATAATTTCAGGGCTTATAGACGGTAACTAGACAAATAAGAGTGAGAAAAGTGACTATTCAGTAACTAGGTAGTGATTAAAACTGATGATTTTTGGTAAATTTATGAGTATAGATGGTTCAGTTAACTTACACGGAGTACTTAGGTATGTGTAATGTTCTGTGTCCGGCACATGCATATCCAAGTTATGAGGATGAAAAAAATATGTATTTACAAAAAAACTAACTGCTATTGCACTGTATAAATCAAGTTTTATTCAGAAACGGAACAAAATATTTTTTAGCTTATATAAAACTTTGATTTAATAACGCAGCATAACTTGATATATAATAAACATTTTTACGTAGAAAAATGAATAACAAAACAAGACTCTGGAAAATATTGCTCATAATAAGCGGTCGTCTCAAACATGTGCTTAGATATTATCAGTACGATGCTATCATATTATATTAATTTATAAGTATGACAAATTAGAGTTTTCTGTTTTTGACGTTGCATTCATTTAGGAATTTTATACCACTGCTACTTCCTTCTTTGGCTCTGACTTGTTTACTTGCTTTATGCCTTATTTATCAATTCCAATTTTTTTTTCTTCGAGCTTCTTATAAATGGATTCCTGCTTGCTTTTCTTGTTATCTTCTTCTTCTCTCAGCTGTTTTACACTTTGAAGCATACTTTGTGCTAACTGTATCCCTTCCATATATATCCTTGCTGCCAATTGCTCCAGTGAACAATTTATCAGCCAATATCCTCTGTTGTTTTTCTTTTGATCAGCACTTTGAAATTCTGTTTCAATGAGTTTTTTCCTGGATTGTTCCATTTTTTCTTCCGAAGCTCTTTTCTTGTCAATTTCTTGTTTTTCTGCGTGTCTTCTAATTTCTTCTTTCTCTACTGCATTTGCCACCTCTTCCAAATAGTTTTTGTATTTGATGTGAGCATTTTCTACTGCAAGTATTAGATTCTTGGTCATGGAAACTAATTCTCGTTTATTTTGAAATCTCTTCAGGCCATCCTTAATATATATTTTAACATTCAACGTTTTCAATGACGTTGCCATTTTTTTTTGGGTGAGTTTTTCACCGACGTGTGTTGTGCAAATCCATCCAGCCAGGGTATGAAATAGCACCTGCAACTCGTCATGTATAACGCGAATCAATGGTTCGTGACATTGATATTTTCGTGTGAAACTTTGATGAACATCAGCCCATTCGATAACAAAACATATTTCTACTTTCGACGTGAGATTCTTCAAAGTAGTTGATATATCGTTTTCTTTTGAAGATGATTGTTTTGGTACTTTTTCTAGAAAAAACTTACGAATTGCGTCCTATTGTTTAAGCAGTCGGCGTGCATAGTCTTGTAAAGTCAACCATCGCAATGGAACATGCTTTATAAATCGATGAGACGGAACACTACACTTCTGTTGAATTTCGGTATAATCTTCCCAGCACTTTGGCAACCGTCAGAATAGTATAAAACTTGTATTGCAAGTTGATTAACGTTCTACCCCAATTGTTCAAGACCTTTCAAAAAAGCGTTGTGCACAATGGGGATGTTGCATGGTCCAATATCAAGTAGACCCTTGTTCCGTTCAATCTATACTCGTTCTTTTACCAATCTATAGAGATTTTTGTTAGCACTTGGTCCATCGCTACCCAGCATAAGTAATCGATGAACAGGAAGACCAGCATTGTCCAGTGCTTTATAAATTGATTCTTTAAGGTCTTCTACTTTAACTTGCCCAAGAAAAACGGCTTCGAAATTATGGATTACAACTTATTCCCCGGTATCCTACTAATAGCGTAGTGCTACCTGCAACTCTTTTTTGTTTTCGTTATTTGTCGTCTCAAAATGATTTTACGAACGTACTGTCTAAGAGCTTTCGTGATTACATACTCAAGTTTCGGAGGACTCAAAGTAAATGCAATCAGAATACTATTTGGAAACATTTCTTTGAACAGGTCCGGAATTCCTTGGGATGCTGCAGCAGACCAATCAGATATCATAGTCTTGAGCAGCTACAAGATTTCAGCCTTCGTAGCTGCAGATTTAGATGAGTAGAGTTCAATTTGATATGGAGTATCAGAAGCCTGAAGTGTCTACTCAGAAAGGGTTGACGGTGTCTTCGTAAGACGGAGCTGATAGACGTCTAGCTTTGTCTTAGCATTGGCTGTGTGTTTTGCTGTTGTACAATACTGTACTGTTTTAATGTTGTACAATAAAACGAATGAATAAGGATTGGCGTACAGAGTTGAGTGAAATAAATGATCAACAGATATAAATTGAACTAAAAATGCTATACGGATACCACTCACCTTTGAATTTCGTACTAGATTCTTAATCTCAGATGATATTATCTGTACGAGTACAAAAAACAATATCTAAAAGTCGAAACACAGTTGGAGGTTATGTCACTAAGTTGTGGGCGTCTAATAAGGTGGAGCTCATTTGATATGGCAGATCGATTTGTCGACTGGTCGATACAGCAGATTGCTTAGTAAATTATAGGTATGTAGATTTAGAATGTACCCACATTAGAATGGAAGGGAAAAAAATTCAGAATTATTGAGAAAAACTGGAAAAAGTGACTTTTGCAGGAAAAGTGACAAAAAGTTAGCGTGAAAAAAAAAGTGACTAAAAGTAGGAAAAGTGACGCACTATGAGCCCTGCAATTTTTATACCTTTGTTACGGGATGGATGATTAAGATCACAACGAGCGGCTATCTATGACCGCATCCGCACCCAGCCCTGATGTTATTACTGCCTATTTCGGGTTTGTAACCCGTCTACTACGCGCACGTGCGAAGGATAAGAGGATGTGCGAAGGATAAGAGGATGTGTGGAGAACTTGAATTAAAGAGTTTGCGTGTATAATTGATTTATTGTCAATGATATGGAGAGTACAGTGAGAAGATGCGGGGTGGAAAAAGGAAAGATGATAATTCGAGAGTGTCTTTGATGGAGGGTAGAATTGAAGTGCAGGAAAGGTGCGAGAATCCAGAATATTGGGGAATAGAATTAGCAAAGTAAGGATGATAGCAAGTGGCACGAGCCCGGATGGAAGTAGGAGGGCAGGATGGAGACCATGGTGGTCTGTGAGGAATGTGGGAGAGTTAATAAGTAGTGAAAAGATGGGGAAGACGTTTGGCGGAACGTCGAGGATAACGCCTTGATTGATTTTAAATTTTTTATGTAAATCCCTTTTAATTTGAATCGACTACAAAATTTTTATGTGAATGGATTTTGATGTAAATTTAATTTTAGCGTGATTTTAACATTTGAATGTTAACCTTGGCTGCAATATAAATCCTTTTTATCGGAGGTGGCCCCACGTTGGGCCGAAATTTATGTTGAAAATATCATTGTATTAATTATTTATTAAACCAACGTTTATTACTTAATTCATATTAGTGAATTTTACTTTTTCTTGCCTTACTTATTGTTGTAAAAATTTCAAATATTAATGTAGGATGTCTACGAAAAATTGACCAGCGTGTAACAATCACTCATTAATCACTGAGCCGATTGCAGGGTGGGTCCAATTTTCCCCAACTCAATTAAATCCATTTGGTTTTACTCAAAAAACCTTCGAAAGGAAACCAGCAAGATCTGATCCAGTCAGCCTTGACCATTTCTATGATTGACTAGAAAGGCACTCATTTTAAAGCACGTGACATGATCTCGTCACTAATCTCGAGACATTTTTAGTAGTCCAGCTACCCCTTTAGGACCTAGTTCACGTACTTTCTGTCGATATCTTCTTTACGTGCGTTTCCCTATGATCGAAGAATTACATTACGCGTCTGGCACAACACTGAGGTTAAGATCATTGGAGCTATGTATACATGACGTCTTTTTGCCGTCGTAATTTTTATTACCGGCAGAGTAATCGTCTTACGTGCTTACGACCTTAAGATTCTTGCTCTATAGTCTCTACCCTAAAGAGCTTATTTTTCATGTACAATTTCAGCATAACATTACAAAATAGCTATCGAAGATCATACGCCTCTGATTTCTCATGCAACTGATTTGTCGGTAAGAGCCTGTCTTTTCCGTACATAATCTTTAGTATCTTCCTATTTAATGCATCTAAAAGACTAGATGCGTTTTTGCTGCCCCACCACAACCGATGACCCCGTACCTCATAATTGAATGAAACAAAGCACTATATATCACTTTTAGCATAGTGGTGTTTACTACTGGTTTTAGTCTGTTGAATGCAAAAGTGAAATAGCGCATCGCAGGTGTTGATTTTTTTCGAAGTGTTCAGTTTGCCTAGTGTCATTGAACATGAAATTAATGGGACGATCCATTTAATTATTTTATTGATCATTTATCAATATTTTAGTGTGTAAATCAAACCGCACTATAAACAGTATTTACCGATGTACAAACTAATATTTAAGTTACCGCAAGATATCTTAAGGTCAATCGTTCATTTTGATATGTTTCTAATACTTAATAAATATATAACCGGAAATATACTCGAGTCACATTAAAAAAAAATGGATACATTTGGTTGTAATCTCGAGTCATAAAGAAGCTGAGAGATAAATTTTTCAATATGACTGAAAAATCGACTTTTTTCAAAATTCCAAAAATTCTCCAGCGGCCAGACTTGGGCGTATTGAGCTCAACTATTCAGGATCACCTTTTTCTGGCTTACTATCAAGAAAAAAAAAGTCGGCAGCCAAATCGGTGACCCACCCCGCAAGTTTTCGACGAAAAGTAATGGATTTGCGGATATATATTATTATTACATATCTCTCTATATTATAAAGATATTTTTCCACCGCCGCCACTGCCACCGTGTCACGAATCCAGACCTACCCCATATATATGACCTCATACCTTGACAGATTTAACCCTTTACCCCACATATATGTCCTCATACCTTGACGGATTTAACCCTTTACTCCGCATATATACCCTCATACCTTAACAGATTTAACCCTTCCTATGAATCCAGACCTTCCTTTCATCGCCTGCCTTTCCCTTCACTACTCCTTCCACCACCCGCTCTTCTCTTTACCGACGGCCCCGTTCCGGCTCTCTTCTTCGCCGTCAGGCCCTTCACCAGGAAGCCACCCTTTCTTTTACCGCCAACCTTCGGTTCCTCCAGCCTTCTCTTCCTTCTCTCCATTATATTTTAGATACTGTTCTAGTACAACGCCTTGCCTTGCTCTCTTTCCCGCTGCCCATCCTCTCTTACAATTAACTTCATCTCCGTATCATATTTTGTCCCTTGCCAACATGGACAAACCTAATATGTGGGTTGGCATGCGGAAGCCCTCTAGTGTATGTGTATATCTCGATATTATCCACTTCCTTTCACCTTTTTCCTTCCCCGCCCCTTCTTTCCACCACCTACCCCCCCTCTATTTAGCCTTCACCGTACGTATATACCGTTAAACCAATAAAGATTTAACCCTGTATCCTTCATGTATACCCACATCCAACCCCTTACACCACCCATACAGGCGTGCGCGCGCGTGTGTCCAAGTGAAATCGAGGAGTCATTTCCCTCAGGTCATCACATCCTTGCGTAACTTTTTTCTTCGCATTGATTTGTTCTCACGAAAAAAGCCTAATTTTTTCAAACAATTTTTTCGCCACTGCTTCAGGTGGCTCGACGATTGTTTTTGCGTATAAAAAGGGATAAGAGGAAAAACACCAATTTTTAAATTCTGCAATTTTTTCCACAGATTCTGGGTTGTAAATAAGTAAGATAAGTATCGTGATTAGAAAGTGGGATGGGGTTCCTACATTTTTTTGTTAGAAAAAAAAAAACTAATATTCCTTACAGCAGTGAAAAAAAAGAAAATATGTCTTGGAAAATTTAGATATTTTGCATATTTTCTAAAATAAATGAGAAAAATCTTTTTTCTAATAAAAATGATCAATATGCAAAATCAATGGGAAAAAATTATTTTTAACTCCAAACCAGCATCAATTTTGATGGTGTGGCCATATCTTGAATATTTATATTTGAATAAACAAAAATATTTGTGTATAATTATATGAAATTACAGAATTATTTTTTTTTTATTCGAGAAACTAAAAATAAGACAAAGAAAATGTGAAGCATCTGCATTCCACTTTCTAATCCTGATAGATCTTACTTATTTACGACCAATAATCTGAGGAAAAAATTGCAGAATTTAAAAAATGGTGCTTTTTCTGTTATACCTTTTTTATACAAAAACGATCGTCAAGCTACTGAAGCAGTAGCGAAAAAATTGGTCAAAAAAGTCAGACTCTTTTTGAAGTGGATTGAATGCGAGAATAGTTATGCAAGGATCTGATTGCCTGAGGGAAAAGCCTCCTCAATCTCACTTGGAATGCTCCATATATATATATATATGCATACCTATATTGCAGATACAATAGTGTTTGCTTATCATTTGTTTGGGTGTTAGTTTGGAATATACATACATAAACAAATGATAAGCAAACACTATTGTATCTGCAATATAGGTATAGATCTTGTAACAAGTAGGATAGTAGGAAGATTAAAAAATTAAGCTATAGTTAGAAGACAGAGCATCTTAACCACGACGGTGCACGCGGCAATAAAGTTCACTTCATGGTAATACCAGCATAACATACCATATAAGACGTTAGTCACCTTGAGAACTGATACGTTACAATCACCGTATTAGGAAACAGCTTTTAGAATCTGTCTAGGACCGAACTCTTTTGAAAATGGGGAAAGTAGTGCTGTTGTCAGGAGAATTACTGTATCCGACACCAAAGCTCACGCAGATAGGACACTAATGTCGAAGCTTAAACTACCATACCAAAACAGTGTTATACCCAACATAAAATGTTT
The DNA here is from genome assembly GCF_021155765.1 of Diprion similis. Lineage (NCBI taxonomy): Eukaryota > Metazoa > Arthropoda > Insecta > Hymenoptera > Diprionidae > Diprion > Diprion similis. The sequence continues at coordinate 14,096,414 of NC_060105.1, read as the reverse complement.
ACAATGTAGTAATACTTGAGTGCAACGATCCCGAGCGAACATGGATACCCGGTCCCGAGAGTATCGTGCCCTAGTTTCAATTCCTAGAATAAGGGGGAAACTGTGCTACAGTTTGACAGACAAGTAAAAAGGGAGATCGTTTTGCGCAGCTACCGATTCCCATAAAAATGGTCATCGAGCATGGAATCGCTTTCTTGGTTCCTAACACCAGATTCGCTACTTTCTTCTCACAAGAGGCCCCCAAACTTGTAAATAACGGATTTCAATAGGCTTCAGGAATATTGAGGGGGGACCCATCCCGAGTACTAGGCTGACGGCATTTTGTCTAATGAGCCCTAGATTCGAAGATTTTTGGGAAACCCCTTTCGCACTAGATACAGCTCTGACATTAGGTACCCGGCGAGCAAGCGAGCGTGGCGCAGTATATTATCAGTAAAAATTAATGAAAAATAAATATATACTTACGCTGATGTTGGAACAAATGATTACAGGAAAAGAAGTTAGAATGCAAAGTTCGATCGCAGAAGTTTTTATTGTTCAAATGATATTGTTTACATCAGTCACTGTCGGTGCGAAAGTTAAATTCGCAATATTTGAGCAATTTCAATGTCCACGCAACTATATGTTTGCCGGAAAGTTGATGTCAGAGGTATATCTCGTGTGAATGGGGGTCTCCCAGAAATCTTCTCCGAAACTAGGACTCATCAGACAAAATGCCCTTAGCCTGGTACTCGGAAAGCCCCCCCCCCCCCCCCCCCACCCCTCTGCCCCCTTCAATATACCTGAAGCCCATTAAAATGCGTTATTGAGAACTTTGGTGGCCCCCTTGTCAGTATAGTCTCGTTGTATACTCTTCTAGCATCTTGAATTCCGTTACGACGTTACTCTTTTCAAATAACTAGCGAACCTGATTATTCCTTTGATTCCATTATACTAAAAGCTCAATTGCTCCTCGTATTTCTAATGATTAAATAAGTCCTGTTTGAGTCAAATATTCAGTACATGTAAAATCAGTTACTTCTCTAAACCCCTTATCATCACATCGGCTCATCGGTTTACCAAGTTCAAGTCACATCAAAACGTAAGATAATTTTTATTTCAATAATCCAACGGCTATCCCTTTCCTGGTTTTTCTGAAAAGCGCGATTGAACATCCACTGTCCACTGTATTTCAATGCTTATCGTTAGTTTGTACTTGATGACCCAAAGCTTCTGACGGTGCGTCTAGCTGTGCCTTCATGATTGAATCTAGTGCCTAACATCTGGATTCGTTGGAAACGGCCGTAGCGACGTCACAACAGAACGGATTTCAAACTATGAGACGCCGGCCTTAAAATGTCTCTAAAAAGTTTGTACGATATTGTGTATTTTTTTGGACTTTACTTTGACTAACGGAGTTGCTTTAGAACTACCTTAGAAGAATTTCAAAAAACAGTTTGCGATTTTATTAATACATTGGCTATTATTCGAGAAGCAACTGATGGGTAACGGTATTAAAATTGTGCATAAAATTCTGAAATCACTCAAGTTAACCCAACGAAATCTTATCGGTAGAGCAAAGTCTTAAATTGATCAAATTATATTCTTGGCTTGAGATAAGGATGCCAGACAATTTAAAAAAAAATTGGATCATCTGAAAGGTTCAATTGTTATTGCGATACGAAAAAAAATGGTTTATGCTCAAGTCACGATTGAGTTGCCTTCGAGAGATCCGTAAAAAATGTGGGTGATGAAATTACTCAGATTCTCATTCGGAAATTCGATGAAAAACCGATTGTAACAAATCACAAGCCTACAAGGATTTCACTTCAGCAGGAGGTGGCTAATTGGCTTTAGAGGACTGCGACAACACCAATATGAAACTCCAATACTATATCCATTCATCAATCACAATCAAGAATCGAATGTATAAAACTCAACAAACGACAATAAATTTGTACTGTTAAAATTCCACAACACATGTAATTTTGTATCCTGTACAATTTTGTTGTAAACGATAAGATTGTTTTTAAATGTACTTCAATCACAGTAATAACTAATATTTCTACTTGGAATTTGAAAAGAGTGACTAATAATTCAGCTTATAATTTACGACGTGCCAGTTAATATTTCAAATTGTACAATTTCTAAGAAATATTAATATATTAATACCTATGTGTTTTTGCTTCAATATGTACCATTTTTTTAAATAAATTTACATGACCTACGCGAGAATGATGTTTTTAGTTGATTATAACACAGTACATGGCTTTGTACAGTCAACTTGTATAGTGTATAAAAACAAGTCAATGAATATTTTTTTTTGCATCAATGAAGTTTCAAAATATTTTTAGTATTTTGAAATATGTTCCGTACATCCTTAAGCCAAATATTGCACTGACTTATACATTTGATTTTAATCTTGACTCAATGTTAAAAAGATGCTGTATCTTTACTGAATCGGTTGAATGTCATTTTTTTTAACATTGTCAAAGCCCATGCAGCACTAGTGTGAAAATTTCATAATCAATACAATTTTGCATACAATACTGAACAAGCGTATCAAAAAACTTTCGTTTAAAGCAAACATAAGGCCAGGAAATGTATTGCTATAATAAATGGGAATTCAATTACAAAAATACATTTCCTGGCATCATGGTTGCACAAAACGAAAAACTTTGTTTTGGTTGTTATATTCAGCATTGCATGGAGAATTACACTGACCACAGCAATTCCACATTAGTGAGGCGCAGGCTTTGATAATAGTTAAAATAGGTGTAATTTGACATGGTAGGTAAAGACTAATTATAGCATCCTCTTGACCATGATAACTTCAACTTTTTATCAAATTTGTTCGATGGAAAAGTCAGAGACATATATGTCTTTACTTACTCTCTACAGTAAGATCCAATTGATAAAATCAGCTTTAGTATCTCCGTCATTGTTACCACAGTGACAGTATTGTATTTGTACGAATTTCCTTCGGTTTGAGACCATGTTACTAAGATTCCTGAAAAATTTATGAACTACTAATCAATCATTATAAACTGAATAATAACTGACAAGTTAATTGTTTTATAAGCATAACAACAGTTATTTTAATAACCCCTTTAGAGCTGAAATTTTCACTACAACCAGTGCTCTTCTCACTTAGTTATCATGTATGTGCTTCAAGTTCTGAACAATCACTTAAATGATAATTCAAGCATCCTGTACCAAGCAAGCTATGTTGTTGATAAGCTATTTGTTGATAAGCTATGTGATATAGTAAATTACAGATTTATCAATTTGCATGAAAAAGTTTAACGAAACGACTACCTTGGTTTAATATATGTACTAGTTTATATTTTTGGTGTAATATGCATTTAGAACTTCATGCACGTCAATTAACAATAAATAATGTAACTACAGGAGTGTTCTTTTGCGAAAAAGAAGCCAGTTTGCGAAAGAATTTTTATAAAAGGTTCATTTGACGTGCTGATTAGATAAAAAATTCGAAAATTAACGTCTTTTGTGAAGGGGCTCTAATAGCTTTAAAAAAGATTCCAGTATAAATGAAAGAAATGAATAAGCCGGGATTTATATTTGTATTTCCAGACAGTGTGAATGAAATTTTAATATTTTTCCTTCTCTTATAGTCAGATTTTAACGCCTAAATGTTAGAAATCAATATAGAACTTTAAAACGAGAATCAACAAAACCGCGGACAACTTAACCTCAAATAACGTACCTTGATTAACGAACAGTGTCATATAGGAAATGAATATGACGACACACCATCGCGATGGAAAAAGTTCCTGACAATTTATGTTCACCATCTTCAAAACGTGAGCGTATTTCAAGTTTCTAGTTATTTAAGCCAGATCATTTCACAATATCACCTAGCACTAAATGTTGCGACTGCGGAGAGTATCGGAGGGTGGAACTCTGTAGTTGCGGTCTTTTACGACCACAGAGATACAATAATCAGTGGTTGCGACAACGCATATTTTGTAGACTCTGAGTAGCGCAGCACGGACTGGCGTTAACGCCGACGTGCGAACTGATTGCGAATGCATGCATCGACTAAAGATTGTTTTATGCGTTGACTAAGATTGTGAGTAACTGAAGCCGTGCACTGTGTTTTACTTATACCAGTTATACCCTACTGTGTTACTTGTGGTGCCAGGTACGCTTTGTTAGCATCATGTTTTGCCGACAAGATTTGCAACATTGATGTAAGATTTTTGCCCCGAGTGCCGGTGCTCGTGTTTGTGCAATGCACGGATTTGGGAAAAGTCCGTGGTACAATGTAAATATGCATAACGACCCCCATAACCGAAGTCACGATCGAACTTCTGATCGTAGTGTTCTTCTGGTGTATTGCTGGGTGGGAGAGAGTTTAGTTTTGTACTAAATTGCTGTATAAGAAATACATTTTTTTATTTTTACGTCTTTATATAGGTAAATGCAATAAAAACCTTTATTAACCCATTCTGATATCAATTTTGTCGGCAAAACATGGTATGTTCTAAATGCGTCCAGCACTACAATTATAGTAACTCAACATGCGAGTCAAACACAGCACGTTAACCAGCATGTAGCAGTCCTACCTCGTTCTCATTGCCTGGCCTCAATATTGCATGAAAACAATCTCACGATGCCTCATTTTACTCCTTATTTTTCCCCGAATGGCGGAAGGTGCCTCAGCTATGCGCTTTTTGGTCCCTGAAATGCGGGAGTGTGGGAATAGTAACACGTGTCAAAAAATACACATTTTTTTTTTAACGATTTTTGGGATATGAGTAACCTTCCTCGATTTCGCTTTGATTTCCGTTTGTTCGTTTATTAATTATAAAAAAAAAAAAATAAGTTTGCTCGGTCGGTAAAGGTACGACTGCTACATGTCGTTAAGGATGAATTGGCTATACATTCTCAACCAAAAGTGAGTCTCGTTAGCGATATTGAATACTTTATGATAAGGTAAAAATCTGAAAAAAATCAACCACAACAAAGACGGTAAGAAAATTAAATTTGAATAATAATAAAGCCCATAAATGGTCAATAAATTGTTTAAACAAGATATTGTTGCTGAGCAGCAACGACGAATTGTAGAATTTATGAAACAGAAATTATTTTACTTTTGGCCGTTTCCTACTGATCTTTTTAAATGATTTGTTTTTACTACCGTCGTGACTGTGATACAAAATTATGTCAAGGGAATGTTGAGTGCTGATACCGTGTAAAACAATGTTGTATGAAATATAGGAATACTTGCTATTTATACCACCTTTTACATGCCGCTCACTTTATTTTATGATCTAGGAACACATCGATATTTTACGACTGAAAGAAGTATTGTCAAACATTAAAAACAAAAATATTCAGACAAACACTAATGTGATGCACTAAAGAAATATAAAACTATTGCGACACATGTTCCTCGCCTTTTCTGCAATTTTTTTTGGATGAGAATCTACTTTTAATGAGAAAAAAAATGTCCCATTTTTCATGTAGAACTTATTAATTGAATTTTCCTGTAATATTCTGAAAACTTCATTATGTTCTGTCATTCATATTTGTATCCTGATAAAAGAGATTATTAGACATTCGGATCAGGTGAACATATTTTGGGCCAAAACAACATCCCTGGAAGTTTCAGTGAAATCTGTGATCCATTGTCATATTATTGAAGGCATGACATTTCTTTACACAGGTTCTGTTGTCCAGTGTACTATAGCTGAAATCTACCCAATTTTTGACGCAGAATCCTATTCATCATTTTTGGCACCAAAATGACTGTTATCGGCAGGAGTTTTGTGTGCAATATTGCTGTGTACACACATTGAAGTTTCTCTGTGCAAACGTGCTATGTGCTATTGCTAAAATTGTTGTATGCAAACAGCCATGACAACATGCCATGTATGAATGGTGTACGAAAGTGCTGTGGGCTAATGGACTGTGTCCAAATGATGTCCACTCGAAAGTAGTCGTTTCACAATTTAAACAAATATCTTCTCTAACTAGCATCGATATTTTACAACTAATAACGAAATAGATATGCGAGTATTAATAAGCGTAGAGTTATAGAAAGGCAATTTACATTGATAGGTATTAATATTTTATTACTATAATTACATATACTTTATATTACATCTATACTCATCATGTAAATATGTGGTTAGTCATGATAACGAGCTATAGTAAATTTTTTCATAACTAAAACCTACGAGGTAATCCTTCTATGTCTCATATAATATATTTAACACAATGCAAATCGATATTTGATAAATATATTTATAATTTATAAACATTCACCTCTGGCGGTTAGGATGTGCCGTACGCAATTTTGATGAAAATTTCATTTCATAAAACATTAATATTGAAACTAAAAAATTAAGCTCAAACACATAATTGAAACCATTTTACTTGTAATATTTAATTTATATCACGATTGTGAAAGTTTTACACCTTCGATTGATAAGTAATAATCATGGTAATAATTTATTATTATTATCATTATTATTAATATTTAAGACGAAGTCAAGTAAGTACTACATTAGATGTATGTTGCGAATGATAGAATGTTGTGAATTTAAATAATCAACACATATTATACAACTGCAATACAAATTCCTAAAAACTAATTAATTTTTTTCATGCCTTCAAGTTCAAACTTGAAAAGTAATATTATTTACGAATTCTACTTTTTTCGATTTTTTGTACGACTCAATCGTATCTCAAAAAATTTGACACATTAAAGCTGACGAATGAAAAACGTGAAGATACTCTAATTCTCAAGTTTCAAGTGAATTTTTTTGAAAACTGCTCTCTCTTCGTTTCATGGAACACATTGCGTTTAAACAACACTTGGTACGTAGATACTTGAATTCTTGAAAAATTGGACTTACAATTCACTAAGCCAGCAAGATCACAATTAGGTAACATATCTCCATGTAAAACTTAGATAATATAGATAGAAAACACAGAATTATTGTAAACTAATTATTTTCCTCGGATAGTATTTCAGCAGATATCTGATTGCGTTTGCATGAATTTGATGATGAATTTTTTATTTCGGGAGAATTCTTCGCCAAGCAGAATGTCCAGTGACATATTAGGATTCAGTGAGGAAACAAATGTCTTAGAGTTGAACGATGGAGCTATTTTTGAATAACAGTGATCTAAATCACAGCTATTTCTCAATTCACTAAAAATTTTTGTGGCACTTCACTTGGATTTTCCAAGTTCTCGCTAGAATCTCTTTGCCATGATTAGAATCTTGATTTTTTTTGTTTCAATAATAGTAGGTACTGATATCTGACAAAGCTGAGTGAGAAAGATTCGAGAAAGATTCGAGAAAGAGTAGAAGACTTGGACGTAAATACAATATTCGACCTTGTTTAGTTTCTTCAAACTAACTGCAAATATCAGAGGTACATGGATTAAGAACAAAAAAATGTGACTAAGGTTGGGGTAAAAAATTTGAAATATTTTCAAACATCATTAATCAAAAGTAACCCATGAAGCATGTTGAGTATCATTATACTGCTTAACATAACTATGAACTCGAGGTTCTCCATTACTGATGTGATGCCAAGAAATTTTGTAATCGTTCGATAACCTTCTATTATTTAGTAAATATGAACACACATCTTAGAGTGACATTAATTAAAAAAAAAACTCATGTTTATATTGGTATGCTTTGGTTTCGAAAGTATACTATCAATTTGTTGTAAAATTTGCACAACAATTGCCTCTAATATTCAATTTCCCTTATACTTAAATATAAATTGATCATTTTAATACGGCTACTTCTAATCAATTCGAACAACCACTAAATTAAAATAGGTTTTTTTTTTTGTAAGTGGAGTCAAAATTAAAGCAGAAACGTTCTTTTACTGATACGAGGTAGATTCAACATCCAATAAAATTCAACAAAACATCGTAAGTTGTTTGACTGTTAATGTTATATGAAACTATTATATCCACGTAACAGATTTGTGGGCAAACTATGATAGTCACACAAAATTATAAACAAATTTGTAACTAAAATTCTTGCATCTTCTTTCTTTATATAATGACATTAGAAGTATAACACAGAAAAAATATATTACGTTAGAAAAATGCACAATTATAATTTTTTTTGTGAACAAAATTGGTCGGAAATGCCAAAAAATACAAAATGACGCAATTAGATATCAATTTCATAACTAAGGATTAAAAAGTCAATTTATAAGTAACATTTGGAACGATTACTTTACATATCATCACATATGTTAGGGGAGTGTACAATAAAGACCTGATATAAAGCATTAATCGCCTGGTAGAAATCGCCTCGCGCATTACAAATCGTTAAACTTTGTCCAGTATTTTTTCCTTTTTAATTGAGTTGAAAATAGAGCGAAGTAAGTACACGAATACTTGTAACGTTGTTATTCATTACTCGGATATCATCGACTGGTTGCCACAAATGTATATGTCAATTATCAAATTACACTTTATTATACTATCAATCAATATTTACGTAACAATCTATACATCAATTTCAATTTTAAAGATTTATAAAATTTCACAATTTTCTGGAATAAATAGTGAACGATTGTTACAAATGGGACTCTATATAAAGTAATAATAATAACAATAAGAATAGCATTAAATTTATGAAATAAATAATGAATCCCCATTACACAGTACACTGCAAACTAAGCCGGTGAATGTAACTCAAGAGTCTTCAATTGTTTCAATATTTGCTCCGAAATTAATTTTGTTGCTTCGCTGGCATTTGGAATAAGAAACCTATCCATATCTGAGATAAGTAACGTATCATTTTGTGTGCTGCCATATTTAAATGTGATCAAGTCGGGATGTCGTTTTCTCGAAGTTATCTTAACAATACTTGATAATGGCCGTTTAACAATCACATGTGCCGCACCTTTTCTTCCTGAAATCTCTCTGAGAACAATGAGATGGGTGTCCATAACCAGAAGTTGACTGTAAAATAATCATAGATTAATGAGTTTCAGGTTCTTGAGAAACTTAAAGCAGCAGAATATATTATATAAGTCATTTCACGTCATATTTTAGTGGCTAGACATCACCGTTAGGTTTCTAATTTTGACAAAACTTCAAGAAAATATTTGTGTAGTACGTGTCGCACATGATCTCTCGAATCCAATGCTATTCTAACCATCAGCAAAGGTGTGTGGACTAAACATGTCAACCATATACTGACTGGGTATCTCAGCCGTTCCTGATCAATACGCAATATCCTTTGCTGTGTTCGGTACTGTGGCTACACAGTCAGAAATCAACATAGATTCGATTGACTCTATCCCAGTAGTTTCCTGGCTTAATTTTCTTGCCGATCCTCTTTAACTCACTCCCAATTCTATCCTGGAAACTGTAGGATGCAGCGATCGACTTGTTTGAATTAACTGATAAATCTGTTTAAGCGACCTAGTAGCTTCAAGCTTGAACCGCTGTTTTATACATTTCATCCACTCACCTCAACCAGTCCATCCACTAATCAGTGTGACGCAAAATGACTCGTATATATGATTAACGTAACGCTTCATCCAAAGCAAATATACTAGAATAACGAAATAAGGGATTTCTATCAGTTAAATTCTACGCAAACAAAACGCAAAATTTTGTATAACATTTACCCGCAAATAGAAAAAGGGAAGAGTGTTTTGAATATAATAAAGTATTGTTTTACCTTTCGTATACATAGCCGTTAACTTTTACTTCTTGACATTTGAAGGAATGCAATAATTTGGGGTCTTTCAACCATTGCTGGATTGACACCACTTCAACAGGCTCTTCGCTCTCATGGTTTGTCATCGTCATATCTAAAAAAAAATGCATTTCTTCGTAACACAAAAAAGTACACTTCATTAATGAATGTTATTCATTTACAATTCAGGAGTGGCTGACTTAAATAAATGATTGAAAAATATGGTACTTTTAATTTTGACTAACCTAGATCGTGATCTTCATCGATGCTAAATACAGGAGCATTACTTCGCAATCTTCTTGTATAATCTGCATCTTTATTGTGAATATCTGTATTGCCATTGGCGCTTGCAGATGGATTTACAATATAGTCAAAGAGTCTTCCTTTCACTTCCTGACTCTTTAGCTTCATTGCCAATCCAATTTTTCCAAAAATATCGGAGTTGTTGTTTCTTACTTTAGCTGGACTTGACTCATTCGAATTTGCTTCGGATAAATTAGCATTGCATACTAAACAGTGTTGCGAATTGTGATCCACTAGATTCGTGACGACTTCATCCCCAAAATATTCATGAATTGCTAGAATGAGAGAAATTTTTTGAAATTTCTTAGCTTTCCTAGTTTGTAGAGGAACTCGAGGTGATAGGTCAGAATAAGTAAACCCACGTTTACGTTTCAACCATTGTTGAGGGCTCTCATTACAAAATAAATGAAAAATGGCCAGAGTGAATCCTAAAAAATTAGATACATGATGAGATTCGTGTTACCTTCTTACATGATACTAGGATAAATAAAGACAATGATTAGATGTCACTAAATTCCTGTTCATCTGAATCATTTTGATTCAGTCATTCATCTTCTGATGATGGCCCTCAACAGGCACTGAACCTTGCTTATCCAATCTTCGATTAACTGAGGTTCCGCATTATTTGAGATGCCCATCTCATCCGAGCACTCTGCATTGACCGAGGTATATCTTTGGATAATACGGATAACCTCGGATAAAACGGAACAATATGATATGCCTATGTAGGAAATACTCTTGTATCGCTATTTGGTTTGAACAAAGGGGAGCACTTTGTAATGACTTGAATTGTGTATGTTGTCCACATTGTCCCAGATTTTACTAATCCGAGGTAAGCCCTCCCCATATTAACTCTGATAAACGAGGTTTTTCTGTCACGGTGACCACTTTATTTTTGAAAAAAATTTCCTGTCTTTTCCTTAACTTCCCTTGACCATATCAATTTCCTCTGTCCACAGTTCTTATCGTCTTCATTTCTGCTACGAATTCCCAATTAAAAAATACCCCCAATTCTTCATTTCATTTCAATTTAAATTTATTGGGAAATTCAACAACGCTAACATAAATTACATGAAAACACATCTAAATATATATATTAGGGTGGTTCTTATTTAAGGCTCGGGCAAATTTTCTATCAGACACCCCCAAATCGGCTCGAAATAATATAAAAACAATTATCTAATTTTTTCAGATTTTTATCTTAACTTTCACCTCTCCCACCAAGCGAATGGGTTTCCTCGTTTACAATATCCGTGTTTTGGCCACATTCTCAGTATATATTTTAATGTGAGAGTAATCATTCTCAAAAAATTCTACAACTGCGAGATTTTAGTGGGCATTGGTGGTACTGTCTCATGAAAAATTCAAATCATCATACCAGGAAATCCAGAATACTTGTCACACCCTTGCCAATTCACCTAGATTACCGACTATAGTGCTGTGAATTTCTTTTTTTTTCAGCAGTAGCACTTAATGCTTAAGATTTCGCAGTAATATATTTTTTCGAATATTTTGCCTCTTACAATAAAATGTATACTGAGAATAAAGCCCAAACATCTGTAATTTAAACGAGGAAATCCGCCCCGCTACAGGCAAGGATTAGAGTTGGCATGAAACTGTGAACAAATTAGGAAATAGTGGTTGAATTTTTTGGAATCAATTTGGGGGTATCTGATAAAAAATTCGTCCGAGCTCTAAATAAGGACCACCTTAATACACACGTATATGATCTATACGTATTATGAGCGCTGTTCGGTACTCTCTGTAATGCTGAAAAGTTTCATTTCTGTTTTGTTTGGTTGCCCAAATTTTTTTTTTTTCAATAATAATATAAGAATTTTTAAATTTTCTTCCCAGCCTTTATCAGATGTTTGGTCAGCGCTTTTTGCCCGATTTTTATGATTTCCCGACCAGTCCCCTCCCACCCCTCACATTTCCCGATTTTCCCTGACCGTGGTCATCATGTACTGTACTCATTCTGACAAATCACCACGAGTGATGGGTATATATACTTATACACTACATCACTATAGCAATAGTGATATACTTCTATAGTGATAGAAATGTTCATCACGTCAAAGCCTATACAGAATGTTCCAGGTATGCCCAATCATCATTTTAAATTCAATACTGCAGTGAAATCAACAACTAATGAATAAACAAACCTTGATACCCTAATGACACCATACTAACATACTGTGTATGCTTCTGCAAAAAAGATGCAACAACCATGTGAGTGTAACGGTCTTCTTCTTGACGTCCGCTTCCTAGAAAGCAGAGGTGTTCACCACCGGCTTGTGAACCGACAGCCAGGGCTTGTCTTTGCGCCTGAAGTAATCCTTGAACAGCTGTTGCAAATGATGCTGGTTCTTGGAGCATCTGCGATGAATAGTGCTTTTAGATTCATTAACCAGGTGGCTAAATCAAGGCACTACATCAATTTGGTCCCTTACTAATATGATCGTTTCAAAGCAATTGCTTCAAATTACTTCAACATTCTGTAATAATCGTCAGTATAGGCATCTTTAGGTTTGAATCGTGCTATTAATCTCGCTCTTTAGATTTCCAAATCAAAAAATCTTATCATCAAAGAATACAAACAAATATTTCGAGTAAGGGCCCAATTCAACTATTCATTTTTTCTATATATTCTTGGATAGCAAAAATGTGAAATTTAGATTGATCAAGATTGATCGAAAGCTCAAATTACCACATTACTGAGTTCTGATGAAAAAAAATATATATAAGCCAACAGAATACTTATAACATTGAGGGGTAATACTATCTTGTGTACTTGATATTAAGGGCTATTTTCTTGCATTTATTTAAGCAAACTGAATTAATATTCTTTAATCCTGTTTTTCATACATATTAATATAAGTTTTGCAGTACAAAAATTTTTTTTAAAATTATTTTGAAACAAAATAGCAGTGGACTAGCTGATGAAAGAAAATTTCTTTTTTCCCACGGGAGACCACCTGCAGGGCGAAATTTTCTGTCAATTTGAAGGAAACTTTTCCTTCAAATTGACGGCATTTTTGTAAAAATTAATATGTTTCTTAAAATCTTTTTCATTTTTTGTTCTAGATTGAAAATTGCAAATGCACCGCCATTTTGTGTTAAGACGAATGAAGAAATTTTTTTTATTTTACTTTACTACTCATATCGATATGTATGAAAAATTGGTTTAAAAAATGTTCATTAATTTATTAAAAATAAATTGGAGAAAACGACCCTTTGCTTTCGTATACAAAAGGTAGTATTACCCCTTAAGCTAACTTGTAACTAAAAATCACAAATCAGTTTTAGATAAGAAATTTTGAGTTTTCGTTCAAGCTTGATTGGTTAAAACTTCACATACATTGACAGAGATGATACTAAAAAAAAGTGGAATTGGAAGATTCCGGATTTCGAATATACTTTTAATCAGAAATATGAGTATATTTCGTACAATTGAGACATGAACATAGTGTTTTTGTTTTTATCACGGTCATCTAGATAGTTCTCGAAACTCAAATTACGATGGAAATTATGCGACAAACGTGCAGGAAATTTCAATAGTGGCTAGCAAGATAACTATCTGTTCAAATCAAAAGCAAACTGAAACTAGCAACTGAACTTAGTAGCCAAGCGTATAATAAGATAATGTGGTAAAGTTTTATATTTATCCTCCTATAAAAATATTACTTTTCATTAATATTTGAAAAAATTCTGATCAACACCCCACTGAAAATGTTGATATGTCAAATCATATAATGTTTTGAAAGAATAGGTAATTTGTTACATGATTTATTTTGTAAATTTGATGAAATACTTGAGAAATCACATGATAAGTTACGAAAACACGAATCGGGTTAGATTAAAAATCATATATAATCAACTATATCGTGAACTATATGAATTTTGATGTAGTATATCTAATGATTCGGGCTTTCGTAATTTATTATGTGAATGCTTATATATTTTATCCAATTTACAAGATAAATCTTGTCCTGAATTACACGCCGAATTCTTTCAAAACATTTTGTGATTTGACACATGAACATTTTTAGTAGGGCAAGTTTCACCACCTTATTTCAATCAACGATAGCAGGTTTAGCTGCGAGATCTAGCCGCTAGTTTCAGATTGATATGTGCTGGAAGAAATTTTCAATTTTTTAGAGTAAAATAAACGTACCAAGTTGCAGTCCAAATGAAACGCCGTGGGTAAATGTCCAGCATTATATTGCTCAGCAGGTCTACAATCGACTAAGAAAAACCGGACGGATTCGACTGGACCATTAGGTGCAGATGGCACTTCGACAGTATTTTCGACGAGTTCTTGGGCAGACACAGGTAAGCACAACGCATGAGATATCAACTTCTCATCGCCACCCTCCCCGAACATGATGGAATACAGATCCTGTTTGAAAGAAGATGGAGTCTTCATAGCGTAGTATTGGGCCAACGAACAGAAGTCTGTAACATCTTCAGCTTCTAAGGCACAAGGCATTGCTGCTAAAGTGTTTATTATACTCTGTTTCTCCTCATCCTTCATGCTTAAAATTTGTTCCCTGAACATAGACGTCATTAATTCATACAGTGTCTCTACAGAAATATAGTTAATTAAAGCGAATTATGTTGTAACAAATTACTTCGCAGTATGAAATAGAAATCTACGAATTCTTACCTAGCATTAACAACCATGATAAGTGATAAGAACATCATAAAAAAGGGATCCGCTTGCATAAAGTATAAATCCCACATTGTGCAGACAGCCGGGAGCGAACAAACTCCAGAAAATAACGTATTTATCCATCCTTTTGTATATTCTTCTGGTGACACCCTTTTTGTATCTAAGAATGAACATAATTCTGGCTCATGATACAGCAGCAGCAATCGCAACACAGAACTATGGATAACACCTCTGAAACGGATATTTAGTAACATGTAGAAAAAATAAAATATAAGTAGATAATTGTGAAAATTTATAATATATATGGGCCGATTCACCAAGTCTTGGCGAGTTTCTGGTGGTGGAGATTTCGATCTGGATGCAATTTAGATATGTCATAGTGTACATGAGGACGAAAATCCATTAATTTTAAGGCCCCTAGGCCTTACCATTTACGAGAAACACGTTGATCAATTTTATCACGTTTTGAAATTGGACTTTAGTATCGAATTTTCAGGACTTCTTGTCTCTGAAAGAGAAACATGATTTCATGTGTTTTATGAGTAAAAGTTTACTTTTTCCGAATATGAAATTCATTTTGAGATCGACCCTCAGAAACTGCCAATCCACGCGTTTTTTAATATTTTCTATCTGTACTTGGGTATAATAATATACTGTGTTACAAATGCAATAAGTAAGCGATTTCCGATTAATAAGAAGATTATGACATGAGCCACAAAGGCAAGTGCTGCAACTGCACGAGTACTAGTGTGAATTCAGCATGACCCAAGGCAGGCACTGTAATCACACAAATTAGATTACGCCAATCTGCACATGTGGTACGTGACACGCTACTTTGCTAATACCTGTGAAGAAAAGTTTGATTTAAGAAGTAATGAAGATACTACTGCCAGCACGTAGAATTAGGATTAGGTGACTTATACCAAATGACACAATACATAAATTGAGTAGCACAAAACTGTGAATGTGCCAAAGATAGCCTTAGTGTAGAAAATTGAGTATTTTAGTTGTGCACATGCACCAAAATCGTTTTACCGTGGTGTTCGGAAATCGGGCACCTAAGGCACGCTCTACAGGTTTAAAAAATTGAACTCCCCAAACAGGTGTTGAAAAAATAAATTGTTTTTATTCTTTTGGATAAAAAAGTAAACATTGTGGCATGTATCCCAAAATTTTTAGAGTGGGATGAAAGTGGAATAATTATTAAATTGATATAAATATTCCAGGGATCTTGAATTTTCTAAACATATCCAACATATAAAAGCATTAATTGTCAGATGATTTATTTGATGAACAAGTAGACACTTTGGAGTTCATGTTGGAAAAATTTTAAAGGGGGTCATAAAGCGAATTTAAAAACGCTGGCTGAAAGTTGGTGGATCGGCACATATGGTTAACTAGATAATAATTTTGTCAATCAAATAACATACTACACTGGTGAAAACAAAAGTAACTTAATGCATGAAGTTATATGCAAAAATGATGCCACCTTATGTTTTGTATGCAATGCGGATGGCTTCGTTACCTTGGTATGTAAACATCCCTGATCGCTTCAAACAAGTTGTAGGTTGCAGATCGAGGTAATTTGAGAGCAATCAAAGGACCCAACAATTCCAGCCAGCCGTTTCCTCGTTCATATTGTTTTCCTCTACTTTTACAGTAGAACGTCAGTATTGACTCTAGGTCTGACACAACAGAAACTTTGTCCTCATCATCGTTGCCAAGTTTAGCTGTAATGCAAATAATAGATCATTTACGCCTTACTTATTTTCACCGGGATAAATTGTGCGCCCATAGTGCACTTTGAACGATTTATCTGAGATGACTCACAAACTTGCAATTACACTTCAAAGGGTTTGGGCGACGCACCTTGCACACCCATATTGAAATAAATAGTGTGACGATAAAAAGTGTGGAATACTAATAACTATTCTCAAAGCTAGACGATAATACATGGGAAAGATAATATTTCAAATGAAGCGTACACCCATAATTTTAAGTCAGTAAAGCCAAAATAAGAGACATAAACCACCGTTCTATGTGTTATTAATTATAGGCGAGTGAGAGAAGCATATTATATTTACTTTTGTAGAACCATGACACAACTATTTAAATGCAGTTGCTCTTAGTTGTTTACCCTAAAGTTTAGCATTCCATTACTCTGGTAAAGTTCATGGGATGAATTTTTCCATAATCCTTGCAAGCTTGTGCAAGAATGTGCTTGTTTTGCTGTTTATATCGCTGTAGATTTAATATTGTGACTGTGCAGAGGAAATGTTAGCTAACTTGGTTGGTAAAGGTACAGTGGTAGGGAGATTTGCCCCCCCCCCCCCCCCCCCCCCCCCTATCGCAGAGATAGTGAGAATACTCGACATATATTCTTTTAAATTGGCTCAATTTTATCTTGGCCTCGTCGCAAGTTTCGCTGTAATGATTTTGGACTGACAAGGTGATCATAAGTGTTCTTAGGGTCACGGAATCCGAATATGATGTAACGTATTGTTGCCTTAATGAATAGAAAATCGCCAGCCAAGCTGTATGTTACACTCCTCTAGTGCAACTGGAAAACTTTCTGACACTAACAATATTCCATAATATTTCTAGGATTTCGATACACGGTGAGCTTTTTCTGTCTTGTTAATTTATTGAACTTCGTGTAAATAGCATGACGCTGTACAGTTTTGTGCCTATAATTCCACGTGAGCATTACTTTTTCCCAAGAACTTATAACATTGTCCTGACCGCATTTTGCTGCTGTATGTTAGTCATTGTTAGTGAATCTGATTGATAACTCAAACCACTGCTTTCGACGTTGTTATTTAACTTGAGCAATCAATAACTCACCAACTAGCTGTTGACAATCTTCCCTGAGAATATTTTGTTCAAGAAGATCGAAAACTTCATTGAAATGAATAAGTTGATTTCCTCGATCCGTGACATCTAAACAAGCTTGCCAGACGTCGGGTCGAAGATTTGCAGGAACTGGTTGACCCTTGCATATGGCATAAATATCACTGGCGGATGGTGCTTCGGTGTCAAGAAGCGCTGCTTCAAGCTCCAAAACCCTATTGTAAATGTTTAAATGTGAGACTAGGTGCCGCATAAATTATGCAGTATAAGTACTTATAAACAATATGTTAAATAACTAAATTAATTGTTCATAGAAAATAGTCAATCTATATTGCAGATTTGAGTACTAGCATTGTTCAATAAATGGCGAAAGGTTTTGTACCTGGTAAAATAATTGTTTTCAAGTCAATCAGTCAATTACTTTCCAGTGCCATTCGAGACTAACCCAAAAGGAATGCGCTAAGATGCGGTAAGCTTTGAAAATAAGCGAATTTATAATTTAGAGCAAGATGCCAAGTGGCAATGATCAAGAGAACATTCTATCGTTTCTCAATATACATTCTGAGAGAAATGCATGCACAAGTTTGAATGTGGTGCTAATTTGAAACCATTATTAATACATTGGTTTTAAGAACGTGTTTGCAATGTGTTGCAACGTTTGTACATTTCAGTAATTATTTAATGGAATTGAACCAATCTGCAAGGTTTGCAGACTTGACTAAGTGGCTTCTATTACTTACACTATGCTAATGATAAACATTTGTACGCAAATGAGCTGTCATATAAAAATGTGTACTGTAAACATATTATCTAGCAAGAAAAAAATATGTATGTACCATCTTGTATCCTTGGGTTAGACAGGTAGTATTAGAACATCACAGGTACCTTTACGGTGCTGTGAATTCTTTGCAAAACAGTATTTCTATTCAAGTGCGAAATCGGCCACATTAACAAGTACGAAACAGACATATACATACATTTAGACAGTTGTTTCAGGCTATGTAAATATTGTGTGCAATGTTTCAATTTTGATGGTGGGATCTCGTTGGAACTCATATATGGCATAAATAGTTTCACCGTCCATATCAGCGTTACACAATGTCAGTATGAAATATAACCACATATACGTCTAAATAAGATTAACTAATTTCTTACCAAGTGTTTTCGTCGTCTTCTAATACCATGTCGGCAGCGTCACAAGTCTCAAATAATGAAAAAATGTATAAAATTGCCGATATTTCAATACGTGAGCTACGTTGTAGAGCATGAAAAACGAATTTCGACCGACAAAATTTGTCTACAAATATACTAATTTCCTTATCGGTTGGTGGATTTTTTTATCTTGCTTTTGTTGCCTCGATTCGTTCCCTTTAATTCCTTCTGATTACGTATAGCCTGATTGTGAGCCCTGCATTACACGCAGATGGAACCTACGTGAACCACGTCAAAGCTGGATTTCTCCATAGGGATATTATACATTGGATGCGTTCCGAAATTAGCTGGCAGCGCTGAGGTCTCCGTGGAACAGAGGCAGACCTACTGACGACCTGCGGGGCAAAAAAGAGATAAAAGATTGTTGACGCACTGCGAGCCAATATCGGAACGCACCCATCGAACAGGGAAGACAGAGGCATCAGTATTACCAGCTCGATAATTTTGTCGCTAGAGCTGGACATTTTCAATGGTGTATGGAGATTTTTTTGTATCTTTGTGCTGTCAACAATCTCTTTTCTGTTTTGCGCTACCGAGTTCCTGAGTAACTCTGCCTCTCTTCTACGCTTAGAGCATATACAGTATGGAGGAAGCCTTGTATACCCTTTCGTGTAAGTGGAAAACGGCACAGAGAGGGGAATATTAAGACGAGTACCTTTCTCTGTCTCGCACGCTCGCGATTGGTTGACTGACGTCAGCGCCCCGAACACTCACGCTCGCTGCACAGGGCCCCGGCGCCCTGGGTTTGTTGAACATACCTTGTAAGCTTATAAACACTGCTTATAGCAGACTTCAATACTTAAGGTGCCGCTGAAGTGACTTGAAAATATCAAATCGTGACGTCATAAATACGTGCAGCGCCTCTGAACGTTGAACGGTGAACTAAGGCCGCTGATTTCATTGGCTTGTTCTGTTAGATCCAACCAATGATGTCAGTTACAGATCGGAACATACTTCTTGTGGACCATAAACGGGCTGCTGTCACATGAAAAACGCGTATACGAATCGAGCCATGTTTACAAAGAAATAACTGATAGTATAAATTTTCCCGGATAACGTGTGTGCTTTTGTACGTGTGAATCTTCCTGGCAAGGGTGAAAGAAATTGTGGAACAGTGCAATCAGTGAATATTCAACATGCGGTAGCTCCGATCGGCCATGTTTGTTGTCGCGTGATTTTATTCACTTCATCATTCTTTATTATAAACATTATCAGCGATTTGCCTGAGCAGTGACTGAGATTCACACGTACACTATTATTCAAGCTACGATTTAAAATATTTTCGAGTAAGATTCATACTCTCGTTATCGCAGGATTCGTATAGGCGTTTTCACCCAATTTCCCCGCTTCTGACGTCACGAAATATATATATGACATGCCAGGTCAGCGGGGCCTTAAGGCTCAGTCACTGCTCAGGCAAATCGCTGATAATGTTTATAATAAAGAATGATGAAGTGAATAAAATCACGCGACAACAAACATGGCCGATCGGAACTACCGCATGTTGAATATTCACTGATTGCACTGTTCCACAATTTCTTTCACCCTCGCCAGGGAGATTTACACGTACAAAAGCACACACGTTATCCGGGAAAACTTATACTATCAGTTATTTTTTTGTAAACATGGCTCGATTCGTATACGCGTTTTTCATGTGACAGCAGCCCGTTTATGGTCCACAAGAAGTATGTTCCGATCTGTAACTGACATCATTGGTTGGATCTAACAGAACAAGCTAATGAAATCAGCGGCCTTAGTTCACCGTTCAACGTTCAGAGGCGCTGCACGTATTTATGACGTCACGATTTGATATTTTCAAGTCACTTCAGCGGCACCTTAATGAATGAAATCATGACAGGGAAATGTTTCTACGTGCGAACTTGAGCAAGATGTTATAAAAGGTTTTATTAGTTTTCATCGGTAAGTTTCACGTTACTCATTTTTTAGGTTATGATAGGGTTTGTATCAACAATTTTGTGTCACTCAATCATATATTTCTCAACAGTTTACCGACTTGTTTCAATCGCCTGACCCCCTAGTGCATTTGCATGTTAGGACATGTTCTTTGTATTACAATATCGCTGCAGTGCTTGGGGCACTCAATTACGATAGGTACGCTCTTGGTGTAGAAAGAGAGAAATACTCGTCTTACTATGTCCCTCTCTTTCGCCGGTTTTCCGTCGCCACGCTTCCTCCATACTGTATATGCTCTAAGGTTCTACGGAGTTTTGAGCGCTACTCACTGCGGTTTCGGAACGCACTTTTTCTACAGCAGTTGCTTCTGCTGTGTGCAGCAAAACCAATTGCTGTAAGTAGAAAGTAGGTTTGGAAGCTGCTGAAAGCTAATATCGGAACTAAGTCCGTGATCGGAACTTTAGAGCATACAGTACCACATGGAAGGAGCCAGTCTTATACTGTCCCATAATCGGTGAGCGTAGAAAGGATAGATTAGGGTGCGTTCCGAAATTAGCTGGTAATGGTAAAAACTCCCTAGGACAGAGGCAGAGCTAGTCACAAACTCGGCAGCGCAAAAGAGATAAAAGAACGTTGACAGCAGTGGGAGCTGATTTCGGAATGCAATCATAGTAGCAGCATGAGAACCTGTTTTTTTAAAACAGAAAGTGACAAACCAAATGGTTCGAGCATGAGTTTTCAGAAGTAGGTGATATTAGAAATCCAAAATCCCGAAATTCGATCCAAATACCAAATTCGTAAAGCAAGTTTTCTTTTGAACGAGAATTATCCTTTTTTGTTACAATTGAGATGAATTCTTGAGTACAAATATATTATTATATATTATATTGAAATGTATACATACATGGTATACGATAATAATTATATACATAATCATAATATACTACAATCAAGACAACTTACACTCTTCAAAATGTCATACGAAATTTTAAATAAGTGCCTATCATCGACGCGGGCACTAAACTCAGTACGCTACGTTCCTGGTTTATAAAGAGAGAGGTCCTCATGTTACCCATGTTACTGTTTCCGTCTCTGTCTTCCCGCTTTACGGCCAGAAGGCTCCCTCCATATACATACATACTATATGCTCTAAGATCGGAAGACATCTCTGATTTGCAGCAAGATGCTGAAGAAAGCACTAGAATCATCGACCAATCAGAGCATTTTTATTGCTGCATCCAGCTGCTTGCTGCACGTGAAAAAGCAGCTTAAGCCTCTTGGAGACTCAGGGCGACACCAGGCGACGCCCTGTGGCGACGCTGAACCGTCCGTGTGAATTGTGAATTACACCTGATTCTTTTAATATTCGGATTGGTTTTAACCTTAAAATTGTTATTCGGTTTAGGCGAGTGAAAGAGATTTATCGCGTAGTATTTCCAGAGAATGACAACAGCCAGCGGAGCGGCCAGCATTTCGGGCTCGTCGTTGCCGAAATGGCAACTTGCGTTGGCCGTCGGTGCACCGGTCGCTCTCGGCCTTGGCTATATGTACTATAAGAACAGTTTGAAGCCGGTCCCGAGACGTCGAGGAGGGTCAAAAGGTGGAGCCGGCAAGGAAAACGGCACCTCAAAAGACGTGGAACAATCGATTGACAGTGACAATCTCTCTCCAACAGTTTCGGATTGCGAGACGAAAAATGAGGTTAGAATCTCCGTTTGCACGTACCGCAGAAATGGATTTATTGGCTCACGCATATTTCTATTCATCCGACGATTCTAAAACAACAAAATTCTCGTACATATTTCACCGTTTGTTCTGTGTGTATGTTCTTGTGCAGAGCTTGCAGACAGGCGAGAAACCAGGTGTAGGAGACCCCGTGTTCTAGAATATTGTTACTCACCTTCGATTAATGTGGAAATGTTGTGCTATGCTGTGCACTACAGACTTAACTACACATTACATTCTGAACATGACACATTACATTCCGAATTTTTTATCCAGATTAGAATAAATTCGGCCTTTGTCGTACTATTGTGAAGTTTTTATGAATTGCCGGTTCATATTGCTATCTGAAACTGCAACTCAAACATGAGGTATAAGACACGGCTCTGATGGGCTACAGGATCATGTTGCATAATATGTATGTGACTTCCATGCGGTCATTTTTACCAATTACTCTTCAAATACTTGTTTTAAGTGATCGGTTTCAGTTTACTTTGTAAAACAAATAAACACAGTCAATGGTAAAACTCAAAGCTGATATCTAGCCCGCAATCTAAAATATTTTAGTCACAGTTTACTTCATTCAGGCTTTCTAATTTGATAAACTGGAAAAATTACAGTTGACACTGCTAACTTTAGTTTCTTAAATAACGATGATGACAATAATTACTATCTGCCCTGCCATACATGAATGAATGTACCCCATAAGTGAAAAGATTGTACAGAATGTCAGAGGAATGGGTCAGTAATTATTGTTATGCAGCTGTCTTAACCTTAGAACTCCCAACATAGTCTTCAACAACTGTAAAGCCCAATTACGGATTGTTCGTGCCAGTCGCTTATTTGACTATGTTAAAGTATACGTAGTAAAACCCAGGGAATTTCTTACAGCAGGGCAATGTCAGGGAATTTCGAAAATGAAATTGGAATTTTGAGTCTGCCAAAGAACTAAACTCGTTTTTGTACAAAGTATTATTGATCTTAAGAAAAAAAATGGAATAATGCTGTTTTCAGGATAGAATAGCTGGAAAAGTCAGGGAATTTAGAGTTACAAAAAAGATACAAACTCTGCTTAGGTAGATGATAAAATTTTTAGCTATGCTGAGAATAACTTTTCAATAATTTTTGCAAAATCGGCATACATGTAGATATTTTATAGCATTGACACAAATGGTCTAATGCTGGGGTTCTAGGGTTGACACATCTGTTTGCAACGGTCTTAAGATGTTCAATAGATTCAACCACATTCGTACAAGAGATAAGGAAAACTGCAGAGAACCTTATCTGATTGTAGCGAAACCAAGTTCAAACCTCAGTAAACTGATTTTGTGTCTGAACGACATGACCCATCTTACAATTTTTACAAACTACAAACTGAAATCCTTTCTTCTGCAGTCTTGCTGGTTAGACAGTATTCTGAAAGGGAAAAAAATTTGACTCTTATCTTTTCAAAGTTTTTCTGACCTGGAATATTTGAGATTTCCACTTGTACATACTTGTTGAACAAGGTCATTAAGTTGTTACACCTACTTTCAAAATGTTAATTTTTTTTACCTGAAACTTGATTGCTCGTCAATTACTATAGTCTTGCTTTATTCGCGATTTTTTTTCCTCAACCCCTTCTGCTAACATTTTTGGTACTGCTGGCTATCAAAAAAGTTAGTAGCGCCACAGTGATGAAATGGAGAACGGGTGCAGATAGAAAAGAAGATGTTACCATATTATTTTGCCTTTTATTTTCTCAAGTAACCGATGACCCTAATTTTTTGTTCATCCTCTTACCTTTAAAATCCATCTCCTTGGCAGGAAAAGAGATGACCAGCCAAAAGTTGACTATTATCATATGAAAACCTGCACTGTATTTTGATCCTCTAAATTCACGCAAGTTTGGAATCAGAGACAAGAATCGACGGAAATTGGTAATTTTTTTTTACACCGCGATTTGTGTTTCCGAATTACAAGTTTGATTTTTTTGCTCATCTTTTTACTGGGAAAACTCACCCCTTGCCTTTGAGCAAAAAAATCAAGTCCCATTCGTTTTTCGAAAATAACCGATTTGCGTCGATTCTTACTTCACTAATTGAAAGCTAGTAGCACCACCAGCTTCGGCTGAAGGGATTGAGCAAAAAAATCGCGAATAAACCAAAAATATAGCAATTAACGAGCAAACAAGTCTCAAACAAAAACATCAGTATTTTGAATTTGGGTGTGCTAACTTAATGGACTTTTGTTCACGGGTAGACGCAAAACTCCTCAAAAAGATGACTGACGAGATTATTTAGCACAACTAAATTGGGTAACTGGAAGTTGTTATATTGTTAAATAAATACAGCATTATTCGTACGTGTAGAGGAAAAATTTGTACTCATCTCACATTTGAGCAATTTTGAAATCATCTCTTGACACGTTTTTTTCTCTGAGTAGAATCTCTAACTTCGGCTAAACTTTGCACAATTCAACACAGCCTAGTGAATATCACCAGCTTGAAGTCTCTCGTACATTTCAACTTAAATCTGAATTACATATAGTTCTATGAATAATTGAAATAAATTCAAAATTCATGCCTCAATGTACTGTGTTTGGTATATTTTGTACAAACATTTCATTGTTGAATGAATAAAGCTCTGTGAGACTGAAGTTAGTAATGTTAACATAATGATACATTGACATGAAAATAACTAATTTGCATCTCCAGAATAACTGAAGAAGTACGTGTTCCGTGTTCAGTCTCTCTTCGCACTTACAACTCATTCTTCGTCCCTCTTATCTAGAAGTCTCTTCATTTCATTAGACTAAACAATCTCTCGCACATCCTGTGCACACCTGTCTAAACCCTCTCATTTCCAGACCCTGATCATGCACTCTGCTCTCTGCACTCACTCATGCTTTGTTCTGCTCATTCCAATTCATTTTATCTTCACCTCTTGACCTACGCACTTTTCGTGTACCTTCGAAATTGTTTACTTCGTCTCCACCGTTTAAAACAATCAATAAATGTCGAACTTATATTTTAATAATACCACGCATTTATTCAACCCTACTGCTCGACTTTCCGGTTGCGCTTAAGCGCAAAAGATTCCTACCGCTCAGGAATAAACGACCCTCACGTCGTTGCATACGTAACCTGAGTTTATTTACACTGTATTATGGTTCACTAAATTTCAGACAGTTATAAAGGACTCCGTACACGCGTCAAAAATAGGACAAGTCAATTATTGCAAGGGTCGCAGGGTCTCGTTCTTCACGTGAAATCTGACGTTGAACCTCCTTCCAGTAAACCAGCGAGTTTATGGAATAAATCAATGTATTGATGGAATCAATCACGGCTTCCTGCCTATATTTGAGAATCGACCGTACAGTTTTTTGAATGATTTGTTTGATTCCAAGTCCCCTTAAACCTCTATAATTCATGTACATCACGAAATCCATTGATATCAAAAAACCTGGACACCTTTCTTCCGAAACCTGTATCTCGGAAACTACTGATTTTTGAGATTTGTGTCCATGAGATCTTTTGACCGGGAGAATATGTACGATACCTTGAAAAACTACAGCGAATTCGACCGGGAGCCAATTTTCATTAGTATTTTAGATCAGGCACTTATGTTATATGTTCACTGGTGCGAATTGTTGAGAGCGTTCTGTAGGTGTTGGGCGAGTGGGTTTCCGTAGCAGTTCGTTTCTTCAATAAACAAAAATTTCCTGACTCAAGCACTGCGGATAGTTCAGCAACATATGAAACCAAGAAAAGTGGTCCGAGGACAGAGTCTTGTGGCATGCCACTAGTGACTCCCCTGGGCCTGGACAGCACATGTCCAACTCTGACTTAGGCGGTTCTTGTTGTTAGGTACGCCTTGATTCACCAGAACAGTTTGCCTCGGATACTTAGGTGTTCCAGTTTCTTAATTAGCAGTCAATATGGACCTCCGTTGAATGCCTTTTCGTAGCTAGGTAAACTCTGCATGGATTCTCCCTTGAGTTATTCGACGTCGAGCGAGATACCTTTCTAACCGTATGTGCTTTGAAATTGTCGTAATATTTTTTACAGATTCTCTGAACAAAATGAATGTATCGAATAATTTTTTTTTACTCGAATGGTTCAAAAGTTACAAGGGGTTAAATTTTTGAAGAAAAACGGAAAATAATCGAAACCATGCTCTCCTGTAAACGTCGATATCTTCGGTTCTCTTTGTCGTACAGATTGCAATAAAACTCATTTCGAGGCTCTTAAATATTACTTTCATCTTATTTATTTTACGTTTATGAAAACGTGACCGTTTGTCCGCACTATTGTAAATAAAATACATCGTCACAGTACTAAATAACAAACTAGTAAACTACTCAACATCAGCTTCAGAACTATAGGTACACTTGAATAAAATCTTGAAGTAAATGGCAAATTTTCATTTCTATTAATATTCGATTTATTTGAAAACCAGTGCTTTTACTGACTTCTGTGCATTAGAATATACATCTTTTAGCAACAAATTTTTTTATTTTAAATACGCTTTATGCAATGAAATGTTAATGTACCACGTACTAACTTCGCTTCATTCGAATACAGTTTGTAATGCAACGGCTTCTTCTATACATATAATCCTCATTATTGAAGAAATCCATATAGATATTTTGAATATTCTTATTATTTTTAACCCAAGAAAAAATTTGGGATAAATATTTATCGATTCTTGTGATGGTTCCAGATTGCTTCTCGCGGTTAATCTAATGAGGGCACCCCCAATGCTATCACAAGGCCCTTATCCACGTGAAATAGCAAAGATGTTCCATTCTGCGCTAACTCCAAAGTCTTCTTCGTAAAGACTTACGTTCAAAAAATTCATTTTGTTTGTATACTGTGCGCTGGCTCCATCAGAGAAGTGAGAATGATTTTATCAACTTCACGTGTTTCATGCTTTAGAAACTCCACAAATTTTCGTTGAAAAACATGGACGGCAACGGTATCGTGTTCAAGGCACTCGGAAATTGCTATATAATTCTTGTGCTTAATTGTTACGTCTTCTTTATAGTAGGCACGAAAGGGTGCATCGTCACTTGGTTGTTGTTCCAATATACACCCTGAATCGCGTTCTGGATAACAAACTCATAATGTTCTGCAAAATCGCAGACCACTAAACATTCTCCTGGACAACTTATACACTGCTTCAGATGACATTTGGCTGCTGGTGGGTTGCACATCATTCGTTCCAAACAATCTTTGTAATTATTTAACGGCTGCGGCATATTTTTTGTCAATTGTGCTATTCTTGCACCATTTCACAACAGTTTCACATTTTCATGGATCGCGCATACAAAAACTGATTGAGTCCCACTAGCTCCAGGGAGTGCGCAGTATCTTGGCCTTAGCTCACAAAACTTTGGAAAGCCCATTTTCAAATCGGGGTACTTTTTCTTGAAGGTGCGGTATGTTTCTTTTCAATTGGAAAGTATCAGTCGTTTCTGTTTTTGTATTTTCTGATCATTCTTTTTGCATAATGTTTTTTACCCGCCAGCACACGACTAATGAGATCAGATAAATCAAAATCCACCATATAGGTCAGTGTATCTTAGTTCAATTTTTTACCATTGTTCACGTTGTGGGTTGATATAATTTCGTGTTTTTCCGCTGTTTTTTTGGCTACAGCAATCATCCGTGTCGGAACATCGAAGTTTTTATGAATTTCGAGAAATGAACAATTTTGAAATATTGTTAAAAATTGAATTTTCTTCTTCCGGTCATTTGTATAATGAAACTTTTGCTTTGATTTTTGAATTATTTCACTGTTTGTTGATTTTCTTCCGATTACGTTTCAATTTCACCTTCAATATGAAATACCTTTGAAGCTAGTGTTTAGCGTAATTTTTTCAATTTGTCTTGAGGATATTTCTTCTGCAGTAACTTTCTTTTACTAATGGGTGATATCCCCAATTCAATTAAACTCTCAATTAGTTTCAAAACATTCACAGATCTTTTCCTTGGCTTAGTAGTCTCTGCGGCACTTGACCGATTTCAGGCATATTTGCAAGTTTCAACCGACAATAGTCATAAATCTTCATATTTGTAGACTGTTACATTTTTCATTTTCAACTTCTGTAGCATTGTCGGAACTATACGTCGCAAATTTTTCGCGAATTTTCTTGAGTGCCTTTCGAAATTGAGCGGGTTGATGCAACAGGCATAACTTATATGTTTTGGCGCCACAATGATTATTGATGATTGATTATGATTTAACTTTGAACCCCTTCGAAGATTATAAAATACTTGTGAGTCGTTTGAAGCTACGTGACAGAAAATTTATGTGAATCTGGCAAGTGTCAAAACAATACTCAAATAGTCAAATAATATAATGCATTTCGCTAGTCAAAGGAGGTCATGAATACTTGAAAAGATAAATAAAAGGTGATTATACCTGAGGGTCCGCGCAAACCAATCGTATAAAAGGCAAAATTAACACACAGCTTGTTACCTGATTTGAATTTAAAGTACGTATAACTACACGCGAACAGGATCTGCCGCGCCTTTGCCTCTGCCTTTTTAAATATGGTTTCCGTCGGAGTTCCGCTTTCAAATTTTCAGATTTTTTAGAAAATGAACCAAAGAACGCGCTTGTATTTTTTTCAACATTTTCAAAGGGGGTCGTCATCTTGAAAATCACGTTTAATTAATATGATTGTTTATAATAAATGGAAAATCATTGATTTCATAAATTTGAAATAAACAAGACGAAAGAACAATTCAAGAGCTTCGAAATGAATTTCGACAGCAATCTGTACGACGAAGAGAACCGGAAATATTGACATTTAAAGGGGAGCACGATTTCGATTTTTTTTGGTTTTTTGAAAAATTCAACCCGTTGTAACTTTTGAATCATTCGAGTTGAAAAAAAAATTGTTTGATGCAGTCATTTTGCTCAGAGAATCTGTAAAAAAAATTGCGAGAGAATCAGCAACATCGAGGTATATATTTGGCCACATCCGTGCCGCTTGACGTGGAATAACTCCTTTATCATGTGCAAGAGTCAAATCAAAGCTTGCTGCGATTAGGATAGGGCTCACCAGCGTACCGGCAATAAATCCATGTTGATTTCTCGGGATTATCCTGTTTCGTTCGGAAAACAGCCTTACGTATTCAACTATGATTCGTTTCATGTACGGACAGTCGACGTTAGTGTGATAGAAAAATGTAGATAATTTGCCGGGACCAGTTTATCTCCTTTCTCGTACGTCGGTGTAACCAATACGTGTGTATTCTAAGCTAGAATGCCCACGTCGGAAAAATGAGTTCGGATTTGTAACAAGTATTTTGAGTTGGGTGAAATAACGAGATCGTAAATAATAACGTAAGGGTAATTTTCAAGTTTATTTTCACCAGTCAAATATTCGTGTACGTCTTACTTTTTTTCCAGAACATTTATTTGTTATCCATTCCTGTGCGTTAGGTAAATTATGTCCGCCATACATATCCTGGGAACTCAAGTTTGGTTGTTATAAAATAGTCTCCTGCTGATTACAAAATCGCATACGTGGCACTTGGAGTTTATCTGCCGATGGTCACTTTTTAATTAAGAGTTTTAACTGGTGATGTCTCACCATATACACCGGATTTGGTCAGATTGTCACTTCACTTGCACTCTCGTCGGTCCGTCATCGCGAGCGTCCCCGTCTGACTCCTATTTCTCAGCCTGTTTCCCAATAGGCTCTTGTCCCCACAGATTGCAATAGAGATTTAGTATTCTATTGTTGCTAATTTATTGTTGCGTTCCTGATTTTGCTGCTCCAATCTTTTCGCCGGAATCGATGGCTATGCCAGCTTGAGTTGAGGTTAGCAAAACCACGCATAAGAAAGAAATTAAAAAATTAGTAATAAATCAATAGACTAGACCATATTTTGTTTCTATTTGGTTGCTGTTGAGTCATAATAATTTGGACGCATAAATATCAACCCTTAATCAAAAACCACTATCCCCATACTCTCAAAGTACGAGAAAACTAGTAGAATAGTATGATTGCTTCAAATTCTCGCGCATGATTTCTGCTCTTCGATATATTTTGTCGAAAAATGTCGGCGGCAAAATTTTGTTGCCGTACTCCGGCTTTGTAAAACACACCCTCATCCCCTTGAAGCATTATCTTTCTTGTGCTAGCGATCCTGCAGCGTAAAAAGTAGTAACTCTTCCTGCATTTGTTGCTCAAGAAATACGAGTCGGAGATTTCGTTCCTCCGCAATTTCGACCACAATCTCTCTGTCCACATTTGCTGTTGAACAAATAACAGCAAATACGCGTCAGGGATTTTGTTACTTTCCGATTTCAGCCACATTGTTTCTTTCCACAACTGCTGGTGGCCGGAATTACTGGGTAGCAAAATTCCGGACCCGGATTTGTTGAGTAACAATTTTGGGGAGAGACATTGTGACCAAAATGGGAGGGAGATTGTGGCCGAAATTAGCGAGAAACAAATTCAGAGATGGAGATTGTGGCTGAAATTGCAGAGAAACGAAATCCCGAATCGTATTTTTTGAGCAACAAATGCAGGAAAAGGGTTCATCGCCGAAATGTTGCTACTTTTTACGCCGCAGGATTGCTGGCACGAAAAAGATATTGCTTTCAAGAGGATGGGGATGGCGTTTGTAGAGCCGGGGTGCAGCAACAAAGTTTTACCGCAGACATCTTTTGAGAAAGTATATCGGCGAGCAGGAATCGCGCGCAAGAACTTGAAGAAATCATACCAGTTTCCCAATTCTCTCGTGCTTGGAGAGTATGGGGATAGTGGTTTTTCAGCAAAGGTTGATATTTATGCGCCCAAATTATTATGACTCAACAGCAACCAAATAGCAATAAAATATGGTCTAGTCTATTGATTTATTACTAATCTTTTAATTCCTCTCTTAGGCGTGGTTTTGATATTTTTATCTTGACTCGGAATCGCCATCGATTTCAACGAAACGGTTGAAGCAACAAAATCGGGAAGCGGCTACAAATTGGTGACAAAAAATCCGAACCAATTTTCCCAAGGTGGTTATTCCAGCTTAGAATATGTACATATTCAAGTGTGAGTTCTTCGACAAGTACGACAAGTACAATGGGATTTCTAGCATTCACGAAGCTGAAAACAAATTGTTTTAGGTACTAAAAAAATTACCTAACCCTCCTTACAGTCAATGAACGACGAGCATCAGGAACGTATCATCTGGCCTGGCACCCAAGACAACGCTTTGTGCAGTGGAAATCCTATGTGGTTGAGGTTAGGGTTAAAGTTATGTCGTCAGTACCGGCGCAGGAGTAGAGAGTTTTCAGTGCCCGGAGCACAAGTGACGTTAACGCCTGAAACATTAGTGCTTGAGGTTCAATTATACTACGAAAAGCTCTTTAGCATTTTCAACTGGTTATCCTAAGGCTGTTCCTGTTCACCCTGGAGTTGTCGACTGTATTTTCAACCGTTTTCAAATGGCTGTGTTAGTGCACTGACAGTGAGTGCGGTTACTCCAGTTTTCTACTAATAGTAAAGGGGAAATTCTACGAAAAACATACTC
The DNA here is from genome assembly GCF_021155765.1 of Diprion similis. Lineage (NCBI taxonomy): Eukaryota > Metazoa > Arthropoda > Insecta > Hymenoptera > Diprionidae > Diprion > Diprion similis. The sequence goes on along the minus strand of NC_060105.1, from coordinate 14,064,512 downwards.
GGTGCACACATATTGTAGCTAGTTGTAAACGCTGTGTTACTAGTAGTGCTGGACAAACTTATCACGCACCATGTGTAATTGACGGACATGCAGACTCCAATGTCTATTTGTACCCAGTACTAATACGTACGTGTGCGTGTACATCTACCACCGCCAACCTTCCGATACTTCCGACTCAATAAACGAGGTAGGGGTAGTAGAATCAAAATGGCTTGTTTGCTTGCCCCTTGTTTTTTAATTCCATAACTGATTTAGTACAGACGCGCCTAGGACATGTTATGATTCGTAAATCTTACCAGCTCACGGGTAAGTGGCGAGCGTTCTGCGCCAGAACCCTGATAAGGTGCCGCTCGCCGCTACCTCACGGACTACTACGAGTCTCCCTAAGCAACTCAAGGTTGACGCAAGTCAACATGACCTAGCGACCCAAAACTAAATTGAATGGAACTAATGCTAAACAAGTCGACCGCTCGCAGCTATACTTGCGTTGATGTCGTTCGAATGCCACTTGGCACTCGCCGATCAAGCGCTCCAAATATTACGTTGGCCTCGCTCGTAGTTTGGATCCAGACTTGTTTACCCCCTTCTCCGATTTCGATCCCTTGCTCGACCGACTGTCTCGCTAGACTGCCTTCTCAGCTCTCCTCTCTCTCTGGTTTTTTCATTCAGATTTGATAACAAGGGATTTCCTTTTCTTAGTAGTATAGTATAAATCGATAATTGTTGACAATATTCGGGTTTAGGTATGTAAGTAAAACATGCGAACTTATTTAATTGAATTTATTCATTTCGTCCGTGACACCATGTTTTACTGACAAAATTGGTGGAAGATTTTTTCCCTGAGTGTGTGAGCTTGTATAAATGCAGTGTAAATATGGTGATCCCATATAACCAAAATCACAATGGAACTTGTGGTGTATTATAGGTAGTGGTAGTACCGAGTTTGGCTTTATAGCATTTCTTATTACATTTTACGGCTGAAAAGTCCTAAAAAAAAAACAAAATCTATTTCGTATACAGAAATTTAGTATAAAATTGAACTCTCTACTACCTAGCAGTAGACCACAAGTTCCATTGTGATTTCGGTTGTAAAGTTTATCATATTTACAATGTACTGACACGAGCTCTTACAATCAGAGCAATAATCTTGCATCATTATTGGACCAATCTTGCACCCAGCACCACAAGTAATAACGTTTTTCATTAGTTAAAATCGATTTGCATTGTATACATTTCTCCACTCAATATGTCGGCTTGAATTTTGTTACTCGGGTGTTCTTGCCGTCGCTCATGACGAAACTGAAGTTGGAATTTGTATGTATCGCCATTTTGAACTCGCCAACTTGGATTTAGAAACGATCGAATTCTTACTTCAGATTCGGGATCAGCGACCCCAAAAACCCCCGAGTAATAAAATTCAGGCCAAAATATTGAGCGGAATAAAATGTGAAATTGAAATGGCTCTTTAGTTTTGAAAATTTGCGAGGTGGGACGCTGAGCATCACACTGTGAGTAAAAGGGTTAAGGGTTATGAATTGTAAGCTTATAAAATTCTATGGTAATTATATTTATAAATTACAGTTCAAAAAAATATTTCCTGCACAAACTCCATTGGAAAAGGCAACACAGTACAAGAATGAAGGAAACAGTTACTTCAAATCTGGAAAATACGACGAAGCAATTCTATCTTATAACAAGGCCATTGAAACCTGTCCGAAAGAAAATACCATGGATCTAGCAACATTTTACCAAAACAGAGCGGCAGCTTATGACCAGTTGGTAGGATATATAGGATCGTAATATGCACTGCTTACCTCTTTGTTTCAGGAAATAAAAATGCTTTAAAAACATATATGTCAAGAGCCGTACAGGAATTTCGTATTCCCTATTACATTTCATATTTAAGGACGTTGCCAACTTCTTGCGCAGTCAGCGATTGTAGATCCTCACTAGATACAAATTATCTTCATCATTTGTAAAGATATCGAAATTATCTTGGAAGCATTTGGAAGACGAAGGAGCAATTTATGCTCTGTATTTTTCCAAATTTTGACATTCTTTTTCAGTTTCATAAAAAACCTGAAGAACTGCCAAAATTGGATATATTTTCGGTTGTAATATTCGGATGCAACATTTTTTTTTTGGCATTATACGAAACATATAGATGAATTGAATATACCCTTTACCTCCAATTTAAGATTAAAACCAATGAAATCATGCATAAAACCGCAAATTTTCGGCCTAGGCCGCCTAACAGAAGTAGCAACGTTCTGAAGTCCTTGAACACGTGATTTAATAAGCGGAGAGTGCGGGCTTCCTTTGATTACGGATATTTCCTCAAAATCTTCGATCAAGTTTTTAACCTTTAGAGGCCCGGCTTAGCTCTTTTTGGAGTCAGCAGGTAACTCGGAAACTCAACCGGACATGTTGACTATTTATATACGTAAATCAAACCTCTAAAAAATATCGAATTTCAAGAGAAAAGTGCCGGCCCTCTAAAGGTCGATCGTTCATTCACCATGGGTGAAACAAGGCAAGTAATAAGATGAACGAAAAAAAAGGCCATGGCAGTAAAAATTTAGCTTTTTATTAGTAGGAGAAATTGAGGAAATAGAAAATAGAATGCGGTCTACATATCCATTCCTCTAAATTTGAAGCAGTGAAAATTTACTGATTCCCAGTTATAAAAAGTCAATACGTAACAGACTGTACAGAGGTGTGTGATTATTTGTATATTACAGCTTTTATCTATTATATTATAACAATTTTGCAGTGATGTTATGTACAGTTTTTGTTTTATATCCTATATGTATTTGATTTAACCTACGCATTTCGATGTTCTTGCTTGTACATGTTTATTTCTAGTTACAGCTCAGCCGAAATTTTGCATACTGGAAGATGCTCCTTGCAATTTCAGACCATTTTGATAATACCAGACTTGAGTGTAGTTACGGTTATGTAATAGATCATGTAATTAGTACATTCGTTTGCTAAAACTTTCATACATCACTCATTTTATTTCCTAATACTTATCGACATAATTACTTGAAAAAAGTTTTAAATTTACTACTTTCCAAAAATTATAATTTTCTACCGAATGTATTTTACAACCTAATGTACCCCCAGGAACATTAAATTTATAAGGTTTTTATTGTGAGTTTGTTGTAATGGCCAAGTCATATGGTTAAATTCTCTAAAGTACTCTTGTATTATAAGCTATTGACATTGACAGTACGTTATATTCGTATGTAATATTATAGATCTGATAATGGCCGGCCATGTCGGGTCAAACCTTCATCAAGAAAATCTTTTTTTGGTAAAAACTGACCGTCACACCAAAGAGATTTCATTTTGTGCCATTCTACAATGGTTATGATAATCCCCGCGATGAGTTCAAAACGTTGAACTTCAAACTGAAGCCGAATCTCCCATGTGAGCTTACTAGGCAACGTCCTTAAACTTATTAGGAGGTAGACACTTACTACTCCACTCCACACTTTATTCGAAAAATTTGGACCAAACTGACACTATAACCATGGGAAAAAAGTGTAGAACATAAAATTTTATTTCGTTGCATTTGTGGTTACCACAAACACTGAATTACTAACTACTTCAGTGATAATGTAAAATATTCTATAATATCTTTATTGGATCAATCGTTATTATCTTGGCTACAGTTTGATCCAAGCCTAACGAATAATTCATCAGTGAAATGGCAGTGTCTACCTCCTGAAACTTATCATCTAAATTTCATTAGCATCGAACCAGAAAATTGGTTAGGAAATGTTTTTGATTAGCTGAAGGCTACCAAAATATGAAAATGCTAAACCTAAGCTGTAAGTTATGTGATCCACCTCCTAAGGTCATATTTTGTAATATAGTAATGTTTTGAACTAATGTATGTATTAGAAATAATACCTGTAATGTAAAGTAGTTAAAAGAATTTCTTTAAAGCTTATAAGACTTAAATATGCAAAAAATACAGCTATCTAATCACGTATTTTATCACACAGAGAAAATACAGCGCAGTCAAAGCAGACTGTACAAAAGCATTGGAATTAAATCCTCGATATGTAAAAGCGCTGCAACGCAGAGCACGAGCTCTCGAACACAGTAAGGAGCTAGTGTCTGTTCTGGAAGATGTTACAGCTGCTTGCATCCTTGAACAATTTTCTAATCAATCAACGCTTGTGATGGCTGACAGAATTCTGAAACAGCTTGGTATGTAAGAAATCTATCCAGTGATGTTTGTTTAGTTTTCTTATTCTAATGTTCATGTAGAACAAAAATATTGTGTAATCTTAATTCTACTCTAATTTACAAATTGAACTGTTCATGACCTTCTTATATGTAACTCGAATTAATGAAAAATGCTTCAGATTATTTTCAAATACTCATATTTTAGTACCAAAATGTGTTTATAATACTTTAGGCAAGCAACATGCAAAGGAACACATGGCAAATAGAAAATCAGTTATGCCGAGTAAGCACTTCATCAAAACATACTTCAGTGCTTTCAGTAAGGACCCAATTCTGACTAAACTTGACGAACCTGAAATCGCTGAGCCTACTACGTACGTAAATTGAGAACATATGCCAAAATCTATTTCGTGAACTTGTTTCAGAGTTAATAAGTTAACTTTTTATTGCTATCTTCTAAAATAGTGAATTCGATTTTTTTTTCTTACGTTCAATCCCTTTTGAAGAACTACCTTTTCCCAGATATGAAGCAGGGGCCAAATTGTTGGTTTAACATGCACTGGTGAGTAGATGGACACAAGTTTGCGCCCGGTACAGCACGGCACAACGGCTGTACTGAGCGCAATATTGTATGTTCACCAGCATGCGAAGTGCGCTTAAAAACTGCTTATTTTTGTGCCCGTTAGACGTGCGTGACAGGCAATCTTTCAAAAATAGTAGCACAAAACAATCGTGTACTCTTGGGCAGAAGGGAATTTAATTTGCGTCATCGCCTTCTCTCCATCCATGATACACAATGTTCTATTACTGCAACCCGACGGGTTTTCCAAAAAAGGAAGATATTTTCCATCTTCGGACTTCTCTAACGTTTCACAGTCAATAAGAGTCAATGATCCTTTATCCTCGTAATTTAACATGTATTAACTCAATCTCAACGGCTACTGTTCTAAGTCTGAGTGGTGAACCATTAGTGGAAACATTAGTGACGCTTATAAGGTCGTGAAATCTATGAAATCATGTGATATCTTGAAATCCTGATATCAGGGGTACACTATATCGAGGAGTGTTACTGCTTTGTTGCAGTGCTGACAATTTCAGTCTTATCGGTTATTGCAGAGATTATTTTAAACTTGTTAAAATAAAGTGATTTGTATAGCTCAGATATATTTTCCAAAGATTATGCATGTTGTTTGGAGATTTTTGTCAAAAAAATACGCAAAATTGTATTAATATTTTTTTTCGCAATTGCAGAGGCTATGCTAAAGCCAAGCAGACAATCAGGGAAGAGAAATATGACGATGTGATATCTTACTGTACTGAGGAAATTGAACATCCTGATTTTGTACCAGAATCTTGTATGGAGGTATACCTTCTTCGCGCTACGTTCTATCTATTATTAGGACATCACGAGGACGCTAGTGCAGATCTTGCGAAAATCATAGACAGCAATAGTACGAATGACGAACTGAAAGTGAATGCTTTGATAAAAAGGGCCAGTATGTACATGCAATTAGAGGACCCTGAAAAGTGTTTCCTTGATTTTGAAAGAGCGATCGAGATTGACCCAAAATGTGGAGATATTTACCATCACAGGGGACAGGTAAGCACATCATCATGAACGCTGAAATATAGTCTAACTGAAATGTAAATTGCTGTGTGACAAAGCCGTCACAAACTATCCTAAAAAAGATAGTTGTATACCGGTGTGGTTGTCTAATTGTAGCATTACTATTTGCTAGCGGCATATACAGTGCTTGTCCTCTACATTTTCTGACTCGGGGCTCGAATGACTTATTATGGAAGAATCCCACTCTTTCATACTGGGTAGAAAGTAGAAAAAGAGAACTGATACTTCTCTATCGTCTCTCTTTCTGCTCACCAATCCACTTACTCGTCTACATGGGTGGGGCAAACTATTCCTCTCAAAATAAATAGTCTGGAACATAGGTTTGACATGCTATGGATACCTATAAACTGTATGAGTGCGATAAAGAGTCATTGACCTCCGAAACAGCCCTCACTGTCGCAGTAGACACGGGTCACCTTATATATCAGTTCACATTTCAGTTTGGGGATAGTTCAGTGATCAAAAATAGTATTTCATTCTTGTATCACAGAATAAAAAGGTACCGTATGTTTATCAAACCAAATAAAAATAATAAAACTTAGCATTGTAATTGATTACAGGTGAATCTGCTTTTGGAAAAAATAAATGATGCTAAAGACGATTTCCAAAAAGCAGTGGATCTTAATCCTGATTTTGACATTGCGTTTGTTCAAAAATGTTATACGGATTATCGGCATGCTGTGGTGTCAAAGGACATGAACAAGGTAACTGACGTCATGACGGAATTTAAACGGGCATTTGAGAAATTTCCGGACTGTGCAGAATGCTACACACTCTACGCACAGGTACATATTTTTTTTACACACGAATCTCGAGGTCAAGAATATTTTAACTCTATAACGGTAACATAATTTTTTTTTTCTCACCTATTCTGGTAACAAGGGGTGAAAAAAGGCTCTAATCTTGTAAATTCCATCTCTCGGGTACATCATATCATTTGCATCATTTTCTTCGTTTTCTAATAAACAATCATGTGACTCAAAACCCTCTTTGCGGAAGTTCCAAAATGTGATCAATCGAAACTGTAGTTTAATCGAAAATGCAAGCTGTTTCCTTGCGACAGAGAATTTAAATTCGTGTGGGGTGTTTTTTCACCCCCTGTTACCGTTCTAGGATTAAACATGTATTTGTTTTTACCTGCATAATATGAAAAAATGAACTCAGATTAGTTTTGTTTGCTTCTTGTTTTGAAACTTAGTATTTATCTTATTACATCTCAAATACAGAATTACTTCTACAAAGTACTAACAGTGAATAATAAATGGCGGCTTCAATTGAATGAGTTCTTTTTTTTTTCAAGAAAATGACAATTTAACAGATGTTTTTCTTATTAATACAGATCTTATGTGACGCGCAAGATTACGCTAAGGCAGATTCTTATTTTGCTAAAGCAATTGAAAGAGATCCAAATAATGCCAACATTCACGTACACAGGGGGTTATTGCACTTACAATGGAATGGAAACATCAATAAGGCGATCGAGTATATCAACAAAGCATTGAAATTGGATGATAAATGTGAATTCGGTTACGAGACATTGGGAACCATTGAAGTACAAAGGTATGATTTCTGCCGTGTCATTATGGATAAAAAATATTGTTTCAAAATTTTCATAATTTTGAGTCCTTACTTTCCATTCTGATTTCAGAGGTAATCTTAAAGAGGCGATTGAACTTTTTGATAAAGCGTTGGCACTAGGTCGCACAGAGATGGAGTTGACACACATCTTCAGTCTGAAGGATGCTGCAAAGACTCAATTAACAGTGACTGAACGATTAGGCTTATCTAGTTTACTCGAAATACCAACGCCTGGTAATTGATAGAAATCAACACTGTATCATATGGAAAAAGGAGCCCACTTGTTGGAGGTGATCGAATACTAAGGTTACAATCATTGGTTGGTACAGGTGAAATCGAGTATGTTTTGTGAATTTTAAGTAAAAATATGGGCAATTTAAATCAGGAAGTAAAATAATGATCAATTCATGAATTACTTTTATACTACCCTTTGTAATATACTTTATTCTATTGGTTGGAAATAGCAATACAAAATAAAAATCCCTCATTAATGTTATTGGCAATGAAACGTAATCTGACAATTCCACACAACTTTTATAAATCTTAGTACAACGAGCCTAGTTACACTGTTTAACTGGGAATGGATTAATGTATGTTTACCGTATAGGGTAACCCATGTACAGATTAACATTTGTTGTATCAAAAAAAGAGAACTTCAATTCGAAATTCGTTTTAAAATATCATTGTGCCTGCGTGCTTGTCCAATGTTACTGCATTACTGCACTTGGGAAACAATGTAACAATATTTGTAAAGGATAATATTGAAATTTAAAAGTAAGCGATGAAGCTGTTAGAATTGCGTTAGAAAATTTTGCTTTCAGAAAAAAGTAACAGTGCTTGTCCAATGTTACTGCATTACTGCACTTGAAAAACAATGTAACAATATTTGTAAAGGATAATATTGAAATTAAAAAGTAAGCGATGAAGCTGTTAGAATTGCGTTAAAAAATTTTGCATTCAGAAAGCAGTAATAGCCGTTTAAGATACCCTGTGATTGATTTATTTATTATCTGTCGTACAGGCGAAACCAAATTTTCTACCGAAACAACTAAAGCTGTATCTGAACATTCTTGACTTTTAACAGATGTAGCATATTTTTGTGCACAGTTTTGTCACGGATTAGTTACATGCTTGTACATAAACTTTTCACTAATTTTTAATGTGTATGAAATTCAATTGTTAAATATACATATATCACATAGATATGCTCGTACGTCATTTCTAGATATACTTATATAACTTTTTCATTCTATTAAATTGCATGTATTTACAACAAATTATATGTATAGGCTGTTACAAGGCAATGAGTAAATTTCAGTTTGAATTAATTTTTGTATAAAAGATCATTTCCTAAATTCAAATCATGAGCGTTGACTGAGTATCCTCATTTGAATTCGTAACAATCAGAAAGTTTACAACAATCGATTATTTATAGATAGACTATCATACAAGAACAATTTAAGAACAATCAAAGTAAATATTAACAATTCAAGTGAAAACAACGTTACATATTAGGAGAATAGTATTATCACAATCAAGGGGGCACATCCGAATAGATGGCTAAAGAAATAGGCGAATTTCGAGAATTTTTATCTAAAAAAGTATTCGATTCCATCGGTTTTTTTTTATTTCAAAGCTTATACATTAATAGGTATATTAAGTAATATTTCATTGAAATTCATCCACTCATAGCGTTGTTACAGTGGTTGGTGTAAAACATGTTCCTTACTGACATGGTTTGCGGTGCCTAGGATTTTGGATGGTTGGTTCATCTAAAATAAAAAAATCCAAAGGGATCTTGAAATATAGTATATTGAGCTGTTCGCTGCGTATAGATTTTTTTTTTTTATTATCAACGAAACGGTGAACGTTTTGACTTTAACGTTCGTTTTCGGGCCTAAATTTAACACCTTTGAACCATAAAAAAATAAATAATTGAATGAAAGAAATCAATACGTAGCGAATGGGACAAAATGTTCAAACCGTCGTGTCCAAATTTGGTAAAAATTGGTCATGTCATTTTCGAGATAATTATAAAAAAAAAACATGGAAAAATCTTTTTTCGACATTTAAATCAAAATTCTTATGAACTAATACAAATACGGGAAGGACTGCATATCCGCATTTATTCATAAAGAATCATGGAAATATTTTTTTCATGACTTTAGAGCTTATATTACTCAACTAATAATAATTCCTACATTGCATGATATGCATTTACAAACTGTATTGAATGCGAACATTCTTACAAATAACAAATTCTCTTATTTGTATTATTCATTTAATTGTTACAGTCTTTTCTCCAGCTTATTCTTCCTCCCCAGCTGATATTATATTCTCCTCATCTTCAAATTGATCAATTGGATCCTCCAAATCATTTATACCCTTGTCATCGTCAATTGTCTCCTTCTCAGCATTCAAACAACTATTACCTTTACAATGCTTACATAAGGACGAACATGGAAGTCCGGCCTTTTTACATCCACATCTTTCCGAGCAATTTTTCGTACATGAACAATGAACTAGTTTCGACAACTCGTCTGGAGCTAGTTTTCCAGTAGTTTTTTTTAGGATGATACATTGTTTCTGTTTCAATCCAACCCCAATTTTCAGGATTCACATAATTACCAGGCCAGTATTGTACTTGATAAAATGTCCTGAAGGAATGTTCATATGTTGCTGCTGACTTTGGTGGTAGAGTAGCTAAGTGCACTGGGCCCTTTGATTTTACAACAGCATTTAAAAAACGGGAGAGACGACATTTGCTTGTTGTCAAATCACTGTCCAACTGTCCATACATTCATAACATTATTTTTTCTCCGGCTACTTTGATTTTTTCTCCAGACGTATTTGGCTTGTAGAATTCTTCTACGTATTGAGCGACTTATTTATTTTTCATTATTATTTCCAATAACTTTTCTTTTCCTTTACCGTAAATAGAGCTGACTGTATCACAGCCAGTAAACGCGTGAACAAATAAAATTATATTTTTGAGGCATTTGTTTTCATAGCTACGGTAGACTGCATCCAGTTGTTTCGTCGAAGCGCGTGGTTTCCACATAATTATGTTCAAATCATCAGGTGTTAACGCAATCATCAACGCTGCAAGATCGATGTTGGTCCCAACAACAACAATTTTTTCTTCCGGATTTTTTCGTGCAAGATCGATTGCTGTGTGGATAATCAAGGTATCTGCGTCTTCTTTACTGTGTTCAATAGTTGAGATACTATCTGCTATGAAAGTGCTTTTTAATTTGGTGATAAAACGTGATTTGTTTTTCATATTCGATAAGAACAAGTTTTTTTTTTTTTTGTGTTAACTTCATACCCGTTTCGAATTTGATTTCGGGCACATTTTTTTTGATACTCGCCTGTATCTTTCGTATGATTTTACATTACAAAACTTATCATCGTAACCATCAAAAATAATAGAAGTGGTATTGGAATATTGACTCAAGATTAATCAGCAATTATGTCACCAAATGTTTTTCTGTCTTTCCATACCACTTTATGCAGAAAGAACCCTCCATCAACAATAAATAAGCAGCCAGCAAGTTCTGATAAATTAAATGGTGAAAATTTCAAAGCGTTATATAATTCTGATTTTTTTGATTCGCGCATGTCATTAAATAAAGCCATTGGACAAGGAGCCAGATCAAATAAAAAAGCCGTTTCAATTATTTTCGGGTCTTCCATCATAACAGCAGCAATTTGTTGAAATAGTAAAAATGTATTGACAGCAACTTTTTCTCCATTCGATTGTACAGTTGGTACAGTTGAAATCAAAGTTTTGACAGTATTAGATTTAATATATTTATAATTTTCAGCGCTGAATCCTACCATACTTGTCATACACGCTAACGGTTTTTCGATAGCTTTATGACAAGCAGTATTTGCATCTCTCACTACTCCTGTCAATAAGGCTAGTAATTTTGGTGAACACATAAAGGGATTGTGTGTTCTAAACCAGTCTTTAAATATTTGTCGATCACTTCAATCTCGTTCTTGACGTGCTGGTGTCAGACCAACATGTTGATCTGAGGATACCCACCAGATGTTCACATATTCTTCTAAGTCATAATTTCAATTGCATAAGGCACGCCTTCAATAAAGCGTGTGATGACACTGGAAGTCATACCACGACCATGTGACAGACTGTGAACACCTGTATGAATGGTGCCCATCAGCATCTGCTAAATAATCATATCTGACCATATACCAGCCCACGCTTTATCACTTCAACGTATAGTAAAGAGTCCTTCTTCTGTAAATAATCTGTATTTTATAGGATCCTTGATTTCTGGTAATTTACTCATTTGTTGTAGATATATTTGAATCGCTTTGACGTAATTACATACTATATACGTCCAGCAGCGTGATAAATGGGTAACATTTGTCGAACACAATATAAATGAAGATTCCAGTTACCAAGTTGTTCAGCTTCAATGTATCGTACAGCTATTGTAATTAAATTGAAATATTGGAGCCAAAATTCGGCTGTTGGTCCACGTCTTTTCAGCACATCGATAGCACTGCTTCAAAGATTCCTCATTGCGGTTGAATCTTTATCTTCGTTAATATCATCTAGTGTTGGCGGATTTCTTGAAAAATCATTCAACATTCTTCGAATTTGACTTTTTTTGTGTTTAATAATTTCAAGAATTTCTCCGGTACTTGGAGAGGCCTCCATGCTTGATTCCGCAGCTTCCTTGATACTAGTTGATACCTGCAATATTTTCATGGCTTTCAATATTTTCAGCTGACTCTGAAACTTCCGCTATTAATTCACCTATCCCATGAGCTGTCGTAATATGTGCTCGTAAAGCTTTAGCAAAAGATGTGCACGTGACCATTTTATCTACGGAATTACTTGCATAAACAGTACACCACAATTCTTTTAATCCTGAGCCTTCCATTATTGTACCAACAGTCTTGAAGTACGACATTAATAAGTGAAAGCCACCGATGCGAGCAACAACATTTTCCAATTCTTTGGTTTTACATTTAAAAAGAATTTGTTGAGCTTTCATGTATAATGAATGATCGAAACTGACAAAAATTATCTTTGGATCAACTCGACAAGCATGTTTTGCAGCAAAAAGTAAAGATGTGTACACAGTTCGTAAATCTAACGGATTTTCCTTGATAAATGGTACAGTGAGACTTTGTATGGCATAGATGATGATACGCGATCCATAATACCTCTTATCTCTGGTAGATTATCACCTTCTGAATAGGTTCCCCAAATGTGTGTTGAATAACTAACTGGAATATCACATGAAAAATCGCCGAATGCCAATATCAACGAAATAGATGGATTTTAATGAAAATTCATTTGTTGGTAATTCTTCAATGTTTATTTTTCCTTCGTCGGATATTTGTAGAGTGGTTGGTAACCGTTTTAATTTCGGAACCTCTCTAGTGAATGTTAATGCCGTAGAAGGCGTAACACAACAGGTACCACCCACACAGTGAAAACTATTTAACCCGTCTAGAGTAGATGGATTATGATCAGCATTGTCGAATACATATTGAACGAAAGAGTTAGGTACAATTTTAATTCAATCAGATTTACCAGCTAATATCTCATGCAGAGCTACACTATAATACGCTGCACAGACACCCAATTTTGCCAAAATATTGATTACAGTTTTTGAACCGCATTTATTCTTTAAATAAATTCCAGTAGCTAAATGAAGTGGAGATAAGAACGATTTGGGACGAATAGCTTGAATAATTGATGCACCTATGTTGCCGATTTTTATTTTTACGTCTTCGATTAATTGTTCATCACTGTCAGATAATTTATCACCAGATTCCGTGGTAAAATTAGTATCAGCAGAAGAAAAATCATGAAGTTAACTGTTATTAGTCAGGACACTATCACGAGATCCATCGGACTTCCTCGTAGCTTTAGCGATTTTTCCTTTCTTCTTTCTATTAGCATCAAACAATATAACTTCGTCCAAAATTTTTTTAAGACGTTTAGGTCTATCAGCAGTGACAGAATCAAGGAAACTTATAGCAAAAGGATAACTTTCATTGTTATATTTTGTGCCTTTTATTTGTTTTTTAACTAATCCCGCAGCAGTTTTAATAATACGAATATTTTCGGCGTCTTCATCTGCTTCACGATGCATGAACCACATATCGGTTATCGTCTTTGTACCCTTGCCGCAATAGCAAATTGTTGCATCTTCATTTGGTAAGTTGAAAACGATGATGTTATCTCCATATTTATTTCAAATGATTGAATAAAGTTTTTGCTGTTGACTTGTAGCTCATGACGTCGAATAATTGACGTATGGTAAATAGACAATCATCGTTGTTTTCAATGAAATTATACACAGAATTTAATGAATCCTGCAGTTCTTTTTCAATACCGGTAGGTTCTGGTTTACTTTCATAAGAGAAGTCACGATAACAATGTTTATGATAACGAGCACCGACTTTTACTAATGATTGGACACCGGTTATTCGACTTATGATTTTTTTACCGAAATCATCGTCTCTACGTTGTGCTATTTTAAGAAATTTATTTCATCAGATCTGATTTGAAATCTGTTTTTCTCCCTTCTTAGCCAGTCTTTATCACAAAACGAACATAACAGTTTAAAATTAAAATTGCCAACACCACGTGGCAATAAACGAGATGTTGAGGGTTCACAAGAATCGGAACGACGTTTCGCAGAATAAAAATAATCATCTCGACACTTTTTATGAACATCTATTTCAGTTTTAGCAATTAGAAAGTGTACTTATCATCTTGTAAGTTTTTACTAAAAGAAGTGAACGTATTAATTGCTTTTTGCTTGATGCGCTGGAATGGTTCAGTATCCAAAGAACGTCCAAAAATGAAACAATCCACAGATGTATCCATTTTTTTATGATTATGAAAATCATGGACTGGGTGAGACGGGAGATTCGAAAGTCAATAGGTGACTTTTCTAACTTTATTTGCCAACGAATCGCGGAGGAGTTGCCTGAGTCTGATACCATAATTTCGAGCATTAGAGCTTCGGAGGTGCTCTACAGACGACGTCCGATTTAACATGGATAGCAGCCTTAACTTGTTTCAGTGGAATCGTCGTAGCATATTTAGTTAATGGAGTGAGTTCCCAGAGTTCATACAAAATTTTAATGTTATTTGTCTTACAGAAACGTGGCTATGGGACATGGCGTATAAGGCCAATACCTAATGGTTAAAAAAAAAAAAAAAAAAAAAAACGTGGCTTAATCCCAGTCAACTTCTAACCTGCAAAGGTTATAATGTAGTGAGGAGGGTCAGGCCGTCTCTCACTGCGGGAGGCGGATTGGCGTTCCTCATCAGTGAGGACATCTATTACCAAAGAGTGGATCGCCTCCCCCGCACAGCCAAATTAGAATGTGACATGGTCCAACTTAAACTTTCTAATTCTTATTTACACGGTTCCAATGTTTATCAGCCCCCAATAAATTCCTGTCCAGTTCCGAATGTAAAAAATTTTACCCAAGTCATAGTGGGGTTTGATAATGTCATCATCTGCGGTGACTTCAATGCGCATCATGCGCTATGGGGCAGTCAATAATTACTCAACCAGCATGGAAAGTTCATAGCCAATTTTCTTGATAACTACGATTTACGCCTTCTCACTAATGGAGATCCCAATATGTTACATGTGGATAGAAATAGAAGGAGAATCTCGGATCTGCCGTTCGCTTCAGTTTCGCTTTTATGGGGTACCTCCTGGAGCGTTTTATATTTTGGACAAAGCTTTTCTTCCAAACTTCGAAATACTCCTCCCATTGCCGGAGACGTCAACCAATCTTTCGACTCACTTTTAAATCAGTTGCATAATTCAGTCATGTTAACTGGAGGCAAAAGGTCGGAGGTCTCCCCCACGAAGAGCTCTTCTCCCGCGGCTCCTTGGTGAAGTCAAAAATGTTCCAACTTAATAGCCAAAAGACGTGCTGCTGCCAAAATGTTCCAGAATTGCCCGACAGATGAAAAGCTCGCAGCTTATTGGAGGATCAAAAATGAAATCAAGAACTTCCTCATGGAATTCACACGGAAGTCACAAATTGCAATGACCACCTGGCCAGGATAGGCTTGGTTGCATCTAGGGCGTGTCGGTGCGATCACCCTGTCTTGTCGGTCAATCATCTATTTTGGGAATACCCTTATTTTAATCTCCCGAGGGTGAAGCTTAAAAGTTTCTCTCAGAAGCACAAAATCATCCCCCGTACTGATGTCCAAAAATTGTTCTTAACATGACCATTGAATGTAGTTTTAGTTATAACCGATTTCATTATAAAAAATAATCTGAGTCTTCAACATTGAGTCTTATAAATCCCTAAGATATTGTGGTGTTGATGTTTCAGTGCAGCTCCTTTTATGATTAATTTTTTTTGTTACGTGCTGTGCTGTCACTTCCTTCCTCGCCGACAAGTCATCCACAAAGCTCTCAACGCCAGATTAAGCAACCAAAATCCAGTTAACCTTATGGAATCTACTTTCAAGATAATATTCTTTTACTCCCATTGCCGTTTCGAGCGGAAGTTTTGGAATCTACTGTACAATTCAGGAGCACACAAGAGTACATTAGCACGTCCTCATAAGGGTAATAGCCAAAAGGAAGAAGAAGAAGAAGAAGACATTTAGTCTGGCCGCAGCCGTTTAGTATTTTCGCGAGTTTCTTAGAACGCTAAGTAGAGCAGGCCAACAATTACGTAATACAAAGTAAACAGTATCAGGCTATTCTTTAGTTTTAAACTAGAAATTACAGTTCATTTTTAATTACGCTAATATCAACGTTTTCAAAAAAATGCCTACTTCGAATTTTTGAATTAAAAAATTGAAAGTGATTGTAATGACACGATATTTTAGATAAAGCAAAGAACTGATTCATTATTCAACGTTTCGAATAGAGAGAAGGAAAACTAATTCCCATTAGAATTTTTCAAAATAAGAAACGAGAAATAATTCTGTAAAATAAAAGTAATTCCTACTTCGATTTCCTGGAGTACAAAAAAATAATCACTCATCAAATTTTTTGAATCAAGAAATAAGAAACAATTCAAAGTTGATGCCTTGCTTCTATATGCAATCAAACAGGTACTGGCTTGCCTATCAACGCTAATCGTGCTTTCTGTGTGAAAACGACTTTTAGCCAATAAAATTTAACAATTTATAAATAAATAAATAAATTGGACGCAGAAGACTTAAAGCTTTCGGAAGATTTTGCAACCAATCTTCAACTTTTTTTGACACGTAAATCAAACTCCAAGCCACGTGTCTGTACTTTGTGGACTGACACGCTTTTCACTTAACAATAATAAAAACTTATCACGCGCACTTGTAACTTAAAATTCCAGAAAAATATTTTCATATGAGAAGGAAGATTATGGTCTGCGACAAAATGATCTTTATGTTCAATTATGAATACGTACAAACAAATTTTCGGGTTATCCTCTTGCTATACCTCTTTCCTTTTGAGCAGCCCTTTCAACTTTCTCAGCTCCACGTTTCGAACAGGTAAAAATATAGTTAAATTTCACTTCTTGAAATCAAATAAATGTGCAACAGTGCAAGGTGTAACTATACTCGCATCGACTTCCTTTGATGCGGACGTTGATGCGGAATAGCAGATTACAACTATGCGTATATCTTTTGGTAACGGTAGTTTACGGTAGTACGTACAGCCGACAGGATGAAACTTGACTTTACGGATAATGTTGCGATGGAAACTGAATTTAATGAGTTGATAGCCATCGGATTATCCCCCTTGAAAATCAGGTAATGAAAATCAACCGTTGATTTTTCAGTAATGTTATTTATGTAATTCTGAACATTTCAAAATTTTTCCTCTGAGTAAAAGATTTTTTCCAGTCTCTTTTTGGTACTTTATGAATGAACAATAATCAATATTTAGCATCTCAACAATTGAGAAGGAAAAAATGGTTTGATAAGTACTTCAATACTATGTAGAAGATAAAATACATTTTTTAAACTATTTTTCGTCTCATTTCCAAAAAGTTGTATTACTGAAAGACAGTGTTAACATCTTATAAAAATTTTAAATAAATACACAAGACTTTTGTTCTAGATTCCAGTTAATTTGCAACGAACCTTATGGTAGATCCATTGTCATTGTTCATTTTCATATTTGTACAAAGAACTTGCGTAATTTTTCTCAATTAAAATCTAATGAGTGCTTCTAAATTTCGGGAAAAAACTTATAAAATAGGTTCAGCCTTCGAGATATCTTCTGCTTCTGGCAAAAAGAGAGAGTCTTTCAGAATTATTTGGATGTTTTCAAAACTTGAAACATTGAATTTGTTCAATTCACAATTTCAGAAGTGCACAACAAAGCCAAAAAATTCTTCGTAAGGACATTCTTGAAACGATTGGAATTAAAAATGAAGTAGTGTCAAATTTTTCCAAAATGTTTGTATCTCAAAGTTGACTTCCTAAAAAAGCTTTGAAAAAGTAAATTGAACATCTTAGAGACGCCACTGTCGTCTATAAAATATTTGATATATTCAGGTACATATAAACGATACTCGTTCATGCAAGATTGACTTTTATTTCTCCGTTGTATAATTCCGGCGTACATATTTCTCGTACAGGACTTTATCAACTTATCAATTTTTCACGATGACGACGGTATGCTACCAACGTTTTGCACGTGATAGTTGTTGGTTATGAAGAACTTCCTTTACTGGCGTAGTCAGCTGCTTGGTTGATAATACGTGAAACTGCTAATACCCCAAAAAAAAGATTTTTGACAGCACTGGGAGCAATATCGGAACGCACTCATAACATACAGTATATATATTTGCGACATAATTTAGAATCTAACTCCTAAAATATTTTCAAGTGTCTACTATGACGTCATACCTCTTTCATTTCGGAACGCCCGTTCGAAACGTTCCGAAATATTACACGCGCCAACACACGTTTCAGAATACGCTTCTTATTTCTTAAATCGTCTCATTGTGCCAAGGGCTTGATTTTTGGCAAAAAAGCACTGATCTCTACTATTCACGATCAGTGTAAAAAAAAAGCTGTTCGTTTTTGTACTTTGAAATATTACATTTTTGCACGGGTGGAAAGGACGATGGCCGAACCAAAAAACATTGACCCTGAATTAGTGACATGTAGGTTTAAGTGCTGCAATATCTTAACCGAAGTTGGTGACATCAAAATAAGCTGCCAGATGATAAAAATGAAAGACAGCTACTATATTTGGGTTGGTGACTTCGGCGATGGCGTAATGAACGACCTTTCCCTAGCTTTGATCTCTAATTACCAGAAGGTACCAATTTCCACAAAGTTGTTGGGATCTGCTATCGATTCGACATCAAACAACATAGCTGGACGATTGGCAACGAAACTGGGGAAACCAGTCTACGTTAGCTTCAACATCAAGACTGACAAGTTGTCGTTGCCAGCAATAGAGAAGAAACTTTCACATGAAATGAGCAATGGCCTTGCCCATCTTGAGAAATGAAGCGACTGTCCAACGTCTTCTAATGCTAATGCTAGACTTCGATCATGCCCCTACTTGGATAACCCAAGTGGTTAGATGGTAAGCGATAAAAACCCATGAAACAATAAACATGTTTCGACGTGAGATGTTGAACAATAATTCTAATTCAGCTTTTGAATTCAACCATTTTCTCATAACACATTTACTGTTTCCAAAATATCATTGATCCTTATTCGTGCTTTTTGTAAAGAAATCCTTTTATATTAAGATTGCTGGTCAGCGCAATTGATTTGCAAGAATGTCTCGTTGAGTTTCAATGGTGTATATTGATAAAAATTGTAACGAGTTCTAGAAGTAAAATATATATAAGCTTCATTTCAACCACCTTTCATTGTCTTTTGATTATAATCTGTTGGAATATAAACCAAAGTGTTGTTGTTTAAACAGTGGAATATCATTTGCATAATTTACACTTGTACATCTTTTTCGTTAGCGCATATTTCAAACTTTCTTAGGCCTGGCAGTTTCTGTGTACAGGCCGAGTAAGAATATTACACTATACATTTCTTCCCTCCTATGTGTTATTTATTTTAGTTCCTAAGGCTCCGTCACTCGACTCAACTATTGACTAAAGCCGGTCTTTCATTCAAGATTTGTATATTCACGTTTTATGCGCTTTTTTCTATATTTCCATATAAATAAAAAATAAATGGAGAAAAATTAATTGCAATTACTATATTCCTTTCATTCCACTGCCGCGTAGCAAGGCGCTATCAATGCTTCGAGAATCTACCTATTTTTTTTATCATTCCGAATGCTCTGGGTCATTTGGCCCATTTCCATTTCTGGTATGTTACCAGTTCAAATGCAAGAGTCCGATATTCCTGAAAAAAATTACAGGTATATATTTCCTATTACTATTACTATTTTCCAATGTGATAGCGTAGTTGAAAAATATAAATATAGATCACAAATATGGAAAAAAAACATGAAGAAGGCAATTTTTTAAAGAATTACTATTTTGGAAGAAAATGGTACGAGTCGAAATGATTCAATCTGTACTCGAGGAAGAAGATGACGCAGTACAGATGAACTTTGAAAATTCTACAGTCAGCCCAATTGTACATGCAATGCCGAACAAAAATATTCAAAAATTTCTTTTTCTCATGCATTTCAAAAGTTTAGAGTAGGAATGAAAGGTAAAGATTTTTCTACGAATTGGTGTTCTCCCACTATGTACCCCTGTACTCTCCAGCAAGCTTTTGCACTGAAATATTTGTATTACGGAAAATATTTCAATCTTATCTCACTGTAATTTTTCAATGTATTAGACAAAAGTTCGCCAGTTTTTAAATCTGCAGAACTTTAAGATGTGAAAGTCAATTTCCATGAAAATGCCCTAAAAATGATTTCTGATGTTGGCTTTGAAAAAACTAAGAACCATGACGGGAGCAATCTTTTTGACTTTCTATTCGAATCATTTGAAATTATACATTAAGATCTTCAGTAATGTGCAGGGGGGGGGGGGGGACAAGTTTCGTGCATATGTATTTAAAATATTTATATACAATATGTATGTGCACTGTATTTCATTCTAAAATAAAGTACTCATGTTGAATCAGTTTCATAAGCTATACTTATATACTTTATCTGTGATATTCATGTATTAAATACATACAGATCATTACAATTATAATTGAAACAGAAAATGAATTCTGAATCTGAATTTCTTGTGTTTAACTGAATAGAAATTGATTATAAATGTTGTCCTTATGTTTGGAAATATGCATGAAAGTGACCATGCAGTCAATGATGGTAAGACCGTGCTTATAAGATAGACCGAGCGCTTCTATAAGAGGCACTGACGCTTACATATGAAGGACAGAGATATCCGGGAGTACTGCTCTCTCTTTTCAATCGGCGTCATGGTGGGAGACAACGGAGCAGTGAAAGTGGAACAGCTTTGCGCCTGTCATATGCGTATGTCTCCTCGTTCTCCTGTACTTAGTCCCCGCCACTAATATCGCCAGACAGAGAGAGAAATACTCCGGACATATCTCTGTCCTTTATATCCTTGCTTCAAGCGACTCATAGGAGCGCTCAGTCTATCTTTTAAGTCTATGCCCCTTACCCTCTATAGTTTAGGGTATGGAGAGTAGTGGTAAGGAGGACCCTTAGAGCATATAGTAGATTGAGGGAGCCTGTCCTATCCTGGCCCATAAGTGGCGATGTTACCAAGGATAGATATAGTAGCATGAGGACCTATCTCTCTCTTACAAAATGTGATTGGTCAGTTCAAATCAGCCACGTGACTACGTCAGAGCTGTACCAAGCAGTACGGTAAGGGTGTAGTGCCCGATGTGCCCATGTAGTGAGGCCTTAGAACTAAGAATGAAGCAGGAAGCATTCCAAAGCGTGCACTATTAATGAAACATTAACAATCGCGTTAGTAACCAAATTTCAGAATGGTTCTGAAATGCATAATTTGTAAAATTCTAAATTATCAATGATATTAAGTTTTGTATGAACACAAGTACTGGAAATATATTTATTCTGAGTGCTTAGTGTCAAGTTAAAGTGAAGTGAAGTACTAAGTTAAGTGTACAGTTTAATAAGCTATTGTCAAAGCGTCATTATATGAATAAAACTATTATTCTTTTGTCACAGTTAATGCATTAGGACATCAATGATTTCTTTAAACCCAAAAATTCAATCCAAATCCTAAATTCGGAAAGCAAGTTTTCTTTCGAATGAAAATTATCCTTTTTTGTTACAATTGTGATCAATTCTTCAGTGTAAATATATTATGTATATTACATTGAAATGTACATAACATATTATATAAGATATACAATAATAATAAATTTCATAAAAAAATTTAGTTAGGTGCCTATCATTGACGCGGGTACTAAATTTACTACGCTACGCTTCTGGTTTAGAAAAAGACAGGTTCTCAAACTACTCATTCCCTCTCTGTCGTCACACTTTTCGGCCAGAAGGCTCCCTCCATCTACTATATGCTCTAAGGGAGGACCACAACATATGGGATTTTCAACTGGAAAAGTGTCCGCCAAAAAGCAGCAAATAGTGGTTCAATAAGTCACCAGAATAGATTTAAAGATTTTATATTACAAGGAATATTCCAACCAAGGAACGCTCGACCGTACCGGCTGTGCGCCCAGCCCATGCACCCAGCTGGTCGCGAGAGCATCTTTTATTTACGAAATTATTGTATTTACTAGTTCTCATTGCCTGGCCCCATTATTGCTTGAAAACAGTCTAACATGGCTCATTTTACTCCTTATTTTTCCTCGAATGGTGGAAGGTACCTCAGTTATTGGTTTTCTGGTCCCTGAAATGCGAGAGATTTGGTAATAGTAACACGTATCAAAAAATCACAATTTTTTTTTACGATCTCCGGGATATGAGTAACCTTCCTCGATTCCACTACGAAAGAGCTATGCTCCGTCCAAATTTCAATCCTTTAAGTTTGTTCATTAATTATAAAAAGAAAAAGAATGAGTTTGCTCAGTCGGTAAAGGTAGGACTGCTACATGCCGTTAATCGATATTGGCGACCCACAACTACTGATGTGAAGTCTAGCTGAACTTTCGCGATAATTTCTAGTAACAAACCTGGGGAATTTTCGTGAAATACGGCTCTGACGTCACACCTGCATAGCTAGGGGTACGATCATAGGTACGATGCATACACCATATGGCAACACTGCCTTAGACCTTACTCTATTTGTAATATCTCTATAGAGTATGGGTGAAACACGTGTGGCTTGCATACGAAAGATAACCTCAACCTTTGTGTCAGCCCACCGTCGTGTTAATACATTCAACAATCCTACTATACGGTTTGAACAATCACAACATAATACACAGTGACATTATTTGCCACTTGAAGCAATATGATTATTGAAAATTTGCGAATATATTGCAACCGAAACAATGGTTCTAGAGCTGTATTTCGTCAATTTATCCAATTGAATGTAAGTACTGAGTTGCATACTGCACAGTCTGCAACAGCTTTACGGCAGTTTATCCTTTGCGTTTCAGATTAATGCACACGTGTTCAGTCGAACATTTGTTAGATTTATATGAAAGAAGTTAACTAACTAAGTATCCATTTATTTGCAGACTCTAAGCAATGCTGAATACGACAATATTATTGAATTATTATGCAAGGAATTGATGAATCCAGACAACAGTCAGAATGTTGCCGAATGTTTTCCTGACATATTACTGTTACTTGTATCCATGGCCATTACTTCTGAAAGCTGCCAACTCTCAAGAAGTGAAGATTATAATGATATCCACAGGCTAAACTGTGTCGTTCTGGGAAAATTAGTTCACAAGCATCCTGATATTCTTGGGTAAACCTTGTCTTGTTTGAGTTATTCGTTATTTTTGCACGAAAGATCGAAGAATGTTCATCCTGTCATTACAAAACTATTATTTAATCATGTTTCAATCGATTTTTCGCATACTTTTCAGCTTCGCTTTACGTTACTTCGAAAGTAATCCAGCACCGTTTGAGACAATCACCACGAATCAGGAAAGAAGTGCAAAAAAGTTTAAGCCAACCAATCTCGAAATCAATATTCCTCGGGTTTCAGATTTTGATATAGTTTTGGCTTCTTATAACATTCTGCAGAGTTCCCCTCAATATTTCAAAAGAAAATGGAAGTGGTCAAAGTTTTACAAATATCTAACAAGTGACGAAGACAATACTAAATGGTAAGCATACAAATACAATTTTTTTTATTCAAATCTAAATTGCAGAAAATAATTCATTAATTCAAATTCCTTATTCATCTTTGGCATGTGAACATCTTTTGTCCGTTGAAAAAAATATTACGCGAGTTAGTCATGTTCTGCGATATTAATTTTAGTGCAAAAATTATATAAAAATAGTTTCTTTTTATTCGCATATAAGTTCTTCATAAATCGTTGAAAATAAATTTTTGGTAACCACAATCGTGTTTTGTCATTTTGTAATATGCTGAGTTTGTTTTTTTGTCGTCTGAATAGTTTCAGAATTCACTCACAAAGTGAGTTGCAGTTCGTAAAAGTTGGGTAAACTGTACATGGGGCTTAGAGTGGTCCTTATTGAGGGTGTTATCGAGTTTTTTCCACCTCACCCCCAACATCAACTTTAAACAATTCAAAAACAATTGCCTATTTTTTTCAGATGTTTACCTCAATTCTAAAACAGAATTTAACATGGGAAAAACTTATTTTCAGTATATATTTTATTGTAAAAGTAATAATGTTCATAAAAATCTGAAACCGCAAGGTTTTAGTGGTTATTAGTGCTACTATCTGAGAAAAAAATTCCCATCATCATACTCATGCAATTGGTCGAGATTCCATGTCAATTTTTTTAAAAATTTGAAGTTGTTTGGGGGATGAGTTGGAAAAAACGCATTAACAGCCTCAATAAGGAACACCCTAATAGGGCTTTCCATAACAACTCCATCAACACCTCATCCTTATCTCTTGATTTCTTTCCTAATTTTTCATTACATTCTATACGACGAAGTAGATACTCAGGGTGCCCAGCTGTCAGCGGAAACTAGGAATTGTCACCGAATTCGCATGTGTCCGGCAAAACCGGGAAATATCAGGGAATTTGATATGTCATCAACACTAGACTCCCTGATACTAGATATTTTCTTATTATTTTAATCTTGCATAGTTTTTGATTTATCAAATTTTCAATCCTACAAATTTCCAATCCTAACAATTTATGAAATTAATTCCACAGAAAAAAAAAAAAAAAACCCAACAGTGGAAATCTACTGTCAACTCAGTTTCAAAAAGCTAAATCTGTACCCACTATCCGAAACATGCATCATATTATTTCTGAAAACTACGACACAGTCAACTCCAAAGCCTTTAAAAACGATATTATTGTAATGTCATGTTCGAAACAGAATTAAGGGGCCTTACCAGTGTAACCCATGAAAAATTAGGCGATTTTCAGAAATTTTTTTAAAAGAAAGTACTCGATAGAATGTTTTGAATTTTTTTGGAAATAATAAAGTATATTTTCAGGTATATTTAAAGTTTTTTTTTTTTATAAAAATATTGAAAAATAACGGAGTTATTTGCTGTCTTCGGAGGTGCCAAAAAAAAAAGTTCCCCAACTGCTGACATGATTCCGGCCGAATGAGTAGCTCAAACAAAAAAATTCAGAAAGGTCATTGAAGTTGAAGGTATTTCCTATACAATGACCTAAGATTTTTGAAAAATATCAAAAATTAACAAAATGGCGTAGTTCTGAAAAAAGGGTCGTGTTTTAGAGTAAGAAAATGGTCGTTTTTTTAATGCCAAATTGACAATTTTCAACCAATCAAAAAGATCGTACGTCATTGTATAGTAAATATACTCAAAAATACTCAGTTTCATTTTGAAGTCGATCGGTCAATTTCTCGCGTTTAAAATAGGCAAGTGGAGCGTCTTATACCTGCGAGCGGTCGCTCTTTAGAACGCTGTCATTCAAAAACTATTCAAGATACGACCTTGCCGCTTTCACAAGATATTCTTGAAGATATAAACTATCGAATGAGCAAAAAAAAAGAAATTCGATTTTTTGAAAGTGTCACACTGGTAAGGCCCCTTAAATTAGAATTCTGAGTATTTACTGTCGATGGGTTCTTTCTGAAGTTCCTAGTTCTTTATCTCCACCTAAACTGAAAATGATTTGACTATTCTATTGCGGTGGATATTCAATTAATGGAACATAAACAGTTTAGAAATTAAAAAACGAAAAATTCAAAGTACCACAGATTATCATAAGTAGTCTAAATTATTCGTTTTTACACTAAGAATATCTGAGTATTTAAAAAAATGTCGAGAATTGTACCTTTGGATAAATCGTTTCAATTTTGAGGCATGAGTTCATAGTTTGGTAGATATTGTAAATTTATTGTGTATGACTTTTCAAAAAGTGCGTGTCAGTACAAACAACTTGAGTTCAACTTGGACCCAATTTGTTGTAGAGAATATTACTCGGATTGGAACTTTTCAATTGTGTATTTCAAAAACTGTGTATGATGAAGACAAGTAGAAAAAAACCTAGTATTTATTTTATCCCAAGGAACGTAATAATATACAAGTAAAAAAATCGAATTGTATAGTTGCTATTGGCTTTCCTATTCACATTTGGCATTGTGAATACTGGAAATTCAATAATTTCTCCCAAGTTATTGATAATGTAGCAATATTATTTAACATGTGCGATTAACATTTTTTTTTCACTGTTCAAAATGTTGTTTTGATCTCCGTCAACTTCTATTCCACTTTTGCATATTTATTTTATCATTTCTCTTGTCAATACCCTTTTCACCGAACATACGCAGTAATACATCCTCAACTGTTCTGACATTTTCAAATAAACTTGAAAACTGAAATGAATGTTAGTATTCAAAGTGTTGGGAGAGACAGGATTAGAATTTAGCCAATAACCAACTAGTCATTGTAATGTATATTTATCGATTACTTTTTTTTCTTATCATTACAATTGGATCTCAAATCTCATTGTTAGAAATCTTGAAACAATAAATTTCCTCGATTTTTTTAGAAGTTCATATTTAATTTTTACCATAAAATTATAGACAGAATTCAATTTTAGCGCTGGAAATCCTGAAAAATGTATTGAAAACCTTTACTATTGCTTATCAACATTAACAGATAAATATTAACTGGTGCCAAAAAAGACTTGATAATAAGAGAATTTTAAATTACA
Source organism: Diprion similis (assembly GCF_021155765.1). NCBI lineage: Eukaryota > Metazoa > Arthropoda > Insecta > Hymenoptera > Diprionidae > Diprion > Diprion similis. The sequence continues at coordinate 14,037,878 of NC_060105.1, read as the reverse complement.
GTTTTTATGGTCAACCTGTAAATACCTGCTAGGTCATTTTTTTAGATTTTGCAAATTCACTTTGTTGCTTAAAGTTGTATCATTAACTTGGAGAATTGTTTTGAAAGTAATTACATGAAATATTCAGTCCTATGTTTTTTAGTAAGTATTAGACTCTTTGCTTTACAACTAAGAATATCATATCTCCAACCGTGGCATGACCTCTTCAGCACAGTTGAAAAAAACTGGCATCGCTACTAGTAAAGAATGAAAATAAACATAAAAGATATGTTTAGTTGCCATTTAGTTACTTGAATTTCACGTCAAAATACATTTCATATTATCCACCCCAGCTTGAAAAACTACCCCCGGTGTAGTAATAATATGGTATTAAACGGAATTTTTTCATTTAGCCAAAAACCATTCCTATTGGGATAAAAATACGAAATCATGATTTCTATAAATTCACTATAACAATTCCATAGAAATCATGCCATTTCTTTATTTTTACGTTAAATGAAGATGTATTGAAGTAGTTTTGTTCAAAATTGCATGTGGTGTTGTACACTTTTTTGCATTCGAAATACATGGACTTGGATAATTCTGACAGCGTATAATTAGCATTCAATTACTGCATAATTACTTTTTTGAAATCATTCGCCTTTAGTAGCAATTTCGATGTGATGCTGCTAGCTCGCATCCAAGCTGGTACCGCGAGTTTTCTTTTGAAAAACACGGAGCGACAAATTCGGCGTTACAGCATTCAATTAGCATCTAATTAACATTGAATTATTTTACATAGTAAGCTTCATATTTCTCATGTGGCGGTGCTAGCCCGATAGAGGTGACGACCGAAAAGAAAAGTTAGCTGAAAGTGTATGGCATTAATGAATATTACTGTACACGGTACTTCCCTGATCCTAATATTCGCCCTTGGCAGTATACCTACATTATTTCAAGCATTTCCATAATCTAATGAAACAGCCACAAATATCGATTTGAAAAAACCACCTGTACTCTGGTAAGAGCGTAATGACATAATGTAGTTGAAAAAAATTGACAGTTCATATTGCAAGATGTGTTCAATAATATGTGAGGTATTATACGGCAATTTATTTTATTTTAGTTTTTCTTCAATTTCTTAATTTTTTTCAGGATTGCACTCAATTGTGTCGGAATTGTCTTAGAAATGTCTGAGTCTTTGATTAAACAGTGTGCCAAAACTTTCTTCAAAAATATTGAGACATTCCTCACAGAATGCGAAAACGAATTACTAGACCATATTACATTGACTCCAACATCTGCCACGGAAGTAACTAACATTGTCAAAGATGCAACCTGCATAGCATCGATTGGAGGAATCTTATTACCAGTGTTGAACCCCAACGATAAAAGGAAACACAGCAATTTAGTATCCGTACCTTCCATGGAAGATAATCTCAGAAGTATAGCATTGGCTGTAGCTTCGAGGAAATGTATTTGTCTTCAAGGTCCAGTAGGTTGCGGAAAAACAGTCCTGGTCGAATATTTGGCCGAAGTGACAGGACATGGACCATCGGACTTCATTAAAGTTCAACTTGGGGATCAAACAGACTCTAAAATGCTGCTCGGTACTTACAGATGTACAGATATACCAGGCGAGTTTGTTTGGCAGCCTGGCGTTCTCACGCAAGCAGCAACTGCTGGTAAATGGCTGCTCCTGGAAGACATTGACAGTGCTGCTTTAGACGTAGCCAGTGTTTTGAACAGCCTTATAGAAACTGGGAAACTCTTTGTGCCTGGACATCAAGATGCAATTCATGTCAGGAGTGATTTTCAGTTATTTCTTACCCAAAGGTTGATCACCACATCAACTGGTGTCTGCAAACAATCATCAGGGGCTTCGAACCTCCTTGAAAAAAATTGGCAACAAATTAACGTCGAACCTTTGTCGAAAACTGAACTCGTTATTATCATTCAAACCCTTTTTCCGGTCTTAGGCACAGTAGCTGGCAGAATGGTAGACGTATTTTTATTATTTTCAATGGGCAACCATTGTTCTGAATTTGGTGCCGAAGAGTCCATGCCAATCAGAACTGGCAGACTCATTTCGACTAGAGATTTAATCAAATGGTGCAATCGCGCTGCTGTCGATTTCATTGTTTCGTCACCTGAATCTGCTCTGAAAGTTTTCCAAGATGCAATTGATATATTTTGCTGTTCTGTACCAGATCAAAGTACGTTTTTATTCATGCTTATTATTATAATATTAATTAGTTAATCCATAGGCAGAAAAAACGAAAAAAGAGAAAACAAGTTTTAGTATTTGTTTGTTACAGGTGAAAGACTGTCTTTGGCTATAGCAATTGGAAATAGGCTTGGAATAGTGAAAACAAAAGCAGAATATTTTTGCAACTCCTATAAACCATCCATCGACCAAAATTCCGACTACATTATTGCCGGGCGTGCGAAGGTTATATGCAAAAAGTCAATAATACCAGAGTTTCATCACGTTAAGACGAATTTTTCCTTCACCAGACCTTCCAGTTGTTTGCTGGAAAGAATTACTTGTTGCGTTGCACAAAAGGAGCCTGTACTTCTCGTAGGAGAAACTGGTACAGGGAAAACGAGCTCGATTCAATATTTAGCACAAAGTACAGGACACAGATTGATTGTGATTAATATGAATCAACAAAGTGAAAGTACCGATCTCTTAGGTGGATATAAGCCAGTTGATATCAAGTTCTTAATAACACCGATAAGAGAAGAATTCGAAATGCTGTTCCGTTCCTACTTCGCTATTGAGCCTAATAGAAAGTTTCTTGATCATATTTCGGTTTGTTTTAATCAAAATAAATGGAAGACATTAGTGAAATTGATGACACACAGTACTTCAGCTGCAATGAAAAGACTGAATAAGACGATAGATGGGAATCAAACTAGTACAACAGGATGTCTGCTGGGGAAAAAAAGTGCAACGCACAGTTCTAAGAGGCAAAAAACTGAAGCCGTTACATCAAGGAAAAGTGACTATACTTCTGAAGCTAAAAACAACTTGAAGATATTGAAGAAGTGGGAAAGGCTTTCCTTAAAATTGATGAAATTGGAATCTCAGGTGAAGACGCACTTCTCTTTAGCATTTGCGTTTATCGAAGGAAGTTTGATCAAGGCTCTCCAAAAAGGATACTGGGTTTTGCTAGACGAAATAAACTTAGCAAACGCTGAGACTCTGGAATGCTTATCTGGTTTGTTGGAAGGCTCATGCGGATCACTGTCTCTCATCGAACGTGGGGATAATGAGCAAGTTAAAAGACATTCGGACTTCACCCTCTTTGCTTGTATGAATCCTGCAACAGACGTGGGCAAAAAGGAGCTGCCTGTGGGTCTGCGAAATCGTTTCACTGAGTTGTATGTCGATGAACTCACCGAGCAATTTGATTTGCAGCTATTGGTCGAGTGCTATCTCAAAGAATTACTTATTCCTCCATCCCGACAAGAAGCAATAGTCAAGTTTTACTTGAATGTTAGGAAAGAAGCTGTTCGTTCCTTATCTGACGGCACTGCCCGTAAACCCCACTACAGCTTGCGAACACTGTGTCGCGCCTTAAACGTTGCTGCTTCGAATCCTTGTGGTTCAGTTTTAAGGTCATTGTACGAAGCATTGTGTCTTAGCTTTTTAACTCAGTTGGATTATGACTCATATCCAGTTGTGCGACAAATGATTATTAAAGCGATATTGGACCCAAAAGAAGTGAAAGCTATCTTGGGCATGCCAATACCAAAGCCAAAGTGTGCGATAAATGAAGATTATATTAATTTCGAAGGCTATTGGATTGTTAGAGGCGATTTGAAACCAGAAATACCTTGCAATGTAAGTTACACCTGCCATCTTTGTTCGAATAAAAAATATAGAATTTTCGTGAACTTCTTTGCCATAATCAAATTTCGAAAATTTTCTTCAAAATCTTGTAAAATTTCAAAAGATCACTACGTAACTTTTGTTGTTCAATATTTCCCATACAAAATTTCCCTGAAATATTTTTAATACGCGGAAAGTTTATAACAGTTTTACAATATGCTTTTTCAAAGGCACATATTAAGTACTATTTTCGTTCTTTAAAAAAAATCGCACTTGAATTTCAATCATGTTAATCAACTGAATAGATACACAAGATCCATAATCTGAGGTTGAATGAGGTTGAATTTCGTAACTTTCAAAAAACTGAATTGTGTGACTGAAAGGGTTAAGGAGAAACGTCAGTGGAACTATAATGTTTTAATTTGCATGAAATTTAAACTCGTACTTGAGCCTCACGAAACCAGTAGCTTTCGCCCAGCTTCGATCAATTATATTCCATACGTGTCCAGATATTATTCAAAGTAACGTTAGAAAGTGGTGCTTTTCAAAACCTCTATGCAGTGCAATTTTTGTTGAAATTTTTTTAATTTTTTTTTTCTTAATAAATATCTCTTAGCCGTGCGCAAAGAATAGAATCTTGCATGAAAATTGCGATTCGACAAGTTACTGTACAATTGTGCCAGTAATTCGCAATTGACAATTGTCACACAAACGTTTATATATTAATTGTAATTGTCAGTTGCAAATTATTGGCACAAGTAGGTAATAAGCGTGGAATTTGAAAAAAAAAAATCACTGCAGTAATTGCATTATAAGGAGCTTTTTGAAAATCACCACTTTTGGATATTATATTAAATAATATTTAGATATATGAAATGATTGAATTTGATTGAAACTAGGTGAAAATCAGTTGTTTTATGAAACTTTATTATGAGTTCAAGTTTCAAGCAGATTAAAAAGTTATAGAGTATCGCTGATGTGTTGTCGTCTGAATCACAAACATGGGCGTTCGATAACTTATTCGTGCATGATTTCGAAATATGTTTATTGATTAATTGCATGACAGTTTTGGCTTGTTTTTTACAGTACATTTTGACCGAATCTGTTCGACGAAATCTTAAAGATTTGGTACGCATTGTGTCGATTGGAAAAATGCCGGTATTGCTACAGGGTGATACATCTGTTGGTAAAACTAGTCTAATAACTTATTTAGCCAAAGCTTCCGGCCACACTTGTGTTCGAATTAACAATCACGAACATACAGACTTGCAAGAATATGTTGGTAGTTACGCTGCTGATGATAATGGAAAACTGATTTTTAAAGAAGGAGTATTAGTAGAGGCTCTGCGGAAAGGTTCGTAAAGATTATGATCTCAGTTCATGTATAAGGGGCATTCCTTACCAACTCGACAATCGATCGACCCTCACCACTATCGATTTCTTTGCTAATTTTTTTTATTAAATTCGACGAACTCGAAATCAGGTGTTTTTGTTTAGATTTTTATCTCATTAAGTTTTAAAGACATGAAATTTTTGATTCTGTCAATTTTCGATCCGAATCATATTTTGAATTGACTGTAACTTCTGAACATCAGATTGAATTATCAGAATTGAAAACCTGGATTGTTCGTATTGAAATCTATGTTTTGAAGAGAAGTACTCAAAAAATGTGCAACATTTGTCAAAAATTTCAAAATCTTAGGTTTCAAAAAAAGTATGAGACAAAAATCTTTAAAAAAATGATTGCTATATTACACTTCGTCCGAAATAATCCAATGAAAAATTAGCAATGCAATCAAAAGGAGTCAGGATTGGAAGTTTGCCGAGTTCGCACGGAAGTCCCGCAAAATTTACGTACATTTTTTTTAGAGTCAATTAATTTAGTACTCATATAATATGCGTGTGGTTTAAAGTTTAATGTTCACCAATAGTTAACATTCTTTATTGGAAATGCTTTTGTTCAATAGTTGAGCTATATATAGAATTAATAGATTCTATTAAATTGGTTTTCTGTTTCTATTATGCTGTATTTAATCTTTTTTTAGGCTTTTGGATTATTCTCGACGAGCTTAATTTAGCGCCCAGCGACGTTCTTGAAGCATTGAATAGAGTTTTGGACGATAATCGTGAAATTTTCATTCCTGAAACACAACAGACTGTTAAAGCGCATCCGAATTTCATGCTATTCGCAACACAGAATCCACCTGGTCTTTATGGTGGTCGGAAGGTAAAAACTCTTATATAGTTTTTGTTACAGTTTTCCTCCTCGGACATATAAAATCAGAATTTGAAGTAATATTCAAAGACATAATAAGCTGAAAAAGTAAACGTTGTCATCGGTAATATAGTATGCCATGATTCTACTTTACTTAAAAATTTATGTCCTCAGGTTTTATCTAGAGCATTTCGGAACAGATTTGTTGAGCTGCATTTTAATGACATACCTCCTAATGAGTTGCAAATTATTTTACACGAAAGATGTAGTATGCCTGACTCATATTGCAAGCAGATAATAAACGTCATGACAGATCTACAAATCCGACGTAAGAGTACTGCAGCTTTTGCCGGCAAACAAGGTTCGTCTGAACATTTTATGATAATGAAAAAATGATTCAACTAATAGCTTCTATTGATTTTTAATTGAATGTCTGTACGCGTCACTTTATAACTTTAAACATTCAAGAATACAAGTTTTTGTAATGATTTTCCTTTCAAAATTTAAATACTTACAGGGTTCATAACGCTTCGAGACTTATTCCGCTGGGGTGAACGGTACAGATTAGCACCAAATGTAGAAAATCGTTTATACGATTGGAGTCAACATTTGGCAGATGAGGGGTACCTAGTTCTTGGCGCAAAGGTACGAAAATCTGAAGAAGCCAATGAGATTAGAGAAGTTATAAAGAAGCACTTGAAGAGAGACGTTGATCCAAAGACGCTTTTCACTTTGGACGAAAATACATCCTCTGTGACAAAATTTGTTCTCAATAAAGTAATCAATAAGGGTCGTCAAATATTTCCACATGTAGTATGGACTTACCATATGCGCCGACTGGCAGTTTTAGTTGGCAAAGCTTGTCAATTCAAGGAGCCAGTTCTTTTGGTAGGGGAAACCGGCGGTGGAAAAACTACAATATGCCAAATAATAGCTGCGGCAGGTTTGCAGAAATTGTGTACAGTTAATTGTCACATGCACACCGAATCATCAGATTTTATCGGAAGCCTCAGACCAGTCAGAAATCATAGTGACCTGGAAAATCTGAAACTTTTTGAATGGGTCGACGGTCCACTCATACAAGCAATGCGGAGCGGTGATCTGTTTCTAGCAGATGAAATTTCATTGGCCGATGACAGTGTGCTGGAAAGGTTAAACTCACTACTAGGTATGTCCGTAATGTCAAGCTATCACTAAAAATAAGGTAAGACCTGGTAAGAGACATTCTGATTCGTTTTGTATTCGAAATTTGAAAAAAGTATCTTGACCGATTCAGATGGGATATTGGGATGAGAAATTATGTACCGAGTGAAGGTGAAAATTCTGAAAACTTGCAAAATTTTTGTTTTAATCATTTGTATTTCGCGAAATGCTAAAATTGACAACCTGAAATGTTAAAATGTGCAAACTTTGATTAGTTACATTCGGACTTACTATTCTATCTTGTTTCCAAATGAAAGGCTGAATGTTTCTTTGTTAACTAAAACTGGTCATACTTCTGATGAGTCTATCGCTTCTACCACAAATACGCAAGCACTCCATAGAACCATTAACTTACCAAGGATAAAATGGAATTCCCTGGTTGTGTTCGAAGTAAATAATTAAAGGTTCTTAGATATTTTTGCCAATTTCTTTTCTGTTAATTCGAATTTGAGACGACTATGTGGAATTTTTTTACAGAACCCGAACGTAGTCTTTTGTTGACTGAGAGAGGCGTGGATACAGAAAATGAAAATCAAATAGGAGATCAGGATAATCACACTATTATTGCCCATGGAAACTTTCATTTTATTGGTAAGCAGACAAATGGTCTCAGTTATAATTCATCACCTATCCATACTTCATAAATATTAGCGTAATATGACTGATGAAAATTTTCATGTGAACAAAATTATGTCCAACAATTATAAAGTTTTTTTTAGTCACACTAATGGAAATATTATGCAATGTGAATATTTATTTCAGGGACTATGAACCCAGGTGGTGATTATGGAAAGAAAGAATTATCTCCAGCATTGAGAAATCGTTTTACTGAAATCTGGTGTGAAGGGTGTTCAGAGAGAAATGATTTGCAAGCTATTATCGAACACAATCTAGTCATCGATTTGAGTGTTGAAAAGAATGCGATTGCCACTGGAATGCTCGACTTTGTTGATTGGTTAACAGCTTCTGAAATCGGAAGGAGATTCACTGTTAGCATACGCGACATTCTCACTTGGGTTGATTTTATCAATGTTTCTACTAACAAGCAAAATAAATTGTCAAGATTGGAAATAGCCGACGCTTATTACCACGGAGCACTTTTAACTTATGTCGATAGTCTTGGATCAGGCTTGACGGGAATGGAAAGGTACATCATATTCAAATGTATAATTATTAGAACTTCTGTGAAACTAATCTTGAATGATATCCATTATTACAGTCATTTTCATTCGAGTTACAAAATTACCACAATCTAATTTGTCGTTAATGCGATTTCCTTACCTACCAGAATATTGTTAAGTGTTTTTGAAAAAACGAAGGCTCGATGAGCAAGAATAAGTGATTACTAAGGCAGACCAAGAAAATGGTTGGGTAATGTAAATGAAGTAGTAGAATCGAGGGAGTTAAGAGGAAGCCAGTAGACAAGGAAACGGGGGGAGATACGTGGGCTTAATGTAGGAATGTCAGCCAGCGTAGAGCGTTGTAGTATACTTTGCAATGTTTACCAATGAATGGTTTTTCTTTTCCTGGAATTGGTTTTTGTCATATTATTCTCGTGAAAAGCATATCTTTTGAAAATAACATTCAATTGTGCTTTGGTTCGACACGTTTTCTTTACGTAGTTTAGATGATACTGAATTTCGTACCAACAGGGTCAAAAAACTTATTACTGATCTAAAAACAAGTCAAAACTGTATAACTCTAAAAAAGGGTGTACAAGTATCTGTCAACATGTTATTTATGTTGTTTAACTCTACTATATTTAAAAAATTATCGAATATGTAATATGTACATGTAAATGATATTTCTTTTCAAGTACGAGGAGACTCAAGGACTTCAAAGACAGCTGTCGGCAATTTTTAATAACACAAATTGCAAACGTACTAAAATCAAGACTAGCTCCTTATTCGTCCTTGGAAACTGATAAAATCGAAGCTGAAAATGGCGAGAATGGATTCGGGATCAAGCCATTTTTTATTCCAAGAGGACCTGTTTCACCGAGCAACGAGTCATTTACTTTTACTGCTCCGACGACTGGTTTAAACACTGTAATGTTACTGCGAAGCTTACAGCTGAGTAAACCCCTGCTTTTGGAAGGCAGTCCTGGGGTTGGAAAAACCAGTCTAGTTTCAGCCCTTGCCAATATTTCTGGTCACAAATTGGTCCGTATAAATTTGAGTGAACAAACCGTGAGTAAAATTTCTTATTACTTTGTACAATGTTTTATGTATTATATACTTTGTGGTTATATTCTATGTTGGTATCGGGTGTCCAGCGACATTTGACATTGATTATATTTGAAATTGATGTATATATCTCTAAATATCGAAGTTCACGTATCTCGAATGCGATCAAGGGCTTAACAGCTCTCTTGTATATGCAATTCAATTGATTTTAATTAAAAAAATGGCACGGATTCTTTGAATTTACTGTTGCGATTTCGTAGAATGTGTGACATTTTTTTATTTCTGCGTTAAATGAAAATGCATTGGAGTGTTTCTGTTCTGGATTGTGCATAGAACCAGGCTGTTAAGCCCTTTATCGCATTTGAGATACGTGGACTTCGATATCTGCATATATGCATGTCAGCGTCAAAATCAATGAGAGCACCACTTCAAGCAGCGCATGAGGATATTCAATCATTTTTTTCCGGAAAATTCACCTGATTCTGAAATTTATGTTCATCGACGAGCATATTATTTGCAATAAGTATCATTCGTATTTAAAGATTACTATTTAAAATAACTAACATTCAGTGATTATGCAGCTCAACACAATGTTATAAATATTCGGGAATTTTTATAAAATTACCAGGAAAATTCGGAAATTATTCGGAAACTTTCAAGTCCGGTATCACTGGACACCCTGGGTATTCTGCATAAAATTTTTGTCACCAATGTACGGAAATACTACACGCTTTTTCCACTTACAAGCGTGGAGTTCCATCTTAGGTATATGCAGTCTTGAGTATGCATTTTTAAGGAAATTACAGTTAGTAACATTACCATTAAGAAATATTTTTAAAACATCACTGTTTCACAACTTGACAGTGACTAAAGGACTCAAATTTGCCAAATGTGAGGATCTTTTAACTTTATTACAGTTTACTGGATTTCAGGTAATTTTCAAGTTGCAAAATAACAATTTTTCCTGAAAATGCGTCAAAACAATAACGTTAAAACCTCCACCTCATAAGTCTTATGCCATTTTACATAATAGAATATCTATCGTAGTGCCGTATCAAGTTTTTCTGCCGACAACGTTTACATTATGCAGTGTTGCACAAAAATTTTATGCCAGTTACTTAATTGGCAATGCTACTAGTGCCTTGCATGATATACGTGGTAAATCTAAAACTGCTACAAACGATGTAAGCATATGGGAATACAATGTACAACATACTGCCATGCTCATTCGTTATATTGAATTTTATGAGATTTACGTAATGCATAGGAACTTGAATTTCTTTTTCCAACGCTGTGTTTTTCAATTCATGCATCAATATTGTGCTTTCAGATTGGCATTTTGTATTGTTTCACTAGCAGGCGGACTCTCGGAATGTAATATTTTGCTAAAGTCTGCAGTTAACTTCTCAATTTCACTTTGAACCCTTATATTTCCAGATCATTGACAATATCCTACAATCGAACGCAATATCTACTTTCAATACATTATTGGAAGCGAGATATACGAATATTAGTCTGACTAAAGTCCTTGTCTTGATTTTTGATTGAATAGTCATGTAAAGCGGGTTACCGACAATTCTATTTATATCACTGATTGTTAAGTATAACGAGGTGGATTAAAAAGTTGACCAAACCTGGGTCTTTGGAACTTGTACTATTGAGAGATTATCAGATTGCTTAATTTCGTTGACAATTTCAAATTTAAATTCAAATAAAAACAGTCCAATGACGATAAAATAATTGAATATATAGATATCTAATACTATAATCACATTTTACAGGACGTGTCTGACTTATTTGGGGCTGACCTACCGGTCGAGGGTGGAAAAGGAGGTGAATTTGTTTGGAAAGACGGACCGTTTCTTCAGGCCTTAAGAGCTGGTCACTGGATATTGTTGGATGAATTGAATTTAGCTTCTCAGTCTGTCCTGGAGGGTCTGAATGCTTGCTTGGATCACCGCGGTGAATTGTATATACCAGAATTAGGAAGGACCTTTACTGTGAAACCAGGAACTAAGCTATTTGCTTGCCAAAATCCTTTGAGACAGGGTGGAGCAAGAAGAGGTCTTCCTAAATCATTCCTAAATCGTTTTACCCAAGTAAGTACTACATTTAAAATCGTATATAAGTCTTAAGCCGTGTACTGACTTGAGCATTTTTGCACATATAAATGGCTTACATCTTCAAACGCTCTGCTCAACAGGCCAATCACAATTTTTCCATGAATTGACGTTGGCTACATTGCAAAATTGAATGATCTTCAGTTATTTTGTGCGATGAGAATTATTTGGAATCAAATGGATAAATTTAAACCTACAGAAATTTAAATAATTTGCAGTAACTGAGCATTAAAATTAAATTTTGCCACCGACTAATACGCATCTGTTGACTTGGTTCCTGCAAAGAAATGGGAACTTGTATTTTGAGTGCAGAAAAATTTATTCTTGACCTCAGTAATGATGAATGATTGTTTCTTGAATATCAAGGTCACTGAGGCGTCACAAAAATTGTTGACGATTCGCCCAAGCAGGGGCCCCCCTCAGTCAATTGATTGTTGATTCAGTGAATTTGTGAAAAAAAGTATTGTAACTAAAATAAGCCAACGTTAAGTGAAATTGGATGAGCTCACTAACTTTTTTTCACCATTTCAAAGCAATTTGAAAAGAAATATCAACACATCGGCTCTTATCTATAATTTTAATATTCTTTTTTCTTGCACTTCCTAAAAATCATCGCGCATATTTCATAATCCAATTGACAAAAAGTAACAATGTTCAACTTCCCATTCAAATTATAAAAGAATACCGACAGCTATCGCTAATGCTGATGTGTTTGTTTAGGTGTTCATGGAGACTTTGTCAGATGTAGACCTAAAATTCATCGTTGTAGCCCAGTTTCCTGACCTCCCTGTTGATCTCGTGTCAAACATGGTTGATTTCAATTCAAAATTGGCATCAGAAGCTGGTACTGTTTGGGGTTACCGTGGTGCTCCATGGGAAATGAATCTCCGAGACATAACTCGGTGGTGTGAGGCGACAATTCAATCGGCTGATGTAAAAAACAGTGATCATCCCACTTACAATCCTGGCACGTGTATTGATCTCATCTACATAGACAGGATGCGGACTAGAGAAGATAAGCTGAGGGTAACTAAAGAAATAATTTCTTTTAACTTGATAAACCTCCTTGTCAGATTTTGAAGCTGAAATAATTGTAAGCTGCGGAATTACGATGTTGAAGTTAGTGAAGTTAACGTATAAAAAATATTGATAAAAATCTAGTTTCAAACTTTAAAATGATAAAAAAGTTTAATTTGCGAAAGTTTAGTTTGACGTTTGTCACATTATAATGTAACCGATCCATTTTCAGGAATTAAATCGTTATTCCGTAACCTGATAAGGCCTGCTGCATGGTCTGAAATTCAGAAAACCGTATCGAAGCAGAAGATATTTCTTATCCATTTCATAAATTCAAATCTTTCAAAGAAATTTCAAAGTTGCGAGTCAAGTTTACGAACTTTGACCTCGTGATTTTTACACCAACCGAATATGAAATAACGATTTTTCCAAAAACGAGGTGGTCCATAACGTTAAGATTCAATCATATCCGTTTTTCGCTTTGCAGCTCATGTACATTGCATTCTGCACAAGTACAAGTGATCTCTTGGAAATTAAACGGTATTGATTGAATATTGGATATGAAAAATGATTCGCTCGTTGAAAATGTTTGGCATTATATCGTGTTTGATAATTTCAGGTTCGCATTATTGAGAAAAACATTGTGTTTTATGATATTCATGAAATCAACATGACAGTGTTTTTAACCCTTTGCAGCACAGCGTCTCATGTATGAGACACCTTTTTTGGATCGGTTATTGAAGATGTATATTCAATTGTTCAGATATCAGTGTCTTTTTTTTGCCTGATTGGACTTCTAAGATATCAATGCTGATTTTTTAAGAGGGATTATGATGATTTTGCGAATATAGTGAAGGCTATAAATAAACAAAGTGTTGATAATACTAGTTTTTACAGAATAAGTGTAATTGTGGGAAGGTAATGGGGACTAGAAAAGTGGAACTCGGTAATCTTCGGTTTTTGGGGTTGCTAAAAACGAATCCGACTTCAAAATTAAAAAATTCAAAATAGCGGATCTAATATGGTGGACTGAAAATATAAAAATTGATCCTTCTGGCTCATATTAGATGCGCTTCTTTTAATTTTGAAAATTTCTCAGATATGATGCTATTTTTGAAATCAGTGACCTCTAGAACCCTTATATACCCAGTTTCAAGGAATTTTACTGCCAGAAAAAATGTACGTTTCAAAGGGTTGAGTGTTTTGTAATTTCATTTTGGCTTTGTTCGGATGTGAAAATAATGTTACCTTCCCACGAACACAATGAAAACTAGAATAGTTTAAGTATGATATCACCTTTAGCCAAATTCGAATAATCGAGAATTTAGCCCGCGAATATAGTTTGAACATGTATTGCCAAAAGAAACTGAAACGTTGGTTGGATCGAAACTTTACCAAAGGAATTTCAATCTCATTCAAGATTAACTTTGCCGTAAATGCGAATACCAAAGTTGGATTTTAATTAAATTTCTGTTTTTATATAGGTCAGAGACATGTACATAGAAATCTTTTCGCAAAGCGAGTATCCATTGCCTCCAGTTCAGCCGATCATGTACATAACGCAAGACAGATTCTACCTTGGAGATGTATCGCTCGAACGCAGTAGTACTTGTGTACTTGATAAGGAAACTCTGCTGCTTCTGAGAAATCAAACAGCAACTTTGAAGAGCTTGATAAGATGTGTGAATATGAATTGGATGTCAATATTAGTAAGTACTCGTTTTTTGTCATATGGTCTTCAAATATCTTATCATATCTTATTATTGGCATACTCGGGTTTCTCAATTTGCAGAGTTAAATATTTGACTTGTTTTGGACTTTACCAAAGTTAATTGGTACTGTATCATTACCAAAGACTAACAGTAATTAACGCATAACTTTCCTGTCGACACTCATCAAGGCTTTGACAGACGTTTTTTTCTGGTGTGAGGCTACATTTTCACTGTACAGTTAAATTCAGGGTAAAAATTGTAGGTACTATTTTCCTTACACCTTTCCCTATCTTTAGAATAGAAACATAATTCTTTAAAAGTATTTTTCTCCGTCATAGCATTTTTGTACAGTTATCCTGAAAATAAAAAAAAAAAATTTTCTATTCATTACATTACTACTGAAACAATTATTTGTCACTGTTGCTCAGACAATTGAGATGGATCGATTTGGAAATCTGTAATCAGCTCATCAATTAGGTTTTTTTTCTTTAACCAACAGCTTATTTCACCAGAAATAACAGAAATTCAAACATCGGTTAATTACAAATGTTCTTTTTAGAATGAAGTTGATTTTCAAATTTGAGTGTGGTACATTTTTGAGTTTTAATAATTTTTTATAAAGACTATCAAAAATATGATATAAACTAGTTCGCACACGATCCCCAGACTTAATTTAATTTCTGCAAAATAATATAATAATAATAAAAATTTGCATTAAACTTTGATAATACATATTTTAAAACCATATTGTGGTCAGAAATAAAAGTATAAAGTTATTTCTTCGAAAGTCTTGATGAATGCGTAAATTGAACTAAAGTTAAAGTAAAATACGCAAATTTACCGGTAAAACATCCTGTTCTCGACTCGATTTGGTATGTTTTCACACTGTTCAAAGTTCACATTATACCACGTGGCTCACAATACAAATAGCGATTTTGAATTGAATCTTTTTTTTATTGACAATTTCACTATTCATTGTGATTGCAAAGGTAGGTGGAAGTGGCTGTGGAAAGACCAGTTTGGTGCATCTTCTAGCAAAACTCGCTGGCCAGAAACTCCGATCTATATCTGTCAACTCTGCGATGGACACAACTGAATTATTGGGAGGATTTGAACAGGTGAGTGAAAATGAATATTCGATATGGCTTGGATAAGGTGGAATATTGGATAACGCTGATTTGTTTATTGAGGAACAAACACCAAAATAGCGAATAGACCAAATTCTATTCATATTTAGCCTCTACAAAATAGCATCGTCAATCTGCAAATTATTAGTACCAGTATCACGGTTAATTATACGATGATCATTTATACAGAAACCTGAAACCAATTTTACGAATTGAAGGTTCGACAGAAAAATTGTTCTACATGTAGCGTTTCTACAGATTCGTCTCCTATTAAATAGCTGACTATGACATGTGATTGAAGAAATGAAAGAGTTTGCAAAAGTCTTTGACCCAACGCTTTAATTTAATTAATTGTAAGACTTGGCGTATTCGAGTACTAATCTGTACAGAATATAATGGTCAAGAGGCAACCACGTTATGTCCACAAATTCTCCTCGATATCAGATAGATTTCTACCGGATGGAAATATTTATTCGCATAATCATGGATGCATTGGAAAAATACTGGAAGACTGCAGAGTTTTATCAATTTTATTAGCTTTCTCGATTAAAATTGTGCGCTTAACGATGTAGTACGATCGTCTAGTGTTATAAAAACTTTTGAGACCTAGAAACGTTAGCTTTCGTAATAACTGTCACCTAATTTCGAACTTTCTGTGATATCACTTCAGTAGTTCTGACAGTTTCGTAGAAATATAATTCCGGTCACTATACCGTTATGTAAATGTTTCATGCAAAAGGCATGAAATTAATCACTATTATTGCAATGAGATATAACGTCTTCATTGATTGAAAAATAAAATGGTCGAATTGATAATAAAGCAAAGTGCGCGATTAAAGTCTTCTGTCCATGACTCGGAGCACATGCCTTTAAAGTAATTGATGTACAATAGAAAATGGAAATGCGAAACTTGAAATATATTCTTGCATTGATTACGCGATGACAAATGATTTTGTAAAGTGGCGTATTCTGGGAATCTCTAATTTTGTATTTCAATTCGAAAATCTCTCGTTATCGTTGCCAATGGAAGTTCCAAATATTCTTTCTCCAAAGTTTGAGAGTGCCAATAAGCATTTTACATTTTGGCCATTTTTCCCAGTGTGAGCTGGTCGTGAGAAAAGAAATATCGTAAACTGCAATATGGCAAGTCTGAAATATTTGATAATACATTGACCGAAATAAATGAGTGCGAAAACCA
The DNA here is from genome assembly GCF_021155765.1 of Diprion similis. Lineage (NCBI taxonomy): Eukaryota > Metazoa > Arthropoda > Insecta > Hymenoptera > Diprionidae > Diprion > Diprion similis. The sequence goes on along the minus strand of NC_060105.1, from coordinate 14,021,283 downwards.
AAGATTTGGGGCATAGTTTTATGCCGAAAGAAGTCACTCGAAACAAATTGTTGAGTGATTGACTCAAAATTTTAAACTCTTTCCATTTGATAAAGAATTATCCTATTGCACTTACCTTTCTAGGGATACTAGTCTAATTGTTTCAATCTACTCAAGAAGAGAGTATCTTCTATAGTGTTCTAAATAATTGTGGGAACAAATGACAATGACGTAGAAGTGAAATATTATGCATAATTATTTTTTTACTAGAAAATTGCCTTGAAATACGATTTGTTGACTTCATGGCCAGATGAAATCGAGTCTGTGGAAATTGATTTTGGGAACTGTACTTACAATTCCGTTGTAACCCTCAATTAGGTCATTTCAAAATTGGTACAGCAGTCAGGTGGCCACTGTTTCCGTATTAAAATGAGATTTTTTTACCAATGCATGACAATTAACAATTCGAAAAATTACAAGTTGATTTATAAAGCGGTATAAACATGAAACTAAAAATGAAATTACAAGGATTATTAGTCATTATGAATTCTTATTACCATTCTTAAAACATTCTTTGTCTCATAACTTTTGTCATTTGGCCAAAATTGAAGTCACTCGTGTTCGACTGAAAAGATGAACTGTGTGTCAACTGAATTCTGGTACCTGAAAATTAAATTTTATGCAATATTAGCTAACAGTTATATTCTAGTAAAATCTCTCACGAGGATTAACAATTACGCCCTATGAAAGAATGATCATTACCATCGGTGAAATTACTCTACATAAACTGAAGTTTAAATTACCATAAAAGCAATAATTTTAAGACTGAACCACAATACTTTTTCTTAACTGGAAACCAAGTTTACTGCACTTGTACAAATGATATCTTTTTTACTGTTCCCGAGTTTTACGTATGGATTCTGAATAATTATTATCTATAACAGACTACGTGTATATGGTGTCGATCCATACTGCCCAGGATAAAAAATTGGATCAAAATTCTATTCACGTCATACACTTTGGTGTCATAATGCATTTTATTTCAATAAACATTTTTGGATTGTGATCATTGTGATCAGATTGTTTTTCTTTAATATACAATTTGTTTCCAATAATAATATTATATCACTCTAATGTTGTATAACTGCTTAAACACTACATGCATTAATGAATATTTTTTTAGCGATTAGTTTACAGTTGTCGTTATTTAATATAGGTTTGAGTACGTATTATTTTTATTAGGCACAATTTATTCATTTTTAATATCAATCTCACATTAATTTAATATACAGGGTGTTTAATTTTAATTGTCTCAGGCGAATAACTCAGGAACGAAACGAGATGCAAGAAAAGTATTGCACAAAACTTGTCTGGTTTCAATGGGTAAAGATGATGTTGATATGGGTTGACTTGTGGATTATGTAATTTTAAAGATAAATTCAAGTAACGTTTGGTTTTAATTTAGATAAAGAATACTTATTTTGAATATGAACAACTGATAGTAAGATTACACGTATAAAAAAGCTAAACATTTCTATTCGTCCAACTTATATTTTTTTTTTTTCCTAATTGTTGCGTATATTCGTCTCGACTAATCAACTATCAAAAATTTCGTAGAGTTAGCTGTTTTTAATTTGTGATATTTATTTTTCTCAGAATGACTCGCAGTCAGAAAATATTGCCAAGAAAAATACTCTTTTTTACTCAAAGTCAAAGAGAAGAAATAATCCGAACTCTTACCGCAAACAATGCCGGGATATTTTCGGATCTAAACTCAAAAGTGAATATTCCCAGAATGAGATCCAGTGTGCCATAATTCTGCGTGGGTGCCATTTTACCCGTTTGCCACGGAAAGGTATTCCCTCAAAAATGCCCCATTTCTAATTTTTGTTTCTTTTTTTTAACAAAACTAGACAGCAGGAAATGAAAAGTTTCAGCTGTGTTTCAATACGGGATAATGTTATTAATTTTTTAATCAAAACCGTCCAAGATGAAACTGATTATTGCATACAGAATTTACAGATGTGTCAATTAATTTCATTTTCGATTCTACTAACTGCAATCTTCTGCACAGAATCAGAGAAAATTTGTCGAAAAAGGTAGAAATATAATAAAAAAACTTACTTGTTATTTTCTACTTTTTTGAAAATTCGGTAACTTTTTCTGCAATAGTCAGTTTTTTTTAGAAGATTTCAGTTCGAGTAGTCATATTGAATCAGGAGGCAAATTTTTCGTTTGTCTCTTTTAAGAAAAAGTCACCAAAATACAAAATGTCACGTTTTGGAAATCTTCAATTTTGTGGTCAACTTCAAAAATATTCTTTTATTAAGTTATGGGAGTTGAAGTTGTTTGTTTTCACAAACCTTAAGTGAAAATTAATGCCTTAGGACCAAGTAATTCTATTCCCAGATTCAAACCTTATTGAAAAAAATAATTTCACAAGTTGTGACTTAGTAGTTCTTGATTAGTCAGAATCAATCAGTGCAACAAAGAAACGTTTTGGGATGTAGTTGTACGTTCAGAAAAGTAAGTCGGAAACAATTACTGATTCAAATCTGTGAATTGAACTTGAGAACTGTTTTAATTTGAGAAAGGAGTAGAAGATTAGAGATGAAGCAATCGATAATTGATGAGACGGAATACTGTACTATGCCGCGATAAAGTCATTCATAAAGTCATATCCGTGGTTTTATTATTTATTTGTTTTCGTGAAAATTCGAATACTGCACGTCAGTTTTCCATAGTGATCAGACGCAAAATGTATTCCTCGAAATTTTTAAACTTTTAAATTTAGAAAAATCATATTTTCTATATCTCGTTATGAGGAAATTTTATTTGGTGCTTGACACCTTCATCTTTGGTGAGCAGTTTCATCCCTTTAAACTGTTCTATGGCCGATAAAATAAAATACATGTCGTTTAGTTTTCGATGCACTAGAACGTATATGTGAACTAGATCAAAATCGGAGAGATCGACCTCGGATGCTTTTGTTGTAAGAATTATTCGCAATGAGTATAAAAATTTCTTATAACCACCACAGAAAAAAAAACCGTTTTCTGAGTCTACTTATGCTTAACTCCATACAAGTAAATCGAAGAACCTTGACAAGGCAGGGCAATGAAGTTCTGGAAGAATTCTGCATAAATAATTTATGCAACGATAATTGTCTAAAAAAATTTAATTTTCCGCTATTTCCTATTCCATATCTAAGTTTAACCTCTATTGACGTTCGTTGAAAGACTTGCATAAACATCCGATAGAAAACAGTTGACATCTCCAAAGTGTCGACGAGATTTCTTACCTTTACAAGTTTTTACGACATGTTTTAGTCAAGCTATCTCTGCTAGACGTTAGAAGGACTAGATTTTCCACAATGACAGTTGGCGAACATTTTACGTGATTTCATAGTTCTTCATTCATGACACATAGTTATATTCAAGTATTATACGCTTGCTTTGATAATAACGTCATACTATTGCATACGGATTCTTCTTTTTCTTGTCTTTTCCACTTTTTTTTTGTTTAGATGTTTAACAATCAAAATAAATTCATTAATTATTTCTCAGGTTTGAATGAATAGTTTTAAAGATTAATTTGATCGGACAAAATAGAAATATAGACAAATTTCTTTTTGTTACATGCACGTACATTTTATATATTAAATACGTTTTTAATAATAAATTATGAATAATATTTATTTAATAGTCGCTCATTGTTTTTAAAACCTAACTTCTAACAGTAATTAAAGAGCTTATTTTTTTTACTTTTCCGAATTTTTCTCTCGTAATACTCTTGTATAATTAGGATAATGTCATACAATTATACAAATTTGTGCAGGTCCTCATGACATAAATACCTACGACTTAAATGAATCTATGCGCAAAGATATAGATTTATCGGTTTTGATCAGTCCAGTACCAGTTGTGGCTGTATTTTTTAATCGAATCAAAGGTTATGGCCACAAGCGGTACAAAGGTGCTTCGCTTTATCCGAACTTCTAACTTTTCAAACAACAAAGTGTATCGTGTAGTGAAAATATCTGTCTAAAATTTGTACAAGACGAATTTTAGTGATGAATTTAGTAATTGAATGGACCCAAGGTCACGTTAATCAACACGGAATTTCAAAAAGTGCGCTAGTAGGTGTGAATATTATACCATATGGATATCTTCATGCAGATCCTTTGTATAAGTGTGAAAATTTTTCTTGACCGGGAAATTATGAGTGGGTTGCTCTTGGTGTCAACGGTCATATAAATAAAATTGACAAACAATTGTTTGACGTTTCGGCCCTTTGAAGGGGGCCCTCCTCACAATCCGTTATATAAAATATTGCTTAAATTCAAATGGTCCGCAAACAGTCATGTCAAGGTCAGGCCTGGGTCGTCATCAAAGGAATCGGAAGAACAAACTTATTTGTCCGGTTCTTTGGGTTTCACCATCTCAAGAAAGAATTTTCAAGAATTCAAATGGAGCACGTGACACACCCGTGTGGACAAACACCTGTGTGGACAAACACCGGACAAATAAGTTTGTTCTTCCGATTCCTTTGATGACGACCCAGGCCTGACCTTGACATGACTGTTTGCGGACCATTTGAATTTAAGCAATATTTTATATAACGGATTGTGAGGAGGGCCCCCCTCAAAGGGCCGAAACGTCAAACACTTGCTTGTCAATTTTATTTATATGACCGTTGACACCAAGAGCAACCCACCCTTTATATAAGTATTTAGGGCACTAGGTCAGTTCGAGTGGCGCAAAACGCCCGCGTCAAGATATACTTACGGTGCATAGTGAATTATTTAGTCAATTGAATCAGGAAAAAGCTTGTCGATTTTCTCTCTACTATTCGAAGTAAACTTGAAACTTGGATAATACGATGTGATTAAACAGACTTGTTAGCTTCGCACCTAATTTGAAATGTCTGAATATCTAGAATTTGGTTGTTTAATGGTGCTTTATAGATGTCAAAAAAGTTCAGTAGAGAAATCAGTGCTTCTTAATTAACTCTAAGATTATTCAGAAGAAGGAAATATTTCCATTCCATTGTTGAGTATTGTAGGCGTTATTTATGTCCTGTGTCCATGAGAAAAGTGCGCACCTTATACGCGTGCTTCAAGTCGTTCGAATTTTATTGGCCGACAGTTGCCGCCTGATGTAGCAGCCGAAGACAGTTGACGGTGTGCTCCTAGGGACATTTTCTGACAGTCGCGATTGGTGTTGCGTCGCCTGCTCAATCAGGCGGTAACTGTCGGCCAATAAAATTCGAACGCCTTGACGCACGCGCATAAGGTGCGCACCTTCCTCACGGACACACGGCATGTTTATTTTTGTCAAAATTATTTGAAATTGAAAAAAGAATAACAGGGTTGAACAGAGCAGATGAGGAAGATTAACGTGACGATGGCAGAGTCGCCTGGTGGTCTAATTGGAATGAGTCCACGGATAAGCTTCCGCTGGTCCTGGGTTCGATTTCTGCGGTCATCCGTTAATTTTTCTCCTTGAAAAATTCATTCATATTCAACATTATTAAAGATTACATTCGTCAATACAAAAATCAAAACTGCCGAGTTTATATTCTTTTGTCAACTGTCTTGGATTTGCTTACGTCCACCACAGTGACTGATTTCGGTTAATACGTCGAGAACTTTTCCTTATAGGTCGAACTTGTAATGAATCGTTTATGTTTAAACAAAAAACGGCAAGTGAAGTTTGAAATGAACCTATGAAAAGATATTTAAAAAAAAATCGATCCTGCCTCATGGCGGTAGACAGCTAAGTTACGGTTCTTTTTTAAATCATCGTTCCAGGAATATTGAAGTTAAACTGTACAATTTATTTGGTGTTCATACAGATTAAAGATGGAACTTTTTATTTTGATGACGAAGAAATGATTGCAAAAATTCACGTTTCACATATGGATAAAAAAGAATGACATCATCGCGTGACAGTAACGTTTTTATGGTTAGCTTTCACAAATCTATCATTAAGACTACGAGATAGTCCGTTTTTATCGACCAGGCTAGGTGATCCTTGTTTTTCGTTATCATAGATAAACTATAAAGTGAAATCTGTTGAGATTTTGATGAAAGATTACTTTTTCATCGCAGAATTCGTGGAATACAATATTACGTGGCAAAGATTGAAGAAAAATTTGTTTTTTTTTCGGACGTATATTACTGTTGTCTTCTATAACGGATTTTAAGTGCAATAATGTGCATGGGCGAGGTATTTTGAGTATTTTCCCACTATTCTCGAAATAATGAGTCATAAAATGAGACATTAAAGCACTATACTAATGTAATATCGAGGATAGGAAACGTAAACTACGTTTCCAAATAAACAATGGACGTGTGAATTTTCACTTTGCTAACGTCACGTGAAAAAAATCAAGTAAAATATGAAGCATAATGTTCAATATTCGCTGAACGATAATTCAAGAAAGAACCTTATACACTGGTGGTTACATCAATCTGCGGTCAATGAGATGAAATTTTTCAAAAAGATCCGTTCTCTCGTCCATTTTATAAATCAGTTGCCTAGTATACCTGAAGTAAACGAATACAAGCATATTCTTTTTAGAATTTCAAAATTGGTCGTCAAAGTCAAGTAGTAAGGTCAGAGAATTAACTAACGAAATTGAAATCCAAATGGTTGGAAACAAGATTATATTACATTTATTTGAAAGGTATTTCATGCATTTTCCGTCGCCTCTTCGTGCAATTATTTGTATTATTTTTGAAGACACAGCCACTAGAAGGAGTGTGTCAAATTTGGAATTAAACCTGAAATTGTATTTAAGGAAATTTTTCCATAGTCTTTAATCGCCTGCGTCGTATATGAGTTTTTGGTAGGCAGGACTATGCTGCCTACTAAAGGACTGCCAGACGAACTACTGAACCGATCATGCTAAAATAAGGATAGAAAACAAATTACGCAAGTCCTGCTTCGCGCAAAAAGTCAAGCTTTTTGTCTAAATATCTTGTTCAATTTCACATTTTTTTCCTCCGATTAATTCAAACAATGATTTTTCTCTTTCTTTGAATGTCCACGTTTTCATTATCTTGAGTGCATAGCTATATTATTGTATACCTTATGTGGACTACTTTCTATAAAAGATCCCGATCGATCATATATTTCAGAATTTTGCAAGGTCATCCCCAATGAATTGCTTTTGACTAGAATAACAAGAATAATATGTACATCATTTTGATTAATGGATGCACTGCTTCTCATCGTGGTCACAGGTGAAGAGCTATTGGTGTGCCAAGAGCACGCACACATACGGAATTATATATGACATGTAAAATATATGCAGACGGTGAAATTATGTTGGCACACACATGGCGGATACTTTTTGTTAGTTATTATTGCTGAGAGATTTTAGTAGATCAAAATGTGTGAAATTTTCGACTGTTATGAAGTTAGCAACCTTCCCTATTTTATTTCGAAATAAAATTCCGTTCAATTTTTTTATCATTCTGATGTCTACTCCTATATTACAATATATTTTGCCAGACAATATTCGTTGTTCTGATATCTTCGATTTGAGGGGCTTATAAAGACGCGTTGTACACCTCGAAAACGCTGGGATGCAAAACTCCTACACCGCTCAAGCGATCAGAGTGAAACTTGGGTAGTTGATGCCTTATTTTGGCAAAAAGTGGAGCATATTTTTAATTTTTCAAAATTTGGCAAAAAAATTTACAGATTGGTTACCACCTACAGGAATTGGCCAAATTTTCTCACAGTTGCACTGAATGAATTGAACTCTTCCGTATGGTGCTACTAGGGGGTGATGAAACACACATTTTGATTTCAGTCCCATGAAATTTGATGGTGAAATGACGGAATGGCAGCTGGTCTAGTTTCGATTATGAAGAAGACCGAAATCTAATTTTGGCGACATTTGTTACCGACCTGTCACGCATGCCAGTAATTTTTTTACCGACATTACACGCATGCATCACCGGCATGCGCGTAATGTCGGTAACAAATGTCGCCAAAATGAGATTTTGGTGTTCTTCGTAATCGAAACTAGATCAGCTGCCATTTCGTCATTTCACCATCAAATCTCATGGGACTGGGCTCAAAATGTGTGTTTCATCACCGCCAAGTGGCATCACACCGGATAGTTCGATCCATTCAGTGCAACTGTGAAAATTTTGCCAATTTCTGTGGGTGGTAACCAATCTGTAAAATTTTGTTCCAAATTTTGAAAAAGTAATAAGACGCTCAACTTTTTGCCAAAATAAGGCATTAACTGCCCAAGTTTCACTCTGATCGCTTGAGCGGTATAGGAGTTTTACATCCCCGCGTTTTCGAGGTGTACAACGCGTCTTCATAAGCACCTTAAATCTAATAGCCGAGGGGGTAACTACTCAATATGTTCGTGATTCAACTATTACGTATTCCATAACCATTTCATACCGTGTTACACTAGGTATTTCACATGCATTTCATACTGTTTCAAACGCATTTCACAAGTATTTCATACCGTTTCAAAGTCGACTATCTCAACTATTTCATCGCTAGTTACCCCTCGCTAACGGCCGAATTTTGGCGACAGCTGCTTCTACGTTTCTTCGATGAATTCTGGGCATTGTCGATTACTATAATTCAGGAAAAATAGAATGGAACTAACGTTTTCCCAAATCTTCATTTGTCTCTATAAGAAAGTTGGGAATTAGTCCCCTCAATTACGCGTCTCGCAACTTAAGGTCTTATTGGACGAATATTGCCAACCAAGAGTGATTCTCGGTGAGAATGTTGAACACTTCGCGATGAGATAAAAATCTGAAAAAAATCCATCACAACCGAGTCGATAAGATAAATCGTTTTGAATAGTAATAATCTCAAAGAATTGTTTATAAGTTGTTTAAATAGAAATATGTTCAACAAAGTTCTAGTGAAATTTGTCTCATTTCATATAGAATGAATTCATTGATTTTTCTGAGCACGTATGAATTTTTTTGAAATTATCAACGACTTTGAAAAAATCGGGTTCGAGATTTTTTCAACTTTGAAAAACGGTTCAAAAGTTCTGAATTTTTGGAAAAGTTCTCGTAAATGGTTACATATTACATTCAAAAAGTTTTAGAGGCATGAAACGAATAGTTTCATGAATAGAGGGTTAGAAAATTCTGGAAAACGAAACTTTCAAAATCATCAAAAATTTCCATAAAACTCACAGGTATTCAGAAAAATTGACGAATTCATTCCATATGAAATACAACAAATTTCACTAGAAATTTGTTGAATTAATTTTTGTTTCAACAATTTATTAACAACTTCTTGGCATTGTTATTATTCAAAAAGAATTATCTTATCAACTCGGTTATGGTTTATTTTTTCAGCTTTCTATCACATCGCGAAGTGTTCAATATTCTCGGCGAGACTCACTATGGGTTGGGAATATCCATCCAATAAGGTCTTAAATTTATCAGACGTATACCTACTCTGATGAGTAATCAAAATATCAAGAAGCAATCACAGATACTGGGTACATTTAGAATGTGCACTTTGAGGTAAAAACTACAGAAACGCATTACTATCAATAGATATATACTAATTGTGAGTAATCTTAGACATTGGAAACCGCCCACAACGATGTCACGTTGATTGATCTACAGCATTCTGAACTCTCTTGCTTCCCAATTTGTCAGATTGTGCCTTCCTACTCTGGAAGAACTGACGTCACTTTCATTAGGCTCTCACCTTTGGCGTGACGTCATGTATGACTGGCCCCTTATAATATACAATATTAAAGCGTTAATGATTTAACCTCACATCCTTATAATTAATTCTATGTGTACCTATGACCGTCAGAAAATCACATGTTACTTAACAGATATCATCTACAGACAAACAATTTTTAGCTTGACAGAATGCTACAGTCAGTCCTCACAGACCGTGTAAAATTTCATTTTTTTTTCTATTATCGAAGCCTACGTAGGACTGACGTATTAATACCGTAGTCAACACAATTGTACATGCAATGCCGAACAAAACTATCCAAAAACTTTTTCATCTCGTGCATAAGTAACGCTAGAAAATATATTCCTGCAATTAGTAGTCATTCAAGAGTCATTTGCAAAAATACATTCATTGGCATTACCGTTGCTTAACAGAAAGCTTTTTTTCGATATCAGTATTCGCCATTATAGGTAGAATTGCGTTGAATGCAGTATCTTCACCTATCAGTAATGCGTAGGCTTTGACAATAGTCAAAATAGGAATGGATTAACTGTATCATCCTCTTAACAGTTTCTGATTCATGTACAGATTATAGCGAGAATGCGAGACGACTTTTAATTGAAACAAATAACATAGAATCTAGTGCGTAATTTGATATTCTATGCAATTAATGTAATTTATTGTTAGGTTCATTATTTGATTTTTTCCTATTTCATGAAAATCTGCATTTATGATGCACACGTTCATAGAACAAACATTTTGTAGTTAAATTGCAGGTAAAGAAGTAGTAGAGACGATGAGATTAGGGGGGGGGGGGGGGGGGTAACTTTTTGGGGTTATATTTTTCGAACATACCTGAACCAACGTAAAATATTTGTTTATGGACTCTGTGTCCTACGAAGGTAACGTATTATAGCAACCTTGTTGTGCTGATAGAAACTAAATGAATAGAATAATGAAGATCGCGTTTTTTACGGGCACATTTTGGTACGAAAAATTTGTTGGATATTTCTGAAATGAACTTCTCTAATCTCTACTTTATCAAAAAATTGTGTACCAAATGTGATATTGGATAAAACGCAAGAACGGACTTGCAATTAGCTGCAAGTATTGAAATTGTACTGAAAATTAAAACACACGAGCATACAATTATAGGATGAATCTATTTCAAATCGGGCAGGCAGGAAATCGTCATGTCACAGAATTATTCCAAATTGAAATATCTCGTTTTTGAACAAAAAAAATTACCCATATTTTTTGTATTTTTCAAAAAATCCTCAAAATCAAACCAAAATCAAGTAGTTGCAACGATTCATTCTAAATTATAGCGTTTTTAAGAAAAAAGTTTTCGTTTTTCAAGAACTTCGGTAGAGCGCGATTAAACGTTCAAATGGCCGTAACTTCGAAGCGAATTTTCGAAAACAAAAAAATACGGGTCATCCTATTTTTGTTAAAAAAAAAAAAATTCAATTAGCAAAAATTCCGTGACATCACGATTTTCTGCCTGACAGATTTGAAATGGATTCGATGTATACGTATTTCATAAATTGAAGCTTAATAAAATATGATTTTTGGTGTTTTTTAGTCCGACGCTAAAGATTTCATAGGTAACATTTTATAAATATAGAATTCAGTCTGTAAAGAACTAATAGTTGGGCAATTATTACCTTTCATAGTTTTATATCTAAAAGTGAATTTGTAGTTACGTCTATGACTGATATAACTTCATATTTTTATACCCGTATTGCTTTATCTACATACACGAGCAAATTTCAATTTGTCTTCCTTTTTTTTCCTTTCTTACAAGTAAAAAAATTCATCTCAAATCCACACGACAAAATGGAAAAATGGATGATTATTTTTCACGTTTCTACTTGTTATATCATTCAACCTAAATTAGGTGTACCTCGACCGTAGATAAAATATCTACCTTAAAGATTGCATTCTTTTATCATCATCATCATCATCATCATCATCATCGATATTATTATTATTATCATTATTATTATAGTTTTCGCCATGGTCAACGTCATCATCGTTGTTGTTGTTGCTATTCTAAAAAGTTTGGCTTTTTCATTGGCATACTTAAAATTGTATATTAAGTTTGATTTCAATTGACATTTATGATGAAATCTGACCGCTCTACAAATGAAATTATTCAACATGGGCTTTGTCGGAATATTATCGTACATCGCTCTCATACACGGTGGCTTCATATCTATGGTTTGAATCTAATTAACTATTTTACTCTCAATTCACACATAATTTAACGTTTGATGTGGTCGATTCATACGAGTTTAATGTTACTTGATGTTGTTGTACGTACCTTGAAAATAGTGTTTCGCATAACCTTGCATGTGCAAGGCAATGTTAAGTGTAATTGAATTAATGATATTGACAATATCAAGTATCTCATCTAATCAATTCAAGCCCACGCTGAATAATACTAGTACTCAATACGTTTTATGTAACGCAAATACGGTTCACTCGTATATTTCATACCCCACGATGGAATACCTATTTATGTAGCATGCTCGTAAACCGCCTGTTTTTTTCGACAAGGATAAAGATTTCAGGACGAGCTGAAGGCGAGCCGGAAACGAGTACTGAAATTATCCGAGCCAAAAAACAGTTTACGGGCATGCTACATACAATATTTTCTACGGTATGGGCATTGAAAAGCAAAACGAAGAGTGAGGTTATGTCGCGATCTGTTCGACAAAGCTACTTTATTCGGCAGTTTGGGATGCGCACTTCGAACTGCGCATCAAAACTGTGGAATAAAGACTTTATTCCGCAACTTTGTTCGCTGCCGTATAAAGCGTCGCTTTACGGAACGAAAACTGCCACAAAAAGTGGACTTTTCAATGCCCATGCCGTAAAAAGAAACTTATGAACCGTACTTTTGTCACATGAAGTACTGTTCGAACCACAAAGACAAAGTCTTTTTACACCTAGCATATTCGCAATATTCGCCTTCAGTTCGCGCATGCGCACGCTTATCACTCATATTGTAAACTTGCGCTCAGGGTAGAAAGATCTATTCTGCTGCCTTTATGCAGAATCTACTATTTCTGACAATCTATCTGAGACAATACTGTGCACCTAGATGCTGATTATAATAATACACGACTAGAATTATTTTTAATAAGTTGTTAAATCCGTGTGATCGAAAGTAGTTTGATTCAAATCAGTATAGGCAAGAAGATGCTCTCTCGGCATACAGTCTTTCGATTCATACCGAAGGCGTCAGTAATAATTTATTATTTATTTCCCAACTACCAACACCGTATCAACTAATTGATGACCTTTTCGCTCTTTAAAATTATATAAATTATGAATTCGAATCCTCAAATTTCCCATCATGCAGGTCAGTAGGACTACCTACAGTCTGAGTAATGTACAATTATCATTTCGTAAGTTTCATTCCAAATAATTAAAAGAGAATATTGAAAATTTTCAGTAAATAGAATAGGTATTAACATCTAAAGAAACATTTACCATTTGGGAATATGCACTTTACTCTTATTGGATTTTTAGTGAATGCTCACCACCGGGAAATTAACACAGGGTGAATCCGTCCGCTCGTTTATCACATGATAGTTTCTGTGTTCTGTAGTCCTTTTGTGGTGTACGAAGCCACTGTATACAATTTTGGAAAGCAATATCAGTTTCCTGAACACATGGATTCACCCTGCTCTGTGGTGTGCATCCACGAAATGACTTGCGTGAAGGATCTATTCGCTGGGTAGGTCGCTACTCGTAGGGCTTATTGGCGATAAATCACCCAATTCGGGTGGGGGCGGCAAGAGTAAACTAGGCCTTCGAGATATCTCTTCTTGGTACAAACTCGTTGTGCTCTTAGGTCTTGGTGGTAAAGTCCAGGGATCTGGTGGTGCTGCGATTAAGTCATCCTGAAAGCACAGATCAATTCCAATAATCAATGAGGCAGAAAAACTGATATCAAAAAATTGTATCAACCAATGAGTTGAGACAAAGACGCATAGTGATATTACAGAAACAATGTTGCTTTTTGAGCTACCCATACTTACAAGAAGCGATGCTCTTTTTGAGTTCACCATAATAGAAGTTTAACAATACAATGAGATTTGAAACATTCTGATCAAAATAAAATTGGAAGGAGATCTATTTTTTTGTAATACCTGCATAGAAAGTTCAACTTAGCGCACGGAATAATACACGTGAAGCGCCCGATTCCACTACATTTCAAAAACCTTTAGGTAACGTTGAAATCTGTTAGGTAATTTTCATTGCGATACAGTTTTCTGTTAACTGTTAGGATTGTTCATTACCCAACAGTTTTACGACATTACCTAACAGTTTGGGAACCGTTGGGGAATCGGCCACCTCGCACACCCTTTTTGGTTACACATATTACAGGTTTTACAAAAAATAGGATACAATGCGCGTGCGCATGCGTGTATGTGAGCCTCGCACTCGTTTTTATGTCGCCCTCGCTTCGCTCAGCCGACAAACTACACTCATGCAAGAATCACATACTTTGCGCACTTGTATCGTAACATACTACTTCCAAATTGAAGTTCTGACTCTCACGCTAAGATATTCATTATGACTATCTCAATGTATGGTGCCAGATTCGTAATCAACGAGTCCACAACTCCCTTCTAACATGTAGTTTTGTAAAAATGATTCAACCGTGAAGCTACGGCCGTGGAAGAATTGAACCGCTTATATTATAAGTTAGTATGAATTCAGGTCCCCGTATAGAGAAGTAACTTAACGAGCAGCACTTACAATTAGTTAACCCTCCGTGCTCACACCTTTTGCATATTACATGTTGGTCACATGCGGTCAGAATGGCCCCAGTCGCCATTAATATAAGATTAACGGCTGTTGCACCGGTTAGTTTGACGTAATAAAATTTAAGGTTATACCTTGAACATTGTAAATTAGAGAAAATTCTGGAACGTGTAAAAACCACCTTTTTCTTCACTAACAAAAGTCATAACTTTTGCAGTTTTTGAATACTTTTTAATAAGATTTATATGTGATACTCCTAAAATGTGATACTTTTAGGGATGAATTAGCTTGATAGTGAGCGATCCAAAAAAGGTATTTAGTCTGAGGTCTGAACAGGGTCTATTCTGGAGTAAAGTAAAAACTGAAAATTATGAAGAAACCTTGATGTTTTATTAATATTTTTGTTAAAAAAACTTTCTTAACATTACGGGGATAGTTCTTAGTGCACGGTGAGAAAAAAAAAGTATTTCATTGCTCTAGTCCCGCACATCTCATCACAAATATCACAGTAATTTCGTGTATATCCTTCTTCGGAAAAAACGATCATCACATTGATTCCAATGTTTCCTGCAGATGCTCTTGTGTACAACTAAAACTGATTTTAACGGAATACTTGTTTGTTGGTCACACAGGGGGTCAGAATGACTCCAACGCGCCACAGGGAATACTTTAAAGCGTTACCAGGTGAAACACGAACCTCGTTCAACCAGAAAAACTTACACTTGTTTGGCGTTAAAGTTGAGAGTGGGGTCATATTGATCCCTAGTGTCCCCAGAGGGTTAAGAACGTGATTCAACTTACCATGAGTAAGTGTTTGGCAACCGGGGGCAATGGCGGTTTCAAAAGAGCGACGTCTGTCAGGTCGCAGGTGTTTGCTGCAGAAAGAGCCAGCGGAGGATCTGGGGGCGAGGGTAGACGTAGGGGTGGTTCGTAGCTGGGTGGTTGCACGGATTGCACAGGACTGTTTACCGTTGATCCCAATATCCACCGAGCCAGGCTCTCGCAGCATCCGCAACACACGTCAGACATGCCTTGACGTAAACCTCGATGTAACGCCAGGAATAATGCTGGGTTTACGAACGCGTGAACGTGAGCGATGTGCAGCGTCACCTGAGTCGTGTATCGTACAAAGAACTGGTGAGAACTTGCTATTGCTTTGGATAGTCTACGGATACTCTGCGCGGTCTTGAGTAGAACTCTTACGGAAAATTACTATTCACTAGTGCAGTAGTTGGTGTAGTGATGAAGTACTTGAGCTCAGCTTGAGTAGTTCTTTTACCACTGGTTTAGTACTGCAGACCACTAGTACTTATTTCTGAACTATTCCATATGACTACTAGAGACTGCTAGTTTACGTTTGTATTTCTAGACTCTACTGTTGTCCCAATGAATCGGTATATCTAGGTCTGAAATTCTATAACTTGGCAAGTATGAATGCTAAAGGATTGCCTAATTAAGGAACCATAGAAAAGTTATAACTTTCGGCCCTCAAGCAGCCCTCGTTAAATTTTCTACGGAATTCAAGATCATAATTATCGGCTGCTATGCTTTGAAGAACGCAGTTTTAGCGTCACTTTTGCTTCAAGTCATCTTGTAAAATAGACTTGAATGATATAAAAAATTCGTTGTGATTCTTTGGCTGTGTTAGGATTTTTGGGTCTGTTGGTACTTCAAAAACGAACGCCGTGAAAAATTATGGCAGTTGCGAACATTTATAGCCCGAGGAGCGATTTCGAATAGGATTAACAGTAGAAAAATGTTGAGAACGAGAATATTAAAAAAAAAAATGTTGCATTTAATCACATGCTGCCTTGATTGTTTGCGAGCATAATTGAATTGATAAAATGCTTTCTCTACATCGTAATTGATCGATGTTCTACAAAACCAGATCACTGATAATATATATTTTTTCAAATTTCCGTTCAACGCAAAAAACAGCAAAGTTTTCAATGTTTCCTCGACCAGCAAATCTAGCATACTTACCCACCAGATTAGTGAACTTTCAAACTTAGATGACCCAATTCATTAGTACGATTATATGTAAGTGAGTGCTGCAAGCTGTACAAGTGATCAAACTAAAGAGCAGTAATAATTTTTCGCGAGGAACGAAAGAGATGTGAAGAAGAGATGTGAAAAAAAGATTAGTGGCGGATGTATCAGCTGCAGTGACTTGGCGGGTGACTCATTTAACACGACAAGTACATTTTCTACTCCATTTACCTCATATCCCGTTGCGTTTCCAATGACAGGATGGTGCACGAGTGTAACGAAGAATAATGGCCCCCAAAAAATAACGTACGCCGCCGTTATGATCAGGAACATTTTCACTCTTTGAACTCCTTCGCGTTCCATTCTCCGTAGATAATTTCTCATTCTGCGATGTTCCTCTATGGCACCGCCTCTCTGTCGAATAGTCATTTTTCACGTAATATATGCAACTCGGAGAGTCCTGATTCGAGTCAATATTGAGTTGATATTAATATAAATACATGAAATATTGTACATGTGTCGAGAAAGATAGAATTTGCTAATGGCTAACTTTACCCTAAAGGCACCGATTGTGATTTGCTTTTTATTTTGGATGGAACACCATTTAATGATTCATCGAACTTACCTGTAAGTGAAACTCTATCATGAATGTATGGAGTTTTCTTTCTGAATAGATCGACATGTTGTACCGTTACTTTTCATCGATGTCACCATGTTATTTACAGGTATTAGATAAATCAAAAATATTTTTCGATTGCTTACCGAACAGAGAATAACACTCTTTATTTTTTGAAAGTATTGCCTCGACATCTTTGGATATCAAACCGAGGTTGGATTCTTGAATCTTTTCCGGTGGAGCTGATCTATTCGGAAAAGGCGCTTCATGCAATCGTGACAGAACTTACAGATAAGTTCGCTTACAATTATTGAACTGTATTGTGCACCTCTTTCGATAGATCAACCCGTAGTTGTTCAAAGTCCGTTATGACAGATCACGCAGATCCAAATATGATTTTTTTTTTATTTCAGAGCATTCATTACAGAATTTTTATGTCGTATTTTAGAAACGTTGAATTTCTTTTCAATCGCTCAATAACGATCTACAAAATAGATCTTTTTCGGCAAAGTGGGAAGGATGTAAAATCAGGCGAAGGTTCCCGAGGTTTTTGACCAACCTGTCACCTTTCTTACTACTCCGATATTAATATTTCTTCTGCTTGCAGCTGAATTAAAATCTTGCCTTGTGCTGTGTGCACTGAAAGTATTAGTATCCACGCCACTTTTACAAAGCGTTGGTTTAACTCAACAACTCCATGTTTGTGTAGATACCGCTTTATCCGGCTTTTTCAACGATATGAAAAGAAAGTGCGACGTATTTGGTGACTCTTCAGTTCTTCTCGTGTAATGTCTTAGGGTATAGATAACACACGCAAGTTCCAGGTTGTCGTATATAGAGTTAGAATCAAGGTATGTTGAGTTTTTATAGAGTAAGAGGTTCCAATCCTATCCCGTATCTCGATTTAATATGAGTATACCTAGTTTTCTTATATTTTCTAACGAAAGAGTTTGTAGTCTTCGGCTGGTTATTAGCGTTAGTAGTATGATGAGTTTTAGGAACGGTTGTTCGAGACCACATTCTCCAGTGAGCGGCCAACTAGATCCCATGACTAGTCATATTTAGGTGAAGAAGCTTTTAGTTATCCTAGCCTTTAAAGAATCTCTTGATTCTAGCACCTTGATCTGTCTCTGTATCATGAATTGAGGATATTGCTGATTACGTGCAACTTAGGAATCCATAACATGATCTGCTACCAAATTGTTCAGTGAGGAAGTTAAAAGTATCTGCGATCGAGACACATACAAAGGATCGATCCTCCATGGTCTGCAGTAGTTTACATCGCGATGTTGTATTGCTTCGTTGATGACTCGATTAGAGATGATATCATTAAGTCGATGGTGTTTCTTTGAATTCACTTCCGCCCGTGTACTCCTCCGTATATCTTCCCGGCTACCAAGGAAAGTTGTTTCCATAGATTGTGGGCTTCCCCACTTACACATTACAGGTTCAAAACGGATGGGTTTTGATATACACAGTGATTAGTAGTATTCTGTTAAAGTAAATCTCATGACGTATTTTTTTTTTTTTTTTTGAGAAGATAGATTTTTATTCAACGTTGCTTTATCTTTGTTCTGTTTTTTGTTAGAAAGAGGTCGAACCTCTCGGACCTTGTTTCGGTTCGTATGACAGAGATGCAACTCCACGATGGGTGGGACTCCTTATGTGACAATCTACGATTACTATAACGTTTGATTTCTTGAGGTTGACACGAATTAGCCTGAGACATAGATCCACGGTATGTGTGGCTATCGAATCAAAGTTTTCGTTCCGATACAAAACCTGAGAAATTGAGGTTATGTGTGTCCATAACTTCATTCGTTGGCTTTCTCTGTGTATTTGATTCCTGCCTCTTAATTTCTTCTAGCTCAGACGTCTCATACGCTTCGTAATGCGGCATTCCTTGTGTAGTAAGCAACTCGAAAATGTTTTTGATTTACCTAATAGCTGTAAATAAAATGATGATATCGGTACAAAATAGTGGCACTACGAGGTGGTCTAAAAGAAGAAGAACCCAATACGATTCAGGACATCATTTTATATACATTATAATTCTCTGAGAATCGTGTGACATCTTAAATTTCGCCAACAAGAAATTTCGTCCTTTCATCCGAATCAATTCTTATTAATTGTGATGTTCTTTGGGATATAAATATTTTCAAAGTGATGAACATTGCATATGTGTTGTGTATTTATTGTGAACTTTCCTTAATCGAACGAGCTAAGAAAATTGATGTTTTCCGATTTGAACGATTGACAAGATAAAGAATTGGCCTTTAGTTGAGAAGTTGCATTTAGCCATATGCCCACTACTATTCTTCAATCTGCAGCATGAAAATTGTCACACTGTATTCAAATATTGTGTGTGGGACGATTGATAAGTAAGAGTTATATCAACGCATAGATAAATCACAGATAATGTAATTCCTTTTTTTCTTTCTTTCTTTTTTTGCGTTTTTTCCCAGTGACTACGTCTACTAACTTTGGGTGTTGTTCCGTTGCGTGAGTTTCTTCTAGCATTACTATCGATCGGTCCGTTCGATCCACCGTGCCCTCCAGTGACGCTAACTAACGTTGTAACTAATCCAGCCACGCGAACCTGAAATTGGATAGTAATTTATGTTAGTTAAACAGTGAAAACAAAGCAGTCCGAAGGTTAAGGTTTGTCTTAGTCTCAACAATCAACTGCATTCGGTTCGTGGAAAGTCAGAGACGACGTGTTGTATTTTACACATGTGTATACATACTTATTATAACAGAAATCAGTCACCCTTTTACCTGCACGTCACGAGGTTCAGATTATGAAGAATACGTTTCACAATCAATTTTTTCAAAAAGAAATAACAATACGCGCAGATGATAATGTAAAAAAAACAATTTTACGGCATGTCAAGGTTGAATTTGGTACAATAACGTGATAATCTAATTCCAATATCGTCAAGCTTCAGTAAAGTGATTCGAATACAATGGTAGCCAACTGAAGTGGTTTGCCCACCTTTATTATAATTCTTATACATTTGCACAGTAAAAGAAAGGGGAATTAAACTTATCGTTTTATACAGTACTGGCTACATTCCGAAACTAGCTGGCAACGCTAAAAACTCCCTAGGACAGAGGCAGGACTAGACGCTACCTCGGCAGCGCAAGAGAGATAAAAAATTGCTGAAATCACTATGAGCTTATTTCGGAACATAGCCATAGACTAACATGATATGACGATAGCTGAACCTTGCAATTGTTTCTTAGGTTTAACCTTTTGGACATTTTAGAAATATTAGACAATCCACGCCGAATCTCACGAGAAGTACTTGAAATTGGTTTATATTGTTTCATATTGTTTTAATTTTTTGAGCTTTAAAAACTGTCTTGCAATTCGTTGACTCGAAACCAACCTCAGCTATTAATTATTTCAAGTTCTTATGGTTTTTGACAAAACATGCTTCCACGAAAGCCTTCAACTGCGGTATATTTTCAATCGTTCAAGGTCTTTCAATCTACTTTATAGTGAAATTTGGAGGAAAAAATCTCAGCGTGCACCTACGTGAGGCAATTCAAATTTAGTCACATTCGACTTTGAATTTATCTATTCTTTTCTCACGAATTCTACTAGACGAAAAAATGCTCCGATAGCGAGAGTCTTTGAAAATTCATAACCTGAGTAGTTTTCGAGTTATGGGACTATATAACTCTGCATAGGTTGATTTTGCCAAATTACCAGTAAGTAAGAAATTTACGAACAAAAGTGAGGCTTATCCTTTGTGTGATTTGACGTGTAAGGTCCGATATGAGAAACATACCGCTTCCACGTTTGCTTTGGTCAAATCTCGGTGCAATTTCCGTAAATGAAATAGAGTGAGCAGCACGCAGATAACATTTATCACGATCCATAAAACGTTTAGTATGTAATGACGGAATGGGCCGTGAACCAGGGGACAGCTTGGGGCGTTGTGTCCGGTCTCAGTATTCGCGGCTAGGGCTCCGCTGAGAAACGTTGGTCCGAGATTAATCGTTATGCTGGCAAACCATATCATGAACGTTCCGAATAATACGCACTGTTGGAAAAGAGGAATAAAGATTATCTCGCATCATTTTTGTGCCTTACCTAGTTTCCTCAATGTCTATCCATGGTATTGATTTTGATCAGGTTTTTCTATGGTTCCTCTATCTTACAAAAAAAGTTTGCTTTCAGAAAGTGAAAGCTATTGACGCGATTGCTTGGAACCTTTCTTTTCCATTTCGGAACTTGGAGATTTTTTGAACTAGGAGTAAACGTATTAGGATCATCTTGCGAGGATCGCTAGAAAAATCCATATAAAAACTCAAACCAAAAAGAGAATTGGAAGTGCTTCGTTCCGTTGCTTAAGCAGGCCTTCATTTTTCCAAAATAGTATTTGCCAACTTACTTACAACGGGAAGGCAAACAAGGATTCAACGTACTGGGTGAGGGCCACAAAACGTGACTCACGTACAAGAATTTGAGTCCTACTATGCAGTGCCAAATGAAGTCATCTGAAGTTTCTCTCACATGCATTCTTGATGAAGTCTTAATCCCCACATGCCCTTAAGGTGCTTATAAAGACGCGTTGTACACCTCGAAAACGCGGGGATGCAAAACTCCTATACCGGTCTAGCGATCAGAGTGAAACTTGGGCAGTTAATGCCTTATTTTGGCAAAAAGTGGAGCGACTTTTTAAATTTTGAAAATTTGGAAAAAATTTTTACAGATTGGTTACCAACCACAGAAATTGGCCAAATTTTCAAAGTTGCAGTGAATGGATCGAACTGTCTGGTATTATGCCACTCGGCGTTGATGAAACACACATTTTGAGCCCAGTCCCATGAGATTTGATGGTGAAAGGAGGAAATGGCAGCTGATCTGGTTTTCGATTACGAAGTACACCGAAATCTCATTTTGGCGGCATTTGTTACCGACATTACGCGCGTGCCGGTAATGCATGCGTGTAATGTCGATAAAAAATGACCGGCATGCGTGAAAGGTCGGTAACAAATGTCACCGAAATGAGATTTTGGTGTTCTTCGTAATTGATACCAGATCAGCTGCCATTTCGTCATATCACCATCAAATCTCATGGGACTGGGTTCAAAATGTGTGTTTCATCACCGTCGAGTGGCATCATACCGGATAGTTCAATCCATTCAGTGCAACTGTGAGAATTCGGCTAATTTCTGTGGGTGGTAACCAATCTGTAAAATTTTCTTCCAAATTTTGAAAAAGTAATAAGACGCTCCACTCTTTGCCAGAATAAGGCATTAACTGCCCAAGTTTCACTCTGATCGCTTGAGCGGTATAGGAGTTTTGCATCCCCGCGTTTTCGAGGTGTACAACGGGTCTTTATAAGCACCTTCTTGAAAGAAAAGGGCATCGGTATTAGAGATCAAGTTCGGATATTGACTCCTGTAGACATGTGCGTTGATTTTAATTCTTTTGAAACCCAAGCTTAGTGACCTAAACGCTTTTACACGCGAAACTTTGGATTGGCCCAAAACCAGTATATTAAACCCGAGATTAACCCTTCATTAGGCGTGTAGAGGCCTAAGGTTTCGACTTCTGAAATATGAAATATGAAATTTTATTGGTATTGCAGATGAAAATGTTGCATTGACAAAATGGGGTCTCCGAAGACCCCACACGATTACTGACGCTACGGAAGCTGACGCGCGTAATGAAGGGTTAAACCCTATCGAAATTGGTCACACGCAAGGTTTGCCCTCTCATTGATAGTTGAGCTGTTGCAAATCCATACTATCATAACGCATACTTACAATCGATATTGGATGATTTTTTTTCATATTCATTTATTTCGTCATCCGAAAATACGTATATGCATATATATTTATTCTTTGAATGATGGAAATTTTTGAACTTGTTCAATGTTGGATACATAGAACCAGTGATGATTTGCATTATAATTTCTGGAAATTCCGTTTTTCATTTCGCTGATTTGTAACTATGCATCTTAGAATTTCAGAGCCCGTTATATAGATTTGTAATGTATTCAATATTCAATGCTCGATTACCGAAGCTCGTTAACATTTGAATTTAACGAATTTTCAATTCTGAACACTTTTACATGTCCCAGATCTTATGGGGTTCACTCATAATCAGGCATATCATGCTCGCATAACATTCCGATAAAGAAGTTTCTGTGTGTTACTGGATAAAAAGGAAATTTGAAGTTGTCAGGCAAGCGAGTAAATATTCAACACGCGGTGTTGACTGCGGTAATTTCAATCACGCTTAAAACTTGCAACTTGTAGAGAGAAGGATACGCTTTTAGTTTGGTAGCAATGGTCAAACGTAGTCGAATATTTCAATGTAAGTCCCGACACCGACGGTGGATGCATTATTTTATAACACCTCAAAAGCATGAAAGTAAATAAATGACTGTTATATTGTCGGCAGTCGTGAACTTTCGCATTATTTCGTTAATGTACATCATTTTACTTACAAAATGGCTGAAGCAATGCAGGAAATATTCATTGCAATTTTGAAAGGATTGTTCATTAAACGAAATATAATTTAGAACATGTGATAAGAAGAATATTTGCCACTTATCACTTCATGCTTCAAATAATCGTCAATGGTGAATACAGATAAATATGAAAAATATAGATTCTGAAAGTTCACATTTTGAATACTGAATACGTACATATTCTCATCTTCGCATTGTTAGGATGCATTTAGGGCAGATGGAATGAGTATTTGAACATGACAGAATATAAATGAACATGGTACATACGTGTCTCTAAGCCTATGACGTTCTATTGTATAGTTGCATTAATTGACAATAACAGAGCGATCAATTGCCTTATATACAGTTGTTATTGGATATCCCGAGATCAGAAACCCACCATATAATACCTGGTGGTTTTACTACGTGCATTACTTATTGGTTAAAATTCATGCATTTCACCTGAGGCGAGTCCATGAGGAGCGGAGCAGTCAGATCAGCTTCTTCCTCACTTTCTGGAAATACGGGACTATCGTTTAGGACGGTAGTAAGCATATTCACCGTTGAGACAGTGACCAGTAATAGAAATGCGGTCTCGACAAGTGAACATTTGTTAACGGGTTGGCAATTCAATATGCTCAACCCAAGAGGCAATAAAATCGCTGCCCTTGCGCAGTCTACCATTGCCTGATGAAATAGTAGCCCTTGGGACCATCTGTAACTCAAATATATTGTTATAATAATGCTCGTATCGGCTACTCCAGTTGCTCATTCCCAAAACTCTACTTTAGTATCTGAAGAAACAGTCGCACCCGTGACAGAAGACTTTCCCAATACGCTTTCCGGTATTTCTATTTCTGGTATTGCATCTCTCTTTTGTCAACTCATTATTCGAAAAGTGATATGACAGGAGTACAACGGAGTATTGGGAAAATCTTATTGATGTTTTGGGGTACTCTTAAATTTTCAAGGAATGTAATAAATCGAACCACCTAATACACTACAGTGCAGGTTTATAAATGATTTAATACGAAGGGATAGGCAAGAAGTCAGGAGATAAAATTGTTACATATTTTTCTTGAAAGGAAATTCTACGATACTTTTGTCTTGAGTAATAGTATACCATGTATAGTAATGATGTAATAATAGGCTCTAGTTTTCAACTGATGCTTAATTTATGGCGTGTAATATAATTATACGTATCAATAATGAGAAACTACAGAGATACAAAGATATGATACATATGTATATACGCATATATCTATTATAATACATATTTATTACTGTATGTAATGGGTACATACTACGTATAAAGTTTTATTGGGATATGATCTAATTCTTGCGTCAACTGCCTTCCACAAGGCTTTACAAAACAGGGTTTAGAGACATAATAACGTGTAGAAATTACCAAAAAAGCCGACATTCTGTCATTTGTATGTATACCTGCTCATCACGATTTTGAACTTTTACCTTTTACTGTCACATATATGTATATATACTTGGCCTTTCGTGACTTGTCATGACCAAGGAGAAAAAAAGTGGACCGCCAAAAATTTGCAGAACGTTCATAAACTTGTTGCTAGATTCAGTGATCTTTACGTTTTGTAAATTCGCATTAATTTGTGAGCTGACAATTTATTGGTCGAAAAAATTGTCATTCACAGTTTAATTTTTTTTTGTCCGAAGTATTTCTTCGTTAAAGTTCAAAACCATAATAATATGTTTCATTTGGTGTTATTGCTGAACTTAATAAATTCTACAAAGCCAGGGGATTGACCATGCTGTAATTGTCCAAACAAAGGAAGAAGGAAAAAGTAGAAAGAAAATTTATTTATAGTTTTGTGGTTTACATATGTCTGTTTTAGGCATGTCAGTTTATGGTTCCAATTTTACGACAAATATGAGTATAGGTTTCTTGACTTAACTATTCATGTATTTTATGATATTCTTTTTAAATTGATTTTTGTCGTATATTTTTGCATATGTATAATTCTTTTTGTTTTCTGATTTTCTATTTTAATAGGCTACGTTGAAATTTTCTCCTTTCCTCTCGCAAGACTTTTTTTATGCATCCCGTTGGAAAATAAGTGTTACTTTAAAAATCTTTTTTATCTATCCTGCCTAGAAATAATAAAGTATCATTAAGTTTATAGTCGATTCTGGGTGAAGATGTATTCACGTTAGCGTTACCAAGCGTTCGACAAGCAAAGTAATACTTTAAGAAAGTGAATATCACTGAACTTTTTGGGTATTTAACACCCTCAGGCATTTATAATTGTTCGGCTTTATCGAATCGATGAACGCGTATGCATGGGAAAACCGAGAGACACGTGTAACGCTGGCGTGTTAGCATCTCTCTATTTTTCGAGGATTGATAACTGGTACTTATACTACCTTCGGAGATGACGTTTGGCTAATATTAAAGCCATCAGAATGACATTGGCACCCATTCCGAGGGCCCCAAGGCTAAATATAACTGTAGCTTCAGCTATGCCTCCAGGATGGCACTGAAATACTTTCGTGGCATTTGAGGTTACGTTATATGGGGCCCCGATGCCAAATCTCAAGTTTGCTCCAATCATAGCAACAGCTGACCCTGAAATTCGGTAAAAATTTTCGTGGTAATTCGTTTTGCCTTTTAAAATGGGAGAAAACAATTTTCCGTATCATTCCCCGACAAAATCGATTACTTTTTAGCCTCAACAAGGGGTTTTACGATTCTAAACACGAATCTGTTCCAAGGAACAATAAATAACGTTCAATTTTTTTAAATAACATATATGGGAGCAGAAAATGCTCCGAGAAGGTAGTGTATTTATTTAAGTAAAGGATCGGAAGAAGAAATTAAACTTTTTTTTGCTTATATTACATCTCAAATCAATATATAACACGGAAACAACATTTTGCGTGTAGAATTTATTAATAAAATTTATTGCAGTATACATCAAATCATGCAAGTTAAAACGCGATTTCAATACACGCCATTCTCGAGACGTGATTATTCAGTACTCGATTTTGATTCGAAGTTTAAAAACTGGCGTAAAGTTAGGTTACGTATACTAAACAGTGGTGTTAAGAGAATTGCGTGCAAGCCACTGTTTAAAACGCGTTGGACTCTTGAAACGTAATACAATTTACTAATATTAATAATCTTGTAGATTTGGTAAATTGTTACTTATAACGTAACTTATTGAATGGATGAATTAATAGTATATTATGCAACTAGTGGACAAAAGACACGACCCTAAGTGAGTGTGAAGTTAGCCGCACAAGTCAAAGGTGAGTGCGGATAGCATACGAACTCACAACCGTCTTGCCCAAGAGTTGCTCATAATATTTTTTCCAGTAAAAATATAAAATTAGGTGATTGACCGCCAATAAAACTGTATAATTAAGCAATTTGTCGCATGCTGAAAATGAGCAATGTGGACGTGATTTCTCAATTAATTGATGGTCAAAAATAACAAGATAAACGACGATTCCGCGACAGGGCCGTGAGGGCCGTGAGGACGGGGGGGGGGGGGGGGGGGGGGGTCAAGGTGAATCCTGGTAGGGGTGCAGGGAATAAAGCCCCCCGATTAAGGTGCTCATAAAGACGTGTTGTACACCTCGAAAACGCGGGGATGCAAAACTCCTATACTGCTCAAGCGATCAGAGTGAAACTTGGGCAGTTGATGCCTTATTTTGGCAAAAAGTGGAGCATATTTTTAATTTTTCGAAATTTGGAAAAAAATTTTACAGATCCGTTACCACCCACAGAAATTGGCCAAATTTTCACAGTTGCAGTGAATGGATCGAACTCTCCCGTATGATGCTACTAGGTGGTGATGAAACACACATTTTGATCCCAGTCCCATTTGATTTGGTTTTCTGATCTGGTTTTCGATTACGAAGAACACCGAAATCTCATTTTGGCGACATTTGTTACCGACATTGCGCGCATGCCGGTAATGCATGCGTGTAATGTCGGTAAAAAATTACCGGTATTCGTGAAATTCCGTATCCGTTCGAAAATTTGAAAAATATAATTCGAAATGTTGGAATTACGTAATTAAATGATCCTAGAATTCAAATGGCTTCAATGTTGGACGTCAGTTCGTTAGTTTACTGCATCATTCTTAGAGATGTGTATCATTTCTGTAATAAAACGTTTATCATATAGTAAGTTTTTATTCATTCGCATGCATATTTCTCTTTAAACTAAATTAATCTCTGTATCCACAAATTGTAATTTCTGCATAAATGTAAAATATGGTAACAGTACTATACATGTGTATAACCTCAAATAACCGTTATCGAACTGAGCACATGGCACTATCATAATTAATAGTTGCCTGATGTTTCTATTTTAACAAATTGTATCCTGAAGATGGCTGGCTGAGCATAGTCGAAACGTTGATTGCTTTCGCTCAAACATCTTTATATAAACATTTGATAATAACAGATTAAAGTTACGTTTTTTATTGGTTTCTTAGATCAGTAGCTCCCTCATTCTCTTGTCAGTTCGACTCTGAGAAAGTTCTCTTTAGAACTATCAATTTTATTTAACATCCTATTACGAAATACTAAGCGTTGAGTTGTGTACAGTCACATATAGGTAGACGTAAGCACTTATTCACTTCGGGATTGAAATATTTCAAAATAAACGACCCCGAGTCCCGAAGGAAAATGCCTTAGGAATAAAAAACTTGTGCAGGAAATTAAAATTCATGACTTATAAATGGTAAAATTTATTTGTAAACAAAATTACTAGATCGCGGCAATTATGCAATTCGACTGTGGAATTAGGTATAAGAGCTTATTTGAAATTCAATATTCAATTAAGTTTTAAATGGTAATTTTATTTTAGAGGTGAGATTGGCCCCATAAATTCTTCCAAATACACAAAAATTTGTCAAACCAGCATTGTAAGACATGTTATTTTAACAATGAGCTTTAAATTTGAAAATGCCATTTCAGAATTATAATATTTTTCTATTGCAAGTAACTCAGCTTTACTTGGAAGTTTTTATTTGGAAACTACCAATGTTAAGAGGATCGCAAAATATTACAGTCGAAAAAAATATTACGGAAAGATGTGAAAATGAGAAAAGCTTGACTAACTTTTCCGGGGGGTGGATTGTGCCAATGTTCTGTGAAAAACCCGTTAATTGGATTTGAAGATAGAAAGCGGCAGGGGATGAGAGCAGGTAGACAAATATGCGTATATTCATCTGGCGTCTGCCGTGCGCCCTGCAGTAGCGCGCTTCTGTAAAGCCTCATTCATTATTATTTTTATTATTTTTGTCACCATCATTGTTGTTATATTTATCAGCAACTTTTCAAACCCCACCGTGGAAGCTTCGAGTCTTCCGTAATTCCAGCCCCAAAGAAACCAAGCAAAAATATCTGATCATTCACACGAAGCTTCTGAAGCGCGTTTTCGAAATTTATGTCATAATTTTAATTAATTCCTCACATTCATAAAATCTCGACAACTTGTGCTATAAAATACGATTTTCTTAGCTGGTGCGGCAAATTTGTTTCCATCATCTTAATCACGGTTACGAATTACGGAATGCCATAGGGTACAAAGTCTTCATGGAAAGGTGACAGATAGAATTATTGATTGAGTAATGCAAAACTTTCATCCAAACCTGTAGTAGTCATAGTCCATCAATAACTTGATTCTACCTCAACAGATGCAAATAAAGAAAAACTCAATTGATAAAGTTTCTCATGAATAAAACAATAATTAATATTTTCATTTTATTTGAGTTCTCTGGAAAGTATGCGCAGGTTGTTGGATCGGGGGAATGGGAGGTATAATAAGGGAGTGAAAAGGGCTAGAACTTCCGCCAATACTTGAAAGTTGAATTCTACCTTCGAACTTTACCACAGCGTCTGCAGCAAAAACTGACATGGTTCATTTGACGAGTTCAACGCCTAAGGCGTGGCCGTTGCCTTCTTGACACATTTTCGAGGATCGAACCGAGGGGTTGAATAAATTTCATTCAGCGAGAGAACATCCAGAGAGTCGACCATAGACGGTACTGCACTTTGTGCACTTTTTCCTTTTTTTCTTTTTCTTCATCTTTTTGCTCGAGGAAAATTATGCCACGACTCGTTTTCACTTACCCTCCATCTTCAGATATAATGAAACTATAATCAACCCATGCCCGTCAGATAATAAATTTTCAGAATTATAGAACCCAAAAAAGTAGTAACTAAACAGCAGCACAGTTCCAAGAGTAACAAAATTAGTTGATTGATGCATGCAATAATTGATATTTCAAATATTATTTCTTTAGAAACCACAGGTTTGTTCACATTTCTTGTCAGTAACTTGAAGTTTTTTTTCTAACTACTCCTTACAATATAATTCCATCATCCGATGGTTACGGGATAGAGGGTCGGTATTGTCGAGCGGCTGTCAATACGTCTCTGTAGCCACCCAAAATGTTGTTTCGGGTAACTTTGGGTCCGATCTCGTCGCTGCTCTTGAGTCAGGGAGTGCAGTAAGGAGCAAGAATTGACTAGAGGAGGATGTATTTGAATACACAATGGTTTATTAGAATGGTAAAGAGTTAGTAATTGTGCAGACGAAGTTGATTTTAGTTGTGAATGTTGGAATTGATAATTGGAGAATGATTCAGGAATTGTTTTGGTGAGACTTGGAATTGAAGTTGACTTGTCGGGAATGGATTAGAAGTATTCCTGATGAGAGATGGATTGGAAGTGTACTTGGTGAGAGTTGACATAGAAGTGGTCTTGGGACAAAGAGTATGAGTGTAGGAATAGTGCGAGAATCCAGAATTGTGAGGAATAGAATTAGCGGAGTAAGAGGGAATAGGAGGACAGACTGTAACGTCACTATATGAAATGTGGAAGAGTCAGTCAGTAGAGGCAATATGTGGTTGAAGCGGAAAGAGAAGACGTGTGTGGTACACCAAACCTAACATGATTATGAATATCAAAACAGAATAATTCGCGAGTTTTTATATAAAAATTCATCAAATTCGCACATGTGTTATACGTTTTTTATCCATTTTTATCCATCATAACGACTCCCTCAATATAAATTAGCGGACATCTGGGAAGTACACTGGCCAAATATCTAGTTCTAAGTAACACGTAGCATTATTCAAACTTGGAACGCTTTGACGTAGTTCAGAAACAGCAAAGTAATGGTAAAATGCGAAAGAGCAAAAGAAGTCGGTCAAACTTTCCACTATATCATGTCTCAGGCCACGATATTAACGATGATCCGTTGTATTATCAGCTTTCAAATTGATACGTCATCGCATCGTTTGAAACCGGCTGCAAACCCAGCCATCGTCATTATTAGTATATACTATATAGTCATGATAGAACTATTGTGGCGTTACTATACCGCAACTATCATTGTCATAATCAGTGATCTTTGAAGCATCATATCTCCCAAAGATTTAAAGATATCAAGGCAGAAGGCGGAAGCTTACAATGGAATGTAATGGCAATATGTAAAATTATGCACCCAGCTTTACTTGTAGATTCCTGATTGAATTCTGTTGCATATCATTTCCTGATATCTTTGAAAATGAAACACAATATTTTTAAATCGTCAGAAATCACATGGAATGTTAACACGTTTAGTCTCATTTGGTAGCCTAAAAAATAACGCGGTATTTCAGTGAAAAACTTTTACGGAAGTGCACACGATACCTTATATAACCAAAACGAACGTGTTCAGAGACCGAGGATTCATATCATGAATCAAAGTCAACTGTCTTGAGAGCATTACACTTTGTCTAAAAAATGTAGCCTGCTAATCTGGTTTTTATCCACAAGCGTCAATGAACGTAAAAATCCCTTGTCTGTACCGACCTAAAACAGCCAATGAGTATTCGAATCAATTCCTACTCGACCAGCAACCTTTCTTCTCAAGCCGTTGGACACACCATCCTTATAAATATAGGTATATGCTTGTCTGCTTTCACCTTATCTAGCGTTTTTTCTGATGGTAACCGACGTGTAAGGACGTTCGAGATTTACAGATTCGCGTTAGGTTTACCAAGCGAAACGATTTGTTCTGGTTTCTCAGCTTTTCTTTTTTGTTGCCAAATGGTACTAGCGCGAAGTCTAATATTACTGTGAACTGTAATAGGAAAGCAGTATTGTTTATCTTATTTCCCGGATTATAATCTTGTACACGTTTTTGCTTTCAACGTAGAGAATACATCGAGAAGTGAAAAAATGAATCAAACTAAGGAATCATTACATCGGAATTCAAAAATGATATGAAACTATAATTGAGTTCAATTGAATTGAAAGAATTTCTTCGTAATATGAAAGAATCGAACAAAAACCACAAATTCGAATGAAAAAAGGTTGGGGCTTGTGAAACAAAATATCAAAATTAACGTTTAACGTCAATAACCGTGGCTAATTGACTTTAAACTATAACAGATTGTTTGTAATTATGGGTCCTCTATTTTTCTCTCAATTTTATATGTGATCAGATAATTTGTAACTTGTCTCATCAAGATACGTCATTTTCGAATTAAGGAATTGACAGATTTTGATTTGCTTTACATAATTTCCGTATTATAAACATAAGTTATGACTTCACTAAGTGCATTCAGCAAATAATCACACTCAGAAGAGATATGGGTAATCCCACTATTAAATGTGATAAAGGTATTTCACTATTCGTATGGTTTACTTAAATATTCTACATTGATGAATTGACGACTTTCTACAGTGCATATTGTGTGCTTTGCATTACATATAGAGTTAGTCATTATAGATATATAGCTCATTAGTCATTATAGATATATAGAAATCAATCAACATTAGATTGTTAACGCAATATCCACTAAATGTTATAATTGAAATATTTTTATTTTTACTAGATATTTCTCTCAGTGTGACTATTTAATTACGTCCCAGGATTAGCGAATATTCAATCTACCTGAATCTTATTGTTTCAATACTTTGGTGTTTAGATATACGCCTTGTCCTTTAAATTTCTCCATTGACCTTGATATTAACCTCTTTCTTCCTACATCATCGATTTTCTTCTCATCCTTCTGGAATCTCGCGTTCTTGAGAGAGAAAGAGAAAGGGAGACTGAGTTCAAGATGGATACGAATACGGAGGGCGAAACTAATTATCTTTATTTAGCTCACAGCTACCTTTACAGCCCTTCCTGCAGAGAGGTAAAAAATCTTATTCCTTCTTTTTTATTCACAAGATGTAGTTTTGGAAACGAGTATTCGTCCTACTACTCGTAGGAAAGCTATCCAACGTCGGTCTATCCGCTTTGATTTCTTTCGTAATATATTGTAGTAAACTAAAAACTGAGCGACACGATTTTTTTTATCTGCCATCCAACACTTTAATCTGATGAAACCACCCTTCAAAGTAATTCATATCAAGAGGCTATATGGCAGTTGTCTTTTGTTTTTTAATTGCGAAAATCACATCTTTCATTTCTTGTTGTTATGTCCTCCAGACCTTAGAATCTTTTCCCACACCCTTACAGCTACCTTACACCCTGCATCCTCTCCTCATCTTCACCGCATCAGCAGAATGCTCCCTCTACTTCCAAACTGCAATTAGACAGTCCCTTGCATCCTTTCCTCCATGTACCACTCTCAAGTCATCTTTCATTCGACCAACATCTAAGTTCACCTCTCTTTTCGTTTACCTCCTCCACATCTTCTCATTGCACTCTCCATATCTTTGATAACAAATCAATTATACACTCAAACATTCAACTCCTCAATTTAACTTTCTCTGATTTTCTCTTATCCTTTGTACGAGCGCATAGTCGACGGCTTACGAACCCGAAATACGCCGTAATAACATCATGGCTGGGTGTGAATACGGTCATCAATAGCCGCTCGTCGTGATCTTAATCATCCGCCCCGTAACATCGTTATAAGAAAACTTTCCAATTGGATTTGTTAAAAAATATTATGTTCTTGTGGGTGAAGTTGCCAAATCGCACTTTGCCATGCCCTGCTTTGGAGGGTGATTTCACCCCCTTAAAGTGTTTAATGGCAGATGAAAAATCGGAGAAATCGACCTGGGATACCTTCCTTGTCAGTCACGTGTAGCCTTGAGAGTTCAATAGGCAATCATGTCAGGCCTGATTTCATTGCGATATTGGGCTGGAGTGATTAAAACCGACCACCCTGTATAGTCCAATATTGAAGTCTGAAGCGCATAGAAAGCCGTCCGCCATTCGCAGGATCACCTACAGGCCATAGGCTTACTCACAAGCACGCTAAATTAATTGGGGTCCTGTGTAAGGGAACGTTACGGCTTGTTGGTGATCCGGCTTTGCGTGTGCTTCGACCTTAATACTATGAGCTGTGATTATACTGGCGATAAATGTTTATACCGCAAATATTATTAATATGCCAACATTGTATCGGGTTCCTGCAATTCTCTTCACTCTGGAGAAAATAAACTTGCACCTTGTACCTTGTATGTACATGTGAACACCGCACAGTTGTCGCCTGCCTGACTTTCAGTTCTGTATCCAGGGTACGTCCTGAGCCTGCTGCAATCTGCAGGATATGAAAATGTAAAATAGTCTCGTACTACGGAAGACTCCGAATGCCTACATTTTCCAGCTCCCAGAGCAAACCTTTCTCTACCTCTCAGTGCAGCTTCTCCAGACTCGCGAGTACTCGCGTTGGAAATAAATTTCCCGACGGCAGGTTTTCAAAGCCTCTAGTGTATCTTTCAATATCATGCTCACTCCGTCAGCTTTTAGTGTATCCGTTCGTCTGTAACCAACCTCATACTTTTACCTAGATACACTGCATTCATATTCCTACTACGTATTCAGTAGATACTATCAAATTTGGACAATCTAATATTTACTTATATTTCAAATATTCTCTCTCGTGTACCTTTATACGGCAAAGATGTACAGTACCATATACACATATATTCGTTGCTGAATAGCAACGTTATACCTACAATGTAGAAATGGGTAGAGATTTGTGGTAGCTAGTTTAGATCGTAACCGCTGTCACGTAATTTGAACCAGAGTCATACGTTGACAGTCGAGTTCCCTAGCCGGGCGGTCATTTTTACTGCAACAGTGATTTCCTGGCTAGGGAACTTAACGTTTTTCGTGTTGGCTTAACTTTAACCACGTGGCATCCGCGCCAGCCAAGCGTGAGATGAGCTCGCGATATAAACTACCCCAAATCTCTACCCATTTTTATATTGGCATATCGCTGGTGATTAGCCACGAATAAGCCTGTAAGTACACGTGTGCACTTTCGCGGAAAAAAAGTAAAATGAAATCGTAGAGCGAGGCTCTTTGTCTGAAGAAATGACTTTTTCTCAATAAGCTGACAATGTTTTTTCATCAACTTATCAATCGTACAACTCTTTATTCAAATGCAGTAAAAACCATGGAGGCCCGTTTGGAGATGATTTATTAAAATGAAAAATGCTACACAGTAGGCCTTGGAAATTTTTAGACTGCAGGACTTCAAAAAGATTTCAAAAACTCAATTGAGCTTGTGAATCAAGCATTTCTTAAAAAAAAAGTTCTCACGTTTTACAGAATTCTGCAGTATGAGTTTATGAACTAGTTTTCATTATCAGAATTTCACTTGTATTATAGTGTAAATACTTTTTGCTTCAGAATATTACTCTTTAACCCTGCAATTGATTGAGAAATAAGAATTAATATTCTTATTTAAAAACATGAAACTATTGGTTTCATTTAGTTCGGCTGAAAGATTCACTAGCAAAAAGTAAAGTTAATATATGGATCGGTTGGTGGGTAATTATCTCCTCGAGCGATCCCCTGCAGTGTTTTTACTTCCTCGATTCAACGATCCCGTATCATAGAGTAGAGGAAGTTACTTTAAATTATTGTTTACGAACATCCCGACGAAATGCAAAATTCATTTGAATCGGATGAAAGTCGGTGCTCGGACGAAATGCAGACATTCAAAACGGTGGATACAATATGGTGGAACAAAATTGGCCAAATCGGTGACTGCCAAAACCTTCGCAGACCGAAGTTCCTTCGAGTCGAACTAATTTTTGCATTTTGGTCCGCCATTATGGGTACGCCATTTTGAATTCCTGCATTTTGAGGGCAGATTCGTAATCAGTGACCCCGTGGAAGTAACGTGGAAGTTTCCATAGGTGTAGGTAACTAGGGATAACTCGAGGAATCCGTAAGTGTCCGGTGGTTTGCAAATACTGAACCACCCTGTATATTAAAGTGGGCAAAAAAAAAAAATTTCCCCTTATGTTACCGTGAAAATATCGTTCAAGATCATGAAAAACAAATTTTGTGAAAGTTTGAGATCGTAATATTAATATTAAGAGGTGCCTCATCGCGATTTTTGATTTCCCATTTAAATAAGACGGGAATTTTTTTTTGTTGTTTTTATTTGGAATTTTCTTGCGTTTTAACGAATGAGCGAGTTGTAAAAATCAATGCATATTCTTGTCGGAAATTGAACGATCAAGTTCAAGTGTTTTTCGGCTAAACATCAAAATTTTTACGAAACACTAATAATTGTTGGAAAAATCGATTTTCCTTACTATTATTAGTATTTCGTGAAAAGTTTGATGCTTTGAAGAGGAAAATCAATTTTCTTTACGATTATTAGTATTTCGTAAAAATTTCAATGTTTTACCAAAGAACATTTGATAAACTTCACGAAAAATATGATGTTTTATGTTCTTGAGCTATTATTTCGTAATGAAATATAAAGAAAATTGTGGAAGTCATCGTATACCATTTGAGGTTAAACTTTAACTTTGAATAACTTTTAAACGAGTCAACTTGGCGAAAAATCGCAAGAGACCTTTTTTGTAGATCGTTTAATTTCCTACAAGAATATGCATTGATTTCTACAACTAGTTCATCCGTTCGAACGCAATAAAATTCCAAACTTGAGAAAAAATAATTTTTCCTGTGTTATTTAAATGGGAAATCAAAAATCGCGATGAGGCACCTCTTAATATTACTATTAAGAGCTCAAAATTTCACAGAATTTGTTTTTCATCATCTTGAACGATATTTTCATGGTAAAAAATGAAAAAAAAAAAAAAATTTTTTGTTCTGGCCCACCCTACTGTATTATATATACCGATTCTCTATACTCCATAGGTACTTTTTATCATCGAAATTTATTATGAGACCAGACAGCTTACTCCATACCATTTAGAATTGTATCATTATAATTTTGTGGTTAGCTATTCCTTTCATCCTGTGAAAAATCAACTTGATCAGCGAATACCAGGGCCTGAGTCATCCTTGTACATTAAAGTTAGTAGGCAACATTTATTTAATACTAATTCAGCACTGAATATCACGTAGGCACTAATAGAGAACCAGTATAGTGCTTAGATGACTCCAGGCTTCGAAGAAGTACCAAAATCCTGCAGGCATGTTTCAATGTTTTTAAATTAATAAATTTCTGCCAAGTTCTTCAGAGAATTTAACCTAGGCACGAAACGTAGAATCGATTCCAAAATCTTGTTAATTTGTAAAATTCAAACACATCAACTTATTTTCAATAGTAAAAAGGTCGGGAATCATTCAGGCCTTCTTCTTTTTCTATAATATACGTGACACGTTTCCTACACGCAATTCTCTTTGTGGGATTAATTGTAAGTCGGGTCCGCCAATATTGCAGGGTTGACCCGAGTTGGATTAAGTCAAAGGCGTGTAACAGTACTCTTTGTATAAATGTGAGTACATTACGCCTCAGCGTTGACCGTCACTACGCTAATTTTACCGTCTGGGCGTCCGGAGGTTTTGCCTTGCATGTATTTGTTAACGCCTCGAGCGCTCCACTGGGTGCACCGCTTCAGATTATAGATGGTAAAAACTTTCGCGACCCTTTCATATCATGTCCGAGTTTCATCTTCCGTGAAACTTTTAATCGAAATTTCAATATTGAACTCGGCGGTTGAGATATATTAAATTTTATATTGAATTTCAGTGTTATATTCTCAAATTGGTCAAAAGTATCAAGTTGATTCCCTAGTTGAAATCTCTGATCATAGAAACGTTTGAATATAGGAAATTTGACTTTTACTGCATTAGAGATGTTCCGAGTAAGACAGAATTCCATTAGTTACTCTATGCAAGAGTAAATTAAAGCAGAACTATTCATAATATGCTGTCTTTAAATAAATCATTTTTGAATTTTGACTGGCTCACCTCCCAAATCGGTTCCAATTAATTAGAAAATAATGCCCTAATTTTTTTCAGCCTTATAACCCAACTCTAACCCGTGCTCTGAAGAGTGTGGAATTTCTCATTTAACCCTTTTAGGGGCACATTAAATCTACCGAACAGATTTCGGTAGATTTTGGTATGTAAAGTGGTTTCTTGGGTCGCTGATTACCAAACTGCACTCGAAATTACAAAATTCAAAATGGTGGATCCAGCATGGCAACATCAAATTACTTGGGATTTCGGTCCGCCATATTGGGCCATTTTGAATTTTGTAATTTCGAGTTCAGATTCGTAATCAGTGACCTCAGAAACTCTTAATACGACTTTCACCAAAATCGAATGACTTTTTGTATTTTGGTCCACCATATTGGATTCGCGATTTTGAATTGTCAAATTTTGAGATCAGATTCGTAATCAGCGACCCAAGAAACCCCCGCATATCAAATTTTATGGAAATCCATTCGGTAGATTGAATGTGTCCTTGTGAGAGTTAAATGGGGAAATCCATTTTCTTATGGGAACGAGTTAGAGTTGGGATAAAAATCTGGAAAAATTGTGGATTTTTTTTTAATTATTCGATACCGATTTGGGGGGCTTGCCAGTGGAAATTCAAAAATGACCTTTTAAAGAACCACCCTAAATCCCGGCCATATACCGATTTTCCATAAAATAAAAAATAAAACTTTTCCATCATCAATATTAGCTTTCATTCTAATTTCTCTTTTATTTTCCTATCATATTTTCTTTTCTGAAAGCAACTTGGAACAGTCACTACACGTTATATGTACTCATAAATCTCTATAGACATAATAATAATGATAATACTCCAAATAATAATCATATTACACAAACCGATGACAGTTTTGATCATAAAATACAAGGTAGTGATAAGAGGATAGTTACTGGTTCATTTCACATAAAAAAGTGTCAAGTGTTTGTCTTGCACTTACCAGCAGCCATTCTTCTTTCCCTTGATCTTCGGCGGCAGGGCACACAGAAGAGAGAGGGGGAGAGAGAGAGAGAGAGAGAGAGAGAGAGAGAACAGAGATACGAGAGAAAGGTAGTGCCGCGGTGGGAGAGAGACTTTAAGAGAGAGAAAGACAGATAAAGGCAGAGGGAGAAAGAAATGGAGCAGAGTTCTCTGTTCCCCTTCTTTGTCTCCACTTTTCCTGTATATAATGGTCTCGAAGCTTTTCGTTTTCGTTCTAATTGCCCCGGCGTCGGATTGCAACGGTTTTTAACAAGAAAATGGTGTTTCTCGATCGATCAGGCTGCAACATCTCTACTGGTATATTACGTTTCCTTTTATCTTTAAAGCTTTCTCTCACTTTATCCCTCTCCCTCCCTCCCCCCTCTCTCTTTCTTTCTTCAGATTTATCTGTACTGAACAGGTTGAATTCCTCCACCTCGATACCTTATCGATCACCAGGAGTCTGGAACAATTAATACCGCTAACCGTATCTCCAGCGTTTCTAGTTCGGCATTTTACCAAGTTTCAACAATTCAATCCTCCGTATACGTACGTGCATCATTGGTTTTCATCGCATCGGCAAACGTTATATGGTCAACAAGTCACTTCCTTGACTATTTCCTCTCCTACTTCCACGCTTATCCCTTTGCTTGATCTAATTGTAGTTTGTGTCTTTTTCCTTTATTGGATCGTTTTCTGTACACTTTGAATAGTCTTGTGTTAAAAATGCAGAAAGTTGGTAATTACTGATCAGTGTGAAGCTTGCAACGTAAGCCACAAAGGTGAGTGCTGCGTTCATACTATATTTATCGTGTGAACGCAGCACTCGCTTTTGCTGCTCACGCTGCGAACTTCGTATTCATCGGCTATCACCCCACTGTCTGGACTTATAATACATTCTGCTATTCTATCTCATTTTAAAGATGTCCGCCGTCTCGTATGCTTTTCTTCATCTATATTCACATTTCTCTTTTCTTTTTTTTCGTTTTATTTCGTTTAAACTCTTCTGCAAATTGCGTCACTGTACGTTCGTGCTTACTGGAATAAAAAAAAAAGAAAGTTGTACCATTTTGTAATAATTTACTTTAAGGACATCATGACACATATATGTATACAGGATCATTTATTCGTTGCTGATCGTAATATTCGGCTGAGAGAGAGTCGCTTATAGGTGCGCCATGGTGCTAGGAAAAACGGTTATTCAGCCCGTTGCAATAATTTTTTTTTTTCATTGATAGATTAAATGGGTATCTGGATCGTTACAGTTATTTGTCATTAAAAATAGTTGTACATACTTTCCTAACTATCGAACATCGTATACCCCCCCCCCCCTTCTTCTCCTCCTCAAGAAAGAAAGATCAAAAAAGCACATTTTATTCAAAATCATTCTTGTTTTTCTACAAGTGTCAATAAAATCCCAAACCGATAAAAGGAGAATCATTCCTCGTACCCAGACCGACAAAATTTAAACGAGGGTGTGAAGTTAGGGTCGATTTTGTCTCGTCTGATGTTACCGTAGTAGACCTTGCGAGAAAATAGCATTGCGAAGATGAGTAAACGTAGTTGACTACCACTACATCGTGATGGTAAATACGGCGAAACCAATGGCATAGTTGAATCAACCTTTCCATGGAATTGAAAGTATTTCGTTTAAGCCAGCTACACTCGTATTGAGGAGAAACATTATGGTACTAGAGGGAAGTAAGTTACGTTTTTCATGAAGAGTCGAGGCAGTGATGTCACTTCCTGAGGCAATTGGGTAAAATATAGAAGTCACTTTGAAGAAAGTTTAATCTAAATTGTGATTAATTTAATTGATATCTGATGTAGCTCATGCACATTGAGTTCCAAACAACCATTGTGAACCGCCAATAGATGAACAACGCATTTTTAGATCTAAAAAATCACGGCACTCGGGGGGAATTTGAACTCGGGATCAACCTAACTGTGCGAAAATGAGGCAATTTTCAGTCCATCGTTGGAAGCTCCTCAACTATCTATTGTTGTTCGATAAATGTTGCCGTTAAGGTGTTTCGAGCATGGTTGCACGTGATTAATTTGAGAGTTTTAATGGGAATCTATTCCATTCTTTCGATAAATAACGATTCGGTTTGAAATTTTTTGTGACATGATCGTTGTGATGGTAAGAGATGTACTTCGGTCAACCAGTACTAATAAATTATCATATTGCAGTGTGATGTTGGATTTCACAAGGATAACTACGAGAACTCACAAACGAATAAATATCAGTAGCTGCACTAGATTTGCAGTAAGCGGAAATATAAAGAAAAAAAGATCGTTGGCTACACGTGTTGATCATACACTTGAGTGGTTAGGTACATCAAATAAACATGGATCGAGAAAACGATTATTATATTGTAACGAACTAGGCGTTACAGATTAAATAGAACAGCTTCATGAGCTTACAAAGCAAACAAACAAGCAGAAAAATTGAAAGATGAGGAAAATGCTTTGATGGCAATGCGTGTTTACAGTTTAAAGTTTGAAATAGGATGACATTTTACGTCATGACATCTGAAAGTTTTTATACGTCTTTTATCTATGACGACTATATACTAGACCAGAAAGAGGGGGCAAAACGGGCGATTCAACCCTTTGTAACAGTATTAACGACTGACGTGTTGGTTTGTTCGTAAATTATATTGAGTTCATCTTTCATATCATTGGGCAGGATTATATTCATTAGCATTCATGCACTGCCAACCCTATTTACTTTTAATTGTGCCTGGAAATAAGAATTCATCACAACTGGCCTCTTCTGTAATTAGATTTCAGGAATACTTCTGTGCAAGTTTTTTTTGACAAGTTTTGTATCATATAAGTTGGTTATCATCTGATTAAGTTCAGCTGCGTGTACCTTGGAATTCATATTACGCAATTGATTTAAGAAATAGGCACGATTATAATGCATACGTTCTAATGCTTGAAAGCATATGATAGGAATCGAGACGTAACTGAAAATTCTATGCACTTTGCTTATTATTTTAGACTTGTGCTCTTTTCTATTAAAGCGAGTCACCATAATTCATTTACAATTTCCAAAAATTCCTAGAACAAGAGTTGAGAACATCTTTTATAAACTGTTTGCTTGCACTCTTTGGTGACGTTGCGCAAACAATAAATTCGTAATTAGTCAGAAGCCATTGTTGTTTCAATTTACTGCCTTGAAAAAAGAATTAATTGCCGCGTAAAATGTAAACAAATCAAAGCTTACAGTCAGAGTGAACCTGTTCCTCCTTCTGACTTTCAAGGTCTCAACATCTCAAACGAATATAATAGTTTTATCTTCTTTATATATACTAAATTTTCATTTTTATGTTTACTTACAAACGAGGACTTGCATTCATTTCACACCGCCACAAGAGAGTAAACTGATTGAAATTAACGAAGAAAAGATATTCTTCGCTATTCAATTTGATTTCCAAATATTTAAATGATTGGTATTCCATTTGCAGAATATCCGCCGCAGCCGAATAGTCGAATCATAGTTAATTCATGTTAAGATCAGGTTAGGAACTATAGGAATACTATAAAAAAATCATTAACAGTAAATATCTAGAATCCTAATTTATTGGATAGCAGATATAGGCTTCAGATATCAGAAAGTCGATACGAGATTTTCAGCTACTTCATATTTATATACTTTTTCAAATCTCATCTACATCGGACCGTCCATAAATGACGTCATCACGAATCCCCTCTCCCAAGTGACGTTCCCAAATCCTATTTTGTTCCCCGTCTCATCTTGCTTGGAATAGACAATCTAAAAGACAATTCACTTTGTTATAAAAATCTAGATATACTTTTCATATATACAGATTGCCCGATGAAGTTACATTATTGGCATGTAGGTGAAATAGGAACGCCGAACATCGTGTTCCACGTGCAAGCTTTTTACCGACTCACCATAAAATCCGGGAATCGACAGAACGTCAGAATTTCAAAGAATTTCATGTAATTATCCAAAAGTGGGTGATTTTTTTCCAGGAAAGCCTTTTTGCTTCTCCTGTAATGGTTATAACCTCTTTGAGGAGATATGTGTTAAGACGTTCTTTACTGTCTGAACTATGGCGCGTATTTATAATTTCGGTTAAACCCACATCACCTTTGATATACATGGATCATTGGGTCACTCATGAGTCCTGATTGCACAACAAAATAAAACTTATATATGTAACATATATATGTGTGTGATGAAAAACAATGGACAGCGAAAAAAATCAATTCTTGTACTCGAGAACGTGGACAAGTCAGAGAATTTTAGTCGCAAAATATCACACTTCCAGAGACCCCCCTCGTTTTGCGGTGACGTCATTTTCGGACTTCCCATATAGCGTGGTGTGAGTAGGTATACATGGTGTGCCTAGAACTCCTACGATATGTCCCTTTCTCCGAGGTCAAAGCCTTCAAGGTGCTTATAAAACGCGTTGTACACCTCGAAAACGCGCTAAAATGCTCAAGCGATCAGAGTGAAACTTGGACAATTAATGCCTTATTTTGGCAAAAAGTGGAGCGTCTTTTTACTTTTTCAAAATTTGGAACAAAATTTTACAGATTGGTTACCACCCACAGAAATTGGCCAAATTTTCACAGTTGCACTGAATGGATCGAAATCTCCCGTATGATGCCGGTCGGCGGTGCTGAAACACACATTTTGATCCCAGTTCCATGAGATTTGATGGTGAAATGACGAAATGGCAGCTGATCTGGTTTTCGATTATGAAGAACACCAGAATCTCATTTTAACGACATTTGTTACCGACCTTTCACGCATGCCGGTAATTTCTTACCGACATTACACGCATACATTACCGGCATGAGCGTAATGTCGGTAACAAATGTCGCTTAATGAGATTTTGGTGTTCTTCGTAATCGAAACCAGATCAGCTGCCATTTCCTCATTTCACCATCAAATTTCATGGGACTGGGCTCAAAATGTGTGTTTCAACACCGCCGAGTGGCATCATACCGGATAATTCGATCCATTCAGTGCAACTGTGAAAATTTGGCCAATTTCTGTGGGTGGTAACCAATCTGTAAAATTTTTTTCAAAATTTTGAAAAAGTAAAAAGTCGCTCCACTTTATGCCAAAACAAGGCATTAACTACCCAAGTTTCACTCTGATCGCTTGAACAGAGCGGTATAGGAGTTTTGCATCCCCGCGTTTTCAAGGTGTACAATGCATCTTTATGAGGACCTTAAGTGAGATGTGTACCTACTGTCTAAGAAAATCCCTATATTGTTAAAGTCAATTGCCGGTGAATTGGTATTGTCTCGTCGTTGCGTTGTATTTCGTTAGCTAAGGCTCTGTAATTGTAAGTCGTAGACTTCCGTTCCACTATCGCCAATTTAAGACAGTGTCCTGATTCAGAGGTCTAGAAAGAGTCATTTCGGGGATTTTTTTGGTGGGGAGAGAAACAACGATGTTTCTTAAAATTTGGAGTGCTTTTAACACACGTTTGCACAGTACAAAAAAAAATTA
Source organism: Diprion similis (assembly GCF_021155765.1). Taxonomy (NCBI): domain Eukaryota; kingdom Metazoa; phylum Arthropoda; class Insecta; order Hymenoptera; family Diprionidae; genus Diprion; species Diprion similis. The sequence goes on along the minus strand of NC_060105.1, from coordinate 13,977,073 downwards.
CTCATCATCCAAGTGTCGCAAAATGGCAGAGTTAGTAGCTGACCATTGACGCACCTCGCCGTTGGAGTTTTGAATTGACGCGAAAGAGGAAGTTCGTAATTCTTGTCTGAAACGTGAAAACGAAATTTATTTTTAATTGGCATATATTGTTCGAATCGATGAACTAAAAACATGGATAAAAATTTATTTGATACCATCTTTATTGTACGAATAAAGAAATAATTTTTTTCTGTAAAAATCGTACCTTTTTCGTTCAAAATCGAAAATAAATATGATTTGACAGTTTTTTCTGGGTTTTATTTTAGTTCATCGATGGTAAAAATATATGTCAATTAGGAAATAATTTTCGGTTCCACGTTTTAGACGAAAATCTAAACTTTATTGGCGAGGCGCTTCAATGAACAACTTTGCCATTTTACGGCACTGCGATGACAGAAATATTTCATATACTTTGAAAATTTGTGTTTAAATACATATAAAATTTTAAAAAGCTTCGTGTGTTCACTCCATATAAAAAAAAATCACCTTTTTAGGTCTCTCTAATCAGGACGTACCTTAATGCAGTAGTCCCTCTATTTCAGTGCGTGTCGTGGATTACTCAAAAATAGACGGGCAATGGAATGCCGCAAAACATGTTGAATACCAATTGGACACCGATCGATGTTCGATATTACTCGTGACGGTCGTTTCATTGAATACTTCCGTCCTGGTTTAGTGATTCAGGCCAAGAGAGCTGTCGTTAGAGTCGATGATGCTTGCTAATCTTTCTCGCTTCATCTGTCTCTGTCATCTTTTTCTTTTTTCCTTTCCTTTCTCCTATCTTTACTTCTGTCTCTTTACATATACGCACCAGAAATGGATTATTAATAATTTCGCAATTCGAAAAAAAAACGGTAGTCATTATCAGACCCAGCATGAATTGTTGTTTTTGTGCCAAGAATTTCTAAAAATATAAAAAAAAAAAAAAACTATAGTATTATTTTGTACATTATTTATACATCATCAAAAATCTTATCTCAATTTTGAGGCCTGATATATTAGTTCCGAACGATTTGATGTGGCCATTGAAGTACAGTGCACTTCCTCAATCGAAACTATTATCAGGAAATTGTAAAAATTAAAAATCCCATGTCTTAAAACTGGCATAAAAATAAAAAATAAATATCTATATTATGTAGTTTGCCCTGCGGAACGTAATTTTAAATAATTATTAACAGTGAAATAAAATCGGTTGATGGTCGGACGTTTGTCCAGTTGGTATAGAAAACCCCATAAAATTGAAATCGATTCTGACCTCCCTGATCTAAGCCGTTCAAAAATAATATTGGCAGCACAAGCGTCTAACTTACGCCTGTTGAATAATCCATTCCGTATTTGTACCGTGAAAGCTTTTATCAACCTTCAATGCCATTCTTTTGCCTACGTGTCTCAGGATCTTTCGAGTCCTGATCTCTGGAATTCACAATTTTCTGACGCAGCTGGGATCTTACTTTGCAAGTCAGTTTCACAGGTGGTTGTTCAGTATTTAAAGGTCTCCCTTGTTTCGCTATCGAGTAAGCTACACCTGAATTTCGTGACCCACTCTTCGCCACTAATAGGTCCATAAAATTTACATAGGATTACCCGTGACACAGGTTCTCTGAAAGTAGAATCGCTTACGTAATTTTGAAAACGCATCACCAGCTTTCTTTGCTAAATCGTATTTTCAACAGGATATAGGTACTCGATTGGTGTCGAGGTCGGAAAAAATACATGAAAATTTTTTAGATTTCTATTTTCTACCAGGCTCTCTCAAGGATGAACTCGCAAAAAACCAAAAACTTTGAATCATATATCGTCTGTATCTGTCACGGAACAATCGAATGCTTACTTATTGAGGTTTATTACTCGGCATGTTGTTATTTACTGAAAGTCCGAACCTGAAAAATTGACTATAGTTTCGAAAATTCAAGCGAATAAAATTAAACAGTATTTCGCAAAACATACGTGTAATATCAATTTATATCTGAGTAACAACATATGAATGCCGTATTCAAATGACATTTCAAGCAAAATTAAGGCAATATACTTGATATCAAATAAACTATATACTCCGGTAAACTATTCGATACATCGAACATTTTTTCGTCAGATAATTTTGGTAAACGATTCAAAACTTTCAAGTTTTTTTTTCTTTTTATTCAAAGATTCACTTATAAGTTTCTCTCCACTCGATGATCTAGCTGAATCATTCAGAACAAATACACTTATCAGTCTGGAAACAGAAATTGATCCAACTCTTCTCGCCCTCCATTGTATCGTTTCAATGGAATAGTAACGCGACATTGTTCTATCTACATAAATTTACACGAAGAAAAATAGTTCTCTGAACCGCGAAATTCTAGAGTAGAGCAAGAAAATTTATTTCGAAATGTAGAATTTTGCAAGTTCGACTAACTGGTTTGCTACATTCGGAATCCCGCTTTGCTATATTTACAAAATGTTGACTGTTGCAATAAAAATTCTTCCTTTGAGAGATAAAATTGAAATGTAAATACAAATTTCGAAATCAAAATTGAGATCGTATTAAAAAAATTGTACACTTGAACACGTATACTTTCACATACTGAAAAAGTAACATTTACAAGTATTACTTATTGAGTAGCATGTCACTCGAGCTATGCCGCAATAAAAGTTGACCAAACCGATGTCGGTTTGAATAAACTCACGTCATTCAAATTATAATACAGCCTGTTGAAGGCGTTCCTTCAATCGAAAACAAATAATTGGCATTCACTTCGCAGCGCGCAGCAAACGCGCGGAATTCATTCCGCCCTCCTCGTCCCGAATAGCTGCATACGGTGAAATTTCTCGAGCCACCCAAAGCATCCCCGCATTTCAGCTAATAAAGGTCAATCTCTCCCCGCTGCGTTTCACTGTTCACGTTTGCTTTTGTACTACGGTCGAGCTACATGTTGTTTACACTACACGCAAAGGAAACACCAATGTTGCTAGACCATTTAGTTCGTTATTCATTCATTAGTTTGTTTTCCTGAATGTTCAATGCAATGAAAATACTCGCAGAATTATTGTTTACCCAATTTTGGTAATGCAAAATCCTTGTGGGACATGGCAGTGCTATTTTGATAATCTCTAGGTTAAGGTGCTTATAAAGACGCGTTGTATAACACCTCGAAAACGCGGGGATGCAAAACTCCTATACCGCTCAAGCGATCAGAGTGAAACTTGGGCAGTTAATGCCTTATTTTGGCAAAAAGTGGAGCGACTTTTTAATTTTTTAAAATTTGGAAAAAAATTTTACAGATTGGTTACCACCCACAGAAATTGGCCAAATTTTCACAGTTGCACCGAATGGATCGAACTGTCCGGTATTATGCCACTCGGCGTTGATGAAACACACATTTTGAGCCCAGTCCCATGAGATTTGATGGTGAAAGGAGGAAATGGCAGCTGATCTGGTTTTCGATTACGAAGTACACCGAAATCTCATTTTGGCGACATTTGTTACCGACATTACGCGCGTGCCGGTAATTTTTTACCGACATTACACGCATACATTACCGGCATACGCGTAATGTCGGTAACAAATGTGGCTAAAATGAGATTTCGGTGTTCTTCATAATCGAAAACCAGATCAGCTGCCATTTCGTCATTTCACCATCAAATCTCATGGAACGCAAATGTAGAGTGGCATCATACGAGATAGTTCGATCCATTCCGTGCAACCGTGAAAATTTGGCCAATTTCTGTGGGTGGTAACCAGTGGTATGGGAGTTTTGCATCACCGCGTTTTCGAGGTGTACAACGTGTCTTTATAAGTACCTTAAGTAGAGGGTTAAAAAGATGATATTCGGCGACTTTTTTACAGGAAAATAAACAACGAAATTTCTCAAAACATTAAGTGTACCTTAGCACACATTTGAAAAGTAAAAGAAAAAATGTTTATCATTAAATTTTCGCAAAATGGTGGAGTTATTAGCCGACCCTGGAAGCGTAGGTCTTGTCTGAAATGTGAAAACCAAAATTGTTTTCAATTGATATATATTTTTACTATCGATGAACTAAAGAAAATCCGGAAAAAATCGTGATATCGTATTAATTTTCGAGCTTTTACTTACAAAAAAAATATTTCTTCATTCGTGCAATAAAAATGGTATAAAATGTATTTTTGATCAATGTTGTTCATCGATATGAAAAATATGTATCAATTGAACAAAGTTTTTGTTTTTACTTTTCAGACAAGAATTACGAGCTTCATCTTTCCCGTCTATTCGAAACTCTAACGGCGAAGCGCTTCAATAGTCAGCTAAATAACTCTGCCATTTTGCGACAATTTAATGATAATTTTTTTTATTGTACTTTTCAAATGTATGTTAAAATACACTTAAAATTTTAAGAAACTTCGTTGCTTCTGTCTCATCTAAAAAAAAACCAGCGAAAAGCACCTTTTTTGGCGACCTAAATCCTAAGAACTTGCCGCTCGGATGCGTTTCTAACTCGTTTACCTCAGCAAATCGAATCTTTTATTTTCATGATGATATTGTTATTTGAATAATTTGAAAATAACTGGGCCGATGGGGTCCAAAATGTAATCAGTTCTGAGTTGATAGATGCCTCGTCGATTGACACTAAACCATCCAAATCCGTTTAATCGTTCTCGAGTTATCGTTAATCATTGATCACGAATGTGCACGCACACACACACATGGTCGGAGATAATTCTCAAAGCCTTGAAACGTTGAGTTCTAGGGAAAGTTAACTTTTTATATTTAGGTTGACTATATTTTTTGCGGTACTTTTCATCATTATACAAACCAATTCAATTACTAAAAGTACCATCAATTATAGTTGAAATCTTTCGTTGTTAAAATTCTCGTTTTTTTAATGAAATAGTTCCTTTATTTTTAATAAAATTGTATCTTATTGCATTATCGTATTCGTTTTGTAACACTTTGTATGAAATTTTGTATAAATGTGGTGTCGACTGTGTTCGAGTCCGTCGAGTTTTCTGAATTGTTTCCAATAGAATCATAAAATCGAAGAAAAAAAAAAAAATAGGAAATGGCAATTTTTTTATACTCATTGTGTGAATGTTAAGTCATACAAACAAATATTTTCAGTTAGCCGTTTTCGAGATCACCGTAGGATTTGGTGAGAACCGATAGACAGATCGACTTAACGACGTTTTTCTAGAAACCTGCTTTTCGGATACTAATAAAATGTTATAAATAATCGCATCATTATGCACAAGTTACAACTGCTAAGATTATTCTAGAAAAGAATTATGCGAATCTTTTTCAAAATTTCTTCAATATCTGTGATTTGTGATAGCTCTTCTGTTTCTGTTCCAAATTATCACTCATTCATTTTCGCGACAAACTATATATTTCAAAATTATTCATTTCCTATATCGCAAATATATTTGGATCAAAATCAAACCATGCAAGCGATAGTTTCTTATTTTCACGAAAATTTGTGTACTATGGTTGTTCAGACGAAACAGCCAGTTTTTCATTCTCTAGTAAACATATTGAAATAATACTGCGCAATCAATTTTGACCTTTGTTTATATCACAGACTATTATTTTCTAAAACGCAACTTCCGGTGGGCTTTATTCCTGCGTTAAAAAAAAAAAATAAAAGCAATCGGCGGATTTAATTAACTTGGAGAAGATTAATCCTATCTTAGTGAAATTGGAGACGTAAGGGGAATCATAACCGTCGGCCATATTGGGATGGACTCCCACACCATAATGTTATGTTGGTGTAGCCACGATCAATATCGACAATATCTACATTACCGACTGTTATTTTAAGGCGATAAGTGCAAACATACTACGTACAGGCAGACTAAAAGCTAGGTAAAATACTTCTATAAATGCATTCAAAATATAAAATACTTAATGCTTTTGAAAATTTCATCTGATTGAAAAGCCGGAATTGCGTTTCTTCATTCTATATAAAATGGAGAATATAAAATATTTTTTGTAATGAATGATCAAATTCGATACACTTTGCTGCTTGTCGTTTTATTGTGTACATAACTGCAGTTTTTCATAAATCATGATGTTCTACCGTTGATGTATCGTCTGCTAGGTCACAAGATCCGTACACCGTGTGAAAAAAATTGTTTTTTAAAGACGGAAAACTGCAGTTTTGAATATTCCTACTGGATACAACTGGTCGTCGTTATTGAAAAAATCATTATTAGCGCTGCAATCATACACCGTTTATTCGCGAATTCAAAAGGCTCCTATTTCTGTGGAAAGTGAGATTACAGGGTGACCTTGATCTTCACTCGCAATTTCTCCGAGATTGGGGACTAGAGTATAAGGCAGAAGCTGCCATAAAGTGCGCTTAAGCACTAAAGTTAAATTTTGTACCGAGTTTAAAAGCGTTACTGCTGACTCTGTCCCCAACTAGTAACCCATCACCACTAACAGTCGACGACTAATGCATGGAAAGAATCACATGTTTTTTTCTCTCCAGAGTATCGAAATCGTTTGAAATTTTTCAAAATAATAGATACTGCAATAGCGCTTGTGCGTTGGGGCGAACACGGTCGAAAAAGTTACAAAAAATCGGGAAATACAACAGATTCTTATTTAAATTGAGGTTATAATATCCGAAGCCTATGTTTTCCGCATTTTCACATAAATTTTCTAAACTTGTTGGAGTCGACGAGCAAGCACAATTGCATACACCATTACTTACCAAAGTTGGAAACGATTTCGACACTTTGGAGTAAAGAGAATTTTAAATATTATTCGCTCACTTTGTTGGATGCTATCATACCGTTGGTTCAAGCTGGAATCACTGCGGCACTCTAATCAACTGTAAGCTGGATTATTTTTTATGGTTTACTCCCTAGTCAAGATATGTATCAAATTACTGCTTCATCTGAGCAAAAGGATCGACGCTTTGCTAAATATTTTGTTAATTTGTCAGTGTACTTGACTCTATTAGAGAATTTTTCTTACTATTTCTTAAGGATGTTATTATTGATAATTATAAATAAATTATAGCTTTCTGCAGAGGGTCCCCCTCGGAGCCGAAATATCAGAAAATTGACTTTCTTTCTTTCTTTCGACCTCGGTACCGAGAACCATAAGCATAATACAACATGAGGTCGATAAAACATTCAAAATAACTAAATATACACTTGAATCCAAAAATCAAATGGAGACCCTGGCCATTTTAACATGATCCATGCCAACCGGAGGTAATCGTTCTGGAATATTGGTAACAGAATTCGATGAAAAATATTAAATCCTTCCGAACACAGGCATTTAAAAATTGGTTAAATGCATACATTTTTCCATTTCAAATAGAAAATAAAAATCGATTTCAAATATATTTGTAATCGGAAATGCAAAGTGGCATGTATGTCAAATATGTAGGTATTTGAAGTAAAACCATTTCTGACATTACTAAGCGCAGCTGAGATAGTACAACCTATTTTTGAAACAACATATTATGATTATAGTCATATTCACTAGGCTTTTGTAAACGGTAAAATAGTAAATTCGATCAAACCAATTACGTTCGATATTGCGGATCGCATTTCGAGTAATATTGGGTGTGCACATCACGTTTCAACTCTGCCGTGTTTACCCCTATGTTTACCCACTTTAGAAGACCATCGGAAATTCAGATCTTTACGTCACTGATCGCATTGATACGAAAAAGTCGTTCAATTGATAAGTTTCCTGCTAATATGACCGTCGGTTTCATTCGACTTCCGCTCCTCAACAACCTCACACCTCGCGCCCACAATTCAAGAGTACACTTCGTCCCTTTATTACTTTTTTTTATTATACATCCGTGATTCGTAGCTTATAGCACCGCCTCAGTGAAGTTGAGGTATTTGAGTTGGCGAGTCGACACAATTTATTGTTATCAACCGCGTCAACAATCAGGGAATAAGGACCAACTGGAAGGGGTGGACGCATTCCGAGCTGTTTTAGAAAGCGTTTCCCCACACGTTTCGTGATGAATGACGTAATGCCCTGCGGGGTTCTTTACCAGCCAGTCAATACACGATTTTTTAATTTCCTCCTGTATGCCCATGTGTGTACAGCAATATTTATTAATGACGCAAACTATGCTGCGGCTGAAGGTAGGCAACCAATGTTAAATCCTAAATGCTGTAATTTCATCAAATGAGCAGATATTGTACAGTCAATTGAATTGTTCATTGAGTCGATTTTACCACTTTGTTTAAATGAAATATGTAGTTTACCGGAAAAGAGAATGAGATTATTCGCCATATTGGGTAAAGTTGTATAAATCTTGGTTACTCTAACAAATCTCTTCTCAAAGGTCTACCGAATACTGTACCTACTTTAGTGCGGGAGTAGGTTCGTTCCTTTTATATTCTACGCCGGCGCCAACGTTCTTAGCAAAACTAATCATTCCAACAATAGAAGCGGCTCTTTCTGGTACCATAAAGTCTCCGTCAGCCTCTGTGAGATGGAATTGGAGAAGAAAACAATACAATTGCTAATGAAGCACAGTCGAGTAAAGATTGCATCTATTAACATCAATATTCCGATGTAGTTTCACATAAATTTTGAAGGCATTTTTATGCTTCGTATCAGCTGATAATTTATTCGATGCCCTTTTTTCAAAAGTCGATACCGGGGATATCTATGATTCATCGATAATAGTGCTTGAACATTTCAGTTTCCTAGCTTTAACTGCGAATGCGAATGATAGAAGCATAGCGTAACACAAATACAAAATTCTCCTATGAATAACTATGTTATTCATGATTCCGACTGATATATTACGTATAATATCCGTATTTTTGTCTTCAGAATATATCAGAGTATTGATAATTAAATACTGATCCATTGAGTGAATACATAGTTCTATCCGAAACCCAATAATCTACCATAGACACATATTTATTCCTTGAAATAAAGAAAGAATAATTATTTTTATCCCTCTAAAACAATTTATATAGTCGTGGATTTAGCTCAAATTGCCGGTCAAAAACGTTCGTAGGTCATTCCTTGCAATCACAACGGAGATATTGATTTTTAGAGAATACTAAATGTCGCATTTCTGTTATTGTATTGACGAGACGTAAAATATCAGTTTATTGCAGCACCATGAATAGTCACCAAATATCACCGAGCGTTTGATACCTTCGCGATAAAATAAATTGAGAATTACCAATAATCACCAGTGAGCCAGGTGTAAAAAATTCACTCTGAATTTCGTTGAGTTCTTGTTTTGGTATCGAATACTTCGTCTGTATTTCCGATGAATTTTAACCATGAAATATAAACCAAGATTATTAATGTGATCAATCTTTGTCTTACTGATAGCTAAATCAATATTCTCTTGTTGTTAGAAATTTGTACTTGATTCAATGCTTTTGCTTTACGAAAGACTAAAATTAATGCCAAAATATTTCATGATTTTTTCGAACCAATATTTACAGTCCTTTTCAAATTTTTAATTCGTCTAACTTATCAACACTGAACGTCATATGCTTGTTTTCAGTTGACCACTTGGGGCGTTTCAAAGCAAGATTTGAACTTGAAGTGCGTTCAGTTTTTAAGTTTACTCTCGGGTGAATCACTTGGGGTCGAATAACATTCGTGCGTAGATCCTGCAGATCTTATTGCAAAATATTGACATTATAATGCGAATTGAGATGGTTCAACTTGACATAGAAAATATACCCATGGGTTTACCGCCTGTGAAAATTATTCCGAAGACTACTGGTAGACGTAAGCGTGGGCTGCTGCTAATAAGGTCAATATCAAGCACATCGTTTCGCTAATTTGTAATTGATTACTATTCAACTACGTCATAAAGAAAGGCCGCCGTAATTATACCAATGACGTTGCCTCATCGGTGATGTTCTTTAGTACCTACTTCGATTCGAGATTAAACTCATATTTTTGGATTCTGTTTCACATTCGAAATTCAAAATTGATCAATTCCCTTAATGCCGTAAATATTTCACGTTTGTTTGTGTCAATGTTTTTCCTTTTTTAAATCTTCTATTGTTTCATATAAGAGGCTATACTGCAGAATTTCGATATATTCATGTCCGAGTTGTAAAAATGAAAATTCTATACGAACAACTTAATTTCAACTAAATACCGCAACAATAATGCTTCTGTAATCTTTAATAGAATCCCTTTAATCTAATCAACCGTAGACATAATAATTAGCCATGCATTATTTTTAATGTGTTTAATGCACGTTGCTGATGTCTATTCACTCTGTAGTACAGTATAAATATTATAAATTGTGTTATAATCCTAAATGAGGTTGAGAAACCAGTGTAAACTCCAGTCACCAAATCGCTCATATATACCCAATGCCAACAGGATAGAACAACGTTTCATTTCAATGACTCAACGATGCGGATCGAATGAGTAAATAGCTAAGCATATCCGAAAGTTATTCAAACACTTTTCACCATCACAATCTCCACTAACATACAAAACAACATATAATTTACCATTTGCCGCTTATCTCGTTGTTCGATGTCGCGTTGAAGATCGTTTTTCTACACGCTAGGTCAACTCGATGCAGCGTCTTCTAAGGTGTAAAGGTACATCTCTCACTTTCTCTCTCTCTCTTTCAGGGTGTAACATACATCATTATTACCCACCACTGCGTGTTTAGCAGCAATAATAACAACAGCAACAACAACAATAATAATAATAATAACAACGATAAATCTAAAGTGAAATAGTTATATGAATGAAGAGCGCCTATTTATTGCTGGAAATATGCTTACGAATGACTATATATATCAAAACTATTCCCACGATCAAGTATCGGGGTGGAACAGGGGAAAATAATTGCTTATCAGATGCACTCTGGGCGGAACGCGTTGGGAGCGGGAGAAACACGCTTTATTTATTTTTTTGTTTTCTTGGCTTATACTCGACCGCTTCAATTGTCGACGCCTAAGGAATGGCAACGCAGTACGCACGGACCGGGCGACCAGTTGGCACTGCGCGTTCCGCGCTTATACGGAAGGACCCCGGGCCTCGCCCCGTGTTGCAGCTCAGCCTTCCACGCCTCCTTCCACTTCTACAACCCCCGCACAGACTCCGACAACACGAGCTCTCTCCCTCGGCCGCAGAGAGTGGGTGTCCCTACAACCAGTAGGGACTTTACCGTTGGGGATATAATATTCTTGAGCGGTCAAGATTTTTTCACACAATTTTCAAATATTAGCAGTTTTGGTTTGTAGCTTTGTACCTATTTCAGTCGCCGGAGGATAGGGATTGAAGGGAAAACGCGGGGAAGGAATTAGTGGATTTTAGGGTTAATTTTCGGATTAATAATACAACTTTAAGAACAGCTACAGGTAAAAGTCAGAGGCCGATGGAGAGATGGAGAAAAAATACCCAGAACGAAAGGAGGATAGGAATCATTTTACTTTCTATTCGATACATGCTTCGTGACTATGGTCATCCGTTGCGACGTAATTCGCAATCTGTTAATTGGGTGATCCTAAGCGATAAATTTGTTTTTCTGACTCATACGATTTTTATTTGTCATTCTTACCGTGTGTTAAGAAGATTCTGAATATTGAAATATTCATCTTTTGATTTTGAAGTGTATCTAGATTGACAAACAAACTTGCACGAAAATTTCAGACTTCAATGTGGTCCGCGAATTTTTATTTTATTCTATCTTTCTCTAAACGAATGAGCTGAAATGAATAAAAATGAATAAGGAAAATTCAAAAATAAATTTTTTAAATGAATTTTAGTTTCTCTTTCCTATTATTTTACATTTTTATCATTTCGTTGAGTTTGATTGCTTGGTTTTCGTATATTGAAAATTGTTATCAAGCGTACAAGTACGATGATTTTGATCTATATTGTCATTTTTTAAATAAAAAATTCACATTTCATATCATAGTTAGCTATACCAATTCAATGACTTGCAGTAAATATTTGCTACTTTTAGCAAAATCACGATAGATTTTGAAAACTCAATATGAGTTGCTAGTATGGTGTAATAAAAAGTTAACAAACGTCATCGGTTACCCAGCCTGCTCACGGTAAGATTAGTTGAAGATTGCAGTAGACTTCGACGTCTTGGGTCCATCAAACTATCTACTCACAAAATTAAGCCAGGCGGTAAAGCTTCAAAAGTGGTGAAAATTTTAGATTTACTAAATAGTTCCTGCATAGCGTCCATTTCCATCTTGCCAGCCGTTCTTTCCGTTACTCGTATCGATTAGAATTAGGTGTGTTTTTTTCAGTAATTGCATGCAGATAAAAAAATGCATTGCATAAAAAAATCGACAACTTTTCCTGAGACGTGACCGATTAGAGTTGCATCGGTGAATAACGAGATGAAATACGTTTCTCTACATGTGCCGTTACCGGAAACAGTCAGTTTTGTACCGTTGGTGCAAGGATTGGTATTACGTGTTTCTTCTTGTTCTTCGTCGACTGTATATCGGTGTTTCCGATAAAAAAAAAATGTAAAGCCATAAAGGTATGAAAGTTACCTTGCACGATGAACACAAAAAACTAGTATTTTAAAACTCAGTCCTCTGATGGATTCAGTTAACGCATTCTGCCAAAATAGATGAAATTCTTGAAACATTCAAAGTTGATATACAATTTTTTTGCACTTTTCAGTATTTTTCACTGATACCAACACCTGCTCCGTCTCTTTCCTGATATGGATTTTGAGGAACCACCTTTTTTACTTCGGTAAAATATGTTGAAATATGTTTCTATTCGATATATTTATGCAATGGCACACACGTTTTTGTTGAAAATTTTAGCGAGTTTAAGACACGTGTACGCTACGCAAAAAATGTATCAAAAGTAAAGTTCTTTGAAAGCTGTACGTACATTTTTGTAAATGTACTAAAACCTGGTCATAGAAAAATTGAGTCATAGAAATAAGTGATAATAATTTTACAACCACAATATACTCTTCATCATCACGAAAAGGGAATAGTCTGTCGGTCTGTCCAACAAACTTCCGCGATGATCTCAAAAACAGCTGAGTGAAAAATCAGAAACTGATAAGAATTAGCAGCCAAATTAAAACTATTTAAAAAAAAAATTTTTTAACTGAAGAATCTGAAAAAGAAAAGACTAAGAACATTTTTCTAAACGAACATATAAAATGGGAAAACATAATCGTTTACTTAGAAAAAGCATAGGTTTGGCAGTAAAACATTGAAAATCGACTTATTTGCGGTAGAAACGGAAGTTCGAATTGACCGGGACATGCAAATTTTTCATACCCATCGTTGTGTCGTAAAATCCTGTAAGTGTGAAATTCTCTCATCAAGCCGTTTCCGATATCATTCCGGGAGCTTTTCAGACAGACTGACATTTTCTAAAAATCTATTTTCGGATTCTAGAGGTTCGAAAACGTCAAGATTCGTTAGAATTAGAAAAAGTGAATTTCGACCGAAACCAACACTTTTCTTATATCACCGAAGTTGACGAAAAGTGAAAAGGAATGTCTCTATATTTCCGAGCATTTGTCGAATCTTGACAATTATAAGCCGAACTAAAATATTCTTCTTCGTAGTTTTTAACTTTATTTATCACTTCTATTGAAGTTTTCATTCTATTACCAAATTTCCTGTCACAAATCACAGATCTGAACCCTGCCGTTCAAGTTGTCCAAGTTGTGAAATACAGAAGAGACAAGAAAAGAGAAGAATTTTCACAATTTGAATTTAAATCCATAATTAAGTTCTAAAAATTACTTGTGTAATCGTAACTTCAATGCTGAATGATATGCATATAATTTCAAAAGATAAGCGAATAAGAATTTATACGAAATGGACACAACTCGTGAGAAATTGATTCACTTTTCACGCGAGCGTTTGCTCAGCAGAATCTGTAATCCGGAGGTCTAATACTCTCCTGGTTAATTTGAATATATGCTACCTAAACAGGCCTTCCGAAGGTTATATATATACAACCGTTATACCATTATGTATGGGGTTTTCTTGGTGTCATAGGTCCTTATGACTTAGAACAGAAAATCAAGTTTCGGCCTTTTGCGCAATTGTAGTCTGAGCCCCCCCCCCCCCCCCCCCCCCCCCCCCCCCCCCCCCCTCGGAGAGCCGAAATGCTATTTTATATTTCAATTCATAACGACCGATGACACCAAGAAAATCTTCATGTTATACCATTATACCGTGAATCACAATACACTTATCCAATCGACTGGAAAATAATCTACATTTTGTTTATAATTCCATTCCGCTTATCGCCGTCTAGATGCGGCCTTGAAACATTCGAATGTCATCCGAGAAGATTTTTGTGAAAGATTTGCTTGATAATTGTCAGGTATATTTTAGGCATTCAAATCTTTGAGTGTCTTCTTATTTATTATACGTCAAGATATGTAATGACTACGTTTGAAATTGAAAGTAGAACCAATTTATCTTTATGGTTATTGCTATGCAAATACTGAAATGTTGAATTCCTTCTTTTGGAGCCAGTAAGTACATCGTAAAAAAGAAACCATTCATTGTAGGACAATTTCCACACGGAAAGTCTGAGACTTCGAAGTCTTGAATAATGTATTGATTTCGTATTTTTCACAGTTTGCAGGGCATTCAAAAACCAGAAGCACTTTGGGTAAAAATACATTTGTTTTTCTCAAAATTCAAGAAATGAATTAGAGAATCTCTGAAGGTAATTTCATCAAATTAGAAATACTTGAACGGCTGATTATTGCAGTGTGAAAGATCGTCATGTGACTTGTGAATCCAATGGTTGTGGTGTATCTGTGTTTAGGTATTCCAGTACTGGCACGGAGACGCGGTTTACAGATGACTGATGTAAAGGGACTATATACTATAGTGTACAGATTTGCGTACCTAAATCGAAAATAACATCTCGATCATTACTGTACATCATCTGGATTCCTGGCACCTTCTCAGGTCCCTGAAACCACGGAGTTATGCGTCAACAAATCTCAACAAATCGAAAAAACAAACAAAACATCCGAATCAAAAACATCTGAAATGTAAAAGACACCGACAAATACCATAATTCCCTACATTATAATGAAGAACTTGTCGTCAATCCTTGCTGTGAAATCAAGAAAAATGCCAAACACGATCTCCTCGCACGTGTACGTCGTGAAGTTGGGTCTCGCTTTCGTGTAGTGATATCGAAACATCATTCCAAGAGCTACGTTCTTGGCGGGCACATTAAATTTCTGCATTCCGCCGTGAATATATTTGTTTATGAATGCTTTTGCTTCATAAAGAATCTCGCGATTCAAATAACGATACTGTACACATCAAATAATTATTGACATATTTTCTTTAAGGAAATATGCTTGGGTATTTAAGGACGCCTGAACGCACGCGTCCCTGCGTTCGCATGGATTCCGATTCACTTCAAAATCTATGGGGGGGGGGGGGGGGGGGGGGGGGGGGCAGAATTTTGATGGCAGTGACTCCTTCTTTCAATTTCAACTCAATGCGTGCAGCCGTTCGTCAATTATTAAGGCCCATGACTAGGGGCAGGAAAGAAGGAAAAAAAGATTTTCCATTTTACATCAACTTTGGCTGTTAATAACTCTTCAACTGGTGAACAGATTCCAATCCGATTCACAGAGCAAGGTCATATAGACAAGATCTTTCGTCCTTGTGAATTTCGTTGGAAAATATTCATTGGTTCCCTAGATATGACACCCTGAGTTCAGGTAGAAACTGGGCGCCATGGAAATGTTTCCTGCGGGTACTTGGTGGCGAGTCGCTGCCGTAAATCTTGATTCATCGCTTTCGGATAGCGCCTAAACTGGTCACCTGGGGTCGTCAACAAAAGATGGTGAAAATTTTTACAGGGAAAGCAAAGATACGCATAGTACTGTTGATAAAAATGTTTCTGTCCCTAAGGTCAGTTCTTTGCGGTAACTTCGGTGGGTTCGTATAAAATTTTAAGGACCAATCACATCACCGGTTGTCCACATACGTCGTTTACGCGTTCGTAGAGGGCAATGAATAGTTCACTACATGAATTTTGTGAGTAGATTCGTATTTCTTAGGCATTGAATAAGTTACCAAGTCAGTCATTCAGTGACTTAGTCTACGAAGAAGAGCACATTTGAGATTCACCAGTTTCTTAGAAAAGCTTGAAGGGAAAAATAATTTTCAAACTCTTTCTTCGGTACAAATACTTTCTGGATGGTTCAAAAAATGGCTCGTTTTTATAAGAGCGCAAAAAGTAAGTCGATTAGACTCCTAAGTAAGAGGAGTCTACTCGAAAAATTCAATTTACTGACTGACTAACTTATTTATCGACTAACTCTCTAAGTGACTTAGTCGGTGCCTAAGTATTAGGAATCTACTACTACTAAAATTCAAGTAGTGAATTATTCATCGCCCTCTACGAAGAAAAGCATATTTGAGATTCACCAGCTCCTTGGAAAAGCCTGAAATGGAAAGTAATTATTTTCCAATTCTCTAATCCGTACAAATACTTTCTCGATGGTACAAAAGACGGCTCTTTTTGCTGAGAGAGTGCAAAAAGTATCAAATTGAACCAACCAAAAATGAATAGAAATTAGAAAAACGTGCAGAAAAAAACGAAAAGAAAAAGAAATGAAAGAACTGCCTATAATTGTTCCAAGTCTGGATACCAAAAAAGCAAGATCTCATTTCTAACCACTATACCTTGCGTTTTTCTACAGGTTTCTCAAAAATATGTAATCAACAAGAATGACATGAATTTTAGAATATCCGAATTTGATACAAAAGAAGTGAACGTTATGATCGCGTATACATGTATACGTACGGAAAAAGTATGCATTTTTGGTTGATCGATAAAACCAAATCTCCAGAGCTTTCTCCGGAGATCAAGGTCTCAACTTTTGAGATGCGACAAACAATTTTTTGTGCTTACACGCATACCCACGACTTTTTCACACCTGGCTATATCAATTTCCGGAAATGTTATCTTTTCAATCCGCCATACTGGGCAGGCATGCAGTGTAATAGGTGTAAACCATGTACTCCAAAATTACATCTTTAAATTTTCCAAAATACGTAACTTTTTGATGTCTTTTTTTTCACTGAATGGTCACTTTTCAAATATTTGTTATCACTTTTGTTACTTTTTTTCTGCTCAAAGAGACAGTTATGACCCTGGATTCAATAGCCTTAAACTCATTTTTCTATCAATTGCAAATGTTGTGTTATCTGCAAGTAACTCTTGAATAAAATTAACTTTCTGTAGTGGCAGTAATTGTCATTTAAAAATTTGTCCTTAGCTTTCCACCAACTTTTGACTGAATTGTTTATAAGTTTTACTTTCAGTTGTGTAATGTTTGGTTCTTCGTGCACGAATTGTAGTCATAAAATTTACGAAATCGATTGCTTAAACTCATTACGAAGCCCATTCCGCAAGTCATTGGCGAAGCGTTTCTTTAAAATTTTATAAAAAAAACCAATCTTATTTAAAAATAAAATTAACTACTAGGATGTTTTCCTTGAACCTTTTTGCGATGTTGAGAAAATACATTAGGATTGCATGAGAAAAATTTCGTCAACTCTCTAGCTATACGTTTGACTCCCCTTCATCCTACGCAGTGCGAAAATAATTCTCAAATTACTCGCAGTTATATTGTTGCTGCTTTTATACAGACGTGAGTACATACACTGTGATATTAAAACTCGAGTAGATTTGTGTGTACAACCCTTTATGTATATATACTTAATATTTATGAATCGCATAGACGCATGGAAGAATCCTTAAAATAATAAATAAAAATAATTTCCTCACAGCATCTAACAGATGAAAGCTTAGGAAATTATTGCATTTCGATCGATTAAGGTTTATCTGTAACTTGTAGCGTTTATTCAAACGACACATTTTGAAACTCTGGCCCTGTAGTAGGTCTGCAGGAAAGGCTGCGCATATAAATCATCCTTTACACGCAAATCGAAAAGCCGAGTAGTAGTCGTATCTCAAGGTGTAGCAGGTGTCCGAGATGTTGAAAAAATGTAAATCCGTTTTATATCCACAAGATTGGACGATTTGGGTAAATTCGCCTGCACGGAAATTAGCAATTAACGTAAACTTGCCGCTATATTTTCCGTGTGGAAACGTTCTTTGTTGCACATATAACAAGGAGGCTGATTTAAGGGATTTCGAAGGAGTTAATGTGAAGTGGAATCCAGTTAAGGAACAAACTCACTCCAACTCGATGCGCACGATTCGTGCTTCATTTCTACTCCTCTATGCCGGGAGGCTAAAGTTCCGAATTTGAAAAGTTCCGAAAGCACCCAATTCCGAGCTATTTGATGGCGAAATTTGAAGTAAAGATATCAAACATTTACGAATCAACAAAGTTTCAAAATGCATGATTCCGAAAATTCAACTTACGATAGAACAAAAATCCGATAGAGCAACATTCCGAAAAATAAAGTTTCGATAGGGTGAAATTACGAAAATTGATATATACTCAAACAGCGTAGTTACTCAAGTAGTCGGTGTAAAAAATCAGAAAAACCGAAAATCAGAATGACCACATTCCGAACTTGAAAATATCGAAAATCCAAAACTAGGGAAGATCAAAGTGCTGAAATTCACAGAACTGAAAATCTTCGGTCATTCAAAATTTCGATGTTCCAGATTTTTAAATTTCCTCATTATCACTCTTTCGAAACTTTGTCTTGTCGAATTCATACCCTTTCCGCATTTTGTCCTTTTGGAATTTTGCTTTTTCAGAACTTTGCACTTTCGGAACTTTAAGCCTCGAGGTTTAGACCATTCGAAACTTCGATGCTTCGTCGAAATTTTATTTCTTTACTTTAAGTTTTGCCACCAAAAATTCGGAACTTCAACCCCGCCTCTCCCCTACTTTTGCTTCAACTACTGCGGGATGAAAATCAACGCCTGCGAAGCAACGTAACCTCTTCTAATCACGTCGCTGCCTTCTTGTCACCTGCTTTATAATCATTGCTATTATCGTTATCCTAGTATCTACGTTGCTCTATGCTGGTCAGGTTATAATTGACCCTTCATATCTCTATGGCTAAACACACTTTCAATTTGCTTGCTGTATCAAATTAATTATAGGTAAGATTATAGGTAGCCATATCATCTAAGTTTAATCAAGTAAAGGTATCCCCTGTCCATCTCATTTCGACCTGCGTCCGACCCTTGAGCTTTCGGATTTGACCCGCGATTTCTTATATGATTGTTCTTACATTAAAAGGCACTATTTTTGTTTTTCTAATTTTTCCAACACGGTTCGAATTTCGTACAATTTTTCAAATCGACTTTACTGGTCGGTACAATTTAAAAATCTGAAAAATCGGGCCTCAGTTATATGAAGATTTTTAACTTACTGGTTTCAAGCTTTTTCCGAAAAAACGCTAACAAAATCAGAACTGCGAGTCATTTTACTATGGATGGTTGCTGAAACATTTTTATATTTCAAACCGGATTTTTTGCATTTTTTTCATTATCTCGAGTCAAGTTTTTTTTTGTTCATTGATCGTGATTGAAAAATTTATGAGCCAAAAAAAGAAGAAAAACTCTTGTAAAAAATCTGAAATTATTTTATTTTTTTAACTCTTTCGGGAAAATCTTGAAAGCAGTAAGAAGGAAAAATCCCTCCACTTTGACTCTAAACTTATTAAATTTTTTATATCGGATGTCCGATTTTTCAGAATGTTTTCAGATTTTTGAATTGTGTCGATCGATAAAACCATTTTTAAAAATTGTAAAAAATTCAAACCGTGTCGGAAAAATCTTAAGAAAAAAGAATTAGCGCCTTTTAATGTGAGCACAATCATATAAAAAATCGCGGGCCAGATTCGAGAGGTCAAGGGTCGGACGCAGGTCGAAATGGGATGGACTGCCCCATATGCAGACTTGGTTGCGCTGTAATTATTTTCTAAATACAGTTTAACTTTGAGTGATTTGACGAGTCAGTTGTATTCATTGTCAGAACTTTCCAAGACTTGGGTGTTCAATTTTTTTTTCTAAATCTCTCAATTCTCCGAGGATTAGTTATCCTGTAGCATTACTAAAAGAACGATATTTTCTTCGAAATGCCATTTGAAGAAGAAATTATACTTTTATTCAGTCACTTTATTCACTTTTAGTCACGTTCCTCGGATTTACTCACTCAGAAACAACATTTATTCGAAAACAATCTTTTCAACACAACAGTAATAAAAAAAAAAAAATGTCTTCAATTGGTGACCTTTTCTAAAGTAACATGTTTCACACTATAAATGAGCACGTATCGCATCTATTATTCCAATATAATGCTGAGAAATCCCTTGATCATGCTTGAGTTTGGGAGAAAAAAATATTCCCACATCCGATGTAACCTTATTTGAAATCTTCATTGACATCGCAGTTTCCGATAACAGTAAAATTTGTTAAAATGTCACACTGCTTTATAAAATTGAAAATACTACGCAGAAAATTTTTAACTTTGACAAAAATATGTCACTGATGTAAACCGAAAAATGAGTGAGTAATTCGATAAAAAATGATAAAAATTGAATTTCAGTCATATTCTCATTTTCTAAAACATGAAAATAATTTATGTAACTTTTCAAAACATTCATCTTCAATTTGGTTGAATTCAAAGTTTTATTTCTATTAGGGATCGTACGAACCGAATCGAAGCGTGTCGGAATTGATTTTTGGTAGTGTTCTCACAATTGCTAAGGTTTGAAAACAGCACACAGATTCACAGGTTCACAGCTTCTGCTAATCTTGTTCAGTTTTCAATCATCAGAGTTAGTGACAATATTATTTTCGTCAGATTTTTGTGCGTACCAACTTGGTTGCAGTAAATGTTTTAACAATTGACCTTTAAGATACTGACATAAGGATTTGGTCCAAAAAACTCGTCGATCTTCAACATTTTTAATTGCGTGGGTATTCGAAGGACAAAGTCGAATTTTTACACACAGTTAGTACAAGGTTTTATGAAATTTGAATTTTTTTTTCATTGAAAAATATCAATCGACAATGGACAATAGTGTAGTCCAACGGTCTGGGTCGAATATCAAAATCTTTTCGCCCGGTTGACCTGAATTTTGGACAAATCCTCGTTGAAAACATGTTTTATAGAATGACCACATACTTGAAAAAAAAATTTATATTAGGAAAATGGTGACTCGGGGAAAAACGTTTGATTTTGACTGTTTGTTATTAACAAATGAATAAACATTTTTTAAATAATCCACTCATTCTGTACAAAGCGATATAATCAAGGATCTGTCTGAATTCCAAGTGAATCTCACGCATAGGTTTTTCATTGCA
The DNA here is from genome assembly GCF_021155765.1 of Diprion similis. Taxonomy (NCBI): domain Eukaryota; kingdom Metazoa; phylum Arthropoda; class Insecta; order Hymenoptera; family Diprionidae; genus Diprion; species Diprion similis. Next base: position 13,955,792 of record NC_060105.1, on the reverse strand, counting down.
TGTATTTTGACTGAAGAGACATTTTTTATTTTAGTCGAAAAATTACTTTTTCCCTTTTTTCCCGACGTATGTCAATGTACGGTATCAATGACAGTCCTGTTATACGCGACTTACTTCAGAAATATATAGGCCAAAACATTTGAAGCACGAATTAATGTCACAAAATGGAACAAATAATATACGGGAACTCGCAGTGGGAACACTCATTACGTTTGCAGGGGCTAATTTTATATCTACTCGTGAATTTACAAAGTGACAATGAAATCTGTTCAACATTTACTAACTATCTGACAGAATAATTGCTTGTCGCTGTTCAATGAAAGAAATAGTTGTAACCTAGGTTTCGGCTAGAAATATGACCTTTGTGACATTGATCCCAAAGAAAAAAGAAATCAGATCAAGTTCTTAAATAAAAAGTCAGTCGGATAGTAAAATCCCTCTGGCCATCTGATTGTGTGCTCAGCTGAGTGAGGGTTTGATGGATGATGGCTACCTACTTTGCTTTATAATAATACACCTCCTACAATTCCTCACTGGTTAGCACAGCAAAACTCTCAAGTCTTCAGAGTTTCATTGAATTACTACTTGCACGGTAGCAACCACTGCAAAATAATTTACGGAATTTTTCAGTCCAGCAAATTTTTCACAATTCTGTTGAACAGGAATTGTCAAAAAGTCTCTCATTATTCTTCAACTTTGTTGATTATTCTACGTGGAATTCAGCCGTTTATGAAAATTATTAGTCACCAAAGGATGGAGAACAACTGAAAATGGTTTGATTCCTCTTTGATTTTCCAAAATTCATTCTAAATTTACAAATTCATCGACATTGAAAATTTTCTTGTTGAGTAAAAACGAAAATAAGTTCTCTACTTCTGTTTATTTTTATATTCTTTACGCATTTAACCCATATTAACCATACCAATGCAAAGAACCCCGCAATAATCTTATGGGAATTGGATTTTAGTGAAATCGTCTGGATTTTCGATATATTGTAGATCTTGATATCCTGATTCTCTACGGGCACGACCCTCTCCTGTTAACAATTTCGGCGCTAGAGACTACCGAACCTCAAAATCTTCGTCCTATTTACAGTATTCCTTTATGCAAGAATAACTAAAAAAAAAATTAGTTGTTTCTATTAAATAAAACTTGAGCATCTAACCGGACATGGCCACTTTAATTCTATGGACTCATCCCCTCCTCCAACCTCAATGACTTTACCTGTAGATGACGTTACTGATGGGTTCTGGTGCAAATAGTAGTTTTTGCTGTTATGTATATACACATAAATACGTATTTATACATATATATATATATGTATACATGTGTATTGTGACGTGACGCGGATTTTCGCTGTAACTTGACCACGTGGAGGACTAGCCAAGAACTTTATGTCATGATAATTTAGCGACCCATGCTGATAACTGAAATAAACTCGACAAAACACATCGCAAGATTTTATGGGTGCCTCTGGCGCCTGCTCTACACGCCACAAAATCTTCAACTTCAAAAGAAGCTCGGTAGCTCAGTATCGTGGAGAGGAGAGGGGTAATTTTTGAGGGTGGGGCTGAGGGGGGGCACTCGACAATGACACGCTACTTAACAAAAATCAAATAAAATAATATATTCTGTTGCGTAGCGATACAACAAGGAAATAGACAAAATCGTTCAAAAGTCACTCTTCGCGATTCAAAATCGAAATAGTAACAACTTATCATAACCTACGCTAGTCCTTAAACTATCAAAATTGCAACTCGCTACTCAAAACTAAACTTAAAAATTCTGAAAAACTTAATTTTCGATGCTAAATTTAAGAATACTCAAACCAAAGCAATAGTCGTTACAAAACTGAAATTATTCTAGTTTCTACACGGCGTGTCGGTCCCGGCTACTAAACAAACGGCATTCTCAATAAATACCTGACTCGCAGCTTCAGGGCGACCGCGAGATTACTTAACAAAATTAACTAGACAACTTAAACTAAGTTAAGCATTATTATATACTTAACCTAAACTCAACTAAATCGAAACTGAACTGAACAGTATTCAGAACTCAACTCACATGACGCAACTTCTACTAAATTGAACACAACTTTAATTGTAACTTACTCAGCTAAACGAAATCTGGACAATACGCAAATCGACGCAACGCAAACTCAATCGTAACTCAAAACATAACAGAAATTCATATCGCAACCGGTAACTAAATCGATACACTGTAACCAAAATCTTAATCGGAATTCTATCGTAAATTACAAACGCGAACTCAATCAAACGCAATCGCAACGCATCCATATTCCAAGACTCTATAAATCTACAATATGTACTCTATTCGCTAATTCGAACACTCACTCTCTACAATTCGCAACCTACACGGGAGGCGACACTGTCAAACTACGATATATAACGCGACTCGACCCTGTACAGTAGAATTTACGCTGACTGTAGTCAACATTCTCAATAAACAAAATTTTACTCAACTCAAAAACGCGAAACTCAGGCCACGGTCACCAAAATGAGGCAAGAAGGATCGGTAAACGAATTTCGAGCACATTTTACAACCAAATTCAAATGGCTATCTGTTACTCAGCAAGCCTTCATTAACCTCGAAATTCGGTCGCGAGGATGCGAGCATACGCAACAATCGATCTGTCATCGATTTCGTAGATTGCGCAACTCGACGCGCACCTGCTGGAACATCGCGACGCAGAACTTGACGTTAGATCGTAATTTCGTCCTCTGCGCAGCTCCATGATGGTTCGGCGATGACCGGGATGGTGTCCCCTCGTCGCTAACCGGTTCTTCGCAAATTCGGACTTCCGCCTTGGATTCCCGCGGTGAAGGGATCTTCGTTTTCTCCCCCTCCGCAGCCTCGACAACCTTCATGCAAAATCAGTCCTGAATTTTCTTGAAATCGTGACCGACTCCCCGCTTGATGCCGCTAAAGCTCTAAAAACAAAAAGAAACACCAGGTCCTGAAATATGGTATTCGCTATTCGCTACAGTAAGTATCCCCTCTTGGAATATCGGATGCGTAACTTCAGTTCTGGCGTTCTTTTTCAAGTAATTTGACAATCGATACAGCAAAATCTCTATTTTTGGTTCACCCTAGGGTTCAGGGAGTTTTTTGTAACAGACATTAAAAATGCCACGTTACAGTATACACGTACATATATTTATATACACACGTATGTATGTGTATATTAGGGTGGCGCAAAAAAACCGACTATATTTTTTTTTTTGAGTCTCGTTTGACAAAATGTTAGTTTTTGAGGTTTTAAGAGCCCACTCCAAAGGACAGCTAAAAAAAAAATTTTAAGAGGTCGCTGCAAATTTTTTTAAATGTAAAAAAATCGTTAAAAATTAAATTAAAAAAATTATATTTTCAGTATTTTGTTTGATTTTTAATTCATGTCGTGGTGTATTGTTATCGATTCTTTCTTACTAAATTAAACAAAAAAAAATTTCTGCAATTTTAATATGAATATTAAAAGGTCACTCGAAAAGATCTAAAGAAATGCACAAAAAAATTGAAAAAAAATTATAAGCGACCTTTCAAAATTCAAATTTTGAACTGAAACTTTCGGAAACCTATTTTTTTTGTCTATAAAATTATACCGTAACAAGAAAAATTTTAAAAAAAAAAAATCGATTTTTGACGATTTCTGACGTTTTAAAAAATGTGGAGCGACCTCTTAAATTTTTTTTTTTTGGAATTGTCCTTTGGAGTGGGCTCTTAAAACATCAAAAACTAACATTTTGTCTCACGAGACCCAAAATAAAAAAAAAATAGTCGATTTTTTTGCGCCACCCTAGTGTATACATATGTATTTATATAAGGCTCTCTCTTACCTCCATTTTTTCGTCGAAGAACCAACAACGACTATTTGCACCAGATTGTAGGGAACATGCTTCGAGATTTAGGCCGACTGAACAACTGAGTCATATGAGATGCATTTGCGATATCAAACGGGAAGCTAATTTATTAAAAATGTATAATTTTAGTCTTTTCAATTACATGGCTCATGAAGGACTAAGTCCAATTATTTGATTCTTGGTGGTATGACTTAGAATAATGAGAGTTTACATAAACGCCAAAACTGACGTAGCCAGAAACGCTGCCAACGGCTAACAATACTTTGTCCAAACCTACCCTACTTAAAACTAATTGCAGCGTTGGTGCTGCGAGCGCCACAAGATCCCACCACGTAACGGCATCTACGCATAAAATCATTGAGGTTAGAGGAGGAAATGACTCCATAAACAGTCGCCATGTTTGGTTACATGCCCAAGTTTTATTTATCAGAAATAATTATTTTTTTCGTAGTTTTTCTTGCACAAAATAATACTGGAAATAGGATCAATATTTTCAGGTTCGTGGATACTCTTTTTCCGTACACCAATATCTGTAACATGTCAAAAATCCAAATGATTTCACTAAAACCCAATTCCTGTAAGATTATCAGCGATGGATTTACACTAAGGGCACTAGGGGCCAGTGCCCAGGGCGGCAAAATCTGGGGCTTGGGAAAAAAAATTTTTTTTTGCGTTATCAAAAATGTTTCCAAAAGCGTGCATTCACAAATAAAAACAAATACAATGAAAAAAACGTATGTGGTCGGGGGACCCCCGTCAGGACGAAGTTCAAAGTGCTCGGAAATATACATATTTGCAAATAATTGAGCTTTTCGAGCTTAAAAATCTGATAGTTATTTCAAATTACTATTTTTCAATATTTAGGTGGAAATATTTTTCAAACAAATCGACTCATTGAGGTGCGATTCACCGCATGCGACGCTGTTTTTCAAGCACAAAAAGCTGGCCGAATACTAAATATCGATCCCACTAGGAATTCGAATGTCATTGCAAAAAAATGCTTTTTTCAAAAATTTTCGTCAACGATACCCTCGAACAAATCGCCTGATTTTCATGGGATTTGAAGCACTAGGCACAGTTCTAGATTCCTAGGATCGCAAAACTTAAAAATCTAGTGAAAACTCGATTGTCAAAAATCGAGGTGAATTCAATGACTTCCCAATTTTTGAAAATTATTGCTTTCCATAGCGAGAGGTTAAAAAGTATTTTGAACCCTTATCCATTTTGTGTATAGGATGTGGGTGACGGGGCGGCATTTTTTACGGTACCCCAGGGCGGCACTAAGGGTAAATCCAGCACTGAAGATTATTGCGGACTTCCTTGCACCGCCTAAAATTTCCTTTTTATGGTTCTTTTCACCGGCTTTCTGAGACGGTTTCTCCCCACCATGACAAAAATGTCATTACCCGAGGCCACGACTTGCGCAGTATTCCGCGCGTCATTTGTTCCGATACCAGAGTTGTAGCAGCGCGCAAATTGCTAGGAGGTGTAAAGTAACACTGGTGGGATACCAGCTTAGGAAAGTCGGTGCGCGATGATAAAAAAATGTCGTATATGTTACGAAAAACTTATCAAATATCAGTATTTGAATTTTTTTTTAGTTTTTAACACGAAAATATGAAATATTTTTTAGCAGTCGTATCGTTTTGTTGATTAAAATCAGGTCACATTTGCGTTGACCATATATGCGGACTTTGTGTCGAGTGCACTAACAATATAGATTAAGACATATAAGCGAACGAAAATATTTCAATTTTTGTACTTTTTTCAAGAAAGTAAATACACTTTTTTCGTCATAACTTAACCATGTACTGATTTTTTCACCTTTCAAATATATACCATATGTCAAATATGCTCACAAAAGCCTCAATGGTCTATAATGTTTATAAAATACTTTTTACTTCAAAGTAAATTTGAAATTTAATACCAGGAAAAACAATAAAATAAATAATGCCCGTCTAATAGAAAAAAACAACAAAAATACAACATTTTTATTCTGATGACATAGATTTAGAGGGATTACGCCCAACGTAAGAGAGAAAATTAAATTCGGTGTAAGATAACTGATCATAAAACATGGTTTAAAATGGTGTCTGCATATTCGATTGAAAGACAAGCGTGCAAACGAATATAACACATCAGCGTCGGAAAAATTACATCAGACGTGGAAAATGATACGGGTGAAGTGCTAGAACTGGACATATGTTGCCCGAAGAAACGGAGGGTTGAAACGGCTGTCAAGTTTTGTGAAAAGCTCTTCTGTGTTCTGCGGTCGTTTTATAACACCCGAGAGACAACAAAACGTTCCATCTCGTCGGTGGGACGTTTTTTTGGTCTAATCTCTTTTCCACTGCATTATAACAGAAACATTTTTACTCATGAGAAATTTCGTTGTGGCAGTTGAACATGGTCTTTTTGCAAATCTATGTAAATCCACCTTTCATAAACAGAGGGAAAAGAACCAACAAAATAAATTTTGTTGGAGTCCATTCACTTCAATCTAGTATCTCTTATTTGTTCCCAATACGATGACTTCAATTCAACAATTTCGATTTAGTTTGCTTGTCAAAATGATTTAGTCAAGCGCATTCCTTGATTCAACGAAAGCCTTTCTTGTCGCTATCGAGTGAAGTATTGATTCGAGTGAACCTTTTGATGTGTATCCAAAATTAAGTCAAATAAATATCATTTATTTAAAGTTTATGTATTGTTCTTCCAAGTCGCATGTTCGTTGACAGAAGCAATTAGGTACTTTAAATAAAATGAGTACAGGAATTTGGCCAACGAATATGCATTGATTGAATGCCATACTTCGTTGATCTAATCGGAGCCTGGTTGCGTAACTGCTTGAATTACTTGAATTAATTTGTTTACGGTGTAAAATAACCACCATGTGCTTTAAAACAAGGAGAGAACATATTCATCGTGAATAACAGTATACTAGTACTAGCTACGGTAATAGCTTCCAGCGATAGTTGTGAACCGGGTAATTGACTAGGAAGATACATTAATATTGGAGTTAATATTGACCACAAATAAACAAAAGCTATTGACACATGTTCAATTTGTACTTCTACGTATACAAAAATAAGTTTTCGGGTCTTATCTGTTAAATATTGGGTAAATCCCGCAAAATTTTGAGGCAACAGAATTACGAATGACATCATGCTAACAATATCGTTCAGTCATGTAAAAGATATTTGTAACAACAAATTTTGTTACCTGTTTCAAACATTGAACTCTTGACTTAACAAAATACGTATTGAAACAGGCTCAATTTGTTGTGATACAAACATTTCATATTCTTAAAACGATACGATTACCGTGCGTTCAATGAAATTTTTAGTCATTCCAATCACACATTTTCTTGATACAAAATTCACGTTATTGCAAGGAACTCGTGCAGTGGTATTTCGAATAAATTGATAGCTAGTCAACATGATCGTTCAAAGGCTTGAGTCAATTCTATATTAAGTTTTCACAAGTATTTCGTCCGACAAAAGTATTTTGTTGAATTAAGTAAGTATTGTGTTAGCCGCATTCGACTATAGCACTTAGTTGAATCAAACGAATATCACTTGCCTCAAATAATCCTTTCCATCCGTGTATTATCAGGGCTTCACTCGCTTCTGAGGAATTTAGCGCTACGTGCCTCGTGCACTGGAGTACTTCGCCCCGTGGTGTGAGTGTACATGGTGTGCCTAGAGATCAAAGTCCCTAAGGTGCTTATAAAGACGCGTTGTACACCTCGACAACGCGGGGATGCAAAACTCCTATACCGCTCAAGCGATCAGAGTGAAACTTGGGCAGTTAATGCCTTATTTTGGCAAAAAGTGGAGCGTCTAATTACTTTTTCAAAATTTGGAAAAAAATTTTACAGATTGGTTACCACCCACAGAAATTGGCAAAATTTTCAGAGTTGCACTTAATAGATCGAACTATTCGGTAAGATGCCACTCGGTGGTGATAAAACACACATTTTGAGCCCAATCCCATGAGATTTGATGGTGAATTGACGAAATGGCAGCTGATCTGGTTTTCGCTTACGAAGTACGCCGAAATATCATTTCGGCGATATTTGTTACCGACATTACGCGCATGCTGGTAATGCATGCGTGTAATGTCGATAAAAAATTACCAGCATTCGTGAAAGGTCGGTAACAAATGTCGCCGAAATCAGATTTTGTTGTTCTTCGTAACCGAAACCAGATCAGCTGCCATTTCGTCATTTCACCATCAAATCTCATGGGACTGGGATCAAAATGTGTGGTTTATCACCGCCGAGTGGCATCATACGGGATAGTTCGATCCATTGAGTGCAACTGTGAGAATTTGGCCAATTTCTGTGGGTGGTAACCAATCTGTACATTTTTTTTCCAAATTTTGAAAAATTAAAAATACGCTCCACTTTTTGCCAAAATAAGGCATCAACTGCCCAAGTTTCACTCTGATCGCTTGAGCGGTATAAGAGTTTTGCATCTCCGCGTTTTCGAGGTGTACAACGCACCTTAAATGAGATGTGTACCAACTGTGTAAAGAAATCCCTATACTGTTGGGAAATGATTTTTCTGGTGAACGCTATCCTGCTCGGTAATGCCATCATGTAATGTTGTAGTATAAGTTATTCAAGGTCCCGCTCATTTTTTCCCCACGCAGATTCAACGTCACAACAATTAATCACCACTGATCTAGGGTATCTTGGCGCTGTTGGTATACATCTTACTTAAGTCTAGTCCAGCGCAAGAGAGAATTTTTTTTTGAAAAAAGAAGCTGCACTCCTAGGCAAACCATACATATATACTAACACCACGCTTCGCACCTCAAAATTCAATGCTTCGCGCCAGTTTTTCCCACTGAGTTGCTAATTAGCATTTTTCGTCGCTTTGTTCCGCGACTTCAACAACTTCACTAACCGATTATCTTCACCGTTGCCTGTATATGTAAGCGCAAATTATCTGTCTGAACAGTGAACAAATGAATGTATTTTGAAAACCTTTGCCGCTACAGGTAGTTCGACGTCACCGGCATGAGATCGATTTTTACGCACTGTCATACTCCTGCTATCGTACACTTATTTTTTATTAATTTAATATTGGGCCGCAATTGTTTACTGCAATGATAATGAAAGAAAGAAGCGGAAATATAATGTATTCATGTTAGATATTTGTGGGTTAATACAATTGCAAGGGTATTTGAAAATATTTTTTTCTCATTCTCGCATTTGTCTCCGATTTCGTATATTCGTAGGAATTGGTATCTATTTCAAGTAACGATTTCTTTTCTGAATAAGTTCGAACAACTCTACAGGATGCTCCAAAATTCAATACCGTAAAGTTCCTCTTTCAATTAGTCATTTTCATGTTTCACAAAGTTGGAAAAGGTATTCGTTTCCTCGCATTCACAACGATAAATAAACTGGTGAAAAGGCTGGGTTGAGCAGGGGTGCAAAAAATGGTCGTACCGAAAGAAACCTGGAATCAATCATTTTCATCCCTCTTACCCCCTAGTGATAGACTAGCGACCGATTTCCTAATTCTGACCGACGACTTCCTTCTTTCGAAACAAAAACTCATTCGCGGTTTCTATTTACCCATGCTATCGAACTAGCAAATAGGAGAATGTCAATATCCTTGGTTTCTTACTCGCCAACCTTCTAAAGGATCCGACTTCTGAATTCGGCGAACTCTAATTCCCGCGATTCTAAACTAAATATTTCATTATGGGGATATCTACCAATGCTTTATCAAGAAAAAAAATTCCAAACAACTTTCACGGCCATTTTTGATAACAGAAATAAACGAAACAAGTGGTTAATTCGGCTGAACTTGATAGGCTACCATAACAACCTCCTTAAGAGGATACTATGTCTATTAACTTATAAGTTATAGGTCACTTATTTGACACTCTTGTAGAAATTCCACAGCCAGCGGAATTCCGCATGCACCGACGAACAAAAATGTATGAAAACTTTTTTGTATTATATAAGAATAACGCCAAGCAATGTATTTCTGCAATAAGTGGTGAATCGATTGCAAGTATAAATTTCTTGGTATTATTGTTACATCGTAATAAACTTTTTTTTTGAAATTTGTATTCAGCATTGCACGTACGATTGCGCTGTCTGCAGCATTTTCAGGTCAGTGGTGCTTTAAGAAAAGTCAAGGAGAGCTTGATCACTCAAAATTTACTTTTAACCAGTAGGATGAATTAAAAAAGCTTTCCTTACTTGCAATCGGGATAACCACGTAATCGAGAAACTTGCTAGTATGATGATTCTGCACACTCGGTGGTCTTTGGTTTTTGGGGTCGTTAAAAATGAACCTGCTGTCAAAATTTTTTAAATTCAAAATAGTGGATCCAATATGGCGGACTGAAAATATAAAAATTGGTTCGATTTGCTTGAAATTTGTTACTTGGAGGTTTTCGGGGTCGCTGAAAACAAATCCGACGTTAGAATTTCAGAATTGAGAATGGCAGATCCAATATGGTGGACTAAAAATATAAAAATTCATCCTATTCACTTGAAATCTGTAACTCGAGGGTTTTTGAGGGTCGCTAAATACGAATAGATGTAATGAATCGATACCAAAATTCATAAGCATCGCAGGGATCTCATGTAAATATAGTTTACAAAGGAAATTTTCATCCAAACCCATGATATCCGTGACATGAAAACATTTTTTCTATATTCCAAATACTCAGAGCTTCGAATGACGTGAAATCGATATGGCTAGGATAGCTAGTTTTTTCAAATATGAAGGACCAGTTGCAGCATCAAATTAACGCCATCATCAAGGGTCCATTCGCTTGAGGAATTACTTGAAAATCACCGGATTTCAAGTTGTACTTTAGTATTGAACATCACGCACATCAGAGAGATGTCGAACAACTTTGAACGTATAGGAATCAATTGGAGTGTAATTCAGGCTCTCTTTATCTGGGAATCGTTCGTGATTTCCAAGCCAGTGGCCCTTTCTACCGCTATTGTAGAATCAGTCCACAAACTCGTTCGTACAACTTTAGAGTGCATCAAAATTTGTTTTACAATATCGCTTGAGTCGAGTTTGAAATTTCTACATTTTCAATTACGAACTCAGTCTATGCTACAGGAAAGATAATATAGAGTAGCAAAGTACTTTCGACATATCGAACAAAGAGTTGACATTCGAGCGAGAATTTCATGTTTTTGATGGGAAAAATTATTCATCGGCCAACAGAATGGAAAACTTGCCAAAATGGCAAGATATAATTCCCTCAATTAAATAAACTTTTTCAGAGGTCCGATGCGACAGCAGAAAATTTTTATATTTGTCAAAATTTTCTAAAGAAAAACGCGTGAAATACTAATAACTCCGAATTTTACATTTCGTTTCTAATTTAATTCTTTCTGTGTTGATTTCTTATTTCTGCGAAGAACTTATGTCCTTGGTAGTAACGATTTTAATTTCCATATTTTTTGTAGGTGAGGATATTGTGGTTCTCATTTGACTGTACATTGTCATTAACGTAGTTTCCAAGTTATATTAAGTGGATTTTTGTTGGTAGTTTCCATTTTTAGCAGAGACTTCGGTAAAAAATTGACAAAAATCAGTTTTTTAATTCGCATTCTAAAATCTAAAAATTAGTGGAAGGATTTTGCTATACGTCTTCTAGTAAAAATTTTCAAATTTCACTGAAGTCTTCCCTTAATGTACTTGGTGTAAGATTTTTTGCACCAGAGGTGCTTTTGATAGATTGCCTTTACAGCCCCCTGCAATCGCTTGGTTTAGTTCGTGAGATGTTTAAATATTGACTTTACATTGTTTTTTTTTTCCACTAGTAAAGCAAGTTTCATCAATTTTCCATGAATTCTACTAGAATTTGCTAAATAACTTTTTGTGTGCAAATTGCAATATGTTTTTTGTTTTTTTCATATGAAATTTTTTTCCAGTTTGAGTTGATATTTTCTGTATTTCAGGATGCATAAAATTGGATATATTAGAAATTTCAGAATTTAGCCCACACGTAATAATATCTTCCTCGTTTCCTTGGTAATTTTCATATCGTACTTCATTGAATTTCAGTGTTCAGTGTAAATCTCAAGTACACTATGGTGATCTTCCAAATTTGCTACTCTCGAGAAATGTATGAAAAAAATGATGTGCAAAATGTTACAATTGAGATCTATTTTATCACAACAGAAATATCCTAATACTTTATTTCTTACCCAACAGACGGACTATAATCGGCATTTGGAAGAAATGACAGACCAAATTCAAATGCTACTGCTAAGTTGTCTGCGAAATACGATCAGTGCAGAGAATATCGACCTCGTAGCAAGATACCATGGCTTACTCGAAGACGTACGAAATTTGCAAAATGGTTTGTAGCTTCTCTTCAACTGTACCGTAACTGAGAGCGTGAACTGTACTCGTGAAAGGATATAAATTCTTATACATTATACTCACTTTTGTTGATTCAACCGAATTCGTCATCTAATATTATACATATTTAATTGTAATTCTTACCTTTCAGTGAATATCAGTTAACTAAAACGAGAATAACCTTCATTAATTGGGAATAATTATGATTGATACTCCTTAATTTCATTGAAGTGAAGAACCACACAATTTTTATTTAACATTTTTACTGTTGCACTAATATCGAAAATTTTATTATAGACGAACTTTCCGAATATCAATTATGTATTGGATTTTCACAATCTAACATGTTCATCATCATTGTAATTAATGTTTGTGTATAATGCATTAGTACCTAGCCCAAAGAAAACGTCGTGCAAATCTGAAAACTTTGCTTCGCCGATGTAACTAATATGTTAAACCTTATTCTTGCATGCAGTCCGCCAGTTTAATTGATTGTAATTGAGAATGTATTCCGAGGGGTCATCCCTTTGAGTAATCAAGGTGTCAATATCATTCGGAATGATTTCTTGATCTCTGAAATCATACTGAAATAAGTATTATTGAAGTGAAATTTTTGAATAGTAATCATTGGTAGTCATGACAAATCATTAAATAAACACAATAAAATTCCTGTCGAAAAGAAAAAGATTTTCAATTTGAAGAATTTAATTGATTGTATATTGTAAAATCTTGTAATAGACTGAAATTGCTCTGAATAATGTAATCAATAGGGGATTGTATTATTTTAACATATCTTTAAAAAATAAGAAATTCATATTAATTTTGATCCTAATAGTAATAAAAATTGCGAAAAAAAATCTTATATTTCACTTTCACGATACAAATTTAACGCCAAATAAACTTGGTATTTTTTGTTTCTTTTTTCCTTGTCAATAACTGGCTTGGACAAAAGTTCATACAAAGTAGATTGATTCTTTTAAACAATTTCTTTTCAATGAAATCAGAGTTTGGTAGACAAAAAATAAAGATTACTTTCATAAATTGCAATCTTAAGAAATCGTATGAAATCTTAGAAATCATGACAAATTGCTTAATCCAAGTACAATTTATTTTTCAAGTCATGTCTCCTATTCACTCTCTAATGTAAAAAATCATGGAATGTTGTAATCATGATGTCACTTGATTCCGAATGGATGATTCCTCGATGTCTTCGATGTAATAGATTTCATAAGAATGGTACTTGTATTAGTAGGTGAGCACATGCCAGTAGTTGTACAGCATTGGTAATAAGTTCATGTCCTGCGATTACACCTGTACACTATTTGATAACTTACTTACTGGTATCTGCAAATTACAGATCAGAATGAAGATTCAACAATGGCTACAGACACTGCATTTTTCTTGCAAAAAGTGGTAAAGCTGTCGGACTTGATAATTGCTATGAAGGCATTGAACCACAACTATGCATCGCAACTTGAATTAATTGAGACAAAGCTGCGACAACTATCGACCCTTGTGGAGCAGGACAAGTGTCTGAACGCTGGTGGTAAATTTGAATGGGTGGATAGTGTATTGGTAAAAGTGAGTTTATTTTTAGTTTGAGAGTATGAATATAAAAGCTTATTCAAGTTGTCGAATACTAACATGTTTAATCTTCAGTCTTTACAAGAAGGATCTTGGCTGCTGATTGATCAGATCAACTTATGCAGCCCTGCAGTATTGGACAGGCTTAATGGACTCCTGGAGCCTAATGGAGTACTGAGCATAGGAGAGCGAGGTGTGGATGAAGAGGGCAATGTCATCGTCGTCAAGCCACACAATAATTTCAGACTATTTTTGGCAATGGATCCACGTTACGGTGAAATATCCAGGTGAATTTTTCAACACGTCGAAAGAAGAATAGAAAAAGAAAAAAAAAAATTGCAATGAATTATCAACGAGCATTGTTATTAAGACAAATTAATTTGATTCATTGTCTTACTAGATTACTCATCTGATTTTAACAATATTTCAGAGCTATGCGTAACCGAGGAGTCGAAATTTATATGCTTGGAGAACAGGAAGGCCTGGAGATTAATATTATTGATCTTAGATCGTTGCTATACAATGCCAAGCTTACCAGGAGCAGTCACCAAATGGCATTACTCAGAATTCATGACGAGGTCTTACAGAATGTTCAGTCTAATCAAAAACCGAGTGTTGCTCACTTGTTGCATGCAGCATTTCTGATACATCAACAAATATCTAGAGGATCTTCAATTCAACAAGCTGTCGAGTCGGCCTGTATTGACGTTTATCTCAGGTCAAGGTTTGTGAATCACATACCAACAAGAGATCGTTTGATCTCAATCATTAAAGAAAATACGAGCCAGTTACTTTCCACGAATGATGACGAAGAATATATGGATTGGAGCTCTGTTACCTGGAAGACAAACGAATTACAAGAAAACTGCCAACTAGCCCTTATCAGACAGCAAGGAGCGATACTATCAGCTATTATCAAGAAATATCGGTCATTTACACCATCTACTCAAAATAATGGTCATCCTAAATTTACGACCAGTTTTTTGAATGATGTACTCCAAATAACAAACCGAGAATTCACCTTAGACATTGATATAAATGAAACTATGCTATATTTATTGTTACACTTCTACCAAATGTCTTCGCTAGAAGATTGGAGACTGAGATATTTATGGCTTTCAAAAATTCTATCAACCGATGACGATTTGCTACACTTGAGTCGCAAAAACTCTGAACTAGCCAACGATATTTCAGAATTCCAATTTGGCTACACAACTGCTAGCTTACCTTGGGATCCTGAATACTCACCAGAAATCGTGGGGAAGGAATTACGTCAGAAAAACCTAAGCGACAGTAACAGACTGACGATAATACTATACATGTCCGCCCTAAGTTTGATGGAGGGTAATTTGTTGCAAGAACAAACGCTGGCGAAAGATCAAACATTGATTACAATTCAGCAATATTCTAACTGCATATATCATGGTGAGAAACTATTCGATACATTAGCGTAGTTCCAATTTGCACTATAATTTAAAACCAATGGAGGAGCAATCATTTCTATGGGAATACAATTTTCTGCCATTCATAAAGTTTTCTCATAAATTAACCTTTGGATAATTGCATTCAATTTTTCCATTGATATTATAATAGTCTATTTCAGAACTACTCAATGATTACATACATGCACAAATTTCCGCACCACTTTCCGAATTTTTAATTGTCTTTCTTGTTGTTTCAGGAAAATTGACAGCAAGCTTCACCAAACATCCACTGGTATTGAATTTCGTTACATTTCTAACTCAATTGGACAAATGTATCAATCTTTTACTCAGAGATGATTCGGTCATTATGGACACTGCCAATTGTATCCATATAAAGGAGAACTTGAAGTGGCGAACGCGATTCTCCAATTTGGGGAATCTCACATTGATAAACAAACTGCTAAAATCTAAACACAATAATAACCAGCTCGAAGAAATATCACTGCTACTGCGAGTTCACTATAAATGGTTGATCAAATTCTTTGTCAAGTTTTTTAAAACCTACAATGAATTTTCACTAGATCAAGAATGCGGCATTGCCATCAAAGTACTCTTTGTTATGATTGACGACATAAATAAATCATTATCAACAGCAAACGATCCTTTAAGAGTAATATCAAAACGAGTACAGAAATTCTTGAGTCTTCCGACACCATATGCGTCACAGATAGTGGCTAACGTATATCCAAGATTAAGAGAAGTGTCTGACGTTCACTGTGTCACCAAAGACAGAGACACATCTAGATTAAAGCAAGATTTACAATTAATCGTTCTACGAGACTTTGAAGTTTTGGAATCAAGATTTAAATTGGTCAGTTGGTGGCAGGAGATTTATTGTACATCAGATTTGAACGAAAAAATTCCATCAAGTCTCACAGAGATAGAAAAATCTTGCGAAGCTAAACACATCGCTTTAAAAACGCCTACTGAAACCGCAGATGTGCTAACTAAAGTGCGATCAATCTGCGATAAAGAGATGATGCTCACATCAGCAGAAGTACAGCTATGGCCCATCTACGAATATATATTTTCCATAATTGCACATAATATTCAAAGGAGAGTTTGCTGCAAATTGACGAATGATGGTATCGATACAATGATCTCGTTAAATCTCTTATCCATGTTTGTAAACATTCCTACCATTCCAGTAAACGTACTCGCTATTTTAAATGCGGTGATATCAAAGCTTGACAATCCCTCGGAAGCATCAAAATTATTGCCAGAAGTGTTTCTTCGACTTTCTAAACACACTGAAAATTCTTGCGCAGTAAAAAATCCTGGAAAAATGTTACACTGGCAGAGGATTCAAGATGAAGATGCTGAACACAGAAATTTGGATGAAGAAGTTGAGGTATTGATTAAAACATTTTCACTATCGACCAGCATAATTTTCTATCTGATAGTCATCGTTTTTTTTCATGACTAAATAAATGGCACATTCTATTGGCCAGGTTGAACCCGCTCACAAGTTTGCATATTAACTGAAATCACGCTTTTAAGAAAAAGGGCCGACTACTAGTAAGTCTTGTTGACTGGCTCAATGTTGGGTGTTATGACACATCGCTATTTAGATTATGATAACAAATGCAAAATCATCTAACCAATTACCCTAAAACGATAAACATCAAGACACAAAAATTTCAATCAAACTCCAATCATAACTCCACATTAGGGTGCCTCAAAAAAGAACTTTATTTTGTTTTTCAACCATCCATTTCATGAAATCACAATTCACAATATAATGTTGAACCTCCTGAATGGAAAACGCTGTATGACTTTTTTTGGAGGTCGAACATCGGCATTCTGTATTCGCCATTTGATTAACACGTAAGAAATCAAATTCTGTTGTTTGGATGGAAACTATCGTTTCTCTACACAATCGATGGAACTTTATATGGAAGCGTTTGACAATTCATCCAGTTTCCTTCAAACTGAGGCATTGTAGAACATTTGAAGTCCTGCGATCTTCGAGATATTCAATATTGTGTAAAACGTAGTTTTTTACCTTTTGAATAATCGGTGTCTAGGATAAACTGCTTTCCATGCATCTGACGGATATTATTCAATATTTCACTACAGCCCAGTCGAGGAATTCGGGAGTTTATCCTAATTACAAGTTTTTTGAAAGGTCAAAAAGTACATATAACATAATATTGAATATCTCGAAGATTGCAGGACTTCGAATGTTCTACGATGCCTAGGTTTTAAGGAGACCGAATGCGTAGTTAAGCGCCATCATATAAAGTCCCGTCGATTGTACAGACAAATGATAATTTCCATCCAACCGTCAGAAATGGATTTCTTATGTGTTATACGAATAGCAAACACAAAATGTCGATGCGCGACCTCGAAAAAAATCGCACAGCATTTTCCTTTCAGCAGATTCAATATTACGTTCTTAACTGTGATTTCATGAAGTGGCTAATAAAAAAAAGAATAGAGATAACTTTTCTTCCATTTCTCCTTCTAAATCCATCTTTTCCCAAATATAAAGTGGGCGAGATATTACTGTTTCATACATACTCTGTGAATGGCCAACATATAACTTTCGCTCAGTAAAGCACCTCATTTCCTCATACGTCATTTCTTGTACTTGATTTACATGCGCAAAAAGACTAAGACAAGAAAAATCAATTTCATTAAGGACGAAAAGCAATTTCACTCGTATGATCGCAGCCTGTGCTCCTGCACTCAGCGGAAACCTCATACTAGTAATCGCCCTTTTTCTGCCACAAAGCACTAATCGACATTGACCAAAGATGATTAGCACGAAAAAAAAAAAAAATTTCTTCAAAAATTAACCCAATTTGATGAATTCTGCTAATTTATTTTTCATTTCTACTTTGTTCCTACAGGTGGAGTATCCAATGTATGGAGCATCGTTAGTTAGCTTGGTGTCAGAGGTAATTTTGGAGAAATCAGAGAATAGCAAAAACGAATCTGTTCTTTCAATAGCAATGCTTGGATCATATAGAGCAAGAAATAACCAATTAAAAACAGTCAATGAAATCTTATGGAAGAATGCGGTAACATTCAATGCGAAAGAATATCAGTACAGATGGAACGATTTTAGCACACTAGAGTCATATCTAGATACGTTCTTGACAGCTGCAGCAAAAGTAGAAGCTGAACTCGGTGTACCCTCTATTGAAATGCGAGATGTGAATTTTGAATCAATGCCTGATCCAGTATACGAGTATCGCCATTCACTAGATGATTTACACAATTTCGCAATGAGGTTGAAGACCAAGGAAATATCAGAAAATGATATTGTCGAAGTAGGAGTTATGTGGGCATTGTTAGGGTATGTTCAAGTTTGTGTATTTAGCAACTTGGGTTACATTGATCCAGTACACAAAGTTGGACTTAAACTTAAATACGTTAAAGAAGACATACTTGACTGTCAGAAGACACTATATATCGCTGAGTTGCAGGCAAGACTCATAGGAGATTACGTAGGAAGTGAAAATACGCACCCCCACATCCGAGAAACAGCCATTTATTTGAAAAACTTGTTGAGTGAAGAAGCCAATCTAAAGACCTACAACGCGATTAGACCACCGTCATCCGAATTTGTTCATCTAACGAGAGAAATCACTGACTTCAGAAACAGTCTGGGTTCTTACGCCATACTCCGAAAGCACTTGAAAAAATTAAATTTTGTCGTAGAACAATTTCATGAAAATCCAACTACCATTAACGTGAAGATTGTTCAAGATGTCATAAGACAAGTGGAAATGTGGCAGAATTCTGTCAACAGATTTTCTGATGATATGGAACATAGATTTCTACCTGGATATCCCGACATAGTGCTACCTTTACTTTCCGCAGTGGCTCAGATGAAGCATGGGATAAATATTTTGGTTGAAAATATTAAGCAAATTAATAGCATCTTCAAGGTTAGTTCTGAAGAATGTGAAATAGAGTCGTTTATGAGTAATTTGGTACAATTTCCAACTGTTGGTAAAGATCAAGAGGATCTTCTTGTCTTGGTAGATTTATTGACAAGTGAAATAACGAAAGAAATTATCTGCAAAAATATCCATACCGAGAACAAACTTTCCTCTAAACGAGAAATCTTTAGGATGATGAAATGTAGCTTGTGTGAGTTGCGTAATTATATCGTGTTGGATGGAAATATATCATATTCTGTGTGGTCAAGGCTTAACTCTTTGCTTCAACAAGTTGTACTTACCTGGCAGCAGCAGCAAAAGGAAAGGGAGGAAAAGCAAATACAGGAAGATAGTTTGTTCAAAAATAAATGCCTCACAAAGGGCGAATCCTTGACTGAAGATCAAGAAATTACGTTAGAGTTGCACAAGTTATTCCCTAGATACCACGAAGTAGATTTTGCAAATATTGAAACTGACGAAAATCCATCGTTAGAAAAAAATTCCTACCAAACAGAACGAGAAGAAGACGAAACTTATAACGGACTCATTACGCAAGAAGATATTGAACATATTTATGAATTACACGCTGCTGTGGTTCAATCATTTACCTCCTGTTATTGGCTAGAAAATAATTCAAATTTGTACCAAGTTGAGTATATTGGTCCCCTGATGCAGAGGTACAAAACATTTGGTCTATTACTAGACAACACCCGATATGGCTTAACGAATGATTTGACTAAAAAGTTATATACTAGCTTGAATTTTCTTGTCACGGCAACAGCTTCTATAAGTCAAGGGGATGATAGCGATTTGTTTGGGAATACTCATGACGGGGCTAAAAACTCTAAACCCTACGATTTTTATAAAGACAGCAACGTCAAGGAAGCTAAAGAATGCTTACCTGTTCTGGAACGTATCATAGAACGAGTTAGAAGCTTATTAATCGAGTGGCCAGAACATCCGTCGCTAAAAGCAATCGACACTATTATACAACGGATATACAGTTTTCCTATAACATCTTCGCTATCTAGATTTTTGACGGGACTGGAGCTTTTGCTGGTGAAAATGCAAGAATGGGAACAAAATGCTCACAGCGCTGTTAGCTTGACTGAATACTTGATGGTACTGACACAGCAGATTATTTCTTGGAGACGATTGGAATTATCTTGCTGGAAGGACTGCTTGAACGTCACATTTGAAAGATCAAAAATGCAGGCATCTAAATGGTGGTTCTTTATCTACGCTTTGATTGAAGGATATTTGACTGAATCCCAGGATGCAACCGGAGATTCAGAACAGGTTACCAAAGAGAAATTGATTGAATCGTTGCACTTATTTATGAACACATCTACCTTGGGCGAATATTCATCTCGTCTTAACTTACTCTTCACGTTTCATTGTCACGTATGCCATATGGCATCAACCGAGAGAAGGAATGAGCTTCTTTCAATTTTCTGGAATTTTTATAAATATTACGAACAGTTTACGGATACTGTTAACAACAGAATCTTTAGTTCGAAAGCTCCTATTGAGAAAAAACTGAAAGATTTTGTTAAAATTGCTAGATGGAATGACATCAGTTACTGGGCAGTAAAAGAAACTATTGAAAAAACTCATAGAACGTTACATAAATTCATTCGGGAATACGAATCCAAATTGAAAGGTAGTGTATCACTATGCTTAATGGCAAAGCCAATAGACTGCAAGATAGGAAATAGTTTAGAGATGTGGGAGAAGCCTGTGAATATCGAGTATTTTATTAATCAACAAGATAAATCTGTTGGAAGTGCAACGAATTTTGAGGAGGATGAAAAATTACTCTTGCAAGGCACACTACTTTCCAAAACAGAGACTCTTTTGAGCAGAGCAAAGAAACTTTGCCGTGAAACTATTCTAATGACTTCTTACCCAGCGTTGCGCACAGGCATCGAACAATTCATACAAGAGGTCATGGACCACAGTTCGCACTTGAAAAATATGGATATCGACCGAACGCAACCTAAGCCAAAACAGAAAGCTCAAGCTAAGAGTATACTTCAGCAGAAGAAAATGGCCTTAGCTACATATTTCAAAGCACTAACCCTTGTAGGAGTATCCTATCGGATTGGCACTTTAACATGGAATAACAATTTAGACAAAGTCATGGACCTATCGGTTCCGCCATTGAATATACGGGCGGCATTTGTATCGTTACATAAAACGAAGGCGGACACAGAGATGCTTCAATTGTGGGAAGGCTGTGATAAGTACTATTATAAATCTCTCGTAATGATAGACGCCGTTGATAGAGCACTGACAACTAATAAGACAGATCTAGGTCCACAGAATATTGAACGAAGCAGAGGATTCTCTAGTCATATCATGCTTTTAGCTCATGAGCAAAAGCGGAAGTTTACCGAGTCATTTAATTACTTTCTTGCACTCAGACTGCAGCTTGAAAACTTGTCAAATATTAAAGAAAATGATTTGAATATTCCTGAGCAACGTGAACTTGTTAAAGCTGCCGACAGTCTCAAGCAGCTATTGATATCAATGATCACATGCTTAGAACAGATTAAATTATACTTGAAAACTTGTCCAAATCCCCCAGAGTTTGGCTCTGAACCAATGAAACAAGTTATCACGATAGATTCGATCAATGTTCCAATGATCAACGCTAAGAAAGGAGACATTGTCTGGGAAGAAGCAAATTCCATAATAGAAAAATGTTCCCAGCAAGTGTCTGGTATGAAAAGTAAATTTGATTTCGTTTTCCCATGTGCGAAAGTTCAGTACAAGTTAGATAAAGACCAATGTAAATTAACTTACATTGCAACATCAGCACAGTTTTCATTTTTGAATGAAAGTTGCAAAACTATTGAGAAAATTGGAATCGCCATCAAAGATTTCAAGCAGCTCTTTTCCATAGAGCACAAAAAAGATTGCCATCCAATATTGGAAAATATTTCATGGCTGGAACAGAAAATGATAAATACCATCGATCAGTTAAGAGAGTTAAAGAAAGTAACTGAATCCAAACTGGAACGTCATGATGTCGAGGATCATATCATTGTCGAGAAATGTCAGCAGAATTTAGATCTTGTAATAAACACTGTTTTAATTGCGATACAAAAACAATATAAAAAGAATTTGGCGTTTAACGAAGAATCCCCAATGGTAAAAGGCACATACACCAAAGACGAATACCACGAAAGTAACTTGGAAGAGAAACAATTGACTAAAAAATTAATCGGATCTTTAAACACTGACATCCATGAGCTATCGCTGGAGACTGTTTTTCAGAGCATGAACCAACTCTTGGCATTAATATCTGGAAGTAGCGTGCACACAGCCATAATTTGTAACAGGTAATACATTATTAGCATTTTACCAGCTTCTCACTAGTTGAACTAAGAAATATAGAAGGTATGCTCTTGAAGAGGAAAATTGAAAAAGCTGTAAGTGCTAATTTTTGGAGAGAAAAAAATGTCTCTAGAAAACATTGGCCTTGGCACATACATACTTTCTGAATTTTTTTTTTTTTTTTTTATAAATTACAGTTTCATCCTTTTCTAATTAATCTCTTCAATTATCCCATCAAGGAAAACTGTGCTCACTAATTTTATTTCGTTTTCAGACTGCTGTTGAGATGGCGGCCATTGCTGGAACAATATCTTTTGTTTGTGCAATTTTACTTGAATGAGCTGCTTGCTGCATTTAGAACAATTTGCAAGATGTCGTACTTGCAGCTCAATGTATTTCTGGATTTAGCAATGAACGGGTTTTGTGTACCTAAGGATCTTGATATGGAAGAAGGAGCGGCGGATGAATCCCAAGAGGGTGTGGAAAAGGGAGGGATGGGACTGGGCGATGGGGAAGGTGAGAAAGATGTATCTGACAGAATTGAGACGGAAGACCAGCTAGATGATGCAAGGCCAGAAAATGAAGAGAGAGAAGAAAAGGAAGATAAAGATTGCAAGGAAGAAGACGCTGGAATTGATATGTCTGAAGACTTTGACAGTAAGCTACAAGATCTTGAAAAAAAAGACGATGACGACATCGAGGATAATGAAAAAGATGATGAAGATTTAGATAAACAGATGGGTGAGACGGAAGAAGATGCTGATCGTCTTGATGAGAAAATATGGGGAGATGATGAGAACGAAGAAGATGAAGAAAACAAGGAGAACAAAGAAGAAAATAACGATCAAGGCGGTGGAGAGGAAAGCGGTGAGAAGGAAATTGGTGCTAAGGAGGATCATGCCGAAAATGATCAAGACACAGACAGTCAGGAGCCACAAAAAGAAAAAGCCAAGGAAGAAAAGAATGAAATCAACAAAATCAATGACCTAAATGAAAATGATGATCAGATCGATCCTTATCATGGTAAGCACCAACCAGATCCTGAACCAGAACCTTTCGATCTACCCGAGGATATGAATCTAGATGATGAAGATGTGAATGAGGATAAACAAGATACGGAAGAAAACCCTTTTGACATAGATGCAATGAAGGATGTCATGCCGCCACCAGAAACAACAGAAGCAGAATTGAATGAAAATCCGGAAACAGATAACAAAAATGAAGATCACGACTCTAGTGATGAAGAGGGAGATAGTCCTGAGGAGAATGATCTAGCACCTGATGCTGAAGAGCCAGATCATAATGAAAGAACAGAAACTGACTTCCCAAATAGTGATGAGCAAGCTGGAAAAGCACTAGTGGACGAAGAGGAACAAACAGATGAAAAGCAAAACGAAGATAAAGAAAATGATGCAGATACAAAGGAAGATATTACAGCACAGCCAAGCATGGATACAGAAAGCAAGGAAGCTGATGCGGCAGAACAGGTGGATACACATAAAGGAGGATCGCGAGACAAAGTTGCAGACACGAGTGAAGTGGAGGAAAATGCAAATCCTATCGAAGAGAATAGTCAAAAGGAGAATAACGACAAAGGCACTGGCCAAGCTCATTCCAAAGAACAAGAGCAGGGGCACTCGGGCTCTTCTATACAACATAACACACCTGTTGCTAACAAGAATTTAGAAAATATCGAGGCAGAAAAACGAAAGAATCCTGGAACGAGTGACGAAAACCGTAGTTTAGTTGACAAAATGGAACCAGAGAGTAAGAAGTTGAAAACTATACATAAAAAAGAAGAAAATGTTCCTGACAATGTGGAAGAAAATCCGCCAATTGAAGAAAGCGATGAGGCTGAAATGTATCAACATATTAAAAGTGCAGATAAATATGACAAACACGCTCTAGATGCGGCAACCGAAGAACAAGTTAGGGAACAAGCTTCAAATGTAGAAAACCAAGAGATTCCCGATGAGAAGAATGAGGCAATGGATGTAGAGATGCACTCAGATGAAGAGGACGAACATCACAATGAAAACGATGTACAAAATCCAGAAAAGCTTTCCGATGCAAATAAAGATAAAGAGAGCGTCTCAAGAGCTAAAGAAAAAAAACGGGCCGAAGATGGACAAAGAGATATGAACATTGAAGTGGATGGTGAGACTGCAGAAACGGCAAAAGTTGGTAGAGGTTACGAAACAATGTTTCATACAAACATCAGAGAATCTGAAGATAGTATTTTTCCATCTAAACTACTTGAGCACAAACGGCTTGAAGTTGAAGCGATGCTAGGTCAATGGTCCGAAATGCCACCAACGGAGGAAGCAACAGCTGCATGGAACTGTCTTAGCACGTTGACAGACGGACCTGCAAGAGACTTGTGTGAAAAATTACGATTGGTTATAGAGCCTACTCAGGCAACGCGATTAAAAGGAGATTACAGAACAGGGCGGAGAATAAACATGAGAAAAGTTATTCCATACATTGCGAGTCAGTTCAGGAAGGATAAAATTTGGATGAGACGCACTAAACCATCAAAACGCGACTATCAAATAGTTTTAGCTGTAGATGATTCTAGCAGTATGGCTGATAACCACTCAAAGGAGTTAGCGTTTGAGTCTCTTGCACTAATTAGCAAAGCCATGACGTATTTAGAAGTTGGGCAACTATGCGTAATGAATTTTGGCGAAAGTACACACGTTCTTCACCCCTTGGGAGAAGCCTTCAATGAACACACTGGCTCTAAGTAAGTGGATAAGTGGAACCACTAGGCTCTCAGAAATTGTTTTTCCATAAAAATTGCTTGATTTTTTTTTCTTCAAATCTTATAATCGTGTAACATCAAAGTAAAGCAATGGAAGACACTTTTTAGGGTAATATTGAAATATTTCGTAATTTTTATGCAAATGTTTAGATAGATTCGACAGTAATATATTAATTTTCTTATGTACAAATAGATTGATGCAGCAAATGAGATTTGAGCAAAAGAAGACAATGGTAGGACAACTGGTGGATTTCACTGTGGATATGTTCTCAAGTCAAGCTAGTTCCACGGACAATGCCAAATTGTTGGTTGTGCTGTCTGATGGGCGGGGTATCTTTTCCGAAGGTGTAGACAAAGTAAACTTTGCTGTAAGAAGAGCAAGGATGGCTGATATATTTCTGGTTTTTATTATCGTTGATAATCCCATAAACAAAGTAAGTTGGAAAAGAATTCAATAAAATTGTTACACGAAACTAAAATTACCCACTGCCGTTAACTCCTATTCATTTATATTGAAATCTATGAGAAAAACATATTCGTCTAGCATGGGTTTTTTAATGTTGTATTTTTCTGTTCTAGGATTCAATTCTGGATATTCGAATGCCTGTTTTCCAAGGTGGCAAATTAGTCACTATTCGTTCGTACATGGACAATTTTCCATTCCCATTTTATATGATATTGCGTGACATAAATGCATTACCGGCTGTCCTCAGCGATGCCCTTCGGCAGTGGTTTGAACTAGTTGGTAAAACTGATACATAGACTGCATAATTATAAAGTTGCAACTTTATTTCACTTCGTTGTAAATCTTTCATATTTTTACCACAAATCAAAGAAGTTTCAAGCTTCAATGTCACTACAACACATACCTATCGATACGAGGAAAGGTAAAATAGCTGTATCATGTGCTTCCTACAGAAGAAAATAAAGAATGATTAGTTTCCCAGAAAAAATTGTATAAATTCTTCATCTTCGATATCTCAATAATTAGTTCGTTTTCATCAGAATTGCAAGACGTCAAGAAGCACTGGTCGGTTGCATGTAGGGATGGGCAATATACATCGATGTTTCGACTATCGATGTTTTTTTACGGGAACACCGATGTTTTTTAAAGTTGATACATCGATAGACGATGGAAAATATTGAACTACCGACATCTTCAAGTCGGGAGTGTATCGAATTTCTGTGTCAACAACTGTCTGTAACTTATCTATAAAGAGTAAATACAAATTACTAAGTTTGATAATAAATCTGTATTTTCGACTAAATTTCTCACTATTAATAGAATATTCAATTAATTTAATTATGTTAAATTCTCATACATTATACTTATTTATAACGATGATGATAATTTAAAATTTTCAATTTTCGCATTCATTTATCTTTTTACAATTGTAGCTAGGATTTTTCAAATTTTCGCGCTAGATTTCACTATCGATATTAGCAATTAGTCTTTCGGTGCTTTCAGAAGAATATCGATAGTTCGGTGGTATGGAATTGATATAATCGATAGTCTGATGTCCATGCTTTTTTACTAACATTGCCCATTCCTAGTTGCATTTAGTCAACGGTTGCATCGTCGTTAAAACTATGGAGGTATTAAAAGTTTGATTACAAATTTTACTCTTCAAATCCATATTTCAATTCCGAACTTCAAATTTGTTAGCGGTAGATTTGATGAATGGAACAAATAACTTTATTCAATGGGTACTTAAAAATGTCATTTAATAAGTTTTTCAAAAAGCGCTTCAAGACTGCATCTTTCTCCGTTTAATTTTGTCTCGCTCTAATGATTCTTTGCCCTTTCTTTTTGCTACAGCAACGCCATCTCATCGGGAAGGAGATAGCGACTGGTGGAAGTCAATCTCCGTCTCTTTCTATTCAGGAGCGTAGCAATATGATTTAGGGTCCTTAACGCACTGGGCCAACACAAATTTTGGCGCGCGCACTGCGCATTCGCATTTGCAGTGAAATGAAAGTTAATTAAATTAACAAACTTATAGGAACCCAAATAAGTGATTTCGACCACAAGCAAGCGTTAGATAAATAAAGAAGGTATCAATGTCATTTTACGTGCAATCGGGTGACGATATTGATAGAGGCAGGATTCTCGATTAATAATTTTGTGAGCCGCGACCGAAATTGCCAGTATATTTTTTTTCTAACATAATAATTATTGTAAGTTTCAAAATTTTTAAACTTCAAATTTATATGGAAACTCAATGTTTTAGCTAACATTGGTATATTTTTTTTCTTACTCGAAAATGATCCAGAACTTTTAATAGCGCACCTCACATTGTTTCTTGGCCATTTGTGATTGTTATAATACTGGGGCATCGGGGGGGATCTTGTATCTATTACGTCCCTGGCGCGCTCTACGAGCAATCGACACAGCCAATAAAACTCATAGAACGAGAGAGCAATTGACCCCCACCTCATTCGCTCTTTGTCTAGCTCTAGCGGATACTTCGCAGTCCTTTGTTGGGATTGCGTAGTCCATACTTATCGATGATGGCGTCTAACTATGGAATAAAAACAATGGATATAAGAGTATTGCACGATATGATGGCAACTGTGTATACCGGTATTGGTCTAAGCACTATGGTCAGAGACTGCGAAGGAATCTCTGGGAATTGTGTGTTGGTAACGTAAAGCGCAGAGAAGGCACCGTCGTAGTTATCGGCTGGGACGTAACACCAGTATTATACCCTTAAGGTGCTTATAAAGACGCGTTGTACACCTCGAAAACGCGGCGAGCCAAAACGCCTATACCGCTCAAGCGATCAGAGTGAAATTTGGGCAGTTAATGCCTTATTTTGGCAAACAGTGAAGCGATGTTTTAATTTTTGAAAATTTTGCAATTTTCATACATGTAATCTCGTAAAAAAATTACTGGCATGCATGTAAGGTCGGTAAAAAATGTTGCGAAAATGAGATATCGCTGTTCTTTGTAATCGTAAAACCAGATCAGTTGCCATTCCGTCATTTTACCATCAAATCTTCTAATATGGTACTGGGCTCAAAGTGTATGTTTCATCAGCGCTGAGTGGCATCATACCGAATAGTTCGATCCTTTTAGTGTAAGTGTGAAAATTTTCCCAATTTCGGTGAGTGATAACTGATCTGTAAATTTTTTTTGACACAAGTTATGGCAAGTTCGCGGTAAGATATAATAAAAGTGGTATTGGGTAACACTGATGATAGAAAAACAAGGACTAATAATGGATGCCGAAGGTCGGGCGCAAAGCGGGTCCGGGACCGCAGGTCCCGGTCCCCTACCTATAAATATATTATCAATAATTAAAAAAAATTAACTTTAAGCGTCATGTTAATTATCAAAATCGAAAGTGAAATTATAATTTTGGAAGTACTGACAATGAGTTATTGGGACAATCACATCGAGCAAACGGCAATATAAACATACAGAAACAGCATACATAAAGAAAAGTTAATATGATCTTTTGTAAGCGATGTTAGTAATCCGGGCGTCGCCTTCGCTCCTCAGTTCCGCGTTTGTTTGCTTCGATTGTAAGACCCATAATCTGTATACAGTATAATCTGGTGAATATGTAGTGTGCAGGAGTATGTTATTACAATTCTAGAGTTCGCTGTAAAGGTAACATTCACTTACCGCACGCTCCGCAGGCATTGTAAAACGAACTTACCGCACGCTGTGTCAAAAAATAGTATACATAACTCGTGCAGGTAAAAGGTCGCTTCACTTTTTGCCAAATCAAGGCATCAATTGCCAAAGTTTGATTCTGATCGTTTGAGCGGTCCATGAGCTTTGGCTCGCTGCGTTTTTGAGGGGTACAACGCGTCTTTATAAGCACCTTAAGATGCTTGAACAGCTCGAAGCGTGCAGTGTTGAAATAATATAAACAATCGCGTCAGAAACCAAATTTCAGCGTGGGTCTGAAATCTTGCCTTTGTAAAATAGAATGTTCTAACCAAATGGTTCGAGCGTCAGTTTTCACAAGTAAGTGATATTAGAAATTACATGGATTAGTTTATAACTGTTCCATCCAGCGAGGTATCAGTTACAAATTTACAATTTCGGCGACAGATTGATTACATTGAGTCACAGTCAAATTTTGGGGGGTAGTTGGACCGTGATTGGTTCCGATCAAGGTGACCTAATTATCGCCTCGGTTGTCACCTTACATGGTCTGAGGCATATCTCGATCCAGCCTCTAACTTGCTTCGAAAACTTGCTTGAGAAATGCTTATAATATTCGATATTAAATATATTTTACCTGTGGCTCATGCAATACTCGGAACCATTCTACAGTTAAAAATATTCTTAATATTGGACGGGTAATAATTAAGTAGTCGATTATTATGATGACCGCAGAAAATAGTAAGTATATGAAAAAATCGCACAGGTGTGCAGGGTACTCATGTGTGGGAGATGCTTGAGTATAATTATTTTATACGTAATATGCTAAGGGTTTGGTTCGCCGCGGGGATTTATTAATGCTATTTACTATTTGTGATTGAAGGTAAATCAATATCAAATAATAGGCTTTTTCATCTATGATAGAATATATCCCTCTAGGTTTCTCTCAAGGCTTCCCTCAAGGAAGAATTTGTCCTTCGTGACATAACTTATGGCTTGACGATGGTGCGACACGGCGTGAACTAGATTTACCCGCAGCATAAGCTTAAAATATTACTTAGAATTAGATACGTTTTACCAACTTAGGCTTAGCTTATGGTATCTAATTAATATGGGAATAAGCGTTACACTTTCCCAGATAACAAAGTGATAATAGTACTACATTTAGCAATATTTAAACGAATGAATATTTGAACATACTCACATTAGTAATAATAGTTAGACTTGTATAAGTGCAAGCAAATAATAATTAGATATTCCAAAATATTGAAGTATGAATGAATAATATTTGTTTGATATTATTCCAGTATTATAATATAGAAAAGAAATGAATGTTATATATATATATATATATATATCACATATGTGTAGATGCGTATAAGCATTGCATATAAGTATAATACTTTCGGATGCTGGTCATATCTGTAGTATTGTTACCGACCGAACTACTCCGTGTAAGAGAGGATCACCTATAACACGGCGTTCAGTCCATGCTCTCCTGATAACCTTCCTCTAGGGGTTTTTCGTAGACTTAGTGTTAAGTTATACTTCCAATGGTTCAAACAACAACTTTAGTAATACTAAGGTTCCGTAAGAGGATCTTGCAACCTTTAACGTAAGTACAGCTTTTCAATTGATGGAAAATAGTTAGATGGCGATAACTAGGTAATATATGGTAACTTTTGAGTTAATCGCAAGATTCTCATACTGAAGTTAGGAGTGATTAGTTAAGGTTATGAAAATAGAAAAGTGAAGGTTATGAAAATTAAAAATTATAGCCAGGTGGTCGGGTATTACAAAATAATCTATAGTTAGATCTCAATAGTTAGATATCATCTAGTAACTTTTGGTTTTATTATAAGACATATCAAAATTAAGTATCGTTAATAATAACAATATATAGTAATAATAAATTTGAAAAATTGGTACCGGGTAGGTCGGATGTTACAGCATCGTGATTAAACATTAATTTTCTGTGGTGCCTAACACTAGTCAAACGGTGTTAAAGATGATGCAAGGAATTGGCTTTTATTTATTTGCCTTGTTGTCGTATGGTGCGTGCAAAATGGGATTATTAAAGTAGTGATAACTGAGAAAACGTAGCGAGAGTAACATATTAAATACATCAATAGCATGTATATTGAAAACATATTTCAATTCGAGAAACTTGGGAGAAATGGAGAAACGAGTTCGTCTGTTCGCGTCGAGCGGGAAAGGAGCTTTTTTAAGGTGAAAGGAAATATCGGAAGTCCGTGTTTCAATGCTAGTGGACCCCGATTTCGATCACCGCATAGCGCATGCGCGACAAGATCTTCTGGTTAAAGTATCCATTTTGGTCACATGTGAGTATTTCGAGCTGCTCTCGGTTTTTGTGGTAACTAATGGTGCTAATTCCTAAATAACGCAAGGAAAGGTTCGAATTTGACACGTGAATTTTTGCCTGGTTTGTATGCACGTGAAAGTGTTCGTACATTTTGAGATAAAAACGAATGAATATCGTGGTGACCTGCCGATGACAACGGGCCGCTGGCAATGTGGCTCTCCAGGCATCTCGCATTCTTTCCCGCCATGTTAATATTTATTCGCATCAAATACGTCAAGAAAAGCCTCCTATTGTACCCAGAAATCTAATCGCCAGGCCCCGCCAGTCCCAGTATTTTTCATCCTCGGCTCACTCTTCGGCGAGCAGAATCCGGGCGTGCTGATGTATTCTTTGGTTAAGCCGTCGTATCGTCCCGTATCGCGGAATCCCATCCGAATATCACTAAATTATACCAAATATCTCGTCTCCGGCCACTTTTTTGATAGTATTCACGTTCCAAGTAAATATTGTACCAATTTGCGGCCTAATATCATCGAGATTTCGTCCCCATTATCATATTGCAATTCCCAAAATAATTCCGTCAATATGCCACATGGCCACTGCATAGCTGTACCTGGATATCTTGCTAGTCACTCTACTCATCACTAGAGGTCAAGTAATACCTTTACATTGACCATACGGTCGTATTTTTACCGGTACTGGTTAATATATTGTCGTCAAAAACGAATATCCTGAAAATGTCACTTAAATTTTTTTGTTTTTTTTTGTTTTTTGTTTTTAATTTCCGACAGACGGGTGTATAGCCGGCCATATGGTCTTGATCTTTTCCAATCGTTGTCTTAGCTCAATTTTAACGAACTGGAAGCTTGCAGTCAGAGATGATAGCCGACCTGCTTAATAAGGTAGTGCAGCCTGACATTCGAAATTTTGTCAAATACGTTGAACTTCATCTACTTTTTTAGAAGTGTGGGTGTAAAATTGACCAGCATTAACCTATTTCAAAGAAGTTTAGTGCATTTGGCTGCTGTTTCTGGCTGTTAGCTTCAAATTCCTCAAATTTCTTCCTATTAGAGTGTCCCTTTCTTCTAGTAACATTATTTTGACTAATATAATTTTTTTTTTCGTTTAAATCATGCAATAAAATATCTATCTGGCAGTAACTAATAAAATCTTACATTTGATAAATATATTATTTCTGTGACTCATGACTGATTCTTTTCTCGAGCTCAGAGTTGTTGAAGCTTTTGTACTTCTCAGTCTTTCACATATTTATTGTCAAAATTTTCAACAGCACTTTTCTACAGTTGTTTCTTTTTCACTTGTTTTGTCTGCAGTTACAATATTTACTTAAAATCAATGATTGTTTGAAAATTCTGAAGCTGTAAAATTCCAGAGAATTCTTGATGCTTCAGTTGGTTATGTATTTTTTTTGTTTCTTCTTAAAACACGAAAACAAGGTACAGATATGGAGGAAATTATTGCCATTCATTATATCGTACTTCTTACTGTTTGCAACTAACTTCGAATGCTGCGGTGAAACTAAAGTTGGTTATACCAGTTGCGTCCCATGTATATTTTGAAGAAAATTTTTTGTCCGGACCCATTGCTAGACTAGCTACATAGGTTTATGCCCAACCCAGAATCATCCAAAGTTTAGTTTTACATAAAAATTTGGTATTCGTGAAATTTAAGTTGACGAATGCAGTCAAAAAGTATTTATTATCAAAGCCATTTACTAAAAATATTTAATTGCTTTCACCCGCAATATGGAAAAGTATGAGTATAAAAAAAAGACCTTGAGAGCAAACGAGCATTTAGCGAGTCTTGGAGTTACCAATTTTGATTGTTCCACCTCAAATTTGATATGGACTGTATTACGTAACTCCAAAGATGAACACTAAAAAAAAATTAATGCTTTTGAGTAACGATCATGTTTCATTTCCATAATCGTTATTTTATAACGATCATTTCATATTATTCTCTGTATTCAGCATGAGGCATGTTTGAGAAGTAGATTGTTCAATTTTTACCGTTGCGCTTAAAAATTTGTGTACTTTGGGTCCCTTGGATGTTGAATTATTATAGGAGAGTTGCAAAATTATTTGGCTTTTATTTTTTGAAACATATGTTTGGTGAAAAGAAAAGGTTTTGCATTAAAGGTTACTTACATTTGTTCTGGTCATTCAATGAGTTCTATCTTGCCTTTGTCCGCAAAGCATTATTTATAAGAATTGTAACGTAAATACATTTTTCAGATATTCAAGAATATCCATGAATTTTTTGGTTGTTATGTAATTGATCATTTCAAAAATACAGCTGTTCAAAATTGAATATAGGTGGTAACCACCCCGTGTATGCTCGACGTTTGAAATTACAAGTGTCTTCTCGAAGGGGTTGAAAGTGTTTTTTTGATGTGCAAATCGTAGACGAATGAGCTGACTATTACAAAATCGAGTCATGAAAATATAAAAATTATTCGCCAATCGTTCAATTTTTGGTATTAAGAAGCAGTTTAGCTCCTTTATTAAACACCTCAAATTGATATTTTTGGATTAACAATTTTTTCCTACCAAATTGTATGTTTCATTAGAGGGAAATGCGAATCATGATGTTGCAGCTAGCAGACAATAAGCGGCCTGTGTTACAGTAAAACCTCGTTTATCCGGCCTTTGATTATTTGAAACTCTACATTATCTAAGACATCAGATTCATCCAAGCACTCAGTATGGACTGAGGTATATAGTCGAATAATTAGAAAAAAATTTTACTTACCTGAATATTGATCCGACAATGCATGCTAGCACTAATAATTAATATGTGTCCGTGAGATTCTTAACTTGCTATGTATTTTCAAACAGTATTATGGCATCAGATGTATCTAAGACTTCACTTTTCAGAAGTTCCTTCTCTTCCATTAAATCGGATAAATGAGGTTCTGCTTTTTGATATACACAGACAATAAATCATCAGGCAATGCGATGCTCTGGCAAAAAGTACTAAGCAATCCAATAATTAACATCTGGTTTATCTTGGGGCATTGTAACATTCATTTGAACATGGATATGAAATTTCGAGAATATCAAAACTTTTGCATACATCGCCTGTTGTTTGTTGTTTCTTAGAGCCAGCATAATGTAGGAATCAAGATGAAAATATACTTGGAAAAAGTTGATGTCTTATTTGTTCGTCAATGAGACACGCCAAGCTTAGAGGGTGGAGAAACCGTTTTTCATTTTTTTAATGGGCAAAAAAGTCTCATTGAGCGTCCTAAATGAGCGATTGTTCAAAATGCTATTCTGGTTATGTATAAAAATATTGAGATCAAGACACAATTAATATAAGAGAAATGAATATTCAATATATTTTATAAATATTCGTATGATATTTAAAAAAATATAACTCACAATTTTTAATATTTAAAGCTGAGTATTGGACACTGTAATTGTAGAAGGATTTTTAACAATTGTTCATTTGAGATTTTTGTTATAATTTTATTATTTTTACAAGTTGAAAGGATGTGTGTGCCCCCCCCCCCCCCCCCCCCCTCCCCCCCATGGTTGAATCCAATTAAGGATGAAATGTTTATCTAATTTGCCATATATGTCATATCTCAACATATATTCTCAGCAGAATCACATAAAGCAGAAAACGGATGATTCCTTATGTATCCTAAGCTTTAATTGATTAAGCTCAATCGAAAATTCAAGTTGTCATCACTACTGATAAAGACATGGACAAACTAAAAGGTTTATCGATCGAAAGTTTCTTGATACTAGGTGTGGTCCCCAAAGTTTAATGACTAGCATCTAGAGGCAAAGAAGCAACAACCACTCAAAGGCATGTCTAACAATGTTTTATTCTATTCTGCAAGATTTTTACAGAGCAGGCAATTTTGTATCTAGTATAACTCTTGCAGCTTGCAGGAAATGTCAAGGCTTACAAAAAATTATTTATTCCACAAACTATGAGAATTCCGAATCAGAAACTGATAATATAGATATACTGCGCCTTTTCAGTGAATGCTTCTTCACTACTTCTGGGTGACTGATCACCAACTTGGTGGACGTCATCTTGAATCAAGGAATTTTCGAATCAGGTATCTTTGGGTGTCTGATGTCTGTGAATATCTTCAACTTCTTATAAGTTTAAATAAAAATACAAGTACGGGTTAGAGCAATATTAAGCTGTGAGTTATGGGAGTGCCCTGGTCGATCTCAACGTTGTATAGATCTCGAAATACCAAAGTCCACGTATCTCAAACGCGAAAAAAGGTTTAACAGTCCCTTTCTGTATACAATTCTGAACAAAAATACTTCCAATACATTTTCATTCAATGCACAAATAAAAAAAGAGCATTAATTCTACGAATTTACAGTTACAATTGATTTGCAATTGCAAAAGATGATGAGTCCATCAAAGAGACCAAGCTCAATTTAGATTTGTTTCACTTGGAATTATTTCGGAGTTGTCTGCAAAAAATATAGTTTTGAAAAATGGAGAACTTTGGCACCTGAAACTATGTGCACTAATGGTGAAATAAAGCTGAAGCTAGCAACCAAGTGCTAACCGATTGCTTTTGAATAGGATTATACAGCAGAGTTTTGCACATATAATTTTATGGAAGTATTAACTTCTTGTGATATTTGTCAAAATTTTAACTTTCAAACTTCATTGCTTTCTTTCGATCGACGTTAATACGTTCAGTTGCAAACTTTGTATGCTGGCTTCAGCTTCATAATGTTGGACGCGTTTCAAAGTTCTCTTAGAGTACTATAAGTTATGATATTATTTTAAGACAATTGAAGACTCCATATTAAGTAATTGTCATATTTCTGATTAAACAAAATATTATCCTGTCCATATAGACATCCCTAAATCCAACATGGCAGACATCGAGGATACTCATTTCGAGACCGGTGACTCTGGGGCATCTGTGACCTATCCGCAACAATGTTCGGCACTTCGCAAGAACGGGTTTGTAATGCTCAAATCTCGTCCATGCAAGATTGTCGAGATGTCGACATCGAAGACTGGCAAGCATGGCCACGCCAAGGTTCATCTTGTAGGTATCGATATATTCACATCAAAGAAGTATGAAGATATATGTCCTTCCACGCACAACATGGATGTTCCGTTCGTCAAGCGAGAGGACTACCAGGCAAGGATTCAATTTTGATTATAACAAAACGGAAAAAGGTGTAGGGACGGAGTAATTTTGGCAAATCCATGAAGTTTTTGCATTCGATAAAATGTATTTGAGTACTTACCAACAATTTTCCAATTATGTTAGTTGTTGTCAGTTAATTCGTCTTTGAGTAAAAACATATGAGGAAATTTAAAAAATCAATATCAATTTATTAGAAACAACTACCATACACATTAATGTATCGTTATTAAAATCTTGTGTACATTTCTCTTCCGATTTAGCTGACAGACATATCTGATGATAATTATCTGAGTTTAATGGCTGACAATGGAGATATCCGTGAGGATTTAAAGATTCCAGATGGAGAATTGGGTACACAATTACGTGCCGATTTCGACGCCGGCAAAGAACTGCTTGTAAGTATTTCTGTTTTTATTTATTCATATTTATGCTAATATTGTCGATTGACATGAGAAATATATATATAATATATAATTGTGGGAAATGAATATTCAATATTTTATGTAACACTAGTATGATTTACACGTCTTTCTTGCCTGTGAAATTGTTTTGAAAAATAGTTGACAAAATACGACTATCATTTACCCGCACAATTACTGCAATCATGATTATTGCAATGAGAATCTATAAATGCATTGTTACAATAATCATGGTCCATTACTTTGGTAATGATGATTGCATTTCAAATCCATTTCTTGTTACCTACTTTGGTAATGCTTAATGCAATTCGAATCCATTATACATTACTTTGGTAATCTACATACAAAAACAGGCATCAAGAAGTGACTTTTTCATGCCTGTGCCAGAAAAATAAATTTTCCAGTCAATTTTCAAGGTTATCTTTGCTATTTTTCTGCAAACTTATAAACTTTAAGAATAGATCGAGATCAAAATCTCACAGAACTGATGAATGTTGTTGAGATGTTTCACCATTTTATTTTCAACAAGCGTAACTTTACTTCTTTTCTTCCCTTAAGAATCACTGATTGTTGTTTATATGTAGATAGTGATTTGCATTTCGAACTTATCACAGGTACTAACAATACTTTTATGGAAAAAATTATGATCATTGAACAGCGCATAACTTGAGAAATGACTAGAAAATTTTTATTCACGGGCTGGAATACCTAAAAAAATTTCGAAATTGAAGGTTCTAAAATATCTGCTAAACCTGCTACGATGCCTTGTCTATTTGAAAAGAAATGTTGATGTGTTAAAGAGTTGAACGTGATTTCGAAACCAAAGTGGATTGTCCTTTCTTTGAACCGTACCAAGCATACCGTTACATTGTTACCTTTGAAATATAATATTTCGGACTTACGAAACGTGTAAGTTATGTTGTGATTCATAAAACACTAGCCCAAGGAGTTTTGAGTATGAGGTCTGTTTTTGTTGATCATCCAACATTTTTCGACTCAGCGATGAACAATTTTTACTAAATATTAGTAGAGAGGCGTCTCTAGAGCGGCATCTCTATAAAATCATAGATTTATTTTGGTTGTTTATGTAAAATTATCCTCCGGTTATTCTCAACAGCGCTTTGGTATGAAAAAATGATAGCATGCCATTCTAATTGTCATTATTCTATTCATTTTGGCTCTCTGTTGGGTGACTTTACAGTTAACAATAAGGTAAACGCTCACAGTCACTGACCTTTAAGACCAGTTTTAGCTGTAAAGCATTTTCAAAAACAATTGAGTCTTATTAAGGTGATCATTTTATTCAAATACTTCGAATATTTTTAATGGTCGTGTCGCCAGGAGCGCTTGAACATTTTTACGAGTTTGGATCGCACGCTCAAAATTCCTTGAACGAAAATGTTACTACGTTCGAAAGGTAGAAATGTTTTGTAGGGAATAAAAGGAACAAAATACTTTTTACTTCCAGGTTGTCATGATTTTTCGTAGCATATAATGTTTGACTTTTATCAATTGTTTTTCTATTTATAGTGCACTGTTCTTAAGGCTTGTGGCGAAGAAGTGGTAATTGCCATAAAAACCAACACTGCCCTCGACAAATAATTGTGTTCAGTTAACTACAACTATCATCATAAGCCGCTAAACCCGATTGACATCTCGTCAATGGTATTGGAACAAGCTTGGTATCGTCAATAAATATAACAGCTCAACAGCGGTGATGAGTAACTTTTTATCAAAGTAACATCTACTTACTTACCAAATTATCTAAACAACCATCTGCTAAAGTTTTTTAAAAGTGATGTAAGTAAACGAAAACTAGTGAGCAGTTTGCATTCTAGTTTCAAACACGAAAACACATACATACATAAACACATACGTTGTTTGTTATACACGAGGTACGACGAATACAACTACTTTTCATCAAAGGGTTGATTGATTGAAAAGAGTAAAAAAAAAACAATAAAATTTACATGTAAAAGCCTTTGAACATCTTTTGATTTTCTTGAAATCTTATTTTAAGACATTTTTTAGATATCTTTTTTGATTAATCAAAATTTATCTATTATCAAACAGCTAAACAACTCATAATAATAATATTAATAATAATGATTACGATTACGATAATGATAGAAATAATAATAATAATAAAACTTGACATGCACGACAAGATAAATATAATACTGCAGTTACTGGTACTTGATTATTGTAAACGAAGGTTCGTAAGTGGAACTGAAATTTCGCGTGACATTTTAATCTTTATTTATTTGTTTTTCACATTCAAATTAAACCAGATTACATTTATTGTTATCATATACATATATGTATATAAAAATCTGCCTTGGATAAATCTATGACTACACAATAGTTTTCAAATACTTAATATTTTAAGTAGCAATAAATGTCACAGAACTTGAAAGGCATCAGCTCGTAATATTCGCGGTAAACTTTACTCCAGAAAGTGTACAATAATAAGGAATTTGAGTATTCCTACCCCGTATATAATTTTCAGGACTAACATGCTACTGACAAAGAAAAGAAATCAAGGAAATGTGCGTACAATTGGTATTTGCGTCACGTTATTTACGGTAGGAAGTATAAAAATGAAATGTTCTCCTAGAGTAGAAGCTTGTAAAAACCTAAACTTATCTGAATAGATCTTAAGTGCAATAAAAAAAAGCATCGTAATGTTTTATGTATTTTACAAACCTGGGAAAAGCTAAGAAAAATACTTATGCTCTTATATGCCGTCATATTTTTTCAATCAAATAGAGAAGGCTCAAATTTTTGTCTTTATTTCTTTTTCTTATCTATTTTTACTTAGTCTTGAATTAAACGAAAAAGGAAAATTGTAGAAATAAAAAGTGATAGAAATCGTAGAGAAAAAAAATCCGAACTGACGACATGGTAGAATCATGTATCGAGTGGTTCTGGCTACCATTTTCTAATTTTTATACATTTAATACATATTTATTTCAATGGGATATTGGAGAAATTGTTTGCGTGATACAATTATGAAACATTAAGTATAAAGTGTAAGGAGAAAACCAAACGTAGAGTTAATGGATGGAAAGAAAGAGAGAAGTGACACCCCTTAAGAAGAAAATTATTTGGTTGGGTTTCCGCAAAGCATTAGTAAATTTGATTGTCGCCTGAGACAATTGCTTTGATTTGGTAACGTTCAATCAGTTTGTTAAAAGAACATGAAAATTAGTTCTGTCATCCTTTTGTGGATTCTGTGTCATTCATTTGTCAGATTTTCATTTCATTTATTTCAAATTGGTTTTCTTTTTTAGTGATTGAACACAGCTCCTGAGAATGGCTACTTTAATTTTCTCGGTCACTGGATTGTGAAAAAGTTCGAATAGGCAATTATAGCTTGGTGTAACGTACAGCCTCCACTTTTTGTTCTGACCTAGGCAAAAGGGAAGGCAAGCAAGCCCTCATGCCTCAAACTTACTTTTCATGATTAATGGCGGATAAAATACTCTCATTATTTCTTTTTTGTTGAAGTGATTAATCGAATTATCCTGAAGCTTGCAGATCAATTAAAAATAATTTTTGGATGTCGATACGACTTGTGCAAAATGTTTCTCGTACAACGTGGCTTATGGATCTAATTATAAGTTTTACCTACTATACAATAAGAAACCTGAATGAAAGGAAAACGAAGGAGAGAACAAGAGTCGCAGGACTACGAATTGAGTCAACCGTATGTCTATATTACTACTCGTCTGCTATATCAGGCCAGGCTCATATGCTTTGAATTGAATGTTTTTTCGTAATGACCTATTAATTATTATTAAACACACACCAACGAATAATAAAACGGTATATTTAAGCTATAGATAACTAAACCGAAAGAAACAAGCTTTCATATAATGCTGCATATGAGTCAAAATGGTTACATGCGATTGCACCTCATGGTTGACGATTGATTTGCAACTTCACAGATGGGTAATACGTGATCACAGTATACTCTAGTATTTTTTTTATCTTCAAATCTACCCATTTTCCTGTAACAATGACGTAATTTTTTGTAAATTCTTTGCATAGCGTTTTATAATTAATACTCTTTGAACCCTTTCAAGTTATTAAGAGATTTCGTTTGTATACATTTTTTTGTCGAATAAGATCTTAGCTTTCAAAAATAAATTTCGCTAAGTACATACCGATTCAAATAGTTTCAATTACAATTATATTTATTATCCTTACGTGCACCGAGTTATGTGTTATGAGCAGGTATGAGTCTGTAATACTTGATCATGTAAACGGTATCCGATTTGAATTAATGGAAATCAAGTAAAGCGTAAACAACTATGACTAATTGAAAAGTATTAAATACTGTGCACATAAACGTGTAATTGATTATTTCATTTTTAGTTTAATAACTCGCGAATATGACTACAATATGAAATACTCATAGCGGTTCTATGATTCATCACTTGAAATATTTACCATCAAAAACATCTATGCTCTAAAATTTTTAGTTGTTTTCGATGAATTTATTATAAGTATCCTTTTGCCTTTACATATCATAATATGTTTGCAATAATTCCTCTGAACAACACATTGGGCTGTAGAAAAGACAGTGAAGTTCAATGGCATGTTAACATTCTAAATTTTGACTCATATCAAAAAAGTCTTCAAACATAGGTAAATCTTATACATGCACATAAGAAAAGGAAAAAATGAAAGTTCCTTTTCATGTTCTAAAGAAAAAAGAAAAAACTGTTTAAAAAATCTCCATCACTGTTACTTGCGCCAATAGTGAACATGAACGAAACACCATGCGTACTATGTAACAAAAATAAAAATAATAATCATTTCAATGAAGCCCACCACCATACCCTTTCAGGTACATATGTCCCCATAAGCTTAGGTTTTGCAGGGTGAGAAAGGGATGGTGTTACGCGTTTGCAGTTGTCTTTAAAATTTTTCAGTATAAATACCCGTATTCAGTCCTCCGAATCACGTATTCTGCTGAAACTTCTAGGGGTCATACATTGCCCCAAAATATTGAGCTTCTGACGTGCAGTCTCCACTCCATTATTCACTCGGATTGAAATTGCTTATACCAGCAGTTTAGTGAGTGGAATGCCCTAATAACCAAAGCCTGTTGCATTTTATTGCCTGACATATTAATTTTCATTGTCCGTTTTTGAAGTTTCTATGACAGATTCTCACAAATTGAAATGCAAACAGATATATTATTTTCTCAGAGCCATACTAAAGTATAAATTTCGTATTTTCTACAACTCGGTATATTGTTAATCTAGTGGAGGAAGGCCCAATGAATGGAACTAAAAATCAAAGCCTCATATTTTGGGCCAGAGAAACCCACCTAGGAGTTTCAGCAGAATCTGTGATCTGTAGGTCTGATACTCTCTTTGTGAGATTAAACCCCGAGCTTACTGGTTCGGTGTCTGAACGATGTGACTTGCCATGCAATTTTTGTCTGCTACTGGTTAGGTCGTCCTCAACTTGCTAGGAATTTGAATTTTGTACACAAGTCTGTTTGGTTGGATGGTAAAACGGAAAAAGATCTCAAGAAATTCGAGTGATACAATCATATCAACAAATTGACAAAATATTTTATAATCAAAACTTTCGAAATGAATAAATTCTGGTGATTCCGATCCGATTCTAATAGTTTTGGGTTCATTTTTCACGCTGACTGATCTCCACAAGTTATCTAAAGAAAATTCGAGGAGACTAACACAGAATAGTTCTAGCACGGAAATGTAATTATTAATGAATATCTGTTGTATCGTACTTACACCGATTTATTTTTATTTACTCTCGAGATAACTATTTGTACAAATTTTCCTCAGACCAGCCATGTAGATCTCTATGGTAAACAAAACAGAATCAAATGAAAAACATCAGAATTACCTTACGTTCTACGAATTTGCTTGGGGTCATTTCTGTTACATAGTAAGAGTGGCCCGTTCATTTTTGAAAGTCAAGTTTCTGATATCATCTCTTTTTTATAATAGATAATATTACAGGTTTATCTCACCGTTAAAATATGGTAGGTACTAGGTAATATATAGTAATGTTTTCTTATGTTACAAACTGAATGATAGAAAATAGATACAAAACCAAGTGCAGCTCACATACCTATGACTTGTGAGTAATACTGAAAGAAACAGTAAAAAC
This sequence comes from Diprion similis, assembly GCF_021155765.1. Lineage (NCBI taxonomy): Eukaryota > Metazoa > Arthropoda > Insecta > Hymenoptera > Diprionidae > Diprion > Diprion similis. Next base: position 13,912,797 of record NC_060105.1, on the reverse strand, counting down.
TAGTTTGTTCGACTATTAATCGACCAACGCTCCGCGGTATCTAAAGCGGCCAACTCGTTCGAGCACTTCGTATTAACACCTGGAATTGGGCACTCGTATGACACGTAAAACTCGAATCGGCAAGTTAAAGTAATGACGAACTTTGTTGATGCATAACACAAGCATGCGCCGAAGATTAAGGTGTCATCTTTTGACATTCGTACATATTTTAATAATGCAGAGTTACGTTTACACTATATGAAAGTTTAGTAAGATATTTCAATAATATGTAATAAATCTTCAGATTGTGCTTGTTCTTCGTATAAACGTCTGTATTATGTAAAATTTCACTTACATCCACGGTGCCTCCTCTTCACATTACGTTGGATACCTCGCGTTCTACTGTATGTACAGATTTTCATGGGCTTCATTTTCGGTAACTGAAAATTAATTCTGGGTGAAATTATAGTCCAGTACTCTAGCTGTCTTTTAGTTCAATGTGAAATAACTTTGTATGTGCAACGAGTGCCAAAATCATAGAAAAGTCGAAACAAAATCACAATTGTAGTGTTCCAGACAGCGGTCTTTTGATTTTTTGCGCCAAAGTTCAAATTCGCTTGATGAATATCGTATAAGGGAAAAAAATCCTTATGAAGGTGCATATAAAGACCCGTTGTACACCTCGAAAACGCGGGGATGCAAAACTCTTAAACCGCTCAAGCGATTAGAGTGAAACTTGGGTAGTTAATGTCTTATTTTGGCAAAAAGTGGAGCGTCTTTTTACTTTTTCAAAATTTTGAAAGAAATTTTACAGATTGGTTACCACTCACAAAAATTGGCCAAATTTTCACAGTTGCACTGAATGGATCGACCTATCCAGTATGATGCCACTCGGCGGTGATGAAACACACATTTGAGCCCAGTCCCATGAGATTTGATGGTGAAATGACGAAATGGCAGCTAATCTGGTTTTCGATTACGAAGTACACCGAAATCTCATTTTGGCGACATTTGTTACCGATATTACGCGCATGCCGGTAATGTATGCGTGTAATGTCGGTAAGACATTACCGGCATGCATGAAAGGTCGGTAACAAATGTCGCCAAAATGAGATTTCGGTGTTCTTCGTAATCGAAAACCAGATTAGCTGCCATTTCGTTAATTCACCATCAAATCTCATGGGACTGGGCTCGAAATGTGTGTTTCATCACCGCCGAGTGGCATCATACCGGATAGTTCGATCAATTCAGTGTAATTGTGAAAATTTGGCCAATTTCTGTGGGTGGTAACTAATCTGTAAATTTTTTTTCAAAATTTTGAAAAAGTAAAAAGGCGCTCCACTTTTTGCCAAAATAAGGCATTAACTGGCCAAGTTTCATTCTGATCGCTGGAGGTATAGGAGTTTTGCATCCCCGCGTTTTCGAGGTGTACAACGGGTCTTTATATGCACCTTAAGCTGGAATTTCATGGGCAGCAAGCTACAGCCACAACTTTGCTCCTATTCGTTCAAAGTTCTTAACTAGATAAATGTCACCACATCATTTGAAGTTCGCGCATCTAGCGGTAGTGCAGAACAGCGTTCACAATCGTCGGTATTGCAGTTAGAAGGATTTGCCCATCGACATGTAGTATGGACTGCGCGATTCCAACATAAAGGTCTTCGAAGAGTTTCCGCTGGACGTCAGCTGCCTTCTCTTTCTAAAAATCTTATCGGCTGTGTCGATTGTTTCGTAGAGCGCGCCAGGAAGTAATAGATATTACGTCTCTCCGATGCCCCAGTACTGTAATAACCACGAATGGCCAAGAAACAATTTGAGATGCGTTATTAAAAGTTCTCGAACATTTTCGGGTGAGAAAAAAAAATACTGTTATGTGCTCAGCCCCTCTTCTCACTCACCACGCATTCTTCGTCCCTCTTATTTATAAACCTGCCCATTTCACCAGACTACAACCATCTCTCATACATCCTGTCCGCAGATAAAGACAGTTATCCTTATGGGCTTTGGTGTGACAACCGAAAGTCGTCGCGCGCTTGCGCCCTCTGAGTTATTCCAACGGCGGAGTTAGAAACTTATTCCAGAAGATCCGAGGGTTACCGACCTCGGCATGTTGCTGGCTGCAATAACCTTTCGAGTCATAGTCTTCCCAATGGTAAGCCCAAATCAATACTCTGCCAATGCAAACTTACCGACTTGTCGGCGATACCTGAAATTAATAATAAGAAAAAAATTCCTCCAATATTCATATGAAAAACGTGATTTACATAAAGTATAGGTAACCAGAAAAAGAATGTATACACGGATCATAAATAATAATAGATCAGATATAATAATGATGCAGAGACCAAATGTACATACGATCTATAAATTATATTAATGTATATGATCCATGTATGATTAATACGGATGCATACTAGAGTGATGCAAAAAAAAATTACAACTTTTTTTCTCGGAGTTCCATCAAAAATCGTTGGTACCTCTCAAAAGAGTAATTTTAGGCAAACTTGTGATTAAAAAAAAAATTAGCTAGTGCTCAGGCAACTTTCTGTTCTTTCTGCGATTTGTTGAGAATCGCAACGTGAATTTTTTTTTAGCTTCCATGGCAAAAAGTGTTCGTATTCAATACAAGCTAGAGTTTTTGTCCTTTAGTACTCTGACATTTTTTTGAAGCTGCCTCAATTAATATATTTATTTTTTTATTTATTATTAATTGATTATTTCATGCAAAAATTGATTGTTTCCTTCTTTTTAGAGGGATGAAAAAATTGTTATTTGTAGCTGAAATATTGTTAATTTTATGATTTTGAGCTGAAAATGCAAAACAAAAACGGCAAATAAATTACTTGAGGCAGCTTCAAAAAAATTTCAGAGTACTGAAATTTAAAAAAAAATCATGATGGTATTGATTACGACCACTTTCTGCTATAGGATTGAAAGAAAAAAAATTTCACATCGCAATTTTTAACAAAAAGCAGAAAAAATGTCAGGTGTCATGGGACACCTGACAAAAGCAAAGCTTCTTACGCTTAGTATATGAAATCCACTGAATTGTCCTCGGAATTGTCGCTTTCTGATATATTCATTGCACAATTTTATTTATTATTCATATTTTTCATACTATATGTATATTACATATTACAATAATATTAATTATGTTGAATTATTTATTTTAAATAAGCACAGACCGCGACAATAAACAAAAACAGAAAGTACGAGTTGCCTAACGCTGCAGTTCCCTTCTCTAGTATTCTGTTTTGCTCACTAGCAACAACGATATGCGTTGCAACTTCCGTTTTTGACGTTTCTTCAAAAGATTTCCGAAAATGCTAGACAAAAATTTATCACACATGAATTTACAATCAACTCACTTTACTCGTGTACTTCGTCCTCACCCGCTGGCGTCTGGAGACGAACTGACGTCTGCACGGGACTGCGCGCTGTGCTAAAGGGATGATAACCGCAAGCACGTGTCAGCCGGTCGGATGCATGGGCCATCGAAGGTATTAAAATCCAAGTGATTATTAGAAGGCAGAACAAATCTAAGAGGTGGTCGGAAGCGGAAATCAATTGGACGTCAATGCATGCAAAAATTATTTCCCAAAACTTTGGCACTGCATATGGAATCCGCTTCCGACCACCTCTTAGATTTTTTCAGCCTTCCAATAATCACTTGAAGCTCTTTAATTGATGCGTTATTATTTATTGGTAACTCTTAACTTGTGTCAATAGATTGTACGTAATAGTTTTTGGCTACAGATGGATAAATTGCAGAAAAATGCGATGGAGGAAGAACGGAGAAAGTTGACGGAAGAGTGGAAGAGGATGAAGGAGCAGCAGGGAGAGATAGAGGTGATTAGACAAAAAATCGCGGACGAATGGGCGAAATTAGAAGAGAAACAAAAAGAACTGAATGAACAAGCCGGGGTGTTATTAGAATGGCGGAAAGAATCAGAATTAAAGGTGACCATTTCCATTAACCAAGAAGCCGATTTAGAAAAAAGAGGCGAGGTAAAAGGCCCGTGGCAGGTTTTGCTGCTAGAACAGCCATCACCATTAGCTAGTGTAGAAGGCCGGACCGAAAACGTTGCTGATACGGCGGAGAGTGATCGCCAACGCAAGAAGCGGGAGCGCGATGAAAAGTCAGTATGCACTGTGTTTAATTTTTATACAAATGATTCCGTAGGCGTCGTCGTGCCAATAATCAGCGAGAAGAAATGGAATAAAATATGTAGTCTCTGAAAACAACCGTGAGAAATGAAAATATCTTTCGAGAGACAATTTTTGTTCTGGAGTTTTCTCAAAAAATGAATCGTTGCGATAACGTGTCGAAATTCAAACTAGTAACTTCAGTTATGTACTTGATAATTTATTTCAAAATTGACTTTATAAAATTTAATTGACCATCGGCAAAAAATACATTAGCATATTATTTAAATTCAAAGCCGAAATCATGCAACCTAAAGTAGAAACAAACCAGTCAATCATATTTGCTACGTAATCAACGTTTCGCATTATTGTTATTCATGGGCTATTATTTACGTTTTGTATATTATAGATACCGCTGGTGTAATGGAAAGACCAAAGAAATACGGCGGTGGTCGTGGCGGCAGTCCGGCAGCGGGGGGCAGAGGGGGGCGAGGGAACAATATTTACTGCTTCTACAATTAAACAGAATTCACATCTAGCCAGATGATTTATTAAATAAATTTATTTCTTTAAATTTGTGGTTCTTAAATTACTTTTTCACCCATGGGTTACAGTTAGTCTGTTCGCTATCGATGTGATTTACAGAGTGCATCAGTTCGATGGGGTTTTAGCAAAAAGGATTTCAATTCTTCGTTGGCAGACATGACTATATGGTGTACGGCTCTTCCAATTGCCTCGGATGAGAAACAGAGAGGCGCGAGAGTCTTGCCAGCAGTGAGAAAAAGTTTTGTGGCAAATAACTACACAAAAGTATACTGAATAACTACTACAGTATTACAGCGGTGGGATTTGCCGAAAATATAATAAATATTAAAATGTTGTAAATGAAAAAATACTCCATGGATTTTAATAAACTGTACATACTAAAAAAAAAACCGAGTATAATTTAATGAAGCACACGACGTTTCATTATTTTGGCAATATAAAGTACAGCTGGTTTGGCCATGTAGAATAGAAAAATGATCCAAAGTGATATACTGTTTCAAACGATATTGAGCATACTGCATACCAAATATTATTTTAAAATTAGAAAGCGAAATTAGAAGGAACTCAGAAGGAGCTGATAAAATATGTAGTCTGAAAATGTGGGCAATGAGAGAGAAATATTGTTCTTGTTTAATATAATATTTATTTATTTTAATAAAATTTTTACGATTAAGAAATCGTTACAATTCTTCGTCGGCAGACATATTCATATATGTTGTACAGCTCTTCCAATCGTCGCGGATTGGCGGCAGTGAGGCACGGGGGAGGCACGGGGTAAACGACGCAGCACAGACATAATACACACGCATACATTGTATGGCCACGCACCTTGCGCTAGCGATGGGCGGTTGATGGCGGGAAGGGGGATTGTTGTCTGCGCGATTCATGCAAGACGCGAGAGAGAAATTTGCATAATTTGCATAAATGCGTATATGCCTTACGCCTCTCTTCCGCTAGCCATGGTTAGAAGAGGAGGGCACCGGATTGTTGTCCGCTCTTGATTTAAAGAAGGCAATCTTTTGTACAGAAATATTTTTCTACAGAATATTGTTCTGCAGAATGTGTTGGCATAGATTGTATTTGATAGAACGCGCATTCAAAACAATCATCGACTACCAAAGATCGTACGTTTAACCGTCAATTTCGTACAGTTTGATTTAATTCGATTTATTACTATTTGATTTGAATTATTTGAGTTGAATTTATGGGTGTGTTGGAAGTGTGTTCTGTTGAACGGGTATTATGTTAAATGTGTGAAACTAGAAAACTTTTCTTTGGAAAAATTTCTGTATAAAAACGTTCTGTAGAAAAATATTCCGTAGAAGAATTTTCCTGTAGAATAATTAATGCAGAATCACTTCTGATGCGAATTCCTAATTTCTTACTGGAAGGAAACGTTCTGGACAGAGGAGTCCGCAAAACATAAACATTTATCCCGTGGGACTGATTTTTGTAGAATTGATCCTCAATCTTCAAATTGAATCTCTGGAGAAACGAACCCGTAGGACCGCGATTTGTAGAAACATACTTGTAAGAATGCCGCTTGTAGAAATAGACTTGTTCTCTAGTCAGAATAATTCGTGTAAGGCCGTACCCTCTCCATAAATGGAATTGGTAGGTATACCGAATAGCATGCTAGTGAGCCAATTTTGCTGATTTAACCGGTTGAAATATCAAACTTGGTTAATTGGTTCTCGGTTTAACCGGTTAACCAATCAAGCCGGTTAATTTGATCAACCGAATTGGCTGGTTAATTTGATAAGCGTATGTTTCCAGTCAATTTGGTTAACCGATTTTACCGATTTTACCGATTGATCTGGTGGAATGATGAATAAATTGTAGAATTCAAATCAAACGATTCAGCAGTACATAATTATTGATTGACCAAACTGCAAATATCAGAGATTAAATCAAATTTCTAAGATCTGTGAAATCGTAATCAATGTAGAATTTTGAATGTGTAAGAAGTACTTACGAGCAGAAATAACGACGAAACGTTCGAACTAAGTTATTTTTTTGGTGAACGTTTTGTTAACCGTTTAATTATCGATCTTCATTCGTAATTTTCTCCAGAACATCCCGGTTCGGGTACAAGAATGTCAATAAATTAGCATATTCCTATGTAAAGTTATTACCGGAATGGTCAGTTACCGATTATTTACAACTAATTCATTTTATTTAAATTTGAAATTTATCGACCATCAGCTGATGGAGCGAATTATGATTTGTCACCAGATTAACCGGCCAAATCAACTAACAAAATCAGTCGGCTAAATCGGTTAACCCGTAAAACCGAGAGCTAATTAACCAGGTAAACTGTTTTAATTGGTTAAACTGGTCAAATTGTACAGCACTGATCTCAATAATTTTGACGTAAGTTACCATTCCAGATTCGCATCACTTAGAAAACTGATGTTGATGATTTAATTTAAAACTAGTGAAAAATTTCTGCTGCATTTCCGTGCACTAAAAAAATATGGGAAGCATTATTTCGTCTTTTGTAAGCCACCTAGATTAAATGAATAATTATGAATTTTCACGGCATAATAATCATCTAACATCCCTGTTATGCATACAGCGATGATTGCGAGTTTTTTATAACAGTTGAATCTTACATTTCATGATTTATTTGGAGATTTATTTTTAATTCTACTCGTAGATGAGTGTTTTGTAGTATTATCATCAGTGGTGTGCGACCAGCAACGCGGCCGCGGCAACAATACCGGCTAGCAGCGCGCGAGAAGGGGTTCAGGCGCGAGAGAGGGGAACTGCCGATATTTAATTCGTAAACAAATAGTAATAATTTACCCACCACCAATTTAATTAAATCCAGATGAAATGCTGCACACGGATTGCCGTAAAGAAATTCTCGGTTGGATTTTAGCGAGGTATGACGCTGGCTAGTCTATGGGAGGCAATAGTGGCACTCTGTATAATACGCAAAAAATCTATTTTTGGGTCAATTAACATAGTTCTTCAGTTATTCAATATTCTCCAAGTCGTACTAAAATCATCAAAATCTTAGACCCTTAGTTAGTCAAGAAACCCAGACTGAAAGAATAGTTTTAGGAGCTTATTTTGATCGTATCAAGGGAAAAAAAATTACAGAAAATATTGACCTGTAAACATTTTTGAATTCTGTCCTCAACAAAAATTAATTAAAATAATGAATTGGAATTCTAAAAATAATAGAATTTGATAAGTGCTCTCAGATATTTGGAAGGCTGTTCTTGTAGCTTTCAGAAACTTACAACACATCTGAAAATCATTAATCAAGTACAGAAATATGAAAAAAAAGATTCGGAACCACTTAGCCTTGACATACGAAATTTTTCGAGTGGGGAATGAATTTCTGGTGACACATTTTAATAATACATTCTGAGCACACTTTTTTCTTGAATCTTTGAATCTTTATATATATTATTGAGAAACAAAATTCTGGTTGTCACGGAAGGAAAGGCTGGATTCGCCTATAAAACATCAAAATTCGCTACCGCCAATCGTCGCCAAAGTATAGAACTATTGTACATACATGCTGAGCGAATTGAAGATTGATTGATCGAAAATTGAAGCCGATTGCTATTATTGCAACTAACTGATTTCAAAGCTGGACTCATGCAAGGTAACACGTGCCTAATTATAGTAATTTGTCTGTATTATGAAAATAAGTTTCAAATAATTGCAATTTAATTTTCTTGAATTATTTCTTTACTCTGTGCATCTGTAGAAATATGTATATGTATATGTATACACGACGGAAAATTTGGTTACTATACATTTATAACTATGGATTCTAATTGTCATGGATTCAATACATTTTTTTGTTGCTAATTAATCTTAACGAACCTCACACTGCAAGCGAAAAATCTTGACACCAGAATTCGTTTATTGAGAACCAACGTGTGTCGGAAGATCAAACAAATATAGTAACCAAAGACGATTGGTACAGTTTGTATATTTGGGTTAGGCGAACCACTCGTAGGGATTCTGCAATTAAAAACATTGCGTTTGACTCTCGATGTATTGTAATAACTACTAGCGCATCCGATATTTTTGAATGCGAATTTATGTCCGGCATGATGCTACGTTTCTGTATAGGTTGAGACGTAGGGTACGATAAACCGAATACACAAACTGTACCTGAGTTTGTATGGGGAATATTTTACATAAGGTAGTCTGAGCGAAATGTCCGAGGGTCCATAGTTACGGCATAACGGATTGATAAAGCGCCATGGGACCGCACGAAGAGCACCCAATAAGACGTGGAGTAGAGTCAAAGACACGTCGCCGCCAGTAGATAATATATAAGAGTTCTGGCGCACAATGGCGGCATTTCGAGGGGGGGGGGGGTCCCCCCATTCCTACGGGCCGGCCGGGGCGGCTGCAGCGCCGGGGGGGGGGGGGGGGGGGGATTCCTGTCGGGTCTTGTTTGACGGCGGAAGGCTCTAAATTAGATAACGCTGGACCATAGAACTTATACTACTGGAAGGGGAATAGCCCATTTCGGCAATGAGTGGAAACTGACGCCAACATGTTGAGACAAAGATATATCTCTATCTCCGTTCGTAACGTCCAGTTCCCCTTCCAGCGCGTACCCCTCACCTGTATAGTCACGCGCGCAATTTGAAGTTAGGGTTAGGATAAAATTTTAATTTATTATGTATCGCAAGAATAATTTTATTTAAATAATATGAATAAAGGGGTAAAAGAGTATGGTTGTTTTTTATAATTCAATTAAGATGGTCGACAAGAATGACAACAGAAAAAGTACTAATTCGTATGGCAAACAAAATTAGCTTTCCCGATATTTGCAAACTGGCAAAATTCTTTCCATTTTTCACGTAGTACGACGTCTTTTGGAAATCTAAAGTATAAAAATAACACTATAACCTAAAAAGTTCATTGGTCTTATCAAAAACATTACTATTGATTTACTTACGCATGATACGATACAGTTGCTATTGTTTGTTCGCACAAAATGCACTTACGTGTCATCACTCTTTTCAATATATTTCAAATTTGACTACACACTCTAAAATCACTGAAAAACACACGCCGGTAACCCTTGGTTACTCATATAAGCTATGAGTGGATCGTCGCGGGGAGGTGAGCTGAGAGGGGGGATGGACGTTACGAACGCAGATAGGAATATATCTCTGTCTCAACATGTTGGCGACAGCCCAACAACCGTATTCCCCTTCCAGTTACTACTGGTTACTACTGCGTTCGTAACGTCCAGCGCATAACTGCTGGACAGAACGCGGAGACCCCCCACCCTCCCTCCCTCCCTCGCGATCGTTCGACATAAAGGCAACAAATCCATTGCAGACTCGTCAGTCTTACACAAAACGTGAAAGTGAAAAGATCAGAATATCATCGTCACCAACGTCAAAGTCATGGCCGCCGAAGCACACATGGAGCTCGTCGAGCAGGTGGAGGAGGCGTACAATTTGTTGCGCGAGCAAACTCCCGGAGAAGGAAGTCACGATGCCTTTAATCATGGGATTCGTATTGGAGTGGCAAATATACAAATTTTGCAAGATATTCTTCAACAGCCGAGAATGAGTGTGGGGGTGAAACCGCAAATCCAACATATGATCTCCCTCATACAATCCTGGGTCGCAAAGATCCAGCGGCAGCACGGCCTCGTGATAAGCGGCAATATCAGCAGTCCAGCGGGTGTACAGTGGGACGATGTTGACAGCGCTTTTGCTAACCGGATTCGCACCGGCATTGTGACCAATCTTGGCCATAAGGATTTGGAGGTCTTTCTGAGCGACGCGCGGAGGATCATCGTAGAAAAATTAAAACTGGCACAGCGTAATGAGGGGAATGTGAAGGTCAACATGATATTGACATGCAAATTTGAACAAGTCAAGCATGACGAGGTCGCTGCGGAAGTTAAAAGCTTCAATACATCCAACGTGACGATCCTCCCATCGAGTGATATAGACGGCTGGTTCGCGGACGCAAAGAACAAACTGCTCGTAAAGGTCGAAGATTTCGAACAACGCGATTCCGGCTGGAGTATGATCGAGATTTCAAATATTGCTGTAAACGTCAACTGGTACCAGCCTCTCGCCGCGGGGACTTCAACATTCGTCACGCTACCGGAGGACATTCAGCGCAAGAAGGCGGTGGTCAACGTGAAAAACAAAGACGAAAGATGTCTTCTCTGGGCCACAGCTGCAGCCCTCCACCCGGTCAACAAAGACGCTCAGAGGGTGAATCATTATCGTAGGCATATTTTAGAGTTAAACTGCACAGGTATCAAATTTCCCGCTACACTGCATGACGTGGAAAAGTTTGAGAAATTAAATAATTTGCGAATCAATGTATATGCAATAGAATCCGAAACTTTTTCGCATCATGCAAAATCCGTGAAAAGCATCATCGTGCCGATTTATTTGAGTAAAAATCAGCATAGCGCAAACGTTGACACGATTCATCTTCTAATGCTTGAAAGTAACAATTGTCCCGAGCATGATGTGAACCGCGAATTCACACCAAGATTCCACTTTGCTTGGATCAAAAATCTCTCGCGATTGGTTAGCAAACAATTGTCTCAACATAATGGCCAACTGTTTTTATGCGACAGATGCCTGTGCCACTTCCCCCGAAAACACACCTACGACCACCATCGGCAGGATTGTATTATGTTGAATAAAGTGCGCATGGAATTTCCAAAATCTAAAGATTTAAATTTAAAGTTTAAAAATTTCAAAAACAAAGGCACTGTCCCGTTTGTTGTTTACGCCGATCTCGAATGTATATTAAAATCCGAACCTGTAGACGAATTTCAAAACCGTAAAACATATGAAATTCAAAAGCATATCCCGCATAGTGTAGCATACTACGTACATTGCGCGTACGATGAGACCTTATCGGAGTTCCACGATAAGCGCGGTACTGATTGCATAGATTGGTTCATGCAGCAGCTTAAAGATTTATCGTTTAAAGTAGAGTCACGAATGAAAAATATAATTCCGCTGGAGTCTCTCACCCAAGTGCAACGCAATCGTCACATGCGCGCAAAAAATTGTTATATTTGTGAAAAGCCGTTTACTCCCGTGGAGAAAAAGTGCCACGATCATTGTCACTTCACGGGTAAATATCGCGGTCCTGCGCATAATCAATGTAATTTGAATTTCAGAGAGTCGCATACAATTCCGATAGTTTTCCACAATTTGTCCGGTTACGATTCACATTTTTTGATTAAATCCCTGGCTTTAAATTTTCCCGGAGCGGTTAAACTGCTACCCATAAATAAGGAAAAATATATATCCTTCACGAAGCAGGTTGATGGGACGATGATGCATTTGAGATTCATCGATTCGTTTCGATTTATGGCTAGCAGTATTGATAAACTTTCTTCGTATTTAGGCGATGTCGATAAACGCATAACACGTAAATTTTACAATAATCCCGCGCAGTTCAGCTTGATGACCCGCAAAGGCGTTTTCCCTTACGAATACGTCGATTGTTGGGAGAAACTTGACGAAACTGAATTACCTGCAAAGAATCATTTCTACTCACACCTCTGCAATTCGAATATCACAGACGCCGATTATGAGCACGCTAAAAATGTTTGGGAAGAATTCCGTTTAGAGTCTTTGGGGGCCTATTCCGATTTATATTTAAAGACGGATGTTCTTTTACTTGCCGATATTTTCCAAAATTTCCGGGCTAGCTGTTTTAAAACATACGATTTAGATCCGTTGCACTACTACACGGCGCCGGGGCTTGCTTTTGACGCGATGCTTAAACACACAAAGGTGAATTTACAACTTTTCGATGATCCCGAAATGGTTTTATTCATTGAAAGAGGCATTCGAGGCGGCGTAGCGCAATGCTCTAATCGACACGCTCGCGCCAATAACAGATTTATGGGCAAAGATTTTGATCCGAATAATGTGGAATCGTATCTTATGTATTTCGATGTGAACAATCTTTACGGTGCGGCTATGAGTGCACATTTACCAATCGACTCGTTCGAGTGGGAGCATGATCCTATCGATATAACAACCCATCCGGACGATTCACCGATCGGTTACATCCTGGAGGTGGACTTGGACTATCCTACAGAGCTCCACGAGGAACACAAAGACCTACCTCTCTGTCCGGAGCATTTTACACCGCCAGGTAGTAAAATCGCTAAACTCGCCACCACCCTTCACCCCAAAACGAAGTATATACTACACTATAGAAATTTGAAGCAATGTTTGATTTTAGGTTTGAAATTAGTCAAAGTGTATAGAGTTTTAAAATTCGCACAATCTCCATGGCTCGAGCCTTACATCACGCTCAACACCAACATGCGCAAGCAGTCCAGAAACGAATTTGAGAAAAACTTTTACAAATTGATGAATAACGCTGTGTTTGGTAAGACTATGGAGAATGTACGAAATCACACAGATGTCAAATTAGTTACAAAATGGGAGGGAAAAGGTGGTGCGAGAACGCTTATCGCCAGGGCAAACTTTCATAGCTGCACCGTATTCGAGACTGATATGGTTATTATAGAAATGAATCGTGTCGAAGTTTGCTTTAATAAACCAATTTATATCGGTGCGGCGATCTTAGACCTTTCGAAAATTATTCTGTACGATTTTCATTACAATTATATAAAACCGAATTTTCCCGACAAAAAAGCTAAATTGTTGTACACCGACACGGACAGCCTTATTTACCAATTTAATGTGCCCAACATCTACGATATCGTCAAACGTGATGTTGACTCAATGTTTGACACCTCGGACTACCCTCCCGACAATGTGTACGGTATTCCGCTCAAGAACAAGAAACGTCTGGGCATAATGAAGGACGAGAACAACGGGAAAATTATGACAGAGTTCATTGGGTTGCGAGCGAAGCTGTACACATTCACAACGATGGGCGGGGATGAGAAAAAACACGTCAATGGTACGAAAGTAAGCAAACGCGCAAAGGGTGTCAAAAATTCAACGCTGAACACCATCACGTTTGACGATTATAAGCGCTGCCTGTTGGCTTACAAGGAATTGGCTCGATCGCAATGTCTAATTCGTAGCAAAAAACATCAAGTAAGCACTATCGTACAGAAGAAATTGGCTCTGAGTTGGCAAGATGACAAGCGGCAATTGATACCTGGGCAGACCGACACCTTACCTTGGGGGTTTGCCGCTGCCCCATAAGAGTGATTATAGGATTAGCTGTATGTATAAAACTGCCACGAATACTTACGTTCGACACCTTGGACGATCCTTTGTCAGATCATTTATTCAAAAATGAAAAAAAGTTTTCCAGAAATGAAAAAAAGTTTTCAGAAAATGAAAAAAGTTTTCCGGAAACAAAGAAAAGTTTTCAGAAAACAAAATCCCCATTTGATTAACACGTCAAAAAAAAGTATTCCTACTATGAAAAAAGGTTTTCCAGAAATGAAAAAAAAAGTTTCCAAAAATAAACATGTGTATTAGCCGGACGGAAAAAAATTCCTTGCATCATTATTATTACTTTTATCACGGATATGATCTATATGTATACATGAAAAAGAATTGACGGAATATTTTGTATAACTGTATGTTTTATTGTTATTCTGGAGAATAAATACAAATTATGCTACACGTCTGTTTTATTTATCCAACTGTTGTGTGAACTGTCAAATCCCAACCACGTCACATGGAGCTGATCCCCACGCTTGCGTAATACTTTTTCCACTAGGTAGCCATTGGGGTATTTAACGTTACTGAGTTCCTCCTTATAGAAGCCTCCTTCGATGGGATGATTTTGTTAATCGGTAAGTTTGTACGTCGGTCGATTGGTATTTTTCAAGTCGTTCACAGTGAATATTTCCGTTATCCATGTGGGCTTATACATCAATTGCATAACATCAAATCATTTCACTTAATGCGATGCTACTTACACCGATCATCTGCTCATGAAAAGTACAAACTCTCGTCAACGCTTATCATGTCCAACCACCTCGTCCTCGCCCCCCCCCCCCATCCTCCTTCCCTTCCTCCTTCCTCCTTCCCCGCCTTGTCACTTCCTCTTTATCATCTCAACCCGTCGGTCTGTGGTGAAATTTTGAGTACGTGAAAAAATATAAATATCTAAATAAATAAGCAAGAATATTGAAAAGGGCTCGAAAAAAAATCATTCCGCATACTAGTTAAATGAGAAAATGCTGGAAAATAGAAAAAAATTCAAAATTTAGTTTAAATTCAAGAATTTTAGAATTTTAGAATTAAATTCAAGTTTATTTTAACCCACAATATTAGGGGGTTCGGTAGGCTGAAAGATCTAACTCCGAATCAGGGGGCCTTTTAGCTACTGAGCAGCAATGACCAGAAGTAATTCATACCTGGAGCAAGTCGGCACCTTACCTGCTATAAAATGTGTAGATATACCCGTTTGGCCCCTCGGGAAGTCCTTCTTCAGACCCAGACGCCGCCCCTCCAAGGTCGTATTGAATGGATCGAAGTTTCAAATATACGATTTCAAATTTTATGCATCGAACAATTAATACATATTCAAACAATGGGAGCGGGAACATCCAAACCAGCATCCATGACGTCATCTGCTCAAGCGATTGCTAGGAGCGTTCAGACTCAAGCACGTTTTCCGAGCCGCACAGCCAACGTGATAACCAAAAATCATAGTTATAATGATTATAGTATAACAAGGACGTAAAACTGAGTATTTTATCACAAGTACAGGAATCTCCTCCCCCCCCCCTCCTGTCGGAAACTAACCGCGTGCCTAACGCCCCCCCCCCCCCCCCCCCCTCCCGTGGGCTCTTCGCGCACCCTTCGCCCCCCCGCCCCCCCTCCCGCGGACCCCTCGCGTACCCTTAGTGCCCCCCCCCCCCCCCCGCGGCGCTGCTGCCGCCCCGGCCGGCCCGTAGGAATCGGGGGAACCCCCCCTCGAAATGCCGCCATTGTGCGCCAGAACCACGGTCTTCTACACAGGTCTTGCAACTAGGCAAGAAGCTCAATAGGAGGCAGTGACTCCACTCTTGAAGCAATATCCAGGTGGCGTTGCGATCGAGGGATGTATAAACATAACCTCTACAATTCTTGAACTTTATCATTCACGGTGACCGTTCTATTATTCTACGCCACGGTTTGAATTCAACGCTCGTGTAAAGCGCATGCGTGACTATCGTTATCTTCGTCGCACCGGGTATCCCTCGATCGCAGCGACCCTAGCGGCTTGGCACGCCAAGAGGACCACGTCGAGATTCACAGTTGCAAGACCTGTGTATAAGACCGTGGCCAGAACTCTTAGATATTATCTACTCGCGCCCCGCGGAGCCTCAACGCGTCCTCGTTTTATCGCGCTTTATCGCGTCGTGACGAAGCCCAGCAGTCTTCACATGGTTGGCAACGTGCTTCCATGTCTGACAGCGTGTCGTCTATCCAGCAGTAATCAGGTCATTCTGAATTGCATTTTCTGAGTTGGTGGTTATCATTGTGTTCATTAACGAATTTCTTTATAACATAAAAAAATCACCTTTATCGCGACAGTGTTCGCAATGCCTAGCCACAATAGCTTGTATGCGTATCAGCGATGCGGTGCGCGCAGTAGAGATAATATACCGGATATACATTTCTATCGACTACCAGCGAATGATCCCGCTCGCGTGCTACAATGGTTAGTTAACAGCGGCCTCGATCATTTTGCCGAATCTTCGGAGCAGGAACTAGATCGCTTGAAGATTTGTAGTCGACATTTTCTTGCGATTGCAATTCGCCACCGTGGTCGATTGCAACGCGATGCTGTTCCTTTTCCATACGAACCTTTAACCGGAGACAGCCCAGTAAAATCGATCGATGGTAAAAGACAAGCCTCACAATCGGAAAAAATCCTGCATTTGCGAACCGAAGTTAAAAATAAATGCCGTATAATTGTAAATCTGGAAACAGAAAATTCGTTTCTCAAAAAACGGAAAATTCTCGGCTCAAATCTACTCCAGCTATCCATAGGCTGGAAAAAAAAATTACTATCTCAAACAGGTCTTGCGTACGACTTAATTAGCGTTTGCTTATTGCAAAGAGAGAATACAAACCGGCATTTTACCTGACGAGACTGTCCGTAAAGCCATCGTTCGAAGAGTTCAGAGCTTTTTGTGCACATTCATAATGACGCAACTCTTTCACAAAGATTAAATTTCACCAAATTTTCCGACAGCGAAAGACAACTCACTATGGCGATGCATTATTCATCACCAAGTCTCTTCAGGAAACTGCGCGATAATTACGGATTTGTTTTACCTTCGGATTCGTCTTTAAAGAATTGGTTCGGAAAATTCGAACTTTGGCCCGGTCTATGCCCTAAGTTATTCCAGTGCTTACAAAATAAGGCGGTATGCATGGACGCGAACGGACGACAATGTGTTCTTCTCTTTGACGAGGTCAAGTTAAAGAGAGGGTTTGATTATAACGAAAAGCGACAAAACATTGAAGGTTTCGAAGATCTTGATGATTTTGGGTGTTTCCCTGCGGTAGTAACTAGTGCTCTAGTTTTCAGGGTGAGAGGTTTGATTCACAATTGGAAACAACCGATTGGATATTTTTTGACAGCCAGCACCATTGCTAACAACGCACTTTCTGAAATAATTCATTCGGTTCTTGATGCTGTACACGAAGCTGGGTTAGAAGTGTGAGCGATGGTTTGCGGTCAAGGCACCAATAATCAGAGTGCGATCGGTAAAATAGCTTCAATGGACGAACCTTATTTCGTGCGAAATGGTCAGAAAATTTATGTCATATTTGACATTCCGCATATCTTTAGAAATTTCCGAAATTAATTATTAAAACATGATATACGATTTGATATCGATAGTACAGCTTCTTGGAGAGACTTTCGATCTTTGTGGGAACTGGAGAAAGATAAACTAACGAGGGCAGCATGTAAATTGTCTGAACGACATATTTATCCTACAGCATTTCAAAGGATGAATTGTCGATTAGCGTTACAGGTATTCAGCAATCGTGTTTCTGCAGCTCTATCAGCTGCTGCAACGAATAATTGCATCACCACCGATACGGCTCTGCATACTGCTCAATTTCTATCACTATTAAATGATTCTTTCGATAATTTAAATAGTCGGTGTCTGAATGACGTTGATCCCAATCGATGCGCGTTGTCCGACCAGAGACCGTTTAGGTATTCGTAAGAATTTATTAATGATAGAAAAATTTGCAAATTGGTGCACACTGACAGACAAGGGTGAAAAAGTCCCTCCGTGCTTTAATGGTTCTCGTCAAACTGTTACTGCAATCCTTATGCTATTTCAAGATTTGCAACGCGAAGGAGTGAAATTTCTAATGACATCGCGGTTAAACCAAGATCCCATAGAAAATATGTTTTCTATGACCCGGTGTCACGGTGGGACTTATAACCAAAACCCTACCGCAAAACAATTCCGCCTAAATTACCAAAATCTTATCGTACTGAATTTGATGAAACCGGTCAAATCTGCGAACTGCCTAGACAACGGGGACGAAGCACTCCTAACTAATAATGTCCAAGTGCCTGTGCAGACTGAGTCGATAGGAAATAAGCTCGGAAATAACTCAGCAGAAGGGATTCCTAGCGCGTTTCCCTACTAGAGCGATTTAAATGAACAGATCGACGAGGATCCACTCGTCGATGTAGAAAGAATCGTCGTCAAAGCAAAAAGCGCGTCACACACCACCGACGAAACATTAATGTCTTGTGCGGTCGAATACGTTGCAGGTTACATCGCGAAAAAATTTGTAGGAAAAACTGGGTGTCAACATTGCGAGGAAGCACTGCTTGAATCTAAGCCAGTACTTGGTCAAGCAAGACAAATACTTACGTATTTTCGGGCATACGAAGTGATAGAGGACAAGGATTTCGGAAACTTACGCGTAGCAACCGCGGAATTCTCGTTTGCGTTCAACTTGATAAACGCGGTTTTGAAGACAAGCTCTTTTCTTATATGCAAGCCGCAGTGAACCAGAGTAGGTGCAGTGGGTGGTTTGTAGACGAAACATGCGGTCTTCATCGAAGGCAGCTTGTTCATAACTTTATCCGCATTGAAATCACTAAAGACGTAGAGTAGCTAGGCGAAAAGTATAGAGATCAAGTTGGCAATAAAACTTCGAGCGCAGAACAATCGAGTCAAAAGTTGCGAAATATATGTAGCGTGTAGGAAACATATTCGTGAATCACGGTTTCACTTTTCCCTACGGAGAGGATCGAGCTGATCGACCAAATCGCAGTTTTGCTTCTACTCACGGAGAAGATCGAGCTGATCGACCAAGTCGCGGTTTCGCTTTTCCTTACGGAAAAGATTGAGTTGATCTACCAAATCGCGGTTTCGCTTTTTCTCACGGAGAAGATCGAGCTGATCAACATTCTCAAGTCGCAGTTCCGCTTTTCCTCACGGAGAAGATCGAGCTGATCGACCAAGTTGCGGTTTCGCTTTTCCTTACGGAGCAGATTGAGCTGATCGACCTGTGGGGGACAATGTCAGTTGGCCTCCTCGTGGCGTCTCCTGGAAATGCTCGTAAACATACGAGTAGCTAACAATTGACAATACTAGTCCTGCAATAATATATAAGATGAGATATTTAGCAATCACAATAATAACCGTTCAGTGTCCACGTCACAGTCTTTCGGAATATCTTTCATCCAGACAATTTAAAATGAGAAATTTGTCGTAAGGCGAAAAAAGTCAATCCCATGGTGGACTAGCGTTCACTACGCATTTTTTTTTTGTCTACGGGATAATCTTCAAATTATCTGTGTAAGCCGTAATTACTTAGCCTTGTCAAGGGAGGTGTTGTTGGACGGCTTAATGTAGGAGCTAGTTTTTTATAACAGTGTGATGAAGCAAGTGCGATGTCGCACCGGCAGTGCCAAGTCCCTCCCTCATCCGGAGCCGGAAAAAATTCACCCTGCATACCTGGAAAGATCAAACTTTTATGCAGTAAAACACGTTTGGTTATGATTCTTTGCCGCCAACTGGAATTGTTGAAAATTTTATTTCACCCGAAAAACAACCGTAAATGGAGAAAATGCAAGCTTGGTAGTGCATGGGTTCCCATTGCTATAGAGGGTCAACATTTGTAGCACAAATTTTTGAACGATTTGAAATAGATTTGGAATTCGATTTTCTATTCATACGACGTAATCCCACCCTAATTGATATGCAATATTATGTGCATAGATGCAGTAACAATTATGCAGAATGTGTGTTATACGGCTAAAGACCCGACTTATGTACACGCGATTTCCCCCACAGCATACTCGTTTTTCATGAAAATTCATGGAATAATCACGTGTTGAAAGTTGAAACCTTGATAATTAATATTTCGAGATTGGCAGGGCCAAGCTCCGTCAGATTTTGACAGCTCATGTAAAATATTGGAATGAATGGATGTGTATTTTTCTTAGAACGATTGTAAAAAAACGAATTGTAGAGAAACTACCCTAAACGTACATTCCTGTAGTACATAATACACGAACGGAACGTTATTATACTGCATACGTTACATACGCATACTCCGATTGACGGACAAATATACATGTCTGTAATATGTGTTCGTCGTTGGTTAAATTACGTAACGTGTTGTCTGATTCAGATGGGTTTGGCACGCCATTTTAATGTCAATCGCAGAATATTTTGCAGAAAAAAATCTAATTATTTTATCATTTTGAATTTTAACTAAATGTTGTTTTGGTAATTTTTGTAACGATTTTGTGTAATTCGTTTTTTCGTTATGATTTATCGTAATAGTAACTTATGGAATTCGTTTATGACAACACTGATAATATAAATGTGCAAAAAGACATAATTAAATATAAGAGAATCATTATGCTGTACCATCATATATTGTATTAGCAACCATGAGTCTTTATTATGTCACTTCGTCATTTTAATTTTGATAATTTATCATGAAAATATGTAAAACAATTTATCGAATAAAAATGATGTTGTTGCATAATAGTAATTAGATGAATAGTATTGTTACAGCTGTTAAATTTATTGATTGCAATTTTATTATGTAAATAATTTTAATTCTGAATTTATATGTTATGCACATAATGTTAATTCTTAATTATGTACATAAAATTAATTCAGATTACCTGTTTGGCATGATCATAATCAAAATAAATTTATTTTGTTACAACAAATCTTGCAATTTTCCAATAGTCGTTACCAAAAGTATAATTGATTACGAGCTCATTATATTTATTTTAAGGCATAGATATAATTTCAAATGAAATTTATGCGCTGACCTCATTATAATACAATTAGTTTTTATTATGAGACACCATAATTTCTATTTAACATTAAAATTTATTTCGACATATAATAATAATTCATCATATTTTAATTATGCCGTGCCATAAATAAAATTAGTTTTTTTTATGATAGTTTAATTGTAATTTAATTTTTTTTTTTTGCCATTAAATAGTAAAACTGCGTGCTGTAGATGGTTAAGGGAAGACCCTACCCAAATTTTCACCAAAAATCGATTTTTCGTTTTTTGCGGAAAAATACTCTAGGAGACTGCCCCCACCTGTCAGACAACCATTTTTGATAATTCGATTTTTTTTAGCCGGTTTGCCGAACTATTTTGTAAATAAAGGTTAAACTCCAAAATTTTACTTTCATTTTCATACATCAGAGGATTTTAAAATTACCTAAAAGAGTTGAAAATACCAACCGAAGTGAGTTTCATAAAATATATAATACGTAACTTGCTTTTCAGAAAATATACATTACAAAACTTGTTACAGTTTCGTACGCGGCTGTCGCGCTTGTTTCGAGTATTAGCGTGTATAGATATCGACAGAGCGACCTACCGACACAATTATAACCGGAAAAGGCGTTTATTGTTATTATTTTAGCCTCTTGGAGCGCTGCCAGGAAGGGCGCAAAGGAGCGATTGTCTCGCGCTCTCCCGCCGGTTTTCGGTTTCTATGGTTAGTTTACTAGGAACTGTCATCTTGGCTACAACTGACAGCAAGTGTAAATTTTGCAATTATCGAATTTGATCTTTGTTCATTGCTTTACAAACGGAAATTCAGAACAAACGAAAAGGAAACAACGAAGGTAAGATGGATTCATTCAACATTCAACCAAAAAATTATCAGCTGTTTGGCTATTGTGAGTTCTTGTAGCTATCTAGTAAAAAAATTCAAATTTGGTATTCGTGTGACCTTATATATAACAATATTTGAGTAGTTATTTTTATGCAATTTTATTTCATGTGACGGTGAATCTGGACATGAGAAGCGAAGAAGATCAACTTCACAAGTTCATATTTGATGCTGCAAAGGGCAGAGACATGATGAGATGCTTAGGTGCTACGAGATGCAGGAGACGAGCAAATACAAAATGTCAGATGATTTAATCAAAACATTCGATTACATGTGTTACTGAATCATCTTGGACCATTTATTAAAGAGAATATAATTGTTTGTGTTGGATTTCACTAAAATGCTATTTACTCAAAACTGTATTTTTAGCTACTCAAATTGCTCCTTGTGCATGAGTTCTGCTCCGATCAACTTGTCCTTCGCAGTGAAGATTCACACATATGTTATGCACAAAATGAAGGATCGATTTCATTGTACCGTATAAGGAACATAGTTTTTTAGTCCCGGATAACATGAAAAATGCTAAAGTTTTGTGGAAAAATCATGTTTTTTGTTATTATGTAGGGATGAGTGAATCAATTTGAAATCCGATCCCTAAATTTCTTTGCCTGGATGCCCTGAACACTCTCTGCGAAGATGAGCATCGAAGGATTTTTTCTAATGCGCAAGGAGCATTTTGAAGTTTGCTATGTTTTTACTACTTAACGGTGCGTAACTTCTGTATTTCTTAACTAATCCTTAAGCTCAAGAGGGCATTTTCTTAGTTTTTGAGTACACTTTCACATGATGTAAAAGAAAATTCAATTATGAGAAAAGTGCAAAAGTTTTTATTTTGAGTAGGGTCTTCCCTTAAGGGGGGGTAAGGGTTTCAGCGTAAAAAAAACACTTTTTTTTGTGAATTTTTTTTGAAAGTATAGATTGAGCAAATTTATTGAAACCTTGTGTACATTATTAAGCATACTTTTAACAATATTCTGTAATTTTTTCATGCAGAAATATTGCAAAACAAGCCGGTGACAGAGCTTGCCCCAGAACGTCTTAGAAAAAAAACCATTTTCGGTGTTCACTATATCTCGGTCGGAAATTATCTGAAATCAAAAACCATTAAAATTTAGTCAAAGTATTATCAAATCCTCCCCCTAACGTTCTACGATTATTTTTTTTTTCATTTAAAAATTTTTGGTGGCCATCTAAAGTGTAAACTGCTATTTTCCACGAAAAATTCCGCCATTTTGTGGGTGGGAAACCCCCTCAATGTTAACAAAAAAATTTTAACTAAACGTTGGGGGGAGGTATTTTATATGTAGAAAATGTGTACCAAGTTGGGAATGAATCGGTCAAGTAGTTTGTAAATGGCAGTGAACACGGACTTTGAAAAAGTAGTTTTGAGAAAAACGCGTTTAACGTTTATGAGCTAAAAAAGTGAAGAGCCTTCAGCCTCTTTTCTCTCAAGTCTTTGTTTTATCCTGGCTTCTTTGCTTTGCTGCTCAGCTTGGCTCTCGGCCCTGTCAATGCGATTGCTGTCCGCCAATCTTGCGTATTCATGAGCGCTTGACAGAAAGGTGAGAAAAGCACCAGCACCTTCGTTGAAAGTGCATGCAGCTACATAGGATGCAAATTCAACAATTTGTTTGCTGCCAGATAATTTTTTCGATGCAATTCTTCCAATTAGCTGGTTCAAACTTTCGTTGGCATTTTCAGTAAAACCTCCAAGACACCTTTCTAGAAGTTCGTCTTTACTCAAATCTTCGTAAATCGGTTTGATCGCTTATAAGACATCTTCTGAAAGTGGATTATAATTGTGTCTGAGATTTTACACTCCTGTTGTGGCCAAAGCTTTTTGATGTGGACTGTGGACACCACGAGTTCTCACCGCTCGGGCACTTATCGTGTTGAGGGTTATCGTCTGTTGACTGCTGGTGGTAGAACGTTGCCCAGATTGCATTTTTGATTTCTTTTAGCGAATTACAATTATGCCTTATTGCTGCTCCGCAGTATCGACTCAAATTATCGACGGCTTTCCGGTGAGTTTTCCTTTGCCACCGAGTACTTTATTTCGCCGTGTTTTACCAGCATTTTTCCCCGTTTTCACAACTTTATCTTGTACAGTATTTTTTTTCAGATCACGTAGACGTTTTCCCATTCTTTTTTGCACGTGACCTACACATTCTTTTTTATTTATAGTAAAATTTTCACCGTAATATTCAGCTTTCACTAAATTGCCGTAAGTTTTACTGTCACCGTCTCCGATATAGTTGCTGATCTTTGCTCCGTAATTTTCTTCTGAGCGGCGAAACATTTCGATAACAGCGTTAACTTCCATGTTACCTGATGGTCCGGTGTGATTGACTTTACATTTATTATTTTCAACGTGTTCTTCGTGCCACTCTTCAAATTCAGCAGTATTCAATTTTTTTGAGAGAGTATCGTTTCTACAAATTCGTTTCTCCCGAAGAGTTCGTTTCTACAAGTTGCAATCTTACAAGTTCGACCGAGAGGTTCGTTTCTACAAGTTGCGATCCTACAAGTACGACCGGGCGGTTCGTTTCTACAAGTTCGTTTCTACAAGCGACCGAGCGCCTCCGTCGATTTCGTACATTTTGATTTCATTTAATTTAATCTAATTTAATTTAATTTAAATTATTTGACCTCCACTTGTAGAAACGAACCGCCCGGTCGTACTTTTAGGATCGCAACTTGTAGAAACGAACCTCTCGGTCGAACTTGTAAGATTGCAACTTGTAGAAACGAACTCTTCGGGAGAAACGAACTTGTAGGATCGCCACTTGTAGAAACGAACTTCTCGGTATTGGCACTTGTAGAAACGAACTTGTAGAAACGGTCCTTTACCATTTTTTTCCCCATGATTTGTAAAGCTGACAGTGCAAACTAACTAACTAACTATAGACAATAACTTCAAGAGTTTTGCTCAGATCGACTTAAAATTTTGAGAATATATTCTTGAAATGTTTAACAATAAGATGAGACAAAAAAAAATCGATTTTTCGAAAGTATAAGCCCTTATCCCCCCCTCAAAGCAGATAAAGCATTGTCATATATTGATTACGTTTGAGTTGTGAAATATTAGAAAATACTTATCGCTACAACAATAATTTTGCACAATTCACGACAAAACTGTTCTTTTTATATTATGATTGTGACAAATATAATTATTTCGATACTTATCACAATTTGTGTATGTCTCAAATTAATTCGTTGCATTTAATTTTGCAACCATTTGCCAATATACAGAGAAATGAGTGTAGGCGATTGTAGGAAAATTATGTCACACTAGAATTGAATACGTATTATTGGAATAAAATAACGACTGTGTCGATAAAGATATTGTACTAACATTTACAGTCGATAACTAGTTTAAAATATTCGCTTCGTACCGATTTGATCTCGAGCTTCCATATCGACACTATTTTGGTTGCTACGAACGCCGGTATGCGCCTGTTGGGTACAGTCGATACAGCAGAAACCTTCTACGCTCCCAGGCCCACCTTGGCCCACTTACCCGCCAAAAACTGGTCACAAAAATGTACCCAGGGGTAACCGTCTTTATATTCTTCAGTCAACGACTCGAAAAAAACGAATCACGTTTTCCACTTGCTGCACATCGTACGCACTGAGTGCAATTTCCATATTGTTTAACCAATAGCAGAAGCGGGATCCTAGTGAAATCGCATTCGGGTGGCACGAAGTGCAGCAAGTGGAAAACGGAGTCAACGCGTCGGCCATATTGATGAGCCAAGTTTTCGGGCGCCGCGCTTAAACAATTCACTTTAGGCAGTATTAGTTTTTCGGACAGATCGTTGCCATAAACTATTTCCTCGAACTGTATAGGTATGTACGAACACAGCTTCAATTCTTTTGTATAAAAAAACTGTGCAAGTAAGCGCATTTTTTTCAAATAGTACCTGACATAGAACCAGAATAATACTATAATCCTCAGTCAACGCTATAGAATACCGATCTAAATTCATCAAATAATAAAGTGTGATTTTTTGGTATTGCCTTCAAAAGATTATTAGAAATCACTTCATTCATTGCCAGACACTTAAGGCCCCGCTGACCTGGCGTGTCATATATATATTTCGTGACGTCAGAAGCGGGGAAATTGGGTGAAAAAGCCTATACGAATCCTGCGATAACGAGAGTATGAATCTTACTCGGAAATCTTTTAAATCGTAGCTTGAATAATAGTGTACGTGTGAATCTCAGTCACAGCTCAGGCAAATCGCTGATAATGTTTATAATAAAGAATGATGAAGTGAATAAAATCACGCGACAACAAACATGGCCGATCGGAGCTACCGCATGTTGAATATTCACTGATTGCACTGTTCCACAATCTCTTTCACCCTCGCCAGGGAGATTCACACGTACAAAAGCACACACGTTATCCGGGAAAACTTATACTATCAGTTATTTTTTTGTAAACATGGCTCGATTCGTATACGCGTTTTTCATGTGACAGCAGCCCGTTTATGGTCCACAAGAAGTATGTTTCGATCTATAACTGACATCATTGGTTGGATCTAACAGAACAAGCCAATGAAATCAGCGGCCTTAGTTCACCGTTCAACGTTCAGAGGCTCTGCACGTATTTATGACGTCACGATTTGATATTTTCAAGTCAGGTCAGCGGCACCTTAACATCGTGGCAACCCTTTGCCAGATACCGGTGTCTGGCACGAGTATGGAGGAAGCGTGGCGACGGAAAACCGACGAAAGAGAGGGACATAGTAAGACAAGTATTTCTCTCTTTCTACAGCAAGAGCGTACCTATCGTAATTGAGTGCCCCAAGCTCTGCAGCGATATTGTAATACGAAGAACATGTCCTACACATGCAAATGGACTAGGGGGTCAGGCGATTGAAACAAGTCGGTAAACTGTTGAGAAATATATGATTGAGTGACACAAAATTGTTGATACAAACCCTATCATAACCTAAAAAATGAGTAACGTGAAACTTACCGATGAAAACTAATAAAACCTTCTATAACATCTTGCTCAAGTTTGCACGTAGAAACATTTCCCTGTCATGATTTCATTCATCAAGTATTGAAGTCTGCTATAAGCAGTGTTTATAAGCTTCCAAGGTATGTTCAACAAACCCAGGGCGCCGGGGCCCTGTGCAACGAGCGTGAGTGTCGGGGCGCTGACGTCAGTCAACCAATCGCGAGCGTGCGAGACAGAGAAAGGTACTCGTCTTAAGGCCCCGCTGACCTGGCATGTCATATATATATTTCGTGACGTCAGAAGCGGGGAAATTGGGTGAAAACGCCTATACGAATCCTGCGATAACGAGAGTATGAATCTTACTCGGAAATATTTTAAATCGTAGCTTGAATAATAGTGTACGTGTGAATCTCAGTCACTGCTCAGGCAAATCGCTGATAATGTTTATAATAAAGAATGATGAAGTGAATAAAATCACGCGACAACAAACATGGCCGATCGGAGCTACCGCATGTTGAATATTCACTGATTGCACTGTTCCACAATTTCTTTCACCCTTGCCAGGGAGATTCACACGTACAAAAGCACACACGTTATCCGGGAAAATTTATACTATCAGTTATTTCTTTGTAAACATGGCTCGATTCGTATACGCGTTTTTCATGTGACAGCAGCCCGTTTATGGTCCACAAGAAGTATGTTCCGATCTGTAGCTGACATCATTGGTTGGATCTAACAGAACAAGCCAATGAAATCAGCGGCCTTAGTTCACCGTTCAACGTTCAGAGGCGCTGCACGTATTTATGACGTCACGATTCGATATTTTCAAGTCACTTCAGCGGCACCTTAATATTCCCCTCTCTGTGCCGTTTTCCACTTACACGAAAGGGTATACAAGGCTTACTCCATACTGTATATGGTCCAAGATCCTGCGCAAAAGTGATTTTTATTTGGGTTCACGAGCCCTTGCTCTATTGGAAATTGAATGTCGTTTGCATTTTTTAGAAAATTGATGAATGTAATGATAGCCATACGACAGCGGTAAAATGGGTGAAATGAAATCAACCGATTTCAACAGTCTCAAAGGAACTGAAAAATTCAGAAAAGTAGCCAAACATATCGAGGTAAAACACCATCTCAAATATTTGTAGGTTATGACTTGACGTATCGTATATTTATCTTAAATGCTCTATAGTCCAGGAACTTTGGCATTTCACTTCGGAAAAGTCCAACCAAGCTAAAAATTGGTATACACTTACCTTTCAGCTCTCCAAATAAGGTGTGAAAAGTCCCCTGAATTCGGTTGTACGCATAATTTGTGACAGCCCAAAAACGGTGAAAAAAATTACCCTTTTTCGGTTTTTATCGAATATCTCCGTTCCTGTCGGTCTTACGGTATAAGATATACTTATAAAAAATAAAGAGCGGAAAATTTCCTACAAAAAAGGTCCAATAGAGTTTATTGATAGAATTGGTAGTTTTCACGTAATCTGGTATTTAAACTGCAATATAAATTTTGTATGGGTATTTAATTGCATGTAATAATCGAAATCGAGGTTTCTGTGCCGTATCTTCTCGTTTTGATGTTTTTATAGACATTCGGGTATAAATAATAGTATGTTTAATAATAGTATATAAAAATAGTACTATAAATAATAGTACATTTGTCCTATTCTAACATTATATAGATGTTGAGGTTTACCGTATAAAAATGGTATTTTCAATTGTGCAATATTAACGTTCCTGTTTATGATCTTCTTATTCTAACACTTAGAAGATGTAAAAGAGTACCTCAAAAAATAACGCTTGTCAGATTAGGTATAATCTAATATTTTTCTCAGTGAATATTTAGGAATAGATAACTAAAAAAAAATTAAGGTTGTTTATGTAACTAATTTCTGACAACTTATTCTCTTTCAGTTTCTTCCTCTTCTCTCTCGAATTGTTCTTGATTTTCCCACGAGACTGGTGGGAAATTCCGAGATTGCTCAGAATCATCAATAAAATCAGTTTCTGGGTCTTCCATATCGTCCGCTCAACTGTTACAGATTCGTCATCTGCGAGTGTTTTGTCACATATACCGCACAACTGTTCCATAATGAGTCATTACACTGAAAAAAAAAATTTCTTGAATTTATAAAAATTTATATTTAGTTGAATACGCACGGCAAAATATTTTTGGACATCAACAAAAATTTTGTCATTCCAACAGTATGTTTATCATTCCAACAAAATATACCGTTGAGGTTGCAAAAATTTAGTCAATATCGAAAAATATTTTTTTTTTAGTTATCTATTCCTAAATATTCACTAAGAAAAATATTAGATTATACCTAACCTGACAAACGTTATTTTTTGAGGTACTCTTTTACATCTTTTAGGTGTTAGAATAAGAAGATCATAAACAGGAACGTTAATATTGCACAATTGAATATACCATTTTTATACGGTAAACCACAACATCTATATAATGTTAGAATAGGACAAATGTACTATTATTTATAGTACTATTTTTATATACTATTATTAAACATACTATTATTTATACCCGAATGTCTATAAAAACATCAAAACGAGAAGATACGGCACAGAAACCTCGATTTCGATTATTACATGCAATTAAATACCCATACAAAATTTATATTGCAGTTTAAATACCAGATTACGTGAAAACTACCAATTCTATCAATAAACTCTATTGGACCTTTTTTGTAGGAAATTTTCCGCTCTTTATTTTTTATGAGTATACCTTATAACCGTAAGACCTACAGGAACGGAGATATTCGATAAAAACCGAAAAAAGGTAATTTTTTTCACCGTTTTTAGGCTGTTACAAGTTATGCGTACAACCGAATTCAGGGGTCTTTTCACACCTTATTTGGAGAGCTGAAAGGTAAGTGTATACCAATTTTCAGCTTGGTTGGACTTTTTCCGGAGATTAGCCCATTTTTTGTCTAAAGTTCCTGGACTACTACTATATACCGGGCGGGTATAATTGAACTCAGAAAAAAGGAATTTATGGTCTAACACTATTATCAGCAACTCGATTATGCATATTTTGTGCTGAAATTTGAACAAATTTTTCAACCTTACTAGAATTTTACACTCAACATTTTCAAACATTATCCACGAAAAATTGATTTTTTTTTTTCATAACTTTTAGAATGATTTTTTTGGGAAAATATGGGGTGAAATTCAAACTAGTCCCAAGAAATGAAAATCCTTAGTCAAGAAATGAGCTATTCATTACTTAGAAGTCTATAGAAACGTCTAGATATCCAAAGTTTGCCTGTTTACTTATTATGACAACTTTAATGTGTCTTATTTCACGTAGGATAAGTGGAAACTCGTCCCGGCGTTTCTCAAAGGCAAAGGTCTCGTGAAGCAGCACATTGATTCGTTCAATTATTTCATTAATGTTGAAATAAAAAAAATTGTCAAAGCAAACGAGAAAGTATTGAGCGATGCGGATTCTTTGTTCTATGTCAAGTAAGTAGAATTGTTTGTGAAAGTTATGCATAATAACATCGAAGCATTCGTAAATTATGTGTTTTTTGGATTACAGATATCTGAATGTATACATTGGCACGCCAGATGTTGAAGAAAGTTTCAATGTTAATCGCATAACAACGCCACATGAATGCCGACTCAGAGATCTAAATTATTCTGCTCCGATATCAGTGGACATTGAATATACCAGAGGCAATCAACGTATTATTAGAAATAGCTTGTTGATTGGAAGGTAATTGATGTGATTCAAAGTCAAGTTAAACGATCTATATTTTTCTTCATGAAATGATTCTTTCAAAGTATTTGATTTTTATGTTCTGTAACAATTTCCATTTTTGGGTTGCATTCCTCTTTTTCAATATCATCAAGAGGTCTGGTCACCCGAACTGCTCAGAAAATGGGTATATTCTAAAAAAATTCAAAAACTCAAATTACATTAAGTTTTCATCACGGTTGCATTCTTTACACTTCACAACTTGACCAATTGTCGAAAAAATAGTGGTGAGGTTTAGAATCCGATATTCAAAACTCACACTAACCGATACATCAATTTTGTGGCCAGACTTCAATTACTTTGGTGTATGATCAGTAGTATCCTTCCCCTGCTCCATTTCGAATCGATTTAGCAGGAAATTTCTTTTTTTTATACTCGTCGATTGATGCCTTCCAGACCTCGTCCCTTTTCATGCCCTTTCACCCCTCCTTTTTCTTGCATTTTGTACACGAAATTATAATTCATAAGTAGTGCTACATACTTGTATGCTATACATACAAAATCAGAAATAACGTATTCAGTCCTTAGGATAATTACATCAGATAGTTCCGAGTATAGAATTAGTGATGAGCAAAATTCGTCTTGGTCTTGCGGTCTTGGTCTTGGTCTTGCAAAAATGCAAGACCAAGACCAAGACCAACCTTGCAAGACTCGGGCTAAAACAAGACCGAACTGCAAGACTCTTGCAGTTTTGCAGTACACCTGTGCAATGTTTGAACTAAGTAAAGAATAAAGAAGGGTCTTTTAACTCCAGTTAGTACCGTAGGACTAACTAATATTAATTAACATAATTATAATACTATACTAATAATAGTAATAATACTAGTACAATTCTAGTAGGTACTTTGATTGAACGTAGATAATAGGTCTCGTGTAACAGAAGATATTTAGGTATGTTCCACATGATTAGACAAGTCACTATCTATTATCTTCTACTGTCTACATTGTATGAGTGGTCAAAAGCCACTGGCTGTCGTTACTTGCGAGCTATCGTAGGGTAGAAGAAAGCAAGACTGCAAGAATCTTGCGAAAATCTTCTGAAATTGCAAGACCAAGACCAAGACCAAGACTGACTGTGCAAGACCAAGACCAAGACCAAGACTGACTGTGCAAGACCGAGACCAAGACCAAGACTGACTGTGCAAGACCAAGACCAAGACCAAGACTGACTTGTAAAACCAAGACCAAGACCATGACTGCCAGAGTCTTGGTCTTGGTCTTGATTTTGCTCATCACTATATAGAATGCATGTGTTCAAAAGTAAACAATAAGACAGTTGCGTGTTCTAAGCTGTGCGTGTCGAGATCACTGGTCGAACCGTGCAATTGCCACACTCGCAACAGCTTGATCTTTTTAACAAAAAATACCTTTATGTTCCTCCACTCCGATGGTTCAGAATGAAAATCTTTGGTGTGACAAAGTGTGGATATGTATATAAAATTCACAATTACTCAGCCTAAGGCCATTCGTCAGTCATGTACATGCAATTAATAGAAATTATCGAATGGAAATTCGTAAACTGATGCTACTTTTTCTTTCAGAATGCCCATAATGTTGAGGAGCTCCAATTGTGTTCTGAACAACAAGTCCCACTTTGAGTTGGCAAAAATGAACGAGTGCCCTCATGATCCGGGTGGTTATTTTGTTATAAATGGGCAGGAAAAGGTGATTTTGATCCAAGAACAGAAATTAAGAAACAGGATTATTCTGGAGGAAGATAACAAAGGTTGTATTGTCAGTTCATGCAACAGTTCCACCCATGAACGAAAAACTAAAACAAACGTTGTTGGGAAAGGTGGAAAATATTATATGAGACATAATATTTTTCAAGACGTACGTATTCTTTGTTCTGATGCCTGCAAGTTCTTGTATTTCTACTCTTATAGTTTGTGTTGTACTCACGTCCATTGACTGAAGATTGCTAATGACAGATTTGCTTACTTCAGAGTAACACCCATCACTGACTGTCTTTACCAATCTTCAGTCAACGTCATGTCTTGCCACACAATGTCTTAAACATTCCAATAGATACGCTAGCGATATCTGCTTTTTGGTCAACTCCTAAATAACTTTTCCAGGACATTCCTATTGTAACAGTATTTAAGGCTATGGGCATTGTTTCTGATCAAGAAATAATGCAACTGATAGGAACTGAAGAAGAATACATGAGAAGGTTTTCGGCTTCGTTAGAAGAATGTCACACAGCAAATGTTTTCACACAAGATCAAGCTATCAGGTACGGCATAAAAGATCCTTCCTCTTTAGTGCTACACTTCTTTTTGAAGTTTCGTGCACTGTGGGAGCAGCATCGTTATTATTAATATATTTAAAACAACAGTACTAGTTTTTTCACGCTAAAATCAATTTATGCAGTTAATCTTCACAAACGCAAGTGAAAATTGTCTCGTATCTTCTTGCCTTTCCTTTAACGTACGGATACTTAAATTCATTCTGACCCTTTCAATATCTCTAGTAATTCTATGACCCACATAGGCAGATTATCAACAATTTCCATGCCAAAAGCTACAACGTTACTACAAATTTTCATGAAATTTTTAATGCAGTTTGGACAGATATTAGGTTCTTCATAGTAAGTTGTAGTCAAAAAGCCTGGAATTTCATAATTTAGTAATTGAATGACATATCCCTGGTGGAAATAATTTCGACGCTTATCTAAGAATTTGATTTATAACGATTAAGTAAAGAAATTCGGACACTTTCCTAGTTCTGTCATATAATTTTTAGTAGGTTGTCGTACTTTTCTTGTAGATTATCGTCGTAATTTATAGATAACTAGCTGGTCCGGCGAACTTCCTACCACCCAACAGTCAATGAATGTCGTGTTAAATTTTAGCTAAACTTAATTCAGAGTTTTATTGACGTAATAAAATGAATACAAAAAATTTATTAAGTTCAATAGTTTATCTATATATATTAGACTGTTTCAAAATAAATCGATAATTTTTTTTCTTTTGCTTTACACAATCTTAAACTATACTTGGACATCAAAAAATAATCCTCGCGAAAGGAGGGGCCGGTCCTTCAAGATTTAGAGGTGTCTCATCGGACTTTCGTCTTTTTTTATTTCGTTAATACGTAAATAATTAATTTGCATGGATGGAACAAACATTTTTCTTGTCCTAAAATGATGAATATATTCCAAATTTATGTATAAATACTGAATATACTAGAAAAAACGATCTTGATGATCGCAGCAACCATTATCGGTCGATATATACGTCAATAAATGCAAAAACAAAAAAAAAAAAAAAAATACAAGAATCTCTGTAAAATTGAATTTTTCACTATCGTCAATAATCTTCAATGAATACATTCATTGATACTTATTCAGCGGTCATTTCAACAATGTGAATTGCCCCATGATTTCCCGGATGAGCCTCTCATACAATGGGAATCTACTGGAAGCTTTCAAACGTGCTTCAGGGTTTTCTCACAAATGAAAGTAGTAAATGATTCAGCTGAACGTGGACAGCCCTTGTCGAGGAGTATAATAATTTGTTAACTAATAATGAGGAACAAAAACAATATTCGTTTCAAATAGTTCAAGACCACAAAAAAAAATACCCCAATTGCAATAAGTCAAGTTTTTTGTAGCCGAAAATGATAATCGTAACAGCGTATCAATGAATGTATTTATTGAAGATTATTGACGATAGTGAATTCTTGATTCTTGTATTTTTTTTCTTTTGTTTTTTGTATTTATCGACGTATATATCGACCGATAATGGTTGCTGCGATCATCAAGATCGTTTTTTCTAGTATATTCAGTATTTATACATAAGTTTGGAATATATTCATCATTTTAGGACAAGAAAAATGTTTGTTCCATCCATGCAAATTAATTATTTACGTATTAACGAAATAAAAAAAGACAAAAGTCCGATGAGCCACCTCTAAATCTTGAAGGACCGGCCCCTTCTTTCGCGAGGATTATTTTTTAATGTCCGAGTATAGTTTAAGATTGTGTAAAGCAAAAAGAAAAATTATCGATTTATTTGAAACAGTCTAATATATATATATATATATATTTATATATAATATATATATTTATATATATATATATATATTATATATATGTATATAAAACAAAGTCTGGTTAGTTAATCATAAAAATCGGTTCAGCCGTTCTTGAGGTGTAAGTGGTGTGACTAACCCGACTTTATTTTATATATATAGATAATAATTGTAGAATGGCTCGCATTTATGCGATAATTTTTTTATATCAAATGTTGAAACAGGTGTTGCAGAATATCGACAAATGAAATAATAAATTTAGTTTTTGCATAAAACTTGTGACATGGTGAATTCAAAAATATACGATACATTCTCTAAATTCGTCTAGAATCTGGCACATACTAAAAAGATAAGATGACCAGTCTTCGAATGTAGATCCTAATTCTGCTAGGTAATTAAGTTGTTTGCCATTAGTTATCCTTGCGAGAGAGATGCAACATCTATCGGTGGTTAAAAAATTTACGGAACTTTTCAACGAAATTCTAAGAATACTAAGATAAAAAGAATTGATGTTGTTTGAGTGCAAAGTTGTAGTTATCTTTTTTTAGCAAATTGTACATTTTCATAATTCTTTATAGAAACTGGTCGTTTTTTTAACGAAATTCCACGAGCGTATATGAAAAAAAAAAATTATTTTGTCCGTGTTGGAAATTCTACTCATCGTTTATAAAAAATAGTAGTCTCTTATAATTTTTCGTAGAAATTTGTAATTTTCTATGCAAAATACTACAATTTTCAACGATTTTTCACAATGTTCCACGCTTTTGGATAATTTGTTGCGATTTTCGAATATTTCCTAAAATTTTCAAATATCTGGACTTTATTGTAGTTCTGCGTAGAAATCATTTTCATTGAATGTAATGCATTTTCATTGCAACTCGTTAATTTCTATTAAGAAACCTGTATTTAAGAATGATATCAAGATATAATTTATTTTACAGGTATTTAAGCAATAAAAGAAAACAGAAGCGATTTCCCTCTAGTAAAATGGGCCTTGTTGATGAAATAAAGGATATCTTGGCAATAAACATCCTCTCACATGTTCCGGTAAGTATGAACCGTGCGACACTAACAGGCACTGCCCTTTGTTGTGATACATCAAATATTTTTCTGTGAAATTGTGCAGTTTGATAGCACTGGTAGTCACAGGCAGCGTCTAGAGCTTACAGTAGAGCAATATAAGTACTACTAGGAGGGAGCCTCCTATCTCTTCCCATAAGTGGGAAGTACCTGATAAGATGATGTTTTGTCTCTTTCATGGATAATCTGATTGGACGAAATCACTTTACTCATGTGACCAGTTGGATACGTGAAACGTGAAGCAGAAAGAGGGAGGATATCATCCTACGGTTTTTCTCTCTGCCTTCCCGCTTGTCACCAAAATTGCTCCCTCCAGGTACATATTATATGCTTTAACGCGATGTAGCAGTGCTACCCAGGGGCGGATTAAGCTTAACCGCCGCCCTAGGCTTGCGTGCAAAAGCCGCCGTTTCAGCCGCCCAATAGCTGAAGTAGGGTTATAGGTTACGCCTATCCAGTTTTCACACGCCTAGCTTTTCTGTTTACAAAAGTATCAATTCGATCATCACAATTCAATGATCCCAATACTAGTTGCCAGAAGCTACGTTCACCAGAACAGTTTGTAATAGGAGTACAAACGCAAATGCGTAGCGCTATATCAACATTTGGAAATTCGGTATGTAAGTCTTCCTCTTGCAGCCACTTCAATAAAGTCAAGGCAGTATCTTGGTTTTCCCGAGTCGCAGATAAATGAAACTGCAGTTGAAGACATTCCTCGACAAAATCCTGCTCGAGATCATCAACACAGATATTCTTTAACGCATTTGCTTTATCTCTCACTTCTTCCACGCTGAGGTTCCTTAAATTTGTGAGAAAAGCAAACTTTTCGTGAAACCGATGATATGCCTCTCGTCGTTTTCCAAGCTCGCACAGAAGCCTATCAACGATGACAAAAAATGTGGAGACTCGTAGTTTTTTTCGGCCAGTTATATGTACTCCTTCTTCGGACTCGTCCGGTCGGAGCTTTCGCTTCTTTTTTCTTTTGGTTTCATCTTCGAACTCTTGAGCCACGGATATCTTCATTGCCTTCTCTTCTATTTCATCAAATTTTTCACGGGTGTTAGAAACTAGAGCGATTAATGAATCGTAGAGCTGAACAACGTTGTGTATATCAACATTCACAGCTTGTAAAGCTTTATTCACTACGTCGAAAGGCCTGAGCAGAGAACTCCAAAAAACTGTCATGAAAGCGGTTTCCAAACGATCAAGCTTCAATCGTATGCCTTGAGCTTCGCATGTAACTGTTGCTTTCTGTTGTGTATCATTTTCAATGTGAAGGAGTGCGTTATGAATTTCTGCCTAGGATTCGTATAGGCCCCTGCAAGCATCTGAGCGAGCTGACCACCGAGTCGTCGACAAGCTCTTGACTGTGACCGTTTGCTTTGAACATTGCTTAGATCGACATTCAGATGATCAAATTTCCCAACGATGTGTCGACGCTGTGAAAAAATTGTACAGTTCCTGCAACAGTGCAGAGAATCCACAACCCTCTTCTGAACTCTCTGCGGCAGACTCCCCTACCAGATTTAGCGAGTGAGCTGCACACGGAACGTATTCTGCTTGTGGGATGATTTTTCTAATTTGGGCTTGCAGTCCGTTATATATGCCTGACATGTTCGAAGCGTTGTCGTACGATTGGCCTCTGCAGTTCGTGATGTCGATTCCCAGTTTTTCCAATGTTGATGTGATAGTATTGGCTATGTCTTGCGCCTTATGTCCCGCGTTCGGCATAAATTTAAGGAAACGCTCAACCGGCGAACCATTGCCTTGTACGTACCGAACCACAAGCACGAGTTGATCGATGTGTGATATATCAGGTGTCGAATCAACAATGATCGAGAAGTATTTGGCTGACTTAATTTCTTCTAAAATGGTTCTTGTCACTTTTTCCGCGATAAGTCTGATGAACTCCTCACAGGTCGTGGACGACAGATACGACGTCTGTCCTCTATCCTCTAAAAAGGGATCGAATTCAGCGATACGTTCTAATGCCATCATATAATTTCCATTCTGCTGCGATGCAAATTTTTCGTCATGACCTCTGAAAGGTAACCCCCGTGAAGCCAGAGCTTTCACGGATGCTACTACTCGTCTCAACACCTTCTTCCAATACGAAATCTCGTCATCAAGCTGTGCCGTCAGTTGTTTATCAATACGACCAAGAAGTTGTCCTCTGTTTTTCATATCTAAGATAGCCAGTTGTTTATGGGAGGATGAGTTTTCATGATTTGCTACTCGGGAGATAGCATTTTTTCAATCATCATATCCTTGTTCGTCCACAATAGGCTCGCCCCGTACTTTCCGAATAAATTAAACATTTTCGAGGAGCTTTTTGTCCATTCAATATCTGGCGTTGAAACAAAGATTTCGAAAAATAGCGAGTTTGGTCACTGTAGACACGTTTGCTACGTGAAAAGTCCGCGTCCATATTTTGTTGTACACCGTTCATGGCTATGTGGTCCTTAATTATGTTATTAATGGTCCACTCAGCTGGATCGTTACTCACTAGGGTTTGCAGCTTTGTTCGAGTATTCTCTTGCGATTCTGACAGAAGATCAGTGCTAGTACTATAACCTTCTTTGTTTGTCAAAGGTATAATATGACTTTCATCAATACTCGTACTCAGAGATCGGACATTTTCTCCATTGCGACAAGAACTCTCACTTGAATTTTCCATCTCTCCTTTGGCATTACTGACCGTGGTTTCGCTCGAAACTTCAGTAGGTTGATGACTGGTATTTGCAATTGGCAGAGAAGTGGAAGTATCATTCGCTGGATGGTTTGCACTGCCCAAGTTCTATTGAAAAATTGGTCCAATTTTCTCGTCTTCTTGAGCACATCATCTTGTTTTTCTGCCTTTTCTTGGCTCGTTTTCGGTATTCGGCACCACTTAATTTTTGCCGCCCATCACTCATTATTCCAATGAAAAAAATGCAAACACACTGCTTACTGGCTGCACTGTACACGCTGGATTTCAACCGGATAAGGTAGAAAATATAATTATTGCACACTTTTTATCTAAGTTATTGTCCAGGCTATATATTAGGTGGTTCACTTTCGATTCTTTTTTTAATTTTTTGGGTGAACTGGACATATTATTTCAAATTACAGGGAAAAATTGGTTTAAAACGTGGATACGAACAACAAATATTGAAAAGGGGGTGCCGTATATCAAAAAATAAAAATAAAATAAGAATTTACTTACCTGAGCTTTGTATTTGTGTGACCAAAATTACATGTTAAAAGGATTGAATGAAAAACAAAATTATTTCAAATATAGTGGAAATAGTACCATTTAATCTTTTATTAAAACTGTTGATAGCAATAACACGCGTCCGCGTTTTTCTCTGAGAGTTTTTTTTTACTGGAGTGTTAATGCTCGTGAAAGTAGTCCTGAATGTAAAATAAAATGTCATTCACACGATATACACCACGCC
Source organism: Diprion similis (assembly GCF_021155765.1). NCBI lineage: Eukaryota > Metazoa > Arthropoda > Insecta > Hymenoptera > Diprionidae > Diprion > Diprion similis. The sequence goes on along the minus strand of NC_060105.1, from coordinate 13,873,700 downwards.
ACCGCATTTAGCAGATTCAGATAAAACCGTTTTTAAATGGCAAATAGGTGCAAACTATAGGTTGAATGAACTAAAATCACCTATATCTAAAGTTTTGATTACATTGATCGAGAGTGGTCTTGTTGCCCTTGATATTCGGATTGTTTTAGTAAGATTTGATGTCAACGACCCCAGAGTAAGCGTGGTTTTTCGCAATTGGCTCTAGTTATTTATTTCATCGATATTCTCATACATGAGTTGTAATATTTGAATGCGATATTAGACTTTTTTCAATGTCTAAGGATTTAAAAAAAAGCTGCACAGCGCGAAAAAAAAAAATTTGTTGCCCTGATTATTTCTGTGAATTTTGTAGAATTTAAGAATAAAATCAACGTGATATTATAAACGATTCCTTTCTCGTTTTTAATACTCGTTTCTTCAATTACCAATCGGGTACGGAACAGAGATTTTGAAAACACGTGAAATCGTAAAGTTATGCCGCTTTTTTGTCTCGGAATTTTGCATGTTTGTCTCAGATATTTTTTAAAACACGTCAAAAGGATTTTTATTTTTGAGATGCGCGATCCATACTGCATACTTCAAAGTGTGTGCAAAAAAATAATCACTCGAATGAAAAATTTTGTTTGGCCGTGATGCAATTTGCACTTGAGGCTCTGAATATTTAAAAGAAACCAATATCTCGAAAACGGTTCGATCAGCCATAACCGCGTTTTGCATACTTCATTATGCTCACATAAACATTCATTCCCAAAATTATTAAGACTACTCAACAAGTTCTGTACTCATTGCGAAAGATTGAAAAAAAAACACTTTTTAGAAATCAGCCGGCGCTGCGCATTCAATTTCGATTTGTCGAACATAGGGCGGGTCCCATTTTGTAGGAAATTTCTTCACGAACCAAATGGCATGCATCAGTTTTTTCGAAATTCGCATGGAAACGGAGATATTCACGAAAATGTGTCGCAATTTTCATAAATCGATTTTTTAACAATTGTTGCACAACTTTTTTAAACTGTGGATAGTTATTTTCTTAATATCTATGTTACGAAGAAGCGATTGCAAAAAAAAAACTCATATTTCGGTTTTCCACTCCTTTTGCCAATTCAACTGGACCACCAGGCGAGGAGAGGAGCCCATGCTTATGACCCGTGTACGTAGTTCAGAGAACGTTATACTCGACTTACACTGCAAACCACATCGTCTTTCGCGAAACATCACTTCGGATCAACTGAGACTTATAAGCTTACAATTAGTCTGATGCAATGTACGACTGACCTGCCATCTTTGCCGCTTTCACGTTAACTTACAAGGAATTCACGCCCATACATTACGTCATACGACTGACCATATATATATATATATATATTCTTATACATCGTACGACTCACCTGCCATCTTCGCAGAATTTTACGTCACCTTACAAGGGATTCACGCTCATATTTACATATATATATATATATATATATAAGAATGAACTCATAAGACTCAGTGGATCAGAAATGGGTCAGTCGTCGCGATAGCCGTATGTGGTCTGCGGTGTGAGTCAAGGATAACACGCTCTGAACTACGTACACGGGTCATAAGCATGGGCTAAGGAGGCCAGTAGTAGACTTGAACATGAGTTCTATTCAACAGCCGTGTCAAATCGCCAATTTTGTTGTAGGTAGTTTGGACGTCAAAGAATATAGTGTGAAATTTGTGGGATTGCGAAATGACGACTTTTGGCCGAAAAAATTATTTAAATAAACAAATGTCACTATTTTGATGTTATTATCTTTGGAATGAGATTTATCGAAGAATATTTCCCACAAAAATGTGCGCCGTAATGAAATCTACAAAATAAGTCCTATGCAAAAATTATGTGGAATTATTAGTTTGGCGGTAAATCACTGTTAAACAACAATTTTTCAAAAAATTTATTACTGTATTCACGTGGTTTATTTATAAAGTACTGTTCTCAAACTCATGCACCACCTAAAAGAAACTGTCCTGAAGAGATATCTGTAAGTTTTATCCAGCCATGTTATATAGTTTAGCAATAATGACCGATTTCCGAGAATCCGGCGTGTCGATAAAGCACTTGTTCCACAAGGCCGCGAAGTTCGAAGAACGTTCGGATTAGTCCATCATTGACCGACAAACGACCGACGAACGATTGCAAAAAGAATTAATCCAATCCACACACATGGAGGGCTAACTGTATGGAGGTTATGAAACTCGTCATTCCCGTGTATTCGGCTGTTGCAAAACTCGCGCACCACCCTGCGCTGCTTCAATGTACTAAACCGCGAATGGCGGTGCTTCAACGTATTTCAGTTGATTTATGATGGATGGGTTGATAATACAAGTCGTATGTTTGACCCTTTTTCAAGACAAACCACAAACCACAGTGACTACACCACTTGTATGCTTCAACACTTTGCATAAATTCATTCAATCACTTCAAATTTATAAATAAATAATTTACTGTCACAAAATTATATCACAGAAATACAAATTATATACAATATGTACTAGGCGAAAGAAGTCAGATAGTGAATGTATCAAGATTATGCATTGTTTTTGAACTCTATGTATTCTTTACCGAGAACTTGACTTAAAATGTTTTTCACGATATATCTGTGCTTGTCTAAAAACTTTATTAGTACTGTTAGTATATCTAACTTCTTTCCATCTAAGATTTTATTTGCATTTGTACAGAATGTATGGACGCGTAGGGACATGGAAAATTGTTTAAAGTTATTCTGGACTTCCAACGCATGAGCAGAGCAACCAAACCACCCAAGACAATCCTCTTCATCCAGTTTTGCTTTGAGATTATTAAATAAATTTCTTCTAAAACTAATCGATGGAAGCAAGCGATGGATGATTTTATCAAATTTTTGGAAGGAAGTTGAAAAATTGTCGCTAACGTACATCAAGGCATGTACTTCTTCATCAAACTCTCTACTTTCTAATTCTCCGTGCAAATCTGGCAAAGGTTCCATTGCTAGGATGCTCGATTTGCACTGTGAACAGGCTTGCACAAATTTCAAAAGTCTGCGTGCTACATATATTTTGCTGTATAAGCGTACGCAGTTTCAAATATTTCAAATTAGGTTCTAGTTTCATTTCATCCCAAACCAAAGTCACCAATTTGTCTTGTCGGTTTGTTAAAGTGGAAACAGCTTTTTTTTTGAACATTTTAATAGTGTACGGTTGAGACCGGTATCTAACTTTAACCTACTCAACATTTCTACAAGAGTTCGTGTCGAAGATAATGGGAACATCGATTTCCAAACACAATAACCTCTTCCAGAGGATTTGTATAAAGCCAAAGCAAGTGACTTTTCTTCAATAGTAAATCTTCCATCTTTAACATTTTTATTGACATTACATAATTGTAATTTCATAAGCATTATTTGTTTGGAAGTTAATTTGTCAAAAAGGGACTTGATGTTATTTTTTTCAGAATATTCAGTTGCAGCTACGAGACGTTTTTTGAATCATAAATTTCTACGTCTGTATATGTCTGCTTTTTCTCGAACTGGCTAGCTTGTTTATATAAATGCCTTGCTCTAGGAGTCAAATGTGTTTGGCATGATACAAACCTCAGCAAACTGGATCGTTTTCGTTTTATTGCATTAATGTTAGTTGTGTCTGGCGACTTCTGAATAACATTGAGCAAAGGATCATTGATGAAACTCGTGTGTTTCATCAAGGTTCTCTGGCAATACAGAACTACTTGGAAAATCCGATATACTGGAAGGGGTTACTTTCCTGATATTCGGATTATCCTGCAGTGGTATTTTAAGCTCTTGTTGTTCAAGCTCCCTCGATGGTTAAAGTTGGTTGGGCACAGCATCAGGTTTTAATGTTGCTTTTCCCACTAGTGGTACATAACAATCCGACGAAAAATGAAGCGTACAAACTACGAAACTTTTATTTAATATAACAGGGTCTATGCTCGTAATATCTGGATTGTTAATTTTCTCTAACCAAGCTAGCTTTCGTCGCATTTTTAGGTATTCGGTGAGTAGTGGTCATGTTATTATTCGCATCTGGTAAGTTTTCTTACTGGACTTACAGCCATATAAAGACCTTTCATGTCCTGTCTTGCCAATAATTACTACAATATGATGCTCGTTTATACGTACTACATTAACATTACAGCCGTTGAGTTGAAAAATCACAAAAAAAAAAAAACAAAAATAAAAATGTTTCCATCGATGTTTAAATGACTTATATCGGTCTGGTTTTTCTGCCGGTAATCGCATACGCGTGTCGGCTTGTAGCTAGTTTTAGCCAGTTTTTGACAGCTGAAGCGATATTGAGATCCGATGATTCTAGGTTTCACCTGAAAGCCACCTTTGTAGCCTCTGAAAAAAATTGGAGGAAATCCGATTCAGAAATCAACGTATCAGAAAACAAACTAGTACTCGAATTCAACATAATTTATAACACAGTATAATTTAAAAATTGTTATATCTCAAATATTTCAAAACTTGTTAGTCATAATTTCCTATCGAAGCACGCCAAACAGAGGTTATTCGTTTGGATGATAATAAAAGTGATGAAGATTTCTGAAGGTAATATATAGGGTACATTAATCTTGAGAGTCCAATAGAGAAATCGTGAAAGTTTCAGAAATGGATTCTTTATCAAGTGATGATACAAAATTTCGATTTTTAATTGAATTCCCTGACTTTTCCCCAACCTTTTCCTAACTGATACCGACGTTATGCACGTCAAAAAATTAGAAAATTATTTGAATTCTTTTGTTTTAATTCATTTGTACGATAAATATGCCATTGTTAAAACCAACGAAAAGGGATAGATTATTATTTTCCCCGACTCATTCGCGAATTCCCTGACTTTTCCCGGTTTTCCCCACCACCACCACTTTATTGATATCACTGTAACCAACTCCATTTTTATCCTGTAGTCCGAAAGAAAAGAATTGGGAATTGATTTAATATTGATATTTTGATGTAAGATATGGGAACGTGAAAAAAACAGTATTTGAAAATCCTACTATATATTTCTGTACATGCATCTATTTGTGTCTATCTGACCTTCTACCAGTATAACTTCAGCTATTTGTCTTAAGGTGCATATAAAGACCCGTCGTACACCTCGAAAACGCGGGGATGCAAAACTCCTATACCGCTCAAGCGATCAGAGTGAAACTTGGGCAGTTAATGCCTTATTTTGGCAAAAAGTGGAGCGTCTTTTTACTTTTTCAAAATTTTGAAAGAAATTTTACAGATTGGTTACTACTCACAAAAATTGACCAAATTTTCACAGTTTCACTGAATTGATCGAACTATCCGGTATGATGCCACTTGGCCGTGATGAAACACACATTTTGAGCCCAGTCCCATGAGATTTGATGGTGAATGGACGAAATGGCAGCTGATCTGGTTTTCGATTACGAAGAACTGCGAAATCTCATTTTGGCGACATTTGTTACCGACCTTTCATGCATGCCGGTAATGTCTTACCGACATTACACGCATACATTACCGGCATGCGCGTAATATCGGTAACAAATGTCACCAAAATGAGATTTCGGTGTACTTCGTAATCGAAAACCAGATCAGCTGCCATTTCACCATCAAATCTCATGAGACCGGGCTCAAAATGTGTGTTTCATCACCGCCGAGTGGCATCATACCGGATAGGTCGATCCATTCAGTGCAACTGTGAAAATTTGGCCAATTTTTGTGAGTGGTAACCAATCTGTAAAGTAAAAAGACCCTCCACTTTTTGCCAAAATAAGGCATTAACTGCCCAAGTTTCACTCTGATCGCTTGAGCGGTATAGGAGTTTTGCATCCCCGCGTTTTCGAGGTGTACAACGGGTATTTATATGCTTCCTTAACCATGATGGTACTTCGTAATATTGCCTAATTTTACGACGGAGAGTTTCGTACTATTTTACCTAGAAAAATGATTTTTGTAATCTTTCGTAGAAGGAAATGATGTTTTCACTTGTTTAGCTGGTGAAACCTTTTTTGCACTCTCACAGTTTATCTATGACTGAGTAAAATTCTTCAAAAATGTTCTCATATACACGGTTATCCAAAGTTCGTAACTGATACTACACCCATTGCACACTGTACAATAAATTTTACGTTTTATGAACCAGCTGTTGAAATCGAAGTGTGCTGTAACACATAACTACACATAATTTCAAAAAAGAAACGATGGATTTGCTGCTTACCATTTAGGATTTTCATAAAGTTTGTCTTTTTGAAACATTTTTTTTCTCGTCCTGCCCAGTTATACATCATAGCCAGACTGTTTGACATCACAAATTTCAGCATGTTCATCACGGCTGGTCGTTGTGATAGTCCGCCTACTGATGCGAGCTTCTGGATCTAAAGAAAAAAAATCGAATGAGATTTTTAAAACTGTACATGGTGACATTTTTCCGTTCACTCTTGAAATTGTCCGTCTTTCAGTTTACCTGGGATTTGTTGGAGTGTAAAATTATGTATTCAAATAGCGGTAATTCGAAATTCTATTTAGGACCTAAGAATCCTGTGATCTGTATCTGGTAAGTTAATGCTGCTGAAGTCATTTTTCACCCCTTTCATTCATAGCACGTATGTAATTACTCCAACTGAAACAATTTTTTCTAACACAATAGTCCTTAAAAATTCCAAATTTTTGGATTGTGATGAATTTAAATCAAGTAAGGATTATCAGAACAACTTACCAGATATGTGCGATGCTCCTCGTTTTCCAGCATCTCATTTAACTCATCAAAGATATCTGATGAGGCAATTGGAAAATCTGGGAAACCTCGCGGTATCGTACAGCTTTGTACTTGAGATAGCGTTTATCTGTAAGATCTGGCCAAGAATTATCTGGTTTTGATCAACGGCCGCGCTTATTCTTTCCAAATAACGAAAAGTATTTTCTTCAAGTGTCAGGCCCGAAGCACCAGGCGTTGAATCTACTATACTAGTACGTGGCGTGCCAACTGCATTATCTGCATCGAAGGAACTTCTTTGCGGCGTTGAGTTTTTTGAACGTGACATCTGAACTTGATCATTCCTATCGATGATAATTCTTTTTGGCGTTGAGTTTAGATTCGTACGAGGAGTCGTAATACCCGTAGTGGTAGCTAAGCTAGATGGTTGGGTGGTGCGATACATCTCCGTGTTTATGGAAATATCATAACCCTCGGCGGTAATGGAACAGTTCTGTCCCAAGCCCGTCAAACTTCTCTCTAATCGCGCGATGTTTGGTGATTCGTTTTCTTCATTTGAACTTAGTATCCGTGAACCGGCTACGGAATTGTCGCTGCTACTCGATTCAGCATACTTAGGCCGTTTATTTTTTTTGTGGCGCTTATCCCGTTTGTGTCTTTTTTTGTTCGCTTTTTTGGAATCTCAGGTACTGAAAGCTGATCGCCTTGATCAGGAATATCGTCGTTCATCACAATCTTTTGCGCAATTGGTTGAAATGCAATTCCATCTTCGGAAGTGCCTTTTTCTATCACGTCAGCCATGTACGCTACAGCTGAGTCGTAGTCCACTGGAACGTAACAAATATGTTGTCCAATAAACTTTCATGAACGGCTAGAGATAATAAACCTATAAATATATTCAGACAAACCACGAATGACTGAAGCGGAATTAAACAAGCACGTACAATTTACGCAATCACCATTATCTGATTTTTTAATCTGTACATCAGTATATGATCTATGACTTATATCAAATACAGAATTGACGTCCGGTATCAAATAACAAAATTCTTTTCGTGGAATTGAACTCATGAATTTTTAGTACATTTTCTCATCAATTATTAGTGCAAAGAAGAAGAAACATCCAATCCAGTGATATTTATATTCTCTTTGTTTCCAAACGCTACAGCAACAATTGCTGCAATCAGTGTAGTATAAATCGGTTACTACAAAGAATAGGTATGTAACATAAATTTGCAAAAGTCATACGGAAAAGTCGAATTAACTTTCCAGACAACCTTCTCTTCACCACATCGATTGTCGAACAATATAATTTTTTTTTTTTTTCCAATCACATGATTCCAAAATATTAATGAAGGCATGGTTGCCATGAAAGGCAATATGCATGAGGAACAAATCCTTGAATTCCTGATTCGTATTTTCTCTATATTCAAGTATTTCCAGAAATAAAATACTACGTCGTGAAAAATTTCCTCTCGACTTGTTGAGGTACGTTAGGAAATTTAATAACGATTGAATCAGAAAAAAATGGTAGTCTTCTCTCCTAACGGTTCGACCCCATGTCGCGGGCCATCAGGAGTTTATTATTTGTTCCACATAAATTATGTAAAATTCGTCTCAAATCATTGATGAGTTCAGCTTCACAAGTTCAGATTATGGTTTTTGCCCTACTCAATGAGTTCATGTAATTTGATCTATTTATTATTCAGTTTAAGTTGTACCTATTCCATTATACCAATCAGTAATTTTTTTATGGAACTTTAATATTCTCTCACGTACGCACGCATTATCAACTAAAGTTACGATTATAAAAATTGAAAAAAGAGGTTCTGGTAGTTTGTAAGCAGAAAACCCCAATAGAAGTGCAGTCACTTACCTACGGTATGCAGCACCCGATTTATAGCATAGGTAGGCCAGGATTGTTCTTAGGTGGCATTCGATTCAAAAAGGCTCTTGAATTTTTGCTCAGTCTTCGTCCGCGGCCAATAGCATAATGTATTATTAGCCGTAAGTCACAATACCGGGACAAGGGCGCACTCTTTTATCGTCTCACGCTCACCTCTCACGAATTCAACTATCACGTACGTCTTTGGTTATCACCTCAGTATCTGTACAATATATTACCATTTAAATTTATAAAAAATATAAAAGGTTCAGCATGAAATAAGAAATGAAGATATCAATTAAACTAAAAAACATGGCTGGAACAAATTAATTAGTAATCTTATTTAAATAAGTACCGTAATCAAACATCATATAGGTCAATGACAAAACTAACAATAATCCAACAAGAAGGGTTTTTCCAGTCGAATTCTATATCGAGATTTTGTACCTGTTCATTGAAAAATAGTTGTCATGGACGCTGAGGCTAGTGAGATTTTTTTTACTACTGCCGTATCGATGTTGAAATACCCAGTGGAAAGGGAAGGTCTAATGTACATATATTACAGATATAGGTATATGTACATGATATGTATACGTCTACGTTACTTATATTATACGTATATTGAATGTATATTGGGGTGCTATCTAACTGACAATAGTAAAAGAATTTCATACATGTACGTATATTTTACGTACATTATACAATAAGTATTCGATATCAAATTATATAATACATATATGTATTATATGTGTAAGGAACATCTACTTGACGATAGAAACGAAGCCAACTGCATTGCTGTCAAAATCACGTATAATATACGTATATTGGACATGTCTTTTTTAACAATATCTCCGTTGAATTTTGTACATCTCATATACGTATTTGCTCATTACCTTTCAATTGTAATTCCCGTATCTGAAGCTATTCAACGTACGCATAATATGCGTATATTTAACACCAAACATTCACCGAGTTTCCGATTGATATTAATTTGTATACTATACGTATACAATATGTGGATGCAGCGGTGGTGATACTTCGAAGACAGATATAGGAGTGTGTCTGATATATGTTGTGACGCTAAATTCTGTTACCCTCTGACGAGGACTTACCGTTAACACTTTGGCGCGATTCTCCAATTATTCGATACGATATTTAAGATACGAAAAGATACTCGTTGGGCGCCAGACGCTTCAGCGTCAATTTTTAGAGGAAAGGGAAAGATACGATACGATAATAATAATTAGAGAACCCGTTGTATGGCTGGCTAGGCTCAGGTACTCACACGAACTGGTAGAGTGGCGGTATCCAAAGGCAGTTACAACAGTTACGGAAATAAGGAAAATAAAGAGACCAAGAAATAAGCTCGAATCAAGTAAATTAACAAGCCAATCAGTCGTATATTATTGATCAGTTCATAAGCGGTAGAGTAGTCAATTTGTTACAGAAAGTTAACAAAAGATATTTAGTCAACGAGAGTGATTTACAAGATCTTCGGTTAAAGAAGCTAAGCGATAATTCGCACAAAATAATAGTTGGCAAAAGAAATTAATCGTAGGTCGAGAGAAGCGATATAATGCAAAAAGTCTACTCAAACTAGACGTCACTGGGCGACGTGATCTTACCCAAATTTCAGAAGCGGCACTACGAGAATTGTTACATTAAAGCAAGAGTGAAACTTTAGCGAAAATCGGTAGTTGACGGAATTGACGGTAGCTTAGAACTATAGTGACAAGAAAATAATATTTAAATTACGACAAACGGTAATTAGCGAGAAAGATTGACAGTGATATACGATTCACAAATATCGGAAGCTTATACGGAAGAATTATTCACAGCAAGCGGTTTGATAATTACAACAGTCAAAATTACGATATTAAATTAACAAGGAAATTCGAAATTACGATAACGAGAGAAAATACAAAAGTTATACGAGATTGAGAGGTTTAGAGAAGGGATTGCAGAGTAAAAATAATACACTAAATACACCTGGTTACAATAAGCAACTTAAGATAACACAGAAGTACGATATTCGGGAAACAAGAAAATATTACAAGGTAATAAGAAATGTAAATCAATATAAGCGATAGAAAACAAAGGTGCGGTAGTATTTAGCGGCTTAATCTACGCTCAGCTGTACTCCAAGTAGCTCAATATACGATATGAAATTTCATGCACAAAGCAAATAATATAAAACAAGCGATACGATACAAAGCGATAGGCAATACTAGTAAGAAAAGTAAAGATAGCGATAGCGATAGACAGTAGAAATTACACAAGCGTTTCTAGCATAATATTACGAGAAGCAAAGAAAATTAGAGATACAAAAGATAAGCATCAAGCAAAGAAAATTCAGAAATACAAAAGATATTCGGTAGTTACGAGGTCGCTCACGATAGTTTTCGGAAATTAATTACGAAACGAAATCATGCAGTCGCACGGCGGCTTACAGCACCTCAATGTCCGTGGACCATGATTCACAAAGATACTGGCATCATTCGATGCAACCAAAACGATAATTAAGATACGATAAGAGAAACAGAAATTAGAGCAACTTCGTAACGGTACGATATAAAGGCGAAAGCCTTACCTTAGTCGGCGACGAGATTAGGCACTGATTTTAAATTAAATTAAACTTAAAGAAAGCGAAGAAGGAAGGAAGTGAAGTTAACGGAAGGAATTGAAGCTAAAGGAAGGAGTGAATCTAAAAGATCAAAACGGTAGTGGGTGCGAAAAAGGTAACGATAGCGATAGCGGCAGAGGAATAAGCGATAAGGTTGAGGATTTCTAACTAAACGAGAGCGAGGTGGTAGCGAAGCTGTCTCCTGGCGGGTTGAGCGTAGAATAGGCAGAGTTCGGAGTCCGGATCAGCGATCTCGCCGGTGTCGTCAGGTGATTCTTCTTCCCCTTCGGTGGTCATTCAATCCCCACCGTAATTGGGTCATCCCTCTGGCGAATATCGGCTACGCGTTATCGACGATTACCGCTAGATGAGCGTAGTTGACATCACACGTACTTTTCTTCGTCTGCTGCGTCGTACGGTCCAGGTTGCCTGTCATTGGGGGTTCCCTCCACGAAGGCAGGTACGTAGGCTACCTCCGGAAGGTTACCGGATGGAGTGCAACTCCACATTGTTTGCCTCCACCGGCTTCGTCGTCTAGGCAGTGGCCAACTGCCCACGATATATCACGAAGACCATGCAGTCACACGGCGGCTTACAGCACCTCATCGTCCGTGGACCATGACTCACAATGATTGTAGCCCTTACTGACAGGAAGGCTGCGTCGATCCTCAGGACGAGGGCTTTATCAACTTTGGACGTAGTGTTTTAGGCTCGGTCCGGCTCCTGGCCGGTAAGTCGGTGAACGACAGGCTGCGGTCTGCCCTTGATGTCGAACTTACGGCATCCGAAAAAGTAGGCATTCAAAGTTGTACGGGAGATTCATGATTACGAAACGGTAGTTGAATTCGTCGGTAGCTGGAACTGTAGTTTTCGGTAGTTGTCGATCCCTCGGTGAATCAAAGAAACGTGTTGATCCCTCGATGATCGTGGTCGCGGTACCTGTTTAGCTTTGCGCCGAAGCGCGGGATTACAAAATTTGTACAGAAAATATTAGTAACTAGTATTTTTCGCCTATATCGTATCGAGCTTGCTTGGAGTACCCCGCCAGGGACGCGTTTTCGGTAGTTTCCTTTAGATTTTTAGCCTTGTAACGAGCCATTCTGAAATGCCACGTTACAATGTATATCTATCTGAAACATAATGATATGATCAAATCTTCGTAAAATTCCGTACATCTCATATCCGTTGTCTAAGCCGAAACTTCAATTAGTCTATATTATATCTAGGCATATTGGAAGCAAGCATAATATAAGTAAATTCGACTATATATTGATTTTCACCCTTAAATTTTTAATTTTAAATAATTACACTGTAAAACTGACTATATAACAATCTACTAACTTTTCAAAATGAATACTTTTGTAAATTTATTCAAAATAGTATTGTGAGTACGAAATCTGAAACTATAATCTTATTGATGAGTTTTCAGTGACTGTATTGTCTGTGATGGCCGTACGGACTATACATTGTATTATGGATCAAATAAAGTCATAGTTTTCCACAAAGTAGTTTGGCGTAGTGGATTATAGGGTGTCCGATTACGAGCGACAGAGTTCGAGACCCGGTTAGGACAAAATGATGCGTTAGGTATTTTAATCGATCAAAAATGCGTTTTCATTGATTGTATCTACTAATAAGTTGTTAAAATGATGTTTGTGCTCACAAAAAATTATTGATATCAATTAAATACCCGTTCTACATCCATTGTTTTCTTCACGGGAAATCCCGGACAGTTACCGAATAGCGCAACTGGGCTCAGGCTGCCAAGCCGAGCGGGCTGGTCATCGTCAGCGCTCGGTTACAAACCGGAAGAACTGACCACTTCCCAGCCAGCTTCCGGTTTCAATTTCCAGTTAATATCCGTAAAATGTACATGTAAATAGAAATATATTGTTATAATAGTTGATAGAAATATATTTGTCGTGTTTTCGACGTCTTATATACGTCAAATATATCGTTTATTAAACGTAGAATATATATATATATATATATATATATATATATATGGGAAGTGGTCAGTTCTTCCGGTTTGTAACCGAGCGCTGACGATGACCAGCCCGCTCGGCTTGGCAGCCTGAGCCCAGTTGCGCTATTCGGTAACTGTCCGGGATTTCCCGTGAAGAAAACAATGGATGTAGAACGGGTATTTAATTGATATCAATAATTTTTTGTGAGCACAAACATCATTTTAACAACTTATTAGTAGATACAATAATATATATATATATATATATATATATTCTACGTTTAATAAACGATATATTTTTTATTTTTTGGCAAATATCTATATTCTGTATATATATATATATATATATATATATATATATATATACAGAATATAGATATTTGCCAAACATTTTAAGCTCCTCAGTATACGTAATAAATATGTCTCACAGACGTCGATGGCAATGTCGTATTTTTGTAGATTAGATGTTAGTATTCTATCTGGGTATCTAGAAAATGTCGTATTTTGGAATTTCCAAGTTCATATATTAAAACTTTGTCTATGAAAGCCCGTCCATAAGGTACTGACTAACTAGTGGCTGCTGTGAATCGTTGAGTATACGCTACGTTCAATACACTGTAACGTCTCTTTTTGCTGTGCCTATCGCAGACGCGTTGGACGTACTTTATCCCCTCGCTAGGGGCAGTTATGTCGATCGGTGTTGGTGTGGGCGGTCCTTGTCCAAGAGTGCTGCTCGTCCTTCGATGCGAAAGTGCAACGTTGTGCGCGAGAGTGTGAGGATTTGTGTGAGTGGAGTGGCAAAGAATCTACCACTGCAATAGTGCGTAGATGCAGCCGGTGAGTTGAGTGGAGGATTTAGCAGTGCAGCGTGCGCTGCAGTAGCGCACGACCGCAGCCGTGTAGGTGTGTGTGTAGTGGCGATGAGTCTCTCACTGCAATAGTGATGAGACGCAGCCGGTGAAGTGGATGGATGTGTGATTTAACAATGCAGAGTGCGCTGCAATAACGCACGACTGCAGCCGTGTATGTGTGTGTAGCAGCAATGAATCTTTCATTGCAATAGTGAGAAGATGCAGCCGGTGATGTGAGGGGAGGTGTGATTGACTGAATCTCTCTTCTCGTGTTTGTTGATCAAAATAAGGATTATCAGTCTATTTTGCCATAAGGCATGTAACATCATACAAAAAGAAAATAAAGAATCAAACGGTATCGAGTGACAAAATAATAATAATAATGAAGTAATATAGAAAGTTGTGTGGCCTAATATCGGCGCCAGCTACCGAATTAATTAATTATATGTTTGTATTAAAATTAATGGCGGTCTTTATAGATCGTTTGACTAGCTGCAGTGCATCTAATGAAGATAGGAGAAATTTATATAGGTTTGCTGTTTGAAATGATCTGAGATTTCGAGTGGAAGAATATCACACTTTAAATAGCCGTTATACCATCAGAACACAATGTATATATTTGGATCAACTGAGCGACCTCGGCTGATCCTTTGTTTGGGAATTAGCTTCTCCAAGTAAAAGGAGAGCTGGAAGAAGAGAGTGTCCTCCTGTGTCCGAGGCGCCGGCTTATATACTATTTTGGTTGCTTCTCCCTCTCTGTCGGCACGCGAGGCTTGGACGCTGTTTGTTCTATAGATATGGGTTTTTGCTTGCTGTGCCGATTTAGCGTGCCTCATATAGGTATACTTCTTAATATATACATATTATCCTATTCTTTTTGGTTTTACTTGCCTCGAATATTATATGGCTAGTTTCAGTCTTTTATATGTTATATTCGCGCTTTGGGACGGCTAAAGTTAACTCAAGGAATGATTGATTCGTGGGAGGTGGATCGCTTCCGAAGATTATAATACACGATGCCTTTTGAGCGTCACAATACGTTTTTGAGCTGTGCATTTCATTTGTTTGCCTTCGTTTCCCGGACCTGCGAACCGTCGTAGTGGCAAGTCTCAAAGACATTTTCCAACTTGTAAATACCCATGAAACGTAAACATTAAATAAATTTTTTCTTTCCTCGGGTACCCTTGTATTTACATCGATTTACTTCCACTTACTAGTAGTATTATCTATATCCTACGGCGTATTTCCTACCTCTATTCCAAGGAAAATTTTATGAATCAAACTGGTTAGTGGTAAATTTTTTACGTGAATCTATATAGTGTAGTTCGTTAAAGCGATCGTCAAACTGTGGAACAGGCGTCGCTCTTTATCAGTGGTGGGGGCTGTTACAATGTATGTCCTTTTATGAATAAGCAATTGAATACATTCATTATAAAGACTTTACAAATAAAATTCCAAAATAATACTATATGTATAAGGCATCAATGCATAAATAGATTAGGTAAGAACGTACAAAGTCACATTTTACGTTTACATTGTACGTATTTCTTGACGAAATACGTACGTTTATTAATGGTAACTCAACATTTTGACCAGTTCATAAACGTATTATTTACGTTTTTAGGGTTTCGATTGTATATTAAACGTATTAATTATTCATCTATTCAACGAAACTAAGTTATGCATGATAGTATTTAACGTTTATTAATTATACGTATACCAAATTTACACTGAGTTTGCGGATAAAATTCATATTTTACACCATTCGGTGTTTATTGATAGTCACTCTTGAATAAACTCCTAAAGAACCAAATACTTTTAATTATTTCATTACATTTCTGTTTTAAAATTTATTTATGTTATGCAAGAATTCATGTAGTAAATACTGTAGATACGTTATTAATAGGAAGAATATACTCGCAAAGACTCGCTAGTACTCGTGTAGTATTCGGCGATACTTGGCACTCACTCCAGTTCTTACTACCCCGTATTTTCATCATTTCATAAGCTCATTTAACTTATTGTGTCTTATCTACCTTATCAGTCTTATATAAATAGAAACTGATCAAGCCCATACCTGTGAATTGCGAAACATACTCTGTCCAATAATTTTTATATTGTAAAATTGGATTGAATTAGAAATATAATTGTAGTTTGAAAGCATTAACAAAGTCCAAGCAAGTGAAAATTCACCAATAGACAAATACTTTTTATTAAGTTTCTATTATATTATGAGTAATAATACCTACACAACCACGATTCTTCACTATAAAGTAGCCCTTATTTTTCCATTTATAAAATTTCAATTTGAAATACGAATGATTGAGTTTTTTTCCATCCATACCTAACTTGCTTTGAAATTCAACTTAAAAAAATTTTAGAGGCGTAACGTTAATTTTATTTATTTGGAAAGGGCTCTGTATCGATAGAAGTTTGCACGCGGGATCATTTTATGGCAAAGGCAAAAATCGAGCGTGCGGTGCTCGGCGCGCAAGCAAACGCGCCTTTGAATACGTGTGACACAAACACGCACAGGCGAGCGCACAGGCCACCGCACAGGCCACAGCATCCAAAAACTTGCCGAAATTCGTCCGTACTCGCGATACTCGTCGATACTCGCTCCTTATTTCATATTATTTCCATGCTGCCTACTCGCTTTTTATCGCCAACTATTTTATAGAACTTAACTGATTTGACTAAATAAACCTGCTTAGAACTATCAACCTTATTTTTACGGTTTTCCTAATACATTGTTATTTTATTTACTCGAATTTATTTTAAATCGTTGTATTAGATTAAGTTTTGATACTCGAGCAATACTCGAGAGTGACGAGCCCCTCGATATAATATTATTGAGTAAAACGACAACAATTAGACGCCTCATTAAATAGAACGAACACTATTTTGCTTAATCATATTTTTAATATAATTGCATAGCCAATAATATTGCTATTTCGAAGAATTGTCTTGGAGAATTGAAATTACATTCTGTTCACAAAAATACCATCATCTACGTTGAGTTTTTGGTCTACAGAATGAATTTTCAATGTTCATTGCAATCGATGTTCAATCAACCGTTTCAGAAGCGGACATCGAAGCTTATGTGTGGTATATATGATACAGGACAGATATATATACTGTAACGCTAAATTCTGTTACCCTCTGACGAGGACTTACCGTTAGCACTTTGGCGCGATTCTCCAATTATTCGATACGATATTTAAAGACAAGAAAAGGTTCTCGTTGGGCGCCAGACGCTTCAGCGTCAATTTTTAGATAAAAACGGAAAGATACGATACGGTAATAATAATTAGAAAACCCGTTGTATGGCTGGCTAGGCTCAGGTACTCACACGAACTGGTAGAGTGGTGGTATCCAATCGTGTATTATTAATCAGTTCACAAGCGGTAGATTAGTCAATTTTGTTACAGAAAGGTAGCAGAAGATAATTAGTCAACGAGATTGGTTTACAAGATTTTCGGTAAAAGAAGTTAAGCGATAATCCGCACAAAAGTGATAGTTAACAAAAGAAAGTAGTCGTAGGCCGAGAGAAGCGATATAATACAAAAAGTCTACTTAAACTAGACGTCACTGGGCGACGTGATTTTACCCGAATTTCAGAAGCGGCACTACGAGAATTGTTAATTTGTTAAAGTAAAGCAAGAGTGAAACTTTAGCGAAAATCGGTAGTTGACAGAATTGACGATAGCTCAGAACGATAGTAATAAGAAAATAATATGGAAATTACGACAAGCGGTAATTGGCAAGAGAGATTGACAGTGATATGCAATTCACAAATAACGATAGCTTATACGGAAGAATTATTCACAGCGAGTGAATCGATAATTTACAACAGTCAAAATTACGATATTAAATCAGCAAGAATATTCGAAATTACAGTAACAAGAAAGAATACATAAATTAGGCGAGATTGAGATTCAGAGAAGACTTCACAAGATAAAAAAATAATACACTAAATACACCTGTTTACAATAAGCAACTTACGATAATAAAGAAATACGATATTCGGGAAACAAGAAAATATTACAAGGTGATAAGAAATGTAAATCAATAATAAGCGATAGAAAAAAGGTGCGGTAGTATTTAGCGGCTTAATCTACGCTCGGCTGTACTCCAAGTAGCTCGATATACGATACAAATTCATGCACAAAGCAAATAATAGAAAATAAGCGAAACGATACGAAGCGATAGGCAATACTAGTAAAGAAAATTAGGATAGCGATAGTAAGAGACAGTAGAAATTACACAAGCATTTCTAGCATAAAATTACGAGAAGCAAAGAAAATCAGAGATACAAAAGATAATTTATTCGGTAGTTACGAGGTCGTTCATCGGTAAGTTTTCGGAAATTAATTACAAAACGAAATCATGCAGTCGCACGGTGGCTTACAGCACCTCAATGTCCGTGGACCATTATTCACAAAGATACTGGCATCATTTGATGCAACCAAAACGATAATTAAGATACGATAAGAGAACTAGAAACTAGAGCAACTTCGTAACGATACGATAGAGAGGCAAAAGCCTTACCTTAGTCGGCGACGGTATTAACACTGAGTTTAAATTAAAATAAACTTAAAGAAAGCTAAAGAAGAAAGGAGTTAAAGTTACTAGAAAGGAAAGAAGCTAATAGTCAAAACGATAGTGGGTGCGAAAAGATAGAAAACGGTAGCGATAGCGATAAGAAGGAACAGGAAAGATGAAAGAAATCTAGATTAACGAGAGCAAGATGTTCGGTATGCTGTCTCCTGGCGGGTTGAGCGTAGAATAGGCAGAGTTCGGAGTCCGGATCAGCGATCTCGCCGTTGTCGTCAGGTGATTCTTCCTCCCCTTCAGTGGTCATTCAATCCCCACCATAATTGCGTCATCCCTCTAGCAAATATCAGCTACGCGTTGTCGACGATTACCACTAGATGATGCGTAGTTGACACCAACGCGTACTTTTCTTTGGCTGCTGCGTTGTACTGTCCAGGTTGCCTGTCATTGGGGGTTCCCTTCACGAAGGCAGGTACGTAGGCTACCTCCGGATGGAGTGCAACTCCTCATTGTTTGCCTCCACCGGCTTCGTCGTATAGGCAGTGGCTTTCTGCCCACGATATATCACGAAGACCATGCAGTCACACGGCGGCTTACAGCACCTCAACGTCCGTGGACCATGACTCACACTGATTGTAGCCCTTACTGACATGAAGGCTGCGTCGATCCTCAGAACGAGGGCTTTATCAATTCTGGACGTAGTGTTTTGGGTTCGGTCCGGCTCCTGGCCGGTGAGTCAGCGGACGACAGGCTGCGGTCTGCCGTTAATGTCGAACTTACGGCATCCGAAAAAGTAGACATTCGAAGTTGTACGGAAGATTCATAATTACGGAACGGTGGTTGAATTCGTCGGTAGCTGGAACTGTAGTTTTCGGTAGTTGTCGATCCCTCGGTGAATCAAAGAAACGGTTTGATCCCTTGATGATCGTGGTTGCGGCACCTGGTTAGCTTGCGCCGAAGCGCGGGATTACAAAATTTATACAGAAAATATTAGTATCTAGTATTTTTCGCCTATATCGTATCGAGCTTGCTTGGAGTACCCCGCCAGGGACGCGTTTTCGGTAGTTTCCTTCAGATTTTTAGCCTTGTAACGAGCCATTCCAAAATGCCACGTTACAATACATATAAGCAGATTAGCTGACAATGAGTTCGTAGTTCAATGTATTAGCCAGTTCTTTGGCAGCAGACTCGCTGGCTGGTTGTGTAGTGAAAGCATATTTATTCCTCAGATTATTATTACAAGTATTACTCAAATCCTCATATGTAACGTTATGTTTTCCTTTTTTATCGGTGTCGGAGGTCAAAAACAGAATCCGAATTCAACGTTTCGGCCAATGAGGAGAGCCCTCTTCAGAAATATAATTCACTCCATTTTGTAATTACTATAGTAAAGGATAGAGAAATAGATTGCTGAAGATTGATAGACTAGATAGATGGAACATATTTCTGTATTCTTGACTTATAAGTATATAATGAGATCAGTTGTAGTTCTGCAGAAAGCGCTACTTCATGGTCCGAAACGTTAAATTTGCAGTTTGCTTTTGACCTTCGAGATTATTGAGGAGAAAAATATATTATTAACACTTGTAATTTTTACCAGATGAAAAAAAAGAATTTTTTTTCTACTTCTCGAGGTAGATGTTGCCCCTCAAACGTTTTGTCGACAAAGCTGTTCTCAATAGGATGACATCTACGGACACACCCAAAATGATAATCCTACTAAATGACAATATCATGTTTGCCACCGATCACAAGGCTTTTTACATAATATCATACGCTGTTTACATTAGCTGTCTTCTTCGTTGTCGAGATACCGAATAAATATTTGAATTACTATCCGGAATTATTCAACGGTCCGTACAAAGTATGATTGACGATCGTTACACGGATTTTAATACGCATCAACTGAACGTGGATATTCGGAATATCGATACCACTTTTTAGCGTATGAAAATTGTCGAGAACAAGTTGACATAATCATGTCTGGTGTATTCGTGTATTCTCCGTTTTCGAGATACCGAATAAATTTTCAAATTACTACGTTTATTCAACCGTCTGTACGACATATGATTGACGTCCGTTACACGGATTTTGATACGCATCAACTAAACGTGGAGTTTCGGAATATCGATGACCACTCTTTGGCGTATAAGGCTCGAAATGACTTGAATCGGAAACGATTGCCAAAAACGTACTTTATTTGTTGTATAAATACCAAAACCATGCGGTCGGAAAATACGTTTAATAATTCCTTCTGAAAAATGTATTGATAAGATACATTACACTCTCGTATAAACAAATAAAATAAATGTGTATGAAATGTATCATTTTGTGGATTATTATACGTTCATTTACCGTTTATATGAAAAAAAAACCTGAAATCAACGTATTCTGTGTAGGTATTTTGAACGTAGATATGAAATCGGTATATGAAAAACGTTTTTTTTTTAAACCTATACCAATTTTATACCACTGAAACGTATATTTTACGTCTCATCAACCACCCTGTTCTTATTGGGTCTTATGTTAGTTCGAATTCCAAGAGTAATGGTGACATTTATTGGAATTTGCTCTGAAGGCGATATAGCCACTAAGAAAGAGGAAAATGGTGGATTTTACTGGCGGAACATACAAAAAGAGTATAAACGTAAACATGCTTTGTCTAGCAATTTGGTCCTTTGTACCGACTGCGATAATCTTTTTGTGTCTAGCGTTACAGATTATGTGAAAGTATATCATTTCTTAATATTTATTTCTGGTTCAGTACGTAAATATCAAGAATAATATAATTCATCCAATATTTCAAACTGAAGTGACGTCAGTTTCGCATCGCATATAAACAATATAAAAGTATTAAGCCAACTGCAGTACCGCCGCGCTAGCGTACGAAAGTACAGAACAGGAGGACTTTGGTTCAAACCTCTACCACGCCGAGCGCGTCGAACGTTCCTTAGTTGAGGCGCTCCATTTACGCCCAGCTGATCGTGAGAGCGTCTTTTATATAAAAAACTATTGTCATTCCGAATTCTCGTTTAGCGATCTCAATATTGCATGAAAACGGTCTCACGATGGCTCATTTTACTCCTGATTCTTTCCGGAATGGCGGAAAGTATCTCAGCTAGGCAATTTGGGCACCTGAAATGCGGGGAATGTAGCAACAGTGACACGTGTCAAAAAATCACATTTTTTTTTTACGATTTTCTGGATATGATTAACCTTCTGCGATTCCCCTACAGAAGCGCTTTGCACGTCGAAATTTAAACCCATTCCGTTCGTTTGTTTATTTAATATAGGAACTAATCGGATGAGTTCGCGCGGTCGGTAAAGGTAAGACTGCTACATCGCGATAAGTTTACATACAGAAAGAATCCTCCTGTGATATTTTACCCAACATATTACGTAGTCAGGGTGTCCAGTATTCATGGAATTTATGGAATCAGGGAATTCTCAGGGAATTTGATATCCCCTGGAAAAACACTGTGATTGGAGGGGGGAGGGTGGGGGGGGGGGTGGCGAGTGGAGGGGAACGCTTCGTCTCTCTCGGGCGCGCTTGGTCTCTCTCGCGCCCGTTACGACTATCCGCACCAAATCGTTCCAACATTTGATGCTCTGTAACTTTTTATAGAGGCCCCAAATAAAAAAAAAAACATATGAAAAAAAGTTGTTGTCAATTACCTGAAAAATAGTACGAAAATCCTCTCTAAATTTTCAAAGCACATTTACGCATTCAACGAAGCGTAGGGCTCGATTGTGAATTTCTATACATGTATTGTGTATGAATAAACTTATTACATTTTTATATTATTTTTAATGATTTTTACCAACCCTACGTATCCACGAAGGAACAAGACACGACAATCTTTCATTTTGTATTAATCATGGAAAAATGTATTAAATAATGTTACATGCAATTGTATTCCGAGAAAAAAAATGCAAAAGCTTCAATGAATGCGTAAACATGTTTTGAAAATTTAGAGAGTATTTTCGTAATATTTTTCAGGTAATTGACAACAACTTTCGTATACACGTTTTTTTTATTTGGGGCCCTATAAAAAGTTACAGAGCAGCAAATGTTGGAACAATTCGGTGCGGATAGTCCTAACGGGAGCGAGAGAGACCAAGCGCGCCCGAGAGAGACGAAGCGTTCCCCCTCCACTCGCGCCCGGCCGTAAAACGCTTCCGACCGCACAAATCTCCCATACTTAGATCAGCTCATTTCGGAATGCATGGCATATTTTCCGATCAGATATGTTTACAACTGAAGTACACATATTTCAGAACCTGCATACCAAATTTCAAGTAGAAATATTAATTACTGTCATAATTATCAGCCGAAACGCGTTATGCTGCATATCTACGGATCCACTGATCCGAATCAAAAAATTTTTTTTCTCAAATACTCGTTTTTTCAATTACCAATCGGGTACGGAATAGAGATTTTGAAAACACGTGAAATCGTAAAGTTGTGCCACTTTTTTGCCTCGGAATTTGGCATGTTTGTCTAAGATATTGTTTAAAACACGTAAAAAGGAATTTTTTTGTTTGAGATCCGCGATCGATACTGCATACTTTAAAGTGTGTGCGAAAAAATAATCACTCGATGAAAAAATTTTGTTTGGCCGTGATGCGATTTGCAATTAAGGCTCTGAATATTTAAAAGAAATCGATATCTCGAAAACGGTTCGATCAGACATAACCGCGTTTTGCATACTTCATTATACTCACATAAACATTCATTCCCAAGATTATTAAGACTATTCAACAAGTTCTGTACTCATTATGAAAGATTGAAAAAAAAAACACTTTTTACGAATCAGCGGACGCTGCGCATTCAATTTCGAATTGTCGAACATCGGACGGGTCCCATTTTGTAGGAAATTTCTTCACGAACAAAAAAGGTATGTATAAGTTTTTTCGAAATTCGCATGGAAACGGAGATATTCACGTAAATGTGTCGCAATTTTCATAAATCGATTCTTTAACAATTGTTGCACAACTTTTTTAAACTGTGGATGGTTATTATCTCAATGTCTATGTTACGAAGAAGCGATTGCAAAAAAAATTACTTATGTTTCGGTTTTCCACTCCTTTTGCTAATTCAACTGGACTATCAGTAAATCAGAAGTGAGCCTGTTTCGCGATAGACGTATGTGGTCTGCGGTGTGAGTCAAGTATAACACGCTCTGAACTACGTACACGGGTCATAGGCATGGGCTCCTTAGGCCAGTAGACTTAAACATGAGTTCTATTCAACAGCCGTGCCAAATCGCCAATTTTTTCGCAGGTAGGTTGGACCTCAAAGAATATAGTGTGAATTTCGTGGGATCGCGAAATGACGACTTTTGGCCGAAAAAATTGTTTAAATACACAAATGTCACTATTTTGATGTTATCATCTTTATCTGTATTAGAAGCCGAGATACAATCATTTTTACGTTTGTTTAATTTATTACTGTTTAAATTAACATTTTCGCGAAATTCAAGTTCGGGCATTCGCAACAGTGTTAGGCATGATATTTGATATTATAGAAACCGTTTTGAGGATTAATTTCATGGGAGATTCCGCGCGTGGAATATACGGATGGCGGCGTCAATGCCGCCGGGTGGCGTGGTGGGGGCCTGCGTCTCGCACCGCGGCTCCTCTCGCGCGGCTTAGTTAACTATTTCCATATCTCCCTTATAAATTGTCGTGAACAAATTTTTTTCTTTTTTGATTCAACGTAGTTTTTTCTCACGAATTCGAAAACGCTCATGAAAATTAATATTCTCCGAGCCTCGTGCGGCTTAGTTAACAATTTCTATGTTTCCCTTATAAGTTGTGGTGAAAAAAATCTTTTTTTTACAATTTCACGTAGTTTTTTCTCACGAATTCAAAAATGTTCGTGAAAATCAATATTTTCCAATACGTACCCCAAAAACTAGTTTTCAAATTTAATGTTGATGTTGGGAGGCCTATAAATAATCTCATATTTAAAAGGTGAGGAGAAGAAAAGTCAATTTGAATTCGTCCGTAATTTTTTTTTCTTACAATTATTACCTACATAAATTCTTACAAGTACCTTTGCATTAGGAAATACATTTTTTATTTCTCTCCGGTTCATAGCTATCGTTATCATCATTATTTCCTTCAACGTTATTATCCTCACTTATCGCACACGTAACATCCTCCGTATTATCGATATCGTCGGAAATTTGTCAAAATTGTTCGTCGATTTCGTCATCGCTTAGAACTATTTCAGGTCCGATGACATTCGAACAATTTTGTCCGTTACATTTTGTGCACAATATTGTGCATTTTAGCCCTACTTTCCGGCACGCACAATTCGTTTTACATTTACTTGTACCGCAACCGCAAGAAATTATTTCTAATAAATTGGCCGGAATTGCGTCTTTTCTACGAGTAATTGGCACCAACATACCGTTGCTTTTCTTCCACTCCCATTGCATTGGATCCTTTAAACAATCGCCTTGCCATTCGCACACTTGTAAATAAGCCGCGCGAGGCTCGAGCTTGAATACAAGCTTACGGTCTTGTCATGATAGCAGTTATCTGATTTTTTCCTTCTACATGTTCTGTTTTTACAAACTCCTATGTTATACTTTTTACTAACAAAATGATGTCTTATTTCCATATTTTTTGAACGCCTATGAATTTCTGGATTCTCAGCTAGTTCAAGTGCACTTGCATTATCAACTAAGATCTCACAATTTAGGAATATAATCAATGTTAGTGATTTCTGTTAGTTAATGTTTCATCCAGATTAGTTGTTTGGTTTCTTTACTCACAGTTACGTATTCTGCCTTAGTCGTAGATGGAACAATATTTTGTTGGTTTGATTCAACCAAAATATTGCACTTCCGGATTATTTGCAGATAGCACCTGTTCTTGAACGTTAGGTTTTTTGATCTCATGTCAAACCTACATCACTAAAAGTTTCTAGCCGATTTGTTCATTAGTAGTCGTATACAATAATAAGCCATAATTCGAAGTTCCCTTCAAATACCTAAATATTCTTTTATCGGCACGCCAATTTGAAACAGACCGTGTCTCTAAATTCGCAGCAGCTACACTTAGTGTGTAAGCAATGGCAGGACGAGTTGATGTTACAAGACACATTATATTATACTGTGTATCATGTGCGGGAATCGCCAATCCGCACGAGTTACACATTCCACTTTTTGTAAAACCTGTAATGAGAAGTTTGAGAGAAGTTTGACCACAGAAGAATATATCAGTTCAAGGTTACCATTATACGTTGCTTCTAGGCACCGGACGCGGTCGTAGTCACCACTTATCTCATCCGTTGGTGCTAGTTACGCCCGTTTCGCTCGACCTGGCGTTAGGTAATAAATATTATCTAGCGCTGATGAACATTAACGCACGCTCTCTGCCCAGCGCAGGAATCGGCCACTCGCGCACATTTTATCGTGCACGAAATCGAACTTCCCATGCAGGTGTTACAATAAACTACTTACAGCTTATTTATAAGAGAAATCTTTCCTAGGATCTGAACTTTTTATATTCAATTGATCATCATTCCTTTCACAAGGTATGATAACTGTGTTAGACTCATCCATTCCAAACTTTCCCAAGACCCTTTTAATACAATTATTTTGTTTGAAAAAAATATAGACTTATCACCTAAACGTATTATCTGCACTCGAAAGAAATAGTCTAAAGCTCCGATTTTGATTTGAAAAACCTTTTTAAGGTTTTTCACAAAAAATGTTATTTCATTTAAACCTGTTCTTACGACTAACCTATTAGCGTAGATTGCGATTAATTGCTTTTTACAAATTCTCTCCCTTTTATGAATAAACAAGAATCAGCAGTGCTACAGACCATATCTTCTTTTATCATAAAGTCAATAAAACATTTATTCTATGATTATGGAGCTTGTCTTAATAGTCCAGTTGAATTAGCAAAAGGTGTGGAAAACCGAAATATAAGTAATTTTTTTTTTTGCAATCGCGTCTTCGTAACATAGATATTAAGAAAATAACCATCCACAGTTTGAAAAAGTTGTGCAACAATTATTAAAAATTCGATTTATGAAAATTGCGACACATTTTCGTGAATATCTCCGTTTCCATGCGAATTTCGAAAAAACTTATACATACCTTTTTTGTTCGTGAAGAAATTTTTCACAAAATGGGACCCGTCCGATGTTCGACAATACGAAATTGAATGCGCAGCGCCCGCTGATTCGTAAAAAGTGTTGTTTTGTCAATCTTTCGTAATGAGTACAGAACTTGGTAAATAGTCTTAATAATCTTGGGAATGAATGTTTATGTGAGTATAATGAAGTATGCAAAACGCGGTTATGTCTGATCGAACCGTTTTCGAGATATTGATTTCTTTTAAACATTCAGAGCCTTCATTGCAAATTGCATCACGGCCAAACAAAATTTTTCCATCGAGTGATTATTTTTTTGCACACACTTTAAAGTATGCAGTATCGATCGCGCATCTCAAAACAAAAATTCCTCTTTAAGTATATCTGATCGGAAAATATGCCATGCATTGCGAAATGAGCTGATCTAAGTATGGGAGATTTGTGCGGTTGGAAGCGTTTTACGGCCAGGCACGAGTGGAGGGGGAACACTTCATCTGTCTCGGGCGCGCTTGGTCTCTCTTGCTCTCGTTAGGACTATCCGCACCGAATTGTTCCAACATTTGATGCTCTGTAATTTTTTATAGAGGCCCTAAATAAAAAAAAACGTATAGAAGAAAGTTGTCGTAAATTACCTGAAAAATAGTAGGAAAATTCTCTCTAAATTTTCAAAACATATTTGCGCATTCAACGAAGCGTAACTCGCTTCGACTCATTGATAACAAATCTGATAACTCAGTTTCTTATAATTTTTTAAGGTGATATGGGACGTATATTCACAACCAAAAGTCAATTTCGGCGAGAATATTGAGCACTTCGGGATGAAATAAAAATCTATAAAAATCAATAATGACCAAGTTTATAAGTTAATTCATTTTGAATACTAATAATGCCATAAAGTTGTTAATAAATTGTTCGAACAAAAGTTCGTATAACAAATCTCGTGAAATTTTTTTAATTTCCCATAAAATAAATTCATTGATTTTTCTGAACGCCTGTAAATATTTTTGGAATTTTCGGTAATTTTGAAAAACTCGTTTTTGAGAATGAAATTTTGTAAAATAGATCAAAAGTTCTGAATTTTTGGATAGGTTTTCATAAATGGTTATATATTACACTGAAAAAGTTTTAGAGGCACGGAACGAATAGTTTGATAAATAGAGCGTTAGATCATTTTGGAAAGCGAAATTATTCAAAATCGCCGGAAATTCCCAAAAAATTCGTAGATGTTCAGAGATATCAATGAATTCATTTTATATTGGATAAAAATAAAAAATGACTACAGATTTGTTACACAAATTTTTGTTGAAACAATTTTTAATAATCTTTTGGCATTATTATTGATAACGAATCATCTTATCGTCTTGGTTATGACTGATTATTTCTGATTTCTATCTCATCGTGAAGTGTCCAATATCCTCACCAAAATTCACAGTTCATGAAACTTTTGCTCTAAATGACCAACATGAGTAACTAATTCTTCAGTCACCGACTTTTCAAGTGTAAAGGATTGTTCTAACAATTTATCTACTCTCTGACATCCACTGTGTTCGAAGATTGAAGTCAATTTCTCTCATGTTTCTTTTGCCTTATGATACGTTGTAGTTACTTCTATGTGTGCATCATTGAGACTACTAAATAGTATCAGTTAAGCAAGAGCATTCCCCTTTTTAAAAGATTTAGAATCGACCTCATATTTCGACTTCGTGACTTCTGCAGCATCTGCACCTGCTTAAAATTCAGGTTTGCAATTAGTACCTAATACTATCTTCTGGATTCATGGTGTTGCAAGAGCACCATAATCACAATATATTATGACCGTCCTTCAGCGTGAGCGCACGTATACTATGGCTTGTTATCCATTTCCTCTCATTGACAACATCGTTGATGTCAGTTATTTTGTTAATATTTTATATTTTTGAAGTCATAAAATCTGTCTAACGTCGATGTATAATGAAGAAGTAAATTTATGACAGTTACAAAAAATAATAATTTTTAAGAGTTATTTATAATCATCTCTTCTCACAATTTTGAAGGTTAAGAGTTGTCGATTTTCCTAAAGTTCAGAAGACGCTTTCAAACAATCAATCCTATTGAATTTATGATGACTTCATTTTTTTTAAATAAAAATTTCGTAAACAGCCCAAAAGTGATCGAATTAATTTTCGGTTCAGCTGGTTATTTCTATTGAAAAACATAGCCAGAAAATAAATTACAATCTTCCTACGCCCGACATTAAGTAGGCTCAATTTTAGAGTGCAGCCCCCCCCCCCCCCCCCCCCCCCCCAATAGGAAAGCATTTCAGAGACGGCCATCCCAAAAAATACTAAAAATACTTCGCAAATAATCAACATAAATTTCATGAAAAGTATTTTTTGAAACTGAAGAAAGTTTACTAGATGTTCACAACTTTGTTGGGTGGGTATGAAAATATAAGAAAATTAAAGGATAGAAGTGTTAAAATATAAAGTTTTTAAAGACGCAAAAGTTTGTTATATAGAATTTTGAAAATGTAGAAAGTCGGAGTATGAAAAAGTCAAAATGTAGATAGGAGTATAGAAAACCAAAACAATCATGAAAATTCTGCTATGTTCTTATTCATTCGGGTGATTCTACAGGCTGGTTTTCTATATTTCAACTCTCTAAATTTCAAAAATCCTCTAAAATAGATTCTCGCATTTCTAAAAATTTTACATTGTGACCCTTCCACTCTCTAATCTTTTTACATTTTCACTTCCACCCGCAGACACATGTAAATTTGTTTGTATTTTGTTCACCTATTTCAATAATTTTTAGTACAAGGTCTTGACCTTTGAGAGTTGAACAGTTATTCAAAAATTGTACAATATTCAAACAATAATGATTATTCAGAAAAACATTTTCTCCCAGAACTACATCAACATTTTCTTACGCAGGTAGTTGACTTCAACTTCAAAGTTAAAGCAACTTACATCGCATTGATGATACGTAAGGTTATGCAAGGCCAGATTGATAGAACACTAATCGATGACAGAGATTATTATGGTAACAAGAGGCTGGAATTGGCTGGTTCTCTACTGTCTCTCATGTTTGAAGATTTATTCAAAAGATTTAACTGGGAGGTAAGTGGAAACGATGTTCAAACATATTCCAACAGTGAAAAACTTTCGTCGTTCGACTTTTCTTGATGCAGTTCAACTGTCTCTAAACTTTTTTTAATCTAAATACAGCTCAAACAAATCGCAGACAAAAACATTCCCAAAATCAAAGCAGCACAGTTCGACATCGTTAAACACATGAGGCAAGACCAAATCACAAATGGTCTAGCATTTGCTATTTCTTCGGTGAGTTTAATTTTTTCTAATACTGCGAAATTGTCTTCGAGTTGTAACTTCCATTAAGGTGCATAAAAAGACCCGTTGTACACCTCGAAAACGCGGGGATGCAAAACTCCTATACCGCTCAAGCGGTCAGAGTGAAACTTGGACAGTTAATGCCTTATTTTGGCAAAAAGTGGAACGTCTTTTTACTTTTTCAAAATTTTGAAAGAAATTTTACAGATTGGTTACCACTCACAAAAATTGGCCAAATTTTCACAGTTGCACTGAATGGATCGACCTATCCGGTATGATGCCACTCGGCGGTGATGAAACACACATTTTGAGCCCGGTCTCATGAGATTTGATGGTGAAATGGCAGCTGATCTGGTTTTCGATTACGAAGTACACCGAAATCTCATTTTGGTGACATTTGTTACCGATATTACGCGCATGCCGGTAATGTATGCGTGTAATGTCGGTAAGACATTACCGGCATGCATGAAAGGTCGGTAACAAATGTCGCCAAAATGAGATTTCGCAGTTCTTCGTAATCGAAAACCAGATCAGCTGCCATTTCGTCCATTCACCATCAAATCTCATGGGACTGGGCTCAAAATGTGTGTTTCATCACGGCCAAGTGGCATCATACCGGATAGTTCGATCAATTCAGTGAAACTGTGAAAATTTGGTCAATTTTTGTGAGTAGTAACCAATCTGTAAAATTTCTTTCAAAATTTTGAAAAAGTAAAAAGACGCTCCACTTTTTGCCAAAATGAGGCATTAACTGCCCAAGTTTTACTCTGATCGCTTGAGCGGTACAGGAGTTTTGCATCCCCGCGTTTTTGAGGTGTACAACGGGTCTTTACATGCACTTTAATGAGCATGGAATCTGATAATATTGGTTCTAAAGGGTAACTGGACCATAAAACGGTTCAAAATGGAACGTCAAGGTGTAACGCAAGTTCTGTCAAGATTGTCGTACATATCTGCCCTAGGAATGATGACGAGAGTTAATTCACAATTTGAAAAAACAAGGAAAGTTTCTGGCCCCCGCTCCCTACAGCCTTCCCAATGGGGAATGATGTGTCCTAGCGATACGCCAGAAGGAGAGGTAGACGAATATGCTCAATATTATTTGTTACTCGCAATTATCCAACCAAAAAATGAAACAAGTGTATCAGGTGAGAAGTGTGGAAGGTGGGTGATTTCTGAGTAGTGTGAAGTTTGCAGCGCAAATCACAAATATGAGTGCTGCAATTGTACTAGCACTAGTGCAAACGCACAATGAGCCAAGGTGAGCGCTTTAATCACAGGGGTCAGACATCGCCCATCCACACGTATGACACACGCTATTTTTTTCAACACTTGCAAAAGAAAGTTTGATTTAAAAACTATCGGAAGTTCCGCAGACAGCGTGTAAAATTAGAGTTAGGTAACTGACATTCAATGACACAGTTCGTAAAATTCAGTTATTACAAAGTGGGCATGCTTCAAAGAAAGCTTTAGTGTATAAAATCGAGTGCTATAGTTGTACGCATGCGCCAACGTTGCTTTACCGCACTGCTTGGAAATGAGGCATTTTACGCAATTTCTTTATGCAAACTTCACTCTACAGATTTCAAAAATTAAAATTTTCAAGCAAGTGTTGGCACATTTTTTTCAGGTTATTTCAGTCAAGTAAATTCAGAACTGTAGCTGAAGTTTTGATAAAGAAGTTTCTACAAACTAAAGTGTTGTATATTGAAATTGCGTGTTACATATTTCAGGGTTGCGGTCTAGTTAAAAATCTAGCATTAATGACTCACATCACAACAGAGGTGGAAGAAGAACCGATTATCAGACTAGCCTACAATCTTGGAGTAGAAAACGTCAATATCTTGGGAGGTGAAGAAATAAACAACAAAAATGTGTACATGGTTTTCTTGAATGGTAATATTCTAGGAATTATTAAAAATTACATCCGACTCGTCAATGTATTCAGACTGCTACGCAGAAAGGCCATGATCAATGGGTTCATTTCCATATATCCTCAGCATCACCACAGGTAAGTCTCTAGTGGATATATGCATGTAAAACTTGCTGTTCAACTGACATAGTTTGTCATAAACGTTTGTGGTTTACCTAAAAATTTGAATGAAATACCAAGTATCCAAAATTATATAGCATAAAAAATGTTTTATTTATACTGAAAAGTTTTCCATCATCATTTATTTGTGAATATTGATGAACAGGGTGTCTTGCCACTGGTATTTGGACCTATACAATTTCCCAAAATACACATTTTCTGAACGACATTCGATTTAATATTGTGAAGCCCCACAATGTTGTTTTTTTGCCATCAGTAATCGTATTGACATCCTTAGAACTTGTAATACTTCACTAATTTTCTACAGATGTGTGCAGATATGTTCGGATGGTGGCAGATTGTGCAGACCTTACATTATAGTCAAAAATGGAGAATCTCTTGTTCAGCAAAAACACATCGAAGCATTAAAACATGGTTTCAAAACGTTTGACGATTTCTTGCACGAAGGTTCGTAAAACTAGAAATTGATACAGAGCTTATTACAAACGAAATGGTATACTATACACGTTTCAGTGGTGTATAGTGCAATGGCAAACTGAGCTTTGACGTACAGATATATGGCACCCAAAAAAAAAAGCTTAAACTTGCGGCTTTAATGCAGGTTTGGCACACATCAGTTTGGCGAACGAATAATATAACATATGGCTTTATGTAGGGGTGCGCGGACATCGAAATTCTTTGGGTCGGGTTGGGTTGGGTAAAAGGGATGACTTTCGGGTCAAGCACCCGAAATTTCGGATTACCCATAAATTTCGGGTACCCGAAAATCTTGAGTTACCCAAAAATCTCGGATTTGCCGAAAATTGTAAAATTTTCGAAAATTTTAGTCACGGCTGTCTTCGCTTCTTCCAAAATACTGGGACTTCGAAAGTGAACAGAGGCTTTCGAAAATTTCGAACTTGTGTCATTTCCGAAATTCCGGACAATCTGAAAGACAATTTGTAGCTCTCTGGAATTGTGAGTTCTGGAGGTTTTATTCTCAAAAAATCAAATTAGAGGCCCACCCAAAAATATACTCTCGAATTCTTTCATATCTGCTTCATTAGCATATCATCGTGAAATAATGTTATTATCGATCTGTAGGGGTGTACGGGTACTGAAATTCTTCGGGCCGCTTCAGATCGGGTAAAATGGAATACTTTTGGGTCGGGTACTTGAAGATGTCAGACTGCCCGAAAATTTCGGATTAGCCGAAGATTTCGGGATAACCAAAAAACTCGACCCGAACCCGAGTTCGAGTATCCTTTCCGAGTATAGCTTTATCGCTCACGAGCAATGCCCACAGCCTTTCGGTGCACAATAATTATGGCTCACTAGAGTTATCATGATTACAATCTCTATATTGATCGAACCAAAGTCTAACATGAGATAGTTTCGCTAATTTAATTCATCGTAAAATTGAAACAGATTGCAATAGAAAAATTTACACTAATTTATGTATAATAAACATATCATGGAGTGAATCCTGGTTGAATATTTCTTTTACACCAGTTAATTTCTGAGTAGCTTGGAGGAAATTTGATACCAACTTCCTAAGGTTGCTCGAGTGCCACAAAGCTGCGTATTATATTTTTTATGTGCCAAAGTACTATGTGCGATAATGCACATGCACCACAAAGCCGTGCGCCGAGAATTTAATATTCTAGTATGCCACAGGGATAGATTTTTATTTTGTGTGACCTACGAGGAGTGTTCAAAAAATAACGGGAATTATGTAATTCCGCGTGTCGTATTAGTTCGATTCGCGTGATTTTTTTCTTTTTTGCGTTGGTAAATTTGTCTGAAAAGTTACGATACTGTGTTACCCATATTAGATATTTAGTCTATTGTATGGAGAATACAGGTAAGGAGAAGTATCACGTGGGTCTCCAACGAAAAAGTGACCGGCAAAAAGCGACAAATAGTGGTTCGCCAAGTTACCAAAATGGCGCTCATAAGCAATAAGTGTAATAATATGATTGGCGCTTACTAATCAACGTTCAATCTGATTTGCGCTTTGTGGAACTTTTACTGCAGCAACGCTATCTCATATGTACTTTATTTTACGGAAACTTTCTATACACGGAGATAGTGCTCCATATCTTTACCTTCCATAGTCTATTGTCAGCTGTCAAAAAGGTTACATGTGTTTTGGTAGGATAAGCATTTTTGAGAATGGATCAAAGAATTTGTATTAAATTTTGCCATAAGAATGAAATAAAGTGCAGTAAAGTTTTAAAAATGTTAAATATTGCTTTTGGTGATTGTGATTCGGCGATCATTCATAATCATTTCTTTCACTTTTTCCACGTTTCCATTGGTTCGTGATGTGCTGAGGCGTCCAGGTCGCAAGTCACCTTCAAAGTCTTCATGGACATCTTGGAAACGCTTGTACCACTCGTAAACCCTTATTTCACTCATAGCAGACTCACCAAAAGCAATATTTAGCATTTTTAAAACTTTACTGTACTTTATTCCATGCCTATAGCAAAATTTAATACAAATTCTTAGATTCATTTTCAAGATCGCCGATTCTGCCAAACACATCTAAGTTTTTTGAAGGCTGATAATAGACTAAATATCCAATATGGCTAACACAGTGCAGCAAATATTCAGACAAATTTACCAGCAGAGCAACAAAAAGTCGCACGAATCTGATTAATATTACACGCGAAATTACAAAATTCCCGTTATTTTTTGAACACCCCTCGTATTTCTTATGTGCCAATGCTCTGTGCGCCACCAAAACGGATACTAGTGGTTCCACCTCATTATAATCAGGGACATTTAACTGCTGGCTTATTTATACTATGTTACGTAGATTCACAATTTTCTGTTTCCCAGGTCTCATAGAATTTTTGGATGTGAACGAGGAAAATGATAGCTCGATCGCTTTCAATGAGTCCCAAATCGAAGCAGGAACGACTCACTTGGAAGTAGAGCCATTTACTTTACTCGGCGTTTGTGCTGGCTTAGTGCCATATCCTCATCACAATCAGAGTCCTAGAAATACATATCAATGTGCTATGGGCAAACAAGCGATGGGAACTATAGGATACAACCAACGTAATCGCATAGACACACTAATGTACAATCTGGTTTACCCGCAAGCTCCGATGGTCAAATCTAGGACCATAGAACTGATCAATTTCGATAAACTCCCTGCTGGACAAAATGCAACGGTTGCGGTGATGTCCTACAGTGGATACGACATAGAGGATGCGTTAATTTTAAATAAAGCAGCGATCGACAGAGGTTATGGAAGGTGTCTAGTATACAGAAATGCTAAATGTACTTTAAAAAGATATGCAAATCAGACTTACGATAGAATTATGGGACCCATGATAGATTCAAATACTAAAAAACCTATTTGGAAACATGAGATAATAGACAATGACGGCATAGCTGCCCCTGGAGAAATGGTAGAGAATAAAAAAGTGAGAATAACACTCAAACTCAAAAAATTTCTCAAACATACCATTTCATAACAGGTTTCATCAACTGAGCCTCTGATTTCATTTATTCCGTGTCTAGGTCATGGTGAACAAATCTATGCCTGCAGCAACAATGAACCCTGTAAATCCTGCTAATGTTCAGACTCAACCTGATTATTGTGACGTACCAGTTCTTTTCAAAGGATCAGTTCCAGCCTACATTGAAAAAGTTATGGTATCCAGCAATGCGGATGATGCATTTTTAATAAAGTTGTTGTTAAGACAAACTAGACGACCTGAAATTGGTGATAAATTCAGTAGTCGACATGGACAGAAAGGTGTAACAGGTAATGCCGAAACGAAGTAACAAATACTTACTTTGAATAATTGCCAAATTTTGGAAATCAATTTCCCAGTTGATTTTGTTATGACCATCTGCATCCACAGGTCTGATCGTGGAACAAGAAGATATGCCTTTCAATGATCTTGGTATTTCACCAGACATGATCATGAATCCACATGGATTTCCGTCAAGAATGACAGTTGGCAAGCTCATCGAATTGCTTGCTGGCAAGGCTGGTGTAGCTGAAGGGAAATTTCACTACGGAACAGGTACTTGTTTCATTCAGCTTGTTGCAATTCAATAAGTACTATACTAGAAAGTACTGACTTGGTGTATTTTATTCATTTCAGCATTTGGTGGTTCAAAAGTAGAAGATGTTTGCGAGGAATTAGTAAAACATGGGTATAATTACATGGGCAAAGATTTCTTCTACTCTGGTATTACCGGGGAACCACTTCAGGCTTATATATACTCTGGTCCAGTAAGTTTCCATTACCATGAAATCAGTATTGCTTTATGTTTTCTCTGGCTGATCATTCATGTCTTTTCTTTCCAGTTAAGGATTCAATTTTTTTATTTAAACATTTAACCATCCAAGACAAACATGAGCCAATCTAAAAAAAACCTCGTCATTGTTGCGGATCATTCCTTGAGATGATCAATATTCAAGTATTACGAGGCTTTCAAAATTATATTTTGCAGATGTTGAATATAGTAGCCATTATAATGAAGAAGAATAAAACTTCGTGGATATAGATTGTCGAATAGTTAATTTCATTCAGCTAACACTTCGGTCAATGCATGAGATCGATCTTCATCAGAGCCAATAAGAAAATCGTAACAATGCAATTTTTTTATATTTTCGGGGGAACCAAATCTTAACTAACAGTCATAAGGTTATCAAATTTCAACAAGTTATCACAGCAATATCGTTAACTCAAGGTTAAACAATAGATATATAAACAATTTTATAACAATTTTATGCATCCCAAGCAATATTATAAAATTATAAAAATTTAAATGTAATTTCGTGATTTATACATTATTTGTTTTACATAATTTTGTAATATTGCTTCAGATGCATAACCTTAAACTACGTGGTGACATAACCTTACGACTAGGCGACTGTTAGTTAAGATTTAGTCCCCTATGAAATATAAAAAAAATTGCATTGGTACAATGTTCTTATAGGCTCTGATGAAGATCGACTTCATGCATAACAGTCATGTATTGACTCAAATATTGGCTGAATGAAATAAATTATTTGACCGTCTATTCCCACGAAGTTTTATTCCTCTTCATTACGGTAGTAGTCTGGTAACTTGCACGTTTTTTAAAGCTTTTTGCGGGAATTTTTAAAGGGAAAACAAATTTCAATCGGTTCAATTTTTTAACATATTATTAATGGTGTGTAAGAGTGTAAAATTTTTTTTTTGTTTCTTAATTTTTTGCCATGGTTTTGTAGCAATGAAGTGAGAGTCTCAAAAAAAAGGTAGGTGGCTGGCCCCGGTAATTTCGGCGCTTGAGGTCATCTGAAACAAAAATATCAAAAAGATTATTGTTCTGTAAGCTTGTCATTCTGGTTGGAACTAGGATTAAACTATTTTGTTGAAAAATAACAAAATGGTCGACTTGGAAAAAAAGTGACTTGTTTTAGTAGAAATCGGGCTGTAAAATGGAAAGTTAGGGACGAAAAAAAAGATCTAGTTCCTGCGAGACATGAGTGGAATAAATCATCCAAATTTCAGCCTAATCGGTTGGATAGAAAATTTTTTATCATCCGCGTCGACCGTGAAAACGTTGTTTCAAGAAAAAGGCGTTTAAAGTTTCAAGAACAGATTTAAAGAAATCGTACTTACATTAATCGTCTATGCCTGGGCCGTATAATGTGCCTTCAATTTCTTCGTAGAAATTATTCACAGCAACTTTTTCTGCCCTGCGACTCATTCTGGCTACTTTAGAAGCCTTTGCCATGTTAGTTTCCGCTTTGTTAGAACCGAAAATTGTTGTACAGTTTGGCGAGACGCTCTCAAATATTTACTATAACGTGATTAATATTTCGAATTTCGGTCTAAAATTTTTGCAATGTACTCTCACTATATTTTATTTTCGAAATAGGTAAAAAAAAAATTGAATTTCCCAAGTTACCAGACTACTACCTTATATCTACGGTCAAGAAATATTAGTCCAGTCAGAATGTACAGAAATTTCACCTAGTTCTATTCTGTGGTATGTCTCTTCTGTAAATATTGTGACAGCTGAATTGGATGCCGAAAAACATAGCCTGAAACGTGTGACATTTTCTTGTCGACTTTGCAAGAAAAAAATGATTAACAATTGAAAATGCTTCACTTCGACTACCTATATTTTTTTATTTATCGAGTTTAGAGAAAAATGTTTCAGACAAAAGTTGCACCTAAATTTCATTGTTTTCTATAAAATTGGTCTTATGTGAAAATCACGTATCGTTGTTGGTTTAGCGGTAAATTGCAAAGGATGAAAAAACTCGATTTTTTTATTTTATTGCATACAGGGCGGCGAGTTATTAATGCACACTATTTAAATCCATCATAAAATGTAGAACCTTCTTTCTTCAAGAGAAGCGCGCAAAGTTTACCCGGCTATGTCGTATAGTTTAGTAACAATGCAAAAAAATGAAAATTTGCCGAAAACCGCGCTTCCTCCGTAGTACAAGTCCCAATGACCTGACAGAGCGCAAATAAATCGTGGTGGTAGTTTTTACTACCCTTGTTCCGGTTTTGATAAGAAAAACCCAATTTTTTTTCAAAGAGCACGTTTTTCGCCGAAATGAAATTTTTGCTTATAAAGTAATGGTAATAACTTTGTCAATTCTCGAGTTATCGAAAATAATCTTTGCAGACCTGATAAGTGTTTTTGAGACGCAAATTAAAAAAAAATCCTCCCTTAATCTCCATTAGAACCGGCGATACAGACATGTTTACCTATCAAATCATTGTAGTTGATCTAAGCAACATTTTCGGGTAAATCAAAATCGTGCGTGTTCCTGAGATATTCGGGTATGACGTACGATTTGTCTCACATCCCTCCTGTGAATTTGTTTTATTACGACGACTGGTTGAACACGTCCGCGCGGACGAGATCGCCGCGCTGGCCAGGTTGGTCCTACCGGCCCGCATAGTGTGGTGACGCCCGGCTGATTGCGCTCAACTCGGGGCCGCGCGGCTAAGTTAACAATTGGAATATCTCCGTTAATAATGGTCTTAAAAACCTTTTTTTTTTGCAATCCGAGCTAGTTATTTCTTACCAATCCGATTATACTATCCAAATTGACTTGTGATCATTACTTGTCGAACTAATTATCATTTTTCTACACATTTCACCTGAAAGTTGCTGTATATAACCAAAACTTTTGTTTTATGATTGCTTACTAATATTCTAATCGGCAATTGTTCATTACTCACTCACACTCTGTGTATGGATATTTTTAGAAGACCATGCGAAACAAGCGAGTCCTAGCAGGTTTGGGACCTATTGTAATTTTAAGTAGACGTTCATTCTGTAGATACTACGGGGAAAAAAGTCCCCAAGGCCTCTCTGGTGCGTCGTTTGTTAATTCGTACAGTGTTGTGTATTATTGGTTTGTTCCGCAGCACCTCGAAACTTTTCAATTCTTAATACTTTTTTTCTCGCAAAGTCCTCAACAAAATGTCTCACACGTTTTAGGTTATGTTTCTCGGCATCCAATTGAGCTGTCAAAAAATGTACAGCACAGACATACCACAGAATAGACCTTACGTTTATTCCGACTAGACTATGTTACATATATCTGGTCATTTTATACAATAAAATTCATATATACATATCATTATGTCACACATATAATTCGCGGCAAATGAATTTCGGCAGGTTTCTAGTGTGCTTAAGTGTAGAGTACCTCAGACAGAAGTTGACATCACTTGCAACAATGGCACTTCTCTTCCATATCGCTCCATATTTTATATTCGTGGTTATCTACGTTTTTCAAATTTCTTAAAGGAAATTTTTTCTCCGTTTTACATCATTGAAATAAATCTAAAAACAATATATTGATTATTTATATTATACTATATTCATAAATTTCGTATTTTTTTTTTTTAGAATCCCTAAAATAAGAATACCAGAATTAGAATTAGAAAGTGAAGTAGAGTTAAAATTTGAAAAACATTTTTCTCTGTTTGAAGAAAGTAAAGAAAAACGTTTATGGATAGAGCTGACAAAATTCTTTGTTCATTTTGTAAAATTTCTTACTATAGCTGGTATTCGTTACCTTTCTCTCTTCAAAAATGTCGATCACGCGCATGATTTAAAAAATACACATTTTTTTTGCGCAATCTCTGAGGATCACGCACTACCTATGAATTTAAATACGCGAATGAATACCCAA
Organism: Diprion similis; assembly: GCF_021155765.1. Taxonomy (NCBI): domain Eukaryota; kingdom Metazoa; phylum Arthropoda; class Insecta; order Hymenoptera; family Diprionidae; genus Diprion; species Diprion similis. The sequence continues at coordinate 13,833,460 of NC_060105.1, read as the reverse complement.
GAATTTAAAGAAGATGATTGTTTCCTAGGTGTACTATCAGAAATTGAAGCATATGGTTCAAGACAAGATGCATGCTCGTGCCAGAGGACCGAGAGCAGTTCTAACACGCCAGCCAACAGAGGGAAGAGCTAAGGAAGGAGGTTTGCGGCTGGGCGAGATGGAGAGAGATTGCTTAATCGGTTATGGAGCTAGCATGATGTTGATTGAGCGTCTGATGATTTCAAGTGATATGTTTGATGTCGATGTTTGCAATACATGTGGACTAATGGCGTACAGAGGCTGGTGTCACAGTTGCCAGACAAGTGCTTCCATTTCTACAATATCCATACCTTATTCATGTAAGCTTTTGTTCCAAGAGTTACAATCTATGAATATTGTACCAAGGTTAACGCTAAAGAACAGTGGTGACTGAAACGAACGGAAAATTTAATAAGAACATTAAAGACGTGTGTATCAATAACGAGTTTTTATTTGTTTCATTTACAAGAGATAAATGTTACTAAGGAGTATAGTCCCATTCGTTGTAACCATCTGACGAGTTCAGTACGTGTGCAATTAGTCGGTCTCATTTCAGTGAGTAGCTGGCGTTGTTTAAATGGTAGTGAAGATTAAACTTGTTGTTGTCCAACAGTAGCAGATTCAATTTTTTTTTTTATTCATGCACAGATATTCGACAAATCTATGAAAAAGATCATTTTTCTTACTAGAATAATTACAGTACGATTGATCGCTAAGCTTATATACCCCATAGTTCGCTATTACTTTATAGTTGACATCAGCCTGGGACTTTTGTCTGGAGGGTATGGATCTCTTCGTACGCAAAATTAATACAGGGCTGGATATCCGTCAATTTCGTCATTTGCTCCGTCATAACTTTCGAGAAAACTGGGAAAAACAACACCGACTCGTTGCGTGGCCGAGGATTGAGTAGCCGCAGATTCGAGCTCGTATCGGAAAAATGATAATTCGATCCAACTCCCATATGCTCGTTACTGCTCCTCGATTGTCAAACTCAATCCATTGTATTTCTGTTGCTGGCGATGCGTGTACAGTTTCCGGTAGAACACACACAGGTTGGTCATCCATAATGTTTGTTTCACTTTCATAATCATCATTTTCACTGCTCTTGCTGGATGGTTGGACGTTGCGTAAATACGGTGTAGATGTCTCAAGATTACTTCTGCCTTTCTCAAGATTACTTCTGCCTTGATCAATGATTCTTTATATAACGCGAGCACATTTTACGCGTTTTTTCATAGGTGTTTTCCGTACACAAAGTACCCGTTTCTATGACGGTCTATTGAGTGTGGGAATGCGCATACGCGGAGTACTGAAACGATCACTTTTTACTTCTAGGACTTGGAAGGGTTAGGGTTACAAAATGTCAGATCGGTTCACTACGTTTGTCGCGACAGCACATGAAAGCTGTACAGAAATTACTACTTTTAACTCCTAGGACTTCAAAGTGGTCATTTCTGTACAGCGCTGTTGCGACAAACACAGTGAACCGATCTGACATTTCGCGACCCTAACCTCAATTTCGTGCTTCGTGAAGTACGCCTAACCTGCTCTTTTTATATAGAATATCGTGTGCATTATGGAAGCAACGGTCTTTTCGGCTCGCATATTTGCAATATTCGTCTACGGCTCGCACAAGCATACTCACCTTCGGCTCGTATACGTGCTCACCTGTGACTCATATTGCAAACTTACGTTCGACCCGAAAAGACCGTGTTTGCCTCCTTGTTATACAATATGCTATTGTGAGCTCGCCTCCTTGACCAGGGTTTCAGCTCTCTGGTTGCGCTCTATATCAATATGAGCTGTAATCGAAACTATAGCTACATCTGTACCCCAATCTTCTTCTCGAATACATATTTTTTAATAAGGGTATGATATCTTATTCATGTTGGCATCCAGGTCCTATTTTTGAATGCTCACAGCTGCATTAACGGAGTCAGTGCACAACAATATGTTTACCTGAATTTGTTATCTCTGGCCATCTTTATAGCTTGATGACTTGCTTGGAGCTCTATGCTTGCTATGCTTCTTGGATTCGTGGACAGAGCTAGGGAGAGGTGAGTGTAATTCTCAACATAGACTCATATTTGGCTTCCTTTGTTCTTGGTTTGTCTCTATCCATCCGCATATATCACTTTTTAGTTCGGGTACCCTGTCACTATCAGGTCTCTGAAGTCCAAGGGGCTGCTATATCCTGGTCTGATTCTTCCCCCAGCTCTAAAACCTAGACGTACTTCTCCTGGAATAAAATCTGGAAGTCTATTTTATATTTTATAGGTTGGATTTCTTTCCTCCTTTACCACTCTCCTCAATAGCTCTCTGTCCTCCGGCTACAGATGATATAGTCTAGAATCTAGTGCGTGCACACTGTTTATATGTTTTTGGTTTTTAGGGATCTGAATCCTCTTGAGATTTCTCTCTAGGGGTCTGTCCCTGTAGGAGGCTTTCTTGGTTATGCAACGCTTGATTATCTCATCAAACCTACAACAGGGCTAAAAGCCCCATTCTATACACAATTGTGAAAAAATACTCCAAAACATTTTTTATTTGAGGCAGAAATAAAGAAATGGTATGGATTATACGAAGTCGCAATAGTTAATCCCTAGAATTCATACCATCTCTCTATTTTTGCGTCAAATGAAAATGTGTTGGAGTGTTTTTTCCAAAATTGTGTGTAGAATGAGGCTTTTTAGCCCTTTTTCGCGTGTGACGTACGGAGACTTCGAATTTGGAGATATATGTATGTACATACATATACGTCAACCGCGAAATGGACCAGGGCACCCCCTGTTTTAGTTGCTTCAATGTGGGGTGCCATAACCTAGTTTTGCATCTCATATTAAAAAAAATATCTCGCGATATAACTCTCTGGTTCTCGTTGGCTATAGCATTTCCGTAGATATTCAAGGGGAATAGGCAAAGAAAATAGGCCGAAAATGGGATCAAATTCAAATGGCATTTGTGAAGAACTGAAAAAACAAACGTACATTTTAATAGTAATACAATGCCGGTTCTGCGCACAGATTCCTGTTACCGACATTTACCGACATTTTCCCCGGACTCAAACCCTTCTCCGCGATGACGTCACAGTCCACTGTACCGACCGAAGATCAAAATGGCGCTACTTATTTATCGACCTTACCGACAGTGTTATCAGCCGAAGGTCAAAATCTTGCTGCTTTACCGACTGTTTTATCTACCGAAGGTCAAAATTACGCGGCTTTACCATCGGTCTCGCTGTCATCCCTCCTACCGACGGTCGAGGTGTAGCGGAGACGCAAACCCTTCTGTTCCTAACGTACCCATCTCAGGAATGTTCCGGTTAACCTTGAGCGGCTTGCGGTCTGATATTTGACACCCTACATTCCACAATTAACAGTTTCGAGAATTGTTTTCGGTAACCCGATATCAACTACGTGACATTCGGCAATTAATAGTTCCGAGAATGGCTGGGGTGAACCATGTGATATTCCGTTCCCACGATATACAACCACGTGACGTTCTGTTCGAGTCCAAGGTCCGGTGCGTTATCAACCGCGTGAAGTTCTTTTCCCCCACGAAATACGTCTCTAGGACTCTTATGTAAGGAACCCTTGTGTTTATGTTTTGCAAACGGAGAAATGTGATATCGGATGGCGGCCCCCATGTTCACCGAATGATACGACACCACGCGCAATAGGCACACGTATAGCTCGCCCTATAAAAAGGATTACCATCACAGCAAACGATCATTCATGTTTAAACTTGTCAAGAGCACGTGAGAAGTAAGAAAGATGGAATCCGCGAAATGTTTGAAATTGATAAACATTATGGAATCTGCGTACAAAATGTTGGACAAATCATCGCCAACGGAGATTCAGAAATGGATTGAATTAGGGACGCAAAATATTCGGCTTCTAAACAAAATACTGCGGAAGGCCTCAACGAAGGGTGAGAAAACGAAAATTATCACAACGATCGGACTCTTGAAATCGCTGGCGGAAAAATTCGAACTCTTCGGACAACGGGTGACGGTACGTGGAAACAAAGAAGAAGCGATCGCGTACCCTGGGAAGAATTGGAGTCTGCTTTCGAGGGGAAAATACGAACCGGATCGATCACCAATTTGAAACATAAAGACGTGGTGGGATTTCTAGAAGACGCAAAGTTACTTGCTGTGACAAGACTGAAAAACGCTTTGCGACAAACGGGGAGCCTAAAAGTAAACGCTTTCCTGGCTTGCAAATTCGAAGTAAAGAAGGATCATCACATAGTAGAAGAGAACAAATTCTTTATTACGAGAAACGAAATCATCCTCCAGACAACGGATATTAATGAATGGTTCATCGAAAATGTAACAAAACGTTTGTTAACAGAGGTGGAAGATCTCTAGGAAAAGGATTCAGGCTGGACGTTACTTGAAATTATCAATCTTACCGTCAACATTAACAAGTATACGCCACTTCGAGGTGGTCTGTATACCTACACCCTGTTACCGAAGTACATCAGAGATAAGAAGGCTGTGGTGAACATCCGAAACAACGACTCTATTGCTTTCTAAGGTCGGTCACCGCATCTCTGTTCCCAGTCAACAATACCCATCCTGACCTAACCAGCTCGTACCCACATTTCAACTCAGTGTTACGGTATGACAGTATAAACTTTCCTATATCTCTAGGCATAACTACCATTTTAAAATTTGAAAACCTCAACGGACTTTCTGTTTTAATATATACATATATGTATAAGTATAGATATAATGGTATATACACGATATGTCCCGAACACTGCCGAATACGGCCGGGCACTACGCGCCTCGCTTCCGTAACGTTCAGACAATGTACACAGCAATATAATAAATATCTGTAAACGTTAAACACGAGTTCCTCAATTATTTCTTAAACATGGCGCAGTCGTCAAGTAAAATCTCGCGAACCCGGTAAATATAAAAGTGTGTGTTACCGCGAGTTATCAACTGTGAAATATAAACAGTACTAAATATAACCTCCAACTATGGCGGGAGCAGGCACAAGCCACGTGAAGTTGCCACCAGATTTTGACCTGCAAGGCCCGAATGCCGGGAGTGAATGGGCTTTTTGGAAAACATCATTCGAAGACTATTTGATCGCCACCGGCCAACATGAAGCAGACGATCATGTTAAAATGTCAATCCTGCGAAATATTATCGGGACAGATTCCGCCCGCATTATGGCATCATTCGATGTCACACAAGCAAATGTCAACAATTATACACACATGATCGGCCTCATAGACAGATTCGTGAAACCACGTGTAAACGAGTGTTGGGAACGCTATCAGTTTCTGAGCAGAACTCAGAAAGAAGGAGAAACGTTCGACAAATTTTTTAACGGATCTCCGTCACTTAGTAAAAAACTGCAAATACGGCGTCAATGAACCTGACAGAGAAACCGAGGAAAACAAGGCCCTTAGAGACAAGATTTTCACTGGGATCCGCGACTCCACTGTACGAGAGGCCCTGTTGAGGATCGACAACCTAACCTTGGAAAAAGCCACAAATTTTTGCCGCACAGCAGAGCAGAGTCGTTCTCGAAACCAACAATTCCAACAACAAGAACGACAGCAATCCCAACCACAGAATCAAAGCGTAGATTTTGTAAAGAAATTTAAAAAGTGTGCGAGTCAATCCCGTTCTGACAAAAATGACAAATACAAGGCCACCCCAGGTAAAACCGACAAATCTACAAAAGAATTTAAATGTAGACGGTGTCAAACGACGTATGGCCCACGTAATTGCCCAGCGTATGGTCAGAAATGTAACAAATGTGGAACCTTAAATCATTTTGCTGTAGCGTGTAAAGTAAAAAACGTAAATAATTGTCAATGTAATACACAGGATGATGAGTCGGATGACTCAAGTGACATATTTGTTGGAAATATGGAATCCAATATTAATAACGTTGAAAATAGTCTAAATGTTCCCCAAATCAAAGAAAAAAACAACAAATGGGACGAGATAATCTTTACAGAAAACAGGATAGTAAAGGTTAAGTTAGATACAGGAGCCGATGTAAATATCATCCCTTTACATATTTTTAAGATGATCGACCAACAATTTAAGATAAACGATACGAATGTACAGTTGAAGGGATTTAGCAGCGAGTTTACATCCAAGCCTATTGGGGAAGTATCATTGCTTTGCAACCACAAAAATGTTAACTCATACGAAAGCTTCATGATTGTACCAGATGCTGACAAAATTTTGCTAAGCAGAAAAACCTGCGAATCCTTAAATTTAGTAAAAAGGATATTCAATGCTAAGATAAATATTAATAGTCGTAACAAAGATAAATTTATAAAAGAACATAATGAAATTTTTCAAGGATCTGGGAGGTTCCCAGAAAAATGTGTAATAACCACACATCCAGACTTCCAGCCGGTATGTCATCCCCCTAATAGAATTCCATTTACCATACGCCCTGCTTTAAAATGTGAGTTAGACAGACTGGTTCAACGTCAAGCTATCGTTGAAGTCGAAATTATAGACCCCAGGGCAAGTATCAATAGAATGGTCTTAGTAGAAAAACCTAACGGTAAAATAAGATTATGCTTAGATCCATGCGATCTTAACAAACATATCATCCGCAAACCCAAATTGATACGCACTGTTGATGAAGTTAGGTCCAAAATAGCAAACTGAAAAATTTCAGTGTATTTGATCTATCTGAAGGATTTCACCATTTAGAGCTCACTGAAGAATCATCATGGAAATGTTGCGTATCCACACCATATGGCATTTATAGATTTCTAGTCCTTCCATTTGGATTATCATGTTCACAAAATATGTTACAAGAAGAAGTCGGAAGATATTTCGGTGAAATTGAAAACGTCGAAATATGCCATGATGATTTAATTGTACCTGGATCCACAGAAATCGAACACGACATAGCTGTCGATAAACTTATAACAAAAGCTAAACTAGTTAAAGCCCGATTTAATAAGGAAAAATTCCAATATAAACAATCCACTGTCAAATTCATGGGAGAAATATTCTCCAGCACAGGTATGCAAGTAGATCCAGAGCGAATCGAATCACTTATAAAACTTGAAAGGCCTAAAAATGTTACCAAACTACAAAGAATTTTAGGATCATTTAATTACGTTCGCAAATACATACCTAGCATGGCCGAAACTATGGCTCCGCTATGCCAACTTCTAAAATCTACCGTTGAATGGGAATGGATGCTTGTACACGAAAAGGCATTTAAATCCCTTAAAGAGACCGTTACAAACTCGCCCGCTCTTCTACCATTTGATCCTCATAAGAAAGTAGTACTTCAATGCGACGCGTCGCAAAATGGCCTAGGTTGCTGCATGTTTCAGGTACATGACAATAATATGTTGAAATTAGTAGCATGCGCATCCCGCAGCCTCAACGAATTTGAAGTGAACTACAGTCAATCCGAGAAAGAACTATTATCAATTTATTATGGCACAACTAAGTTTCACAACTTCATTTATGGTTCCAACGTGAATGTTCAAACGGACCACAGACCCCTTGTTTCTATCATGAACAAACCGATCAGTAGTATAGGATCCGTAAGACTACAGAGATTACGCCTGAAATTATTGAAATACTCACTAAACGTCTATTATGTACCTGGTAAACACTTACATTTTGCAGACATGCTTTCTAGATCCTATATAAAAGAAACTAGTTACGACCCAGACATGATCGAGATGGTGCATACTGTATCCAAACACTTACCAATGAGCAATACAAAAAGAACTGAATTTCAAGAGATAACCGATAACGATCCAATTTTGCAAAAAATTATGCAATATTGTAAGCAGAATTGGCCCCATGCAAGTAAAATACCAACAGAATGCCAACCATTTTACCATCTAAGAGACGATTTTTACGTATATGACAAACTGCTATTTGTAGGAAATAAGATTGTCGTCCCCACCAAACTAAGATTATCTATTATCCAATTACTGCACAAAGGGCATATAGGTATCAGTAAATCCCTCGCTCGTGCACGTAAACTTTTTTATTGGCCTGGCTTATCCAACGACATACACAATTACAGCAAGAGTTGCCGAACTTGTGAAAAGTTCCAACCTGCCGATTTCAAGGAACCCCTCATCCCACACGACGTCCCGACACTGAGATTTAACAAAATAGCTATAGACATACTAGAATTCGGACCCAAACCATTCCTCGTAGTCATTGACTATTTTTCTTACTGGATCGAATTATGTCCCCTCAAGTACAAAACTTCATCCAACGTTATTAACGCTATGCAAGATATATTTACCCGATTTGGATACCCACAAACGATCATTGCAGACAATATGCCTTTCCTGTCAAATGAATGTAAAGCATATTACCAAGAAAAAGACATCACCATTTTTACTTACTCGCCCCATTATCATAGGAGCAACGGGCTAGCTGAAAAAACTGTAAACATTTGTAAAACCATCCTGCGTAAAGCCCTAGAGGATAAATCCGACTATCGTGAACTAATTATGGAATATAATAACAACCCTATTGTTAACCTTGGTGGATCCCCCAGCCAAATATTACAAAGTAGAACCCTACGAACCCAAATACCTATTACTGAACAGCTATTAGCACCAAAGATTCAAAACCACATTTTTGCAGCACTCAAAAGGCAACAAGCAATATATAAACTCACACATGATAAGTTAGCCCGGTGTACGCCACAAGAGTACCGTAAAAATGACAAAATTGTTATGCAACGTGCAACCTGGACCCGTTACATTATTTTACAGCGCCCAGTCTCTCGTTTGACGTAATGTTGAAATGTACCGGTATCGAACTCGAGCTTCTCACCGATATAGATATGCTTATGTTTATAGAAAAAAGTATTCGAGGTGGTGTGTCCCAATGCTCTGATCGATATGCAAAGGCTGACAATAGATACATGGGAGATGCTTCCAATCCAGCGCTCGAAGAGTCTTATCTCATGTACTTCGACGTTAACAACTTCTTCGGCGTGGCTATGAGCTTTGCTCTGCCATGCAGTTCTTTCGAATGGATATTAGATTTCAGACAATTCGATGTTTTTGCCGTCACAGACGAAGCGGAGTTTGGCTACACATTAGAGGTAGATTTGGAATATCCCAAGGAACTGCATGAAATGCATAAAGATTTACCACTGTGTCCGGAACACTACATATCTCCCATCTCAGAAAGTAAGCAGCCGAAATTGACGACCACGCTACTTTCCAAGCAAAACTACGTTGTTCATTACCGCGTCTTGAAACAATGCTTAGAATTAGGTTTAAAACTAGTTAAAATTCATAGAGTTCTAAAGTTCAGACAAAAACCGTGGCACAAAAAGTACATAGATTTAAATACAGGCTTACGCAAAAAATCAAACAATGAATTCGAAAAAAACTGCTATAAACTGACGAACAACGCAGTTTTCGGTAAGACAATGGAAAATTTGAGGAAGTATAGAGATGTCAGGCTGATCACGAAATGGAATGGAAGATACGATGCTAGAGGTACTATAGACAAACCAAATTTCCACAGTTGTACAATCTTTGATAAAGATATGATAATAGTTGAATTGCGTAGAACGACAGTCAAACTCAACAAACCATTGTATGCAGGCTTCTCCATTTTAGATCTTACGAAGACCTTTATCTACGATTTTCACTACAAGTACATTAAAAAGAAATTTGGACATCAGGCAAAATTAATGTACACTGACACGGATAGTTTGATATATAACTTCACCGTCCCTAACATTTACGAATGCATCAAACAGGACTTGGATCAATTTGATACCTCCGATTATCTACCTGACAATGTCTACGGAATGCCGTTGGGTAAAAAAAAAGTTCTGGGTTTGATGAAAGATGAGTGTAACGGAAAAATAATGGCGGAATTTATTGGCTTGAGAGCGAAGTTGTACTCATTCAGAGTGATGGGTAGGATAAGGATGAAAAACGAGCCAAGGGTGTCAAAGGGTCCCTGTTAAAAACTATAATCTTCGATGATTACTTGATGTGTGCTTTAGATCACGAAAATTTAGTCGAACGTCAGAGTCTGATACAAAGTCAGAAGCATCAGGTCTATACCATTGAACAGAAAAAAGTCGCACTGAGCTGGAACGACGATAAGCGTATCGTATTTCGAAACACAACCGATACGCTACCGTGGGGCTACAAGACCTACAGTTAAACTGAGCATCGGTATGAATGGTATCTCTAAGATGTAAAAATAAAGACAAATACTTGAAAAATAATTTCGTCTATTCAATATTTCATATCAGATTCATTTATCCAACTGTTGTGTGTATTGTCAAAACCTAGCCACTTGACGTATAATTTTTTTCCCCGCTTCTGGAGCACCTTCTCCACGAGATAGATGTCCGGATGTTCAACCTTGAGGAGCTCCTGTTCGTAGAAACCACCAGCGATGGGTTGACCTTGGTAGTCTTCGAGCTTGTACGTCACAGGATTGGTATTTTCTACTTGGCTTATTGTGAATATTTCAGTTGTCCAATTGCGAGTGTAACCTTTCTCAAAAACGTTTTTGAACTTGCTGATTCGAACTTTGTCACCGGTTTAGAACTTTGCCGGTTTGGAAAGTTTCGCTCGCCGCCCTTCGTACGATTGACGCAATACCAGCCTTTCGTTCGCAACGGTGACATCCGATGGTTTCATTCTTATGGTTCGGTGTTTCGTGTTGTTGTAAGCCGATACTAAATCAGATAAGATGTCGAGCCACTTGTAGCTTCCTTGCATACTGAACCGTTTCCACATTTTAGTTTTCAGCGTACGATTAAACCGTTCACAGATCGAAGCCTTCATATTAATGTACGTGGAGTAGAGTTTGATTCCATAGCGTGACATAAGAGATTCAAATTTTGAGTTGTAGACCGTTCCTCTATCCACGTGTAATTTTTTTGGTACACGTCCTTGAGTTAGCACAGATTCCATGGCCTTTGTAACATCATCCCCGAACTTGCTCTTTATCGGTACAGCCCACGCATACTTTGAAAAGATATCAATGACTGTGAGCATATACTTGTAGCCTTTGTTTTGTCCTGCGTATGACATCATATCAACAAGATGCGCCTGCCAGGTCTCGTCGATGCCGTGCACGTCTACACGGCGACGCGGGTAATTCCGGTGTGCAGGTTTATATAGTTCCGTCGTCAGCGTTAGCTTTTTCTCGTTCATATTTCAATGCTCTTAGTCTGGTGGCCAATTTGGAAATGATTTCAGCGTTTCGAATCGACAGGTCTCTGCCTGTTTTAAAATCTGCGTAGAAGGTATCCAAAGCTTTGATCATTTGATCGAGATTGTCGATTTGTTTTTGCAGCACGTTGAATTTTCGTCGTAAGATTTTCAAAGTTACAGCATTGTTATGCTCAACAGGTTCTGCGATATTGCATAGTCTTTTATTCTGTAGATCGTAATGTCCGTCCGCAGTGATTTAAAATCCGACACCAGGAGGGCTGCGATTACCCGCAGCTGTGTTTTTATCCAGATGCCGTCCGAACACATCGACGCTCATCTCGGAAATGAATGCAAAAGTGATAGGAGCTGCTTAATAAATGATTTCTGCTTCGCGCAGTTCTTCGATAATGGACATTATTTCGTTGTTGTGACTCGGATTTCCCGCCGCCTGGGATGCTAGGAGTAGACTAAGACGTTCCACTAACTCGTTTGGATCATCCCAGAAAAGGTATTCCGTTTGAACGCCTTGTCGTGTAATCATAGCTTGCGGAAGTAGACCTTTACCCTTTCGCTGAGGCGAATCCAACAATTCGCAATGACATTTCTCAATTTGTAACTGTTATCGCTTCGAACAGCTCCGTGAGATGAGTAATACTTTTTATGTGTGTTCGTTTTGAGGATTATGTTTCTATAATTCTCCCGATCTCCGTCGCTCACATTGGACTTGCCCGGCTTCTTTTTGAACAAAAGTTCCAGCAACCCCTTCGTTTTTGGATAAAGCGTATCCCTAATACGGATCTGGTCACTCTCAAAACTCATTAACGAATCAGCAATCATTAGTCCGGTTGAGAGGTTGCGTACACCGTACACGTTGTTCAATTCACTTTTTCTCGTCTCATCTCTCATCATTTCAAAATACTCATTTTCGGTTTCATCAACAGGTGTTTCTATGATTGTTTCATCTCCTGCCGAAGTAAAGGAATCATCCATTTCCGAGACTGTTTCATTGTTCGTTTCATTTTTTATCTGCTTTATTTCTTGTTCGATTTCTTCCACTTCTTGTTTCACAGGTTTCGTCTCTTTTGTAACATTCACCAGTTCTTGCAACGGAGTCACTACCGGTTTGAGAACGTCGCTCAATTTCCGAGCCGTGGATTTCTTGCCCGACTTGAGCAATCTGTGTTTTCGACGGATCGCAGCACTCGCTTGAGTGATCTGATGTAGGACTTCTTTTTGCTCTGTAATTTTGGAGCTCTGCATGTTGACGCAACTAAGACTGCAACGCTACTGCGTCTCTCGCTTGGAAACGCAAGATTTTTATTATTTTTCCAGGCTAATGAAAGAATCGAATCCCTTCCTATGATGTTCTTGGTTGGGCTCGCTGTCTTTGTCGATCACAAGGAACCCGTACTTATCACCGTTCCAGTATGTGGAGCACACATCTTTAAACTGTCTGTAAGACATATCGGTTTTCACATGGTCGTTGTATACATATCGCAGGTTCACATCGTCTTGTTTGAATAACACGAGTAAGTTTACGTTATCGCGCACGAGATGTTTGGGAATACGCGCATACGTCTCACAGAGATAGAAACAATCAACGCTGTGGTGCCTGCCCATGCAAAAGTAGGATCTGATATTGTCCTGCTTCTCGCACGCTACATCGTCAAATACGATTATTGAGTTAGGTCGTGCTTCATCTGGCGTAATCACTTGCTCACGCTCGGTAAACGGAAAATACTCCATATTCTCTATGTTGTCACAACAATTGCTTCAGCAACTGGTATTTCGGTTGGATGAGAGATTTTGAGTAGATATAGATATTTTCAAACCTAAGTCCGTTGGGATGAGTTATCAGTGTAAGCAGTGCGTTAGTTTTACCACAATTCGATCGCCCGCAGAATATTGCACGCATACTATTCGGAAGTAATTCACCATGCCGTTCTTGCTTTTTCGCATTTTGCTCTAAAAGCTTGTCAAAATTCATGACAGGAAGCTTAGTAGGTTGTGCCTCAAACCGCATCTCAGAAATGACTGCTCGGATTTGCTATAAATACTCCGTTTTTAAACAATTTCCTTCAGTCAGAGAGTAGACATGATCGTGTACAGAGGTAAACGAAACAGCAGCAAGTGACAACGTCGCGGTAAGGGTCTGGTAAATAAAATCATCAACAGCCTTCCCGTCGAATTGCAGGTATCTCGTTATCAGTACTGTGGACCTGGTACAAAGTTAGCAAAGAGACTGGCACGGGGTGATTCGGGAATCAATCCTCTCGATGCAGCTTGCAAAAACTACGACATTGCTTACTTCCAGAATAGCAATAATCTTGAAGTTTGAAACGCGGCCGATAGAGTCTTGGCTGAAAAAGCTTGGAAACGGGTTTTCGCATCGGACGCTAAATTGAGTGAAAAAGCAGCGGCTTGGGCGGTGGCCAATACAATAAAAGTGAAATCAAGACTTGGGATGGGAATTCGAAAACCTAAAAAGGAAGCGACCTTGAGAAAAATTATAAATGCCGCCAAACGCTCCATGGTTCCAAGCAACGATGCAAAAGTAGCCATTGAGTCTGCACTCAAGGGGGCTGAAAACGCTATTGAAAAAGCGGGTGGTAAATGTAAATTGCGAACACCGCGCATTCTACCAGTACCTTCGAAGGTTGGTGGATTTCTACCGTTTCTGATCCCCATTTTCGCTGGACTGAGTGCCACAGGCGCGTTGGCAGGCGGTGCAGCAGGTATAGCAAAAGCTGTGAACGATGCGAGCGTTGCTAAACGAGAACTGGAAGAGAGCAAACGACACAACAAAACTATGGAAGCTATCGCGTTGGGCAAAGGTTTGCATTTGAAACCGTACAGAACTGGTCTTGGTCTCCATCTTCCAAAAAACTAGATGCGAAGCTACCACGTCGAGCGTTGACCGATTGGGACTTGTTGAAATATGCAAAAATCTTCAAGATTCCCTATTTCCGCGGTGTTTTCATGCGAAACGAAATGCCCAAAAACGGTCCACGAAAAAATGAGTCAGCTATAGTCAACCTCGAAGACAAAGACGGTCCAGGAACACACTGGGCTCTGTACAAGAAACGTGACAATAACATCGATTACTTTGACAGTTTCGGTAATCTTCAACCACCCTCGGACCTCATAAAATATCTCGGTGTTGGTAGCGTTAAATACAATCATGAAAGGTACCAGGATTACGATACGTTTGAATGCGGACATTTGTGCTTGAAATTTTTGAGCGGTGAGCTATATAAGTATGGTGCATAATTCAACACAGCCAGTCTATCACTCGCAGCCATAGATGATTCACTAACGTTAACAATTTTGGGAACTTCTTCGATTCTCGAAGCGCAATATTTTCCTCCGATTGAACTTGCTTGTGATAAAAGTTATGCTCTTGGTTTGGTAGAATTGTTAACCTTTAATTTGATCGCCAACGTTGATGTTGGTCACAATAAAATTTACGTGGCTGATAGAGTGATTACCATACCGGCAGCTACGAGATAGAAGACATAGAGAAGTATCTTCAAAACGTGCTAAGAAATACAAACATCAGGCTCGACATTAAGCCCAACAATAACACATTACGCAGCGAAATCACATGCAACTGCAGTCTAAACTTTGAACCGAACGATTCCGTTGCTCAACTTTTGGGATTCACACCTCGTGTATTGAAGGCTGATAGAACTCACGAATCAGACGTGCCTGTAACTATACTCAAGGTCAACGCGTTGCGAGTTGAGTGCAGCATTACCACGGGTGCCTACGTCAACGGATGTAAAGTCCACACTATTCACGAATTTTTTTCTACCGTCCCACCAGGATATAAGATCGTGGAAGTGCCGTCGCACGTCATTTACCTTCCGATCACCGTCAGGACCATAGATCATGTTCAGCTTTAGTTAGTAGATCAAGACGGAGACTTGATTAATTTTCGTGGTGAAGTTATAACTGTGAGACTACACATCAAATCCCAATAAACGATGGGTATCGTTTATAACAGACAGCCAAAGAGTAGGTATATCCGTAAGTCGACATGTCTCGATCAAGTCAGTCATCGATCGATTCTCGAACCGTTAACACCTCAGAACGTGGAGTTCCTGATAGCTCTGGGCTTGAAACTGACACCTTTTGGAAGAGAAAATTCCGGCAAATAAGAATCCGATTTTGCTGTTTTATCGTCTGCTACGTACCATGGAAGAAGAAATCTTATACATTTAAACACCGATCATCTTTGACGAATCCATCGCGCATTACGAAATTCACGCTCACAAACCTTACGTCTCGAATCAAAATTCGAATCACCGTTCAGTATCAGGATTTATGCATATTACCCGGCAAAAGTTCGGTACATATCCACGGACGACTCTTAAAACCTGATGGAACAGCGACTGTGAACACGCAGCTCGTAAACAACGCCATCTGTTATTTATTTGAAGAAATTCGTTACAAAATTAATGCGGTTGAGATCGATCGAAACAAGAATGTTGGCTTGACAAGTCTAATGAAGGGTTACGCTTCTCTGAACCCTGGTCAGAGTTGGCTGATGGAGAACGCAGGATGGCTTGACGTGGAAGAGAAGAAAAAATTAACCGATGCCGAGGGTAATTTTGACGTATTGATACCGCCCAGCACGATACTGGGTTTCGCTGAAGACTACCGCAAGATCGTTGTCAATGCTAAACACGAGTTGATTTTGACGAAATCAAAAACTGATGTAAACGCAATTGTGCAGAGTCAAGAGAAGGAATACAAAATCGTGATCAATACAGTGGAATGGCTCGTACCGTATTTGAAACTTGCGGATCAGAAAAAACTTGACCGCTAAATTTCGTTGAGGAAGACCCGCCTATTTTGATGAGCTTCCGCAGTTAGGAATTGTACGAATATCCTTTACTTCCCACTACATCGAAACACGTTTGGACTGTGAAAACTTCCACTCAGCTTGAAAAACCTCGATATGTAATTTTGGCCTTCCAAACAAGTCGAAAGAACAAGATCGGCAAAAACACAAGTCATTTCGATCATTACAATGTCACGGACGTCAAGCTGTTTTTAAACTCACAATCTTATCCGTACGGTAAACTGAACCTAAATATGAGTCGTAATCTGTACGCACACTTGTACGAGATGTACGCAAACTTCCAAGCTACCTACTACGACAAGAACCCCGAGCCGTTGCTGACAAGAAGTGAATTTCTTCAGAAGGCTCCCTTATTCGTTATTGACTGTTCAAAACAAAACGAATCCTTGAAGCATGGACCCGTTGACATCCGCCTTGAATTTGAAGCTAAAGCCAACTTTCCCGCTGAAACATCGGCGTACTGCTTGATTGTTCACGATCGAATCGTTGAATACAACCCACTCAGTGGTGGGGTGAAAAAGTTGTTATAAAAGCTGACCAATTCCCACCACCTCCCACAGTTGAAACATGGAGCTCATCGTTGACATACAAGGCTTCCGTAGACCTTGCGACAACACCTGCACGTTGAAAGAATTGGCTGTAATTTCAATCTACTTGGAAGCACCTCCATCGACGTTTCTCTTCAAGCCACCTTACGAATGGGACTGTCTACACGTCAAATATAAAAGCCAAAATTCATGGTTGCAACGCAATTTTCATGGGTTATCTTGGAGCTGTGGAAATATACCGTTCGAGAAAGTGGAATGGACAATTGAATACGAGCTGTGCAAAGCTCGCAGGGTGTACGTGAAGGGAGAAGAAAAACGAGATTGGCTGCTTAAAATTGTCCCCAAAGTTCAAATCATCGATTTGATGGACTTGGGCTGTCCATCGCTTCAAACCATTCAAAAAACTTCGGCTGTACATGTATGTACCATGTGACAAGCATACAATATCCAACGCAAACTGTGCAGCTCGAAACGTCATGTTACTCCAAAATTGGTTACTGAATCACCATGTTGTACGGATGGCGACGCTGAAGACAGCGAAGACACATATCCAATATCAACACGTCGGGCACTCAAGAAGCCGTGACAGTTGAACAATTACTCAGGAAAGAGGAGATGGGTCTCATCGAGGAAACCGAGTCACTCACCTTGGACGGAGCTAAACAACAAATCCGTGAACTCTCAAAATCGCAAACGGAGAGGTGAGCGAACCGCGTTACCAACTAACCCCGTCGGTACCAGAAGCTACGAAACAGGTCAGGAAGGATAGAGTCTCGTTTCTATCGACCCCTCGCAGATAGCTGCTGCCAACGGGAAGTTCAACCCCGTACGGATCGCTTACAACACAGAAGAAGTCGTCAGACGAGGAGTCGCCTAAAGAAGAACATCAGCAGCCGACTGGAGACCCGAGTTGCCGGGCGATACCTGTGTATGACGTCACCGAGCGTGACTATACCAGCGATGAGGGAGTAGGCCGACGCCCGACGCGTAACCCGAGACCCGGTCAAGGCAAAAGCGTGAACGACCGTCTTCTGAAGGTTCACGTAACCACGGATATGCTGACGCTGCAGAAGAGTAATTACGCACACTTTATATCTACAGACTGCATACTGACCACGCCGGTAGAAAAACAACTACGCGAGATACAGTAGATTCACCCTGATAGCCTACTGGAAACAATATCGGAAAAGGGACAAGCAGTTGTTACCAAAAGGAAGAGAGGAAACGTCTTCTCTGTCGCGTGCATGGACCAACACTACCACCGGATGACCCCCGAGGACTATGTAGATAGATTGGAGTTACAAAAGGCCGCTATGAGAGGAAAAAAAATCACCGAAATTCGGATAGCCACCAGAGGAGATACACTGAACACTTGGCAGATTGCGATCGTGAAATCACTTGCGGAATTTATTTTTCAGGGCTAGACAAGCCAAATATACCTCTGTTCGAGGGAGATCGAACCCCAGCTCCCGAGGAAAAGCTGCTAATTGTGAAAAAATTCTGCGGATGACTGGAGGTCACAAAGGTGTCACCAAAATCTACCCACGATTGCGGCAGCGATATCATTGGCCAGGAATGCGGAACGAGGTACAGGATGTCATCTGATGCTGCGCAAGCTGTCAAAAACAGAAGGTGACCAGAATCAAAATCCGAGAACCCATGATAATCACTGATACTCCAACGGAAGCGTGGGAGAAAATAGCAGTGGACATCGGGGGCCGTTGCCAATAACCAGGAACAAGAGCAGGTATATTCTTACGGTTCTGGACTTATTGACGAAACTGAGACACGCCTTCGCACTGCCAGACCAGACCTTTCTCTCGATAATCCGAGTTCTGGACCAGAGCTTCAAGCCCTACAGCATCCCATCGATTCTTCTTGGTGATCAAGAGAAAAGTTTCACTAGCAAGGACATGAAGGCATTCCTGAAGATCAACAAGGTGAACCACGTGATGACGTCCGGATACCATCCCCAAACGAATGGATCCCCGATATGCAGCCACACAAGTCTTGTGGAGTATCTTCGCCACTACGCGCACAAAGAACAGAAATAGGATACGCTGTTGCGCGACGCAATGCGATGCCATAACTCCGCCATCCACGAAGAAACGAAGATCTCCCCTCACGAGATGGCCTTCGGAAAACCCAAGAGGACGCCTGAATCACTACTCTTGGCGGAACAAATGCCAACGACCACTAAGTACTTGGCGAATCTGGTTATCAGATTGAACGAATTGGCAGAGTCCAAGGCGTGAACCAGGTTTATGCCAAACTAGAGCCTCACAACGGTGAACCGTATGAGATTGTGGAGATGTTGAGTCTCAACACCGCAATCATCTCTGATCAGCGTGGTCGAAGGAAACTGAAGCACCTCGACAAGCTGAAACCGAAAGACGCCGGTCCCGAGGGAGTGCCTGCAGCCAGCCACTAAGTCACCAAGTCTAAATACCTTCTCTCCTTTTTCCCGAAGTTCCCCTTTGCTCATCAACAAAAACTATCGTACCTTGCGCCGAGTGTAAACGCCCATTCTGCTGGAACCACCAGTTAATCCGGTGTTTGAAGCCAGGGTTACGCATTTAAGATGCATCACTTTATCATTGGGTGCGTTTGCCTCCTGGTGCAGACGGTCCATGGACTCTATGAGGAACCTCATAGAGTGGAAAACCACAACTTCAGCCCGCTAAATCAAAACCCCGGGCTGTACTATGAGAGGCTGTCCACACTGCGGTTGTTCCATGTGACCTGGAAGCTGGTGACACGCTTAGAGATCAAGGATTTTCTGGACCAGAAACCTGACGTAAAGAGCAGCATGGAGTATCTCCGGCGAATCTGTCTCCTTCACGAAAACAGCCCGTGTCTGGATAACAAACTCGAACCTGTGTTGCTCAGCAAGATGGGCGATGCACATAAATACGAGGAAATGCTGGCCAATACACCCGACATTGATAAGGAACCCACGACCAAAAGACAGAGACGCTCAGCGCCTTTCGGTTTCGTCGGAAGTGTAGGGCATACCTTGTTCGGATTCCTTACATCAGCAGACGCGGAGTTTTACAATGGAGAAATAGCAAGAAGCAAGCTACAAGAAGAATAGAAGCAGATGACCATGATAATCGAGGAACAAACACACGTCCTGAGTGAACCTGAATAACCAGACGTCGCAGCTGGCTGCAACAGCCAACCGGCTGGCCGTAACCGCAGATCGACAGTCCAACTACACCACTTGGCTGAAATACGAGGCTACCAGGGACGAGTGGCTAAAAGCACTAGAGCGGCACGTGGAGGAGTACCGAATGTCTAATCATCTTAGCCACCGTAGTCACCTTTGCCAAACAAGGAGTCCTACATCCAGTCATCCTCACACCCCAACAGCTATAAGAGGCAGCGGCGGTAATTCAGCATCAGACCCCGTGGGATTTCCCAATGACCTACGACCAAGGAGCTACGTTCGGAGACCCTCAACGAGATCGGAATGGTGACTCCAGGTTACCATCAGGGGAATCTCATCCTCCAAATAGAAATCCCGTTGCTGGACAGGAGATCGTATCAGCTACACCGACTCCTACCCTACTCAACAAAGCAACAGCTGGGAACCAACAAGACGTTAGCAGCTTTTATCCAGCCTCGATTTCCATACCTAGAGATGACAGATGACCAGAGTTAGTACAGCACTCCTAGCGAAGAAGAGCTACGGGGGTGCAAATCTCATCACCATCAGTTTATATACTGGCAGACCATCCCCCTGTACTGCACTACGAAAAGACGGACCTGCGAGACCACGCTGTTAACTGACCCTTAGCGCGTCTCGTGGGACACGTGTGATGTCCAAGCCCTAGAGACGTTAGGCACTTACTAGGTAAGACTGTAAGGAAGACAACGCTTGGCTGTACTCCACAGCCCACATACGGAAGTAAAGATAGCTTGCAGGGACCACCAGGTAGTCTAGGAGACTCTGAGTGCACAAACCCGGCTGACCGTACAACTGATGCTCACAGCCAAAATAAAGAAAAGGTACGTTCCTGTAGTCTCATTGAACCTAACCGAGATCTCTCCAGGACTTCACGGCCCAGAAATGGGGCATATCGTGCGGACGATCTTCCCCCCGTCACAGGCGAAGAAAACTGACTAGGAGCATTCCAAGAATGCCCTCACCTTGAGGAACTGGAGCATCAAGCGAAAGCCCTTGGGAAAGAAGAATATGTAGCCCAAAGGGACACCGCCGTCTATGCCGGATTAGGAAGCATACTGGGCAAATTCGCCTTGATCCTAGTGTACCTGATCTACAAACGATGTACGGACAGGACAACGAGGCCACCATGCAAGCCTCCGGTTCCGTACATTCTCCAACGTACTACGCGGCCGGAAATCGTTCATGCGATACCAATCCCGAGGACCAGTATCGACAAGGTGCGCAGACCTAGCCAGCCACCACCGAGCGACCTCAAGAACAGGGTTGCCCACATTGGCAGAGAATCCGACAGCTTCGTCGTAGTATAAACCACTAAGCATTGTAGCCGGGTACCTTCATTTCACTTTTATTAGAATTACCGTAGCACTACTGAGTATTAGAGATTAGCTTTAAACACTTCCGGAAAAACGAGCATCCCATGAAGGCAAGTAAACTGCAAATATCATTCTAAATCATACGCTTAACCCCGTCAACGGAGTCAGTGTCTTTGGGGAGGCTGTTACAAACAGCCTTTTTCCCCAATATTCGCTAATATTTCCCGGCTATGCAGTCAACGCATTCCTGCACACGCTCGCTTTTCCGAAAGTAGAACAAGAAAGAGGATGACGCAGAGGAGCTGCGATAGAACCAAGTCTGCTGATGTTGCACCTTGCCTCATCAGCGGACAATTTTGAAATCAGGGAAAACTGAGGTTTCTTTATCTAAACCGCGGTAAGTGCTATCAGTCCTTCTGCCCTTTTTGGTGAGTGTCGTGGGCAAAGTACCCATTACCTGAATCCCTTCGAGGCAGTACTTAATCGCTGGAACACCGGTACCGACGTGACGGCAAAATAAAACCAGGGACGTGGATGATGTTGAAGGTCCTCAACGAGAACAGCTGATACATCTTACCCGGTGCCCTGGCAAGGCGCCGATCGGCGTACACGGATAGCCAGCGCTAGGTCAAACCGAAGCTGACCCGAAGCGGATAGGGGAAACCTTTGGACTCACCCCTTTGTCTTATCGATTTTACCCAAGATATCTCAATAGTCGAACTTAATTATCCACAGAATCACAGGTGTCCTTAGGACTTCATTCAAGCTAAGCCCACGAGGATAGTCTCTAACCGCTCGGAGATTATTCTCATTTTATTGAGTTAACAGCAACCGGAGCCTTCAGCCTCGGTTGCACATAATAGGGCCATTGGCTCGTCTCCACCGTCAACGTGAGGCACCTCGTGTCTTACTGCAGGAATCGGTGGATTGTCCTCCCATCTTGAGAAACTACAACACAACTCTACCAGAATCGACACTCCTCTGTCACTGAACAGAACAGACAATTCCATAAAAAGAAAATAATACGTACGTCCGACATATCTGCGATTGACGCTAAAACGGAACGTTACAACAAGTACTACATAATTTCTCATTGCTAACTTATATCTTTAACTTTAACTCATAGTTCATAAACCTTTAACACAAAACTCAAGTTCATAAACCTCACTGACTGAACGCAAAGAACGTAACAAAAGAAAGGATAAGCTGTTCACAAAGTATCATTCTCAGAACTCAAAAATGCTTTCTTGCAATTAACGATCTTGTCAGCTCTGCACCGATTGGCCTCTTCATGACCAATCGTCTTGCACTGATGTACATAAAAACTAATCACAAGTTTCCTCTAGTCTCCCACTCCAAATAAAACTGATGCCACGAAGAATCATCCTTCAGACACCAGAATCATAATTAGAACACAGAACTAAATCGAACGTCAGGAAACATAGAACTAAATTTAAGCCTTAAGCAATCAGAACCTCTTAAGACTTCAAACAATTCAGAACTCTTCGAAATCGAGCACAGCTCATTCTAAATTACTGAATGCTTACATTCATAACCTTCGAACTCAGTATAACTAACTAAGTGAATAAGAACATTATTGTGAAACCATATCTCTAAATCGATTGCAAAAACATCTCATTGTTAATAAATGTGTATTTAAATTAAAGTGTTGTGTATGAATCATAATTTCAATCACGCATAGTGATAGTTGGCACGACCCACAACAACATAATTTTAGATGCCAGCCAAGCTGAACGAGAAATCATACGAGCAGATCATCAAGGTTCGTGAACCTGGACATCATAAGGTTTGTGAAATCAGTTTAAGGAGAAACTTACACAGTGAATCAAAGATTTCTCCTGACGTCCTCTCCAGGACGTGACAAAACATCAAAAAATGGATTTTTCGTAACAACGAAAATAATATTTTTTTTACGTAGACGTTGGTTCACTTTGTAGAGAAAGTTGATAACTTTACTGAAAGAAAAAAAAGGGGATATCTTACCGCGTTCTTCAGGTAGCGTGGTGAAACTAATGCAAATCGTTGTGTTGAGAAAAAGCGTGTGAATATACAGGATGAGTCAATTGAAACGCCGAGAATGGAAGAAGCTTTGTAGATGGATTAGAGCGGATTCCTCAGCCAATCTGGAGTGAGTCAATTGAAACTCCGAGAACAGGAGGAGCTCAATTGTGTTGATCAAAGTAAGCTTCGAAGTCTATATGTAGGTAACCGCTGTGAATGAGACATAATAATGAAGATATAACAATAAAGGAAAGACGACACCAAGAAATGTTAACAATTCGAACTGATTCAAATTAATCAGCACAACTGCGCTCTTCCCATTCTCGGCGTTTAAATTGACTTACCCTGTACATACATACTACGCCCGAACTTGAGACTCTCGGTTGTCTTCAACGCTTAATATTTTCCTTAATTATTCATATTTTTTTTTTTAAATACCACTGATTTTCATCGACAAGAATCTTACAAATAACTTTAAAATAAGGAAAATTCGGTACGTTTTTTCAATTGTTCATAAATGCGAATTGAATGTTTACCCCATAATCAACCGTCAAAACCGTTCTTGCCCCCCTGATGTTAATTTTGCGAACCTTACAGTTTTTCTTACACAAAATTTTCAAAAGAGATTGTAGTAACAAAATCAAAAAAAGACGAATAAATTCGAAATTTTTCGATCCTTACTCCCCTTAAGTAAATTGTATTAGGTCTAATAGGGGTTTTTCTGTAATTGAATACCGAAAACTTAGTTTTGGGGAATGAAATTTGGAGGAAATTAGCGGCTAATTTACGGTCAAGGGAAACCAAATATTTCTCTAACGTTCTGCTTAATACGGGTATACTGGAGTTTGAGGAAGAAACTCTCATCGTCAGATCATCCGCATAGCAAGAGAGTAGAGATATAAGGGGGGTTCTGGGCTACTCTGCCCTATCGACCGAACGGGGACTGCAGGGTGTCTCCCACCTGCAGTCGGTGTGCTAAATTGAAATATAATAGAACTGGAACGCGCGCCGACCGCTCCGACCCGTATAGAGAGGATAGCTCCGAGCGGCGGCTGGTGGTATCCCCGTCTCTGTCGGTACAGTCTAATCCAATATGTTAATTCAACAATAAGTGATCCCATTCACTATAGTGACTGAGGAAGAAAAAATACCGCATCCAATATGTTAATTTAACAATAAGTGATCGAATTCACGGAATGCAGTGACGGACAAGAATTGGCTTGGCATAAAAGTAACGAGACGTGCGTAGCATGACACAACTTTTTGGTGATGCTGTACGGTTCTCGATGTACGCATGCGCGACTCGGTAAGAAAAGGACAAGGATACTGCCAGGTGTATAGTAGAGATCAGTGATTACCGGCGAGCTATCTCTCTCTATATGGTCCGTGTAATGCAACAGAATGGTCAGCGCGCGTTCCAGTTCTATTATATTTCAGTGGTGTGCTACCGACCTAAGAAAATGGCGCACACAATAACGGACAATATAGCGTACAGGATGGTGGACAAGATGGCGGGGGGTGGGAATATAAATTTTTCAAAATAATATTCCAAGAATGGTGATGGCTTACAAATTTGTCCCAAAAGTGTACCGTTTTAAAATAATAGACTAGAGGTGTTGGTGGCTTACAAACTTTTCGCAAAATTGTTTGCCCCAGGCATATTTTCATTCGGAGAAAACGCTACAAATATGAATCAAGATGGTGATGGAAAGTGGATATACCGTTTAGAAATGATAGTAGAACAGTTTGAATATACATTTTCATTTATTCATGGTTACAAATTACAAGTCTCCCAGCGATGTATTTTAGATAGACGAATAAGTTCCTGATGATGGATTTACTCCTTAGAACTCCATGTTGCTGCAGAATGACATATTTCCTTAAACGAGTGATCAATTTATCGCGAATAAGGCTATTAAGTAACTTTTCAAATACTTTCTATTTGTTGATTGGACTATATTTGTTTACGTCAGTTGCGTTGCCCCCTGCTTGTAATGGTGATATAAAAGAAAACTTCCAAGAATTGGGGAATATACCATTCTTTATAAGAAAGTTCAGTCTCCTCAGCAAATTTAGTAATTCTAACAAAATATTGAATCCCATCAACCTAAATTATGGTAATTCTAACAAACCATTACCTTACTTGACCTGAGCATTTGTTCATCCAATCGATATAACACGTCAGTCAACGGAAGATTTGTTCCAATAAATGATTTAATCACAATACTGAATTAAATGTTCAGTCAGTTTTACCTAGCTGTGATTCTTCCAACTACATATTCAGTTCCGTTAACTGAAAATTTTCGAAACACAAAGAATATGATCATGTATAAGAAAAAATGTGTTGGATCGAAAAGTAGGATATTCAGGTCAATAAAATAATTGAAGTTGAACCAAACGTTTTGCCTTCACAAAAATGTTATTGGTTTGAGAGAATTATTTCTTATCAGGTTACTTCAACTCACAATATTATTCATTTACCTAATATTCACTTCATCGCCAATAACCGCCGGATTTACTTGACTGAAACCAATTTCGTTTGATTCAACAAATTTTTTCTCTCAGTGTACCCGATTCTTATTGGTTCTCGGATTACTAAATTTTTAAATTCTAGGTCATCACTAACGTCGATGTGTGCTGTCGCAGACCGCTGGTTGGCTGATAGTTTATCGGGTACTCCAGATTTTGGCACAGGTGTCGAGATGTCTTCGCGAAGCAGTGGTGCTCAGGTGTACTGCGAGGAGACTACGGCCTGCTGGCCAATAGAGTAAGGAATACCGCTCGCCTTAGTTCCCCTCGCGTTGTTGATCTCCATTTGCGGTGCTTTCCATATGCTCGTCGTCATTTTTTTCGAAATCGCCATCACGTGACTCTGCTGAAACTGCTGCCGTCCCTCTGCTTGATGTCGCATATACTCGATAACGAAAAGAAATAAAAATCCACCTATAGTTCGTGAACCCGTTTGTAACGAGAATTAAAATGCCACTTTACAACTTATACCACCCCTTGATAAACTATACTTGTTTCTACTGCCCACGGAAACGGAAACAGGATATAAACAATAGTGCAAGTTCTTTCAAGTTGCTGGAGATCAATATCCGGCCCTCAAATATAAAAAAAAAGTGTCGGTAAATGTCGGTATTGGAGACTGTATCCAGAACTCTTATAACTATTTTACTGATTTCTGCCAGCCGGCCAATGATCTTGTTTCGTGATGAATAGTCGTAAACATCTGGAATGTCACTTCGATTGTCTTTTTGCGATCGTATTTTATTATTTCAGTGCGTTTTATTTCTTGTTATGTGTAGCAGGAATAAGTAACTTAATTATGGTTCATATACTGTCTCATTTTTTACAAATATTAAAAAACATCATGATTTGATTCAACGATTGGCGAGAATTTTTTTGATAATAAATAGCTGTATGGTTTAAAAATTGATAAAACAGTAAATAAACTTTCTTACTAAATATTGTTGGTATGGAAACATAATGTGTTGTAATGAGAGTTACGAAGAAAGTAATTGTTTTTGAAACGCTTGTATTTCTCGGAGAAGTCCAGCCAAACGTGTCGCTGTCGCAGGCTCACGAACATTGTTCGATGGGCTCTTGCCACGCATTCCCAGCATCTGCAACTGATTCGTAATTTGTGCTCGCGTCACCCCTGAATGAGAAATCCCATTCGTACTCAAAGGATTGCTACGAGTTGTGATGCAAACAAAACTATTCTTCTCATTATTTGCCTGAACTTGTTGCTTCAAATGGAGAACCTGGAAACAGAAAGAGAAATCGTAACTCGGGCGAAGTATATCAAAATAAAGTTAAATAAATCGTACTAATTTTTGCTAGTGACGAGTAAATCATTTCCAACGAAATGCATCGTAAATTGTTATAGGTAAATGACTTCTTGAACCCCCCAAACAGCAGAACGTTCATCCGCATGAATTTCCTTGGTGCATGAGTGGTTGCCATAATTGTAAAAACTGCAGTTACATTGGCAAACAATTATCTTCTTGGAAGTATCGCATTAGACAAGTATACGTGCAACAAAAAATTTGTCTTACAAGGAGAGGTCCCGGGGGCCCCTCCCCGATTTCGTTCATTTTAGGATATGTTATTCTTCATCAAAATCTAATATGACTTGTATTTTCTTATCTGTGGAAATACGGTTTAAAGGGGTGAAATCAAGCCCCAAGGTTGAGCATCCCCAGTGGTAGTTTCGCAGTTTCACATATTTCCAGTGGTGATATCCGAATGAAACCAATTGGATGATGATTCTCATGTCGATAATCAAAAATACATCTTGCCCGATAACGATGGGGTTAAATAGTCAAAAACTATAGCGGTTGAAAGTTACAAATTATTTATAACCGAAAAACCATTGCTCATATTTGAATGGAATTAATTGCATTTGAAAAGGTAGAAAAACGTAGGGGATACGTGTTTTTGCGTTTTTCGAAATAATGTTACATAGGGGGTGAACCATCCGTATACACGTGCAACCAAGTTACCATTAAATTGGTAGTATTTTGCTTCACCTCGTCTTATTTAATATTACAAAGCTCTTTCTAGGCAGAAATTGAGGAGCTTATTCGTTTAGATAACATTCGGTTGCATGATTGACAAAAACCACCCTTCAAATGCCTCTGTCTCGGGATTTTCAAATTATCCGTTCAGAAATATTTCTTAGGCTAGAGGAACATATGCCCAGTGGTTTATACCTCAATAACCCCTTTAACCCTCTCCGGGGGGTGAAAAATGACATTTCATGCACTCGATTTTCTATCTCAACTAGGGGCTTTACCCCTGCGCGCTGTAGTGCGTTCGCATTTGTTTATTGTTCAAAGAGTAAGAGATGTACTTTCTGGGTGTTCCCATACTAAGCTTGTCAACCGATTGAATAAAGTGTATATTAGGGATGTCCTTATTTAGGGTGTGATTACATTATTTTATATTATTCAAAAGCTTGGCGCTTCACGCCTCACTCATGCGTAGACAGAACTTATTCTGACCTTTGGGCTGTGACAGTCACCTTCTTTGTTTCAAAAACATCGCCCCGTCTATTTGGACGACAGAAATAACCTTCCTGTCGATCTGGACCACCATCTACATAGCTACAGAGCTGGATCTACAGAGCGGTGGTTCTGAACGACGGAAAGACGACTTCGGCCACAAATACGCTCGCTCCGTCGACCTGGACCATGAATACTACGGAACGCTGGTTCTGTACTACAAAAAACAATGTATCAAAAACGATAACTTCATGCGTCTTAATCGTCCCTGCGATTCTGGTTGCGTCTTTCTTGCGATGCTGGTTGCGTCTTAATTGTTTCTCAACTGTTTATGTTGAGAACCTATATGTTTGAATGTCCTAAAAACGTTAACTTCGGGCGATGAAATCTTTTTAGATAGAGATAGAGAGAGAGATTAAGACTCGATTGACGGATCCTTATGAAAAGAATTATAGATATCCTTTACCCAAAGACCTCTAACGTGAAATAATTTGGCCGCGAGGGGCCACTCCCAAGGTTCTAAAAAAAATTCGTAAAAGTACAAAATTGGTATATTTCAAAATAATCAAAGGAATAAGTACTTTCCGTTCGTCATTCCACCAACGCAGGTATAAATTACTTCCGCGAATTATTTCAGATTTTTGTACGTGGTGCGCCACGTCGAAAATTACGATTTCAGCGCTTTTTCGTAATTATTTCAATATTTTCGGCCATGTCTTGGAAAAAAGTTGTCATTTTCCGTAAGACATTTCATTACCGGGATGTGGAGGGGGTTATGGAGTTATGAACGCCTGGCACATGTTTTTCTGACATAAGAAACATTTCTGAAAGGATACTTTGAAAATCCCGGTACAGAGACATTTGACCCCTTTTAACCCGGGATACCCTTCGGGACGGTGGTTTTTGGGATTAATACACCCGAATGTTATATAAACAAATAAGCTCCTCAATTGTTGCTTAGAAAGAGCTTTGTAATATTAAATAAGACGAGGTGAATGTTACCCTCTATGCGACATTATTTCAGAAAATGCAAAAACAAGTATCCCTACTTTTTTCTACTCTTTCAAGTGCAACTAATTCCATTCAAATATGAGCAATGGTTTTTCAGTTATAAATAATTTGTAACTTTCAACCCCTATAGTTTTTGACTATTCAACCCCATCGTTATCGGACAAAATGTATTTTTCATTATTCGCCATGAGAATTATCCTTCAATTGGTTTCATTCAGCTATCACAACTGGAAATATGCAAAACGGCGAAACTACCACTGGGCATGTCCAACCTTGGGGCTTGATTTCACCCCTTTAAAGCGTATTTTCGCAGATAGGAAAATACGAGTCATCTTAGATTTTGATGAAGACCTTGGAACCTTGGAACCTTACCTAGTCGGATATACATTTTTTTTAACAAGTCTTAACCTCCTACTCCTTTTTTCTAGCCCACGATATATCAAATATTGTAGGCTCTCATTCGGATCATTTTTTTAAAGACTTGCGGCAATTATTTTGCAATAGCATAAAGATGAAAAAGTTTTTAGAATACGTATCATATTATGTCTACTCATATCAATGCAAAATAACTCGATTGAAAATGAAATTAGGAATTATCTTTCGATTTTCTGCTCTGACTCAATTCCTTATATCCATCTTTCTTTTTCAAGGAAGACTTGTTCGAAACGATTAAACGCCGCAGATTTAGTCGTGGCCGCAATGCTATCGAACAAATAAAAATAATTTTTTGAATTTTTACTTACAATTGGTAAGTGAAAATAATTTTGTCCTTCGATTTGCCATAAAAGTAAAATAATGCAAAACATTTCAGAGAAAAAACACCTCTTTGAAAAATGTCAGTATCTCGTGAATATCAAATTGTTATTCTTTGGCAAAATTTAACGAGGAAAATATATTTCTTTTCGTCGAACCTGGATAAACAATATGGGATATTTTCCAACACCTAATTGGAGAGTTCGATTTTCGAAGTCTGTGAAGCATGTGTGAAATGCAACATGGCGGACCCAAAATTAAAGATTTTGCAGTATCGAGTGTCGAATTATTTGAGAAAAAGCGCCAGAACTGGAGTAACTCATTCGAGATTCCGAGAGAGGACACTGTAGGGAGTAGCGAATGAGATATTTCAGGCGGTTTGTTTATTTTTTCTTTCGAGTTTCAAGAGGCTGCGGACCGGGAGCCAACGGAAATCTCTGCATCGCGGGAATCCAAAGCGGACGCGATTCCTGCTGGTGATTGGCGAGCCCCAGTCTCTTCTCCGCTTTTTCCTGCCATCAACTGACCACTGCCTTTGCGAAGAATCGACTAGCGACGAGGGATCATCACCCCGCTCATCGCCGGACCATCACGACGCTGCGCGGCGGGCGAAATTGCAATCTAGCGTTAGGTTCTGCTTCGCGATGCTTCAGCAGGTACGTGTCGGGTTGTGCAATCTACGAAATTGATCTAAAATCAATTGTTGCGAATCTTGCGGGTTTGACGTGACGTAGCAAGGGGCGCAAAGAGATCCGTGTTGCAGTAGACCGTTATATTTTGATATCACCCTAGTTCTGGCGATTGTGAGAGATAGTCGTAATACAGTCAGTTTCGGATAGCGAGTCGTTCTTGGTGAAAAGAATTCCGAACACGTTGCGCGTTTCGGGATTAAAGTTTCGCAATTGAAAAGTTCCGAAAGTGCCTAATTCCGAATTATTTGGTGGCAAAACTTGAAGTAAAGAAATTCAAACCTTACGAAACAACAAAGTTTCAAATGGTTGAAAACCCAACGGTTCAAAATTCCGAAATGCAAGATTCCCAAAATTTAAGTTACAGTAGAGCAAAGTTCCGAAAATTCAAATATACCTGCACAGCGTAATTTACTCAACGAGTGGATGTAAAAAATCATAAAAACCGAAAGTTAGAATGACGGGGATTCCGAACATGAAAATATTGAAAATTCAAAACAAAGAAAGATCGAAGTAGTGAAATTTTATCAAGTAAGAAATTCACACAATTGAAAATCTTTGATTATTCGGTACCTCGATATTTCAGTAGTTTAAATTTTCTCATTTTCTCTCGTTGGGACCTTGACTTGTCGGAACTTTGAGCGTCGGGTTTCCGATCATGCAGGTAAACGGTTCTAAAGAGGCCTAGGCCCTCGAGCGGCACGCCCCTAGAAATCCTTCCAGATTTCACCAGAGGTGACCAAGGGAGGCCGGAGGGTGGTTATTCCCCCCTTGGGCTACCCCAAGACCACTCTTGGCTTCGAGCAGGGTAACCTGGTGGTGCTGACGCTGGGAGAGGCGCTGGACTCCATCCCAGAAGGGGAGGAGGTTTCGCGCTTCGAGCAGTATCAGCATGACCAGTGCGTCTTGTGGACGCAGTGCCGTCTTTTGGTGAAATGCGCCCATGGGCTACCGAGTGCGAGTGTAAATGAGGAAATATTTAGAAAACGATGATGACCCATCAACTTTAGCTCCTTTGGCCTTCACCGAAGCAAACTTGGTTATTATATTTTCGAATGAGACAGAATCAAGTAAATCTACATTGGCCATAAGGGAAGTTATAGGAGTGAGTCTTTCATCAGGAAGAGAGTTGGTTAAAGAATTTTTTACTCTTTTCAGAACTGAAAAGGAAAAGGAGCGCTCTCCTCTAGCATTTGTGGGTAGAATATGTATATTGTAACGCGAAGCCGCGAGATTTGAGAATTCGAGTCCGCGTACCCCTCGCAAGAGGGGAACCGGGAGGGGAATAGGCCAGTGAGCCACCTTTGACCAGCAGTCAGAATTCGACACTCAAAGGTGTTAGCGGCGCGTATTGTGATCTCGGAGTCAAGTGTCCCCGTGAGAGAGTGTGTCTGAAGTGCTCTACGGCTATCAGAAAGTTCGGATAGGGTGCCCGTGAGCTACAACTCAGGGATTACCTTGAATAAAGTACGAAATAAATTGATGTCCAATATCTAATTAATTCACCCGTGTCGAATTTATCAGATTCCATTCTGTTCCTCCTCGCACACTCTTGAGATTATCCCCGAACCTCGCTCAGTAGCCGTGTTTCAGTCACGGACACACGGCCCTCGGGCCACCGACTTAGCTAATTGGGGCAAATATTCTAGTTTGGCTCGGAGATAGATAAGACCAATCATATCCGACCTGGCGCTCAACATTGAAGAGGAGTTTGGTAAGCAAAAGCTTCGTGCTGGCGAGCCGTGGATCGCCGGCGCACGAGAGATCGGCCCCTTTGTGCCCCTGCATGCCTTCGTTTCATTTCCTTAGCAATTACACGCAGGGTGAAGAAAGAGTTTTTTCGTCACAATATATGAATATTTTAAGCAGCGTATCCAAATTTGGGTATGATGTGACGAACCCTTTGTTGCAAATAATTTTCAAGAGCTCTCCAGGTGAGTTTGTCTCCGGGGAGAACGCTTTCAGAATTGCTGAAAATATACGCATTCATTGATCAATTCCTCGTCCAGATCGTCGGGATATATCTTAATGATTTTAGTAGCCTGCCTTCTGATGCTGCTGGCTGAAAGCGAGGACAATTTACTGAGAAATCCAAATCTCGACTCGATCTCAGAGTAAGCAACATTGCTGCGCGACAGCTTTGCGACCAATTTGTCGATTACGAATAAATATGTCACTACGAGCATCAAATGCTGTTTCGTTTGCTCTACTCTCGTCACACCTAAGCTTTCGTCCATTAGATCTAATACTCTGACCCTGATACTCTTCAGATCCAGATATCTTCTTGCCTTCCACTTCGTAGAGATCAAATTGCTCTCGCAGACCGTCGATGTAATTTCTCAGGGAATTCTAGTAACACACAACGTCATCCAAATTAGTGGAGACACTTTACAATGATTTATTTACTTTATCGACACTTGCTACGATGTCTGCCCAAAACTTCATGAGAATCCTTGTCTCTAGAAGTTGGAATCGGTGACTTAAACCCTCAGCCTCAGCTCGAATCTTTGGCTTTTCATTGCAATTACTCGATATTTTGGTCATAGCCGAATGAAATGCATGGTACGAATAAGAGGGTATCGTTTCTACAAGTTCGTTTCTACAAGTTGCTATCTTACAAGTTCGACCGAGAGGTTCGTTTCTACAAGTTGCGACCGGGCGGTCCGTTTCTATAAGTTCGACCGGGTGGTTCGTTTCTACAAGTTGCGACCGGGCGGTTCGTTTCTACAAGTTCGTTTCTACAAGCGACCGAGCGTTTCCGTCGATTTCGTACATTTTGATTTAATTTAAATTAATTCAATTTAATTTAATTTAAATTATTTGACCTCCACTTGTAGAAACGATCCTTTCGGACGGAATTTTAGGACTGCGACTTGTAGAAACGAATCGTCCGGTCGCAACTTGTAGAAGCGAACCCACTCGGTTGAATTTGTAGAAACGAACCGCCCGGTCGTACTTGTAGAATCGCAACTTGTAGAAACGAACCACTCGGTCGAACTTGTAAGATTGCAACTTGTAGAAACGAACTCTTCGGGAAAAACGAACTTGTAGGATTGCCACTTGTAGAAACGGCCCTTTCCCGTACGAATTCAATAGTGCTCGGCATGCGTCGTGTTGCATGGACTAGCCAAAGAGTATAGGATAGAGTGGAAGGTACCCGTATCGCCCTATTACAGCGCCGCCAGCAGCTCTGAGGAAAAGTATAACGTGTATGTGTAGCGTCGGTGAACATGCAATGTAGTATTGCTTGTTGGTGTGATGACGCGGTCGCCATATTCTTTGAGTAAGAATCAGTGGTACGAATTGAGTAGCAAACAAATTTTCTTCCGAAGATGCCGCTTTATTGTGACGTCAAATTATGTGGAAATAAAAAATATCGGAGAAATCTAAGCATTAATAATGAAGATCAAGTGACGTTTTTCGCGTTACGTAAAAAAGAGCAAATGTAAGTAAATTTGAATATATAACCTCATTTCAGTTATTTGTATAAGCTTTTTATCATATGATAGCATATTCATTTATATTCTCAAATTGTCTGGGTCGATATAGGTACGCCAGTTAAAAGACCTACAGACGTTTACTCAAGAGGCACATCATCCCAGTTTCGTAGGAAGTGCAAATGGTCCCCAAACACGGCGCGACGATTTCACATGCAGAGAAAAATTATAAATAAATTAAAAAGTAGATATCGTCGTCTACAAAAACGTAAAGTAAAAATAGAATCCAAGCAGGTCGCAACTAATATAGTAGAAAAATGCACTTCTAATTTACCTAAAGCAACCAAACTGTTGTTAGGGGCACAACTGTGCTTGGGAAATACTAATAAGTATGGAAGACGATATGATGATGGTTTAAAAGACATAGCTCTTTCTATATATTATCATTCACCAAAAGCTTACAAATTTTTAAGATCATTTCTTACATTACCAACAACCAGAACCCTTCGAACGTATCAGAGCTCTTTTCCTATTACAGCCGGGATTAATGAACAAGTATTATTGAATTTACAAGAAAAATTTAAAGATGCAAAAATTGAAAACAAAATAGTATCCCTTCTGTTTGATGAAATTAAGTTAGAACCGGAAATTCATTTTAGTCCAACAACTGATGAGTTTGTTGGTCTTGCTGATGACGGATCAAATAAGGAAAATCGAGTAGCAAAATCAGCCTTAGTTTGTGTAATGACGTGGATCAATATGAATGCGAAACAAGTTGTTGGTCATTGGTTCTTACCAGGTACGGAATGTTCCAACATAACGCATGATATTGTAATGACAACTACAAAAGCAATATTTAATAACCAACTTATTGTTAAAACAATAATTTTTGATCAAGGTCCACGGAATACTGGTTTTCTAAAAAAAAATGATATATCTCCGAAAAAACCATATTTCGAAATAGACGGTCATAAAGTATTTGTCATATTTGATCCACCTCACTTGCTCAAATCGCTCCGTACCAATTTTAAAAACCGGCCACTCATTTATCGCGGAGTGCAGATTCAGTGGAAAGATATTGAACTAATATTTAATCTCAGCAAGGAGCACGAGTTAAATTTAGTTCCAAAATTGAATCGAAAACATTTCGTACTCACCCATTTCAATAAAATGAGAGTTTCGCTAGCAGCACAGATTTTTTCACATACAGTATATATTGCACTGATTTGTTTCCGAAGAATGTTTCCAGAAAAATTTGATCCGAGTACCGAAACAGAAAAATTAATTCTCGACATGGATAAGTTGTTCGATACGATGAACAGTACATTAAGAAATAAAACAGTTCCGCATAAGTTAAATTATGCGATATCTGATTCGACCGAACATATTGATTTCTTAAAACAAATGTTTGAAAATTTTCGCACCCTTAAATTCTCTTCTGGTAAACAACCACCATGTATGAATGGTTGGATTTTGACCATAAATAGTGTAATAATACTATTTTCAGATCTAAAATTAAATTACAATATACATCAACTGCTTACTAGACGTTTAAATCAAGATGCTCTTGAAAATTTGTTTGCTACAATTCGACAACAACATGGTTGTTCGTTGAACCCATCCCCTCTTCAATTCCAGGCAGGGCTAAGACATATTTTGATCACTCAATTGTCAAAATTATCAGAGGCATGTAATTGTCAGGTAGATGATTTCATTTATTGCCAGTGAAGTAAAATGAAACAGTTGCCGAAACCGACATTACCCCACCAGGAAGAAATTCAAATTACAGTTCCAGAAACATCTACACTCTTAGAAATGCCAGAAATTGAAGAGTTCGGAGTGGTGAATGCTATTTAGTATATAGCAGGATATTTGATCAAAATTTTTTTAGACCATCACAAGTGTCTCGAGTGTAAAAAAATCCTGGTATGTGATGATGAGGCAAATTTTAAACTCCATCGAACCTTTGCATATCTGAAAAGATACGAAGAGACGTCTGATATCGTATTGCAAACGACAAAGTATATGAAATAATTAGAAAGTGGGAAAAAAAATATAGCATTTGTATCGATGGGTTGCTGAACACAAAGCGTATTTCACACGTGTTTGCAACAATATTCAATAACACCTATCCTATACTCCAACTGTGTGGAACAGAAAGCACTGAGCAGTTTGTGAAAACTTTTATTCGAGTGAGATGCCATTGGCACGCGCGGTACCTGAGGCGAAATATGGTAGTTTTGGTAGAAAGTAATAAAAAATATAAGAAGTTTTTGAGTTGATGTAATATTTTATGTAACCATTTTTTATAACATAGTATTATGTACCGATATACATTTGTATTAAGATTTGACATTATTGCTTACGTTTTTTAAATATAAGTCCTTTTTTTGATGTTAAGTATTGAAGATTAACTACATAAATATATAATTTCGATACAATTTGTTTGATTTGTTGCCATTTATTTCATTAATTTTTTATTTGACTAAATTCACACCATATTCATACATTCCCCGGTTTAAAAGGAGCGCCAAAATCGTGGTGGGGGTACTTTACTTTTCCTCAGATCCAGCAGAGCGTGCTGAAAATCGAGGTACGCTTTTATACATTGGCTCTTATGGGACCTTCCACTCTATCCTATACTCTTTGGGACTAGCGTGTATCAAATAATTTTTTGGGCAACAGCTTGGCGCTCAAAAAAGTATATACGTTTCGCAGTAATATGAAAAAAACCGTAACTTTCAAACAACAATGAGCAGCAGCTGACCCTACTAAATTTAGAGAGTTGGCGCACAGCGCACTTAAATTCCCAATGTGTTGTGTGCTTTGATCTTCGCTTGTAGTCCCCCATATGGCCCTGACATGTTTGCGGCATTATCGTAGGATTACCCTCTGCAATTCTTAATGTTTATGTCAAAGTCAGAGAGTGTATTCAAGACAGCGAGCTGTGATTCATTACCAGAGTGCCCGGGTTGAGGTATGAATTTTAGGAACCTTTCTACGTGATAATCATAATTATCAATCATCCGCAATATGAATGTTAGTTGATCGCAATGAGTTATGTCGGCAGTGGAATGCACAGAAATAGAGTCATATTTACTCGCTTTCAGTGTGGCTAATATTTGATTGTTTAGCTCTTCGTGAGATCAATTCAAAAAACTCATTACACACGTTCTTCGTGAAACATGACCCTTTCCCTTGTTAGTATGCGTTTCGAAATGGGTTTTGAGAAATGAGTCATATTCGGTGATAAGTTTTAGAAGCCCCAGAAATTCATCGCTTTGATTTGATACGATAACTTCATCAGAACCCCTGAATGCCAATTCTCCTTTACCAAGAAACTTGATCACGCTGACTACTCGACGCAAGACTTAATGCTAGTAGTCGACTTCTTTTGTGCATTGTTCATGAAGCTTTGTAACTACTTTACCTAAGCATTTGCGCGCGTTATCATAGATGTCAGATTAGCTCGGTGCTCTTGGCTTCGTTGATGTTCCCGAAAGCGATTATCGTGTTTCCAAGCATTGAAACCCGTTGAAAAAGCATTCGGGTGCAGGTTACCAGAAAAAAGTTTGCAAGAAATGCAGAAAAATTTTCCTTCCGACTGAGAGTATCTAAGCCATTCCCTCTTATTAGTCTGGCCATTTTCCATTTTAGTGACAAATATAGACTTTGATGCTGACCGTGTTTGGCTGTTATAAACGCGCTTCGATTTTGCAAAACTGATATCGTCCAAGTTGCCTTAAGGTGTTATATTTCTAATAATAAAATCATTTTAGGCCTATCATCAGGGGCCACTTAGCGCGATCTAAAAGGTCAATCACGGGCACAACATCGGCTTTGCGTCCTGAATATTCTGCATGATGCGTTTTGAAGTAGGAAAGTCAGCATTTATATCCGTAATTGGACCCGAATCGACTTCCCCATCATCAGTGTTAGCGGCAACTGTAACATTGCTTTTGGACTCCTTTTCTTTATGTCGTGTGTCCATAACGCTCTCAGTAGTACTGCTAGTGGATGAAGCAGAATTTTCATTCGCAAGCGACTTAAAACATGTATTTATTGTTGGGACATTTTGTAAAACAGTTGAGAGTTCTTCTTCCTTGTCCCTATTTAACCTTCGGCGCCGCGCGCAACTCATTTTCGAACCCATGACGTTTGTATTTGGCTGATCGTGAGGGCAACAGAACTGTAAGAATACCAAGCGGTCAAATGAAATCATGCAGCTCAAACAATATCAGGCTCGGGCAAGAATGTCCGGTTTTGTAACATTCGAAATCAATAGAATCGCATGACAGATTCACCACAACCAGGCCAGCGGTAGCACATCACTTGGTGCTATTCTATCTGCCGTCACATTTTGCTTGCTAGCGGAGAAATTACGACTTTACTAGGCTGCGCCTCCCCGTGGTGGCTTTAGAAACTTTGCCTGGAGCGGGCGCCCGGCGTGGGCGCAGCGACGATGCTTGAGCGCTCGGAATACCAAGAAACGCCGCAGAGCAACGCGGCGCCCCCACTCGGAGACATCTCTAGGCTATAGTCCTGCTAGCCCATACCTAAAGACGGCACTGTCTGTAGGTATAGTGCTCGGATGAGGTGGCGCTGACCTGGCGACGGAGAAGGGAACGAAGAACTCCTCGCCAGGCAGCGAGGTCGGGAAGGCGCCGCAGGGAAGAACACCAGCACCGGCAACGGCAACAAGGCCCTCGTGCGCCGTTGCCCCGATGAAGGACGTGGCCCTCTCTAGCCCGAGGACCGGGGGTGCAAGCCCCGAGGACCGGGGGTGCAAGCCCCGAGATCCGGGGCACGAAGGGGGCAACAAGAGGGAGCAGAGGCTGTGCCGCAAGGCCCAGGTGTCGTCCCCTTAGGGCCCATGAGCTCAGCAGAGTGGGGCGAAAGAACGTACAGGCAGGGTCGCAAAAGATTCTGCCGGGTGCGTTTCTTGCACCAGTGCAGTGGCAGCAAGGGCACCAGCTAGCTGGGCACCGTGCGGGCAAGAGGAAAGGGGGGACTCAGTAACGGGATACCCTCATGACCCGAAACAGCGAAGCTGACGTCCCACGGCCCAATGACCGCGAGGAAGATCAAGTTTGCGCAGATCAACTTGCAACAATGGAAGGCGGCCTCAGCTATCTACAGCCGTAGCCTGGCAGTGGAGCAAACAGACATATCAGTCATTCAAGAACCATGGATTAACAAGGGACTTGTTTCAGAACTGGACAGAAAGATCGGCGTGCTGGTGTCCAAGGAAGGCGTGACTGAACCCGGCCCCAGGGCAGCGGTCTTCATCAATAGCCGGCATCAGGCACTTAGGCTCATCCAGTACTTGGCAGCGGCCTCAATTAAGCTGAAACGGGATGTGACTCCATGGAATCACCTTTCATGGAAGAACTCAAAAAGGTGGTCAGCTACTGCACCGACAAAAGGTTGCACCTTGTAGTGGGCTGCGATGCAAATTCGCACCACACAGTCTGGGGCGGCTCCAACACCAACAAGAGGGGCACAGCTCTGCTGGAGTACGTATCACCAGTAGAGCTCGACATACTGAATAATGGCTCAAGACCAACCTCCATCACCTCCTATAGACAAGAATGATCGACCTCATGCTCTGCAGCCCCAGGCTTCTGGAACTCACCAGCGACTGGCGGGTGCAAGAAAAAGACACACTCTCAGATCACAGGCGCATCATGTTCTCCCCCTCGGCGGAAGCCGAGTTGAAATCGACGGGAATGCGCAGGAATTCCAGGACCACAGACTGGCCCTTCTACAAAGAGAAACTTGGCTGGAGGCTCCAGAGACCCTGCGGCCACCTGAGCAGTGCTAGCGTGGTGGAGAGCGGAGTAACACACCTGAAATCCTACATAATCCAAACCTTTGAGGCAGCGTGACCCGCAAAGCCCAAGGTGAACAAGTCGAAGGTCCCTTGGTGGAGCGGAGAGCTGGGCAAACTCAGGTCGAGCTCCCGAAAACTGCTAAACCTAAGACAAACAAGGACACGGACTGGGCGGCCTACAAGGCTGCCCAGAAAGAGTACAACAAAGTGATCAAAAGATCAAATATGGGGGCCTGGAGAGGGTTCTGCAGCGAGACCGAGGCCCTACCACTAGTGGCCAAGCTCCGCAGAGTCTCTTCGTTTCTGCTGAAAACACTGGAATGACTAGTGAACAGATTCATAAGGGATGGAGCTCTGAATGTGAACCCCCTTTCGAAGATACAGCATCCCTACCAAGCCGGTATGTCAGCAGAGACGGCACTCCACCACCTGGTAAGGGAGGTAGAGGGGCCACTCCACTGAAAGAAAGCAGCGCTTAACATGTTCGTGGACATTGAAGGGGCGTTCGACAACACCTCCTTCGATGCAATTTGTGAGGCTGCTACAAAGTTCGTGATAAGCGCTATACTGGTTGACTGGAACAGGCAGA
Organism: Diprion similis; assembly: GCF_021155765.1. Classification (NCBI taxonomy): domain Eukaryota; kingdom Metazoa; phylum Arthropoda; class Insecta; order Hymenoptera; family Diprionidae; genus Diprion; species Diprion similis. The sequence continues at coordinate 13,792,997 of NC_060105.1, read as the reverse complement.
TGCTACAGACCAGGACTGTCACCGCCAGTCTTGGAGGCACCGAGGTCAGGACCCAAGTCGGCAGGGGTTGCTCGCAGAGGGGCGTACTCTCTCCCCTGCTGTGGACCCTGGTCGTGGATAGACTACTCATGGGGTTCGAGAAGATAAAGGTGACGGCGGTGGGGTACGCCGATGACATGGCCTTAATCGTCGCAGCCGACAACCTTCCATCTATGACAAGCAAGATGCAGAAGGCACTCGACTTCGTACGGATTTGTGCACATTTTAGAGACACAGGATTAATCCTAGCAAAACCGAGATGTTACTTTTCACCAGGAAGCGCAACCTCAGGATGGGACATATCGAGATCTTCCGGTAAAGATTAACCCTTTATACCGGGCTGCGCTACCGGGGAGTCATCCTGGATCCCAAACTTACATAGAGGGCCCACATCAACCACCAGGCACAGAAGGCTACGGCCACCTACTGGGCCTGCAGAAGGATGGTCGGCTAAACTTGGGGACTACAACTACGGGTAGTCCGATGGATATTCACAGCCATCAATACTACCTCAAATCACCTATGCCTCACTCGTGTGGTGGCCTGCAATGGGCAAGGCCACATTCCGAAAGGTATACGACCGCATCTACAGGATGGCGATCATAGGAATTAAGGGGGCTCTTCTAGACCTTACCGCCTCCACACATCACGGTGAAGGAGGCGACCTGGAGGGCGGCACTACGTCTGTGGCATCCAGGGCACACCAGTTTGGGACACATGGTGATACTAAACCGGGTGGGAGCACCGCGGACCGCTCTGGGACTGAGCGGGGACCGCTGCTTCAGCATATTCCAATTCGACCACACTTTCAGGGTAATCCTCCCCCCATGGAGCCCTGGGTTAACAACCCGGACGAATTGCTCTCACCAAAAGGTCTCGTTTGGTATGCAGCCGGGTCTAAAACCGAGACAGGCACCGGGGCCGGCTTGTGGTACAGGCGATCAAGGACGAGCACATCGCTCGCCCTGGGACCCCCGGTCTCGGTGCTACAAACTGAAATGTACGTCCTGGTGGCTCGTGCCAAGCACATGCTGAGCAAGGGCTACAGAGGGAAACACATATATTATCTGCAGTGACAGCCGGGTGGCACTTAGACACCTAGACGCATACGTCGTAAGGTCAGTGCTGACCTGGGACTGCATCACTGTTTCAACACGGCTCGCCAAAGATAACCGCGTGAGCCTTATACGGGTGCCAGGACACAGCTGCATCCAACGCAACAAGCTGGCACAGAACCTGGCCAGAGAGGGAGCCTCACACCGAGCGAGCGACGAGGGCTGCCTCGCCGGCCTATCTCCGGGGCACGTAAAATGCCTATCCAAGCAACAGACGGAGGCCCACTTTGCGGAACTCTGGAGCAGTGCACCGGGCATGACTCACATGAGGGCCGTATTCCAAGGGCCATCGCGCGCACTGGCAGCTATACTCATGAAACTGAACAGGACCGAGCTGAAAACCGCAATGGGTCTCATTACTGGTCACTGGTACACAGGCAGATACCTCGCACACTTGGGACCCAGAACAGAGTCCTTGTGCCCGAGATGCAGAGAGGAGTAGGAGACTCCCCCTGCCGCATCACCCGGTGTGGTCGGCTCGAGGGACCGCGCAAACAGGCCTTTGGAGCTAGCTATACTGGCCAGGGAAAAATTGAGGAAATAGGCGTGGGCAGGTTGCTTCAATTCGCCAAGCTGGCTGACCTCACCTCGTTCCTACATACTAGTGGTGCCCCTAACGGGCCTGAGCACAATGGTACAGCAGGACTGAGTGCCCGGCTACCCCCAACACATACAATACAAATCAATCTATTGGATATGTCGTATTATTTTCGGAACTTGGACATTTCTGTGGACATAATTACGATATTTTCTACGTTTCCTAATTTTGGAATCGTCACAAAATGATTTGTAATTTTGCGCTTTTAGAAATTTCAAAATTCTGAATTTGAACCCTACTCAAAAAAAAGTATTTGGTAGATAATTCTTTTTTTACACATCACAAAAGTATTTGGTAACTGAATGTGTCATTCAGTTGAAAATATAATTTGAAACTTACAATATTGTTCCTCTATGATTTATCAAAAGGTGCAATGGATCGCGATCGTTTATTCTCGATAGGCGTAGAATAATTAAAAATCCTGAGTTCGAATTAGCTTTAACGCTTATTAGTATCCAAGATCAATATGGTCGTAAGCATTTTTATAACTTGTTCATAGGTAAATTCTGTCTATATGATCACTACGATAGACGTAGGGAATAAAAGAAGAAATTATTAATCACAGTATGTGGTAGTATGGGTTAAACGACTCAGCGAAACAATGAATTATCTACGAGCATGACCTGATATACTCGAAATTTGATTAACTGGACAGTTGCAAAACGATTCAAATATAACTATACAGGGTGAGTTTTCTCCGATTCCGAATAAGGGATGGGCATATCACTGCCATTATCTCGCCTCTTGCTTCATTATACTGTTATGAAAAACTAGCTCTTACGTTGAGCCGTCCAACAATACCTCACTTGACAAGGCTAAATATCGACGGCTTAACGTAAGAGCTTGTTTTCCATAGAAGTGTAATAAAGCAAGAGGCGGAACATTGGCAGTGATAAGTCCCTCCCTCATTCGGAACCGAAGAAAACTCACCCTGTATAATGCTGTGATTACCATAATAGTTATTATCGTTACATACTTCTCTGTATAGATCGACGACAGCATTAATTTCTTCTTCCTTGGCATTGAGTTCCTTCTCTTTAGCTGTGATTTGTTCTGTTATTGATTTATCGTTGGACTTTGCCGCCTGCGTCTGGAGTTTTTCGTACTCTCTGTAATATTTTGAAGTATTTTGAAGTAGGTGATTTAACCAGAATAACACGATTATTATGCATTTTCACCGTGTGATAGATATTTTCGCATTTAACATACGTGTTTAATTTTTCAAATTCGTCGTGTAACCTAATCAATACTTCACGAATCCCCTTGGAATCACCGGAAACACTGTTGGTATAATTATATTTATTGTCTCCAATGTTTATTTCTTCCTGTAAAATTTGTATTCTATGTTAAACTTGATGAAGAAAACATTTCTCATTTTAAATGTTGATACATACGCTGAGGTGATACAAAACTTCGCAATAAGTGAAAAAAAGGCGGACGAAACCCAAGATAAAATTATGATCTGAATATTCAACAAATTATCTAGTTTCAAACCAATTATTCAGTGAAAGAAATAGGAACAGAAATAGAAATTAAGAATTATTCTTCCACCTTGGAGTAGGTACGGGAAAATCTAGAAAAAGAAACGACTATTGCCTGGAGAACGGTTATCATTTTCTATTTCTATTTTTTTTTTTCACACTGAGTAATCAGTTAAAGCCCATCGTTTATGGTTCTAGCAATAGCCACAGTAGCAGTTTACTTGACGCTTCCTTAGCAGCGCGCTTGTAGTCAATGTTGGATTTCCTGTGATGCTCTTTCTCGATGTATATTGCTTTAATATTTTGTTATAACTTTTACTCTTCTTTGGGCAACAAATGCATCCACTCTCTTGTTCCTGTGGCCAATTTACCCCTTCAGACCCATCCTGCGCAATAATAAAATACAGTATATATAGTCACTAGCGCCAGGCTGTACACGAACTTACAAGTTGGATATTATTGTTGTTAGATATTATTGTAATAACTTATTTCCCAATGTTTATCAATTATTGTAAAGTAAGAAATACACGTACAGTAAAACCTCGCTTATCCGGCTTTCGACCAACTGAGTCTCCACCTTTCGATCAACTGAGTCTCCACGTTATCCAAGGCAACGGACTTATCCAAGCACTCCGCATTAATAACTCGAATAATACGGCAAAACTCGGATGAAAAGGATGGAGCCGCTATTCCTACGCTGTACGCGCGAAATACTTTGCGATTGCTACTTTGTTACTCATGACATACACGTTATGTAGTAACAATGCTTTGTACCTCAAAAATTAATCTACGTTCGTTAGATTTTTACTTTTATATACTTTTGTGATCAAATTTCATTCTATCATTTCAAATACATTAAAAATGATTAAAATTTTCGAATTTTTTATTTTTTTCCTGTTATCTGAGATACCTCCTCCCCATAGTGTCTCGGATAAACGAGGTTTTACTGTATTTACGTTTTTTTCACACAGTACATCCAATTACTTGATATTTTTCTCTATACCTTTTGAGGAAATATTGTACAAAAAATGTATGCATCCTACGGTTGTAAAATCCATTTTTACTCCGAATCTTGTGTAATTTTTTGCAAAAAAATATTTCGGTAATCAATAAAAATGTTTTCAAGAAAAAGTAAATTCTCTAATGCATTTTCCTTCGAGTTCTTCTTTTGTATTTTTTTTTAATCAATTTCAATGATTTTCTGATATTTCTTATGTTTGAATGAAGCCAACCAATAACCCATAAATATATTGTAACAAATTTTTCTTTCAACAATTCAATTCAATGACAAGATAGACGAGGTTGATTAATTCGTTGCCCTAGTCTACAGGTTACCGACGTTAATGAAAAAAGATAATACAATGTGGCGCCAGACGCAATAACGTTAAATTTTAAGAAATAAAATAGAAAGGAAATCAAATCAGATTTTACGACGATTTTACACAATCATTTCAGTATAGACAAGGTATGGTAGAAGGGCAGAGTGAACGCCAACGGAATATACAACGAAAAGTAAGTTGTACCGGTCACGGTATCAAGTGTATTGATATTAATGCGAGAAAACACGCTTTAGGAAATGAAGTTTGGGATAGTATTACTATGGCTACACAATAGGGCCAAATGGCCAGAGCCATTCAAGAGTTAGAGGTTTTGAAAGTTCTTTTCAAAATTTATATACTCAAAAGTATACAGCGTTATAAGAGTTTTCTATTGATTTGGACACTCCACATTCTGTTACAACCCCACCATGGACATGATATTGACACATCAATCCATTTATTCTTTATGTAGCGCATTCGAAACTACAGTACACGTACAAGAGTAAGGTGCATGGTGGTCTGTGCGAGCTAAACAACGCGATGTGTCTTATATATTCAAACCTTCTTTTCCTCAAGCGATGGGCCTCGTGATAATTTTGCTTCCAAATGGCTATGTTTTTGCCCAAAGGAAGCTTGCATGTTAAAAACGCCGCTCGATCTTTTGTTGCGTTGCGATATCAAGCAGATTCCGGTAGATCTTGACTCGTCATTCTCTTCGTCCAATGCTGCGCATTCAGCAATAATACTCTTTTCATTTTCCCAAGAAATATCATCAGTCTGTCTACTCATTAGTAAACAGTTTGGCAATTTTGAACTGTATGGATCATTGATCCGACCCAAAAATGTTGATACTGGTTTAATGCCCTTGCTCATTTTGCGAATCAACAGCGGAGTCATTCCAGTTGCCATTGGCTGTCGTGTTTTCATTATACTCAGTACCTGACAACCATTATTAATAATCAGTCTTTCGAAAAGGTATAATCAGAATGTGAAGTATATAATGTCACTGTTCAATTATAGTCTGTTTTGTGGAATGGTCACCAGAAGTAAACCAAAAGTAGAAGGTTATAAAGATCACAACGAAACCTCACGAATGAAAAAAATGAAAGTGAATACATGCGTCACAAAAAAAAAAAAAAAATTTTATGTTTCATCAAAGAAAATTGTCTAAAGACTTCAAGTTCTTAAAATTATCGGCATTTGTTCCTTTAATTGAATTATTATATTTTGTCGTTCTACTGAGAAATGTGTCATCGGTAGGGCGGTCCTTAAAAAGGTCATTATTGAATTTCGATCGGTAACCCCCCCCCCCCTGCCCCCAAATCAGCTCCAGATATCTAAAAAATAATTCCCTAATTTTTTCAGATTTTTATCTCAATTCTAACCCGTGCCCCAAAGAGAGTGGATTTCTACATCAAATCTACCGAACGGACTTAGATGAAATTTAATACAAGGGGTTTTTTTGGATCGCTGATTACGAATCTGAACTCAACATTTTTAAATTCAAAGTGGCGGAACCCAATATGGTGGTCCAAAACCCAAAAAGTCATTTGATACTGCCATATTGGATCCGCCACCGTGAAATATCAAATTTTGAGTACAAATTCGTAATCAGCGACCCACGAAATCCCGTTGGCAAATTGCATCTAAATCCGTTCGGTAGATTCGATATGCCCCTGATGGCTTGAATCGAATGCACTTTCTTTGAAGCACGGGTTAGAGTTGAGATGAAAATCTGAAAAAAATTAGGGAACTGTTTTTTAATTATCTCGAGCCAATTTGGTGGGCACGCCAGTCGAAATTCAAAAATGATCTTCTTGAGGACCACCCTTGTTATTAGTTATTTAATTTTATACTAGTAGATCATTGTGATAATTATTCAGTTTGTTGAGATTTCAAAATTTCAGCAATTAGCAGTGAATTTGCTTCGTTGAGTGTAGTCGTAAAAAAATTCTGATACGTATACGTACTTGTTGGATATTCAATCCCAAGTTATGGCTTGGTGAAATGGAAGTGCTGACAACAAATGGAATATTTCTGAAATTGAACCTGTTGAAGTAAGACCTGTTGACCTTCTTGAGCTTTGATGCTATTGTTGGTGATTCATAATTCCTTGTAATCGTAGGATCGTAGTATGGAGAAGGATGGGAAGCGGGCTTGCACTTCGTAACTTCTTGATTAGAATTTTCATCTGCGTAATTAATCTGGTTTTCTTCACTTCTCGAAGAGTATTTTTGAAGTTCTTGATTCTTACTTTGCTCCAATGATCTTAATACGGACAACCAATGAAACGGATTGGATGATTATTCATTGTATCATCCAGTTACTTTTCATAATGAAACAATATAATAATACTATATCAATGAAGAGCATGAGCTAAAAGCAGTCATTCATGACAGTCGAACTGATCAACAAGCTCCAAAAAAGTAATTGAAGCTAATTTTGATTTCAAGTCACTATTCTACTTGCGAATTCCAATTTCACACTCTCAGGAATCACTTTTCATATTTTGGCTAGGTAAATGTTTTTGTACTACAGCACTTCACTTCAAATGTCTAAGAAAATTTAAAATGTTTCATAAAAGCATATTTTTATTTCCGAGCAACTCCGAATATATTTTTGTGTTCGAGACTCCGAAAATTGCTAGTGACATTTCATTTTTAGGTAAAAGGTGTAACTGTAAAAAGGGGTTCTTCATTCATATTACCCATTAATTTTTGTAATTGGAAACCTCAAACGAAACAAATCATATGCGAAAGAGTATGTTTTATCGTACTCTGCAACCCGAGAATTCGATCTTGAAATAGATATTGTACTACGAAAGTTTCTCACATGAGTGAAATTATTTTGGATTTTTAGATGAAAGTATTGGTTTTACAGGAAATTTGTTTGTTTTGAAGTTTGCACAGAAACAATTTTGATACACTCCGTAATACAGTGAGATTTCATAGTTTTTAAACCGAGAAGAGATCATACTTTTTGTAAAGAAAATTAAAAAATTGTAATAAAAAGAATTTTTGGCAATTCTCAACAAGTTATTTACATAGTTCAACACAAGTCTTTCTACCAGGAATGTTCGATTTCTTTGGCTCTAAACAACCACATGCGAATGATGCAACGAATTCAGTGTGTCTCCAATACCTGGTATCGTTATGCTTATGAGAAGTCTTATGCCCCGATTCAGAAATTTGTTGCTGCTGATGATGCGGATACGTTATATCACAGTTCATCTGTGTAAGACCATTTTTTTTCAATATAACATTATTATTCCGTGACTGATCCTCGTGCTTAGAATGTTTACTCGAGGAAACTGATATACTGCCACTTCCCCTGTCAACAGCGTTATTGTGGTAGATTTCAACAACTTCAGCTCTATTATGTCGCACATGCTGCACGGGAGTTTCACAATCATGTGTTACGTGCGTACCAGATGGATTCCCTGTGGAAATATTATGTTAAATATTTAATGCTAGTTCTGAAACCCTGAGTTGCTAAGGCTCGCTCGGTGTCACCTTACTCGTGCAACTAGTATTTCATTATATTACTATATGGACGTCAAACTTGGTTTTCATCGCGCTACTAAAGACATAGAACTTGTTTTTAATTGCGTCCCAAAAGATGGAAAGACAATTCTCAATAATGTCGAAACATAATTTAAAAACAATTTCATTATTATGCCTTATATAGGGAGAAGTAGTAGATAGCTAAGATGTGATATTGATAGCCCATCTGCGGGTTAAAATATCTGCGTTATTGTATATTGTACAGGGTATTGTTTTATTTTGATTTTAGTCAACAAGACTTTCTTTGAAGAGACTCAGTAGAGTCTCACGGTAAGTATATTTGTAAAAAAATACACGTGCGAGCTGACGCAATCTCTTCACCACGATGAGAAGCCTACGGCCCGTATAGCGAAAATATGATCACATATTTCTTACCTTTCACGATCAACTGCGACATTCGAGAATTTCACTTAGAAGATGGATTTGAAGAGCTTTTATATAACCTAAAATTCAATGCAATCAGTGCGATGGGATGTATAATCTCTTGTATTTCTAACGTCGTCGGCTCAGTCAATTCGCTCAAGAATATTCGTTTTCTTTTTAGCCAGCAGATATACATATGACATTGGCTTAAGAGTTGAATGTGTGTGTTTTAAGTTGTTAGAATAGCCGTGATAATTGGACGCGTGTGTGAAAAATGGATCACATCCACGAGAGATTGATTCTACATGAGAGAAGATTGGCTTATCTGACAAATACTATCAATTTAATCAAGTGTCCGATTATTTCAATACCCCACTCCCTCCTAAAACTGACCCTCGTCAACTTTGAGCATCCGACTGAGGGGGGTTGCAATCACCACCGAAGGGTCATTCGAACCGACCAGGATGCTACACCGTTACAACGATGATACCGGAAAGTTTATTAAGCCTTAGAGGTCACTGAGAGTGAATTCCATTTCAAATATTTCACAAATTCCTCATAGAGTCCGTTAGTCGTGGAAATGGACCTCTTGGGGCCATTCTTCAAGCGAAATAAAAGCCTTTTATTCGACATTTTTGGCGTATACAGAAATGGATCCCTGAAAGCGATGCTGGATTATTCGTTGGCTACGGTCAAAACAGAAAAGGGCGTAAAGTCTACTTTCCAGACACAGATCCGATATCCATTGGATGTCTATGTACTCCATGCACATGAATGGAGGTCCCATTGAAAAACAACAGGCGGCAAATAATTGCTCTCTTCTCTCGCCATAAAAGAGAGCTCTGAACTATACAAACCCCAAGCAATTCTCCCCATCGTTTACTTCCAAATTTGTCAGGTAGTGAGGGGCATTTATACCTTTGAAATTTCCAAAAATCGATTTTCGGTTTATGTCATTATCTTATAGCATAGAGTCTTAACTCTCATTTGCGACAAAAATTTTATGCAAATTTCAAAAAAAGACCAAGTTATTTGGATACCAGTGGAGCAGATCAGAACATCCTCGTGCGTTACGACTTTAGCGGTCCACGGTGGGCGGTTCGCTGTGACCTTTCACGTATTATGATTTTGACGTACCAGGTAATCCCATGGGCAATGTTTGGAATATGAATTAGTGCTACCAGGTATTTCCACAGGTAAGTTCTTGCAACTATGTACACCACAAAAGCAAAGCCGACGTTTGCCAGCACTATTTAGTTAATCGCAGTAAGTGCTACAGTACAGATCAACGTGCAAACTACTAGTAATTAACGATAATGCTGAAGTGAACGCATTCTGACCGTAAAGTTACTGAAGATTTTGCTGGACATCCTTGCCGCAGTAGAAAAATATCTCAGGATCCAAATTAAATCACTGGGGATCGAAGAGGGATGATAAAAACACCAGTACTTACCGCGAAAAAATTGAAAAGAAATGACACGGACGTAGAAGTAGATGCGTCGATTGGTTATCGCATCATAAACTATGTTACAGTTTTTTCTACTATTAATGAAATTGTAAAGTGTGAGTCGTGCAATAGAAAGGTGAAATTTACAGAAGTAAATATTGCTGGACTAAGTTTTCAATTATTGATCTTGTATGACAAGTGTGATCCTACAATAGTTTCGGCATGCTCCAAAATCGATGAAGCTCAGCAAGACTACGATGTGAACCGACAAACAGTTTTCGCTTGTCGATGACTTGGAAATGGTTTGAGTGGATTTGGAAAATTTTACGCAATAGTGGATCTGCCGAAACTTATTTATAGAAACTCTCATGACACAGTTGTAAGAAACATCAACCTCGCAGCAAAAGCTCTTTTGCACAATTTTGCACATTTTCAGCGGAAGAAGAGAAAAAGGTCTCACTGTTTCTGGGAATGGAACTGGACAAAAACATGGCTCGATAGTGTAGCGTCTCTTATTGGGCATTATACGTATCAAGTATTAAATTTTGTAGTAAAATCTTCGTATTGCAACGCTTGTGAATATTGGGAAAAATGACAAGGAACTGACGAATACGCAGAATGGCTAATGACCCGTGAGGACCGTTGCCAAGCCAACCACAAAAGATCTGCTGGAACGATGGAGGTAGATGGAATGAAAAAACTGTTCGCAACCTGTATCGGTCAGGAAAATTATATGGGGTCAAATACACAAGCTATAATGGAGATGGAGATAGCAAAGCATTCAAAAGTGTAGTCAACTCAAAGCCGTATAAAAATATAGTGATAAAAAAAAGAATGTGTTGCGTACGTCCAAAAAAGGATGGGTACATGACTGGGTAATGTGAAAAAACAAAATAAAGGTATCGGTGGACTTTGGACTTGAAATTAAATGGTATTCATATTCGGTTGAGAAATGAGAGCAGCTATTTAATCGACACTTTATAACAAAGTTTTAACCGTCGAGGAGCCACAACGTCATTGCTGGCCTCCTGATGTAGAGACCTGGGCAGAATGCACATACCAACCATAAGTGCCAGGAGATTGATGCACGGCGCCTAGAAATGGCTGAACGGTGTGCACAGGAATCATCAAAAGAAGTGCGAAAACTTCGTCGAACAGTCCAGAAAGAGGTAAAGGATATACTTGCTGCTGCAAAAGGATTGTTATATGGCGCAGGAATAGCAGATTGAAGGTACGCAAAAGAATTATAATTTAAACAGTTAAATTGTTTATAAAAAAAAAAAAAAATTCAGAACAAAATACATGCCACATTCGTATTTCCCGTACTGTAACGTCTCTGTTTGCTGTGCCTATCACAGACGCGTTGGACGTACTTTATCCCCTCGCTAGGGGCATTTATGTCGATCGGTGTTGGTGTGGGCGGTTCTTGCTCAACAGTGCTGCTCGTTCCTTGGTGCGGAAGTGCAACGTTGGGCGCGGGAGTATGAGGATTTATGTGAGTGGAGTGGCAAAGAATCTACCACTGCAATAGTGCGTAGACGCAGCCGGTGAGTTGAGTGGAGGATTCAGCAGTGCAGTGTGCGCTGCAGTGGCGCACGACCGCAGCCGTGTAGGTATGTGTGCTGGCAATGCATCTCTCACTGCAATAGTGGTGAGACGCAGCCGGTGAGGTGAGTGGATGTGTGACTTAGCAATGCAGGGTGCTCTGTAATAGCGCACGACCGCAGCCGTGTGCGCGTGTTCAGTAGCAATGAATCCCTCACTGCAATAGTGATGAGACGCAGCCGGTGAGGTGGATGGACGTGTGGTTGAGCAATGCAGAGTGCGCTGCAATAGCGCACGACCGCCGCCGTATGTGTGCGTGTGTGCAGTAGCAATAAATCTCTTACTGCAGTAGTGAGAAGATGCAGCCGGTGAGGTGGATGGATGTATGAGTTAGCAATGCAGAGTGCGCTGCAATAGCGCACGACCGCAGTCGTGTGTGTGTAGTAGCAATGAATCTTTCACTGCAAAAGTGAGAAGATGCAGCCGGTGATGTGAGTGGGTGTGTGATTGAGCAATGTAGAGTGCGCTGCAATAGCGCACGACCACAGCCGTGTGTGAATGCGTATGTGTGGCGGCAATGGATCTCTCACTGCAATAGTGATGAGACGCAGCCCGTGGGATGGGGGTGTAGGTGATTGACTGTATCTCTCTTTTCGTGTTTGTTGGAAAAAATAAGAATTATCAATCTATTTCACCATGAGGCGAAAAAAAAATTATACAAATACATTACACAAAAAAAAAATAAGAAAATAAAGAATCAAACGGTATCGAGTGATAAAATAATAATAATGATAAATAATAACAATGAAATAATACAGAAAGTTGTGTGGCCTAATATCGGCGCCAGCTACCGAATTAATTGATTAAATGTTTGTATTGAAATTGATGACAATCGTTATAAATCGTTTGACTAGCTGCAGTGCATCAAATAAAGATAATAAAAATATATATAGGTTTGCTTTTTGAGATGATCTGAGATTTCGAATAGAAGGATATAACACTTTAAATAGCCGTTATACCATTAGAACACAATGTATATAATTGGATCAACTGAGCGACCTCGGCTGATCCTTTGTTTGGGAATTAGCTTCTCCAAAGGAGAGCTGTAAGAAAAGAGTGTTCCCTGTGTCCGAGGCGCCGGCTTATATACTATTTTGGTTGCTTCCCCCTCTTTGTCGGCACACGAGGCTCGGACGCCGTGTGTAGCGTGCCTCATATAGGTATATTTCTTAGTATATACATATTATTCTATTCTCTTTGGTTTTACTCGTTTCGAATATTATATGGCTAGTTTTAGTCTTTTATATGTTATATTCGTGCTTTGCGACGGCTAAAGTTAATTCAAGGAATGATTGACTCGAGGGAAATGGATTGCTTCCGTGGATATAATACATGATGCCTTTTGGGCGTCACAGTACCCAGAAGTATGGAGAACCACCAAAGATGTTAGGCAAATCTCAAAATTTGTGCAATACATGGAAAAAGTGGATTTCATTCGGTTTCTTCTCTTCCATTTATCTCGAAACTATGCTTTACGACCTGGCGTACGTGATTCTCAGAATCTATTTGTTCAACCAACTCCCAATTTAGATTGGACATAATTTATAAAATATTCAGTAGAATCTCCATGTGATTTTTTCATATATTTCTCCATTTGCGTTTGTAAATTACAAACATTTAAAGTTGTTTTTTTCTTAGGACGAAAACTGAACTGTTCTATCAAAATGTTGCCATTTTCACAATTTCCAAAATTTCGAAAATTCTTAAGAGAATTTATGGAGTCGATCATGTCGGAAATACAGCAGATTATATATTTAATCTCTCCACTCATTAATTGCATTGAAATAGAGGTTATATGAAAGGTCTTTAAATCCACAATCTAAATAAAATTCTCGAATCTCACAGTTGATCGTGGAACTTAGGAAATATGTGATCTCATTTTCGTCGTATTGACCGTAGGCTTCTCGTCGCCGTCAAGAGATTACGTTAGCTCGCGCGTATTTTTTTTTTTTTGTTTTTTTTTTCATTCGAGTACTTAGCGCGAGACTATTGATGTGAGTCTCTTGATGAACCGATGCCTGTGATGTCCCAATCGAGCTTCAGCTGTAATAGGACCATAATAATAAAAATAACAGTGGAAATAGTAGTAATAGATATAACAGCAATATTAATATGACTAGAATATAACTAGGTAAACGACAAGCGTACGCGCGGATAATTTTCCGACAGACGAAAATTCTAGATAGACGATCACATACTTTACTCATATTCAATGACATAATTTTTTTGAATTTAAAGATATTAAATCATATTTTACGTTTTCATACCTTTTCGTTTTGTTGTTTTCGGATTCCCTTTATCTGTCGAATTCATGTCCCTAGTCATGACTATATTCCTCGAATTAGCGCTTTTCGGCTTGCCTTTTCTCCGTTTGTTTTTAACATTAGATGTTACTGACAAGGTATCGTCATACTTGGTATGCAAAGTCTTCTTAAGCACTGAACCGGCGCACAAACCTGTTTTCTGCTTTTTCTCAACTCTGAGGATTTTTTTACGCTTGACTGTCGGAGAACTAATCGTACTATTGGTCAGTTTTAAGACTAAAGTTTGTTTTTGCGACTCCATGCTTTCATTATGACAAAACTCATTTCTCCTCCTTCCACTGTCAAGCTTTTTCTCAGGTACGTATCGGTTCGAAGGAACTTTAGTGGCTGCCAAATTAATTTGCAAGTCCGAAGCGTAATTAGTAACATCTCCACAGGCACGTTCTAAGGCCGTTTTACCGTCATTGGCATGTTCTTTTCGTATCTACGGTAAAATTCCTGTAGCTAGAATTATAGGATACGTGCATTTTTTCATTAAATTTAGAGTGAATTTTATTTATTGATAATATAACAGACTCTGTTTGAAAGAGTGCTTTTTGGCGAAGTGATCCTGCACGTATGCTGGACTTTTACCGCAAAAGCCATATCCGCTCTCTCCCTGAACCACACACACACATACACTATCTACAGAAGAAGAGATTATTGACTTCGCCAAATACGGCGAAATTAGTATTTTGTGTTACGAGTGCGGAAAGTAAGCAATTTTCGAGCGTGTGGAGCTTGCAGCGTGTACCGCTAGTGCTGCGTTCACACGAATATAAGTGCGAAATTGATTACACGAGCCGAAAGCCGGAGCTACAATTGCACGAGCACTAGTATGAACGCAGGCATGAGCCAAAACAAGAGCTGTTATCACACGAGACAATTATCGTTCATCGACACGTATGACACATGCTGTTCATTTCAAACACCTGAGAAGGAATCTCTGATTCTAGAAAAATCGAAGATTCCACTGACATAGTGTGGAATTGAGGTTAGCTATTTGACGCTGAATTATACAGTGCGTAAAATTGAATTTTTCGAAAGTGCGTATGCATCAAAGAATGCCCTAGTGTGTGAAATAGAGCATTTTTACTGTGCACATAATTTTTTTTTCTAACACCTGCTTGGGATCTCCAATTTCCGAAGACTATAGAGCGTGCGTCAGGTGCTTTATTTCTAAGCAATGCGCTAAAACAAAGTTGGTGCATGCGTACAATTTGCGTAATCATAACGCTCGTCTTGGGTTATGCTGCGTCCACACGGGTATTCCGTACTGTGTCAGCACTCGTCAGAAGTTGTCGACTTCCCGCACTTGTTGCACAATATACTCTAGGATGAAAAAAATAATAATAAAAACTTTAACAAAATACCCATAAAAAGAGAGTTGCCACTAACAGTGTTATGGCGCATCATGACATGCAGCACAAAGGCTCTATCACGCTTACACACACGCATATAATCACTCTAGTGTATAGATATAACACTCTCGAATCTGTTTATACATAAAAAATAAAGAATAGAAAATATACTTATTAAACTAGAAAAACAATGAAACTTGTGCGTTTCTGACGATTAAACTGTGCACAGATATATTCAATAAAAGTAATACCTGTGTCCAAATCTCGAAAAATGTTATTCACATTACAAATTCACCCCAGGAGGTTTGAGTGCAACATTTAGCGTGCAGCCAGGATTTTTGTGAAATTTTCTATACATGTTCAGGTTTATAACTCTCCGAATATTAGAATCTGAGTGAACATGGTAAGTGTTTAAAAATTGACATGCTGTAGTGTGCACATGCATAATTTAGCAAACGAATTAAAATGAGAGATTTTCTTGAAATCCGTATTTAGTGAACATCTTCAGCTCTGGTAAAACCCTTGAAGTGTTCATTTTCAAAGTAAATAAACTGCGAAATCCGGAAAAGTTCAACGTTTGACACTTTGGAGACTAACTAATTATCAAGGCATTAACAATCTTCAGAATATCAATACAACTACCAAAATAAATTCTCACTGAATTTATGAGAAACCACCTTTTTTCTAATACGGGCTGGAGACCGTGCGTAACACAGTTATATTTTTCTTTTGTTTTTTTACTCTTTGTTAAAGCATAGAGGGATTGCGATTGATATTGACGACAACTATCAATACCCCTCTATACCCACCCAAGATGTTGTTTCGGGCTTCTTTGGGTCGGTTCTCGCAAGTGCCCTAGGCTCGGGCAAAGGTGGAAGGAGCAATAAATGAGATGGAAAAGGTTTAATTGAATGCGTAGACGATTTATTAAACTAGTGAGTAGTGTAAATGTATAAACAAAATGAATTTTGGAATTAAAAGTTGAGTTGGTTGGACGTAGAAATAGAAGTTGATTGAACAAACGGTGAGTTCAAGTGTCTTGCTGAAGGATTGAAAAGAAGTGGGCCCGAGACAAAGAGTGCAAGTAGACGAAAGGTGTGAGAATCCAGAATAGTGGGGAATAGAATTGGCAGAGTAAGGGCGATAATGAGTGGCGTCAGGCTGGATAAAAATAGAAGGATAGGATGGAGACTATAGTGTTACTATGAGGAATGTGGATCAATTAGCAGGTAGAGGCAAGAGGTGGTCGAAGATGATGGGGACTTGTGATAATTCGGCATTGTAGCTCGTCGCTTCAAAGTGGATTGGATGTAAGAATTTCGATTCTCTGCACCTAGTGCGTTTGTTGAAGCCTTAGTAGGAAAAAGCTGTAAAGCATAAAATATAAGAACACTTTGCCGCTGAGTTGCAAATTGACATGCAAGAAAAGCGTTTTATGAAAACTATAGTTCTTCGAAGAAGTATAAATTTTAAAACAAGTTTCTTAATTTTTTTTTTAGCTCAAATGATGCATTCGGGATCTTAAAAAAAACGAAGACAGAAGTCCATACTTAATTTTGATCTCTTGAAAATTATAAAGTTTCGAGTGTTTCAAAGTAGCATTTTGCCGGATTTTACGTTTTTTCATGTTAAATACGAAAACTTCAAGGCTCTTGTCAGAGCTGAACATGTCGACTAAATACAAGTTGCAAAGAGGTTTCTCATTTTCATACATTTGCACAGATCCTGTACACTAGAGCATGTCAATTTTCAAAAGTTTTATATTATCGCTCAACTCTACTGAGTATAGCAGCTGATCATGTTTATTGAAGAGATGCTAATTTTGCTTGCAATGCCTGCGCGTGAATATCCAGAATAGTCACTTTTCTGGTATGATTGCAATGAATGGCTTCACTATAAATCTAGTTTACCGGCAGAGCAGCCTCAACCAGAATTTTCATGTGTAACAAAAAAGTCAAATCAAAATTTTCACAGAATAGAAATGATAGATTTAAGTTTCACAGTACTAACTGAAAAGTGCTCAAACCTTCTTTGTCGGGGGTCTGCGCACCTGTGGTTTGTTTATAACTTATGGATGCCTTGTAATTCTCCGAGCAAAGGAAAACTTTTTCTCGTAAACAATCACTGAGATATGAAATATGCCCAAATCACTACCGAATTACCAGTCAGTTTTCAACACTTTCCATTACATAAAAATAATTGATAATTGGAACAGTAAATAGTCAAAACAAAATTTCTGCAACATCTAGTAATACATCGCAACTAAATCCGGAGTATTGAGGGTAAGGGATAATTACCGGAACATTACGTGGATGCGCGACTTAGGGCCTGTTCACAGAAGCACGAGCCTAAAGGAAAGCTCAGCGGCGCGTGCGACTGCGCGTGCGCGAGGGCCCCCGAGGTTACGCTAGTGGCCGAAAGTCGGTAGAACAACCCGCGTATTTCCGAGCGTACACGAGCGTCGGCCAAGTACCGTGATACTCATCGTCACGCGTGAGCTGAGAGTCCCCCTTTTGTGTGGAAAGTGAGAACGTGTGTGAGTGCCTTCGAGCCAAATAATTGTGGAGGAGGATAACATTTACTTAGGTAATAAATGTCATTTGTTCAACCAAATATCAGTTACGTCCCATAATTATTTGATGGCCCTCGCCTGTACCTGACTTCCTTAAGATTATCGCAAAAACTCGCTGCGGTAGCCGTGCTTCAGTCCGCAGACACATGACCCTCGGGCCGAGAGTCTCCGGGGGTTAGCCGGTATCTCCCAGTTTGGTTCGAGGCTGGGTAAGTAAAATCGCACTCGACCTGGCGCCCAGAAGAAGGATGGTGGATATAGCTTCGTGCCGGCGGGCCGTGGAACGCCGGCATACACTAAAAATTAGGTGTTTAGGCCTGACTTGTGCCCCTTGTCGCTTTCGTGGATTCGCCACACGACTGCGGGGAGGGTGTTTTGCCACAGTGTACCATAAAACAAAAAGTCGAAAGACTTGAAAGCAAAGAAGATGGTGCTCAAAATCTGTACACATAAATAAAACAAGGTAAATAATTAATTCAAGATATTTCTGTATGCAATACTGTAGGCTGCAGTGATAATCATCGGTTACATTTTTTCGATAAATTAATATTTTTCAACAACATTCATATTATTTTATCATTAATATTAACATTTTGTCAAACAAATCACATTCATCTTTTCTTTATCAGCTGTCCTTTTACATATAACGTTATTTAGCAAATTAAATGCCGCATTCATTTGAACATGAGCTTGTTGAAGCTCAACAGGATTGATGCAATGTTGAATTGTTGGATTTATCTGTCAGTGTCACCCCCTGGTCTCGCCGTATCTCGCCGAGAGTGTACTGCCTGCCGCCGGCATAAAGGAAGAACGCAAGATGGTGTTTGTTTCGCTGCGTATTGCCGACCATCGCAAAGCTGTCGGTGCTCACATGCGTATAAACCAACACGCAGCGCGTCGACGTCGTGTCGAGAACGTACGGATAGTCCCCCCTACTCTCGGAATCTAACGTAGCGTCACGTACTCGCGAGAGCCGCGCGCCACCGAACATTCCTATAGGCTTGTGCTACTGTGAAAGACCCATAGAACCACTCTGAGCAGTTCCCAATTTCGACGAC
This sequence comes from Diprion similis, assembly GCF_021155765.1. Lineage (NCBI taxonomy): Eukaryota > Metazoa > Arthropoda > Insecta > Hymenoptera > Diprionidae > Diprion > Diprion similis. Next base: position 13,774,173 of record NC_060105.1, on the reverse strand, counting down.
GCGACGTCAACTCTAAGAGTATACAAACATGGAAGAAGCCTAGTAAACCCTTCTGTGTAAGTAGAAAACGGCACAGAGAGGGAAGTATTAAGACTACATCCTTTCTCTGTCTCGGAGGCTCCAAATTGGTCGACTCACTCTAGCACCCCGAGCACTCACGCTTGTATGTACCATAAAACCCTGGTGCCTGGCTCTAAGGCTTTGTTGTAATGTACCCTTTAGAGCCGACACACGTTAGAGTATTGCTGTTGTGTTGTAGTACCTATTAAGTTCCATTTAGTTACTGAATCATGTCGTTAAAATGTTGCTTTTCTTCGTGCAAGTCAATCATTACATTTTTTTAGCTTATTACTCAAAAACTTACCTTATATTTCAACATTCATAAATTATATGATTTCGTTTAAAAATCTGCTAAACATTGATATCATTGATTGTTTGTATCAATAACCTGACCCACTATGTATAATATGTATTTACATTATCCGAATTATATTAATGCAATACTCGGGGCAATCAATTACGATAGGTACGCTCTGACCGTAGAAAGAGAGGGCATGTAGGTTACTACCACGGTCTTCTATACAGGTCTTGTAACTCTAGTGGAGAGGGTGTCCCGCTTTACGGGCCTCTTTTATGTAGTTCTTACATTTACCGCTAGAGTCGCATGTTGAAATAAGTTTTGTTTTGGAAATGCCTGACTGTGGACGACGCGACCTTATCGATCGCAACGACTTATGCAGTGATAGAACTAACTATTGAAAAAGAGCCCGTTAAGCGGGACACCCCCACCACCATAAAACCGGCCGAGTCGCCAGACCTGTATAGAAGACCGTGGTTACTACTTCCCTCTCTCTCACTGACTCGGAGATACTTTTTCAGCGTTGATGTTTCCTCAATGTCTATATGCTCTGAGCGTCAACCACACGCTAACGGCTTCAATCCAAACAATCTAACTATGTGAAATTCGGAATTCAGCTCAGAATGTAGGTGAATCTTGGATTGCATATATCAAGAGTCCTTGTATCGCGCATCCATGTAGTATCCCGTTATGTAATAATATGTGCTTATTACTTCTGGTACTTGGACAGATGTTGGAGACGGGGGTGAAGATCTCAGGATTGACATGATGTTTGGAGTTGCCTGATCGACAGCTGATGTTAACAGTGTACAAGTTTTGCGGATCTGTTTTACGTGTTTGCGTTCCGATGATATACTTTCATGCTCATTCTCAATCATTGTGCGATTCTGCTCGGTAACTCTTGAAATTGTTTTAGGAGATCTTGGAGACTGTCTTGGGGAGACTTCTTCTAGATCTGATGAATGGTAAGTTGCAATAATCAGTCCCTAAGTTCTGTAAAGCGTGATTCGTTTCGAGAAATACAACATTAATCAAAAATATGCTACTGGAGCATTCAATAAAGTGTTAACAATTTCGATACTACAATGAATATCATTGACTCATTATGGAAATTTCTCACAGTATGTAAGAGGACTTTAATGTCTTCTTGTCTAACACAATAAAACCCATCAAACAGCCTCTGTGTATGTTAATTATAGGTAAACAATCGGGTACAAAAATTTAGAGTTTTCTGAAAATTTGTAATGACTTCTTAAGGAGAAAAATATCTAGTTACAGTAAGTATATTGTAACGGTGTGAGAAAGTTCAGTGCAATTTTGTGACAACTCTCTGCGTCGTTGAATCAACTATGATGAGTAATAGAAACTAGAGTACTAGAGAAGAGCGTACCCAGCACTTTTGCTACCGAAAATGACTTTGCTGTCATAAGGATGTATTAGCAATTCTGGCATTGGAGCTCCATAAGAAAAAAATGCGAACGTATTATGCTGAAATAGGGTAAGCCACGGTCGTTTTTAAAGTACCACCGCTATAGATGAGGTATAGATCAAATTATTTAAATAATGATTTTAAGTTCTTCTGGCAGTAGGTGTTTGCAACTTTTTCCACTTTTACGATTTTACTTCGGATAGTATAATCGCTGGCGTGGCCACATTTTCCGAATAATTTCACCGATGCCCTTATTGCAGCACTAGGTTAAAAAGCCTTGTGGCTTACGCAGAATTTGATCTCATCGGGACGTGTTTAATATTTTCACCGAAACTCAATTTTGGTTGGGAATATTTGTCCCATAATACCTTAAAGGATAGAATGGAAGTGACTTGTTGGAACTGGAGTAGTATTCCTCATGAAAGTCGAATGGGAAACGTACTTACTGAAAGTGGAATTTGATGAAGATTTGATAGAGAAGTATTTGATGGAAAATCTAAAACTGTGAGTGCGGAAGTCAGAATAGTGGGGATTAAAATAGCTGAGTAAGGGCAATGGCGAGTAGCGTGAGGCCACGCAAAAGACCATAAGGTTACGATGAGGAGTGCGGAAGAGTTAGCAAATAGCATTAAAGATGGGGCTGACATATGGTTCCCAGACCAGACGTAAGACTCGTAGGGGGTTTTTCAGAACGACTAAAAAAAATTATTTCTGGTGCTTTAAGGCCCCACTTTTTACAACACACATAAAAAGTTTAAGGGAAACGAAGAATATGCGGGTTAAGACCCGATCGATTGAGCATGGAATGTTTCATATACATGCATATCTCACCTGAGCTTGAAATATAATGTCTTAACGAAAATTTGAGAAGTTTTCTGCAAAATACAGAATTCAAGCTAAATCAACTTGATGGTCTTCCATAAAACTTGTAGTTTCGCATCAAATTATTGAGTTGTAATGAAATTATGGAAAATTTTAAGAGAAATTTTATCCGAAAAATTCTCGACGTTCTTATAATACCTTATAATTGTTCAACACTGTGTTTAAAGATGGATAAAAAAAGTATGAGTACCTATATGACACTTTGTTCAATATTTTTGTGAGCATTTCAAAATTCCTTTCAAGTACTTCGTTCAGTATTATCATAAAATAACTCGAAAACATATGAGCCGTAATTTTAAGATATATTCTGTTACGTGGATCATGAATTATAGCGAGCTCTTTCGCGATTAAAATTACAATAAAGATTGATAGTTAGTTTAACTATTCACCAGGATCATTCTCGACGATTTCTTGGATCTTGTGGATCTCCTTCAAGAATTGATAATATTTAACATCATCGGGAGCAGAGCTTTCATTGCAATTTTCCTTGTCCATGGCAGAATTTTCCGTCTTCCGCGGTGATTGTTGAACCGCATTCTTTGACTGATCGTATGTTTGCTGTAGTAAGTGTTCCCCTCCCACTTCCATCGACTCTGAAGAACATGGCAGTACTCCTTGATATAACATCTTCATATAATCTAATTGCGACTTTAGGGACCCACATCTTGTTTCCGCAACCTCGAGTTGTTCTTCTAACTCTGAATAATCACCAATTATTAAATGATACGTAAGAGAGTCAAGCAAGGCATAATGTACCCGTAGGGTAGAGTGAACATCTCAAATATTTTCTCGTTGAGCGTTGTTAAAAAAAAACTGTATTTACACAAAAAGATTTGTTCTATGCTAAGTGACAAAGTAAAATATCGTAACAGTCTAAAATATTTCATATTTTGGAAAAATTAAGCATCTGCGTTTAATACGCTGTGAAACGATAACTTATTGTCAGATCAACTAGGGTTTCAGATTACCATATCTTAAATCGCATTCTTGGATCGTTATGATTTTCATTTTTTCAATTAGTTGTGATGTCTGATTTTGTACGGTGATTTTTATTTTCATTTTTGCGCGGTTGAAAATAATTTCATTAAATGTCAAAAAAGTTCCAGTTATTATATTTTTTTTTTTTTGCTGAAAATAACAAGGTAAGTGTGTATTTAACTAAACATGTTTCTGTACAAGGCTTCATTCGACAATGAAAAGATGTTACATCGCTAACGGGATTTTCTGAAGGTTGATTCAACATATCGCGACTTTTCGTGGATCGTTAACGCTAAGGATAGCAACCCAAAGCTTGCACGGTCTAGTGAGATTGCGTGCAGACATACCCTATTCAAGCTAGCTTTATTCTGTTCGAGATCGAGAAAAGCGAGCGTAGAATTTGAAGTCGAAAATAGCTCGCGTAGAATTTGATGGCTGGAACCTTGTTGAACGAAAAAAAACGTACATTGAATGAGTTTGCCCGTGTGTAGAAATTATTCTGCCAATATTTATGGAAAATGAATCAATTTAATTTTTATATTGGGTGCTTTATTTGAAAAAAAAAAATAAGATAATCTTGTGAATAAGTGCAGTACGGTAAAATTGGATCAAGGAAGATGATAAAATGTATTAATTAATGTCAGGTTTGACTTGCAATCAATTTATCATCAAGAATCAAATCATTTGTAAGACATTTTTGTTGAAACGTTGGAACAATAAAATAATTCTTAATTACGGTGTATGATTAATGATTATAGGCTAACAACATTATGCTACATTAGTAATTTGTGTCTGCGCAATTGCGATTAAACAACGAATAATGAATAGATGAATGAGCAAACTTTTCGGATTGAAATGGTGAATTACTAAGAAATCGTTTATTTAAGAATAGTAGTAAGAAATCCGAGAGAATTAATTTTCGGACGATTGTGTTGGTCATTTTCAAACGTCAATGTATTGTCGAGACTCATCGGGAGATTTTGCTGATTTTCATCGAGGTATTTAACTCCAAAAAGCTGCTTTGCTGCAGCTTGACTGTATAGACGAGGTTCATCGAGTGACTGATGTATGAAAATGGCCAACACAATGGTCGAAAAATTAATTCTCTTGGATTTTTTACTATCAGTTTTAAATAAACAATTTTTCAGTGATCCTTTACTTTAATTCGAAGAGTTTCCTGATTCATTTATTCATTATTCGTGCGGTAATTATAACTATGTATAACACAAATTACTAAAATAGCATAATTTTGTTAGAAGATAATTATTATAAATTTATTGTAATTAGCAGCAATACAAGGGGAATTCTGGATCAAGGTTCAATCTATTGCGCATGCGCAACCACGGGAAATTTTAAATCCGCGATGACGTCACAGCAATCGACTCGAAGGTCAAAAATGTGTAGGCATGTTCTGGTTAACCTTGAGCGGCTTCTGGTGCGATATCAACCACCCTAAATTCCACAATTAATAGTTCCGAGAATTGTTTCCGTTAACCCGGATACCTGTGTGATGTCAACCACCCCACATTCCCCAAATTCCTACGATATCAACCACGTGACATTCTTTCCCCCTACCAAGTTCCAAATGTATGTAGTGAGTACCTTATAAAAGTCAGAACTGGAAAGTTCAGCGTTAGTCTGCAAGAATAAGAAGAGTCTTGTTCTTCCTTCAAATGAAAAGTACTTTCCAACAACGTGAATTAAAGAAGCGACTAGAACTACTGGTAAAGAATATTGACAAAGTGAAACATCTGCTGCGAATCAAATCTGAATTGGATCGTCTCACAAGAAAATTTTGCCAAATACATATATATCAACCATTAATCTGACCAGGGCCATATCAGGCGCGCCTCAGTAAGGGATGCCTGATGATAACCTGACGAGGACCTCAAAAAGTACACCTTGGTAAGGGATGCTTGAGGCCGATCTAACCAGGTCCACGTCAGGTGTGCCTTAATGAGACACGCCTGATTTTAACCTGACCAGGGCCTGCACAGACATCAAGCTGGCCTGATGAAATTTTTACTCGAGTGGGGATAAGGAACGCAGGTAGCGAACGCGACTTCAGTATTTGAAATAACAGCCCGACTATTTTAAAATTCATTTCATAATCAAAAATAATAAACTGCAGTTTCTTGTCAAAAATGTTATAATTTCTTCTCCTGTAATATTTGTTTCTGCGTGAAAAATAAAACAATAATAAATAATACAAAACAGAAAGTAAAAAATAAATGGAACAAATAATATAATGATGAATCATAAAAAGGGAAATTAAAAAAAAAATAAACAAAAATTAAAAAATGCATAAATAAATAAACTAATAATAAATAATTAGCCGGTTTGCATAATCCTTTCGAATTATTTATATTTCGTGAGAAAGAAAAGTAACGCCAGCGCGGGATTCGTATCCGGACGGCCAGCATTAGAGCCAGGAACCTTGCCCGCGTAAAGCGCGCAACGTTTCCGGTATAATAGTTATGAGTTAAATTGCCGAATGTTTTATTTGGAAACTGTGGGCCGTTGAAAAAAATCTAGTTAATTAGGCCCTTAGGGTGGGTCCCTCTAAAACATCCGAGACACATCAAAATCCGTAAGTGACAACCTGTAAGGTCCTCTTGTAAGGTCATAAGTTAATAAATCGGTGAGATTGCTTCCTAGAGCAAGGAGCTTGAGCTTTATATCCATAGTTATACGAAGCAAGCTCTCCGTTTCGCCGAAGCGCGCTGTCAGGAGCACCAAGGCTCAACTCCGGGCGGACACTTATCATAATTAGGATGATCATGAGTTGAGCTGTAATGATCGAAGGTTGCTCATATCGTTGACTGAATTAGAGTTACGTCGTATAGCTGAATCATAATTAGTTAGCTTGTTTCTGCTGCCAATTCCTTTGTTTTCCTTTCTACACTCACGCAATCGCCGTGACATTCGATTTTGCACGTGACTGATGCATTCTTTTTCTTTCCACATGGATTTACGGAATTCATATCACTTCGTATTCGGCAGTATCTTTCTTCGCATGCCTAGGCTCGCACATCTTGTCCAACAAACTTTTTACCGCAATGTCAAGGATTTTTTCATCCTGGTATCCGATAATAGAAGAAACTACAAGTAATAAAGTAAAACCTCGTTTTTTCCAAGTTCCATCGCCATGAAGAGTCATTCAGTCGATGGTACATCATTATTTTCTTACTAGTTTTTTCTACTTCTTGGTTAGAAGCTATTTCAACATTTATTCCAAAAATAGTTATAATGCAATCGTGAATGTTTTTAATATAGAATCATACGTAGATTGATAGAAAAATTCCGGCATGACAATCAGACCGCAGAATTTTCAGGCTATTCATAATCTGAGGCCAAGAACTCTTATTGTAAATATTAACCGGGTATTTATTTCGTATGTACATCCAACATTCGGTCATAATGGAAGTACAGGTGCAAATCGGTGAAGCGAGGGGGGGGGGGGGGCGATCGCCCCTCCATATACTCGTATATGTGTAATTATTTTTCTTCGGCATTGAGATAAATCAGATCTTCAATTGTCAAGGCCTATTTTGGTGAACCAATATGGCTACAAATACTTTTTTTACTAATCTAACATTACCTAAAAATATTGGACACCAATAAAATAACGGTCGTAGAGATACAGGCAGGGTAAAAATTCCTTTCGCGAATATCTGAGTGGTATTTTATAAATAAGTAAGGACACGTACGGAAATTGATGCAATGACAGATAATTTTTCTTAACGTGCTACAGGCTGAAATTTTGCAATTGCAATTCATTGCCAACGTATCGCCAACGGTCTGATCGGATCAATTTCCATATTGCAACGTTCAGCTGGACAGCTTGTTCAAAGCCACCATAGTCCAGTGAATATGTCGCTCGGAAAGGGGTATCTATATGCAATAACGTGAGTTGTATGATAGTATGATTTGCTAAAGGGGTGCAGTCTAAGCATAATACCAGATTTACAGTGTTCCCCGAGTGTCAGTGGCACCACTATCGCGAGTAACGCGTTTAATTCAATATCTCGAGAACGGTTCATTTTACACAAAAAAAAAGTATACAAGCCTTTTCTCTCATAAATTTAATTTCCTAACTTCTTTATTCGAAACTTTTTCTTCGAGGATCAACATTTTCTGATTTATTTAGTTCGAAATGCGCAAACTTTCCTTTTTCCGTCGTTTGTTGGCCTCTTATCTCCCTAACCGTTGACTTTTTTTGAATTTCACCTATGATCAAACTTTTTTCCATTAACAATACGTGGATAGTTATTTCTCAGTTTATCGATCAAACTCCGCGCTATCAACGCAATATGAAATTTCTTATAAATGCAAAAAAATTGCGGAAAAGTTTGTGGGTGCAGAGAAGCTAGTTTATACTACTCGGTTACCTATTTGTATTAATTGCAATGAAAATTCTTGTCCTAATGTATCCAATATTATTCATACTATCAACCAAGATGAAGGCGCAAAAAGAAAAAAATAGGGAAGTTTGTGCATTTCGAACGAAATAACTCGGAAAATATTAATGTAAAAAAAACCTTTAAATAAAAAAGTTAGGAAATTTAATTTACGAGAGAAAAGGTATGAATAGTTTGTTGTGTAAAATGAACCGTTCTCAAGATATTGAAATAAACGCGTTACTCGCGATAATGGCGCCACTGGTACTCGGGGAAGCCCGCGAAACCGGCATTATGCTCAGAATACACCCTTCAACAAATCATACTGTCGCACAAATTACGTTATCGCATTGACTCACCTACTCATTGGACTAATACAGAAGACACTACTATTGCCGACTGAAGCCGGGTATATCCGAACGCCGGCAGACACGATGATTAACGAAGACAGCCGAAAGAAGCCGGGTACATCCGAACGCCGGTAGACATGATGATTAACGAAAACAGCCGAAAGAAGGCGGGTACATCCGAACGCCGGCAGACACGATGATTCACGAAGACAGCCGAACGAAGTCGATATGCATTCGGAGTCAGCAGCCACAGACAGGACTCACAAGCGAGACTCACCGCGGCGGCGCAACACGAAGGAAGGGTCACACGCAGTGTACAAGTAAATAGAGGTGGGCCATGAGGCCTCCTCAGCAGATTGGCAGCAAAGCGCTTCACTGACTCAACGCATTAACGACGGGATTGTCGGCACCAGGCTACAGCAGCTAGTACTCTCTTAGATTTTGTTAAACGTGGAACCTTAATTGAGAAATGATTTTTCAGTCGAAGAGGCTAAATTCATAGGTGGAGTGAGATAGTCGTAAATCCACGGTAGCACGGAATTTCAAAAGATAGAATGAGCTAAAAGGAGTTAGCACGATAAATTGAAGAATTAGGGAAGATTTAAACCTTTAGATTATCAGTAAAATCTGTGCTATTTTATTTTTTATTGATTTTTATGTAATTTTTAAGTATAACATTCGTTTTCTGAATTCTACTTATGATTTATTAAATCGTTATGAAACATTATATATACGTATATATTAGGGTGGCCGTTAAATACCATCTTGAGGAGTGAAACCCCACATTTTATAGACAAAAAAAGAAAAAAATTTTGACACCAGAGCGAGGTTTTTAAAATAAAATTAACCCGTGACTAAAAGACCTCAAAGTTTCCCATGTAAAACAGATGCGTTTCCACGTATCTCAATTCAAAAATTCACTGTGAAGCTAATTCTAATTCAAAAAATTCTAAATTAGGTGAAAGTATCAGGTAAGTGTACTACTACATGGAGAAAAATCGCGGATACCGTACCGTTGAATTTGCTTATTATCCCACTTCAAACTAAAATTCTCTTTATCGATTTTACGGGTAAAATTCTAATTTTCGGTAAGTATCTTTCGGATGAAAATTAGAATTTTACCCGTAAAATCAATAAAGAGAATTTTAGTTTTCCCGAGAAATTTCACTCCGGAAATGATTTAAATTATCATAGAATTTCCATCCGAAAGATACTTGCCGAAAATTAGAATTTTACCCGTAAAATCGATAAAGAGAATTTTAGTTTCTCGAGAAATTTCACTCCGGAAATGATTTAAATTATCATAGAATTTTCATCCGAAAGATACTTACCGAAAATTAGAATTTTACCCGTAAAATCGATAAAGAGAATTTTAGTTTGAAGTGGGATAATAAGCAAATTCAACGGTACGGTATCCTCGATTTTTCTCCATGTAGTAGTACACTTACCTGATACTTTCACCTAATTTAGAATTGTTTGAATTAAAATTAGCTTCACAGTGAATTTTTGAATTGAGATACGTGGAAACGCATCTGTTCTACATGGGAAACTTTGAGGTCTTTTAGGCGGGGGTTCATTTTATTTAAAAAACCTCGCTCTGGTGTCAAATTTTTTTTCTTTTTTTTGTCTATAAACTGTGGGGTTTCACATCAAACGTGGCTGAACGGAATTACCGGTTTGTTGAATATTCACCGTTTCTACGATTTCAGAATTTCTTCCACTTTCTACAGGGAGATAGAGATATATGAAAGCACACGCATAATCCGGGAAAACCTATGCTATCAGTTGGATTTCCGTTCGGCTTTCCGTAAATCTGACACAATTCGACTAGGAAATTTTCGGGTGACAGGAGCCGGTTCATGATGGCTGATAAGACACAACATTACTCTAAGTGATGTCATTGGCCCATTCCATTAGATCCGAGCAATCAAATCATGTCACTTAGTTTAACGTTGAACGTCTAGGAGCACTTCATGGCATCGCGAAATGTAAAAATGCAAGCCAGTTCAGCGGCGCCTTAAAAGACTGCGTGCATTCACCACGGTAGTTGGACGTCACTGTGAAAACTATATCCGGGAACGATATCTGGGGAACCGCAACCTGACAGGCAGCCACGGCTACAGCCCTGGTCTGCAGTTTTTCTGACGTATTTAATTAAGTCAGGGGTTATCAGCTTCGGCGTCTGTGCCCAAGTGTGAGCAGGAAGGCGGCTCCGGTTTTCCCGAGTCCGCGCTATAGAAGGAAGCACTGGCATACTGCCCGTGTCTTTGATAAGGTAGCAACGGTTTAAAACCCTTGTCTTATTAAAGGAGCAACGGTGAATAACCCTTGTCTCTGACCAAGGAAGCTCTGGATATTCCGGAATCTGTAAAACTGATAGCAAGATCAGGGTGTTTTCGGGTCGGCGAGACTAGTCCTACTTTTAATCCTTTTGAGAAAGTACTTTACATTAATTAATTCTTTCCAATTCCAGCTAATTGCGCAAAGACATCCACATTACCATGGCCTTCTCATAAGCTATCGCTTCGAGAACAGTCCGCACATGTTACAATATGTGTACTATTAAAATTAGAGCTGTGTGGGTACCAGAATTCTTTGGGGCGGGTCGGGTCGAGAAAAATTTTTCAGTTTCGAGTCGGGTTCCCGAAATTTTCGGGATTCCCGAATCTCCCGATGACAGATGATATACTTTTTACTGAAAATAACGGTGTCATTTACACATACTATTTACTATACGTAGTATGTAAAAGTTGTCCATTATTATAAATATTAGATAATTTAAGTTACACACGTTTCAGATTTCTCAAAAATTTCTGGTGTCTCGAAGATTTCGGGTTTTACAAAAATTCGGAGTTTCCCGAACATCCTGAGTTTTCCGAAGATTCCGGGTTCCCGAAGATTTACGGTTTCACAATCATTCCGGCATCGCCAAAGAACCCGTTCAGATACAAACCCGTCCCGAAACCAACCTTTTTTTTGACGAGTTTTGAAAAATTCGATCAGCCTTGATTAAAATACTACGACCCTAAAAGTATCAAACCTCAACTTACTGCTTTTTTCAGAAATAACTAAAACTGAAAAAAATTAAACAATATTTTTCTCAGGGTTGACGTAACCGATTTGATTGAAAGTTTAATATGTTATTGAGAGAGTCCAGAGCTTTTACAGAAATGATGGACAATTTTTTGGGTTATGTACTTTCATGCTCGAAAAGTATCACAGTAAGAAACAAAAATTTCAGAAAAAATAATTTTCTTTATCATGAATTTAATAAGCTCAAAATTTTTTCATCGTATCTATTAAAATTCATGACTTAATTTTTCAATAACGTAATTAACTTTCAATTACATCGGTGTAGTCAACCCTAAGAAAAAAATTTGATTTCAATTGAGATTGAAGTGTGATATTCTGGATCTTATTGTTTTGATAATATCTACTTATGCATAAAATATCATTCAAATATTCGCAAGAAGCATTTTTACTCTGCTTTTCCCCTATGACCTTTTTCAAATTATCTTTACTATATAAAATATGGTAACATTAATATTTTAATTATTATCTTCATCAATTTTTCATTAAAATAATTTATCAGCATAAAAAATATTGCTTGCATTATACTGCTTCATGAAAATAAACCTCAAATTTACATTACTTTGAAATACATTCATGAAAGCAATAAAAATATTGAAGTTTCAAAAGTTGCTAAGGGATTTTGAAATCGCAATGATTTACGTGAAATTAACGATTTTTAGTAATCTCACTCACAAAGGTTACAAACTTGGGCGAGTGGGAATACGAGGTGTGTTATTATACCGTGGTTTTTAAGAAAAACAAGTAGTCGAAAACTTTGGACGTTGATCAATTTATATGGTTTTAAAAGTAGATTACTTGCACTTTACCTTTTGTTTCTACAACACAAGCCTAGCTAAAAATTTATTTTCTGTTACTACAGAATTTTTATTTCAATTCCTAACCATTAAAATAAAATTGTCAGTCCAGTATTCTTAAAAATGATGTTGAAATATATTTGTTTTATATAAATGTCATTTGAATATCAACGGCAAGGGTATCTTCTACTTACTACAGTGATTTTTAACAAAAAAATCGGGTCGGAGTGATTTGGTACAATTTTTTTGAGGCAAGGCTGTTAGTAATAATTCGTATCACGTATTACTTATTGAAAAAATACTCAGTAATAATTTTTATCAAGGCACATCTTGATTTAAAGTTTAAAAACGAAAAGTATGACATTTTAAAATACAGACATAATGTATATATCTTTTTTACAGTCATGGATACAGTATTTTTTTCATATGTATAGATTCATTTCACCCCCCCCCCCCCCCCCCCCCCTCCTTGTGCCCCAGTCTCATTCAGCTTCGCCCCTCTGCCCTCCAAAAAATCTGCTGTGGATCTACCCCTGGGATTATACAATTGTCGCAGCTGTCGCACATGACAAAGATTTTAAAGACAAGCCACGCGTTACGCCAGTTTAAAATTTTACTTCGCTGTTGCACACCTTACACTTCACGAAAATGGAAATAGTTGCGAAGACAGTGATGAATTTGGCGTATTCTATTGAATCATTCTGGGGACCAATCAGTTCTGCTTGTCGCTTCATTTTTTTCGCCGACGCACTGTAACTCTCACTTTCTTGCTCGACGATTTTCGGATTAAATACGTTTTTCGCTTTTTCGTTCGCGATTACCGGATACCCGCCGATCGACGTAATTCTCTCGAGTCTTACAAGCATTCTGTTTTTCAAACAGCATTAAGTTTTTGTTTCGTGTGATTGAATAAATACTATCCCACGCTGTAAGAACAGATACAATTCAAATTTCCAGGTCATTATTCCATGTTAATAATATGACAGATTAGTCTCCGTGATCACTTTGTGTCTACAGCATTCATAATTAATTTTCGAGAAAAATGTGCCCACAAAGTACGTAGCTCTTGGAATGATGTTACGATATCTCTACACAAAACAGCGAGGTCCATCTTCACGACGTAAACCTACGTGCTGAGATATTCTAGGGCTTGGGGTTCTTTCCTGATGTCACGATAGAGACTGGCAATATTTTGTTCTTGTTGATCTTGTATCTTTTTTTTGTGATGTGGTTTTCGTAATTTGGCAGATTTTTTAACATTTCAGATGTTTTTGCCTGGATTTCGTTACTTTTTGTAAGTATGCCGTAATGATACTGCTGTACCGTAATAACCAACCATTTATAATTGGTATCGTTGTTATGAATTATAACCGCCACGATGAGAACGCGGAATACCAATACTGTTGTTTGATATGTGCCCGTTTATTCGTACAACATAATATAATATAATACGCTCTATACGAAACTTTTTTGCTAACGTTGTTTTATTTTAATATTCAATCAGTTTTGCTTGTAACTTCTTGTTTCAATTTTTTTCCAACAGACTATGTAGATTAGATTGTTGTTTTATTTACAGATTGAAGTTGTTATTTCATCTCCATTAATAACCTTGTTTTCTATTCTAATGGGTCTTGATGAGGTAACTGACTCCTTGTTTTATATGTTGACGTACATTTGGGTGGTGATTCCAGTTCATATTTGGGGTAATTTTACTATAGTTGAACTCGAGGTTGAACTATTGCTCTAAAATTTTCCTGAAACAAATACCGTCGTGTTCACCCTCAGAGTTTTCAGTGTTATCCGCCTTAAATAGCTATTTTCAAGTTTTACTCTGCATTTTAATAATTTCTCGTATCGAGTAGGTAGTATACGTATAATCTAGGACTGCGATCAAACTAACATGGTGTTCATTCACAGCAGTTTTTGTGAGGGGTAAATATATGTAATAATTTACTAGCAATTAATCAGGCACGGTCGTAGAGTTAAATTATATTCGACATTGTAGAAGCCGTTAGTATTAGGATAAACAGTAGATTGACTTAAAAAATCACGATTGGGCAGCATATTATGATGACAAGGAATGACATGTAATATTGAATTCGTATATGCAGGTCGTAGTTAGATCTGAAGCAAAGGTTGTTTCATAAAGATGCACGTGACTGCGCACCGTTCAAAGTGATTGGACAATGACATATTAATTGTAGCGTACAATATTTCAATAATCTGATGGATAACATATTTCACAAGGTATCAACCGATTTGACCAGGTTTTACAAGATATTAAATGATCGAACTGATTTCATACATCTTAAAAGATTGTATAACACTCTACATTATTTCATCATTTTCAAATTGATTTTACAACATTTCAACACGATTATTTTAGAAGATATCACTGGTTTACAAATAATACCGGAAAACTTTAAATGATTTAAACGTCTTAAATAGATGAAATGTGAAACGGTTTTACAAGTTTACAAATCATTCAAAACATTTTAAGAAACTCCATTCCAAACACAGACTTACAAGATTCTATGAGATTTAAAATGATTTGAAACATTTTACAGTTTATATTTAGTTTACTCTTCCGGTAAGAGCTGGTACTCTTAATTGCCTTGTGTAGGATACTCGAGTGTTTCATCTAACAATGCAACACTGGTGCCTTGACAGTCACTGCAAACTGAGACACTTGAGAAATTTGATCATACAAGAGTTCACACGCTCGTGAAAGAAGGCGCGAGTTTTCAGTGGGATGTTCAACAGATTTCGTAAGTGAATAATCCTTTGGTTCAAAGCACTCATTATGCTCACATCCTGATTTTGACTGTCATCAAGACTGAGTGTAAATTCTCTCAATGATGATAAGAACAATTTAGGTTTCTGTGAAAAATATACAAAACAAGAAACATGCAACTACTCACGCATTTATACTATAATCGAATGGTTACGAAGTTTGTAGTTTGTTTAATATGATTATCGAGGAGCAATTAGAAGCAATCGTCAGTCGGACTGAATTGACATTTTTTGTATTGCACACAATTTGCATCTGCCGCTCATCGACCTAACCTCCAAACCTGTGCCTCCCTTCTCCCAGTTTTCTCTAAAACAATGAGGGAACAAATACCGAAATTTAGAAAAAAATCCTAATTTTTTCATTTATTAAAAAAATTATTAAATTATAAAAATTATCTTTCCCTTGATAATTTTTTTTTGTCAATAACGTCTTAAGTCGGCTGCAACCGCATCTATCACAATATAGAGGTAAATTCGAACATTTTCGGTGACTCGAAAAATTAACGACGGAGCCGGGAATCGAACCTGGCACATAAGGATGCTTTGTCTGAAATTAACTCCATCGAACCACCTAGCCACCCTGACTACATTGTCGTTAAATTCTCTTTTAATTATTCTATCTTAGTTTTTGAAAGAAAAATTCCAATACGAGGTGATAAAAGAAATTAACAATATGGTTGAAGTGGCTAGATAGTATAGTAGAGTAAATTTTCAGCAAAGCATTCTTATAGGCCAGGTTCGATTCCTGGCTTCGTCGTTAATTTCATTTTCAAGTTACCAAAAATGTTCGAATTTAACTCTATAATTTTATCTTCGCGAATGATTGATACATCTTCTTTATAGATCATATCATTAATATTCAGACACGTTCTTTAAGTAAACTGTACTGTAACTGCACTTTATCTACAAATGTGATACGTGATATAGCTGTATTACATCTGCCTCCAAACAGCATGGTCTTTAATCTGCTATAATCGACAAAGCTTGCATTAAAATTTAACAATATCTACAATAAGTTGTTCCCCATTTCCCAAACTGTGTATTCCAGTGACTGCTAGGCGAGAATCTTTCTCGTTTGACTTAAGACTACGAAAAACCTTCTTCCGGTTCAAAAAAATTTCCTTTTCCTGAATTTGAATATGTCACTGAAATCGGTTTTACAAACATCATATTATATTGTGTATCAAGTGCGGGAAGTTGGCGATTCCGGAAGAGTGTGAAGTAGAGTCAGGCATCGCCAACTCGCACGAGTTACAAATCCTATTTTTTTGTAAAACCTGTAATGGGAAGTTCAACTACAGAAGATGGAAAGCAAATGAAATAAAAGTAATATTTACCAGAAAATTGGGCGAAGAAAGTCGGTGGGGAGAGCGGAGGGGTCTAGGGGGGAAGCCCCTGAAAAATATGTTAGTTCAAGGTTATTTTTTTATTATTAATACCGAAAAAAATGGTATTCAAGTAACAAAATCATTGCCGTCATCGGAGTCATTACTTAATTAGACTCGTCGTTCTCACTTTTTGTTGGTCGGTTTTTTGACACCTTCTCGAACACGTGAACCCTCTGCGGTTACGGTACTCTAACCTAAACGTTCCTTCTAGGCATCAGACGTGGTCGTAGTCACCACTTAACTCGTCCGATGGCGCTAGTTACGCCCGTTTCGCTCGACGTACATTAACGCACGCTCTCTGCCCAGCGCAGGAATCGGCCACTTCGCGCACATTTTACCGTGCGCGAAATCGAACTTCCCATGCAGGTGTTACAAAAAACTTTTCTTCATCATTTTCACCTACATTGCTACATTCAAAGCGCCTTGATATCATTTTCTATGGCTAAAAAACAAGTGAGAATTTTTTTCCAGCGGCTGAACTGATTAGGTATTATGGGATATATAACAGAAAAAGCTTAATAAGTTAACGTTCTTTCGTATGCAGTCATACTATAATATTTTCTGTGCCTGTTGACTTTTGGCTTCTGATTTATATTGATAGATGGCATTACTAATCATCATTACATCATCATTAATCATCATTATTACTCATCATTACTAATGCTCTCTGAGACGGCTATTAAGCTGACTCAATGTCTAACTATGTCAATTTTCTTGTAACAAAGGAGATCAAACTAATTATTTATACAAATTGTAAAAGAATTTAAAAAGTCATATCCAAATGCGAAAACAATAAGTTGTAGTTGAGAAACTGAAAAGAGTTGAGGAACTAAAAAGTTTATAAATCTTTCAATCACATGATAATCTTTTCAGTTGTGAATGAAACTTTTTCCCCATGTATGTTTCTAAATGAGTAATAGCGATAATGAGTTCTCATCCGTTTATTTACTTTTTAATTTCATAGAACATTCAAGATATTGTACAATACTTTTCGTGACACCCACATGGGAAGTGCAATTTCGCGCATTGAAAAATATGTGAAAAACGCCTGATTCCCCGTCACTTTAAAAATAGTTAGGTATGTTGTGGATATTTTATACATGGATGGTAATATGGAAAACTGTGAGGTAATGTTCATTACAATATAGTTTTCAGATCTAAACTAGCACCATTGGACGTGATGAGTCGTGACTACAATCGCGCCCGCTGTGTTGCAACAACGCGTCTACGTTCAGATTAGGCTACCACGATTTCAATTTTCGCGAGTCAAACTTCCCATTACAGGTGTTACAAAAAATAGTGTACGATACGCGTGCGTGCACATGACTCTTGCACTCGTATGCTTTTGTGACCCTCGCTTCACTCGCCCGACAAACTACACTAATGCGAGAATCACGTACTTCGTGCTCTTGTATCGTAACTACTATATTACTATATTGAGTGTGATTTACAACAAAGGCTTCTAACAAGGAACACCAGTTTGGTGTCCACCCTTCGAATTCCCTGCGACTCATGTATTGTAGAACATTGAAAAATAAAACACATATATTTTGCTATCGGCGGAGGAACGGTTTAAAGGAGTGAGAACGAATCCCAAAAATGATACCGAACGGGGTGATTTAATAAAGAACTTGATGTATTTGAATGAAACCAACGTTGAAATGTTTCTATCGATGAATGAAATAGTTTAGCGTTGGTTTCGTTTAAGTAAATCAAGTGCGTTTGTCCGAAACTGAGAAACTACTCCATTGGGGTGTATATCTACGGGAGTCGTTTTCACCCCTTCAAATAATTTTTTGTTCAACCTGCACCGAAACTATCCCTTTTCGTGCATGTAAAGTGCGCTCAAAGAGGCTTGTTTCCGCCCGGTGTCGAATAAACGGGCGCAAAATGCTGGTGGGCGCAAACAACGTGTTGCAAGCAAGCAAACATGATTTTGTGCCCGCTTCAACAAATGCCGGGCGCAAAATAGAGCTGTGTACCGCGCGATCAAATACGAAGAACTAGCGCTGCCACGCATCGTAACTCCTCACTATCGCGGTCTGTGAGTCGGTACCGCAGTTTTCGCGTATTTCTTTCGTAATTTGTGCACTCAAAGACAAACTATCGGTACGGGTTGTGGCCAAAAAGTATCGTGTGCACCCTGGGCGGAAAGCGCTCACTTTCCGCTCTAGATACACAATATATTATTTCTGTAGATAGGAAAGAATACGCGTATTTTAGTTTTCAATGTCCTACAACATACATGAGTGCAACGAAATCGGAGGGTGACATCAAACTAATGTTCCTTATAAGAATTCCAGCTCGTAGACAATGTGTACGATTGGCGCTAGTTCAATCGTAACGAGAAATCGACGACTTTACTATACTCTAAAATATTTATTTGAATTTTAGGTGGAAGTTAAGACCAACAGAAGTATTGATAAAATTGCTGATAAAAAATTATTTGCAAATTCATAGTAGCCCATTGTGTTCAAATTATTCCAACCTTTCATCATAACGCTCAAGCGGAATTATTTGGGAGAGCTATCATCAGAAAGTGCCATGTATACGAGTGACGAAAGCCACTAAAAATTATAAGCCGAGAGCAATTTTTCTTTACAAATTTAGACTTTTCATCATTTCTCCCGATTTTGATATCGAAATGTTGTTTCTCACTTAAAATGTTTTTAAGTTCGGTCCTTGTTGGTCTAAGCACCTCAGCACCTTCGCGAATCCTGGGTCTTGTTACCGTTTATCAATATGAATCAGTAGTGAAAACTCAACGGGTACAGAACATATCACAAAATAGCTTATTTAGCTTTTTCTGTAATTATCTCCCATAATATAACATTTACGTTCCGTTCAGCTACTGGGAAAAATTTCTTATATGTTCTTAGCGGTAAAAAACGATGTCGAAGCGTTTTGAATGTGGGGATGCATGTGAAAATTATCGTGCTTTAAGCATTATAAAGCAACAGTCTCTTTGGATCGGACAAAGTTTTTTTTTTCAACACGTGCATGAAATAAGCCCTTTTTCTCGAATGTAAAGTGGATGGAAAATTTCTCATTTTGAACGTGGACCTCATTACCTTCCTAAGGAAGTAATGGGAAATAGAATATAACTGATTGTGAATGATTAATTCATATAAATGAAATCAAATATGAAATGTCATTATTTTATATTTAATATTTGTGAGTTTCGTCACAGTAGCACATTTTTGACTGTGTCTGTAAAGATGTTAAAAAATGTGGTGTGTGGCGATTAGAGAGTGTAACTCAGTATCACTACTCCAGCCTGTTAGACGGACTAGGCCGTCCATAGAGGATATGAAAAAGTCACATCAAATCGATGCGAAACGGTAGGTTTTAAAGAAAAACGCAAATTCGAATTGATATGACTTCTTCATATCCTCTTTGGACGGCCGAGTCCGTCTACAGGCTGGAGTAGTAATACTGAGTTACACTCTCTAATAGTCACACACCACAGTCTTTAACATCTTCACAGACAGAGTCAAAAATATGTTACTGCGACGAAATTCACAAATATATACAAAATTCGGCACACCAAAACAAGTTCGAATACACAGGTTGATGGAAGAAATTAATGACATTGGGGTCAGGGTGGTTAGGTGATCTAGTAGAGTAAGTCCCCGGCAAAGCATCTCTAAATACTAGGTTCGATTCCTGGCTACGTCGTTAATTTTTCAAGTCACCTAATTAACATTCGAATTTACATTTTGCAGTATTTTGTATTGTCCTACATGCGCAAAAAGGGCCTATATAGGCATTCGTTGAAAAAAGTACACTATCTCGGCCCATTGCCCCCTTGTTGCACAACGTACTATTCTTCGTTTCAACCTTTAAAGCACCAGCTTAGCTCCATTTGAAGCGGGCATGTAACTCGGAAATTTGACAGGACGTGTTGACTATTTGTATACATAAATCATGTCGGAAAAATCGCGAATCTTAGGAGAAAAATCTCGGCCCTCTAAGAGTCAAGTCAAATGCGGAATATTTCCACTCAGGATTCCCTAAGATATGCAGCTCGGGAATTAAGGAACACCCTAATGATACTAACATACTTCTATACAGGGAAAACCCCAAGGGGCGGGGGGAGGCTTCCCTCTCACAGGTATGGTATAATCTTGAAATTTTCTGGTGTTTATTTTGAATAACAAATTACGAATTGACGTTTTCCATATGTTAAAATTAAAAAATTCCGATTCTATATGATATTATATGCGCCAAAATAACTTCATATGAGTTACACATTTGACGGTACATATCACCTATGGAGACAATATGACCCAAGACATAATTAATATCTAAGGTGAAACACTATTTGTACAAAAAATGTAATAGTTTTCAAATTGAGAAATGATTTGTTGTGATATACTAATTGTTTTAAGTATAAGACGATCCTGAATTCTGAGACAGTATTTCAGGGTGTTTTCTTAATTACCCGTACATAAGACAGTTCGCCGCATAGAGGACGAGGACCATTTTAACGGATACTCTCAATGATAAAAAAAACCTTGGCTTATATTCGGAACAATACGGTTTACCGGATAATTGCAGCCAAGTATCAAATTTTCTTGCAGGTTTAAATCATCGCTGTGTCCATAAAATTTGATTTGACAACACCAAAAATGCATATTTAGTATGCATTTGTAATAGGTATGTATCTTAAATCTAAGTAACCTGTTAATCTTGTATCTAGACCGTTCCCAGGTATCTTTACGTCAGTCTGGTAGCTGATATTGCATCCGACTAACGGTGAATAGTTACCTGTGCAAAAATCGATCAATCATTTGATATTATATCAATAATATGATATGATATGATATGATATGATGTAGTAAATGTGAAATGAGGAGGACTTGAGAATAGTGATGAAGTATGGTAAAACAATTCTTATAAGAACTCATTTTTTGTAAAATTTTGTATTTATCTGTTTACCACATGTCCACTGTTGTATTTCTTGATCGTCCATAACGAGCTTGATTCAAAATAACTGTAGAATTGTAATCCCAACAACTTTTTAAAAGTGATAATTTAACTGATAATACGGAATGAATCCGAACATTTCAGTCTAGCGCTGACTGGAAAAATTTAAACATATTATTTTAAATTAATCGTAACGAAATCGTAACAAATTTATTTATAAAAATAAATGGGTAAATGAGAATAGAAAATGACGCGAAACCAAGAAGAATTCGTAGGTTACGGTACTGAGATTATCTTGTTTCCATGTCATTTTTCATTGAATTATTAACCTGAATCAAACAAAAAACATTTCTACCAATCATCGATGCACAATTTTTTCGGAGTGTATCTCAGAACACATCGTAATTAAAACTATCAATATGTGACATGTTTACCAGTTCTGAGTAGCCTCATGGTTAATCCCTTGGTCACCTAATGATACTTTGACGCACCTTGAGAGTGTATTGAGTGCTCTATCCATATATAAACTCTCCTAGCCCTGGGTTATTTTTCGTATAGGCTTGCCAGGTCTTGGGCGGGTTTGAGGATATTAGCAGTTTCATGTATTATCAACCAAAAAAATGTAAAACATAATCGATATTATACCGGAAGGCTTACAGAGCATTGTCGATTTTGATTTTAGCAAAAATGTTGATTAGGAAAATCATCGATAAATAAAACGTTAAGCCATCTGTCTCTATGGTTCTGTTGAAGATTGAGGGATGATTTTTTGTAGGAAAGAGTATCAAATAGACCTATTAGATCCTGGAAGAATATGTCCGGTAACTTGAAAATTGTCGATGATATTTCCATTCGGTCATAAGTCCAAATGTTCTTTTCTCGAAAAATATGCTTTTTGCAACAAAAAAAAAAATCTAGTATATTCTGAGAGTGGGTACTGAAAACTATTACCGTGATTTTTTAGCAGCTTGTGAAACTTACAGATCAGTAACGATCGAGGAAAGGCGGATTTTCTGAGATCGGTTATGGTTGCTAAACTGTATCGCGTTGCTGGGTAAGCGTTGAATTTTTTTTCGGGAAAAGATTGTTCCACGCCTCGAATAAGTTTTAGTTCACTACGTTAATCATTGACTGAATCACTTACAATGAAGAAAACAATCGATTCTTTTGTTTACTTGCAATATACGGTTAAACTAACAACGCTATGTGATTTTTGTGAAGGACTTTTTTGTAGAGGACAATACGGTGCACAAATTTTGTGCGGAACATTTTTCTCTAAAACATAAAGAAAAAAATGTCGCTAGTTTGCCCGTTTTTCAATTTTTAATCATTTTCAGCGCCCAAACCCGGACTTAACTTTTATGGATAACTTCAAAATCCTTCCTAGCCATTCAATTTACCGACAAGAAAAGTTTCAGAGATGCGTTCTTTCTCGATGGAACTCATGTATGTACATTCCGACCGGTCTAATAACCGCTCGTCGTGATCACAATCATGCACCCCGTAACACCTACGCTACAATTCAGCAATTATCTTTTTTTAGAAAATGACATCTTACGTCTCCCTCTAAGCCCTTAATCTTTTGTCCAAAACGTTTTACCATAAAACCTAGTCTGTCCAAGAAATTTGGAGATTCGACTTCAAATCTTATTCAAGCAATTACTCCAAAACTCTTCATTTTACGATCATTAATTATCATTCATGGATGATCAAATCAGTTGACGCTTATTATTCTCCGTCCGAATTCATTGTGAGATTCGCGAGACATTTTGATTGAGATATTCAGGAAAGGCAACATCGCAGGAAGGAAAAATATTCTGCGTTAAGTGCTGTGGCAAAATTCCTTTTTGTTCTTACTTGCTTCGTCATTCCTGTATCTGCTCGTCGCGACGTCTCGGCTTTGCCCGGGAGGCTAGGTCAGGGGGTTAGGGGTTGGCTGAGTCCATGCGTTGAACTGGATCGACGTTAGTCGCACCCTGCGCGACTGAGAGTACGGACCAATCGACCGCCTAAAGGTAGTGAACTAAGTACGACACAAATTGTGGATCATAACAAGTTCAAGACCCGAATATTTTCTTAGTGGCTAACTCGTTATCAGTAACGGAAAACGAGGACGATTGTGACATCTCAAATTTGTCATTCTACGGTGATACTCGAGTTTTTAAAATTGTTTGATTATTTTATAATTTCAATTTCGCTGACGTCATACAAACTACAAGATGAAGCATTTAACGGTGGAAATGGTGACGGTGGTTTTGCTTTCGGCAACGATTACAGTTGATGCAGGGGTAAGCTTTCAAATTCTTGTACGATCCTTTTATTTACCATGTTAAAGACAATAACAGCCATTGCACGAAATGGAGATGAGGAATGATTTTATCGAATGTAAAAATCGTATAAGCAGTGAATAAATTAAGCAAATTTCAAATCCTTTGATATCATTTACTATAATGTTCTAGTATTTTTACTATAGTTAGAAGAGTCGCTACTTGGAATTCCCTTTTTACGAATATTTTCTCAAAAAAATAAAAATCTAATTATATACAAACCAAGCCATATTTTTTTTAGAATTAGATCTCTTCAAATTCATTCATGTTTGAGTTGACGGTATAACTTATCCAATTGTAAATGTAATTCAACTTAGAAAAAAAAAACATTCGTCAGATCTGCGTATAAAATTATGATCATTATTGGTAAAAACATCAAATAAATATCAAGAGTCTTGAGTATAATTTATATTTAGACAGATTGAATAGAAGAAATGTTTTACAGCCTATTACTTTGTGTTCTATCGCCACGTTTGCAATTCTTTTGATCGATGGCAATTGCCATGTGAGCTAAATGAAAAAGTAAATCTACGTCTGTGTTGAGGGAGGCACACAAACAGAAGCTAACGGAGGTTAATAAACATTATTAATCAATACTTTGCAGACGCGGCCCGGCTTTGTCTCTGATGACATGATAGCAAAGGCGTCTAGTGTCGTGAACGCTTGTCAAACACAGACAGGAGTGACTACCAGTACGTAATGTATCAATAATTGTGTATTCGAATTGTTACCGATCGAGTAAGAACCTATAGATAGGATTTGATGGTAGGATCATTACTTTAAATTACATACTTACGTCTTACATATGTTAATTCATAAAAAAAAATATGCAGACGTGTGATACAATATTTTGGTTGTATAGTTTTTGATCAACAAATTTTTATATTTTGAATTCTATAACAAATCAACTCTGCACCGTTCATGACGAAATCAATGCAAGTTTATTCTGATAACGAGCTGTTTTTCCAAAAATTATCAAAATATTTTACTAATGTTAAGAGGGTAACCTGGTCGATTTTGATATTGATGTGTGGGGTTCGGTCGTGGGATTTAACAATTATTCACGGTAGAGGTATTGATAATAATTACAGCTAAGCACAATATGTACCCTTAGGCAAGTGAAGTCCGCACTAGCTATATCAATTCACTATGTCAAACGTAACCAACCATCTATTTAGTTTATGTATAGGGTATTCAAGCGATATGGTAGCATCGCGTGCCAAGTATTATACTTATGGGGCATTCCGGCTCATCTCAACCAGCTGGAGGAACTTGTGCCTCCGATTTTTTTTTTCAAGATTAGTATGTCGCAGTATCGCGAAAAAAGTTCATCTATAAATTTTAGCTTTTTATTTGAAAAATTGCAAAAGATCTGATCTTATAAACACTATCATTTTTCTGAATTTTGAAGTTTTCAAATATTCGCAATAATGAATGTGAAATGCAAATGTCATAAATTTACTATGATAATATCCATGTTTGTTAGTAGTTTGCAGAGAAATTAGATGAACGTAATTTTTTCGCCCAATTAATATTTCAAGCGGTTCTCTATCAAAACTTTCTTAGGAGTACCGTAACTTATTCCGATTTCATTTTTACGCAACATTCTGCATCAGATACGAAAATTTTCAAGAACAGAACGCCTAGACCTTTGGTTTTGAAGCTATCAATTTTTTAAATTATGGATTATTTGATCAATTTATTTTCATTCTAATCTTATACACATAGGACTTTAATATTTCTTTATCATTCATTGCGAGATTATCACAATTTATTTTTAATTATTAAGTTTTTTTTTGTCAGCATATGTAATGTTTTTTGTTGTTCTTTGCAGCTGAATATTTTTAGTGGTTGACATATTATCACTATGACATGTCGACATGATTGTTTTCTTCGTTTAGGAGCGGAAAAAAACTTAGAGACCATAGCTTATTTATTTTCATCTATGTATTTGAGAGTGATGTGATATATTTTTGTGGGTTGAGAGGCCTATGGGGTATTTCAGCTGAACTCGACTGATGCTCGAATGTATCTGTTCGGATTCAGTTTTTAAGTTGTTTGGAAATTCCATTCGCCCACAAGAATATTCTGATTTTTTTTAGTACTTTTAAATGGATCCGTTTTGAGTTACGATTTTTTCTGCAAATCACCCTTTTCTAAAAAATGATATTTTTTAGGCGAATGTAGCGCAAAATCGTAAGGTCTGACAATAAATATTCATCAACATAAAATACTCAATTCGGTTGGAAATTTGAAGAAAGAAATGAAGAAATAGTCTAAAACCTCCCCAAACGTGATTTTCTTCTTCCTAAATTGAAAAAAAATATTTTCGTCAAGTAGGTCATGATCAATTTTGCCCATATTTTGTTCACGAAAAGATGCATCTGTTATGATCATTTCAAAACCTAGGACATTATGCCCCAATTTTTTGTTGAAGAGTAATAAAGGGAAAAAGTTTTTTTGTAGTGGTAGTTATACCCTGAATCGACCATTGCAGATAGACATCTGACTTCATATGGCATAACAAGACTTCAGTTTCAGGCAAACATGATTATAAACATAACGAAAAAAAGTTTTTAAATAATCCGTGTTAATTTCTTCAACGTATACTATAACATATTTTCATAGAAATTTTGACTGCTGACCTACCAGGTACAGGTTTGTTTAAGAATTGGCAAAATAACCTATACAACCTAACTAGAATACCATAAAATTTATCTGAAATGTAAACATAATCTCTGATTATTCACGCCTTGCTTACCTAGTAAGGGAGTGTTACTGTTCTCATTTGCGATAAGCTGATTTTTTTTTCTTCTAATTATACATTACTATGGAAAACAGGAAAAAAGAGTGCTTCTATTGTATCAGTACATGGTTTTTTCACATGGTAATTCAGCGCATCCAGTACATCGATTTTTTAAATTACTCGGCGTAAATATTGATAAATAATCTTCATATTTCAAAGATTATACTGTTTAAACTACAATATTCATATTATAATTAAGAAAAAGAAAATTCATAAACATTTAAATATACAACAAGTTATAGACAAACGTTATAATGAATACAGGGTTGTCAACCCACGCCAACTACTCACCCAGACATCGTGGAGGGGATTTGAAATAAGAATTTGAACGCTTTTTATTCGAATGCAATGCTAATTATCAACACAAGTATTACATCACCATCATCAGTACGTAGTTATAGGTATAGATTTATCTATCAGTGATTCCTTTAAACTGAATGCTGGCGGTAAAGAGGCAGTCCAGATTTTGAACGGCACATATAAATATTATTATTACGTACAGACGCGACGCCGATATGGCATTACTCCAGGACCCGAACTGTGGTGCAGGTCTGGCAAGTCATAAATGATCCCGATTCTACACCGGGAGTGATAGTCAAAATAATAACTCAATTTGTGACATGAGTGTTAAAATTACACCTAACGCGATCAACACGATGGCAAATAGGATGATAAAATAAAAACAGGAACTCGATATTTTGCATAAAATTAATCAATTGAATAAACGATATTTAAATTATTCATCGAAATATAAAAAAAAAATATTAATTACACGATTTAACACGCAAACATAAGGGTGAAACGTAACACACATACGTGGGGTGAGATTGACACTCACCTTATAACAAAGAAAAGGTTGAACAATAATTATTTGAAAAAATTATCTCCCCTCCACACTATTTCAAAATTATTATCAATAAGCTAACTTTGATAATATCATGAGGGCTACTCGCTGCTACCACTCGGAACTTCACGAGAAAGCGGAAGGAACATGCATTTTTTAAATTTCAACCTTTCATCAGGTTTATGAATTCATTGACGTTCAACAGTCTCTTACCGTATTAATTTACGTTTAAAGTGGGTAGTACACAGTTACTGTGTTGTGTAACTTATAAACTTATGAGACTAATGATGTAATTGTACCACACTGGTAATTGTGGTAGAGAAAAAATGTAGTAAAGTAATTAGCCATAATAAACACATCAATGGCTATTTAACAGTGTTCACTGCGATACACGGAGTCATCTTAAATAACCCAAATGTATCGCTGATCACGTAAAAAAAGTCTTGTTGGCTGAAATTGAGATGAAACAATAACCAGTACTGCGCACATTGTGACCAGCAGATCGGCAACCAATGCCACATCCTACTACAATTCCTCACATAAAGCAAAATAAAGTAATTGTTTTGAATTTATTTTCTTACATGATACAGAATTATTTGTAGGGTCCGTCGGATAGTTCAACGCTTTTTCGTCTCTTACTTTTTGGTCTCATATTTTTTCGTTCTGATACATTTCATTTCAGAGCACGCAATTTTTTTTTTGTTTAGACATAAAAAATTGCGATACACGTCGGATATTATAGATTCAAAACTTTGAAATCACAGAGCAAGTATTTCTTGAACGATGTTTGCAACGATACTGAAATACACGTTGACCGCCAGGGACGAGTAGCGGCGGGAATATGCGGGGGAGGGGGGGAGTATCAAAAATACTTCTCGTCCGAGTTCCATCTTGAAACTTACCTACCTTTCAGGAAATCTGCCAAGGAACACGCTCATATTAGTTTCTCAATGTTGAAGACGAGTTTTCACCTTCAAAGCCGCGTTTAAAAGATATAATTATTTATAAGAAATAGTGATTGTTTCTATAGTACAATTAAAATAATATCATATGAAGGTATATTTCAAGGACTTTAAAAGTCGACACGTTTCCGTTTTATGCCCGTTTTCGACAAAATTCAACCCCGTTCAACTTTGAAACTAATAAGGATGAAAATTGTTTTGAAGTTGGTTGATAGTTATTTCACGCATAGAATCTGTGAAAAATGGGAACCGAATCGAATAGCGGATCCAATCAGGCGGACGAAAATTTCAAATTCCATTGAATCCAGGGCAAAACTTTCCGGGGGGGAAAACTACGCAGGGGTTTTCGGGATCGCTGATTGAATTCACCATATTGAATTTTCAAAATCTGATGTCAGGTACACAATCAGCGGCCCCATAAAACCCTGCACAAAGTTTTTTTCCGGATTCGATCCATTTTGAAATTTTCGTCCGCCATATTGGATTCACCGTACTAGATTTTGAAAATGCGATCTCAGATTCGTAATCAACGACCCCAAAAACATGTAATTATTTAAAACATATATATGTGTGGAGGGGTAACTTTCTCGGAAATAATTATTCCTTCAATTTTCACGATTTTACCAGGGTTTTATTAGCTCGCGTTCTTGTCTGTCTATTTGTCTGTTTCTTGATTTGTCTGATCGGTGCAAATTTTGCAATTTATTTTATACTAACTTCCCGATGAGCTAAGGACTTGAAACTTTAAACATAGCTCAGAACTGAATGACAATGCAATATTATTTGTTTGGTTGACCGGTACAAACTTTACAATCGATTTCATTAAACTATAGAGACACGAGCTGACGTTGACATGAAGACGATACGACGACCACCGACGGAGACCGAAGGTAGCCGAAGACCAATAGCCACGACAATAGCTGACGGATACCGGAGGGAGTCAAAGACGTTAGACGAAGACGACCAACGGCAGACGTCTAGACGGCAGGCGTGGTCAGTGACGCGCACTGACAAAAGACAACCGACAAGCTTTTGATGCAGCGACCTGAAATTTGCCACATGGCTCTGTCATAATTTCAATAAGATATTGAAAATCGATTGCAAATTCTTACACACACAACACCAAAAAGCAGAAAATAATCATTTGAATGAAAATAAAAATTTAAATTTACCACGTCTTAAAAACGGACTGAAAATTACAAAATAATAAGTTTTAAAACTAAAAACGTGGGTTGCATGCAATAGATAATAATAAGGAGTGTAGAGTGTAGTTGTGACTCAGAAAACTCACACAACAGTTCATATCATTTGCAGTGCAATAAAATTGTTACTGATTTAGGTGAGCTATTCATGTATCAATTATCTATTGCATGTGCCCCACGTTTTTCTTTTTATACCATTATTTTGTACTTCTTACTCCGTTTTAAAAACGTGGTAAAATGAAAGATGAATTTTCATTTAAATAATCAATTTTCAATTACTTTATTTCTAAAAATAATAATTTATATTTTATCCCGATAATTACTCTCGGGTATTGAAAACCTATTAGCATACTATAAGAAATATGTTGAAAAGTTCTCTGAATGTACAAAAAATGGATGTAAAATGGGTGGTACGAATACTTAACACTATAACTTAAAGGGATAAACAAGCGTGTCTGAGAGACTTATTCAGCCTAGAAATTCCTCCATCCAGACACTTCTTCATCTTGATTCTTTTCCATCAAGACTTTTTCGTCTGGCTATTTTTGTTTCGGATACATCTTAGTCCAGGAATCTCTTCAAACTTGACGGTTAAATTCAAACCTAACGCATGAGTTTGAACCGTCAAGTATCAGTCGTTACAAAATAGCGAGTGAGGTTGGATTTGTAAAATTTCAGTCAGATATAATGAGACCACGATGGTCATATTATTTCACATGATAGTCTTGGTACAGAGCGTGGACTTTTGGTGCAGGGCACAAAGCGAGAGATTGTAGGTACGATACTGAATAGTAGCGAGCTCCGCTATTGCCGCAGTCCGACTCTGTCCGAACGTGTGCGCACAGACAACTTATCGTGTGCGACGTTGTGTCGATCTCTCGCCGGATGGGGTATACGTCTATAGTGACATAATAAAAATAAAGTCTTACGGACATAGAAGTACAATGGAAATACGAGTTCCACGTATATAATGATCCCGAACGAGCTTGATCGAGTAAGGATTTTGAGGCTAGTGTCAAGTAATAGATTGAAGGAATCGTGCTCTTGGCTGTTACCATCCAAGCCATTCACATTGCCGACAAATGATGTAACAGTACAGTTGTCCGAGTAAAAAGTCACAAAATTAATTGGAATCTTCAAACATTCATCTCTCTCAACATGGCGAGCCGGGAAATACTGCAAACGAGGAGGGAGGGGGGAATGGCACGCGATGTTCTTACAATTAGTCCTAAATCAGATCTTGGGGTAAACCAAAAAATTCTATCAATGAAGTGTTTTACGGAATTTAAAATGTTTTATGCTTTAATTGTATTGAAAATTATTTCATGCTATGGACTTGATTTATAATATTAAACACAAGTAAATTGTGTTTCACTTGTAGACGTTCGTAATTGATTTTTTTTTTTACCTTTAATCTGTGATTGTTTGTGATTATTTTATAATTGCAATTGAAAAAATCGTGTAGCGAAAATGCTGAATTTTATATTCATCAAGATTAATTACATCATTTCAGCTGACATCGAAGCTGTGAGAAATGGACAGTGGCTGGAAAGCAGGCCTTTAATGGTAATCAACTTTCAATGAACCAATGTTATACCAAATTGTATATCTTCTCCTCCTTGATATGATCAGTGTCTTCTTTTGACTCTGTAATGACTCTTCATACAAATATTCTGTTATTGTCTTATCGGATAATAAGGCAGACATTAAGTTTGGTAAAAAAAAATAGTCAAAGATAAAAATTATAAACTCCCGGTTGCAAAAGTGAAACCTAAATTCAACTGGCAGAAAGTATCGCCCATGGCCAACTGTCTATAGATAATTAAGCTGTTGTCTGAGTTATTTGCAGAGAAGTAAAATTTGTCTACCGACATTAACTCGAGAATGGTTGGATCGGTTTAGGTAAAATTTATGCCACAGATTTTGTGTTTTTATACTTGCAATAAAACTTATTAGATTTTGAACAAAATCGACCGAGCAACTACGAGTGTCTTTCTTCGTAGAAAGAAAATCTTTTCGTTATTATCCCTGCTTTTGCATGTTGCACATTGCTTTTTGTACTTTCCTTTTCTGTATATAGTTTAAACTTGATGACTCTTTGAATACTTTTAATGATCATTTTTCACCGTTCCCGTATTATGCTTTTCATTTGCTGGTTCTAGTCTATTTCGTCTTAGATTAGTTCTCCTTTGTTACATTTTTTATGTCACTCACAATTATAAGTGCGTTATATTTTGGCACCACCGTGTCGGCGCGGAGTCGATTCGGCGCTTGGACGTTTGGACGCCCGACGTTTTGGCGCAGGAACGTTCGGTCCGGGGATGTTTCATCATCAAGACAATTTGACACTACGGTATTCCATTGCCGTTCCGAAATGTGCTACAAAGTACACACATCCTGGGTTGAAGTTCAGACATTAACATCCACGAAATGTGTCATACGCCGTGGCGGCATCCGCAGATGTATCTGGATAATTTTTTTTTGTCCAACCTGCACCGAAAGTATCCCTTTTCGTGCATTTACAGTGCGTACAAAGTGGCTTTTTCCCGCCCGGTGACAAATGAGCGGGCGCAAAATTCTGGCGGGCGTAAAATAGAGTGGTGTACAGCGCGATTAAATACGAACTAGCGCCGCAACGCGTAGTAACTCCTCACTATCGCGGTCAGTGAACCAGTACCGCAGTTTTCGCGTATTTGTTTTGTAATTTGTGCACTCAAAGGCAAACTTTCGGTACAGGTTGTGGACAAAAAGTATCGTGTGCACCATGGGCGGAAAGCGCTGGACGCTCGTGCGAGTTTCAGCTGAGCCTCAGGTCCCCTCGACTGAGCTGAAAACTCTCAGTCGAATCAATCGCTCACTTTCCGCCCTAGATACACAATATACTATTGTATTGGCCTGGACTTGGATTGGGACCTGGAGGCCTACCCGTTTCAACTCTGTTGTGATGTCGTGGTTCGCGTTCATTGGCTCTTCACTAGCTGCGTAACATATATTGTAATGTGACGTTTCGAATGCACGTTACAATAAACTCCCTGAACCTTAGGTGGAACCTCAAATTATCATTTGCGCAAAATTCATTACGGTAAATTACGAGAAAGGACCAGAACGAGAGTCACGTATCCGAAATGCTGTGAAGGGACAGTTTACTCGATATCGGATAAGAATCACTTCAGGCCTTTTGTTTGTTTTTGATTTTCAAGTTTCCACGGCATCAAGCAAGGAGTCAGTGAGGATTTCGAAGGAGTTTCAGAGTAGCGGAGTGGCGCCAATTTCGAACTAAGGATATCAAGACTACGTAGAGGGAGCCAACGTAGATCCCCGCAGTGAGGGAGTCCAAGGCGGAAGAAAATCCCGCTAGTGGGCGGCGAGCCGCAGCCTCTCCCCGCCTTTTTCCTCGCGCACTGCTCATCGCGGAATTCAGCGATGCGACTAGCGACGAGGATGCACCTCACCCCACTCGGCAGCGTATCGCCGAGGACTTGCGCAAACGATGAAATTACGATCTATCGATAAGTTTTGCGTCGAAACGTTCTGTCACGTGCGTGTTAGATTCCGCAATAGGCAAAATTTATTTTGAATCGATTGTTACCAATTCCAATAAGGCACGTAAATCACGTAACGCAAAGTGGCGCAAAGAGATCTGCGTTGAGGCAGGTCGTTAGATTTCGAATCACTCTCATCTTGGCGTTTCGTGTTGTAACAAGTTTCGATAGTTCCGAGTTTTGTTTTGACCTTTTTGCGCAGTGGGTAATTATTTCTGTCGGATTGAAAAGAGCCACGATAGCACTGGAGCCTTCCTATGGTAGCTGTATTCGAAGATAAGCGTTGCGCTTACTTCTTGCGATCGAATTTTGAGTGTAGAGTATTCGCGGTTTGTCGAGTAACTGTTAGCCATTTTGAATTACAATTACGACGAGTGCTCGAAATTATTTTGCCCGTCTCTGTGCTTAATAACCAAAGCCTGGGTTGCGTGTTACGAAATTACGAAAGATTACGATGAAAGTCATGATTTTGTTTAACGGTCAATTTTTTTTTTTTTTGAATTGGCAGTATATATCGGATTTGTTTTGTTTTGTTAAATTAGTGAGTCGTGTTGAGTGTCTCACTCTCTCCCCAAATTACCCATCCGCTCTGCACAATACTAAGTAAGTCGAGGCGTAGTGATAAGACCGAGTGAAATAGAGTTCGAGTAATAATTGGTGCAGTGATGTATGTACCTAGTGCCCAACTAGACAAATTACGTTGGTATCATCTGTTCTGGGATCATTGCGGCCGCCAAATTATTTTAAACATTGCTTCGCGGATGTCAGGTTCTCCGGCTTGGCGATCGCTTAGAAAAATCACGGCTATATCTACAAGCAGTAAGGTTAATATGGCGTCACTATGTGGCCTGTGTAAATCTGCGCTCAGCACAATCAGTGCTAACGTCAAATGCGCTGCAGGCTGTGAAAATCAGTTTTACATCACATGTGTGAAAAAAGAGCTGAACATCAAGAAAACAAAACCACTTCCATCAAAATTTAAATACACTTGTGAAAAATGCGAATTTCACTTGTCAGATGACGATCACGAAAACGACAACGCCACCAAACCGTCTAAAACATCCGAAAAAAGTACGTTGAGACAATACATGATTAAAATTAACAACAATATATCGAATTTATCAGGTATACAGCGCAACGCTGAAAGTGCTAACAGAGGCATTAAACTAATGAAATCAGCATTAGATAAATGGGAAAAATCGATGAAATTTTTCTCGGATAAAATCAACGATTTCACCAGAACCATAGATAAACTAACCACTGATAACAAAAAAACTCCAAAATACGTACAACACACTTGAGAAAAAATACATCGTAACCCAAGAAAGATGTATCGAACTTGAAACACAGATCCACAACCTGGAACAAAAACTCAGTAGGAACGAATGGATCAACAGATACAAGCAAAAGAAAATGATCACTGCGTCACAACTACATTCAAGTTTCCCTAACAACAAAATCTACATCAATGAAGCGCTTATCACTGCTAAAAAAAGCCTCTGTACGAGACCAAACAATACGCACAAGGAAAGAACATCAAATACGTTTAGATCAAAGACGGTCAAATCTATATCAGGGAAAAAAAGGAGCCAAGGCAAGACGGATTAACGACATAATAGAACTAACTGACAAAAGGAACTAGAAAATAAACCAAACAATACAATAAAAACCTTACACCCACACAAATGGCAGAATGGAATGAAGACATAGAAATCTTCACACAAATAGACACTGTCGTCTACAAAGGCATACAAACCCTCAACCAAAATATAAGCACACACAGCAACCTCAAACTGCTATACATGAATATTAGAAGTCTGAAAAAGCATGTAGATGAATTGCAATTCTTTTTAAATATACTCGGCCTAGACAAGATTACAACACCTTTAACGCAACAAGTAAAATCACCTACAGAGATGGAATCACAATATTAATCGATAATCAAAGACGATAATGTTAAAAAATTGAGGCTACAAATAGAAAACTAGGGAATCATGCTCTACGGAATCTATCATTCACCGACTCGTAAGGTAAAGAACTTTATTACAAGCCTCAATGAAGAACTGGAAAAAGAGCATGTTTCAACGCAGTCTGGAAAACTGGAGCTGGCAACTCGAAAAAAACGAATCACAAGTACCATATCAACCATGATATTAGAAATCCAAATCACTGATCATTTTACAGTAATTGCCACAATTGAAGATAATCATCGCAGCATAATGAAACACAAAATAAAGGAAAAAATTAGTCACCGGGTTCTGAAAAACTCACTACAAAATAAAACATGGCAACACATTCTCAACGAAACCGATACAAACGGCTCAACCGAACTATTTATGAAAACACTGACGGAACACATACGCAAAGCAACAACGACGCAGGGAGATATGAACAACAATCAAAAAAAGGAAACCATGAATAACCTACCGAAATAATCATAACCTCCATGAAGCACAGAAAAAAATTTGTCAAATACCTGAAGAACAGCCCACTTATAACAACCGAGAAAAAGAAGTATAAAACATACCGAGACACCCTTGCAAAAAGTCATAAAACCAGCAAAAACTGACTATCAGACAGATCAAATCACAAATTCATATGGAGACCCAAGATAAATATGGAACATGATAAACGAAAATAGACCAACCAAAATTACAGCACAAATCCCAAGATAAAAAGTCGACGGACAGTACATAGAAGACGATGACAAAATCGCCAATACCATGAACAACTACTTTGCACCGATAGGGAGTGAGATAGCAGCCAAAATAGTCGCGTCCGCATACACCAACATAACTAAAAATGCGAGATGCACTGAAAACTCAATATTCCTCACACCAATCACCATAGAAGAAGTAGGAAGTTGCATTCAGCAGCTGAAAAATAACACATCTAAAGAACCAGATGGAATTGACTCAAAACATTAAAAGAAGCTGCAAAGTATATAGCAACCTCTCTCACACACATTTACAATAACAGTTTACAACAAGGGGTATCCCCAGAAGTATTTTCAAAAAAAGCATAATGACACCAATACAACAACCGATGGCACAACGAGTGCATCAGAATCCACACATGTGAACAAACATCTTATGATCGTCAATGTGACACAATAAATAGGGCCATGGAACAAAAATACCTCGAAATAATAATGGACGAAAAAATTAAATGGAAATCACAGATACAACACACGACCCAAAAACTGAAAAAGCTCTTCCACACACTACATAATCTGTAAAAAAATTCTAAACAGAAAAACGAAAAGACCAATCTACCATGCACTTTTACACTCCTTAATCCATTATGGAATCACCGTATGGGGAAGCGCTTTCACAAAGAATCTATATCCACTCGAACAAATACAGAAAGTACTGATTAAAACCACATTCAACCTGGATAGCAAATACCCGACGGAAAAAGTCTACAAGGAAAACAAAATACTTGACATACGCCAGCAATACTTGAAAGACACTGTAATGAAACTGCACAAAAAACCGGACAAAATTAAAGACAAAACCCGTGAAGGTGGACATGAGACACGGGCTGTTACATCAAGTGCTCTAAAAATACGCAGAGTACATTCCACGTTCGGCCAAAAGCAAGAGACGATGAAGCCAACATCAACTTTCAAAAAAGCCATCACTGATCGGCTAATCAACTAAGAGATAGATTTTTACACGAAGCTAACAGCGATCTAAGACACCAAAACACAACACTACACTGAAACGTCATAAGGAACATAACAATCAAGTGACCCACTCCCTACGCACAAGTTCCCAGAACTCATGTAGAGTACACACGCCATCCACACAAAACACTTATACACAGTACATACAAATGTAGGAGACTAAGGCGAATTGAATAAAATAAACTAAACTAAACTATACAATACAATACATGCACTATACTGTGCATGCAATCCGTGTATGTGTAAGAATATCAGCGCCACCTATTTGAGTTTTTCGGCGTTAGTGGGGTAAGCCGTACATGTCTGTACCCACTAATTAGCTATACTTAATCACATCGTTCCGTATTTTTTTGGCTCAACTTAACTGAGCACTCTCGTACTATTAATTGTGATAGGTAATTATGAATGTAATTATGACACCATTAAATGAAAGTATCCACTCCGAGTTTTTATGCCGAGCCAAAAGGGTTCGCTCCAAAATGTCCCAAAACATAAATGGATTGTGTCGAAATGGCACACCGAAACGTCCTGTGGTCGAAACGTCCTCCTGCTGAAAAGTCCTGGCACTGAAATAGTGTCACCGAGACAGCAGTGTTGGAACAGCCTGCTTCCAACAAGAATTTAGAACTATCTAGGTCAGTCAAATAAACGACATTTAGGGTCTGAAATAGAAATAATTCGATAATTGATGAACAAAAATGAATCACGTTCGAGACGAGGTACAAGGTAACGATCTCACTTGTTACGACTGTAGCTTGGCATATTTTCGAAAAAAGAAAATATGGAAACACCAGAAAATTGGCAATTTTTTCGCACTGCGAATACTTTGAGCCCTAATGTTGCGAGAACAGGTAAAGATAGAACAAAAATGTCCGGAACTCGTCTCGTAGAGAGCAAAATTTTCAAGTAAATAGTCAGTAATGATACCTATTTATCTTATTTATGGAATTACATATGAAAGAAAAAAGTTTTTTATCTAGTGGGACAATTTTTTTTCTATATTTGTTTGTCGTCACTGTTTTGAACAATTTATAAACAATGGTTTGCAAGAAAAATAAATACGGGGACATTCTTCAGACAGGACCAATCGAATTAAAAAAAAAAAATATAGAAGAAATTCTTGGTTCTTATAAAAAATCGCGAGGGAGGTTTTTTTTTATTTGTTTACTTGCACGTATTGGCGATACAATTATATGTGTGCTAAACGTCAGATGATCGAATTTCTGAAGTACTTGTAAAAGGAAGCGATTGCAAACTATCCGAGCGTGTTCTGATTATTAGATCAAAAGTTACAATAGATCTATTAAAAAATATGATACAACAGAAAGAAAAAATAGATTACAAATGGTCGGTGAAATTCGAAATCTTGAGATAAAAACTGTTTGAATAAAAACTCTTGTATAAAATCTTTTCTTCCATAGGTTGTATTGCAGCGAGAATATTTGTGATTTTTTTCGTCAACATTGACGTATTCAAAATAGATTTAACACTGAGTACTATTTTTTTTTGTCAGTAGCTCACGGCCAAACTGTTGAAAATATGTAGGTGCCGTTACTGAATTTTTTTTCCAAAAACGTGCCAACCTATAGTTCCAACAACTGCGATCTTTATTATGTACATCGTTCTGAATGTGATCTATATTTTTTCATGAACTACAGAATTATT
Organism: Diprion similis; assembly: GCF_021155765.1. Lineage (NCBI taxonomy): Eukaryota > Metazoa > Arthropoda > Insecta > Hymenoptera > Diprionidae > Diprion > Diprion similis. The sequence goes on along the minus strand of NC_060105.1, from coordinate 13,735,743 downwards.
CGGACTCAAACTGTTCATTTCTCTGGCCTATAATTCTAATTTTCCGGCTCCCGGTTTTTTTTATAATACTTGATTTGTTGTTTTTTTCAGGTTGTTCACGCACGTTTCCTTTATACCCTTTTCCACACTTCTTTATTCATTGATACTTGTGTTGTAACTTTTCATACTTACTTGTACAGTGTATTTGTGTAGTCTATAATTATTGTACGTTGTTGTCTAACATACGGAAAATTTCTTCATCATCTTGCCAATTACCATTGAGAATATTTAAACCCCGTTCTTTAACTAATCTTATCAAGGGATCCCCGTTTCTAAAACTTACTGAACATCTGGACATTCACTTTTCCTTGCATCAACTCTCTGTTGCAAGATTTTCCTCTTGTCCGGTTGGGTCAAAATCGTCTTCTATAACTAGTATCTGTTTTTCAGTGTTGTTTACTTTGACCTTTAGCTTCTTTTCGTATTATATTCGTTTTATTATCAGTAATTATTCAGTAAATATTCTCCAACCCTTTCACCAAGTCTAATTCACTGTTCTACTTATTGAGGATTCTCGCGTTTTCGTTTTTATATATATCTGACTCTAGTTAATATCTCTTCTATTTCACTTCCCTTTTGTCTCATGCCGATGAAGCCTTACATTTATATATTCTCCCAAATTTATTTTATAGGTTGTCTAATGTCATGTTACTGTTATCCATCTTACATAAAACCTGATTTTTACGTGTCTTCTACATCGCTACTATCGTTTCCAGAAAAATATTTTTCCTTTTTTCTGTTGCCTCAATTCCGACCAGTCGTGATCGTTTTATAAAGAAATTATTTCGCCTCAACTTTTTTCCTTAATTTCGAATGTTTGAATCATTTGCTCTAGTCCTTTATCGAGTTCCTCCTCTAACTGATGTAGTTTCTTCTTCAAATGCTCAATTTTCTATTTTAGCCTAACTTCTGCACCTCTAGCAACTTTCTATCATTGTCTAGCATTATCTCATCATTTGTAATTTCCTTATTTTGAGAAATCCCATTCTTCAGTTTTTTGATCTCCGTTATGATTACTTTTAGTGACACCATTATAGTTTGCTTTCTTGTCCTCTGATAATTTATCTTTTATACTACCATCCTCCTCAAGTTTTCAGTAATGAACTTTCCTCTTGCTTAGTTAACTTTTAGAAACTTGCAATTAATCCTTTATAGCACTGCAGTGTTCTGCTTTTTCCTGTCATCTATCAGCTTTCAATTTCTTAAGGCTTTTCTTCTGGTCAATTATATCCTGTTTCTGATAATCTTCAGCGGCCTCGTCGCGTACGAAAGTAAAGCAAGTAATCGTTTTCAATTTGATCAATCACCACTGTGGTAAAAGAATACACTACATAGTTGAGTCGAATTTAGTAGAGATATGTGAAACTATTCTTGCTTAAATGCTCATGGCTCTCTTGAAAAAGAGTATTGAATCACATGGATTCAAAATTTCTTTCCAGTGTTACATGTACTGCCTTTGGGAGCAGTTTGGCTTGGTGGATGACAAACGAGAACTCAGCTTGAACGGAATGCTAACTTTTTTCCAACGGATGCCAGCGTATCGGGCAGAAGTTCAAAGAGCTATCCGCGAGTGCAAGAGGATCGGTAAATACTTTGGTATCTTGGGTGTCGTTGTTTCTCCGTTTTTCTTTTTTTTTACAATTATCACAACTCGGCAACTTATTGAATTTTCCGTTAATAAATTGTTTCAGCTGGCGGTGACAATTGTCAGTATGCCTACACGTTCAACAAATGCTACGCGGAAAGATCGCCAAGGGTAAGTTTGACTTAAATTGATGCAATTCAGTGCAATTACCACAACTTTCGCGTTGTTCGTACGGTAATGGTTACAGTTATACTTGTGACGAATAGGTAGCCGGACTTTTTTCAGCCTTCGGGGTGCCATAGTCACTTACCGCATTGTTCGGACGGTTTGGGTGACTTGTGGTTTCGGTAACGCACCGACAGAGAGGCCTGAGAGGTTTTTTTACTATACGTATTGATAGATAATCAGTGATTCATTCAATAGAAGGTAGAATCAAAGAATGGAGAGTTATTTAAAAAAAAATATAATATATGTTTGGTAAAATTTTTGGTGGGGTCCGTCGTGGCCCAGGTTACCTTACCTTTGTTTCGTGCAAGGCAATGTTCACGTCGACTAATAAAAGTTAGATTGAATTCAACCTTTGTTATACCCTTTTATTCAAAACCATCTCGAAAACCATAACACATATATGAGGTATGAGCTATCCTGCCGGTGTTTGTGCCCTGAGAGTTATATCATACTGGGATATTTGTGCTTCAGTTATTTTCTACTGGGATGATTGTGTTTCCGTTATTTATTACTGAGATATTCGTGTTTCGGTTATTTTTTACTGTGACGATTGTGTTTCAGTTATTTACTACTGAGATATTTTTGTTTGATTATCAGTTATTTTGTCGGGATTATTTCACCAGAGATATATTATCGCGAGCTCAATAGACATGAAACCGATTAACTTCATCAAGTCCAGCCACTGTCCCATTCCTGAAACTTTCATTAGCTGTTGCTGTATTGTCACGAATGTGATAATTTTTATGGCTGAATTATTTTGCCGGCATTACTTTCTCACGAGCTCAATACACGTGAAACCGATTAATTTCACCAAAGTCCAGCCACTGTCCCATTCCTGAAACTTCCATCAGCTGTATTATCACCGATGTAACAAATTCGAGGTTATACCAGTCATCCAAATCAGACGACTGAGTTAATTGCACGGTCTTCGTACTGAAAGAGTTTAGGTCGAATTTACATTTTGAGTGTACATTCGCAGACTATGCTAGTGTATAATCTGACACAACCATGCTTTCACAATGCTTCTCCACTGCAAACATTTCCGTTCTTTCACATTTCCCTGTGTAGTTGACGCATCTTTAAAAAATTTTTCTTTGAGATATCGCCACAAAAAAATCTGGTAAGGTCTGGTGTTGCACTGAGTATTGCTTGAACAGAGAGGTATGAAATCGTTCTGTTCATGATGTTTTTGAAGTGGTTTGAGCAAATTATATTTATTTGTTAGGTATTTATAAATTTTGAAAATGCCTAATCACTCGAAAATAATAGGACCGACCAAAAAAACGTTTGAAACAAAAATTGATTATTTTCTCACTTACATTACGAATCTGTAAAAAAACATGGGTATCCATTGAGAAAAAACAAAGCTGTCCTTTACATGTCCTTGAAGTCTTACACTGACCTGAAAATAATTATAGCTATCAGATCCCACTTCGAAGATGATAAAACTTTTTTTTAAGTTACTCGCGTTTGTTAACTTAAATACTCCGCCCTGTATATATATTCATGAAAATAAACTGTAAATTTTTTGTGTTCTAGACCTACTACCTTTTCTGAGATGGCATCGGTAAATTGCAGAGACTGCGCATGAGATGAAGTTCGCCGAATCCTGTTGAGATTGATGTTTTAATATACAGATAAAATTATTAAAAACTTACGATAAGAATGTTGTAACAAGTTTGAATCTATTGATATATTCGATGTACCAAGTGGAACATTTTTGAGGAATTCAGTTGAGTTTCTTTTCTGTGTAAGGCCCCTCAGTAATATGCATAACTAACTCAAAGTTTAGAAGTATTATGGAAGTCAGAGTATTATGATCCTGCATGGGAAGTTCGACTTCGCGCACCATAGAGGATGCGCGAAGTGGCCGCCTCCCCAACAGTTCCAAAACTTATAGGAAATGTTGGAAAACTGTTAGGAAAGGTTTATTCCCCCATGCTAATCTGAGTAAATCAGGCGCAAGTAGTGCCATCGAACGTGATAAGTCGTGACTACACTCGTGCAAGAATCCCGTACTTCGCACACTTGTATCGCAACTTACTCATTTCAGTATCTTACCACCTTTGTTCTCTAGAGGTTAACTACCCTGTGTTACTGTTCAGCTGGACGAGCAGATTTTTTTGACTCTATCGAGTAACCATACCCTATGGGTCATATTTCGTGCCGCTTCAGCGGACCAAGTAGGCTAAGTGTGCGTAGGTAATTTTTACTTCGCAGTGTTTGTCGAATAGATGCTGCTGTGGTGTCCGGTTGATAATAGAAGATTTTTTACCTTTTCGTAAGACATGAAAAAAGCATAGAACATACCGCATATCTTTTTTAGAAGTTGAATAGCATCATATTGAAACTTATTCCCACGGAACGAATAATGTATCGACTCTTTATAATTGCTCCGCAGTTTATAATAGCTGCTTAATCATACTTTTTGGGAACGGTAAAAAGAAACCAAACAGGCACTTCTATAGGTCAAGTTATGCCGAATTTGATATGAATTTCGAGTTACGGGCGTTAATTCGACCAAATCGACGATTTCTCTTGATTACTTCATGGTCACTCGTAGTGGATCTACGTATGTTAGTCACCCGTTCATGAATTGTAGGAAAAATCGAAACAACTGAGAAACGCAGCCCGTTTTCGGGCAGAATAGCGGCAAATTCGAACAAAAACCTTGACACAACGGATATGATTCGATCAAACTGATAATTGTTCCTAAATATTTCCTGGATTGCTCCAAAATGCACTACTAGTTTTATTAATCATCCCAATCTTAGTTTTGAAAAGATTCAGAAAAACTGAATTGCTAATTCCTAGATAGTGTCACGTAAATTTAAACACCGCATCACGTACAAGCGAATGGAAATTCATCAAGTTCTGAAACTTCAATAAATTGCTCTTTTGATGTTCTTAATTTTTCACTTGTGAGTTGTTTTGTTGAAGAAGCAGTAAATTATGGCAGCTTGTTAACTGTTGACCGGTATCAAACAGAGACAAAAATTTTTTTAGAGACGAACTTTATGCTAGGTAATTGGTCCTCAATTGCTCTATCCATACTTTTGATTGCACCTCGGTGATTTTTCCAGAAAACAAATTGAGGAAGATTGCTCCCCACTTGCTTTATTTTGTAGTTACAATTGCTGTTCGATAGTTTTGTAGATCAGCAAAAATGTGAACCATGTTTATGAAAAACATAACTTCAATATACACTATATTTATAGCTTATGTCCAATGTTCTTAACAACCTTCTCGATATGATAAGTTGTTCACTAATTATATGAATCGTAGCATATTATATACGTATATGCAATTTGAATATCAATAAAAAATTGTAATGACTGAAGATGTATCAAGACTGTCAGAATTATGGGACTTTTCGGATGCAGGAATGAACGAAATTTATCATTAGCCGAGGCCCTCTACGTTCTCCATGTAGTTTCCAAAGTTCTCCAAAGTTTTAGACTCAGAACATAACTCTAGGAATATTTTTTGAACGTTTGTAAAATTGCAATATGACGTCAATCAAAATATTACACTTTGAATATTTCCGAAACATTTTGGAGATATCTCCATAGCAATATAAAGTTCTAAATATTTTGAAATTATGGATCAATTTTCTCTGTGTACAAGGCCATTAAAAAGGTGGGCAATTTGTTTTACCAAAAAATTGTGTCGCAATAGGAAAGAGTTTTAACCTTTCATACAGAATACCCTGTAATGGTTGTAACAAATGTTATATTTGGCAAACTAGCAGCCATCTAAAGACTAGAATTAATAAACATAGGCGTAATATCTTTCCAGAGCCGGAAAAATGAATAGCCTTGACAAAACATAGATTAAAGTTTGATCATAGTTTCAATTTTATAGGTGTTAGCATCCTTTTCCCGGAAAATGATTATAAGAAAAGACTTATATTGAAAATGTGTTATATTGTTAGTGTAGTGTAGCAACTCTGTTAATCTCAGATTTATATCAAAATAAACATCTCTAAATGATAAATTACGTTATTATGCTAAGTTTTATTATTGCCTCTGCAGGAATGATATAGGAAAAACTAGATTCCAGAGAACTAGAATCTATGAGATTAGTGTAGTTGCTAGGACATGTAACCAGTAATGCAGACATCGGTGAGTATGTCGATTTCAATCCCAGTTAGTACATACATAATGGTGCGACGTATCACAGCATACTTTGAATAGGCATTTGAACCGACCTTTCATGCATGCTGGTAATTTCTTACCGACATTACACGCATGCATTACCGGCATGCGCGTAATATCGGTAACAAATGCCGCCAAAATGAGATTTCGGTGTACTTCGTAATCGAAAACCAGATCAGCTGCCATTTCGTCATTTCACCATCAAATCTCATGGGACTGGGCTCAAAATCTGTGTTTCATCACCGTCGAGTGGCATCATACCGGATGGGACGATCCATTCAGTGCAACTGTGAAAATTTGGCCAATTTTTGTGAGTGGTAACCAATCTGTAAAATTTCTTTCAAAATTTTGAAAAAGTAAAAAGACGCTCCACTTTTTGCCAAAATAAGGCATCAACTGCCCAAGTTTCACTCTGATCGCTTGAGCGGTATAGAAGTTTTGCATCCCCGCGTTTTCGAGGTGTACAACGGGTCTTTATATGCACCCACGGTTTTCTATACAGGTTGGCGACTCGGCCAGTTTTATGGTGGTGGGGGTGTCCCGCTTAACGGGCTCAAAGAGTATAGGATAGAGTGGAAGGTACCCGTATCGCCCTATTACAGCGCCCCTAGCAGCTCTGAGGAAAAGTATAACGTGTATGTGTAGCGTCAGTGAACATGCGATGTAGTATTGTTTGTTGGTGGGATGACGCGGTCGCCATATTCTCTGAGTAAGAATCAGTGGTAAGAATACATGGTAAGAATTGAGTAACAAACGAACTTTTTTCAAAGATGCCAATTTCTTGTGACATCAAATTATGTGACAATAACAAATATGTAAAAAATCAAAGCATAAATAACGGGAAACAAGTGACGTTTTTCTCGTTACCAAATAAACAGCAACTGTAAGTAAATATGAATATATAACCTCACTTTCGCGGGAATGTTGTGGCTCCTCACGTAACTTCATATATTGTGAAAATAAATGTAATGATTTTCGTACATGGTTGTTTTGGTAGAAACTAATAAAAAATACAAGAGGTTTTTGAGTTGATATAATATTTTATGTAACCATTCTTTATGATACAGTATTATGTACATATATACATTTTTATTAAGATTTGACATTACTGTTTACGTTTTTTAAATATAAGTCAGTTTTTTACCACTGTCGCCACTGAACGGTTGGTGAAACTGCTTGGCTAGTTCGCTAGTCGACTACTGCGCCATCTTCGCACTTTGCATCTTATTTCTTGTTTACCTTTTTATACCCTTCGCTGTCTCGGCCTCGGCTTGCGTACGATTTGAAACCACGAAGAAAAAGAGAAAAATAACAGTTTCTTCATTAGTTAATTTCGGATGACCGGATTCGTTGTGTGTGAATTGTGTGCTCCGCTGTGCGTTTTTATCCAGAAAAAGGTAAGGATGCTATTGATCGACGATCACATTTACCCGTTCTGTGAGCTCATGTGACGTTTAATAGGAACATTTATTTAAGGATGTCAGTCTTAAGTGCTCTGAAAAAAAAGATACTGAAATGTAAAAATCTGCACTTTCATACTATCGAGCGGGTTATCTCGTCAATATTTTCTTTTCTTTTTCGTTCATTGCGTGTCGACATATTTTTATATTTGTACACGTTTTTTTGCATGTGCTATGATATATTTTTGCGTTTTCGCGATTGCAATAGCCGTGGTGATACTGGCGATGGTGGTGGTGGTAAACTTACCAAATTTTTATTCAGGTAATCATGTCATCTGCAAGTGAGGACGAGAATGATGAGAACGACTCTGGGAACGGGCCCCCCACGCCAAAAAAAATGAGACTGGCTCCTGGAGGCGCAAAGCCCAAAAAACAAAAACATCGCGTTCAAAAATATCGAGTCGAATGGGAACGAGATCCGCAATGTTCGCCCTGGCTCGGACCGGACCCAGCTTCAAATACAAAAGCGAGGTGCAAATGGTGCAATGTCATCCTTATCGCTGACATCAGTTTGATCAAAACCCATAAACAAACAAAAAAACACGAAAAAAATGCTGCATTGTACGAATGTAGCTCCTCAAAAGTTTTGACCAAATTTTTCAAACCTCAAGCTTCGTCAAACGCTCGGAATAAAAATATAACGGACGCGGAGATCAAGATTTGTGGTTTTATGGCTGCTCACAATATTCCCTATGCCGTGGTCAATGATCTCATTCCATGCATGAAATCGGCACTCCCAGACTCGAAAATTTTTGGAAGGAATATGTATGAAAAGACAGAAGGCCACAAAAATCGTCACCAACGTCATCGGTGCTTCTCATAAAGAGGAAATCGCCAACCATCTGAAAAAACAGAAGTTTTCGATCTTAACCGATGACTCTACGGATTTTTCCAGCGTGAGGACAGCATGTATTGTAGTTCGATTCTACAATGAAGATCTTGGACGAATCACCAGCATGTTTTGGGAATTGTCGAGCATTTTTCCGGAAGACGATGCTGCGGCAGCTCAGGAAGGAGCTAGTGATCGGCACCTGTACAATTTGCTCATGAAGTCATTTGAAGAAAAAGATATTCCCTTAGCGAATATATTGGGGTTTCGTTGTGACGGCGCAAGTGTTAACATTGGAGCCCGAAACTCGATCGCA